>NC_059074.1:181373601-183773601 GCF_020497125.1 Mauremys mutica | reverse complement strand
TCCAAGGCCCCTACCCATAGGAACCCTAACCCTAGGGCGGGAAGCCCTACCCCTAGGAACCCTAACCCTAGCTCCAAGTGACCTACCCATAGGAACCCTAACCATAGCTCCAAGGCCCCTACCCATAGTAACCCTAACCCTAGGGAGGGAAGCCCTACCCATAGGAACCCTAACCCTAGATATAAATGCCCTACCCATAGGAACCCGAACCCTAGGGCGGGAAGCCCTACCCATAGGAACCCTAACACTAGCTCCAAGTGCCGTACCCATAGGAAAACTAACCCTAGGGCGGGAAGCCCTACCCTTAGGAACCCTAACCCTCGCTCCAAGTGCCCTACCCATAGGAAGCCTAAACCTAGGGCGGGAATCCCTACTTATGGGAACCCTAACCCTAGCTCCATGTGCCCTACCCATAGCAACCCTAACCATAGCTCCAAGTGCCCTACCTATAGCAACCCTAACACTAGCTCCAAGTGCCCTACCCATAGGAAGCCTAACCCTAGGGCTGGAAGCCCTACCCATAGGAACCCTAACCCTAGCTACAAGTGCCCTACCCATAGGAAGCCTAAACCTAGGGTGGGAAGCCCTACCTATAGGAACCCTAACCCTAGCTCCAAGTGCCCTACCCATAGGAACCAGAACCCTAGCTCCAAGGGCCCTACCCATAGGAACATTAACCCTCGGGCTGGAAGCCCTATCCATAGGAACCCTAACCCTAGCTTAAAGTGCCCTACCCATAGGAAACCTAACCATAGCTCCAAGGCCCCTACCCATAGGAACCCTAACCCTAGGGCTGGAAGCCCTACCCATAGGAACCCTAACCCTATCTCCAAGTGCCCTACCCATAGGAACCAGAACCCTAGCTCCAAGGGCCCTACCCATAGGAACCCTAATCCTAGCTCCAAGTGCCCTACCCATAGGAAGCCTAAACCTAGGGCTGGAAGCCCTACCCATAGGAACCCTAACCCTAGTTCCGAGGGCCCTACTCATAGGCACCCTAACACTAGCTCCAAGTGCCCTGCCCATAGGCACCCTAACCCTAGCGCCAAGTGCCCTACCCATAGGAACCCTAACCCAAGCTCCAAGTGCCCTAACCTTAGGAACCCTAACCCTAGCTCCAAGGGCCCTACCCATAGGAACCCTATCCCTAGAGCTGGAAGCCTTACCCATAGGAACCCTAACCCTAGCTCCAAGGCCCCTAACCATAGGAACCCTAACCCTAGGTCTGGAAACCCTACGCATAGGAACCCTAACCCTAGCTTCAAGTGCCCTACCCATAGGAACCCTAACCCTAGCTTCAAGTGCCCTACCCATAGGAACCCTAACCCTAGGTCCAAGTGCCCTACCCATAGGAACCCTAACCCTAGGGCGAGAAGCGCTACCCATAGGAACCCAAACCCTAGCACCAAGAGCCCTACCCATAGGAACCCTAACCCTATGGAGGGAAGCCCTACCCATAGGAACCCGAACCCTAGCTCCAAGGGCCCTACCCATAGGCTCCCTAACACTAGCTCCAAGTGCCCTACCCATAGGAACCCTAACCCGAGCTGCAAGTGCCCTATCCATAGGAACCCTAACCCAAGCTCAAAGTGCCCTACCATTGGAACCCTAACCCTAGCTCCAAGGTCCCTACCCATAGGAACCCTATCCCTAGGGCTGGAAGCCCTAACCATAGGAACCCTAACTCTAGCTCCAAGGCCCCTACCCATAGGAACCCTAACCCTAGGGCGGGAAGCCCTACCCATAGGAACCGTAACCCTAGCTCCAAGTGCCCTACCCATAGGAACCAGAACCCTAGCTCCAAGGGCCCTACCCATAGGAACATTAACCCTAGGGCGGGAATCCCTACCCATAGGAACCCTAACACTAGCTCCAAGTGCCATACCATTAGGAACCCTAACCCTAGATCCATGTGCCCTACCCATAGGAACCCTAACCCCAGAGAGGAAAGACCTACCCACAGGAACCCTAACCCTAGCTCCAAGGGCCCTAATCATAGGTACCCTAACACTAGCTCCAAGTGCACTACCCATAGGAACCCTAACACTAGGGAGGGAAGCCCTACCCATAGGAATACTAACACTAGGGAGGGAAGCCCTACCCATAGGAACCCTAACCCTAGCTCCAAGTTCCCTACCCATAGGAAGCCTAAACCTAGGGCGGGAATCCCTACCTATAGGAACACTAACCCTAGCTCCAAGTGCCCTACCCATAGGAACCCCAACACTAGGGAGGGAAGCCCTACCCATAGGAACCAGAACTCTAGCTCCAAGGCACCTACCCATAGGAACCCTAACCCTAGGGCGAGAAGCCCTACCCATAGGAACACAAACCCTAGCACAAAGAGCCCTACCCATAGGAGCCCTAACCCTAGGGAGGGAAGCCCTACCCATAGGAACCCGAACCCTAGCTCCAAGGGCCGTACCCAAAGAACCCTATCCCTACGGTGGGAAGCCCTACCAATAGGAACCCTAACCCTAGCTCCAAGTGCCCTACCCATAGGAACCCTAACTCTAGTTCCAAGGATCCTACTCATAGAAACCCGAACACTAGCTCCAAGGGCCCTACCCATAGGAACATTAACACTAGGGTGGGAATCCCTACCCATAGGAACCCTAACCCTAGCTCTAAGGGCCCTACCCATAGGAACCGTAACCATAGGGCGGGATGCCCTACCCAAAGGAACCCTAAACCTAGCTCCAAGTGCCCTACCCATACGAACCCTAACCCTACGGAGGGAAACAATACCCATAGGAACCCTAACACTAGCTCCAAATGCCCTAACCATAGGAAACCTCACCCTAGGGCGGGAAGCCCTACCCAGAGGGAACCGAACCCTAGCTCCAAGTTCCTAACCCATAGGAAGCCTAAACCTAGGGCGGGAAGCCCTACCCATAGGAACCCTAACACTAGCTCCAAGTGCCCTACCCATAGCAACCCTAACCCTAGCTCCAAGTGCCCTACCCATAGGAACCCTAACCCTAGGGAGGGAAGCCCTACCCATAGGAACCCTAACCCTAGCTCCAAGGGCCCTACTAATAGGCACCCTAACCCTAGCTGCAAGTGCCTACCTATTGGAACCCTAACCCAAGCTTCAAGTGCCCTACCCATGGGAACCCTAACCCTAGGGCTGGAAACCCTACCCATAGGAACCCTAACCCTAGCTACAAAGCCCCTACCAATAGGAACCCTAACCCTAGGGCGGGAAGCCCTACCCATAGGAACCCTAACCCTAGCTCCAAGTGCCCTACCCATAGGAACCCTAACCCTAGCTTCAAGTGCCCTACCCATAGGAACCCTAACCATAGCTCCAAGGCCCCTACCCATAGTAACCCTAACCCTAGGGAGGGAAGCCCTACCCATAGGAACCCTAACCCTAGCTACAAGTGCCCTACCCATAGGAAGCCTAAACCTAGGGCGGGAAGCTCTACCTATAGGAACCCTAACCCTAGCTCCAAGTGCCCTACCCATAGGAACCCTAACCCTAGCTCCAAGGGCCCTACCCATAGGAACCCTAACCCTAGCTCCAAGAGCCCTACCCACAGGAACCCTAAACCTAGGGCGGGAAGGCCTACCTATAGGAACCCTAACCCTAGCTCCAAGTGCCCTACCCATAGGAAGCCTAAACCTAAGGCGGGAAGCCCTACCTATAGGAACCCTAACCCTAGCTCCAAGTGCCCTACCCATAGCAACCCTAACCCTAGCTCCATGGGCCTTACCCATAGAAACCCTAACCCTAGGGCGGGAAGCCCTGCCTATAGGAACCCTAACCCTAGCTCCAAGTGCCCTACCCATAGGAAGCCTAAACCTAGGGCGGGAAGCCCTACCTATAGGAACCCTAACCCTAGCTCCAAGTGCCCTACCATTAGGAACCCTAAACCTAGCTCCAAGTGCCCTACCCATAGGCACCCTAACCCTAGCGCCAAGTGCCCTACCCATAGGAACCCTAACCCTAGTTTCAAGTGCCCTACCTATAGGAACTCTAACCCAAGCTTCAACGGCCCTACCCATAGGAACCCTAAACCTAGCTCCAAGTTCCCAACCCATAGGAACACTAACACTAGGGCGGTAAGCCCTACCCATAGGAACCCTAACCCTAGCTCCAAGTGCCCTACCCATAGGAACCCTAACCCTAGCTTCAAGTGCCCTACCCATAGGAACCCTAACCCTAACCCTAGGTCCAAGTGCCCTAACCATAGGCACCCTAACCCTAGGGAGGGAATCCCTACCCATAGGAACCCGAACCCTAGCTCCAAGGGCCCTACCCATAGGATCCCTAACACTAGCTCCAAGTGCCCTACCCATAGGAACCCTAACCTTAGCTGAAAGTGCCCTATCCATAGGAAACCTAACACAAGATCCAAGTGCGCTACCCATAGGAACCCTAACCCTAGCTCCAAGGGCCCTACCCATAGGAACCCTATCCCTAGGGCTGGAAGCCCTACCCATAGGAACCCTAACCCTAGCTCCAAGGGCCCTACCCATAGGATCCCTAACACTAGCTCCAAGTGCCCTACCCATAGGAACCCTAACGTTAGCTGAAAGTTCCCTATCCATAGGAACCCTAACCCAAGCTCCAAGTGCGCTACCCATAGGAACCCTAACCCTAGCTCCAAGGGCCCTACCCATAGGAACCCTATCCCTAGGGCTGGAAGCCGTACCCATAGGAACCCTAACCCTAGCTCCAAGGCCCCTACCCATAGGAACCCTAACCCTAGCTCCAAGTGCCCTACCCATAGGAACCCTAACCCTAGGGCGGGAAGCCCTACCTATAGGAACCCTAACCCTAGCTCCAAGTGCCCTACCCATAGGAAGCCTAAACCTAGGGCGGGTAGCCCTACCTATAGGAACCCTAACCCTAGCTCGAAGTGCCCTACCATTAGGAACCCTAAACCTAGCTCCAAGTGCCCTACCCATAGGCACCCTAACCCTAGCGCCAAGTGCCCTGCCCATAGGAACCCTAACCCTAGTTGCAAGTTGCCTACATATAGGAACTCTAACCCAAGCTTCAACGGCCCTACCCATAGGAACCCTAACTCTAGGGCCAAGGTCCCGACCCGTAGGAATCCTAACCCTAGGGCTGGAAGCCCTACCCATAGGAACCCTAACCCTAGCTCCAAGTGCCCTACCCATAGGAACCCTAACACTAGGGCTGGAAGCCCTACCGATAGGAACCGTAACCCTAGCTCCAAGTGCCCTACCCATAGGAACCCTAACCCTAGCTTCAAGTGCCCTACCCATAGGAACCCTAACCCGAGCTCCAATACCCCTACCCATAGGAATCGTAACACTAGGGCGGGAAGCCCTACCCATAGGAACCCTAAACCTAGCTCTAAGTGCCCTACCCATAGGAACCCTAACACTAGGGCTGGAAGCCCTGCCCATAGGAACCCTAACCCTAGCTCCAAGTGCCCTACCCATAGGAACCCTAACCCTAGCTTCAAGTGCCCTACCCATAGGAACCCTAACCCTAGGTCCAAGTGCCCTACCCATAGGAACCCTAACGCTAGGGCGGTAAGCCCTACCCATAGGAACCCTAACCCTAGCAGCAAGAGCCCTACCCATAGGAACCCTAACCCTAGGGAGCGAAGCACTACCCATAGGAACCCGAACCCTAGCTCCAAGTACCCTACCCATAGGCTCCCTAACACTAGCTCCAAGAGCCCTACCCATAGGAACCCTAACCCTAGCTGCAAGTGCCCTATATATAGGAACCCTAACACAAGCTCCAAGTGCCCTACCCATAGGAACCCTAACCCTAGCTCCAAGGGCCCTACCCATAGGAACATTAACACTAGGGCAGGAAGCCCTACCCATAGGAACCCTAACCCTAGCTCCAAGGCCCCTACCCATAGGAACCCTAACCCTAGGGCGGGAAGCCCTACCCATAGGAACCCTAACCCTAGCTCCAAGTGCCCTACCCATAGGAACCCTAACCCTTGGTCGGGAAACCCTACGCATAGGAACCCTAACCCTAGATCCATGTGCCCTACCCATAGGAACCCTAACCCTAGCTTCAAGTGCCCTACCCATAGGCACCCTAACCCTAGCTCCAAGGCCCCTACCCATAGGAACCCTAACCCTAGCTCCAAGTGCCCTACCCATAGGAACCCTAACCCTAACTCCAAGGGCCCTACCCATAGGAACCCTATCCCTAGGGCTGGAAGCCCTTCCCATAGGAACCCTAACCCTAGCTCCAAGGCCCCTACCAATAGGAACCCTAACCCGAGCTCCAAGTTTCCTACCCATAGGAACTCTAACCCTAGGGCGGGAAGCCCTACCTATAGGAACCCTAACCCTAGCTCCAAGTGCCCTACCCATAGAAAGCCAAAACCTAGGGTGGGAAGCCCTACCTATAGGAACCCTAACCCTAGCTCCAAGTGCCCTACCCATAGGAAGCCTAAACCTAGGGCGGAAAGCCCTACCTATAGGAACCCTAACCCTAGCTCCAAGTGCCCTACCATTAGGAACCCTAAACCTAGCTCCAAGTGCCCTACCCATAGGCACCCTAACCCTAGCGCCAAGTGCCCTACCAATAAGAACCCTAACCCTAGTTGCAAGTGCCCTACATATAGGAACTCTAACCCAAGCTTCAACGGCCCTCCCCATAGGAACCGTAACCCTAGGGCTGTAAGCCCTACCCATAGGAACCCTAACCCGAGATCCAATGCCCCTACCCATAGGAATCCTAACACTAGGGCGGGAAGCCCTACCCATAGGAACCCTAAACCTAGCTCCAAGTGCCCTACCCATAGGAACCCTAACACTAGGGCGGGAAGCCCTACCCATAGGAACCCTAACCCTAGCTCCAAGTGCCCTACCCATAGGAACCCTAACCCTAGCTTCAAGTGCCCTACCCATAGGAACCCTAACCCTAGGTCCATGTGCCCTACCCATAGGAACCCTAACCCTAGGGCGGTAAGCCCTACCCATAGGAACCCTAACCCTAGCACCGAGAGCCCTACCCAAAGGAACCCTAACCCTAGGGAGGGAAGCCCTACCCATAGGAACCCGAACCCTAGCTCCAAGGACCCTACCCATAGGCTCCCTAACCCTAGCTGCAAGGGCCCTATACATAGGAACCCTAACACAAGCTCCAAGTGCCCTACCCATAGGAACCCTAACCCTAGGTCCAAGGGCCCTACCCATAGGAACATTAACACTAGGGTGGGAAGCCCTACCCATAGGAACCCTAACCCTAGCTCCAAGGCCCCTACCCATAGGAACCCTAACCCTAGGGCGGGAAGCCCTACCCATAGTAACCCTAACCCTAGCTCCAAGTGCCCTACCCATAGGAACCCTAACCCTAGGTCGGGAAACCCTACGCATAGGAACCCTAACCCTAGATCCAAGTGCCCTACCCATAGGAACCCTAACCGTAGCTTCAAGTGCCCTACACATAGGATCCCTAACCCTAGGTCCTTGTGCCCTACCCAGAGGAACCCTAACCCTAGGGCTAGAAGCCCTACCCATACGAACCCAAACCCTAGCACCAAGAGCCCTACCCATAGGAACCCTAACCCTAGGGAGGGAAGCCCTAACCATAGGAACCCGAACCCTAGCTCCAAGGGCCCTACCGATAGGAACCATACCCTAGGGCGGGAAGCCCTACCCATAGGAACCCTAACCCTAGCTCCAAGTGCCCTACCCATAGGAACCCTTACCGTAGCTCCAAGGGCCCTACCCATAGGAACATTAACACTAGGGCGGGAAGCCCTACCCATAGGAACCCTAACACAAGCTCCAAGTGCCCTACCCATAGGAACCCTAACCCTAGCTCCAAGGGCCCTACCCATAGGAACATTAACACTAGGGTGGGAAGCCCTACCCATAGGAACCCTAACCCTAGCTCCAAGGCCCCTACCCATAGGAACCCTAACCCTAGGGCGGGAAGCCCTACCCATAGTAACCCTAACCCTAGCTCCAAGTGCCCTACCCATAGGAACCCTAACCCTAGGTCGGGAAACCCTACGCATAGGAACCCTAACCCTAGATCCAAGTGCCCTACCCATAGGAACCCTAACCGTAGCTTCAAGTGCCCTACACATAGGATCCCTAACCCTAGGTCCTTGTGCCCTACCCAGAGGAACCCTAACCCTAGGGCTAGAAGCCCTACCCATACGAACCCAAACCCTAGCACCAAGAGCCCTACCCATAGGAACCCTAACCCTAGGGAGGGAAGCCCTAACCATAGGAACCCGAACCCTAGCTCCAAGGGCCCTACCCATAGGAACCATACCCTAGGGCGGGAAGCCCTACCCATAGGAACCCTAACCCTAGCTCCAAGTGCCCTACCCATAGGAACCCTTACCGTAGCTCCAAGGGCCCTACCCATAGGAACATTAACACTAGGGCGGGAAGCCCTACCCATAGGAACCCTAACCCTAGCTCTAAGGGCCCTACCCATAGGAACCCTAACCCTAGTGCGGGAAGCCTTATCCATAGGAACCCTAACCCTAGCTCCAAGTGCCCTGTCCATACGAACCCTAACCCTAGCTCCAAGGGCCCTACCCATACGAACCCTAACCCTAGGGCGGGAAGCCCTACCCATAGGAACCCTAACACTAGCTCCAAATGCCCTACCCATAGGAAACCCACCTAAGGGCGGGAAGCCCTACCCATAGGAACCCTAACCCTAGCTCCAAGTGCCCTACCCATAGCAACCCTAACCCTAGCTCCAAGTGCCCTACCCATAGGAATCCTAACCTTAGGGCTGGAAGTCCTACCCATACGAACCCTAACCCAAGCCCAAGTTCCCTACCCATAGGAACCCTAACCCTAGGGCGGAAAGCGCTACCCATAGGAACCCTAACCCTAGCTCCAAGTGCCCAACCCAAAGGAACCCTAATGCTAGCTCCAAGTGCCCTATCCATAGGAACCCTAAAACTAGCTCCAAGTGCCCTACCCATAGCAACCGTAACCCTAGGGCGGAAAACCCGACACATAGGAACCCTAACCCTAGCTCCAAGTGCCCTACCCACAAGATCCCTAACCCTAGCTCCAAGGCCCCTACCCATAGTAACCCTAATCCTAGGGAGGGAAGCCCTACCCATAGGAACCCTAACCCTAGCACCAAGTGCCCTACCCAAGGAAGCCTAAACCTAGGGCGGGAAGCCCTACCCATAGGAACCCTAACCCTAGCACCAAGGTCCCTACTCATAGGCACCCTAACCCTAGCTCCAAATGCCCTACCCATAGGCACCCTAACCGTAGCTCCAAATGCCCTACCCATAAGAACCCTAACCCTAGCTCCAAGGGCCCTACCCATAGGAACCCTAACCCTAGCTCCAAGTGCCATACCATTAGGAACCCTAACCCTAAGGAGGGAAGCCCTACCCATAGGAACCCTAACCCTTGCTCCAAGTGCCCTCCCCATAGGAAGCCTAAACCTAGGGCGGGAAGCCCTACCTATAGGAACCCTAACCCTAGCTCCAAGTGCTCTAGCCAGAGGAACCCTAACCCTAGATCCAAGTGCCCTACCCATAGGAACCCTAACCCCAGAGAGGAAAGCCCTACCCACAGGAACCCTAACCCTATCTCCAAGGGCCCTAATCATAGGTACCCTAACATTAGCTCCAAGTGCCCTACCCATAGGAATCCTAACCCTAGGGCTGAAGTCCTATCCATAGGAACCCTAACCCAAGCCCAAGTTCCCTACCCATAAGAACCCTAACCCTAGGGCGGGAAGCCCTACCCATAGGAACCCTAACCCTAGCTCCAAGTGCCCTACCCATAGGAACCGTAACCCTACCTCGAAGAGCCCTACCCATAGGAACCCTAACCCTAGCTCTAAGTGCCCTACCCATAGGAACCCTAACCCTAGGGCGGGAAGCCCTACCCATAGGAACCCTAACCCTAGGGCGGGAAGCCCTACCCATAGGAACCCTAACACTAGCTCCAAGTGCCCTACCCATAGGAACCCTAACCCTAGCTCTAAGTGCCCTACCCATAGGAACCCTAACCCTAGGGCGGGAAGCCCTACCCATAGGAACCCTAACACTAGCTCCAAGTGCCCTACCGATAGGAAGCCTAAACCTAGGGCGGGGAGCCCTACCTATAGGAACCCTAACCCTAGATCCAAGTGCCCTACCCATAGCAACCCTAACCATAGCTCCAAGTGCCCTACCTATAGCAACCCTAACACTAGCTCCAAGTACCCCACCCATAGGAAGCCTAACCCTAGGGCTGGAAGCCCTACCCATAGGAACCCAAACCCTAGCTCAAAGTGACCTACCCATAGGAACCCTAACCATAGCTCCAAGACCCCTACCCTTAGTAACCCTAACCCTAGGGAGGGAAGCCCTACCCATAAGAACCCTAACCCTAGCTACAAGTACCCCACCCATAGGAAGCCTAACCCTAGGGCTGGAAGCCCTACCCATAGGAACCCAAACCCTAGCTCAAAGTGACCTACCCATAGGAACCCTAACCATAGCTCCAAGACCCCTACCCTTAGTAACCCTAACCCTAGGGAGGGAAGCCCTACCCATAAGAACCCTAACCCTAGCTCCAAGTGCCCTACCCATAGGAACCAGAACCCTAGCTCCAAGGGCCCTACCCATAGGAACATTAACCCTAGGGCTGGAAGCCCTATCCATAGGAACCCTAACACTAGCTCCAAGTGCCCTACCCATAGGAAACCTAACCCTAGGGCGGGAAGCCCTACCCTTAGGAACCCTAACCCTAGCTCCAAGTGCCCTACCCATAGGAAGCCTAAACCTAGGGCGGGAAGCCCTACCTATAGGAACCCTAACCCTAGCTCCAAGTGCCCTACCCATAGCAACCCTAACCCTAGCTCCAAGTGCCCTACCTATAGGAACCCTAAACCTAGCTCCAAGTGCCCTACCCATAGGAAGCCTAACCCTAGGGATGAAAGCCCTACCCATAGGAACCCTAACCCTAGCTCCAAGTGCCCTACCCATAAGAACCCTAACCATAGCTCCAAGTGTCCTACATATTGGAACCCTAACCCTAGGGAGGGAAGCCCAACCCATAGGAACCCTAACCCTAGCTCCAAGGGCCCTATTCATAGGCACCCTAACCCTAGCTGCAAGTGCCCTACCCATAGGCACCCTAACCCTAGCTCCAAGAGCCCTACCCACAGGAACCCTAACCCTAGGGCGGGAAGCCCTACCTATAGGAACCCTAACCCTAGCACAAAGTGCCCTACCCATAGGAAGCCTAAACCTAGGGCGGGAAGCCCTACCTATAGGAACCCTAACCCTAGCTCCAAGTGCCCTACCATTACGAACCCTAACCCTAGCTCCAAGTTCCCTACACATAGGAACCCTAACCCTAGCGCCAATTCCCTACCCATAGGAACCCTAACCCTAGTTGCAAGTGCCCTACCTATAGGAACTCTAACCCAAGCTTCAAGGGCCCTACCCATAGGAACCCTAACCCTAGCTCCAAGGGCCCGACCCATAGGAACCCTAACCCTAGGGAGGGAAGCCCTACCCATAGGAACCGTAACCCTAGCTCCAAGTGCCCTACCCATAGGAAGCCTAAACCTAGAGCGGGAAGCCCTACCTATAGGAACCCTAACCCTAGCTCCAAGTCCCCTACCCATAGGAACCAGAACCCTAGCTCCAAGGGCCCTACCCATAGGAACATTAACCCTAGGGCGGGAATCCCTACCCATAGGAACCCTAACACTAGCTACAAGTGCCATACCATTAGGAACCCTAACCCTAGATCCATGTGCCCTACCCATAGGAATCCTAACCCTAGGGCTGGAAGTCCTATCCATAGGAACCCAAACCCAAGCCCATGTTCCCTACCCATAAGAACCCTAACCCTAGGGCGGGAAGTCCTACCCATAGGAACCCTAACCCTAGCTCCAAGTGCCCTACCCATAGGAACCGTAACCCTACCTCCAAGGGCCCTAACCATAGGAACCCTAACGCGAGCTCTAAGTGCCCTACCCATAGTAACCCTAACCCTAGGGCGGGAAGCCCTACCCATAGGAACCCTAACACTAGCTCCAAGTGCCCTACCCATAGGAACCCTAACCCTAGCTCCAAGTGCCCTACCCATAGGAACCCTAACCCTAGGGCGGGAAGCCCTACCCATAGGAACCCTAACCCTAGCTCCAAGTGCCCTACCCATAGGAACCCTAAGCCTAGGTCGGGAAACGCTACGCATAGGAACCCTAACCCTAGATCCAAGTGCCCTACCCATAGGAACCCTAACCCTAGCTTCAAGTGCCCTACCCATAGGAACCCTAACCCTAGCTCCACGGCCCCTACCCATAGGAACCCTAACCCTAGGGAGGGAAGCCCTACCCATAGGAACCGTAACCCTAGCTCCAAGTGCCCTACCCATAGGAAGCCTAAACCTAGAGCGGGAAGCCCTACCTATAGGAACCCTAACCCTAGCTCCAAGTCCCCTACCCATAGGAACCAGAACCCTAGCTCCAAGGGCCCTACCCATAGGAACATTAACCCTAGGGCGGGAATCTCTACCCATAGGAACCCTTACCCAAGCCCAAGATCCCTACCCATAGGAACCCTAACCCTAGGGGGGAAAGCCCTACCCATAGGAACCCAAACCCTAGCTCCAAGTGCCCTACAAAAAAGGAAACCTAATGCTAGCTCCAAGTGCCCTATCCATAGGAACCCTAAAACTAGCTCCAAGTGCGCTAACCATAGGAACCCTAACCCTAGCTCCAAGCGCCCTACCCACAGGAACCCTAAACCTAGGGCGGGAAGCCCTACCTATAGGAACCCTAAACCTAGCTCCAAGTGCCCTACCCATAGGAAACCTAACCCTAGGGTGGGAAGCCCTACCTATAGGAACCCTAACCCTAACTCCAAGTGCCCTACCATTAGGAACCCTAACCCTAGCTCCAAGTGCCCTACCCATAGGCACCCTAACCCCAGCGCCAAGTGCCCTACCCATAGGAACCCTAACCCTAGTTGCAAGTGCCCTACCTATAGGAACTCTAACCCAAGCTTCAAGGGCCCTACCCATAGGCACCCTAACCCTAGCTCCAAGGGCCCGACCCATAGGAACCCAGCCCTAGGGCTGGAAGCCCTACCCATAGGAACCCTAAACCGAGCTCCAATGCCCCTACCCATAGGAACCCTAACACTAGGGAGGGAAGCCCTCCCCATAGGAACCCTAACACTAGGGCGGGAATCCCTACCCATAGGAACCCTAACCCTAGCTCCAAGTGCCCTACCCATAGGAACCCTAACCCTAGGGAGGGAAGCCCTACCCATAGGAACCCTAACCCTAGCACCAAGCGCCCTACCCATAGGAACCCTAACACTAGGGAGGGAAGCCCTACCCATAGGAACCCTAACCCTATCTCCAAGGGCCCTACCCATAGGAACCCTAACCCTAGGGCGGGTAGCCCTTCCCATAGGAACCCTAACCCTAGGGAGGGAAGCCCTACCCATAGGAACCCTAACCCTAGCTCCAAGGGCCCTACCCATAGGCTCCCTAACACTAGCTCCAAGTGCCCTACCCATTCGAACCCTAACCCTAGCTGCAAGGGCCCTATCCATAGGAACCCTAATCCAAGCTCCAAGTGCCCTACCCATAGGAACCCTAACCCTAGCTCCAAGGGCCCTACCCATAGGAACCCTATCCCTAGAGCTGGAAGTCCTACCCATAGGAACCCTAACCCTAGGGCGGGAAGCCCTACCCATAGGAACCCTAACCCTAGGTCGGGAAACCCTACGCATAGGAACCCTAACCCTAGATCCAAGTGCCCTACCCATAGGAACGCTAACCCTAGCTTCAAGTGCCCTACCCATAGGAACCCTAACCCTAGGTCCAAGTGCCCTACCCATAGGAACCCTAACCCTAGGGCGAGAAGCCCTACCCATAGGAACCCAAATCCTAGCACCAAGAGCCCTACCCTTAGGAACCCTAACCCTAGGGAGGGAAGCCCTACCCATAGGAACCCTAACCCTAGCTCCAAGGGCCCTACCCATAGGAACCCTACCCTAGGGCGGGAAGCCCTACCCATAGGAAACCTAACCTTAGCTCCAAGTGCCCTACCCATAGGAACCCTTACCGTAGCTCCAAGGGCCTTACTCATAGGAACCCGAACACTAGTTCCAAGGGCCCTACCCATAGCAACCGTAACCCTAGGGCGGGAAGCGCTACCCATAGGAACCCTAACACTAGCTCCAAATGCCCTACCCATAGGAAACCTCACCCTAGGGCGGGTATCCCTACCCATAGGAACCCTAACTCTAGCTCCAAGTGCCCAACGCATAGGAAACCTAAACCTAGGGAGGGAAGCCCTACCTATAGGAACCCTAACCCTAGCTCCAAGTGCCCTACCCATAGCAACCCTAACCCTAGCTCCAAGTGCCCTACCCATAGGAACCCTAACCCTAGCTCCAAGGGCCCTACCCATAGGAACCCTATCTCTAGGGCTGGAAGCGCTACTCATAGGAACCCTAACCCTAGCTCCAAGGCCCCTACCCATAGGAACCCTAACCCTAGGGCTGGAAGCCCTACCCATAGGAACCCTAACCCTAGCTCCAAGTGCCCTACCCATAGGAACCCTAACCCTAGGTCGGGAAACCCTACGCTTATGAATCCTAACCATAGATCCAAGTGCCCTACCCATAGGAACCCTAACCCTAGCTCCAAGTGCCCTACCCATAGGAAAATACCGTAGCTCCAAGGGCCCTACTCATAGGAACCCGAACACTAGCTCCAAGGGCCCTACCCATAGGAACATTAACACTAGTGCGGGAAGCCCTACCCATAGGAACCCTAACCCTATCTCCAAGGGCCGTACCCATAGGAACATTAACACTACTGCGGGAAGCCCTACCCATAGGAACACTAACCCTAGCTCAAAGTGCCCTGCCCATACGAACCCTAACCCTAGCTCCAAGGGCCCTACCCATACGAACCCTAACCCTAGGGCGGGAAGCCCTACCCATAGGAACCCTAACCCTAGCTCACAGTGCCCTGCCCATACGAACCCTAACCCTAGCTCCAAGGGCCCTACCCATACGAACCCTAACCCTAGGGCGGGAAGCCCTACCCATAGGAACCCTAACCCTAGCCCACAGTGCCCTGCCCATACGAACCCTAACCCTAGCTCCAAGGGCCCTACCCATACGAACCCTAACCCTAGGGCGGGAAGCCCTACCCATAGGAACCCTAACCCTAGCTCACAGTGCCCTGCCCATACGAACCCTAACACTAGCTCCAAATGCCCTACCCATAGGAAACCTCACCCTAGGGCGGGAATCCCTACCCATAGGAACCCTAACCCTAGCTCCAAGTGCCCAACCCATAGGAAACCTAAACCTAGGGCGGGAAGCCCTACCTATAGGAACCCTAACCCTAGCTCCAAGTGCCCTACCCATAGCATCCCTAACCCTAGCTCCAAGTGCCCTACCCATAGGAATCCTAACCCTAGGGCTGGAAGTCCTACCCATAGGAACCCTTACCCAAGCCCAAGTTCCCTACCCATAGGAACCCTAACCCTAGGGCGGAAAGCCCTACCGATAGGAACCCAAACCCTAGCTCCAAGTGCCCTACCCAAAGGAACCCCAATGCTAGCTCCAAGTGCCCTATCCATAGGAACCCTAACCGTAGCTCCAAGTGCCCTACCCATAGACACCCTAACCCTAGCGTCAAGTGCCCTACCCATAGGAACCCTAACCCTAGTTGCAAGTGCCCTAGCTATAGGAACTCTAACCCAATCTTCAAGGGCCCTACCCATAGGAACCCTAACCCTAGCTCCAAGGGCCCGACCCATAGGAACCCTAACCCTAGGGCTGGAAGCCCTATCCATAGGAACCCTAACCCGAGCTCCAATGCCCCTACCCATAGGAACCCTAACACTAGGGCAGCAATCCCTACCCATAGGAACCCTAACACTAGGGCGGGAAGCCCTACCCATAGGAACCCTAACCCTAGCTCCAAGTGCCCTACCCATAGGAACCCTAACCCTAGGGAGGGAAGCCCTACCCATAGGAACCCTAACACTAGCACTAAGAGCCCTAGCCATAGGAACTCTAACACTAGGGAGGGAAGCCCTACCCATAGGAACCCTATCCCTATCTCCAAGGCCCCTACCCATAGGAACCGTAACCCTAGGGCGGCTAGCCCTTCCCATAGGAACCCTAACCCTAGGGAGGCAAGCCCTACCCATAGCAATCCTAACCATAGATCCAAGTGCCCTACCCATAGGAACGCTAACCCTAGCTTCAAGTGCGCTACCCATAGGAACCCTAACCCTAGGTCCAAGTGCCCTACCCATAGGAACCCTAACCCTAGGGCGAGAAGCCCTACCCATAGGAACCCAAACCCTAGCACCAAGAGCCCTACCCATAGGAACCCTAACCCTAGGGCGAGAAGCCCTACCCATAGGAACCCAAACCCTAGCACCAAGTGCCCTACCATTAGGAACCCTAACCCTAGCTCCAAGTGCCCTACCCATAGGCAGCCTAACCCCAGCGCCAAGTGCCCTACCCATAGGAACCCTAACCCTAGTTGCAAGTGCCCTACCTATAGGAACTCTAACCCAAGCTTCAAGGGCCCTACCCATAGGCACCCTAACCCTAGCTCCAAGGGCCCGACCCATAGGAACCCAGCCCTAGGGCTGGAAGCCCTACCCATAGGAACCCTAAACCGAGCTCCAATGCCCCTACCCATAGGAACCCTAACACTAGGGAGGGAAGCCCTCCCCATAGGAACCCTAACACTAGGGCGGGAATCCCTACCCATAGGAACCCTAACCCTAGCTCCAAGTGCCCTACCCATAGGAACCCTAACCCTAGGGAGGGAAGCCCTACCCATAGGAACCCTAACCCTAGCACCAAGCGCCCTACCCATAGGAACCCTAACACTAGGGAGGGAAGCCCTACCCATAGGAACCCTAACCCTATCTCCAAGGGCCCTACCCATAGGAACCCTAACCCTAGGGCGGGTAGCCCTTCCCATAGGAACCCTAACCCTAGGGAGGGAAGCCCTACCCATAGGAACCCTAACCCTAGCTCCAAGGGCCCTACCCATAGGCTCCCTAACACTAGCTCCAAGTGCCCTACCCATTCGAACCCTAACCCTAGCTGCAAGGGCCCTATCCATAGGAACCCTAATCCAAGCTCCAAGTGCCCTACCCATAGGAACCCTAACCCTAGCTCCAAGGGCCCTACCCATAGGAACCCTATCCCTAGGGCTGGAAGTCCTACCCATAGGAACCCTAACCCTAGGGCGGGAAGCCCTACCCATAGGAACCCTAACCCTAGGTCGGGAAACCCTACGCATAGGAACCCTAACCCTAGATCCAAGTGCCCTACCCATAGGAACGCTAACCCTAGCTTCAAGTGCCCTACCCATAGGAACCCTAACCCTAGGTCCAAGTGCCCTACCCATAGGAACCCTAACCCTAGGGCGAGAAGCCCTACCCATAGGAACCCAAATCCTAGCACCAAGAGCCCTACCCTTAGGAACCCTAACCCTAGGGAGGGAAGCCCTACCCATAGGAACCCTAACCCTAGCTCCAAGGGCCCTACCCATAGGAACCCTACCCTAGGGCGGGAAGCCCTACCCATAGGAAACCTAACCTTAGCTCCAAGTGCCCTACCCATAGGAACCCTTACCGTAGCTCCAAGGGCCTTACTCATAGGAACCCGAACACTAGTTCCAAGGGCCCTACCCATAGCAACCGTAACCCTAGGGCGGGAAGCGCTACCCATAGGAACCCTAACACTAGCTCCAAATGCCCTACCCATAGGAAACCTCACCCTAGGGCGGGTATCCCTACCCATAGGAACCCTAACTCTAGCTCCAAGTGCCCAACGCATAGGAAACCTAAACCTAGGGAGGGAAGCCCTACCTATAGGAACCCTAACCCTAGCTCCAAGTGCCCTACCCATAGCAACCCTAACCCTAGCTCCAAGTGCCCTACCCATAGGAACCCTAACCCTAGCTCCAAGGGCCCTACCCATAGGAACCCTATCTCTAGGGCTGGAAGCGCTACTCATAGGAACCCTAACCCTAGCTCCAAGGCCCCTACCCATAGGAACCCTAACCCTAGGGCTGGAAGCCCTACCCATAGGAACCCTAACCCTACCTCCAAGTGCCCTACCCATAGGAACCCTAACCCTAGGTCGGGAAACCCTACGCTTATGAATCCTAACCATAGATCCAAGTGCCCTACCCATAGGAACCCTAACCCTAGCTCCAAGTGCCCTACCCATAGGAAAATACCGTAGCTCCAAGGGCCCTACTCATAGGAACCCGAACACTAGCTCCAAGGGCCCTACCCATAGGAACATTAACACTAGTGCGGGAAGCCCTACCCATAGGAACCCTAACCCTATCTCCAAGGGCCGTACCCATAGGAACATTAACACTACTGCGGGAAGCCCTACCCATAGGAACACTAACCCTAGCTCAAAGTGCCCTGCCCATACGAACCCTAACCCTAGCTCCAAGGGCCCTACCCATACGAACCCTAACCCTAGGGCGGGAAGCCCTACCCATAGGAACCCTAACCCTAGCTCACAGTGCCCTGCCCATACGAACCCTAACCCTAGCTCCAAGGGCCCTACCCATACGAACCCTAACCCTAGGGCGGGAAGCCCTACCCATAGGAACCCTAACCCTAGCCCACAGTGCCCTGCCCATACGAACCCTAACCCTAGCTCCAAGGGCCCTACCCATACGAACCCTAACCCTAGGGCGGGAAGCCCTACCCATAGGAACCCTAACCCTAGCTCACAGTGCCCTGCCCATACGAACCCTAACACTAGCTCCAAATGCCCTACCCATAGGAAACCTCACCCTAGGGCGGGAATCCCTACCCATAGGAACCCTAACCCTAGCTCCAAGTGCCCAACCCATAGGAAACCTAAACCTAGGGCGGGAAGCCCTACCTATAGGAACCCTAACCCTAGCTCCAAGTGCCCTACCCATAGCATCCCTAACCCTAGCTCCAAGTGCCCTACCCATAGGAATCCTAACCCTAGGGCTGGAAGTCCTACCCATAGGAACCCTTACCCAAGCCCAAGTTCCCTACCCATAGGAACCCTAACCCTAGGGCGGAAAGCCCTACCGATAGGAACCCAAACCCTAGCTCCAAGTGCCCTACCCAAAGGAACCCCAATGCTAGCTCCAAGTGCCCTATCCATAGGAACCCTAACCGTAGCTCCAAGTGCCCTACCCATAGACACCCTAACCCTAGCGTCAAGTGCCCTACCCATAGGAACCCTAACCCTAGTTGCAAGTGCCCTAGCTATAGGAACTCTAACCCAATCTTCAAGGGCCCTACCCATAGGAACCCTAACCCTAGCTCCAAGGGCCCGACCCATAGGAACCCTAACCCTAGGGCTGGAAGCCCTATCCATAGGAACCCTAACCCGAGCTCCAATGCCCCTACCCATAGGAACCCTAACACTAGGGCAGCAATCCCTACCCATAGGAACCCTAACACTAGGGCGGGAAGCCCTACCCATAGGAACCCTAACCCTAGCTCCAAGTGCCCTACCCATAGGAACCCTAACCCTAGGGAGGGAAGCCCTACCCATAGGAACCCTAACACTAGCACTAAGAGCCCTAGCCATAGGAACTCTAACACTAGGGAGGGAAGCCCTACCCATAGGAACCCTATCCCTATCTCCAAGGCCCCTACCCATAGGAACCGTAACCCTAGGGCGGCTAGCCCTTCCCATAGGAACCCTAACCCTAGGGAGGCAAGCCCTACCCATAGCAATCCTAACCATAGATCCAAGTGCCCTACCCATAGGAACGCTAACCCTAGCTTCAAGTGCGCTACCCATAGGAACCCTAACCCTAGGTCCAAGTGCCCTACCCATAGGAACCCTAACCCTAGGGCGAGAAGCCCTACCCATAGGAACCCAAACCCTAGCACCAAGAGCCCTACCCATAGGAACCATAACCCTATGGAGGGAAGCCCTACCCATAGGAACCCGAACCCTAGCTCCAAGGGCCCTACCCATAGGAACCCTACCCTAGGGCGGAAAGCCCTACCCATAGGAACCCAAACCCTAGCTCCAAGTGCTCTACACAAAGGAACCCTAATGCTAGCTCCAAGTGCCCTATCCATAGGCACCCTAACCCTAGCGCCAAGTGCCCTACCCATAGGAACCCTAACCCTAGTTGCAAGTGCCCTACATATAGGAACTCTAACCCAATCTTCAAGGGCCCTACCCATAGGAACCCTAACACTAGTTCAAAGGGCCCTACCCATAGGAACATTAACACTAGGGCGGGAAGCCCTACCCATAGGAACTCTAACCCTAGCTCCAAGGGCCCTACCCATACGAACCCTAATCCTAGGGCGGGAAGCCCTACCCATAGGAACCCTAAGCCTAGCTCCAAGAGCCCTACCTATAGGAAGCCTAAACCTAGGGCGGGAAGCCCTACCTATAGGAACCCTAACCCTAGCTCCAAGTGCTCTAGCCACAGGAACCCTAACCCTAGCTCCAAGTGCCCTACCCATAGGAACTCTAACCCTAGGGAGGGAAGCCCTACACATAGGAACCCTAACCCTAGCTCCAAGTGCCCTACCCATAGGAACCCTAACCCTAGCTCCAAGGGCCTTACCCATAGGGAGCCTAAATCTAGGGCGGGAAGCCCTACCCATAGGAACCCTAAACCTAGCTCCAAGTGCCCTACCCATAGGAACCCTAACACTAGGGCGGGAAGCCCTACCCATAGGAACAATAACCCTAGCTTCAAGTGCCCTACCCATAGGAACCCTAAACCTCGGGCGGGAAGCCCTACCCATAGGAACCCTAACCCTAGCACCAGGAGCACTACCCATAGGAACCCTAACACTAGGAAGGGAAGCCCTACCCATAGGAACCCGAACCCTAGCTCCAAGGGCCCAACCCATAGGAATCCTAACCCTAGGGCGGGAAGCCCTACCCATAGGAACCCTAACCCTAGCTCCAAGGGCCCTACCCATAGGGTCCCTAACACTAGCTCCAAGTGCCCTACCTATAGGAACCCTAACCCGAGCTGCAAGTGCCCTATCCATAGGAACCCGAAACCAAGCTCCAAGTGCCCTACCCATAGGAACCCTAACCCTAGCTCCAAGGGTCATACCCATAGGAACCCTAACCCTAGGTCGGGAAGCCCTACCCATAGGAACCCTAAGCCTAGCTCCAAGTGCCCTACCCATAGGAACCCTAACCCTAGGTCGGGAAACCCTATGCAGAGGAACCCTAACCATAGATCCAAGTGCCCTACACATAGCATCCCTAACCCTAGCTCCAAGTGCCCTACCCATAGGAATCCTAACCCTAGGGCTGGAAGTCCTAACCATAGGAACCCTTACCCAAGCCCAAGTTCCCTACCCATAGGAACCCTAACCCTAGGGCGGAAATCCCTACCCATAGGAACCCAAACCCTAACTCCAAGTGCCCTACCCAAAGGAACCCTAATGCTAGCTCCAAGTGCCCTATCCATAGGCACCCTAACCCTAGCGCCAAGTGCCCTACCCATAGGAACCCTAACCCTAGTTGCAAGTGCCCTACCTATAGGAACTCTAACCCAATCTTCAAGGGTACTACCCATAGGAACCCTAACCCTAGCTCCAAGGGCCTGACCCATAGGAACCCTAATCCTAGGGCTGGAAGCCCTACCTATAGGAACCCTAACCCGAGCTCCTATGCCCCTACCCATAGGAACCCTCACACTAGGGTGGGAAGCCCTACCCATAGGAACCCTAACACTAGGGCGGGAAGCCCTACCCATAGGAACCCTAACCCTAGCTCCAAGTGCCCTACCCATAGGAACCCTAACCCTAGAGAGGGAAGCCCTACCCATAGGAACCCTAACCCTAGCACCAAGAGCCCTACCCATAGGAACCCTAACACTAGGGAGGGAAGCCCTACCCATAGAAACCCTAACCCTATCTCCAAGGGCCCTACCCATAGGAACCCTATCCCTAGGGCTGGAAGCCCTACCCATACGAACCCTAACCCTAGCTCCAAGGCCCCTACCCATAGGAACCCTAATCCCAGGGCGGGAAGCCCTACCCATAGGAACCCTAACCCTAGCTCCAAGTGCCCTACCCATAGGAACCCTAACCCTAGGTCGGGAAACCCTACGCATAGGAACCCTAACCCTAGATCCAAGTGCCCTACCCATAGGAACCCTAACCTTAGGTCCAAGTGCCCTACCCATACGAACCCTAACCCTAGGGCGAGAAGCCCTACCCATAGGAACCCAAACCCTAGCACCAAGAGCCCTACCCATAGGAACCCTAACCCTAGGGAGGGAAGCCCTACCCATAGGAACCCGAACCCTAGCTCCAAGGGCCCTACCCATAGGAACCCTACCCTAGGGCGGGAAGCGCTACCCATAGGAACCCTAACCCTAGCTCCAAGTCCCCTACCCATAGGAACCCTTACCGTAGCTCCAAGGGCCCTACTCATAGGAACCCGAACACTAGCTCCAAGGGCCCTACCCATAGGAACATTAACAGTAGGGCGGGAAGCCCTACCCATAGGAACTCTAACCCTAGCTCTAAGGCCCCTACCCATAGGAACCCTAACCCTAGGGCGGGAAGCCCTACCCATAGGAACTCTAACCCTAGCTCTAAGGCCCCTACCCATAGGAACCCTAACCCTAGGGCGGGAAGCCCTACCTATAGGAACCCTAACCCTAGCTCCAAGTGCTCTAGCCACAGGAACCCTAACCCTAGCTCCAAGTGCCCTACCCATAGGAACTCTAACCCTAGGGAGGGAAGCCCTACACATAAGAACCCTAACCCGAGCTCCTAGGGCCCTAATCATAGGTACCCTAACCCTAGCTCTAAGTGCCCTACCCATAGGCACCCTAACCCTAGCTCCAAGAGCCCTACCCACAGGAACCCTAAACCTAGGGCGGGAAGCCCTACCTATAGGAACCCTAAACCTAGCTCCAAGTGCCCTACCCATAGGAAACCTAACCCTAGAGTGGGAAGCCCTCCCTATAGGAACCCTAACCCTAGCTCCAAGTGCCCTACCCATAGGAAGCCTAAACCTAGGGCGGGAAGACCTACCTATAGGAACCCTAACCCAAGCTCCAAGTGCCCTACCCATAGCAACCCTAACCCTAGCTCCAAGTGTCCTACACATAGGAACCCTAACCCTAGCTCCAAGGGCCTTACCCATAGGAAGCCTAAATTTAGGGCGGGAAGCCCTACCTATAGGAACGCTAAACCTAGCTCCAAGTGCCCTACCATTAGGAACCCTAACCCTAGTTGCAAGTCCCCTACCTATAGGAACTCTAACCCAAGCTTCAAGGCCCCTAACCATAGGAACCCTAACCCTAGGGAGGAAAGCCCTATCCTTAGGAACCATAACCCTAGCTTCAAGTGCCCTACCCATAGGAAACCTAAACCTAGGGCGGGAAGCCCTACCTATAGGAACACTAACCCTAGCTCCAAGTGCCCTACCCATAGGAACCCTAACCCTAGCTCCAAGGGCCCTATTCATAGGCACCCTAACCCTAGCTGCAAGTGCCCTACCTGTAGGAACCGTAACCCAAGCTTCAAGTAGGGCGGCGAACAGAGGAGTTTGCGTGGGAGAGTTCCCAATACAGGAGCAGGTATTTGGATTTGCATCTGTCTTTGTGGATTTGCACGTGTCTTTGTAGTGCTTGTATCTCTCTGTAGAGGCCCGTCGGGGCAGACTGCTCAGCGGGCAGTGGCGCCCTGAGTAGGGGGCGGAGTTAGGCTGAGAAGAGAGCTATAAAAGCGGATGCCCAGCCAGGAAGCGGCACAGGAGCCAGCAAACAGGGCTGCGAACAGGGGAGTTTGCGTGGGAGAGTTCCCATTGGAGGAGCAGGTATTTGGATGTGTCTTTGTAGTGCTTGTATCTCTCTGTAGAGTTCCGTCGGGGCAGACTGCTGAGCGGGCAGCGGCGCCCTGAGTAGGGGGCGGAGCTAGGCTGAGGAGGGGCCTATAATAGTGGCCGCACAGCCAGGCAGCCTCACAGGAGCCAGCAAACAGGGATGCGAACAGGGGACTTTGTGTGGGAGAGTTCCCATTGGAGGAGCAGGTATTTGGATTTGCATCTGTCTTTGTGGATTTGCATCTGTCTTTGTATTGGTTCTATCTCTATGTAGAGGCCCGTCGGTGCAGACTGCTGAGTGGGCAGCGGCGCCCTGAGTAGGGGGCGGAGCTAGGCTGAGGAGGGGCCTATAAAAGCGGCCGCCCAGCCAGGCAGCGGCACAGGAGCCAGTGAGCAGAGGCACAGGAGCCAGCGAAAAGGGGAGTTTGCGTGGGAGATTTCCCATTGGAGGAGCAGGTATTTGGATTTGCATCTGTCTTTGTGGATTTGCATCTGTCTTTGTAGTGCTTGTATCTCTCTGTAGAGGCCCGTCGGGGCAGACTGCTGAGCGGGCAGCGGGGCCCTGAGTAGGGGGTGGAGCTAGGCTGAAGAGGGGCATATAAACGCGGCCGCCAAGCAAGGCAGCGGCACAGGAGCCAGCGAGCAGCGGCACAGGAGCCAGCGAACAGGGGAGTTTGCGTGGGAGAGTTCCCATTGGAGGAGCAGGTATTTGGATTTGCATCTCTGTTTTTGTAGTGTTTGTATCTCTCTGTAGAGGCCTGTGGGGGCAGACTGCTGAGCGGGCATAGGCGCCCTAAGTAGGGGGCGGAGCAAGGCTGAGGAGGGGCCTATAAAAGCGGCCGCCCAGCCAGGCAGCGGCACAGGAGCCAGCAAACAGGGGAGTTTGTGTGGGAGAGTTCCCATTGGAGGAGCAGGTATTTGGATTTGCATCTGTCTTTGTGGATTTGCATCTGTCTTTGTAATGCTTGTATCTCTCTGTAGAGGCCCGTCGGGGCAGACTGCTGAGCTGGCAGCGGCGCCCTGAGTAGGGGGCGGAGCAAGGCTGTGGAGGGGCCTATAAAAGCTGCCGACCAGCCAGACAGCGGCACAGGAGCCAGCGAGCAGCGGCACAGGAGCCAGCGTATAGGGGAGTTTGCGTGGGAGAGTTCCCATTGGAGGAGCAGGTATTTGGATTTGCATCTCTGTCTTTGCAGTGCTTGTATCTCTTTGTAGAGGCCCGTCGGGGCAGACTGCTGAGCGGGCAGCGGCGACCTGAGTAGGGGGCGGAGCTAGGCTGAGGAGGGGCCTATAAAAGCGGCCGACCAGCCAGGCAGCGGCACAGGAGCCAGTGTACAGGGGAGTTTGCGTGGGAGATTTCCCATTGGAGGAGCAGGTATTTGGATTTGCATCTGTGTTTGTGAATTTGCATCCGTCTTTGCAGTGCTTGTATCTCTCTGTAGAGGCACGTCGGGGCAGACTGCTGAGCGGGCAGCGGCGCCCTGAGTAGGGGGCGGAGCTAGGCTGAGGAGGGGCCTATAAAAGCGGCCGCCCAGACAGGCAGCGGCACAGGAGCCAGCGAGCAGCGGCACAGGAGCCAATGAACAGGGGAGTTTGCGTGGGAGAGTTCCCTTTGGAGGAGCAGGTATTTGTATTTGCATCTGTCTTTGTGGATTTGCATCTGTCTTTGTGTTGTACCAATATAATAAAAACCAGCAGGATCTTATTAAGAGGGATAAGGCAAAGATGCCACATTTATTGTAAATATTATAATAAAATAGAAGATAACAGCAAACAACGTTGTTTGACTACTTATTCCTATGATTACTTATATATATGTATATATGTATATCCATTCACACAAGTTCTGCGTAGATATTATAGTTACCAGCCTAAAGTTGCTTGTGACAGAATACTGGCCAGGTATCCTGTACACAAGAGTGGAGCCGAGTCCGTGTCAGGTGCACCTGATGTTCCTAGAAGCTGGCAGCAGAACCGTTGACTCAAAGTCCTTATTCTTCAGGGTTCAGTTTTATAGGGATTTTTCCCTATGTTAGGTCTTTTTTCTGCTGTTGCCAGATCAATCAGCAGATAGCTGGTTCCATTCTGTCCTTTGTTTCCTTTGAGGTGCTGGGGTGGATTCCAGTTCGCCCTCCGGGGGTCATCTGGTTGATTCCACTTGACACCTTCTTCGGTCGACACTGACTTTTTCAGGCTGGTAACTCCCTAGGCACTCATTCAACATTTAAACTAGACACTCATTCACATATACTTTTTATATTAACTACATTTATTTTACAGTTTCTTTATCTTTTTGGGGTGTGAGACTCCTTGTCTTTTAACAATTAAAAACATAAAGTGAGGTAAAAATGACTTTAACAGAGGTGGGGGTCTCTATTTGTATGTTACATAGTTTTGCCTGAGGCATAGGGGTAATTGACGGCTTGCGTGCTGAGTTAACAAAGTCAATTGCCCAATTAGCACTTACAGAGGCAATTGACAGCTTGCGCGGTGAGTTAACAAGGTGCTGAGTCAATTACCCAATCAGCAGCTCACAGCGGCCATTTTTAAAACAAAGTATCAGTTACAAACTTTCACTTGGAAAACCGGCACTTAGAGTCAATTGAGTTAACAAGGTGCTGAGTCAATTACCCAATCAGCAGCTTACAGCGGCCATTTTCAAAACAAAGTAGCAGTTACAAACTTTCACTTAGAAAACAGGCACTTAGAGTTAATTGACGTTTACAAAGTATCTCCTTGAGCGGGCTTGTACAGACATAGATATTTCTAACAATAAACCCTCACAACAATGAATCCTTACAAATCTACTTTTAAAATAAACCTTACATAGATATTTCTGACAATAAATCCTTACACACTTACTTCTAACATAAACCTTAAGTTATAAAGTATTAGTTAATAATAATAAAACCATAAATCAATAAATCATTTCTCATATAATGTAAACCTTCTTTAATATCCCTACATAATCCCCCTTTTGACACTGCGATATACATATATTCGTTAGTGTCACTTTCTGTGTAACCTTTTGAAAAGAATGTACTGTGAGGCAATATGGGTTTGGGATTCTAATCTAGTGTATAGTCTTTTTATCCAGAAACACATGGTTAACATTCCAATGATACAAATACAATTTAATACTAAGACAACTATCAAGGGATGTAGCATTACTGACAGGATGCCAGTAGTGGTTGGGGACCATCCAGAGAATATATCATACCAATGATAAGTTGTTATTTGTTTCTCTGCAGTGGCAATCCTTAACATGTCCCCGTTGGCATGTATAATATGAATAGTCCGATTTCCTACTTGGTTATTTGTCTGTTCTAAAAAGTTGGTTACCTCTTTGCTTTTAATTAGGCTATCAGTAAGATCTTGCCATTCAATTCCAAGGTCAATTGAGAAGTTGGCCAGCTCAGCTGTTAGTGTTATCTGAGACTTTTTTGGCCGAGGTAAATAGTAAGTGTGATTGTTAGTAAAAACCGTACTAACATTACATTTGCATTCATCTACTGGAGGTTTGCTAACACTCCCGTCCTCCCAAAATACTTCCTCCCACGAGTGGATACATACACATTGTCCATTGTATAATACCCTGGTATCATTATCCAATTCATCCCACATACATGATCCCAATGAAACATCTTTACTACAAGGCTCTGGGGCAACAGGTAATGTGAGGCATACCCACTTTTGAGGAGTCCATTGTGTACAACCTCTAGTGTCCAATAGTTTTCCTGTTTCTCCCGCCCACTGGCTCGAGGTCCGAGGCAGCCAGAATGATCCCATGTGTAATATGGGGAGTGGGCTAACCTTCCACACCTTTGCCTCCAGAGACTGTTGATGTGCTATTTTTACAATTATTTCCCCAATTAGCAAGTGTGGTTTTACAGTGCTGGAAACATATTGCATGCAGTTATATTGGTAAGTATTAAACAGAGATCGTTTCCTTTGGTTTAACAAATGCATTAAAACCTTAATGTTACCCGAAATTACCCAAAACATTTCATGTTCCAAAGTAGATAGGGCAAGTATCTGCATTTCAGTGCATCCCATAGCTATAGCCGTGTGGTTTCCAATTTGTAGATTTTTCTTATGGAGTAACCAGGTGGTAGTATTTAACCATTGCCACAAATTCCATTTGGCTTTTAGGTTACCCAGACCAATTTGAACTAAGTCTACATTCGCGTGTACTTGTTTTTGTATAAGGCTGTCCTGTAGTTGGGCCAGGGAGCTTAACTTGTTTTTAATAGTTTCCAAGTCCACTGAGTTTGCAAGTCCCGCTCCTGCTCCAAATCCACCTAGCATAGTATCCATAATATCTCTTTTAGTTCTGGGATGTGGTGCATCTGGGGGGGACAGTTTGTGTGTCCTTATCCAGGCTTGTAGTATAGGGAGGGAAAAAGGTTTACACTTTGGTTCCACTTTTGAGACATTTAATCTTGTCCAGTCCATGTCAATTTTCACTTCTACCAGCAGGGGGCTCACCAAGGCTTTTACCGGAGAAGTTTGAATTTTAAATAAGGCTGGTTTTGGCATTGGTAACGGGGTGTTTTTTATAAACATATGTTCTTTTTTCCCATTTCCAGTCACATCCATCAGGGAATGGTATCATATGTGCATGGTTTGGACAGTAAACTATGATTACTGTCACAAGAGTCCCTGACTTCACGAACCCGTCCCATATATAAGCGAGTGAGGGGTAGTCTGAAAGCATCGTGGTATCTCCTGCATAGCCTTCCGTGCGTACCCCTACCATCCAATGTTTTTCCCTTCCTATGGGGACTGAGATGTTTACTTGCAGTCCCAGTTCTCCATCCCCAACATATACATGAGTTTCTCCTAAGGGTGTTATTGTTAAATTAGTTTTTAAATCGATCCATCTTAGTACATCTTGTTGTACTGGGGTCCATGGAATCTTGTATATGTGTGAGTTGCTGTGTGTCAGCAATGCGCTGAGGATCGTTTTACCTTGTTCCAGGTATGTTGAAGTATGGCTATCATTGTTAGGGATTGGTGGAGATTTGTGCATTTTTCCTGTGGGAACAGCCTGTGTCTTCATTACCGAGATCAGGGCCAAAATTGTGATCCAGACTAAGAACTGCCGTGGCTCTGTGTCCCATTTTGTGCAAGGCATCGTTCCGTCTGATCTTGTACTGTCCTTTTAAGAAAAGCAGAGACAAGATTAGAACCGGCAGTCTCAGCAGCTGCGTTTCGCGTCTGGTAGTCCTGCTGGAATGAAAATACACCGCGTCCACGGGGGTGTTGTATCTGGAAATATAGTTAACAGAATAAAATTAGTTTATGCAAACAACTTCATTTGTGAAACATGGACCCACTTTAATTTACCGTTTTTGTCTATGCGGTAGATGAGAGGGCTGAGGCGGTCCACTATGGAGTAGGGACCGGTCCATTTTGACTCCAGTGTGTGATCCTTTTTGCCCAACTTCAAATACATTACCTGATCTCCTGGTTCCCACAGTAGGGAATCCCCATTTTTATTTTAATCCATTTTTGTATTCATGAGCTCAATGGCTTGGCTTATTCTATGCTGCAGGGTGGCTTTGTCTTCCTGCAATTGTTTTAACCACTGCCAGTGCTCGTGAGTTGTAGTCTCCGGTTCTGCGGCTTGTTCTGGGTTAATGACTAACCTCATTGCCTGTCCGAAGAGGATCTGGTATGGCTGGATTTTCGTTCTCAGCCTGTTACTGCTGCGAATGGCTGCTAATATCAGCGGCAGTTTTTCCGGCCAATTCTTACCGGTGTTGTCTACAACTTTTCTAAGGGCTTCTTTAATAGTGCGGTTCATTCTCTCTACTTGTCCAGAAGACTGTGGTCTGTATGGGACATGGAGTTTGTGTGAAATTCCTAAGGCTTTAAGTAGTAGAGTAAATATGTCTCCCACAAAAGATCCCCCGTTGTCTGAGTCAATGATTTCAGGAGTCCCATATCTGCAAACTACTTCGGAGAATAGTTTCTTTGCAGCTGTGTGGGCGCTATTGTTCCTAGTAGGGAAAGCTTCCACCCAACCTGAAAAGGAATCTATAATTACAAGTAGATATCGAAATCCTTCTTGACTCCTTGGCAATTTATCAATGAAGTCAATTTGGATTCTATGCCAGGGTCCCAGCCTTCTTTGATGTAGCATCTGAGGCTGGTGCGGAGAACGCGCTTTATCTTTGGCACACTGTATACAATTTCTGACCCATGTATCCACATCATCTCTCATCCCCTTCCATTTTGCCACTTGCTTTAATCTTCCCAGCGTTCCTTCCACTCCTTCATGCATGAACTGATGAGCTATGTTCACCAGTTCCTGCCTTTCAATTCTTCCTGGGATGCGGACTGCTTCTAATACCTTCTTTTCCTGCCTTCGGGTCACCGCTGCTATCCCTTCATAATCTCTGGCTATGGCATCAGCACGGTTGTTCCATACTGTTTCAGCTGTGGAGCCTTTTCCATGTGCCTTGACATGTTTGATTTTTAGCTGGTTGGGATGAGAGGTAACCCAGGCATAAATCCATCTCCATTCATCTACATATGCTATCTCTTTCCCGTCTGCGGCTTTCCAATTGTTCCTCTGCCAATCAAACATCCAATATTGCACCCCGTTCACACAATAATTGCTGTCAGCATAGATGTATACAGTCTTGGGGCAGTTTTCTGTTTCATATTGTTTTAGGACTTGGTATATGGCATGGAGTTCAGCATGTTGTGCTGAGCCATGATCCAAGTACCCCTTCAGTACTTCCTCTTCTAAATTGATGGCTGCATATCTGATTCTCTTTTTACCGTGCACCACCATGGAGCTGCCATCCGTGAACCAGATATTTCTCTCCTGACCCACAGTATCCAAGTCTTCCAGGGGGGGTGCTTGGGCTTGTGCTATTCTCTGTTCTAGTGTGACTGCTGGACATACGTGCTTAATCCCTTTTTCAATAAGAGCATGTGTCAGCATGTCAGGTTTAGATACTGTGTCAGTCCGGACTCCTCTGTTTACCAGTGTTAGAGTCCATTGTGCCATTCCGGTGTTAGACACCCTGCCTCCTATTAGTTTTCCAGATAGGATGTATTTTAGAGGCGTATGTGTGCTTTGTATAGTGATTGGGGCACTGCCGGTAAGCGGCTCAAAAGACTGAACAGCCCATACCGCTGTCAGGCATTCACGTTCACAGGCGTCAAAATTTAGTTCAGCTCCCTGTAGTTTTTTAGACTCATAAGCCACAGGTACCAACGTTTGGTTTTCATTTTGTTGCAAGAGCGTAGCCGCCATGGTCACCTCATTAGCTGCTAACCAGATGACAAATGGTTTAGATTCATCCGGGAAGCGTAAAGCAGGGGCTGTTAGGGCTTTTTGCTTCAGGATATTTAAGGCGTTCTCCTGATCTGGACCCCATTCCCAATGCGTCTTCTTCTTTAGCAGTTTCCACAGAGGAAGTGTAATTTCTGCATATTTGTAGATATGAGGTCGGAGAAAGTTAAATCTGCCCAGCAAAACCCTTAAAGAGTGTACATCGGTAGGGGCTGGCATTTCAATTAAAGCCCGTACCTTTCTTTGATCTACCTGCCTTCCCTCCTGGCCAATGATAATACCTAGGTAGACGACCTGGGTTTGCACTAATTGTGCTTTTTCCAGGCTTACCTTGAAGCCGGTGTCCTGGATCAGTGCAAGGACGTCCTCTGTAAGTCTCTGCACCTGTGTCTCGAGCTGGCCAAAAACCAAAATATCATCCACATAAGAATAGACAAGTGGTCTATCAGAGGGACTTAACTGGTCCAGCATATCTACCACATGTTTGTGGGCGATAGCTGGAGAATCTTGGAATCCTTGGGGTACGCGCTGAAATGTGTACTGCTGGTCCCTGATGGTGAAGGCAAATCGGTCCTGTGAATCAGAATGTAATGGGATGGCAAAGAAACAGTTAGCCAGATCTATAACTGAAAAATACCTGGAGGTGTCTTGCACCTTTTGGATGACCTGTGTCATATCTGCCACGATGGGGGCCATGGGTATACTTCCTTTGTTGATTCTCCTGTAATCAATGGTCAGTCTCCAGGATTGCCCATCTGCCTTCATGACTGGCCAGACAGGGGAGTTAAAAGGGGAGTTAGTTTTTCTAATTACTCCCTGATCTTCCAGGTCCTGGATGATTTGGACAAGCTGTGTCTCTGCTTCCCTGGGATACCGATATTGCTTCTGTGGGGACACTAGTTCACCTACAATTTTAACACAAGCATTAATTCTACCACAATCTGTTTTCTTCTGGGTCCAGACCGCGGGGAATTTAAAACGCCACTTCTTCTGCTGTTCTGCCGTGAGTGCAGCAACTAGTTTATCGCTTCTGTTACTGACAAACTTATCACGGCTTGCTGTAGGGAGATAAGGGGGGAGGGTTTCCAGTCTCCATAGAGCGCTCCTGGGGAGATCAATAATAATGTTATTTTTGAACAACCAGTCTGTGCCTAGGATCACGGCATCCGTCATATGTTTTGTTTGAATCAGATTCCCAGTGATGTGGAATCCTTGAACAGAGAATGGTACCTGCACCCATTCTTGTCCGGTGCTGGGTTTTCCCTGAAATGAGTGTAATATCATATTTTGCCCTTTTGTTCCTGCTAGAGGAGCAGTTTTAATTAGAGAGACGGAAGCTCCAGTATCAATTAGAGCCATCATAGGAGCTTGATTTCCCTGCTGGACGTAGATATAGGGTCTTCCTCCTGGATCCCAGGTCAATTCTCCTATAAACCTCCACTGTTGGGCTCCTATGCCAAGTGGGGGTTCCACATCCAGTGGGGTTCCCTAGGAGTATTCCTGATAATCTAAAGGAGCGCTTGGGGTGGTTACCTCTGATATGACTCCTCGCTGGTCCTGCAATCTAAGAATCTCGGTCATGATATCAGCCAAGGGGGCCTTATCCCACTTTTGTCTATCTCCTCCCATCTGTAATAATAGCCTCCATGCCATGCGGCGCACATCAGCACCGGGTCTTTCCGGCTGATTACTGTTTTCGGCTCACTGAGATCTTTGAAGGTCTGGGTACATCCGACCCCTGGACTGGTTATTCCCCCTTCCCCTAAATTTGACTTTTGAGTGCCCTCCACGGGATCCTGCAAAACCCTTTGTCCCACTTTCATTTGAATAGGTGACTGTTGGCTCCATTGCTGCCACATATGCCACCCTTTCCTTTTTAATATTGGGCTTGGGTCCAGCGTGGGTAGTTATCTGTTGTACCATCCCTTTTAATTCTCTTAAGGTGGCAGGGTGCCCATCCTGCCAGACTGCAAGCTTGCCTGAATAGTAGGGAAGTAGTGAGGCAGCGCAGTCCCTAAGAGATGGTACAGAGAAGGGGATTAAATCTAAATCCGTATTAGCAGGTACGGTTACTATACCGGACATAACCTGCATTAGGGCCCACCTGGTGAGATAATTTTCAGGATCTTCGTTAGTGTCCTGAGTAGAGGCTACGGCTTGAGCAATAAAATTGCGCCTGCCTATTTGTTCTCCAAAGGTGGCCATTAGAGCTAGCTCACTATCATCAGCACCAATTCTTATGCGGTCCAGGGCTGCTCGTATTTCTGGTGCCGCACATATGCCCATGAGGCGATAAATTTCCTGAGTAGTGAGTGCTTCTCTCCCTGCCAACAGAATGGCATTGGTACACCATCGGGAGAAGGTTTCTCTATTTAGTGTTCCCAAATGATCAGCCATTGCTTTTAAGTCTGAGGCTGATGCTGGAACGATAGTGACCTGTTGATTCCCCCCACCTTCTACCGGGGTGATCACAGTGTGCCGTTCTATAGCTGCCACCGGAGCTACAAGACCCTCTTGTGGGTCATGCCAGATGTCTCTCTGGTCAATTTCACGGGGGTCCCAAATATCTGGGTCCCAATCCAATTGTTTTTTACATTTGGTTGGGTTCCATTCTCCTGATGTGACAGCTGCTACTTGGCGGGTTGCAAAACCTAACTTGTGTTTTAACTGCTTAATAATAGAATCGCAGTGGGTATGGTTTCCCGAGGTTTTGCCTTGTTCTAATGTTAATTTCTTAACCATGCCCTGTAGAATTTGGTTTTCTTTGATCAAAGCCTGATTTTCTTTTTCTAATTCTGTGAAGGCTGTAATTTGGTCCGTCAGGAATCGTTCTTTACTTTTACTTTCCTGTAACGCTTGTTTTATTATTTCCATTTGGTTGTGAGAATTTGTTGCCATCACTTTCCAATTTTCCACCCCTTTTTCTAATTGGGATATTTTTTCTGTTAAAAATATTGTTTCTTCTTTACAGGCTGTTAGTCGGAGGTAGCTGTTATTACAAGCCTCCCACAGCAGCCAGATTCCTGCGGCATCTCTTTTTGCCACAGTTAGGGGTTTGCATATGAGGATATATTGAGCCAATCTATCCTCTAAATCCGAAATGGTGCAGATATCTGCAAGGGCTTGTTCAGTCCAAGGACTGTGCCCATATCTTTGGAGAATTTGCTGATAAGGCGTTATCTCTTTAATAAAAGGTGAGGTAGAAGCTACTTTTGACTTCATTTCTTCCTCTGGGACTGTTTTCCATTGCCTATTCTTAAACATTTTAAATTTTGTTCAGCGAGCAGCACTGTCTGGTCCCTGGGACCCTCTTGTTGCTCCTGATATATATATATATATATTTCTTTTTCTGCTACCTTCACGGAGGCCAGCAGTTTTTGTTAACAATTTTACTTTTCCTACTACCCACCCGGGGGCCAGCAGTTTTTGTTAACAATATTTTCTTTTCCTACTACCCACCCGGGGGCCAGCAGGTTTTGTTAACAACCTTTTCCTACTACCCACACGGGGGCCAGCAGTTTTTGTCAATAATTTTATGAGCTCTTTATTTTCCTGCTACCCACACGGGGGCCAGCAGTTTTGGTTAACCAAGAATAGAACCGTGCTCTGTAGAGCCGGTTGTGTGCACACAGATTGGTTTACAATAAGTGACGCAAAAATACCATAATCCCCCTTTCGCTATTCTCCACCAAAATGTTGTACCAATATAATAAAAACCAGCAGGATCTTATTAAGAGGGATAAGGCAAAGATGCCACATTTATTGTAAATATTATAATAAAATAGAAGATAACAGCAAACAACGTTGTTTGACTACTTATTCCTATGATTACTTATATATATGTATATCCATTCACACAATCATTCATACAAGTTCTGCGTAGATATTATAGTTACCAGCCTAAAGTTGCTTGTGACAGAATACTGGCCAGGTATCCTGTACACAAGAGTGGAGCCGAGTCCGTGTCAGGTGCACCTGATGTTCCTAGAAGCTGGCAGCAGAACCGTTGACTCAAAGTCCTTATTCTTCAGGGTTCAGTTTTATAGGGATTTTTCCCTATGTTAGGTCTTTATTCTGCTGTTGCCAGATCAATCAGCAGATAGCTGGTTCCATTCTGTCCTTTGTTTCCTTTGAGGTGCTGGGGTGGATTCCAGTTCGCCCTCCGGGGGTCATCTGGTTGATTCCACTTGACACCTTCTTCGGCCGACACTGACTTTTTCAGGCTGGTAACTCCCTAGACACTCATTCAACATTTAAACTAGACACTCATTCACATATACTTTTTATCTTAACTACATTTATTTTACAGTTTCTTTATCCTTTTGGGGTGTGAGACTCCTTGTCTTTTAACAATTAAAAACATAAAGTGAGGTAAAAATGACTTTAACAGAGGTGGGGGTCTCTATTTGTATGTTACATAGTTTTGCCTGAGGCATAGGGGTAATTGACGGCTTGCGTGCTGAGTGAACAAAGTCAATTGCCCAATTAGCACTTACAGAGGCAATTGACAGCTTGCGCGGTGAGTTAACAAGGTGCTGAGTCAATTACCCAATCAGCAGCTTACAGCGGCCATTTTCAAAACAAAGTAGCAGTTACAAACTTTCACTTAGAAAACAGGCACTTAGAGTTAATTGACGTTTACAAAGTATCTCCTTGAGCGGGCTTGTACAGACATAGATATTTCTAACAATAAATCCTTACAACAATGAATCCTTACAAATCTACTTTTAACATAAACCTTACATAGATATTTCTGACAATAAATCCTTACACACTTACTTCTAACATAAACCTTAAGTTATAAAGTATTAGTTAATAATAATAAAACCATAAATCAATAAATCATTGTTGATATAATGTAAACCTTCTTTAATATCCATACATTTGTAGTGCTTGTATCTCTCTGTAGAGGCCCGTCGGGGCAGACTGCTGAGCGGGCAGCGGCGCCCTGAGTAGGGGCGGAGCTAGGCTGAGGAGGGGCCTATAAAAGCGGCCGCCCAGTCAGGCAGCGGCACAGGAGCCAGCGAGCAGCGGCACAGGAGCCAGCGAACAGGGGCATTTGCGTGGGAGAGTTCCCATTGGAGGAGCAGGTATTTGGATTTCCATCTATCTTTGTGGATTTGCATCTGTCTTTGTAGTGCTTGTATCTCTCTGAAGAGGCCGGTTGGAGCAGACTGCTGAGCGGGGAGCGGCGCCCTGAGTAGGGGGCGGAGCTAGGCTGAGGAGAGGGGCCTATAAAAGCGGCCGCCCAGCCAGGCAGCCGCACAGGAGCCAGCAAACAGGGCGGCGAACAGGGGAGTTTGCGTGGGAGAGTTCCCATTGGAGGAGCAGGTATTTGGATTTGCATCTGTCTTTGTGGATTTGCATCTGTCTTTGTAGTGCTTGTATCTCTCTGTAGAGGCCCATCGGGGCAGACTGCTGAGCGGGCAGCGGCGCCCTGAGTAGGGGGCGGAGGTAGGCTGAGTAGGGGCCTATAAAAGAGGCCGCCCAGCCAGCCCGCGGCACAGCTGCGAGTAGCGGCACAGGAGCCAGCGAACAGGGGCGTTTGCGTGGGAGAGTTCCCATTGGAGAAGCAGGTATTTGGATTTGCATCTGTCTTTGTGGATTTGCATCTGTCTTTGTAGTGCTTGTATCTCTCTGTAGAGGCCCGTCGGGGCAGACTGCTGAGCGGGCAGCGGCGCCCTGAGTAGGGGCGGAGCTAGGTTGAGGAGGGTCCTCTAAAAGCGTCCGCCCAGCCAGGCAGCGGCACAGGAGCCAGCGAGCAGCGGCACAGGAGCAAGCGAACAGGGGCGTTTGCCTGGGAGAGTTCCCATTGGAGGAGCAGGTATTTGGATTTGCATCTGTTTTGTGGATTTGCATCTGTCTTTGTAGTGCTTGCATCTCTCTGTAGAGGCCCGTCGGGGCAGACTGCTAAGCGGGCACCGGCGCCCTGAGTAGGGGCGGAACTAGGCAGAGGAGGGGCCTATAAAAGCGGCCGCCCAGCCAGGCAGCGGCACAGGAGCCAGCGAGCAGCGGCACAGGAGCCAGCGAACAGGGGAGTTTGGTGTGAGAGTTCCCATTGGAGGAGCAGGTATTTGGATTTGCACCTGTCTTTGTGGTTTTGCATCTGTCTTTGTAGTGCTTGTATCACTCTGTAGAGTCCCTCGTGGCAGACTGCTGAGCGGGCAGCGGTTCCCTGAGTAGTGGTCGGAGCTAGGCTGAGGAGGGGCCTATAAAAGCGGCCGCCCAGCCAGGCAGCGGCACGCGAGCCAGCGAACAGGGGAGTTTGCATGGGAGAGTTCCCATTGGAGGAGAAGGTATTTGTATTTGCATCTCTGTCTTTGTAGTGCTTGTATCTCTCTGTAGAGTCCCTCGTGGCAGACTGCTGAGCGGGAAACAGCGCCCTGAGTAGGGGGCGGAGCTAGGCTGAGGAGGGGCCTATAAAAGCGGCCGCCCAGCCAGTCAGCGGCACAGGAGCCAGCGAACAGGGCAGCGAACAGGGGAGTTTGCGTGTGAGAGTTCCCATTGGAGGAGCAGGCATTTGGATTTGCATCTGTCTTTGTGGATATGCATCTGTCTTTGTAGTGCTTGTATCTCTCTGTAGAGGCCTATCGGCGCAGACTGCTGAGCGGGCAGCAGCGCCCTGAGTAGGGGGCGGAGCTAGGCTGAGGAGGGGCCTATAAAAGCGGCCGCCCAGCTAGGCAGCGGCACAGGAGCCAGCGACCAGGGGAGTTTGCGTGGGAGAGTTCCCATTGGAGGAGCAGGTATTTGGATTTGCATCTGTCTTTGTGGATTTGCATCTGTCTTTGTAGTGCTTGTATCTCTCTCTAGAGGCCTATCGGCGCAGACTGCTGAGCGGGCAGCAGCGCCCTGAGTAGGGGGCGGAGCTAGGCTGAGGAGGGGCCTATAAAAGCGGCCGCCCAGCTAGGCAGCGGAACAGGAGCCAGCGAACAGGGTAGTTTGTGTGGGAGAGTTCCCATTGGAGGAGCAGGTATTTGGATTTGCATCTGTATTTGTGGATTTGCATCTGTCTTTGTAATGCTTGTATCTCTCTGTAGAGTCCCGTCGGTGCAGAATGCTGAGCGGGCAGTGGCGCCCTGAGTAGGAGGCGGAGCTAGGCTGAGGAGGGGCCTATAAAAACGGCCACCCAACCAGGCAGCGGCACAGGAGCCAGCGAGCAGCAGCACAGGAGCTAGCGAACAGGGGCGTTTGCGTGGGAGAGTTACCATTGGAGGAACAGGTATTTGGATTTGCAACTGTCTTTGTGGATTTGCATCTGTCTTTGTAGTGCTTGTATCTCTCTGTAGAGGCCCGTCTGGGCAGACTGCTGAGCGGGCAGCGGCGCCGTGAGTAGGGGGCTGAGCTAGGCTGAGGAGGGGACTATAAAAGCTGCCGCCAAGCCAGGCAGTGGCACAGGAGCCAGCGAACAGGGGCGTTTGCGTGGAGGAGTTCCCATTGGAGGAGCAGGCTTTTGGATTTGCATCTGTCTTTGTGGATTTGCATCTGTCTTTGTAGTGCTTGTATCTCTCTGTAGAGGCCCGTCTGGGCAGACTGCTGAGCGGGCAGCGGCGCCGTGAGTAGGGGGCTGAGCTAGGCTGAGGAGGGGCCTATAAAAGCGGCACCCAGCCAGGCAGCGGCACAGGAGCCAGCAAACAGGGCTGCGAACAGGGGAGTTTGCGTGGGAGAGTTCCCATATGAGGAGCAGATATTGGATTTGCATCTCTCTTTGTGTATTTGCATCTATCTTTTTAGTGCTTGTATCTGTCTGCAGAGGCTGGTCGGGGAAGACAGCTGAGCCGGCAGCGGCGCCCTGAGTAGGGGGCGGAGCTATGCTGAGGAGGGGCCTATAAAAGCGGCCGCCCAGCCAGGCAGCGGCACAGGAGGCAGCGAACAGGGGAGTTTGTGTGTGAGAGTTCCCATTGGAGGAGCAGGTATTTGGATTTGCATCTGTCTTTGTGTATTTGCATTTGTCTTTGTAGTGCTTGTATCTCTCTGTAGATGCCCGTATGGGCAGTCTGCTGAGCGTGCCGCGGCGCTCTGAGTAGGGGACGGAGCAAGGCTGAGAAGGGACCTATAAAAGCGGCCGCTCTGCCTGGCACATGGACAGGAGCCAGCGAACAGGGGAGTTTGTGTGGGAGAGTTCCCATTGGAGGAGAACGTATTTGGATTTGCATCTGTTTTGTGGATTTGCATCTGTCTTTGTAGTGCTTGTATCTCTCTGTAGAGGCCCGTCGGGGCAGACTGCTGAGCGGGCAGCTGCTCCCTGAGTAGGGGGCGGAGCTAGGCTGTGGAGGGGCCTATAAAAGCAGCCGCCCAGCCAGGCAGCGGCACAGGAGCCAGCAAACAGGGCGGCGAACAGGGGAGTTTGCATGGGAGAGTTCGCATTGGAGGAGCAAGTATTTGGATTTGCATCTCTGTCTTTGTAGTGCTTGTATTTCTCTGTAGAGTCCCGTCAGGGCAGTCTGCTGAGCGGACAGCGGAGCCCTGAGTATGGGGCGGAGCTAGGCTGAGGAGGGGCCTATAAAAGCGGCCGCCCAGGCAGTCAGGGGCACAGGAGCCAGCGAGCAGCGGCACAGGAGCCAGCGAACAGGGGAGTTTGCGTGGGAGAGTTCCCATTGGAGGAGCAGGTATTTGGATTTGCATCTGTCTTTGTGTATTTGCAGCTCTCTTTGTAGTGCTTGTATCTCTCTGTAGAGGCTCGTCTGGGCAGACTGCTGAGCGAGCAGCGGCGCCCTGAGTTGGAGGCGGAGCTAGGCTGAGGAGGGTCCTATAAAAGCGGCCGCCCAGCCAGGCAGCGGCACAGAAGCCAGCGAGCAGCGGCACAGGAGCCAGCCAACAGGGGAGTTTGCGTGGCAGAGTTCCCATTGGAGGAGCAGGTATTTGGATTTGCATCTGTCTTTGTGGATTTGCATCTTTCTTTGTAGTGCTTGTATCTCTCTGTAGAGGCCTATCGGCGCAGACTGCTGAGCGGTCAGCGGTGCCCTGAGTAGGGGGCGGAGCTAGGCTGAGGAGGGGCCTAAAAAGCGGCCGCCCAGCCAGGCAGCGGCACAGGAGCCAGCGAACAGGGGCGTTTGCGTGGAGGAGTTCCCATTGGAGGAGCAGGCTTTTGGATTTGCATCTGTCTTTGTGGATATGCATCTGTCTTTGTAGTGCTTGTATCTCTCTGTAGAGGCCTATCGGCGCAGACTGCTGAGCGGTCAGCGGTGCACTGAGTAGGGGGCGGAGCTAGGCTGAGGAGGGGCCTAAAAAGCGGCCGCCCAGCCAGGCAGTGGCACAGGAGCCAGCGAACAGGGGAGTTTGCGTGGGAGAGTTCCCATTGGAGGAGCAGGTATTTGGATTTGCATCTGTCTTTGTCGATTTGCATCTGTCTTTCTAGTGCTTGTATCCCTCTGTAGAGGCCCGTCGGGGCAGACTGCTGAGCGGGCAGCGGCGCCCTGAGTAGGGGGCGGAGCTAGGCTGAGGAGCGGGCTATAAAAGCGGCCACCCAGCCAGGCAGCCGCACAGGAGCTAGCAAACAGGGCGGCGAACAGGGTAGTTTGCATGGGAGAGTTCCCATTGGAGGAGCAGGTGTTTGGATTTGCATCTCTGTCTTTGTAGTGCTTGTATTTCTCTGTAGAGTCCCGACAGGGCAGTCTGCTGAGCGGGCAGTGGCGCCGTAGTAGGGGGCGGAGAGAGGCTGAGGAGGGGCCTATAAAAGCGGCCGCCCAGCCAAGCAGCGGCACAGGAGCCAGCAAACAGGGGAGTTTGCGTGGGAGAGTTCCCATTGGAGGAGCAGGTATTTGGATTTGCATCTGTCTTTCTGGATTTGCATCTGTCTTTGTAGTGCTTGTGTCTCTCTGCAGAGGCCCGTCGGGGCAGACTGCTGAGCGGGCAGCGACACCCCGAGTAGGGGGCGGAGCTAGGCTTAGGAGGGGCCTCTAAAAGCTGCTGCCCAGGCAGGGAGCGCCACAGGAGCCAGCGAGCAGGGGAGTTTGCGTCGGAGATTTCCTATTTGAGGAGCAGGTATTTGGATTTGCATCTGTCTTCGTGTATTTGCATCTGTCTTTGTAGTGCTTGTGTCTCTCTGTAGATGCCCGTAGGGGCAGACTGCTGAGCGGGCAGCGGCGCCCTGAGTAGGGGGCGGAGCTAGGCTGAGGAGGGGCCTATAAAAGCGGCCACCGAGCCAGGCAGCGGCACAGGAGCCAGCGAACAGGGGAGTTTGCGTGGGAGAGTTCCCATTGGAGGAGTAGGTATTTGGATTTGCATCTGTCTTTGTGGATTTGCATCTGTCTTTGTAGTGCTTGTGTCTCTCTGTAGAGGCTCGTCTGGGCAGACTGCTGAGCGGGCAGCGGCGCCCTTAGTATGGGTTGGTGCTAGGCTGAGGAGGGGCCTAAAAAGCTCCCGCCCAGCCGGGCAGCGGCACAGGCGCCAGCGAGCAGCGGCACAGGACCCAGCGAACAAGGGAGTTTGCGTGGGAGAGTTCCCATTGGAGGAGCAGGTATTTCGATTTGCATCTCTGTCTTTGCAGTGCTTGTATCTCTCTGTAGAGGCCCGTCGGGGCAGACTGCTGAGCGGGAAGCGGGGCCCTGAGTAGGGGGCGGAGCTAGGCTGAGGAGGGGCCTATAAAAGCGGCCGCCCAGCCAGGCAGCGGCACAGGAGCCAGCGGGCAGCGGCACAGGAGCCAACGAACAGGGGAGTTTGCGTGGGAGAGTTCCCATTGGAGGAGCAGGTATTTGGATTTGCGTCTGTCTTTGTGGATTTGCATCTGTCTTTGTAGTGCTTGTATCTCTCTGTAGAGGCCCATCTGGGCAGACTGCTGAGCGGGCAGCGGCGCCGTGAGTAGGGGGCTGAGCTAGGCTGAGGAGGGGCCTATAAAAGCGGCACCCAGCCAGGCAGCGGCACAGGAGCCAGCAAACAGGGCTGCGAACAGGGGAGTTTGCGTGGGAGAGTTCCCATATGAGGAGCAGATATTGGATTTGCATCTCTCTTTGTGTATTTGCATCTATCTTTTTAGTGCTTGTATCTGTCTGCAGAGGCTGGTCGGGGAAGACAGCTGAGCCGGCAGCGGCGCCCTGAGTAGGGGGCGGAGCTATGCTGAGGAGGGGCCTATAAAAGCGGCCGCCCAGCCAGGCAGCGGCACAGGAGGCAGCGAACAGGGGAGTTTGTGTGTGAGAGTTCCCATTGGAGGAGCAGGTATTTGGATTTGCATCTGTCTTTGTGTATTTGCATTTGTCTTTGTAGTGCTTGTATCTCTCTGTAGATGCCCGTATGGGCAGTCTGCTGAGCGTGCCGCGGCGCTCTGAGTAGGGGACGGAGCAAGGCTGAGAAGGGACCTATAAAAGCGGCCGCTCTGCCTGGCACATGGACAGGAGCCAGCGAACAGGGGAGTTTGTGTGGGAGAGTTCCCATTGGAGGAGCAGGTATTTGGATTTGCATCTGTATTTGTGGATTTGCATCTGTCTTTGTAGTGCTTGTATCTCTTTGTAGAGGCCCGTCGGGGCAGACTGCTGAGCGGGCAGCGGCCCCCTGAGTTGGGGGCGGAGCTAGGCTGAGGAGGGCCTATAAAAGCGGCCGCCCAGCGGCACAGGAGCCAGCAAACAGGGCGGCGAACAGGGGAGTTTGCATGGGAGAGTTCGCATTGGAGGAGCAAGTATTTGGATTTGCATCTCTGTCTTTGTAGTGCTTGTATTTCTCTGTAGAGTCCCGTCAGGGCAGTCTGCTGAGCGGACAGCGGAGCCCTGAGTATGGGGCGGAGCTAGGCTGAGGAGGGGCCTATAAAAGCGGCCGCCCAGGCAGTCAGGGGCACAGGAGCCAGCGAGCAGCGGCACAGGAGCCAGCGAACAGGGGAGTTTGCGTGGGAGAGTTCCCATTGGAGGAGCAGGTATTTGGATTTGCATCTGTCTTTGTGTATTTGCAGCTCTCTTTGTAGTGCTTGTATCTCTCTGTAGAGGCTCGTCTGGGCAGACTGCTGAGCGAGCAGCGGCGCCCTGAGTTGGAGGCGGAGCTAGGCTGAGGAGGGTCCTATAAAAGCGGCCGCCCAGCCAGGCAGCGGCACAGAAGCCAGCGAGCAGCGGCACAGGAGCCAGCCAACAGGGGAGTTTGCGTGGCAGAGTTCCCATTGGAGAAGCAGGTATTTGGATTTGCATCTGTCTTTGTGGATTTGCATCTTTCTTTGTAGTGCTTGTATCTCTCTGTAGAGGCCTATCGGCGCAGACTGCTGAGCGGTCAGCGGTGCACTGAGTAGGGGGCGGAGCTAGGCTGAGGAGGGGCCTAAAAAGCGGCCGCCCAGCCAGGCAGTGGCACAGGAGCCAGCGAACAGGGGAGTTTGCGTGGGAGAGTTCCCATTGGAGGAGCAGGTATTTGGATTTGCATCTGTCTTTGTCGATTTGCATCTGTCTTTCTAGTGCTTGTATCCCTCTGTAGAGGCCCGTCGGGGCAGACTGCTGAGCGGGCAGCGGCGCCCTGAGTAGGGGGCGGAGCTAGGCTGAGGAGCGGGCTATAAAAGCGGCCACCCAGCCAGGCAGCCGCACAGGAGCTAGCAAACAGGGCGGCGAACAGGGTAGTTTGCATGGGAGAGTTCCCATTGGAGGAGCAGGTGTTTGGATTTGCATCTCTGTCTTTGTAGTGCTTGTATTTCTCTGTAGAGTCCCGACAGGGCAGTCTGCTGAGCGGGCAGTGGCGCCGTAGTAGGGGGCGGAGAGAGGCTGAGGAGGGGCCTATAAAAGCGGCCGCCCAGCCAAGCAGCGGCACAGGAGCCAGCAAACAGGGGAGTTTGCGTGGGAGAGTTCCCATTGGAGGAGCAGGTATTTGGATTTGCATCTGTCTTTCTGGATTTGCATCTGTCTTTGTAGTGCTTGTGTCTCTCTGCAGAGGCCCGTCGGGGCAGACTGCTGAGCGGGCAGCGACACCCCGAGTAGGGGGCGGAGCTAGGCTTAGGAGGGGCCTCTAAAAGCTGCTGCCCAGGCAGGGAGCGCCACAGGAGCCAGCGAGCAGGGGAGTTTGCGTCGGAGATTTCCTATTTGAGGAGCAGGTATTTGGATTTGCATCTGTCTTTGTGTATTTGCATCTGTCTTTGTAGTGCTTGTGTCTCTCTGTAGAGGCTCGTCTGGGCAGACTGCTGAGCGAGCAGCGGTGCCCTGAGTTGGAGGCGGAGCTACGCTGAGGAGGGGCCTATAAAAGCGGCCGCCCAGCCAGGCAGCGGCACAGGAGCCAGCGAGCAGCGGCACAGGAGCCAGCAAACAGGGCGGCGAACAGGGTAGTTTGCATGGGAGAGTTCCCATTGGAGGAGCAGGTATTTGGATTTGCATCTCTGTCTTTGTATTCCTTGTATCTCTCTGTAGAGGCCCGTCGGGGCAGACTGCTGAGCGGGTAGCGGCGCCGTAGTAGGGGGCGGAGAGAGGCTGAGGAGGGGCCTATAAAAGCGGACGCCCAGCCAGGCAGCGGCACAGGAGCCAGCGAGCAGCGGCACAGGAGCCAGCGAACAGGGGAGTTTGTGTGGGAGAGACCCCATTGGAGGGGCAGGTATTTGGATTTGCATCTGTCTTTGTGGATTTGCATCTGTCTTTGTAGTGCTTGTGTCTCTCTGTTGAGGCCCGTCGGGGCAGACTGCTGAGCGGGCAGCGGCGCCCTTAGTATGGGTTGGTGCTAGGCTGAGGAGGGGCCTAAAAAGCTCCCGCCCAGCCGGGCAGCGGCACAGGCGCCAGCGAGCAGCGGCACAGGACCCAGCGAACAAGGGAGTTTGCGTGGGAGAGTTCCCATTGGAGGAGCAGGTATTTCGATTTGCATCTCTGTCTTTGCAGTGCTTGTATCTCTCTGTAGAGGCCCGTCGGGGCAGACTGCTGAGCGGGAAGCGGGGCCCTGAGTAGGGGGCGGAGCTAGGCTGAGGAGGGGCCTATAAAAGCGGCCGCCCAGCCAGGCAGCGGCACAGGAGCCAGCGGGCAGCGGCACAGGAGCCAACGAACAGGGGAGTTTGCGTGGGAGAGTTCCCATTGGAGGAGCAGGTATTTGGATTTGCGTCTGTCTTTGTGGATTTGCATCTGTCTTTGTAGTGCTTGTATCTCTCTGTAGAGGCCCATCTGGGCAGACTGCTGAGCGGGCAGCGGCTCCCTGAGTACGGGGCGGAGCTAGGCTGAAGAGGGGCTTATAAAAGCGGCCGCCCAGCCAGGCAGCGGCACAGGAGGCAGCGAAAAGGGGAGTATGCGCGGGAGATTTCCTATTGGAGGAGCAGGTATTTAGATATGCATCTGTCTTTGTGGATTTGCCATCTGTCTTTGTAGTGCTTGTATCTCTCTGTAGAGGCCCGTCGGGGCAGACTGCTGAGAGGGAAGCGGCTCCCAGAGTAGGGGGCGGAGCTAGGCTGAGGAGGGGCCTATAAAAGTGGCCGCCCAACCAGGCAACGGCACAGGAGCCAGCAAACAGGGGAGTTTGCATGGGAGAGTTCCCATTGGAGGAGCATGTATTTGGATTTGCATCTGTCTTTGTGGATTTGCATCTATGTTTGTAGTGCTTGTATCTCTCTGTAGAGGCCCGTCGGCGCAGAATGCTGAGCGGGCAGCGGTGCCATGAGTAGGGGGCGGAGCTAGGCTGAGGATGGGCCTATAAAAGCGGCCGCCCAGCCAGGCAGCGCCACAGGAGCCAGCAAAAAAGGTGGCGAACAGGGGAGTTTGCGTGGGAGAGTTCCCATTGGGGGAGCAGGTATATGGATTTGCATCTGTCTTTGTGGATGGCATCTTTCTTTGTAGTGCTTGTATCTCTCCGTAGAGGCCGGTCGGGACAGACTGCTTAGCGGGCAGCGGCGCCCTGTGTAGAGGGCGGAGCTAGGCTGAGGAGGGGCCTACAAGAGCTGCCGCCCACCCAGGCAGCGGCACAGCTGTGAGCAGCGAACAGGGCGGCGGACAGGGGAGTTTTCGTAAGAGAGTTCTCATTGGAGGACCAGGTATTTGGATTTGCTTCTGTCTTTGTGTATTTGCATCTGTCTTTGTAGTGCTTGTATCTCTCTGTAGAGGCCCGTCTGGGCAGACTGCTGATCTGGCAGCGGCGCCCTGACTAGGGGGCGGAGCTAGGCTGAGGAGGGGCCTATAAAAGCTGCCTCCCAGCCAGTCAGGGGCACAGGAGCCAGCGAGCAGCGGTACATGAGCGAGGGAAAAGGGGCGTTTGCGTGGGAGAGTTTCCAGTGGAGGAGCAGGTATTTGGATTTGCATCTCTGTCTTTGCAGTGCTTGTATCTCTCTGTAGAGGCCCGTCGGGGCAGACTGCTGAGCGGGCAGCGGCGCCCTGAGTAGGGGGCGGAGCTAGGCTGAGGAGGGGCCTATAAAAGCGGCTGCCCAGCAAGGCATCGGCACAGGAGCCAACGAACAGGAGAGTTTGCGTGTGAGAGTTCCCATTGGAGGAGCAAGTATTTGGATTTGCATCTGTTTCTGTGGATTTGCATCTGTCTATGTAGTGCTTGTATCTCTCTGTAGAGGCCCGTCGGGGCAGTCTGCTGAGCGGGCAGCGGCGCTCTGAGTAGGGGGCGGAGCTAGGCTGAGGAGGGGCCTATAAAGCGGCCGCCCAGCCAGGCAGCGGCAGAGGAGCCAGGGAAGAGTGGAGTTTACCTTGGAGAGTTCCCAGTGGAGGAGCAGGTAGTTGGATTTGCATCTCTGTCTTTGCAGTGCTTGTATCCCTCTGTAGAGGCCCGTCGGGGCAGACTGCTGAGCGGGCAGCGGCGCCCTGAGTAGGGGGCGGAGCTAGGCTGAGGAGGGGCCTATAAAATCGGCCGCCCAGCCAGGCAGCGGCACAGGAGCCAGCAAACAGGGCGGCAAAAAGAGAGGAGTTTGAGTGGGAGAGTTCCCATTGGAGGAGCAGGTATTTGCATTTGCATCTGTCTTTGTGTATTTCATGTGTCTTTGTAGTGCTTGTATCTCTCTGTAGAGGCCCGTCGGGGCAGACTGCTGAGGGGGCAGCGGCGCCCTGAGTAGGGGGCGGAATAAGGCTGAGGAGGGGCCTATAAAAGCGGCCGCCCAGCCAGGCAGCGGCACAGGAGCCAGCCAACAGTGGAGTTTCCCTGGGAGAGTTCCCATTGGAGGAGCAGGTATTTCGATTTGCATCTCTCTCTTTGCAGTGCTTGTATCTCTCTGTAGAGGCCCGTCGGGGCAGACTGCTGAGCGGGAAGCGGGGCCCTGAGTAGGGGGCGGAGCTAGGCTGAGGAGGGGCCTATAAAAGCGGCCGCCCAGCCAGGCAGCGGCACAGGAGGCAGCGAAAAGGGGAGTATGCGCGGAAGATTTCCTATTGGAGGAGCAGGTATTTAGATATGCATCTGTCTTTGTGGATTTGCCATCTGTCTTTGTAGTGCTTGTATCTCTCTGTAGAGGCCCGTCGGGGCAGACTGCTGAGAGGGAAGCGGCTCCCAGAGTAGGGGGCGGAGCTAGGCTGAGGAGGGGCCTATAAAAGTGGCCGCCCAACCAGGCAACGGCACAGGAGGCAGCAAACAGGGGAGTTTGCATGGGAGAGTTCCCATTGGAGGAGCATGTATTTGGATTTGCATCTGTCTTTGTGGATTTGCATCTATGTTTGTAGTGCTTGTATCTCTCTGTAGAGGCCCGTCGGGGCAGACTGCTGAGCGGGCAGCGGCGCCCTGATTAGGGGGCGGAGCTAGGCTGAGGAGGGGCCTATAAAAGCGGCCGCCCAGCCAGGCAGCGGCACAGGAGCCAGCAAAAAGTGCGGCGAACAGGGGAGTTTGCGTGGGAGAGTTCCCATTGGAGGAGCAGGTATTTGGATTTGCATCTGTCTTTGTGTATTTGCATCTGTCTTTGTAGTGCTTGTATCTCTCTGTAGAAGCTGGTCGGGGCAGACTGCTGAGCGGGCAGCGGCGCCCTGAGTAGGGGGCGGAGCTAGGCTGAGGAGGGGCCTATAAAAGCGGCCGCCCAGTCAGGCAGCGGCACAGGAGCCAGCGAACAGGGGAGTTTGCGTGGGAGAGTTCCCATTGGAGGAGCAGGTATTTGGATTTGCCTCTATCTTTTTGTATTTGCATCTGTCTTTGTAGTGCTTGTATCTCTCTGAAGAGGCACGTCGGGGCAGACTGCTGAGCGGGCAGCAGCGCCCTAAGTAGGGGGCGTAGCTAGGCTGAGGAGGGGCTTATAAAAGCGGCCGCCCAGCCAGGCAGCGGCACAAGAGCCAGCAAACAGGGGAGTTTGCGTGGGAGAGTTCCCATTGGAGGAGCAGGTATTTGGATTTCAATCTCTGTCTTTGTAGTTCAGGTATCTCTCTGTAGAAGCTCGTCGGGGCAGACTGCTGAGCAGACAGCCGCGCTCTGAGTAGGGGGCTGAGCTGGGCTGAGGAGGGGCCTATAAAAGCCATCACACAGCCAGGCAGCGGCACAGGAGCCAGAGAACAGCGACACAGGAGCTAGCGAACAGGGGCGTTTGCGTGGGAGAGTTCCCATTGGAGGAGCAGGTATTTGGATTTGCATCTGTCTTTGTGTTTGCATCTGTCTTTGTAGTGCTTGTATCTCTCTGTAGAGGCCCGTCGGGGCAGACTGCTGAGCCGGCAGCGGCTTAGTGAGTAGGGGGCGGAGCTAGGCTGACGAGGGGCCTATAAAAGCGGCCGCCCAGCCAGGGAACGGCACAGGAGCCAGCGAGCAGCGGCACAGGAGTCAGCGAACAGGGGAGTTTGCGTGGGAGAGTTCCCATTGGAGGAGCAGGTAATTGGATTTGCATCTGTTTTTTTTATTTGCATCTGTCTTTGTAGTGCTTGCATCTCTCTGTAGAGGCCCGTCGGGGCATACTGCTGAGCGGGCAGCGGCGCCCTGAGTAGGGGGCGGAGCTAGGTTGAGGAGGGGCCTATAAAACCGGCCACCGAGCCAGGCAGCGGCGCAGGAGCCAGAGAGCAGCGGGACAGGAGCCAGCGAACATGGGCGTTTGCATGGGATAGTTCCCATTGGAGGAGAAGGTATTTGCATTTGCATCTGTCTTGGTGGATTTGCATCTGTCTTTGTAGTGCTTGTATCTCTCTATAGAGGCCCGTCGGGGCAGACTGCTGAGCGGGCAGCGGTGCCCTGAGTAGGGGGCGGAGCTAGGCTGAGGAGGGGCCTATAAAAGCCGCCGCCCAGCCAGGCAGCAGCAGAGGAGCCAACGAACAGGGCGGCGAACAGGGGAGTTTGCGTGGGAGAGTTCCCATTGGAGGAGCAGGTATTTGGATTTTCATCTGTCTTTGTGGATGTGCATCTGTCTTTGTAGTGCTTGTATCTCTCCGTAGAGGCCCGTCAGGGCAGCCTGATGAGCGGGCAGCGGCGCCCTGAGTAGGGGGCGGAGCTAGGCTCAGGAGGGGCCTATAGAAGCGCCCTCCCAGCCAGGCACCGGCACAGCTGCAAGTAGCGGCAGAGGAGCCAGCAAACAGGGGAGTTTGCGTGGGAGAGTTCCCATTGGAGGAGCAGGTATTTGGATTTTCATCTGTCTTTGTGGATTTGCATCTGTCTTTGTAGTGCTTGTATCTCTCTGTAGAGGCCCGTCGAGGCAGACTGCTGAGCGGGCAGCGGCGCCCTGAGTAGGGGGCGGAGCTAGGCTGAGGAGGGGCCTATAAAAGCGGACGCCCAGTCAGGGAACGGCACAGGAGCCAGCGAGCAGGGGGGTTTGCGTGGCAGAGTTCCCATTGGAGGTGCAGGTATTCGGCTTTCATCTCTGTCTTTGTAGTGCTTGTATCTCCCTGTAGAGGCCCGTCGAGGCAGGCTGCTGAGCGGGCAGCGGCGCCCTGAGTAGGGGGCGGAGCTAGGCTGAGGAGGGGCCGATAAAAGCGGCCGCCCAGCCAGGCAGCGGCACAGGAGACAGCGAGCAACGGCACAGGAGACAGCGAACAGGGGCGTTTGCGTGGGAGAGTTCCCATTGGAGGAGCAGGTATTTGGATTTGCATCTCTGTTTTTGTACTGCTTTTATCTCTCTGTAGAGGCCCGTCGGGGCAGCCTGGTGATGGGCAGCGGCGCCCTGAGTAGGGGGCGGAGCTAGGCTGAGGAGGGGCCTATAAAAAGGGCCGCACAGCCAGGCAGCGACACAGAAGCCTGCAAAAAAGGTGGCGAACAGGGGCGTTTGCGTGGGAGAGTTCCCATTGGAGGAGCAGGTATTTGGATTTGCATCTGTCTTTGTGTATTTGAATCTGTCATTGTAGTGCTTGTATCTCTCTGTAGAGGCCCTTCGGGGCAGACTGCTGAGCCGGCAGCGGCTTAGTGAGTAGGGGGCGGAGCTAGGCTGACGAGGGGCCTATAAAAGCGACCGCCCAGCCAGGGAATGGCACAGGAGTTTGCGTGGGAGAGTTCCCATTGGAGGAGCAGGTATTTGCATTTGCATCTCTGTCTTTGTAGTGCTTGAATCTCTCTGTAGAGGCCCGTCGGGTCAGACTGCTGAGCCGGCAACGGCGCCCTGAGTAGGGGGCGGAGCTAGGCTGGGGAGGGGCCTATAAAAGCGGCCGCACACCCAGTCAGGGGCACAGGAGCCAGCGAGCAGCGGCACAGGAGCCAGGGAAAAGGGGCATTTGCTTGGGAGAGTTCCCATTGGAGGAGCAGGTATTTGGATTTGCATCTGTCTTTGTGGATTTGCATCTGTCTTTGTAGTGCTTTTATCTCTCTGTAGAGGCCCGTCGGGGCAGACTGGTGATGGGCAGCGGCGCCCTGAGTAGGGGGCAGAGCTAGGCTGAGGAGGGGCCTATAAAAGCGGCCGCCCAGGCAGGCAGCGGCACAGCTGCGAGCAGCGAACAGGGCGGCGAACAGGGGAGTTTGCGTGGGAGAGTTCCCATTGGAGGAGCAGGTATTTGGATTTGCATCTGTTTTTGTGTATTTTCATCTGTCTTTGTAGTGCTTGTATCTGTCTGTAGAGGCCCTTCGGGGCAGACTGCTGAGCGGGCAGCGGCGCCCTGAGTAGAGGGCGGAGCTAGGCTGAGGAGGGGCCTATAAAAGCTGCCGCCCAGCCAGGCAGCGGCACAGGAGCCAGCGAAAAGGGGCGTTTGCGTGGGAGAGTTCCCATTGGAGGAGCAGGTATTTGGATTTGCATCTGTCTTTGTGGATTTCCAACTGTCTTTGTAGTGCTTGTATCTCTCTGTAGACGCCCGTCGGGGCAGACTGCTGAGCGGGCAGCGGCGCCCTGAGTAGGGGGCGGAGCTAGGCTGCGGAGGGGCCTATAAAAGCGGCAGCCCAGGCAGGCAGCGGCACAGGAGCCAGCGAACAGGGGAGTTTGCGTGGGAGAGTTCCCATTGGAGGAGCAGGTATTTGGATTTGCATCTCTGTCTTTGTAGTGTTTGTATCTCTCTGTAGAGGCCCGTCGGGGCAGACTGCTGAGCGGGCAGCGGCGCGCTGAGTAGGGGGCGGAGCTAGGCTGCGGAGGGGCCTATAAAAGCGGCAGCCCAGGCAGGCAGCGGCACAGGAGCCAGCGAACAGGGGAGTTTTTGTGGGAGAGTTCCCATTGGAGGAGCAGGTATTTGGTTTTGCATTTGTCTTGTCGTGGAAAAATTAACCACGCCTTTGATTTTGGGTCAGACACAGCCTTGAGGCACCTTTATTATTACAAGCATGCATGCAGGGAGAGGGTTAAGCTTCCCTCTGCCTGTTACAAATTTTACCAAGCTTATAAAGGTTAAAACCGCAAATTAACACGTACTTAGATTTCCTTATTTGGTTTTTCCTGTTATTGTTCTTTGACAGTTTTCGTTGGTAGTCTGTCTGCCTGTAAGACCCCTCCTTTGCGGTTGCATTGGATAAGGCTCAGCATTCTAGCTGAGCTTCCCTCAGTTCCCCTTTCTCTGGTTTCTTCATCACCCCCCCCTCTCGTGCCCCTGATATAGACAGACAAGAATTGCAGAAGTTAACCTTTGTTCTATATAGCAATTGGGTTTTGCTAACAGGCCTGGGCCTGAAAGGCAGGGTTAGGATGCAGTTTGCTTCTGACCCTATGGGTGGGGGTCTGGATCTTAATTGTTAATAACGCCTTATTGTTTACCATATTGCCCAATACAACTGCTTCCAATAGAGTTGCACAGCAAGCCCCCTCCCAACTATATGTGCACCCACCTACGTGCGGCTACATTGTACAAGACCCTTTATTAATTTTCCATTGCTAATATGCTGTTATACTAGGCCATGTTTCACAATTATCTGTAGGCGTTGGTTCCCCTTTCTCCTGTTGGCCTTTCGATTATGCCATACCAGCTATCCTATGTCTTAATATCAAGCTGACCTATAATGGCCTAATGTTAATTATGCTCAGCTAATTCAACATGGGGCAAGCGGGACACAGTCTGGGGCAAGTGGGACCCCTTAAAATCCCTAACATTTCCCTCCTTTTGATGCCAATGGCATCAACTTCCTCAATGTGAATATTTATTAAGTTCCGGACTCCAGAACTTATAGGCTTATTTTATAGGGTGCTTCCAGGATTTCAGACAGAAAGGGATTTAATTTCCTCAAGGGAACAAGGGCCACTTAGTAAAGTGGCATAAACAAAGCAAATATAGGGCAGGGACAACAAGCTCTACAGCAACAATAATAAAAAACAAATATATAATGACAAACCTCCTTTGGAAAGGCCCCAGTATATGTACCTAGAGGTATGGAGGGCTAGAGGGTTTTGATAATGTCCTGTAAAACAATTGAGTTAACAAGAACGCAGCTATCATCGGCCTGGATAAGAGGTTGGGAAGCAAGGGTTGTTATTTGGCTGTTACCTTCCCAACAAACATGATCATGATCAGTAACAATTTCTCCAGGGTTAAGCTTTCAGATGGACTGGAGATGAGGGGGTTCTAAGGGTCATAATGTCCATAGGTTACCTAGTCCTATCCAGAGATCCGGTCTTATTTTCATGGTACCGATTAAGAACTAGTTAGGGCCGTGGGGTGGTTTAACTAGTTCACCACCTTTTCTGTAGTTCCAAAAGCAAGCTCAGCTGTCATAATATAACAGATATTCTGGTTTCCCTTTATCCAATTCTAGTTCCTCTTTTTGGGGCCCTGACCACATCTGTCTGCCCCCACATGCCCTTTGTACAGAAAAGCCACTCTTCCATTTTGGGAACTTTCCACTGAGACTCCTTTTACCTTTTGACACACAGAAGCAACTTTCTATCACTCTTACATCACTCTGTCCCCCTCCTCTCTTCCCCTTATACACAGAGACAAGCTGAACCAAAACAGCCTGAAAACAGACTTATCCAAAGTTTAGGCCTAACAGCCTAGTCAAAGTTCTAAGCCCACCGTAATTTCCTTCTTGTCCTGCTTATCCTTATACACATTCATCACTGCTACTGGCTTTCTTTCTTTCCAACTGTTGCAATAAAGTTCATTAACAATCATTAGCTTCACATGCTCTTATGCATTAAATCAAGCAGTTAATACTGGGCAAGCAATGATAAATGCATCCATTACAAAAGCAACAATAACATAACCCCATACCAAACAATAATAATAAAAGCAATAACAGTTCTATGGCAATAAAACAATGGGGTTGGGATTACTAAATAGTTTTAGTTACAAAACACAAAACATCATATTTAATACACAAAATAGAAACCCTATAGGCTATATAAAAGCATTATTTTCATTTTGATATATATTCTGGAATATGTGACTTTGCCATTGAAGCTCAGAAATTTTTGTACTACTGGTAAGACTGCAAACAAATTCTGGAACCAGTCAGGTACTAGGGTAATCCAATTAAAGGGTATCTAAGCCTAAAGGGCTGGTTACAAAATGTCTCTTTCTAGGCCAATTCAATATGACTGTCTGCAGCAGTGGTGAGATTAAATGTATGTCTTGTAAATAGTGGTCTCTACAAGCACACAACTATCATTAGCTTAAAGAAGCAGGTGTCCTGTCAGGATAGTTTCTTGTTCTATATTCTTCTAACAAAACTGAATATGATCACTTCTCCTGGCTTCAGTTTACATACACACTGAAGCTGTGGGGGTTCTAATGGCGAGAGCATCCATTGGTTTCCTATCCCAATCCAATTATTGTTGTAGGAGCACTAACTATGAATTGGCTAGGCATATCAGGTGGCTTGATTTCCAAAAGGTCTTGGTGAATCACCCAATCTCATATACAACCTTCCCACGGGCCTGGAAGGATTCGGTATGTGGAAGCTCACACTTCCTTTAACTGGTCCTTATGCTTGGAAGGAGCACTGTGAATGCACACGAATTACCCAGAGAATTTCCAATTATGCCTCCATGACCACAGGTCAGATGGTAGTCCTGAGATGTCTGTAAGGGCCGTGGGCCAAGCCTGGGGCTCAAGATCACTCTGAATGGCCATTAGCTGGTCACTCAGGAAATCCCAAACATGCCAGATCCCACTGCAATGCCTTCCCAGCATCAGTGATATTTAATACCACCTCTCTTAATACCTTCTGGGTTATAGAACTAAGGGCTGAAATAACGTGCAATTCATCCATTCCCGCCTACACCTGAGTCAACTGCGCCCCAGAAATAAGACTGGGTATTACTTTTCCAGTAGGCCCAATCTATCTTCAGGCTGTTAGGTTGTACAAATAGCAAAGTCCAAGCAGAGGCAGCACTGTTGGCCCCTTCCCACAATGTGTCAGTGATATTCCTTCTTTTCCTGGACCTGTGACTCCAAAGGTGTTGCAACATTAGTTAAATGGCCCTTTTAGGAACAATTTGGATAGATAGCGGCAATTTGAGAGTGAGTTAACGGTAAAGTAAACCTGATAGTCCCTAACGTGGCATTAAGTATAGTTCATTTGAATCCCTCTGGGTCTCTTTTCTATAGGGGCTATACCACAGCTGTTGGTTATATACGTGGATATTTTCCTGCGATGCCTCTGGGTTTGTAGTATGAGAGGGAGAATACTGTAATAAGGTACAGGTGATGTTATTCGCTACAGGGGTGGCCTCTAGGCAGGAAAACAGACAAATTCTGTGGATATACGTTTGGTTATTTACCAAATAGGTAATCAAATAGCAAAGGGGACCTTTTCATGAGTATCCTGACAGATTCCAGAAACTAGCATTTTATTTACCTTGTCATAAAATGCATCTATTTTAAAGATTGTTTCCTTACACAGTTTGGCTAGTTTGTCTGTAAGTTCCCCTTTTTCCCATTTCACTGCCCCTACACTCTGAGGGTGGTGAGCACAATGTAAATGCTGTTCAATGTGGAGAGCCTTGCAGACTTGCTGTATGACTTGACCCATAAAGTGGGTACCTCGGTCACTGTTTATAGAAACAGGGAGACCGAATTATGAATAAAAATCCCTAAACAATTTCTTTGCTACTGTGATGGAGGCAGCCTCTGCACAAGGTAAGGCTCCAATCCATCCAGAGACTATACAGACACATATTCATATGACCAACCGTTTGGCATGTTGATAAAGTCAATCCAGATATTCACAGACAGGCCCCACAGAGTGGGGTGAGCTGCCGGTCAGTCCGGACTGGCTTACCACTATTGTGTACTACTAGTGTCGTGACACCAGTGCAATTATCCCTCCTTTGCTTACATGGGCCAAACCATGAGGCACATAAGCAAAGCAAGGCAACAAAGTTTTGGGCGCTACCGAGCGACCATCCAGCTGCTCCATCAGCCCCATCCCACCCCAAGTTCATTAAGGAGGAACACTACAAGTTTCATTTTCAGGTAGTTTTGGCTAGCTTCCGCAAGCTATTCTTCGAGATTTCGTAGTCTTAATTCACTTAGCTGTCCGGCAGTGAGGCAGCATGGGAGAGGTTTCTAGTACAATCACCTTGCTTGCTTGGAGGCTTTATTATGTCCTCAGGTGGAAAGGTTGTGTTCTTAGTAAGATTCAAAGGCTCAGTGGGTCTGTCAGCAGACAAAGGAAAAGTTGCCACATTTTTACCCTGTCCTTTACTCCTGTTGTCTAGAAGGAGCAACAACGCCAGAAGGAAAGATAGACTGTTCATCAGTTGGAGAGTCATTACAGTGAGAAACATAGGCAGGTAGTCAGTTCTCGGCACTTCACAGCGGTGTTGGTAATTAACAGGATTTGATGAGGCCAGAGTAGTTTCTCACTGGTGGACCTCCATGTAGATTCAGCCTTCTGGTTTCAGCAAGCAGCAGAGCTACTGTATATAAAAAGACCTAACACATTTCATTAGTTTCTTACAATAATTAAAAATTGTGTTATTTATTAAATGAATGTCCATCTGAGCCAAAGCCAGCAGGGCACTGTTGATAGTTGCATTAGGTGCCCTGGTACAAATTTTATAAAAGCTTAATCTGGCCTTTCAATTGGGAGTGGCCTTCAAAAGGCATGTGACCATACTAGATCTGTGAAGCTGCACATAACTTGTTACAATGTGTCCAGTATATTAAGTTCACAATCACTGTTGCTACTCACAGGTATGCCAAAGTTTTACAGCAGTTTTGGCATTTGTGTTTTTACAAAAAAATACTTTACTAAAACGAACACATACTTACAATTACAACATTCAAACATAAAATTAATCTAAATAATTTTCCTCTATAAATACCCTTACTGATTGCAGGCAAAACTGAGGAATTACTCAAATTACTCCCCATATTTTCCTGTATTTATTTTATAGACAGGTCAGGGTTTAATAGTTTTTATCTTTTAACTCTTGTTCTTAAATACATGTTGATTTTTAAATGGAAAACACAATCCATTTTGGCTTTCCTTTGACAACGTAACCGTTGATTGCATAGAGCCACCTTAAGGCTTAGTGTGGCGTACTTACTATAGCTTCTATTTGTTACCAAAAGAGACTTAAAATCTTTACCAAAATTTTATAACACATTACATTACCTTAAGAATTAAATACTAAATTCCAAAATTAACACTAGCAACAAAGAATCCTGTGGCACCTTATAGACTAACAGACGTTTTGCAGCATGAGCTTTCGTGGGTGAATACCCACTTCTTCAGATGCAAGACACAGATGCAATTAACACTAGTTTCTTTTTGTTTGTTTTTACAACCCCAAAACAACACCAATTGATTATAAAACAAAGATTGTACCCACCATACGTGTTTTTAACAAAATTGACTATCTGTTACAGTCAAATGATTTTACTTATATAACCTCTTGCCTGGATTATTCACAGACACTCCCAAAGGAATGACTGCAAAGAAACCAAGATTTTTCTTTTCATAACACCTTCTTTTAATAATTGTATATAGTTTTACTGCTTAATTTCCCTCCAATAACTACAGAGTTAATTTTTAACTTTCCTTCTTTAACTTCCTCAAACTGCGGTTGCCTGCTTGTTTGGGCCCAATCCTTTTTTCTTGCTACATTTTTTTTTCTTCTCTTCTCTCCATGGGCATAGGCATTGTTTCACTACCAATTTAGCAAGGAGGGCGGGCTTTTGACTTAACCCCCCATTTATCTTTTTACATACACACATTATATTTTGATGCATTTTATTTAATAATGACATTTTTTCTATGTCCGGTCTCAATACATGCTTCCCTTGAGGCGGTAACAACCCCTCAGCACCAAAAACAACAGCATGAACAGCACAGTAAAATTCCTCTCTCTGTCTAGTTTGAGAGAGGGTTTACTACACTTTGGGAAATGGTCCTGCTGGGTTTAGGCAAATTTCAGCCAGTTGGGCAGCCCCAATGTGCCCAACCCGGTTGGCATGATCGGCTCACAATGCCCACAGGGAGGGAGAGACCTTAACCAGCTGTTCCTGTTGCAACGAGGAAGGGCTGGGGTTGGTCTGCTCCTTCAGAGTGTCCCTCTGAAAACCTGCCAGGACCTCATTGTGAGCGGGATCAGACACATCCAGATACACACCAATTGGGGTACAACAGATTGCACAATTTAATCCACAAAGCAAATCTTTTGATATTTCTTCCCCTCAGGACCAGTGGAGGCTGGGCAACAGCTCCCTGCCTACTTCCTAGGACCATAATTTGGGTATATATACGTGGCAGGAGTGCCCTTCTCTGGCATGGGAATCTGCCCAGATTCCCCCTTGCCCCCATTATGGATACCGGGCAGACAATTACAACCCAGCTGACAGGCAACCCTAAAGGGCTAAATATAAAACACTTAACAGACATGCTAGCACAGTGGACAAAAAATACAACAAAACACACCACATTTACTGTGTGCCCCTTCGCCCCCTGTTACCATCAGTCAGGGTGTAACTCTTAATTATTTCTGCATTCACTGGCACATCTATGAGCTGTTAGCTTCAATTACTGGCAGCTAGTTGTACGGCCCCTCCACTGTCTGCCTATTGCTGACGGGAGCCTTGGCCAACCTTATCTCTAGGGCCACCCCGGGGGTTACTCACTTCCCCAGGGTTCATAGTGGCTTCTACCTCGGGGGTTCTAACCCCAAACCTAGAACCGACACAAAACAACCTTCACAATACAGGCATGGCGTTGACAAGGAGTGCACCCCTGAGGTGTACAATCCTGTCAAGGTCAAAACTTCCCTTCAGGGGAAACTGCAGTTTTGGATCATTTCTGGTATACCAATTCCATTTTTCTAAATATTTACACGTCGACGACCTATAATGTACGTACATATAAGCAGCAGATGTGCCTTTGGGTGGGACCGGCAGGATTTTTGATCCTTTGGCCCCCCATTCTCTCCACAGCTCACTTTTACTCAAGCCAGTCGCACCAGGATGCTAACTCGGGGGTCACCACAGTTCTACACTAATGGCCCAACCAGGCCTGCCCTTGTTTCATGGCAGGAACACAAGGGAGCAGGTTCCCAGGAATACTACCTCTGGTGAACCTACAGGCAAGTGGACGAGGGGGGCGGGCTGACTGAACAACCCGTGGTCCCTGCACGTCCCTCTCCAGCCCTGGGCACCAGCCTTCAAGCCAACGGTGCTGCAATAGCTTTAGAGCTGACGGTACGGTTTCCTGGGGCTTCCCTCCTCTCTGAGGAAGGGAAGGGAGCTTATGGCTCCGGGGGGAACAAGAGGGACTCTGCGGCCTTTTACAAGGCAGTGCTCAAAGAGCAGTCACAGGGCCATGGGGAAGTGGAGGGGTAAGGGAAACAGGATGGGGAACACACAAGCACCCCGACTGGTTAGCCACTTACGAAGGCCTGCCAGTCAGGGAAGCTTTCCAATCTCGCTTCAAGCGGGTTGTGGAGCTTGCTTTCAGAACACCCCCGGTCACGAGCTATTGCTTCACAGGGGGTCTGGGGCGTCTTTCCACAACCAACACACACAGGCCGCACGGCCTCACTCACAGAGGCACGTTTCCTGGCACAGCTGCCAGGGCGAAAACTGCCCCTGGTCCCTCCCAACCTAGTGGTTCCGGGACGCCGAACGCCCAGCTCTAATAGGCGATCAGTTTCCTCCGGACCAAAGGAGCGCGGTCCGAGGGGCTGCCGGCATTCCAATGGCTGAGACCGAATTTCTCAACCTAACCAGTGACTGAGGCCGAAACTCAGTCTACCCCAAAACCAAAACAAACAAACAAACCTAGTAAGCTCCGAGGGTAAAAGGTCTCTGCCGAGCCTACAAGGTACCGAGGCCTGAATAAAGGCGTCAAGCGCGTCTGACTTTGTCCCAAGGTTGGATCCAGCTTGTGACTTACCCCAGCCGGAGACTACGGACCAGTCCTCTTCCAGACCCCTGCAGAGATTTCAAAAGGTCTCTTACCTCTCAGATGGGCCCGGGGTTTGAAAGGGAACTGCCCGCGGTCCTCCGATCCAGGGATGTCATCTGTGGATCCCGGACGAGCCCCCAAATTGTCGTGGAAAAATTAACCACGCCTTCAATTTTGGGTCAGACACAGCCTTGAGGCACCTTTATTATTACAAGCATGCATGCAGGGAGAGGGTTAAGCTTCCCTCTTCCTGTTACAAATTTTACCAAGCTTATATAGGTTAAAACCGCAAATTAACGCGTACTTAGATTTCCTTATTTGGTTTTTCCTGTTATTGTTCTTTGACAGTTTTCGTTGGTAGTCTGTCTGCCTGTAAGACCCCTCCTTTGCGGTTGCATTGGATAAGGCTCAGCATTCTAGCTGAGCTTCCCTCAGTTCCCCTTTCTCTGGTTTCTTCATCACCCCCCCCCTCTCGTGCCCCTGATATAGACAGACAAGAATTGCAGAAGTTAACCTTTGTTCTATATAGCAATTGGGTTTTGCTAACAGGCCTGGGCCTGAAAGGCAGGGGTTAGGATGCAGTTTGCTTCTGACCCTAATGGTGGGGGTCTGGATCTTAATTGTTAATAACGCCTTATTGTTTAGGAAATTGCCCAATACAACTGCTTCCAATAGAGTTGCACAGCAAGCCCCCTCCCAACTATATGTGCACCCACCTACGTGCGGCTACATTGTACAAAACCCTTTATTAATTTTCCATTGCTAATATGCTGTTATACGAGGCCATGTTTCACAATTATCTGTAGGCGTTGGTTCCCCTTTCTCCTGTTGGCCTTTCGATTATGCCATACCAGCTATCCTATGTCTTAATATCAAACTGACCTATAATGGCCTAATATTCATTATGCTCAGCTAATTCGACATGGGGCAAGCAGGACACAGTCTGGGGCAAGTGGGACCCCTTAAAATCCCTAACAGTCTTTGTTGATTTGCATCTGTCTTTGTAGTGCTTGTATCTCTCTGTAGAGGCCCGTCGGGGCAGACTGCTGAGCGGGCAGCGGCGGCCTGAGTAGGGGGCGGAGCTAGGCTGAGGAGGGGCCTATAAAGAGGCCGCCCAGCCAGGCAGCGGCACAGTAGCCAGTGAACAGGGCGGAGAACAGGGGAGTTTGCGTGGGAGAGTTCCCATTGGAGGAGCAGGTATTTGGATTTGCATCTGTCTTTGTGGATTTGCATCTGTCTTTGTAGTGCTTGTGTCTCTTTGCAGAGGCCCGTCGGGGCAGACTGCTGAGCGGGCAGCGGCGCCCTGAGTAGGGGGCGGAGCTAGGTTGAGGAGGGGCCTATAAAAGCGGCCGCCCAGCCACGCAGCGGCACAGAAGCCAGCAAACAGGGCGGCGACCAGGGGAGTTTGCGTGGGAGAGTTCCCATTGGAGGAGCAGGTATTTGGGTTTGCATCTCTTCTTTGTAGTGCTTGTATCTCTCTGCAGAAGCCCGTCGGGGCAGACTGGTGAGCGGGCAGCGGCGCCCTGAGTAGGGGGCGGAGCTAGGCTGAGGAGGGGCCTATAAAGAGGCCGCCCAGCCAGGCAGCGGCACAGAAGCCAGCAAACAGGGGTGTTTGCGTTGGAGGGTTCCCATTGGAGGAGCAGGTATTTGGATTTGCATCTGTCTTTGTGGATTTGCATCTGTCTTTGTAGTGTTTGCATCTCTCTGTATAGGCCCTTCGGGGCAGACTGCTGAGCGGGCAGCGGCTCCCTGAGTAGGGGGCAGAGCTGGGCTGAGGAGGGGCCTATAAAAGCGGCCGCCCAGCCACGCAGCGGCACAGAAGCCAGCAAACAGGGCCGCGACCAGGGGAGTTTGCGTGGGAGAGTTCCCATTGGAGGAGCAGGTATTTGGGTTTGCATCTCTGTCTTTGTAGTGCTTGTATCTCTCTGTAGAGGCCTGACGGGACGGACTGCTCAGCGGGCAGCGGCGCCCTGAGTAGGGGGTGGAGCTAGGCTGAGGAGGGGCCTATAAAAGCGGCCGCCCAGCCAGGCAGCGGCACAGGAGCAAGAGAGCAGCGGCACAGGAGCCAGCGAACAGGGGTGTTTGCGTGGGAGAGTTCCCATTGGAGGAGCAGGTATTTGGTTTTGCATCTGTCTTTGTGGATTTGCATGTGTCTTTGTAGTGCTTGTATCTCTCTGTAGAGGCCCGTCGGGGCAAACTGCTGAGCGGCAGCGGCGCCCTGAGTAGGGGGCGGAGCTAGGCGGAGGAGGGGCCTATACAATCTGCTGCCCAGCCAGGCAGCGTCACAGGAACCAGCAAACAGTGCGGCGAAGAGGGGAGTCTGCGTGGCAGAGTTCCCATTGGAGGAGCAGGTATTTGGATTTGCATCTGTTTTGTGGATTTGCATCTGTCTTTGTAGTGCTTGTATCTCTCTGTAGAGACCCGTCGGGGCATACTGCTGAGCGGCCAACGGCGCCTTGAGTAGGGGGCGGAGCGAGGTTGAGGAGGGGTCTATAAAAGCAGCCGCCCAGGCAGTCAGCGGCACAGGAGCCAGCGAGCAGCGGCACAGGAGCCAGGGAACAGGGGAGTCTGCGTGGGAGAGTTCCCATTGGAGGAGCAGGTATTTGGATTTGCATGTCTGTCTTTGTAGTGCTTGTATCTCTCTGTAGAGGCCCGTCGGGTCAGACTGCTGAGCGGGCAGCGGCGCCCTGAGTAGGGGGTGGAGCTAGGCTGAGGAGGGGCCTATAAAAGCGGCCGCCCAGCCAGGCAGCGGCCCAGGTGCCAGCAGCGAGCAGCGTCGAATAGGGGAGTTTGCGTGGGAGAGTTCCCATTGGAGGAGCAGGTATTTGGATTTGCATCTGTCTTTGTGTTTTTGAATCTGTCTTTGTAGGGCTTGTATCTCTCTGTAGAGGCACGTTGGGGCAGACTGCTGAGCGGGCAGCGGTGCCCTGAGTAGGGGCGGAGCTAGGCTGAGGAGGGGCCTATAAAAGCGGTCTCCCAGCCATGCAGCGGCACAGGAGCCAGCAAACAGGGTGGCGAACAGGGGAGTTTGCGTGGGAGAGTTCCCATTGGAGGAGCAGGTATTTGGATTTGCATCTGTCTTTGTGTTTTTGAATCTGTCTTTGTAGGGCTTGTATCTCTCTGTAGTGGCACGTTGGGGCAGACTGCTGAGCGGGCAGCGGTGCCCTGAGTAGGGGCGGAGCTAGGCTGAGGAGGGGCCTATAAAGCGGCCGCCCAGCCTGGCAGCGGCACAGGAGCCAGCGAGCAGCCGCACAGGAGCGAGCTAACAGGGGAGTTTGAGTGTGAGAGTTCCCATTGGAGGAGCAGGTATTTGGATTTGCATCTGTATTTGTGGATTTGCATCTGTCTTTGTAGTGCTTGTATCTCTCTGTAGAGGCCCGTTGGGGCAGACTGCTGAGCGGGCAGCGGCGCCCTGAGTATGGGGCGCAGCTAGGCTGAGGAGGGCCTATAAAAGCGGCTGCCCAGCGAGGCAGCGGCACAGTAGGCAGCAAACAGGGCGGCGAACAGGGGAGTTTGCATGGGAGAGTTCGTATTTGAGGATCAGATATTAGTATTTGCGTCTGTCTTTGTGCATTTGCATCTATCTTTGTAGTGCTTGTATCTCGCTGTAGAGGCCCGTCGGGGCAGACTGCTGAGCGGGCAGCGGCGCCCTGAGTAGGGGGCGGAGCTAGGCTGAGGAGGGGTCTATAAAAGCGGCCGCCCAGCCAGGCAGCGGCACAGGAGCCAGCAAACAGTGCGGCAATAAGGGGAGTTTGCGTGGGAGATTTCCCATTGGAGGAGCAGGTATTTGGATTTGCATCTGTCTTTGTGTATTTCATGTGTCTTTGCAGTGCTTGTATCTCTCTATAGAGGCCCGTCGGGGCACACTGCTGAGCGGGCATCGGCCCCCAGAGTAGGGGGCTGAGCTAGGCTCAGGAGGGGCCTATAAAAGCGGATGCCCAGCCAGGCAGCGGCACAGGAGCCAGCAAACAGGCCGGTGAACAGGGGAGTTTGCGTGGGAGAGTTCCCATTGGAGGAGCAGGAATTTGGATTTGCATCTGTCTTTGCGGTTTTGCATTTGTCTTTGTAGTGCTTGCATCTCTCTGTAGATGCCCGTCTGGGCTGTCTGCTGAGCGGGCAGCAGCGCCCTGAGTAGGGGGCGGAGCAAGGCTGAGAAGGGGCCTATAAAAGCAGCCGCCCAGCCAGGCAGCGGCACGAGAGCCAGCGAGCAGCGGCACAGGAGCGAGCTAACAGGGGAGTTTGAGTGGGAGAGTTCCCATTGGAGGAGCAGGTATTTGGATTTGCATCTGTCTTTGTAGTGCTTGTATCTCTCTGTAGAGGCCCGTCCGGGCAGACTGCTGAGCGGGCAGCGGCCCCCTGAGTAGGGGGCGGAGCTAGGCTGAGGAGGGGCCTATAAAAGCGGCCGCCCAGCCAGGCAGCGGCACAGGAGTAAGGAAACAGGGCGGCGAACAGGGGAGTTTGCGTGGGATAGTTCCCATTGGAAGAGCAGGTATTTGGATTTGCATCTGTCTTTGTGTATTTGCAGCTGTCTTTGTAGTGCTTGTATCTCTCTGTAGAGGCCCGTCGGGGCAGACTGCTGAGCGGGCAGCGGCGCCCCGAGTAGGGGGCGGAGATAGGCTGAGGAGGGGCCTATAAAAGCAGCCGCCCAGCCAGGCAGTGGCACAAGAGCCAGCGAGAAGCGGCACAGGAGCGAGCTAACAGAGGAGTTTGAGTGGGAGAGTTCCTATTGCAGGAGCAGGTATTTGGATTTGCATCTGTATTTGTGGATTTGCATCTGTCTTTGTAGTGCTTGTATCTCTCTGTAGAGGCCCGTCCGGGCAGACAGCTGAGCGGGCACCAGCCCCCTGAGTTGGGGGCGGAGCTAGGCTGAGGAGGGCCTATAAAAGCGGCCGCCCAGCCAGGCAGTGGCACAGGAGCCAGCCAACAGGGGAGTTTGCGTGGCAGAGTTCCCATTGGAGGAGCAGGTATTTGGATTTGCATCTGTCTTTGTGGATTTGCAGCTGTCTTTGTAGTGCTTGTATCTCTCTGTAGAGGCCCGCCGGGTCTGACTGCTGAGCGGGCAGCGGCGCCCTGAGTAGGGGGCGGAGCTAGGCTGAGGAGGGGCCTATAAAAGCGGCCGCCCAGCCAGGCAGCGGCACAGGATCCAGCGAACAGGGAGTCGAACAGGGGAATTTGCGTGGGAGAGTTCCCATTGTAGGAGCAGGTAATTGGATTTGCATCTCTGTCTTTGTAGTGCTTGTATCTCTCTGTGGAGGCCCGTCGGGGCAGACTTTTGAGCGGGCAGCGGCGCCCTGAGTAGGGGGCGGAGCTAGGCTGACGAGGGGCCTATAAAAGCGGCTACCCAGCCGGGAAGCAGCACAGGAGCCAGCGAACAGGGGAGTTTGCGTGGGAGAGTTCCCATTAGAGGAGCAGGTATTTGGATTTGCATGTGTCTTTGTAGTGCTTGTTTCTCTCTGTAGAGGCCCGTCGGGGCAGACTGCTGAGCGGGCAGCGGCGCCCTGAGTAGGGGGCGGAGCTAGGCTGAGGAGGGGCCTATAAAAGCGGCCGCCCAGCCAGGCAGCGGCACAGGATCCAGCGAACAGGGAGTCGAACAGGGGAATTTGCGTGGGAGAGTTCCCATTGTAGGAGCAGGTAATTGGATTTGCATCTCTGTCTTTGTAGTGCTTGTATCTCTCTGTGGAGGCCCGTCGGGGCAGACTTTTGAGCGGGCAGCGGCGCCCTGAGTAGGGGGCGGAGCTAGGCTGAGGAGGGGCCTATAAAAGCGGCTACCCAGCCGGGAAGCAGCACAGGAGCCAGCGAACAGGGGAGTTTGCGTGGGAGAGTTCCCATTAGAGGAGCAGGTATTTGGATATGCATGTGTCTTTGTAGTGCTTGTTTCTCTCTGTAGAGGCCCGTCGGGGCAGACTGCTGAGCGGGCAGCCGCGCCCTGAGTAGGGGGCGGAGCTAGGCTGAGGAGGGGCCTATAAAAGCGGCCGCCCAGCCAGGCAGCGGCACAGGATCCAGCGAACAGTGCGTCGAACAGGGGAATTTGCGTGGGAGAGTTCCCATTGTAGGAGCAGGTATTAGATTTGCATCTCTGTCTTTGTAGTGCTGGTATCTCTCGGTAGAGGCCCGTCGGGGCAGACTGCTGAGCGGGCAGCGGCGCCCTGAGTAGGGGGCGGAGCTAGGCTGAGAATTGGCCTATTAAGGCTGCCGCCCAGCCAGGCAGCGGCACAGCTGCGAGCAGCGAACAGTGCGGCGAACAGCGGAGTTTGCGTGGGAGAGTTCTCAGTGGAGGAGCAGGTAACTGGATTTGCATCTGTCTTTGTGGATTTGCATCTGTCTTTGTAGTGCTTGTATCTCTCTGTAGATGCCCGTCGGGGCAGACTGCTGAGCGGGCAGCGGCGCCCTGAGTAGGGGGCGGAGCTTGGCTGAGGAGGGGCCTCTAAAAGCGGCCGCCCAGCCAGGGAGCACCACAGGAGCCAGCGAGCAGGGGAGTTTGCGTGGGAGAGTTCCTGTTTGAGGAGCAGGTATTTGGATTTGCATCTGTCTTTGTGGATTTGCATCTGTCTTTGTAGTGCTTGTATCTCTCTGTAGAGGCCCGTCGGGGCAGACTGCTGAGCGGGCATTTGCGCCCTGAGTAGGGGGCGGAGCTAGGCTGAGGAGGGGCCTATAAAAGCGGCCACCGAGCCAGGCAGCGGCACAGGGGCCAGCGAGCAGCGGCACAGGAGCCGGCGAACAGGGGAGTTTGTGTGGGAGAGTTCGCATTGCAGGAGCAGGTATTTGCATTTTCATCTTTCTTTGTAGTGCTTGTATCTCTCTGTAGAGGCCCGTCGGCGCAGACTGCTGAGCGGGCAGCGGCTCCCTGAGTAGGGGGCGGAGCTAGGCTGAGGTGGGGCCTATAAAAGCGGCCGCCCAGCCAGGCAGTGGCACAGGAGCCAGCAAACAGGGTGGCGAACAGGGGAGTTTGTGTGGGAGACTTCCCATTGGAGGAGCAGGTATTTGGATTTGCATCTGTCTTTGTGGATTTCCATCTGTCTTTGTAGTGCTTCTATCTCTCTGTAGAGGCCCGTCGGGGCAGACTGTTGAGCGGGCAGCGGTGCCCTGAGTTGGGGGTGGAGCTAGGCTGAGAAGGGGCCTATAAAAGCGGCCGCCCAGCCAGGCAGCGGTAGAAGAGCCACCGAACAGGGCGGCGAACAGGGTAGTTTGTGTGGGAGACTTCCCATTGGAGGAGCAGGTATTTGGATTTGCATCTATCTTTCTGGATTTGCATCTGTCGTTGTAGTGCTTGTATCTCTCTGTAGAGGCCCGTCGGGGCAGACTGCTGAGCGAGCAGCGGCGCCCTCAGTAGGGGGCGGAGCTACGCTGAGGAGGGGCCTATAATAGCGACCATCCAGACAGAAGCCAGCGAACAGGACGGCGAACAGGGGAGTTTGCGTGGGAGAGTTCCCACTGGAGGAGAAGGTATTTGGATTTGCATCTGTCTTTGTAATGCTTGTATCACTCTGTAGAGTCCCTCGTGGCACACTGCTGAGCGGGCAACGGCGCCCTAAGTAGGGGGCGGAGCTCGGCTGAGGAGGCGCCTATAATAGCGGCCGCCCAGCCAGACAGCGGCACAGGAGCCAGCGAATAGGGGAGTTTGCATGGGAGAGTTCCCATTAGAAGAGCAGGTATTTGGATTTGCAACTGTCTTTGTGGATTTGCATCTGTGTTTGTAGTGCTTGTATCTCTCTGTAGAGGCCCATGGGGGCAGACTGCTGAGCGGGCAGCGGCGCCCTGAGTAGGGGGCGGCGCTAGGCTGAGGATGGGCCTATAAAAGCCGCCGCCCAGCCAGGCAGCGGCACAGGAGCCAGAGAGCAGCGGGACAGGAGCCAGCGAACAGGGGACTTTGCATGGGAGAGTTCCCATTGGAGGAGCAGGTATTTGGATTTGCATCTCTGTCTTTGTAGTGATTGTATCTCTCTGTAGAGGCCCGTCGGGGCAGACTGCTGAGCGGGCAGCGGCGCCCTGAGTAGGGGGCGGAGCTACGCTCAGGAGGGGCCTATAAAAGCGGCTGCCCAGCCAGGCAGCGGCACAGGAGCCAGCGAACAGGGGAGTTTGCGTGGGAGAGTTCCCATTGGAGGAGCAGGTATTTGGATTTGCATCTGTCTTTGTGGATATGCATCTGTCTTTGTAGTGCTTGTATCTCTCTGTAGAGGCCCGTCGGGGCAGACTGCTGAGCTGGCAGCGACGCCCTGAGTAGGGGGCAGAGCTAGGCTGAGGAGGGGCCTATAAAAGCGGCCGCCCAGCCAGACAGCGGCACAGGAGCCAACAAACAAGGCGGAGTACAGGGGAGTTTGCGTGGGAGAGTTCCCATTGGAGGAGCAGGTATTTGGATTTGCATGTGTATTTATGGATTTGCAGCTGTCTTTGTAGTGTTGTATCTCTCCGTAGAGGCCAGACGGGGCAGTCTGCTGAGCGGGCAGCGGCGCCCTGAGTAGGGGGCGGAGCTAGGCTGAGGAGGGGCCTATAAAAGCGGCCGCCCGGCCAGGCAGCAGCACAGGAGCCAGCGAGCAGCAGCACAGGAGCCAGCGAACAGGGGAGTTTGCGTGGGAGATTTCCCATTGGAGGAGCAGGTATTTGGATTTGCATCTTTTTTGTGGATTTGCACCTGTCTTTGTAGTGCTTCTATCTCTCTGTAGAGGCCCGTCGGGGCAGACTGCTGAGCGGGCAGCGGCGCCCTGAGTAGGGGGCGGAGCTAGGCTGTGGAGGGGCCTATAAAAGCGGCCGCCCAGCCAGGCAGCGGCACAGGAGCCAGCGAACAGGGCAGTTTGCATGGGAGATTTCCCATTGGAGGAGCAGGTATTAGGATTTGCATCTGTCTTTGTAGCGCTTGTATCTCTCTGTAGAGGCCCGTCGGGGCAGACTGATGAGCGGGCAGCGGCGCCTTGAGTAGGGGGCGGAGCTAGGCTGAGGAGGGGCCTATAAAAGCGGCCGCCCAGCCAGACAGCGGCACAGGAGCCAGTGAACAGGGGAGTTTGCATGGGAGAGTTTCCATTGGAGGAGCAGGTATTTGGATTTGCATCTTTTTTGTGGATTTGCATCTGTCTTTGTAGTGCTTGTATCTCTCTGTAGAGTCTCGTCGGGGCAGACTGCTGAGCGGGCAGCGGCGCCCTGAGTAGGGGGAGGAGCTAGGCTGAGGAGGGGCCTATAAAAGCGGCACCCAGCCAGGCAGCGGCACAGGAGCCAGCAAACAGGGCTGCGAACAGGGGAGTTTGCGTGGGAGAGTTCCCATTGGAGGAGCAGGTATTTGAATTTGCATCTGTCTTTGTGGATTCGCATCTGTCTTTTTAGTGCTTGTATCTCTCTGTAGAGGCCCGTCGGGGCAGACTGCTGAGCGGGCAGCGGCGCCCAGAGTAGGGGGCGGAGCTAGGCTGAGGAGGGGCCTATAAAAGCCGCCGCCCAGCCTGGCAGCGGCACAGGAGCCAGCGAGCAGCCGCACAGGAGCGAGCTAACAGAGGAGTTTGAGTGGGAGAGTTCCCATTGGAGGAGCAGGTATTTGGATTTGCAACTGTATTTGTGGATTTGCATCTGTCTTTGTAGTGCTTGTATCTCTCTGTAGAGGCCCGTCGGGGCAGACTGCTGAGCGGGCAGCGGCCCCCTGAGTTGGGGGCGGAGCTAGGCTGAGGAGGGCCTATAAAAGCGGCCGCCCAGCCAGGCAGCGGCACAGGAAGCAGCATACAGGGCTTCGAACAGGGGAGTTTGCGTGGGAGAGTTCCCGTTGGAGGAGCAGGTATTTGGTTTTGCATCTGTCTTTGTGTATTTGCATCAGTCTTTGTAGTGCTTGTATCTGTCTACAGAGGCTGGTCGGGGCAGACTGCTGAGCCGGCAGCGGCGCCCTGACTACGGGGCGGAGCTAGGCTGAGGAGGGGCCTATAAAAGCGGCCGCCAGCCAGGCAGCGGCACAGGAGGCAGCGAACAGGGGAGTTTGCGTGGGAGAGTTCCCATTGGAGGAGCAGGTATTTGGATTTGAATCTGTCTTTGTGTATTTGCATTTGTCTTTGTAGTGCTTGTATCTCTCTGTAGATGCCCGTCTGGGCAGTCTGCTGAGCGGGCAGCTACGCCCTGAGTAGGGGACGGAGCAAGGCTGAGAAGGGACCTATAAAAGCGGCCGCTCTGCCTGGCAGATGGACAGGAGCCAGCGAGCAGCGGCACAGGAGCCAGTGAACAGGGGAGTTTGCATGGGAGAGTTTCCATTGGAGGAGCAGGTATTTGGATTTGCATCTGTATTTGTGGATTTGCATCTGTCTTAATAGTGCTTGTATCTTTCTGTAGAGGCCCGTCGGGGCAGACTGCTGAGCTGGCAGCGGCCCCCTGAGTTGGGGGCGGAGCTAGGCTGAGGAGGGCCTATAAAAGCGGCCGCCCAGCCAGGCAGTGGCACAGGAGCCAGCAAACAGGGCGGCGAACAGGGGAGTTTGCATGGGAGAGTTCGCATTGGAGGAGCAGGTATTTGGATTTGCATCTGTCTTTGTGGTTTTGCATTTGTCTTTGTAGTGCTTGTATCTCTCTGTAGATGCCCGTCTGGGCAGTCTGCTGAGCGGGCAGCGGCGCCCTGAGTAGGGGGCGGAGCAAGGCTGAGAAGGGGCCTATAAAAGCGGCCGCTCTGCCTGGCAGATGCACAGGAGCCAGCGAGCAGCGGCACAGGAGCCAGTGTACAGGGGAGTTTGCATGGGAGAGTTTACATTGGAGGAGCAGTCATTTGGATTTGCATCTTTTTTGTGGATTTGCATCTGTCTTTGTAGTGCTTGTATCTCTCTGTAGAGTCTCGTCGGGGCAGACTGCTGAGCGGGCAGCGGCGCCCTGAGTAAGGGGAGGAGCTAGGCTGAGGAGGGGCCTATAAAAGCGGCACCCAGCCAGGCAGCGGCACAGGAGCCAGCAAACAGGGCTGCGAACAGGGGAGTTTGCGTGGGAGAGTTCCCATTGGAGGAGCAGGTATTTGAATTTGCATCTGTCTTTGTGGATTCGCATCTGTCTTTTTAGTGCTTGTATCTCTCTGTAGAGGCCCGTCGGGGCAGACTGCTGAGCGGGCAGCGGCGCCCAGAGTAGGGGGCGGAGCTAGGCTGAGGAGGGGCCTATAAAAGCCGCCGCCCAGCCTGGCAGCGGCACAGGAGCCAGCGAGCAGCCGCACAGGAGCGAGCTAACAGAGGAGTTTGAGTGGGAGAGTTCCCATTGGAGGAGCAGGTATTTGGATTTGCAACTGTATTTGTGGATTTGCATCTGTCTTTGTAGTGCTTGTATCTCTCTGTAGAGGCCCGTCGGGGCAGACTGCTGAGCGGGCAGCGGCCCCCTGAGTTGGGGGCGGAGCTAGGCTGAGGAGGGCCTATAAAAGCGGCCACCCAGCCAGGCAGCGGCACAGGAAGAAGCATACAGGGCTTCGAACAGGGGAGTTTGCGTGGGAGAGTTCCCGTTGGAGGAGCAGGTATTTGGTTTTGCATCTGTCTTTGTGTATTTGCATCAGTCTTTGTAGTGCTTGTATCTGTCTACAGAGGCTGGTCGGGGCAGACTGCTGAGCCGGCAGTGGCGCCCTGACTACGGGGCGGAGCTAGGCTGAGGAGGGGCCTATAAAAGCGGCCGCCAGCCAGGCAGCGGCACAGGAGGCAGCGAACAGGGGAGTTTGCGTGGGAGAGTTCCCATTGGAGGAGCAGGTATTTGGATTTGAATCTGTCTTTGTGTATTTGCATTTGTCTTTGTAGTGCTTGTATCTCTCTGTAGATGCCCGTCTGGGCAGTCTGCTGAGCGGGCAGCTACGCCCTGAGTAGGGGACGGAGCAAGGCTGAGAAGGGACCTATAAAAGCGGCCGCTCTTCCTGGCAGATGGACAGGAGCCAGCGAGCAGCGGCACAGGAGCCAGTGAACAGGGGAGTTTGCATGGGAGAGTTTCCATTGGAGGAGCAGGTATTTGGATTTGCATCTGTATTTGTGGATTTGCATCTGTCTTAATAGTGCTTGTATCTTTCTGTAGAGGCCCGTCGGGGCAGACTGCTGAGCGGGCAGCGGCCCCCTGAGTTGGGGGCGGAGCTAGGCTGAGGAGGGCCTATAAAAGCGGCCGCCCAGCCAGGCAGCGGCACAGGAGCCAGCAAACAGGGCGGCGAACAGGGGAGTTTGCATGGGAGAGTTCGCATTGGAGGAGCAGGTATTTGGATTTGCATCTGTCTTTGTGGTTTTGCATTTGTCTTTGTAGTGCTTGTATCTCTCTGTAGATGCCCGTCTGGGCAGTCTGCTGAGCGGGCAGCGGCGCCCTGAGTAGGGGGCGGAGCAAGGCTGAGAAGGGGCCTATAAAAGCGGCCGCTCTGCCTGGCAGATGCACAGGAGCCAGCGAGCAGCGGCACAGGAGCCAGTGTACAGGGGAGTTTGCATGGGAGAGTTTACATTGGAGGAGCAGTCATTTGGATTTGCATCTTTTTTGTGGATTTGAATCTGTCTTTGTAGTGTTTGTATCTCTCTGTAGAGGCCCGTCGGGGAAGACTGCTGAGCGGGCTGCGGCGCTCTGAGTAGGGGGCGGAGCTAGGCTGAGGAGGGGCCTATAATAGCGGCCGCCCAGCCAGGTAGCGGCAGAGCTGCGAGCAGCGGTACAGGAGCCGGCGAACAGGGGACTTTGCGTGGGTCAGTTCCCATTGGAGGAGCAAGTGTTTGGATTTACATCTTTGTGGATTTGCATCTCTCTTTGTAGTGCTTGTATCTCTCTGTAGAGGCCCGTCGAGGCAGACTGCTGAGCGGGCAGCGGCGCCCTGAGTAGGGGGCGGAGCTAGGCTGAGGAGGGGCCTATAAAAGCGGCCGCCCAGCCAGGCAGCGGCATAGCTGCGAGCAGTGGCACAGGAGCCAGCAAACAGGGCGGCGAACAGAGGAGTTTGCGTGGGAGAGTTCCCATTGGAGGAGCAGGTATTTGGACTTCATCTCTGTCTTTGTAGTGCTTGTATCTCCCTGTAGAGGTCCGTCGGGGCAGACTGCTAGGCGGGCAGCGGCGCCCTGATTAGAGGGCGGAGCTAGGCTGAGGAGGGGCCTATAAAAGCGGCCGCCCAGCCAGGCAACGGCACAGCTGCGAACAGGGCGGCGAACTGGGGAGTTTGCGTCGGAGAGTTCCCATTGGAGGAGCAGGTATTTTGGTTTGCATATCTGTCTTTCTAGTGCTTGTATCTCTCTGTAGAGGTCCGTCGGGGCAGACTGCTAGGCGGGCAGCTGCGCCCTGAATAGGGGGCGGAGCTAGGCAGAGGAGGGGCCTATAGAAGCGCCCTACCAGCCAGGCAGCGGCACAGCTGCGAGCAGCGGCACAGGAGCCAGCCAACAGGGGAGTTTGCGTGGCAGTGTACCCATTGGAGGAGGAGCTATTTGGATTTGCATCTGTCTGTGTGGATTTGCATCTGTCTTTGTAGTCTTTGTATCTCTCTGTAGAGGCCCGTCGGGGCAGACTGCTGAGCGGGCAGCGGCGCCCTGAGTAGGGGGCGGAGCTAGGCTGAGGAGGGTCCTATAAAAGCGGCCGCTCAGCCAGGCAGCGGCATAGAAGCCAGCGAGCAGTGGCACAGGAGCCAGCGAACAGGTCGGCTAACAGGGGAATTTGCATGGGAGAGTTCCCATTGGAGAAGCAGGTATTGGATTTGCATCTGTTTTGTGGATTTGCATCTGTCTTGTAGTGCTTGTATCTCTCTGTAGAGGCCCGTCGGGCAGACTGCTGAGCGGGCAGCGGCGCCCTGAATAGGGGGCGGAGCTATGCTGAGGAGGGGCCAATAAAAGCGGCTGCCCAGCCAGGTAGCGGCACAGATGCGACCAGCGAACAGGGCGGCCAACAGGGGAATTTGCATGGGAGAGTTCCCATTGGAGGAGCAGGTATTTGGATTTGCATCTCTGTCTTTGTAATGTTTGTATCTCTCTGTAGAGGCCCGTCGGTGCAGACTGCTGAGCGGGCAGCGGCGCCCTGAGTAGGGGGCGGAGGTAGGCTGAGGAGGGCCTATAAAAGCGGCCCCCAAGCCAGGCAGCGGCACAGGAACCAGCAAACAGGGCTGCGAACAGGGGAGTTTGCGTGGGATAGTTCCCATTGGAGGAGCAGTTATTTGAATGTTCATCTGTCTTTTTGGATTTGCATCTGTCTTTGCAGTTCTTGTATCTCTTTGTAGAGGCCCGTCGGGCAGACTGCTGAGCGGGCAACGGCGCCCTGAATAGGGGGCGGAGCTAGGCTGAGGAGGGGCCTATAAAAGCGGCCGCCAAGCCAGGCAGCGGCACAGGACCCAGCAAACAGGGCGGCGGAAAGGGGAGTTTGCTTGGGAGAGTTCCCATTGGAGGAGCGGTTATTTGGATTTGCATCTGTCTTTGTGGATTTGCATCTGTCTTTGTAGTGCTTGTATCTCTCTGTAGAGGCCCGTCGGGGCAGACTGCTGAGCGGGCAGCGGCGCCCTGAATAGGGGGCGGAGCTAGGCTGAGGAGGGGCCTATAAAAGCGGTCACCCAGCCAGGCAGCGGCACAGGAGCCAGCGAGCAGCAGCACAGGAGCCAGCGAACAGGGGAGATTGCGTGGGAGAGTTCCTATTTGAGGAGCAGGTATTTGGATTTGCATCTGTCTTTGTGGATTTGCATCTGTCTTTGTAGTGCTTGTATCTCTCTGTAGAGGCTCGTCAGGGCAGACTGCTGAGCGGGCAGCGGAGCCCTGAGTAGGGGGGGCGCTAGGCTGAGGAGGGAACTATAAAACCGGCCGCCCAGCCGCACAGCTGCGAGCAGCGGCACAGGAGCCAGCAAACAGGGGAGTTTGCGTGGGAGAGTTCCCATTGGAAGAGCAGGTATTTGGATTTGCATCTGTCTTTGTTGATTTGCATCTGTCTTTGTAGTCCTTGTATCTCTCTGTAGAGGCCCGTCGGGGCAGACCACTGAGCGGGCAGGGGCGCCGTGAGTAGGGGGCGGAGCTAGTCTGAGGCGGGGCCTATTAAAGCGGCTGCCCAGCCAGTCAGCGGCACAGGAGCCAGCAAACAGAGTGGCGAACAGGGGAGTTTGCATGGGAGTGTTCCCATTGGAGGAGCAGGTATTTGGATTTGCATCTGTCTTTGTGGATTTGCATCTGTCTTTCTAGTGCTTGTATCTCTCTGTAGAGGCCCGTCGGGGCAGACTGCCTAGCGGGCAGCGGCGCCCTGAGTAGGGGGCGGCGCTAGGCTGAGGAGGGGCCTATAAAAGCGGCCGCCCAGCTGGGCAGCGGCACAGGAGCCAGCGAACAGGGGAGTTTGCGAGTGTGGAAGCCAGTAAATAATTAACAAGGTTTTGAAGAGATCTTAATGAATGTTAGTTAGCATGAGTTAGGTTAACTGTGACCCTGGTGACGTGAGGAAGCAAGATAATGTAAGACAGAGTGAATTGTGTGAAAGTTATTACTACCTTGCAATATGCAGTCTTGCAGTCTTGTTTTTCTAGTGAGATAGCAGAAAAGCTTATGTATAAACAAAATGTATTTGTTGCTTTTTACTGTCTGTATTATTGCTAGAAATTGTCTGAAACAACGGTATAAAGGCTTGATGTAATTGTTTACCAGTTGAGAGACCTGTCCAGGACTGGGGTGACCCTGTGTCCTATGGCACTCTCTCCCTCCATGGTAATTACTGGAGAAATAATAAAGTATTTGATTTTGCTGCACCCAAACAAAAAGCGAGAACTGAGTTTTTCTTCGACAATTTGGGGGCTCATCCGGGATGGCAACGCCCACGGACCCACAGACGGCTACTACGGATCATTCCCCTTCGAACCCCATGGCGCCACATGAGAGGTATGAGACCTTTTGAAATCTCTATTGGGGTATCGGAGGAGGACTTTCCGTGAGGACGTCTGTCTCTGTTGGGCTCACGCCATCTGAACTTATTGACTGTGCAGCAGGATCAGATGCAAAGTGGTATTGGGGAGAGGCCCCAATAAGGTTAGTTTATAGCAGTACTGGGAACTGCTGAGTTGGCCAAGGAAATGCATAAGGTAATGCATAGGTAAATGCATTAGAATGCACCGGTGCTGAGGGGTTTTTACCGCCTCAAGAGGGGTTGTCATACCGCCTCATGGTATTGGTCCTGACCAGGTAAAGATGCATCATGGTTAAAAAAAAAAGAGATAAAAAGGTTAAAAAAAAAGGGTTAAAAAAAAAAAAAAAGGAAGAAAAAGAGGCCTTGGTGTGTGTGTGTGTACACCAGTATGAGTGGCTCTTACCGGGCTAGCCCGGTAACTAGTGGATCTTTAGGAGATCCGACCCACGGTGGGCTGACTCAGCCTGGCATAGTCCGGCGAGGAAGCTGCCTGGGTCTAGGGGTGTGTGAACCCATCTTCCCTCCCCTTTCCCTTCCGTGTGGGCTACTGACAGTCTGATCATCTCCTTGGTTTTTGAGCCGCTAGCACGGACAGGACACCCTCTCTGTGTGTGTAAGTGGAAAATGGGTAAGGGACAGTCTAAATATTCCACCTTACCCCCTAAGGGTGCCCCAGCATATTACATGTACGTACATTATGGTCCTAAAACCTGCAGGTATTTAAATGATTGGAATCTGTACACGCGTGAAAATTCATTTAAACAATGCCCATTAGAAGGTACCTTCAATCTAGATAAGATCATATATCTCAGTGGAGCTTTAATCACAGAGAAAAACCTCTGACACAGTGTGAGCAATTTGTCTAGGAACGGGTTAATTTGAAATTCGGCTTAGCCCTGAGATAAAGGAGAAGTTGTTTTGTGTTCAAGGTCATGAATTAGTGCGGACTATGCTAAGTGCAAAGAAAACTGCTTTCAGCCCCAGCTGCTTATGGAAAATAGAGGCACTACAAGTTACAGAATTGGAATTATATTTGCAAAGCTTAACTTCCCAGTGAGACATGTGTGAGTATTAAAGTGGTTTAAGGCTTGGAGCATTCATATTTTTCCCGAGTGATGTGGGAGCATTCCCAACACTCTCCATTGTTGTTTTATTATTTTTAATGAAGCTTTAAAATTTGATTATATGCTCTGTCGGTCTGATCACCTGACATGAGGGATAAATTAGTAACAGGAATTTGTCACAGTTTGGTGAGCAATTAAGAATGGGGGGCACTGTAGAATTTACACCATCTATCTGTTTTACCCTTGTTAGTTTATGTTTGCTTTGTTTGGTACTGTTGCTGTTATGTGTTAAGAATAGCATGATTATAGGTGAGCTCTAATAGAATAAGGAAACACTATTTGGTTTTGGTGCACTATTTAGCTTTGGCTCTGTTTTGTTTAACCGGTTACTGATGTTTTTCTGCTCTGTTCATTTGGGCGTTAGGTGTGTGAGCGGAACTGAACTTCTCGTTCGTAATTCCTCAGGGTGGAAGCCATGTGTGCGATGAAGCTCTGAGGTTGTCCTGAGATTTTTACAGTCCCGCCCCCCCGTAGCGGACAATGTAATAGAAGTAGGAAAAATCTGGCTTAGACTGTAATTTTCTTCGCTCTCTGTGTAATTTTCTTTTCTGTTTAAGTGTCAGCAGACAAATGGGTGGGTCTCTGGGTAGACCCCTAAAGGGGTTTGGATTGTGTGTTACGTAAATGGCCTTTACGCAATGGCCATGTATTTTTGCCCAGGTGGCAAGCCTTACTAGGGAGGACTCAGGTAGTCTTGTGAGTAAAAATGTTTTGGGGAAAAGACCAGAAGGGTGGGGGCTAGTTGAGTAGCCCACCCTCCTAGCTAAGAACTGGTTGTGGAACAAGCTCGTGTCCATGGACGGGACGATTCAGTGAGGAAAAAAGGATCGGGCCCAAGCGGACAGGCAACAGACAAAGAGATTTGGAAAACAGGTTGGAAACTTTTGAGGGTGTAGTGGAAAGAAGGAGTAAGTGAGTATAAGCATGAGGATTTCAAATACTCAAGAGGATATTTGGAATGGTGATTTGAGTTGATAAAAGTGGCTGTTGGAAGGGAAAAGCAAGTGATTTTTAAGAGAACAGTTTTTGGTGTCTATGAAATGTTTGTAAATAAATTCAGGCAAAGAACTTATTAGATTGCAATCATTTGGCTATGAACAATTTTGTTAAATCAGTTGAAGAATGTATACAGTGCTATGTAATGAGAATTTTATTAGGCTCTACAGGCACTATAAGTGGTGATGTTTTCTTTCAGTGTTTAAAAGCAGGAGTTAAAAGAAATAAAAAGCAAGCCAGAAATAATCTGTGTTACTGCAAATTAACTAACTGATAAGGTAAAGGCCGCTGAAACCAAGGCTGTCTAAGAAACACATACGAGAAAATATGGGGTAATTCCTCTGTTTTGCCTAGAATCAACAAGAGTATTTGTATATTTTAAGTATTTAATTGCCCAGACGGGGTGGACCTCTGTTTTTGTCTTTCAGATAATCAAAGAAAACTAATGCCAGCTGCATAGCATTCAACGTACCTTGATTTACTGGCACAGTAAAAAATTATGTTGGGTGTTTTATGTTCTGTCTTGTTGTGTTTTTTTTCGTGGCCAGAATTGTTGTGTTTAATATTTTCATGAGATGGTCTGATTTGATATCAAGCGGAAATGTTGGATTGAGATGCAGATACTTGTTTTGTTCAATTTAGAATACAAAGTGTTTGGTTACATCAGAAAATGTGATATACTAAAGTCTAATACATTTTCTTAAGTAAGGGAAAGAAACTACATTGGCCAAATCTTTTAATTGAGAATTGTTGTTAAAATTTGCATACTGACAGTCTTTGGAAGCGAGGACATGAAAAGTTGACCCACTCCCCATATTGTACAAGGGATCCTTCTGGCTACCTCAGACTTTTAGCCAGAGGGCTGGGGATGGTGGATAGCTATTGGCCTAGAAGTTATATTAAGTGAACTTCTCAAAGTGGGTGTGCTTGTCCTGGCTTGTTCTTCCAAAGTTCTGTAATAAGGTTATTTTAGTGAAAGGGTATATGTGGCATACATTGAATGATAATACTTCTGTACTGTATGACAGTACTGTTTATGTGTTCATGATATGAAAAAGGTGTATAATTAAAGAGTAAAAACCTTTGTAGGTTAAAAAGGTGTATAATTAAAGAGTAAAAACCTTTGTAGTTTAAAAAAAGCCAAGTAGAGAATGGCTAACATGCGCTGGCCCCAGTCAAGGACACCGCTTGGCTGCCTACCAAGAGAAGGGGGGGGGGATGCTTGCTGCAGTTACACGATATTGGTGTGCAGCCCACTCTCCTCCTTGGGACCTTTTGTAAATATTCAGATTGATTTTATTTAAATGTCTAAATGTTGTGATAATGCATATGTATTAGTTTTAGTTGATGTATTTACCACTTGGGTTGAAGCTTTTCCCTGCAGGACAGTAGATGTCTTTGCTTACAGATTTTGTACCACGTTTTGGCATCCCTGTGACTATCAACAGTGGTCGCGGAACTCACTTTACTGGACAGATTGTAAAGGAGTTATGTGCAACTCACTGCCCTCACCACCCACAGTCTGCTGGGACAGTGGGACGCCGGAACGGGACTTAAAAAAAATGAACTGGCCAAGATTTGTGCTGAGACACACTTAAAGTGGCCAGATGCCCTTCCTTTGGCACTGATGTGTATGAGAGCCATTCCCAATCGAACGACTGGACTCAGCCCTCATGAAATTTGACAGAACACCCAATGCTGACTACCAACTGCACCCCCACTAACCCCAGCTCAGAAGGACATTCATTTGCTGGATAACATAATGCTTAAATATTGTCAGGCACTAATGAAATGTGTTAAGTCTTTTTATACACAGGTGATGGAAGCACTACCAAAGGATCCTGTGCAACCTTGCCACTCGTTGGATCCAGGAGCCTGGGTCTACATAAAGATCCATCAGCGAAAGACTGCCTTGGCTCCATGCTGGAAAGGCCCTTTCCAAGTCCTGCTGACTACCGACACCGCTGTGAAGTGCCACAGACTGACTGCTTGGACCCAGGATTCTCACTGCAAAAAGACCCCTCCACATCAGAGGAATTTTCCTATTGATGGTTAGCCTATTCTTTCTTCTAGTTCTACTGTGCTTCTGGACAGCAGGGAAAAAGCTCCCTTGTCCACTGACAGACCAACTGTGCCTTTAGACTTTTCTAGAAAAAGCACAGCTATTACAGGGTGATATGTGCTGGAAACCTCTCCCCTGTAGGATGCTAAACCTTGATTGTTTTGGGAAAGAAGAAGAAGCACTCACTCCACTGACATTGCCAAAGTCCAGGAATTCCTGACTGAAAAGGACATTGAGAACTGACCCTGGTGAAGAAACAAAGAATTACATACTGGCAGGAAGAAATTTGTGGGACCCATGCTTGGGACTGTGGTATTAATTGGATTTTGGGGTTTATTCTACAGGCTGCGCCCTGTGTTCTGGATAAACTCCTTCAGTATGTATTGCCCTCCCTAATTGGATTTTAACTGACATTGCCCTTATCCAGTTTTCTACATACCCAGATTGCTCACAAGGGGCTGCCATTAGATTAGCACAATAAAAGGCATGGGTTATTTCCTCTGGACAAAAAGGGAATTGACCAGATCCCTGTGGGCTGGAGCCAATAGTGTAGTAGCCATTTGGACTATTCTTAAAGGCCAAGAACATGATAAGAAATTGGGGCAACTAGAAAAGGCCACTAGTCTTATTTTTGGAGCTCAGCTATCTTAAGTACAGGCTGAAGTTGGTGAGTTACATGTCATTTCCACCCTTAGTTCTATGACCCAGAAGGAGACTGACAGAGATGGTATTGAATATCACTGAGGCTGGGAAGGCATTGCAGTGGGATCTGGACCAGACTTGGCCCACTGCCCTTACAGACACGTCAGGAGTACCATCTGATCTGTGGTCATGAAGACATACTTGGACACTTTCTGGATGGAAGTGTGGACATTCACAGTGCTTCTTCCAAGCATATGGACCAGTTAGGGGGTGTGGGCTCCCACATACCGAATCCTGCTGGGTCCATGGGGAGGATGCATGTGGAACTGAATTCTTTACCGAGACATCTGGGAAATTAGACCACCTGGTATACCTACCTGATTTATAGACAGTACCCCTAGAATAACACCTGACAAGATATACATATTGATCTTACCACTGCTGCAGGCAATTATATCATTTACTGGCCTGCAGATAGAATGCAGATAGAATACAGATAGAATGCAGATAGACTGCAGATAGAATGTTGCAGGTAGCTCTTAGATTTTAGGTATATTTTGATTGGACTAGAATAATGCCTGATCGGTTTCAAAATTTGCTTTCATTGTTACCAAAGGTTCAAAGAATCTCTGAATTGCAAGGGCAAATTCCCATGCTTTAGAATATATATCAAGATGGAAGGAATGCCTTTCATACAGCTTATAGAGTGTTTACTTTATGTACTAGGTATGATGTTTTGTGCTTTGTGTTCACGATTGTACAACAGCCCCATTATATTATTCCTATAAGATTGTTATGGTTTGTAGTGTTGTTAGTTAATTTAGGATTATATTATTGTTGTTGTTGTTGTAAATAACGTAAGAATAGCAATACCTTTCATGTTCATGCTAATCATGCATTGTCATTACGTCCCATGACGGTTGACATGTTTGCTGTGGAATCTGAGGTCCATGGTTTCATGCGAATTGAGAGTTGAAATTGTTTGTTGTACTAGAAGTACAAAAGGGGGGAGTGTGGAAGCCAGTAAATAATTAACAAGGTTTTGAAGAGATCTTAATGAATGTTAGTTAGCATGAGTTAGGTTAACTGTGACCTTGGTGACGTGAGGAAGCAAGATAATGTAAGACAGAGTGAATTGTGTGAAAGTTATTACGACCTTGCAATATGCAGTCTTGCAGTCTTGTTTTTCTAGTGAGATAGCAGAAAAGCTTATGTATAAACAAAATGTATTTGTTGCTTTTTACTGTCTGTATTATTGCTAGAAATTGTCTGAAACAACGGTATAAAGGCTTGATGTAATTGTTTACCAGTTGAGAGACCTGTCCAGGACTGGGGTGACCCTGTGTCCTATGGCACTCTCTCCCTCCATGGTAATTACTGGAGAAATAATAAAGAATTTGATTTTGCTGCACCCAAACAAAAAGCGAGAACTGAGTTTTTCTTCGACACGAGGGATAGTTCCCATTGGAGGAGCAGGTATTTGGATTTGCATCTGTCTTTCTGGATTTGCATCTGTCTTTGTAGTGCTTTTATGTCTCTGTAGAGGCCCGTCGGGGCAGACTGCTGAGCGGGCAGCGACGCCCCGAGTAGGGGGTGGAGCTAGGCTGAGGAGGGGCCTCTAAAAGCGGCCACCGAGCCAGGCAGCGGCACAGGAGCCAGCGAGCAGCGGCACAGGAGCCAGCGAACAGGGGAGTTTGCGTGGGAGAGTTCCCATTGGAGAAGCAGGTATTGGATTTGCATCTCTGTCTTTGTAGTGCTTGTATCTCTGTGTAGAGGCCCGTCGGGGCAGACTGCTTAGCAGGCAGCGGCGCCCTGAGTAGGGGGCGGAGCTAGGCTGAGGAGGGGCCTATAAAAGCGGCCGCCCAGCCAGGCAGCAGCACAGGAGCCAGCGAGCAGCGGCACAGGAGCCAGCGAACAGAGGAGTTTGCGTGGGAGAGTTCCCAGTGGAGGAGCAGGTATTTGGATTTGCATCTTTCTTTGTGGATTTGCATCTGTCTTTGTACTGCTTGTATCTCTCTGTAGAGGCCCGTCGGGGCAGACTGCTGAGCGGGCAGCGGCCCGCTGAGTAGGGGGCGTAGCTAGGCTGAGGAGGGGCCTATAAAAGCGGCCGCCCAGTCAGGCAGCGGCACAAGAGCCAGCAAACAGGGCAGCGAACAGGGGAGTTTTCGTGGGAGAGTTCCCATTGGAGGAGCAGGTATTTGGATTTGCATCTCTGTCTTTTCAGTGCTTGTATCTTTTTGTAGAGGCCCGTCAGGCAGACTGCTGAGCGGGCAGCGGCGCACTGAGTAGGGGGCGGAGCTAGGCTGAGGAGGGGCCTATAAAAGCGGCCGCCCGGCCAGTCAGGGGCACAGGAGCCAGCGGGCAGCGGCACAGGAGCCAGGGAAAAGGGGCATTTGCTTGGGAGAGTTCCCATTGGAGGAGCAGGTATTTGGATTTGCATTGTCTTTGTATTCCTTTTATCTCTCTGTAGAGGCCCGTCGGGGCAGACTGCTGAGCGGGCAGCGGCGCCGTGAGTAGGGGGCGGAGACAGGCTGAGGAGGGGCCTATTAAAGCGGCCGCCAGGCCAGGCAGTGGCACAGGAGCCAGCGAACAGGGAAGTTTGTGAGGGAGAGTTCCCATTAGAGGAGCAGGTATTTGGATTTGCATCTGTCTTTGTGGATTTGCATCTGTCTTTGTAGTCCTTGTATCTCTCTGTAGAGGCCCGTCGGGGCAGACTGCTGAGCGGGCAGCGGCCCCCCAAACAGAGGGAAAAGTTCCCTCCTAGGAGTTTCTTCCCTGATTGGTCCTCAGGTCAGATGCCCACCAGGTACTATGCTTTAACCCTTTACTAACTATTCATGACAGTAGTGCTTGTATCTCTCTGTAGAGGCTCGTCGGGGCAGACTGCTGAGCCGGCACCGGCGCCCTGAGTAGGGGCGGAGCTAGGCAGAGGAGGGGCCTATAGAAGCGCCCTACCAGCCAGGCAGCGGCACAGGGCCCAGCGAGCAGGGGAGTTTGCGAGGGAGAGTTCCCATTTAAGGAGCAGGTATTTGGATTTCCATCTGTCTTTGTGTATTTGCATCTGTCTTTGTAGTGCTTGTATCTCTCTGTAGAGGCCCGTCGGGGCAGACTGCTGAGCGGGCAGCGGCGCCCTGAGTAGGGGCCGGAGCTAGGCTGAGGAGGGGCCTGTAAAAGCAGCCACGCAGCGGCACAGCTGCGAGCAGCGATCAGGGCTGTGAAGAGGGGAGTTTGCGTGGGAGAGTTCCCATTGGAGGAGCAGGTATTTGGATTTGCATCTGTCTTTGTGTATTTGCATCTGTCTTTGTAGTCCTTGTATCTCTCTGTAGAGGCCCGTCTGGGCAGACTGCTGATCTGGCAGCGTCGCCCTGACTAGGGGGCGGAGCTAGGCTGAGGAGGGGCCTATAAAAGCTGCCTCCCAGCCAGTCAGGGACACTGGAGCCAGCGAGCAGCGGTACAGGAGCGAGGGAAAAGGGGAGTTTGCGTGGGAGAGTTCCCATTGGAGGAGCAGGTATTTGTATTTGAATCTGTCTTTGTAGTGCTTGTATCTCTGTAGAGGCCCCTCGGGGCAGACTGCTGAGCGGGCAGCGGCGCCCTGTGTAGGGGGCGGAGCTAGGCTGAGGAGGGGCCTATAAAAGCGGCCGCCCAGCCAGGCAGCGGCACAGGAGCCAGCGAGCAGCAGCACAGGAGTAAGCGAACAGGGGAGTTTGTGTGGGAGAGTTCCCATTGGAGGAGCAGGTATTTGGATTTGCATCTGTCTTTGTGTATTTGCATCTGTCTTTGTAGTCCTTGTATCTCTCTGTAGAGGCCCGTCTGGGCAGACTGCTGATCTGGCAGCGTCGCCCTGACTAGGGGGCGGAGCTAGGCTGAGGAGGGGCCTATAAAAGCTGCCTCCCAGCCAGTCAGGGACACTGGAGCCAGCGAACAGCGGTACAGGAGCGAGGGAAAAGGGGCGTTTGCGTGGGAGAGTTTCCAGTGGAAGAGCAGTTATTTGGATTTGCATCTCTGTCTTTGCAGTGCTTGTATCTCTCTGTAGAGGCCTGTCGGGGCAGACTGCTGAGCGGGCAGCGGGGGCCCTGAGTAGGGGGCGGAGCAACACTGAGGAGGGGCCTATAAAAGCGGCTGCCCATTCAGGCAGCGGCACAGGAGCCAACGAGCAGCGGCAGAGGAGCCAGTGAACAGGGGCGTTTGCTAGGGAGAGTTCCCATTGGAGGAGCAGGTATTTGGATTTGCATCTGTCTTTGTGGATTTGCATCTGTCTTTGTAGTGCTTGTATCTCTCTGTAGAGGCCCGTCGGGGCAGACTGCTGAGCGGGCAGGGGTGCCCTGAGTGGGGGGCGGAGCTAGGCTGAGGAGGGGCCTATAAAAGCGGCCGCCCAGCCAGGCAGCGGCACAGGAGCCAGCGAGCAGCAGCACAGGAGTAAGCGAACAGGGGAGTTTGTGTGGGAGAGTTCCCATTGGAGGAGCAGGTATTTGGATTTGCATCTGTCTTTGTGTATTTGCATCTGTCTTTGTAGTCCTTGTATCTCTCTGTAGAGGCCCGTCTGGGCAGACTGCTGATCTGGCAGCGTCGCCCTGACTAGGGGGCGGAGCTAGGCTGAGGAGGGGCCTATAAAAGCTGCCTCCCAGCCAGTCAGGGACACTGGAGCCAGCGAACAGCGGTACAGGAGCGAGGGAAAAGGGGCGTTTGCGTGGGAGAGTTTCCAGTGGAAGAGCAGTTATTTGGATTTGCATCTCTGTCTTTGCAGTGCTTGTATCTCTCTGTAGAGGCCTGTCGGGGCAGACTGCTGAGCGGGCAGCGGGGCCCTGAGTAGGGGGCGGAGCAACACTGAGGAGGGGCCTATAAAAGCGGCTGCCCATTCAGGCAGCGGCACAGGAGCCAGCGAGCAGCGGCAGAGGAGCCAGTGAACAGGGGCGTTTGCTAGGGAGAGTTCCCATTGGAGGAGCAGGTATTTGGATTTGCATCTGTCTTTGTGGATTTGCATCTGTCTTCGTAGTGCTTGTATCTCTCTCTAGAGGCCCGTAGGGGCAGACTGCTGAGCGGGCAGCGGCGCCCTGAGTAGGGGGCGGAGCTAGGCTGAGGAGGGGCCTATAAAAGCGGCCACCCAGCCAGGCAGCGGCACAGGAGCCAGCGAACGGGAGAGTTTGCATGGGAGAGTTCCCATTGGAGGAGCAAGTATTTGGATTTGCATCTGTTTTTCTGGATTTGCATCTGTCTATGTAGTGCTTGTATCTCTCTCTAGAGGCCCGTAGGGGCAGACTGCTGAGCGGGCAGCGGCTCCCTGAGTAGGGTAGGAGCTAGGCTGAGGAGGGGCCTATAAAAGCGGCCCCCAAGCCAGGCAGCGGCACAGGAACCAGCAAACAGGGCTGCGAACAGGGGAGTTTGTGTGGGATAGTTCCCATTGGAGGAGCAGGTATTTGGATTTGCATCTGTCTTGTATTGCTTGTCTCTCTCTGTAGAGGCCCGTCGGAGAAGTCTGCTGAGCGGGCAGCGGCGCCCTGAGTAGGGGGCGGAGCAACACTGAGGAGGGGCCTATAAAAGCGGCCGCCTAGCCAGGCAGCGGCACAGGAGCCAGCGAGCAGCGGCACAGGAGCAAGCGAACAGGGGAGTTTGCGTGGGAGAGTTCCCATTGGAGAAGCAGGTATTTAGATTTGCTTCTGTTTTGTGGATTTGCATCGGTCTTTGTAGTGCTTGTATCACTCTGTAGAGGCCCGTCGGGGCATACTGATGAGCGGGCAGCGGCGCCCTGAGTAGGGGCCTATAAAAGTGGCCGCCCAGCCAGGCAGAGGCACAAGAGCCTGCAAACAGGACAGCGAACAGTGGAGTTTGTGTTGGAGAGTTACCATTGGAGGAGCAGGTATTTGGAATTGCATCTGTCTTTGTGGATTTGCATCTGTCTTTGTAGTTCTTGTATCTCTCTGTAGAGGCCCGTCGGGGCAGACTGCTGAGCGAGCAGCGGCGCCCTGAGTAGGGGGCGGAGCTAGGCTGAGTAGGGGCCTATAAAAGTGGCTGCCCAGCCAGGCAGAGGCACAAGAGCCAGCAAAGAGGGCGGCGAACAGTGGAGTTTGTGTTGGAGAGTTACCATTGGAGGAGCAGGTATTTGGAATTGCATCTGTCTTTGTGGATTTGCATCTGTCTTTGTACTGCTTGTATCTCTCTGTAGAGGCCCGTTGGGGCAGACTGCTGAGCGGGCAGCGGCGTTCTGAGCAGGGGGCGGAGCTATGCTGAGGCGGGGCGTATAAAAGCGGCCCCCCAGCCAGGCAGCGGCATAGAAGCCAGGGAGCAGCGCACAGGATCCAGCGTACAGGGGAGTTTGCGTGGGATAGTTCCCACTGGAGGAGCAGGTATTTGGATTTGCATCTCCCTTTGTGTATTTGCATCTGTCTTTTTAGTGCTTGTATCTCTCTGTAGAGGTCCGTCGGGGCAGACTGCTGAGCGGGCAGCGGCGCCCAGAGTAGGGGGCTGAGCTAGGCTCAGGAGGGGCCTATAAAAGCGGCCGCCCAGCCAGGCAGTGCAACAGGAGCCAGCAAACAGGGCGGCGAACAGGGGAGTTTCATGGAGAGTTCCCATTGGAGGAGCAGGTATTTGGATTTGCATCTGTCTTTCTGGATTTGCCTTTCTCTTTGTACTGCTTGAATCTCTCTGTAGAGGACCGTCCGGGCAGTCTGGTGAGCGGGCAGCGGCGCCCTGAGTAGGGGGCGGAGCTAGGCTGAGGAGCGGCCTATAAAGGCGGCCGCCCAGCCTGGCAGCGGCACAGGAGCCAGCAAGCAGCGGCACAGGAGCCAGCGAACAGTGGAGTTTGCGTGGGAGAGTTCCCATTGGAGGAGCAGGTATTTGGATTTGCATCTGTCTTTGTGGATTTTCCTTTGTCTTTGTACTGCTTGTATCTCTCTGTAGAGGCCCGTCCGGGCAGTCTACTGAGCGGGCAGCGGCGCCCTGAGTAGGGGGCGGAGCTAGGCTGAGGAGGGGCCTATAAAAGCGGCCGCCCAGCTAGGCAACGGCACAGGAGCCAGCAAACAGGGCGTCGAATAGGGGAGTTTTCGTGGGAGAGTTCCCATTGGAGGAGCAGGTATTTGGATTTGCATCTGTCTTTGTGGATTTGCATCTGTCTTTCTAGTGCTTGTATCTCTCTGTAGAGGCCCGTCGGGGCAGCATCCGCAGCGGCGCTCTGAGTAGGGGGCGGAGCTAGGCTGAGGTGGGGCCTAAAAAGCGGCCGCCCAGCGAGCACCGACACAGGAGCCAGCGAACAGGGGAGTTGGCGTGGGAGAGTTCCCATTGAAGGAGCAGTATTTGGATTTGCATCTGTCTTTGTAGTGCTTGTATCTCTCTGTAGAGGCCCGTCGGGGAGACTGCTGAGCGGGCAGCGGCGCCCTGAGTAGGGGGCGGAGCTAGGCTGAGGAGGGGCCTAAAAAGAGGAGACCCAGCCAGCCTGCGGCACAGCTGCGAACAGCGGCACAGGAGCCAGCGAACAGGGGAGTTTGCCTGGGAGAGTTCCCATTGGAGGAGCAGGTATTTGGATTTGCATCTGTCTTTCTGGAATTGCATCTGTCTTTGTAGTGCTTTTATGTCTCTGTAGAGGCCCGTCGGGGCAGACTGCTGACCGGGCAGCGACGCCCTGAGTAGGGGGCGGAGCTAGGCTGAGGAGGGTCCAATAAAAGCGGCCGCCCAGCCAGGCAGCGGCACAGGACCCAGCGTACAGGGGAGTTTGCGTGGGAGAGTTCCCATTCGAGGAGCAGGTATTTGGGTTTGCATCTGTCTTTGTAGTGCTTGTATCTCTCTGTAGAGGCACATCGGGGCAGACTGCTGAGCGGGCAGCCGCGCCGTGAGTAGGGGGCGGAGACAGGCTGAGGAGGGGCCTATTAAAGCGGCCGCCAGGCCAGGCAGTGGCACAGGAGCCAGCGAGCAGAGGCACAGGAGCCAGCAAACAGCGAAGTTTGCGAGGGAGAGTTCCCATTCGAGGAGCAGGTAATTGGATTTGCATCTGTCTTTGTGGATTTGCATCTGTCTTTGTAGTCCTTGTGTCTCTCTGTAGAGGCCCGTCGGGGCAGACTGCAGAGCGGGCAGCGACTCCCTGTGAAGGGGGCGGAGATAGGCTGAGGAGGGGTCTATTAAAGCGGCCGCCCAGCCAAGCAGCGGCACAGGAGCCAGCAAACAGGGGAGTTTGCGTGGGAGAGTTCCCATTGGAGGAGCAGGTATTTGGATTTGCATCTCTGTCTTTTCAGTGCTTTTATCTTTTTGTAGAGGCCCGTCGGGCAGACTGCTGATGGGGCAGCGGCGCCCTGAGTAGTGGGCGGAGATAGGCTGAGGAGGGGCCTATAAAAGCGGCCGCCCAGCCAGTCAGGGGCACAGGAGCCAGCGAGCAGCGGCACAGGAGCCAGGGAAAAGGGGCATTAGCTTGGGAGAGTTCCCATTGGAGGAGCAGGTATTTGGATTTGCATTGTCTTTGTATTCCTTGTATCTCTCTGTAGAGGCCCGTCGGGGCAGACTGCTGAGCAGGCAGCGACTCCCTGTGAAGGGGGCGGAGGTAGGCTGAGGAGGGGCCTATAAAAGTGGCCGCCCAGCCAGGGAGCGGCACAGGAGCCAGCGAGCAGGGGAGTTTGCGTGGGAGAGTTCCCATTGGAGGAGCGGGTAATTGGATTTGCATCTTTCTTTGTGTATTTGCATCTGTCTTTCTAGTGCTTGTATCAATCTGTAGAGGCCCGTCGGGGCAGACTGCTGAGCAGGCAGCGACTCCCTGTGAAGGGGGCGGAGGTAGGCTGAGGAGGGGCCTATAAGAGCGGCCGCCCAGCCAGGCAGCGGCACAGCTGTGAGCAGCGAACAGGGCGGAGGACACGGGAGTTTTCGTTGGAGAGTTCTCATTGGATGACCAGGTATTTAGATTTGCATCTTTCTTTGTGTATTTGCATCTGTCTTTCTAGTGCTTGTATCAATCTGTAGAGGCCCGTCGGGCCAGACTGCTGAGCGGGCAGCGGCGCCCTGAGTAGGGGGCGGAGCTAGGCTGAGGAGGGGCCTATAAAAGTGGCCGCCCAGCCAGGCAGCGGCACAGGAGACAGCAAGCAGCGGCACAGGAGCCGGCGAACAGGGGAGTTTGCGTGGGAGAGTTCCCATTGGAGGAGCAGGTATTTGGATTTGCATCTGTCTTTGTGGATTTGCATCTGTCTTTGTAGTGATTTTATGTCTCTGTAGAGGCCCGTCGGGGCAGACTGCTGAGCGGGCAGCGGCGCCCTGAGTAGGGGGCGTAGCTAGGCTGAGGAGGGGCCTATAAAAGCGGCCGCCCAGCCAGGGAGCGGCACAGGAGCCAGCGAGCAGGGGAGTTTGCGTGGGAGAGTTCCCATTGGAGGAGCGGGTAATTGGATTTGCATCTGTCTTTGTAGTCCTTGTATCTCTCTGTAGAGGCCCGTCGGGGCAGACTGCAGAGCGGGCAGCGGCGCCCTGAGTAGGGGGCGGAGCTAGGCTGAGGAGGGGCCTATAAAGTGGCCACCGAGCCAGGCAGCGGCACAGGAGCCAGCGAGCAGCGGCACAGGAGCCAGCCAACAGGGGAGTTTGCGTGGGAGAGTTCCCAGTGGATGAGCAGGTATTTGGATTTGCATCTTTCTTTGTGGATTTGCATCTGTCTTTGTAGTGCTTGTATCTCTCTGTAGATGCCCGTTGGGGCAGACTGCTGAGCGGGCAGCGGCCCCCTGAGTAGGGGGCTTAGCTAGGCTGAGGAGGGGCCTATAAAAGCGGCCGCCCAGTCAGGCAGTGGCACAAGAGCCAGCAAACAGTGCAGCGAACAGGGGAGTTTGCGTGGGAGAGTTCCCATTGGAGGAGCAGGTATTTGGATTTGCATCTGTCTTTGTGGATTTGCATCTGTCTCTGCAGTGCTTGTATCTCTCTGTAGAGGCCCGTCGGGGCAGACTGCTGAGCAGGCAGCGGCTCCCTGTGAAGGGGGCGGAGGTAGGCTGAGGAGGGCCCTATAAGAGCGGCCGCCCAGCCAGGCAGTGGCACAGCTGTGAGCAGCGAACAGGGCGGAGGACACTAGAGTTTTCGTTGGAGAGTTCTCATTGGAGGACCAGGTATTTGGATTTGCATCTGTCTTTGTGTATTTGCATCTGTCTTTGTAGAGCTTGTATCAATCTGTAGAGGCCCGTCGGGGCAGACTGCTGAGCGGGCAGCGGCGCCCTGAGTAGGGGGCGGAGCTAGGCTGAGGAGGGGCCTATAAAAGCGGCCGCCCAGCCAGGGAGCGGCACAGGAGCCAGCGAGCAGGGGAGTTTGCGTGGGAGAGTTCCCATTGGAGGAGCAGGTATTTGGATTTGCATCTGTCTTTGTGTATTTGCATCTGTCTTTGTAGTGCTTGCATCTCTCTGTATAGGCCCTTCGGGGCAGACTGCTGAGCGGGCAGCGGCGCCCTGAGTTTCAGAACACCCCCGGTCACGAGCTATTGCTTCACAGGGGGTCTGGGGCGTCTTTCCACAACCAACACACACAGGCCGCACGGCCTCACTCACACAGGCACGTTTCCTGGCACAGCTGCCAGGGCGAAAACTGCCCCTGGTCCCTCCCAACCTAGTGGTTCCGGGACGCTGAACGCCCAGCTCTAATAGGCGATCAGTTTCCTCCGGACCAAAGGAGCGCGGTCCGAGGGGCTGCCAGCATTCCAATGGCTGAGACCGAATTTCTCAACCTAACCAGTGACTGAGGCTGAAACTCAGTCTACCCCAAAACCAAAACAAACAAACAAACCTAGTAAGCTCCGAGGGTAAAAGGTCTCTGCCGAGCCTACAAGGTACAGAGGCCTGAATAAAGGCGTCAAGCGCGTCTGACTTTGTCCCAAGGTTGGATCCAGCTTGTGACTTACCCCAGCCAGAGACTACGGACCAGTCCTCTTCCAGACCCTTGCAGAGATTTCAAAAGGTCTCTTACCTCTCAGATGGGCCCGGGATTTGAAAGGGAACTGCCCGCGGTCCTCCGATCCAGGGATGTCATCTGTGGATCCCGGACGAGCCCCCAAATTGTCGTGGAAAATTTAACCACGCCTTTGATTTTGGGTCAGACACAGCCTTGAGGCACCTTTATTATTACAAGCATGCATGCAGGGAGAGGGTTAAGCTTCCCTCTGCCTGTTACAAATTTTACCAAGCTTATAAAGGTTAAAACCGCAAATTAACATGTACTTAGATTTCCTTATTTGGTTTTTCCTGTTATTGTTCTTTGACAGTTTTCGTTGGTAGTCTGTCTGCCTGTAAGACCCCTCCTTTGCGGTTGCATTGGATAAGGCTCAGCATTCTAGCTGAGCTTCCCTCAGTTCCCCTTTCTCTGGTTTCTTCATCACCCCCCCCTCTCGTGCCCCTGATATAGACAGACAAGAATTGCAGAAGTTAACCTTTGTTCTATATAGCAATTGGGTTTTGCTAACAGGCCTGGGCCTGAAAGGCAGGGGTTAGGATGCAGTTTGCTTCTGACCCTATGGGTGGGGGTCTGGATCTTACTTGTTAATAACGCCTTATTGTTTACCAAATTGCCCAATACCACTGCTTCCAATAGAGTTGCACAGCAAGCCCCCTCCCAACTATATGTGCACCCACCTACGTGCGGCTACATTGTACAAAACCCTTTATTAATTTTCCATTGCTAATATGCTGTTATACTAGGCCATGTTTCACAATTATCTGTAGGCGTTGGTTCCCCTTTCTCCTGTTGGCCTTTCGATTATGCCATACCAGCTATCCTATGTCTTAATATCAAGCTGACCTATAATGGCCTAATGTTAATTATACTCAGCTAATTCAACATGTGGCAAGCGGGACACAGTCTGGGGCAAGTGGGACCCCTTAAAATCCCTAACAGTCTTTGTTGATTTGCATCTGTCTTTATAGTGCTTGTATCTCTCTCTAGAAGCCCGTCGGGGCAGACTGCTGAGCGGGCAGGGGCGCCCTGAATAGGACGCGGAGCTAGGCTGAGGAGGGGCCTATAAAAGCGGCCGCCCAGCCAGGCAGCTGCACAGTTGCGAGCAGCGGCACAGTAGCCAGCAAACAGGGGAGTTTGCGTGGGACAGTTCCCATTGGAGGAGCAGGTATTTGGATTTGCATCTGTCTTTGTGGATTTGCATCTGTCTTTGTAGTGCTTGTATCTCTCTGTAGAGGCCCGTCGGGGCAGACTGCTAAGCGAGCAGAGGCGCCCTGAGTAGGGGGCGGAGCTAAGCTGCGGAGGGGCCTATAAAAGCAGCAGCCCAGCCAGGCAGTGGCACAGGAGCCAGCAAATAGGGCAGCAAACAGGGGAGTTTGCGTGGGAGAGTTCCCATTGGAGGAGCAGGTATTTGGCTTTGCATCTCTCTCTTTGTAGTGCTTGTATCTCTCTGTAGAGGCCCGTCGGGGCAGACTGCTAAGCGGGCAGCGGCGCCCTGAGTAGGGGGTGCAGCTAGGCTGAGGAGGGGCCTATAAAAGCGGCCACCCAGCCAGGCAGTGGCACAGGAGCCAGCAAACAGTGCGGCGAAGAGGGGAGTTTGCGTGGGAGAGTTCCCATTGGAGGAGCAGGTATTTGGATTTGCATCTGTCTTTGTAGTGCTTGTATGACTCCGTAGAGGCACGTCGGGGCAGACTGCTGAGTGGTCAGCGGCGCCCTGAGTAGGGGGCGGAGTTATGCTGAGGAGGGGCCTATAAAAGCGACCGCCCAGCCAGGCAGCGGCACAGGAGCCAGCGAGCAGCGGCACAGGAGCCAGTGAACAGGGGAGTTTGCGTGGGAGAGTTCCAATTGGAGGAGCAGGTATTTGGATTTGCATCTGTCTTTGTGGATTTGCATCTGTCTTTGTAGTGGTTGTATCTCTCTGTAGAGGCCCGTCGGGGCAGACTGCTGAGCGGGCAGCGGCGCCCTGAGTAGGGGGCGGAGCTAGGCTGAGGAGGGGCCTATAAAAGCGGCCGCCCAGCCTGGCAGCGGCAGAGGAGGAAGCGAGCAGGGGGGTTTGCGTGGGAGAGTTCCCATTGCAGAGCAGGTATTTGGATTTGCATCTGTCTTTGTGGATTTGCATTTGTATTTGTAGTGCTTGTATCTCTCTGTAGAGGCCCGTCGGGGCACACTGCTGAGCGGGCAGCGGCGCCCTGAGTAGGGGGCGGAGCTAGGCTGAGGAGGGGCCTATAAAAGCGGCCGCCCAGCCATGGAGCAGCACAGGAGCCAGCGAGCAGCGGCACAGGAGCCAGCGAACAGGGGACTTTGGTGCGAGAGTTCCCATTGGAGGAGCAGTTATTTGGATTTGCATCTGTCTTTGTGGATTTGCATCTGTCTTTGTAGTGGTTGTATCTCTCTGTAGAGGCCCGTCGGGGCAGACTGCTGAGCGGGCAGCGGCGCCCTGAGTAGGGGGCGGAGCTAGGTTGAGGAGGGGCCTATAAAAGCAGCTGCCCAGCCAGGGATAGGCACAGGTGCCAGCAAACAGGGCGGCGAACAGGGGAGTTTGATTGGGAGTTTTCCCATTGGAGGAGCAGGTATTTGGATTTGCATCTGTCTTTGTGGTTTTGCATCTGTCTTTGTAGTGCTTGTATCTCTCTGTAGAGGCTCGTCGGGGCAGACTGCTGAGCCGGCACCGGCGCCCTGAGTAGGGGCGGAGCTAGGCAGAGGAGGGGCCTGTACAAGTGCCCTCCCAGCCAGGCAGCGGCACAGCTGTGAGCAGCGGCACAGGAGCCAGCAAACAGGGGAGTTTGCGTGGCAGAGTACCCATTGGAGGAGCAGGTATTTGGATTTGCATCTGTCTTTGTGGATTTGCATCTCCCTTTGTAGTGCTTGTATCTCTCTGTAGAGGCCTTCGGGGCAGACTGCTGAGCGGGCAGCAGCGCCCTGAGTAGGGGGCGGAGCTAGGCTGAGGAGGGGCCTATAAAAGCGGCCGCCAAGCCAGGCAGCTGCACAGCTGCGAGCAGCGGCACAGGATCCAGCAAACTGGGCGGCGAACAGGGCAGTTTGCGTGGGAGACGTCCCATTGGAGGAGCAGGTATTTGGATTTGCATATATCTTTGTGGATTTGCATCTTTCTTTGTAGTGCTAGTATCTCTCTGTAGTGCCCGTCGGGGAAGACTGCTGAGCGGGCAGGGGCGCCCTGAGTAGGGCGCGGAGCTAGGCTGAGGGGGGGCCTATAAAAGAGGCCGCACAGGCAGGCAGCGGCACAGCTGCGAGCAGCGAACAGGGGAGTTTGCGTGGGAGAGTTCCCATTGGAGGAGCAGGTATTTGGATTTGCATCTGTCTTTGTGTATTTGCATCTGTCTTTGTAGTGCTTGTATCCCTCTGTAGAGGCCCGTTGGGGCAGACTGCTGAGCGGGCAGCGGCGCCCTGAGTAGGGGGCGGAGCTAGGCTGAGGAGGGGCCTATAAAAGCGGCCGCCCAGCCAGGCAGTGGCACAGCTGCGAGGAGCGGCACAGGAGCCAGCGAACAGGGGAGTTTGCGTGGGAGAGTTCCCATTGGAGGAGAAGGTATTTGGATTTGCATATATATTTGTTGATTTGCATCTGTCTTTTTAGTGCTTGTATCTCTCTGTAGAAGCCCGTCGGTGCAGACTGCTGAGCGGGCAGGGGTGCCCTGAATAGGGCGCGGAGCTAGGCTGAGGAGGGGCCTATAAAAGCGGCCGCCCAGGCAGGCAGCTGCACAGCTGCGAGCAACGGCACAGGAGCCAGGAAACTTGGCGGCGAACAGGGCAGTTTGCGGGGGAGACGTCCCATTGGAGGAGCAGGTATTTGGATTTGCGTCTGTCTTTGTGTATTTGCATCTGTCTTTTTAGTGCTTGTATCTCTCTGTAGAAGCCCGTCGGTGCAGACTGCTGAGCAGGCAGCGGCGCCCTGAGTAGGGCGCGGAGCTAGGCTGAGGAGGAGCCTATAAAAGCGGCCGCCCAGCCAGGCAGCTGCACAGCTGCGAGCAGCGGCACAGGAGCCAGCAAACTGGGTGGCGAACAGGGGAGTTTGTGTGGGAGAGTTCCCATTTTAGGAGCAGGTATTTGGATTTGCATCTGTCTTTGTGGATTTATGTAAGGGGACTGTTGCCCCCTTACTAACCTTCAGTGGGGGTGTTTGGTTGCTAGCTCCCAGCACTAAAAAGGGAGTGGTCGATGGGAAAGGAGGAGCCTGAGACTGACAGTCTCCAGGAACAATGTGGAGAGGCCAGTGCTCCAGGTCAGTCTGATTGACAGGGTGGGCAGGCTAATCAAGGAGTCAGGAGGCCAGAGGGGTCCCGTCCTCCCTGTGAGCTGGATTTGTCTGAGTCAGATGGAGTGGGGCCGAGCTAAGGAGACAGCGGGGCCCCAAGCTAAGCTGATGGGAGCAGAGCTACAGGCCAAGAAGCCAGAGCACAGCCCAGAGGGAGCAGCCCTGCCCTGGGAGCAGAGCTGCAGCAACCAGAGCCAGAGGGGCCAGACAAGCAGCCCAGGAAGCAGATGAGAGCTCAGAGCAGAGTCACAGAAGCAGCCTGTAGAGCAGCCCTGCCCTGGGAGCAGAGTGGTAGCAACTGGAGCCAGAGAGGCCAGAGAAGCAGTCCAGGGAGCTGAAGTCAGAGCAGCAGCAGCAGCAGCCGTGCTGAGGCAGAGTGGAGCTGGAGCTGGAGCAGTCCGGAGCCGGGTGCGGTGAGCAGCTGGGGAGAGCGAGGGGGACCCCGGGCAGTGGGCCCAGCGCAGGGAGATACCTCAGCCAAGAGGCCCCGCAGGCCAGACTGGGAGGGGGATCGTAACCCTGACAGGGCGGGGGTGATGCTGGAGAGAAGGGTCCTGCCACCCAGAGCCTGAGAGTGTGTGGCCACCGCCAGAGCAAGTGTCCGACCCACAGCATCCCTGCAGCACAGCCAGGACCTGAGAAGGAGGCCTGGGACCTACAAGGAACAGACTATGAACTGCCCTGACCTTTCAGAGACACTGTTTGTGATGTTCCCTGCCATAGAGCAGGGTGATGTGTTTTCCTGTAACCTTTCCCATTTTTCCTTATTCTTTTTTTAAATTACGTGTTAATTAAATATCTTGTATTTGCTTTAAATTGTATGATGTGATCAGTGGGACAGGGATGTGCGCAGTGCAGAGAGGGTACCCCGGAGTGGAGACACCCTAGTCCCTGTCCTAGGTGACCACAGCAGGGTTGGGGGTCGAGCCCCCTAGGAATCCTGGGCCCAGCCTTGTTGGGGTTACGAGGACTGTGCCAGACAGGAGAGTGGAAGGGGAGTCCTCAAGGGCAGGGAGGCCTCTGGGTAAAGGAAGTGGGAGCGAGGACTCAGATCCTTTCGCTAGCCCACTTCACCGGGGTAGTGCAGAAGCCAGGAAAGTTCCCCACAATAGCGGGACCATTCCCCCACTTACATTTGCATCTGTCTTTGTAGTGCTTGTATCTCTCTGTAGAGGCCCTTCGGTGCAGACTGCTGAGCGGGCAGCGGCTCCCTGAATAGGGGGCGGAGCTAGGCTGAGGAGGGGCCTATAAAAGCGGCCTCCCAGCCAGGCAAAGCACAGCTGCGAGCAGCGGCACAGGAGCCAGCAAACAGGGCGGCGAACAGGGGAGTTTCCGTGGGAGAGTTCCCATTGCAGGAGCAGGTATTTGGATTTGCATCTGTCTTTGTGGATTTGCATCTGTCTTTGTAGTGCTTGTATCTCTCTGTAGAGGCCCGTCGCGGCAGACTGCTGAGCGGGCAGTGGTGCCCTGAGTAGGGGGCAGAGCTAGGCTGAGGAGGGGCCTATAAAAGCGGCCACCGAGCCAGGCAGCAGCACAGGAACCAGCAAGCAGCTGCACAGGAGCCAGGGAATAGGGGAGTTTGCGTGGGAGAGTTCCCATTGGAGGAGCAGGTATTTGGATTTGCATCTCTGTCTTTGTAGTGCTTGTATCTCTCTGTACAGGCCCGTCGGGGCAGACTGCTGAGCGGGCAGCGGCGCCCTGAGTAGGGGGCGGAGCTAGGCTGAGGAGGGGCCTATAAAAGCGGCCGCCCAGCCAGGCAGCGGCACAGGAGCCAGCAAACAGGGTGGCGAACAGGGGCGTTTGCTTGGGAGAGTTCCCATTGGAGGAGCAGGTATTTGGATTTGCATCTGTCTTTGTGGATTTGCATCTGTCTTTGTAGTCCTTGTATCTCTCTGTAGAGGCCCGTCGGGGCAGTCTGCTGAGCGGGCAGTGGTGCCCTGAGTAGGGGGCGGAGCTAGGCTGAGGAGGGGCCTATAAAAGCGGCCACCGAGCCAGGCAGCAGCACAGGAACCAGCAAGCAGCTGCACAGGAGCCAGGGAATAGGGGAGTTTGCGTGGGAGAGTTCCCATTGGAGGAGCAGGTATTTGGATTTGCATCTCTGTCTTTGTAGTGCTTGTATCTCTCTGTACAGGCCCGTCGGGGCAGACTGCTGAGCGGGCAGCGGCGCCCTGAGTAGGGGGCGGAGCTTGGCTGAGGGGGGGCCTATAAAAGAGGCCGCACAGGCAGGCAGCGGCACAGCTGCGAGCAGCGAACAGGGCGGCGAACAGGGGAGTTTGCGTGGGAGAGTTCCCATTGGAGGAGCAGGTATTTGGATTTACATCTGTCTTTGTAGTGCTTATATCTTTCTGTAGAGGCCCGTCGGGGCAGACTGCTGAGCGGGCAGCGGCGCCCTGAGTAGGGGGCGGAGCTAGGCTGAGGAGGGGCCTATAAAAGCGTCTGCCCAGCCAGGCAGCGGCACAGGAGCCAGCGAGCAGCTGCACAGGAGCCAGCGGACAGGGGCGTTTGCGTTGGAGAGTTCCCATTGGAGGAGCAGGTATTTGGATTTACATCTGTCTTTGTGGATTTGCATCTGTCTTTGTAGTGCTTGTATCTCTCTGTAAAGGCCCGTCGGGGCAGACTGCTGAGCGGGCAGCGGCGCCCTGAGTAGGGGGCGGAGCTAGGCTCATTTTTCTAGTCCCCACCAAACCCAGTACACTGGACCCAGGTCTCATTTGGAGTACTGTTTCCAGTTTTGGGCCCCACACCACAAGAAGGATGTGGATAAATTGGAGAGAGTCCAGCGGAGGGCAACAAAAATGATTAGGGGGCTGGAGCACATGACTTATGAGGAGAGGCTGAGGGAACTGGGATTGTTTAGTCTGCAGAAGAGAAGAATGAGGGGGGATTTGATAGCTGCTTTCAACTACCTGAAAGGGGGTTCCAAAGAGGATGGATCTAGACTGTTCTCAGTGGTAGAAGATGACAGAACAAGGAGTAATGGTCTCAAGTTGCAGAGGGGAAGGTTTAGGTTGGATATTAGGAAAAACTTTTTCACTAGTAGGGTGGTGAAGAACCGGAATGGGTTACCTAGGGAGGTAGTGGAATCTCCTTCCTTAGAGGTTTTTAAGGTCAGGCTTGACAAAGCCCTGGCTGGGATGATTTAGTTGGGTTTGGTTCTGCTTTGAGCAGGGGGTTGGACTAGATGACCTCCTGAGGTCCCTTCCAACCCTGAGATTCTATGATTCTATGATTGAATAGAAATCAAGGTAGGTGGAAAATGAAAAAGGAAGAAAACAAATTTCCTAGATTCCTAATTTCTATACAGAATTTTAAATGTTCTTAAGTATAAGCATTTAGACTAGATATTCTTATAGCAAAGGGCAAAGACCCAAGAAGATGCCATACTCTGACCAAATGGTTTAGATCATCAAATTGACCTTTTGGGGACCTTGGATCTCTAGCAGTCTTCCTGTCTTGATTATTTTAATTTTCATAAAATTTAGCTCACAGAAGTTGGAGATGGGCAATAGTGGGTGGGATAAAGGGGAATAGGAAGAACTATTAGGTTAACTAGTCCCAATTACTAGTACAGGATGATTCCCTGCTGCAGTGGTTCTCAGATCAGTGTGTGGATTACCCTGGTATACATAACCTATTCTGGTGACTGATAGTGTGAAATATTTTGAGCTCCAAACTGCAGGATTGGATTTTTTGAGAGAGGGCCCATAAAACAATTTATCTGCTCTGAAGTGGTCTGCAGGAAAAAAACATTTTTGCTTTGCCTTTAATGGCCTCTATCTACTATTTACTGAAACAGAAATAGTCTGTAAAGACTTTCGCTCATGTGACCCCTCACAGAAAAACCCATGGCAGGGGCCTTGAGGGAGTGGAGATAATAGGGAGGAAGGTTTCAAGGTTCACTAATTCCTTCAGCCAGTATTATTTAATATTTTCATTAATTACATGGATAATGGAGTTGAAAACCGTCAAATTGTGGAAGTCAACGCAGGTGGTGTTTGGATTCTCTGAGAAGGCTTTGGATTCTCTGACCATGGGATGATGTTCCAAGGATTGCTAGGCAGAGACGGGCTTCACCTAATGAAGAGAGGCTGGCTAATCTAGTGAGGAGGGCTTTAAACCAGGCTCACCGGGGAAAGGAGGCTAAAGCCCTGAGGTATGGGAGGAAAATGGGATACCAGGAGGAAGCACGAGCAGGAGAGCACAAGAGGGGAGGACTCCTGCCTCAAACTGAGAAATCAGGACAAGCTGCAAATTATCTTAAGTGCTGTGGCAAAGTTCCTCCTCTACCTTGGTGGGTCCTGTGCTTATTGGCGGATTTGCTCGCCTCCCTGTGGGTCAGGAAACAGCCCAGAGACCTTCATCTCTGGTAGAAGCCACAGTCTAGGTCAATTCCTCCTGTGTTTGATCAGGAGTTGGGATGTTTGGGGAGAACCCGGACCCACCCTCTATTCCGGGTTCCAGCCCAGGGCCCTGTGGACTGCAGCTGTCTAGAGTGCCTCCTGGTACAGTTGCGCAACAGCTACAACTCCCTGGACTACTTCCCCATGGCCTCCTCCCAACACCTTCTTTATCCTCACCACCGGACCTTCCTCCTGATGTCTGATAACGCTTGTACTTCTCAGTCCTCCAGGAGTATGCCTACTCATGCTCAGCTTCTTGCATGCCTCTTGCTCCCAGTTCCTCACACACACTTCCTCTTCTCTGGCTCCCTTTGGCCTGACTGGAGTGAGCCCTTTTAAAGCATCAGAGTCAGAGCCTTAATTAGAGTCAGGTGCATAAAAGCCTCACCCAACTCTTAGCAGTTTAATTGGAGTCAGGTGTTCTCATTAGCCTGGAGCAGCCCCTGCTCTGGTCACTCAGGGAACAGAAACTTCTTTCTCCAGTGGCCAGAAGACCTCCCTTCTACTTCTCTGCTGTAGAGGGTAGGAGGGAGAGGGCTGCTGCTGCTGTTCCTGCTGCTGTTCCTGCTGGGCCCTCACTGCTGCTGCTGCTACTGCTCCGGCTGCTCTCCTGGCTGGGCTGGACACCACCACCCACCCCCTCTCTCTGCTATCTGCTTGCTGGTGGTGGTGGGGTAGATTTCCCCCACCACCACCTCAGTTGCTGCTGTTACTCCACCCACAGCCCCTTGGAGGGGGGGCCTACTGGCCTGCTCCCCAGAGGAGGGGAGTGAGGGACCCCAGCTCCAGCCCTTGTTGCTGAGGACTCCACCACCACCATCTTCTGAGCGGGGTCCCTCCTGCCTGGCCACCAGACCACCGCCTGGAGCTGCTGTGCTTGCTACTGGGGAGCTGCTGGAGCCCCGAGAAGGAGAGGACCACCTGCTGCTGGAGGACCTCATAGAGACTCTGAAGACCACCGTGGAGGGGGCACTTAAGGACTGAGTATTTTTCGGACTGTGCTCTTGTGGTGGGGGTTTGGACTGTGTCTGTGTCTGTTGGGACACTGGGGGTGTGGCGTGGAGCCTGCCCCCGGTCCATCCGTGTCCCCCTTCGCCCCCACCACCATCATTGCCCCCTCCACCACCCCTGCTGGCTGTTTTCCCTCTGCCTCGACCTCCTGCCTCTGGCCTGCACTGCTCACCTGGCTTGCCACGCCCATTTCAATCGTTTGGGCCTGCAGCAGCAGCCAGCTACAATTGACTTTTTGCACAAGTGCCCGTGGGCGCACCCCCCACCCCCACCCCTTGGCCTGGCCCCCTCTCCTTTGCCACATTTGTCTGCCCCACCCTTTCCTCTGTGGCCCTGATTGTCCTACCCCAGCCCTGCAGCTAGCCCCGTGGTTCCTCTGCCCCGTTCTTAGCTCAACTTTTCCCCCCTCCCTGTGCTTCCCCGGCCCTGATTAGTCCCTCCCCTCGTGCGCCCGTGCCCCCTTCCATGCGCTTGTGCTCTTCCCCCGTTTGAGTTTGCCCTTGTTCACTGCACCCCCATATGCTATTAGCTCCCCTGATCCCCTAGTGCAACTAGAGGAGCCGGAATTCCCCTCTGGGTCGGTGGCCTGCCACCCTCCCGCCCCTGGATCCGTGATTGCTCCCCACGCCCCTTTAGCCTTCCCTTTCTGGCACCCTCCTCCCCTGCCTGCAGCCTAGCGGGGAGGGGTGGTCGCCTCCTTTCCCTCCCCTCCCCTCGCTGTTTGCCCCCCTCCCCGCTCTCGTTATGGCGGGGGACGCAGCGGGGGAGACCCCTCGCGATGCTCCCTCCGCCCCTCCTCCAGCCACCCCCATGTCCATTCCCCAAGCCTCTACCTCGACCGCCGCTGCCGGTCTATCTGTCACCGCCCCCGCTGGGGCACCTGCAGCGGCAAGTACCAGGGAGATGTCCGCTGCTGCCACGTCCCTCGCCCCTTCCAATTCGGGGGGAGCCCCCCCAGCCGGTGGGAAAGGTCGGGGTGGGAAGAAGGGTAAGGGCCCCGCTAAAAAGACCAAGTCCTCCATGGCAGGGACTACCCCCGCTGCTGCGGCCCCACTACCAGCCGCGGCATCTCTCCCCGCTGTTCCCTCTACCAGCTCCACGGGTGTCCCTCCCCCGGCCCCCAGGGCGTATGCCCAGGTGGCGGCAGCCCCCCTGCCTGCCGCTGCTCCTCCAACTACCACTTCTGCTACCATCTATAGCGGCCGGGGCCCCTTCCCCACCTTGACCAGGAAGCACGGCGTCTGTTGCCTCCTGGTGCCTGCCTCGCCCCACGTGGAAACCTACGTGCGGGCATTGGCGAGGGTGGTGGGGCCCACGGCCATCGTGGCGGCCTCCAAAATGTACGAGAGGGTGGTCTTCTTCCTGGCATCAGAGGCCACTGTCCAGGAGGCGGTAGAGATGAGTCTGGCGATGGGGGGCATGTTCGTGCCCCTGGAACCCTTGGAAGACCTGGGGGTCCGCTTGATCCTGACCTCCGTCCCTCCCTTCCTGCCCAATGCCGCCCTGCTGCCTGCCCTTTCTGCCCTGGGGCGCCCTATCTCCGTCATCAGCCCTCTCCCCCGACCTACGGCCCGAGGTGCTGGGGGTCGCCGAGGCTGTGCCAGGCCACCTGCTGCACCTCTGGGTCCGCATGGAGGGGCTTGTGGTTAATCTCGTCAACGTCTACGCCCCATCGGGCCCGGAGAGGTTGCGTTTTTATCAGCAGGTGTCTGCCTTCCTCAGCTCCCTGGATCCTCGTGAGTGCCTGGTCCTGGGCGGGGACTTTAACACCACCCTCGAGGAACGGGACCGCTCGGGGACAGAGCAGTGCCCGGCCGCTGCGGACGTCCTCCGGGAGATTGTCGGACGCCACTCCCTGGTGGACTTCTGGCGCGACCACCACCCGGACGATGTCTCGACGTTCACCTTCGTCCGGGTGGAGGCCCATCGGTCGTGCCACTCCCGGCTGGACCGCATTTACCTGTCACGTTTCCACCTTTCACGAGCCCACTCCTCCAGCGTTCGGCCGGCCCCCTTTTCGGATCACCACCTTGCCACCGTGACGGCCTCTCTCTGCGCGGAGAGGCCGGGGCCGGCCTATTGGCACTTTAATAATAGTTTGCTGGAGGACGCGGGCTTCGTGGCATCCTTCCGGGAGTTCTGGTTGGCCTGGCGAGGGCAGAGGCACGCCTTTCCCTCGAAGCGGCGATGGTGGGACCTGGGGAAGGTGCGCGCCCGGCTCTTCTGCCGCGACTACACCCAGGGCGCCAGCAGATGGAGGGATGCGGCGATAGAGCAGTTGGAACGGGAGGTCTTGGAGCTGGAGAGGCGTCTGGCCGCCAGCCCCGAGGATCCATTCCTCTGCGGAGCGTGCCGGGAGAAGCGGAAGGAGCTCTGGGCCCTCGAGGATCGTCGAGCCCGGGGTGCCTTTGTTCGATCCCGCATCCGCCTCCTTCGGGAGATGGATCGCGGCTCCCGCTTCTTCTACGCCCTGGAGAAAAGGAGGGGGGCCAAGAACCACGTCACCTGCCTCCTGGCGGAGGACGGCACCCCCCTCACGGATCCGGCGGAGGCCTTCTACGCGACTCTTTTCTCCCCGAAACCGACCAATCCTAAAGCTTGCAAAGTGCTCTGGGACGGACTCCCGACGGTCAGCGCGGGCGACCGGGACCGGCTAGAGCTGCCTCTCACTCTGGCTGAGTTCTCGGAAGCCCTCCGTCGCATGCCCACCAATAAATCTCCGGGCATGGACGGGCTGACCGTGGAGTTCTACCGCGTGTTCTGGGACGTCCTCGGCCCAGACCTAGTCACCGTCTGGGCCGAGTCTTTGCGGGGCGGGGTCCTCCCTCTCTCGTGCAGGCGAGCTGTGCTCGCCTGACTGCCGAAGAGGGGGGACCTCCACGATTTACAGAATTGGCGTCCCGTCTCGCTTCTCAGCACGGACTACTAAATTGTTGCGAAGGCCATCTCGATGCGGCTAGGGTCCGTGCTGGTGGACGTGGTCCACCCAGACCAGACCTACACCGTCCCGGGCCGCACGATCTTTGATAACCTGTATCTGGTCCGGGACCTCCTGGAATTAGGGTGTAGGGATGGTCTGTCGTTCGCCCTCTTGTCCCTGGATCAGGAGAAGGCGTTCGACAGGGTGGACCACGGGTATCTCCTGGGCACTCTGCAAGCGTTTGGCTTCGGACCCCAGTTTGTGGGTTTTCTCCAGGTGCTGTACGCTTCCGCGGAGTGTCTGGTCAGGCTCAACTGGACCCTTACCGAGCCGGTCAGCTTCGGGCGAGGAGTACGGCAGGGGTGTCCCCTCTCGGGTCAGCTGTACGCTCTGGCGATCGAGCCCTTCCTCTGTCTCCTCCGTCGGAGGCTGACGGGGTTGGTGCTCCAGGAGCCGGAGCTGCGGCTGGTCCTGTCGGTGTACGCCGACAATGTGCTCCTCGTGGTCCAGGACCCGGGCGACTTGGCGCGGGTGGAGGCTTGCCAGGCCATTTATTCGGTGGCCTCCTCCGCCCGGGTCAACTGGGTCAAGAGCTCTGGCCTGGTGGTCGGGGACGGGTGGCAGGCGAGCTCCCTCCCACCCGCGCTTCAGGCCATCCGGTGTTTATCTTTCTGCCATGCATCCGTCTCCGCCGGAGAACTGGCATGGTTTAGAGGGCGGGGTGAGGGCGCGGCTCCGGAAATGGACAGGACTACTTCGGTGCCTCTCTCTCTGAGGGAGGGCGCTGGTGCTGAATCAACTAGTCCTGTCCATGCTCTGGTACCGGCTCAACACCCTGGTCCCAGCCCCGGATTTCCTGGCCAACCTCCGGACGGCGGTTCTGGAGTTCTTTTGTCCAGGAATGCACTGGGTCTCTGCAGGGGTCCTACACCTGCCCCTGGAGGAGGGGGGGCAGGGCCTGAAGTGCCTGCGCACTCAGGTCCACATCTTCCGCCTCCAGATCCTGCAGAGGCTCCTGTATGGTGCGGGTAGTCCGGCGTGGAGCGTATTGGCGCACACCTTCCTCCGCTGCTTCCGAGGGCTCCGATACGACTGGCAGCAATTTTACCTCCATCCGAGAGGTCTTCCACGAGACCTCTCTGGGCTGCCGGTCTTCTACCAAGACCTCCTCCGGACCTGGAAGCTCTTTTCAGGTCCATGGCGGCCACCATGGGGGCTGATCTCCTCGCGGAGCCCCTGCTACACAACCCCCAGCTTTGTGTGCAGGTGGCGGAGTCCCCCGCGGTGCGCCAGAAGCTGGTCTTGGCGGGAGTCACCAGGGTCGGAGACCTCCTGGATTACGACCGGGGAGACTGGCTGGATCCCCTGACGCTCGCTCAGCGCGTGGGGCTCTCCAGCCCTCGTACCCCCCGGCTCGTACTTCAGGAGGTGAAGGCCGCTTTACTGCCCGCTGCTCGGGCCTACCTTGACCGGGTCCTGCGAGAGGGCACGCCCCACCCACCCTCCACCCCGGGCTCCGTAGACCTTTTTATCGGGCCCCTCGCCCTTTCACTGCGAGCCGGCTGCCCGATCTGCAGCCGGTTCTGTTCCAGACCACGCCAAGGAAACATCTGTACACGTTTGTGCTCCACACTCTTCACTACCTCACCCTCGCGTCCCGCCCCGATACAAAGTGGCGGGACCTCCTGCCACCTCTTGAGGGTGAGGAGTCCCGGTGGGCCAGCTTATACTCTGCCATGGTCCCGAGGCCCGCCGGGGATGTCAGTTGGTGGCTCCTTCACGGGGCCGTGAGCACGGGGTGTACTTGGCGCGGTTTACCCCTGTCCCCGACACCTGTCCCTTTTGCGGCATGAAGGAGTCCCTGGCGCACGTTTATTTAGAGTGCGCCAGGTTGCAGCTTCTGTTCCGGCTCCTCTTGGATCTCTTATTGCGTTTTTGGTTGCACTTTTCCCCTCACCTGTTTGTCTATGCACTCCCCATCCGTGGCCCCACAAAGTTGCGGGATCTCCTTATCAACCTCCTCTTGGCCCTGGCCAAACTAGCCATCTATAAAACCAGGGAGAGGAGGTTGGCCGACGGGATTTCCTGCGATTGTGGGGCCTATTTCCGCTCCTCCGTCCGTTCACGCATCCGGGCAGAGTTCCTCTGGGTGGCGTCCACTGGTTCTCTTGACGCCTTCGAGGAGCAGTGGGCGTTGTCTGGGGTTCTCTGCTCGGTGTCCCCATCAGGGTCCCTTCGTTTAGCCCTATGACCTCACTCCCGATCCTGTTTTTTTCATTGGTTGTCCCACGTAATTAGTTGGTATCCCAGACCTGTGGATCCTCCCCTTAGGCTGGGGGGAGGTCCTTTAGCAGTGGGCGGGCTTCACCCGCCCACTTCCTGGATACCAATTGGACTACTCTGCTGTTCCCAACTGGCCTGGGTCTATCACAATGGGTATCAAAGAAATGTTAATTAAGCTATCATTCCCCAACTCATTCATTTTGTATGGATAAGAATCAAAGAATAGTTGCTAAATGTTTATCTATATCTTGTTTGATATAGACACTGGCCTGTTGGGTATGGCAGAGTAGTCCTGTTGGTATCCAGGAAGTGCTAAAGTACCTCCCCTCCTCAGGTCCGTGATACCAAATAATTGCTGGGGACAACTAATGAGATAACAGGAATGGGAGTGAGGTGACAGGTCTAAACAAAGGAACCGGATGAGGACACCAAGCAGAGAACCCCGGACAGTGCCCACTGCTCCTCAAAGGTATCGAGGGAGCCAGCAGACGCCACCCAGAGTAACTCTGCCTGGATGCGTGAATGGGCAGAGGAGCAGAAATAGGCCCCCCAGTCACAGGAAACCATCGGCCAACCTCCTCTCCCTGGTTTTGTAGATGGCTATTTTGGCCAGGGCTAGGAGGAGGTTGACAAGGAGGTCCTGCGACTTTGTGGGGCCACGGATGGGGAGTGTGTAGATGAACAGGTGAGGGGAAAAGTGCAACCAAAAACGTAATAATAGATCCAAGAGGAGCTGGAATAGGGGCTGCAACGTGGCGCACTCCAGGTATATGTGTGCCAGGGTCTCCCTCACACCGCAAAAGGGGCAGGTGTCAGGAGGAGAGTGAACCGCGCCAAGTACATGCCCGTGCTCACAGCTCCATGATGGATCCGCTAGCTGATGTCCCTGGTGGGCCTCAGGACCAGGGTGGAATATAGGCTGGCCCACTGGGATGCCTCACCCTCCAGAGGTGGCAGAAGGTCCCACCACTTCATGTCAGGGCGAGACGTGAGGGTGAGGACATGAAGGGTGTGGAGCATGAGCGTGTACAAATGTTTTCATGGCACGGTCTGGAACTGAACCAGCTGCAACTTGTGCAGCCGACTCATAGTAAAGGAGTGGGATGGCCTGGCAGGTCCATGGGGCAGGGGCCCAATGAAAAGGTCCAAAGGACCTGGGGTGAAGTATGGGCGGGGCATGCCCTCTCACAGAACCCGGTCGAGGAAGACCCGAGCAGTGGGCAGTAAAGTGGCCCTCACCTTCTGAAGTATGCTCAGGGGCTCCGCAAGGAGATCTGCCCAGGGGCGGCAGGTTATATGGGCTCAAGGTGCTCAAGCACCAGGAATATTCAAGGCTGAGGGCTGTGCTCCACCAATATTTGGAGCTGGGTTTCTCCCCTGGCCCTGCCTGGAGCGGGCCCTCCCCTGCCTTGGAGCTTCCCTGCCTGAAAGAAAACAGCCGGTGCCTCTCTCCCTTGCTTGTGCTGCTTCTGCCTAAGGCTATAGAGATCAGCGGCCGGCAGCCTCTTGGAGCACCGGGGGAGGGGAAGAGGGAGAGAGGAGGGGGGTAGGGGAGGCACACATGTGCTTGGGAGCTCTCTCCCCCCTGCACCCACATGGAGGAGACGCCAAGGGGACTTCCGGCCACGAGATGGACATCTGGAGTGGACCTCACTTACCTGAGCAGCTGCTGGGGCTTCGGTGAGGTTTGACCCTGTGATCCACCCCCTCCCCCTGCAGCCCCCACTCCTGCCCAATGCTGGGCAAGGGGCAGCCCCTTCCCCAGTGAGACAAGGGTGAGGGGCAGCAGGCTGCAGCAGGGGAGGAAGGAAGCCACATGTGCTGGCAGTTTCACCCCCCACCTCCCTGCTCCCCAGCACCCACCCACCACTGGGGAGATGGAGGAGGGGAGCTTCCTAGACCTGAGCAGCTGGGGCTTGGGTGAATTTTGTGACACCCTACCCCCCCACCCCAGCCACCACCCTGCAGTCCCCACTCCTACCCCATGCTGGGCAAAGGGCAGTCCCATCCCCCATCCCCAGTGAGGCTATGGTGAGGGGCAGCAGCAGGGGAGGCCACACGTGATGGCAACCCCTCCCCCCCCCCCGGTACCCACCATAGGGGAGGCGAATGGGCTTTCTGGACCTGAGAGAGTCCCTAGGAGCGTGTGCAGTGACTGTGGTTCAGAGTGAGTGTGCTGCGGGGGGAAGGAGGAGGAGAAGAGGGGTCCCTCCCCTGGAGCTTGCTGCTGCCAGTAAGGAGGGGGAGTCCTCTCTGACCCTAGTCCTGGTGAAGCCTGTCTGCATCCCAAGTTCCTTATCCCCAGCCCTGCCTCACCCCAGAGCCTGCGCCCCCAGCATCCCAACCCTGAGCACCCTCCTGCACTGTGAACCCCTCATCCCCAGCCCCACCCCAGAGCCCTCACTTGAGGGGAAAAATGTGCAACTTAAATTTGGTGGTCAGTTTGGAGTATCATTGTGTTTAGCACAATACTTGATTATTTTACACCCTTTAAGGTATACAGGTGTTACAAAGTGGGAATGTTCTTAATGTTTTATCTGAATACAGTGTGGGTGCCTCAGTTTCCTCTATGCATTTCTCAAGGATCTAGATGGTGGGATAAGGGTGTGTGATTGTTGTAGAGCCCTAGAGTGCCAGTGTGATGCTGTCTGCACAGAGAATGGCCGAAACCCTGTCTCCAGGCAACTGATGGCCTGGGCCACTGTCCTGCAAGGTGCCAACTGAAGGTGGTGAAGAACAAAGAGATCAGGTGGCCTCCTAATGCCTGGAAAAGAGACAAAGGCCAGAGGAGAGAGTGTCAATGCCTGTGCGGACTTCCGGGAAGCACATGGTGTGGAAGGGGATGCTGGGATGCTTTGGAACTACTCCATACAAAGCCAGTCAGGACTCTGGGGGAGCCTCCTCTCTCTGAGCATACTGTCTGCAGGGCAAGAAGCTTACACCTTCCTGGGTCTGTCCTCGGAGCATTCAGCATGCCCTTCCACACTGTGCGCTTTCCACAGTCAGTGTGCCCAGGCAGGTCCTGGGGCAAGCAGAGGTCCCTGTCCCCCAACTCTGCAGTCAGACGTGTCTCTCAGCCAGCCGGTAAAACAGAAGGTTTATTAGACAACAGGATCACAGTCTAAAACAGAGCTTGTAGGTACAGAAAACAGGACCCCTCAGTCAGGTCCATCTTGGAGGGTGGGGAGCCTAGACCCAAGTTCTGGGCCTCTCCCCATTTCCCCAGCCAGCGTCAAACTGACAGTCTTTCCTCTAGCCTTTGTGTCTCTTCTGGACAAGGAGGCCACCTGATCTCTTTGTCCCCAACACCTTCAGTTGGCACCTTGCAGGGGAAACTGAGGCACCCACACAATATTCAGAGAAAACATTAAGAACATTCCCACTTTGTCACAACAGGTGCAACAAAATATAATACCGTATATTGAAGCAGGCAAGTGCTGCTTCTGACTTTCCGTTTTTAATTGACTCTTGTAATCTTGTGGTGCTGACGCGTTGTAGCTTCATTTTATATCGGCTTACAGGGCGGGAGCGGGGGGGGGCACCACCATTTTGGGCACCACCAAAAATTATACGAACCTGCCACCTATGGATCTGCCCCCTTGGCAGCCGCCACAGACCTGGTGGCTGAAACCAGTTTCCAGGTCCGGAGGAGGTCATGATAGAAGACCAGCCGCCCAGAGAGGTCTCGTGGAAGATCGCTCCAATGGAGATAAAGAAGCTGCATGACAGAGGGAGGACCCCACTCCCCAAGGACTCGGCCCAGATGGTGACAAAATAACTAACTGGCTCTGTGGATGAGGGGAAAGCAGTGGCCGTGTTATTCCTTGGTGTTAGTAAAGCTTTTGATATGGTCTCCCACAGTATTCTTGCCAGCAAGTTAAAGAAGTATGGGCTGGATGAATGGACTATAAGGTGGATAGAAAGCTGGCTAAATCGTCGGGCTCAATGGGTAGTGATCAATGGCTGCATGGCTAGTTGGCAGATGGTATCAAGCGGAGTGCCCCAAAGGTTGGTCCTGGGGCTGGTTTTGTTCAATATCTTCATTAATGATCTGGAGGATGGCATGGACTGCACCTTCAGCAAGGTTTCAGATGACACTAAACTGGAAGGAGTGGTAGATACGCTGGAGGGTGAGGATAGGATACAGAGGGACCTAGACAAATTAGAGGATTGGACCAAAAGAAATCGGATGAGGTTCAACAAGAACAAGTGCAGAGTTCTGCACTTAGGACGGAAGAATCCCATGCACTGCTACAGACTAGGGACCGAATGGCTAGGAAGCAGTTGTGCAGAAAAGAACCTAGGGGTTACAGTGGACGAGAAGTTGGATATGAGTCAACAGTGTGCCTTTGTTGCCAAGAAGGCTAATGGCATTTTGGGCTGTATAAGTAGGAGCATTGCCAGCAGACCAAGGGACGTGATCATTCCCCTCTATTCGGCATTGGTGAGGCCTCATCTGGAGTACTGTGTCCAGTTTTGGGCCCCACACTACAAGAAGGATGTGAAAAAATTGGAAAGAGTCCAGCAGAGGGCAACAAAAATGATTAGGGGGTTGGAGCACATGACTTATGAGGAGAGGCGGAGGGAACTGGGATTATTTAGTCTGCAGAAGAGAAGAATGAGCGGGTATTTGATAGCTGCTTTCAACTACCTGAAAGGGGGTTCCAAAGAGGATGGATCTAGACTGTTCTCAGTGGTACCTGATGACAGAACAAGGAGTAATGGTCTCAAATTGCAGTTGGGGAGTTTTAGGTTGGAAATTAGGAAAAACTTTTTCACTCAGAGGGTGATGAAGCACTGGAATGGGTTACCTAGGGAGGTGGTGGAATCTCCTTCCTTAGAGGTTTTTAAGATCAGGCTTGACAAAGCCCTGGCTGGGATGATTTAGTTGGGAATTGGTCCTGCTTTGAGCAGGGGGTTGGACTAGATGACCTCCTGAGATCTCTTCCAACCCTGATATTCTATGATTCTAGCACCCTAATTTCGGGTAAATTAGTGAAGCGTAGCCAGTTAATGCAGGCTAAGTGTACAGGGGTAACCTGTGTCAATGGGACTGTTAGTTACTACCTCCATCATACCAGTGAAAATTGAAATTCAGGGAAATGTCACCAGGGTGAAATCAGGGGTAGAAGTTTAACAATGTACCAGATTAATCTGTAGATTTTAATTCCCTTTTCATGTCCTAATTGTCTTAATTATGTATGTGACTGTGTGCGGGTTAACCTTAAGATTAAAGATGTAAGATACTGCAGGAAACTAATATTATCTACATTGTCTTCAGCTTAACTAGCTATGTTATAATGGAGGGCTGGCTAATTGCCTTATGTCAGTGGTCCCCAACCTTTACGTCTGGCTGTTGCCAGACGAAGGACCGTGGCGGCGGTCAAGCATCTGCTGAAATGCCGCCGAATTTCTGCGGCATTTTGGCGGCGACATCTCTCGATGACATCGCTTGTCGGCGGCAAGCGGCCCACCGAAATGCTGCAGAAATTCGGTGGTGATGCCTCTCAATGACACCGCTTGTCAGCGGCAAGCGGCGTCATCGAGAGGCGTCGCCGCCAAAATGCCGCCGAAATTCGGCGACATTTTGGCGGATGCTCGACTGCCGGCCAGGACGCGGGTGCATTTAGATGCCCCCGCAAGCACCATGGCGCCCGTGGGCACCGCGTTGGGGACCCCTGCCTTATGTGAATGTGTGTAGCTAGTTTAATTGTATATGCATAGGAAATAGAAGATTGGCTTTAAAGCAATCATCCACAGGTGATCTGCACTGTCTATTCTTCATTGGGAACAGGGCTGGCTTTAGGCCGATTTGCCCGATTCCTCCGAATTGGGACCCCGCGCCTGAGAGGGCCCCGCGCCGGCAGCGTCTCTCCCAGAAGCAAAGCTCTGTGTCTCCCAGAAGCAGCAGCTGTTGTTGCTAGGCAACGAGAGACGCTGGCTGGCAGAGGGCTGAGGCAGAGGCAGCAGCGTGGGTGTTTCAGGTCAGGAGGGGGAAGCGGGGAGAAGGCACATGTACTTTGCAGCCTTCCTTCTCCTCCCCTCCCCCCAACACTCACCTGGAGGAGACGCCGAGGGAGCTTCTGGTCCGAGGGGAGACAGGAATCTCTGCAGTGGACCTCAGTCACCTGAGCAGCTGCTGGGGCTTCCAGCGGTGAGTATTTGACCCTGTGATTCCCCGTAGGTTTGTAATATTGGGTTGGTTTTGTGGTTTTCGGTGGTGTTGCTATTTGAGGGTGAGTTTGTGCCTGCCTGTGTCTGTTTCAAAACTAAAGTTGGGATCATGTAACCCAGGAAAAAAGCCCCGAGCCGGTACTTAGTGCAGTGAATTCCAGGTGAGAGAGAGAGGGAGGTTTGGAGGAGGAAATCAAATACATCAAGAGGGGAGAATGTGAAAGGTCTGCAACATGGCAGGTTGAGACTTTTATCTCTCCCACCCCCTGCAGAAGGGGAAACTGAGGCACGGAGTGATCTGATTCCCCTCTCCAAATTATTTTGCAAAGGAAGGGGACTAGGGCTCCTATCCAAACCAGTTCCCTTCCCATCAACTCTGCTTTCCCTGCTGCAAGACCACTGTAGGGGCTAAATATTTCCATTAAACTATGGCTCCCTCATTTGCCCTGCAACAATAAAATAGACCGGCTTTCGGGGGGGGGGGGAATAGCCTCCCCCAAAGTTGTGTGGATATTAAGGTTTTTTGGGGGGGAGCATGATAATATTCCAGATCAATCAAATGCCCAGCTCAGCTTTCTAGCCATCCAGAAGCTCTAGGGCAGGGAAGGAAGGTACTCTTGGTGCAGAGTGGTTGCAAAACAGGGGTGAATTTAGCAGGGGGGTGGGGGGTCCGGTTGAAATCCCACCCGATGCAGCCACACAGAATCACTGGCAGCGCTGGGAGAGGCCAGGAGTGGAAGCAGGTGGCCTGGGGGTGGGGGGACATTTGCCCTCAGTCCTGGGCTCTGGGATGGACTAGGCTGGGTGGTGGGTTCAGTCTAGCCTTCCAGCCTGTTGCTCTCACTGGGGTTTGTGGTTTTCATCTGGCTCCACCGAAAATAACAAACAAGCCCAGTAGAAAAGGGGGATGAGAGAGGCGGGAAGGAGTTTGTAAGGGGTTTAAGTGACCCATCAGCAAAAGAGTAAAACCAGAGTTTGACTGGGTTTCCCCCTAGCCACCACTCCTGCAAACACTGGGCAAGGGGCAGCTCCATCCCCCACTGAAGCTATGGTGAGGGGTAGCAGGGGAGGAAGGAAGCCACATGGCAGTCCCTTCCCCCCCAGTACTCCCCTCCAGCCCCCAAACTCTGTCCCAAAGCCTGCACTCACCCCTCCGCACTCCCTCCCAGAGCCTGCACCCCTCCACCCTTCCTGCACCTGACCCCGTGCCCCAGCCCGGAGCCTGCACCCAGCACCCAAACTCCGTCCCACTCAGCCCTGGACAAAGCTCTCCTTGGTCTGGCTCCCAGCCCCTCTCCAAGGGTTGCAGCTGTCTGGAGGTGCTGCCTTCCACGCCTTCCTCATTCACACCTCATTCAATAGGGCAATTGATTACAAAGTGGAGGGAAGATCTTATTCTGCTTCTAGCAAAAAGACATTTTTCTTTTACCTTAATTACACTACCTTAGGGGCCCGCTATAACATATTACCAAGGTTCAATACAATTTGTTAGTCTCTAAGGTGCCACAAGTACTCCTGTTCTAGTCATGTAAAAGTTATACAAAAATGCATAATGCAGAGATTTATCTACAACTGCATTGATTGACTGCTGTGTGCAGTAATATAGTCACCCCTGGGTCTTTGAATGAGGCTATATACTCGGGGCGGGGGGGGGGGTGCAGCGGCGAATCGGGAGCGAGCGGCGAGTGGGCAAAGAGGTTCTAGGGGCAGACATGGGCGTTTCTGGCAGGGGAGGGAGAAGGTGAAAGGAGGCGAGTGGTGGGTGGGGGACTGACTAGGAGGGACGCAGCGGGGTGTGATGGTGGGGCCGAGCGGGGAGGGGGCGGGTCCTATTTTACTGCTGTGATATGGTCACCCTGAGTGTGCCAGGTATCAGAGTAGCAGCCGTGTTAGTCTGTATCCGCAAAAAGAACAGGAGTAATTGTGGAACCTTAGAGACTAACAAATTTATTTCAGCATAAGCTTTCGTGGGCTACAGCCCACTTCATCGGATGCATAGAATGCATATAATAACCGATCAACAGCATTTCCAAATTTATTTATAGCAATTCAAATCTTCCTGACTATTTCGGTAACTGTAGCCTCAGGAGAGAGGAGTTTCTTGAAGCTAAATCTAATTAAAACATATCTGTGATCAACAATGCAGGAAGACTGATTAAACAATTTGGCAATCATGTCAATTGAATGTCAATTGAATGTGAAGTAATGAAGAGCTTAGAGTTAGGCAATATACTGAAAGATTTTGTCAAACAAAAAGCAAGGAAGATAAAGTTTTAAAAACATATAGGTGAGGTGTACAATAAAGTTCCTCTTAATGAACTTGATATTTGATATTTATAATATATGATGTAATGTATGTATATATAATTGTTATTATTTATATGGTCATGGAAAGTAAATAATACATGAAAGAAATGAAAGGTGTTTTTTTTTTCTTAGTCATCCCTGCCGGGGCCCCGTCAAAACTGTTCGAATTGGGCCCCGCACTTCCTAAAGTCGGCCCTGATTGGGAAAGGCCCTGCTGTGACCATTTCTATGAGGAGGCTTTTCAGCCTACTAGAAGAGCTATAAAAGAGAAGCCTCAGGCTTGATCCTGCCATCTCTAGTCTGCTTAAACCATGAACAGGGAAAGTATAAGTCATAAGACATATTTATTTGGAATAACCTGGAAAATGCATGGAAAGACTCTAACAGACTTTACATCTAAACTGCCTTTGGATTCTGACCTGTTGGAATGATTCCAGAGAGACTTTTACAAGCCAGCAGTTACTGTTTATTCCATCAATGCTGTGATCCTGAACAAGGAACACTGGAAGTCACTTCTGTATATATATTGATCTTTTAATCATTTGTAACTCTCTTCTTTCTTTTATTATTAAACCTTTAGTTTTAGTTACTAAAGGATTGGCATCAACATGATTACTGGGCAAGATCTGAGACTCATTGACCTGGGGATAAGTGTCTGGTCCTTTGGGATTGGTAAACCTCATGTATGCTCAGCTGGTGCCTGGAGCCGGCCCTGGTCTGGATAGGAGCCAAGGGCTGGATTGCCTGAAGGGGACCGTGTTTGGCTTCTTGTTAACCAGTGTGTGGTATTACACAAGCTGTTTTTTCACTGGCTTGGTGAAACTAATTATAGAATAAACCACCAGTTTTGAGGATCATAGAATAGAATATCAGGGTTGGAAGGGACCTCAGGAGGTCATCTAGTCCAACCCCCTGCTCAAAGCAGGACCAATCCCCAGACAGATTTTTGCCCCAGATCCCTAAATGGCCCCCTCAAGGATTCAATTCACAACCCTGGGTTTAGCAGGCCAATGCTCAAACCACTGAGCTATCCCTTCCCCTAATAGGACTGTCTGCCCTATTTCCTGGAGTCTGCCATGAGTGTGATATTCTCAGTGTGGCCCATCAAGGAACCACAGTCACAAAGTATTAGTCTTATAAGAATGTATTTAGATTGTATGAAATGCTTGTAATGCTGCATGTATCTCACTTGTAATATTGGTATTACGCGCTATAAGAAAATATGTAAGTTTTGCTTTATAACCTTGAAAATGTTTGCTCTGAACTTGTGAACCCAGGTATGGAAGTTGTCCCTCTCCTGCCCATCCAGAAGGACTATCAAAATCAGATGGGCCCATCAAGGAACATCACAATACAAAGAATTAGTTAATGGTACTATTGCACGTTGGACATGCGGTGTGCAAGGAGGCTCATTGTGTGGACTTGGAAGCTGAATAAGGAAATAAAACAGAGTCACAAGGAAAGTTTTCCATGTCTCTTCTCTGTTTGACTCTCACAGGGCCAGAGCCACCAAACTGAAGCCAGAGATTGCCTCTTGGGTCTGCCCTGAAAGGCACTTGAATTGACACATTACTACAACAAGGACTCCTCTTTTTTTTTTTAAACTACAACTCTGTCACTTGTAGGATTTAGATGGCAACTCATGTGTGTTTTCATAGAATATTAGGGTCAGAAGTGACCTCAAGAGATCAAGTCCAACCCCCTGCTCAAAGCAGGACTAATCCCCAAATTGCCCCCTCAAGGATTGATCTCACAACCTTGGGTTTAAGCAGGCCAATGCTCAAACCACTGAGCTATCCCTTCCCCTTCCCCTTCCCCTTGTGTTAACCTGTAAATAACTCTCATATCTTTTTCCTAGTTAATAAACCTTTAGATGGTTTATTACAGAATTGGCTACAGGTGTTGAATCTGGTGTAAGATCTAGGATACCAATAATCTGGGGAAGTTACTCCTGGGGGAATTCTGCACCATTGTGCACACACAGAATTCATGTCTGCTGTAGATTTTTTTTTTATCTGCAGAACATACATTGTGCCCACAAAGTGCTGCAGTTCTGCCTTTCACCCACCAGCTGGCTGACTGGCTGTAACAGCTAGCAGCTGGCTGCGTTCATTACAGCAACCTGCCAGTGGAGCCAGATTAGAAGGTATAGTGAGGCACACAGGGCTGCTGGGAAGGTTACAGACTGGAGTTCAGAAGGAGTAGTGGGGGTACAGATGGGTGTGGGCTCAGGAGCTAGTGAGTTGACAGCATTGAGACAGGAGCTGAATTGGAAAGGGGGCTCTGGGCCACATGGGGATGACAAGGGGCTTCCAGGGCCACATGTAGATAGGGGGTTAGGGAGGCTCTAGGACCACATGGGGAGGCAGGTTCCATGGCTATATGGGTATGGGGGGGGGTGCAGACACACACAGATACAGTGGCAGATGTGCCTGACTGAATGGGAGAGGCTCAGGGTCAGACAGCTTTGCATGGGGGAGGCTCATCAATTCCCTAACAATCTGCCCCCAAAGAAACTGTTCCATACTACTCCCACCCACATCCAACAACCCTCCAGGTTCATTTCCAGGCTCCCTCCCTTTTTCTTAGCTCCTTCATTACCCCTGACTCCCCCAAGCCTTTGCACTCCTTCTAGGGGGTGCAGAACTATGTTTCTGTGTTGTAGTTTAAATGAATTACTCAGGTTCTATATCAATATTCCTAATAAGAAGTCTATTTGTCAAAAATAATTCCTGACTTTTTTTGTCTGTATTGTTAGACATACTTGCTGACAGATATTTTGAAATAAATTATCAAAAAATTGAAACTGGCTTGTTTATATAGTGTTATTTTGACAAATAAAATGTACAGAATTTAAAAATATTGTGCACAGAATTTTTAATTTTTTGGCACAGAATTCCCCCAAGGGTAGGTAAGTGGCTGACTGGTCTCTTGGGACTGGAAGCAATCTGAATATTGTGGGATTTTTATTTTTTTGGGGGGTGCAAGTGACCATTTATCACTAAATCCAGTTTGTCTGGGTAGCAAGATAGACTGGAAGGTCTGAAGGGACTGACTGTGACTCCATGACGGTTATAGTGATCCAGGAGTTCACATGACAGTGATCCAGGACAGGGGTTCTCAACCTTTTCCTTTTGGAGGCCCCCTCAACATGCTATAAAAACTCCACAGCCCACCTGTGCCACAACAAATGTTTTTCTGCATATGAAATCCAGGCCGGTGTTAGCCAGTAGCAAGGAAGGCAATTCTTTCTGCACATCAGGATGCTTTGTTCCTGCACTCTCAATAAGGCTTCTTTAAAATACAGCCAGCTCTCTTGGACTCCTTTCCCCCTCATATTAGCCTCCCAGAGGATCCTGCCCATCAGTTCCCTGAGGGAGTCAGTCTGCTTTTCTGAAGTCCAGGGTCCATATTCTGCTGCTCTCCTTTCTTCCTTTTGTCGGGGTCCTGAACTCGACTATCTCATGGTCATTGCCGCCCAGGTTGCAGGGGCGGCTCTAGATATTTCGCTGCCCCAAGCACGGCGTCATGCTGCGGGGGGCGCTCTGCAGCTCGCTGGTCCCGTGGCTCCGGTGGACCTCCCGCAGGTGTGCCTGCGGAGGGTCCGCTGGTCCCACGGCTTCGGTGGAGCCACGGGACCAGCAGACCCTCCACAGGCACGCCTGCGGGAGGTCCACCGGAGCCCCGGGACCAGCAGCCCCTGCGCAGGCATGCTGCCGAAGGCACCCTGCCTGCTGCCCTCCCAGCGACTGGCAGAGCGCCCCCCGTGGCATGCTGCCCCAAGCACGCGCTTGGCGTGCTGGGGCCTGGAGCCGCCCCTGCCAGGTTGCCACCCATTTCTACTTCCTCTACCAATTCTTCCCTGTTTGTGAAGAGCAAGTCAAGAGAAGCACATCCCCTAGTTTGTTCTCCCAGCACTTGCACAAGGAAGTTGTCCCCAACACTCTCCAAAAACATTCCCAGCTTCTAGCAAACAGAGGCTAGGGACACCATCCCTGCCCATCCTAGCTAATAGCCATTGATGGACCTATCCTCCATGAGTTTATCTAGTTCTATTTTGAACCCTGTTATAGTCTTGGCCTTCACAACATCCTCTGGCAAGGTATTCCACAGGTTGACTTTGCACTGTGTGAAAAAAAAATCCTTTTGTTTGTTTTAAACCTGCTGCCTATTAATTTCATTTGGTGACCCCTAGTTCTTGTGTTATGAGAAGGAGTAAATAACACTTCCTTATTTACTCTCTCCACACTAGTCAGGTTTTTATAGACCTCTTTCATATCCCCCCTTAGTCATCTCTTTTTCCAAGCTGAAAAGTCCCAGTCTTATTAATCTCTCCTCACATGGAAGCCATTTCATAGCCCTAATAATTTTGTTGCCCTTTTCTGCGCCTTTTCCAATTCAAATATACCTTTTTTGAGATGGGGTGACCACATCTGCACGCATTCAAGATGTGGGCGTACCATGACTTTATATAGAGGCAATGTAATATTTTCTGTCTTATTATCTATCCCTTTCTTAATGATTCCCAATATTTTGTTTGCATTTTTGACTGCTGCTGTACATTGAGTAGATGTTTTCAGGGAACTATCCACAATGACTCCAAGATCTCTTTGAGTGCTAACAACTAATTTAGACCCCATCATTATATATGTACAGTAACCACTCAGTGACAGACTTGAAGGTGGCAATTTTACAACAAAAAAACTTCAAAAACAGACTCCAAAGAGAGACTGCTGAACTTGAATTAATATGCAAATTAGATACAATTAACTTAGGTTTGAACAGAGACTGGGAATGGTTGGGCCATTACACTGCTTGAATCTATTTCCCCATGCTAAGTATCCTCACACCTTCTAGGGGTCATCTCGATTATCACTTCAAAAGTTTTTTTTTCTCCTGCTGATAGCTCATCTCAGTTGATTGGCTTCTTACAGTTGGTATGGCTACTTCCACCTTTTCGTGTTCTCTGTATGTATAAATATCTTCTTGCTGTATGTTCCAGTCTATGCATCCGATGAAGTGGGCTGTAGCCACGAAAGCTTATGCTCAAATAAATTTGTTACTCTAAGGTGCCACAAGTACTCCCGTTCTTTTTGCAGATACAGAATAACACGGCTGCTACTCTGTAACCTGTCAGTAGGGATTATATTTTCCAATGTGCATTACTTTGCATTTATCAACATTGTATTTCATCTGCCATTTTGCTGCCCAGTCATCACATTTTTTAGATCCTTTTGTAGTTCTTTACAGTTTGCTCTGGACTTAACTATCTTGAGTAGTTTTGTGTCATCTGCAAATTTTGACACCTGATGTTTACCACTTTTTCCAGATCATTTATGAATACGTTGACTAGGACTGATCCCAGTACAGACCCCTGGGGGACACAACAATTTACATCTCCCCTTTCTGAAACCTGACCATTTATTCCTACCCTTTGTTTCCTATCTTTTAGCCAATGACCATTCCATGAGAGGACCTTTCCTCTTATTCCATGACAGCTTACTTTGCTTAAGAGCCTTTGGTGAGGGACCTGTCAACGGCTTTCTGAAAATCTAAGTACACTATATTTACTGGATCTCCCTTGTCCACATGCTTGTTGACCCCATCCAAGAATTCTAGTAGATTGGTGAGGCATGATTTACCTTTACAAAAACCATATTGACTCTTCCCCAACAAATTATGTTCATCTCTGTGTCTGAGAATTTTGTTCTTTACTATAGTTTCAACCAGTTTTCCTGGTACTGATGTAAGGTTTACCAGCCTGTAACTTCCAGGATCACCTCTGGAGCCCTTTTTAAAAATTGGTATCACATTAGCTATCCTCCAGTCATTTGGTATAGAAGCTGATTTAAATGTTAGGTTACAAACCACAGTTAGTAGTTCTGCAATTTCGCATTTGAGTTCCTTCAGAACTCTTGGGTGAATACCATCTGGTCCTGGTGACTATTACTCTTTAGTTTATCAATTTGTTCCAAAACCTCCTCTAATGACACCTCAATCTGGGACAGTTCCTCAGATTTGTCACCTAAAAAGAATGGCTCAGGTTTGGGAATCTCCCTCACATCCTCAGTTGTGAAGACAGATGCAAAGAATTCATTTAGTTTCTCTGCAATGGCTTTATCATCCTTGAATGCTCCTTTAGAATCTCAATCATCCAGTGGCCCCACTGGTTGTTTAGCCGGCTTCCTGCTTCTGATGTACTTAATTTTTTTTTTTTTTTGCTATTACTTTCTGAGTCTTTGGCTAGCTGGTCTTCAAATTCTTTTTTGGCCTTCCTAATTATATTTTTACACTTCATTTGCCAGAGTTTATGCTCCTTTCTATTTTCCTCACTAGGATTTAACTTCCACTTTTTAAAGGATGCTTTTTTGTCTCTCACTGCTTCTTTTACTTTATTGTTTAGCCAACATTGGCACTGGCACTTTTTTGCTTCTCTTGTTCCTGTGCAAACAAACACATGTTCTGAATAGGCTATTTTCAGACATGACCTGTCCATTGAAGTTGATTTCTTCAGCATTTATAATGGATTTGACACTACTCCAATCCTGTGTTTATCCCACTTGTTAAAAAGACAGATGTTGTTAATGAATATCTGATATTTTTTTCTGCCACTAGCTCAAAAAAGATGTGATCCAACTCCCAAAGAAACCAATGGGAGTTTTACCATTTCCTTCAGTAAGAGCAGGAGCAGACTCAGTTGACCTATTCTCTATTCATTCTTTTGATGGGCTGTCAAACTTTTTTTTTTAATAGGGAGGACCATATCTTGATAGCAAGACTCTCCTGGACCACATAATACCATCTTCATGATCATGTGGATTTCCTCCTCATTCACTTACATCCCTTTGGCAACTACAGCAGTTGCTGACATGGAAAAGTAACATTATGGAAGTATTTAATGCCATTTTTAGACTTCTAAATATGAGGAGAGCCATGATCAAATGACCAGATGGCTCTCTGAGGACCACAAGTGGTCCATGAATAACAGTTTAAAAGCTCTGTATTATGATACTTAGAACAGTTCTGTCTAACAAAACATGTATTTATTTATTTTTTAATTTAGAGATGTTTGCATGAAACCTTGATGGAGTGCAGAGTTTCGAAAGCTGTGCTAAGAACTCTGTAGATCCATGTCATTTTCTGCTTTGTAGAATTTAGGGAAAAATTAATCTCTGGCTCCATTTAAAATCAAGTATGGCTGTGACGCTTTCTCTGGGTGCCCAGAACTGTGAGTCACCTTGTTCTCCCCTGCCTCCAGCAAGAGGAAGATTTGCTTGTGCTTAACTGGGTATGTCAGCCTCCTGACAACACCAGCCTATTACCTACCCAAACAGTTTCCTCAGGTTTCTGCCAGCCCTACTTTGCCTTGCAGGTTAACAATAGGTGCATCTCAGTCCCAGAACCCCCTTGCAGTATTCCCCTGCAGTGTCCAGCCCCTTTGAAAATATTTCAGGCTTGATCCCCTGACCCCAAAAAAGTGATAGCAAATTACTGTACATATAGGGTTACCATATTTCAAGATACCGAATAGAGGACACCACAAGGGGGAGAAGAGGGGCAGGGTACAGCAGCCACAACTCTCTGGCCACCAGCAGCAGTTCAGAAGTAAGAGTGGCAATACTATACCATGCCACCCTTTGGACCAAAAACAAGGTCATGTACATATGGTAACCCTATGTTAGGGTTAACTATTTATGCGCTGCAATGAAATGCAAAGGATCTAAAGGTTATCACAATTTTTTTTATCTCACAACCCTCCTACAATAGCCTTGTGACCCCCTTTTGAGTCAAGATCCCCAGTTTGAGAAAGGCTGCACAGAAGAGACCTAGTAAGTTGTTCCTAAAAGAACAGTGCACACACCAGCTTGTTTGGCTCAACTGAGAATCAGCTCCAGTATAACATCACAGCCCTGAGATATAGCGTGAAAACCATCATAAGTTTATTATTATCAAAAGCTAAGTTTTAAGAGATAGATAATAAAGATAATGATGAAACAGAAATGGTTATATATATATATAAAAATTATAACATGTTTCCTAGAATCTAAACTGAACTTTAGCAGGCTAAAAGTCTGAAGTAGTTTATCACACCTAAAACAATTTCCCAGCATCTCTAACCAACATGGCTGGGATCCCCCTTTTGTGAATGCAAAAGACACTGTCCTTTTTGCTTTCTTAGTGGAGGAGGGCGGCTGGAGCCCCGGGCCCTTTAATTTGCCCTGAGCCCCGGGGACTCCCAGCCACCTGTGCAGCTGGGAGCCCCGGATTGATTTAAAGGCCCTGGGGCTCCCACGCCTCTTCCAGATGAGGCCACACACCCCTCAGGACTCTGGCAGTACCAGTAAGTCCTGTAAATTACTTTCACCCCTGGAAGAGGGGGAGCAGAGCCCCACTGGACCCGCCCCCATCATTACTTTTCAAAGTAGGAGGTGGGAGGGCTAGACAAAGATGCAGGTAGGCCAGCCAGCCTTATGCTATGTGTGCAGTCAGTCAGTGTACTTCAGGGAGGGCTGGATCACTTATGGCAGCAGGCACCCTATACTGTCCTGTTCTCAGGGCCAGTGACAGCTAAGCAGGACTGGGCAGCTGAGGATGAGCAAAAAATGGCCAAGAGGAATGGATCTCCCTCCACCTGGGCCAGAGCCCTTCAGAGTGTTCCTACAGGTAAGCAATGGGCCAGGGACCATTAGGTTTTTTTACTTGTTCAAATTCTGCGATGGGCAGGGGGAGCGTTCGTCTGGGGGCAGGGAGACAAAGAGCTTGAGCAGCGAGAGCCTGGGGGGAGAGGGGTATGGCGGGAAAGAAGGGAGGGCAGAGGGAGGAGGCATGTAGTGTTGGGGAGGAGAGGAGGCACTGCAGACCTACGTGAAAGCATTTACCAAAGATGTTTTCATTAATCAAGAATGAAAGTCAGAGGTTCGAAGACAATCAGATACCGTTGTAGTTCCGACCATAAACAATGCCAACTAGCGATCCAGTGGCATCCCCATGACCCGCTGGGCAGCTTATTTTCATGGCGGAAGGCAACAAAAATGATGAGGTGGCTGGGGCACATGACTTATGAGGAGAGGCTGAGGGAACTGGGATTATTTAGTCTGCAGAAGAGAAGAGTGAGGGGGGATTTGATAGCAGCCTTCAACTACCTGAACGGGGGGGTTCCAAAGAGGATGGATCTAGACTGTTCTCAGTGGTGGCAGATAACAGAACAAGGAGCAGTGGTCTCAAGTTGCAGTGCGGGAAGTCTAGGTTGGCTATTAGGAAAAACTATTTTATTAGGAGGGTGGTGAAGCACTGGAATGGGTTACCTAGGGAGGTGGTGGAATCTCCATCCTTAGAGGTTTTTAAGGTCTGGCTTGACAAAGCCCTGGCTGGGATGATTTAATTCAGGGGTCTCAAACATGTGGCCCATGGGCCGCATGCGGCCCACGAAGTTATTTTCTGCGGCCCGCGAGCTCCTCACAGCCCCCCTGCCCTCCCCCAGCATTTACCTAGCGTGGCTCTGGCCTGACGTGCACTGGGGGCAGGGCAGGCTCCCTGCCTGCCTGCCCTACCCCCGTGCCGCTCTGGGAAGCCGAAAGAATGTGGGGGAAGAGAGGTGCAGGGGCGTGTATTGCTGTTGCTTCAGGCACCGCCCCCAGCAACTCCCATTACATAAAAGGAGGAGGGAGAAAAATTGTTCTTCTTAACATCTGAGGGTAGGACAAGAAGCAATGGCCTTAAATTGCAGCAAGGGTGGTTTAGGTTGGACATTCATAGAATCATAGACTATCAGGGTTGGAAGGGACCTCAGGAGGTCATCTACTCCAACCCCCTGCTCAAAGCAGGACCAATTCCCAACTAAATCATCCCAGCCAGGGCTTTGTCAAGCCTGACCTTAAAAACCTCTAAGGAAGGAGATTCCACCACCTCCCTAGGTAACCCATTCCAGTGATTCACCACCCTCCTAGTGAAAAAGATTTTCCTAATATCTAACCTAAACCTCCCCCACTGCAACTTGAGACCATTACTCCTTGTTCTGTCATCAGGTACCACTGAGAACAGTCTAGATCCATCCTCTTTGGAACCCCCTTTCAGGTAGTTGAAAGCAGCTATCAAATACCCCCTCATTCTTCTCTTCTGCAGACTAAACAATCCCAGCTCCTTCAGCCTCTCCTCATAAGTCACGTGCTCTGGCCCCCTAATCATTTTTGTTGCCCTCCGCTGGACTCTTTTCAATTTTTTCACATCCTTCTTGTAGTGTGGGGCCCAAAACTGGACATAGTACTCCAGATGAGGCCTCACCAATGTCAAATAGAGGGGAATGATCACGTCCCTCGATCTGCTGGCAATGCCCCTACTTATACAGCCCAAAATGCCGTTAGCCTTCTTGGCAACAAGGGCACACTGTTGACTCATATCCAACTTCTCGTCCACTGTAACCCCAGGTCCTTTTCTGCAGAACTGCTTCCTAGCCATTCGGTCCCTAGTCTGTAACAGTGAATAGGATTCTTCCGTCCTAAGTGCAGGACTCTGCACTTGTCCTTGTTGAACCTCATCAGGTTTCTTTTGGCACAATCCTCTAATTTGTCTAGGTCCCTCTGTATCCTATCCCTACCCTCCAGCGTATCTACCACTCCTCCCAGTTTAGTGTCATCTGCAAACTTGCTGGGAGTGCAGTCCATGCCATCCTCCAGGTCATTAATGAAGATATTGAACAAAACCGGCCCAAGGACCGAACCTTGGGGCACTCTGCTTGAAACCGGCTGCCAACTAGACATGGAGCCGTTGATCACTGCCCGTTGAGCCCGATGATCTAGCCAGCTTTCTATCCACCTCATAGTCCATTCATCCAGCCCATACTTCTTTAACTTGCCGGCAAGAATACTGTGGGAGACCGTATCAAAAGCTTTGGTAAAGTCAAGGAATAACACATCCACTGCTTTGCCCTCATCCACAGACCCAGTTATCTCCTCATAGAAGGCAATTAGGTTAGTCAGGCATGACTTGTCCTTGGTGAATCCATGCTGACTGTTGCTGATCACTTTCCTCTCCTCTAAGTACTTCAGAATTGATTCCTTGAGGACCTGCTCCATGATTTTTCCAGGGACTGAGGTGAGGCTGACTGGCCTGTAGTTCCCCGGATCCTGCTTCTTCCCTTTTTTAAAGATGGGCACTACATTACCCTTTTTCCAGTCATCTGGGACCTCCCCCGATCGCCATGAGTTTTCAAAGATAATGGGCAATGTCTTTGCAATCACATTCGCCAACTCCTTTAGCACCCTCAGATGCAGTGCATCTGGCCCCATGGACTTGTGCTCGACAATTTTTCTAAACAGTCCTGAACCACTTCTTTCTCCACAGAGGGCTGGTCACCTTCTCCCCATACTGTGCTGCCCAGTGCAGCAGTCTGGGAGCTGACCTTGTTCGTGAAGACAGAGGCAAAAAAGCATTGAGTACATTAGCTTTTTCCACATCCTCTGTCACTAGGTTGCCTCCCTCATTCAGTAAGGGGTCCACACTTTCCTTGACTTTCTTCTTGTTGCTAACATACCTGAAGAAACTCTTCTTGTTACTCTTATCATCTCTTGCTAGCTGCAACTCCAAGTGTGATTTGACCTTCCTGATTTCACTCCTGCATGACTGAGGAATATTTTTCTACTCCTCCCTGGTCATTTGTCCACTCTTCCACTCAGGCAGAGGGATAGCTCAGTGGTTTGAGCATTGGCCTGCTAAACCCAGGGCTGCCAGTTCAATCCTTGAGGAGGCCACTTTGGGATCTGGAGCAGAAATTGGTCCTGCTAGTGAAGGCAGGGGGCTGGACTTGATAACCTTTCAAGGTCCCTTCCAGCTCTAGGAGATTGGTATATATCCTGTTATTACCTTCCTGTAAGCTTCTTTTTTGTGTTTAATATCAGCAAGGATTTCACTGTTAAGCCAAGCTGGTCGCCTGCCATATTTACTATTCTTTCTACACATCGGGATGTTTTTTTCCTGCAATCTCAGTAAGGATTCTTTAAAATACAGCCAGCTTTCCTGGACTCCTTTCCTGCTCATGTTATTTTCCCAGGGTATCCTGCCCATCAGCTCCCTGAGGGAGTCAAAGTCTGCTTTTCTGAAGTCCAGGGTACGTATTCTGCTGCTCTTCTTTCTTCCTTTTGTCAGGATCCTGAACTCGACCATCTCATGGTCACTGCCTCCCAGGTTCCCATCCACTTTTGCTTCCCCTACTAATTCTTCCCTGTGTGTGAGCAGCAGATCAAGAAGAGCTCTGCCCGTAGTTGGTTCCTCCAGCACTTGCACCAGGAAATTGTCCCCTACACTTTCCAAAAACTTCCTGGATTGTCTGCGCACCGCTGTATTGCTCTCCCAGCAGATATCAGGGTGATTAAAGTCTCCCATGAGAACGAGGGCCTGTGATCTAGTAACTTCTGCTAGTTGGCGGAAGAAAGCCTTGTCCACCTCATCCCCGTGGTCTGGTGGTCTATAGCAGACTCCCAGCACAACATCACCCTTGTTGCTCACACTTCTAAACTTAATTAAGAGACTCTCTGGTTTTTCTGCAGTTTCATACTGGAGCTCTGAGCAGTCATACTGCTCTCTTACATACAATGCAACTCCCCCACCTTTTCTGCCCTGCCTGTCCTTCCTGAACAGTTTATATCCATCCATGACAGTACTCCAGTCTTGTGAGTTATCCCACCAAGTTTCTGTTATTCCAATCACATCATAGTTCCTTGACTGTGCCAGGACTTCCAGTTCTCCCTGCTTCTTTCTCATGCTTCTTGCATTTGTGTATAGGCACTTAAGATAACTCGCTGATTGTCCCGCTTTCTCAGTCTGAGACAGGAGTCCTCCCCTTCCATTCTCCTGCTCATTAGGAAAAACATCCTAACTGTCAGAGTAGTTAAGCACCTAGGGAGGTTATGAAATCTCCATCATTGGGGATTTTTAAGAGCAGGTTGGACAAACTCCTGTCAGGGATGGTCTAGAAGATAATACTTAGTCCTGCCTTGAGTGCAGGGGACTGGACTAGATGAACTCTCGAGGTCCTTTCCAATTCTATGATTCTAGGATCTTACCCAAATACACGCATACAGCCAATTCTTATTAACTAAACTAAAATTTATTTATAAACAAAAGAGAGTGAGTATGGTTAAAAGATCAATATGCATACAGACATGAGTTCAGTTCTTGAGGTTCAGATTCGTAGCAGATATGGTGAGCTTTGTAGTTGCAAAGAATTCTTTCAGAAATAGTTCATAGGTTATAGTCCAATGTACAATATCATTGCAGGGTGTTCCAGCTTAGAACTGGGATCTCAGTCCTTATGGCTTAAGCTTCCCCTGTATGAAGCTTCAAGCAGATCTGAAATAACAGAATCAGGACCCAACGGTCTTTTATACAGTTTTCTAGTATCCACTTGACCATGCAGTCCTGGGTAAACAATAGGCTTTTGATGTAACCTTCTGTTTTCTAAATACAACCAGTAATTAGTTACATAAATTAACATAGGGCAATTTATCCATTAGCCAATCTATCACAAACTTCAAAGAGACATACAGACAATGACATTATTTCACCCATGAATCATCTAAATGTTAATATTCCCTTTTGATGTCTGAATTAGTAGCTATAGTGACATACAGGAACTGTCTATTTACATGGGTAGGATCTAAGATACACACATTTAGTATCACTTCTAACTTCTAACAATATAGGTTGGCATTTCAAAGTTCTAGCCTGTTTACCATGAATGGCTCTAATTACTATTTGCATACCTTTCTAACGTGACTTTAAAGGTTGGCTTTGGGTCATTCAGCCTGCAAGCTGTTTAACCCTTTTCTGGCCATGTGTGATGTTGCACTCTATATGTTTATGGAAATATGCTTATGAGTGTAAATATGATATAATTGGAATATGCTTTGTGCTAGATATGCCATATAACATTTCTTTGCAAAGGTTATTATTTACTGAATATATTCATCCTATTTGTATGCATGTATCATTTTTATATCTGAAGTTATGAGTGTTGGCTCTATGCTTGTATTTGGAGTGTTTGCTGTAGGAAACACATAAGGGAGGTTTGGCCAATATATTGTGAAAGGGCTATTCAAGTAATTGGGAGAATTTAACTAACAATGGATTTTGGGAGACTCCAATCCACATCTGAGCTTTCCTGGGAACCTTCAAACTAACATGTAAACAATGGCGTTGGCCTGCAAAAAGTTGAATCATTCATGGGCATGTGACTTGCCCAGGTTGCTACAAACTCCATTTTATTGCTGTAATTTTGCACAGAAGAACAAAGGGGTTTCTGCCCCCAAGAAATAGAATATAAAAGGCCCTGAAAGACTCTCCATTTTGTCTTTAGATGGCTCAGGAGATGGCCTCTCCACTTCAAAGAGATGACTCAAAGAAACTGGAACAAAGGACTGTACCTACGGGGATGTGAGTGATTGCTGGACCCAGGCCATAAACTACAAGGTTGGTGTGAAAAGGATTGTACCTGAGATAACATCTAGGGTGAGAAGTTAGTATTTGTAGCTAGATCCTTAGTGCATTAAGTTAGCCTTGCGTATTTTGATTTATTTTACTTAGTAACTTACCTTATTCTGTCTGTTATTACTTGAAACCACTTTAATCCTACCTTTTATACTTAATAAAATCACTTTTGTTTATTAATTAACTCAGAGTAGAATATCAGGATTGGAAGGGACCTCAGAAGGTTATCTAGTCCAACCCCCTGCTTAAAGGGGGACTAATCCCCAGACAGATTTTTGCCCCAAGTCCCTAAATGGCCCCCTCAAGGACTGAACTCATAATCCTGGGTTTAGCAAGTCAATGCTCAAACCACTGAACTATCCCTGGGAGAGCAAATAATTATGCATATCTATCTGTGTTATAGAGGGCAGACAATTTATGAGTTTACCCTGTATAAGCTTTATACATAGTAAAATAGATATTTTTGTGGTTTGGACCCCCTTGGGAGCTGTAGAAGCAGCAAAGAATCCCGTGGCACCTTATAGACTAACAGACGTTTTGCAGCATGAGTTTACGTGGGTGAATACCCACTTCTTCGGATGCAAGTAGTGGAAATTTCAAGGGGCAGGTAAATATAAGCAAGCAAGAAGCAAGCTAGAGATAACAAGGTTAGATCACTCAGGGAGGATAAGGCCCTGTTTTAGCAGTTGAGGTGTGAAAACCAAGGGAGGAGAAACTGGTTCTGTAATTGGCAAGCCATTCACAGTCTTTGTTTAATCCTGAGCTGATGATGTCAAATTTGCAGATGAACTGGAGCTCAGCAGTTTCTCTTTGAAGTCTGGTCCTAAAGTTTTTTTGCTGCAGGATGGCCACCTTAAGATCTGCTATTGTGTGGCCAGGGAGGTTGAAGTGTTCTCCTACAGGTTTTTGTATATTGCCATTCCTAATGTCTGATTTGTGTCCATTTATCCTTTTCCTTAAAGACTGTCCAGTTTGGCCGATGTACATAGCAGAGGGGCATTGCTGGCATATGATGGCATATATTACATTGGTGGACGTGCAGGTGAATGAACCGGTGATGGTGTGGCTGATCTGGTTAGGTCCTGTGATGGTGTTGCTGGTGTAGATATGTGGGCAGAGTTGGCATCGAGGTTTGTTGCATGGATTGGTTCCTGAGCTAGAGTTACTATGGTGCAGTGTGCAGTTGCTGGTGAGAATATGCTTCAGGTTGGCAGGTTGTCTGTGGGTGAGGACTGGCCTGCCACCCAAGGCCTGTGAAAGTGTGGGATCATTGTCCAGGATGGGTTGTAGATCCCTGATGATGCGTTGGAGGGGTTTTAGCTGGGGACTGTATGTGATGGCCAGTGGAGTCCTGTTGGTTTCTTTCTTGGGTTTGTCTTGCAGTAGGAGGCTTCTGGGTACACGTCTGGCTCTGCTGATCTGTTTCCTTTTTTCCTCGTGTGGGTACTGTAGTCTTGAGAATGCTTGGTGGAGATTATCTAGGTGTTGGTCTCTGTCTGTGGGGTTAGAGCAGATATGGTTGTACCTCAGTGCTTGGCTGTAGACAATGGATCTTGTGGTGTGTCCGGGATGGAAGCTGAAGGCATGAAGGTAGGCATAGTGGTCGGTAGGTTTTCGGTATAGGGTGGTGTTAATGTGACCATCACTTATTTGCACCGTGGTGTCTAGGAAGTGGACCTCCCGTGTAGATTGGTCCAGGCTGAGGTTGATGGAGGGGTGGAAGCTGTTGAAATCGTGGTGGATTTTTCCAGAGTCTCCTTCCCATGGGTCCAGATGATGAAGATGTCATCAATGTAGCGTAGGTAGAGAAGGGGCGTGAGTGGATGGGAGCTGAGGAAGCGTTGTTCCAGGTCGGCCATAAAAATATTGGCATATTGTGGGGCCATGCGGGGGCCCATAGCAGTGCCACTGATCTGGAGATATATATTGTCATTAAATTTGAAATAGTTGTGTGTGAGGATAAAGGCACAGAGCTCAGCAACCAGTTGTGCTGTGGCATCATCAGGGATACTGTTCCTGACAGCTTGTATTCCATCAGTGTGTGGGATGTTTGTGTAGAGAGCCTCTACATCCATGGTGGCTAGGATGGTGTTTTCTGGAAGGTCACCAATGCATTGTAGTTTCCTCAGGAAATCAGTGGTGTCACGGAGATAGTTGGAAGTCCTGGTAACATAGGGTCTGAGTAGAGAGTCTACATATCCAGACAGTCCTTCAGTGAGAGTTCCAATGCCCGAGATGATGGGGCGTCCAGGATTTCCAGGTTTGTGGATCTTGGGTAGTAGATAGAATAACCCTGGTCGGGGCTCTAAGGGTATGTTGATTTGTTCCGGTGTTAGTGTAGGGAGTGTCCTGAGTAGATGGTGCAGTTTCTTAGTGTATTCCTCAGTGGGATCTGAGGGAAGTAGCCTGTAAAATTGGGAGCTGGGTGTTTGGGTTCTGGAGACAGGAGCACTTCTTAAGCTGTTTTCATTTAAGTCTGCTGCTTTGGGGGCGTGGTTCAGACCCTGGGTCCATGTTGCAGCAAGCTTGCACGTCTGGCACAACAAGGCAGGGTTCTGGAGGCCCAAACTGGCAGAGAAAACTGGCTCAGAGGTAGTCTCAGCACATCAGGTGACAGCCCCAAGGGGGTCTCTGTGACCAAACCCATCACATCATGTATTGTACTTTGTATCAGATTTGCTGCAATTATATGGTAGTGGTAGCAACAATGGTTTGCTTAACTATATTTCAATCAGACAACGTCATAGAGGGCTTCTTAGGGTCACTTGCCCCTAGTGACATAATTGGTAGATCTGCCATATTGGAAAGGCTTGTGTCTTACCAGCAAGGGAAAATTATGTTAGTCAGAACTGCTAAGGAAGACCATACCCATAGTCTAAGAAGTAGTAGGGCTTGTATACAAAAACATAGATGTACTGAAGGGAAAGTCTGTAAGAATGGCAGCTGATGAGGTTATTGCATGTAGTAACAGACTCTCAGCGCTTCTGCCTGTCTTTACAAAATGATGGAATGGGTTAAATCCAGCATTTGGCTTGGTGGATCTGAATAACATTAACCCAGTTTCTAGATAACAAGCTAGGCTGTTAATTCAACCACTCACATATTTCAGGGATCAGGGGTGGGAGTTATATTACATTAATATTACCTAATATATCCCATTTATTCTGCCCTGAGAACACTTTTTTATGATACAAAACATTTTTTAAAAAGATGCCCTGGTGGATTACTGTTCATAATATAAAGTAGTGACAAAGACAGTCATTTTCTTTATTCTGTTACAAAATCTTCACATGGCCAGCCATAAAATCAAATGCTGTTGGCTTTGTATGATAATGTTAGCTGTTAATGAACATAATAAAAATACAGTCTTTATCTGAGCATGTAACCATATTTTTCTGGTGTGCTAGAAAACGATATATTCAAATACAGCAAGTATTGCAGCAAACAATCACTCCTCTGTCTCAGCTGTTTTTGTTAAGAAATTCAAGTTATCTATCTATCTTCTGCCTGACAGGCTTAAATAACAATGGCCCATCTGCTTAGTGTTAAGTATGTAACTTAAACGGAATCTCAAGTAATTAAAATAACATACTAGCAACCCTGGCCTTTCTCCGGACACACAGACCTAAGTTGTTAGGTGCTTCTCTGTTATTTTTAGGATAGACTGTTGAGATGGATTATTGCTACTTGTTTAAACGACACCATAAATGTGCACAGTGCAGGGGTGAACAATAGCTTCAGTACTTCAATGCTATCTTAACTGTGGTGCAACTATGGTACTGCCCCATCATACAGTTCAGCAACTCTCAAGGAAAAACCATCAATTACATAATAGTCAGGGGTGAAAGTTACTTAAGGGATTTACTGGTATGCAGGGCGGCTGAGGTCCTGAGCCAGGTCGGGGGAGGGCTCAACCAGAAAGGGTGGGGCCTCGGGTAGAAGGGGTTCTGGTGACTTCCCCAGCCAGCCCTTCAGTGCTGCCTAGCCTGTGCTGCCAGGCCTCTCACAATGATTTTAAGGGCCCTGGGCTCCCAGCTGCCGCTGCTACCCCAGGGATCCAGCAGCAATTTAAAGGGCCCGGGGCTCCTGGCCACCACTACCCTGGGGCTTAGGTGGCGATTTAAAGGGTCCGGGGCTCTGGCTGTCGGCGTGGTGGTGGTGTCCGAGAGCTCCAGGCCCTTTAAATCGTCGCTGGAGCCCCATGATAGTGGTAGTGGCAGCGGCAGCCAGGAGCCCCAGGCCCTTTTCAATTGCCGGGCCGTGGGGAAGCTGCTCCCTTTGGGCCCCCCTCATCAGCGGCCCTGCCGGTATGGTCAGCTGTGTACCAGCTCTTACAGATACACTGTACCAGACCGGACTGGCTTACTTTCACCTCTGATAATAATTCATGGTGTAAAACAATGGTTTTCAACCTTTTTTCATTTGCAGACCTCTTTGGAAATCCTAGACATAGTCTGTGGACTCCTGTCGTCTGTGGACTGCAGATTAAAAAATCACTGTTCTGTGGCAGTGGTTCTTAACCAGGGATACACATACTCTTGGGGGTACACAGAGGTCTTCCAGGGGGTACATCAACTCATCTAGATATTTGCCTAGTTTCACAACAGGCTACATAAGAACCCTAGCAAAGCCAGTATAAACCAAAATTTCATACAGACAAAATGAGAAAGTAAGCAATTTTACAGTAATAGTGTGCTGTGAAACTTCTGTATGTTTATGTCTGATTTTGTAAGCAAGTTGTTAAGTGAGATGAAACTTGGGATACGCAAGATAAATCAGACTCCTGAAAGGGGTACAGTAGTCTGGAAAGGTTGAGACCCACTGTTCTATGGTAACAACAACCATTCACGGACCCTTTAGACATAGCGCGCGGACCTGCAGGGTCTGCAAACCACAGGTTGTAAACCACCAGTCCTCTGAAATGAACTGAAAATGGTATACCAGTTTCGCTATTGTCACAGTTTGATGTTGCAAACAAATGCAATGGATAACATTATACTAACTCCAGACCTTGGAGTTTACGAAATAACAGGGATAGGCTTTCATTGTTTTACCCTGATCCATTAACATTTTCCTTTCAGCATTTGCCTCCTCACCTGCTTGTCCTCTTCTTCAGGCTACAGCCCTTTCACTCTGAAGTGCATGCTGCAGACATCACTAATAGCACCCATCTCCTCCACTAATGAACGAGGCTTATGTGAACTGACTCCTCCTTTATCTTTGCTTTCATATAAAGAGCTTGTAGTGTAAAGGATTTGGGTAATATCCCTTTAAACAGTTTGTGGGTCCTCTAGAGGCCTAATTGTCTTCCGTGTTTCAGAATCCACCAGAATCCACTCAAAGCAGCAGTGTATATACATAACTAGGCTTTGCATGTTCTATATAATTAGTGTACATGGATGTTTGGACCTCATCTTTTCATGTTGTCCCTTCACATATGTATGTTGTGTAAAAAGCAAAAGACACAACATTGTTGTTATATTTTTGCAGCCTATGTAGATCTTGTTCTATGAGGAACAATTCCTGTTTGAGTTTGTAGGCAATCTGATTCTGTTGAGGCTAGACAAGGGGCATCTAAATGTTTGTTTTACTGTTTATTGCAAACAGTACCTTGCAAAAGGGTACAGGGTAAAAGGACACAACTTTGTTACCAGCAGACATGTTGATTTTACTTGTGCATATTTGAACAGCTTGATACATTGGGTACAATTTGACATGGCTTGGTGCAGTCTGTGACTCTCCTGTTATCTATGATTTTACCAGAAGGGACTCATGGGGTGGGGGTGGAGATGCATCACATGGACTGCGCATGCTCAGTTACACTGCTGAAGCCGGCTGCCCTCACTCTGCCCCCTCATATCAGTAGTCACGGGTTGTCTCTAGTTTTTACTGATACTGAGAAACAGCAATAGATTTTTTTTTAACTGTGGCAATGAATGTTTTGCATGACTTTCACTATCTAGGGACCAGTTAATAAATCCAAAGTCAGAAACACAAAGTTTGAGGATCATGTGTTTCATCCAGCAAACTGAAAAATGTTATTGTCAAGTACACCTCTATCTCGATATAATGCTGTCCTTGGGGGCCAAACAATCTTACTGCGTTATAGGTGAAAGTGCATTATAGCGAACTTGCTTTGATCCACCGGAGTGCACAGCCCCCCGCCCCCCGGAGCACTGCTTTACCGTGTTATATCCAAATTCGTGTTATATCGGGTTGCATTATATCAAGGTAGAGGTGTATCTTTAGGAGACCTAGACAATAAATATTTTTTCTTCGGCTCAAAAACTATATTCTCTAAAGACTTCAGGAAGGTTTTATTTTTTGCAGGCTTTTCTTTCTAAAAGTGTCTAGTCTGCATTAGTATTAAATGAATTTTTTGTAATATGATCAACCTGTTTTTCATATATTGACACAATGACCATTTGTCCATTAGAGACTTTCCCTCTTAAAGGACATGGCTTGGGTTAGCACAAATAATAAAATCAGCTTTCTTAGGTCAATTTTATCTTTAAATTCTTTTGGGCTTGATTCGTCACTCACCTATACTCGTGCAAAACCAGTGTAACTTCAATTACTTTAGTGGAGCTTCTCTGTTACACCTGTGTAAGCAAGAGCTGATCAGCTCAGTATGTTTTCCTCTAGTTATGAGGAACAGGAGTTTTTCCTCATCCATTAATTGTCTAGGTGGCTGTGGCTATTGCTGTCAGAGATGGCCCCAGGCAAATACATTTTTACCCTGTTGCCAGTCAACAAAGTAGCTCATTTATTTCTTCCCAGGTTGTTTCCTATCTTTCCTTCTCCTGTATCTCCTCATCTCTGTTTCTTTCCCTCTAGCATCCCCATTTTGTCTTCCTTTCCCCTCTCACAAGGAGCCCAGTCCTGCAGTGCTCACTTATGTGAGTGGTCTCCCTGAATCTTTTCAATTGATTGCATGGGGATGACCCCTGTGAGAAGGGCCTACATGATCAGGGCCTTCACTTCTCTTTTGAACCAACTAATCATTTTCTGCTGCACTTTGGAGACTGAATCCACTGTCAGTGGAGCTCCTCCCACACTTATGGTGCCTCCATATTACTTGAAAAAGAGAATAGAGTTACCTTCATGAAACTCATGAGTTACCTTCATGAAACTCCAAGCTCACACTCATAGGCCTAATTATATGGGATATGGGGATCATCATCCCTCTCCCTAACACTAAAGCCTGGGAAAGGGAGGACAGTTCCAGTTCCCCAAATGCTGCTGTGTGCAGAAGGCTCAACACTCTCCCTAACACCCTGTAGGGGGGCCCATAACAGCTGATGAGAAGAGATAAGAGCTCATTCACCAGCTAAAAGGTAGAGGCAGACTGGTGGAAGTCAGAAGAAAGAGTCCAGCTTCCTTCTCCTGGACACACACACAGGAAGGAAGAGGGAAGAGTCCCTTCCCTAGCAGCCCGGGGCACTGGAGAGAGAAGGCATAGAGGACACCTGCCAGTCCCCCATCTCAGTGGGGTGAAGAAGGTACAGTGGGGAGACAGATACCCCTTTTTGGGGAGAGAAGACCCACAGAGCACATAAGGTGGCAGAGGAGGAAAAACACATGCACTAAGGGTGGACAGGATGCTAGCTGCCCCAGAGATGGGCCACAGAGCACAAGGTAAGATGGGGAAACAACACTGGGGGACACAAGTGGATACAGGTGTGAAAACACAGGAGGGCACAGAACACTGGTGGGAGCACAGGACATTCTGGGGAGACCATGCTGAGAGAATGTGGGGGACACAGTGCCACACACATACAGATGTGCATGGTTACACATATAATTACACTGAAACCTGCAGATACTTTTATTATATTACACTACACACAAAGAGTTAAAAGAACATTAGTAAGGTTGCAAAGTCAAGCACTCAGAAGCAGAAGTGGTGGAAGCTTGCCAAAATTGGGGGGGCCACCCGAACCATGGCCCTGCCCCCCTGCATCACCCCTTCCCCCCGAGGCCCTGTCCTAGCACTGCCCCTTTCCTCTGAGGCTCTGCCCTCACATTGCCCCTTCCTCCAAGACCCTGGCCCTGCACTGCTTCTTCCCTCCAAGACCCCGCCCCCGACTCACTCTTCTCCACACACACACCCGTGCTCTCCCTTACAAGTGACGGGGCCATGGCCCCCTGGCACCCGCTGTTCCAGCACTCCTGCTCAGAAGTTACGAAATGCTAGAATTAAGATTGTCTGTGCAATCTTCTTGCAGACCCATTCTGAGTATGCATTATGACATACTCTTTAATTACATGACCATACCATTTATTCACATTCTTCAGGGATTTTAGCTGTTAACGTCAAGCAAGTCTCTCTTGAGCATATGTAAGCTGTAATTTTTCAAGAGCTTATAACTTGGCCACATTTGGACAAAGGCCACATCCCTGCCAATTTCAAGTCCCAGCTCCAAAGCATGGGTGAGCGTGCAGAGCTTTTCAAAGAAAAAGTCTCAAGAATTGTTTTTTTAAACTGGGCATGGCTGAACCAATTTGGCTCAAATAACAAAACAGCCTGAGGCAGACTCTCACCATGGAAAATTTCAGCCCAAGCAGTCCAAGTGATGCGCAACGGAAAAGTTGGTCTTACAATGGGAAGTGTCAGGCAACCTTAATAACAGGCAGTGCTACCAGACCCATCTATAATAAATGTTTTATAGACTGGATATTGGTGTCCTGCCATAGGTCACAGTACATGAAAACACATCAGAGCAATTTCCCCTAACAAGCACATGTGCACTGGATCCTGTGCTGGATCTCACTGTTGATTTTTGTGTTTTGAGAAAGTTGGCTACCGAGGGAGCAGAAGTGCGTGACTTTATGGATGCAAAACCTGGGTGACATATCGACAGCACTTCAAGAGTCTGGAGAGGTACCATCAACAATGCCTCCGGCAGATCCTTCACATCAAGTGCACTAACACCAGCATCCTCACTAAAGCCAATGTCACCAGCATTGAAGCAATGATCTTCATGCACCAACTCTGCTGAGCTGGATATTGTGTGCAGATGCCAGACTCTTGCCTCTCAAAAAAAGCCCTCTACTCTCAGCTCATCCATTCAGAGATCCCATGGTGGTCAGAGGAAATGCTACAAAGACATACTGAAAGCATATCTCAGGAAAACTGATGTAGACATCACAAACTGGGAGGAGCAAGCCACCAACTGATTTCAATGGCGCCACATCCTCCATCAAGTAGTGGTCCACTTCAAGGAGAAGTGCCTTGCCCTGGAAGCTGAAAAAAGACAGAGAAGGCAGCAGCTGACCCTCCAGGAAATGTCTATACCTACTGCGGGCAGATCTGTGGTTCCAGGATTGGGCTCGTGAGTTATCTCAGGACCCATATGTAAATCTGTGGTAGAGATCATCTTTGAATTGAGGAATCACCGATGATGATGATAATAAATGTAGAACATGGTGCCCCAGGCAGCTTATGGAAGGAAGGGAACCAGATTTCTTTATATCCAGCTTTTGAGTGCATCGCCTCGGCCGCAGGTTGGAACCCAACTCAGTGGGCCACCATGCTGGTCCCTTAGTGATGGGTTAGAATCATAGAAGATTAGGGTTGGAAGAGACCTCAGGAAATCATCTAGTCCAACCCCTTGCTCAAAGCAGGACCAACACCAACTAAATCATCCCAGCCAGGGCTTTGTCAAGCCAGGCCTTAAAAACCTCTAAGGATGGAGATTCCCCACCTCCCTACGTAACCCATTCCAGTGCTTCACCACCCTCCTAGTGAAGTAGTTTTTCCTAATATTCAACTTAGACCTCCCACACTGAAACTTGAGATCATTACTTCTTGTTCTGTCATCTGCCACCACTGAGAACAGCCAAGCTCCATCCTATTTGGAACTACCCTTCAAGTAGTTGAAGGCTGATATCAAATCCCCACTTACTTTTCTCTTCTGCAAACTAAACAAGCCCAGTTCCCTCAGCCTCTCCTCATAAGTCATGTGCCCCACCCGCAAATTTTTGTTACTCTCTACTGGACTCTCTCCAATTTGTCAACATCCTTTCTGTAGTGGGGGGGGGGGTCCAAAACTGGATGCAATACTCTAGATGTGGCCTCACCAGTGCTGAATAGAGGGGAATAACCACTTCCCTCTATCTGCTGACAATGCTCCTACTAATGCAGCCCAATATGCCGTTAGCCCTCTTAGCAACAAGGGCACACTGTTGACTCATATCCAGCTTCTCGTCCACTGTAATCCCTAGTTCCTTTTCTGCAGAACTGCTGCTTAGCCAGTCGGTCCCCAGCCTGTAGCAGTGCATGGGATTCTTCCGTCCTAAGTGCAAGAGTCTGCACTTGTCCTTGTTGAACCTGTGGAAGTTGGGAAAAGCACAGCCATCTTAGTCTTCAGGAAGAGCAAGAGTCAGGCTAACTCTTCTATTTAATAATGTGAGTCTTTAATGTAGGACCTGAGTGAGTGGGGAAAAAACTGTGAGAGGTTATTGTGACCTTGTGTTAGATAAGAATGGAACGCAGACTGTAGCAGAAAATTGCTGAGAAAAGTAAGCTGTCAGGAAGGAATATGTATAAACAAAATGCAGCTGTTGATTATTACTACATGTAACAAAAGGTATAAATGCTTGCCCTAATTGTTTATCTGGTGGAGACCTGCCTAGGGACTCTCCCATGCAATTACAATTGCTCGTAATAAAGCTGCCTCTGGCTTATTGCTTCAGACTCAGAGTGAGGACTTTGTTTTCTTCCACAGTTTTGGTGCCGTGACTCTGATGGCAACGCCCGGCTGAGACAGCAACAACTACTACGGACCGTTCCCCTTCAAACGCCAAGGTGCCAATCAAGAGGTAAGAGACCTTTTGAAATCTCTACTGGAGTGTCGGAGGAGGACTGCCCATGGGACCATTTGTCCCTTTGGGACTTACACCATCCGAACTTACTGTTTTTGGAACAAGATCAGATGCAGAGCGGTTCTGAGGAATTTGTTGCCGCTCTTAAGTAAGGTTAGTCATTGCAGTTCTGAGGAATAGCTTTTGCTGCCTTCAAGTAGAGTTAGTTATTGCAGTTCTGAGGAATTTGTTGCCACCCTCAATAAGGTTAATGCACCAGTGCTGAGGGTTTTTTTACCACCTCAAATAAGGGAAAGGTTGTATTGAGTCCGGACATAAAGAATTAAGGTTATTGTTAAATGAGATGCATCTAGATATGGGCAATGAATGTGTATGTATGAATGAATGAAGGGGTGGTATGAGCCGCTGACCAGGTCTAAGACTAAGCTGACTCCAGCTGCCCTAGGGCTACCCCATGTGAGAGTTCTGAACCTTGTGACCCAGCGGAGAGGTTCCCTTACTCATGAGCTGCTGACCAGGTCTAGGAATTAAGCCGCTAGCTGGTGAACCCCGTGACCCAGCAGACCTTTTCCCTGTGAGAGAGTAAGAATTTTAATTTAGTTTATGAGCTGCTGACCTAGCGGACAGGGCACACCCCCGTGTGATTGGAAGATGGGGCGGGGGGGAACAGTCTAAGAATCCCCCCACACACCATCGAAGGGTGCATTATGGAATTTTTACACACATGATAATCCATCTAAACAATTCCCACTAGAAGGTACCTTTGATCTAGATAAAATCATATACCTCAGAGGAACCCTTACATCACCAAAAGCCTCTGACAAACAGTGGGAGCAATTTGTCTATTGGTGGGAGGAAGCTACAATTGAAACTCCATGAGTCTCGAGTGCAGAGTCTGAAGGACTCCCAGGAAAAATTAAAGACTCAAGTGCAGGATTTAAAAATGAAATGTAAAACATCCGGATGCCTCCCTACTCAAACCACTTCATCAGCGCCCTCGGCTCCTTTATATCCCCAATTAGTTAAGGCTGAAAGGGAGGAGGGAAAGGAACAGGTTAATTTGAAAATTCAGCTCAGCCTAGAGATAAAGAGAAAGCTGGTCTGCATTCAAGGTCAAGAATCAACACAGTCTGCCTTGCTCTGCATGCCAGGCACCAAAAAACCCAGCTGACTGTGAAAAATATAGACAGAGGCAAAACAAAGGCAACACAAGTTACAGGACTGAGATTACATTTGCAAAGGTTGGCCGCGCAGTGAGACCCAACAGTCTGCCTTTGCGAGCCTGGAGCCAGTGTGGTTTGGGGATGCTGAAGAATCCACAGGCAGCCAGCCTGGACTGGAATACTGAGCAAAGGTCTCTGAAAGGGATGCCCCAAGAGACTCCAGGGTGAAAAAGCCAAGTGTGGAAGCAAGTTGGAGATTTTTTTTGCAGCGTTCCTCTGGACAACCTGTGCATAGGATAACCTCCCGTCCACCTCTCTCTCTGTCTCTCCTACCCCCAGGCCTGGCCAGCCTGGGCAGCGTGTTTGTGAGTATGAGAAAAAAAAAAAGATTGCAGGTGGGTCTACCCCCGGTCGTAGCAGGACCGGGCAATAAGAGGAGTTGGGAAAAAGGGAAAAGATGTGTACCTGACAGCTAGAGAAAATTGAACAGTTAAAATGCCAGTTGGCCATGTGTTCTGTCCAGGTGGTAAGCCTCACAGGAGAGGACTCAGTTAGTCTTGTGAGTGAGAATGTTTAAGAACAGGACCAGGAGGGGTGGAGGTTAGCTGAGAAGGCCACCCTCCTTGCTAAATTGGTAGTGGAACAAAGTCTGTGCCCATGGAAAGGGACGGTGCAGCAAGAGAAAAAGAATCGGGCCCAGACAAGCAGACAGGCAAGCAGAGAAGAAAAAAAATGGAAAACCAGTTGGAAACCCTCAGGGGCATGGTGACAGGACTAAGGGAAAGCAGTAAGTATAGGCATGGGGAATTTAAACCCCTGGAACAATAATTTGAATGGTAAAATCTGGGTTGATTGGGGTGTCGTTTTGGGAAAATAAGCAAGTGATTTAAAGAAAAAAAGTAAGAAGTTAACTCTGTAGTTGCTGGAGGGAATTATCAGTTGGATTTTGTAAAAACTCTAAAAGAAAAAGAATTCTTGGTTTCTTTGCAGCCATTCTGAAGGAAAAATGGGCCCTTTTCCAAAGAAATGTCTGTAAATAAATCCAGGCAAGAGACTATTTAATTAAAATCATTTGGCTATGAACATTTTAGTTGGATTAGAAAAAACATGTGGGGTGTCTATTGGAATTTAACCACCCAAATTGTATGAAAGGAATGTCAAGGAAAAGAACATGTGTAGTGTATATTGTAAAAGGGGTGAGGAAAATGCAAATATGCAATGCTACTTAATAAAAATCCTATTAGGCTCCAAGGGGCTACAATAGGTGGTGTTTTCCTTTTTGGATTACTGTGTGTTTTTGAAAACAGGAGTTAAAGGTAACAGGCAATCAGAACTCTGGTAAAAGTTAATTGTGTCCCTTTTAAGTAAAAGTTTTAACCTGTGAAAGCAAGTCAGGAAGCATCTGTGTGCTAATGCAAATTACCCAACTAATAAGGAAGAAGCCACTGAAACCTGGCCTGCCTATGAAACAAACACAGAAAAAATGGGGGTAATTCCTCTGTTTTGCCTGTAATCAGCAAGGGTATTTGTATAAGAAAGAAATATTTTAAACAATGACTGATTCTACCAGAAGGGGTAGAAATATGTTTTTATCCTTTAGAAAATTAGAGAAAGCTAATGCCAGCTAAAGAGCAATCCAACATACCATGCATTTACTGGCACAATAGAAATTGTGTTCTGTGTTCTATATCCTTGTGTTGTTTTGTCTTGTGGCTAGAATTGTTGTGTTTAATTTTCTACAGGACAGCCTAGTTCAAAACCAAATGGAAGAGTTAGAGCTAAATGCAGATACTTGTTTTATCCAACTTGGAATACTAAGTGGTTTGTCAGCCAAGTCTCGGCTATGAGCAGTGTCCTTGGGCGGGAGCCAGCATTTTATCTTTGAACTGAGTTTGCTAGTTGCAGTGTTGAATTCATTCGTTCTATGCTCCTTTCTTCTTCTTCTCTTCCCCCCTTGGCCTTTCATACCTGTAAAGGAAACTTCCAGTTTCCACTCACACACCTTTGACCATCCCTACAATGCTCTGTGATGCTTGTAATAGTGTTGGCCATGTGTAGTGCTGATCTGCCTTCCCTGGAGACTCACTGAGGGAAGAGGGTCAGCAATATAATATTGGAATAATACTGCCAGCGACATAATATTGGAAAAGCAGTTAAAGCTAGAAAAGCAGCACACCCCTTGGGGACCTTTTGTAAATATTCAGACTGATTTTATTCAACTGTCTAAACGTTGCAATTATGAGTATGTGTTAGTATTAGTTGATGTTTTTTAAGTTGTGTTGAAGCCTTCCCCTGCAGAAGGGCAGACGCCAAGTCTGTTGTGAAAATTTTGCTTAAGGATTTCATTCCAAGGTTTGGCATACCTGTGAGTATCAACAGTGATCTGTCCATTTTTACTGGACAGATTGTAAAGGAGTTATGTGCAGCCTTGCCGACCCAATGCAACCTCCACTGTCCCCACCATCCGCAGTCTGCCGGGACCGTGAAACGTCAGAATGGGATTCTGAAAAACAAACTAGCCAAGATTTGTGCAGAAACAAACTTAAAATGGCCAAATGCCCTGCCATTAGCATTGATGAATATGAGGGCCACTCCTAATCGAAAGACTGGACTTAGCCCACATGAGATCCTGACAGGGCGCCCAATGCAACTACTGGCTGTGCCCCCACTGGCCCTTGCCCAGATGGACATTCATTTGATGGATGATACAATGCTTAATTACTGCCAGGCACTAATGAAATGTGTCAGAACTTTGTATACACAGGTGGAAGAAGCACTACTCAAGGATCCTGAGCAACCCTGCCATTCGCTGGAACCAGGAGACTGGGTCTACATAAAGGTCCATCAATGAAAGACTGCTCTGACCCCGTGCTGGAAAGGCCCTTACCAAGTCCTGTTAACTACCAATACTACTGTGAAGTGCCAACGATTAACTGCCTGGACCCATGCTTCTCACTGCAAAAAGGCCCCTCCATGTCGAGATGACCCTCTGACTGCTGATCAGCCTGTCCCTCCTTCTGGTACTTCTTTTCCTCTTTCTGGACAGCAGGAGAAAAGGACAAGGTGAAGTGCTGGTAACCTCTCCCTTGTTCACTAACAGAACCACCATACATTCACCATCTGCTGGAGGAACCCGGTTATTACAGGGTGATGTGCTGGCAACCTCTCCCATGTATGATGCTGAATCACAACTGTTCCAGGAAAGAAGAAGAAGGTATGTTTGTTCCACTGAAACTGCCAAAGTCCAGGGATTCTTGACTACAAAAGACATTAAGAATTGGCCCTGGTGGAAGAGAGGGAGTATCATAACCTGGCATGGAGGAACTTGTGGGAACGGCGCTTGGGACTGTGGTACAGAGTGGTGGTTTGGGTTTATTCTGGGGACTGGGCTCTGTGCCTTCAGACAAGTACCTTCAGCATGTATAGCCCTCACTAATTGGCTTTTAGATGATGAATAGTAAAGGTGCCTTGCTGCCACGACCACTGCCCCCGCCATTATCCTCACTACCACTACCACCCCTGTAACACATCCTAAGACAGACAATACCATATACTCTGATGAAACCCAATGGCCAAGGCCTTTACAACTTAGTGATCCCTATGGGATGGTGCCAATAGTGCAGCAGCAATTTGGAATATTTTCAAAGGCCAACAACATGATGAGAAATTAAAGCAACTGGAAAAGGCCACTGGTCTTATTATTGGAGCACAGTTAACCCAGGTACAGGCTGGGGTTGGTGAATTACATGTTATTTCTGCCCTTAGTTCAATGACCCAGAAGCTGTTGACAGAGATGGTATTGAATATCACTGAGGCAGGAAAGGAATTGCAGTGGGATCTGGCATGTTCAGAAATTCAGGATTTTCTGAATGACCATGTCATGGCCATTCAGAGTGATCTTGAGCATCAGGCTTGGCCCACTGCCCTTACTAGTGCTTCAGGAATGCCATCTGATCTGTGGCCATGGAGACATACTTGGAGATTTTCAGGGTGGAAGTGCAGACGCTCACAGTGCTCTTTCCAAGCATACGGGCCAGTTGGAGGGGTGTGGGCTCCCACATCTCGAATCCTGCCGGGTCCGTGGGGAGGATGCATGTGGGAGTGGATAATTCACTGTGATATTTGGGAAATTAAACCACCTGGTATGCCTAACCGATTTATAGTCAGTGCTCCTGGAATAACACCCGACATTTGGATAGGGGTAGGGAGTCAATGGACACTTTGGCCATTAGAACCCCCACAGCTTCAGTGTGTACGTAAACTGAAGCCCAGGGAAGTTGTCTTTATGATAACGTCTGTTGGGAAGGTATAGGACAAGGAACTATCCTGATAGGACACCTGCTTTTCCAAGTGAATAACAGCTGTGTGTATGTTAAGGCCAGCACTTTGTAGGACATAAATTTTAATCTCACCATTGCTGCAGACAATAATATCATTTATTGGCCTGCCGATAGGTTCCAGATACACTTTAATTGGACTGCCTTAGCACCTGATCAATTCCAAAATTTCCTTTTACTCCTACCAGAGGTCCAGAAAATCTCTGAATTACAAGGGCAAATTCATATGCTCCAAAATATATATCAAATTGAAAAGTATTCCTTTCATACAGCCTATAGAGTGTCTACTCCATGTACTAATTATGATGTATTGTGTTTTGTGACTAAGGCTATACAACAACCCCATCACATTATTACAGTGGGATGTTAATGCTTTTAGTATTGTTGTTTAGTTTAGGATTATGTTGTTGTTGTTGTAAAGGATGTAATAATAATAATAATACCTTTCATGTTCATACTAACCATGCATTGTTGTTGCATCCAGCCAAAACCCATGAGGCTGAACCATTTGATCTAGAATCAGAAATACAAGGTTTGATGAACATGGAGGTTTAAGATTGATAGTTGTGCTGGAAACACAAAAGGGGGGAGTGTGGAAGTTGGGAAAAGCGCAGACATCTTAGTCTTCCAGGAAGAGTAAGAGTCAGGCTAACTCTTCTATTTAATAATGCGAGACTTTAATTTAGGGCCTGGGCGAGTGGGAAAAAACTGTGAGAGGTTATTTTGACCTTGTGTTAGATAAGAATGGAACGCAGATTGTATAAATAAAATGTAGCTGTATGTAACAAAAGTTATAAATGTTTGCCCTAATTGTTTATCTGTTGGAGACCTGCCTAGGGAGGGGAATCCTTGCCCTTGTGTACTCTCCTGTGCAATTGCAATTGCTCATAATAAAGCTGCTTGTTGCTTCAAAGTCAGAGTGAGGACATTGTTTTCTTCCACAAACCTCATCAGATTTCTTTTGGACTAATCCTCCAATTTGTCTAGGTCAGTCTGGACCCTATCCCTACCCTCCAGCATATCTACCTCTCCCCCCACCTTAGTGTCATCTGTGAACTTGCTGATCCATCCCATCATCCAGATCATCCATCATCCAGATCATTAAAGAAGATGTTGAACAAAACCGGCCTTAGGACCCAGTGGCGTAGCCAGGTTCTAAGTGCAGGGGGAGCAAACATAAAAAAGGCGCCCCCCCTTGGCTCCTCCTCTGGCCACACCCCCCTTGGCTCCTCCTCCGGCCACTCCACTCCCCCCCGCCCGCTGGCTCCTCCGGCTGTGCCGCGTTCCCCCCCGGCTCCTCCGGCTACGCTACAGCCATGCTGCTCCCCCGCTTCGGCGGGGCTCGGTCCGGGAGGTAGCTAGGCCAACTTGTTTCAAGCCTATCCCAGGCTTTGCTCTTGAGCATTACCGCCCGGCCGGCTATCTACTCCTCGCCGCATGCTATGCTGCGCTCAACTCGCAGCTCCAGCAGCACTACCACGGCTGGCTAGCGTATATTATTCACTGTAATTCTCCTCCCTGCTGGCCGGGTTAGCCCCTGTATTTCCCTCGTTCAGGCTGGGGGCTCTCTAGGGCAGGACGCCTTGGTGAGGGCCCTGCATAAACCTCCCATCCAGTATCCATCGCATAGCGCAGGCAGGTGAAGAATGAATGGATCATGGCAGATGTAGCCCGGCGGCGGGAACGTGGGACAGGTCCCCCGGCAGAGCATGCCGTGAGCTGACAACAGGCACGTCTCCCAGTCCCTGCCATTATTCCCCCCCTCTGATGGGCTCTCCCAGGGCGCCACCGACCCCTCCACACCCTCACAGGTGGGGCTCGGCCTGCTCCATGCCCAGGAAGCACCCCTCAGACTGCGGCCTAGGAGCCTGAGGCGCTCCAAACCGTGCAGGCCTGATCGAGTCCCCCTCCACTCACTTTAAATGCTGTGCCACAGCCTCCAACGTCCAATCCCGCATCCGGCACGTGCTGCCACTACCACCTCACCTTCCTAAACCCGGCCGCTGTGGAGTAAGAGGTACGGGTTGGCCCCAACTGTGCCTGCGCTCCGGATGGTGTCACCATGTTCCCCTTCCCCTGCTGCACATGCGCCTCGGTGTCCCCGCTGCCGCCTTCCCTCCCAGCTCGTGTGCCACCGCAAGTCCTCTGAGCCTCTCCCCTGTCCCTCCGCAGGGAAGCGGAAGTGCTTCCACTGGGCGGGACGGGATGGGAGGGTAGTGGCCTGATTGGGATCAAGCTGGCATGGGGCGGCCGCAGTGATGGAGGAGAGAAGGCGCCGGAGCCGGTTGGAAGGTTGGGAGGGAGGAGACCTTAGAGCGGCCCCCTAGGAAAAGAAGCAGATCCCCGCCCTCCAGTGCTGGGAGCAGTAGTGTAGCTAGTACAAATTCTGGTTCTAAGGACCTGGTGCCTGGATCCCATATTGCCTTGCACTGGGATTGGGAATTAGTGCTCTGACATGCAACGCCTCCTATTGTGCCAGTGTAGATCCTGCTGTTAGTACAGCTATTTGCAGGTGCCCTTGTGTTTAGCTGAAACTTTGGACTTAGTTTAATGGGGATGGACTCGGAGACTGAGAGCTAAACTGACACTACTATCCTGCTGTGTGGATCCCAGTGTGCTTGTACTGTGAATTTTTGGCATGCACATGTGGCTATATTTATCTCATTGTGCTGGTGCTACTTCCTTGATGTGATGATGACATTATGCTAAGATGAATCGTGAAAATAGTGTCGTGGTGTGATGGTGGTCACTCTGCTGTTCATGTGAATCTTGCATTTTTGTATGCTGTGTTGGTGTAGCCCTGTTGTTCCCAGGAAATTAGAGCCACAAGGTGGGTGAGGTAATATCTTTTATTGGAGCAACTTTTGTTGGTATGTGAGAGAGAGAGAGACAAGCTTTGGAGCTTTCATGGAGTTCTTTCTTCTTCCTAAAGAAGAGTTCTGTGAAAGCTCAAAAGCTTGTCTCTCTCACCAACAGAAGCTGGTCCAATAAAATATATTACCTCACCCACCTTGATATACATTCCCCCCTGCCCATATTACCTCACCCAGCTTTCCAAGAATGAGTTTTCATGATGACATGGGAAGTGCTCTGACTGGTCCTGACTTCTCTGTATCAGCCCCTCTAGCTTGCACTGCAGCCCAGTACCTGCAGATCAGGGACTCACAGACCCAGCTGGGAGGGGAAGGGCACTCCTCCTCGGCCTCTCTCTCTTGCTGCCTCCTTTTCCCGAGTGGCCTCATGATGCACAGAGGTGCTAGGTGCTGCATTGGAGAGTCTCCCAGTGCAGCCCCCAACAGACCCTGCCCACCTCTGTCCGATTGTCTCTCTTATGCGGGGGACTGTGCCCTCCTCACTCCTCGCTCCTGTGTGCTGGCTGCTTCCAGGGGCCACAGATTGCAAAGCAGCCCCCTTAGGAGAGATGAGAGGGGCTGTCCCACCGGGTACGTGCGCAGCCCCTTGGAGCACTGCTTTGCCCCGTTATATCCGAATTCGTGTTATATCGGGTAGCGTTATATCAAGGTAGAGGTGTAATTTGATATGTCAGGTGGTGCCTTTTTTTATGTGTTCGCTCCCCCTGATGTTAGAACCTGGCTACGCCACTGGCTGGGAGCCCTGCTCTGGTACCGGGGCCAGGCCCCCTGCGGGCAGTGCTGCTCAGGAGGCACTTTGCAGCCTACTGCCCGGAGAGCTGGAGCAGCAGCACCTGTGCCTGGGCAGCGGCAGCGCCTCCTCCCGTCCCTCACTTTCTTCGCCCACGCTCTGAGCCAGGCGCCCCGCTGCAGCCCCTCCACGCTGCGAAGCTGCCGGCGCTCTGACTAGTGCCGAAATGTCTTGGGCTGCCACCACAGCAGCTTCCCCCCTCCCGCCACCGAGCTGAGCCGTGCCGCACAGGGACCCAGAGCTCCAGCAGCTGCCTCCCAGACACCCCTCTCATTGGCTCACCCGCTGCTGGCCTCACTGAAATCGCTCACGCCCTCCGCCAGCCTCGCCTAGGGATTCTTTATTATAGGGGCGCCTGCTGGTGCCATGGTAAACCCTAACTAAGGCACCGCTTTTGAAAAATGTGCTGAGGGGAAGCGGCTGCTTCCCCTGCACCCCGCTAGCTACGCTAAAGCTAGGACCGACCTCTGGTGCACTGCACTTGATACCGGCTGCCAAGTAGACATCGGACCATTGATCATTACCTGTTAAGCCCAACAATCTAGCCAGCTTTCTATCCACCTTTTAGTCCATTCATCCAATCCTTACATTTTTAACTTGCTGGCAAGAATATAGTGGGAGACCGTATCAAAAGCTTTGCTAAAGTCAGGGTATATTGCATCCACCACTTTCCCCATATCCACAGAGCCAGTTATCTCATCATAGAAGGCAATCAGGTTGGTCAGGCATGACTTGCCCTTGGTGAATCCATGTTGACTGTTCCTAATCACCTTTCTCTCCTCCAAATGCTTTAAAATGGATTCCTTGAGGACTTTCTTCATGATTTTTCCAGGGACTGAGGTGAGGCTGTAGTTCTCTCGATTCTTTCTTCCTTTTTTTAAAAGATGGACACTATATTTGCCTTTTTCCAATCATCTGAGACCTCCCCCAATCGCCAGTTTTCAAAGATAATCGCCAATGGCTCTGCAATCACATCAGCCAACTCCTTCAGCACCCTCAGATGCATTAGATCTGGACCCATGGACTTGTGCATATCCAGCTTTTCTAAATAGTCCTTAACCTGTTCTTTCACCATAGAGGGCTGCTCACCTCCTCCCCTACTGTGCTGCCCAGTGCAGCAGTCTGGGAGCTGACCTTGTCTGTGAAGACCGAGGCAAAAAAAGCATGCAGTACTTCAGCTTTTTCCACATCATCTATCACTAAGTTGTCTCCCCCATTCAGTAAGGGTCCCACACTTTCCCTTTCACCTTCTTGTTGCTAACATACCTGTAGAAACCCTTCATGTTACCCTTCATATCCCTTGCTAGCTGCAACTCCAATTGTGCTTTGACCTTCCTGATTACATCCCTGCATGCTCGAGCAATATTTTTATATTCCTCCCTAGTCATCTGTCCAAGTTTCCACTTCTTGTAAGCTTCCTTTTTGTGTTTAAGCTCACTGAAGATTTCTCTTTTAAGCTAAGCTGGTCGCCTGCCATATTTACTATTCTTTCTGCACATTGGGATATTTTGTTCCTGTGCCCTCAATAAGACTTCTTTAAAATACAGCCAGCTCTCCTGGACTCTTTTCCCCACTCATATTAGCCACCCAGGAGATCCTGCCCATCAATTCCCTGAGGGAGTCGAAGTCTGCTTTTCTGAAGTCCAGGGTCCATATTCTGCTGCTTTCCTTTTATCCTTTTGTCAGGATTCTGAACTTGACCATGTCATGATCACTGCTGCCCAGGTTTCAACCCACTTCTATGTCCCCTAGCAATTCTTCCCTGTTTTTGAGCAGCAGGTCAAGAGGAGCTCTGCCCATAGTTGGTTCCTCCAGCAGTTGCACCGGGAAGTTGTCCCCAACATGCTCCAAAACTTCCTGGATTGTCTGTGCACTGCTGTATTGCTCTCCCAGAAGATGTCAGGATGACTGGAGTCCCCCATGAGAACTAGGGCCTGTGATCTGGAAATTTCTGTTAGTTGTCCAAAGAAAGCCTCGTCTACCTCATCCTCCTGGTCTATAGCAGATTCCTGCCCACGAGATCACCCTTGTTGCTCTCACATCTAAACTTAATCCAAAGACTCTCAACAGGCTTTTCTCCAGTTTCATACTGGAGCTCTGAGAAATCATACTACTTTCTTACATACAGTGCCTGCAACAACTCCACCTTTTCTCTCTCGCCTGTCCTTTCTGAACAGTTTATACCCATCCATGACAGTGCTCTGGTCATGTGAGTTACCCCACCAAGTCTCTGTTATTCCAATCATTTCATAGTTCCTTGACTGTGCCAGGACTTCCAATTCTTCCTGCTTGTTTCCCAAGCTTCTTGCATTCGTGTACAGGCACCTAAGATAACTTGCTGATTGCCCTACTTTCTCAGTATGAATCAGGAAGCCTCCCCTGTTGCACCCTCCTCCTTGTAGCCCACCTGCTCACATACCTCTGGGCTTAGGTCACCATCCCCCAGCGAACCTAGTTTAAAGCCCTCCTCACTAGGTTAGCAAGGTTGCCTGCAAAGATGCTCTTCCCTCTCTTAGTGAGGTGGATCCCATCTCTTCCTAGAAATCCTTCTTCCTAGAACAACATCCTATAGTTGAGGAATCCAAAGCCCTCTTTCTGATACCACCTGTGTAACCACACATTTACCTCCACAATTCGATGATCCCTATCTGGGCCTTTTTCTTCAACAGGGATGGACAAGAACACCACTTGTGCCTTAAACTCCTTTATCTCAGGGCCATGTTTCATAGAATCATAGAATACCAGGGTTGAAAAGGACCTCAGGAGGTCATCTAGTCCAACCCCCTGCTCAAAGCAGGACCAATCCCCAGACAGATTTTTGCCCCAGTTCCCTAAAGGGCCCCCTTAAGGATTGAACTCACAACCCTGGGTTTAGCAGGCCAATGCTCAAACCACTGAGCTATCCCTCCCGCCCTGCAGTGACTCGCTCAGGGTCATTCTTGGCAGTATCATTGGTTCCCACATGGAGAAGTAGGAAAGGGTAGTGGTCTGAGGGCTTGATCAGTCTCAGCAGACACTCCACCACATCCTGAATTCTAGCTCCAGGTAAGCAGCATGCTTCTCGAGTCTCCCAGTCTGGACGGCAGATGGATGACTCCATTCCTCTTACGAGGAAGTCCCTGATCACCAGCACCCATCTCCTCCTCTTGGGAGTGGTGGTCATAGAACCCCCATCCCTAGGATAATGCAGCCCATGCTTTCCGGTCGATGGGGTCTCCTTCTGATCCCTTCCCTCAGATGACTCTTCCAAACCACTTTCCGCTGTAGTACCTGTGCAGAGATCCTGAAAACAGTTTCTTACCTCTATCTGCATTGAGGATACATGGGTTCTCCTCCTTCTTCTTTTGGAGGTCACATGCTGCCAATTTTCTTCCCCGTTCTGCACTACCCTCTCTGATTCTTCAGCATGCTGTGCCTGCAGTACGAAACACTGACTTCTATCCAGAAAGTCTTCATTTTCTCTGATGCAACGCAGGGTTGATACTGAGTCTCTAGTCCTTGAACCTTCTCCTCCAATATGGCGACCAGCTTGCACTTTGTACAGATGAAGTTGCTTCTGTCTGGGAGAAAGACAAACATGGCACATTCTGTGCAGGTCACAACAGCTGATCGCTCACTATCCATAATATCTTCCTTCTAAGACTCTCTGCATATGTTGTATTTACTGCTCACAGAAGCCTGAAAGGCAAAAAACAACTTTGTGGGAACTCCCCCCAGGCAAACGCACTCTGTTTGCCTGTCCTCTGTTTGCCGCTCACTCAGTTCCCAACTGGCTGCCTTTTTATAAGGCTGCTGTCTCAAAACAGTTGGACTGGCTCAAAGCCTTCCCTCCAATCAACCACTCAAGGCCCACCTGGAACAAAGCACTCCCAGTTCACACTTTTCAAACAAACAGCCACATGGTCAAACAGTCCCTGCAACTAGCTCCAGTCAAACAAATTGTCACAGCAGACAGACACTCGGATATTCACCAGCTCACAACACAGCACCCCCAATGCAGCACTCACCATAGCTCCTCTCAGACAGTTCCCGCACAAACTCCCTCTGTTTGCCTGTCCTCTGTTCGCCGCTCACTCAGTTTGCCACTGGCTGCTTTTTGGCACCCCAGGGTGCAGTCTGGTAGCCACTGTAACCCCTGTGCCCCCTAACAATTCAGCTGGGTTGGCCTCTCTCACACCGCTCTGATGATGATGCCAGCCAGCTTCTCCAGGCCCTGTTATCACCCAATACAACAGCAGGTGGCACCACACACACAAAAGAGTCACCTGAGTGCTTTACCTAAACCATGGACAAACAGCAGGCACCAGTCAATTTCCCAGCCCCCAAGCCTTGCACCCTTACTGGAGTATAAACACAGAATTAGACCATCTCGCACCGCACAGGGGTCTGTGTGGTGCAAGCTCATTAAATTAGTTCGCTTCCCCCTTGATGTGGGGAAGATATGCAACAAGCCTGAGTTTATCAAGCTGAGATTTTCCCAAACACTTCATTCAAAAACACACTGGTTAAGATAAAAACAAGTTTATTAACTACAGAATGATAGATTTTAAGTAATTATAAGTGATAGCAAACAGATCAAAGCAGATTACCTAGCAAATAAACAAAAATGCAAACTAAGACTAATATACTAGATAGATAGGATTTGAATTAGCAATCTTTCACCCTGACTGATGATACAAGCAGGCTTGCAGATTCTTGAGGCACAGGCTGCCTTTGCTGTGTTCCCCTCCCCCATTCCAAATTCTTTGTCTTCCAGAGGTTCTTTCAGGTATTGAATTGTGGGGGAATGAAGACAAATCATGATGTCACTGACCATCTTTTATAGATGTGACGGGTTGGACCCCCCCTTTTGGGATGACACCTGATGTACTGGGATTTCACTGATCTTGCCTGCTCCATTAGCCTGGGCTCCCTTTCCTGTTTTGCTGAATTAGGCTATCAGGCCTCTGGCAGCACACACATCAGCTGTAGAATCACACAGAGTCACAGTATTGCTCTAAATTCTTTATTTTTAAGGTACAACTCTTTAACTCCTTATTGCACAGTTACAGGACGTTACCAAATATTCTATGAGAGAGGGACCTCGCTACAGGAGCTTAGTCTGAAAAAGGAAGAAACAGTTTGCTTAGGTCTGTGCCTTGGTTTCCCCACTCTGCAGCAACTGCTCAACAAGTACTACTTGATTAGGGTCACATGCTGCCCACATTCTCCACCAATTAGTTACCAGATTTGCCCGCTACTTTGGGGTATGCTCATTTATTGGGGTTACTCTTCTGGGGGAGGAGTTTTTTCTGTAACTCTATCAATGTACTCCTTGTGTCACTTGTGTTCTTATACGGAGCTATACTTCTCCCTTCTGCAAGTTCCCTACCAATGGAGCTATACTGCAGGACCTATGTTCCCCAGGGCTGGGTTTTTCCAGCCCTAAAATCAGATGAACACACACACACACATTAACAGAGCACATCTGAGAGGACCAGGTTAATCAGCACTCCCAAGCTGACCCCTTATATGTCCCTGGGCTGGGTCGAGCAGCACTTCCAAGCTGTGACCCTCATATGCCCCAGGTTCAGCACGTCCCTATCCCCACTTTCACATTACAATTGTTCTGGTAGTAACCCACAGGATTTTTGGGTGCTGCAGGGATCTTTAGCTTAGGTACGAGGTGCGTTGCTGCAGAGCGAATGAGGAAGTACACTGTCAAGTACACTGCTGCCTAGTTGGATGACGTGATGATATACAGCTGCTGCTGGAAGGACCACCTGAACCAGGCTGCAGCTGTCCTGAGGACCCTAAGGGGGGAAGGTCTCACCATGAACTCCAAGAAGTTCCAGATCGGGTGGCAAAAGACAACCTATCTCGGTTACACCTTGGGACGAAGCACATTACACCCCCTAATCAGGAAGGTGCAAGGTCTCCAAAACCACCTGACCCTGATCACTAAGAAGCAGGATTGACAGTTCCTGAGGCTGGTGGGATACTACCGGTGCTTCGTACCTGACTTTGCCACCATTGCTGCCCCCTTAACCAGCCTGTTCACCAAAGACCAGCCACAGCGCATCCAGTGGTCCCCCGAGTGTGAGAAGGCATTCCCCACATTGAAAGACCATCTCTGCCAAAAACTGGTGTGATATAGCCAGGCACAGCTCATTTTCCAAACAGATGCCTCAGCAGTGGGACTGACTTCTGTCCTCTCCCAAGTCATCAATGGGGAGGAACACCCAGTCCTCTTTATTAGCCAGAAGCTATTCCCAAGATAACGAAACTACTTGGTAATTGAAAAAGATGCCCTAGCCATTAAGTGGGCAGTAGAGGCCCTCCAATATTACCTCCTCAGTAACCCCTTTGTAGTGGCTCCAACAAATGAAGCACATCAATGCTGGCTGATGCCTTACAGCCATTTGCCTTCACCGTACAACATCAAGCCGGTAAGGAGCATGCCAACCTGGACGCATCGTCACAACTGGGGGAAGGAGACCTGAGCAGCCCCAGAGACTGGGAGCTGTGCTTGAGGGACTGTAGCAAAGGAGTGTGGCATCCCTCAGAACCAGACAGGGACAGCCAGACACCACCTAGTGGGCTGAACCAGGAAAACCTCGGCCGCCACACTGGAAGCAGAAGGGCAGGATGGGAATAGGAAGTATAAGAGGCAGCCATGCAGTTCAGTTGAGCAGGAGCCGCAGAGGAAGCCAGACACCCCCCAGTCCACTGCTGGAGCCAGACCACAGAAGACTTCTGCTATCCTGAGGACACATTCAAGATACCACAACTGCCACACACTCCCAATGCTGAGGAGCTGCTGGGATTGCCACTGGCAGTGTACCCCGGGTTGATGGTGGAAAACCCCAGCGTTCTGCTAAAGCCTGAGGGGAGGGGAGGAAGTGGCCCAGGGAGAGCCGACTACTGTGTGGCTATGTTGCTGGCTGACTCTAGGTCAGCGTGTTGCGACTGGATCCCCACTGACCCAGTGGCAGACCACTCTGCCAGTGTTAGGGCCCTGGGCTAGGACACAGTAGTCTGGTGGGCCCATTTCCCCCTACACCTTGCCACCTCACCCCTGGGGTGGCAGCCTCCCCACCAGAAGACCTGATCTAGTCTACCATCCGATGAACTAAGGCCGTAGACTGTTTGCTTGGTGCTCACCCCTTGCCCGAGCCCTAGACTGTTGGCTTGGGGTTCAGCCCTGGCGTAAGCCCTAGACTCTTTGTGTGGTGCTGCACCCTGGCTGAGGCCCTAGGCCCCTGAACTATTTTCAGCTACACTGCCTGAAGGTTAAAGCCCCTGGGCCCCTGAACTATTCATGGCTCTACCCTGCCTACAGGGTTGGAGCCAGAGACTGCTAATTTCCCCTTGCTTAGACTGTTGTTTTAGGAGTGTGTCAACAAAGGGGCATGGCCTCCCTCAGAGACTGACAGCGAGGGACAACCATATCCACCTATGCTCCTACACTATACTTGGTTCTGCCGCAATGCAGGGGGATAGTCTACATCAGTGGTCTCCAACCTTTTTACACCCAAGATCACTTTTTGAATTAAGGGCAATTCAGGATCTACCCCGCCCCTTCCCTGAGGCCCTGCCCCTTCTCCAAAGCCCTCCACTGATCACTCCATCCCCCCATCACTCATTCTCCCCACCCTCACTCACTTTCATCGGGCTGAAGCAGGGGGCTGGGGTTCAGGAGGGGGTGTGGGCTCTGGGCTGGGGCCAAGGGGTTTGTAGTGTGTGAGGAGGCTCTGGGCTGAGCCTAGGGCAGGGGGTTGGGGTGCAGGAGGAGGTAAGGGGTGCAAGCTCTGGCACGGTGTTTGGGTGCAGGAGGGGGCTCCCGGCTGGGACAGAGTGTTGGGGTGCAGGAGGGGGTGCAGGGTGCAGGCTCTGGGAGGGGCATCAGGGCAGGGGGTTGGCATGCACGAGGGGTTTGGGGTGCTGGTTCTAGGAGGGGGCTCAGGGCTGAGGGTTGGGGTGCGGCCTCCTGCTGGGTGGCACTTACCGTGGGCGGTTTCCAGTTGGCGGTGCAGCAAGGCTAAGGCAGGCTCCCTGCCTGCCCTGGCCCCGCACCGCTCCCGGAAGGGGCCAACGTGCCTCTGCAGCCCCTCGGAGGGGGACAGGGGGCACGTGGCTCTGCGTGCTGCACCTCTCTGCAAGCACTACCCTCAAAGTTCCCATTGGCCACAGTTCCCGGCCAATGGGAGCTATGGGGGCAGTGCTTGCAGGCAGGAGCAGCGCACAGAGACTCCTGTCCTCCCCCCCGCCCCCGCCCAAGGCCATGGGGCCATGCTGGCCACTTCTGGGAGCAGCATGGGGCCGTAAGGGCAGGGGGAATGCCTTAGCAGCTGCTCTGCTACACCGCCAGAGATCACAATCGACTGGGAGAGTCCCCAGGATTGACCAGTCGATCGCAATCGATGGGTTGGTGACCACTGGTCTACATGACCTCTCAAGGTCCCTTCCAGTTCTACATTTCTATGATTCTCTGATAATATTTAACACCTTCCTCTAGGTTTGAAGAAATGCACATTCTACATGGGGCTGAATATGAAAGCCACACAGAAGCTCCATCTGGTACAACATGCTGCAGCTGATATCTCGTATAAGCGAGACTGAAGAGAACACATCACACAAGTGCCCATAGGCTCACTATAGGATTCCAGAACCACTTTGTACTCATTCTGAAAACTCTTTACAGGCTAGGAGGTAGGGCCATCCCTAGGCATACACAGAATACGCAGCTGCGTAGGGTACCATGAAATTTGAGGCACCAAATTGCCCCAGATTTCATGGTGCCCTAAGCAGCTGGGCTGCGCCCACTGCAAGGGGATGGGCTGTCCCTAGGGGCTGTGGGGCCCAGGACAACTCCCTCCGCCCGTCTCTTAGTCTTCCCCCCTGCTCCGCTCCCGGCCTGCCCCCATTCTACCTCTTCCCCTCAAGCCTCTTCCCCCAGCAATGGACCCAGCCCAGAGGATTATCAGGGGGCCCGTGCTGGCAGCAGGGGTCGGGCGCAACCCCACACTCGCTGTCAACAGTGGGAAGTGGAGCAACCTGGCCCCAGCCCGCTCTACTCCGCCAGCTCCCAGCCGCATCACTCTGCTTCCCGCTGCCAGTGAGTGCTGGGGGCGGTCCTTCCCCCTCCCCTAAGCGACATGGTTGAGGCCGGGGTGGGGAAAGCAGAGCAGGCTGGGGCCGGATTGCTCCACTTCCCGCTACCAGTGAATGCAGGGAGAGGTCCTTTCTCCAATGCCTCCCCCCACAAGCAACACGGCTGGGGCGGGGGGAGATGAGCAGGCTGGGGCTGGGTCACTCCACTTCCTGCTGCTGGTGCCAGGCCCCTCACTAATCCCCTGGACCCAATGTGAGGCCCCCCCAAAGCATCCCCCCCACAGCTCCTGCCTCTGCAGTTCTGCAGCCCTTGAGTGTGAGTGCCCCCCCCCCCCCCGCGGGAGGGGGAAGCTGCATTGGGCACCATAATTTATAGGGATGGGGCTGCTAGGAGGGCTTGACTTTTTTGAAAACCACTGAACTCTCTGAGTCTCCAGGATCGGTATGCTTTATGGAGACATTGCTGTTGATGTAACCTGTAACCTGAGATGATACTCTAGGGAACCATGGATGAGGTATTCTTGGTTGAGGGCCTTGGCTGTGAAACTCCTCCCCCACTTCCAAAGATCAGGAGAGTCCGTCTGTCTACCTTCAGGGCACAATACAGGACCCAGCTATATGCACAAGCCTGTCTTCCATGATGAATGCCCATTGCCATTTCTCATGGAATTAATAATAATCCCCCCAAAAAATCTTAAATAATATCAGTTGAAGCTGTAGCGGGCCGGTGTGGCTCCCCTCCTCCCCGGAGAGGGTTGAGCCCCGGACACAGGAAGGGGCGGGGCTACAGAGTGGTGAGCCCGCCCCTCAGAGGGTCAGACGGCGACCCGGAAGGATAAAAGCCGGGCCTTCCAGCTCAGTCAGTGCCCAGCCACCGGGGAGAGCAGACCTGTCTGACGGAGCTCCTGACGGAGGAACCGCTGGAGCCCCGGGCAGCTGCCTGGATTGGCCGAAGAGCACCCTATCCCGCTACTGGGAAGACCTGCCGGAGCTTCCCCGCGCCACCTATGACGAGGAGCCAGTAGGAGCCTCCCCGCTAGCGTGCTGTTACCCCGAGGAACCCCCGGAGCACAGTTGGCTGGACTTCCCCGAGGAACTACCCGATCTACCCCCCAGCCCGGGTTGTGAGGAGCCCATGCAGTGGGACTTCCCGGGACCAGACGCCGTGGACCAGGTAGGACCAGAGGGGGATAGTGGAAGTGGCCCAGGGGCAGCCGACCTCAGTCAGGCTGCTGACCTGACCGAGCCCATGTCAGTGTGTTGCGGTCAGGATCCCCACTGACCGTCAGCGGTGACGACCGCTGCCTAGGGCCCCGGGCCGGGACACAGTGGAGTGGGTGGGCCTGTGTCCCCCCTGCCACCCCACTCACGGGTGGCAGTTATCCCCCTCACCCTATGGCTCAGCCTGCCACAAGAGGCCTGAGCCCCTGTACTGCTCCTGGCTCAGCCTGCCACAAGAGGCCTGAGCCCCTGTACTGCTCCTGGCTCAGCCTGCCACAAGAGGCCTGAGCCCCTGTACTGCTCCTGGCTCAGCCTGCCACAAGAGGCCTGAGCCCCTGTACTGTTCCTGGCTCAGCCTGCCACAAGAGGCCTGAGCCCCTGTACTGTTCCTGGCTCAGCCTGCCACAAGAGGCCTGAGCCCCTGTACTGCTCCTGGCTCAGCCTGCCACAAGAGGCCTGAGCTCCTAGACTGTTTGCTGCCCAGCCCCTGCACCAGAGGGCCTGGACCCTATCTAAACTGTTTGCTGCCCAGCCCCTGCACCAGAGGGCCTGGGCCTTTTCTAGACTGTTTATACTGCTTACCGCTCAGCCTGACAGCAAAAGGCCTGAGCCCCAACTGACTCTGTCTTCATTACTTAGCCTTAAAGGGACAGGACAGAGCACCCCCGTGAGACCAGCGGGCCGGTGTGGCTCCCCTCCTCCCCTCAGAGGGTTGAGCCCCGGACCCGCCTGTTACAAAGCACATAAAGGTGAATTCTAGGTGTAATTTATGTAAAATATGATTTTCTTAAAAATCTTGGTACCTAGTTACTACAGTGAGGACATATTAGAAATGCACAGCTAGTGCTTCTACCAGGATTAGCTATCACATGGATTTCTAATTGGAAATTTTCTGGATGTCTAGAAGAGCATATTATACAGCAGTGGTTTTCAAACTTTTTTCTGGTGACCGAGCTGAAGAAAATTGTTGATGCCCATGACCCAACTGAGCCGGGGATGAGGGATTTCAGATGTGAAAGGAGCTCAGGGCTGGGACAGAGGGTTGAGGTGCGGGGTGAGGGCTGTGGGGTGGGACCGGGAATGAGGGATTTAGGGTGTGGGAGGGTGCTCTGGGCTGGGGCAGGGGGTTGGGGTGTGGGAGGGGGTCAGGGCTCTGGGCTGGGAGTGCAGGCTTTGGCGTGGGCCTGGGGATGAGGGGTTTGGGGTGCAGAAGGGGATGCTGGGTTTTAGGGGGGCTCAGGGCTGGGGCAGGGGGTTGGAGTGTGGGAGGAGGTCAGGGCTCTGGGGTGGGGCCAGGGATGAGGGGTTTGGGGTGCAGGAAGGGGCTCTGGGTTTGGGGGGGCTCAGGGCTGGGGCAGGGGATTGGGGCATGGGGTTGAGGCATGGGCTTACCTCAGGCGGCTCCTGGTTGGCGGTGCAGTGGGGGTTCTAAGGTGGGTTTCCTGCCTGTCCTGGCACCACAGACCACACTGAGCCCCAGAAGCAGGTCCAGCTCCTAGGCGGAAGCGCTCAAGCAGCTCTGTGTGGCTCTTGCCTGCAGGCACTGCCCCCTTCAGCTCCCATTGGCCGGGAGTGCAGGCCAATGGGAGTGCAGGGAACCGGCCAATGGGAGTGCAGAGCCAGTGCTCGGGGTGGGGGCAGCACACAGAGCCCTGTGCCCCCCCCCCCCCCGCCTAGGAGCCAGACCTGCTCAGAACAGGTAGGGACTAGCCTGCCTTAGCCAGGCAGCACTGTCAACGGGACTTTTAATGACCCGGTTGGCAGTGCTGACCAGAGCCATCATGACCCTGCGCCTTACATTCCATGACGCAGTACTGGTTCACGACCTGCAGTTTGAAAACTACTTAGAGAGCAGTTTCTCTGGCTCTGGCTCTTTCCTGCCTTGGCATGTGTTCAAACTCTCCACATTTACCTACAGCATGTTGAGTACCCACAGCAGGGTCACTGCTCCCCACATGGACGCTCTGCTCCATCCTGTGCATGTTTGCTCACCTCAGATCATGTAAGAGCAGAGGAATATCTGGCCACTAAACATGTCAAATAATAGTAAAGTGGTCTTGGTGGTGGTTACAGCATGACAAAGCTGTTATCTGTGGGGATCTGGCAAAACATGGTCCACAAATTAACCCTTTCCTTTGCTGAAGATCCCAATTTAATGATTAAGTCCTATTGTATGCATCTGTGAACTGCCTGTTTATGTCTTGAACATTAGTGTTGCTAATTGCGGCTATTACACTCCATTGTTATTTCACCCAATTAGCTCAAGAAATTCCTGTTCTTAAAGTGACTTGGTCTTCCCAGGGTTTGTTATTGTGCAAACACAGGCAACATGCACTAGTGAAAGCTGCTGTTGTTTGTAGTAAGGTAGTCAGTAATCTATGTACTTAATACCTTTTAATGATAATTTTCATTACTCAGATATAATGCATTCCAACTCCTATAAATTTCATCACATCACAATAAAGACTTTTTAAATCCCTTATCAGTTTTATGCTTTTAATTGAAAGCTGTAATTATTTATTCATTTATTTATTTGCTGAGCATAAAAGACAATGGGATGGATAGGGCCAAATTACTCTTTTGGACACAAGATGCTAATTGTCTAAAGAGAACTGATCATTCAAGACCAAGGGAGACTAAGGAGAGTAGCAGATGCATGAATATACAAAAGTTCCTACTGTTAAGGCCACAGCTTTAAGTGTTTACATTCAAACCACATTCCCATGTGAGATTTAAATGTATAGAAAGAACATACACAAAAGAGTTTTAGTGTTTTATGTAAATTTCATCTGACTTCTCAGGATTTTCATGATCACAGCATATTTGAGCCCAGGGAAGGAGCAACTTGTTTTCCCCTCTATGTGAAGCTAAATGTTAAAGTTTTTGTTTGTTTGTTTTGGTGGTGGTTGTGTTTTGTTTTTGTACTCTGCAATAGTAAATAGAGGAGCCTATCATATCTAGGCTCTGGTTTTAAGATTGTGAGCTTAATTCTTGGCTTGCAATTCTATTGTTGGATCCTTGCCTTGAACTGATGGTCTTAGATGTGGGGAGAAAGAGGAGGAACCAAGCTAAAAATAAAGTGAAACAAAATGCTAAATATCGCTATTGCGTAGATAACACTTTCCTAGATGTCTTAGCTGTAGCTTACTTTCAGACAGATATGACTAGCATACTTCGATTTCACAGGCAAAAATTATAATTTGTATCTTGTACTGTGTTCGTAATATTCTGATTTGCTTCTAACAGTACTGCTCAACACAGTCACAACATCAGCAATAGAAATGGGCTCCATTTTCAAATACATAACAGACAAAGAACAACATTTCACAGCACAGGTGTAAGATGCAGCTCAAATTACTCCTTTGAGCTACTAAATGTTACTGGATGGGTGCCCACTGCTGACATGACACCGCATAATTATATAACTACTGTGATATCAGATGCTGTGTAGCATATATATATATATATATATAGTCACAGTATGCTAGTCATATCTGTCTGCAAATTAGCTACAGCTAAGGCATCTAGGAAAGTGTTATCAACTTTATATCTATATCTATAGGTTATATAGGTATATCTATCTATCTATGTTAAAGGTATGTGCATGTGTGTATATAGATAGATAGATATAGACAAGCCTTATCTTGGGAAACTTCTGTCATTTTGTTTCCGTTTTTCTTTTTCCTGGTTTTTGTTTTTGATTCACAGCCTGTAGCAATATGGATCCTTTCCTTTGCTCACTTATGACAGACTCCTGCTAAAATTCTAAACATATATATATATATATATATATATAACAGTTTTTTTTCCCGAACATTAACTTGTAGTTACTTTTGCTAAGAAATCCAACACTTACATTTAGGGCTGGCTAAATAATTTTAAAAAATTGTGACTAAACTACTCACTGACTGCCAGAAAAATTATGAATAATTCAATTAATAGTTTTTGATCTTCTAAATAGAGCTGGTTGAATAGGGGAAAGTACTGATGAATAACTGGACAATCAATGGAAAAACTGTCTAACTGAAGACTGTTATTCAGTCAGATATATTTATGTTGTCCAAGAAAGTTATAATTTGGAAATTATTTATCGTTATATTCTTAGAATATAGCAGTTGTCAAAAAGCAAACAATAAATAAAATGGGATAGAAAACAATGAAGATTATTGCCATATTATAAATCACTGGTACTGAGTACTGTGATCAGTTCTCAACCCAGCTCAAAAGAGACAACAGAAATAAAAGAGATCAGCAGATAGATAACAAAAATTATTAGCCACATTGAAAGGTTTCTGTTTGAAGAGAGACAGAAACAGCCTGGGACTTAAGTTTAGAAAGGAGATAAATAAGGCCTGGTCTACACTAGGACTTTAATTCGAATTTAGCAGGGTTAATTCGAATTAACCATGCACCCGTCCACACCAGGAAGCCATTTAATTCGACATAGAGGGCTCTTTAGTTCGAATTCTGTACTCCTCCCCGACGAGGGGAGTAGCGCTAAATTCGACATGGCTATGTCGAATTAGGCTAGGTGTGGATGCAGATCGAACTTAGTAGCTCCGGGAGCTATCCCACAGTGCACCACTCTGTTGACGCTCTGGACAGCAGTCCGAGCTTCGATGTTCTGACCAGCCACACAGGAAAAGCCCCGGGAAAATTTGAATTCCTTTTCCTGTCTGGACAGTTTGAATCTCATTTCGTGGTTGGACATCGGGGTGAGCTCAGCAGCACCGGCAGCAATGCAGAGCTCTCCAGCAGAGGAGTTCATGTAATCTCTGAATAGAAAGAGGGACCCAGCATAGACTGACCGGGAAGTCTTGGATCTGATCGGTGTGTGGGGTGAGGAGTCTGTGCTTTCGGAGCTGCGCTCCAAAAAACAGAATGCAAAGACCTACGAGAAGGTCTCCAAAGCCATGAGAGACAGAGGATACAGGCGGGATGCAACGCAGCGCCGTGTGAAAATCAAGGACCCCAGACAAGGCTACCAAAAAATCAAAGCGGCAAACGGACGCTACGGAGCCTGCCACCACTGCCCCACCAGTGACCATGGACTCTGACGATGGGACAGTGTCGACGGACAGTTCCTCGGCGATGTTCACGGACGGGGAAGATGAGGAAGGGTTTGTGGAGGACGAGGCAGGCGACAGCGCTTACAACGCTGGTTTCCCCGACAGCCAGGATCTCTTCATCACCGTCACGGAGATCCCCTACCAACCCTCCCCGGCCGTTAACCTGGACCCTGAATCAGGGGAAGGAGCAGTCGGTAAGTGCTTTAAACATGTAAACTTTTATTCTTAATATAACAGGAAGCTGAAGTATGTGAAAAGGAGGTCTACATATATGGGGATAGAACAGAAATCCTCCTGGGAGATCTTCACGAAGCTCTCCTGGAGGTAATCGAAAAGCCTCCGCAGGAGGTTCCTGGGGAGAGCTGCCTTATTGGGTGCTCCGTGGTAGCACACTTTTCCACGCCAGGCTTTCATGAGGTACTCAGGGAGCATTGCCTCCCCGAGCACGGCTGCATAGGGCCCTGGTTTGTGCTGGCTTTCACGCAGCATGCGCTCTCTATCTCCTTCAGTGACCCTCCTCAGGGTGATCTCGCTCGGCGACTCCTGCATCTAATTAGGGGAATTACTGTAATGTTACGCCTGGTCCAAAGTATTTTTAAAAAATCTCCGGACAGATGGCATAGCAGAGACTCAGCACGCTGCTGCGTGACAAGCGTAACGGAAAGCCAAAGAATCAAATGGACGCTCATGGAGGGAGGGGGGACTGAGGACGCAAGGTATCCCACAGTTCCTGCAGTCTCCGAAAAGCATTTGCATTCTTGGCTGATCTCCCAATACCTGTACAGTCAAACACATTGTCCGCGGCGGTTCAGGGCATAGCTCGTAAATGTACCCCCCTCCCACACCCCCAGAAGGAAAAGGGAAAAAAATCGTCTCTTGACTCTTTTAAATGTCACCCTATGTGTACTGAATGCTGCTGGTAGACGTGATGCTGCGGCACTGTACTGTAGCAACCTCCCCCCCCCCCTTATGGGTGGCTGACGGTGCAATATGACTGGTATCCGTCGTCATCATCATCAGCCTTGCTGTAGATGGTGTAGTGCAATACGACTGGTACCCGTCCTCGTCATCAGCCCATAAGTAGACGGCCTGCTAACCGTCTTCATCATAGCAACAGGGGGCTGAGTTCCATCAGCCCCTGCCCTTCATGTGTAAAGAAAAGATTCTGTACTGCCTGGACTGTCATAGCAGCAGGATGCTGTTTTCCTCTCCCACACACTGCTTAATGTCCTGTCTAGACAATCATAGCAGCTGGAGGCTGCCTTCCCCTTATTTCATTTCAGTAACAAGTCACTGTTTCTTATTCCTGCATTCTGTATTACTTCAGCACACAAATCAGGGGACACTGCAACGGTAGCCTGGGAAGGCTGGGGGAGGAGGGAAGCAACAGGTGGGGTTGTTGCAGGAGCACCCCCTGTGAATGCCATGCAGCTCATCATTCCTGAATAATCTGACACGGAGCGGCTGTGCTCTCTGGTTCTCTGAAACACTGGATCTCTACTACACTAGCCCCATATTCTATGCAGGAATTATTCTATATTTAGATACCATAAAGGTGGGATTGACTCAGGGAGTCATTCCCAGTTTTGTCTTTTGTGCCCCCGGCTGATCTTAGCCAGGGCTACCTATGACAGCAGCAGAAGGTATAATGCAATACAACTGGTAACCATCATCACCTTGCCAATTTACAATGGCATGGTACAGTATCGCTGATAACCATCTCTGCTGTCATGCAAAAGCAAATGAATCCTGCTGTGTAGCGCTGCTGAATCGCCTCTGTCCGTGGCATCTAGTACACATACGGTGACAGTGACAAAAGGCAAAACATGCTCCATGGCTGCCACGCTATGGCATATGCCAGGGCAATCCAGGGAAAATGGGCTCGAAATGATTGTCTGGCGTTGCTTTCCCGGAGGAAGGAATGACTGACTACATTTACTCAGAACCACCCGCGACAATGAAATTTGCACCATCAGGCACTGGGATCTCAACACAGAAGTGCAAGGGTCGGGGGACACTGCGATGGGGTAGAACAGGGGCAGAGTTTATGCTTTCAGGATTGCCTGCTGCAGGAGTGTGGACGAGATAGGTGCTGTGCATGGTGTTGTTCACAGACACAGACTAGACTGTGTTCATTGTTTGCAAAAATGTATCTTTGCAAGGAATTCACTCCCTTTCTCCCATCACACAGCTTCGACTGTCTCCAGACCTGCCACAGCATCCCCCTCACAGAGGCTGGCAAAGATTAGGCGGCGAAAGAAAAAGACACGGGACGAGATGATCGCTGAAGTTATGGGGTGTTCCCGAGCCGACGCGGACCAGCAGAGCCAGTGGAGGGAGACCCTCTCTCTGTACCAGCGCTCACACAACGAACGGGAGGAGAGGTGGTGTGAGGAAGACAAGCAGGCGACTCAAACGCTGCTTGGACTAATGAGGGAGCAAACGGACACGCTCCGGCGCCTTGTGGATGTTCTGCAGGACCGCAGCCAGGAGGACAGAGCCCCCCCGCAGCGTATCTGCAACCGCCCTCCCCCGCCACAAAGTCCCATTCCTCCCGTCACCCAAAGTAACCAGAAGGAGTGGCGCCAGGGGCCGTGAAAACTGTCACTGCACCCCAGCAGAGTGCTCAAGTACCCAAAAGCTCTCATACCCTAATTTTTGACAATTCCTTCCCTTCCTGACTCACCCAGGCCCCAATCCCAGTTTCATCCCCTGACTGTCTGGTTAATTATTAAAAATACTTTGCTGTTAATTACTGTTTCCGTCATGCTTTTTTACACAACGCTGTGTTTGAAGGGGTGGGTGGGTGGGTGGGGAAGGGGGTAGGGTATTGCATAGGACAGTCACCTTTAGCCGGGTACAGAGACGGGGGCAGGACCAGTAGCAGGTCACACACACAGTGCAGTCAGTAGGCACCCTGGTCAGTATGGGAGGTGGTTTGCAGATTCTGTGTGGGTGGGGGGGTACGTGACTTTGTAGCGGGGGAGGGGGGTTACAGATCTCATTCCACGGTCCCTGTCCTGGACCACAGAGCCACGCAGCAGAGGAATCTGTATCCGTCCTCCCCCGCCGCAAGGCCACATAGCCCCCGCACACAGAGTCCCAAAAAGGAGGGATGGCAGGCTCCGTTGAAACAACCAGTCCGGCACTGCGGACCGCTCTGGGATCAGGAGCCTGTCATTCCTCGAGTTTAGAGGCGGTCTTTACATCACCGCACACCCTACCCAGCACAGTCTGCGTCCCAGTTTCAACCCTTTAACGCAAAGTAATCAATAAAGAAACCTTTGTAAAGTCACAGTGGAACATGTGTTTTATTTTTAAACGTGTGTTGGAAGTGGGGGAAGCGGGGTGGACGGGGTATGTAACTGCAGATGCTGGTCAACAGTAACTTGGTAAAGAAACAGGGGCAGGTTCAGCTTCTCTGTAAAGAAACTGAACAGTCACAGGTCACGCTGCTCGCTGGTACTTGAAGAGTTCCTTGTTGCTGTGCAAGGCGCCTGCACAGAGCTTCACGAGCCAGGGCATTAGCGGGTAGGCTGGGTCCCCGAGGATCACTATAGGCATCTGCACATCCCCAAGAGTTATTTTGTGGTCCGGGAAGAAACTACCTTCCTGCAGGCATCTAAACAGACCAGAGTTCCTGAAAACACGCACGTCATGAACCTTGTCCGGCCACCCGACGTTGATGTTGGTAAAACGTCCCCCATGGTCCACCAGTGCTCGCAGCACCATTGAAAAGTAGCCCGATTTCTCAGCAGCTGACTGTGGAAGAGGTGGACGATAAGGTGCGAGGAGTTGACAACGGCCATAACTGCAGTGGGCTCCGTGCTCACAGTGCTGTGGCGCCCGCGCTGTCACTGAGCAGAAAAGTGCACGAACAGATTGCCCGCAGGCGCTTTCGGGGAGGGAGGGAGGGCGTGATTGACGGTTCAATGATGACAGTTACCCAAAACCACCCTCGACACATTTTTTCCCCCAGCATGCATTGGGGGGAAATCCCAGAATTCCAATGGGCAGCGGGGAGTGCAGGAACTGTGGGATAGCTTCCCACAGTGCACCGCTTCCAAATTCGATGCTGGCCCCGTTACTGTGGACTCACACAGTCAAATTAGTATATTTAGTGTGGATACACAAATTCGACTTCATAAGGTCGATTCCACAAATTCGACTTAAGTTGATTCGAAATAGTCTTGTAGTGTAGACATACCCTAAGAGGGGACACAATAATGGGAGAATGTAAATGGACACTATTATTTAGCTGCTCCTATTTTTTCTTTCCCATCCAATGAAAGTTAAGGGCTACAAATTTAACGCTAATAAAGGAAATACTTTTTTTTACACAAAACACAATTTGCAGAACTCATTCCCACCAACTATCATCTGATCAAGAGCTAAGCAGAATTCATAAAAGGATTAGGGCCGGATTTTTAAAGGTATTTAGGCATTGCTACTCTCAGTATAGCAATACCTAATTGATTTAGGAGCCTAAATCTCATATTCAAAATGGATTTAGGTACTTGGGAGTCAACATTGATTGAAAGTCAATTAGATTTAGGCTCTTAAATCAGGTGTTGCAATGCTGAATGGAGCATTACATTAAAAATACCTTTAAAAATCTCAGCATTAGACATTTATTTATATAGATAATAAAAACATCCGCAGTTACATTGGAGAGATACATGTGAGGGGGTGTCCACTCCATACCAACCCTAAAAGAGTTAAAGAAGCTCAAAAAAGGCCAATTAATGTGATAGACCCCCACATAAGGGGATTAGGCTGGCAACACAACTCCTGATTGAAAGATGAAGCTCACCTGAGCAGGCATGGGCTGGGCTCCTATAAAGCCAGGAAGCTAGCAACAGAAAGGGTTGAAGTGAGGAAGTCTGCAGTCATCCTCTGTGCATTAGAGTGGGAAGAAGGGATCCCAGAAAAAGAGTAGGAGCCTGGCCCTGAGGGAAGTGCATACGTTAAAGCAGGGGTGGGCAAATGTTTTGGCTGAGGGGGCTGAGTCATGAAGAGGAAGCTGAAGCTCCTGGAGTGAGAGAGGGGCTAGCGAGAGAGAGGACAACAGATTGAGAGACCGCAATGGGGGATGGGGGTGGATCTGGAAGAGAGGTATTCCCCAGAGCAGTCAGGCAGAGGTGCCACCTGTAGGAGTGACTAGCCTGTGAAAATACTATATATATATATAAGAGAGAGAACCCTCATGCTTCAGGACATAAGGCAATTACAAAACTGTCAGGGATTAGGAGGAAAGTTCCCCTTTATGCAGGCTATTTGACAATTGTTCATTATGGAGGTTCTAGCACTTTCCTTTTACGCACCTGCCTCTCTTGTAATAGTTAATTGTTAAGCACTGACAGCAGGGTTAATGCTGTACAAAACATGAGGGAAGTCAAGATGAAATTCAGAGGTGACATAAATAGGACTATGAGTTATACATTGATCAGAAAATTGGTGCAACTGGCAAAGACGTGACTTGTATCCACTTGGCATTCTGTGGGTGTACGAAATGAGTCTGACTTTCACCAATGGCCAAATTATGTTCTCCCTGATCTCAATGGCAAAACTCACATTGAGTTCAGTGTTAACAGGATTTGGCCCCAACTCTCTGTTCTGTAGAGTGCAAATTTAGCCTCTGGAATTATTGGATGCAATTTGCACTGATGTATGGAGATGTCTAACTTGGATTTTTCTCTGTAAACTCCTTCGTCTTTATTTTATTTTTCTATTTAAAATGATACTGAAGCCAAGTTAGTTTATTTTAGGAAGGCTCTGGGATGATGGTGATACACAATGCTATGGGAACCATTTTATTGACACTAGGTCTGAATTTGGTCCTATGTGTCTAGTATTGGAAACATTTCTGCTTTTCATATAGAAAAATGTGTTCTTTTATCAGAAAGCTTGTTCTAACTATTTATACAGTATGCAGTACCACAATATACAAACTAACAAGTAAATGTGTTCAAGAAATTAATTAAGGAACTTTGGAGACAAATTTACTGCTGGCATAAACATGAACCATTCACTCCATTGACTTCAATGGCATTACATACAGCATTTACGCCAGCAGGGAATTTGTCCATCTGCCTTTTGTTCAGAACTGCTGCTTGCACTGGTTGCTGGCAGCTTGTTTTTAGTACAAAAGCTCAGTCTCTCTTTTCAGTGTTCAAACAGTAGATGGGGTGTGAGACTCAGAATATATGAAGGCCATGTCTATAGTATAGACTTGTGCTGGCATACCTATATTGACCATGGGTATGAAGAGATGTGATCTCTGACCAATGCAGTTGTGCTGGCAGATGCCCATAGTGTAGACACAGTAATACTGGCAAAACTGCACTGTGACTAGTCAATCTTGTTTCATTCACAAATGTTACAGTATGGACAGTTTGTACGATGGCCCCAGAAGGAGCAAGAGGAGGGCTGTGGGACTCTTCACCTAAAGTGTCGGTGCAGGGGAACCCATGGGAAGTATAATACACAGGCCTAGACAGAGGGCTGTGGGATCCCTAAATCAAGGGGAAACAAGGGTTGGACTTGTGTGGCTAAAAACTAACTAATATTCTGTAAGAGACTTAATAAAGGAAAATCCTTACAGGGGGAATCTCAGTTTAAAATATTCTGGCTTGGGAGTGACATTAGTGTCAAAACTGTATGCTAATTTTGAGTGCCCAATGTGAGATGTCGATTGCCTGATTTTTTCAGAGAAGTTTAGCATTATAGGGTCCTTTATATATTCAAAGCACAGTTCCCATTGACTTCTGTTGTAGCTCTGAGTGCTCAGCACTTTTGCAAAGCAAACTTGTCTCAAATTGGGGTCCCTACAAAATGAGAAATCACACAACCAGCATCTACAGAAGAACATAAGAACGGCCATACCAGGTCAGACCAAAGGTCCATCTAGCCTAGTATCTGTCTACCGACAGTGGCCAATGCCAGGTGCCCCAGAGGGAGTGAACCTAACAGACAATGATCAAGTGATCTCTCTCCTGCCATCCATCTCCATCCTCTGACAAACAGAGGCTAGGGACACCATTCCTTATCCATCCTGGCTAATAGCCATTTATGGACTTAACCACCATGAATTTATCCAGTTCCCTTTTAAACCCTGTTATAGTCCTAGCCTTCACAACCTCCTCAGGTAAGGAGTTCCACAAGCTGATTGTGCGCTGCGTGAAGAAGAACTTCCTTTTATTTGTTTTAAACCTGGTGCCTATTAATTTCATTTGGTGACCCCTAGTTCTTGTATTATGGGAATAAGTAAATAACTTTTACTCTAGTGCAGGGGTCGGCAACCTTTACTATCAAAAGAGCCATTTTGCCCCCTCTTCCACTAAAGAAAAATAGTCTGGAGCCGCAAAACATAACACTGCTTATAAACTTTTAAAAGTTTTAATCTTTTTTTAATTTTACCTGTTACAACAACAGAATACAACAAACAGAAGTGCAGTGTGCATGTGTAGGCCTACTTTGAAATAAATTAAACACTGAACTATGCAGGCCTTTTTGAGTCCTTCCCGTATTTGTGTAAAATTAAAATAAAACGTAGCCCACTTTAATATAAAAAACATATAGTTGCAGCTTAGCAGTTTTAAAAAAGTAAACATAAAATTAGGAACGTTTTTTGACAAGTCCATTTCAGTGTGCTCTCATCCTCTTCGGGTTTCTTTCTTGGCCAGCAATCAACTGAAGCACCTGAACATACAATAAAAAACTACATCAGCTCCGGGTCTGAAATAAATGTTTTTTTCTGAATAATAATAGCCTATTAAATGCTAGTGTTCTCACCTGTTTAATGTGACTTCTGTTTCTGAAGCTCGATGCTGATCTTCCCTATGTCGGGGCTGTAAGATGTGACTTTGATCTTCACACAGGCCTGTAGGCTCTCATTTGTGAGGCGGGAGCGATATTTGGACTTTATGAAGTTCATGCTCGAGAAAACTTGCTCGCATAAGTATGTTGAGCCAAAGATGGACAGGACTCCAAATGCATACTTTTTCATGTTCATATACGTGTCGGGAATGGCACTCCATGTTTCAAAAACAAGTTTGTCGGGTTTGGGGAGGTTTTCAATATCATTCCATTTGTGCTCTTTAGCGAGAGTGGCCTTCTGACGGGCGACTTCTTCGAGATCCGCTGTCAGGCTTTTGAACTTGGACACCCATAAGTCTTTATCCGCTATGTCGGCCAGTTCAATTTCAAGATCGGGCTGACTTATCCCTGTAAATGCGGATATGTTCAGCAGGGATGGGTCGATGTCCAGCGGTGTGACAGGGAAGGACAGAGTGTTTTTTTCCTTTCTGAACTCACTGAATCTTTCTCCAAATGCAGCTTGCATTGCCATAACTGCACGGTGTAAATAATCACAATTTATGTGATTGTTCTCTTCTTTGAACTCTCTCAGGGAGGGGAAGCGAGAGAGCGTACCTCTCTGTACATCTCTGGCAAACACTGTCATCTTGCGCTCAAACGCCAGAACATCCTCCAGCAACTGCAGGGCCGTGCTTCCCTTTCCCTGGAGATTTTTATTCAGCGTGTTTAAGTGACTTGTCATATCCACCATGAAATAAAACTTTTCCAGCCAATCGAGGTCTCCCAGTTCGGGATAGCTGAGGCCTTTGCTTTCCAAGAAGGTTTTCACATGTTCCAGACAAGCAGCGAAGCGTTTCAGCACGTCTCCCCTTGACAGCCACCGAACTCTGTTGTGCAGCAGGAGATCCAAATATGCGCTCTCGACTTCATCTAACCATGAACAAAACTGTTGGTGGTTTAACCCGTTTGCAATTATTTTGTTCACTATTTTAATAACGAGGTTCATCACTTCCACACATTCAGGGGGGAATGTTTGAGCACACAGTGCTTCTTGGTGCAAGATGCAGTGAAACGTCATCAGCTCTCGATCCAGCGACTTTTGAAGTAAATTCACAAAGCCCTTCTGTGCTCCTCTCATACTGGGTGCACCATCAGTAGACACTGACACCAGGTGAGTGGTGTTTATTCCTTTGGCTTTTAGACAACTCAAAACAGCCTCACAAATGTCCTGTCCCCGCGTTTGGCCCTTTAGCGGTATGAGTTCAATCAGTTCTTCCTGCGGTCCATCAGAGTTCACATATCTGCATAACAGTGCTGTCTGCTCAATATCGTTTACATCACTTGACTCATCACAGGCAATTGAATATGCTTGAGCTGAATTGATGTCATCAATTTGCTTACTGGTGATGTTTGTTGCCATTTTAATGGTCCTGTCCTTGACAGTCTTTGCAGAGAGAGGCATTTCTTTAATTTTCTGAATAATTTCCTGTTTGTTTTTGAATTCGGAGAATAGATGCTCTGATATTTTTATGAACGATTCTTTCATGTATTCTCCATCTGTGAACGGCTTCCCCCTCCTTACGATCTCATGAGCTGCCACAAAACTAGCAGCTGTAGTTGAGTTTGGAGAGTTGATCCACTTCTTGAAAGTATGTTTGCTCTGCTCAACTTTCCGTAGTAGTTCCGAAATCGCTCTCTTTCGCCCATCTTCAGTCGAGTACTTTTCAGAAAATGCTGAGTGCTTGTTTTGAAAATGTCTTTCAATGTTACATTTTTTGTTGTTTGCTAATTTCTTGCCACATATCAAGCACACAGGTAAGCCAGCGTCGTTGGCAGTGAAGGCAAAGGAATCTGTCCATGCAGAATTAAACTCTCTATTTTCTTCTGAGATTTTTCTTTTTTGGGATGTATTCATGGTTAGCTTACCGCGGGGGTCGCACACTCAAGAAGCCGCCTGCAGGTAAAGGCGAGGGCTATAGACGTGGATGTGACGCATATTTTAATTGACAAATTATAAAAACTTTTTAAAAATTCAATGTTAAAGTATCACCTCGAACTCCAAGATAACTGTGCAACAAAATAAACAAAAATAAAATAATATATAAATAAAAATTAAATTAATAAATAACCATTATTCTTTTTTTTTTCTTTTTTTTTCTTTTGTCAAGGCCGAAGGGAGCCACAACAAGGAGGCTGAAGAGCCGCATGCGGCTCCGGAGCCGCGGGTTGCAGACCCCTGCTCTAGTGGTATTCCCCAAGGGTCAGTCCTAGGACCAATCCTATTCAATTTATTCATAAATGATCTGGAGAAAGGGGTAAACAGTGAGGTGGCAAAGTTTGCAGATGATACTAAACTGCTCAAGATATTTAAGACCAAAGCAGACTGTGAAGAACTTCAAAAAGATCTCACAAAACTAAGTGATTGGGCAACAACATGGCAAATGAAATTTAATGTGGATAAATGTAAAGTAATGCACATTGGAAAAAATAACCCCAACTATACATACAATATGATGGGGGCTAATTTAGCTACAACGAGTCAGGAAAAAGATCTTGGAGTCATCGTGGACAGTTCTCTGAAGATGTCCATGCAGTGTGCAGAGGTGGTCAAAAAAGCAAACAGGATGTTAGGAATCATTAAAAAGGGGATAGAGAATAAGGCCTGGTCTACACTGGGGGGGGTGTCAAACTAAGGTACGCAAGTTCAGCTACGCGAATAGCGTAGCTGAATTCGAACTACCTTAGTTCGAACTACTCACCCGTCCAGACACCGCGGGATCGAAGTCCGCGGTTCCCCCGTCGACTCCGCCACCGCCATTCGCGGTGGTGGAGTTTTGGAGTCGACGGGAGCGTATTCGGAGTTCGAACTATCGCGTCTAGATTAGACGCGATAGTTCGAACTCCGAGAAGTCGAACTCTACGCGTTGACCCGGCGGGTAAGTATAGACCTACCCTAAGACTGAGAATATCTTATTGCCCTTATATAAATCCATGGTACGCCCACATCTCGAATACTGTGTACAGGTGTAGTCTCCTCATCTCAAAAAAGATATACTGGCACTAGAAAAGGTTCAGAAAAGGGCAACTAAAATGATTAGGGGTTTGGAGAGGGTCCCATATGAGGAAAGATTAAAGAGGCTAGTACTCTTCTGCTTGGAAAAGAGGAGACTAAGGGGGGATATGATAGAGGTATATAAAATCATGAGTGATGTGGAGAAAGTGGATAAGGATTATTATTTACTTATTCCCATAATACAAGAACTAGGGGTCACCAAATGAAATTAATAGGCAGCAGGTTTAAAACAAATAAAAGGAAGTTCTTCACGCAGCGCACAGTCAACTTGTGCAACTCCTTACCTGAGGAGGTTGTGAAGGCTAGGACTATAACAGCGTTTAAAAGGGAACTGAATAAATTCATGGTGGTTAAGTCCATAAATGGCTATTAGCCAGGTTGTCCCTAGCCTCTGTTTGTCAGAGGATGGAGATGGATGGCAGGAGAGAGATCACTTGATCATTGCCTGTTAGGTTCACTCCCTCTGGGGCACCTGGCATTGGCCACTGTCGGTAGACAGGATACTGGGCTGGATGGACCTTTGGTCTGACCTGGTACGGCTGTTCTTATGTTCTTATGACATAGGAAGTAGCCAAGGAAGAAGTAAGAGGGCTGAGGCAGATGTTAATTGCTTGCAAAAAGGTCCCTGGGCTGGAGCCCAGGGTAGAGGGAGGGATTTGGTTCTTCTACTGCCTCACTGAGAAGGCTAGAATGAAGACGCCAGACACAAAGTCCAGAAGGAATATCAGGCCTTGATTCAGGCTGATGACCTGACATACAGTCACGGGACTACAGTTGATTTGAATGCTGGTTTACCCTGGAAAGGGTGGGACTGAACGTGACATGGCTGGAGGGCTAAGTCACAAGACAAAGGTGTGAGAAAGTGGGAATTCCTGTAATTTTTTAATGAAGCTGGTGTGTGCCTCAGTTTCCTCTATGTGCTGCAGTGTTACCTAGGGGGTTAAAAGGGTTGTTTGTTCTCTGCAGATGATCAGAAACTCAGGTGTGAATGGCTCCTAGCTGTCTGGGGCCTTAAGTCCCACATAAGTGGAGCTCTTGAGAAGACAATGGGAAATCCAATTGCCTGGACATGGACACCTAGCAACCAACAACCCAGAGAGAAATGGATTTCCCTACCTCTCAACAGGGGCACTGAGCCGCATCTCCCCAACTCAGGAACAAAGGACTGGGGAGTGTGAGGTGGAAGTTAAGTTTTGGCTATAGGAAGCAGTCAGGAGCAGGGCCGGATTAACTTTTTGTGGGCCCAGCGCCAAACATATTTGTGGACCCCCCTGGGGAATGAAGGGGCAGGGGCAAGAGCACAGCGGACAGGGTGGATTTTATTTAAATCATGATTTAAATCACTAGTCAGGAAGCCTTAATTTAATCATGGTTTTCTACATAAAAGTGCATTCTTGTTGATTGTTAATACATATTCTTCACAACTCAGAGATAGATGTAGATTTCATTTTTAGAAGGTACACACTATACATTTTTAAACAGTGATTTATTTTGAAAACTTTTCAGATGAGTTTTACAGCTATATCAGAAAATGAATGATTGTTTGGTTATTTCATTTACCAAAGGTAATTGAAGCAGATATTTATGAAGTCATTGGGAGGCGAACTATCTCCAGTTCAACAAGTTAATCATTAATATTTGGAGGATTTTCTTGCCAGGCCGTATTAGGAGGAGAACATCACCAGACAGACTTTTAAATTGTTTTATTTAACTAAAACAACAACATTAAGTATTCTGGATTTTTTTCTTCATTAGCAAACATAATATTTTAACAAAAAAGCATATGTCCCTCACTTCTCACATTTATCTCCAGACTTCTTCTCCTGGTCCAGATCTATTCCGCCCCCAACAATCGTCTAGTCACTGAACTTTTTGAAACTTTTCACTTTTAGAAAGAGGTAAGGGATTGACTCTGTGTACACAAATTTACAGAGGGACAATAGAGTTGAGGTCTGTTATTCCTCACCTCTATATATTATTTATTCATTTAAAATATTTTTGCTATTAACAAGCATGTTACCTCTGGAGACACAAATCCACAGTTTGAGAACTGCAAAACTAAGCATCTCTGATGGTATCTTCTAGACTGAGCACTGAGTCCCATTGGGTAGATAGAAAGATTAACCTAAATAATCTATACAGAAACCTGTGGAACCCCATAAGATTGGGTCCCTAATCCATGAACTATTAGAACTCATTTACAAAACTTTTCTCAAACATTACATGAATATATTGTCTCATACTATAGAATTAGGATTTATAATCCCTATTCCATTATGCAATATAATGTATCTTAATTAAAACTATATTTAGATTGTTTTTTTCCTCAAAAATCTGATTTAAATAAAAAAATCTGATTTTTTTAAAGTCATTGATTTTTATCCACCCTGACAGTGGGGCATGGTGCGGGGGAAGGACTGGTCCCCAGCTGGAGCAAGGCAGGGGCCAGGGGCAAGATGAGCACAGTGGGGCATGGGAGGAGGATTAGTCCCTGCTGACTGGAGCAAGGCAGGGCCAGGGGCAAAAGCACAGTGGGGCAGGAGCTAGAGTTGGTCCCTGGAGCAAGGGGGAGCCAAGGGTAAACTGCAAGTGCAGCAGGCTGGGGAGGGAGTAAACAGGATCCATGCCCCTGCCCACATAGAGCAGGTACCTACTTTCTCCATGGTTCTAGCCCATTCTCTTCATCTCTCTCTGAACTGAGCTGAGGGTAGGGGTGCACTGAGCACAGGGCCGGGGGTTCAGGGTCTGGGAGGGAGTTAGGGTGCAGGAGCAGGCTAGAGCTTGGGGTGCAGGGTCTGGCCAGGAGATAGGGTGAGGAAGGGGGCTCAGGATTGGGGCAGGAGGTTGGGGTGTGGAGCGCTTACTTGGGGCAGCTCCCATTTGGTGTGAGGGGCGCAGATGGGAATGGGGGGGCAGAGGTGCAGGAGCTCCCATTTGGTGCTCAGGGTGGGGATGTGGGGGGAGGTGCAGGAGTCAGGGCTTGGGGAGTGGGGGGGCTAGGCATGTGTGGGGAGTGCAGGAGTCAGGGCTGGGGTCGTGGGGGTGTGTGAGGAGGTACAGGAGTCAGGACAGGGGGCTGGAGGTGTGTGAAGGGGTGCAGGAGTCTGGGCGGAGGGCTGGGGGTGTGGGCTAGGGTGTGAGCGGCTCGTGGCAGGGGGCAGGTATGCCCTGATTCCAACCCTTCCACAAGGCCCTGCCTCCGCCTCTTCTCCACAGTGGTGAGTGCACTGCGGCTCCACTCCTCCCCTTCCCTCGCACCGGCAAACAGCTTTATGGCGGCGAGGGAAGCGCTGGGAGTAGGGTGACCAGATGGGATGAAGAAAATATCAGGACAGATGGGGGGAGGGGGAGTCCCGCCAGCAGAGCAAAAAACAAACAAACAAAAACAGGAGTGTGAAATATTGGGACAAATTGCTTCCCGACCAAACATCAGTCGGGACGCAGGACAAACACCTAAATATCGGTACAGTCCCGATTTTATCAGGACGTCTGGTCACCCTAGCTGGGAGGGGGAGGGGCAGGAATGCGGCACTCTGCAACCTGCCTAAAACAACATTTAGGGTGAGAAATTACTATTTGTAACCAGTTTCTTTAGTGAACTGAGCTTAGAGTTCATGTTTGTTTATTTTGCTCAGTGATCTGCTTTGTTCTGTTTGCTATCCCTTATACTCACTTAAAATTTATCCTTTGTAGTTAATAAACTTGTTTTGTTGTCTAAACCCAGTCTGTGCAATTCATAACTGGGGGAAAGGGGCAAAGAGCTGTTCATATCTTCTTCCATATTGAGGGAGGGGGCAATTTTCATGAGCTTACATTATATAGATCTCTATACAATGCAAGACAATATAATTTGGGATTACACTCCAGAGGTCGTGTGCACGGGAGTGCTGGGCAATCTCCTAGTTGAGTCTTCCCACTCAGAATCTGTGATATTCTACTGTTGGGTGTGTCCCTACTTGTGTGTATGCTGGAAAGGGGTTTGAGAGACTGTCACAGCAGCACAGACTAAGGGAAGCCCAGGCTGGTGGGACAGGTGGGCTCAGTGGGACCCCAGCACATCCGGTGGCATCCCGAAACGGGGATCCAACCCATCACAGGGACCACCAGCAGACCTGAACAGCCAGTTGAAAGGGCTACAGAGGAAAAGCCCTACAATGCTGCAACCAACCACCAGGGGGTACCCCAGCTGAAGAGTCACTCTGTTGCACCTAGCTCCCAAATCAAACTTTCATTTATCCATTGGATGCAGGAATAACCAAAAGAGAGATTTATGCACATCCTTGGATGCTGACTAATGGCTGTCAGCCAGTCAGAGAACAGGGATTTGAACACTTAAGAAGTAAGTGGGTAGTTATAGATCAAGAACTTTATACCAACTTTGCAATCTGGCTGACACAATTCTGTGTCAGTATAATAAAATTTTTTTAGAAAAAATGGAAAATTGTAAAGAGCCTGATGAAACTGTGACACTGTATGGAATTTGGGGGTCACTTTATGGTATTATGGATACCAATATTGTAAAATTGCAATGAGTCATGCCAGATAGGCTGTGTGAGGTATCAGCAAAAATGTTATTATTTGCCAAGTCTGATAATCTTGTTTATATGTGTATATCACCTTTGTATTATAAGTTATAGCTATGCATGGTATATCTGTATTTCCAAACTTGTGCTGTGTCTCTGGGTGACATCCCCCAGACAGAATGACATCAGCCCTAGGTCTGCTTGATGGCCCATCAAGGTACATCAACTGTACAATGAAACCATTGTACAGGGACTACACCTTATGACACAGCTTCTTGTCTTCGTTCCTGCTTCTTATCTCTGGAGTTTCTACAAACGAAGCTCTGAACAAAGGACTAATGACCCATCCAAGCTGTGGAGGTGTTCCAGAGGGACTTTCAAGCCAGCAAACTCACCAATACTACTAGGAACTAGATGGACTTTGAAGTTTTTGTATGTATGTGACTGTTATACCATTTAACATCTCTCTTCTTGTTCTTTCTTTTTTCTTTATAATAAAGCTTTAGTTTTAGACACTAAAGGATTGGCTGGCAGCGTGGTATTTTGGGTAAGATCCAAAACTATACTGACCTGGTAACATGGCTGACTCTTTGGGGGTCAGAAAAACATTTTGAATATGTGAGCGGAGTTCTTTAAATAACTTCTCTCTGTACTGGACCTAGGTGCTGATGGGAGCCAGAGAACTGGAATGCAATAAAGGGGGTTGTGTGACTTCTTTTTTGCTCCGATAACCAGTGTTGGGGGTCAGAAGCATGGTTTGTGACTGGTTGGGGAGTTTAACTTTAGTGTTCCCTACCAGTCTTGTGGGAGTATGTGCTCTCCCTTTTGCAGCCTGCCCTGATCTTGTCATTTCCAGTGAGGGCTGCTCTAGGCACACTGGGGCCTGGTCTACACTAGGACTTTAAGTCGAATTTAGCAGCGTTAATTCGAACTAACCGCTCAACCGTCCACACCAGGAAGCCATTTAATTCGAACTAGAGGGCTCTTTAGTTCGAATTTGGTACTCCACCCCGACAGGTGGAGTAGCGCTAAATTCGACATGGCTAGCTCGAATTAGGCTAGGTGTGGATGCTAATCGAACTTAGTAGCTCCGGGAGCTATCCCACACTGCACCACTCTGTTGACGCTCTGGACAGCAGTCCGAGCTTGGATGCTCTGACCAGCCACACAGGAAACGACCCGGGAAAATTTGAATTCCTTTTCCTGTCTGGGCACTTTGAATCTGACGTCCTGGTTGGACATCGGGGCGAGCTCCGCAGCACCTGCAACGATGCAGAGCTCTCCAGCAGAGGAGTCCGGGCAATCCAAGAATAGAAAGAGGTCCCCAGCATGGACTGACCGGGAAGTCATGGATCTGATCGCTGTGTGGGGTGAGGAGTCTGTGCTCTCGGAGCTGCGCTCCAACAAGCGGAATGCAAAGACCTTCGAGAAGGTCTCCAAAGCCATGATAGACAAAGGATACAGCCGGGATGCGATGCAGTGCCGCGTGAAAGTCAAGGACCTGAGACAAGGTTACCAAAAAGTCAGAGCGGCAAACGGACGCTCTGGAGCACAGCCCCAGACATGCCGCTTCTACGAGGCACTGCATGCCATTCTAGGTGGGTCTGCCACCACTGCCCCACCAGTGACCGTGGACTCTGAGGATGGCATAGTGTACCTGGACAGTTCCTCGGCGATGTTCGCCGATGGGGAAGATGAGGAAGGGTTTGTGGAGGACGGCGCAGGCGACAGCGAACACAATACCGCTTGCCCTGACAGCCAGGATCTCTTCATCACCCTCACAGAGATCTCCTACCAACCGTCCCCGCCCGTTAACCCGGACTCAGAATCAGGGGAAGGATCAGGCGGTAAGTGCTATAAACATGGAAACTTTTATTTTTTAAAAAACAGGTATAGAAAAAATAGAAATACTATATACAAAATTTTAAATGTCAAACTATATAAATAGTAGGTCCACACATATAGGGATTGAACAATAATCCTCTTGGGACAGTTCAACAAAGCTCTCAGAGAGCTGCTCGAAAAGCCTCCGCAGGAGGTTCCTGGGGAGAGGTGCCTTATTCGGTGCTCCATGGAAGCACACTCTTCCGCGCCAGGACATCCTAATGTAGAGAGGAATCATCGCCTCCACCAGCATTGCTGCATATGGTCCTGGTCTGTGCAGGGCTTCCATTAGCATCCGCTCTCTCTGACTCCGAGTGACCCGCCTCAGGGTGATGTCGTTCTGGACAGGCTGCATCTAAGTAGGGCAATTAGTGTATTGTTACTATTGTTAATGGTTTAAAATTAGGTTGCATAACAACGACCCTCGCTTAACAGCCACGTGCTGGAGGCCACAGAGAACAAGCATACATTGATCTTTCCCGTGCACTGGCGGGAGGGGCTGGAAAAGGCTCAGCCTTTCTGCTTTCCAGATTGCCTTTAGCAGGAGAGCACAGCTATCCACTAACTGATAAGCATGATCTACTTTAAGGCTTACCAGGACTGTCTGCAAGACGGATTCAGCTGTCTCTCCCCGCTTGTCTGCTCTCCTGTGCAATGGCGCCGCCAATGAGAGCGTATTCCGAAATCTCGAACTTGTCCTGAGATCTCGTGGAACTTGGTGCCCTGTATGGTCTTGTTCAGAGAAACTGACTAGACTGTGTTCACTGTTCGCAAACATGTATCTGTTCAAGGAAATCACTTACTGTTTCCCATCACACAGCTTCTGCTCTTTCCCGGACTGCCCCAGCATCCCCCTCGCAGAGGCTGGCTCAGATTAGGCGGCGAAAGAAAAAAACTCGGGAAGAGATGTTTGCGGAACTGATGGCCTGCTCCAGAGCCGAGGCGGCCCAGCAGAGCCAGTGGAGGGAGACCCTCTCTCAGCAGCAGCGCTCACACAGCGAACAGGAGGACAGGTGGTGGCAGGAAGACCAGCAGGCGACTCAAACGCTGCTTGGGCTAATGAGGGAGCAAACGGACACGCTCCGGCGCCTTGTAGATGTTCTGCAGGACCGCAGGCAGGAGCAGAGAGCCCCCCTGAACTGTATCTGCAACCGCCCTCCAACGCCAAGAAGTCCTGTCCCCCCCTCACCGAAAATTACAAGACGGAGGGGCGGTAGGGGCCGTGAGAACTGTCACTGCACCACAGCTGAGCGCTAATGTACCACACACCTCTGACGCTATAACTGTGTAGAAGCGCTTCCCTTACAGGATCACCCAGTCCCAAATCCAAGTTTCATCACCCCACTATGTAGTAGATTAATAAAAGCTGTTTGCTGTTGTTCACTCTTTCCGTCACGTCTTTCGTGTCAGAATACTGTGTATGTAGGGGGGGGCAGGGGATTTATAATTGCACGGGATAGCCTACATTAGCAGGGTACAGACTATCGGGGGCAGGATCAACTGCAGGGCACACACAGACTGCAGTCAGTAGTCACCAGGGTCACTCTGTGTGGTGTATGCTGCCCCGGGTCATTCTGTGATGTGTACGCTTGTCCACGGTCCTAGCGCCTGCCACCCCCTAATGTTAAGGCATGCTGCCCTTACCATGCACTTCCACCGTAGGCGCGATCCTCTCCGCTGCCCTGAGCCCCAACAAGAGCCCTCATCCACGGACAGATACTCACCCTTCCCCCACACCCCTCACCCCTTCCTACGCCCAAACCCACAGCCCAGAGCCTGCATCCAAATCCCTATCCAAAGACGGCACCACTCGCCCCTTCCTGCAAACCCACCCCTACATGCACAACCACTTGAAACTGTCCCCCACCCCAGAGACCTATGTAGGAGCAGGAGGCTGTCCGTCCTGTATTGTACAAGCGGTCTGTACATCAGTGCACACTGTACCCAGCACAGTATGCGTCCATGTTTCAAACCCTGAACAGAAATGCAAAGTAAAAGAAAGATTTATTATCAATAACTGTTCCGTTTAATTTGTTTTAAAACGTGTTTTGGAAGTGGGGGAAACTTGGAGAACGGGGTATGTAACCGCAGATCTCACTCAACACATAGAGACACAGGCCCAGGATCAGCTTCTCTTAAAATCAAGTGGAGAGTCATAGGTTACCCTGCTCTCCGAGGAAACTTGCTTTCAAAGCCTCCCGGATACACAGCGCTTCCCGCTGGGATATTCTCTCGGCACGGGTGTCTGGCTGAGCGTAAACAGCAGCCAGGCGATTTGCCTCAACCTCCCATCCGGCCAAAAAGGTCTCGCCCTTGCTCTCACAGACATTGTGGAGCACACAGCAAGCAGCAATAACTACGGGGATATTCTTTTCGCTGATGTCCGAGCGAGTCAGTAAGCTCCGCCACCTCCCCTTAAGACGTCCGAAAGCACACTCCACCACCATTCTGCACTTGCTCAGCCGGTAGTTGAAGAGTTCCTTCTCACTGTCCAAGGCGCCTGTATAGGGCTTCATGAGCCAGGGCATTAGCGGGTAGGCTGGGTCCCCGAGGATCACTGTAGGCATCTGCACATCCCCAACCGTTATTTTGTGGTCCGGGAAGAAAGTTCCTGCCTGGAGGCGTCTAAACAGACCAGAGTTCCTGAACACACGCGCGTCATGAACCTTGCCCGCCCACCTGACGAAGATGTTGGTAAAACGTCCCCTATGGTCCACCAGTGCTTGTAGCACCATTGAAAAGTAGCCCTTTCGGTTAATGTACTCGCTGGCCTGGTGGGCTGGTGCCAGGATAGGGATGTGAGTCCCATCTATAGCCCCACCGCAGTTTGGGAATCCCATCGCGGCGAAGCCATCTATGACGACCTGGACGTTTCCCAGAGTCACTACCTTTGAGAGCAGTTGCTCAACGATTGCGTGCGCTACTTGAATCACAGCAACCCCCACGGTAGATTTGCCCACGCCAAAGTGGTTCGCTACTGACCGGTAGCTGTCTGGCGTTGCAAGTTTCCAGAGGGCTATGGCCACTCGCTTCTGCACACTCAGGGCTGCTCGCATCCAGGTGTCCTGGCGCTTCAGGGCAGGGGCCAGCAAGTCACACAGTTCAAGGAAAGTGCCCTTACGCATCCTGAAGTTTCGCAGCCACTGTGATTCATCTCAGACCTGCAGCACTATGCGGTCCCACCAGTCCGTGCTTGTTTCCCGGGCCCAGAATCGCCGTTACACACCATGAACTTGACCCATTGCCACCATGATCTCCACTGCGCGGCGTACCCTGCTTTGTGAGAGGTCTGCGCCACTGTGTGACTTCCTGTCCTCACCGCACTGCCGGAGCCTCCTCGCCCGATTTCTCAGCAGCTGACTGTGGAAGAGGTGGACGATAAGGTGCGAGGAGTTGACAACGGCCATAAGTGCAGCGATGTTCGCAGCGGGCTCCATGCTCGCAGTGCTGTGGCGTCCGAGCTGTAACCGACCAGAGAAGGGCGCGAACAGATTTCCCGCCGGCGCTTTCAAGGAGAGAGGGCGGGAGTGACGGTTCAATAATGACAGTTACCCAAAACCACCCTCGACACATTTTTTCCCCCAGCAGGCATTGGGGGCTCTACCCAGCATTCCAATGGGCAGCAGGGAGTGCGGGAACTGTGGGATAGCTTCCCACAGTGCACCGCTTCCAAAGTCGACGCTGGCCCCATGAATGTGGACTCAGAAATTCAAATTACTGTATTTAGTATGGATACACAAATTCAACTTCATAAGGTCGAATCCACAAATTCAAACTAAGTTGATTCGAAATAGTCTTGTAGTGTAGACAAGGCCTGGGTCACAGAAGCAATTAAAGATTATCAAATCAGAGAAATATGCCAGCTGTCAAAGTTAGACTCAGGACTCACAGTTTGTCAGACCACTCTGTTTTATTAGCACAGCGCTCTGCTAATAACACCCAGATAATGTGAGCACCATGCAAGACACAAACTATCTTATTTATACAGATAAAAGGGCGAGAACTTAACAAGATAACAAAGGAAGCAGAATCTGATAAATTTACCTGGGCTAGGCATGCATATCTTATTTCCTTACTAACTATTACCGATCTTCTGTTAATGTTTCGCCATTAGCACGATTGTTTATGCCTAATGTTTCTTTTCCTGGCACCTGTATTTCAACATTTCTTATTTCTGTTTAAAGGTACATACAACATTTCTTTAATCCATTCTTATTTTTACAGTATAATTCATTCTACTTTCACACAGCTGTATATCAAAGGCTTCAGTGGGACAGCAGGCATTGCAATAAAAGTCAGTAATGGAACAACCAATACCATGATTGTAATGACCACAGGAAGTAAAATTAATTAATCACAGTTAGAATGTAATGACATTAAGCAAAGAAGTAAATAATCTGACTGTTTCTCCCAAACAGTATTCCATGTTTGGGAGAAAAAACATGTGGACTATGTAGAGGGTGGAGAGGAGGGGAGGGAGGGAATTCTCTGAGGTGTTTTGAGAATTTGTCCCAATGAAATAGAACTGCCCACTGGAGGTAAGAGGGACATGAGGGAGGTAATGCTTATCAGAGCTGATCACCATAGAATCATAGAAGATTAGGGTTGGAAGAGACCTCAGGAGGCCATCTAGTCCAACCCCCTGCTCAAAGCAGGACCAACCCTAATTAAATCATCCCAGACAGGGCTTTGTCAAGCCGGGCCTTAAAAACCTCTAAGGATGGAGATTGCACCACCTCCCTAAGTAACCCATTCCAGTGCTTCCCCACCCTCCTAGTGAAATAGTGTTTCCTAATATCCAACCTAGATCTCCTCCACTGCAACTTAAGACCATTGCTCCTTGTTCTGTCATCTGCCACCACTGAGAACAGCTTAGCTCCATCTTCTTTGGAATCCCCATTCAGGTAGTTGAAAGCAGCTATCAAATGCCCCCCATTCTTCTCTTCTGAAGACTAAACAAGCCCAGTTCCCTCATTTTCTCCTCATAAGTCATGTGCCCCAGTCCCCTAATAATTTTTGTTGCCCTCCACTGGACTTTCTCTAATTTGTCCACATCCTTTCTGTAGTGGGGGGCCCAAAACTGGACGCAATACTCCAGATTTGGCCTCACCAGTGCCGAATAGAGGGGAATAATCACTTCCCTCACTCTCCTGTCAATGCTCATACTAATACAGCCCAATATGCTGTTAGCCTTCTTGGCAACAAGGGCACACTGCTGACCCACATCCAGCTTCTCATCCACTGTAATTCCCAGGTCCTTTTCTGCAGAACTCCTGCTTAGCCAGTTGGTCCCCAGCCTGTAGCAGTGCATGGGATTCTTCTGTCCTACGTGCAGGACTCTGCACTTGTCCTTGCTGAACCTCATCAGATTTCTTTTGGCCCAATCCTCCAATTTGTCTAGGTCACTCTGGACCCTATCCCTAACCTCCTGCATATCTACCTCTCCCCCCACCTTAGTGTCAGCTGTGAACTTGCTGAGGGTGCAATCCATCCCTTCATCCATATCATTAAAGAAAATGTTGAACAAAACCAGCCGCGGGACCGACCCCAGGGCTACTCTTCTTGATACTGGCTGTCAACTAGACATCAAGCCATTTAGTACTTCAGCTTTTTCCACATCATCTGTCACTAGGTTGCCTCCCCCATTCATTAAGGGCCCCACACTTTCCCTGACTTTTTTCTTGTGGTTAACATACTTGTAGAAACCCTTCTTTTACCCTTCACATCCCTTGCTAGTGCTACTCCAGTTGTGTTTTGGCCTTCCTGATTACACCCCAGCATGCTTGAGCAATATTTTTGTACTCCTCCCTAGTCATCTGAACAAGTTTCCATTTCTTGTAAGCTTCCTTTTTGTGTTTAAGCTCACCGAAGATTTCACTGTTAAGCCAAGCTGGTCGCCTGCCATATTTGTTATTCTTTCTCCACATCAGGATGATTTGTTCCTGTGCCTCCAATAAGGCTTCTGAAGAATGTTTCTGAAGAAACATACCTAAAAGTGTAATCTAGGCTAAATCTTGGTCTTCCAATGTGACCCAGATAACTTCCCGTTCAGACTGCAGAGCGGCAGTGGAGCTCTTCATAGGGCTGAAGTAATCCCTGTGACTGCTGAGCCCTGCCCCAACGGGACAGTGGGGTAAATGGCTGGTTAGTCTATTAAGTTACAGATTCACTGAGCCCATCTCTGCTCCTCTTTCCTTCCTCCAACTTCCCATGCACAGTTATGTTGTTCAGGGGCTTCCACACCTAACTTGTACATTGCCTCCACCTATCAGCAGCTTCTGTGAGTGGTTCCGGCAACCAGAAATAGTTGAGATGTAGGAAAACCCTGGGCATTATCCTCTCCTCTGTGAACATCCTTGGAATGCTCCTTACACCAGGGACTGCTGCATGGGATGGTATAGGACTGTCAGCATTGGCCTTATGCCTGCCAGGGACTCTCCCTATATTAGGGTTATTCCCAGAGCAGCACCTATTGATATTTTACAGCTCCCTTATGCTGGCAGAGCTGGTGTAAAGAAGCAATGGGGCACACTTGAATCAGGTCCTTTGTGCCTAATAAGTTTCTCTCTTTATGGTCAATCTTTACCCTATTGTTGATATGGGTCCTTCACACAGCAACAGAACATGCTTGTTTTTAAAATAGGAAAATATGATTATCAAACCACAAATATGGACAAGGAACTTAGTAGTGCTTTAAATTTATAACTAATTTTAAGAAATGACTAGAAATTTTTGGGATTCAGTTTAAGATCATGATCATAGATCATTTTAATTAAAATTACATGTATTTACAAGGTTTAGCTAATTGCATTCTACAACTGTGTCATTATTCAAGTATAGTATGTGTATATTTCTGCAATACAAAAGTGACTCAGACAGTCAAAGTTCATGCTAGTTTAGCTATACAGGTCATAGAATATTAGGGTTGGAAGGGACCTCAAGAAATCATCTAGTCCAACCCCCTGCTCAAAGCAGGACCAATCCCCAAATGGCCCCCTCAAGGATTGAACTCACAACCCTGGGTTTAGCAGGCCAATGCTCAAACCACTGAGCTATCCCTCCCCCCTCAGCTACTTTTGAAAATTCAAAAACATTAAATAGGATGCAAGGAATATCAATACACTAAGTCTAACACAATGGAATTGACTGTAATGCACATCTGTATGTTTGTAAAATTCCATTCACAGATTCACACAAGTGTGTGTGTCTTTTATTGCATATAGTGGGTTATTTTCCTTTGCCCTTATCACTTTTCCCTATGAAATCTCATGTTAATCTGAGGGAGTTGTACTTGCTTCCCAAATCTCTAACATTGGCCACAATATAATCTTTGAGTGGCAAATTCATATTTTACTTTCCTTTTGGTGCCACGCCTAATTTTTGGCTGATTTCCAGCAGCTTCTCGTCTGGACTGCTATGGCATTTGCTTTTGGGAAACGGTGAAAAACAATGAATACAGCTACAACTGACCAGAGAATCAGAAACATTTGGAGTAATAAAAAGATTTGTGACAGAGTTTTGCAGTTGCAAACCAGCCTAACAGCTAACTGGCTTCATTCTCATCAACAGGTATCGCTAGCTTCCTTTGGAATAGAGAGTGGGCATTTAGGAACACTGATATTATTGTCCTCCCTTCTCAGACAAAGTATAAACAGAAACTGGAAAACAAATGAACATTTTAAAGTCTGATAGAATTGAACATATTATGAAATCTACATTTATGGTGACTCAGAGATCATCTGATAAACATTTAACAAGAGGAACTCTCTTTCCTTTCCAACCTAATTTCTTTATGTAATTCTTTTTCAAAGAGATAGGCACACTCTTTGTGTCCCTTCATTCTGAGCCTTGTCCTGAGAGAGAAGCCTGGTCTACACTAGGCGTTTAAACCGGTTTTAGGAGCGCAAAACCGATTTAATGCCACAACCGTCCACACTAGGAGGCACCATATATCGATTTTAATGGCTCTTTAAACCGGTTTCTGTACTCCTCCCTAACGAGAGGAGTAACGCTAGTATCGGTATTAAAATATCGGATTAGGGTTAGTGTGGACGCTGATCGACGGCATTGGCCTCCGGGAGCTATCCCACAGTGCACCAGTGACCGCTCTGGACAGCATTCTGAACTCGGATGCACTGGCCAGGTAGACAGGAAAAGCCCCGCGAACTTTTGAAATTCATTTCCTGCTTCCCCAGCGTGGAGATCTCATCTCATCAGCACAGGTGACCACGCACAGCTCATCAGCACAGTTAACAATGCAGTCTCCTGAGAATCGTAAAAGAGCCCCAGCATGGACTGCACGGGAGGTACTGGATCTGATCGCTATCTGGGGAGAGGATTCAGTGCTAACAGAACTGCGTTCCAAAAGACGAAATGAAAAAGTATTTGAAAGAATTTCTAAGGCTATGACGGATAAAGGCCACAGCCGGGACTCAGTGCAGTGCAGAGTGAAAGTTAAGGAGCTCAGACAAGCCTACCAGAAAACCAAAGAAGCAAACGGAAGGTCCGGGGCAGGTCGAAAAACATGCCGCTTCTATGCTGAGCTGCATGCAATTTTAGGGGGCTGCGCCACAAGTACCCCACCCCTGATCGTGGATTCCGAGGTGGGGGTTGTAATCTCTTCCATGGCTGAGGATTATGCAGACGGGGAAGATGAAGATGAAGAAGAGGAGGAAGACCTAGCAGAGAGCACACAGCACTCCGTGAGCCCCAGCAGCCAGGAGCTTTTTATCACCCTGACGGAATTACCGTCCTCCCAGCCCTCACAAGCCACTATCCCAGACAATGACGCCATGGAAGGGAGCTCTGGTGAGTGTACCTTTGCAAATAGCAAACATTTTCTTTTAAGCAAGCCTTTTTTAATGATTGATTTGCCCTGAGGACTTGGGATGCATTCGCAGACAGTATAGTTACTTAGAAAAGTTTGTTAACATGTCCGGGGATTGAGAGGAAATCCTCCAGGGACATCTCGATGAAGCGCTCCTGTAGGTACTCCAGAAGCCTTTGCAGAAGGTTTCTGGGCAAGGCAGCCTTGTTCCGCCCACCGTGGTAGGACACTTTACCACGCCATGCATGTAGCAAGTAATCAGGTATCATTGCGTGGCAAAGCATAGCAGCGTATGGTCCCGGTGACTGCTGGCATTCAAGAAGCATCCGTTCTTTATCTTGTTCTGTTATCCTCAGCAAAGTGATATCGTTCAGGATAACCTGGTTAAAAATCAGGAATTTAAGTAAGGGGGGTGGCCATTTTTCTACTGGGTTCCTGGACTGCATCAGCTTAAAAAAAAAACTTTCCTGCACGTAGCGAAGCGGGGGGAGAGGAGGAGTGAAATGCCGATGATCTTTTCTGTGTTTGGTCACCGGCGATCTTCCCCAAGCTACCAGCCACGCAGTGGGTGGGGGGTGGTGAGGTTGTTGATTAGCAGGGAGCTAGCGTGGTATTAGCCATGCGTTGGGGGGGAGGGGTAAATCAATACAGAAGCCGAAAGACAGTGGCTTACCATGGCCGCATGCAAGCTGAATTCTGATGCCTGGACCTGTGTCTGTGAGATCTGTAATCCCAGAGCTGCAGGCACTCACTATTAAGATGAAAAATGCGACCTTGTAGGGAAATCACATGTGCTAGGTGAATACTGCTTTTCACTGTGAAAGAGTATAACCATTGTTCTGTAAAATGTATCTTTCTAAATATTTATCTCCCTCATGCAGCTGCAAATTTTTCAACCATCCCTCCTCCATCCCAAAGGCTAGCACAGATAAGGCGGAGGAAAAAGAAGACGCGAGATGAGATGTTCTCGGATATTATGGAAGTTACGCGCAATGAAAGAGCTCATCTGAATGAGTGGAAGGACGTGGTTTCAAATTACAGGAAAGAGGCCAGTGAACGTGAGGACAGGAGGGATGAACGTGAGGACAGGAGGGACAACCGAGATGAGAGGTGGCGGCAGGAAGACCGGCAGGAAAATCAGCGGTGGCGGCAGGAAGATCAGCGGTGGCGGGATGCAACTCTGGGGCTGCTGCGTGATCAAACTGACATGCTCCGGCGTCTTGTGGAGCTTCAGGAACGGCAGCAGGATCACAGAGTGCCGCTGCAGCCCCTGTATAACCACCCTCAACCCTCACCATGTTCCACATCCTCCTCACCCAGACGTGTAAGAACGAGTGGGGGGAGGCTCCGTGCACCCGCCCACTCCACCCCCGTGGACAGCCCAACCAGAAGGATGTCGTTACTGTGAATTTTTTTTTAATGGCCTTCTCCATCCCTCCTATCCTCCTCCCAAACCACACCCTTACTTCTCTCCCTCTTTTTATAATGAATCAATAAAGAATTCATGCTTTTTAAATGAGAGTGACTTTATTTGCATAAGTAAGCTGTACTCGAAGGGGGTGGGGGAGTTGCTTACAGGGACTGAGTCAATCAAGGGGGTTGGGTGTTCATCAACAAACACAGCAGTCACACTGTACCCTGGCCATTGATGAAGCTCGTTTTCAAAGCTTCTCTGATGCGCACCGCTTCCTGGTGTGCTCTTCTAATCTCCCTGGTGTCTGGCTGCGCGTAATCAGTGGCCAGGTGATTTGCCTCAGCCTCCCACCCCGCCATAAAGGTCTCCCCCTTACTCTCACAGAGATTGTGGAGAATACAGCAAGCAGTAATAACATAGGGGACATTGGTTTGGCTGAGGTCTGAGCGAGTCAGTAATGTCCGCCAGCGCGCCTTTAAACGGCCAAATGCACATTCCACCACCATTCTGCACTTGCTCAGCCTGTAATTGAACAGCTCCTGACCACTGTCCAGGCTGCCTGTGTATGGCTTCATGAGCCATGGCATCAAGGGGTAGGCTGGGTCCCCCAGGATAACGACAGGCATTTCAACATCCCCAACTGTTATTTTCTGGTCTGGGAAGTAATTCCCTTGCTGCAGCCGTTTAAACAGAGTAGTGCTTCTGAAGACGCGAGCGTCATGAACCCTCCCTGGCCATCCCACGTGGATGTTTGTGAAACGTCCCTTGTGATCTACCAGTGCTTGCAGCACCATTGAAAAGTACCCCTTGCGGTTTACGTACTGGGTGCCCTGGCGCTGCGGTGCCAAGATAGGGATATGGGTTCCATCTATCGCCCCCCCACAGTTAGGGAATCCCATTGCAGCAAAGCCATCCACTATGGCCTGCACGTTTCCCAGAGTCACAACCTTTCGTAGCAGCAGCTTAGTGATTGCTTTGGCTACTTGCATCACAGCAGCCCCCCCAGTAGATTTTCCAACTCCAAATTGATTCCCGACTGACCGGTAGCTGTCTGGCGTTGCAAGCTTCCACAGGGCTATCGCCACTCGCTTCTCTACTGTGAGGGCTGCTCTCATCTTGGTATTATGGCGTGTCAGGGCAGGGGCAAGCAAGTCACAAAGTTCCATGAAAGTGCCCTTACGCATGCGAAAGTTTCGCAGCCACTGGGAATCGTCCCACACCTGCAACACAATGCGGTCCCACCAGTCAGTGCTTGTTTCCCGGGCCCAAAATCGGCGTTCAATGGATAGAATCTGCCCCATTACCATCAGGATCTCCAAAGCGCAGGGGCCCGCGGTTTGAGAGAATTCTGTGTCTACGTCCTCATCACTGTCATCGCCGCGCTGCCGTATCCGCCTCCTCCTCGCCTCGGATTGAAGGTCCTGGTTCACCATAGACTGCACGAGAGTGCGCGAGGTATTTAAAACATTCACGATTGCGGTATGGAGCTGAGCAGGGTCCATGCTTGCTGTGCTATGGCGTCTGCACAGTTCACCAAGCAAAAAAAGGCGCGAAACGGTTGTCTGCTGCTCAGGGAGGGAGGGGTGAGGCTGTACCCAGAACCACCCGCGACAATGATTTTTGCCCCATCAGGCACTGGGATCTCAACCCGGAAATGCCAAGGGGCGGGGGAGGCTGCGGGAACTATGGGATAGCTACGGGATAGCTACCCACAGTGCAACGCTTCAGAAATCGACGCTAGCCTCGGACCATGGACGCACACCACCGATTTAATGTGTTTAGTGTGGCCGCGCGCACTCGATTTTATAAAATCTGTTTTACAAAAGCAAATTTTATGCAAATTCGGAATAGTCCCGTAGTGTAGACGTACCCAGAGTGACTGGTGATAAATCTAAGTCTCTTTTTCTCCATTCTTCTTTTCTGAGCTGGTCAGCTTTTTTCAAGTTAGCTGATAATCCTTTTCAATCATTTGATTGCTGGATACTGAAAAATTAAACGGAAATGTTTCTGATATATTTAACAAAATATCACCCCACAGACAAAATAAATTACCAACTAAAGATCTCCACATATGTAGGTCACCATGCTGAGGTAAGGTTGCAAATCCCATTCACATGAGGTAATATTGTTCATTTGCTTTAAGTTTACCAACCTCTTGAACTAATGTGTTTCAAGGTAAACACATTTCAGATGCACAGCCAATAAATAGCTCTGCAAGATCTGAAGGTTACAACATACTCAATTATCAGAGGGGTAGACTAACACCTACAAGATCTTCACCAAGCATTCTCAAAACTACGATACCCGCATGATGAAATAAGGAAACAAATCAACAGAGCCAGAAGCCTGTACCCAGAAGCCTCCTGCTGCAAGACAAGCCCAAGAAACAAACCAACAGAACTCCACTGGCCATCACCTACAGTCCTCAGCTTAAACCTTTCCAATGCATCATCAGTGATCTACAGCCCATCTTGGACAATGATCCCTCACTTTCACAGACCTTGGGAGGCAGGCCAGTCCTCGCCCACAGACAACCCGCCAACCTTAAGCATATTCTCACCAGCAACCACACAACGCACCATAACAACTCTAACTCGGGAACCAATCTATGCAACAAACCTCGATGCCAACTCTGCCCACATATCTACACCAGCGACACCATCACAGGACCTAACCAGATCAGCCACACCATCACCGGTTCATTCACCTGCACGTCCACCCATGTAATATATGCCATCATATGCCAGCAATGCACCTCTGCTATGTACATCGGCCAAACTGGACAGTCTCTAAGGAAAAGGATAAATGGACACAAATCAGATATTAGGAATGGCAATATACAAAAACCTGTAGGAGAACACTTCAACCTCCCTGGCCACACAACAGCAGATCTTAAAGTGGCCATCCTGCAGCAAAAAAATATCAGGACCAGACTTCAAAGAGAAACTGCTGAGCTTCAGTTCATTTGCAAACTTGACACCATCAGCTCAGGATTAAACAAAGACTGTGAATGGCTAGCCAATTACAAAAGTAGTTTCTCCTCCCCTGGTGTTCACACCTCAACTGCTAGAAGAGGGCCTCACCCTCCCTGATTGAACTAACCTCGTTATCTCCAGACTGATTCTTGCCTGCATATTTATACCTGCCTCTGAAAATTTCCATTACATGCATCTGACGAATTGGGTATTCACCCACAAAAGCTTATGCTCCAATACATCTGTTAGTTTATAAGGTGCCACAGGACTCTTTGTTGCTTGCAACATACTTAATGAATTTCAGCAGCATGTGTTTTCTTGGATCTTGCCATTCCTCAAACAAACTAGCAATTTTCTCAGAACCATGCGGCTTTAATCTGGTAACATATGTATATCACCTTCAAGAAGAATAGCCAGAGAAAGATTGTACTCATGTAGTAAGTACTTTGGAGCACTGGCTATCTTTTTGTTAGATGTGTGTTCAGTGAATAACAATCTTGATTGGAGCCTCCAGGTGCTACCACAATACAAATTGTTATTAATATTAGTGATCTCACAGGGTAGATGCATCAAGACTTTGAATGGTGCATAGACAGGAGTGCATTATTTCCATCATCTCCAGGAAGTGTAGTTATTTGCTCCCATTACTTCACTCACAAGCCTTTCATCCCTTATTCCTCAAATCAGAGGGCTTTGTGGCCATGCCCTCTGCCTTCTTGCAATGTGGGTGTTACATGTAGATCTCGGATTCTCGGCATGATTTGCATCAGCTGTCTAAATGGCTCTCTGGCAGGTTATTTGGTTTGGCTTCCTTTGCAATGACTTGCATGAAAGGGAACTCATGGCTCTAAATACAGGAATATATCAACATCCAACAATAATGAGTTTTAATTGTATTTGAAAGATATTTTTCTAAATTGATATATAAATTCATTACTGTTTAATTGCAAGTCGTATTTTAAAGTAATTTAACTAATACAGTATTGTTAGTCATTGCTGGTCGTTGTACTCATTTTAATTACAGTGTTTATAAATAAAGATCTACCCAACAGCCTGTCTAAATGCTTTCATAATAATTGGACTGAGAAGAATGTGCAGTTAATAGTTATACAACATAATGTTAGGGCAGGATCCCCAAATCATCTAACAAATCCGTGGGCAAGGCCCTGAATCCAAGCTTTGCTTAGGGAAAGGAAAAATAAAATAAAAGCAAGGACCATATCTCCACCTCATTTAATTTGGCAGAGCTTCCTTGACTCCAAAAGAGTGATATTGGTTTACATTGGTTGAGGATTTGGCTCTAAGTTTCTACTCCAAATATGAATTGGACATAAAGCCATTACGGGGGACTGGAAGGGGGGGGAACATAGGTGGCAGGTTCGTATAATTTTTGGTGGTGCCCAAAATGGTGGTACCCCCCCGCCCCCGCTCCCGCCCTGTAAGCCAATATAAAATGAAGCTACAACGCGTCAGCACCACAAGATTACAAGAGTCAATTAAAAACGGAAAGTCAGAAGCAGCACTTGCCTGCTTCAATATACGGTATTATATTTTGTTGCACCTGTTGTGACAAAGTGGGAATGTTCTTAATGTTTTCTCTGAATATTGTGTGGGTGCCTCAGTTTCCCCTGCAAGGTGCCAATTGAAGGTGTTGGGGACAAAGAGATCAGGTGGCCTCCTTGTCCAGAAGAGACACAAAGGCTAGAGGAAGGAGTGTCAGTTTGGCGCTGGCTGGGGAAATGGGGAGAGGCCCAGAACTTGGGTCTAGGCTCCCCACCCTCCAAGATGGACCTGACTGAGGGGGTCCTGTTTTCTGTACCTACAAGCTCTGTTTTAGACTGTGATCCTGTTGTCTAATAAACCTTCTGTTTTACCAGCTGTCTGAGAGTCACGTCTGACTGCAGAGTTGGGGGACAGGGACCTCTGCTTGCCCCAGGACCTGCCTGGGCACACTGACTGTGGAAAGTGCACAGTGTGGAAGGGCAAGCTGAATGCTCCGAGGACAGACCCAGGAAGGTGTAAGCTTCTTGCCCTGCAGACAGTATGCTCCAAGAGAGGAGGCTCCCCCAGAGTCCTGACTGGCTTTGTATGGAGTAGTTCCAAAGCATCCCAGCATCCCCTTCCACACCATGTGCTTCCCGGAAGTCCGCACAGGCATTGACACTCTCTCCTCTGGCCTTTGTCTCTTTTCCAAGCATTAGGAGGCCACCTGATCTCTTTGTTCTCCAACACCTTCAGTTGGCACCTTGCAGGACAGTGGCCCAGGCCATCAGTTGCCTGGAGACAGGGTTTCGGCCATTCTCTGTGCAGACAGCATCACACTGGCACTCTAGGGCTCTACAACAGTCACACACCCTTATCCCACCATCTAGATCCTTGAGAAATGCATAGGGGAAACTGAGGCACCCACACTGTATTCAGAGAAAACATTAAGAACATTCCCACTTTGTAACACCTGTATACTTTAAAGGGTGTAAAATAATCAAGTATTGTGCTAAACACAATGATACTCCAAACTGACCACCAAATTTAAGTTGCACATTTTCCCCCTCAAGTGAGGGCTCTGGGGTGGGGCTGGGGATGAGGGGTTCACAGTGCAGGAGGGTGCTCAGGGTTGGGATGCTGGGGGCGCAGGCTCTGGGGTGGGGCAGGGATGGGGATAAGGAACTTGGGATGCAGACAGGCTTCACCAGGGCTAGGGTCAGAGAGGACTCCCCCTCCTTACTGGCAGCAGCAAGCTCCAGGGGAAGGACCCCTCTTCTCCTCCCCCTTCTCCCTGCAGCACACTCACTTTGAACCACGGTCACTGCACATGCTCCTAGGGACTCTCTCAGGTCCAGAAAGCCCATTCGCCTCCCCTATGGTGGGTACCGGGGGGGGAGGGGTTGCCATCACGTGTGGCCTCCCCTGCTGCTGCCCCTCACCATAGCCTCACTGGGGATGGGGGATGGGACTGCCCCTTGCCCAGCATGGGGTAGGAGTGGGGACTGCAGGGTGGTGGCTGGGGTGGGGGGGTAGGGTGTCACAAAATTCACCCAAGCTCCAGCTGCTCAGGTCTAGGAAGCTCCCCTCCTCCATCTCCCCTGTGGTGGGTGGGTGCTGGGGAGCGGGGGGGGGGGGCGGTGAAACTGCCAGCACATGTGGCTTCCTTCCTCCCCTGCTGCAGCCTGCTGCCCCTCACCCTTGTCTCACTGGGGATGGGGCTGCCCCTTGCCCAGCATTGGGCAGGAGTGGGGGCTGCAGGGGGAGGGGGTGGATCACAGGGTCAAACCTCACCGAAGCCCCAGCAGCTGCTCAGGTAAGTGAGGTCCACTCCAGATGTCCATCTCCTGGCCGGAAGTCCCCTTGGCATCTCCTCCATGTGGGTGCAGGGGGGAGAGAGCTCCCAAGCATGTGTGTGCCTCCCCTACCCCCTTCCTCTCTCCCTCTTCCCCTCCCCCGGTGCTCCAAGAGGCTGCCGGCCGCTGATCTCTATAGCCTTAGGCAGAAGCAGCACAAGCAAGGGAGAGAGGCACCGTCTGTTTTCTTTCAGGCAGGGAAGCTCCAAGGCGGGGGAGGGCCCGCTCCAGGCAGGGCCAGGGGAAAAACCCAGCTCCAAATATTGGTGGAGCACAGCCCTCAGCCTTGAATATTCCTGGTGCTCGAGCACCTTGAGCCCATATAACCTGCCGCCCCTGGGGAGGAGGTGGAGAGATACTGTGTTGCTTATATTAATCATGATCTAGCTCTTCACTAAACAGCTCACTAAAAAAATTACCTGAAACTTCCACAGCTTTTCAAATCTGATGTACCAAGCATCTCAGGGCCTGTCTACACTATGGCGACTATATGAGCATAGTTACTTCCACCGTAATCTACCCCTCAAATACTCCTTTTGAGTAAGTGTCACTTTGTTTGCCTGGTTTCCACCTAAAACCTTGAACTGGAAACAACATCCCCATATGTAATAGACAGCCATTTCCCCCCAAACCTATAGAACTCTCTGTCCCTTGTAAGCCTCTTGGGCTTTTTTTTTTTTTAGGGTCCACTTACAGCTGAAAACATCTTCAGTCGAAAGTCATCTGCTATCCATGCTTAGATACCATGGTGATAGGTACCGTAGAAAAAAATAAAATAAATTGATTTGGCTCCCTGCCTAGGTCTGCATGGATGAGCTTTCTACACCAGACTTCTGTCTTCTGAGGGCTTCCAAGTGAAAGCATATTCCTCCACTAAGTATCATCATCAGCAGGTTCCTTAAAGGCTCTACCATGTCCTTCTGCTGCTGTTACTGTACAATGGCCACTTTACCTCAATCTAAGAATGTAAACATCTCAGACTTCAGCTCCTGAGTGGCAGTGTTGCTTAAGGGTTATATTGACAGATTGGGAATCAGGACTCCTTCTCATTCTGCCAGTGACTCAATGCGGAATTTTAGATGAGTTACTTATGGCCTTATTTTCAGAAGCGACAAGCACCCACACTTCCCATTGTAATTACTTCTCAATCTTTCTCTGATTCAGTTTACAATGGGTATAATAAGATGATGACCAACTATCTCAAAGGGGTATTGTAAATCTTAAATATTCACCAAGCACTATGAAACAGTTGGATTAAAAGTAGTCTAAAGATACTATGGGCTGGATCCAAAGCCCAGTGAAGTCATTGGCAGTCTTTCAGTTGACTTCACTGGTCTGTGGCTCACACCCTATGTTTTTAACAACTTTAAAGCATCAAGTTATATTTGGTATATACAGAATCAAATATTGTTTCCATTCAGTATAGCAACGAACCTTTTGAAATGCAATAAAAGTATTATTTAAAAAGAACCCTAATTCCATTTAAACCAAAGAATGTGTCTGTTTTTCCAGATCAGAAAATTAACTACAACCATCAGCTTTCAAGTGGCTCAAAATTTTTAAAGACAAACATAAAATGAAGCAGCAATGAAATAATTTTAAGTGCTGTGGAATATACTAATATAAGAAATTAAAGAATGATTGCTTAAAAAAACAAATACTCTGCTTACAATAACAAAGAAAATCACTGTAATGCAAAATGAAAAGAACAGAAAGCAAGTAGAACATGCCATTAATGGAGTCCTTCATTATCTAGGATAGTCTTTAATAGAGGAACTTGCATGTGCCATTGCTGTTATCTTACCATAAGCAGTATTCACACACTGTAAAAATCGGTGTCTTCATTTTCTGCTTGAAAAGATCATTGTAAACAAAAAACGTGCCAGGGAGTGTCATGCTGATTTATTGGCAATTAAATCTGCAGGATTTCTGCACTCCCTTCCAAACAAAGTATCTCTGGGTAATTCAGCCTGGTAGATTACAGAGTGAGCTATCTGCTAGACTACACGAGTCTTTCTGTTTGTGCCAACAGAAACAATTGACTGGGTTTTATTTAGAAAATAACTGCCATTTTCTTTTAGCATACTTGTATCTTCCACAGTTTTAAGGAGATGAGAAAGTTTTTTCTTTATTCAGTGTAACAATACAAATTCTTACCAAATAGTAAAATTGTATTTTTACTCACTCCATTGTTCAGGGTGGAATCTCTGCAGATAAACTTCCTTTGGACTAAGTGTACATAGACAACAGTGCTAAGCATGAAGACCAGATACATTTCTAAAGCAGATATTGTATGCTTCAGTCCCTTTTACATTTATCCATTCCTGATAAATATTTTGGTGAGACACTACCAAACTAGGATTCTTAGGCCTGGGGAACACTTAATAGCTTTGCTGGAGTAGCAGGGGCAGCTCTAGCTTTTTTGCCGCCCCAAGCATGGCAGCCAGGCTGCCTTCAGCGGCTTGCCTGCGGGAGGTTCCCGGTCCCGTGGATTCAGCGGCACGCCTGCGGGAGGTCCCCGGTCCCGCGGCTTCGGTGTACCTGCCGCCGAATTGCCTCCAAATCCACAGGACCGGCGGACCTCCCAAAGGCAAGCCGCCGAAGGCAGCCTGACTGCCTCCCCTGCAGGGACTGACAGGCCTCCTCCCACAGCTTGCCGCCCCAGCTTGGAGCGCTGGTGCCTGGAGCCGCCATTGTGGAGTAGGTACATTGGGTAGGAGCATAGGCGGCAGGTTCGTATAATTTTTGGTGGGGCCCAAAATGGTGGTTCCCCCCCCCCCCCGCTCTCACCCTGTAAGCTGATATAAAATGAAGCTACAATGCGTCAGCACCACAAGATTACAAGGGTCAATTAAAAGTGGAAAGTCAGAAGCAGCACTTGCCTATTAATACCTAATATACGGTATTAAATTTTGTTGCACCTGTTGTGACAAAGTGGGAATGTTCTTAATGTTTTCTCTGAATACTGTGTGGGTGCCTCAGTTTCCCCTGCAAAGTGCCAACTGACGGTGTTGGGGACAAAGAGATCAGGTGGCCTCCTTGTCCGGAAGAGACACAAAGGCCAGATGAGGAAGTGTCAGTTTGGAGCTGGCTGGGCAAATCAGGAGAGGCCCAGAACTTGGGTCTGGGCTCCCCACCCACCAAGATGGACCTGACTGAGGGGTCCTGTTTTCTGTACTTACAAGCTCTGTTTTAGACTGTATCCCTGTCATCTAATAAACCTTCTGTTTTACTGTCTGGCTGAGAGTTACATCTGACTGCGGAGTTGGGGTGCAGGGACCTCTGGTTGCCCCAGGACCTGCCTGGGCAGACTCGCTGCGGAAAGTGCACAGTGTGGAAGGGCATGCTGAATGCTCCGAGGTCAGACCCAGGAAGGTGTAAGCTTCTTGCCCTGGAGACAGTATGCTCAGAGAGGAGGCTCCCCCAGAGTCCTGACTGGCTTTGTATGGAGTTGTTCCAAAGCATCCCAGCATCCCCTTCCACACCATGCACTTCCCGGAAGTCTGCACAGGCACTGACACTCCCTCCTCTGGCCTTTGTCTCTTTTCCAAGCATTAGGAGGCCACCTGATCTCCTTGTTCTCCAAAACCTTCAGTTGGCACCTTGCAGGAGAGTGGCCCAGGCCATCAGTTGCCTGGAGGCAGGGTTGCAGCCATTCTCTGTGCAGATGGCATCACACTGGCCCTCTAGGGCTTTACAACAATCACACCCCCTTATCCCACCATCTAGAGCCTTAAGAAATGCATTGGGGAAACTGAGGCACACAGACAGTATTTAGAGAAAACACCTGTATACGACCAGTTACATACTTTGAAGGGTGTAAAATAATCAAATATTGTGCTAAATACAATGATACTCCAAACACCTTCAGTTGGCACCTTGCAGGAGAGTGGCCCAGGCCATCAGTTGCCTGGAGACAGGGTGTCAGCCATTCTCTGTGCAGACAGCATCACACTGGCCCTCTAGGGCTTTACAACAATCACACCCCCTTATCCCACCATCTAGAGCCTTAAGAAATGCATTGGGGAAACTGAGGCACACAGACAGTATTTAGAGAAAACACCTGCATACGACCAGTTACATACTTTGAAGGGTGTAAAATAATCAAATATTGTGCTAAATACAATGATACTCTAAACTGACCACCAAATTTAAGTTGCATGTTTTTCCCCTCAGGTGAGGGTTCTGGGGTGGGGCTGGGGATGAGGGCTTCACAGTGCAGGAGCGTGCTCGGTGCTGGGGGTGCAGGCTTTGGGGTGAGGCAGGGCTGAGGATGAGGAACTTGGGGTGCAGACAGGCTGCCCCAGGGCTAGGGCCAGAGAGGACTCCCCATCACCACCACTGGCAGCAGCAAGCTCCAGGGGAGGGACCCCTCCTGCCCCCCACGGCACACACACTCTGCACATGCTCCTAGAGCCCCTCTCAGGTCCAGAAAGCTCACTCCCCTCCCCTATGATGGGTACTGGGGGGGGGCACAGGTGGCCTTCCATGTTGCTGCCCCTCACCATAACTTCACTGTGGATGGGGGATGGGGCTGCCCCTTGCCCAGCATGGGGCAGAAGTGGGGTAGGCAGGGTGGTGGCTGGCTATGGGACGGGGGAGCAGGGTGTCATAAAATTCACCCAAGCCCCAGCTGCTCAGGTCTAGGAAGCCTCCCTCTCCCATCCCTCCTGTAGCGGGTGGGTTGGTGGGTGCTGGGGGAGGGGGCATTACCTTCACATGTGGCTTTCTGCCTCCCCTGTGCAGCCTGCTGTGCCTCACTGGGGGTAGGAGTAGGGGCTGGGACTGGGGCTGGGGCAGGGGGGGAATCATAGGGTCAAACACTCAAACATAATAAAAAATCATAGGTCAAACACTCACGGAAGCCCCAGCAGCTCCTAAGGTGAATGATGTCTATCTCCTGGCCCGTTTGTGTCTCCTCCAGGTAGGGGCAGGAGAGGGGAGGCCCCCTTCACTCCTCTCCCCTCCCCTCCCCTCCCCCTCCTGAGTGCTTCAGAAGTAGTTAGCAATGCATTCCTCTTATGCTAATGTTGCAGCCCTTAGAGAGAGAGACGCGCTGTGCGCTCTCTTTACATTCAGGCAGGGAATCTCCGGGGAGGGGGAAAAATCTAGCTCCAAATATTGGTGGAGCAGAGCCCCTGATTATGAATATTCCTGGGGCTTTAGCTCCAAGAGCCCATATAAGTTGGCGCCCATGGGTAGGAGTATGAAAAAAAAATCACACTGACATAACTCTGTCAGCAAAAGTATAGTGTAGACATAGTTATACAAACAAAATAGTCTTTTTGGGTACATCTTATTATGTTCATGGAATTGGTATATAAACTATACCAGCAAAAGCTCTTTTTGCTAGGATAGCTGCATGTCTGCTAAAGCTGTTTTCCGATACTGGTGGCACGTCTACACTGGCAGAGTTACAGCGCCTGCAATTACAGCGCCGCTCAGAGAGCGTTGAAGGGAAACTGCTGTTGTATGTTCATACTGTCAGCTGCCTGCACAATAGCATGTTCACACTTGCGGCACTTGCAGTGTATTTGGAGTGGTGCATTCTGGGCAGCCATTTCACAGAGCATCTCTTTCTCTTCTGCCTTGTGGGAAGGCAGAGGGGGTCGCGGGGCATCCTGGGTCCTGTCCCAATGACCCGTGATGGATTGCTTCGTATTCCGGAAATCCCTGTGCTTCCATCTGCATTTGGCACCACCTTTCAACGGTTTGTGTACTGTGTGCTCTGCCTCTTCGGTTTGCAGGAATGGATCCCGCACTGTTGACCAATATGCTGCTCGCTCTGACTAACACATCACGGGTGTCAGTGGAGTTATTCCTTAAACTATAAAGGTAAGAGGAGAGTGACATTGATCTCACCATGCATAGTAGCTACAACACGAGATTGCTTGTGGCATTCACGGACGTGCTGACCACAGTGGAATGCCACTTTTGGGCTTGGAAAACAAGCACTGAGTGGTGGGATCACATGCACATCTGGGATGACGGGCAGTGGCTGCAGAACTTTCGGATGAGGAAAGCCACATTCATGGAACAGTGTGATGAGCTCGCCCCAGCACTGAATGAGAGCTGCCCTGTTGTTGGAGAAGCGCGTGGTCATTGTACGATGGAAGCAGGGCCGGCTCTAGACCCCAGCGCGCCAAGCAGGCGCGTGGGGCAGCATTTTCCCAGGAGGGCGGCAGGCAGGTCCAGCGGACCTTCCGCAGTCATACCCGCGGGAGGTCCACCGGAGCCGCCGGACCAGCGGACCTCCCGCAGGCATGACTGCGGACGGTTCCCTGGTCCCATGGCTCGGGTGGACCTCCCGCAGGCATGCCTGTGGAAGCTCCACTGGAGCCACGGGACCGGCGCCCGGCAGCGCGCCCCTTGTGGCATGCCGCCCTGCTTGGGGCGGCCGGATTACTAGAGCCGCCCCTGGGTGGAAGCTGGCTACTCCAGACTGCTACCAATCGGTCACTAACCAGTTCGGAGTGGGAAAGTCGACCATTGGACTTATGTTGATGGAAGTGTGCAGGACCATTAATTGCATCCTGCTCTGAAAGACTGTGGGTCTGGGCAACATGCAAGACATTGTGGATGGCTTTGCACAAATGGCCTTTCTTAATTGTGGAGGGGCGATAGATGGCACATATATTCCAATTCTGGCACCAGACCACCTAGCCACCAAGTACATTAATCGCAAGGGGTATTTCTCAATGGTTCTCCAGGTGCTTGTGTATCACTGTGGGCGTTTCACAGACATTAACGCAGGCTGGTCCGGAAAGGTGCAGGATGCATGCATCTTTCGGAACACTGGCTTGTTCAGGAAGCTGCAAGCTGGGACTTACCAGACTAGAAGATCACCGCAAGGGAAGTTGAAATGCCCATTGTGATCCTGGGAGACCCCACCTACCCCTTAATGCTGTGGCTTATGAAGTCATACACAGGGCAACTTGACAGCAGCAAGGAGCTATTCAACAAAAGGCTGAGCAATGCAGAATGACTGTTGAGTGTGCTTTTGGCCATTTAAAAGCTCACTGGTGATGCCTCTGTGGGAAGCTGGACCTGGCTGATGACAATATTCCTATGCTGTACACTCCATAATATTTGTGAAGGGGAGGGTGAAAGCTTCACTCAGGGCTGGACCACAGAGGCTCAGCGCCTGGAGGCTGAGTTTGAACAACCAGAGACCAGGGCTATTAGAGAGGCACAGCGTGGGGCCATAAGGATCAGGGATGCCTTGAGGCAGCAATCTGAAGCTGAAAGCCACTAATGTTTCTTGCTATGCTTGGGATTTCAGTGATTGTAATGCTAGGAGGTGATTGGTGCACATGATGCAAGAAGGGGCCTTAACATTATTGTATGTTGCTTTGCATTGCTCATTTTGCTTTCAATTAATAGAATAAAAATTGCTTTCAAACCAACACAATTATTTTATTAAAAGACAACAACTGGAGGAGGGAGTCAAATAAAAAAATACATCAGCAGGGGGGAAGGGAAGGTCCCAGGAGAAGGAGGTGAGGTCCCAGGACAGCTAAAGATTTGTGTATGTCCAGGGATCATATCCAACCTTCTCCTTTGGAGTACAATGCAGCAGGTACTGTACTTCAGCAAGGCCAAACTTCAGAGGGATGGATGTTGAGTGCAGTGGGTAGTGGGAGTCCACAGTGCTGGACTGTGAGGAGGGAAGAGTGGAATGCTGCAGCAGATACTGGAGCCAGGAGGTTGATAGGAGTGTGTTGATGGTGTCTGGGGGGCTCATGGGAAAGAGTTTTGTGACAGCAGCCGCAGGGGAGGGTGAGCGTGGAGCTGCTCAGTTTGAAGAGTTAGTATCCCCTGGAGCGTGTCCACTTGGTGCTCCATAATGTTTAAGAGCCGCGCCGTGGCTTCATTCTGGTATGCTGCATTCTCCTTTCGGTCCCTCTTCTTGCTGTCCTGCCACTCCTTCAATTCCTGTTTCTCAGCGGTGGAGTGCATTGTAACCTCATGCAGAAAGTCCTCCTTAGTTCTTCTTGGCGCTTTCTAATTCTGCGCAGCTGTTCCGCTGCCGATAACAAAAAGGGAGGCTGGGCTTCCAAGGTCATCTCTATGAAGTTTAAACACAACATTTTACAGAAGCAGTATTGTTTGCAACACAGATAACACTGATTCAATGCTTTAAAACACAGCCAATACTCACACACCTGTCACTAACTGGCTGACCCCAGGCAAGCGCACATGAGCCACAAGACCCCCAAAATGGTGAGTAGTCGCAGGGGCAGGGTAAATCACTCTTCCTGGACCCTGCTGTACACTGGGCATGTGGCTCCTGGGGACAACCAGCACTGTCCCCACACTTTCCACAGGATGCCAGGGCTGGTGCAAGGATATTTTGCACCCTAGGCAAAACTTCCACCTTGCGCCCTCCTTTCCCTGCCCCTCCCCCCGGAGCATTGCTTATTATAAACTTTCAAAAATGAATACAGTGGAGTCACATCTTACGCGGGGGTTAGGTTCTAAGGTCAGTGTGTAAGAGGAAAATCGCATATAGTGAAAATTACCATAAAGTACAGCACACACAGTATACACTAGAACAGGGGTCAACCTACGGCACGCGTGCCAAAGGTGGCACACAAGCCAATTTTTTTTTAATGGCAGGCTGTGGGTCCCAGCCACCACTGAGTCCGCTGCTGGTCTGGGGTTCTGTCTGCCAGTTCCTGCCAGCCGGGGTCCCGGCCGCCGGCCCCTCTTAGCCCACTCAGCCCACTGCCAGCCAGGGTCCCAGCCGCCGGCCCCGCTCAGCCTACTCAGAACGTCTACCCTGGCCGTTGGAAGGCTGAGTGGAGCCGCCGGCTGGGACCCCGGCTGGCAGCAGGATGAGCGGGCTTAGTGAACAGAACCCCAGGCCAGCAGTGGGCTCAGCAGCGGCCAGGACCCGCAGCCTGCCATTAAAAAAAAATTGGCTCGTGTGCCACCTTTGGCACATGTGCTGTAGGTTGAGGATCCCTGTTCTGTGTGTACTGTACTTTATGGTAATTTTCACTGTACACGATTTTCCTCTTACGCACTGACCTTAGAACCTAACTCCCACATAAGGTGTAAAACCACTGTAGTAAAAAAAAAATTGGGGCACCGCTTTTTGGTGTCCCCAAATCTTGGCACCCTAGGCGGCCGCCTAGTTCACCTAGTGGTTACACTGGCCCTGGATGTGATCATTATGAGGGTGAGCAGGGAATCAAGGGATGGTCTTCTCCAAGCCTGAGGCTTCCGCCCTGGCCCCTATGCTGCTCGCCTATGGTCGTTCCCCCCCACCCTCGCCCTGTGATGGCGCAGTGGCACCATTAATGGGGAAAGAAACAAAGCCGCTCTGCCGAAAAACTTGTGGAAGCGGATTGCCCAGTATCTCCACAAGAGTTTCTTGGAGATCTCTGAGGGAGATTCCTGTGAAGTGAGGGAGTCAATCAACAGCCTATTCCACTGCTCAGACTAGGTATACAGTGAGAGGTAAGCCTGGTTTTTCAACCCTCCTGCCCTCTTACCCCCAACAACAGCGATTCCCAAAAACAGCCTCCTCTCCTGTTTGCACCTCACCAATCTCTGACAGTTGTGACTGGCTAGGCTCCTCCGGGGTAGAAAAGAGCTCCTGGCTGCATGCATCTCTGGCCTCCAAGTCATCCTCTGCCTCTGGGTCCCTTTCCCCCTCCACATCCTCGTCCAAGATTGCCTCATAGACTCATAGACTTTAAGGTCAGAAGGGACCATTATGATCATCTAGTCTGACCTCCTGCACAATGCAGCCCACAGAATCTCACTCACCCACTCCTGTAACAAACCCCTAACCTATGTCTGAGTTATTGAAGTCCTTAAATTGTGGTTTAAAGACCTCAATGTGCAGAGAATCCTCCAGCAAGTGACCCATACCCCATGTTGCAGAGGAAGGCAAAAAACCTCCAGGGCCTTCCTGATTCCAAATATGGTGATCAGTTAAACCCTGAGCATGTGGGCAAAACTCACCAGCCAGCACCCAGGAAAGAATTCTCTGTAGTAACTCAGATCCCACCCTATCTAACATCACATCATAGACCACTGGGCATATTTACCTGCTAATAATCAATATTAAATCATCAGTCTCCTCCTGGATTGTTCCACTCTCGACTGGCATGTGAGCCAATGAAGTATCCACAGGAGCCTTCGCAGTGGAGGTGGAGTCACCACCGAGTATAGTGTCCAGCTCTTTGTAGAACTGGCAGCTTGTGGGTGCAGGTTGTCTCACGCACAGCTCCTTCACTTTGACCCTGCACTGCAATGTGCCTGGGTCATGGCCCCTTTCTGTCATGCATTGTGAAATCTGACCATAGGTATCATAATTCCTACTGCTAGAGCGCAGCTGGGACTGGACAGCCTCCTCTCCCCAAATGCTGATGAGGTCCAGCAGCTTGGCATTGCCCCAAGCAGGGGATTGCCTGGTGCATGGAGCAGGCATGGCCATCTGGAAAGATGCGCGGAGACCACTGCATGCATCATCAAGCAAACAGGAAGGGGACTTTCAAATTTCCAAAGGAATTTATGGGGTGGGGATGACAGTTGGTCACCTGAGGGCAGGGCAGTAGAGTTCAAACCAATGACCAGAGAGGTGAGAACAGGCATTGTGGGGCACCTCCCAGAGGCCAATCGCAGCATTGTAATTGCCATGGTGTCTACACTGGCACCGCAGCTCTGTAGCCCCGGTGCAGAAAGCTGTACACTGCTCGTTGGGGTGGTTTTTTTAAAGCGCTACAACTGCACAGTTTCTGTGCACTAAGTGGCTAGGCAGTGTGTACACCTCGGGAGTTACAGTGCAGAAAGCTGTTTTACTGCGCAGAAACTTGCCAGCGTAGATAGGGCCTGGCAAACTCTTTCTAAAAGCTATCTACACACTTCTAAATGTCTTTTAGTGTAGCGACCTAAAATTAGCATAGTACTTTATTATGTGTTTTAGATCACAGATATCTAATACGTGGTGACAATGAGAGCTACAGGCAACTAAACAACACAGGACAGTTTCCCATTCAGTGTAGTGAGTTCAGTTCTATGTTTGAGAGGAACCCAAGATTTTAATGTAATTGATAACACTGCTCTGCTACCTATCCGAGCTCCCTAGTAGTGTGGCCAGGATGACCCTGTCTGACCCGGATCAACCCTTAAGGCATATTCCATGGAATGACTGGAGCATCTTGAAAAGGTAATGTAGCCTAAGGCATAGGAGTTGTGCTGGGGTCAAGGCTGAGTGTGGGAGGGAGCAAGTTGTGGGCAGAAGGGAAGTCTCCATAGAGATGAGAGCGTCAGATTCTGTGCTGCACCTCTCGTGAGGAGCAGCGTGAAATCTGCCAACAGAGGATTTAGGTGAAAACTGCCCTGGGAACAGCATTCAAAGAGTTGAATGCAAAGCTTAGTGCATGCTTCTCTCAGATGAATGGAGAAGTTGTAACAAAGTGGCATTTGGCGGGACACTACTGAGAGTATCATTTCAGGACAAATTGCTTAGAGCAGGGCAGTTACAGCCCTAGGCTGGGGTTCCTTCACTACTGAGGCACACCAAACCAGCCAAACAGAGAGGACTTTGGTTTTACCCCACTGGCTAACCAGAAGTCATACAAGCAATTCCTTCAGACACTCCAGTTTCACAGTATCACCACCAGCGCCACTCCTTATGGGGATGAAGGGTTATGACAACCAATACCTCAGTAAAAGAAAAAAAGGTTCTCCTGATCCCAAAGGACCAAGCCCCAGACCAGATCAACCCACAACCCAGTTAGATCTTACCCACAAATCACGCTGTTGCCAGTCCTTTAGAATCTAAAATCTAAAGGTTTATTCATAAAAAGAAAGAAATATAGATGTAATGATGCTGGTTCTGGCAGGACCCAACCGAGAGTGCCAATTCAGGACAAATTGCTTAAAACAGGGCAGTCACAGCCCAAGGCTGGGGTTTTTCCACCTCTAAGGCAAACCAAACCAGCCAGACAAAGAGGACTTTGGTCTCACTCCACTGGCTAACCACAAGTCACACAAGTAATTCCCTTAGACACACCAGTTTCCCAGTATCACCATCAGTGCCACTCGTTATGGGGACAAATGGTTATGAAAACCAATACCCCAGTAAAAGAAAAAAAAGGTTCTCTCGATCCCAAAGAACCAAGCCCCAGACCCAGGTCAATATGCAGATCAGATCTTACCCACAAATCACGCTATTGCCAATCCTTTAGAATCTAAAATCTAAAGGTTTGTTCATAAAAGGAAAAAGATATAGATGAGAGCTAGAATTGGTTAAATGGAATCAATTACATACAGTAATGGCAAAGTCTTGGTTCAGGCTTGTAGCAGTGATAGAATAAACTGCAGGTTCAAATCAAGTCTCTGGAGTACAGTACATCCACAGCTGAGATGGGTCATTCAGTCCTTTGTGTAGAGCTTCCTTGTAGCAAAGTCCCTCCAGAGGTAAGAAGAAGGATTGAAGACAAGATGGAGATGAGGCATCAGCTTTTTATAGTCTTTTCCAGGTGTAAGAACATCTCTTTGTTCTTACTGTGGAAAATTACTGCAAAATGGAGTCTGGAGTCACATGGGCAAATTCCTGCATACTTTGCTGAGTTACAAGGTGTATCTGCCTTCTCTCAATGGGTCAACTGTATAGCTGATGGTCCTTAATGGGCCATCAAGCAGGCTAGGCAGAGCTAACACCAACTTGTCTGGGATGTCACCCAGAAGCAGAGCATAAGTTTGAAATACAGACAGTATAGAGCCAATATTCATAACTTCAACTACAAAAATGTTACACACATATAAATACCATAATTATAACCAGCAAACCATAACCGTGTCTTACATACCTTATTTGACACCCTTTATACGAGATTTGGTGCCACTACAGGATTTTGGTTGCAACCATATTCTATATGGTCCCAGATTATGTCAATAATGTCACAATAGATGAGAGCTAAAATTGGTTAAATGGAATCAATTACATACAGTAATGGCAAAGTTCTTGGTTTGGGCTTGTAGCAGTCATGGAATAAACTGCAGGTTCAAATCAAGTCTCTGGAGTACATCCACAGCTTGCATGGGTCATTCAGTCCTTTGTTCAGAGCTTCAGTTGGTAGCAAAGTTCCTCCAGAGGTAAGAAGCAGGACTGAAGACAAAATGGAAAAGATGCAGCTGCCTTTTATAGTCTCTTGCCATGCAGCCTGTGCTTCCTTTGTTCCAAACACAAGATGCCCAGAACATGGCTTCAAAGCCTTAGAGTCCTCTATGTAGGCATGCCCCTGCACCATGCTAAGGTGTATCTACCCTCTCTCAATGGGTCAGTTGTATAGCTGATGGTCTTTAATGGGCCATCAAGCAGGCCAGGCAGTGCTGATGCCAAACTGTCTGGGGTGTCACCCAGAAGCATAGCCCAAGTTTGAAATACAGACAGAATAGAACCAATATTTATAACTTTAAATACAAAAATGATACATGCATACATAGCATAGTCATAACCAGCAAATCATAACCTTTTCATAGATACCTTACTTGACCTCCTTTGTACAAGATTTGGTGCCCCTATAGGACCCTGGTTGCAACAATGATTTATACAGTTACAGTTCATGTCAATAACATCACAGAAGTGTAAATTGAATATTTATTGTGGGGCATGGTCACAAAAATGCAGGTATTGTACAGAAAATTCTGAGTAAAAATATAAATTGTAAGTGTACAGGAGGAAGGACGTAAGCATAGATATGAGGATGAGCACAGGAATGGAGATTATCAGGCAAGAAACTTTTCAGGGCAAAGACGGTATATCAGTATGTGTTTGGACAGCACCTAGCAGCACAATGGGGACCTGATCTCTCAGCTGCAGACTCTGTGCACAGAAGGGGCAAAGGCATGTATATCAATGTATGTATTGGTGCACCAGATATAGATAGGAACTAGCACAGAAAGTGCATGTATATCATTACTGGAGATGGGACAGAGCAAATTAAGCAGCAGGATAATTGCAGCAGAAAATTAGTCCCAGAAGAGATACACTGCAAGCTCTTCCTTTTGGCTTTATCTGTGGTAATGAAAAAGATCACACACATGCCACGTACATAGCAGTAGAGAGCAAACCAGTAGATGTACAGAGACACAAATTGCAAGCAGAGCATTACCTTTGACAACTAGATACGCAGACACATTAACTTGGAGAACGAGTTCACTTTGAAGTTGTCACTTTTCAAAGCATTTAGCAATGAACAGAATTACAAATCTAAGGTGCCACTTGCAGTAAAGAGCCTAAGAAAGCAGGTGTCCAAACACCTAGTGGTTGGTGGATAAGCATTTTTCTGAGTATAAATAGGGATGCCCAGCACTGCCTTTCCTCTCCTTGACACAAGAGTGAAGGTTGAGCACAATCCTCAGAATATGCAATGGGCATACCAATTTGTTTATAGCCTGCTTATTGGTGCCGTGGGATTGCAAGGGTCTGTGTAACCAAACTGTTTCTGAGTAGCAGCCGTGTTAGTCTCACCCCCACTTGGAGCTGTTGGGTTCCAATGTGGGGACCTGCCTTGGTTTCCCTCTAAACTAAAATCCTAGTTTAGATCTAGTAAAAGCTGCCACCACCCAATCAGGAACGTGGATTGGGACACAGTCCTTCCCCAAAATCCTTGGGGATCCCAAGAGCCCCAAATCCATGGAGTTCTTATACCTAGGAGAAATAAACCATTCCCCCCTGCTTCCTCCCCCCTCCCTTTTCCTAGGAGAGATACCGGGATTTAACTACAGAGGGATACCTCCCCCTCCCCTTTCCCTGGGAATCCACCCAAGGAAAGACCAACCAAGTCCTTAATAGAAAAGAATTTATTAAAGAATAAAAAGAAAGTCACTGTCTCTGTAACCAAGATGGAACAATACAGGGTCTAAACTATAAACCTGGAGAGCATTCCCCCTCCCCCTTTCTTTCTCAGTAAAAGCAAAGTAACAGCAAACAGGAATAAAGAATTTCCTTTAGCAAACACACAATTGCAAATGTAGAAATCAAATTATAAGACTAATCCGCCTTTCTAATTAATACTCACTATTGAATAGTAGAAACTACTCCAGGAGAACTTGGAGACATGACTGGCCTCTCTTAGATCCAAAAAGAGAACGAACACTTACACAAAGAACACAGACAAAGGCTTCCCTCCACAGAGATTTGAAATTATCTTGTTTCTGATTGGTCCTCTGGTCAGGTGGTCATCAGGTACTGCATGTTAACCCTTTACAGGTAAAAGAGACCTGAACCCTTAACTATCTGTTTATGACACGCCCCCCAAATCGCAGACAGTGGGGGACCCACACTGGCGGTGATTTCCTTCTAGAACTTTAAAATAAACAGATTAACAAAACACATGCATTATTACATATACTACTAAGTATGTAAACAACAAGGTATTTGACATTGAAGAACACTTTTTATGCATTTGACCGGACATACATGGCAACGTCCTTGCCCATCCCCTCCCAGTGGAAGGACTTTTCCAACCTGTCCTTGGTTCTGTTCACCCCAGAATGACCACTAGGATGTCATGGCCCAATCTTAAGAGCTTGTACCGGTACTTAGTGGGAACTACCAACTGTTTTTGAGGATGCTGGCCTTTCTGGTGTCCACCAGAAAGAATCTTGTTATATAAAAGTTCTTGTTTTACAACAAACTGGGATCGGGTAGAAGAGCTGAGAGGCGGTGGGTTGCTCCGTGCCGCCCCCCAAGCTGTCTTAAGGCTGTTATTGGCTTCCTGTTCAGTCTGGAACTGTTCCCTTGAGGCTGGAGACACCAGTTCCTCCGTAGACTGTGGACTTGGGCTGGGTCCCTCTGGAAGCGATGTAGGTGATGAGGTTGTTTCGGTTGACTGTGAACCGCTCTCCGCTGGTGCACAAGGTGATATTTCTGTGTGTCTTAACCTGAATTATTTACTTTTCTTAAACATTTTCAGATGGTATAGTTATGACAAGGGTGTGAAGAGAGGTATTATTGTGATGAAAACCTGATTATGATACAAAGTAGAAAGATTAAATATTAAAATCAGTACAGGGTATTCTCCCAGGTCCTTTCTAATTTCACCCTTCTGCCATCAAATTATCCCCATATTGCTACAAGTGATTCAGTTCTTGCAATGGTAGCAATAGCATAGACAGTGCACTCATCACTGGTGGTTTTACCACCAAGGAGTGATTAAAAACACAGGCACCACAGGACAACACCAGTGTTCCCATCATTGGTATTAGTAATGGAGCTGAATTACTGGTAGCACTGAAGTGGAATTTTGGGTCAAAAAGGCAAATGTGGACAGAACCTCAGTGATTAAGAGTAGAGCTGGTTAGAAAAAAGTAAGAATATTTTGTGACAATTTTCAAAAGAAATTAAAATGTTTTATTTCAATTGAAATTTTCTGTAATTTTTTTGTTTCAGTTACAAATTTAAAAATGTAATGGAATTTGTATTTAAATTGCTTTGGTGGGGGGAAAACACTTTAAAAAAACTTTCTTCTATCTTTTTCCAGTGGGAAAAAAGTAGAATGTGAAAGAAGTTTTTTTCCTTCTGAAATCAAATATTTATTAAAAAGGTTTAAATGGAAAATTTGTGAATGGCTAAAGTTAAAAGGTCAGAACTGAAATGTATTCAAGCAACAAGTAGGTGAGTACTGTTCAGATAGTTGGTGGTCCAGACTGGAGCCCTAACTGAAACTGAATTCAAATGGATATTGAATTTGTAATTGAATTCAAATGGGTTTCCTTTAGTGTTGCAGAGTGGCTGACAAAAGGGTGGTCAACACATCCTGATTCAAATAGCCAAACAATACTCAGTATTGAGAACAAAAGACCATATGTGATAGGGAAGCAGGGGTGGCTCTAGCTTTTTTTCTGCCCCAAGCACAGCAGTCAGGCAGCTTTCAGCGGCTTGCCTGTGAGAGGTCCCTGGTCCCGCGGCTTCGGCGTACCAGCCGCCGAAGGCTGCCTGACTGCTGCCCTCGCAGGGATCGGCAGGGCGCCCCCCTGCGGCTTGCTGCCCCAGGCACGTGCTTGGAGCGCTGGTACCTGGAGTCGCCACTATAGGGAAGGTGTGGCTTTGGGCTGATTGGAAGACCTTTTATCACAACATAGTCATGTGTCAAACATGTTTATGCACCACCATGCCTTCCTCTATGCTATGAAGCTCTGAGCAGCCATCCCATAGTGCCTTGGCAGGGGGAGAGTGCCTGGAGGACATTCACACAGAACGGCATTAGCATGATGTGGGAATTTTCCTAATGCTCTCTATATTGCCACAGTTGTTACCAGCAGAAGTGCTCAAGCTTTAGCTCCTTGACCTAACGGCAAGGGCAACAGAGTGTTTTTTGAGGGAGTTCTCAGCTTTGGAACTACTCCTCCCTTGATCTGATATAATCCAGGTTTGTTGGCATGCTTGGGTTAAAGCCTATTTACTTGAGCCTTGGGGGACGGCAGGGCGTGATGGTTACCAATGTTTGTGGGAAGGGGAATGGCAAAGTGGTTGTTGCATTTGCCAGTGAGTTAGCTGCTAGTTTTAGTTTTGGTTAATTGTTTTTGGTGTCAAAGGTGACGACAGTGTTAGTTATTTTTAATAAAATATTAATTAATTAATAAATAATAAATAATTATAATTAAATGTAAGTGCATTTCCCTTACCTACCTGGGGGAGGAGAAGCCACGGAAAAGTTGACTGAAGCAGCAAACCAGGGAAAAACGAATCATAATGTATTTAGCAAGTGATAATCAGGGCCAACTCTAGGCATGAGGAAAACAGGATACTGGAAGTCTGGACCTTCAGTTTGGTGCAAACTCTGCAGCTCACAAGTCAACTCTATTTATGAATCTGGTTCTGTTCCATGAGTGTGGGGAAGAAATCTCTGTGTGTTGCTGCCAGGTGGACAAAGACCTCAGTGCTGCTAGATCTGACCTCTCTTCCCAGAAGGGATGTTCTGTGGATCATTAAGACTGGCCAAACCACAGAAAAAAATACATACAATAGAACCTCAGGAATGGAGGTTATTTGTAACTTTGAAATGTTTGTAACTCTGAACAAAACATTATGGCTGTTCTTTCAAAAGTTTACAACTGAACATTGACTTAATACAGTTTTGAAACTTTACTATGCAGAAGAAAGATGCTGCTTTCCCTTTATTTTTTTAGTAGTTTATGTTTAACACAGTACTATACTGTATTTGCTTTTTTTTTTTTTTTGGTCTCTGCTGCTGCCTGATTGCATACTTCTGGTTCCAAATGACATGTGTGATTGACTGATCAGTTCGTAACTCTGAGGTTCTACTGTAGAGGAACTATTTCCTGACTAGTAAATTATTTAACATTAAAAATAGAAACAGCTAATGAGGAATGAGAGAATTTCCTGGTATTCTCTCCTACAACTACATTACTGTCCTTCGCTCAGATAAGTGACTGCAATGCATCAGAGGCCAAGTGTCCCTCCGCAATAAGGGAAACCTTAGGGAGGGGATGGGACACTTTCCTACCGAGGAATGGCGGGGATTGGAAATGCAAAATCTCTCCCTGTTCCTCACAACTAGTTTCCCAGATCCTATTATGATGTTGTAAAACTGCAAGTGTACACAGCACTGTAAACCATGTTAAACAAATAACAAAGTTCCTGCCCTAAAGAGCTTAAAGCTAAAGGCATGAGTGAACACAAAGCAGTACAACACAAAACAAACACAGTGGCCTGTGGTCTTTACAGCTGGAAACCTTATTATCTCTCAAGACGGATAAAAAATAAGTAAAACAGATTTCGTCTCTTTGGAAATGGAGCATTCACTCTGCCAAAAATATGTACTTCACAAAACAAAACAAACCACAAGTAACTAAGTTGCTAGCCTATAGTTGGGTGCCTGGGGAACGTAAGACTGCTGAAGGGTTGGGGGACAGGGGAGAAGCAAGACTTAAAGTGGGTGTAATTTTCTGGATTTGCTGCTGTCCTACTCCTTTACAGGAAAATCCTATAATTCTTTATATAAAATTATATATTTTCTGTGTATTTTCCAGACCATATTAAGAATAAAGATTTATATCACTATTATAGAATTTTATAGGATGGCCCAGAAAGCCTAAGAGAAATGGTGTATTCTACCAGCTTTTGAGAGTAACTTCTATAGGCCCCTATTACATTTTTATAAGAACACTGTTGGTTTCATCCCTTTTAAATTCTACAGGACTTTTCCAGAAAGGGATATCTCTGTGATTGTCCCTGTTTGGTCAGGGCCACACATGTGCAGAAGGATGGCTGGCTGTGTGTTCCCCAAATCAGTTCCAGGGCCCACACTAGTTTCACACTGTAGGGCAACCTTTCAACACAAGGTCATGGTGCTGCCACACCATCTTTCAATGGATGGGTTTGAGTGACTTTGGTACAAAGGCAGTCTCAGTTCAATATAAATGGAGGGAGGGAGATGGGGGATCACAGTCCTCATGACCATAGTCTAAGCCTCAGGCAGAAGGTCAGGAGCTGCAGAAATGTCTGTAGTGACTGACCGCAGGAGCCTCCTTCCTCCCCCATAGAACAACGGAACCCCCAGTCAGAGACACACACAATGAACTTGGCAGGGAAGGGAAGTCACCCCCTTCCCCTTTGCAATGAACTACTCACAAGCTATTCTCCACCCCCCCCCCCCTCCACAGCAATGGACTCGTCTCCTGTATATGACAGCAGGAGGGGAGGGGGCCAGCCCACTTGGACAGGGGGAGGAGAAGGCTGTGTGGTAAGTATAGGAAGGGGAGGAGGGGTTAGTGGCTTGGGTGCCGTGTTGCTATGGGGAGACCGAAAGACTAGAGGGTGGTGTTGCTGCTGCGCAGGGAGAGAGGGAGCAGCAGCTGCTGCTGATCCCTGACACATCCCCCTACGGGCCTGCTGCCATATTGTGTCCACTTTCCACTAGCCGCACAGCTTCATGACTCCTGTGAGTATGGACCCCATTATTAACTGTGGTGGTGGGGGGAGATTTTTCCTCCAACCCCCCCAGCAGAGAGATTCCCAGCTTATTCCCAGCGTGTGTTTTATTTTAGAATATCTGAATCTACAAAGAACATACATGTGGTTAAAGGATGAGCGTTTCCTGCTCTGAGAGGTGGCAGCACTGGGGGGAGGGGGATCACTGCCGCCTCTCAGAGGTGGGATGTATAAAGGGGGTTTGTTAATTGGGGCTGGAATGAAATTGTGATTCAAAATAACAAACGTGGGCTGGGGGAGGAGGTTTAACAGGGGCAGGTGGGTTGTGGATTGGGGTTTGTCCCGCTCACCCTGCCGCACAGGGGACAGCCTGGCTCTGGTTAAAAGTGCTTTAATAAATATGGAGGGTGAGGAAGCAGTTTGCTCAGGGGGCTGGTGCCTCTGGAGAGCTCGGGTGTGACTCGTGAGGGGAAGGAGCCTTGTTTTGTTTTCGCAGTCAGGTCTGGGAAGAGGCTGGGGGGCCGCGTGTGTGTGATGAGAGGGAGAAGGGCTGCTCGGCGGCGGGCGTGAGTGAGCACACATGGATAACGCGCAGAGAGGGAGAGGATAAATGATGGAAGAGGCGAGGAAGCTTATGCTGACGACTTGGGGCTGCCTGGGTCGGTGTTCCGCATGGGTCGCTTCCAGAGAGGCTGTATAAGGTCCGGAACCCCCAAGCCCGCCCTAAGACAAAGCATGTGCCGAGATCGCCCTCCGCGTTTGCCATGAGAGGGGGCCGCTCTGGCAGCCCCCCCCCCCCTCCCAGCACTGAGGACGCTAGCCAGGAGTGCAGATCTGAAGTCGGCGCTGAGTGACTCCTGCGCAGCCCCCACAGTACAATTATCCCTCCAGAGAAGGGAGACTTGCCGTAAACTGACCCCCCCCCCCAAGAGGGGATGCTCTCCTCCCTGTTGGAGAGTGAGGTTGACAGCTGGGCTGAGTCCTGCAACTCTCTTACTGCTGTTGGACTGGCTCTTCCTTCCCAATATGCCCCTGTTTTCCTGTGGGAGGAGGGGGGAGGCTCTCTAAGGAGCATGTGGCCGGGAGACGGTGGTGCGCCTAGAACAGCACCCACCGCAGTTCCTTGTAAGTTCCTTTCCTGCCTGAGCCAGCCCGGTGAGGAGAGGAGGTGTTAGTCCTCTTGCCCTTAAAAACATAACCATTCCCAGACCCCAACTGCAGGAAGGGCCTCTGGCGACCCCACTCCACTCCGCGCGGCTCCATTACCAAAGGCAGCAGCTGATGCGTGCAAAGTGAGTTTCACACACCACCACCCCCCCGGATCATGTGCGTTTAGTTCATTGATCTCCCCCATTTTGGTTGGGATTGTGACAGCCACGTGGCCAGCAGAGCTGAGCCCAGCCCAGCAAGTCATAGGCATTTCTGGGCGTGTGTGTGTCTGTAACAACCGCGACAAAGAGCCAGCCCATGAGCTCCAGAGAAAGGGAGATCGCCTCCCAGTCTGCTGCTGCCGCCGCTGCCCAGCTGCTGCTGCACGGCAGTTTAGCCGTTGTTCTCGGTGTCTTCTTTCTCTTGTGCTCTTGGGTGAAGTACTTGGCTCACTGTTGAGATCTTTGCAGTGGGCTTCCTTCTGCCCAATCCCCCTTTTCCACTAGGATTTTTTTTTCCTGGATGTGATGTTCTCAAACTTTTGAGATACCTAAAAACGGATTTCTTTTTGTCAGGGTTTTCAGATGTTTCTCTTAATCTGTGTTTAGGTATATAAAGGGGCTTTAAAAGCAGTATTGTGTATGTGTATATATATGTACACAAATTGTGTGCATGCATTTGTATGTGTTTATGGTAATACTATTTGCATTGGTTGTTGTAATGAAAATGTTAGCCACCGTTTCTTAAATTAACCCAGAAAACTGACTGGCAGTTGATCAGCTTGACATGTTCTTCTGTGTTTTGTACCCCATTGGATATGCTTTGAGGCACATTATGAATCATACAGTAGTAGTAAGATGGATTTCAGTTTTTCTTAATCCTCAGCTTTTCAACAGAGATAAATTAACACTGTTTATATTAAATTAAGGGTTTTACTAAAAACAAAATGAAAAAAATATACCCCCATTTTACTGCACTGTGATGTATCCTGCTTTTTGGTGAGCATGGGAAAATCCTCTAGCAGAAGTGGGTTGGTTAAGGCAATGGTGCAGCTATGTTTAAAAAAATATATAGAGAGGAGAGGGAACCAGGAAAAAGAATTAACTAGTCCTGTACTGAGGAAGACATAGATAGGAGAGAGCAAAAATAAATTAATAAATTGGTGAGTGAGGAGAACATGCCCTCAGCATCCCATCTGAGCCATAACATTGGGGGTTGTAGACTGTGAGTCAGAGATTTTACACTGAATGATTTTGATGGTGTAGGAAAAAAATTAACATTGCAATTGTGATCTTTGTTCTGGTTCAAATTATATGATGATGGAAAGTTCTGCTTTGCTCCTAAAACTATATATGCAAACTTAAGAGAGTATGGATTTTTTTTATAGCCAGTAGTGAGTAGGAAACTTTTCCTTGGTGTCTGGTTGTAAGTTACTTACAAATTTCTGCAAAACTGAAATCTAATTAACAGCTAGCAGTGCTAAATTATATTTTATTTTATGGCTGTGAAGACAACCTGATTATGAACTGGTACAGTGCTGTGTAATTGAATCAGCAGACAGAATGGCTTGAGAGGTGTGAACTTCCCCTGTTCTTCTCAGGGGTAGTTAACTTGCATTCTCTGGGCCTGAATATATACTCTACCCTGATTCTGCAACCTGCTGGGGATACTAGTTGGTGGCTCCTCCATGGAGCTGAAAGCATGGGTGTTTGCCTGGTGCAGTTAACAATTTCCCCCAACACCTGTCCCTTTTGGGGCACGAGAGAGACCTTGGCACACATCTGTGTAGGGTTCATCAGATTGTAGCCCCTCCTTTTCATCATCTAGTACCTGTGGGAGGGATAGCTTAGTGGTTTGAGCATTGGCCTACTAAACCCATGTTGTGAGTTCAATCCTTGAGGGGGCCACTTAGGGATCTGGGGCAAAAAAATCTAGTACTTGGTCTTGTTAGTGAAGGTAGGGGGCTGGACTCAATGACCTTTTAAGGTCCCTTCCAGTTCTAGGAGATAGGTATATCTCCAATTATTATTATCTTACTGAAGTTCTGGCTGCAATTTTCCCCGTACCTCCTGATCTGCGCACACTCTATCTGTAGCCTCCACAATCATGGGACATCCTCGTCAACTTTCTCTTGGCACTGGCCAAGGTGGCTATCCATCGCTCCAGATGTAGGAAGCTAGGTGGTGTGCTCTGTGACTTTGGGGCCTATTCCTGGTCCCTTATCTGAGCATACTTCTGGCAGAATTCCTCTGGGCAGTGTCCACTGACTTCCTAGACACCTTTGAGTAGTGGGAACTGTTGGGGGATTCTCTGCTTGGTGTCCCCCCTCTGGATCCCTGATTTTCAACCTCACTCCCGCTCCCATTTTTTTTTCATCTGTTGTCGCCAGCAATCAGTTGTAGCCTGGGCTTAACTGATGGTGTGGGCTTTTAATTATGGGCTGGCATAGAACTGCCTGTCCCAGTAATTCAAATAGTACTGCAGCTCCCACTGGTGCTACTACTTGTGCAACCCTAGTGGTAGCACTAGGGGGAAATTCCTTACCTCCCTGCTCCCTGCAAAAAACAAAAACCTTAGTGCAAGCACAGTTATTGTACCCCTCCACACTAGTAATGCAGTTGTATTAGGGGACTTGGTTACAAAACAGCTATCCCAAATGTAGCTAAAGCATGGTTTGGTCTAAACCAAACCATGCTTTGATGTGTCAGAGGATAGATATACAGTAGTTGAGCCCCCCAGCATATTTTCACTGTACCCCATAGCTACTCCTCAAAAATGCTGTGTATTTGAAATTTCTGGGACATGTCAACCATTCCCTGCACTCACTTTGAATGCTGGCAGTGAGCTTATCTTCTGGCCAGTGTCTGACTGGGTGACTTTTCAAGAGTTGACCATGGGCCTGTGATAGCTTAAAAACATTGAGAGCAAGTTTTATAGGACTTTCAAAAACTCCCTTTCCTACTTTCAAGAAAGAAGCATGATTTATTAAACTCCTATTGCTTCAGAGTATCAGCCACTGTTAACACATCTGAAGGTCTACAAGTGAAAGTAGACAAATGAGAGCCATTGCACTGAGCTCTGCTTCTCAGTGAAATAGTGTTCCAAACAAACAAAAAAAAGAAACCTAGGAGTTCAGAGAAAGTGGGTGATACACAAGTAGTCAGCTGGGGAAGAGCAATGTCATGCATGAAATGATTACAAGTAGATAGACTTTAAATCATTTTCCCTTGTGGGACCCAATTATCTGCAATTGGAGATGCTTTTATCCTGCAGGTGAGAATGGAGCCCTTAATAATTATCAGTAAGTCCCAAAAGAAGCTTGCCGAAATAGATACATACACAAAGTATTTAATTTATTTTAAACAGTTTCTCTTTACCCCAGACCCAAAAGGAAAGAGACAGAGATAGTCTGAGGTTTCATTGCACACAGATGAGAGAGGAAAAAATGTTGGAAAAGCTTTCAGAATTGTTCTTCCCACTTTCTCTTGACTTGTACTCTCTCTCTCTGTCTCCCCAGGGATTGTAAGTTCCTTCCACACAGTGGGCCTGATTCTCCACTGCCTTGCATCAGGGTGGATTTGATTTAAATCATGATTTAAATCACTAGTCAGGAAGACTCGATTTAATCATGGATTAAAAGTGCATCCTTGTTGGTTTTTATAACCTTAATACTTATTCTTCACAACTCAGGCCTGGTCTACACAGGGGGTTGGGGGTGGGGGAATTGATCTAAGTTACGCAACTTCAGATACGTTGTAGCGAGGCAGCCTGGCTCCTAGCCGCACCTGAGAGAGTCGAGCCAGAACAGATGCCGAAGTGGGCGGAGCCACTGCCACCTGTTCCCGCCCCCCAGAAGTCAAGGGGCGGGACAGGAAGTATAAAAGCCCAGCCACAGCACTCAGTTGACTGCTGGCTGCTGGAGAAGCCAGACGCTGGTGCCCGAGCTCCCGCTGGGCCGAGCCTGCCCCGTGCTCGCTACCCTGAGGAGGGCTGGCCGAGCCTGCCCCGTGCTCGCCACCCCGAGGAGGACTGGCTGGGCCTTCCCCACGCCCGGTACCCAGAGGAGCTGCCTGAGCTTCCCCGCGCCCGGTACCCTGAGGAGCCCATGGTGTGGGACACTGCGGAAGATGCTGGGGATGCACAGGTACCAATGGAGGGGGAGATTGGAAGTGGTACGGGGGTAGCCGACCCTAGTCTGGCTGCAGCAGACCCCGAGCCAATGTCAGTGTGTTGCGGCCAGGATCCCCACTGACACAGCAGCAGACTGACTGCCGCTGTTAGGGCCCCGGGCTGGGACGCAGTGGAGTGGGTGGGCCTGCGTCCCCCCCTGCCACCCCACTCACGGGTGGCAGGCGCCCCCTCATCCCCAACGCTCAGGCATAGGAGCCTGGACTTACCTTAGTGTCTGCTCAGCCCCTGCCTAAGGGCCTGAGCCCTGAACTGCTTGCTGCCCCGCCCTGCCCAAGGGCCTGGGCTTATGTACTGAACTGTTTGTCTGCTCAGCCCCTGCCTAAGGGCCTGAGCCCTGAACTGCTTGCTGCCCCGCCCTGCCCAAGGGCCTGGGCCTATATATTAACTGTTTGCTCAGCCCCTGCCTGAGAACTGGAACTCTGCCTGAAAGTAGTTTTTCTTCCCGCCCGGACTGAGGGCCTGGGGTTAGATACTGGACTGATTATTTGCTCAGCCCCTACCTGAAGGTCTGAGCCTGGAACTGTAGGGCTGTCGCCCGCCCTGAGTTAGGGCCCGGGCTAATTAGATTGTTTGTTCACTCGGCCCCGGCCTGCGGGCCGGAGCCCTACCTTACCGTTGGTGCCCCGCCCGGAGCTAGGGCCCGGGCTAAAGAGACTGATTTCTGGCTCAGCCCACCTGAGGTCCTGAGCCCCCCTGACTGTTCTTTGCCCTCTCAGACTACACCGCCGATAGCAGACTCGTGTAGCGAGGCGGCCTGGCTCCCAGCCACGCCTGAGAGGGTCGAGCCCCACCACCGGACGCTTACATACGTGAATAACGTAGCTGAAGTCAACGTACTTAGATCGACTTACCGCGCGGTGAGTTGACTGCTGCCACTCCCCCGTCGACTCTGCCTGCACCTCTCGTGGCAGTCGAGATGGGAGAGTGCTTGGGGATCTATTTATTGCGATAAATCGACCTCTGCTGGATCAATAGCTGCCCGCCGATCCGGCGGGTAGGGTAGACACACCCTCAGAGATAGATGTAGGTTTCATTTTTAGAAGGTACACACTATACATTTTGTAAGTGATTTATTTTGAGAACTTTTCAGTTTAGTTTTACAGCTATATCAGAAAATGAATGATTGGTTATTTCATTTACCAAAGGTAATTGAAGCAGATAGTTCACCCCACAATGACTTCATAAATATCTCCAGTTCAACAGGTTAATCATAAACATTTGGAGGATTTTCTTGCCATGCTGTATTAGGAGGAGAACATCACCAGACAGACATTTAAATTGTTTTATTTAACTAAAACAACAGCGTTCTGAATTCTGGATTTTTTTCTTCACAGCAAACATAATATTTTAACAAAACAAGCATATGAATTTTTTATTTTAGTTAAATATTCAAGTTTTTCAAAATCAGGTTTGTTTTTGTTAATATTGTTTTTAACTAAAATAGTTTAATTAAATTTAAAAACAAAAACAAAAATTAAATCGACTATATCAGCCAGGTCAACATGAGAAACTTAAAATATTGTCTTCTTTCTACATTGTCAGAAGAAGCTACTGCTGTTAATAGTGAGATTATCAATTCAACAGTCTCTGAATCCAAGTGCTTAAGTCACTTCCACCAGTTCACTGGTGTGACTTTCTTTAAAACATCATCAACAAACATATATTTATTGAATGGTTCTTATTTCCAAACTGGGTCTTTTTTATGGCCTCCTGCCATTATAGATTTTCCCTTCTAGTGACAGAATGGTATGGTAGATCTCAAATCAATGAAGGCTACACTCAGAAAGACCTCAAGACTTCTGGAATATGCTGCTCAAACAGTTTCATTTTTGTTTCTGCTGCCTGTCCCTCCCTTCTCACCTTTATTTCTAGGCTTCTTCTCCTTGTCCAGATCAATTCCGCCCCCAACAACAGTCTATTCCTGGAACTTTTTGAAACTTTTCACTTTTAGAGAGAGGTAAGGGATTGACTCTGTGTACACAAATTTGCAGAAGGACAATAGGTTTGAAGTCTGTTATTTCTCACCTCTATATATTATTTATTTAAAAACATTTTTGCTGTTAACAAAAAAGCATGTTATCTCTGGAGACACAAATCCACAGTTTGAGAACAGCAGAACTAAGCATCTCTGATGGTATCTTCTAGACTGAGCACTGAGTCCCATTGGGTAGATAGAAAGATTAACCTAAATGATCTATACAGAAGCCCCTGGAACACCACAAAATTGGGTCCCTAATCCATGAACTATTGAAACTCATTTACAAAACTGTTCTTAAACATTACATGGATATATTGTCTTATACTATAGAATTAGAATGTATAATCCCTATTCTATGAGGAGATATCTTTGAGCTATAATGTATCGTAATTAAAACTATCTTTAGATAGGTTTTTCCCCTCAAAATGCATTTTATCAAAAAATCAGCTTTAAATAAAAAAAATCATTGATTTTTATCCACCCTGCCTTGCATCCTATCTAATCATTTTACACATGTGAAGAATGGATGTTTAAATGCTATTGAATCAGAATGACAGGGCTTGATTCTCCACTTAAGCAGGTGCAAATCAAGAATAATGCCATTGGAGTTACACTGTGATGTAATGATATGATATCAGTGATATGTAAGATACATATGATATTAACATTTCTGGTTTTGTTTAGTAGCTTAATCTGATTTAAAAACCACACTTAGACATAAAGAGGAAACTCCTTTGTGCCTGAACTAGTTTATAATACTGTTTGGCCAATACGGATAGGGACAAATGTTGTTTTTTAAAGTATCAGAGGGGTAGCTGTGTTAGTCTGGTTCTGTAAAAGCAGCAAAGAATCCTGTGGCACCTTATAGACTAACAGACGTTTTGCAGCATGAGCTTTCGTGGGTGAATACCCACTTCTTCAGATGCAAGACATCTGAAGAAGTGGGTATTCACTTGCATCTGAAGAAGTGGGTATTCACCCACGAAAGCTCATGCTGCAAAACGTCTGTTAGTCTATAAGGTGCCACAGGATTCTTTGCTGCTTTTTAAAGTGTTCAAGACTAAGCCCTGTTGACTTGCATCTTATCAAGTATGCTAGTACAAAAAGAGTGTAAAATGCTACCATTAGAATAATTGCATTTTATACTCATGTAGTCATTTACAGCAGTGCAAAGTAAGGTGCAGGGCAACAAAGAATTGGGCCATGGTCTCTGGCTTTGGTAGGGAACTGCAGTGGTATTGACAATACAGAGCACTAGTGTAGAAGAGATTTCTGCAGCTGCAACTGTTTTTAATGTGGTAATGTTTAGACTTACCCATGGGCAACTGTGCCAGACTAGGGTGCTCAGACCTAGTCTATATTAGAAAAGTTGCACTGGTTTAACTAATTTTTTTTAAACTGTAGGGTTGGAAGGGACCTCAGAAGGTCATCTAGTCCAGCTCCTTGCTCAAAGCAGGACTAATCCCCAGACAGATTTTTACCCTAGTTCTCCAAATGGCCCTTTCAAGGATTGAACTCACAGGCCTGGGTTTAGCAGGCCAATGCTCAAACCACTGAGCTATCCCTCCCCCAATTTTAAATCAACCTAGCTCAACCAGTGCAAATCCCTAATAATACAGAGGCAGTGAAATTAAACTGATTTAAGCAAGGGTTAGCTTGCAATTTACAGGCACAAGATAAACTGATTTAAACCATTTTAACTTCGACTTATGTGTATCTACATCTGGGGTTTACACCAGTCTAACTAGATCAATATATTTACACTGGGTGCAGCTTTTCTAATGTAGAAATGCTCATTGTCTTGCTACTACTGGTCGAGCAAGGAGGGGAATTTTCACAAAAAATCCGTGGTGTACTAGTCTCTGTTCTTTCATGACCCAGCTTTAATATTTAAAAACATTGACATATATTTGCTTGGCTGAACATGCACAGGTGTACTAGCAGGGATTATTCTATTGCTTTGATTGCTCATCTCTAGTGAGAGCATTTAGAAATCTCTGATAAGACTTGTGGATGGTTTGTGCATGTGATAGGTGAAAGAAGGACAAGAGACTACTTTCTTGCTGCACAGCGTACTTGGAGTGTGGGAGTTCTGAGTATCCTCTAGCTTTTCCCACTCTTACACAAATGAGAGGCTTTTGTTTTTTTGCTTTTTATTTTATATTACATTTGAGCTTCCTAGAAACGTCTCAATTTTCCCCCGCTTTTTAATACAATTCTAAACTTAGCCCTAAAATTACACCTCACAGTTTCCAAACACTTTATAAACACAGAGCCTGATTCATGGTAGGTGCTGAGCATCCTTAGCTCCCACTGGAACTATTGGGAGTGAAGGATACTGAGCACAGTTGACTTATTGGCAAGGCTGTAAGAATGTTTTTTGATTTGTTTTTTGGTTCAAAAGTTGCAACAACTGTTTGCTGAGATTGTGGTTTTGGTGCGGTCGGTTCAACCTGGATTATGGGGTTGTAACACAACTCAAATTTGGCCGGACTGTGCCTCCATCATGATAGGCAGGTGTATGTAGAGGTGCCCTCAAAGCAGAAGTGTAGTATAGTTGTAGGGTGGGGAGCCCCTCAGGACAGAGGGATGAGGGGTGCAGGTGTGTGTGGGGAGGTGCAGGACCTAAACTCTTGTTTTGAAAATCCAAGAGAGGCAGCCCTCTCATGTGTTGTGGTATACAGGCCTTTCGTCCCCCAGAAATAAAGATTATCAGCTTTATGGGTACAGCAGTGTGTATTCCTTGCTTACATAATTTATATTAGCTTTTAGCATTAGTGTAAGTTTCATCCATTTTATTTCATTTGCTGTACAGGTCTGGGACAGTTGTTAATCCATGTGGTAGTGTGTATATGTTAGTATAAAATGATATTGTAATTAACTGTCTTGTGTTTCCATTTTTGAGTTAGTGCTTGGTGAGCATATTAACATAGATCTGCTTTGTGTGCTCCCTGCTTGACAGTTAATAAAATGGTGTTGTGTAACCAGGGCCGGCTCTAGCTTTTCTGCCGCCCCAGGCAGAAAAGAAGAGCGCAGCCCCCCCCTCCCCGAGCGGCGCCGACCGCAGCCCGAGCCTCCGCCCCCCGAGCAGCGCAGCGCCGCCCTAGCCCCACCCCCCAGGGAGGCGGCCCGCAGCTGGCTACCGGTTGGTCTGGAGGGTGGGGGGTGGCCGCTGCCCGCAGGAGAGCAGCGCGAACAAGCTGAGGAGCGGCCCCTCCTCTGCAGCTGGGGCAGGGCCGCGCTACCAGCTCCGCCTGGGGGAGGGGGGGGAGGGGGTTTGCTTACCTTGGAAAGGCAGGAGCCGGTAGCGCAGCCCTTCCCCGGCTGCAGAGGAGGGGCCGCTTCTCGGAGAGCACCGGCGGGGACACGGGGAGGAGAAGCGGCCCCTCCTCTGCAGCCCGGGCAGGGCTGCGCTACCGGCTCCCGCCTTTCCGCGGTAAGCAACCCCCCCCGGCGGAGCCGGTAGCGCGGCCCGGCCCGGGCTGCAGAGGAGGGGCCGCTTCTCCTCCGCTTGTCCCCGCCGGTGCACTCCGAGAAGCGGCCCCTCCTCTGCAGCCGGGGCAGGGCCGCGCTACCAGCTCCGCCTGGGGGGGAGGGGAGGGGGGTTGCTTACCTTGGAAAGGCAGGAGCCGGTAGCGCAGCCCTTCCCCGGCTGCAGAGGAGGGGCCGCTTCTTGGTGTGCACCCGCGGGGACAAGCCGAGGAGCGGCCTCTCCTCTGCAGCCGGGGAAGAGCTCCCGCCGCTCTTCCGGTAAGTGGGCACATACACGCCCGTCATTTCGCCGCCCCCTAAATTTCGCCGCCCTAGGCACCTGCTTGTTTAGCTGGTGCCTAGAGCCGCCCCTGTGTGTAACTTCCTGTGCAGAAATTGTATTGTGCTTTTTTCACTTAGTGAATCATATAGCATATCTGCCAGTCTTTACAGTTTGTACGGAAGTATGCACTTGTATAAATTCTGTCCATAGCCAGGCTTCACAAATTATGAATTTTTATTTTTGAATGGTCACACAAAGCTTCCCTGTATCAAGAGAGAGATCCACAAGGAAAGCAAGAAGCATCTAAGTGACTTTTTTCATTTAGAAGTGGACATTTACATATTATTTATATCCCTATATTACAATGCATCCACTTCCCATCATATTTTCAATTTTGCATTGTGGATGTGATCATACTGTCTAACACAGTACAATATATGTCAGGGGTTCTCAACCTTTTTCTTTCTGAGGCCCACCCAACATGGTATAAAAACTCTATGGCCCACCTGTGCCAGAACAATTGTTTTTCTCCATATAAAAGCCAGGGCCGGCATTAAGGGGTAGCAAGCAGGGCAGTTGCCCAGGGGACCACACCACGCAAACTAAGTTGCTCAGGCTTCAGCCGTTGGGGTTCGGGGCCGCGGGCTGCAGTCTTGCGCAGCGGGGCTTTGACTTTCTGCCCTAGGCTCTAGTGAGTTTAATGCTGGCCATGCTCGGCGGATCCCGTGAAACCTGCTCGTGGCCCCTCAGGGGGCCCTGGATCCCTGGTTGAGAACCACTGATAAATCAGACACTTCTCATCACATACGTCTTTATCACATTAGGTAAAAGTGTATAGTGGTATTCCAGGGTATGGACAAAGTATAATTTAAGTCAAGTGAGATTTCCATGTGGTAGGGTAGCAGATTACTCACTACAAAAAAAATTGCTGCCTGGTGTCCAATGGTGTCCTTATAACTTTTGGAAAAAACAAGGAGGAGTACTTGTGACACCTTAGAGACTAACAAATTTATTTGGGCATAAGCTTTCGTGGGCTTCATCAGATGTGGAAAATACAGAAGTGGAAAATACAATAGGTAGGTAGATAGATAGATATATACACACACACAGAGTACATGAAAAGATGGGGTTTGTCTTACCAATTCTAATGAGACAATTCAATTAAAGTGGGCTGTTATCAGCAGAAGGAAAAATAATTTTTGTAGTGGTAATCAGGGTGGCCCATTTCAAACACTTGACAAGAAGGTGTGAGTAACAGTAGGGGAAAATTAGTTTTTAGTTGGGGAATGACCCATCCATTCCCAGTCTTTATTCAGGCCTAATTTGATGGTGTCCAGTTTGTAAATTAATTCTAGTTCTGCAGTTTCTTGTTGGAGTCTGTTTTTGAAGTTTTTGTTGTTGTTGCCACTTTTAAGTCTGTAATTGGGTGTCCAGGGAGGTTGAAGTGTTCTCCGACTGATTTTTTAATGTTATAATTCTTGACGTCTGATTTGTGTCCATTTATTCTTTTTTTCCTCTATGCAAAAGAATAAACGGACATCAAGTTATTTTTTGTCAAGGTCCAAATTTCTTGGTCAAGATATAGTCAAGGTCCAGACTTCAGAGAAAATAATACTAAAACCAATAATGATGATAATAAGTAAATAAAAAGATTTCAGGGTCTATTCAAAACTGTCAGTCCAGATTTGGCCCGCGGTCCGCCTATTGACTTATTAGCTGAAGTGTCTTTAACATGATTTTAATTTGGGTCCATGAGGGGCCTAAGGATTCTTAATTCCTATGATTAGCCTTTTCAGCAGGCTTTGACAATTGTTATCCTGCTTTAAGTGGTGTTGAACTTGGTTTGCCCACATTAGCGGGACAGGTCAACACAGTTCAAAATGCCTTTCAGCAGCATCATTGACTATGCTTTGATTTTAAATTGGAAATACTGTTTAATCCATTAACAGTGTTGCCTCTGGTTATATCAAGAGTTGCTTCTTGATCCTTGTACTGTCAGATATCTATGCTCACACATTACTTTCTGTGATTCCACCGTTGCATTTGATGCTGCCTTGCTACTATGTTCTTGCTGTGGTGGACCCTAAAGTGTATAACTTGATCTGTCCTCCCAAAAAACATAATCTTTTGTACCTTCCCACTGTAGCACCTCTAAGCTTTGTTTTATCAAAATTATTTTTAGTGCATTCCTCATATTTACTACCTAACTTTAGTTGCCTATTTAAAATGTGGGGCCTTCATTTGTTGTTGTGATTGCAGTTTAGCAGGATGGTATTTTATTATGTTGTTTGTTTTGAATGCTATTATACAGCAGCCAAAGTGATTTTAGGATACTTTCTAAAGAAAATTCAGTGATTTAAAACCCATACCTAGTGAGATTAGAGTGCAGCAGCAGCTGGTGAGGGCAAGCAAGCCTGTTGCCAAACAGCATTGATAGCCTCTACCACAGACACAATCTCTGGGTCAGTTTGGCCAAAAATAGTCAGAATGGTTATAGGCAGCTTTTCATTACACCTCTACCCCGATATAATGCGGTCCGATATAACAGGAATTTGGATATAACACGGTAAAATAGCACTCCGAGGGACGGGGCTGCTTTACCTCATTATATCCGAATTTGTGTTACTGCAAGCGGTTCCTCAGCACCCTCCTGTTACTTGTTGCAGCCCTCCCCGGGGCCCCCCCACCCCACCCCAGCTTACCTCCGCTCCGCCTCCTCCTACGAGCACGCTGCAGCTCCGCTTCTCCTCCCTCCCAGGCTTGCTGCACCAATCAGCTGTTTGGCGCGGCAAGCCTGGGAGGGAGGAGAAGCAGAGCTGCAGCGTGCTCGTGAGAGGAGGTGGAGGCGGAGTGGAGATGAGCTGGGGCAAGGGGGCTGCAGCAAGTAAGGGGGAGGGGCTCAGAGGAACCTGGGCAAGCCTGGGAGGGAGGGAGAGTGGAGAAGCAGAGCTGCGGCGCACTCATGGAAGGAGGTGGAGCGGAGGTGAGTTGGGGCGGTGGGGAGTCCTGGGGAGGGATGCAGGAAATAACGGGTGGGTGCAGAGGAACCGCTCCCTGCTCCAGATCATCTCCGCCTCCTTACCTGAGCACGCTGCCACCGCTCTGCTTCTCCCCACCCCCCACCCTCTTCCAGGCTTGCAGGGCCAAACAGCTGATTGGCATGGCAAGCCTGGAAGGGAGGGAGAAGCGGAGCGGTCGTGGTGCGCTTAGGGAGGAGGTAGAGGCAGAGCGGAGGTGAGCTGGGGAGGGGAGCGGTTCCTCTCCCTACTCCAATATAGCACAGTCTCACCTATAACGCGGTGAGATTTTTTGGCTCCTGAGGACCACGTTATATTGGGGTAGAGGTGTATTTTTAGAGTTTTTTAATCCAAATACAAACTATATTCTTCCTTTCTGCTTTGGTATCTTTTTACCATGTTGTATGAGAAGTATTGGATATCATTTTGTATTTACATAGTTTAGCTTGATTAATGCAAATGCTTTTCTCTTTGCTTTGAGAATACTGTATTTACTATATCTAACTTTCATTCTAAGTCGAGATAGAGTAACTATGTAAGGCTTCATCTCCCATTTTACCCAGAATGTAGTGGCACTGGTGGAACTGTTTCCTCTAATAAATAAATTGGTTTATTATTTTACTAAGTTTTGACTGGCATAGCTATTCTGGAGTAGTTTTCCCCATGTGGAGACACTGTTCTGGAATAATTACTCCACTCCCAAAGTGGAGTAATTATTCTGGAATTAAATCACTTTTATTTTGGAATAGATGTCCACATGGAGGAGTTATTCCAGAATAGCTATTCTGGTGAACTTCTTGCATGTAGGCAAGGCCTAAGCAAAATTACAATCTGAAATCAAGAAAACTTAAACTATTAGCTGCATGAACATTCTATTGGTGCCAAGCAAAACAAAACAAAAAAAGGTGATTTTTTCTCTAACATCAGCACCATTTCACTTTAATCATGGTTTTCTAGGTCTGTTGACCTACATTAATATATTTCTGATGTATACTTTGTTATGTTGTATGCATGTGACACAGAGGTCCATTGGTGATTCAGTACTGTCAGCAACTCTTGTGAGGCTTGACTTATTCATCACATCTAAATACTATTGCCATAATCTGTATCTAAAAGGTGTGATGTAAGATATTATTAGAAAACTAATTAATCAATATTCTTCTGTAATGTATGTATGGGGTGTGTACAATGCTATGCATATGTGCTAAAATTACGTTCTCAAAATGTGTTTGGCAAGCAATGTATGAGCACAGTCTGCCTTTGACAAAGCAATGTGTATTTGTTTGGCTGACCAATCTGGTAGTTAGGCAGTGGCAATGAAGGCACATTTACAAGGTAAGCAAAGCTGTCAGCCTAGCAAGTAGGGGAGGTTGCGTCTTAGCTATAAAAAAGGGAGTCTGAACCTCAAATAATTAACTGATTGTACACAGTATTACTGTATTATAAAAGTACATCAAGTAAGGTCTTTTATGAAAGCTGATGACACACTGGTGATCAACATCATTGTAAAATGCATGTGTAAACACTATGTGAGGAATTATGAATATTCAGTGATAGGCATTAAAGCAAAGGTTGTCAATTATTTTTTTGTCAAAGTCCAAATTTTCTCATCAAGGTATACTCAAGGTCCAGACTCCAGAGAAAATAATAGAGCAATTAACAATAATAAGTAAATAAAAAGATTTTGGGTCCATTCAAAAGCATCTGCCAGTCTGGATTTGGCCTGTGGTCCACCTATTGACTACTCTGCCTTAAAGTCTGTGAATGAAGGGTATTTAAATCAGGCACATTAGAGGGAGTTAGTAAACAGGTTTTCTCCCAGACAGGAGGGAAGGTAGTTGTCTACCTGTCTCCAATGAAATTAAGCAAGGAGTGACCTGAAACAATGGAATTTCTATTTACATATGAATCAGCAGGGAGATGGGATGTCCAGGGGGAAAGAAAGAACAGCTTGAGATTATCTTGAGTCTGGGGACAAGTTTTGGAAGAAAGAGAGAAGATGCTATCTTGGCATCCATCACTTGAGGGAGTGAAGAGGCCAGAGCTCTTGAGATGAATTCTTCAGCGAAGGTGGTTGAAATCTCTGGAAATTGATTATAGATGAGACATGAGAAACGTGCTTAGGCAGAGATAGTAACTGTCTGAAATTAAGTTTTAGTCTTAGAAGTGTATTCCTTCTTTTGTTTGTTCGTAACAAGGGACATACTGGTTAGCTGGCTGGCTGTTGGTGTCCAGGCTGAGAGCCACAACAACAGAGCATTCGAGGCACCCGAGGTTACAGAGCAGGCAGTGACACAATGATTTACTGGTCTAGATTGCACCCCCAGAACATGACAATGGCTACATTACCATTGTGTGCCATAGAAATCAGTCTGTGGTAGAGCAAAGTTTTAGACAGATAAACAGTGTTCTTGACACTTACATTGGTAGTAATACTGTGTGCTAGGAAAAATACTAGCTTGAATCAAAATATGTCTAAGGATGTATCAATACTAGTGATATAAGCGCTGTTGTCTGTTTTTAGCTGTTTTCTATTTATGCAACTTTCAAAGTGCAGTCTGAAACTGAATGAAGTATAAAATTTAGTTCAAAGAATTTGTAAAAGAGAAATCCAAACATATATCCTGTCTTGGCACTAGAGGTGTTTGGAATGCTGTGATAAAAATGTAACTACAGGAAGACCACAAAGGATAGGAAGAAAAATTATCCATGAGTAGCAGTAATTTGAAAATGGAAATCTGTACAAGCTTTGTGACTTCAGTAAGCTATATTTGTAATACCGTAGTTTTTTCTGATATTGTTAAAGTGCTACTTAAAAAAATTACTCTCACTGCAAGGTCATTTCAGATAAAATTAGAGCTTCATGTTTTCAGATAAGGTTCAAGTGGAGTTCTGGTATCTTTATGTTTAAAAAGGCTTACAAGCTGTAAGCAAAAGAGATAGTATTACATTTTGTAACATTAGGCAACTGTTATTGCTACAGTTCAGCTGAAATATCAACAAAAGAATGTTTAGTATTTTGAGGCTATCCTGGAGAACAATGTATGACAGGGATATCTTGGAAATGAAATTAACACTATTTTTTTTTCAGTGCAATGCACTCAGGTGGCACAGTTACATAACTATATCTGACTCCCATATTTTAGTTTTTATTCATTTACCGTGGGACATGTGTAATTTAATAAAAAGTGACTATTGTATCTTTTCAAATGTCTTTTTCTATGTTACAAAAGTCTCAAAATTATTTGTTTTTATAGTAATTTAGTTTTAATTGCTTGCTGTTTATGGTGTTTGCTTACTCTGCCTTTTTAGTTTCACTGTTCAATCTGATAGTCCATGTCACTTTTCATTCCAATCAGTTACATTTTCAGGTTCTAATGCACATGGAGCCTGATCCAAAACTAACTGAAGTGTGTGGGAAAACTCCTGTTGACTTCAGTAGGTTTTGAATAAGGCTAGGGGCAGTTTTAAAATAAATGGCCCTGATCCTGCAATTCGTGTGCTGCTTCACTATGATGCTTACCCGCACATAAAAAATTACAGGATTGGGCCAATGTTTGCAGCTGAAATGTTGTCAGGGAATGTTTATTTAAAATACCAGTTTCATGGACATTATTGTTTTGTCTTTTAAATCATGAAAACATTTATATTTTGTTTTGATTTTGTAAAAATAAACTTACAAAACCTAAATCTTGGGCTAAATTTGAGCTGCCCGTGTCCCTGTAAGGTCTCTCTTCTTTCTGATGCAGAATTTTGTAATCATTTCATGCATCCCTCCTGATACTGGTTCTCTTTCAATTTTGTGCTCAGTTTCAATTTTACATCAAGGAGTGGAAAAAGACTGGGAAGAGACATTAAAAATGATAGAAATTTGAAAATATTTTAGTGAATAACTGAAAACCTTTATTTTATATAACACCCAGTAAAATATGGGAAGAAAGAGTTCCTCCCCATATACGTGAGTCAGAAATTAATATTGCAGAGGTTTAGCTCAATAATAGGGAGACATTCAAGGCCCCTCACCTTGTCTGACTTCTAAAACATATTACAAACTGATTTTAATAAATTGTATCTCCATCTTCAAAGTATCTGGTATGCCTTTTTATTTAAAAAGAAAATATCAGTTTTGTTTCTGTATGCTGTTCAATTAGAACAATTATTTGGACCTTTTGTTTTTTGTAATGTGTTTTGCTGAAGAGTGCAGCTGCATACATTTTTCATTTGGAGACAACGGATCAGTCACATGCCTGGGGTGCCTAAATCTATTACCAAGAGGTAGTTTTATCCCTAGGAGACCATAATGCCTTAGTTTTCTTGGATACATGACATCATATAGCACTGTAATCAAATATAGGCCTTCTGCAGTGCATTTGGGATTTAAATCTGAGCTCAGTCTGAACAGCAGCTCTTGTGAGATGCACAATACATTGTGTAGACAAAGGAAAAGGGGAGGGGAGAAGGAAATCAAATTAATTAAATAAATAACACCACCACCCCAGTGTCAGGCTCTTGAAATACATTGGTCAGATGAATGCATTGTTTTAACTTTTCCAGCTTTTAAAAATAATGTTTTACATAGCTAGGCAGAGAGATTTTTTTTTGACAATATCTTCCTTCATTACAAATAGATAGTTCTAATTGAGTTTGTCCTCTGCTATTTGCATGTATTTCCAAGTATAGGGCTTGTGAGTAGTTTCACTTATTCCTACAAGGGCTGGTCTACACACAGTTTTTCTACTGCTTTAAGGATAGCTATTTGAAACCAGGATAGTTAAAGCAGTTACAACCTTTTGTGTGGACAAGTTATACCAATAAATTTAGGGGAATAAGCAATAATAGTATAAAGATGTCTTACACTGGTGTAATTGCTTCTGTGCTAAGGGTTATACTGATTTATCTTGCATCCGATGAAGTGGGTATTCACCCACGAAAGCTCATGCTCCAATACGTCTGTTAGTCTATAAGGTGCCACAGGACTCTTTGCTGCTTTTACTGATGTATCTATTAAGGTAAAAACATAAAATAAAAAATCACACCCCCTCACCAAAAAACTGCATAGACCATGCCTAGGAATAGTTGTATAAGTTAGGCTTCATGCACTCTTCAGCTATAAATGAGTCCAGGGCATGGTTAAAACGCTGCTGTCCTCTGACACAGTTACAACATAGTTGAAATTCTAGCCTATATGGGACTGAACTATATCCTCATTAGGCTAAAGCCTTGGATGATATACATTAGAATTTTTAACTTTCAGGGGACAGCTGTATTGTAACCAAGTCTCTTGACTCATTTATATTAGTAGTATACATGGGGCCTTACTCGCATCAGTAGTTCCATGGGAACAAGTGGGTATATTCACATGAGTAAAGGTTTCCCTGCCCTTGGGTGTAAATATTCTTTTTTATATTAAAAAGGATAGCAAAGAGTACAAGCGTTATCAGACACCTTGAACGCTGGGATAGCTGCCCATAATGCACCACTCCCAACACCGCTGCAAATGTGGCCACACGGCAGCGCTGGTAGCTGTCAATGTGGCCACACTCCAGCGCTTTACCTACACAGCTGTACGAAGACAGCTGTAACTCCCAGCGCTGTACACCTGCAAGTGTAACCAAGCCCTGAACCTTTTCTAGTGCCAGTATATCTTTTTTGAGATGAGGAGACCACATCTGTACTCAGTATTCGAGATGTGGGCGTACCATCGATTTATATAAGGGCAATAATGTATTCTCAGTCTTATTCTCTATCACCTTTTTAATGATTCCTAACATCCTGTTTGCTTTTTTGACCACCTCTGCACACTGCGTGGACATCTTCAGAGAATTATCCACGATGACTGCAAGATCTTTTTCCTGACTTGTTGTAGCTAAATTAGCCCCCATCATATTGTATGTATAGTTGGGGTTATTTTTTCAATGTGCATTACTTTACATTTATCCACATTAAATTTCATTTGCCATTTTGTTGCCCAGTCACATAGTTTTGTGAGATCTTTTTGAAGTTCGTCAGAGTCTGCTTTGGTCTTAACTATCTTGAGCAGTTTAGTATCATCTGCAAACTTTGCCACCTCACTGTTTACCCCTTTCTCCAGATCATTTATGAATAAGTTGAATAGGATTGGTCCGAGGACTGACCCTTGGGGAACACCACTAGTTACCCCTCTCCATTCTGAGAATTTGCCATTAATTCCTACCCTTTGTTCCCTGTCTTTTAACTAGTTCTCAATCCATGAAAGGACCTTCCCTTTTATCCCATGACAGCTTAATTTACGTAAGAGCCTTTGGTGAGGGACCTTGTCAAAGGCTTTCTGGAAATCTAAGTACACTATGTCCACCGGATCCCCCTTGTCCACATGTTTGTTGACCCCTTCAAAGAACTCTAATAGATTAGTAAGACATGATTTCCCTTTACAGAAACCATGTTGACTATTGCTCAACAGTTTGTTTTTCTGTGTGTCTGACAATTTTATTCTTAACTATTGTTTCGACTAATTTGCCCGGTACCGACATTAGACTTGCTGGTCTGTAATTGCTGGGATCACCTCTAGAGCCCTTTTTAAATATTGGTGTTACATTAGCTAACTTCCAGTCATTGGGTACAGAAGCCGATTTAAAGGACGGGTTACAAACCTTAGTTAATAGTTCCACAACTTCACATTTGAGTTCTTTCAGAACTCTTGGGTGAATGCCATCTGGTCCCTGTGATTTGTTACTGTTAAGTTTATCAATTTAATTCCAAAACCTCCTCTAGTGACACTTCAGTCTGTGACAGTTCCTTAGATTTGTCACCTACAAAAGCCGGCTCAGGTTTGGGAATCTCCCTAACATCTTCAGCCGTGAAGACTGAAGCAAAGAATCCATTTACTTTCTCTGCAATGACTTTATCGTCTTTAAGCGCTCCTTTTGTATCTCGATCATCAAGGGGCCTCACTGGTTGTTTAGCAGGCATCCTGCTTCTGATGTACTTAAAAAACATTTTGTTATTACCTTTGGAGTTTTTGGCTAGCCATTCTTCAAACTCCTCTTTGGCTTTTCTTATTACATTCTTGCACTTAATTTGCTTCACCAGGATTTGACTTTCACTTTTTAAAGGAAGTCTTTTTATCTCTCACTGCTTCTTTTACATGGTTGTTAAGCCACGGTGGCTCTTTTTTGGTTCTTTTACTGTGTTTTTTAATTTGGGGCATACATTGAAGTTGGGCCTCTATTATGGTGTCTTTAAAAGCGCCCATGCAGCTTGCAGGGATTTACTTTAGTCACTGTACTTTTTAACTTCTGTTTAACTAACCCCCTCATTTTTGCATAGTTCCCCCTTTTGTAATTAAATGCCACAGTGTTGGGCTGTTGAGATGTTCTTCCCACCACAGGGATGTTGAATGCTATTGTATTATGGTCACTATTTCCAATTGGTCCTGTTATAGTTACCTCTTCGACCAGCTCCTGCGCTCCACTCAGGACTAAATCTAGAGTTGCTTCTCCCCTTGTGGGTTCCCGTACCAGCTGCTCCATGAAGCAGTCATTTAAAGTATCAATAAATTTTGTCTCTGCATTTTGTCCTGAAGTGAAATGTTCCCAGTCAATATGGGGATAGTTGAAATCCCCCACTATTATTGAGTTCTTAATTTTGATAGCCTCTCTAATTTCCCTTAGCATTTCATCATCACTATCACTGTCCTGGTCAGGTGGTCGATAATAGATCCCTAATGTTATATTCTTATTAGAGCATGAAATTACTATCCATAGAGATTCTATGGAACATGTGGATTCACTTAAGATTTTTACTTCATTTGATTCTACATTTTCTTTCACATATAGTGCCACCCCACCCCCCACGACCTGTTCTGTCCTTCCAATATATTTTGTACCCCGGAATGATTGTGTCCCATTGATTGCTCTCAGTCCACCAGGTTTCTGTGATGCCTATTATATCAATATCCTCCTTTATCACAAGGCACTCTAGTTCACCCATCTTATTATTTAGACTTCTAGCATTTGTGTACAAGCACTTTAAAAACTTGTCACTGTTTGTCTGCCTTTTTCTGATGTGTCAATCTTTTTTATGTGAATGTTTATCGTCTGATCTGGCCCTTACATTATCCTCTTCCATCCTCTGCTCCTGACTATAACCTGGAGATTCTCTATCATCAGACTCTCCCCTAAGAGAAGTCTCTGTCCGATCCACATGCTCCTCTGCAGCGTCGGCTTTCCCCCATCTCCTAGTTTAAAAACTGCTGTACAACCTTTTTAATGTTTAGTGCCAGCAGTCTGGTTCCACTTTGGTTTAGGTGGAACCCATCTCTCCTGTGTAGGCTTCCCCATCCCAAAAGTTTCCCCAGTTCCTAATGAATGTAAACCCCTCCTCTCTACACCATCATCTCACCCACGCATTGAGACTCTGGAGCTCTGCCTGCCTACCTGGCCCTGCATGTGGAACTGGGAGCATTTCTGAGAATGCCACCATAGAGGTCCTGGATTTCAGTCTCTTCCCTAGCAGCCTAAATTTGGCCTCCAGGACATCTCTCCTACCCTTCCCTATGTCATTGGTACCTACATGTACCACGACCACCGGCTCCTCCCCAGCACTACATATAAGTCTGTCTAGATGCCTCGAGAGATCCGCAACCTTCGCACCAGGCAGGCAAGTCACCATACGGTTCTCTTGGTCATCACAAACCCAGCTATCTACGTTTCTAATGATCAAATTTCCCATTACTAACACCTGCCTTTTCCTAGAAACTGGAGTTCCCTCCCCTGGAGAGGTAACCTCAGTGCGAGAGGCAACCCCCGCACCATCTGGAAGGAGGGTCACAACTATGGGAAGGTTTCCCTTTGCCCCCGTTGACTGCTCTGCTTCTCTGGGCATTTCATCCTCCTCAACAGCACAGGGGCTGTCTGATCGGAGGTGGGACAATTCTATGGTGTCCTGGAAAGCCTCATCAACATACCTCTTTGCCTCCCTTAGCTCCTCCAGTTCCGCCACCCTGGCCTCCAAAGTCCGTACGTGGTCTCTGAGGGCCAGGAGCTCTTTGCACCAAATGCACACATATACCACCCGCCCACAGGGCAGGTAATCATACATGCTGTACTCAGTGCAATAAACTGGATAGCTCCCACTCTGCAGCCATTTGTCTGTCCCCACAATAGCTTGTGCTTTAACATGAGATATTTTGGGTGGGATTTTCAAAGGCCCAAATCCTATTGAATTTCAGTGGGATTTGTGTGCCTAATGTCTTTAGACTTTATTCACAATTGTTAAAATATAAAAACTGTACTAAAAGAGGAAACATGGTATGGCATGACTGACAGCATCCATGTGGCAGGACCAATACAGAGGAGTCAGTGTGAGCTGTTGAGTTAACAGGGGGTCTAGGGATGCACAGCTGATCAGATGTGTTGTGGAGTTTTTTTTGTTTGTTTAGAAGAAGGCAGATTGAATTGGTGCTGCTTTCAGGTCTGGAATTATCACCGTGGGAATTGTAGTAAATTTCTGGGCTTCAAAATGCCAAGCAGAGAGGTCAGATAAGTGGCTGCCATCTGTCATCTTCCTCCTTTGGTAAGAGGGGAAGAAGAGGGATGGCAGCAGGAAGGAGAAATGGAGTGTGTCTCATCAGTTGAGCAGGTGCATACTACTTTAATAGGGTTGCCAACTTTATACTCACACAAAACTGAACACCTTTGCTCCATCCCTCCTCCGAGGCCCCGCCTCCCGCTCACTCCATCCTCCCTCTGTCGCTCCCCCCACCCTCACTCACTTGCTAATTTTCATCAGGCTAGCTTAGCAGGTTGGGCTGTGGGAGGGGGCTCCGGGCTGGGGCTGAGGGGTTCGGAATGTGGGAGGGGGCTCTGGGCTGGGGCTGGAGTGTGAGGGTGTGTGAGGGCTCTGGATGGGGGTGCAGGATCTGGGATGAGGCTGGGGATGAAGGGTTCAGGGTGTATGAGGATGGTCCGGGCTGGGACAGAGGGGGTTCGGAGAGCGGGAGGGGGATCAGGTTTGGGGCAGGATGTTCGGTTGTGGGGTGAGAACTCCAGCTAGGGATATGGGCTCTGGGGTGGGACTGGGGGGTGCAGGCTCCAGGCAATGCTTGCCTAAGGCAGCTTCCGGAAGCAGCTGCATGCCCCCTCTCCAGTTCCTACATGGAGGCACGGCCATGTCCGCAAATGCCACCCCTGCAGTGCCCATTGGCGGGGGACGCTTGGGGCAGGGGTAGTGTGCCCCTATGTCTAGGAGCCGGAGGGGGGACATGCTGCTGCTTCCAGGAGCTGCGTGGAGCCATGCAGGCAGGGAGCCTGTCTTAGCCACGCTATACTGTCAACCGCACTTTTAACGGCCTGGTGAGCAGTGCTGACCAGAGCCTCCAGGGTCCCTTTTTGACCGGGTTTTTGCACAGAATTAATGTTCACCACAGAATTGTATTTTTTCCTGCAGAATTTGTGATCCCCCCCCCCCCCCAGCACTCCCGCCCACTGTAAGCCCCGGCCAGCTGAGGCTCCTGCCAACAGTTGTCCTGTTCACTTTAGTGACCCGTTTAGCCACCAAAACCTTAGAGAGTATGACACTGGTGCTTCAGAGCATAAACCACATCTGTAGCCGTTACAGTCTTTCGCTTGGCATGTTCAGTGTAAGTGACAGCATTGCTGATCACGTTCTCCAAGAACACCTTCAGCACTCCACAGGTTAGTTTGTAGATCAACCCCGAAATACGCTTCACCCACCTACGTCGAGCCAAGCAACGAATAGCTGGCTTGGTTATACCCTGGATGTTATCTGGAAGCACTTTACAATGGCGCTTGGCACCTCCCTTTCTCAAGCCTTCACCACCCTTACCGCAACCAGACATGGTGAAATCACACAAACAGTTGTCAGCGGGAGCCCCAGCCACCCAGGGCTGTCAGCAGGAGTGTGATTTATATTGAGTTATTTTGAAAAATAAAATATGCAGAATTTTGCAGGATTTTAAAATATTGTGTGCAGAATTCCCCCAGGAGTAGTAATTATAACTTTGTCTAAAACAGGATGCTTTTCCTAAACATTTTCTACTGTTGCTATGACCAATTCAGCTCTGATGGAAGCATTAGTGTGAACAAAATATTGTTGACCACCTGTTAAGCTGTCTACACTAGCCCCTCCACTAGTGGAGCTGAAGCACTGATGGCAACAGTTTAGCAAAAAATCCTAATGCAGAAACGGCTACAGTGTGTGTAAAACCTGTCTTGTAGTGATGTTCCAACTAGCAGTATTCTACCATTTGCAATTATTTTCTCTTCTTGAACTGTCATTTCCTTTAGTGCAGCATTCCTAGTAAGAAAACACTCCTCTTCCCCCACCCCCCGACAAAAAACAACTTCATTAACTTACATCTGAGATTGCTGTAAGTCATGTATACAAAATACATTAGAGCAGAAACATATTTTAAGTGTTAAAAATCTTGGAAATGACCAATTAGGGTAGTTTACTAAATATTCTGTTACATTCCAGTTTATATGTTCAGTTACTAGCTGAGTGGTGCCCATATTGAAAGAGTTAATAAGTATGTCTTGTGGTTGTTGGAGAGTGTATGGTGGATGACTTGTCAGCATGTCATTAACTGAATGTATGAACAGTAAGAGTTGTAGAACGATGATGTAAATTAATTTGATTGGTCACTTCTGTTCTTTCAAATTGTCACATGATATGCACACCCCATCCTCCTTTGGGGGGGGGTTGGGGTTGTGATATAACTGTAGTTAGTCTGGGGGAGAGGGATAGCTCAGTAGTTTGAGCATTGGCCTGCTAAACCCAGGGTTGTGAGTTCAATCCTTGAGGGGACCACTTAGGGATCTGGGGCAAAAATTGGTCCTGCTAGTGAAGGCAGGGGGCTGGACTCAATGACCTTTCAAGGTCCCTTCCAGTTCTAGGAGATTGGTATATCTCCAATTATTACCTTATTACCTACCAGCCTGTCCTCAGGCTGAAAGCAGCATGGCCCAGGGGTCAAAGTCAATATGGCAGCTCTCGGGTACAGGGCTGCGCAGCCTAATGGCCAGAGTCAACACAGCTGCCCTTATGTTCAGGGCTGCATGGCCTAGTGGCTGGATTCAGGGAAGTGGGCTGTCACCTAGGGGTGGGTAGTGGCTGGGGTAGGGGGACCAGGACTCTCCCTCTCCATGGGGTCCCAGCCCAGGGCCCTCTTGGAGACAGATGTGGTCGCCACCCAGTCAGCAGCGAATCCTACCGTAACACGCTGACCTTGCTCGGGTGGGAGATACCACTTTCTCTGCCCCGCCTCCCTGGGCCACTTCCTAACGTGTTTCCTGAGGTAGCAGTCCATACATTGTCAGTGTCCCTGGGTTCCCTAGTGGGGATAGCACCCTGGAAGTCTGACTCCCAGCAGTTGACTGAAGGTAGCAGGTCTCCAGTCTGGTCCCAGGGTTCTCTGGCTCCCACAGTCAGTGGCTGTAACAGCTCCTCCACCAAGCATCTTCTCTCCTGGGTGGTCAGGCTAGAATGAGCTGGGCTGCTCCCTTTTATTATGAGGCAGCATATGGAGCATTCCCAGGATGGTCTGAGGGGCGGGAATTCTGCCACCCATAGTGTGGGGTTAACCCTCTCTTGCCCAGTGCAGGGTATGCACACCCAGTCACACAGATGCATACCATAGATCGTGTCAGGCGCTATCCAGCCCCTAGCTTGGTCTGTACAACAGGGGTGAAGATGGTGTCATGTCAGCTGTACAGCAGCAGTAATTCCCACAGGTTATATGGCCTTCTGTGTTTTGGGGGATGAAGAGCAAAAAAGGGGAGACAGGAAAGTTCATTTTAATGAGCTTTCCTTCCTTGAGTATCCTCACAATTCATCACAGCTAATCTCTGTTTAGAGAAATGGTGGGCTTTGTGGGATTGCAAGCCTTTCCTATAGAAAGGAAGTATCAGCTGCCTTTCTAGGCTTTTGCTACAGCAGCCCATAATGTGCTGAATTAAGCCCTAGAATATTCTGTTTTGTGGAGAAGAAAAATAATTACAAACCATTGTTACTTAAAGAACGTCAGTTATTTGGAGTTGAGAATAGAACTCCAGGAACACCAATTATCTACAGGAAATCACCAAACCTCTCAGCTAAAGAAACCTGTCCTTTCTGTCTTAGGTGTCATTTTAATCCTGTCTACCTTACATTAGTGTGCTCAGAGTTATTACAGTGGAGTTTAAATATAATTATATTTAAAATAACTTTTTATATACCATGCTTCTTATAATTTACCAAGTATTTAAATAATACTTGATACAGAATTTAATTAAAGCCCTTGTAGAGTACAGCCTCGAAAGTTATAGGTCTGTGACTTTATTGGGCCATAATAGGTGAGTTTACAAGTATTCTTCACAGTTCCTGAAAAATAAGAATGTTTGAAGTTATATTTTATTTTAAATGTTTAGGATAGTTCCTTATACATTTTAATGACATTTGGCGAACGCTTAATAACACATAAACCAATAAGTCTTTAACACCACAATGCTTACTTGATTGTAAGAGCCAGTTTAGCTAAATTAACATTTTCCTTCAATTCCTGCCTTTGAAAAGGCTGCATGAGAGTCCATGCTAAATTCGCACTAGTAAACTGAGATCACTGATTCACTTTCTCTAAAATGGATAATCGCAACCTAAATTTGAATGTTACTTTTTTGTCTCCTGTTTAAATGGGTTGACCAGTAAGTGACCATAATACATAGCTGAGCAGTGTGAACTAGAGCAGTGCTTCTCAAGCTATCTGATGTGGGGGACCGGCAATTTTTTTTTTCCAGTGTGCCAGGAACTGGTGCCATATTATTATCCTATTGGATGCTCTTATGAGGAAACTCGCTGTGGACTGGCAGCCGATGGCTTGTGGATCAGCACTGGTCCGCGGACCATCACTTTGAAAAGCACTGAACTAGAGCACAATTGGGTGGAAAGGAATGGAACAAGGAAATGAAAATTGCTTATCATGAGGAAAATTGTAAAACCCACATTGTATTAGTTTGTGTTTTTTTAGTTTTTAAAGAACTAGTTTAGAATTAATAGTGTTCTAGTTTTAAGAAAGCATGGAAAAATTGAATAATAGATCTATAAGTTTTTATTTTTCTCAGGTATGTTTAAATCGGTCCTCAGCAATGCACTGATTATTAACATAAATCTGCCATGAGATTTGCGGGCTTTTTGATTGGGAAGAATTATTTAGTTTTTCAGTAAAGTTGTTTTTGACCAGCTATACCAAGTAAGGTTGCATGATTTTTGAATGACTGAGTTAGTTAACAATCCCAGTCACTGCACATACAGAGAAAATGAAAAACTGGTTTCCAGCTGTAGCAATGGTAACTTTAGATGTGTTTTTTTGTTGTTGTTTTTAATCCTGAGGTCAGATTAATTTATTTTTGCTACTATGCACACTCCTAAAAGGTTTGTGCACATTTTAAAGATTCCACTACATTTAAAGATTCCACCACTTTCTAGGTCCTGAACAGTAAGCTCTTGAATGTACAGTGTTCGGCAAAAATTAGTCAGTAGCTCTGATCATGTTCTTAAATGGCAGTAGTTAAAGTGCGGCATTTCTGTCTGAAATGCTACTTCTCCTTCCTTATATTTTACTTTATGAATATTTAACTGGTTTACAGTCAAACTGTCAGGCTAGTTCAACAGGAGGAGCAGGCAAACTTTTTGGCCTGAGGGCCACATTGGGTTTTGTAAATTGTATGGCGGGCAGGTTAGGGGAGGGGGTCGTGGCCTGGCCCCCACCTCCTATCTGCCGCCCCTGGGACTCCTGCCCTATCCAACCCCCCCTGTTCCCTGACGGCTCCTCTGGGACCCCTGACCAATCCACACACCCTCGCTCCCTGGACCCCCGCCGCCCCACCCAACCCCTCCTCTCTTTCCTGATGGCCCCCCCAGGACCCCTGCCCCATCCAACCACTCCTTCTGCCCCCAGAACCCCTGCCCTTGACTGCTTCCCACCCCCCCATCCAACCCTCTTCTCCTTCCTGACTGCCCTCCCCGGGACCCCTGCCCCCATTCAACCCCCTGTTCCTCCCCCACCCCCTGACCACATTTTTCCTTTGCTGTAGCAAATCTAACCCCTTGAAGTGGCCTCTAGGTTGATGGAATAATTCTTCTGTTGATCTAATGGTATCTATACTGAGGGTCAGGTCAGTTTAGCTATGTTTATCAGGGGTGTGAATTTTTCACAACCCAGAGTGACATAGCTAGGGGCATGTCTACACTACATAGCTAGGGGCATGTCTACACTACAAAATTAGGTCGAAATTATTTAAGCCGACATTTAGCCTCCAATTTTACAAAGTCAATGCTGCCTGTCCCCACTATGCACATTCTGTTGGCGGCGCACATCCTCACTACCATGGCTAGCATCGACTCAGCTATCCCACAGTTCCTGCTGCCAGTTGGAATTCTGAGTAGGCTCCCAATGCCTGATGGTGCAAGAACATTTTTGTAGGTTGTTTTGGGTACATATCATCAGCATCCCATGATGCACTTGCCTCCTCCCTCCTTCTGGCCCTGAAAGCAACGGCAAACAATCATTTTCGCGCCTAGGCCGGGGTTACTCATGCAGACGCCACAGCACAGCAAGCATGGACCCCGCTCAGCTGTACACTGTTGTGAGCGTCGCATACACCTTGCACATCATCCTGCAGTATTTGCAGAGTCTAGCCAGGAGCTGTGCGGAAGAATGTGATGCCACACTAATAGCCGTGCTGGAAGCCATGGAATGGAGCAATTTGCACATGCTGGCAGCGGCAGCTGGGCTTGATGACACAGTGGAACGCCACTTCTGGGCCCGGGAAACAAGCACAGAATGGTGGGACCGCATAGTTATGCAGGTATGGGATGAGGAGCAGTGGCTGCATAACGTTCGAATGCGTAAGGCCACTTCCGTGGAACTTTGCAAATTGCTTTCCTGAGCGCTGAAGCACAAAAATACCAAAACGAGACCCGCTCTGACAGTTGAGAAGCGAGTGGCAATAGCCCTGTGGAAGCTTGCAACTCCAGATCAGTTGGGAATCAGTTTGGAGTGTGTAAATCTACCGTGGGGGCTGCTGTAATCCAAGTAGCCAGGGTAATCAATTCACTTCTGCTAAGAAGGGTAGTGGCTCTGGGAAATGTGCAGGACATAGTGGATGGCTTTGCTGCGATGGGGTTCCCTAACTGTGGTGGGGCGATAGACATAACGCACATCCCTATCTTGGCATCAGACCACCTTGCCAAAGAGTACATAAACTGCAAGGGGTACTTCTCAATGGTGTTGCAAGCGCTATTGGATCACAAGAGCCATTTCACCGACATCAACATGGGATGATCAGGAAAGGTACTTGTTATGTGCATCTTTAGGAATTCCAGTCTCTTCAGCAAGCTGCAAGAAGGAACTTTCTTCCCAGACCAGAAAATTACCGTTGGTGATGTTGAAATGCCAATAGTTATCCTTGCTCTCGTGGCTCATGAAGCCGTACACAGGCAGCCTGGATAGCAGTAAGGAGCAGTTCAACCATAGGCTGAGCAAGTGCAGAATGGTGGTAGAATGTGCCTTTGGATGTTTAAAGGGGCAGTGGTGCAGTTTACTCACTAGGTTAGACCTCAGCAAAAGCAATATTCCTATTGTTGCTGCTGCTTGCTGTGTGCTCCATAGTATCTGTGAAAGTAAGGGGGAAAAGTTTCTGGTGGGGTGGCGGGTGGAGGCAGATTGCCTGGCAGCCCATTTTGAGCAGCCAGACACCAGGGCAATAAGAGCAGCACATTGAGGCACATTGCATCTCCGAGAGGCTTTGAAAACCAGTTTCATGAATGATCTAACGCTGATGTGACAGTTCCGTGTGGTGTTCCTTACCAAGCTACCCCCTTTTTTTTGCATGTACTGCCCTGTAAACTAAACCCCCACCAACCACAGTGTGCAGTGAATAAAGAGCCTTTTGTCCTCAATTCATGCATTTTTATTTTGCTAACAAACACTGAACAGAGACAGCAATGAATAGCAAAGATAACCCACGTCTAAGGGCCTGATACCACAGGGGAGGAGGGGTAAGGACATGTAGCTTACTACAATTGCACTGTCTAGCAGTCAAAGCTGTGGGAATGAGAGCTTTCTGCTCCATGAACCATCCCCTGGAATTGAGTTCAAGGGATAATGGAGTTTTCCCCCCTGCATTCTAGGATGTCTGGGGAAGAAGGAAATGGAACTTGGTGAGGAGGGCAGCTGGGTCATCATTGGGTGCAGCGGGACTCTAATGTCTAGCTGCCTTTCCTGCGCCTCAACATGTCTGTTTGCTCCCCCATAAGCTGCAGCATCTCCTCTTGCATGTTACGCTCTTGTCCCCTGCATGCTTTCCTGCTCTCTTGGTCGGTGTGCATGCTCTCCAACAGTGTAAGCCTCCATGAATTCATCTGGGCTCTGTCAGTCTCGGAGGAATGCATCAAATCACAGGAGATGTCTTCCCATGTCCGCTTTTCTGCCTTCTAATGTGGGACAGCCTTTGTGCTGGTGTGGACGAAGCACCCACAGACAATGTTGCAGCTGCAAGGAAAAACATACATTGTTGAAAACACTAGGTTAACTCTTGCAATGAATGAAACACCTCCCAGCAGTAAATACATTCCCTGAGGCACATGGCCACATTTTGTCTTCTAAAAGAAGCACCTACCAGTAAGGTACAACACACGGCAGAGCCCTGGGCAGCAGATTTCGGTTTGCAGGCAGGCATGGTAAGCACACAAGAAAGGATAGGTGCTGTGTGGGCACACCCAGGGACATTTTTTGTTGGGGAAACTCTTGGCACATAAACAGGCTTTTCTGGGGAGCACTCTTTGCATGGTTGGACTGGCTGCCACTGTATCCCAATTGTTTAGCTCCAATTAAACATTAACCACAATTGCATTTAACCCCTGTAGTGTGATTACAAGTGTGCACTCAGCAGAGGTGCCTTCCCTGCCATCATAGTCCCGCAACAGTAGGTCCTGGGAGGGGATTGGCTCCAGAGTTAGGAAAAGTCCTGACTGTCGGGGAGAATGGATCCTCCACTTGCCTGCTGTGCATTCTCTTCCTCCTCCTCTTCCTCATCAACAATGTCCTCCTCGTTGTTGCCTGTGGCCGCCCGGGTCCTCTCGGAGGTATCCATGGAGAGTGTTGAGGTACTGGTGGGGTCCTCGCCTAGAATCACATGCAGCGGCTCATAGAAGCGGCATGTATGTGGCTCAGAACCAGATCGACTGTTCGCCTCCCTTGTCTTCTGGTGCGCTTGTCTGAGCGCTTTTATTTTCACACGGCACTGCTGTGTGTCCGTGATGTAGCCTTTGTCCCCCCATGCCCTGTGGATTTTGGCATAGATGTCAGTGTTTCTTCTGCTGGTTCGGAGCTCTGCCTGCACAGACTCTTCTCCCCACACAGCAATCAGATCCAGTGTTTCCTGTATACTCCATGCTGGAGCGCGTTTGCAGCCCTGGGTGGGCATGGTCAGCTGTGGTGGTTGAGCTCTCCACGCTGATCAAACAGGAAATGAAATTCAAAAGTTTCTGAGGCTTTTCCTGTGTACCTGGCTGAAGTGCAGTGGAGCTGAAAGCACTGTCCAGAGCGGTCACATTGGAGCACTCCTGGAGGCCAAACCCATCAAATTACACAGTGTTGTATCTACACTACCCCTAATTCAACCCTGGAAGCTCGACTCTAGCGCTACTCCTCTTGCCAAGGTAGAGTACAGGCATCGATTTTACAAGCCCTTTAGGGCTCGGTAGTGTAGAAATGCACATTACAAATTCAAGCTAACGCAGGAAATGTTGATCTAATGCTGTAGTGTAGCCCAGGCCTAGGTCAGCTAAGTTTTAGGTATAGACCAGGCCTATGTTTGAGTCAGTCTCTTGTACCTTGTGCTGGAAGCGTTGCAGCAGGAAGTAGATTTAGTCTGTAGAAAAGTCTGTGTGTGAGACTAACAGTGGAGACTGAACCAGTGGGGTAAAGCCATTTTGGTTACCAGTGTTGCAGTGTGTCCATACTGTAAGGATGTTTTAGTTGCAGTTTTGGCCCATGCCCATACTTACACTGTACTACTGCCCTTTGAGTACCTATGACACAGCAAAACCAGCATAGCTTCCTGAAGCAGTGACTTCTGGGAGATCTTGAAAGCCTTCTTTAGACCTTTTCTCCCACAATTGCCCTGAGTTCTAACTCCCAGAATTCTCTCAGTACTGGTGCCTTTTCATAGATTCATATACTCTAGGACTGGAAGGGACCTCGAGAGGTCATCGAGTCCAGTCCCCTGCCCTCATGGCAGGACCAAATACTGTCTAGACCATCGCTGATAGACATTTATCTAACCTACTCTTAAATATCTCCAGAGATGGAGATTCCACAACCTCCCTAGGCAATTTATTCCAGTGTTTAACTACCCTGACAGTTAGGAACTTTTTCCTAATGTCCAACCTAAATCTCCCTTGCTGCAGTTTAAGCCCATTGCTTCTTGTTCTATCATTAGAGGCTAAGGTGAACAAGTTTTTCTCCCTCCTCCTGATGACACCCTTTTAGATACCCGAAAACTGCTATCATGTCCCCTCTCAGTCTTGTCTTTTCCAAACTAAATAAACCCAATTCTTTCAGCCTTCCTTCATAGGTCATGTTCTCAAGACCTTTAATCATTCTTGTTGCTCTTCTGTGGACCCTCTCCAATTTCTCCACATCTTTCTTGAAATGCGGTGCCCAGAACTGGACACAATACTCCAGTTGGGGCCTAACCAGCGCAGAGTAGAGCGGAAGAATGACTTCTCATGTCTTGCTCACAACACACCTGTTAATACATCCCAGAATCATGTTTGCTTTTTTTGCAACAGTATCACACTGTTGACTCATATTTAGCTTGTGGTCCACTATGACCCCTAGATCCCTTTCTGCCATACTCCTTCCTAGACAGTCTCTTCCCATTCTGTATGTGTGAAACTGATTGTTCCTTCCTAAGTGGAGCACTTTGCATTTGTCTTTATTAAACTTCATCCGGTTTACCTCAGACCATTTCTCCAATTTGTCCAGATCATTTTGAATTATGAACCTGTCCTCCAAAGCAGTTGCAATCCCTCCCAGTTTGGTATCGTCTGCAAACTTAATAAGCGTACTTTCTATTTCCTAGCCCTCGTCTCAAAGTAGAAGCTGGGGTGAATTCACTGTTCTTGCCCTTTAGGGAGAGGGTTTCTGTTGAAACTTTTGGAAAGCTGTTACAAACCTACTTAAGAAAAAAATCTCAAATTTCTAGAATTTACTATGAAACCATTTTAAAAGTTTCTAGTTTCCAGTACTTTCAAAAGGGAAATCTGACTCTCTGTCCTAATTTGAGTTGTATTGGATCTCTGCTGGGAAGTATTTTTACAATGCAAAGAGAGCTTCAGTTGCTGAGTGGAGATCCTGAAATAGTGACAGCTATTTCTTAAACTCCTTTGAAAATTCCTTTTTCATTTCACATAATTTTGAATTGGGAATCCTGGGAACTTGATCCATTTTCCAGCTCAGTCACAGTAAGTCCCCTAAAGGGGTGCCCTTGCGGTTCATAAGTGTACAGAGAATTGCAAAGAAAAAATATATTTTGTGTAACTTGTCCTGTAAGTTCCAAATACCATGTTCCAGCCTTTGAGTTTGTCAGCAAGAAGAGTTCTCCAGTGATATTATAAAATAGTTCAGTCAGCGTTCCCAGTTATTTACAATTCATAGCAAGCCTTCTGCTTTTCCTCTAAATGTCTAACTTACAATTGAATCACTTTGTAAACTAAGTAAAATAGCATCCTAACTGAAGTAAAACCAGAGAAACTAAATATCTTTGTATTCAATTCAATAGTACTTGTTGGCATGACAAGCTATGCAAGCATTGCAATGTATAGAAACCTTGGATCCATCAAAAGTATTAGTGATACACTAAGGATAGTCTGTTCCTTATTTGGTGGCAGGTTGCTATATAATGTAATGGGTATATCTACTTTATTTTTCTTTTCTGTTAGGGTCTGTAACGGGTCGGACTCACCCCTGCAGCGCCTCCTGCTGGTGACTCCGGGGAATTAGCTTGGTTTCCAGCACGGAGCACCCTGTGCAGGCCAGTGATCTGCCTGTTCTCTGGCCCCGAGTCCCTCCCTGGACCCTGGTGCCCTTTTACATGGGGTGCTGCCCCCCCAGCAGTAACCCCTTTCTCTCAGGGTCTCCCCTCCTCAGGGAACCCCCACCCTCTATCCCCACCTTGCCTCAGCGTATGGCTACTGCCAATCATTGTCTAGCCCCACGTCCTGGTATCAGCCCAGTCATCACTGGCAAGGAGGGTTTGGACCTGCTGCTTTGGCCTACCCCTGGGCTGCCTCTGCAACCCCCAGTACCTGTTAGCCCTCTGCTAGGTGGCAGCCTGGGGCTTTCCAGGCTGGAGCTCCCCAGCTCCTCTGCCTTTCCCCAGCCCTGCTCCACTCAGGTACCCAGTGTAGCTCCCTGCAGCCAGGCCCATCTCCCTCTGAATGCAGAGAGAGACTGTCTGCTTAGGCTTCTGGCTCACAGCCTCTTATAGGGGCCAGCTGGGCCTGATTGGAGCATGGCCCAGCTACAGCCACTTCCCAAGGAGTATAAAAGTATTGCTCAGGCATGCAGGAGTGAAATTAGGAAGGCCAAATCACACTTGGAGTTGCAGCTAGCTGGAGATGTTAGGAGTAACAAGAAGGGTTTCTTCAGGTATGTTAGCAACAAGAAGAAAGTCAAGGAAAGTGTGGGCCCCTTGCTGAATGAGGGAGGGAACCTAGTGACAGAGGATGTGGAGAAAGCTAGTGTACTCAATGCTTTTTTTGCCTCTGTCTTCACAGACAAGGTCAACTCCCAGACAGCTGCACTCTGCAGCACGGTATGGGGAGGAGGTGACCAGCTCTCTGTGGGGAAAGAAGTAGTTTGGGACTATTTAGAAAAGCTGGACGAGCACAAGTCCATGGGGCCGGATGCACTGCATCCGAGGGTGCTAAAGTTGTTGGCCGATGAGATTGCAGAGCCATTGGCCATTATCTTCGAAAAATCATGGCGATCGGGGGAGGTCCCGGATGACTGGAAAAAGGCTAATGTAGTGCCCATCTTTAAAAAAGGGAAGAAGGAAGATCCAGGGAACTACAGGCCAGTCAGTCTCACCTCAGTCCCTGGAAAAATCATGGAACAGGTCCTCAAGGAATCAATTCTGAACCACTTAAAGGAGGGGAAAGTGATCAGGAACAGTCAGCATGGATTCACCAAGGGCAAGTCATGCCTGACTAATCTAATTGCCTTCTATAATGAGATAACCGGCTCTGTGGATGAGGGGAAAGCAGTGGATGTGCTATTTCTGGACTTTAGCAAAGCTTTTGATACAGTCTCCCACAGTATTCTTGCCAGCAAGTTAAATAAGTATGGGCTGGATGAATGGACGGTAAGGTGGATAGAAAACTGGCTGGATGGTCGGGCTCAACAGGTAGTGATCAATGGTTCCATGTCTAGTTGGCAGCCAGTATCAAGTGGAGTGCCCCAAGGGTCGGTGCTGGGGCCAGTTTTATTCAATATTTTCATTAATGATCTGGAGGATGGTGTGGACTGCACCCTTAGCAAGTTTGCAGATGACACTAAACTGGGAGGAGTGGTTGATACGCTGGAGGGTAGGGATAGGATACAGAGGGACCTAGACAAATTAGAGAATTGGGCCAAAAGAAATATGACGAGGTTCAACAAGGACAAGTGCAGACTCCTGCACTTAGGACGGAAGAATCCCATGCACTGCTACAGACTAGGGACCGAATGGCTGGGCAGCAGTTCTGCAGAAAAGGACCTAGGGGTTACGGTGGACGAAAAGCTGAATATGAGTCAACAGTGTGCCCTTGTTGCCAAGAAGGCTAATGGCATTTTGGGTTGTATAAGTAGGGGCATTTCCAGCAGATCGAGGGATGTGATCATTCCCCTCTACTCAGCACTGGTGAGGCCTCATTTGGAGTACTATGTCCAGTTTTGGGCCCCACACTACAAGAAGGATGTGGATAAATTGGAGAGAGTCCAGCGGAGGGCAACAAAAATGATTAGGGGGCTGGAGCACATGACTTATGAAGAAAGGCTGAGGGAACTGGGATTGTTTAGTCTGCAGAAGAGAAGAATGAGGGGGGATTTGATAGCTGCTTTCAACTACCTGAAAGGGGGTTCTAAAGAGGATGGATCTAGACTGTTCTCAGTGGTAGAAGATGACAGAACAAGGAGTAATGGTCTCAAGTTGCAGTGGGGGAGGTTTAGGTTGGATATTAGGAAAAACTTTTTCACTAGTAGGGTGGTGAAGCACTGGAATGGGTTACCTAGGGAGGTGGTGGAATCTCCTTCCTTAGAGGTTTTTAAGGTCAGGCTTGACAAAGCCCTGGCTGGGATGATTTAGTTGGGTTTGATCCTGCTTTGAGCAGGGGGTTGGACTAGATGACCTCCTGAGGTCCCTTCCAACCCTGAGATTCTATGATTCTATGACTCAGCCCAGCTTAAAAGCTGCTTTCTCCAGCCACATCCCCCTCCCAGGGCTGTTTTTAACCCTTCAGGGCAGGAGCAGGGGTCCACCCTGCTACAGGGTCACACACAATTTTTCTTCACTTTTTTTTTAATGGAGAATCTTTTATAATTTCTGATAATTGGAGAAAATGACTTTCTTAAACTCTCCAATATTTTGGACATTGGAAGAGAAAATATGTCCTCTTCAGTTTCTCCTGTGTTGCATTGGGTACACAGACCTTCATTTCTTTTCACGCTTCATTTTGTCTTCCATTTTCAATCTCTAGTGGAATAATTATATATTTGGTAAAAGTCTGCCTTAGTTTTTCACATTTAACTGTTGAGATTGGGTTGTGTAGCATTCTGTTCTGTTTTCAGTAGGGCTGCCAAGCGATTAAAAAAAATTAATTGTGCTGTTAATAATAGAATACCATTTATTTAAATATTTTTGGATGTTTTCTACACTTTCAAATATATTGATTTCAATTACAACACAGAATACAAAGTGTACTGTGCTCACTTTATATTTTTCATTACAAATATTTGCATTGTAAAAAAGAAACAAAAGAAATGGTATTTCAGTTCAGCTAATACAAGTACTGTAGTGCAATCTCTTTATCATGAAAGTTGAACTTACAAATGTAGAATTATGTACCAAAAAACCTGCATTCAAAAATAAAACAATGTAAAACTTTAGAGCCTACAAATCCACTCAGTCCTACTTCTTGTTCAGCCAAGTGCTTAGACAAACAAGTTTGTTTACATTTGCAGAAGATAATGCCCCTTTCTCACTTTCAGGTGACATTGTAAACAAGAACAGGTGTTCGCATGGCACTGTTGTAGCCAGCTGTGACATTACGCTCCATATTCTTTATGGAAATATACTTATGATATGGATATAACATAACTGAGATGTACTTTATGCAAGATGAATCATGTAAGGTATCATTGGAAAGCTTATGATTTACTGATTGTGTTTATCCAATTTGTATGCATGTATCATTTTTGTATCTAAGCTGGGAATATTGACCATGTCTGTATTTCAAATGTGCTATGTTGGATGAGGCTTATTGAAGAAATGCACGCAAGCATAAGGATTACCCCAGGAACTGTGTGCAATAGAAACCTCTTAGAGATAGCTCTACACAATGGGAACTGTTTGACCCAGGTCACAGCAAAAAAACTTTCCAGCAAGTGGGGGGAAGATATAAAAGAGGGACAATGACACCATGAAGGACCTCACTCTCCCTAAAACAACATACCTGAAAACACCTGAGGGAAAAAAACGGAACTGTGGGAAGTGATGGTCCCAGGCTGGAAGGATTTTTAGCCTATGTAAGAAAACCTGGGGAAAGCCAAGGCAACTTGTGTCTTAAGAATCTGCCAGCCTGTTTATCACTCAGGGTGAGAATTTGCTAATTTGTATCCTACATATCTAGTGTGTTAAGATCAGTTTGTGGCTTTTGTTTATTTACCAAGATAATCTGCTTTGTTCTGTTTGCTATCTCTTTAACCACTTAAAATCTACCTTTTGTTGTTAATAAACTTATTTTGTTCATTATTAAACCCAGTTTATGTAATTTCTAACTGGGAGGGGGCAAGAAGTCATGCACATCTCTCTTCACATTGAGGAAGAGGGTGGATTTTTACGACCTTGCGCTGTGCAGATTTTCTATATGGTGCAAGACAATATTATTTTGGGGTTATCTCCCCAAAGGGGTGTGCATATGAGTGCTGGGAGAGTCCTCTCACATAGAGCTAGCTGATTTTAGTCTGTGTCTGCAGCAGTGTGTGGCTCTACCTACATTTGTAGGTTGCAAGAGGCCAGAGAGCCTAATTCAGCAAAGAAGGGAGCGGGAACCCAGGCTGCTTGAGCAGAAGAGGCTCAATGAAATCCCAGTATATCAGGTGGCATCCCAGAAGGGGGTCCAACCCGTCACACCTGTGCCGCAAGATATTTACTTGCCAGATGCGCTAAAGATTTGTATGTCCCTTCATGCTTCAGCCACCATTCCAGAGGACATGCGTCCATGCTTATGAAGGGTCTGATTGATAATGATCCAAAACAGTGCAGACTGACACATATTCATTTTCATCATCTGAGTCAGATGCCACCAGGAGAAGGTTGATTTTCCTTTTTGGTGGTTCGGGTTCTGTAGTTTCCACATCAGAGTGTTGCTCTTCTAAGACTTCTCAAAGCATGCTCCACACCTCATCCTACTCAGATTTTGGCAGGCACTTCAAATTCTTAAACCTTGGATGGAGTGCTGTCTGTATCTTTAGAAATCTCACATTGGTACCTTCTTTGCATTTTGCCAAATCTGCAGTGAAAGTGTTCTTAAAATGAACAACATGTGCTGGGTCATCTTCGAGACTGCTATAACATGAAATACATGACAGAATATGGGTAAACCAGAGCGGGAGACATACAGTTTTCCCTCAAGGAGTTCAGTTGAAATTTAATTAACACATTATTTTGTAATGAGCGTCATCATCATGGAAGCATGTCCTCTGGAATGGTGGCCGAAGCATGAAGAGGCATATGAATGTTTAGCATACGAATGTTCAGCATATCTGGCGCGTACTACCTTGCAATGCTGGCTACAAAAGTGCCATGCGAATGCCTGGTCTCACTTTCAGGTGACATCATATATAAGAAGCGAGCAGCATTATCTCCTGTAAATGTTAGTTTTAGCGATTGGCTGAACAAGAAGTAGGACTGAGTGGACTTGTGGGTGCTAAATTTTTACATTTGTTTTATTTTTGAGTGCAGTTATGTAGCAAAAAAAAAATCTACATTTGTAAGTTGCGCATTCACGATAGAGATTGCACTATAGTACTTCTATGAGGTGAATTGAAAATTACAATTTCTTTTGTTAATCATTTTGACAGTGCAAAAATTGTAATAAAAGTAATATAAAGTGAGCACTGTACACTGTATTCTGTGTTGTAATTGAAATGAATATATTTGAAAATGTAGAAAAACATAAAAAATAATTAAATTTCAATTGGTATTCTGTTGTTTAACAGTGCAATTAAAGCTGTGATTAATCACGATTAATTTTTTTTTGAGTTAATCACATGAGTTAACTGTGACTAATCGATAGCATGTTCTTGCATGTAACTTGTACTTTCATGCAGTAGATCTTTTAGGTCTAGTGGCTTGAGCATCATTCAGTTTTGAATAAGGTTGTCGGTCAAGTTAGTGTTGATGCCTGGGAGTAATGGCATATAGGAGTAGATGCACTTTTCATTTGGATTTAAGTTTTGTTCCTCTAATGCTTTGCAGTGAAAGAAGTGCATGCTAATTTAATTGAGATGCTACCAAAAGTTTAATATTATCTCTACTTCAGTTAGAAGAGGGTGTGAGAAGTTCCCCCCCGAGGTGCCACCTGGAACTGGGGTACCACTGAGTCCCCCCTGACCTCCCAGCCTAGGCTCCCTTTACACTGTACTGCTATGACCATCCTGCACTTTCATCAGCACACATACAGGTAGGGACACACCCAGCTGCAGTTTCATGCAGATGCTGTAACCAGCCCTGCATGGGAAGGCTCTAGCTAGAAAACTTCCCAGTTACTCAGGCACACACCCCCTCTGGAGTGTAAACCCCAAATTATACGGTCTTGCACTGCAAAGGGAACTGTACGGCATAAGCTCATAAAATTCACCCCCTCCCTCTATGTGGAGAGGAATACACAACAGCTTTCTGCCCCGAGTTATGACTCTCACACACTAGTTTTAGACAAAGCAAAAACAAGTTTATTAACTACAAAAGTTAGATATTAAGTAAGTATAAGGGATAGCAAATAGATCAAAGCAGATTACCTATTAAATAAACAAATACTACATAGATTGGATATGAATAGCAAATTCTCACCCTAAGTGATGGCACAAGCAGGCTGTAGATTCTTAAGGGACAAGCTGCACTTGCTTACAGCTTAGAAATCCCAGGTGTTCCATTCACAGGCTAAAAATCTCTTTAGCTTGGGTCCAGCACTTCCCCCATTTCAGTCTTTGGTCCTCAGGTGTTTCCAGGACTCTCTTTGGGTGGGGAGTCAGTGAAGAACCAAGATGATGTCACTCCCTTGCGTTATACACGGCCGCCCAGAGTGGGGGGCAACTGGGGCAATTTGCCCCAGGTCCCGGACCCCGCAAAGGCCCCGCGAGCCCTGGCCTGGCGGCAGTCTGGGTCTTTGGCGGCGGGGGGCCCTTCAGTGCTGCTGAAGATGTGGAGCGACTCAAGGGCCCCCCGCAGCTGAAATGCCGCCGAAGACCCAGACAGCTGCTGGGTGAGTACAAGCACCGCAGCTCCCCCGCTTTGCCCTAGGCCCCCTGGATCCTCTGGGCGGCCCTGGTCTTATATAGCTTTTGTTTCAAAGCTTGGTTCCCACACCAGCCAGTGGAAAAATACTGATATCTAAAGGTGGAGTCCGGCACCAGGTGACCTGGTCACATGTCTCTGTAGTATCACAGCTGCCATCACTCTGAGGCTGTTTGTAGTGTCCTTAGGGAGGGCCCCTCCCCCCCAGGAGATAAGCTTCTTCTACAGGCTATTGTTTTCTCCTAATGGCTCATTAACCTGATTGGGCCGTTCCCAGCCAGCCATCTAGACCAAGAGCCTTTTGCTTTGTGGGCATTTTCCAAGTGTAAACACATTTGAAATGATACATAGTCAATATTTCTAACTTCAGATACAAAAATGATACATGCATACAAATAGGATAATCATATTCAGTAAATCATAACCTTTTCAATGATATCTCACAAGCTATCTTGCATAAAATACATCATAATATGCCATAATCGTATCATAATAATATCTCTATGAGGAATATGGGGTGTAGTGTCACAGAAGGGAATTTTCTTGTTAGTTTTCCTCCGTAGTTTGTGCTTCTGAAATTCCTATTGCATGCAGTATAATTGGAGCATGGAAAGTATAGGGCTTTCCTTGGGGTTTTACCCCAATTGAGGTATCTGGTTATTATGGTTGGGCTCTAGAGTTGGCACTCATAGAGTATGCTGGACCTATGTACTTCCACTCAAAATACTGCAGGTTTTCTCCACAGATAGTCATGCATGGCTATGTAACATAAACATTTCCACCCTGCTTCTCTAAAATAAGGGCAGTCAAGTGGCTACGCTTGTCCTTGAGGCAACATGCTAATTTCTTTGTTGATACGACTTCGCATGTCTCATCACTAAGGTTAAGTTTTTATCACAGATCTTTTTAGTAAAAGTCATGGACAGGTCACAGGCAATAATAAAAAATTCACGGAAGTGTGACCTGTCCGTAACTTTTACTAAAAATACCCAAGACAAAATGGGTAGGCTGGGCAGCTGCGGTGGTGGGGATCTGCCACCAGCAGGGAGTGGTGGGGGTTCCTCTTGCCGCCCGCGGTGGCTGGGAGCTCCGTGGATCCCCCCCTGCCGCCCGCAGTGCATGGGGCGGCCATGAGCAGCGGGTATTCCCCCTGCAGTGGGGAGCACTGCAGCCCGTGAGCAGTGGGGATTCCCCTGCTGCGGGGTTCCCTTTGCTGCCTGCAGCGGCCAGGAGCGGTGGATCCCCCCTGCTGCCCATGTTGCCGGGAGCGGCGGGGGAGCTCCCCACTCCAACCGCAGTGGCCAGGAGTTGCGGGGGGTTCCTTGCAGCTTTCTGCCTCCGTAGGCAGCTCCCAGCCAGCCAGCGCTGGCTGAAGTCATGGCGGTCCCTTGCTGCCTGCGGAGGCAGAAAGAATATGGAGCGTAATGTCACAGCTGGCTACAACATGACCTCCGTGACTAAATCGCAGCCTTTCTCATCACAGTTTGTACAAGGGCATCCTACCAGTTTCTACCTATCCTCTGATTAACCAAACAATATGTGAGATTCTGATATGAGTATTCCTTGGTTGACATTTATGTCAGTTTCCTAGGATCACGTCTATCTTTTATGATCCTGCATCTGCTTGTGAAATATTGATGAGTACAATAATCTTTCTGACAGAGTCTGGAAAACGTCATGTGGAAGCGTGGGTTCACGGTGTGATGACATTTTGACACAATCAGTTGTTGATGCAATATGAATCACGCTGAATTTGTCTCATTGCACAAACTGTAAGAAATGGCTGTGCTAGGAGTGAATTTTAATCTCCATAACGATTAAGTCCATGGCATCTTTGAGATTTTCAATAAAGCTATATTGGTATGCTCAATGCCAAATATTCACAGAATAGAAAGATTTGAGGTTGTAGAACACAGTGGTGTTATGTAGGGGGCAGAGAACAACCAAATAGGCTCTGCACTATTGGTGCAATCTGGATTAGTACAAAATTTCCAGAACTCTGTGTGCTATGTGGTTCAGAATGATCTTGAAAATCATCTACAATCCTATCGCCTGGTTCTAGCATCTGAGGCGATATGGGATAGCTGACCAAATTTTCCTAAAATACACTGTTGCAAACACTTTGTGCATCTTGGTCACGTGGACAGGCAAACACCACTGGAGTATGGTTGTGCTAAAGTGTATTAACTGAAACCATGTCTGATGGGTGCATCAAAACACTGATTCACTGGACATGATCCCATCTGTAGTGTAGAGTGGCCCTAAGATCACAACTTCACCTGCAGCTTAAGTCCTAAAGGGGGAAATAAAAACATGTATAAGGAGGGTTAATTTGTAATATAATAATGTAATTAAACAGTTAATGGGAGAACTGAACATATTAGAGACCACTTATTCAGTGCTTCTCTCATTTTGTTCATAGAATCATAGAATCTCAGGGTTGGAAGGGACCTCAGGGAGGTCATCTAGTCCAACCCCCTGCTCAAAGCAGGACCAAACCCAACTAAATCATCCCAGCCAGGGCTTTGTCAAGCCTGACCTTAAAAACCTCTAAGGAAGGAGATTCCACTACCTCCCTAGGTAACCCATTCCAGTTCTTCACCACCCTACTAGTGAAAAAGTTTTTCCTAATATCCAGCCTAAACCTCCCCCTCTGCAACTTGAGACCATTACTCCTTGTTCTATCATCTTCTACCACTGAGAACAGTCTAGATCCATCCTCTTTGGAACCCCCTTTCAGATAGTTGAAAGCAGCTATCAAATCCCCCCTCATTCTTCTCTTCTGCAGGGTAAACAATCCCAGTTCCCTCAGCCTCTCCTCATAAGTCATGTGCTCCAGCCCCCTAATCATTTTTGTTGCCCTCCGCTGGACTCTCTCCAATTTATCCACATCCTTCTTGTAGTGTGGGGCCCAAAACTGGACACAGTACTCCAAATGAGGCCTCACCAGTGCTGAGTAGAGGGGAATGATCACATCCCTCGATCTGCTGGAAATGCCCCTACTTATACAACCCAAAATGCCATTAGCCTTCTTGGCAACAAGGGCACACTGTTGACTCATATTCAGCTTTTCGTCCACCGTAACCCCTAGGTCCTTTTCTGCAGAACTGCTGCCCTTCCATTCGGTCCCTAGTCTGTAGCAGTGCATGGGATTCTTCCGTCCTAAGTGCAGGACTCTGCACTTGTCCTTGTTGACAAGTGCAGACCCACTTTACAGACCCTTGTTGTGCAGACCCACTTTACAGAAGGTGATCTCAATATAGCCACTCCTGTTGTATCTTGTAAGGTATAGCAATTTCCAAATAGTTAGCATAAGTTCAGTAATGAGGACCCAGTCACAAACCAATGGAAGTTTAACACCTGGTTGAGACAATTTCACAAAGGTTCAGACAGGGCTGCCCAGAGGATTCAGGGGGCCCAGGGCAAAGCAATTTCGGGGGGCCCTTCCATTAAAAAAAGTTGCAATACTATAGAATATTATATTCTCATGGGGGACCCTAGGGGCCTGGGGCAAATTGCCCCACTTGCCCCCCCCCACACACCGGCGGCCCTGGGTTCAGATGGTCCCAGGCTTTTGATAGCTATACCCCAACACATTTATAAATGTATTAGAGTTAAGGCTGTGTGTCTGTCATGGAGGTCATGACTTCTGCAGCTGCCGGTGTGGCTGGCTCTGGGGCTGCCCGAGCAGATCAGGCAGCTCCTGGGCCAGCCGCACCAGCTGCTGCTGGGGCAGTTTGGGGGTAGAAGGGGGATCAGGGCTGGGGCAGGGGGTTAGGGTGTGGGGTGACGCTTACCATGGGGGAAGACGGGGAGAGACTCCTCGGAAGCGGCTGGCATGTCCCTTCAGCTCCTAGGTGGAGGGGCCAGGGGCCTCTGTGCACTGCCTCCGCCAAGAGGTGCCACCCCCCGCAGCTTTCATTGGCTACAGTTCCCTGCCAATGGGAGCTACGGAGCTGGAGATTGTGGCAGGGGCAGCTGTAGGGACACAGCGGAGCCGCTGTGTCGTGTCCTGCCCCCCACACCAGTGGGGGTCCTGGTCTGTACGTCACTGCCCGTGGCACCCCCCAAACCACCCCTCCAGAGCACCTGCACCCCTCCCAGCCCAAGTTTTAGTTACAGATCTATAGTACAAGTCATGGACAGGTCACGGACTGTAAGGTGGATAAAAAGCTGGCTAGATCATCGGGCTCAACGAGTAGTGATCAATGGCTCCATGTCTAGTTGACAGCCGGTATCAAGTGGAGTGCCCCAAGGGTTGGGCCTGGAGCTGGTTTTGTTGAATATCTTCATTAATGATCTGGAGGATGGCATGGACTGCACTCTCAGCAAGTTTGCAGATGACACTAAACTGGGAGAAGTGGTAGATACGCTGGAGGGTAGGGACAGGATACAGAGGGACCTAGACAAATTAGAGGACTGGGCCAAAAGAAACCTGATGAGTTTCAACAAGGACAAGTGCAGACTCCTGCACTTAGGACGGAAAAATACCATGCACTGCTACAGACTAGGGACCGAATGGCTATGCAGCAGTTCTGCAGAAAAGGACCCAGGGGTTACAGTGGACGAGAAATTGGATATGAGTCACCAGTGTGCCCTTGTTGCCAAGAAGGCTAACGGCATTTTGGGCTGTATAAGTAGGAGCATTGTCAGCAGATCGAGGGACGTGATCATTCCCCTCTATTTGACATTGGTGAGGCCTCATCTGGAGTACTGAGTCCAGTTTTGAGCCCCACATTACAAGAAGGATATGGAAAAATTGGAAAGAGTCCAGTGGAGGGCATCAAAAATGATTAGGGGGCTGGAACACAGAACATACGAGGAGAGGCTGAGGGAACTGGGATTTTTTAGTCTGCAGAAGAGAAGAATGAGGGGGGATTTGATAGCTGCTTTCAGCTACCTGAAAGGGGGTTCCAGAGAGGATGGATCTAGACCAGTGTTTCCCAAACTGGGGTTTGTGAACCTCTGAGGGTTCACGAAATGTTACAGGGGGTTCTCGGGGAAAAATTCCCTAATGGCGGACAGAGTTGTCCCTAGGGACCCAGGGACCATGGGACCAGCAGCCTGGAGCCCCTAGGTTTCCAAGAGCTAAGCAGATCAAAGCAAGCAGATCTATCACACTGAGGAGACTTAACCTTCAAGACTCCTTGTAAGAAATGGAAAGGGAGGTGGATATTTTTTGCTGTTTTTAAAATTAACTAGGCAGCTAGTATTGTTGTAAAAATTATTATGAAGAACAAGTTAAAGCTTTGTTGTAATGTGTGTTGTTTGCCTGGAGTGCTCAAGACCTGAATGCTTGTGTAGGAGGAACTCTTTGAGTTGGCTTCTTTAATACCTTCATGCTGTTTCACATCTGATACTCCTTGATGAAACACAGGAGCCTTGTCTTATAACAGGTTTATGCAAAGTGATACAAGCTATGAAAGTGAGATCTTGGAAAAGTGTTGCTGTTTTCATAATGCAATAAAAATACTGTAATGATAATTAATATAATACATAGTGTGTAATAAGTATGTCACAAAAACAAATTTTATATTTCCAAGATCACTGCTTTTATAATTTGTATTCAGGTAAAGGAGAAAATCCCTGGAAATATTCATTTTTAAGAGGGGGTTCACGAGACTTGACATTTTAGTGAAAGGGGTTCACAGGTTGTTAAAGTTTGGGAACCACTGATCTAGACTGTTCTCAGTGGTACCAGATGACAGAACAAGGAGTAATGGTCTCGAGTTGCAGTGGGGAAGGTTTAGGTTGGATATTAGGAAAAACTTTTTTCACTAGGAGGGTGGTGAAGCACTGGAATGGGTTACCTAGGGAGGTGGTGGAATCTCCTTCCTTAGAGGTCAGGCTTGACAAAGCCCTGGCTGGGATGATTTAGTTGGGAATTGGTCCTGCTTTGAGCAGGGGGTTAGACTAGATGACCTCCTGAGATCCCTTGCAACCCTGATATTCTATGATTCTATGGGCTGCCAATTTTTGTTTACTGGCTGTGACCTGTCCATGATTTTTACTAAAAATACCCATGACTAAAACGATCCCTTAATTATAGTGACTGAGCAGGATAGAGGAAATACAATACTGAATTTCTTTGATTTTGTTGGCTTAGTGGCTGCAGTTGGATAAGATTTTTAAGACTTACATTGATTTATAATTGTTTTCTTTGTTATAGACAAGTAAAATTAAATGGGTCCAGTAACTGGAATGACTCCAGATAAGAAAGCTGAAGCACCCGGAGCAGAAAAGGCTGCAGGATTAAGACAGATTTACAGAATGGGAAGCTTGCCTGAAGCAGTTGATGCTGCTAGGCCGAAGGCCACATTAGTGGACAGCGAATCAGCAGATGATGATCTCACAAATTTGAACTGGCTTCATGAAAGTACTAATCTTCTAACATACTTCAGTCTTGGAAGTGAGGGTCTTCCAATTGTTAGTCCTATATATGACATTGAGGGTGATAACGTGCCATCTTTCTCACCATCCTGCTACCAGAATCTGGAAAAAAAATCAGCCACTTCCAAACCTCCTTATTCCTTTAGCCTTCTCATTTACATGGCTATTGAACATTCTCCTAATAAAAGTTTGCCAGTCAAAGAAATCTACAGCTGGATTCTGGAACGCTTCCCATACTTTGCCACAGCACCCACAGGGTGGAAGAACTCTGTTCGACACAATCTTTCCTTGAATAAATGTTTCCAAAAGGTGGAGAGAAGCCATGGCAAGGTGAGATGTATGGGAAAAATGTTTTTAACAAATATAAAGTATATTGGGAAATGAAAAAGGCTGTTGTGTTTGTTTTTAAGAAATTTTTTTGGGGGGGTGTATTGGACTAATATTAGATATACTGGTATATTGAAATATTTTACATTTATAGCATTTTTTTTGGCAACTCCAAATGCAACTTGGAAATGCCACTTGTGATAAGGTGCATGTATTTTATTTCATACAGTATTTTTATTTAGCAATGTCATAAGCAGAGCTGGCAGTGACAGCTGTAGTTAAAGTTGCCTAGCACTTTCCTTAGAAGGCCCTGTGTTCAGTTGCCTATAACTTTGCCTAACAAGTTTGGGCTGAAATTTCAGGCTCAGGGTGTTCGTTTGTTTGTTTTCAATTTCAACAAAAATAGCTCAGCTGTTTCTGAAAACTAGGTTTGGGGAAAAAAAATGCTTTGCCTATGTCAAAAAATTCTTGAAATTCTCATGCTTCCAGGCTTTGGAATCTTTAAACTGGCGAGGGGGCTCCCTTGGTGCTGGAGAGATGTGTTTTGCTGTCCTTGTGAAAATCTACCCAGACATAGCTGAGGTATAAGCCCCTGAAAAAAAATCACTTGTTTGCATGTGCTTAGTTGGGGATTATTAGAGTATGACAGCTAAAATCTATAAAGATTCTGTTTACAGTGAGTATGTGCCATTCTAGGAGCTAGGCAGGAGTTTCCTGCAATTGATGTTCTCAGGAATGAGGGACTACTGTGGTAACAGGCACCAGTACTGAGAGCAGGAATATTGTTTCTTTTATCTTCTCCATGCTCTTCCTGCTGACATTCCAACAGCATGGAGGAAACTGAGGAAGCAGCCTATCTGACATAGAGGGGTGAGGAGCAGAGAGAGGAACCAGAGGCAGGCTGGGAAAAGAGGACAGAGCCTGGCAGGAGGAATAACAGTGGAAAGTTAGCAGGCACAAGAGCCAAGGGTTTAGGAGCAAAGCCTACAGGAATAGAATGGGACAGGACACAAGAGTCTGTGACTACTAGACTGCATGTCCTCCGGAACCTGGAAATAGAACCTAGGATTCCTTATTCTCAACATTCTTCTGCTATCTAGCAAATAGCTGTGAACCTCAAGGTAATGTGTGTACAGGCAAGTCGCATCTTAGGCGCATTTAACATGCGTGAATTCAGCTTTGCACGGTCAGCAAAAACAGGAAAAAAAAAAAGAAAAATAACAATATAAAAACTGCATCTGTAGTGCGGGCGATTCCGCCCACCATTCAACTCAATGAGTGTTTCACTATATGTGGTTTTCGCTTTACGTGCTAACTGCGGAATGGAACCCCCGCATAAGATGAGACTTGCCAGTATTACATCCTTGTCTATGGCTATCATTCTACTCCATTAGTATGGCTTCACATGATGGAATTTCTGGAGTCAGAGGTCCTGTGGGGAAAAAAGGGAGCTAAATTAAGGTTTCCCAGTCAACCTTAATTCTGGCATTTCTTAATTTGTCAGTGCTTGACTTTACAACCTTATCATTATTTTAACATAGCTTTCTTTGTATGTAATCATATGATTTACTAACATTCATTTTCAGATAAAACATCTCTGCTCAAGTTAGTTTGCCTGTGTTCTTTGTTCTATGCTTTTATTTCTCTTAAGTTTCATTTATTTCAATATCTGCATCATTTTCCCCTTGTTCAAGTGGAACACTAAGAAATATTTCAGGTTGCTTTAGGAAAAGTGCTTTATCTTCTCTTGAAAAAGAAGTATAGGCACTCGGAGTCCCTGCACTCAGTTTCAGTGCAGTCTTAAATCACAAAGTGAAAATTAGTAAAGATTCAATATTTTCTTACTGTTAATACTAATAGAAACCCTCCCCCGTAATTGAAGATGCTGTCATTTTACTAAAAAAATTAAAAATCCCTAAATGAACACATTTTCTTTATAGAAGGCAAATCAAAACATAATTGCCATTTACACTATGTGACAAAGTTCCTCCTCTACCTTGGTGGGTCCTGTGCTTATTGGCAGATTTGCTCACCTCAGTGATCTTCCCCAAGTCTGGGTCAGCTCCTCCTGTGTCTGATCAGGAGTTGGGAGGTTTGGGGGGAACCCGGGCCCGCCCTCTACTCCGGGTTCCAGCGCAGGCCCCTGTGGATTGCAGCTGTCTATAGTGCCTCCTGTAACAGCTGCATGACAGCTACAATTCCCTGGGCTACTTCCCCATGGCCTCCTCCAAATACCTTCTTTATTCTCACCACAGGACCTTCCTCCTGGTGTCTGATAACGCTTGTACTCTTTAGTCCTCCAGTAGCACTCACTCTCAGCTCCTTGCACCCCTTGCTCCAATTCCTCTCCTCTGGCTCCCCCTAGCCTGAGTGGAGTGAGCTCCTTTTAAAACCCAGGTGCCCTGATTAGCCTTCCTTGATTGGCTGCAGGTGTTCTAATTAGCCTGTCTGCCTTAATTGGTTCTAGTAGGTTCCCAATTACTCTAGTGCAGCCCCTGCTCTGGTCACTTAGGGAACAGAAAACTACTCATCCAGTGACCAGAATATTTGCCCTCTACCAGACTCCTGTGCCCCACTGGTTTGGGTCTGTCACAACTAGGAATAGTGTCAAATAATCTAATGCACAGTACAGTAAGTAAAGGTCCACTTTTCTTTATTTTTTGAAGAAAGGCAGTAGGAGAGAAGGCATTATTCAGAAAAATGTCTGTCCTGAGCCATGTGACCAGTGGTTTTGTTCCACAGGGAGCCAGCTCTTGAGTAGAGAATTATCCTCTATTTACTAGACCACCCTGGGTTCTCAAACTTCATTGCACCCCGACCCCCTTCTGATAACAACAATTACTACATGACCCCAGGAGGGGAGACCAAAGCCTGAGCCTGCCTGAGCCCTGCTGTCCCAGGTTGGGGGGGCCAAAGCCTGAGCACAGCACCCTGGGGGCGGGGGGAGCAAAGCTGAAGCCAAGGGCCTCAGCAGGGGACCTGTAATCTGAGCTCTGCTGCCCAGGGCTGAAGCCCTCAGGCTTCAGCTTTGGCCTCGGGCGGTTGAGGCTCGTGCTTTGGCTTTGGCCCTGGGCCCCAGCAAGTCTAAGCCAGTCCTGGTGACCCCATTAAAACGGGGTCGCAACCCACTTTGGGGTCCCAACCCACAGTTTGAGAACTGCTGTACTAGACAACAGTAGTCTGTCACAGAATTCACAATGTTGAAATCCACATTGTGACAAACTATCTGGCATGATTGACAATCTCTGCTTGGAAAAGGCCTGTATTTGAATAAGTAGTGATGCTTCAGACAAGTACTGGAGTATGTTGAAGGAGCTGTATTGCATGAAGAAGCTAGAACATCATCTGCTCCCACTATGCCTGACTTTATTTAAAGTAGTCCTTCACTTTCACAAGCACCAAATTTGCATTTAAAAGACAGAATTAAAAAATTCATTGATTCATTCCTACCATGCTGTGCTGTGATATTACAATCATGACCGAGTGCTACGAGAGAGCTTAGACTTGGACTGTATGTATGGAGTCAGGTTAGTGTCAAACTGTACACAAGTGTTTGTATTTACTACTGTAGACTGTACCTAGCTGAATGTTATATACCTACATGCACCCACAGCCTCCAGGCTCCCATAATTCAGTAGTGACTGTGATGTCACCAAATGGCACATGAAGGGAGATTGCAGAGAAGGATGTCATGCATTTCAAAAGAAGAAAAAATAATCAAGTCAATCTATTGTTTGTGTCTTAGGCTAGTCATTGGAAGCATTAAGAACATACGTTTAGGATTATTGTCCTGTTTTATTTTGAACACGTACATGTCAATTTTAATCAGAGCAATCAAACATGGAAGGGGAAGCTTGTGTCTAATCTCTCTTCAGGGGATCTAAGATGAAGGCCTACAGGTCATGCTAACTAAATGTTGACATATTACAAATGGAACTAGAGGTGACTGACAAAATAGTAAGATACTTGGGATTCTGGATTCTTCTTCTTTCTTCTTTGATTTCTGTCCATCAGCTCAGCAAAGTTGATGGGGCTAAATTAAATCCTCCTACCACTTTCTGTCTTGTACCAGCTTCATGGCTTCATTCACCTTTAAACCTTTTTCTGTGTCATTCTTCACCATTTCTATCCAGTGCATCCTCGCTCTTCCTCTATTTCTAGTTCCTTGTACTTTGGTATGTATTGCCATACCATGATATCCTTTCCAGGACTGTTCCTGACACATGTCCAAACCATCTCAGTAATCTTTCTTGAATCTTCTGTAACAGCGTTATTTCTTGCCCTATCCATTTCCTTATCACTTTGTTTTTTATTTTGTGCTGTCTTGAAACTCACAGTATTCCCCTCAGCTAGAGCATTTGTGCAATTCATCAGCTTACATTCATCAGCTTACCTCGTATTTCAACATTCTGACCCATATGGCAGTATCAACATGACAGTTGTCTCATAGACACTTATCTTCATCTTTATCAAAATGTCTTTAGTCTTCTAGATCTTACAGAATTTTCTAAACACAGGAGCAGCCAGTCTGATTCTTCTTTTAATATCCTTGTCATAATTCTGATTCTTTGATACTAGTCCTCTAAGGCACAGTTTTTTTCTGCTTGTTCTAGTTCTTTGTCTCTGACTTCGATTTTTACCTCTTACTCTTGTCTTCCAGTTGCCATAGTTTTTGTCTTCTCTGTTGATCTTCAGTCCAGATTTTCTGCTATCCCTGTCTACTTTGTCAGTTATTCTCTGTACCTACTACTTGGTCAGTGCTATCAGTTCTATATCATCTGCAAATCTAAGATTGACCTTCCACATACCATGACTCCTCTTATTTCATCTCTCAGTGATGCCATTGCTGCTTCCAGTACCATGTTGAACAAATCTGGTGATAGTGTTCATCCTTGTCTCACTCCTGTGGTCAACCTGAACCATTCCATTAGCTTTCTGTTTACTTTCATCACACTCATTGACTTTCTCTAGATATTTTTTATCAGCTTGATCATTTTCTCAAGGATGTCCTACATTCTCAAGACTTAGCATGTGTAGAAAAGGGTTATGGCATCAAAAGCCTTTTTACAGCAACTCTGGCATCTATAATATGTTTAGTTGTGTTCGGTATACTACTGTGATATCTGTCTTCACCTTGGTCTAAATACAGCCTGTTCCTCTGCAAGCGCAGCATACAAATACCTCTTAGAGTATCTCTACACTGCAATGTAAGCCCATGCTTGAGTCCGGGCTCAAAGCTAACCTCCCTTGCATCTACACTGCAATTGTGCTAACCCAAGGCTCGGACCCAGGTTCCCAGGACCCTACAGGGCTGGAGAGTCCAAGCCATGTTTCTTTGCAGTGTAGACACAGCTCTGCTTGATTCAGATCTCAGGAGTCATCTGGAAGTATCCCGCAATTCCATGAGACAACTTCCTTCATCCTCTCTATCCCAACAATCTGCAGTCCACACTATTGAAAATGGAAGCCACACCCCCTTTGCAAATGGCAGCACTTCAGGTCAACATTAACCCATTCTGTTCTGATCACCAATCTGCAAGCACACGATCAGAGATCATCTTGGGTTTGCAATGGAGAGAGAAACGATCAAGTCCTTTGCAAAGCGATCTGCTTCTTGGTAATGTGCAGGGCGGGTAGTAAAGTTTTCCCACAGTGCACCACGGTCCTAGTGCTAGAGTGGCCACATTTTGGGGAGTGGCTCTAGGGAAACGGATATGGTTACTTTGACTCAGGTCTGAGCATTGCAGTTTGGGTGCCAGAGCCCTACGTTCAAGCCTGGGTCAGAAAATTCTTAACCTAGAAGTACAATGTAGATGCTCAAGCCCGTATTTCCCTACCATGGGTGAGCTGACTACAGTCTCATTAACCTTGGGCTTACATTGCAGTGTCGACATACCCTTATTCTCCTCTGCAGTGTCTTGGTGAATGCTTTTCCTGGAACTCTCAATAAATTGATTCCTTACTAGTTTTTGGACTCTCTCATTATCACCTTTTTAATAGATTGATACTATTATCATTTTCCCCATGTTTGGCACTTGTGCTTGTTTGTAAATCTTGTTGAATAGCTTGTGCATTGCCCTTATCGTGTATTCCTCACCTGCTTGCAACAGCTCTGCATTATGTTGTCACTTCCCAGCACCTTTTCCTTTTTCAAACTTCCTGTCGAGATCTTTACTACTACTAAGAATTCCAGTATCTGCTCTTCCTCATTTATAGTGGGAAGCTTTTCCAGGACAGTTTCATCTACAGTTTTATGTACGTTGCACAGCTCTTCAAAGTATTCTTTGCATCATTTATTCTGTTCTTGTTCATCCTCAATTTTTTGCCCCGCTTATCTTTCACTGCTGACATCTTCCACTTGTGTCCCACTCAGTTCTCTTATCTTGCAATATGACTGCAGTGTCATGTTTCTCTTTACATATTCTTCTGCTTCTTAGCATTGTTCAATTATCTAGTAATTTCTCTCTCAGCTTTCTGTTTTATCTTGGGTCTTCCTTTTTATTTTCCTTCAGCTTCCTGTGCTTGTCACTCCTCTGCAACTCAACTCCATTCATTATACACCTTGTTTTCATCATTTAGGCCTTATAGCCCAACACTTGTTGAACTGCTCTCTTTTACTCTATTCCACGTCTCTTCAAGGTTCATTTTCCGCATTGCTGCTTTGTATTTTTTCCCTCATATTTGGCTCTTTCAGATCTTAGTTCTTAGCACTTTTTCAGTTACTCTCAGCCTCAGCCTCATTGATGCCAACAACATATGATCTGATCTGATAACAGCAGCAAATGATCTGTACAACACACTCAATTTCCATCTGTGATTCACATGTGCAATATCTGTCATGTTCTTTGTTTGCCCATCAGGTGATATCCAAGTCCACTTTCTCTGCAGCTTTCTTGTTGAAAAAGTGTGTTTATCATCACCAGGTTGTTACTTTGGCTACTAAATTTCTGCCTTTCTTCACTTTCATTTTCTTGACCAAGTCAAAATCTGCCTATCATTCAGAAATTCCAGTTTGATCCTACTTTCTCATTAAAATCTCCCATAACCAACAACATGTTTTGTCTTGAAACCTGTTGTATTGTTTTCTGTAGCTGTAAAATTAGTCAGTTTCTTTCTTGCGTGCTGCTGAGGTCAGTGTATATACTTGTAGTATTATGACTGCACTGGATTTGATTCTGAATATTGCCTTCAGCATATGGAGAATTTGCAGGTTAAATGCCATAAGATCCTGGCTTTCTTTGGCTTTAGCACAATGCAGTTCCATCCTATGTCTACCATCTTCTTTTCCTGAAGTCAATATCCTGTGTTTATCATGATAGAATTCTCTTTTGCCTTCCCATCTCGTTTTGCAATCACTGATGATTTCCCACTCCTATCTTTTCAACTCGTGCATCATTACAATAAATACTCCAGCTTTGTATAATGTTCTTACGTTCCATATTCCAATAAAGGCTAAGAGCCTTTGAGTTCATCGCGTAATTCCATACTCTGTGTACTGTTTTTGGTTTTTTTATTGCACTCTTTACCTCTGCTTTGGTTTCTGCAGTGAATGCAGACTTGGTTTGTCTGAATGATTACTGAGCTGGCATGCTTTTGTTTTCTTTTCCATTCTTCATTCAGTTTCTATGGTCCAGTATTCACTAGGTGTTTGATCACGACTCCTTGTTTTTTTGTGGTTGACCAATGTATTATATAATCTGTCTTCAACGCTGCTCTAAAGCTATTCACTAGCATGCTCCAGCACCGTTTCTGCCAATGTTATATTTTGGAAGTTATATTACCATCTTTGTTGTAGGAGACAACATGCATTTGGAAGGCCATATACACCCTTTCACTAGTGATCACCACTAGCTGATATCACTAGGTTTAGTATGCCAGTGGAGGTAAGATTCTGGGGTGTGGTACTGCAGGGCACATAAGAACATAAGAATAGCCACACTGGGTCAGACCAAAGGTCCATCTAGCCCAGTATCCTGTCTTCTAACAGTGGCCAATGCCATGTACCCCTGAGGGAATGAGCAGAACAAGTAATTATCATCCCCTGTCGCCCATTCCCAGCTTCTGGCAAACAAAGGCTAGGGACACCATCCCTGCCCATCCTGGCTAATAGCCAGCTAATAGCCTCCATGAATTTATCTAGGTTTTTTTTTAACCCTGTTATAGTCTTGGCCTTCACAACATCGTCTGGCAAGGAGTTCCACAGGTTGACTGTGCGTTGGATGAAAAAACATTTCCTTTTGTTTGTTTTAAACCTGCTGCCTATTAATTTCATTTGGTGACGCCTAGTTCTTGTGTTATGAGAAGGAGTAAATAACACTTCCTCATTTACTTTCTCCACATTAGTCATGGTTTTATAGACCTCTGTCATATCCCCCCTTAGTCATCTTTTTTCCAAGCTGAAAAGTCCCAGTCTTATTAATCTCTCCTCATATGGCAGATGCTCCATACCCCTAATAATTTTTGTTGCCCTTTTCTGAACCTTTTCCAATTCCAATATCTCTTTTTTGAGATGGGGTGACCATATCTACATACAGTATTCAAGATGTGGGCATGGATTTATATAGAGGCAATATGATATTTTCTGTCTTATTATCTATCCCTTTCATAATGATTCCCAACATTCTGTTCACTTTTTTGTCTGCCGCTGCACATTGAGTTGAGTCATTTTGGATAGTTCTCTGAAAACATCCGAGATCTCTTTCTTGAGTGCTAACAGCTAATTTAGACCCCATCATTTTATACGTATAGTTGGGATTATGTTTTCCAGTGTGCATTACTTTGCATTTATCAATACTGAATTTCACCTGCCATTTTGTTGCCCAGTCACCCAATTTTGTGAGATCCTTTTGTAGCTCTTTGCAGACTGCTTTGGACTTAACTGTCTTGAATAGTTTTGTATCATCTGCAAATTTTGCCACCTGACTGTTTACCGCTTTTTCCAGATCATTTATGAATATGTTGAATAGAACTGGGCCCAGTACAGACCCCTGGGGGACACCACTATTTACCTCTCTCCGTTCTGAAAACTGACCATTTATTCCTACACTTTCTTTCCTCTTTTAACCAGTTACCAATCCATGAGACGACCTTCCCTCTTATCCCATGACTACTTACTTTACTTATTAGCCTTTGGTGAGGGACTTTGTTGAAGGCTTTCTGAAAATCTAAATACACTGTATCCACTGTATTCCCCCTTGTCCACATGCTCAAAGAATTCTAGTAAATTGGTGAGGCATGATTTCCCTTTACAAAAACCATGTTGACTATTCTCCCAACAAATTATGTTTATCTATGCGTCTGACAATTTTATTCTTTACTATAGTTTCAACCAATTTGCCCGGTACTGAAGTCAGGCTTACCAGCTTGTAATTGCCAGGATCACCTCTTGAACCCTTTTTAAAAATTGGCGTCACATTAACTATCCTCCATCCATCCTCCAGTCATTTGGTACAGATGCTGATTTAAATGATAGGTTGCAAACTACAGTTAGTAGTCCTGCAATTTCACATTTCAGTTCCTTCAGAACTCTTGTGTGAATACCATCTGGTCCTGGTGACTATTACTATTTAGTTTATCAATTTGTTCCAAAACCTCCTCTAATGACACCTGAGCATTTCATAGTCACTGACACCATCCTGGTCAGGTGGTCGGTAATCTATCCCTACTGCTATGTTATTATTAGAGCATGGAATTACTATCCAGAGAGATTCTCTGGTACAGTTTGGTTCATTTTAAGATTTTTACTTCATTTGATTATATGTTTTCTTTCACATATAGTGCCACTCCCCCACCAGCATGACCTGTTCTGATCTTCCGATATATTTTGTACCCTGGTATTACTGTGTCCCATTGATTATCCTCATTCACCAAGTTTCTGTGATGCTTGTTATATCAATATCCTCATTTAATGCAAGGCACTCTAGTTCACCCATCTTATTATTTAGACTTCTAGCACTGGTATAGAAGCACTTTCAAAACTTGTCACTTTCTAGCTGTCTGCCACTACATGCTGTAATTGAATGAGACTTTTTTTCATTTGACTGTTTCTCATCAGATCCTCCCTGTATTTTATCATCTTCTAGCCTCTCCTCCTTACTAGGACATAGACAATCTCATTTAGTAGATCCTTCCCTAAGGGATGGCTCTGTCTGAATCACATGCTCCTCTGCACCTGTTGGCTTTCCCCCAGCCCTTAGTTTAAGAACTGCTTTACAACCTTTTTAATTTTTAGGTGCCAGCTATCTGGTTCCATTTTGGTTTAGGTGGAGCCCGTCCTTCCCGTATAGGCTCCTCTTTTCCCAAAAGTTTCCCCAGTTCCTAATAAATCTAAGCCCCTCCTCCCTACACCATCGTCTCATCCACGCATTGAGACCGTGCAATTCTGCCTGTCTAACTGGTCCTGTGCATGGAACTGGAAGCATTTCAGAGAATGCTACCATGGTGGTCCTGGTCTTCTATCTCTTACCTAGCAGCTTAAACTTGGCCTCCAGGACCTGTTTCCTATCCCCCGCTATGTCATTGGTACCTATATGTACCATGACCACTGGTTCCTCCCCAGCACTACACATAAGTCTATCTAGATGTCTTGAGAGATCCACAACCTTTGCACCAGGCAGGCAAGTCACCATGCAGTTCTCCTGGTCATCTCAAACCTAGCTATCTGTGTTTCTAATGATCGAATCGCCCATTACTAATACCTGTCTCTTCCTAATAACTGGAGTTCCCTCCCCTGAAGAGGTATCCTCAGTGCGAGAGGATACCACAACGTCATCTGGAAGGAGAGTCCCAACTATGGGATTGTTTCCTTCTGCTCCAATTGGATGTTCTCCTTCCCTGAGCCTTTCTTCCTCCTCAGCAGCACAGAGGCTGTCAGACAGGGAGGTGGGACCATTCTACTGTGTCCCGGAAAGTCTCATCTATGTACCTCTCTGTCTCCCTTATCTCCTCCAGCTCAGCCACCCTAAGGTAATAATTGGAGATATACCAATCTCCTAGAACTGGAAGGGACCTTGAAAGGTCATCTAGTCCAGTCCCTGCCTTCACTAGCAGGACCAATTTTTTCCCCAGATCCCTAAGTGGCCTCCTCAAGGATTGAATTCACAACCCTGGGTTTAGCAGGCCAATGCTCAAACCACTGAGCTATCCTTCCCCCCCTGTTCTCCAAAGCCCATACATGGTCTCTGAGGGCCAGGAACTCCTTGCACTGAATGCACACATAAGCCACCTGCTCATAGGGCAGGTAATCATACATGCTGCATTGGGTTCAATAAACTGGATAGCCTCCACTCTGTTGCTGGACTTCTGCCTGCATTCTCTTTTCACTCCTGAAGTTAGTTCCTTTGTTGAGGTTTTGTTTTTATCAGGGTTTTTTGTGTGGCTTAAGTTTAAGGAATGTAATGTGTATCTAGCCTCCCAATCCCCCTGTAAACTCCCTCACAAAACTCCTCTGTTTGCTAGCTCCTCTGGTGGCTTAGGAACGGGCTTTTTAAAGCCCTGGTTTTCCTGAGTAGCCCCAGACCCTGGTTAAGGGCTTAGGTATCAAAGCCTCATTAAGAAGCTCTCAGTCTTGCTTAGCAGGCTGTTAGGCTCAGCACTCACATGGTCAGCACATGGTCCCCCAGACAAACAGACCACAGGGTATATTTCAGTGCAGCAGCAAGCACCCCCCACTCCCCCCCAGATAGACAGACAGAGACAGACGACAAACTTACCCAAAGGGTCATGTAATTGCTCCTCCTTCACCTGGAGAAGTCCCTCGCAAAACTCCCGTTAGCCGCAGCTACTTGAAGCCACTAATGAGAGTTGAGAGAGTCACCGTAACCAACTGCAAGCAAACCATCACTTGATGGTATGGTTGTCTAATATGCAGAGGTACTATGTTTTGAACTCACCCGATACATCCCTTGTGTCCCTTGTGTCTAGTGTGTGGTTTTTCTCCTTTAAACAAAGATGTTGCCAATCTGGAAAATCTCTCACTTCAGTAATCACCAATCACACCTTGAATATCTTACATATTGGCAGCAGGAACTACAGATGGTCTGATTCTTTTCTCTCGCTAGTGCAAATCAGGAGTAACTCCATTGAGTCAATGGAGTTATACTTGTGGAAAACTGATGTGAGACGAGAATCAGAATTGTTATTACTAGCTGTGACCCGTCTAGTTGGAAAGAGGAGATAAAATTCAGAAAAGATCTTATCATTCCCCAACAGAGAGAGCATACAAATGTATTTTACAGGAACATTTTCCCCAAGTTCCTATGAATTCTGTAGTTTAGTAGTCTCCAGAGTAGTGAAAACATTTAAAAGAACAGAACAGGATTTTCAAAAGCATTCACTTTCCAACAGTTATTCAACGGTAAGCATTAAAACTACAGCTGAGACGGGAAATAATTTTTCCGTCCCACAAATATTGAGACATCAAAAATCTTTCCCATCCCAAATCAGGACAAAAGTCAATCTTGAATTTTTTCACAAACTACTGATGAAAAAAAATTCCTGATCAGGCCAAGCAATATGTTTTATTTCCATAATTTCAAAATGTTTTGTTTTCAGTCATTTTAAGTCTTTCTGAGTATAAATTAAGTAACATTTTGAAATGAAAAGTCATGGTACCTCCCCAAAATGAAACATTTCGTTTTGAAAATGTCAAAACAGGGCATTTTGACAATCTCAAAACTTTTTTGATTGGGAGAGTTTATGAAACCGGCTGTTCCTGCAAACAGTTTCAGTTTTGACAAAATGACATTGACGGGTGGAAAAAATGTTTTGAGTGGGAAAGTTCCTGACCAGCTCTAATTAAAACTCTTATTTTCTGTCAGCTTTATGCTGGGGTCATACTGTGAGGAGATGGGGGAGAAACTATGGTGGTACTCTTCCAAGCTCCTCCTACCAAATAAGCTCCACCAATGAGAATCAGTATACTCTGCGGATGTTCAAAATATGATCATGCACACTGGGCTCCTCCAGCTCATTGTTCTTTTCATAGGCTACTTAGGCTTGGCTTTCCCCAGGGGACATTTCATACCAGGCTATCCCATGGTAAAGCCACTGAGTACTACTTGAGCTTGGCTCCATTTGAGAGACATCACATGTCTTGTGGATTCTGCTAGGCACTTTGGGCGTGGCTCCTTCTTGACTGGTGGGGTGGTGAAAAGTGGTATCTCCTAAGCCCACTCACTGGTGGTGCCAAAATGAGATGTCACACACAGTATATTGTGCAGATCTTCAGAATAGAATCCTCCCTCTCCTTTCGTATGTGCTTTGATGACCAGTGAAATAGTTAATACTGTAAATGTTAACGTTATTATCACTGGGTCTCTGAGTTAGGACCCCCAGAGATGTTTCAGATACTGCAAATGCAAGCAGCTATCACGGCATCAGTTACACTCAGTTCATGTTTTCAAGGCTATTTCAGCAACCAGAATAGTTAGAGACTCTTTTTTTTAAAAAGTGGAAGGCTTACATTCTGCAGAATAAGAAGGTAGCATGAAAGAGGTGCTGGTATGCCATACCAGTGTGTACGCTCAAAATTTGAACCCTGCTTTTATGTCCCAAAATCTTCACAGTGGGTTCTTCCTCTTGTATATGCTTGGAGACAGACCGGACTTATAACACTGTACTCAGCTATATGATCATCAATGGAACCCTACCATTATTCTTTCCAACAAGGTTCTAATTGCAGTGCTGTGATTTTTACAGAATTTATGTTCTTCTAAAGGAGCAAGAAGCTGCTTTTTCTTGATTTGTTGTCTGACACCTTTCATTTCCTGCCTCTCACTCTTCACAAAATGTTGCACTTCCACAAACTCCCTGCAGCCCAGTATAGAGAACAAAGTCTGTATTATCTGCTGAGATCCTTAGCAGGCTCATGAGACCTCTGGCACATGGAGGAAGGCACAAAATTGCCCAAAATTGGTTAATGGAGCATCTGAATTAGACATCTGGCTTCTATTGGGGTTCTCTCAGCAGTGGTTCAAAGAGCAGTGGCCCTACTGTTATCATTTACTCACCCAGGAGTGAAGAGAAAGCAGCACACCAGTTTCTCTCTAGGTGCAAGTGATTTATCAGGACTCAAGGGTTCCTGTATTCCTTCCCAACTAGCTAGAAGGAATTTCTCTTCCTCCTTCTGCCTCAAACATCATGTGGTGTATATATTTGTTTTTCTAGTTACAAACTGGAAATATGCCTTCATTCATGTTTTCTAATTTAGGTGTGACTATCCCAGCAGCCTGTTCAAATAGTTCTTCATCACCGAAAGCCTCCTGGAATTTTAACAGAGTTCCTCCCTCCTTCACTCCCCAACACCCTCTCCCTCAGCCCCCAGTAACAGTAGGGAGCATTTCTTTAAAGAGGGGGAAGACTCTCCTTCCACCTCTAAACCCAAACGGAATGAGCCTAAATCTGTTTCTAAAAGGTGTTCCTCTAAAAGAAAACACTTTCTTTGGAGTCCTCTTTCTCAACATGCAAAAAGTCCAGTAAGGATCTCTGGACAAAGAAGGAAAAGCTAATCCTGAGCTCAGATTCTGCATTTCACTCACATGGAGCTTCTGGGTGAACATTCTGAACCTTCAAAAGAATAATCCCAGATCTTGATATCTGTTCTTCCCAGATTCATTGTCTGATCACCTACCATATAAACACAGGTACCCAAGATATCCAAAGGCACAGAAAGAACAGATAATCTTCGTTTATCTTCATCCCAGGAGGAAGGTGAGCTGTGCCTATCAGAACCAGGGGAAGAGGAAGAAGAGATGGAAAACAAGTTATTTTCTCCACATCTGTGTGGAATTGTTGTCAAAGGCATTCTCCTCTGTCTAGAGTGATGATTTCTCTGTCAAGAATCTTTCAAACATACAGGATTAATTGTGTGAATTGGTTTGCCATAGTAATTTGTTTTAATTCCTTCTCTTCAGTTCCACTTATTCCCAAACCCTAAAAGTTTAATTAAAAAACCATACCAAACCACCCACAAGCTTAAGGAATGGTGGGGGTAATCATAACTTCCCTGCATGGAAAAGCTACTTTACACAACTAAACCAGATATTGATATCCACACCAATCAAGCTCCCAGCCTTCTCTGCCGGGGCCTGGTCTGGAACATTTGGATTCTCTTGCATTTGTGGGGACAACAAAGCACCCTGCCCCTCTGGCTTCCAAGCAGAAATGATGGTCACTAACTTTTTAAGAAAATAAACAAAAATCAACTGACTCAAAAGAGAAATGTGATTCATAAGGATAATGTCAGATAACTTCTGACGTCACCTGCAACCTGCTAAATTCTGCATTTTGCACCAAGGATTTGGAATACAGCCTGAATGTGGTGTATGTAGAGCAGAGGTGGGCAAACTACGGCCCGCGGCCACATCCGGCCCACAGGACCCTTCTGCCTGGCCCCTGAGCTCCTGGCCTGGGAAGCTAGCCCCCGGCCCCTCCCCTGCTGTTCCCTCTCCCCCACAGCCTCAGTGCGCTGCGCCACTGGCACAATGCTATGGGCGGCCGGGCAGCGCAGCTGCAAAGCTGCAGCCTGACCCAGTGCTCTGTGCCATGCGGTGGCATGGCTGGCTCCAGCCACAGCCGTGCCGCCGGCCACCTGTGCTCCAGGCAGCGCGGTAAGGAGGCAGGGAGCAGGGGGTTGGATAGAGGTCAGGGGAGTTTGGAGTGGTGGTCAGGGGGTGGGGGTGTGTATGGTGTCGGGGCATTCAGAGGGTGGGGAATGGGGGGTTGAATGGGTGCAGGGATTCCAGGGGGGCAGTCAGGAAGGAGAGGGGGTTCTGTGGGTGATCAGGGGACAGGGAGCAGGCGGGGTGGATGGGGCAGGGGTTCGGGGGGGGGCATCAGGGAACATGGGGATTGGATGGCGCAGGAGTCCTGGGGGAGCCGTCAGAGAGCAAGAAGCAGGGAGGGGATGGGGGCGGGGCCAGGCCATGCCTGGCTGTTTGGGGAGGCACAGCCTCCCCTAACCAGCCCTCCATACAATTTCCAAAACCCGATGTGGCCCTCAGGCCAAAAAGTTTGCCCGCCCCTGTTGTATAGGAAGGTTGTTCCCTATATTGATTAATTGCACAATAAAATATCTATTGTTACATTTGTTAAATATTTTTGGATGTTTTTCTGTTTTCAAATATATTGATTTCAATTACAACACAAAATACAAAATGTACAGTGCTCACTTTATATTTATTTTTTATTACAAATATTTGCACTGTAAAAAAGCCAAAATAGTATTTTTCACTTCATCTCATACAAGTACTGTAGCGCAGTCTCTTTATCGTGAAAGTGCAACTTACAAATGTAGATTTTTTTTTGTTACATAACTTCACTCAAAAACAAAACAATGTAATACTTTAGAGCCTACAAGTCCACTCTGTTCAACTTCTCATTCAGCCAATCAAGTTTGTTTATATTTGCAGGAGATAATTCTGCTAGTTTCTTATTTACAGTGTCGCCTGAAAGTGAGAACAGGCGTTTGCCTGGCGTTGTAACTGGCGTCACAAGATATTTACATGCCAGATGCGCTAAAGATTCATATGTCCCTTCATGCTTCAACCACCGTTCGAGAGGACATGCATCCATACTGATGGCTAGTTCTGCTTGATAATGATCCAAAGCAGCGTGGACTGATGGATGTTCATTTTCATCATCTGAGTCAGATGCCACCAGCAGAAGTTTGATTTTCTTTTTTGATGCTGTAGTTTCTGCATTGGAGTGTTGCTCTTCTAAAACTTCTGAAAACATGCTCCATAACTCATCCGTCTTAGATTTTGTAAGGCACTTCAGATTCTTAAACCTTGGGTCAAGTGCTGTAGCTATCTTTAGAAATCTGATATTGGAACCTTCTTTGTGTTTTGTCAAATCTGCAGTGAAAGTGTTCTTAAATCAAACAACATATGCTGGGTCATCATCCGAGACTACCATAACACAAATATATGGCAGAACATGGCTAAAACCGTGGAGCAGGAGACACACAACTCTCCTCCAAGGACTTCAGTCACAAATTTAATTAATGCATTTTTTTTAAACGAGCATCATCAGCATGGAAGCATGTCCTCTGAAATAGTGGTAAAAGCATGAAGCATATGAATGTTTAGCATATCTGGCACATTTATAGCCGGCATTGCAAGGTATTTAAGTGCCATGCGAATGCCTGTTCTCACTTTCAGGTGACATTGTAAATAAGAAGTGGGCAGCATTATCTCCCGTAAATGTAAACAAACTTGTTTGTCTTAGCGATTGGCTGAACAAGAAGTCAGACTGAGTGGACTTGTAGGCGCTAAAGTTTTATATTGTTTCATTTTTGAATGCAGTTATTTTTTGTATTCAATTCTACATTTGTAAGTTCAACTTTCATGACAAAGAGATTGCACTGCAGTACTTGTATTAGGTGAAGTGAAAAATACTGTTTCTTTTGTTTTTTTACAGTGCAAATGTTTGTAATAAAAAATAAATATAAAGTGAGTACTGTACATTTTGTATTTTGTGTTGTAATTGAAATCAATATATTTGAAAATATAGAAAACATCCAAAAATATTTAAATAAATTGTGTTCTATTATTGTTTAATAGCGCGATTAATCGTGATTAATTTTTTTAATTGCTTGACAACCCTTAGTGTGGAATAAGAGTGTCCACATGGGGAACTTAGTGCAGCTGTTAAGCAGTAGTGAATCCTCATTAGCTATTCTGGGATTTTTCCCTGTTTAGACAAGCCCTAATTTAGGAGGCTCAGGTGAGGAGAGTTTTAAAGCCTTTAAATAAGTCTGGCTCACATGTTGGAGGAATATAAATGTAAGAAAGGATTCTGTGTCCTATTCAGATTAGGTCACTGGGTAGACTAGCATTCTAATGTTCAACTAGATACTACCACTTCTCAGCAATGGAAACATTTTCTGGGATTTGATAGTAAAATCTAGTGGAGTTATAGTGTGCCTTTTCTGTGGCTGATAGTTGATGCTGTGGGGATAGGTTAGCAGTCCTATTGCATCTGATTTGGTGACTCAAAAATATATGTATGTACGTGAATAAACAGAAGAAGTTGGGTAGATATTTCTGCTTCTCTTTGCTCATGTTTTGCCCTGGTAGCCATCCAGATCACTCCTTCAGAAACATTGCCTGCTCTAGGATAGCACTGTAACGGGGGCGGCTCTAGCTTTTTTGCCATCCCAAGAATGGCAGGCAGGCTGCCTTTGGCAGCTTGCCTGCGGGATGTTCCTGGTCCCATGGATTCGGTGGCTTGCCTGCGGGAGGTCCGCCGGTCCCGCAGCTTCGTCATACCCACCACCTAATTGCCGCCAAATCCGCGGGACCGGCAGACCTCCCACAGGCAAGCCACCGAAGGCAGGGACCAGCTTGGAGCGCTGGTGCCTGGATCTGCCGCTGGACTGCAAAATATAATGTGGGATGGTTGTAATTGTTTTGACGTCTAAAAATTGTATGTTATGCTTTTCTCAATCTTTGAAATTGGAAGAATTGATATTGAAAGTTGTGCAGCTAGGGGACAGTTAAGTGTCTGGTTTCAAATAACCCTGGTTTTTGTTGCCATGGCAGCATTTCCTTTCACTTGGTGTGCTCATGAGCTGTTAGTAAAGTGAGACAAGGCTATTTTCTTGCTGATCTGGAGGAGTGTGTGCATTCTGATGTCTGCAAAGAAAAACCATCTCCTTCCTCTGCCTTTATTAACTCACCACTGAAATCTTGTGTGTTTTAGTGCGTTTATGGTGATATAATCTAAATTAGTTGAAGTTTATTGGAATGAAACTAACTACTTTTGAGTTGTTTTTATAAACCAGATTTTCAGTGTTAAGAGGAATGACTCAAGGCTGTGGAAAGAGGATGTACGTATTTCAAATATGCTCTACTAAAATATATTAAACTTTTTTGTTTGGGTTTATTCTGATGATTTTACGTAAGAAGTTGTCCAAGTTGAGCCGCGCGGATGGATTTCTGAGCTGAAATATATTTGGCTTAATTTGATTACAGTTGATAGTCTTTTTTCAGTTTGCAGTTGTGGCTGTGCACTTGATGCTCCTCTCATGCCAGTGGGGGAAGCTAAAACTGGCAAAGAATGGAGAGGGTGCTGTAACGGATCATTGGGCAAAGGATTCCTCCACACCTGTCAGGCAGCAGGCCTGAGAGGGAGACTTTTACATAGAAGCCTCAGTAGGGGAGAGCTGTGAAAGCCTTGAAGGAGGCCAGAAGACAAGGGTGACACAGGGTAGCTGAGAGGTGTGTGTGATGGGTTGGATCACAGAACCTCCCTTGGGAGCTGCCACCCGATGTCCCAAGACTACCTCTGCTCCTGTTTTCCCTGCCAGCTCAGGACCCCAGCACCCTGTCTTGCTGAGCCAGACACACCTGTCTGCTCCAACAAAGACCCAGGGTCTGAATTACTTGCCCCAAAGCTGCAGCCTTCACTGAAAGCAGCTAACAGAAGTGTTCTTGTCTTTAACACCCAGATGCCCAACTCCCAGTGGGGTCTAAACCCAAATAAATCTGTTTTACCCTGTATAAAGCTTATGCAGGGTAAACTCATAAATTGTTCACCCTCTATAACACTGATAGAGAGAGATGCACAGCTGTTTGCTCCCCCAGGCATTAATACATACTCTGAGTTAATTAATAAGTAAAAAGTGATTTTATTAAATACAGAAAGTAGGATATAAGTGGTTCCAAGTAGTAACAGACAAAACAAAGTAAGTTACCAAGAAAAATAAAATAAAATGTGCAAATCTATGTCTAATCAAACTGAATACAGATAAGATCCTCACCAGTTCTAGAATGCTCCCTTTTACAGACTAATCTCCTTTTAGCCTGGGTCCAGCAATCACTCACACCCTTTGCACACTGTCCTTTGTTCCAGTTTCTTTCAAGTATCTGGGGTGGGGGGGGTGGAGAGGCTCTCTCTTTAGCCAGCTGAAGATCAAATGAAGGGGTCTCCCAGGGGTTTAAATAGAGTTTCTCTTGTGGGTGGAGACCCCCTCCTCACTCCTATGCAAAGTCCAGCTCCAAGATGGAGTTTAGGAGTCACCTGGGCAAGTCACATGTCCATGTATGACTCAGTTTTTACAGGTAGCATCCATTGTTTACATGCTACCTTGAACATCCTCAAGTAGACTTCTTATGTGGATTGGAGCATTCCAGGATCCAATTGTCCTTTAAGTGTTTCTTGTTTAGGTACTTAATTTCAACATTCCTTTCTCCAGGAACTGACCAAATGCTCTATTAAGGTTCTTTAGAAATCAAGCCAGTACACAGGCATCATTCATAACATTCATAACTTTGAATACAAAAATGATACATGCATACAAATAGGGTTAATACATTCAGTAGATCATAACCTTTACGGAGATATGTTACATGGCATATGTAGCATAAAACACATTCTAAGCATATTTCCATAAAGCCTTTTGGGAGGTACCATTACAGTGTGGTTCCCAGCCTGAGTAGACTTGAGCTAGCATGCTAAAAATACCAGTGTGGATGTTACGGTACTAGTAGCAGCTTAGGATAGCCACAGGAGTACAAGCCTTCTTGTCTTCTGTGAGTCTGAGCCTCGGGAGTTAGCCCCAGCCAGTGCTGTAGCATCTATACTGCTACCTTGGCTGGGAATCACACCTCCCAGCTGCAGTGCAAACATACCTTATGGCAGGGGTTCTCACAACAAAAATTTTGGTGGCCTCAGAGTGCAGTGATCAACTCTCATGGGTGGTCACACTGACACTTCTTTCCTAAAATACTTAATTAACTTTAGGAAAAACAAATATCCACAGATTCACATCCAAATAATTGTAATTTATATTTGTAGAGTTTTTTAGGCAGACTAATGCTGCCTCCCTATTTGCCCCCCATCTAGGTCTTAATGGGTCCTGGGGCTTGCTGTGAAAAGTGATATTTATATATTTGTTAATATCACAGTACACTTAGTAGCTACCTGGAAGGCTATAAAAAGTGATAAGTGATATTAGCAAACATACAAATATCACTTTTCATCAAGAGCTAGTAAGTCTTCTGTGAAAAATGATACCTGCATGTTTGTTAATATCACTTTTCTCAGCAAGCCCCAGGACCCATTAAGCCCTGGATGGTGGGGCCAAAGGGGATCAGAGGCGATGGTGGGATGGATGTGGGGCTGAGGGAGGAAGCAGGGCCCTGGAGCAGTGGGGGAGGGATGGATACAGGGCTGTGGGAGGCAGCGGGGGCTGGGTGAATGGGGGGGTGATGAGCCCCAATGTCACATGGCCGGAGCCTGGGCCTGGTGTCTGTTGCCATGCGGCCAGGGGTGGGGCTCAATGCCTGGAGCTAGGGACAGGAATTGCATGGCCGGAGCCATGGAGCGGAGCCAGAGCTGTGGCTCAGCACCCGGGGCCAGTGCCTGCCACTGCATGGCTAGAGCCCAGAGCTGGGTGCCAGAGCCCAGGGGTGTATGGCTGGAGCCAGGAGTCAATGCCTGGGGCCAGCTCCCACCACTGCATGGCCGAAGTCCGGGAACAGAGCTGTGGGTTGGTGCCTGCTGCCGTGCAGCTGGGGCAGGGGATCAGCACCAGGGGCTAGAGTCGCGTAGCTGGAGAACCGGATCCAGCGCCCACCACCTCATGGCTAGAACTGGGGGTAAGAGGCCTACTGAAGCTCCAGAGCCAGGGGTTGGCACCCAAAGCCCTATGTTTGGAGCCCACTGCTGTGTGGCTAGCCTGTGGCCAGCGCCTGCCGCTGTGTGGCCGGAGCCAGTGCTTGCTGCCATACAGTTGGAACCAGCGGCCTGAGGCTGCAGCCCCGCAGTTGGAGGCCAGGGCTGCGTGGCCAGAGCTGGGGGTGTTAGTAGCCACTGCCCTGAAGTCCCGCAGCTGGAGCCTGCCACCCAACCCCCCACCCACCAATGTAGGTCAAGAACTCACCTTGCTCCTGCAGTTGTGCCCCACCTCTCTCCAGTGGCAGTGCAGGGCAGCGCATCTAGGAGCAACACCGCCCATGAGGCTGTCGTGGCCACACGGAAAGCCCATGGTGGCCACATTTGAGAAATGTTGCCTTAGGGCCAGTGAGACTGATGGGTGCATTGGTTTGAATTATTGTTAAATAAAAAGTCTCAGAAGAGGACTGGAACTGCGCAATCATTTGGAGCATGATTTCACAACCAGATTGCAATTGTGCTTCAGCCACAGAAGACAAAAAGCAGTGGTATCTTACAGCTGTGAATTCACAGGAGAAAAGGCCCTTTTGATGAGACATTCTCTTCTAACGTCTTGTCTATATGGGAAGTTATTCCAGAATAGTTATTTCTGATTAATTCCACATGTGGACACTCTTATTCGGGAATAAGAGCATCCACACATGGAGTTAATCAGAAATAGTTAATCAATTTAAAATTTACACCCTGCTATATCCCAGATTAATTTGTATGTGTAGACAAGCCATAAGAAACATTGTTTTATCAATGAGGTGCTTTGGACAAGAAAAGGTACCCCCTGCTGTGATATTGCCACCAACCCAAGGCATCTCAATACTGTCCTGAAATATGCAGACTGGCCTGGAAGATTTTTGCTATTATAAAAAATCCAAACATTGGGAATTTAAAAAGCCTTCCATTTAGTTTGCTTTACTCTGCTACTATGGCGAGTTGAATTATAAAAGTTACAAATGTCACTGTTTTTAAAAAAAATTTTGCACACATGCATTTTCTTTTTCAGACTGCCCATCCTTATTTACCCCAGATCTTAAAATGAATCAGCAATTCATTTGTTTGTTTACACTGACAATAACATTTTCCATTTTGGTAGATGTGAAATAAAAGTTATGATCACATTTCAATAAGCATAGCTATAGTCGCAGCAGAGGTGGAAAATCACACAGATCCTCCTCCCACAGTGGAGTGTGATCATCATAGCCTAATTAAGACCAAAGACCTTTTAAGGTTTATCTTGACTAGGAAAAGTGTTCAAGTTTAGATAGGATTTAGGTAACACCACATGCTAGCTAAATCTGACTTAAAACTTAAGCTAAAGGTGTAACTTTATATATCTATACTAGGAAAAAGGATGAGTTTATCTAGTTTGTATTGTAGCCTAGGCAGGAGGAAATAACTGTAGATGTATCTTGGTGGTATTGGTTAATGCTGAATGCTACTATGTACAGTCCTCGGGTTTTACAGAAGTTTTCTTTTGCACTGTGAAGTTAATGTGTGTGTCTTTAGAAGGCCAAGATCTGATTTCCTTGACCTGCGTTCTAAAAGCTGGAGTGGATTAAGTGATCAGTAAAGTAAGGATCAACGTCCTTCTTATTGGTGACATTGTATACAGTTCTTTCAACTGGGTCTTTCACATCTGTACCCCAAAGAGGCAGTGCCAGATTGAAATTCACATCGATTCCCACTAAGTTTTTACTGAGTGGTGAATCTGAGCACAGTAGTTACTTATTGCTTCACAGGCAGTGCCATAAAGAAGCTGATTTATGCCTGTGTTTAGCACAATGGAAGTGCGGTAAAATTGTATCCTATTCAGAATAGGAATACCGTATGTAGCAATTGAATGATAGATAAGATGAGTTTTTCGTGCTCCATGAGGGAAGGAGTGAGAGCCCTCAAGGAAGAAAGAGGAAGCCAAGCGGGTGGGTCCTTTGAGGAGTAGCCTAGAATGGAATGAGCCCGCAAACCAACCCAGGAGCAATTCTCAAGAGATGAGCCCCAGAAGAAAGCTGAGAAAAAGAAGAGGCTCTCACCAGCAGCTATCACAGTTGTTGCACAAAGCCAATTTTCAAATAAAATAATGGCGCAATATCAGGGTGGATTTGATTTAAATTAAATTGATTTAAATCATGATTTAAGTCACTAGTCAGAAAGACTTGATTTAATCATGGATTTCTACATAAAAGTGCATTCTTGTTGGCTGTTATAACCTTAATACATATTCTTTACAGCTCAGAGATAGATGTAGGTTTCATTTTTAGAAGGTACACACTATACATTTTTAAGTGATTTATTTTGAAAAATTTTCAGATTAGTTTTACAGCTATATCAGAAAATTGGGAGGTGAACTATCTCCAATTCAAAAGGTTAATCATTAACATTTGGAGGATTTTCTTGTCATGCTGTATTAGGAGGAGAACATCACCAGACAGACATTTAAATTGTTTTATTTAACTAAAACAACAATCTGTATTCTGGATTTTTTTCTTCAACAGGAAACATACACTATTTTAACAAAACAAGCATATGAATTTTTGAATTTAGTTAAACATTCAAGTTTTTTAAAATCAGGTTTGTTTTTGTTAAAATTGTTTTTAACTAAAATGGTTAAATTAAATATTTAAAAAAAAATTAAATTGACTATGTGAGCCAGGTCAACATGAGAAACCTAAAATATTGGCTTCTGCAGCTAATTCAGTTGTCTTCACGTTCATTTTCCTGTTTGCTCATAATCTGGAAAAGAAAAACAATCTTTCCTGCTTTTTCAGGTCCCAAACGATTTCTCAATTTGGAATGAATTAGTCCAAAGGAAGAAAATATTCTTTCTACACCGACAGAAGAAGCTACTGCTATTAAAAGTGAGATTATCATTTCAACAGTCTCTAAATCCAAGTGCTTAAGTGACTTCCACCAGTTCACTGGTGTGCCTTTCTTTAAAATATCATCAGCAAACATATGGTATATTTCTTGAATGGTTCACCCTTAGCTCTGAAGTTTATTATAGTTGGCATTATGGAGGGATGATGGCTATCCAGCAAACTCCTCTTCACCAGTTAAGGTTTGACCCTGGTATTGAGACTATTTGCAAGAAAATGAGCTGGAGATAGTGCTTGTCCCATTCGTTTTTTTAATGCTTGTAATTTAACTCTGTCATTGCATATTTCTCATTTTAAGACCTCACTCAGTTCTTTCCAAATTTCAACAATAAAACAGCTATTTCCCTGCATTTTGTTCAAGGCTACAGAAATAGGCTTCAGGGTACTCAGCATGTGTTCAACATTTCTCTTAAGCCCAATGTTGAGAACTTTGGCTGTGACAGTGCCATCTATTTTTTCACAATTTTGTTCACAAACTGTCATCAGATTAGGCCAGTTCTTGATATAGTGCTCAAAACAGTCCACTACTGAGTTCCATCGCATGTCTTGTGGGAGAGTTAGCTTGGTTCCTCCCACTTTTTTCAGAGCAGCTGCTGCAAAGTGGTTGTTAGGGAAGCATTTTGCAATTTCAACAACTTTAGCCTTTATTTCTGGAACACTGAAGTCTTCGGCTAGGAGGTGCATTGAATGAGCACTATATGCACCATATGTTATTAGCTTGGGACTCTCTTCACTCTCTTCTACACAATTTTTTCTCATCTTGGATACATTTGCAGCATTGTCTGTGACCAAGCTGCGTACTAGACATTTGAATTTTTTTTCACAGTTTGTTATAGCTTTTACTGCTACTTCTTGTAAGTATTCTGCTATGTGCACATTTACTGATGTATCAATTGTTTCTGTAAGGAAGACATTCCCTTCTGTTGTCACACAAGCACATACAACAGGATCATTGTGGACATTGCTCCACCCATCAAGACTCAGGTTAACTATTTTACCCTCTAGACCAGGGGTGGGCAAACTACGGCCCGCGGGCCACATCCGGCCCGCGGGACTGTCCTGCCCGGCCCCCGAGCTCCTGACCCAGCCCGCCCGCGCTGCACGGAGACACGGGAAATCGCAGCGCCTGTCCCGGGCGCAGCGGCCCCGATCGGGACCTGGGCAGCTCGCAGGGCTCGCGAGAAGCAGGACACCCCCCCGCCGCCGCTGGCTGGACCCCCCGGCTCTGCAATCAGAGATGCAGCGCTCGGCTGCTCCTCTGCCCTAAAATCCAGCTTCCCTCCCGGCACGGGCTTGTCCCTCCTCCGCACACAAAGGCTGGTGCGGGAGGCAAAGTCTCGGGAAAGGGTGGGGCCGGAGAGGCCGCAGGAGCAGGGGGCAGCGAGCTCCCACCCGGGGCCGGGAGAGCCCCGCAAAGGAGGCACAGACACCCGCCCCCCCCTGCAGCTGCCATAAGCACCAGTGAACAAACCGGAGCGCTCCCCCCTTGGTGTGGGACACACTCACTGCCGGCCCGAGCCGCTTCCTCCTTCCTCCGCTGCACTCAGGGGCGGGAGGTTTCGGGTTACAGCGCCCCGGACCCACCACAGCTGCCGCCAAGCGAGAGGCCCGGAGCAACTGCCCGACCCTCCTCCCTCCATCCCTCCTCCTAACCTTCTCCTTCTAGCCCCCTTTCCATATCTCCTCCTAATCTCCACCATCCATTTCCCTTTCACATTTTTTCCATCCAGCCTCCTTTTCACATCCTACTTTTTCCACCACCTCTATCCATCTCTTTCCATCCCCTTCCTCTTCTATCCCCCTTCCCAGATCTTCTCCTCAACATCCTGTTTTCCACACCCTCCTTCCTTCATTCCTTTTGCTTCCCTCCCTTCTCTTTCCCACCTTCCCTTCTCTCCTCTATCAGTTTCCAATTCTCTTCCCATGTTTCTCCAATCAGCCATCCCCCTTTTCACTTTCTTTCCTGACAGGTATCTTTTCTTTCCACCTCCCCATCTGCCACAACCCCTTTCCTCCTATTCCTTTGACCCTCTGTCTACCCTCTCACCTTCTCTGCGATTCTTTTCTCCCTGCCCCACTTCATACTCACAGGTCCAAATTCAGAGATGATATGTAACTTAGATTCCAGTACCCCAATTTAGACTCCTGTAGACATTGGTATATGTAACTTTAAGTGTGTGTGTGGGGGGAGGGGGTATCTATATGAGCACAAAGGAGTCATGCTGTATGAAAGAGATTGCCAGTACAAAAAGTTTGAGAACTACTGAATTACAGCAACCCCGCAGGCTGCTCTTACAGCAGAGGTGGGCAAACTACGGCGGCCCGCAGGACCGTCCTGCCCGGCCCCTGAGCTCCCGGCTGGGGAGGCTAGCCTCCGGCCCCTCCTCCGCTATCCCCCTCCCCTGCAGCCACGCTCCCACATGGGCAGCGCTCTGGATGGCAGGGTTGCACGCTCCTGCAGAGCAGTATGGCAGCGTGTCTGGCTCTGGCTGGGTGATGTGGCTGCCAGACATGCTGCTCTGAGCAGCATGGTAAGGGGGCCAGGGCCGTGGGGTTGGATAAGGGGCAGAGGTTCGGTGGGGCTGTCAGGGGATGGGGAACTGGGGGGGGGTTGGATAAGCATGGGAGTCCCAGGTGGCCTGTCAGGGGGCGGGGGTGTGGATAAGGGTTGGGGGGTAGTCAGGGGACTAGGAGAAGGGGGGTTGAATAGGGGGTGGGGTTTTGGGGGGCAGTTAGGGGTGGGGGTCCTGGGAGGGAGCGGTTAGGGGACAAGGAGCAGCGGGGGTTGGATGGGTCAGGGGTCCTGAGGGGGCAGTCAGGAGGCGGGAAGTGAGAGGGGGTGGATGGGGGCAGGGGTCAAGCTGTTTGGGGAGGCACAGCCTTTGCTACCCGGCCCTCCATACAGTTTTGCAACCCCAATGTGGCCCTCAGGTCAAAAAGTTTGCCCACCCCTGCTCTAGACCTTTTGCACACTGTGTTATACCAATATAATAAAAACCAGCAGGATCTTATTAAGAGGGATAAGGCAAAGATGCCACATTTATTGTAAATATAATAATAAGGCAAAAGATAAAAGCAACGTTGTTTTACTACTTATTCCTATCACTACTTATTCCTTATACACACATATTCATTCACACAATCATTCATTCAGGTTCTTATAGGTGTTATAGTTACCAGCCTAGAAGTTGCTCATGCCAAGTTACTGGCCAGGTATCTTGGTCATGAGGATGGAGCCGAGTCTGTGTCAGATGCATCTGATGCTCCTGGAGGTTGGCAGCAGAACCAGGGACTCAAAGTCCTCAGTTTTTAGAGTCCATTTTTATAGGAATTAATTCCTATGTTAGTCTATGGGAACCGTTTCATCCTGCTGTTGTTGGCTCAATTAGCAGATGGCACATTCCTGGTGGCTCCACACTGTTTAAAGTGGCACATTCCTTCCAGGTGTTTGGGGTGGATCCCAGTTTACCCTCCGGGGGTTGTCTGGTGGTCCACTTGACACATTCTTCGGCCGATGGATCCTTTCTAGGTTGGCACCTCCCTAACCATTCACATACATCAAACATTCATCAACATACATTCCATATCTTAACCATATTTTAATTTACTGTCTCCACCACTTTTGGGGAGTGAGTTAATTCCTATGAGATTCCTGGCCCTGTAATCACAGAGGGTGGGAGTCTGTTTGTTTACATTGTATCAATTACAGCTTAAGGCTAGCATAGTGTTTACTTCAAGAACAAAGTTAATTAACTTGTTTGTAAGTTTTACATAGTAATAGAGTATCTTTCACAGGACAGATACTTTCAGTGTTTTCTGCAGACAGGAGCCCACAAGCCCCAATAGAAGAACTAAAAGACTTCTGCACTTGGTGAAACTGGGGGGGGTCAGTGTCACTTGGGGGAATCACTGTTAGTACCCTCTTTAATATCCCTACAACTGCTCAATTTCTCTTTCATACACTTTATCCAGCAATTTGCCTGTAACATCTCCTCTGTTGGGTTGACTGTATCCTGGTCTTAATGACTGAACCATGTTAATGAAGTGTGGGTTCTCAATCATACGAAAGGAGAGTTCGTTGCATAAACAACCTGGGCAATTTTTCCATGATTACCTCTTTTTGTAATTTGCTGGTTCTTATCACAAACTTATCTGTGGTTGTTTCTGGATGATGGAGATTTTCTTTTCTTTTTGCTACAGGTGATCTACTGTGGCTATGTGACATACACAGGGCCGGTGCAACCATTTAGGTGACCTAGGCAGTCGCCTAGGGCACTAGGATTTGGGGGGTGCCAATTTCTTAAGCAGTGACCGCGGTGGCAGGATCTTCGGCCGTCCCGGTCGCCGCCAGCATTTAGGTGGAGGGAGCTGGGGCAGGGGAGCGCAGGGAGGGCCACCTGCAGCAAGTGGGGGGGCCGGCACGCAGGGGAACTCCCCGCCCCAGCTCACCCCTGCCCTGCCTCCTCCCCAAGCATGCCGTGGCTGCTTCACTTCTCCCGCCTCCCAGGCTTGCGGCGCCTAAGCTGATTGGCGCCGCAAGCCTGGGAGGCAGGAGAAGTGAAGCAGCGACGGCATGTTCGGGGTGGAGACGGAGCAGGGGTGGGGAGCTGCCGCAAGGGGGGCGCCTCAGGGCGGAGGGTGGGGAGCTGCTGCAAGGGGGGCGCCTCAGGGTGGGGGCGCAGGGGGGAGAAGGGCGCAAGGTGGAAGTTTCGCCTAGGGCGCGAAACATCCTTGCACCGGCCCTGGACATACATGATGTGACTGAAGCACTATCATTGGCAGATAACTCTAAAACTATAAATGTGTGCTGTGTATTTATACCTGCCTCTGTATTTTACACTCCATGCATCTGATGAAGTGGGTTTTAGCCCATGAAAGCTTATGCCCAAATAAACTTGTTGGTCTCAAAGGTGCCACAAGGACTCCTTGTTGTTTTTTCTGAAACTATAGAAAATGCTGGTGATTGTGAAGGTGGATAGTCTTCAGAATCCTGTATGTTGAGGATGGATTTTCCTAAACAAAATAAGTTAATGCAGTTATTTAATTATTATTACCATACTGCTCATTTAGTATTACATTCACTGACACTCCGTACTACTTTAAAGGTGAAATTGTAAAAGGAAGATCTACCTATTTCAGCTGTTTATTTCTATTTATTTTTTATCACAACTGCATCTAAAATGATAGTACCATAGAGTAACAACTATATTTTTTGCTCAAACATGAGAATTCAAGAATTGTCCAGAAGGAAGACAGGCAGTCCTTAAGAAAGAAGTATGAAATAAAAAAGTTTACCAACCTGAAGATCCTGCATGTTCAGACATGTTCCTTTCATCAACGCAGGTTCCTCCTGAGAAAGAGCACTTCTCATGATGTTTTTTCATTCAGGCAACCAGGCCTTGCATTTCTTTGTTGCACTGTTTGCATTTTGGACGCATGCCTGTCTTACCCACAGGTAGAGGAACTTCATTAAAATATTCCCAAACTGGGTCTCTTTTACGGCATGCTGCCATTATAGGTTTTCCCTTCTAGTGAGAGAATGGTACCTGTGATGGGGCAAGGCCAGATGGCTATAGGAAAGTAGTGGGAAACAGGTATGTTAGCCCCAGGCTAAACAAATTCCTGTTTCCATGGTAACCAAATGTCAGTTGCTCCAGATTAATCAAGTCACCTGGTGCCAATTAAGATCCTTCCAGAAAGCAGTGGAGACAGCTAGGTTGATTGGGACACCTGAAGCCAATCAGGGGCTGGCTGAAACTAGTTAAAAGCCTCCCAGTTAGTCAGAGAGGCACGCATGTCAGGAGCTATGGGAGGAAGTTGTTGGAGAGACTGAGCAGTACACAGGAGGGACTGTGCCCCTGATTAATCACTGAGACTGAGAGACAACAGAGACTGTGCAAGGGAGGATAGCTTCTCCTCACCTCCCTCTCTGGCTTATGATGAAAATAGCTCAGTAGGCTGTGACCCCTGCCTCTAGGAGGGCTATGTGGAGGGTCACAGTGAACCTCTGAGGCTAGTGAAATCCGCTAGGAAATGTGGGACCCATGGAGACAAGGACAGAGCTTTGTTACAACTGGTGTTAGCCGTGGGATCATTGTTTACAGCGTGTGGAAGAAAGAGGTTTAAAAAAAAATAAGTGCACTGGGGTTTTGGATTTTTTTGTTTTGGTTTGTTTGTTTGCTTTGTACCACAATGGAGGAGGTACTAAGAGCTCTGGAACAAGCCACGGCAGCCTGGCAGGAGGCCACCCGGGCTCAAGCAATGGCACAACAGGAGTCTACACGGCTACAGCAGGAAACCAATCAATTATTGATGGGCCAGGCAACCCAACATCGTGCCCACTTGCAAGAGGTAGTGGACCAGCTGAAGAGCCTCACCATCCAGGCCCGGGGGTCCGACAGGACGTGAACTCTGAGGGCCACTGGTTGTCTGCCAAAGATGACATCGGAAGATGACGTAGAGGCATATCTCCTCTCATTCTAGAGGACTGCCCAGCATGAGGCATGGCCCCAGGAGCAGTGGGCCAGCATTCTCACCCCTTTTTTGTGCAGCCTGGACAAGATTTTGGAGACCCTATGGTGATGGACCATTACATGTGGGGACTGCCACCAGATCTCCGCAAATGGGTAGGCCAGCATGATCCGTTCACCTACGATGAGATGATCACGCTGGTAGAAAGATGGATGACAGCCAGGGAATTGACCCGACTACCCAAAGAAAGCACCTTTTGGAGCAAGCACCCGAACCCAACCCTGGAAGATTGGGTGACCAAACCCCCAGGGAGTCCTAGGTGGAAGGCGGGGGTGTGTGAAAACCAGCGGGGACCCCAGAAGAAAGGGATTGGCCTGAATGGGGGGGACCCTGGGACTAAACCCCCTAACTCCCATGATAGGGGAGTGATTAGAAGCAATTATAGATGTTATGCATGTGCGGAGTGGGGACACATAGCAGCACAGTGTCCCAGCACCGAGGAGCCTATGCAATGTAACTTGGGGGATTCTGAGGTCCCATGCTCCCTTATCCACCTTGCAGGCATCGCATTAGCCCCGCATAACTACACCAGGCCGGTGATGATAAATGGAGCAGAGACTACAGCGCTTGTGGACTCTGGGAGTGCTATCACCCTCATATCGGGTAAGCTGGTAAATAGTAGCCAGCTGCCACAAGCCAAACATGTAGCAGTGACGCGTGTGCATGGGGCCGTGAGCCATTACCCTACCATCCCGGTGGAAGTAGAGGTTCCTGGGAACCCCATGGAGGTGACAGTGGCCGTAGTTCCTAAACTACCATATCCTGTAGTCATTGGGAGGGACTATCCAGGGTTTGATAATTTACTCCCCCCCGAGAGGCTGGAGGGAGGTGGGGACCTTGAGGGCAGCAACTTATCTCCAGGGGAATGCCAACCCCTGATGTTCGCTGAGATTTCTCAGGATCTGTTCTCAGCCCCCTGAAGGACCCGGAAGACGAAAAAAGAGAGGAAGGCCACAAAAGCCGTGGGAATCCGGATCCTGACCCAGAGCCAGAAGACCACCCTAGTAGGCAGATGAACACGAGCAGCCAACAGACAAACTACCACCACAGAAGGTGAACCGGAGGCCGGCTCAGCCATGACGGTGGCGAGCCATTGGAAAAAGCAGAAGCGGGTCCCTGGGAGCTCATGCAGGTTAGTCCTGGGAGAGAGACTTTTGGGTGGGACCAGGCGGAGGACTCCAGATATGATAAAGCCAGGAAAGATAGATGGGATACCCGTGGATGGGTCCAGGACCTTACTTTATAGTAAAGAAAGATCTCCTGTACCGGGTGATGCAAATGCAGGAGCAAGAGATACAGCAACTTCTGGTGCCACAAAAACATCAAAAAGCCATATTGAGCCTTGCCCACAGTCACCTGTTTGGAGGACACCTAGGGGTAGAGAAAACCCAGGCACGGATCCTGTGGAGGTTCTTCTGGCCAGGAGTACACAAAGATGTCAGGCGATATTGCACTTCTTGTCTGGAGTGTCAACTACATAGCCCTCGCCCGCACTTGCAGGCCCCTTTGATACCTCTTCCAATAATAGAAGTACCATTTGAACGCATAGCCATGGATCTGGTAGGGCCCATAGAGAAAACAGCTCGAGGCCACCAACATGTGCTTGTTGTACTGGACTATGCAACCTGCTACCCAGAAGCTGTCCCCCTACGCAACACGGCTACCAAGACAATAGCTAAGGAGCTAGTACAGATCTTTGCCCGGGTTGGGCTACCCAGGGAGATATTGATGGATCAAGAGACACCTTTTGTGTCCAAGTTAATGAAAGATCTCTGTTCATTGCTCCACGTCCAAGCCCTACAGACCGCTGTATAAGACCCGCAAACAGATGGCCTTGTGGAAAGGTTCAGTAGGACTCTCAAAGCCATGATCAGGAAAGTGGTGAGCCGGGATGGGAAAGATTGGGATACCCTATTGCCGTACCTTATGTTCGCCATCCAGGAGGTCCCGCAAGCCTCCATGGGTTTCTTTCTGTTCAGACTACTATATGGGCACCACCCCCGGGGCATATTTGCTATAGCCAGAGAAGCCTGGGAAGAGGAGCCTGTAGACGGGTCGGACTCACCCCTGCGGCGCCTCCTGCTGGTGACTCCGGGAATTAGCTCGTTCCAGCGCTGGAGCGCCCTCTGCAGGCTGGTGATCCACCTGTTCTCAGGCCCCCGTGTCCCTCCCTGGACCCGGTGCCCTTTTACATGGGGTGCTGCCCCCAGCAGTAACCCCTTTCTCTCAGGGTTTCCCCTCCTCAGGGAACCCCCACCCTCTATCCCCACCTTGCCTCAGTGTATGGCTACTGCCAGTCATTGTCTAGCCCCACGTCCTGGGGCAGACTGCAGTATCAGCCAACTCATCACTGGCAAGGTTGGGTTGGGGTCTGCTGCCTTGGCCTACCCCTGGGCTGCTCTCTGCAACCCCCAGTACCTTTTAGCCCTCTGCTAGGCCGCAGCCTGGGGCTTTCCAGGCTGGAGCTCCCCAGCTCCTCAGCCTTTCCCCAGCCCTGCTTCACTCAGGTATCCAGTCTCAAGCTCCCTGCAGCTAGGCCCGTCTCTCTCTGGAGGCAGAGAGAGACCGATCCGTCTGGGCTCCTGGCTCACAGCCTTTTATAGGGGCCAGCTGTGGCCTGATTGGGGTGTGGCCCAGCTGCAGCCACTTCCCCAATCAGCCCAGCTTTTAGAGCCACCGCTCTCAAGCCCTGCCAGGCCGCTTTTAAACCCCTCAGGGCAGGAGCAGATGTCCACCCTGCTACAGAGCCAAATCCCGGAAGGAACATAGTCGAGCATGTACTGCAGATGAGGGATCGGATAGCCCGAGTTACGCCCATTGTACGGGAACACTTGGAGAAAGCACAGGAGACCCAACAAACCCATTATAACCACCAAGCAAAGCTTTGATGGTTCCAACCAGGGGATCTAGTGATGGTCCTGGTGCCCACAGCTGAAAGTAAACTCTTGGCCCAGTGGCAGGGACCTACGAAGTGATCGAAGCTGTGGGAGAGGTGAACTATAAGGTGCAGCAGCCAGGCCACAAGAAACCGGAGCAAATTTACCACATCAATATTCTAAAACCTTTGCACAATTGAGAGGCATGCTTAGATGCGCAGGAGACCCTTTCCCAAGAGGATAACTTACACAAGCAAGTGAGGATATCACCCAACTTGATGACGATCTGAAAGATCGAGGCAGCCGACATGATTAATCGCAACCGAGATGTGTTCTCTACAAAACCGGGGCAGACGACTGAGACCTATCGTCATATCTGCACGATCCCTGGAGCCAAGGTAACATTGAGACCCTACCGAATCCCAGCAGCCAAAAGAGAAGAAATCAAGGCCGAAGTAAAGAAAATGTTCGAATTAGGGGTTATTGAAGAATCTTATAGTCAGTGGTCAGTCCAATTGTTTTAGTGCCTAAACCTGACGGTTCCACGAGATTCTGTAATGACTTTTGCTGACTGAATGAAGTATCTCAATTTGATGCATACCCCATACCATGCATTGACGAACTGGTTGACTGACTGGGTAGTGCCTGATTCTTTTCTACACTGGATCTGACAAAAGGGTATTGGCAGATTCCCCTGACTAAAGAAGCTAAAGAAAAGACAGCGTTCTCCACCCCGGATGGGCTATTCCAGTACATTGTCCTCCCTCTTGGGTTACATGGGGCCCAGCCACATTCCAGCGCCTCATGGATAAACTGCTGTGCCCCCATACTAGTTATGCAGTCGTGTACCAAGATGATGTCATAATCCATATGCCAGACTGGGGAACCCACTTAGAGAAAGTTGAGGCAGTACTACGCACCTTAAGATGGGCTGGCCTCACCGCTAATCCCGCTAAATGCGCCATAGGTCTAGCAGACGCTAGGTACCTGGGATATATTGTAGGAAGGGGCATAGTGAAGCCCCAAATGAATAAGCTAGAGGCAATTAAAAACTAGCCACGGCCGAATTGAAAGAAGCAGGTCCACGCGTTCCTAGGCGTGGTAGGCTATTACCAATGTTTTATTCCCCTCTTCACCACTAGGGCAGTCCCTTAATGGATCTGGTAAAGGCCCGAGATCCAAACATGGTGAACTGGACCGACGCAGAAGAGGGGGCGTTCACAGACCTTCGGATGGCCCTTTGTAATGACCCCGTACTCATAGCCCCAGACTTTAACAAGGAATTTATTTTACAAACAGACGCTTCTGAGGTGGGGTTGGGGGCGGTTCTGTCGCAAATGGTGGGAGAAGAGGAACACCCTATCCTCTACCTAAGCAGAAGGCTGCTCCCAAGAGAACAGTAGTTGAGAGAGAATGCCTTGCTGTCAAATGGGCCATGGAGACACTGCGTTATTACCTCTTAGGCTGGCGATTTACTCTTGTGACGGACCATGCACCCCTCCAGTAGATGCAGCGGAATAAGGAAAAGAAGGTCACCAGGTGGTTCTTATCCCTCCAACCGTTCCAGTTCCGCATACGGCACAGGGCTGGATGCCACCACGGCAATGCTGAGGGTCTGTCACGAGCACACTGCCTGGCGTCCCAAGTTGCCGAACTCTATGGTGTTGAGCAGAGTGTGTGTGTGTGGGGGGGGATATGTGATGGGGCAAGGCCAGATGGCTATAGGAAAGTAGTGAAAAACAGGTATGTTAGCCCCAGGCTAAACAAATCCCTGTTACCATGGTAACCAAATGGCAGTTGCTCCAGGTTAATCAAGACACCTGGCACCAATTAAGATCCTTCCAGAAAGCAGTGGAGACAGCTAGGTTGATTGGGACACCTGAAGCCAATCAGGGGCTGGCTGAAACTAGTTAAAAGCCTCCCAGTTAGTCAGGGAGGTGCACATGTCAGGCGCTATGGGAAGAAGTTGCGCTGTTGGAGAGACTGAGCAGTACACACCATACCAGGCACAAGGAAGGAGGCCCTGAAGTAAGGGTGAAGTGGAGCTTGAGGAATTGGGGGCTGCTGTGGTGAAGTAGCCCAGGGAATTATACACGTCCTGTTTTTAAACGATCAGCTACCATAGCTGATACTATTAGGGTCCCTGGGCTGGAGCCCAGAGTAGAGGGTGGGCCAGGGCTCCCTCCTATGCCCCCGATTAATCACTGAGACTGAGAGACAACAGAGACTGTGCAAGGGAGGATAGCTTCTCACCTCCCTCGCTGGCTTATGATGAAAATGGCTCAGTAGGCTGTGATCCTTGCCTCTAGAGAGAGAAGGGCTATGTGGAGGGTCACAGTGAACCTCTGAGGCTAGCAAAATCCACCAGGAAACGTGGGGCCCACGGAGACAAGGACAGAGCTTTGTCACATGTGGTAGATCTCAAAACACTCAGAAAGACCTCAAGACTTCTGGAATATGCTGCTCAAACAGTTTCACTTTTGTTTCTACTGCCTGTCTCTCCCTTCTCACATTTATCTTCAGACTTCTTCTCCTTGTCCAGATCTATTCTGCCCTCAACGATCTTCTATTCATTGAACTTTTTGAAACTTTTCACTTTTAGAGAGAGGTAAGGGATTGACTCTATGTACACAAATTTACAGCAGGACAATAGGATTGAGGTCTGTTATTTCTCACCTCTATATATTTTAAAACATTTTTGCTGTTAACAAGCATGTTATCTCTGGAGACGTAAATCCAGTCTGAGAACTGCAAAGCTAAGCATCTCTGATGGTATCTTCTAGACTGAGCACTGAGTCCCATTGGGTAGATAGAAAGATTAACCTAAATAATCCGTATAGAAGCCCCTGGACCCCATAAGATTGGGTCCCTAATCCATGAACTATTGGAACTAATTTACAAAACTTTTATTAAATATTACACGAATATATTTGTCTCATACTATAGAATTAGAATTTGTAATCCCTAATCCATGATGAGATATCTTTGAGCTATAATATATCTAAAATAAAACTATCTTTAGATAGGTTTTTTTTCCTTCAAAAAGCATTTTATAAAAAAAAATCTGATTAAATTTTTTTTTTAAAAGATCATTGATTTTTATCCACCCTGTGCAATATACTCTTATTAAAAGGATGGGTTCAGCCAGTTAGAGCTGTGCTGGGGTTAACTGGTAATCAGAGCTGTGCTGGGGTTAACTGGCTAATAGTCTATTTAAATACAAATATCTAAAGAAAAAAAGTTGGTGTATTTCTTATAGTTTTCACACTAAGCTTAGTTGCAGGGTAAAGAATAGTATCCAGTAAAAAAGGAATTTTACAGAAAGCAACATTCAGAGGCATCTGTTTGTAGGGCATTTCAATAACTACTAAATAACACTCACACTTTTATTTCTGAATTTTCCCCTAATTCATAGTGCAAGCTCTTTTTATAACAAAATTTTTCATCTTATGAAAAAAGCCCAATAACTTAGATCCCTCCGTGAGTGGATGCTACACTGGTGCTGTCTAAGCCCTGACAATATTTAATTGTCAGGAAACATCAGTTCATAAAAGCATAGGAATGGATCCTCAGCTGGTGTAAGTAGTTATAGGCCCAATGAAGTCAGTAGGTATTTGACAATTTACAAATGCTGAGGCTTTATCCCATGAAGTTTGAATCTTCATTCTGAAACATTTTCCACATGTATTGACAAGATTACTTTTATTTTCTCTTCTGTCCTAAAATATAGAACTGCTCTAATGCAAATATTTAATAACCAACATGTGAGAATGGCTGTCTGGTATTATGCATTTTCTGTTCTTTTTATAAATTAATACAGAATCATTTATATTTGTCATCTTTTATTTTTTTGCTTGATCCACCTTCCATCATCCGTATACATTAGTTGCTTTTGTAAGATTCTGCCAGATTTCTCAACAGGAAAACTTGGCACTGCTACCCTCCTAGCTGTGGCATGATAGCTCACTGGGATAGGGTTGCTTTAACTCTCAGTATCTGATTTGTCTCTTCTGTATTACAAGAAGCAACTAGCCTGACTAATAGCTTTCCACTATATTCAGTGAATGGGCAAAGAAGCTTTGGGAGGAGTAGAGCATGTTCTCTTCTGCTTAGTTTTTTTATATGTCAATTTGAATAACCTGGAATGTGTAGCAAAATAGTGATAACATTGCTGGGCTTACGGGTACTGCCAAGTAGGATACACTAAATTGTCAGGATTTCAGGTTTTGGAAACATGGGACCATAATAATTCACTTAGTAGTTGATTACCAGACATGATGCTTTCTCACTAAACTATAAGCCATGGGGAGTCATTGGCCTCGCCTGGACTAGGAAGAAATGGTATTTTTTCAATCAAATTCAGTCAAGCTAGTTTAACGCAATTGAATTAACATCAGTATAGGCTCAGTGTGATGGGTTATAAAAAAAACCCTGGCAAGGAAAGGGTTAATGAGCTGCTGTGGGCTCAGTCATCCCAACCATGCTATAGGTATCGGGTTTGGAAGAAGAGGTTAAAAGGGTAGAGTCCAGCTCATTTGGGAACTAGCTGGAAGGAAGAGCAGACCTCCAGGTCTCGCTCTCTGAGAAGCCTTCTGGGGTCAGGAACTGCTTGAGATTGCTGCCAGCCAGTCTCTCTCCGAGGGAAGATAGGCCTGATGGAGGACTTTTATTTTGATTTGCTACCAGTGCCTTCCTTGTTATTGCTGGGAAAGACTGTTGTAGGTGTTGCCCCTCCCTCCCTCCCGCCCCCGAAAGGGGTGACAGCCTAATAAAACACTTTTGTCTTGTACACCTGACTGGGAACCTAGCAGTGGTTGCCCACAAGCTTAAGAGCAACTCTGTTGCACGAGGTGATTTTAGATGGTTGAGTTATAATCTAATTTGATCTGCTAAAATCTAAACTGTGTCTATATTGGTGTTAAATGGAGGGTTCATTCAAGCTAAGGTCATTTGACTGAAAAAAGTATTTTCCCCCAGTCTTAACAAAGGCCATGGACTTCAGTGTAGAACAGGGGTCGGCAGCCTTTCAGAAGTAGTGTGCCAAGTCTTCATTTATTCACTCTAATGTAAGGTTTTGCATGCCAGTAATACATTTTAACGGTTTTAGAAGGTCTCTTTCTATAAGTCTATAATATATAACTAAACTATTGTTGTGTGTAAAGTAAATAAGGTTTTTAAAATGTTTAAGAAGCTTCATTTAAAATTAAATTAAAATGCAGAGCCTCCCGATCATTGGCCAGGACCCGGACAGTGTGAGTGCCACTGAAAATCAGCTCGTGTGCCGCCTTCGGCACATGTGCCATAGGTTGCTTACCCCAGTGTAGAAGAAACTGGCTGTTCACATTTTTTATTTATTGTAAAATACCGTTCCAACCAGAAAGCAAAGATGGGGGAAGAGTATTGTCATCAGAATATTACTCAAGAGTACTAAGAGATGCAAGAGCCTTCTGAACTGAAACATTAATGCAGAAACAGTTATTCAGATAAAAAGAGGAATGGGGCCTGGGGTCAGTCTGACAGTGTTTGTGTTTCTGACTTCCTGGAATTCTTAATTTCCAGCCAGACTTGGGGGGGAGGGGGGAGAGTTGCAGTGGTTGCAGCAGCTAGTCTAACCTAACCCTTGCTGCTTTCACTTCATTTAAGGACATGTCTACACTTAAAGTTAATAGCTTCATCGGGCAGGGGTGTGAAAAACCCCACCCCTGCGAGCGACATGGCTATATCGACAAAACCCCCAGTGTGTACGCACAGCTATGTGGATGGAAGAGTATTTCTGTCAACATAGCTAACATAGTTCAAGAAGGTAGTGTTCCTAGATCAGCAGAAAAACGTTTTCTGTAGGTATCAGCTGTGTCTATACTAAGTGCTCTGAAAGCTTAGGCTATGGGACATAGACATAACCTGAAACTAAACTATTCTGATTTAAACACCTTTTATATTGGTGTAACTACAGCCCTTATAATTAGGGGATTGTACTGTTTTAACTCTGTTTCTAACCCAGTGTAGCAGTACAAAAGCTATGTGTAAACCAGCCCTTACATTCATACACACTCCTGAGATGCTGACTTCCCTTGCACCTAGTCAACCCAAAAATGATTTTGTTTTAAAGGTTAGAAGAAAACTGAAAAGTTTTTCTCAGTTATGGAGCTGTTAATTCACACATTTGTTTTTCAGAATTTGTTCTCCCTTTACTCATGTGATAAATCAAACATGACTTGTTTTTGTAACTTCCAACATGCTATGCATTTACTCCTCAGTACAGACATTTGACTTGGATGGATTTGAAAAGACTGGCTAAAATGAAAAAAGTTACAAACACTTTAAACTTCCCAGTCCTTTTCAGATGCTTATCTTGCAATTTTTGCTAATATGACTCTACTAATATGTACATTTCCTCATCTTCCTCATGCCAGGCTCAGTTGACATACTACATGGGCTCATTTCACACAACTCCCTACATTCCTAGAGTGCAGGGGAGAGAGGAGGGAATCCCAACTTTGGGACCCTATTTCTGGGGGTAGAAAAGGGGCCCATATCACTGCCCCTCAAATGGCTGAAGAGACTTTCTTCAAACTTACAAAAATATTTAACATGTACTGAAATCAAACTTTACAAGTTCTAGCTGAGAAAATGGTGAGGGAAAATGGATTTAGAATGGAAATACTATAGCCTATAGTCAGTGTTGTTGATACAATGGATGTTTAATATTAGTATTGTAACAACGGTCTCCTCTATGGCTTGTTTACTAATTTCTCCTAAATCTTCTAATTCACACTACTATGTTTCCCCCCTCCAGGTGAATGGAAAAGGTTCATTATGGTGTGTGGATCCAGAATATAAGCCAAATCTTATACAAGCACTGAAAAAGCAACCTTTTCCCTCAGCACTTGCATTTTATACCCCACCGGCATCACCACCGAGGTAGGCAAATTTTCCGTTACAAGTATAGCATTAAGTTATGGTAACCTTTCCCAAAGAACACAACAGCCTGGGCAACCTATAACCCAAAGGAAGTAGTTATTTGGGGGGAAAATGGGGTGACCAGTTATGCCTCCCAAACTCTATTGTTTCCTGACATGGGAGTGGAGAGGAATGGAGGGTTGGGAGAAAGAGACAAAATATTGCATGGAAGGGTGGTTAATAGATTGAAAATGACTGGTGGAGAGAAGGAGCTGAATGGGGCTCAGGGAGGGAAGTGGGCTGAATGGACAAGGAAGTGAGAATCTAGTGAGTCTAGATTTTCAGGCTGATACATCAGGACACCTGTCTCATGAGAAGCATTTGATATCTGTGGGGAAGGAGGAAAAGTGTATGAAGCAAGTGGGCAGGAAGGAGGGCTCCCTCTCCAGAAAAACTGGGACACCTTTGAAAAATGGAGGTGGAGAAAACAGTTTTTAACCCTGTGTATTTTGTTCTCCCCTAAACTCAACTCATAGCTATGTTTTCTAACCCATTCTTGCAAACCCAGCATCTTTTTTTGTTTTGTTTTTTGTGTGTGTCCTTTGTTAATCTCCTGGGCTTTCATTTGGGTTGGGTTGTTTGTTTTTACTGCTTGTCTTCTGCTGGTTCCTCTTCCCTTTATATGCACCCTGTTCTTTCTCTACTCTCACTTTCTCCCTGTTCTTTCTTCCCAATGTGACTCTACCAGGGACATAGCTAGGAGCAGCACAAAGAGGAGCTACTGCTATTAGCAAGTCTTTGGGCTGCCTTTCAGCTATTTTCAGGTTTGTTGGGAGCAAATATCCCTTCTTTTCTCACTAACAACTTGATGCGGGGTGAGTAGCTGTCTGAACATCTGTGGGTAGCAGTACTGCACCGGGCCCTGGGTTTTGTGTAAGTGGGACAAAATCCCAGTTTCAGTGGAACTAACCATGACTAGCCTGGAATGTCTGGGCACCTTAAACTTAAAGAAAAGGCAGTAGAAAAAAAATAGTGACTTATTGAAAACACTTATTTGCTGACATATCTACAAAGCAGGGACGGGCAAACTTTTTGGCCTGAGGTCTGCAGTGGGTTTCAGAAATTGTATGGAGGGACGGTTAGGGGAATCTGTGCCTCCCCAAACAGCCAGGTGTGGCCCGGCCCCTGCCCTCTATCAGCTCCCCCCCTGTTTCTTGCCCCCTGACAGCCCCCCCCAGACTCCTGCCCCATCCAACCCCCCCATTCCCTGACGGCCCCCCCAGACCCCTGCCCCATCCAACCACCCCTTCTCCCTGTCCCCTGACTGCCCCCAGAACCCCTGCCCCGACTGCAGGGGATGGGGAATAGCAGGGGAGGGGCCAGGGGCTAGCCTCCCAGGCCAGGAGCCCAGGGGCCGGGCAGGAGGGTCCCGCAGGCCGGATGTGGCTCGTTAGTCCATAGTTTGCCCACCTCTTCTACAAAGGAATACTCCATACTTCTTTATAGAGACTATTTCCATTCATGTTGGAGGATTTCTTTTGTATGTTCATATTATTTTAAAAAGTAAAATAATTTAAAAAGTTAAATTGGAAAAATAAAAATATATATTTAAAAGTGTGTAATCTAAGCTGAGGATGGTAGATGGTTCAACTCTAATGAATAAAGAGAAATATTTCAATAGTACTTTCTGGTAGAATTTATAATTGCTAGGTCTACCACAAAACTCAACTTGGCATTTTACTTTTAAATGAAACTGCTACACTGACCCTTGGATTTAATGCAAGCGTTTAAATACATAGTAGTGAATAAAAAGCTTTGCACAGCTTGGTGGCTTACACTTGGGTTTTGTATTCTCTTATTTACAAAAGTGGTCTCTAACCATCTAGCTGTGCTAAGCCATATGTGATCATTCTTCTGTTTGAAAGAGCCCAGCAGAAGAATTTGAAGCTATTGTAAGGCACTTGAAAAGTGTATTTGGCACTTTGGGATATATATGTTAAAAATCAATTTTAAAATCTATTTTAAAATGTCTAACTGCAGTGCACTTTTTTATAATATATAGCTGCATTTATTTAGAAAGAAATCACTATTGGAATAAAAACATTAATAAAAATCATTGCAGAAAATTTGAGTACTATTAAATATTCAAAACTAAAAGTGTCATAATATGGTTTGTGGCCTTTTCAGGCTTCTTGTTGTCAAAACAATGGCAACTGAAACAACAGTCATTAGATTCTAGAAGGTGATGTGTTTTACAAGAGCTAGTATTTTTGCATAATGGGCATGAGCTTCTCTGAAGATAAAATTTGAAGTGAAGGCTCTGTCCTAAAAACCTTTGTTCATGAGTTTGTTTGTTTTTTGTCTTGTTTGCAGAGTCAAACCCTAAATTCATAAGGACCTGATCCTGCAGACACTGAAGTAGGAGTAACTTCATTCATATGAATAGTCCTCATTGACAACAGCGGGGACCACATAAGTGAGAAACTTTACTCCAAATGCATAAGTATTTGCAGGATCAGGTCCTACATTTGTAGCACTTTTGTTTGTAGTTTTTCTTTTTCATTGAAGCCAGGCAACAGTCTCACACTAATTATGTTAGTTATTGCACATAATGTGAAATACTGGCCCTATTGAAATCAATGGCAAAACTTCCATTGACTTCAATAGGTCCAGGATTTCACCTCAGGTTTTATTATTGCGTATCTTTTTTTTTTCTTTTCTATTAACTAAATGTTTGATATATTTCCTTATGGCTTTTAAAGTTTTTTCTTTTTAAATTCCCCCTTTAAAAAAATTACATTTCTAGGCCTCTGACCTGTGCAGGAAAGGGATACATTCATCTTTCTCTTTTTTCTTAGCCTAAGTTTTGGCTATGTCTAAATTACAAATTTAAGTCGACTTAAGTTATGTCAACCTACTGCCACTGCTGTAATTAAACCACCTTGCATGTCCTCACTACGCTCCATGTGTTGGCAAAGCAAATCCTCAGTAGCAACTCTTGCATCAACACAGAAAGCTGTGCACTGTGAGTAATTAGCCCTCTGTGCAACTGGCGCAGGATGTTTTGGGAAGGGTTTGTAATGCCTCATGGGGGCAGGTTTAGTGTCACATGATGCAGGTTTCTCAGTCCCATCATTCGATGGGTATCCTACTAAATTGCCAGCTGCTTTTCAAATGCCCTGCTAACCTGCAAGCCAACCATATCTGTTAGAAAGCATGGATCCTGCATCACTCTTCAATATTGTGCTGTGTGTTATGAACATAAGGCTATAAGAAGAGCTCAATGGGGCGCTATTTCGCTAGGGGAGGCTGTGAAGGAACATTTTAACACTGAGCCAGAGTAATATGTGTTTCTGTAGTGTGCTGAGCCTGGCATTGTTTGTTTGCACCACGCTATAAACTTTGTATGATTGCTGGGTGTGCCCAACTCTTATAATGCACGTGCACCTATTGCTATTGTCTTGAATGTTAGCACCAGCCACCATGTGATGGAGAATAATAAAGATAAATTCAGTTTCCAAAAGTAGATTTTTATTCCACACCCATGCAAACATACCTATGTAATACTGAGGTAAACTACATACATGCAGGGGAAAGTATCTTTAAAGGGGATGGAAGAGGGAATTCATAAGCACATACACCTGGCTGTGAGAGCCTCCTTGAGGTATGTGCAGCTGTCGTGTTTAATCTCCCATGGGGTGGAGTGCCTTGGGTATTGCTGTGGCCCCAGAAGATACATGGAATTGGTGGGTAGGGATGGGGGGAAGGGGAGTGTAGGGAGGTCCTTGTGATTCTCTCTCCCAGCCTCCCTACAGTGATTTCTCCGCCCAGACCCAGGAAATCCACCACCTTCTGTGTACTCCAGGCAGCATCATGTGTGTTGCATGGAGCTGACATGCTCATCTGGGCAGTCGCCCTGCAAATCTGTGGATATCTGTTTTATATCATTTTTGTGGATCACGGATGGGATGTGGATACAAATTTTGTATCTGAGCAGGGCTCTAGCTATGTGAGCTCTCCACACTGAGCAAACAGGAAGAGCAATTTCAAAACTCTATGGAGCTTTAAAAGGGGAGGAGCACATATCTGTGTACCTGGCTGCAGAGCAGTGGAGTTCAAACAGTGATCAGAGCAGTCACGGTGGGCATTGTGGGATACCTCCTGGAGGCCACTTTGGGTGACGTAAGCAATGTAGTATCTATACTGATGCTGCATCATTCTAACCAGGTTGCCCTAAGTTCTCATCAGCATAGCAGGAAAGTTAAAGCAGCGGGAGGAGTATTGCAGTGTGTACACCTCCATAGTTAGGTCAATGTAAGCTGCCTAATGTCGGCTTAACTTTGTAGTGTAGAGAAGCCCTTAAATCTTAATCCAATAGTTCTTAGAGAGCTGTGGTTTAAGGCATAAGTAAATATTACTCTAAAGTTTTATTGTGAACAGAGTAATTCAGACATTTAGCTTCAGCTGTTATTTCAGCAGTAGTGCTGCAAGGAAGCAGTTTCTAAATAATAACAATAATTAATAAACATATATATGGTATTAGTGAGACCAGTACTAAAATAATGAGTACTGTTCTGGTGTCAGCATTTTAAAAAGGATGTGGAAAAATTGGAGAGGGTGGAAAAAATGTCTTACAGTGAGAGACTTTTAGCGTTTATAATCTATTTAGTTTATCAAAAAGAAGATTCAGAGGTGACTTGATTACAGTGTATAAGGACCTTCACATGGAGAAAATACCAGGTACTAAAGAGCTCTTTAATCTAGCAGAGAAAGAGATAACAAGAACCAGTGTCTGGAAGCAGAAACCAGACATATTCAAATAAGAAATTAGGCACAAATTTTTAATAGTGTGTGGTTAACCATTGTTGAAAACTAACAAGGGAAGTGGTGGATTCTCCATCACTCGATGTCTTAAAATCCAGATTAGATGCCTTCAGGAAGTTATGCTTTAATCAAACACAAATTGTTATTCTCAGTACAGGGGTATCTGAGTGAAATTTAATGGCCTCTGGTATCCAGCAGTTCAGACAAAAAGATCAAATCATCCCTTCTGGCCTTTATGAATCTAAATGCTACTTTTATTAGTGAACAAAATATATATCTATAATAATACCAAACAGAATGCTATAATCCCTCCACCCCCATCCCAAAAGCTTAATATATCCTTCTATGAAGAGAAAGAAAATGATGGTTACTGTGCCAGAGGAAGCCCCAGATTTCATCAAGAGGGCTTGTATTTGTAGTCAGTAATATTTTAGCATGGTCTTAGAGCTATTGTTCACTTGTTGTCCCAAAAAACATAATTGTTGCCTTTTTAAATTTTGGTCGGCTTCTGATCTACAGGACCTGTTTTTAGACATAAATCTTTGGTACAGTAAATAATTGGCATAACTGATGTACTTTGTTTCTGTGAAACCTGTTAGGCAAGTTGAGTATAGTGAGTATGGCCAGTTTCAATATGTGCATTTTGCCTTTAGGTTATGGTGATCACCTAGATCCTGATCCTGCAAACACTTAAGCATGTGCATAGCTTTCCTCATGTGATTAGTTCCACTGAAGTCAAATTATGTGTGGACATAGTGTTTGCAGGATCTGAGCCCATGTGAAAGGACAGGTTGCTATATTTCTTGCATACTTGCCACTTCATCACTTTATGTGAAGGACTGCAAATCAAACAATGTTGTGTAGATCCCTTATTTTCCTTCTGATAACAGTTGTGATTTTCCATTCTTTGAATAAATTCTCCTTGTTCATCCTCTCACAGCAACCTATCCAGACAAAAAATTGAAATAGCTGTGTTTGTTTATAGAGCTAAACTGTTATGTTTTCTTGGATGGTGAATGTGACAATTTTCAGAGCCAATGAAAATGAGATTGATATCAGTAACTATCACCAAACATAATGCAGGCTAGCAGTGTACCAGTTTTGTTACACACCTCAATTAGTGCACTTTTGTCCCTGATATGCTGCACCATTGCTAATCTAGTTATGAAACCCTCTTCAGCAGAGACTGTTAACTATGCCAAATTGAAATTATGATTATATGATGAGGATGAATCCACAGTGGGCCCGACACAGCCCCTGGTGGTGGCTCGGAGGCCAGAGCCTCGAAAAGACCTTTGGCCTCCCTCAGCCACCCACGAAGGGGTCAGTGGAGCGCTCCTCCTCGGTTCCGCGCTCAGAAGGGGACCAAGTGTTGGGACCTGCGGCTCTTGTGGGGACGCAGAGTACCACACCCCCATTTTCATCCTCCCCCAATAAGGCAATCATGGAACCTCCTCCTGTGCCTCAGGAGGACACAAAAGCCCACCAAGAACTTTTGAAAAGGGTGGCATTAAGCCTCAACAAGCTGAGCAGGTGGAGGCACCCTTGGACTCCCTCTTCGATGTCCTCTCGGCTACAGTGCCAGCCAGGGTGGCTCTCCCCCTCCACGAAGGGGTGGCAAAGATGTCCAATGCCCAGTGGAGACCGCGGCTTCCTTGCCCCCCATCTCCAAGAAGGCAGAACGAAAGTATTTTGTGCCCGCTAAGGGGCACGAGTATCTATATACCCACTCCACTCCCAACTCTCTAGTAGTTGAGGCGGTCAACCATAAGGAGCATTAGGGCCAACCCGCTCCTACCCCTAAGAATAAGGACTTGAGGAGACTAGACTTGTTTGGTAGAAAGATTTATTCTTCCTTGAGCGTCCAACTGAGGGTGGCGAACCACCAAGCCCTGCTGGGCAGATATGACTTTAACTTGTGGGGCTCAATGCCAAAGTTTGTGGACTCCTTCCAGGAGTGTGATAAGAGGGAGTTTAAGGCTCTGGTTGAGGAGGGCACAGCTGCCACCAGAGTGGCCCTTCAGGCAGCCTCAGATGCTGCGGACACGGGTGCAAGATCTATGGCCTCTGCAGTGTCCATAAGAAGAGCGCTGTTCCTCCTGTTATCTAGGTTGTCCAGCGAGGCACAGAGCTCCTTGCAGGACCTCCCATTCGACGGCAAGGCCCTGTTCACGGAACAAACAGATGGGAAGTTAAACGGTCTCAAGGACTCCCGCACAACATTAAAGACTCTTGGTCTCTATGTCCCGGCCCCGGCCAGGACCATGTTCAAGCCGCAGCTAGCCCCCAGTCAGGCCACCCACTCCAGATACGAGCCCCCTTCTAAAAAATCAAGGGACTATAAAAAGCGCTCACAGCGGCAATCTTGGCCTGCACACCAGCCTGGGACTTCCAAGGGCAAGCAGGCAGGTAAGCGCCAGTTTTGATGGGACATCTGGGGATGACTTACCAGTTTGTACCAGGGATCCACCCAACCTTCCCTTCTCCAACCGCTTATGTACTTTCCTCCCAGAGTGGTCACTGCTGACATCAGACTGATGGGTCCTCAACACAATCTCCCAGGGCTATACCCTCCAGTTTCTCTCTACCCCACCTGAAGGGCTTGGATTGCCTCTTCCCTTATGTTAAACCCCTGGTCCCTCCATTTGGACTCCGTTTGAGCCGCTTGCTAAATGCTTCTGGTCTCACCTCTCATGGAAAGTAGCCTTTTTTGTGGCAATCACATCTGTTAGGAGTGTCTCGGAGCTCTGGGCCCTGACCTCCGAACCCCCGTACCCGGTATTCCATGAGGATAAAGTCCAGCTCCACCCACACACTTCGTTCCTCCCTAAGGTGGTCTCCACCTATTGTATGGGCCAGGATATTTTCCTGCCGGTGCTCTGTCCCAAGCGTCCAGTGAGGAGCGCCACTTCCATATGCTAGATGTGAGATGAGGTCTGGCTTTTTACCTGGAACGTACAAAACCATTCAGGAAGTCTTCGCAACTGTTCATCGCCACGGCTGAACGCATGAAAGGTCGGCCGATCTCCACTCAGCGACTCTCCAACTGGATCACTTCATGTGGCACGTACTTGTTATGGCCTGGAGGGAGTTCCCCTGCCGCCGATTGTGAGGGCGCACTCGACTAGGGTGCAAGCCTCGTCGGCTGCCTTTCTGGCTCACGTCCCTATTCAGACATTTGTAGGGCTGCCGCATGGTTGTCGGTCCACATGTTCACCTCACATTATGAAATCGTCTCCCAAACTAGGGAGGACACCAGGTTCGGTAGGGCAGTGCTCCGTGAACTCCTACCCACCTCCAACAGGTATAGCTTGGAGTCACCTATTGTGAAATGCACATGAGCAATCACTCGAAGAAGAAAAGACAGTTACCTTTTCCGTAACTGGTGTTCTTCGAGATGTGTTACTCATGTCCATTCCACATCCCGCCCTCCTTACCCTCTCTTGGAGTTGTCTGGCAAGAAGAAACTGAGGATGGAGGGAGCGCGCAGCGCCCCTTATACCGCACCATAGCGGTGCCACTCCAGGGGTTGCTAGGGGCGCTCCCATATGGGTACTCCTAAAGGAAAAACTTACGGCACCAGTGCATGTGGCGAGCACGCACACCTGCTGTGGAATGGACATGAGCAACACATCTCTGTAACAACAGTTATGGAAAAGGTAATTGTCTTTTGCTAACTATGGATTTAGAAGTACTTCTGAAAATAAGGTTGCCTAACTTTTTAGGCACCCAGGTTTTTTAATCTTTAATCATGGGCCATGCTCACTGCAAAGCTCTGATTATACACTGAGCTTGAAAAATCTATCATTGCCTACTAACCTGAGGTCAAATCCTTCTACGATGGTAAGAAAGACCTATGTTCCATGCAATTTGAAGGAATAAAACAGTTGTGCACTGTTTGTTGTATATGGTATTTAATTGCAACATATTGCTAATCAAATTTCTTTTGTATACATTTTAAATGAAATTTAACATACTATAAGGGCTGGTTGAGTATCAAAAATATTTTCTGAATATACTACTTGATTAATTTCACTTGTTTGTATTGAATAATGTATTCACAGAGTAGTATATGGCCAGCTTTGAGATGGTCAGATAATACAAAAAAGTATCTGTCAAATAATTTTATTTGACAAATACTTGTGAAATTTGTCGATTAATGTATGAGTCAAGTCCTGCTTAAGTAGTCCTGCTTACTATATATCTTTATTTTATTTTTTTCTGTTCCTCCTTTTCTTCCTTGTTTTTTCTCTCATTTTTGTCTTTTCTGTAATATTACGGTGTTTCGCTTCCTGCATTGTCTTCAGTGTCTCAGAGACCAATATAAAAGATAGGGGTGGAGGAGCGCACAATCTCCAAAGGCAACATCTAGGAGACAAGCCAACTTCCCCTCACCTGTCCATGGACCCTGTTTGGGGGCTTAAGTGTCTGATTACATTTGAAGGCCCTCTCCTCTGCTCCCCATTTCCTTTGGAAAAAGAAGTCTCTCTGTTCCTTCCTTCCACTGTAGTCTTCTGGCTATGAGTGTGTCTGGGAGTCCTTTACTTTGCCCCACTTCCAAGCCTCCTGGCTGCTGTGAAGGGAAGAGGCACATATATGTGTTGCTTTACTGCTCCCTTAGCCTCAGGTTTTGAATCCTCCTCACCGGTAAAAAGTTCCATTGCCTGCTTCTACTTCTGTTCAGAGCTTTCTCTAGCAACTGTAGAGTGAGATTGACTTAATTTGTCATTGACCACTACATTTTGATTAGCAGCAATGAAACTGACAGGACTCTTGACATTCTTCATTTAGCTGCAGCCAGGCAAAATTCTTAGCAACAGTAGAGGCACCTGAGTTCTGGACATCACTTCACTGATTTACACTTAGGTCATATTTAGAAAGTTTCTTCATAACCATAAAGGCTAGAGCTTTTACAAAAATTTTAATAAACACTTAGAATCTGCAGAAGTTGATGGCTGGCCAAGCAAAGTTTCCTAATCACCCCAAAGCGAATGGGCTTTTTTGAGTCCTGAATATAAATCTATATAGTACTATAATCAGACTGGCTTGCTTACTATCTAGCTACCAAAAGTAGTAGAAATTATGGGGCTTCCTTGGCTTACCTCTCCTATTTTAATGACTTTTTTCTTTTAACTTTTTGTGGTATAGAAATTTCTTCACTTCATCTATTCACAGTATATTAAATTTAGTACTATTTATGGTTTTAGTAAAAAAATTTTTCTTTTCAGTAGGTCATCCTGTCCTCATTACTTAACCTCAGTACTTAAGCAGAATCATGGCCGGTCTCTCAAAGGTAATTATGGCATTAATATTCTGTATGTTTTGCCCTCCCACAATGTTATTCATATTCAGAATAAATTGTAGTCTGAAATGTGCAGATGGACCTTTGTCAAAGTGTACAAAGACTCTTTCTGAAAAGTCAGTTAATAGAGTGCTCCTTAGTTGTCCTAGTGTGTCTTTGCTTTAAACTGATTTTGTTCTTTTAGTAAATCCATCACAACAGCTACTTTAAAAAAAAAGTTTACACTTTGTACTTTGGTGTAATTACACCAATGTATGCAATGTCATAGAGTGATACGGGCATATGCTGTACCTTTATGAAACAAGGATGTCATGGTGTAAGTAAATCCAGAGTAGCCTGGTTAACACTGCCATTCCACCTCATAAATGCTCTGTGCAGGACATCCTGTTTTATGGCTAGTCTTATGGCCATGTCCTGCAAAGCTTTGTGTATTAAAATCCGCTTGTCTGTTCTCTTTGTTTTCTATTCTCTATGACAGTGGGAGAAAAATTCTTCTCTGATATAGCTCTGAGTCTGGTTATTTATGTTGTAAGGTACAGGAGTATCTGAAGATTTATGCCTAAAGTCACGATGATTAATGTGATAGCCAGAAGAGCCCTATGATTGCACCATGGGCCAGCACATCTCTCTGCAATGTCAAAAAATGTTAGCTTTACCTTTCAGAGGAGAAAAACTGCATTTGGATAAACCACAAGGCAGAGGTGCAGGATTACAATTTCCTATGGTCTATTCATGAGATCCATAAAATACTATGGGATCCAGATGTGAGTCTCGCAGTTATGCAAAGGACGAAATATAGCATGTCTATCTTTCGCCATCCTGGTGCTGAGAAGGGGTTCCACTCTTCAAGAAGCCAATCCTCCTTCTTGGCCTTCTGTGTTCCAACAGCCAGTAAGGGCAGAGGATGGTTTATAATAAAAACATGTGATGGTCCCCCTGGCAGTCTGAAGAGTACAGAGCTCTGTTAATGACATGACAGATGATAAAGATTCCCTTCCCTATGTATCCGAGACGCACCATTTCCTCTGCACCACTCCTTAACACGGGCTGTCCTTCTTTCAAAGGTCCCTTCCCTTCTCCTTTATTTTATTTTCAAGGGAAATTTCATTTGCCTTCAAATGAAGCAAATTCTAACAAGAAGCTGATTTTTCTGTCTGCCTTCACTGTGCAATATCTGGGGGGGGGGTTGTCCGGCCCCCCCCCCCCCCCCGTTTTAAAGGGAGGACTGTGCATCAGTCTTCATTGACAAGTAGGTGTCAACCATTGTGAACACATGTGACACTTACTACATTTTCAAGCCAGCCTCAAGGGCGTAGGAGGATTACCATCCCTTTTATTCAAGAAAAAGTTTACTCCACTGTCTTGTTCTTTGTTTCCATTGGTACCATAGAACCTGTCACCAAATCAAATAGGTTTTGATGTATTTATTGGCTCTAGATAGAGCTGTTGACATCTTAATATGTAACTCTCTCCCATATTCAGGTTATAGCTCTGTTTTCCCAACCGAATTAGTAATAAAATAGATCACATAACCTTCCTTCTTATAATATAGATACACCTTTAAATCATCCCCCAAAAACGGTAATGGAGAGAGATTGGAAGGGCCTGAATCAGCACACTGTTAAGGATTAACAATATGTTTAGCTGATGTTAGGGCTCAACAGTGTAATACAATTTTTTTCGTTTCCCATGAGGACATAAAAAATGTTGCCTCACAATCCCTATTTAAGCATAGTTATTTTTGTAGAGCAGGTAGCACCTATAAGACACTTCAAAATGTAGTCATCCTTCTGTGTGATTTATGGCTGTTGTGAGAACTTCACTCACTAGTGGCTCGAAGGCTGAAAAGATCTAAGCTGTACTGCTACTGAAAGATAATGGAAATTCATTTTAAGTTGTGTGTATTTGGATCTGAAAATTCTCTGTTCAAGTCCTAGCAGAGTCCCGAATCTTCCTGTTCATATACTCAATTACTGATCTGAACCACACTGGCTTGACTCTAATACACCTTAATGTGTGTCCACCCGACACAGTATATACGCCAAGTATACAGTGTACTTCAATAGCCCTGTCATTTATAGGGCTCTCTTTGATGCTGAAGTGAAGTATTTTATCAAACTCTAAAATACATTATGATTTGTTCTGCTGTGGTAGCTCCAATAAAGAAACACTCTCATCCTCAGTATATAATGTGTTAATTTTTGGTCATACAACAGTCATGTATGTTTGGGATTCTTTACCACATGGACAAAAAAGAAATGTTAGTTAACTATAAGTGCATATTATGCCTTTCTGGTAGCCATTTCCTCATCCCAGACAGTTCTGTCTAATCTGTCCATCTAGGTTTTGATGAGTGCAGTATAACAGGGGTTTGGGATCTTGCAGTAGCCCTATCCTGTAGACTTTCAGGAAAAAATTAGCCATTGGGGCAATCCAGCTTTCACATTCAAAGGTAGTGTTATTGTTAAATATAAATGGTACATCTTTCACCGTAGTTTATCTCCATCTAAGGCCAAGCATAATTTTGGAACTTCATTTCTCCCTAAATAGGAAAAGCGGCCTCTGATTTCAAAACATCGTGTTCTGTACAGTGGTTCCAGAAATATACTAAAACCACCATATACCTAGTACCCGAACTAAGATTCTTACAGAGCCTGTTGTATATGACTGAATTCAGGGCTTGCCTGATCAATAATAAGGCATATTCCACCAGAGGTTTAGTGTCCTGAGCAAGTAGGAAATGTGTCTGTAGAGGATCTCTGCTGATAGCAGTTTTGGAGACGGGAGAGGTGTCAAGTGACTTATCCTGGATCTTGAACTGGCTGGCTGACAAGAAAATATATTGGTTCTATTATTTTTTTTTAAGCCATATAAGAATAACCTTACGCACGCTTCTCAAATTCCAGTATGAGGCACAACTGACTTAATAGAACCTAAGCAGGAATTTAGTGATGTAGCAGAAAGGCAGATTAAATAATCAATTTCTTCAGCTGTATGTTGGGCTTTAGGCAAATGAAATGGGAGGTTAGTTTTAATTTTCAGCCACAGACCACCAGAAAAGTTAGTCAGGACTTTTGAGGATAGATCAGCTAGCTGTTTGTTCAGCCGGAAGCATTAAACTTCATTCATCCAAACCAGGTTTTTGGTTGTCCCATGATGCTGGACTAAGGATGTTTCCTGGCCTGTCTGCTGAACAGCTATTGAGCCTTTTCTGCACACTTTCCCTAGGGAATAAAGGATAGACATGTTTGTTCTAAGTATCCCAAGGGCTTACTGTAGAATAGAATTCTGTATCTCACTCTTTTTTAAATGACTGTGCTGATGTGGCCCATACAAGTTTGGGATTGCTAGTAAGAGACAATGAGTAACTGTTGATGGGAAGAGGATGTATTTTGGGCTGGGGGTGGGGCATGTGACCCCGCGTGCTCCCCCCCCCCCATGCATCACCTTTGATTTTAGTCAGTCCAATTGATACACTAAGGGCATCAAGAATTCGTATCAGTTCTAATTGAATTTCTGCATATCATACAACAGTTCAGAAAATCCTCTCTGTTAGAGGCAAGCCATTAGTGTTCCCTGGGTCTTAGGAGGCAGCTGTTGTTGAGACTGAAGACTTCTTTTAGCGTGATCTTTAGCCATGGTGCTGGGGAAGCATAAATTTGGGAAAGTACATTCCAGCAAGAGGGAGCAAGCCAAAATACATTAGTGGTGACCTGAAGAGCTGCTTACAAGGCGAAAGAAAGAACTGCAACTTATGAGTTCTGTGTTGGGGTAGTGAGACGCAGAAACAATGCTTGCAGGTAGTTCTGTCTTGAATTAATGTTTATAACTCCTTGACATTTAACAAAGTGGTGTTTATATACCAACATCATATGCTAAAAGAAAATGTCTGTGGCAGCAAGTGATAATTCTGAACATTTCACTTCCTGATCAAGATAATGGTTCACAACTTTTTTTTTGTCAGTTGGTTACATAAGAGCTGTAAATTCAATGGTGGTGTTGCTGCTAACATCGTTTTGGAAAGGAAAAGAATAAAAATCTCACGAGCTGTAGGGCAGACTGTAAAGGATTTTGTTTTAGCATTCTCCCATTTTAACAGTGAAAAATGTATATATTCTATAGTTAGCACTGAAAACAGAAGCTCAGTCCCCCCCCCTTCCTGAAATAGTATCAAGCTGGCTTTTCATGGCCTTCTGTGAAGTGAATTCTAAGAAAAGCTTTGTAAATGCATAGACATTCTAGTAATTATCCAAATTGCTATACATGATCCCAAATGTGACTTTGTTTTTCCTAAAAATTAAGCTGAATTCATCACTGGTCAAGGAGAAATTTGACCCAATGTGATTGTTTATTTTCCTCTTGAAATATAAATATATAGCTCCCGTGTCTAAGGATGATAGCTATTCATTTAATAATAATAATTAGTAATAGTATTGCCATCAGGAAAAACAAAGAGCCATATGAGCTGCTGTGTACCACCAGTTTAAACTTCAACAGATGCTTAACAGGGGAAAACTCTGAATAGCCAGCTTCTCTTCTCTTCCCCCACCCTGTTCAGCAGGATTGCAGGGTGCTGGTAGCCTGTTCTCCCCCATAAAGGTTCCTTTCCCAGGCATTGCCCCCGATTCATTTCACAGTCCACCACTCCCCATACATGCTTACTCCCATTATATGTTTTCCCTCTGTGAGACAACCACGATACTTCATAGGGGGTTCCCACCTTTGAAACACCTTGTTCCCTCATACCATAAACAGCTGCTCTCCTTTTGTCTGACCCGTGCACCATACGTGAGAAATGTGTGTCTGATTCTGTTATGTTGCTGAAAAAAGATCAGGGAGAGAATGTCTGTAAGGCCCATTTATTGCTTTCCTCTGCTTAAAATACATTTAAGATGCCCTGAAATCACATAGAATAGGACAGACAGACAGAAACCTTTTCCACTAAATATTTGCAAGGCATATTTTTGGAAAGCGTGGTGTAAATAAAGAGCAAGTTGAGAAAATAGACATAATTTAGTTTGATTTTGATTTTTAGATGGAGTAGTCCTGAGTAGGTGGATCACCGTCAGGAAAAGGTGTGCTTAGTAGCTCTAATGAGAACATAACAGCTCTTTTGTTGTGAGCAGAGAGCTAATTGCTAACCCAGCTGATTCTGATTCCAGTTAGTAACTTTAGTTGTTTTACAGTACTGTCCATTGTTGTTGTTGGGCTCTTCAAGAAACTGATGATTTCATCCTGCTGTATAGAATTTCTACAGCTACGTGTGTAATTTTAAGTAAAAGCAATGCTGTTTATCTAATTATTTTTAGGTCGTCAGTTGCCCATTTATTATTTATACTTTCATGCTCCCCTAGACTGAAGAGTTCTATAAATGTTTTTCCTTTTGTTTCCCTGCTTGGCTGTTGTTCCATTTGACATGTGGGTAATGTGATGGATATTGCAAGGAAAGCTCTTTGTATAGCACTAATATAAAGATGCTACTCATCCATGTTGAATCTCAGTGCTGTATTTAACTAATGCACCAAGTTCTAAGGCTGCTTAAGGCAGATCTCTGTTGTGGCAGATGGCTAATCTTTTTCTTTGTATTGTTATGAATAGCAAATATTCATAGATAAATATAACATTGCAGCCTGATCATACATATACAAAACTGCCTAATGTGAGGCTACTCTTCCTTGACTTCAGCTCTGGTAATGTACATTAGAACTGTACATTATAATGTTCATATCGCCACTAAAATACACTGTGATTTGTTCTGCAGTGGTAGTTCTAATCAAGTCACATTCACACATGCTCATAAGCTAATTTTTAAGCATACAGCGGTCATGCCTGTTTGGGATTCTTTGACACATGATTCCAATTCCTTGTGTGTCCAACTATTAAATGCATATTATTGTTGCTGTTGTTACTTTTTAGCAGGATTCCTTGTTCTCCACCCCACCCCAAAATGAAACCTAACTTTTTGCTTCCTCTCTTTTACAGAATCTGATATTGATGCTGCTACTGCAATGATGCTGCTAAATACTTCCATTGAACAAGGGATTTTAGACTGTAAGCATAAACAGTTTTATGCATTGTTTTTTCCTTCACTGAAAGCTAAAAAAATTATAGCTGAAAATTTCAGAAGTGAGGTATGCTCTAGCTCAGTGTTTCTCAACCTTTTTAATAGCAGTGACTGGCTTGCTGCCTTCCTACACTGTGTCAGGGAGATCTCGGGGACTGGCGCCGGTCCACAGACCCGTTGTTGAGAAACTCTGTGGCTAGTTTATAAATGGTAGGGAGGCAGTAGGGTGGCCATCCTGCATATTCAGCCCCTTCTGCCAACATTTCCCAGTTTTACAGGGACCCCATTTCTGCTTTCTTTTGTTAGTTTGGTTGCCTTCTGCCACTCCATAGTTGGAGATACTATACTTCTAGCCCACATCTCTTCCACTACTATTCGTATTCAGGATTTGCTGAATATCAAGATCTTCTAGTATTCAGTGTTCATTAAATGATGGATCCATCACATCTTATGTAAACTAAATACTCAGTTTAAAAATCTTACCTTTGCACATCAGTCTGACAGACTGGGATGGCAGATTTTAGTCTGAGCTATTTTGCTGACTTATACATCTTTGCTTTCAATAGGTGAGAAGGCCAAACCTCTCAAGATGCCCAAGAAGAGAAGTTATGGCAGTGCATTTAATCATCACAGTTCCATAAACCTGCAAGAAAATCATTCTGCAGCCACTAATATTGATCCAAAGGAGGATCACAATTACAGTGCTAGCAGCATGGCTTCACAGTGTTGTGCATCTAGGTCCAGCATGTCTTCCTTGTCCTCTGTTGATGAGGTGTATGAATTTATCTCCAAGACCAGCCATGCAGGAAGCGATGGCAGTGAAGGATTTCATAGTGAAGTGGATACGGACATTGACTATGAAGACGACCCTCTTGGAGACAGTGGCTATGCAGCACAACCGTGTGTAGATACCTCTGACAAAAGTCAGCCTAGCAAGAAAGCTCTCAAGGAGTTATGTCAAGAAATTGATGAGGAGCTGAAAGAGGCAGCTGGGTCTCTGCTCCACCTGGCTGGAATCAGCACATGTTTGGGTTCCCTAATAAGTACTGCAAAGACCCAAAGTCAAAAGCAGAGGAAAAAATAGTAATGCTTGTTAGTGTGAATATATACATATATATTTTTAAGTGTGGCAATACTCTTCTACTTTTACCCTTCACAAGGAAGATCAAAGCCATAAGAGGACTTTTTTTTTATTTTTTGATGCTAATTATAGTTTGGCCTTTTATTTTCAAATCATTGCTTAGAAAATGTTTTATTTAATCTTTACAGATTAGGAGAGATGCATGACATGTGAAAACCTAACTGTATACTTTTTGATGACCAGTGATTGAATAGTTGACCATTTACAGAGCGATGCATAGGTTCAGATGCATGTTATGGGTGAAATTTACCCCTGTGCAGGCCTACTCCACATAGGAGTGAATTTCGCCCTATGTGAGGGGACACAATTTCCCCATCTCCCTCCCCAAGACACAAATAACTTTCACTGGTGTAGCAAACAGTGAGAAGCTGCCACTGCACATGTGCCACTTACCATTTTCCCCAACTATTGAATACACAGTAGCTGTTAGCTAAAAGTTTTTGCTGTTTTTGTTTTGTTTTTCATGTGTAAAAAATATTTGTTAAAAACACAAAGTTCATGCTGTCTCAATCCACAAATGAAGTGGAGATTCTAGATGGCTAAATTGCAAATGACTGCTGGAAAGAACTTTGGGTCATGTTTAAGAAAAGCATAATATAATAATTTCCTTTAAGATTAGGAAAACTGAGTTAATTACATTAATTTCTAAATACACTTTGTGCATTTTAATATCGGCTACCATAACTTTGGTCTAAGTCTACTGATTACTGTGCTTCTGCTTCATGCTGTATGTACCATTTTAGCTTCCTTTGAACTACAGTGTATGTCCAGTAGCATGGCATTCTTAGGACATACACTGTTACTCATGGTGGTCTCTTCATATTTGCGGGTGAAGCTCTTTAAAATTCATCACCTTTGCAATAATAATCTTTATAACCCAAACATCTTGCGGACAAGAATGTTATAGTAATTGAGTGTAATGGATTTTTTTACTGCTTAACTCTTAATGTAGATGGTGGCAATTTTTTTAGTATTTTGTGCAAAAGAAATGGGTACGCAGACATGTTAGAATAAGTTTAACAGTACTGTAAGTATAAGAATGCCTTAAGTATGTTTCAGCATAGTGTAAAACTTAAGAGGTCATTTTGCCTGTGTTTGAGAGGCAGTGTGATGTGCCATTAATCTGTTTAGCTCATACATTAAGCTGCTGCTTTCAATAAGTGTTGGGCAAGATGGCTTAGAATTAGACTAAAATACTGTATACCCATATATGAAACCGTGTCCAGTGTTTGGTTGTTCAGAACAATGCTGGATTCAACAAAAAGAAATTAAGCTAAACTGTTACTAATGGGATAATGTTTTTCTGGCCACTTTGATACAAGGCTCTTAGAGTTCGGTGTTTTCTTATTTGTCAGTTTCTCCATGGATCCTGCCCATATAATTATCCCTTCCAGTTTAAGTATTCATACAGCCATGCTGCTGAAGGCCTACTGTTCTCAGGTTCTGCTCTAGTGCTTGTTGAAGATAATGGTGATACTCCCATTGACTTAATGGACTTTGGATCAGGCCCCAAGATATTCAAGCACCTACATAGCATTTCTTTGGTATTTAAATCCAGTGGCTTTAAGAGGGCTCCACTTTTAGTTTTAAGCATAAAAGTAAAAAGAAAAAAAAAGAAATCTGTCTCTCTGGCACTGTGACTGTGCATACACCCACCCATCCACCTATACTGAAGAAAAAATGGTATACAAATGTGCTCCATTTTGCATCATATTTGCATCTCTCTTAGATATCTCGAGCAGTGAATTAGCTGACCTGTTTTTGAACAGATAATGGGTGAAATTAATTTTCTCACAATTGAAAAACAAACAAATGAAAAACCCCATTAATTTTAATTACAAACATGGGATTTCTTAACACTGAGATGTACATGACATTTCTTTCACTAGTGTTTGCCAATATACTTTTTAATAGAGTTTGATACAAAACATGTTCAGTATAGCAATGTAAAAGTAATTATTATTATAGCAATATAAAAATAATGATTCAACTATGGAGAAGCATCATTAATATCCCTTTGAAATTCATTTAAGTTTTGTATATCTCAATTTTTTTAAATTCAGCACTATGGAATAAGTGTTGTATTAAGCTCCAGATAAAGTCAATCACAGCCTTTCTGTTAACCTTAAAGGAAGGTGGATCACTCCCTAAATATTCAAATACTGGAAATTGTATTCATACTAATTTTCTTGCAGTTTGCCTTGGTAAGAATGTTAACCTGTTCAAATCGTATCTTTCATTTCCCAACAGAATCAATGTTTTCAAAATAAAGATTCCATACTAAATAGGGGCCTGATTGTACTACTGGAATCAGTTGTGCTACTCAGCATGAGTGAGGCTGTCAGAATTGGGAGATAGATTTATAATGCATTTTAGTCTCCATATGCAAAGACAGAGCAATAAAATCATTCTGTAATTAACAAAAAGTTAAGGGTGCAATTTGCACCTTTCACATAAAACCTAAATGAATGAACTGGAAGATATGGGGGATTGGAATCCTCCCTTCTGAGCAAGCGGTAGTAGGGCACAGGACAATTATACAACTGCTTTGCACCCATTGCTACAGTCAGTGCTGCACTCCCCACCAAGTGTAAAGGCAGTTGGATCTTTACTTTACTCACCCACTGACCACATTCCTGCATGTCTCTGTATTAATCTCAGTGCTCTGTTCCAGCAGACAGAAGGGCTATTGTGTCCTCCTGCAATCTCTTGCTTCTCAGATCTCAACACCTCCCGCTGCAGAGGACGTGAATGTCACCCTAACTGTTCTATTGTGGATTACCCTTCTTTTATATTCACCTCAGATAGTTTCATATCCTTTCATTTATACACCTTGAGGTCTGAGTTAGACCATGGTGTATATAGTATAAATTGAAGGGTGTTTTAACTGCTTTTTCAGTGACATTCAAAGAGTTCATACCAAATGGTCAGTTTAACTATATTTTAGCAGCTGTTAAAAGGGTAGGGAAAGTGTTAATGTCACTTGCAATTCTTAATTAAAATGAAGAAGTGTGTGAGACCTGTTTACCAGGGAGGCTATCCTATTAAATACTGATGTGAATACTGTAAAAAGCTGAATCAGTCTTTCAAATTCCAGTACTAAATTATTGCTTCTGTGAAAATCACAGCAAATGTTTTAAAATCCAACTTTAAAAATGGAAGTTGCAAGTCATTCAACTTCTTTGTTAGGCTAAAAAGTGAAAGCTTTGGTTAAAGCAAAGCATTCATACATGTTAATAATGGTGTAGTCAAAATATTTATTGAAAGAAAAAGTAGAGTATTTTAAATGTTGCACCTGCCATTATCTTAAAGCACATTATTCACATCTGCCAGTGCCATTATCAAGACTGTTTTATAAATGTACATTTCTTCAAACTAAGTGCATAATTTAAAGTATTATGTTGCCATCATATAGTGATATAAGACATTTTATAATTGCCAATTCATTTGTAACTATTATTTATTTAAAAGTGAAATTGTAAGAATGCTTTCTGATCAAAGCAACTGGAGTTGTTTTAAAATACTCCCTTTAGCTTAATGTAGCATACGAAATGTCTTGGGTTTATTTAGAATAACTCTGCCAGTAGATGACCAATCCTAACCTACCCCCACACCCTAGTTCAGTCCTTTACCCATTTTAAAGACAATTTACAGAAGTTTAGTTTTTTGTATTCTAACCTCTGTTAATTAAAATGTTTATAAAGTTTATTTTTACCAAAGAGATGCAATTCAATATAAAACATTGCAGAATAAACTTTGTTTTATAACATTTGTGACTGTTCATTTCTGCACATTTTTCATGCATGTGATTGAAGGGGCTTATATACAAATAAACAGCATTAAGAATGGGAAGCAGCCCAGTATTATCTATTTTTCCACCGAGATACAGGGCCTGTTCTCGTGAGGGGCTGCGTGCCCTTGACTCCTATTCAAGTCACTGCCTCACAGGATTGGCCCATTTAAAAAAAATCTTTGTAATTCAGTCTAGGTCTCTGTTTAGTTATGAAAGTCACTCTCATATGGAAATAAGTTGTACCACAAGTGAACTCTGTCAACACATCAAAACATCCACTGTCTGTCTAACTCTTTCTTGATAATTGGACCAATTCTGAACTATAGATGAAAATGACATGACTTATCGGCAACATCTTGAGCCCCACCCCCTCTATTTTTTTCTAAGTTCATAAAATGGAAGAATCCACTCCTGGGGAGAAATCCTGGCCCCACTGAAGATTATGAGAATATTGCTATTTGACTTTGAGACCAGAATTTCACCCCTAAATTCAGGAATTTAAGACTATTTTGAGGTCACTGGTCACTGCAATGTCTGAGTATCACTTCATCCCTTTCCCTTCTCTACTGCTATGCCTTGCTCATGAGGTGTATTTTTTGCTTTTATACACAAGGTATTTGTTTCAAATATTTACTTAATTTTAAAAATATTTGCAGATAGTAGTAATCAGATGATCCGCACAATTATGAAATAATGCAATATCCCCAATCGGCTAAACTAGTTACCCACAGAGCTGCCATTGAGTGCTTGGAAGATACATTATTGCTTAATAAAACAATGCAGTTTCTCCAAGGGTCATTGAATTATATCTCTCTCTGGGTTTGTGATTTTTGTTTTGTTTGGTACTTTTCCAGTTTTATCTAATTTTTCTTTCAATATGATGATGTTCAAACTCTGGCATGCCCTACTTTTCATGGGGCCTTGTGCAAAGCAATATGCAGTAGCTCACTCCTTTTTCTCCTTCCTGCTGCCCCAAACCACTTACTCCTTTGGGCTCTGACTCCTTACTAAAATTAAAAATGGACTCTTATTCTGCCTGACAGCAGGGGTGTGTTTTGTGAATAGGGTGGGGTGCAGGGTGGGGCCCAAAGAGCTGCCTGCACTCATAACCAAGCTTCTCAACTATGCATTCAACCCTGTTGATCCATGCCCTGAATTCTGAAATGTGTTGTTCCCTCTCCCTAATTGAATGTCTTACTGCATGTTCCATCTTTATCCTAAGACAGTGCTTCATACCACAAGATGAAATCAAAGTTGCTAATGTACTAACATAAATTACTCCATTGTAATATTCCCCCCTTTAATCTACAAGAGACTAGCTTGCTTTTTTATTAGAATTGTTTTATTTTGAACTGTGCTAATTAATGTGAAATTTTCATTAAGCAAATCAACTAGAAATTTGGGTTACATCATGTAAAAAATTGTTCTTAGAAACTGTAGTAGGATAGGATCTGAGCTTAAAAGTGAAGTGCTTCAGCACCATCATGGAAGTCTTGATGGTGCATTTTGTCTACACTTACCTCCGAAGCAATTGATCCAGTGGGGGTCGATTTATTGCATCTAGTGAAGGCGCACCAAGCACTCTCCCGTCGACTTCAGTAGGCCACCGGAGTAAGAAGCGTAAGCAGAGTTAACGGAGAGCATCAGCAGTCGACCCTACTGCAGTGAAGACACCGCGGTAAGTAGCTCTAAGTACATTGACTTCAGCTATGCTATTTTCGTAGCTGAAGTTGCGTAACTTAGACCAACTTAGCTCGCCCCCCCCAGTGTAGACTAGGCATCAATGTTATAATTAAAAGCCTAATGAGACACTCTGAGTTATGAGTGTCTGGTCCCATCATAGATTCCATCGACATCCTAAACCTCAGGAGCGCCAGAACTTAATGATGGATTTTTTTTCCTGTTGTTTATCTTATTTTTTCCAGTGGTTTATCTGTTTTCTATTTTTCCCCCTGTATGTAATTTATTAAATCTCACAAATGAAATTAAAGCTCTACTGTCTTAGAAATGTTTTATTCTGATATTTTAAACGCATGATTTGCAATAAATGTGAGTCTTAATTTAGTAAACCAAGAGAGATGTTCAGACTCTAAATCACAAATTACACAATATCCCAGTGCCAATAATGCTTGTTGAGCTGTCGTGTTAGTTGTTATCTGATAGCTGACAAGAGTACTGCTTATATTGTCTAATTAGCTTAGGTGAAACAACAATTATATATGAAGTTTTAGTGGTGTGTGTCTAATTGTCATTCAATGCTATTGTAGAAAAGAACCTTAACTTCACTCTTAAATTTCCCAGGGTCTTTTTCCTTGGGTTTAGCTGTGGATTATGCCCAAGTCTAAATAGTCATAACTTTTTAACCATTATACAAGGTGTGATTTTGAATATTTATCATGAAAAGGGAACACTTAGATGATTTATTAGTTTCTTAACACAATGAATCCAAACCTGGAATCTAGTACTTTGAGTAGTGTTCCTAGGGTGCTCCACTGTAGGTTTTTCTGCACCTCTAAGCAGAGATTTTAGGTAGTAGTGTCTGTTTGGCCCACATGTGCTCTCCCTCCTTTGTGGTCTGCCTTGAGGCTATCTAGCGCTGCGTGGGCACACCATCCCCAGTTCCGTCTCGACCACCTTTGGTCTTGAATGGTGTGAGCAGTTGTCCCTTATCTGCATCATTCGCAAAAGTAGTCGTTATTTGCAGTCTTTTAGTTTAATAATTAGAATTTCCGTTTCCCCTATTGGGAATAAAAATAAGGTAAAAATAACTTTTCGTATATGTTTCCTGCCCTTTCAGGGAGGGGGGGAGAATCACCCTCACAGGGATGCTAGCTAGTCCAGACTTTCGTCTCCTCTGTTTAAAAAAAATAAATAGGAAAGAAGACAAAAAAGAAAAGTGAAGTTTTATTTTGTATTGCTCGCTTTTGGAAGTTGATAGCCTCACCAGGGGCATGCCTGACTCCCCCGGTTTCACGAGGTGCCTCTCCTGCAAGGAAGCAATTCCTGTAGAAGACACACATTCTCACTGTGTCCGATGCCTGGGAGAGACACACATCCCACAAGAGTGCACCCTCTGCCAGCAGCTGAAGACAAGGTCTGGGGGAAAAAACAGGAGCTGAAGTTAAAATTCCTGATGGAGAGTGCATTTCAGCCACCAGCTGACAATCGTGCTGAACTTTCTCCAGGATGCACATCATCCCCAGATCCTTCAATTTCCAAGGGCGTAGCATCACGAAAAAAATCAGCAGATTCCCCCCATAAAGGCTCAAGAAAAAGGTCCCCAAACCACCAGAGTCTTTGGCCAGTCAGAGGGTTCCCCAGTGCACTCAGCCACTTCAATAGCAATCGCACTGCTGGCTCCGAAGCGCGGTACCCAGAAGCATCAGAGTTCGTCCACTATAAGCTCTGCCACAACGCCTAAGGACACCAGGGGCTCAGGCTCCAAGGCAGCGGTGCCACCTTCTAGAGAAAAGGATAAAGACCACATCGCCACAGAAAGACCAGCACTGGTGAAATCATCAGTACCGAGTGCAGCAAAGCTCCTCACACCAGAGCATTCATCATATAAGCAACTGGCAGTCCCACTGAACACTGACAGTCCTCCACGGTACTGAGTGAGTCGACGGTGCTGCAACAGTTCCGGGACCTGGTGATCAAAATCCCCGTTACTTGGTCCCGGGGCCCCAGTACCAAGCAGATCCCTAAGCCCGGAATCACCCATGGCACCGGGTCATTTACTACAAACACCCTGGTCAGCTCCACCTTTACAGACTGATATGTCTGACAGTGACCAGGAGGATGTTTTTTCCCTGGCTTCTCACTGTGGTCACAGTACCAGGGAATACCACAGCTCCACCCTCATGCCAACCCTCAATCTAGGTATAGGCCTACTTTGGTACCCTCACCGCCCAGGCCCTTCCCTCCCCAGTGGCCATATTGGGATCCTGGGTGATCAGATCACACATTCTATGGGCGTCCAATGTCTCTCACAGAGTCAACCATACATTCTCCTACAGTTTCACTATCTAGAGCCCCTGAACCGGAGGAGGAGGAAATTTTTGAAGGAGAGGAAGAAAGGCTCAAAAGGGAGGTTACCCTCCACCAAACTCCTCATTATCACCAGACGAGGATTTAATGCCCCCCCCCCCCATCATTAGCTGGTGATTTTTAAAACTTTCAAGATCTTACTAAGAGGGCGGTGGATTAGCTGCAAATTCCCCTACAAAAGGTAGCAGACACACATCACAAGCTGGTGATATTCTCCACATTGCCTCCTCATCCAAAATCGCCCTCCCAATAACAATTCCTGGGCCACATTATCTCCCTAGGAATCTACTGTGGGACAAAAAAAGAAGATATGGCTCTCAACCACAGCACAGGTCATGACCTCCTCAGTACACACTGTCACAGTGCTACTATGAGCTGTAGCGTAAGAGGTCCAGGGTACAAAAGTGGAAGCAGTCAGCATCCCAATTTGTGACCTCTCCTACCGCCTCTTCTAAGCACTTTTGATGGGTTGGTGGAGGGCCCAAGAGCTATTCTTTGCATCATCAGCTACCATCTACGCACCTGCCATGTCCCTTTGGCAATTGCCTGTGCCTCTTTCACAGCAGTTGGCAGAACATCACCTCTGACAGATGAGTCTTAGAGATTATTTTGGAGGGTCACGCCATTCAATTCACATCCCTCTCCCATTCACACTCTCCTTCCCCGTCCCTCTTTAGGGACCTTTCTCTATTTTGCCAGAAAATAGATCACCTGTTATGCCACAGAACAGGTCCTGTTGCAATTCAGGAACAAGAGGTTTTACTCCCATTATTTCCTGATCCCCAGTGCAAAGGGAGGTTGGAGGCCCATTCTAGATCTACGGGCATTAAACAGATACGTGAAGGCACAGAAGTTCAAGATAGTCATGCTAGCTGCCAATATTCCAGTTCTAGAGCAAGGAGGAACCAACTAGGGGCAGAGCTCTTCTTGACCTGCTGCACACAAACCGGGAAGAATTAGTAGGGGAAGCAAAAGTGGATGGGAACTTGGGAGGCAGTGACCATGAGATGGTTGAGTTCAGGATCCTGACACAAGGAAGAAAGGAAAGCAGCAGAATATGGACCCTGGACTTCAGAAAAGCAGACTGACTCCCTCAGGAAACTGATGGCAGGATCCCCTGGGAGAATAACATGAGGGGTAAAGTAGTCCAGGAGAGCGGGCTGTATTTTATAGAATCCTTATTGAGGATGCAGAAACAAACCATCCCGATGTGTAGAAAGAATAGTAAATATGGCAGCTTGGCTTAACAGTGAAATCCTGGCTGATCTTAAACACAAAAAAGAAGCTTACAAGAAGTGGAAGATTGGACAAATGACCACAGAGGAGTATAAAAATATTGCTCAGGCATGCAGGAGTGAAATCAGGAAGGCCAAATCACACTTGGAGTTGCAGCTAGCAAGAGATGTTAATAGTAACAAGAAGGGTTTCTTCAGGTATGTTAGCAACAAGAAGAAAGTCAAGGAAAGTGTGGGCCCCTTACTGAATGAGGGTGGCAGCCTAGTGATCGAGGATGTGCAAAAAGCTTATGTACTCTGTGCTTTTTTTGCCTCTGTCTTCATGAACAAGGTCAGCTCCCAGACTGCTGCACTGGGCAGCACAGTATGGAGAGGAGGTGACCAGCCCTCTGTGGAGAAAGAAGTGGTTCAGGACTATTTAGAAAAGCTGGATGAGCATAAATCCATGGGGCTGGATGTGATGCATCCGAGGCTGCTAAAGGAGTTGGCGGATGTGATTGCAGAGCCATTGGCCAGTATCTTTGAAAACTCATGGTGATCGGGGGAGGTCCTGGATGACTGGAAAAAGGCTAATGTAGTGCCCATCTTTAAAAAAGGGAAGAAGGAGGATCCGGGAAACTATAGGCCAGTCAGCCTCATCTCAGTCCTGTCCCTGCCAGCAGGTATATGGGATCTTGGGGAGCAATTACCACACGGGTGGGGTGCAAAATAAACTTTATTAAGCAAATACAAAAACAGGGAAAATTCAATAGTGAGGGGTATGGGGTTGTTAAGGTAGACAATTGGGGAGGGGTTTCTTTTTTGGTGAACAGTAAGGGGGTTTCAACAGTGGGGTACAACACAGTAGGATACAATACAGTGGGTAATCAGTTAACACTGAGGTATAAATGTAACAGGTAGCTAGCGATTTCTATGTAAAAAGGTGTGTCACAGCAGCATATAACCAACTAACAGTTATGGATAAAATGTGTTAAATAACAAACAATTTTAGGTAAAAATGTGTCATAGTGGTGTAAATGTAGAATGTGAGGGGTATCAGAGAGAAAAAAGTAACCAATGGGGTTTTGTGCTAGACTTCAGCAATACAATTGAGGTTTGGCAGTAGGAGCACAGAGACACAGACACACAGAGAACAAGCAGGCTGTAAGTTTAAGCAGCAAGGACTTTAGCAATACAATCAAGGTTTGGCAGTAGGAGCACAGACACACAGAGAACAAGCAGGCTAGGAAGACACAGAGAACAAGCAGGCTGTAAGTTTAAGCAGCAAGGACTTCAGCAATATAATCGAGGTTTGGCAGTAGGAGCACAGAGAAGCTGGGGGAGGTGTTTGCAGTGGGAAGACAGACAATTACAATTATACAGAACACAGCAAAAATCTTATCTATGAGCTAACTTAACCAAGACTACACAAATTAAAACACAATGCAACAATTCTCTAAGCCTAACTTACAAAGTATAATGCTAAACTTAACTTAATGGGTGCACCTTATACTAAGGATAGTTCCAGAGGGCTGAGTGGTGTGTGTCCAGGACACAGCTCCAAAGAGGGGTGGTGGTGACTGTAGCAGTGGGGTGTGACTGCAAGCAGGCTTATTTCTAGCAGCAAAGGCACTGCAGAACTAGAAACAGATTACAGATACAGACCAAGGGGTTAGCTTGGGTCTGTCTGTTGGGGAAACAGAACCAGCAGCCAGGACAAGGGGGGAGGGTGGTAAGAGAGGTTTTTAAGACACAGACCAAGGTTTAGCTTGAGTCTGTGTGCTGGGGAGACAGAGCCAGCAGCTAAAATAATAAAATAAAAGTATAGAAAGTTTCACAGAGGGATTCTTACCATCCCACAAGGCAGCAGCAGAGGCAGAAGCAGCAAGAACATCAGAAGGCTCGGTACAGTCTTGATAATCAGGAGATCTCTCAGGCAGCAATTCATTCTTTGTGGGGGGGGGGGTTCAAAAACGGGGGTTCGCTCAAAAATAAAACAAGAGCAGAGAAAGGACCCCCAGAACCCCTGGCTGATCAGACCAGGCAGCAATGCAAGAACCTTTCTGAAGTCTGTTCAAAAAATGTCTGTTTATAAAGGCAAACCCTGGCAGCTTCCCGCCAGTAACTCTGATTGGCTCCCCCTCTTACAGGTAGGAGAGAAGGCAGAGAAAAAAAAAACCTGCAGGCAGCCACCAAGACATGTTTGGACTAGTCCTGAGCCCAGAGGTATGACTCATGCTCAGGATCTTAAAAACACAATAGGTCTTGCAGCTCTGGACAGAGCCTACCCTACACCAAGCCCAGGTTTTAACAAGGTGATAACAGGACTAACCCTTTGAACAGAGCAGTGGTCCCACTTAGCACAAGTGGCCATCCCTTTGAGAAGGGCAATGGCTTTTGTTAAACAACTTAAGGGGCCCTCCCTTTGAGAAGGGCAGAGGCCCTGGTAAACAACTTAACAGCCAGGGAGGGGCGGCCACAGAGGAGAACAAGAACAAAATGGAGTAAGGGGACAGCTTTAAGAAACAAAATGGAGCTGTAACAGACAAGTCCCTGGAAAAATCATGGAGCAGGTCCTCAAGGAATCAATTCTGAAGCACTTAGAGGAGAGGAAAGTGATCAGGAACAGACAGACCCAAGCTAACCCCTTGGTCTGTATCTATTCACCAAGGGCAAGTCATGCCTGACTAACCTAATTGCCTTCTATGATGAGATAGCTGGGTCTGTGGATGAGGGGAAAGCAGTGGATGTGTTATTCCTTGACTTTAGCAAAGCTTTTGATATGGTCTCCAACAGTATTCTTTCCAGCAAATTAAAGAAGTATGAGCTGGATGAATGGACTATAAGGTGGATAGAAAGGTGGCTAGATTGTCAGGCTCAACGGGTAGTGATCAATGGCTCCATGTCTAGTTGGCAGATGGTATCAAGCGGAGTGCCCCAAGGGTTGGTCCTGGGGCCAGTTTTGTTCAATATCTTCATTAATGATCTGGAGGATGGCGTGGACTGCACTCTCAGCAAGTTTGCAGATGACACTAAACTAGGAGGAGTGGTAGATACGCTGAAGGGTAGGGATAGGATACAGAGGGACCTAGACAAAGTAGAGGATTGGGCCCAAAGAAATCTGATGAGGTTCAACAAGGACAAGTGCAGAGTCCTGCAATTAGGACGGAAGAATCCCATGCACTGCTACAGACTAGGGACCGAATGGCTAGGCAGCAGTTCTGCAGAAAAGAACCTAGGGGTTACAGTGGACAAGAAGCTGGATATGAGTCGACAGTGTGCCTTTGTTGCCAAGAAGGCTAACGGCATTTTGGGCTGTATAAGTAGGGGCATTGCCAGCAGGTCGAGGGACGTGATCATTCCCCTCTATTTGACATTGGTGAGGCCTCATCTGGAGTACTATGTCCAGTTTTGGGCCTCATACTACAAGAAGGATGTGGAAAAATTGGAAAGAGTCCAGTGGAGGGCAACAAAAATGATTAGGGGGCTGGAGCACATGACTTATGAGGAGAGGCTGAAGGAACTGGGATTGTTTAGTCTGCAGAAGAGAAGAATGAGGGGGTATTTGACAGCTGCTTTCAATTACCTGAAAAGGGGTTCCAAAGAGGATGGATCTAGACTGTTCTCAGTGGTACCACATGATAGAACAAGGAGTAATGGTCTCAAGTTGCAGTGGGGGAGGTTTAGGTTGGATATTAGGAAAAACTTTTTCACTAGGAGGGTGGTGAAGCACTGGAATGGGTTACCTAGGGAGGTGGTGGAATCTCCTTCCTTAGAGGTTTTTAAGGTCAGGCTTGACAAAGCCCTGGCTGGGGTGATTTAGTTGGGGATTGGTCCTGCGTTGAGCAGGGGGTTGAACTAGATGACCTCCTGAGGTCCCTTCCAACCCTGATATTCTATGATTCTATGAGATTGGTTTTCGGACCTAAACCTACAAGATGCCTACTTCCACATCTCAATATGACTGTCACACAGGAGATTCTTAGGATTTACCTTTGGGCAGGACCATTATCAGTACAGGATGCTCATATTTGGCTTCTCGTCCACACCCAAGGTATCCTCCAAGGTTATCTCCAGCATAGCAGCACACATGAAAACATTAGGCATTGTCTACCCAAACCTAGATGACTGCCTCCACAAGGCGCTCACATTCCAGGACACCATAGTGACCACCCTATGACCAGGCATACGTTTACGCAACTGGGCCTACAGCTCGGTACCCAGAAATCAACACTCAATACAGTACAGAGACTGGAGTTCATTGGAGCCGAACTTGACTCAAAGCGAGCAAGAGCATTCCTCCTGCTGCACAGATTTATCACCCTCATAAGTCTAGAGACAGTCCAGGACAGCCCACAAACATTGGCCAGGGCCTGCCTACAGCTGCTCAGCATATGGCAGCATCCACCTCCATCACCCCACACACCCAGTTGTTCATTAGGTGTCTACAGATGTAGCTCAGATCTGTCTATTCCCTGAACAAGGACAGGCTAAGCAAACCACTATCATTACCTTCCACTGTAAAGAACTCTCTGATCTAATGTCTGAGCATGTGTTCCATTCATGCTGACTCTAATGATAGATGCCTCCCTAATAGGCTGGGTAGCTCATCTACAAGACGTCAAGGTTCAGGGCAAGCGGTCTCCCCCAGAAGCAGCCCTCCATATCAATCTGTTGGAGTTAAGAGCTGACAGGAACGCCAGTGCACACTTTCTCCTATTCATCAAGAACACAAAGGTCATGATGGACAAAATAACTTTTATGTTTTACGTCAATCATCGGGGGGCACCAGATCTGCCTCCCTCTGCACAGAAGCACTAAAACTTTGGAATTACTGCATCCAACAAAACATGCTCATCTCAGCTGTCTACCTACCTGAGATACAGAATGTGACAGACAGTCTGTCAGAACTTTTCTCATAACCACAAATGGGAACTGAACTCAGAGGTGCTTTGCGACCTTTGGGGAACCCTGACTATAGATCTCTTTGCTACATACCAGAACAAGAAATGTTCTTGCTGTTGCTCCAGAGCAGGCTGTAGTAAGTGAAGGCCCTGATAAAGGCCCAGTATGAGGCCTGAGGCCTGAACTGAAGTAATGAACAAGACTTAGCTAAAAAGCAAAGTGAGGCTGTGAGCTGAAGGCTGGCTCAGTTCACAGAAGCTGGCAGGAAAAAGGCTGATGCTGCATAAACATATATTCACCTAGCATACCGAAGTATAAACACAGCATTAGAACACACTATACTGAAATATTCCATAGATAACAAAAGGACAGGCCGACCCATCCCAATGACAGGGGCAAAAGGGTCAAATGATGGATAGAGTTGTTTTGATCGAACCAACATGTACAAAGTAGAAGGCAGCACCTAAATACGTAGAAAGGTTGAACCTTGCTGCGTAGAGGGGTGGCCCCTCAATACGTCAGGAGTGATGTGTAACTTGTTTGTACCTGTGTATAAGAATGTACCCCTGGGGCGGTGTCTTTGTCTGGCCGAGGGGGCAGTGGAAAGTCCCGCCACTGACTGAGCCGGGTCCATTGCCAAGAGGCACTTTCTCGTAGTATGCCCGGTAGACTAAGTAATCTACGGGGAACTGCCATTGTGTCTGAGGTTGCAATAAACCTAGTCGATGTGACTTTGCATCTTACTGGACTCTGTGGTTATTGGGGGTTCTCGTCGGGTCTGCTGTGTCAGCTATCTGCGCAGAGCTGGGGCAGCACACAGAGGGAACAAACGCACGCAGCCGAGTGATATCAACAAGGAGAAAGCAGCACCACACCGGTACCACTCTGACAACACAGGCCTGAGGAAACAGTCCCTGGGGAATGCACTTACCTCCCATGGGATAGGGACCTTTAATACACCTTCCCCCTGATTCCTCCACTATCCAAAGTCATGTCAAAAATAGGAGACAAAGCGAGAGTTATTCTGATAGCCCCCTCCTGGCCAAGGCAAGTTTGGTTTCCTTACCTGGCACAGATGGCACTAAGTCAATGGTTCCTCTTCAGCCCCATTCCTCACCTTCTCTCTTCACCCTAACATGCAGGTCCTCCACCTTCAGGCTTGGCTCCTTCTTGGTTCCAAGACTTAGAGGAAGAATGCTTTGACAAGGTGAAAGATGTGTTGCTAGACAGCCGAAAATTGACTATTCAGCATATTTACCTGCAGAAATGGAAGCAATTCCAAATTTGCTGTCATTCTAACCACATAAACCCAACATTGTCCTCTCTCCCTCTCATTTTAGCCTTAAAAAGTCAAAACTCTCTCTGAGCTCTCTTAAGGTACATCTTGCAGCTATAATGGCCTTTCATTGTCCTGTAGATGAATACTTGGTGTTTGCTCAACTACTGATGCATGGATACCTTAAGGGCATTGAAAATCTCTTCCTGCATGTGAGAAGACCCACTCTAATGTGAGATGTTAATCTAGTTCTCAGAGCCTTGACTAGACTGCCAACAAATCACCTTCCTGTTTTTTCCCCAAAACCACATCATGACAACAGGGAAGCAATTCTGTATATGCTAGACATTAGAAGAGCGCTTGCAAGTCCTGTCCAAGTAAACTTTAGGAAGTCTCCTAAACTCTTCCTTTCATTTGAGGAAAGATCCAAATGTTCCACAACATCGGCTCAAAGATTATCCGAATGGGTCTCTGGTTGCATTAAACACTGTTACCAGGGGCGCAGCCTGTTGCTTCCATCTGCAGTCTGTACACACTCCACAAAGTCAATCTTTACCTCAATCACATTCCTTAAAGAAGTCCCTATCTCCAAAACTTGCAGAACAGCGAGTAGGGCCTCTGCCTATACTTTTGCAGAACACTAGGTGATAACCAGAGACTAGGCCTCTGATGCCATCTTAGGCTCCACAGTACTCTCTGTAATAACAAACTGTACTCCAAAGCTCCATCCCCCATGGGGGATACTGCTGTGGAGTCACCTACACTGAAGCACCCATAGCGACACTACTCGAAGAAGAGGATGTTACTCACCTTGTGCAGTAACAATGGTTCTTCAACATGTGTGTCCCTATGGGTGCTCTGTGACCTGCCCTTCTACCCTCTACTTCGTAGTTCTCAATATGGGGCTCTGCGGTAGAGAAGGAACTGAGACCGGTGTGCTCACACAGCACTAGATAGCCTTGAGGCAGACCATGAGGGAGGGGAGAGCACATGTGTGGGCTGAACGGAACCTGCTACATAAAATCTCCAATTAAAGGCATAGAGGCGCAGATACAACTACAGTGGAGCACCCATAGGGACATACATCTCAAAGAACCATTTTACTGCACAAGGTAACTTCCTCATACTGTTTTAGACCTCAACCCTGCAAACACTTACAAATGTGCTTAATTTTAAGGACATGAGTAATCTGAGCTCACTCACTCATTCAGTGGGACTGCTTCCATGCTTAGAGTTAAACATATGCATAAATATTTGCATGATCTGGCACTTATACTCTAGTACTGTGACAAAAGATCAAATAAGCAACATACTAGGTTAAATCACATACATAAAACAAATGTATCCATTCATAAAAAGCTGATACCAAGTAAACATGTTTTGGGAAAACACTAAGGGCCAGAGTTTTAAAGGTATTTAGGCACATGGCTGCTTTTTTAAATCCAACTAGATGCTTATCTGTACCTTTGAGTGTATAAATAGCTTTAAAATCTCACCCTAAGTGCTTAGCATAATTTTTAAAGGGATTAAAATAAATTAAAGCTTCAATTTGTGTTTCTTATTAGTAAAAGGTGTCAATGGGCTCCTAATAGCTTTACATCCTCAAATCTGCACCAACAGCATTATTTCCAACAGCAATAGGTTTCAACTATCTGGATTCTGTATCTCCATCTATGGATCTTCTGACTGCTAGTCAGAAAGTTGCAGCCTCCTAACACGTTGGAAATCTACCTCAAAGAGTAAGAAACACACCTTTTATTGGCTATGTTATGGGTAAACTGAAAAGATTAAAAATACCCCTTGAGTTATTAAGGATGGCTGTGGAAGAGTTGCAAAATGACCCACTCTTTCTAATATTTTGCCCCAGCCTCCTCTCTTAGTGTTAGCCCTTTCCAAAAGCAGGCAATGCTTGGGTGATGCTTTAAATTAAAAAAAAATAATAATAAAAAAAAGGAAGAGAAAAGATTATTTCCTTATACCTACAAATATCACAATCTTGGCATTGATTTCTGTTATATAAAGTGCTGCCTTAAAAAAAATCAGGATTCCATTGTGCAGCATGACGTCACCTCAACCCAATCATAACCTGTTTTCTCTGAACATAATGGTAACTCCCCAGAGAAGTATCCAGTGAGTGACAGCAACATCCCATGCAGCAGTTGCTGGGCAACAAGATTCAGCTTTCAGCAAGATCTAATTCTAAAGCATTTAACCCTAGAACTGTCAGGGCAAATTATTTCTGATGTGGTTGTTAATCTCTGCTGGTTGGTTCTTTTAGAGGGAGTCCTAAGAATTCCATATGTAGAAACAAACTCCAGTTCTGGTAGAATTGCTCTTCAATTAATAATTTTAAGCATCTCATTAGGAAGTATTCTAAAAAAAACTACCAAATGGATTTTGGTATGGAATTTCAACTTCCTTAATAATAAATTTATACCTACAAATAGAAGACAAAATCTTACTATGCAACCTGCCTGTCTTCTTTATTGTCATTGCACCAATGGTCAGAAGCACAATTTCTAAGGAATCACATTTTTAAAAACAATGACTAGGTATCAATAATGGTCATTGATAATAAAATTAACATTTAATTATTTCTAAGTATTGTTATTGTGTCTTCTCAATCCTAAATTAATTTTAGTACAAATAAGCTAAAGATTAAATAGTCTCTTCTTATCTAAAATCATTCAAGTGAAAATTTTAAATATAGTTTTGTATTCTGGGTAATTGTAATTATCGGTAGGCTGTAATTAATACTCACTGTATTTGCTCAATTACTCAAAAAAAAAAAAGATGGAATTGTCCCACTAACTCTCAATAAGCATTCCTTTATTTCACCCAAGTTTGTTAACTTTAATGTATTTTCACATTAATACAAAATTGCCCCTTGGAGGTGGCCTTAATACAAAACTGCTCCTTGGAGGGCCTATTCACATTAATACAAAACTGCCCCTTGGAGGTGGCCTTCATTTAACAGAGAAAAATACCTCCCAAATATGACTAATCTTATTTTCTCTGGGCCAATTATTCCATACCTAAATGTAGGTGCACTCTTTTGGTTCATAAGCTCAAGTAATGTAGCTTTTGGAGGTCAGTGCCAAAACTATGGTCATGAGCTTTAATATCAGATACATATTGCTGTGGACTCTTAAAAAATACAGAAGTTGTTTCTTTAAAAATACACAAAGGAATTAATGGAGATTGAACTGTTTGCTTAAAAAGTATTTAAAATAGTATTTTCTCAGCTTTGAGACTACTGTTGTGAGGACTCAAACCCAACACTGCATTGCTTTTGATGCCATGTTTCCCATGATACTGAGCCTGTAGCTACAAAAGCATACTTACCTATTTAACCCCCTGGATTGCAATGCTACCCTTGCCCCCTTCAATCTCCGCACTGGCTTCCCTTCTTCTATTGCATCAAGTTAATATTTCTTGTTACTGATTTCAAAGTTCTACATAACTCTGTCTCTCCTTACTTATCTGCTCTTTTCTGATTCCATGTTGTTCCTGTCCCATGTTCCTTTAATGAAACAAGCCTCATCCTTCTCATGCAAACATCTCTGTTTTTACACATTAGGCTCTATGGAACACTCTCTTTGAGCTCCTCCAAAAGGCCCCAACCCTTTCCATATTCAAGTCCCGACTTGAAAACCATGGGAGTGTCTATGGAAAACTTGCTAACAATGACAAACTAGAGTAATCTCGGAACAGTTTACATGTGCTGTTTAAAATACATATATATTTTTTGTTAATGCAACTGTAGATCTGTTATACCCTTTGCTCCTCCCCTCTCAGTGTTTGCTTATTTGTCTCTTTGGATGGTGAGTAACTTGGAGCAGATAAAATGTCTACTTTCCTGCTTAGAAAACCCTATCATGTTGTGAATGCTATCAAAAAGACATAACTAAATAACCCAGGGTAGTAAAGATTACTCACATAGGAGTTTGCAGAATGGGGTCCATAGCTGGCACCAGTTAAAAGAATCTTCTATTAGCAAAACCATATTGGTTTTCAATGAGATTTTCCCCCTTTATCAGAGAACATTTCAAAATTGGAGACATCAATTTTTATAACATTTCTCCTTTTTGTTTTTACCACGCCCTATGAAACTGGGTGACTTGTCTCACTGAAAATAAAAAAAGTCATGTAGGATTGTTGTACCTCTTTTCCTATGGGCAACAAAGCTAATGAGCTGGAGATTTTGAGTGCAACTGGCATCACTAGTATGTGTTTCCCAAAGTATGGATGTACCCTTCAAGGGGAAAGGCATGAGAGACTAGCAGGGGGGTGCAGAATATGTATAAATAGAGATTGGTAGACCTTTAACAGAACATGGTGGGGCTACAAAGCAGGGTGAGGCTAGAGGCACATGACTGGTTTCAATTTCCTGAAAGGAGATCGGGGGCAGTGGAGTCAGCTTAGCTTTCACAAGTTTGGGAAACACTGACTTCTGCAACTGTTACAATTTTTTTTGGTGTATCAAGATCTCAATTGCCCCCTCTGCATCACAACCCATGCATTCTAGTGGAATTATGAAACTGTTCAATGGAGATGAGTCCTAAGTGCTGGACAAAAAATACTTTCAAATGAGCTGTGAAATCAGATACAAATCACTATGGGCAGCTTCATGATCAGAATTGAATGCAAAAGTCATTTGTTCATCTTGTCTTTCCCTGGTAATTTCTTTACACACAAGTATCAGAGGGGTAGCCGTGTTAGTCTGGTTCTGTAGAAGCAGCAAAGAATCTTGTGGCACCTTATAGACTAACAGACGTTTTGCAGCATGAGCTTTCGTGGGTGAATACCCACTTCTTCGGAAGATATGGATCCGAAGAAGTGGGTATTCACCCACGAAAGCTCATGCTGCAAAACGTCTGTTAGTCTATAAGGTGCCACAAGATTCTTTGCTGCTTCTTTACACACAGACACAACTCACCCAGTCACATACATACCAACACTCTATATGAATGAATCAAGGTATTTCTCCTACAGGCTGGGAAGAAAGGAAGAAGCAAAGTATTTATAAAGTGTGAATGTATGTGTGCATCATGCTTATATTTTTTAAAGCACTTGGTTTGATTTTATAAAAACAGAATGATCAGATTGAGAAAGACGTAAAAGGCATTACTCAACGAAAGATTTGTTATAGATTCATCATGAGAGAGCACATATCCTGCTGTTCAAACTTGCTGTTGCTAAGATAAAAGAAACAAAACATAAGTTTAGGGTGTTTGCTGCATCTGAGGATGTGGCTTGTGCATTTTCTTATCATAGTCTGATCACTGAAGATGGTATGTTTCCAATCATTTCTGGAATTTTTCTAGTTCTTAGAAAACCTATTGTTGTAAAATATTCTTGATGGTCTAAATGAGGACAGTGAAGCTTGTTTTTCCACAGCATGAAAAACCTGCCAAATGATTCAGAGTGTAATTTTCATTTATGTCTATATCTGTGTCTATACACTCACTATACATGTCTATCTGTGTGTCCTAATTAATTTGCTATGGGGGAAGCATTGATTTTTTTGTTTTTTGGGGGGGAACCAGGGGGAGGAATATGGAGATGGATGTGAAACATGTCAATCCAATTATCATCTTTAAATTGGTAACCAAAACTATTCAAATACAATATTTGCCTTAAAATTTAGCATCTATTAAAATTAGGTTATCTTTTTTTCTCTTTTTTTATTCAGATTTTTGTCCCTCTTCCCCCATCCTGGGATTTATTTTGAGCCTTACTTCTATCCTTCGATTTTTATTCCCCTTTACTATTAGTAGTCATTATTTGTATTAATCTTTTTTCCATTGTCTGTCCTTTGCTTTCCATTCCCCAGAATTAGTCTTGATAAGTGAAACTGATGTGAGTCTAGTAAATTTCACTTTCCCACACAGGACTTCTAGGTCCAGCCATGTCAGTTTCCCTCTGGTGCTGCTGTTCTTAGCAGTTCTGCTGCCGAAGCATTCTACAAGGAGTATCAGCACCAGCCCAATCCTTCCCTGCTGTATTGTCCCATGGCAAAATACCCAGATTTAACCCCACACCGAATTTAATCCTGCACACATAGTTTTTCAACTGCATGCAGTATGATCCCAAACAAGTTGAGTTTAACTCTAAAGTGGCTTCAATTCAGTGGTGCAAATTATGATTCATATACATAGTGTGACACTCTATACCCCCAGGGAGCACCCTGTGACCCCCATATTCATCATTTGTATATAACTGACATATAAGGTATCATGGGAAAGGTTATGATCTGCTGAAACCCACTGTTCCAGCTAAATATGTATATAATTAATGCACATGAAGTTATGAGAATTGTGTTGTATAGTTGTCACTAAAATATGCTATGGGTTTGGGAAACCCCCAGATACTAGCTCCCCCAAAGACAATAACAAGGGAGGTAACCAATGCCCGGGTGGGTGTCGAACAACCATCAACAGCCATTGTCCAGCAATGGAGTTACAATTCAATGACTCACTTGCACAAGGCCACACCAGGGGGATTGCTCAACCTTGCCTGGTGACTCAGCAATGCCCACCAGACATGCCTGGATTTGTGTTCTCCAAGCACATGGACTAAGGGTAAAAACAGAACACAATGGCCCTATGCTTTTGCCTTTTCCTCTACCCCCGCCTGCAAGCAATAAGGACACTCAGAAGACTGATGATTTCAACAGAGGAGACTGGCCCAGGTTTAAGAGACAAACATATATTAAGGACTGTAAGATCCAGTGAGGTGAGAACATTGCTTGACCTAAATACTGTCTAGTGTGATAAGGGCTACGGTTTAGACTGTGTGATTATATTTTAAACCATTCTGACTTTTTGCCTATCACTTATAATCTATCTTTTGTAATCTATAAATTTGTTTTACTGTTTATCTTTACTAGTCAGTTTGCCTGAAGTGCTTGATAAATCTGCTCATGTTATAAAAGGCTGGTGTATGTTCACTTTCCATTGATGAAGTGGTGAACTAATTAATAAACTTGCATTGCTCAAGAAAGGGTCTTGAACAGTGCAAGATGGTATATTCCTGAGGTGCAAGGCTGGGAGCTGAGGGGATTTGGCGGATGCCTTTCTCTGTGTTGTTTCATGAGTGGCTCTGGGAACATTCATGCAATCTAGCTGTGTGTGAGGCTCCACATGCAGTTGTGCTGAGTGATGGCAGCACCCGGAGGGGTTTTCTGCTTATCACTAGCAAAGCATTGTGAGAGACAGCCAAGTCTGGAGAGTTGAGGGGGCACAGTGGTCCCACAGTCCCAGGCTGCACCCCAGGGATACCGTCACACATAGAATCTGAAGTTTTTCTGATTGCAGGATTGGGGTCATAGGTTATTATACAATGAATTAGTAAAGCTAATAAAGCACGTTTGGGCCCACTTGCATTAACAGGGCCGCCCAGAGGGGGGTGCAAGTGGGGCAATTTGCCCAAGGCCCAGGCCCTGCAGGGGCCCCCAAGAGAATGCTCTGGCCCTGCCTTTCCCCATCCCCCGGCGCCTCAGCTCGCCGCATACAGGAGCGGCCCTGGACAAAGCGGCGTGCCTTTAGCGGGGCCTGAGCTCCGCCCCGCTCGGAGCCGTGTGGTAAGGGGACTGGGCTGCAAGCTCCGGGGCCCCGCTGGAGTCACACCGCTGCAGCGCTGTCCAGGGCCGCTCCTGGACGCAGTGCACTGAGGCTCTGGGAGACGGGGGAGGTGGGGGTAAGCAGCATGGCAGGGGGCCGGGGCTGGGCAGGGAGGGGGTTGGATAAGGGGCAGGGAGTCCCGGGGACAGTCAGGGCACAGGGAGGAGGCAGAGGTTCTGGGGGGTTGGTCAGGGGATGGGGAACGGGGGTTGGATCGTGGGCATTCTGGGGGTCTGTCAGGACTCGCGGGGGGACAGGTGTTGGGGCAGTCAGGGGACAGGGATCGGGGGGTTGGTCGGGGGTGGGGTCCCAGGGTGGTGGTTGGGAAGGGGGCTTTGGAGGGGCAGTGAGGGGACAAGGAGCAGGATGGGTCAGGGATTCTGAGGGGGACAGTCGGGGGGCAGGAAGTGGGTGGGGGTCGGATAGGGGGCAAGGCCAAGCTGTTTGGGGAGGCACAGCCTTCCCTACCCTAAAGCTCATTCAGCAGTTTGAGGCTTGCAGACAGCTATTTAACATAAAGAGCCAAGCTGTTATCTTTTCCATGGGGGAGGGATCACATGAGAAGAGCAATATTCTACACCACCTACCTCCTTCCCAACCCTACTAAGGGAGACCCCCCTCCCCTGCATTCCCCAAGGCTCCAAAGGGGTTAATTCAGTGGTTCTCAAACTTTTATACTGGTGACCCCTTTCACATAGCAAATCTCTGAGTGTGACCCCCCTTATAAATTAAAACCACTTTGTTATATATTTAACACTATTATAAATGCTGGAGGCAAAGCGGGGTTTGAGGTGGAGGGTGACAGCTTGCGACCCCCAGTAATAACCTTGCGACCCCCTGAGGGGTCCTGACCCCCAGTTTGAGAACCCCTGGGTTAATTTAATTTTAGCACCCTGTGTCCATTCACATGCATGTGCTATTTTGAGCATTTCAGTTTTCTCAACATAGGCTCATCCCAGATTCTGGAACAAGCTCAAATGCTCAGTTCGTGAGTATGTACATAAGCTATACTAAAGACAAACCCACAGTAACTGTCTCCAGTTTGTGAGGGACCCCGTGGAGCCCGTCTCTAGGAAACAGATACATTCATGGAGGTTAAGTCCATTAATGGCTATTAGCCAGGATGGGTAAGGAATGGTGTCCCTAGCCTCTGTTTGTCAGAGGGTGGAGATGGATGGCAGGAGAGAGATCACTTGATCATTACCTGTTAGGTTCACTCCCTCTGGGGCACTTGGCATTGGCCACTGTCAGTAGACAGGATACTGGGCTGGATGGACCTTTGGTCTGACCCAGTATGGCCATTCTTATGTTCTTATGTTCTAAGCTAAATAAACCCAAAGTTATGGAGACAGATATGAGTCAAGGAAACCAGCAGAGTATCAGAAACCTGGAAAAATCTCTGACTGGATGGGCTCAGGGTTTTGGTCACAAGCTGAGGTGGTTCAAAAGTTTTGGATTTTTTTTTAAGCAGAATTTTTTTATTGTTTCTTTAAACAAACACAGCAAGCAGCAAATATTTGGCCACACACTTCTGAAACCCCATATTCAGGTTTTGGCAGACTAATTTCAGCTTTTCAATTAAAAAAACCACAACAAATTTTGAAGGAAAGCAGACATTGTCCGTGATTTTTTTCTGCTTTTTAAAAACCCCTAGTTTTCGATCCAAAAAAAGTTTTGACAGAAAATATTTGTCCAACCCTTTTAATGAGCTTTAGTGCCTTTTAGCACTAGCTGATGCTGAGAACCAGTGATACCTTGTAAAGGTGACATGAAAAGAAGTTTTTTCAAAACTGGGTTTGTGCCGAGATGTGGAAGGTTTTTAAATGTTTATTTTTCCCAGGGCTTCCCCGGGGGGGGGGGGGGGGGAAGGGGAGAGCAAGTGGGGCTACTTGCCCTGGGCCCCACAGGGCCCCCCATGAGAATATAGTATTCTATAGTATTGCAACTTTTTTTATGGAAGGGGCCCCTGAAATTGCTTTGCCCCAGGCTCCCTGAAACCTCTGGGCAGCCCTGTGCATTAAAGGCCTATATGATTAAGCTCATTACACCCTTGACATCTTCTGACATGATCATGATGGAGAGGCAATGCAGTATAATGTAATCGATTGAGTATGGTACCGGGAGCATTAATACTCCTGACTATTAATCCCAGCTCTGACATTGACCTGTTGTGGACCTTGGGAAAATATCTTAATTGCTCTATGATTCATTTCTCTAGCTATACAATTGCAATAATAGACTTAAATCTACTCCTAAAGCCAATGTTTGTACACTGTTTTGAAAATATAAAATGTTAAATATTATTAGGGCTGTCAAATGATTAAAAACATTATTCACGATTAATCACGTGATTAAAAAAATTGCAATTAATCATGCAATTAATCATACTGTTAAAGAATAATAGAATACCATTTATTTAAATATTTTTGGATGTTTTCTACATTTTCAAATATATTGATTTCAATTACAACACAGAATACAAAGTGTACAGCACTCACTTTATATTTGTTTTTATTACAAATATCTGCACTGTAAAAAACAAAAGAAATAGTATTTTTCAATTCACCTAATACAAGTACTGTAGTTAATCTCTTTATCATGAAAGTTGAATTTACACATGTAGAATTATGTACAAAAAATAACTGCATTCAAAAATAAAGCAATGTAAAACTTTAGAGCCTACAAGTCCACTCAATCCTACTTCTTCTTCAGCCAATCACTCAGACAAAGTTGGTTTACATTTGCAGGAGATAAATGTTGCCCGCTTCTAGTTTACCTGAAAGTGAGAACAGGCATTCACATGGTATTGCTGTAGCCGGTGTCGCAAGATATTTGTGTGCCAGATGCGGTAAAGATTCATATGTCCCTTCATGCTTTGACTACCGCTCCAGAAGACGTGTATCCATGCTGATGACGGGTTCTGCTCGATAACAATCCAAAGCAGTGCAGACTGACAGATGTTCGTTTTCATCATCTGAGTCAGATGCCACCAGCAGACAGTTGATTTTCTTTTTTGTGGTTTGGGTTCTGTAGTTTCTGCATTGGAGTGTTGCTCTTTTAAGACTTCTGAAAGCATGCTCCACATCTCATCCTTCTCAGATTCTGGAAGGCACTTCAGATTCTTAAACCTTGGGTCAAGTGCTGTAGCTATCTTTAGAAATCTCACATTGGTACCTTCTTTGTGTTTTGTCAAATCTACTGTGAAAGTGTTCTTAAAACAAACAACACGTGCCGGGTCATCATCCGAGACTGCTATAACTTTAAATATATGGCAGAATGAGGATAAAGCAGAGCAGGAGACATACAATTCTCCCCCTGAAGACATCAGTCACAAATTTAATTAATGCATTTTTTTTTAACAAGCATCATCAGCATAGAAGTATGCCCTCTGGATTGGTGGCCAAATCATGAAGGGGCATACAGATGTTTAGCATATCTGGCATGCAAATACATTGGAATGCTGGCAACAAAAGTGCCACGCAAATGCCTGTTCTCACTTTCTGGTGATGTAAATAAGACGAGGACAGCATTAGCTCCTGTAAATGGAAACAAACTTGTTTGTCTTAGCGATTGGCTTAACAAGAAGTAGGACTGAGTGGACTTGTAGGCTCTAAAGTTTTACATTGTTTTGGTTTTGAGTACAGTTATGTAGCAAAAAAATCTACATTTGTAAGTTGCACTTTCACGATAGAGATTGCACTACAGTACTTGTATGAGCTGAATTGAAAAATACTATTTCTTTTTTATCATTTTTATAGTGCAAATATTTGTAATAAAAATGATAATATAAAATGAGTACTGTACACTTTGTATTCTGTGTTAGTAATTGAAATCAATATATTTTAAAATGTAGAAAAATATCCAAAAATATTTAATGTTTCAATTGGTATTATATTGTTTAACAGTGTGATTAAAACTGAATAATCACAATTAATATTTTTGAGTTAATCGACAGCCCTATTTATTATTATTAATTATATTATAGGAAAACTACCACATATATGCAACTGACATCATAGACTAGCAGGTTGCTCAGGGAAAGCAGTGCTGAAACCTAAATCTAAGCTTTGTGAAAGCACTGACCACCTCAATGAGAAAGTAGTTTTCCATAATTATTAACTTGCATTATCTACTTTGTCTCAAATCTAGAGACCTGAGTATAGTAAAATGAGCTCACCCACGATCTTTGTAAATAGCTACTGTTGCTACCAACAGGTTGAACCAATTACCTATTAAAGTGCTTGTACATTTTCTCCTCCTGTTCTGAAAATCAAATTGCCAGACTTGGGTAAAAGGCTCCCCCTAGTGTGTTAATGCTAAAAGCAGCTTGTACAATTTATAGGACAAAATGCATGTTTAAATTAGAGTTTTTTCCTTTTTATGCCTTGCTGTAGATTTTGACTAAGGTTTTACATAGTAAATTAATTTTATTGAGGCAAAAGTTCCAGTGAGACTTAATGGAATACATAGTGTGACGTTGCACTCCATATGCTTTATGAAAATATACTTGGAATGTGAATATAATGTAACTGGAATATGCTTTATGCAAAAGGTCTCTTATAAGGTATCATTACAAAGCTGATAATTTACTGAGTGTATTCATCCTATTTGTATCATTCTTGTACACCTGTACCCCGATATAATGCAGTCCTCGGGAGCCAAAAAATCTCACTGTTATAGGTGAGACGGTGCTATATTGGGGTAGGGAGAGAAACAGCTCCCTGCCCCAGCTCACCTCCGCTTCCTCTCTGAGTGCACCACTGGTGCTCCGCTTCTCCCTCCCTCCCAGGCTTGCCCTGCCAATCAGCTGTTTGGCGTGGCAAGCCTGGAGAGGGGGGAGAAGCGGTGCGCTCAGGGGAGGTGGCGGAGATGAGCTGGAGTGGGGAGTGGTTCCTCTGTGGTCGCTGCTGCCCTCCCTGCCCCCCCTACCCCAGCTCACCTCCGCAAGCCTGGGGGGGAGGAGAAGCAGAGCTGCAGCGCGCTTGTGGGAGGAGGCAGAGGAGAGGTGAGCTGGGGCAGGGGGGAGAGGGAGGGGCGCAACAAGTAATGGGCGGGTGCAGAGGAACCGTTTGTGATAACACGAATTCGGATATAATGCAGTAAAGCAGCACTGTCCCCCGGAGCGCTGCTTTACCGTGTTATATCTGAATTCGCGTTATATCGGGGTAGAGGTGTATCTAAAACTAGAAATATGAAGTTAACTCTGAGGTCCTATTGTAATTATGTAAAGTGTGTGCAATTAATGGGAGTTTAGAATCTTGCTGGCACCCATTGACTAGGACAATCGGCTGTAGATGGTTTATTTACCTGCAAGCCTTCTTGTGGACATGGGGGACAGCCTGTGGGTAATGAATAATAGGGTCTTACAGTGACATATGACCATGTTACCTGATACTGGAATCCATCTTAAACCTGGTTCTTTTCCATTAGAAGGAAGGGTGGGAACCCAGAGAGAGACAAAGGATTCCCACCTTGTGCCAAAGCTATAAAAGGGGGTGGAACAGAACAAAGGGGGCAGCAGTCATGAGAAATCCCCTAGTTACCACCAGAGCTAGAACTAACAAGAACTGTACCAGGGAAAGGACTGGGCCCAGACTAAGAAGGAGTCAGCAAGACAGGGTTCTGGAGTCCCAAGCTGACAGGGAAAATGGTCTCCGAGGTAGTTTCAGCTCAGCAGGTGACAGTCCTAAGGGGGGTCTCTGTGACTGAAACCGCCACACACAGCTCTTTGTAATTAAACACATATTTAGTGTTAAAAATACACATCTAATTTGTTCATATCAAATATTTTCCAAATGACGGTGTGATGTGTTCCCTATAAATATATATTTATTTCACATGGTGACAATATCCATGGGTTAAATTCCTTTATTTCTGCACCCATATCATAACTGAATTTATGTTGTGGCAGTGATGGTCTCATATGCACCCTCCCCACTGAGTCTTCTCACCTGAGACTTATTTTCACATCTAATCCCTAAGGATCATTTAAACAAATGCTTGATTTTTTCAAAGACCCCGCCTGTCAAAAAGGTTTTCTTCTTTCTCCCCACGTACATTTGCGGTAAGGCAGGGCTGGCTCTCTGCAGGCCAGGAGCAGCTTTTAATGCTCCCCAGCTAGGACCACCTGGGGACAGCCAGGAGCCCTTGGTTCCAACTGTGGCCATATGCCAGGTAAGAGAATGAGCCCGGCCTACCCATCCTGATTTTGGACGTTTTAAAGTAGAGTCTAGTTAGCAGGCCCCACGCCTCCAATTTCACCGTGTGACAAACCTGGGCTCTTCTCAACTTAGTGCCCTGAAACAATTGCCCCCGCCTCTCCTCAACCCGGTACATTTGGCCCCCTCCCTGCGGTGGCTGAGACAATGTTGCTGCCCAGATCACGGGGATTGTGCACACGCAACTGAGGCGCTGCTCACAGGCCCGTTCATTACGGGTTGGGGGCGGCGGAGCTAGACTATACCCGGCGCCCGCCCCTCAAAGATTTTAAAGCAGGGCGTCTAGATACGGGTGAGAATCCCCCGCAACTCCGTAGTTTATTGGCCTTGGCCGGGCTCCGTAGCCACGTTGCGCGTTACGCAGGGCCACTCCTGGAGCGCTTGTGAGGCTGTTGCCATGGTAACAACGGCGCGCTCGCGCCTTCCCGTGTCACGTGACCCGCACTCCCGCTTTTGTCGGTTACGCCCAAGGTGCGGGCGGAGAGGCTAGTTTGTGACCCGCCCTCGCTCTGCCATCTTGGATTTTGCGTCAAGATGATGGCGCTGAAGAGTGAAGTCGACCCACTCCGTAGCCTAGTGTGAGATTGCGCGGTGACATTAGCGCGTTCCCACCCCGAAAGCGGAAGTGTGTCGGCAGGGACGGGGCGTGGTTGGATTGAGCCGCGGCGGCCCCGGGCAGTGGGTTCTCCGACGGGGACAGCGGTACCTACCGAGGAGCGGTGGGGCGATGGCGGCGGCTGGCGCGGAGCTGCAGGGGAAGTACCAGAAACTGGCTCAGGAGTATTCGAAGGTACCTGGCGTGAGACGCCATGATGCCGATACTCTTCCTGTATCGCGGTACTTTCCAGTTACCAGCACCGATCCCGATACTGGGACTGTAGTGCGAGAAAGTGATACCTGTAGGAATTTGCTACCTGTAGCAGTTATTCATGTGTAAGGGATTGTTAAAAAAAACCCTATCTGATGTAATTTGCTGCCAGTAGCCGCTAATTGTTACCATGAGCAGTTACTGATACCTAAGGTGATTATTTGCTGACTTGTCCTAATTTGCTAAAACTTGACAGTAGAGTGGGATGGAAGCATAAAGTCTTTAGCTTCCAAATGACCCTGCCTGGTGTACATATCAATTACCTCTTAATAGAGGATTGTAAAAAATAGTGAGGTCATTTAAACATCATTTATTTTGCAGCTTCATGTACTGTGCTGATAATGTAGCATTCTGACACTGATACTTGTGCCCAAGTGACCTGTGGGTTCTATTCATTTTAGTGGGATGTAGGACATGTGGAGGAGAATTTAAACTCTTAATTTCCTTAGGGTTTGTGTCAATATACTTCTATGCTGGTGTGATCTCTGACCGTTACAGTTCATCAACTTAGCAGACAGGCACAGGCAGCAATGCACTTGTCCTGTTGCCTTGACTGAGAAAGGTTTCTGATCAAAGGGAGTGTAGATTCCAGGAAGCTCCTGGAGTAATAGGTTGGAGATGAAAGGACTTATTCAAAAAGAGATAATGGAGTTTGTAGTGTAAAGATAAGCCAGATGGGTTTGTCTCCATTCTGGTATATTTTACTCTCTGGGGACTGGGTAGAAAGGAGAGAGAAGTATTTCGGATTTCCTGTTTCCCTTAATGAGGGCCATCTATGCTCACCTGAAATTTTTCCTGGCAGAAGCAGTTCCTATCTATTTATTACAAGGTCAAAATATGGCTGCCATCAACAGAGGCATTAGTAGTGGTGAAGGTGAGAAGAGGGCCAAGAAGTCCTTTCCCTCCCCCAGCCCACACTCCCATGTATGTGGAAGCCATACTGTTGTTGCTGCCAAAATATCCTGATGGCAAACGGATAGGGGCAGAAGGCACTGCCAGTTATACCGAGCACCCCAGAGGAGCCATGAACTGTGGAGTTGTGATGCTCTCTACCGCAGGTGGACACCCTACACCCCCATTTTCATCTTTATAAAATGATTGTACGGTATCCAATGCAAAGTTTGTCATGTTGGATGTCTTCGGAAGGCTCATGATGCACCGAGCATTGTTGTTGTAGTGATTGTTATAGTAATAATATAGGTTATAATTTGATGTATATAGTTATGAGGATGAAAATGTATCCTCATGGCTTAAAGGAAGCCTATTGAAAAACTCTCCAAGAACAGGGAGGCAGTTCACACCTTGTCAGGGCATGGATGGGACAAGCCCAGCCCAGCCTCACAGGAACAATGGACACTGGCTTAGGCAGCAACAAAAGAATCTGTTATACTCTCCAGGGAGTCACCCCTTTCCATTGGGCAGTTTGGGACTGCAATGAGGTAATGCTCACCTGACTCTGAAGGACAGGGGGGCAAAGCCAAGAGGAAAGAAAGGACAAGATAAAAGAGAGAGACACTTTGCCATGCGCTCGCGCGCTCTCTCTCTCCCATCTACATCTACAGACACCTCCACCACCAAGGGACTGAAACGCTGATCAAAGGGGAGAGTCTGACTGAAAAGCATTTAAGTTTTTAAGGGCATTGAAAGTGTTAAGATCAGCTTAGAATGCATTTTGCTTTTATTTCATTTGACCAAATCTGACTTGTTATACTTTGACTTATAATCACTTAAATCTACCTTTATAGTTAATAAATTTGTTTGTTTATTCTACCTGCAACAGTGCATTTTGTTTGCGGTGTGTCAGAGACTCTCCTTGGAGAACAAGGCTGGTACATATCAATTTCTTTGTTAAATTGACGAATTTATAGAAGCTTGCAGTGTCCAGCGGGCATAACTGGGCACTGCAAGATGGAGGTTCCCAGGGTTGTGTCTGGGACCGGAGATATTGGCTACTGTCATTTGCTTGCAAGTAGCTGGGAGCAGCTTACATGCCAGAGGCTGTGTGCGAACAGCCTAGGAGTGGGGGTTCGCACAGCGCGATAAGGCTGGCTCCCAGAATCAAGGATTGGAGAGGTCTGGCAGATCACTGGTCCAGATTACACTCCTGTGACATTCTCCTCTTGTGTTTTCTGCTACACCTATTCTGTACTAGTGAGGGAAACCCTCATTCCCCAGTGCTCCTGGTGGCCCCAGTGCTCAAGAAATCACAAGTGACACTTCAGCTGTATGACAAATGCTTAGGCAACATCCTCACAGTACCTATTAGATAACACTCGATACCAAACACATTTTTGGAGTAGAGAGGACCAAGCCTACATTCCTGTCTTTACAGGACTGTTTAAAAAGCATTTTACAAGTTGAATTTTAGGGCTATAGTATGAAAAACCCCTAATGAAAGTCTAAGCATTTAAAAACCTTTATTAGTCCCTTTACACTGCATAGACGGTCATACGGTCTACTAGTAAAGAAACATTAAATGCACACACAACATTGAGAGTAGTGCAGAGCATTATAAATAGTATTTTAAATACCTATGAATTCCTTTTGAAAGCAAGCTCATAGGCAGAAAATCTACCATTGTGCTTTATACAGACTTCCACTTTTGTCACTGTTACGTATATCAAGCAACAAGGTACCACCACAAAAATTACACTCAGAACCATGGTGCTCACGTCACTTTATTGCTCTCTGATTTAATTTTTGAGACATTTTCTTGAGCCTTTACCCTCACTGTTAAAACTTAATTTGTCTTGTCTTGATTGTGTTGTCACTTTTCAACAGCTCAATCACCCTTATTACTGCGAGGCGATTTAAAAAAAAAAATCAGGTTTTTTTAGCAGCAGGGTGGATTTGATTTAAATCATGATTTAAATCACTAGTCAGGAAGACTCAATTTAATCATGGATTTCTACATAAAAGTACATTCTTGTTGGTTGTATTAACCTTAATACATATTCTTCACAACTCAGATAGATGTAGGTTTCATTTTTAGACGGTACATACTATACATTTTTAAAGTGAGTTATGTTGATAACTTTTCAGATTAGTTTTACAGCTATATCAGGAAATGAATGATTGGTTGGTTGGTTATTTCATTTACCAAAGGTAAATGAAGTAGATAGTTCACCTCCCAGTGACTTCATAAATATCTCCAGTTCAACAGGTTAATCATTAATATTTGGAGGATTTTCTTGCCATGCTGTATTACAGGAGTCTCAAACATGCAGCGGCCTGCGAGGCTCTTGTGTGTGGCCTGCCAAGCTCCCCGTGCCCCTCCCCGGCCCCTCTGCCTACAGGGATTGCCCCCTGTGGCGCTGCGAGCCCCGCGCTGCTCTCTGAAGCAGCTGGCAGCACGCCCCTTCAGTCCGGGAGGGAAGGGGGAAGGAGGCAGAGGACTCCTGCATTGCCTCCTTCTAGGCACTGCCCCCCGCAGCTCCCATTGGCTGGGAACAGGGAGCTGCGGCCAATGGGTGCTTTGTGGGAGGTACCTGGAGGAGCGGCAAGAGCAGCAGACGCACGGAACCCTGAGCCCCTCTCTCTCCCCCCGGGGCTGCAGGGACATGGTTCCAGCTGCTTCCTGGAACGGAGTGGCTCGGGGCCAGGGCAGGCAGGCAGGGAGCCTGCCCTGGCCCCGGTGTGCGCCGCTGCCACCCCGGAGCCACTCTAGGTAAGCGGCGCCAGGCTGGAGCTCACACCCCTGCTGCACCCCAACTCCCTGCCCTGAGCACCCTGCTGCATCCCGCACCCCTCCTGCACTCCCTGCCCTGAGCCACCTGCTGCACCCTGCACCCTGACCCCGTGCTGCACCCCTCACCCGCTTGCACCGCACACACTAACTCCCTGCCCTGAGCCCCCTGCCACACCCTGCACACTCCTGCACCTCAACTCCCTGCCCTGAGGCCCCGCCACACCCTGCACCCTTTCTGCACCCCCCCCCGGGGCAGTGTTGGGGTGGGGACTTTGGGGAAGGGGTTGGAATGGGGCGGGGAAGGGGTGGGAAGAGGAGGGCCAAATGGAAGGGGTGGAGTGGGGGCGGGGCCAGAGACAGCGAGGGGTGTGTGTCGGTGATGCGGCCATCGGGTCAATGCACTAGTCCTCATGTGGCCCTCATGGTCATTTGAGTTTGAGACCCCTGCTGTATTAGGAGGAGAACATCACCAAACAGACATTTAAATTGTTTTATTTAACTAAAACAACCATGTTCTGGATTTTTTTCTTCAACAGCAAACATATAATATTTTAACAAAACAAGCATATGAATTTTTGAATTTAGTTAAACATTCAAATTTTTTAAAATCAGGTTTGTTTTTGTTAAAATTGTTTTTAAGCGTGAAATGAAATATTAAAAAAAAAAAAATTTAAATTGACTGTCAGCCAAGTCAACATGAGAAACATATTGGCTTTTGCAGCTAACTCAGTCGTCTTCACCTTCATTTTCCTGTTTGTTCATAATCTGGAAAAGAAAAACAAGCTTTCCTGCTTTTTCAGGTCCCAAATGATTTCTCGATTTTGGAATGAATTAGTCCAAAGGAAGAAAATATTCTTTCTACACTGGCAGAAGAAGCTACTGCCATTAAAAGTGAGATTATCACTTCAACAGTCTCTGAATCCAAGTGCTTAAGTCACTTCCACCAGTTCACTGGTGTGACTTTCTTTAAAACATCATCAACAAACATATATTTCTTGAATGGTTCTTATTCCCAAACTGGGTCTCTTTTATGGCCTGCTGCCATTATAGATTTTACCTTCCAGTGAGAGAATGGTATGGTAGAGCTCAAATCAATGAAAGCTACACTCAGAAAGACCTCAAGACTTCTGGAGTATGCTTCTCAAACAGTTTCACTTCTGTTTCTACTCCCTGTCCCTCCCTTCTCACGTTTATCTTCAGACTTCTTCTCCTTGTCCAGATCTATTCCTCCCCCAACAATTGTCTATTCATGGAACTTTTTGAATCTTTGCCCTTTTTAGAGAGAGGTAAGGGATTGACTCTGTGTATACAAATTTTCAGAGGGACAATAGGTTTGAGGTCTGTTATTTCTCACCTCTATTTATTTATTTTAAAACATTTTTGCTGTTAACAAGCATGTTATCTCTGGAGACACAAATCCACAGTCTGAGAACTGCAAAACTAAGCATCTCTGATGGTATCTTCTAGACTGAGCACTGAATCCCATTGGGTAGATCGAAAGATTAACCTAAATAATCTATACGGAAGCCTCTGGAATCCCATAGAATTGGGTCCCTAATCCATGAACTATTTGGAACTCATTTAGAAAACTTTTCTTAAACATTACATGAATATATTGTTTCATACTATAGAATTACAATTTATAATTCCTATTCCATGATGAGATACATTATAGCTCAAAGATATCTTAATTAAAACTATCTTTAGATAGGTTTTCTCCTCAAAAAGCATTTTATCAAAAAAATCTGATTTAAATAAAAAAAAGTTGTTTTTTTTTTAAATCCTTGATTTTTATCCACCCTGTTTATGCAGACATAGGCCTTTTCCTCACTACTAATGTAGACATAACATATACTGTTCAGTGGTTGATAATGTCAGATCCCTCTCCTGCTCAGTATCCTGAGCTGAAGTATTTGTCTTCCCAGTGTACAGGTTGCTTCCAGCATAGGTTGGTGAAGATTTTGAGGCAAATGCATGTTGCCTTTATTTTATAACTTGAGTCCATGTACCTGGAAAATAGTTGCTCAGAGAGGTGATAATGGGCTTTGCAGAGTGAATTTGTTCAGAAATACCCCATGTATGGTCTGTCATTGAATTGGAAATCCATTGATTATAACTCCCATTGCCGAGTAATGGCTGGTGATGATTATTCAGTGCCCTCCAGCTGTTCATTCTCTTTTGTTGTCACTAGAGAGCTAACATTGTGCAACTCCCAAATTAACAACATATTTCAGTAACAGCCATGCAACAAAATTTCATAGCTTCATATGCACTAACAATATACATACTTCGACAGATCAATGGGTTTCAGCAGATCTTGATCTTTCATATTATATGTGACATGGCATTCTTTGTATGAAATATATCATAATTATATGATGGGGTGAATGGGAGGGGGAGGGTACTGCTTAATTCCGGAGTGCCACAATACTGTTGAGATACTTTTGAGTAAGAGGTAACAATCTGTTGCAAGTTTCTCAGTGAAATCTGTATTTGCTTCTCCATTGTCAATGCAGCTGTCATTTTGGCAAGTTCAGCACACAGATCAAGGAATGTGGCCTTGTACATCCAAAAGTTGTGCAGCCAATGCTCATCATCCCAAAACCGTGAATGCCACCAACAAGTTTGAATTGATTGTCGCTATGTCCCACAGCAATCAGTTTTGCATAGAATCATGATGTCCCTCACTTCTATGCTTGCGGCTCTGCAAATACTACAGGATCGTGCACCTTGGCCTTGCAAAGCTCATGACAATAGTGCAGAGCCATGCAGGCTCCATGCTTCTGTGTGAGATGGCAGACAGTCAGGAGGGCCAAGCAGGTTTTTGGGTATAGAAAAAACGGTGCAGTCATAGACTTTAAGGTCAGAAGGGACCATTATGATCATCTAGTCTGACCTCCTGCACAATGCAGGCCACAGAATCTCACCTATCCTCTCCTGTATTAAACCTGTGTCTGAGCCGGCATATTTACCACTAATAGTCAAAGAGGAATTAATTGCCAAAATTAGGCTATCCCATTATACCACCCCCTCAACAAATTTATCAAGCTTAGTCTTGAAGCCAGATATGTCTTTTGCCCCCACTACTCCCCTTGGAAGGCCGTTCCAGAACTTCACTCCTCTGATGGCTAGAAACTTTGTCTAATTTCAAGTCTAAACTTCCTGATAGCCAGTTTATATCCATTTGTTCTTGTGTCCACATTGGTACTGAGCTTAAATAATTCCTCTCCCTCTCTGGTATTTATTCCTCTGATGTATTTAGAGAGAGCAATCATTATCTCCCCTCAGCCTTCTTTTGGTTAGGCTAAACAAGCCAAGCTCTTTGAGTCTCTTTTCATAAGACAGGTTTTCCATTCCTCGGATCATCCTAGTAGCCTTTCTCTGAACCTGTTCCAGTTTGAATTCATCCTTCTTAAACATGGGAGATCAGAACTGCACACAGTATTCCAGATGAGGTCTCACCAGTGCCTTGTATAACGGTTATGTATCAGTTTATGTATGGGATACATATAAAATCAGGGGATAAATTTAACAATGCTGTGACATTCTATATCTTGGGGGAGCATCATGGAACCCCCATATTCCTCATTTGTATATAATCTTGATCTTACCTTACAAGACATGCTTTATATGTATCCGGGGAAAGATTTCTGATCTGCTGAGTCATTTCTCTATCCATATATGTATATCATTAATGCATATGAAGTTATGAGAATTGTGTTATATGGTTCCCCAGTTTACAGCATGTTTTAGTGACAATCAGCCAGATATTAGCTCCCTAGAGGCAACAGCAAGGAAAGTAACCAACACCCGGGTAGGGTGTCAAGGAACCCATCAACAACCATTGTCCAGCAAGGGAGCTACAATTCAGTGACTCACCTGCATGAGGCCATACCAGGGGAATAGCTCAGCCTTGTCTGGAGACTCAGCAATGCCCCCAGACATGCCCTGGACTGGTGCTCCCCAAGCACGTAGGACTGAGAGTATAAAACAGACACAGGCCCAGCATGTGGCCACTTTCTCCTTCACCCACCTATGTTGCAAGCAACACTCTGAAGACTCCAACTGAGGGGACTGGCCCAGATTTCAAGGGTGAAATCTGTATATTAAGGACTGCAATATCCAGTGGGGTGAGGAAAAACTGCTTAGTCTAGTTGTTGCCCAGCCTAATAGAGTTGAGAGTTTAGACTGTGTGCTTATTTTATTTCTTTTGGTAACTAACTCTGACTTTTTGCCTATCACTTAATCTATCTTTTGTAGTCAATACATTTGTTTTGCTGTTTATCTTTACCAGTGAGTTTGTATGAAGTATCTGGCAAAACTGGCCAGGTTTGCAAAGGCTGGTGTAAATCCACTTTCCATTGATGAAGTGGTAAACCAGTTAATAAATTTGCACTGCTCCTCTTGATCACTGCAAGATGGTATATTCATGAGTACAGTGCTGGGAGCTGGGGGGATCTGGCTGGTGCCTCTCCCTGTGTGATTCATGAGTGGCTTTGGGAGCATTTATGCAATCTAGCTGGGTGGGGGAGTGCCACATGTGGTTGTGCTGAGTGATAACAGCACCTGGAGGGGTTTGCCTCTGGTCACTAACAAGGCATTGTGAGAGACAGCCCACGCTAGAGAGAGTTCCTGGGGCACAGCAGTCCCATAGTCCCAGGCTGCACCCTGGTGATCTCGTCACAAATGCTTATGGGAAGTTGATCTCATGATCACAGTCACCCCTGTGCAACCTGTTTGGGCCTCAGCATACAATGCCAAACCAAAGCTTTCCAAAATACAGTGCGGTGGACAGTGATGAGTTGCACAGTGGGATATCTATTCATGATGCACCACACTCTGAATTGATACAAGTGCTTCTGGTGAGTACCCTCACTGCCAAGACTAGGGGTATGGCTACACTTACGGTTTGCAGCGCTGGTAGTTTGCAGCGCTGGTCATCCAGCTGTGTAGGAGCAGCGCTGGTGTGTGGCCACACTCACAGCTACCAGCGCTGGTGTGTGGCCACATTTGCAGCATTAGCAGCGCTGTTGGGAGTGATGCATTATGGGCAGCTATCCCAGCATTCAAGTGGCCGCAACGTGCTTTTCAAAAGGGGGGTGGAGTGGGGTCTAGTGTGACAGGGAGCGGGGGGAGAGAGAGAGAGTGGATTTTTGGAGCCAACACTGTGTTTAGCTTCCTGCCTTGAAAAATCAGAACATGTTTTCAACCCCTTAGTCTTAACTCTTAATTGCAAACAGCCTGCAGCCAACACGACTCCCTGCTGTTTCGTTTCACTCCCTGCCTGCAATCTCATTTGATTGTTTACAGCCAGGTACAGATGATCACAGCAAACAGGAGCTCTGTTTGTTTTTTAGATAAGCAGCAGCAGCAACGGCGCTCCGCGCGGAGCTCGTTCACAACAAAACAAAGAGAGGCTGCATAACAAAACAAAGAGTAATTTAGTTAAAAGCATTCTGGGATACATCCTTATACCCTGGAGGCCAATCACAGCGCTGGTGTGTGGCCACACTTGATGACCAGCGCTGTAGCACCAGCGCTGGAATCCTTATTCCCCATCTGAGCGAGGTGTACTGCCAGCGCTGCAGCCAGGGAGTTGCAGCGCTGGAAGTGCCCTGCAGGTGTGGCCACTTACTAATTGCAGCGCTGGTGGAGGCTTTCCAGCGCTGCAAATCGCCAGTGTAGCCATACCCTAGGAGTCCCGTAGGCATGTGCACAAGTAACCGTAGCAACTCTGTGCTGACATAACTTGAGTTAACATACCCTTGTAGTGTAGATATGGCCTTAGGTATATGAAATGTTTGGGACAGGTAACAAGAAATTCCTAAGTATGAGAGTAGACCAAGATTCATTCAGATGTTTAGGCTCCAGCTTTTGTGGAACTGGCCTTATTGCACTCTAAAAGCTCAGAAACAAAGTGGCACATAAGAACAAAATATCATGTATTTATTAAAAAATTTTGACGTCAGGGTGTATAACTCATGTTTTTAGAATTCTTGTGGTTGTCAAGCTGTCTTGGGGTTGTAGATGTGTGTTCATTATATTTTGAAGGCCAAAATTATAAATGGGTTCAACAAAGAATTAGATCAGTTCCTCAGGATAGGTGGATCAGCTATTAGCTGAGATAATCAGGGATGCATCCCCATGCTCTGGGTGTCCCTAAACCTCTGACTGCCAGGTGCTGGGAGTGGACAATGGGATAGTTCACTCAGTGATTGCCTGTTCCCTCTGAAGCACCTGGCACTGGTTGCTGTCAGAAGACAGGATACTGAACGAGACGGACCATTGGTCTGATCCACTATGGCATTTCTAATGTACAGCAAAAATTACAATAGATTTTTGTCTTTGAGAAAGATGTTACATGAGATAGCATACTGCCTTTATTGAATATTTGAGAATCAAGTTCTACACACAAGCAATGGCATGCAGAAAAACGCTAACAGCTGGATTTAAAGCCAAAATAACAGTTACAAAAGGCAATCATCATTGGTGGATGTGATGTTGCACTCTATATGATTTTATGGAAGTATGCTGGTGAGTATGAATATAATGTAACTGAAATATGCTTCATGCAAAAGGTCTCTTGTAAGGTATCATTACAAATCTTATAATCTACTGAGTGTGGTCATCCTATTTGTATAAATTATCACTCTTGTATTTGAAACTAGAAATATAAAATATAACTCTGAGGGCTTATTGTAATTGATGCAAAGTGTGGACCATTAATCATAGAATATCAGGGTTTGAAGGGACCTCAGGAGGTCATCTAGTCCAACCCCCTTCACCACTCTCTGAGAGAAAAAGTTTTTCCTAAAATATCCAACCTAAACCTCCCCCACTGCAACTTGAGACCATTACTCCTTGTTCTGTCATCAGGTACCACTGAGAACAGTCTAGAGCCATCCTTTTTGGAACCCCCTTTCAGGCAGTTGAAAGCAGCTATCAAATCCCCCCTCATTCTTCTCTTCTGCAGACTCCCAGTTCCCTCAGCCTCTCCTCATAAGTCATGTGTTCCAGGCCCCTAATCATTTTTGTTGCCCTCCGCTGGACTCTTTCCAATTTTTCCACATCCTTCTTGTAGTGTGGGGCCCAAAACTGGACACCAGTGTCGAATAGAGGGGAACGATCACATCCCTCGATCTGCTGGCAATGCCCCTACTTATACAGCCCAAAATGCTGTTAGCCTTCTTGGCAACAAGGGCACACTGACTCATATCCAGCTTCTCGTCCACTGTAACCCCTAGGTTCTTTTCTGCACAACTGCTTCCTAGCCATTCGGTCCCTAGTCTGTAACAGTGAATGGGATTCTTCCGTCCTAAGTGCAGGACTCTGCACTTGTCCTTGTTGAACCTCATCAGGTTTCTTTTGGCCCAGTCCTCTAATTTGTCTAGGTCCCTCTGTATCCTATCCCTACCCTCCAGCGTATCTACCACTCCTCCAAGTTTAGTGTCATCTGCAAACTTGCTGAACGTGCAGTCCATGCCATTCTCCAGATCATTAATGAAGATATTGAACAAAACCGGCCCCAGGACCAACCCTTGGGGAACTCTGCTTGAAACCGTCTGCCAACTAGGCATGGAGCCATTGATCACTACCCGTTGAGCCCGACGATCTAGCCAGCTTGCTATCCACCTTATAGTCCATTCATCCAGCCCATACTTCTTTAACTTGCCGGCAAGAATACTGTGGGAGACCGTATTAAAAGCTTTGCTAAAGTCAAGGAATAACACATCCACTGCTTTCCCCTCATCCACAGAGCCAGTTATCTCCTAATAGAAGGCAATTAGGTTAGTCAGGCATGACTTGCCCTTGGTGAATCCATGCTGACTGTTCCTGATCACTTTTTCCTCTCCTCTAAGTGCTTCAGAATTGATGGTGGTTCGGAATCTTGATGGCTCCCATTAACCAGGACAATTTTCTGTGGATGGCTCTGTTTACTTGTGAGTCTTCCTGTATACCTGTGTGCTGGCAAGTGAGTAGTGAAGTCTTTGGGTATGGCTACACTTGCAGCTGTACAGCGCTGGGAGTTAAACCTGTCTTCGTACAGCTGAGTAGGGAAAGCGCTGCAGTCTGGCCACACTGACAGCTACCAGCGCACTGTCGTGGCCACATTTGCAGTATCTGCAGCGGCATTGGGTGTGGTGCATTATGAGCAGCTATCCCAGCATTCAAGTGGCTGCAATGTGCTTTTCAAAAGGGGGTGGGGTGGAGTGTGACAGGGAGTGTGAGGGAGAGAGAGTGTGGATTTTTGGAGCCGACACTGTCAGCACCCTGCCTTGCAAGTTCCGACCCCCTCCCGCACCCCTCTCTCACTCACTGAAAGCAAACAGCAGCTGTTTGTTTCCTCAGAGACCAGATAAGCAGCCGCTGCCGAAACTGACCCCCCCTTTCTCCCTTCCGCCGCGCTGCTTCTCTCTTCAAGTCCCCTCCCTCCCCCTCTCTTCAAGCAAACACTAGCTGTGGGCATTCCAAAGGGAGCCCCCCTGCCTCTGCTCGTTCACAGCAAACAGTAGCTGTATTTGTTTTTTTGATAAGCAGCTCCGGGAGCCCGGAGTTCACAACAAAACAAAGAGTGGGACCTTTACTTAAAAGGATTATGGGAAGCTTCCAGAGGTCAGTTACAGCGTACTAAGATTATTCCCTGTTTACACTGGCGCCCCAGCGCTGCAGCAGCAGCGCTATACTCTTTATTCCTCTCGTCGAGGTGGAGTACAAGCAGCGCTGTAGCCACGGAGATACAGCGCTGTATGTGCCTTGCCAGTGTGGACGGGGAGTGAGTTACAGTGCTATAAAGCCACCAACAGTGCTGTAACTCTCAAGTGTAGCCAAGGCCTTACAGTGATATGTGATCCTGTCACCTGAACTGGAATCCATCTTTAACCTGGTGTCTTTCCATTGAGAAGGAGGGGATGGAAACCCAGAGAGGGACAAAGGATTCCTGCCTTATGCAAAAGATGTATAAAGGGGTGGAACAGAACAAAGATGGGAGAGGAGCCATCGTGAAGAATCCCCTAGCTACCACCTGAGCTGGAACAAGAGCTGTACCAGGGGAAAGTATTGTTTCCAGGCCTGGAAGGTGTCCAGTCTGAGGAAAAATCTTACTGAAGCCTCTCTAAGGGTGAGATTATCTGTATTCAGTTTGATTAGACATAGATTTGCACATTTTATTTTATTTTGCTTGGTGATTTACTTTATGTCTGTTACTACTTGGAACCACTTAAATCCTACTTTCTGTATTTAATAAAATCACTATTTACTTATTAATTGTCCCAGAGTATGTATTAATACCTGGGGGAGCAAACAGCCGTGTATCTCTCTCTATCAGTGTTATAGAGGGCGAACAATTTATGAGTTTACCCTGCATAAGGTTTATACAGGGTAAAATGGATTTATTTGGGTTTAGACCCCATTGGGAGTTGGGCATCTGAGTATTAAAGACAAGCACACTTCTGTTAGCTGCTTTCAGGTAAACCTGCAGTTTTGGGGCAAGTAATTCAGACCCTGGGTCTTTGTTGGAGCAGACGGGAGTGTCTGGCTCAGCAAGACAGGGTGCTGGAGTCCTGAGCTGGCAGGGAAAACAGGAGCAGAGGTAGTCTTGGGACATCGGTTGGCAGGTCCCAGGGGGGTTTCTGTGATCCAACCCATCACTGTGAATTAAATGAAAACAAAGTTTTGAGACCAGGCCAGAAATTCAGTCAGACTGGAAGTCAGATGATCCAACAGAATAAACAACTCTTAAAAATAAGAAGAAAAAGTTAGACTTAAAAATTGAAAATTAGAAATCACAGTAAAAAACATAGTACAATAATAGAAACACAGATGTCATTGCTAAAACTACTAGCAAGTACTTACTTATACATATTTTCAATAAGTATTTGTTAAAATATAAATTTAATAGCCCAGTGACATGCATCTGCACAATAACAAAGCTAAATGATGAAGTGCTAAGAGTAATTCAGGGAATCCCAGCAGCAGATAAGACAAATTTGTGAACTTTGATGAGACTTTATGCAATCAGATACACCGATCAGGGATTCTTTGTTTCCGAGGGTATATGTAAAATGTTTCACTGAATTAAGTCTCCTGCAGCACTTCAGTAGGTTACATTAGACTGAGCAGCTGCAGTGACTAGGCATTGCCTGTGCCTTTAAGAAAAGCCATTGGGATGCCTGTGCTTGTAAGAACCCAGCCCTGGGAAGCCCATGCTAACAGGTACTGTCTGTGGGAGGCGAAATAAAGCCCGCCCCCCCCGCCCCATTTTTTGCAAACACTGGTGTCTCAGTCCACCAGGGTAACTGTTACCCCCTGTGCTGGGGTTTTGCCCTCTGGCAGCGCCTCACCTCTAGGCTTAACCCTGGCTCCTTCTCTCTCCCCATCCCTGATTTTCCCCTTCAGCCCCTATCCTAACCCTACCTGCAGCTGCTTGACCCCCCTTACCAGTCAATTTCCGCCCCCTGCTCAGACCTTGGCTACCCGTCTCCTCCGATTTGCCCCCTTTGCCCCTTTTAAAAAGCAGTCTGCAGACTCCTATGCCAAGTAAGAGTAGGGTGAAGGCCAGTGGCTTCAGCAGATGTTACTGAGCATACTCAGTGCACCCTAAGTAGCAAATTCCTAAAGATAGCCATTTCTCACACTACACCATTGCTGTTGTAAAGTGCTGATCTGAAAGTGCTATGCGAGAGCTCCATATTAGATTGTCACATTTTCTAGTATTGATACTGCGGCTTGTGCTCCATCACTGGCCCACTTATCTTCTTGGCCCTTCCTGATGCCTTGGAGCATGAGGGAAAGTAACACTTCAGTCAGAGATTGAAAAATGTATTGCTGTGATATGGATGTTTCTTGTTTAGCATCTATGAGTTTGCCTTCCTTGAAGGAGAGGAAAAGCTTTAGAGGGCTGGGAAGACACTGTCCCTGTTTTCTCAATTCCTACAATTTCTTAAAGGGCTGACCTGCTTTCAGGAGAGAGAAGCTAGGGAGACTTGCCTGCAGCAGAAGGGAATGGTAGAGCAAAGCCCAGGCTGCTGATTATCAATGGCAATGAAACTGGTTGTAGCACTCCTTGCTTCTCCGTTCCCCACCCATTCACCTGTCATAGGTATTTATTTGATGGGGGTGTGCTTGTCTTCAATTCCTCCCCCCCATATTTACCCCTGGTTGGATGGACTGAGGGTTTGCTTCCTTTCTGCTCAGGCTGGCAGTGGTGGGCGTTCACCACTAGCATTTGTTCTTCCCCGCCTTTTTGAAGTACTTTGGAGGTAACTTTACTTGATCCCACATCTACTCCAAGGTGGATATAGGGTACCCTTAGTGTTTTCTTCTGTCTTACAGCTGCCCAAGTGGCTACTCCCTGTTACCTCTTTTCACCTTCTCACTGCCATTGTTGCTGCTAACCTGAAGGAACTCTAGGGAGCTCTTTTAGACATCCTAGGGGGGAATGGTACTCATTTTCTAAGTGCATGCTGATCCTCCAGTTAGATGAAAAATCCCGTATTGGATTAACAACACTGAGCCTCCATTCTGTTTAAGAAAGGACAATCAGGGGGAAAGTGAATGCTGCAGTTCACGTGCAGGTTCTGAGAACATCTATATAGGAAGAGGCAGTGCTCAGATATTGTACTTCTTAGCAATAGAAGCTTTTGGCAACATATTCTGACCAGGTTTGATGGTTTGTCCCTAGATTCTATTGCTACTGTCCTCCTGAAAGTACACAGCTTTAGTGGCTGCTGTCAGCAACCATGAGCTGCAAAGAGTCTAAAACAGTCACAGACAATGTTCCCTCTAATTTTTTACATCCACGTGCGGAATTAATTTTATGTGCACAATATTGAGGTGATGGGTGGCAGGGTGGGGATGGGAGGAAGAGGGTTGGGTGCAGGAGGTGAGGGCTCTGGCTAGGGGTGAAGGTTCTGGGGTGGGGCTGGAGATGAGGAATTCGGGGTGCAGGAGGGGGCAGAGGATTGGAGTGTAGGCTCTGAGGTGAGGCGAGGGATGAGGGGTTTGAGGTTTAGGCTGTTCTGGGGCTGTGGTGGGGAGAGAGGACTTCCCCCATCACTCTCTCACTGCAGCAGCTTGGGGCCGGGGGAGGGGCACCTCTCCCTGGCAGCTACGGTGGACCTGGGCTGGGGGACCTAAATAGCCTGCTGCGTGGCCACACACCTTATAGGGAACTTATTTCCTTACGAAGCTCTGTTCCAGAAGTGCTGCAAGCTGAAGTTAGCATCAGAATTGTACCCCTTGCAGAGGGATTTTAGTCTTATCACCTTCCACTGCTGTCCTATTGTATCTTAGAAATTAAAAATTGCTCAAGGAGATATTGTAGGGAATTTTGCTACTTTGAGCCTCAATTTTTTAGGTTCTAGTTTGTTTTGTGAAAGAACCTGATGAGCTGAATGTCAAAAAAAAGGAGGGGAACAAAACATTCCAGCTACACTGGAGTGGTTATGACTAGAGTAGGGTGAAAGTTTTTTGGTTTTGGAGTAATAGTTTATTTGCAAAAAACATGCAGTATTGGGTCAACAGAAACTATTCAGCAAATTTGTGTCAAATTTCCAAATAGTTTTGGCCTTTTTTTTTCTTTGAGACTTAAATACCAGTCATAAAATGACGGTAGGAGAAGGAGGTGCCCTCCTTTATAACCTTTCTAACCTTACCAGGCCCAGTGACTATTCATTGCCATTCATAGTGGCAATTCATAGAAAGTTACTGCTTGCAGCATTCTGTACAGGCCAGTGTTCCTGAAGATGTGTGCATCATGCATCTTCCCGGACGACCCTGCGTTTCACTGATATCAATGCAGGGTCATCCAGGAAGATGCATGATGCACACATCTTCAGGAACACTGGCCTGTACAGAATGCTGCCAGCAGTAACTTGCTTTCCAGACCAGAAGATTCTAATAGGGGGCGGGGTGTTGAAAGGTCCATAGCAATCCTGGGAGACCCAGTGTACCCCTTACTCCCATGGTTCATGAAGCCTTATATGGGAAACCTGGACAGAAGCAAGGAGTGATTCAACAATAGGCTGAGCAGGTGCTGGATGACCATAGAATGTGCCATTGGCAGATTAAAAGCAAGGGTGCATCTTCTGCATATGTGTGGCTTCAGACTGGTTACCTATGCTGCTCACCTGTGTGCTGCTTTGGTCCCTGTACAAGTGATTGCAGATTGGCACAGGAAACTTTCCTACAATGAGGGAAGGAACAAAGCACCTCTCGCCAACAAACCTTCAGCATAGGATTGGCGAGTACCTCCAGAAAAGTTTCCTAGAGATTTCTCTGGAGGATTCCTGTGAAATCTCGGTGTGCATTAACACATTGTTCTACAGGGCCCCCACTGTGTAGCTGCATAGGAGAATGTGAAGCATACCCAAACACAGCTAGTTTTGTACATGTCTATTCCTTCTGCTAGAATATACAAAAAGGACAGCTCTACCTCATATAACCAAGCAGCATGAACTGAAAAAGAACATTTACTGGAGCTCTCCTCTCCTGCATCATGCACTCCAGAGATGAACTGCTGGAATTGGCTAGAACCCACTAGAGTAGAAAAGATGTCTTGACTCGCCATGCCACCAGACGACCCTGCCGTGTGCTCCACGTCATCCTCCAACTCGATCTTCTCATCCACGACTTTGTCCTCTGTGTTGAGACCACTGTCTCCAGCCCCACCGAAGTATCTACGGGGCTCTTGGCAGTGAAGGTGGGTTCGCCACGGAGGATGGCATTCAGCTACTTATAGAAGTGGCAGGTCTTTGATGCAGCACCAGAGCGACGGTCTGACTCGCTTGCCTTCTGCTCCTTTATCTCAACTCCTTTAACTCAGTTCCTCTATCTTTGCACGGCACTGGTGTGTGTCCTATTCGTAGCCCTTACCCAACATGCCATGAGAAATATGACCATAGATACTGAAGTTCCTATGCCTGGAGCGGAGCTGAAACTGCACAGCCTCCTCTCCCTACAGTGCCAGCAGATCCAACAACTCAGGTGTGTTCCAAGCAGGAGAGCATTTGCTGTGTGGAGCTCCTGTGATCAGCTGGGAAGATATGAGCTGTCCACACTAAGCAAACAGGAAGTGGATTTTCAAAAATTCCCAGGTCTTTTAAGGGGGAGGGGTGGATGCCTATGTACCTGGATGCAGGGTAGTGGAGTTCAAACCACTGACCAAAACCGTCAGATGAGCATTGTGGGACACCTCTTAGAGGCCATTTACAGTGACCTAACCAAGCACAGTGTCTACACTGACACTTTGTCAATACGACTTCGCCACAAAAAGCTCTACGCCTCTTGTCAAGGTGGTTTTATTTAGTGGACAAAGCAGGAGAGTTTTTTTGTTGGTGGAAGGAGCTTTGTAGTTTGTACACCTCGAAGCAGCACCGATTTAGCCCGTAATGAAGACAAGCTCCAGAATATCCAATAGACCAGTGGCTAGGGTATTGCCTGAAAATGTCAGAGACTCAAGTTCCAATCCATTCTCCACATCTGGCAGAAGAGGGAATTGAATGCACAGTTCCCACATCCCAGGTGAGTGCCCTAATCACTGGGCGAAAGATTATAAAGAGACTACTATCTACAGCTGTTTTGTGACTCTAGTGACCAATTAAAAATGCTGGAGATAACATTTTGGGTAGAACATTTTAATTCAAGCAGAAATGGATTTCTTCAATTCACTAAATTTTTTTTGTAGCTTTCAGAATTGGTTCAACTCAAACCGAATTATTTGCCGAGCACTGTGAGGGGAAATAGGCTTTGGCTTTCTGGATTAATTCTACTCAAATGACTTTATGCTTGGGAAACCAATGGTCTGTTGCTTGTCCTGATTTGAAACTTTAGGAAGAGAAATACAAGCTCTTGTCACTTGGGTATTTTCTAAACAAAGCTCAAGCTCATTAGCGTAAAGCTAATAGATGAAATGAGCTTGATTTCTGGTGTCTATGAAATATGATTCTCCCTTCTTAGTTTGGTGTCTGTCTATTTTGAAACTTCTGTATATTACTCCTGGGGCAATTTTGCGCTAACTTCTGTCTACAGCTACCTAGGCTTCTCTAACTTCAGAATGTATAAGGCCAGAACACTCCAGTAGATCATCTAATTTGGGCTCCAATATATCACAGCTCCTTAAATTTCACCAGGTTACCCCTGTATTGAGCCCTATAACTTATATTTGACTAAAGCACAGCTTCTATCAGCTGGCAGCAGACCCTAGTGGATCATATGCCAGTTAAGGATAGTAGACATGCTCCCTGTGCCAGTAGCTGTGAGAAGGGAGGCATAGGAACCTGTTATATTGGCCCTACACCTGCTGGGACTCCCTGTCCTTGGGAAGTTCCCAGTAGGCAACTTGCAGGTGGCTTCCCCTCCCTTTTGGCCCCCTACGCAATTCAAAGGGAGCATAATAGGCCCACAGTATTACTTGTTGTCTCTTGATCTTTTGAAATGTTCGGCTGTCAGACAAAAGTTTAGACATCAGTATTGCTTTACGTGAATTCACCCGCTTTGTGCTTTGGCCAGTGGCATTCCCCAGTGCAGTGCAAACTATTTTAATTGTGCTGGACTCAGCCACGTCAAATTAATACAAACTATTGGTGAAGAAACCTGAATCAGAGCCATTATCAAGGAATGGGAAGATGGAACGATCAATGCCTTTATTATTAATGCTCTAGCGGTGATACTCTGAAAAGTGAATAGAAGAATGTCATTTTGGAGCTCCATCTTTGTCTCAATGGCTCAAACTAGCCAAAATCATAGTAAAAAGATGGGAGTTTTTTGGCAGTCTGCAAACTCATCCTGAGATGTTAATTCAAGCTGTGTTCTCTCTGGCTTGTGACACTGGTAATGAAGCATAAGTTTTGTAATCAGAATGTAGTTAACAATTCTGTGGAAACATGAGGCGGCATAGAATCCTGCTGACTCTGTTAGCTGTGTTGGTTCTGTAGTGTGAACAAAAATAAGAAGTATCAGAGGGGTAGCCGTGTTAGTCTGGATCTGTAAAAAGCAACAGAGTCCTGTGTCACCTTATAGACTAACAGAGTATTGGCGCATAAGCTTTTGTGGGTGAATACTCATTTTGTCAGTAATAAAAGGCGCAAATCTATGTCTAATCAAACTGAATACAGATAAATCTCACCCTTAGAGATGCTTCAGTAAGTTTTTTCCTCAGACTGGACACCTTCCAGGCCTGGGCACAATTCTTTCCCCTGGTATAGCTCTTGTTCCAGCTCAGGTGGTAGCTAGGGGATTCTTCATGATGGCTCCTTTCCCATCTTTGTTCTGTTCCACCCCTTTATATATCTTTTGCATAAGGCGGGAATCTTTTGTCGCTCTCTGGGTTTCCACCCCCTTCTTCTCAATGAAAAGACACCTGGTTAAAGATGGATTTCAGTTCAGGTGACATGATCACATGTCACTATAAGACACAGGAAGACTTACAAGTAAAACAGAGCCATCCACAGACAATTGTCCTGGTTAATGGGAGCCATCAAGATTCCGAACCACCATTAATGGCCCACACTTTGCATAAATTACAATAGGCCCTCAGAGTTATATTTTATATTTCTAGTTTCAGATACAAGAGTGATAATTTATACAAATAGGATGACCACCACACTCAGTAGATTATAAGCTTTGCAATGATACCTTACAAGAGACCTTTTGCATGAAGCATATTCCAGTTGCATTATATTCATACTCATCAGCATACTTTCATAAAATCATATAGAGTGCAACATCACAGTATATTTCTTGTTTAAGAACAGTTTGGTTGAGAGTGAAGTTCATAGAAGGTAAAATGACTTGTTTTCCAAAATCTAAAACAATGGAATTGGGTTATGCTGGTCTTATACTTTTTTCAATATTACTACAACAGTATATCTGTAACAGAACTAATACGGCCTGATTAAAAATGCACATATTTCCTATTTTCCTAAACAAAGATATGTACTCTTGCAGGTTGTTAATGAATACTTTGAGTGTTTGTTGATTCCTGGCTGGATTAATAATTTGCACCTTGTTTTCAGCTTCGAGCTCAGAATCAGGTGCTGAAAAAAGGTGTCGTGGATGAGCAAGCAAATTCTGCTTCTCTGAAGGTACAAGTTAAAAAGTCTTCTATTTAATTGCACTCTTGTCAAACTGTATGATCAGATGGTGAAGTTTTGCAGATCTGCTTTGTGGTTAAGTGGATGTAGCTAATTGTAACAAAGGATTGATTCAGTAAGAATTTCCCATCTGCAACTATTCTGTTCCTGATGCGGTATGGTGGGCATTTACAATACAGTCACCAGGAAGTGTTCATCTGACTGTGTAAAAGGAAGAATTACGCACTCGCAGCATGCTTTGTGTAGACTTAAGGAATCTAAACTCTTTTGCTAAAAACAATCCATATGTGCGTTTAGGTTGTCTACAAATGAACAAAGCCATTTGTGTTGAATTTTTTTAGATTTTGTATAATTACTATTATTCCTTTGTGATTTTTTTTTAATATTAGTCACTTTTTTTATAATGCTTGTGCTGAAATTGTAGTGGATTGATGAAACTTTTATGCTAATTAAGGAACAACTGAAGATGAAGGACCAATCATTGAGAAAACTGCAACAAGAAATGGACAGTTTGACATTTCGAAATCAACAGCTTGCAAAGAGGGTGGAACTGCTTCAGGATGAACTTGCTTTCAGTGAAGCCAAGGGCAAGAAGAACAAGGTAGGCTTCAAATTAAAACAATTTACTTAAAGAAAAATGTCCTGGCTTTCCATCACTGGTCTTGTTTTTATCAGCATCTTAGTAAGAGACATAAAACAATGTCCTTCACTTCTTCTTTTCTGCATTTCTATCCCCATGTATATTTTTGTGCCATATATACTGTATGGAAACTTTCTAGCAGTAACAAATTGGTAGAGCATTGCTTCACCACTTGATAGTATCTAATAATAAAGAAATTTAATTTAAAATAAATGAACATACGTTGTAAAACAAGCAATAGGGAATGCCCCGAATTTAGTGTGTATACAATACAAACCTAATGTTTAACTATATAAACTTAGACTTTTGTCTATCGACTTGTACCACACACTTTTGTGGTCCCTTCTAACCCCGTGATTCTATGCAAATCTGTAAACTGTGTGGACTGGGGTAGGCAACCTATGGCACGTGTGCTGCCAGCTGATTTTTCAGTGGCACTCACTGCCCAGGTCCTGGCCGCCAGTCCAGGGGCCTCTGCATTTTAATTTAATTTCAAATGAAGCTTCTTAAACATTTTAAAAACCTTATTTACTTTACATACAACAATAGTTTAGTTATATGTTATAGACATAGAAAGAGACCTTCTAAAAACGTTAAAATGTATTACTGGCACGCAAAACCTTAAATCAGAGTGAATAAATGAAGACTTGGCACACCACTTCTGAAAGGTTGCCGACCCCTGGTGTAGACCATGGTTTCCTATGATTTGATGAGTAGGAATATAGGAATTTATACTGGATCAAACTGAGTCCATCTGGTCCAGTATCCTGTCTTTGACAGTGGCCAATACCAGATGCTTCAGAAAAAAGTGTAAGAACCCTGAAATAGATACATGGCGTGGGAATCTGCCCCCTCTGCAGATTAAATTTCTGACTGGTTTTTAGTAGATTTACTTAATCCCTGAAGCATGAGGTAAATATCCTTTCCAAAATTTTAATCATCAATTGATAATTCTGTATGGGAATCAAGAATATTCAAGTTGATATCTTGAGTTGATACAGTTTACTTAGAATTATGTAAGGTGTATGAATATTTAATTTTTCCCCCTCCAGTGTGCATTAGTGTACATTTATCAACACTGAATTTCACTTACTTATTTCCTTTCCACATCTTTAATAAGTATATTAAACAACATGGAACCTAGTACAGAACCTTGAGTCACCCCACTCTGAATCTTTTGCATGACAACTGACCTTTTATTCCTATTTATATCTTTCTGTCTCCTAGCCAGTTTGATTGAAAACAGTACTTTGACTCTCACCCCATGACTATTTAGATTCTTTGGTAGCCTCTTCTGCCAGGATGAACTGACTTAAATCATCTGTTTTGTATTTGTACTTTTTTTAGTTTATTTTTAAACAAAAGTTAATTCTCATTAGTTGGTAACCATTAAAACATGTTGATTTGCACCTGAGTATAGCCTTTTCACTAAATTTAGTGAATTCTTTTTACTAAACAGGATACACTATATTATGCAAATTTATTTAAGCAATTGTATAGCTTAATTTAACTTATTCAGAGTGTTAACAGTTACATTTTTTTAAATGGTGAATGATGCATTTCTTATTTACTAGATGATTCTTGTTTGACTCGGGACTTGTGTCAAAGCCTGTTTGGATGAAAATTCAGATTCAATTACAAATGCACAAAACCAGCGTTTTAATTTTTGTATTGAATAAAACTTCTTAAGTGCTGAAAACATAAGAATTTTTTAAAAACATGCTTTGCATTTAAAATTAACCTTTTTAAACAAAGGAAATATCTGTAGCTAATGAATTGAAGTGATTGTTTCTGGTCAACATGTTCTTCAAGATTTTACAGATTGTAGAGCTCACCCTCTCACAAGATTGAAAGAGTAAAACAAGCTTTTCTGCTTTTTCAACTGATTTCTTAACGCTGACTGAACTAGTCATTTGAGCTGAACTAGTTAAATAAACTCAAATGAAGAAAATATTTTCTCTGCACTTGCAGAAGAGGCTATTTCAAAAGTTGGTTTAGCAAATCAACAAACTCTGTTTCCAGGTGCGTAGCCCACCAGTTTAGTGGTTGACTTCTGGTAACAATTCACAGCAAACATTGCTTAGTATTTTTTTTTGTATTTAATTTACATAATCTTAATACATTATAATAAATTTAGGCTTTACCTTATGCTATCAGTTTTAAAAAACATTGATTTTTATCCACCCTGTGTTGTATGGAACCTCGTCAAAGGCCTTTTAAAGTCTAAATGAACTACATCAGCTAGTTTTCCTTCATCTATTACTTTATTGACACCTTCAGTGAAGTCTAAAAGTTTAGTGAGACATGATTTTTCCTTTGCTAAGACCATATTGCTTAGACCTATCATACCATAATCTTCCAGATGTTCTGTTCTGCTTATAATTATCATTTCAACCAATTGGTCAGGTACATATGTAAGGCTTTACTGGCCTCTAGTTCCTCAGATCACTCCAAGAGCCTTTTAAAAATATAGGTACAACCTTTCCTATCCTCCAGTCCTCTGGAACAGTGGCTGTTTAATAGGAGCTTAGCCATTTCATCCTTAAGTGCCGCCTTATCTTTTGGATGTATACAATCTATGCCTGTTGGCTTATCACCTTTCACATTATTATTTTGCTGCAGTACCACCTCTTCTGAAACCTGAATTTCTGAGAGTAGCTGATCTTCGTTATGAGAAAAGAGCAGGTCTGGGGTAGGTGTTTTCTCAGTGGTGAAATCTGATACAGAGAAATCACTTAGCTTCTCATTAGTGTGCTTATCGTCCATAATTGCTCCATTTAGCTCCGGTGATTCAACACACACACCCATTCTTTCACAAGCTTTATGTTTCTGATATACTTAAATCTGTTTTTACATCTTTTGTTATTTGTTCCTCAAAATACATTTTGGCCCTTCTAATTTCCCTTTTACTTATTGCCAGCTGTGATTTATGGCTTCCATCAGTTCAGACTTCCAAATTTTGAAGGATTGCAGTTTGCTTCTAATAGCCTCTCAGACCTTACCATTTACATTGCCTTCGAGGTTCCCATTTTGTTCAACAACCGGAATGTATTATGACACTCCATTATTGTTTAGTTAAGTAGCATCCATACCACTTCTTAAGGTTTTTACTTCCCTTACTTTTAAAGCCATTTTGACTAACTATATTTTATTGAAATCTTCCTTTCAAAGTTCAGTGTCATTGTCACTTTTTGGTAACCTGCCTGCCCCAGGATATAGCATTTAATTGTGTTGTAGGCCTGGTCTACACTATAATTTTAGGTCTAATTTAGCAGCATTACCTCGATTTAATCCTGCACCCGTCCACACGATGAAGCCCTTTTTTCGACTTAAAGGGCTCTTAAATTCAATTTCTTTACTTCACTTCTGAGGGGATTAGCGCTGAAATCGGCCTTGCCTGGTCGAATTTGGAGTAGTGTGGACTTCTATAAATTCGACAGTATTGGTCTCCGGGAGCTATCCCAGAGTGCTCCATTGTGACTGCTCTGGACAGCGCTCGCAACTCAGATGCACTGGCCAGGTAGACAGGTAAAGTCCCGCAAACTTTTGAATTTCATTTCCTGCTTGGCCAGCGTTGTGAGCTGATCAGCACAGGTGACTATGCAGAGCTCATCAGCAGAGGTGACAATGAAGTCCCAGAATAGCAAAAGAGCTCCAGCATGGACTGAAGGGGAGGTATGGGACCTGATCGCTGTATGGGGAGACGAATCCAGTAAATGAAATGCCAAAGCATTTGAAAAAGTCTCCAAGGGCATGAAAGACAGAGGCTATAACAGGGACTCGCAGCAGTGCTGCATGAAAATTAAGGAGCTCAGGCAAGCCTACCAAAAAAACAGAGAGGCAAATGATCGCTCCGGGTCACAGCCCCAAACATGCAGCTTCTGTGATGAGCTGCATGCCATTCTAGGGGGTGCAGCCACCAGTACCCCAACCCTGTGCTTTGACTCCGTTAGTGGAGTAGGACGCAACACAGAAGTGGGTTTTGGGGACGAGGAAGATAGCTCACAGCAAGGGAGCGGAGAAACAGGTTTCCCCAACAGCCAGGATCTGTTTCTCACCCTGGACCTGGAGCCAGTAACTCCTGAACCCATCCAAGGTGGGCTCCTGGACCCTGTAGGCAGAGAAGGGACCTCTGGTGAGTGTATCTTTGTAAATATTAGACATGGTTTAAAAGCAAGCGTGTTTGATTAATTTGCCCTGGCATTTGTGGCCAGTACAGCTACTGGAAAAGTCTGTTAACGTGTCTGGGGATGGAGCAGAAATCCTCCAGGGACATCTCCATAAAGCTCTGCTGGATGTACTCCAAAAGCCTTTGCAAAAGGTTTCTGGGGAGGGCAGCCTTATTCCGTCCTCCATGGTAGGACACTTTACCAGGCCAGTAGCACATAGTCAGGAATCATTGCAGAACAAAGTATTGCAGCATATGGTCCCGGTGTTTGCTGGCATTTAAACAACATCCGTTCTTTCTCTCTGTGTTATCCTCAGGAGAGTGATATCATTCATGGTCACCTGGTGGAAATAGGGTGGTTTTATTAAGCGGACATTCAGCGGACATTCAGAGGTGCCCGTTCCTGCTGGGCTGTTTGCCTGTGGCTGAACAGAAATGTTCCCCACTGTTAGCTATGTGGTGGGGGGAGGGGTGAATCCATCACAATGCAACCTTGTAATGAAAGCACATGTGCTATGTAATATTAATAGCAAGGTTTACCGTGAAAGTTTACCTGTTGTTCTATAAAATTTGTCTTTTTAACTTCCACTCTCCCTTTTTTTTTTCCTCCACCAGCTGCATATGTTTCTCCTTCCCAGAAGCTAGCAAAGATTAGAAGGTGATAAAAATGCACTCGGGATGAAATGTTCTCTGAGCTCATGCTGTCCTCCCACACTGACAGAGCACAGCAGAATGTGTGGAGGCAGACAGTGTCAGAGTACAGGAAAGCGCAATATGAACACGAGGAGAGGTGGCGGGCTAAAGAGAGTAAGTGGCGGGCTGAAGGTGATAGGTGGTGACAGAAGGCAGGAGTCAATGCTCAGGCTGTTGGAGCATCAAACTCATATGCTCCAGCGTATGGTTGAGCTGCAGGAAAGGCAGTAGGAGCACAGACCGCCACTACAGCCCCTGTGTAACCAACCGTCCTCCCCAAGTTCCATAGCCTCCTCACCCAGATGCCCACGAACGTGGTGTGGGGGCCTCCGGCCACCCAGCCACTCTACCCCAGAGGATTGCCCAAGCAACAGAAGGCTGGCCTTCAATAAGTTTTAAAGTGCAGTGTGGCCTTGTCCTTCCTTCCTCCCCCACCCCTCCTGGGCTACCTTGGCAGTTATCCCTCTCTTTGTGTGATGAATTAATAAAGGATGCATGAATGTGAAGCAACAATGACTTTATTGCCTCTGCAAGCGGTGATTGAAGTGGGGAGAGGAGGGTGGTTAGCTTACAGGGAAGCAGAATGAACCAAGCAGGGGGTTCATCAAGGAGAAACAAACAGAACTTTCACACCATAGCCTGGCCAGTCATGGAAACTGGTTTTCAAAGCTTCTCTGATGCGCACCACACCCTCCTGGACTCTTCTAACCACCCTGGTGTCTGGCTGCATGTAATCAGCAGACAGGCGATTTTCCTCAACCTCCCACCCTGCCATAAATGTCTCCCCCTTACTCTCTCAGATTTTGTGGAGTGCACAGCAAGCAGTAATAACGATGGGAGTATTGGTTTCTCTGAGGTCTGTCTGAGTCAGTAAACAGCGCCAATGCACTTTTAAACGTCCAAATGCACATTCTACCACCATTCTGCACTTGCTTAGCCTACAGCTGAACAACTCCTGATTACTGTCCAGAGTGCCTGTGTATGGCTTCATGAGCCATGCCATTAAAGGGTAGGCTGGGTCCTCAAGAATAACTATAAGCATTTCAACATCCCCAATGGTTATTTTCTGGTCTGGGAAGAAAGTCCCTTCCTGCAGCTTTTGAAACAGACCAGAGTTCCTGAAGATGCTGCATCATGTACCTTTCCCGGCCATCCCACGTTGATGTTGGTGAAACGTCCCTTGTGATCCACCAGTGCTTGCAGCACCATTGAAAAGTACCCCTTTCGGTTTATGTACCTGCTGGCTTGGTGCTCCGGTGCCGGGATATGGGTTCCGTCTATCGCCCCACCACAGTTAGGGAATCCCATTGCAGCAAAGCCATCCACTATGGCATGCACATTTCCCACAGTCACTACCCTTGATAGCAGCAGCTCTTTGATTGCGTTGGCTACTTGGATCACAGCAGCCCCCACAGTAGATTTGCCGACTCCAAATTGATGCCCAACTGACAGGTAGCTTGTCTGGCGTTGCAAGCTTCCAGAGGGCTATTGCCACTCACTTCTCAGCTGTGAGGGCTGCTCTCGTCTTGGTATTCTGGCACTTCAGGGCAGGGGAAAGCAAGTCACAAAGTTCCATGAAAGTGTCCTTACGCATGTGAAAGTTTTGCAGCCACTGGGAATCATCCCAGACCCGCAAAACTATGCAGTTCCACCAGTCTGTGCTTGTTTCCTGGACCCAGAATCGGCATTCCAGGGCATGAACCTGCCCCATTAACACCATGATGTGCACATTGTCTATGTCCTCATCACTCTTGTCACCACGCTGCCGTCGCCTCCTCGCCTGGTTTCGCTTTTGCAGGTTCTGGTTCTGCATATACTGCAGGATAATTTGCCTGGTGTTTACATTGCTCATAATTGCCGTAGTGATCTGAGCGGGCTCCATGTTCCCAGTGCTATGGCATCTGCGCTGAAAAAGGCGCGAAACGATTGTCTGCCATTGCTCTGACGGAAAGAGGGGCGACTGATGACATGGCTTACAGGGAATTAAAATCAACAAAAGGGGTGGCTTTGCATCAAGGAGAAACACAAACAACTGTCACACATAATGGCCCCCTCAAGGATTGAACTCAAAAGTATGGGTTTAGCAGGCCGTTGATTTCATGGAGGGAGGGGGGAACAAATGAATACAAAACAAATCTGGTCTGTTTCTTGTTTTGATCCACTCCATCTATCTTATACATCTTAGGCTGGCAGCAGACGGTGCAGTACGACTGCTAGCCATCATCATCTCCTGGGTGCTCGGCAGAAGATGCTGCATTACGATTGCTAACCATAGTCATCTCCTGGGTGCTTGCCGGAAGATGGTGCAGTACAACTGGGGAATGACCTGGCTGAGCCACTCCCATGTCTGCCCAGGCGCCCCTGACCGACCTCACCAAGGTTGGCTAAAAGAGCACCCAGGAGTACGACGGCTACCAGTCATAATGCACTGTCTGCTGCCAAAAGGCAATGAGCTGCTACTCTGTAGCAATGCAGTCCCACGTCTGCCAGCACCCAGGAGACGTACGGTGATGGTGAGCTGAGCGGGCTCCATGCTTGCTGTGGTATGGCGTCTGCACAGGTAACTCAGGAAAAAAGGCACGAAACAATTGTCTGCCGTTGCTTTCACGGAGGGAGAGAGGGAGGGAGGCAGAGGGGGGCCTGACGACATACCCAGAACCACCTGCAACACTGTTTTTGCCCCATCAGGCATTGGGATCTCAACCCAGAATTCCAATGGGCGGCGGAGACTGCGGGAACTGTGGGATAGCTACCTACAGTGCAATGCTCCGGAAGTCGACGCTAGCCTCGGTACTGTGAACGCAGTCCGCCGAGTTAATGTACTTAGAGCATTTTGTGTGGGGACACACGCAATCGACTGTATAAAAACGATTTATAAGGAACTGACTTCTATAAATTCTAATTTTGTAGTGTAGACATACCCATAGTCACTGTTACTCAATAGCTGAGCTACTGTCACTATTTGGATTAGCTTCTGTGTCAAGAGTAGCCTCTCCTTGTCTGCTCTAGTTATTCCAAGAAGCAATCATTTAGTGTTAAGAAACTATTACTTGAAACTTTGTCCAAGTATGCCATTTCACCAGATTAGGCCTATACAGGTTTACAAATGTTGTGACTGAATTTTTTGAGTAATGACTAACTCGTTGTCTTCTAACGTGTACAAATAACATATTTAATGCAATTTGTGCATGCAGTTGTAATTGTCCAGGCTCAGAGATCTGGTGCTGTCTTTGAACTTGTGTTTTAATACAAGTGATATATGTAGGTTGTAAGAAATGTTTGGAATAACTGTATTTTAGGGAGGTTAATCATAGTCTGTGCTTCTATTACTGTGGAAATGTGACTAGACCCAATTTTAAGCTGTGTAAAGTATGCTTACATATTGGGAATGGGTGCCCTGTAAATCTGCATGCAATACATGGAAATACTTTTTTAATTTTTATCAGAAAAGTGGAGACTCTTCATCTCAGTTGAGTCAAGAGCAGAAGAGTGTCTTTGATGAAGATCTTCAAAAGAAGATAGAGGAGAATGAACGATTACATATACAAGTGAGTAATTCTCAAAGAATTTCTCTTCTGAGGTTTGAAAGCTGGTTATATGTGAACTGCAATGGAGAAAATTAGTAGTAAAGCATCCAAAAACCACTCTGGTAGCTCAGATCTCAGACGTGGCTTGTGAGAATAGTGGATTAAATTGATGTTTTTTAATGATCCTTTGAAGCCTCAGACCACACTAACTGGCACTGCTGTGCATGTGTTTAAATTCACTTTGAATTGCAAAATGTCAGAAAAACTTAATTTCTGTGTCAGTTTATTTTATTCCTGGGGTAATTCTGCGCCACTGTGCAATGCAGAATTTTATAGAAATTAATGTTTTTTGCACAGATTCTGCACCCCCCCCCCCAAATGGGCTGCAGTGCTGTTGGCCACCAATAGGGGCCACTGGACCTGGCAGAGCCCAGGTCACACATAGAAGACACTGAGGGTGGGGGTGGGGGGTGAGAGGGAAGAGTAGAGTGTTCCTAGCAGCTGCAGTTCGTCACATGCTCTGAGGGAAAGAGACCGAGGTGCGCACTGCAGGAACAGGGCCGCCCAGAGGGGGGGGCAAAGGGGGCAATTTGCCCCGGGCTCCGCAGGGGCCCCCAAGAGAACAGCTGAGGCTCCCGCCTTCGCCCCTCTCCTGGAGCCCTAGCGCATCAAGTGGCGTCCTCAGACAGCGCCGCAGCGTGTCTCCGCCGGGGCCCCTGAGCCCCGCCCCGCTCAGAGCCGCGTGGTGAGGGGGCGGGGCTGGGAGCTCCAGGCTGAGCTCAGCTCCCTCCGCTCGGCGTGGAGCTCACAGCCCCGCCCCCTCACCACGCGGCTCTGAGCGGGACGGAGCTCAGGCCCTGCTGGAGCTCCCAGCCCCGCCCCCTCACCACGCGGTTCAGGCCCCGCCAGAGACACGCTGCGGCTGTCGGGCGAGGTGCTGAGACTCCGGGTGAGGAGGGAGCCGGGGGTAAGAGGCTGGGGCCGGGGGGGGGTTGGCTAAGGGGCAGGGAGTCCTGGGGACAGTCAGGGCACAGGGAGGGGGCAGAGGTTGGGGAAGCGGTCAGGGGGCAGGGAATGGGGGGTTTGGATTGTGGGTGTTCTGGGGGGGGGTGGATAGGGTCAGGGCCGCCCAGAGGGGGCGGGGCAAGAGGGCGCAGGAGCTTCTTCGCTCCTGGTCTTCGCCGGCGGGAGCGGAAGGACCCCCCAGTGGCGAATTACCGCTGAAGCGGGACCCGCCGCCGACGTGTTGCCCGGTCTTCGGCAGTAATTCGGCAGCGGGGGGCCCTTCTGTTCCGGGACCCGCCGCCGAAGTGCCCTGAAGACCCGCGGCAGGGACCCCCCCGCCGCCGCCGAATTACCGCCGAAGACCGGGCTGCACTTCGGCGGCGGGTCCCACTTCAGCGGTAATTCAGCGGCGGGGGACTCCCGCCGCGGGTCTTCGGGGCACTTCGGCGGCGGGTCCCGGAACGGAAGGGCCCCCCGCCACCGCCGAAGACCCCAGGCCCCCGGAATGCTCTGGGCGGCCCTGTGCAGGAAACTCCATACAAGCCTGGGACTGAGCATCAGACTATTTCTCCCTCGGGATCCCTGGGCTAGGGGTAGTTGGGGGGAGGAGAGTGGGTGTCTGGGCTCTGGGGGGTAGGGAGGCTCGTGTGTGGGCTGTGGAGGGCCACAGCTGGGATCTGGGTGGGAGAGGGGTTGTGGTTGTCTGTCCCCCTGGCTGGGCTCGGGGGGGGGGGGGGGCAACATACAAACAGGAACTGGGTTGTCAGTAGGGGTTTCTTTAACTTTCTACTCCTGGGGGGATTTTTGTCTCTCTGTATTGTCACAGACATACAGTAACTCCTCGCTTAACATTGTAGTTATGTTCCTGAAAAATGCAAATTTAAGTGAATCCAATTTCCCTGTAAGAATTAATATAAATGGGGGGTGGGCGGGGAGTTCGGGTAGGTTCCAGGGAAATTTTTTTCACCAGACAAGACTGTATATTTTTTACATATATCATGACAAAGCTCTGTCCTTGTCTCAGTGGGTCCCACACTTCCTGGCGGATTTCACTAGCCTCAGAGGCTCACTCTGACCCTCCACATAGCCCTTCACTCTCTAGAGGCAAGGGTCACAGCCTACTGAGCCATTTTCATCATAAGCCAGCAAGGGAGGTGAGGAGAAGCAACCTGCCCTCGCACAGTCTCTGTTGTCTCCCAGTCTTAGTGATTAATCGGGGAGGGGAGAGGGGGAGCCGGGGCCCGCCCTCTACTCCAGGCTCCAGCCCAGGGACCTTAAGAGTAGCAGCTATGGTAGTTGACTTTTTTTTGAAGTAGGACGTGTACAATTCCCTGGGCCACTTCCCCACAGCAGTCTCCACTTCCTTAATATCTACTTCACTGTTACCTCAGGATCTCCTTCCTTGCGCCTGATATGGTTTGTACTGCTTAGTTCCTCCAACAGCATGGCTTGCTCCTGACACATGCTCAACTGACTAACTGGGAGGCTCTTAACTAGTTTCAGCCAGCCCCTAATTGGCTTCAGGTGTCCCAATCAACTTAGTTATCTTCCCTGCCTTCTGGAAAGATCTTAATTAGCCCCAGGGAGTAGCCGTCATTTACTTATTCTGTTAACAGGGATTTGTTTAGCCTGGAGCTAATATATCTGTCTCCCACTACTTTTCTATAGCTGTCTGGCCTTGCCCCATCAAAAACAAACACACACACACACATTTTAAACAAACAATTTAATACTATACACAGAAAAGATGATTGTGAAGTTTGGTTGAGGTGGTGGAGTCAGAGGGTGAAATATTTCTCAGGGAATGCCTTAGTGCTGAATGATGAACTAGCACTCGGCTGAGCCCTCAAGGTTTAATACATTGTTGTCAATGTAGCCTAACACTCTACAAGGCAGCACAAATGGAGAGAGGGGAGACAGTATGGCAGACAGAGAGACACACCCTGTGTGTGTGTGTGTGTGTGAGAGAGAGAGACATGCGCATTGCCCCTTTAAGTACTCTGACGCCACTCTACATTGCCTTTTTAAGTAGATCAGTAAGTTGAAACAGCAGCTGCTGCTAGCAAGCTCCCTCCATCCTGAGCCCTGTTGTGTCTCCCCCCACCCTGCTCTATGGAGATGGGGTAAGCGGGGAGCAGGAGCAGGCGGGAGGGGGAAGCCCTGACATTAACACCTCTCTTCTCTCTTTCCACTCTTCCTCCCAGCAAGCAGGAGGCTCTCGGTAGCAGCTCCAAGGCAGAGGGCAGAAGCAGCACATAGCAGTGAGGGGAGGGACAGCTGAACTGCCAGCAATTGATAGCCTGCTGGGCGGCTGCCGCACAGGGAACTTAGGGGAATGGGGAGCTGATAGGGGGGCTGCTGGTCTACTCTGGTTCCAAGCCCCCACCAGCCAGCTGCAATGGGCTGTTCTTTCTGCAAGCGGTGGACAAAGCAGGCAGCTGCCGAACAACATTATAAGGGAGCATTGCGCAACTTCAAACGAGCATGTTCTTTAATTGATCAGCAATGTAACAACGAAACAACATTAACCGAGATGACTTTAAGTGAGGAGTTGCTGTACTTGCTGACAGGTATTTTGAAATAAATTACCAAAATAATTGAAACTGGTATGATTATGTAGTTATTTTGACAAATAAAATTTGCAGAATTTTTTAAAATGTTGTGTGCAGAATTTTTAATTTTTTGGTGCAGAATTCCCCCAGGGTTATTTTTTGAAGCTGCTACATTCTGAATAGTGTATTACAGTACTATGGACAATGCTCCTTTAGTGTTCCAAGATTTATAGTCCTCATGAGGCAGTCTGATGATATGTTGATGAGGGCCACATAAGTGACTACACAGAGTAAAGCAGCATAAGAAACTATAGCTTGTAAAAATCTGCCTTCAGTAGTAAGAGTCTATGGTGTCCATATGAATTGACATAACTTACAGTATTGGATTAAAAGGAATATTTCAGATAAGAAAATTCCTTTTCTCATTTGTAGTTCTTTGAAGCAGATGAGCAGCACAAACGTTTGGAAGCTGAGCTGAAAAATAGACTTGAGGTTTTGGAAACAGATGCTGCCCAGCATCAAGCAGTGGTGGATAGTTTAACCCGGAAATACATTGATACTATAGAAAAACTGCAGAATGATAAAACCAACTTAGAAGTAAGTTTTACAATCGTACTTACTAAAATGCCTAAAAAGTTTTACAAATAATACATGCAAAAATGTTATAGTACTTACATTGTGGGGTTCTGTTCTTTTTGCATAAAGATCAAGTCTCAGACACTAGAAAGAGAAGCTAAGGAATGTAGATTTCGAGCAGAAGAATGGTAAGTTCTTATGTTAAAAATAAATTTTCTTTAATTTTTCTTAAAGTAAACCAACCAGAGAAGTGATTGCTCTGCATTGCTACAGCAATTGAATACAGCCATATACACTCATTCTGGTAAAACCGAGAGTTACTTAGTGCTCTGTTAGTTTCATGTCACAAGTAACAGTAGTACATGGGTATCGCAGCCACTTTGATTTTATCTAGGAAAAGGAAAGAAATTGATCTACATGTTGATCAGCTACTGTGTTCTCCTAGAGATCTCTGTATCCATCCTCTATATCTGACAAGAAAGCAGCTTTTGCACATGTTAAAATCCTGTTACGCAGAGCTCTTTAGTTCAGTGTTCTTTCTTCAGCAAGAATGCTAGGTAGTTGTAAAAAACTGTAAAGCTTGTGAAAAATTGTGGAATTGTTTACAGAAGTAAGTTATTGATGTGTGTACAATGTCTAAGTAGAATCTTTTACTCTACAGTATGAGCAATGATCAATGTTTGTCTCATAGACTTGTCTTTATAAAATTCATAACAGCTATTAGATTTCAGTCGAATAAAATACAGGTGAGTAGAAATATGAATAATTATTTTTACAGAGCTCTTTGCTTTGCAGCTTAGGCTACTAGGTTATCAGCACTAAATATAGGACTCTGAAATGCTTGTGGCTCTTCTGTAACAATTATGCAACAAATAAATATACTTTGTAGCTACCTGAATTATCCACCACTCACTCACTGTGGGGTGAAACAATACAGGTTGTTTTCTGACTTGGAGAAGTAAAAGGATCCTAAATGTGACATACTTTGGAACTGAATTAAGTTTTCATATAGTATATGTAATACAGTTTAGAAATAATGTAAAGATTACTTTGACAATAAATTGACTCTTGGAATGCAACATGGTTATTCAGCTCTCTGGCTTTCTGTGCACTTCTCATTGTATTGAGAGGGGGAAATGAAGAACTTGAAAATCCTGATCACCATAAATGTCAGTCCTGCTGTGCCTATCCTGTGTCTCTTTACTCATATTGCGATCTGTTTCACTCTTTTAAAAACTCTGGAAAAATGTGGACAGTATTTGAACATGGGACCACAGCTGAAGGTACAACTGAGATGTTATTGATTTACTTAAACAAGGTTTGTAATGTTATCCTGTTTTTCTACCCAGCCAGCAGCAGTTAAAGAACCTTCATGCAGATTTGGGTAGGCGATTGGATGACTCTGTATGCATAATCAATGAAAAAGTACCTTTCAATGACACAAGTAGGTATTTCATTGATTCCCCCCTCCCCTAAAAAAGAAAGAAACATTCAGTCTTAATTTGGGCATTCCTGTGGAAAAAGTGACCACCTTGTGAATTAAACAGATATTAGGCCCAAAAACCCCCAGGAAACTGAACTCTCTCTCATTACAGCTACTTGTAATGGTGCATTAATGATGCTCGATATATTTAATGTTTAGTTGGCACTTCTGTTCTAACTTAAAGACCACTAAATATATAAATACAACTTAAAGCTCTATAGAGGGTGTCTTAAACTCTCCTATAACCTACCATCTGATCAACTTAATTTGGACAGAATATTATAAAAAGAGAGGGTAATTCTGTTAATTAATCAAGGCCCTTCCATGGATGGATCTTTAGGCGGTCATATCCAAGAGGGTTCTATCAGGCAAGGAGAGTACAGTTGTTAACATAGGTTATTGCTTAGATGGGAGGAGGGTACTATCTGGAAAAAAATCTCCATGTCAAGTGGCAGTTTCTCAAATGTATAATGGCCTTTCTTGAGGATCCCATGGGAAAACTTAATGCTTGGTTAAAGCCCAGCAACAAAGGCAAATCTAAACTGAACTCTGCATATCCCAAGTAAGGTCCTAATTTCTCAGATTCTCTAGCATATCCAGCAGTGGGTTTCTTCCTTTCTCCTAGGAATGTGGAGACAGGTAAGACGATGAACCGGGACTGGGCAGGTTTAGGACTACATTTCTCTCTTGACACTACCCACAATTCTCTGCTTCCCGGTAGAGCAAATAGCAGGAAGCAGCCCTCTGTTTTTACTTTTTAAGATGGCTTTTATCCCTCCATGTCCAGATATTCAGCCTAACTCTCTGTCTGCTGAAAAAATACTTCGGGATTTTGACATGGAATTTGACCTGAGTCAGCCTGCCCCTTCTCTTCCCTTTCCCGACCCCATCTGCTGCAAAGTGGCCAAAAAGAATAAGGAGAGGGTCAGGGTCAGAAAGTGCTCAGCTTCTGCATCTCTCCTGTAGCTTCATGTTAAGGGAAAGTTGGAATGCTTTGCCAGGCTCCCCAGCAGAAGGGACAGAGCCCAGGCAAGCAGAGAAGGGCAGAATTGTCCTAGAATGTTTTGGAGGATTCTCATCCCATTCTAGGCAATGTACAGTCTGGGTCACAAAGGGCTACTTGGGCAGGCAACAGGATACCCTCTGTTCCCTATAGAGGAGGTCTTAGTGCAGAAGAGCCTGAAGAGAGTGAGGAGAAGAAGCAGCAGCAGCAGTAGTAACAGAATTGCATTGAAGGGCTTTTACCTGTCCTTTGAGCCATCATCCACAGTGGAACAAGTAATGGGCTTAGCAAAGTTAGCTCTCCAAACCTTGAAGTCAGGCTATACAGACTGCCAGGCTCTCTAGCTCCTCAGCAGCCTTGTGGGAAATTTGCTGAGGAACTGGTGACCTGGCTCCTCAACAGCTGTGTTTGTGGGCTGCCACAGGTTAGTGGGATGTCCAGGAGATGGGAGCCCTTGCTTCCATGATCCCCAGTAGCTTGTCTGGTGTGTTGCCATGAAGCCAGAGTTCCCAGGGAACATATTTTGTTTTGGAAACACCAAAACATTCACTCAGTGGGGACATTTTGGTGTTTCTGTAATGAAATGTATTACAGAAATTCATTTCCTGCAAAAATTTTTGCAGGGTTTTGGCCTTTTATCCTGATTTGGGGGACCCATTTTTTCCCAAAAACCTTAGTTTTTTTTCAGAGGTGAAATTCACTTTCCTGCCCAGTCTATTGCTTATTCACCATCTCACTGCTCTTCGAAAACAGTTCTGGCCTTGCTCTCCCACATCAGTGTTGCCAAAGCTAAAATCAGTTCTTGCTCCCTTTAACGTTTGGACACAAGATATGTTTGCCATGTGTTTCTCTCTTTAACACCTACATGTTCTTCTTTCTGAGGTCTGAGATATCTTTGCTGGTTGGGCTGCCAACATGTGACATTAAGCCTACAAGGGGATCTTAGAGTTTTCCCTCATAATTTCTCTTTTCTCGTGAGATTAGGATTCATTAATCTTGGATCCAGTTCTTGCTCTTCAGAACAAACAAATGTGACCTTCATGACAGTTCCTCACATTTATCACCAGCAAAAAATAAACAAGTTTGTCAAGTATAAATAATATAAAAAGGACAGTGCATAAGTTGCTTTGAAATACATTTTTTCCTCTTCCTGTGCATATTGACCTAAAGTATGGATCTCTTCAATTAAATTTTCATATATATTGATTTCAATTACAACCCAGAATACAAAGTATGCAGTACTCACTTTATATTTATTTTTTATTACAAGTATTTGCACTGTAAAAAAAACAAGAATAGTATTTTTCAATTCCCCTAATACAAGTACTGTAGTGCAATCTCTTTATCATGAAAGTTGAACTTACAAATGTAGAATTATATACAAAAAATAACTGCATTCAAAAATAAAACAATGTAGAACTTTAGAACCTGCAAGTCCACTCAGTCTTTCTTCTTGTTCAGTCAATCACTCAGACAAACAAGTTTGTTTACATTTTCAGGAGATAATGCTACCCGTTTCTTGTTTACAATGTCACCTGAAAATGAGAACAGGCGTTCTCATGGCACTGTTGTAGCTGGCGTTGCAAGATATTTATATGCCAGATGCGCTAAAGATTTATATGTCCCTTCATGCTTCAACCACCATTCCAGTGGACATACGTCCATGCTGATGATGGGTTCTGATTGATAACAGTCCAAAGCAGTGTGGACCGACGCATGTTTATTTTCATTATCTGAGTCAGTTGCCACCAGCAGAAGGTTAATTTTCTCTTTTGGTGGTTCAGGTTCTATAGTTTCCTCATCAGAGTGTTGCTCTTTTAAGGTTTCTGAAAGCATGTTCTACAGCTCGTCCCTCTCAGATTTTGGAAGGCACTTCATATTCTTAAACCTTGGGTCAAGTACTGTAGCATCTTTCGAAATCTCACATTGGTACCTTCTTTGCATTTTGTTAAATCTGCAGTGAAAGTGTTCTTAAAATGTGCTGGGTCATCATCCGAGACTGCTATAACATGAAATACATGGCAGAATGTGGATAAAACAGAGCAGGGGATATACAATTCTGCCCCAAGGATTTCAGTCACAAATTTAATTAATGCATTATTCTTTTAATGAGCGTCATCAGCATGGAAGCATGTCCTCTGGAATGGTGGCTGAAGCATGAAGGAGCATACGAATTTTAGCATATCTGGCACGTAAATTCCTTGCAATGCTGGCTACAAAAGTGCCATGCAAATGCCTCACTTTCTGGTGACATAGATAAGAAGAGGGCAGCATTATCTCCTGTAAATGTAAACAAACGTGTTTGTCTTAGCGATTGGCTGAACAAGAAATAGCACTGAGTGAACTTGTAGGCTCTGAAGTTTTACATTGTTTTGTTTTTTAGTGCAGTTATGTAACAAAGTCTACATTTGTAAGTTGCACTTTCACAACACAGAGATTGTACCACGGTACTTGTATGAGGTGAATTGAAAAATACTATTTCTCTTGTTTATCTTTCACAGTGCAAATATTTGTAATCAAGAATAATATACCTTATATACTTGTTCATAAGTCGAATTTTTTTAGTAAAAAAGGGAAGCACCAGAGTAGGGGGTCGGCTTATGAATAGGTATAGAGAGGGAGAGGTGGGACACAGCCCCTCCCCCCAGCAGAGGGAGCAAGAAGGGGCAGCAGAGCCAGAAGGGAAGAAGCAGGGCCAGAGTCTCTCCGCTTCTGGCTAGGCTGCTCTCCCCCCAGTCGTGCCACTCGGCACTGCCCCCCAGAGCGGGCTGTGGCCGTGCCACCTGGTGTAGCGGCACAAACAGCAACCTTCCACTTTTGCAACTAGTTGCAGTTTCTGCCACACAAACTTGAAGGTTACTGGGCATGCTCAGTTCGGGTGAGCATGCTCAGTGCACCCAAAGTAGGGAACTGGGAGAGGGAGCTTTTTGTGTCGTCACACCGGCCCTCCGGAACACGTTGCGGCCGCACTGCCCGGTCTGGCTGCGGTCACTCTGCCCAGCCTGCCGCAGCAGCTCCAGCCAGGCCAGAGACATCCTCCCCAGATAAGGTGGTAAGGGATGGCATGGGGAGTGTGTCCGGGTCCTGGGCTAGGGGTGGGGTCATGTAGGGGGTGGTCGCAGGGGTTACTCCCTTGACCCCCAGCTTCTACCCCCCAAAACAGTTTCCCACTACTTGCTATCCCAGCCTGTCAGGGTAAGCAGCTGGTGCACCGGGACACTTTTGTTTACTTAGGTTTACCTCCTTGCCTGTGGACACTGGAGGTAAACTATCTCAGCCCACCAGCGGCTTATCCTGATAGCCTGGGAGCCAAAGTTTGCCGACCCCTGAATTATAGGGTCGGCTTATGAACGAGTCATAAAATTTGTCCATTTTTACTTACCCCCTCCCCCCCACCCCCAAGATGGATATCAGCTTATAAACGAACCGGCTTATGATCGAGTATATACGGTACACTTTGATTTGAATTACAACACAGAATACTATATATATATAAAAATGTAAAATCAGCCAAAATATTTAGTACATTTCAGTTGGGATTCTGTTGTTTAACAGTGCAGATAATTTTTTTGAGTTAATCGTATGAGTTAATTGTGATTAATCGACAGCCCTGTTAAAAACCATTAAAAATCCAGATTTAGATTGGAAGTACCATTTCAGCCACAACTTGGTCACAGTAATGATGCTAATGTGGGGATATTCATTGTGACTATTTCTAAAGTCAAATGATTTTTTGTTCAGGTATATACTGTTTAGTATCAGCTACAATTTTTTTGTCAAATCTGTAAAATTTATTTTAAACTCAGTGACATTGTGGTAATGCAGACATTAAATTTAGCAGATTTCATTGTTAGACTGTCACAAGAATTTAATGTAAAAACACGACTCCATTATTTGTATGTGTAACTGTCAATTTTTGGTTTGTAGGATCTAGTCAATATAATGCTCTTAATGTACCATTACACAATAGAAGATGTCAGGTAAGTAATAACCTTACATGGCTTATGGGGGAGGGATAGCTCAGTGGTTTGAGCATTGGCCTGCTAAACCCAGGGTTGTGAGTTCAACCCTTGAGGGGGCCACTTAGGGATCTCAGGCAAAAATCAGTACTTGGTCCTGCTAGTGAAGGCAGGGGGCTGGACTCAATGACCCTTCAAGGTCCCTTCCAGTTCTAGGAGATAGGTATATCTCCAATTATATAATTGTATAACTGTAAAAGTCTATTGTTTTTTTACATAAATGAAATGTGAATGTTCAAGACAAAAATGTAAATATCCTATTGAGCCTGACACTGAGCAATAAGCCAGCAGGCTGTTTTGGCTGCACTGCTTTTATTATTACACTTCAGTGCAATTCCCTCCTCAAATCCTCTTTATTTTACAAAAGCGCAGGTCATTCAAGTTCCACTGCTGTGTTCTGGGCAGGCCAATTGAAGGAGTGCTATGTTGCCCAGAGGCCCCACCTTCATGTATCATAAAGTTCTGGATCAGAGCAAGTCCACCTGTAGTTGACTGGTGGTTATATCGCTATTGTGTTTTGCTGGTGCTTTTGCTGAGGATGTGGGCTGACGCTGCTTCCATGGCTCTGCTAGGGTCATGGAAGGGAAGAGGAGTCACTGGATGTAGTATTAAGTATCAGAGGGGTAGCTGTGTTAGTCTGGATCTGTAAAAGTAGCAAAGAGTCCTGTGGCACCTTATAGACTAAAAGATGTGCTAAAGGAGTTGGCGGATTTGATTGCAGAGCCATTAGCCATTATCTTTGAAAACTCATGGTGAACGGGGAGGTCCCGGATGACTGGAAAAAGGCTAATGTAGTACCCATCCTTGAAAAAGGTAAGGAGCAGGATCCGGGGAGCTACAGGCCAGTCAGCCTCACTTCAGTCCCTGGAAAAATCATAGAGCAGGTCCTCAAGGAATCAATTCTGAAGCACTTAGAGGAGACAAAAGTGATCAGGAGCAGTCAGCATGGATTCACCAAGGGCAAGTCATGCCTGACTAACCTAATTGCCTTCTATGAGGAGATAACTGGGTCTGTGGATGAGGGGAAAGCAGTGGATGTGTTATTCCTTGACTTTAGCAAAGCTTTTGATATGGTCTCCCACAGTATTCTTGCCAGCAAGTTAAAGAAGTATGGGCTGGATGAATGGACTGTAAGGTGGATAGAAAGCTGGCTAGATCGTCGTGATCAACGGCTCCATGTCTAGTTGGCAGCCGGTTTCAAGCGGAGTGCCCCAAGGGTAAGTCCTGGGGCCGGTTTTGTTCAATATGTTCATTAATGATCTGGAGGATGGCGTGGACTGCACTCTCAGCAAGTTTGCAGATGACACTAAACTTGGTGGAGTGGTAGATACGTTGGAGGGTAGGGATAGGATACAGAGGGACCTAGACAAGTTAGAGGTTTGAGCCAAAGGAAACCTGATGAGGTTCAACAAGGACAAGTGCAGAGTCCTGCATTTAGGACGGAAGAATCCCATTCACTGTTGCAGACTAGAGATCGAATGGCTAGGAAGCAGTTCTGCAGAAAAGGACCTAGGGGTTACAGTGGACGAAAAGCTGAATGAGTCAACAGTGTGCCCTTGTTGCCAAGAAGGCTAATGGCATTTTGGGTTGTATAAGTAGGGGCATTTCCAGCAGATCGAGGGATGTGATCATTCCCCTCTATTCAGCACTGGTGAGGCCTCATTTGGAGTACTGTGTCCAGTTTTGGGCCCCACACTACAAGAAGGATGTGGATAAATTGGAGAGAGTCCAGCGGAGGGCAACAAAAATGATTAAGGGGCTGGAGCACATGACTTACGAGGAGAAGGTGAGGGAACTGAGATTGTTTAGCCTGCAGAAGAGAAGAATGAGGGGGGATTTGATAGCTGCTTTCAACTACCTGAAAAGGGGTTCCAAAGAGGATGGATCTAGACTGTTCTCAGTGGTAGAAGATGACAGAACAAGGAGTAATGGTCTCAAGTTGCAGAGGGGGAGGTTTAGGTTGGACATTAGGAAAAACTTTTTCACTAGTAGGGTGGTGAAGCACTGGAATGGGTTACCTAGGGAGGTGGTGGAATCCCCTTCCTTATAGGTTTTTAAGGTCAGACTTGACAAAGCCCTGGCTGGGATGATTTAGTTGGGTTTGATCCTGCTTTGAGCAGGGGGTTGGACTAGATGACCCCCTGAGGTCCCTTCCAACCCTGAGATTCTATGATTCTATGACGTATTGGAGCATGAGCTTTCGTGTGTGAATGCATGCATCTGACGAAGTGGGTATTCACCCACAAAAGCTCATGCTCCAATACATCTGTTAGTCTATAAAGTGCCACAGGACTCTTTGCTGGCTGTAGTATGAAGGTTCCTGATTACAGCATGCAGGGATTCCTTTAGAAAGATTGCTATGACTGCCCTCTGCTCTTCAGGAGCCTCTCTGAAGAGAATGGGCTCACTGTCTCTGTGGACGTAGCCAAGCTGGGAGTGAATGGATGGCTGTCACTGGCCTGTTTTGTGATGAAGATAGTCTAGCTCCAGGCAATTGCTGAGTGGTAGGGTCTGGCTGAACCAGTACTTGAAGTGACCTCCCTTTTTGGGCTGTGGGAATATGGTGTCTGTCAATCTGACCCTGCCTCTGGTACAGAAGCAGACCCATACTGGTTGGTCACTAATCTACAGTCTTGAAAATCTGTTTTCAGGGCAGATTTTTGCACTTGTAGTTTTATTGCATTAATGAGGTTCTACTGTAATTGCACCGATTGAAATACACAGGGGACACCAAAATAGGAGGAGGAGAGTGGAGTGTTTGGGTAAGTTAGGGAAATAGACAATAAAAAGAAATGTATGAGGTATTATATCTGGGGAGACGTAACAAACAGTGAAAATTTATAACAAATTTTGTCCAGACAGGGCAGAATAAGGAAAAAAAACAAAAACATGGGGTGGTTGTAATAAATTGTGAAGGTAGGGTCACAGGATACATCTACAGCAAAGCACCACCAGAAAGCTAGGTTACATGAAAAAGAATATACTGTCTTAAGTTAAAGACTTCCTTAAGCTATTCAGAAAATTGGTACAGCAAAATTCTGGTGCAATGCTGCATGGTATAAAAGCATTCTGTATCTTTCTTAGAGTGGTATTCTGCAATTCCAGATGCTTTTGTTGTCCCACCGCACAACACATTAAAACCCACATTTTAAAACATGGTAAACATTAAAACCATATATGCTGATCTCTGGATACAGTCCTGTCCTGTCCTTCAGGCAGAAAGATCTAATTCACAATAGGGTATCAAACTTGATAGGAGTTACAGATAATAAAAACTGTTCTTGTCCCATCTAATTATAAGCAGTGTTGTTTTAAGGTCTCAATTTAAATAAATTGTATTTGTAACTGAAATATACCAACAGTAACTGTTTGTGTTAAAGCTGAAGTTGCGGGACATTGCTGGTCAGGCTTTGGCTTTCGTTCAGGATCTTGTGACAGCACTTCTGAACTTTCATACTTACATGGAACAGAGAGTCCAGATTTTTCCCATTGATTCTGCCACTGATACTATATCGCCATTAAATCAGAAGGTAAACTTATTTTTTTCAGTTAATATTGTACAGAAACTTGATTACCTTATATTTTGGCCTGTTCCTCATGGGAAACACCTTATTCTTCCCTTATTGGAGCAACATTAATAATTTCTGAAGGAGTAGTCTTTCTTCGGAGGGTCATTGCTGTGACAGGAATCCTTTGGGTGCAGGAGAGGGGATGGTTGTAGAGAATCCTATTTTTCCCCCTCCATGTGCCTTCACTACATGAGCATTACAATAGTCAAAACAAGGCTCTGCTAGAAGCATAGAAGCCAACCTAATTGCATTTGCGTTTATTAAATGAGCCAGCAGATTACCTTCAAATATCTAAGTATTACACTGTCTGAGAGCTGTCCTTTCTTTTAGAATATTTTGAGAGATGGAGGAACATGAGGATGAGAAGAATGTGAGGAACAGAGAAAGGCCTAGTTAACTGTATACCTTTACATCTCTGTAATGGGAAACTAAAAGGGAATATTAAAGGTGGAAATGTTATGGGTCACATACGATTACCTTTTGAACTCTGTTCCCAAGTTATTCATTGTCTTACTGTCTGATCCTGGGCTATCTGTCTGTTTAACCATCCTTAATGTTCTAGAGGGATTATAAAGCTTTTTATCCGTACAGTGCTTTGAGCTATTCTTAGGGCTTGTCTACACTGGCAGTTTACAGCGCGGCAACTTTCTCATGCAGGAGTGTGAAAAAACACCCCACTGAGCACAGCTAATTTCAGCGTTGTAAAGTGCCAGTGTAGACAGTGCCCCTCATGGAGGTGTTTTTGTTTGTTTTTTTTTAAACCATGACCACACAAGCCACGTTAAAGCGCTGCCATGGCAGACTAGCCCTTAGATGGAAGCAGCTGTGGAAGGGGTTGTATAGAAAAAATTAATACTACCTGCAATGAAATCTTTTCCTACAGCATAATACATTGTTCAGAGTTGTTGAGCGTATTCCATGTGATTGCCTGTTTCTTTCTATGGGACAAAGCTTAGAAAAGAACTTTGTCTACCCACACTTTGCTGTAACCCAGAGCTGTCACTGCTCTGAGATGTTGGATCTAGACTTTCAGTGCCCAGAATAGCACTTAAATGGTTGGACAACCCAGTTTACTTTTGGCTACTGTAATTGTGGAAGGCTTTTCCATTCTTTAGCCTTCTTATCTAATGGTTTGGACTTCTAATATATTCCAAATTATTTAGCTTGGGTACTAAGCTAAAAGTTATCAACTTCTCCACTCTCAAGTTCGCTAATACTGTTGCTAGTACTATTAATTAAATAGCTCTGCACGTCGAGCTACAAGAATTAACTTTTTAGTAATTGGTTCTGTGGTAGATTTCAGGAGCAGAACAGAAAATCAATTAAAAAGTCAGACACTTTTAACATCTGATTTACTTGCATTCCTCTATGTACAGTGCAGTGTTAATTTTAACTTCCAAAGTGCAGTTGTACTCTGAAAAGTGACTGTGCGGTAATAGCACAATCTTGTATAGATCTGGTCCCTTTGTATGTTCAGTGCCATATCTACTGACTTAAATGACAAATTCTTCCGTTTTACAAATCCTTATAGCACTGCAGAGGCAACACAGCTGAGTGTGTAAGCTGTTTGTACTTGGTCTTCTACATCCCAAGAATTGTTGACATTCCAGTCACTTACACCTATGCAAACACATTGAAGAGCAAGACACTATACCGGTATCTTTGGGGGCTTAGTGCCCCACAGAACTTTCCTTGGTGGTGGTATGATGGCAGATATGACCCAGCTTGAATCTGAGTCCATAGTGAATTTGTAGAGCTGGCTATAGGAAAAGAAACTCATTTTTACTTGTGAATTGAACACATTTGGTTTGAAAATCATTGAAACACAAAATTGCATTTCGCAATAGCCCCTTGTCTAAAATTGCTGTGCAGAGCAGATCTGCATAATTCAATTTAAGTGAATTTAGTAGTTGTGTAAGTATCCAGCTGGACAGTTATGAAGCCTGATATTATATTTTATCCACACAACAGACATGGCGTGGGCAATGGCGATGTAAACTATCTCAAACTGTTCACAATTGGCACCTCTGGGTACTACTGCAATGCTGTGACCGGGGTCCTAGTGGGGAGCCAGCTGTGGTCACTCAATTAGGGTGAACTGCAAAGAATGAGGCAGACAATCCCCAAAAAGCTGGTGGATATTCCAATACTTAGATTCACCAAACCAGCACAAACAGCTTCTTTATTACTTTACTGGTTACTCAGAAGTCCAAACAACACAGTTCCCTTAAAGTGATCCAGCCTCAGGCTCCCATCCAGGTACCCACAGCAAATATGATGAAAATTTCTGTAAATCTTATTTCATCATATAAAAGAACAGGTTCTACCAATCCCAAAGGATCGGACACATTACCTCCCAGGTTAATGAATGTTTCAGATCTTACCCAAATACACGCTACAGCCAATTCTTATTAACTAAACTAAAATTTATTAAAAAACGAGAGAGAGAGAGTATGGTTAAAAGATCAATATACATAAAGACATGAGTTCAGTCTATTGAGGTTCAGATTCATAGCAGAGATGGTGAGTTTCATAGTTGCAAAGAGTTCCTTTAAAATTCAGTTCATAGGTTATAGTCCAATGTCCAAATCTCATATTCAGGCATACCAGCATAACTTGAGACCTCAATCTTGTGACTCAAACTTCCCCTGATGAAGTGTAAGCAGATCTGAGATGACAGAGGGTATGGCTACACTGATGAGTTGCAGCGCTGGAAAGCCTCCACCAGCGCTGCAATTAGTAAGTGGCCACACCTGCAGGGCACTTCCAGCGCTGCAACTCCCTGGCTGCAGCGCTGGCCGTATACCTCACTCAGCATGGGGAATAAGGATTCCAGCGCTGGTGCTGCAGCGCTGGTCATCAAGTGTGGCCACACACCAGCGTTGTGATTGGCCTCCAGGGTATAAGGATGTATCCCAGAATGCTTTTATAAATTACTCTTTGTTTTGTTATGCAGCCTCTCTTTGTTTTGTTGTGAACGAGCTCCACGCGGAGCTCCGTTGCCGCTGCTGCTTATCTAAAAAACAAACAGAGCTCCTGTTTGCTGTGATCATCTGTACCTGGCTGTAAACAATCAAATGAGAGGCAGGCAGGGAGCGAATGAAACAGCGGGGAGTCGTGTTGGCTGCAGGCTGTTTGCAATTAAGAGTTCAGACTAAGGGGTCGGAAACATGTTCTGATTTTTCAAGGCAGGAAGCTAAACACACAGTGTTGGCTCCAAAAACCCCCCTCTCTCCCCCCGCTCCCTGTCACACTAGACCCCACTCCACCCCCCTCTTTTGAAAAGCATGTTGCGGCCACTTGAACGCTGGGATAGCTGCCCATAATGCATCACTCCCAACAGCGCTGCAAATGTGGCCACACACCAGCGCTGGTAGCTGTGAGTGTGGCCACACACCAGCGTTGGCCCCGCACAGCTGGATGACCAGCACTGCAAACTACCAGCGCTGCAAACCGTAAGTGTAGCCATACCCAGAATCAGGACCCAAGAATCTTTTATACAATTTCATGTCCTCTTTGGCAAGTTGGGAGTTCCTCAGGGAACACAAGGTAATTAGGATGACTCTGAATGATGTCCATCAGGATACTTAGCTATAGCAATTAACATAAGGCCATTTGCTTGTTCCTCCACCATTCACAGTACATTCCAAAGAGAGATGAATACCAAGATATCCCGTGTTTACAATTCATTTAAATGATAGGATCTTCTTTTGACCTCTGAATTATCAGAATACAGCATAGACAGGGACTGTTGATTACATTGTCCACCCTACTCATACATATATAAATACACAAAAACACAATCATTATCTCCCCACATGTCTTCTGTGGGTTACTTATTTTGCAGGATGTTTAACCCTTTCTAGCCACGAGTCACAAATGCAAACTTTTAAATGAATAAAATCCGATTTCTTAGTGAAGAGTTGGCCCTTCTTGATAGAGATTCATCTTAATCAACACTTTTGGAAATTGTTGTTAGCAGGGAAAGGTGCCTCCACGTGGTACAAACTGATAACTCAAATCACTGCTGCTATTTGAGCCTTCAGTTTCTAATAGAGTCTCTGATCCAGTAGTTTAGGTGTTTGGTTTTTTTTGTTTGTTTGTTGTTTTTGGTTTTTTCTGTCCTCTGAGCCTTTTCTGTGACCTGGTCTTATTCTCACCCTTTCGTGGTCTAATTGTTGCAATACACTCTTGTTTCCAGTTCTTCCTCTGTGGCTCTCCCAACAGTTCAGTATCTCATGTCAAAGCTTCTCCTGAAGCTTTCTTTTATTATCTATCTGCTTGACAAGTGTGATCTCAGTTTCTCTACTGAATTGTCTAAAAATGTCCCCCCTCTGTGCTATGGAGTTCTCATAATGTTAGTGTCATGAAGTGGGTTAGCACGCTCTTACTGATGTATTGTCCCCCAACTCCAGGTTTTGTCTGGCACTTTCAAGCTATTCCTAAACTTTCAGAGTAGATGTGGATAGTTCTAGGTTCAAGTATTACTTTTTTCTTTGTGTATTCAGCATCAGACCAGATAGCTCCAAGTCCTGACAATACAACTCGAGAACATTCTGCTTGTGGTACTTCAACATCCTTAGATTTACCAGTTGCCCTTTGTTTAATCCTTTTTTGTTAACATTAGACTACATCACATCACACTTTTATTTTTGTAGGGTCCTTACAATATATCTGGTAGGGGCTTCTAGATGCTACTGCAGTATAAATAATACCTGTGGGTAAATGAAGCCAAATCCTTTTTGGGGGGGGGTAGGGGGGGGAGTTTACTTTGAATTATTATGGCTTCAGTCAGAATTTGTAGAATAAATTGCTTCAAAATTCTGTGTTGTGACTACAGTTGAAAGCCAGTGTTATTCTTATGCATCATCATGGGTTCATAACCTAATAAGAATGCACATCTTAAAAGCACTATTGTTCTAAAGTAGACCTCTTTGGAAGAGAAAGTTATAACACTTTTTTTAAAGGGTTCTTAATGAAGCTTTACTTTTAAGGCAGCTCATTAGTTTTCTGTACGTAAGCTTTAGGGAGATAGAGGTTCTGACTACTGTGCATAGCCATAAAAAATTCCATCTTCCTTTTCTGAGGGGTTTGCTCCAGTATCCCTGACCAGAATTTGCTTTCAGTGTCTTTTCCTCCCCAAAATAGTGCAGGGTCTGGTGCCTTTCAGAGATGGCTGCCCATCAGTAGGGGTGTATACCTTTTGTGAAGCACTTTGGGATCCTTCACAATGAAAAGTGCTATATTAAGGTGAAATATTCATCTGTCAGCTTTGAGCAGTTTGTAATCTTTACTAGCAAGTGCCACTCAAACCTCTTTGTATTCAGTTCTCACAGTATCTTCATGAAAATGCATCCTATGTTCGCCCTCTGGAGGAAGGAATGCTTCACTTGTTTGAGAGTATTACAGAAGATACTGTGACTGTGCTGGTAATATTTTTGATCATATTTTCTCCTGATGAAAAATAAATCATTACTGTGCAAATAGCTTTTAAATCTGGTTATCTTTTTCTTAGGAAACAACTGTGAAATTGAAGGTCTTTTCTGAACATTTAACTTCCTACACATGTTTTCTCAGGAAGATTCTTCCTTATCAGTTAAAAAGGTATTTTCCTCTTGAAATCTGTTAAGAGTTCTAGCTTGTATTACCAACCCCAACTCCTCAAAAGTCATCAGCCCACCTTCAAAACACCATGCAATTGGTTTAAACACGAGATTTTTAAAAAAAAATATTTTAGGGTTTTCTGTGCTTTCTGGCTTTTGAGGCAGTAGGCAGCATTTGGGACACACTTGCCAGGTTTTGCCTGCAACCACGAGGCCTAGAAACTTACATTTGAAAAAAGAAAGCTGAAGTTCTCATGGTCGCAGTCACTGTGAGTTTGAGAAAAATAACAGATATTGTGAATCTTGTGATAAATCCATGAGATTTGGCAACTGTGGAATCACTTTAAGTGAGGTTGTTTACTGAAATAATTGATTTCCTGGGTCTGCCCCAGGCTTGGATATTTGTCATGGAATGCTTATGGCATCTTCGAATTTGCACCTGTAAAACAAAGCCACATGCTTGTCCCCTTTGCAGGTTGTCGTCTTTCTCTCCTTATTCCTGTGCAGATCCTATTTCCTGCCCCATTGGGTGGGTTGGAAGGAGATGGATTGTGCCTTCAAAATAATACCCAAAATTGAGGTATAGGCTAGGAGGTGTGGAAGGAGAGAAAGGTCTTGTCCTACCCCCATCCCCTCCCCCCAAAAATCCTTGATCACTGTGTGGGATGGGGAAGGGACAAATGGATTATCTTCAACTTGATAGGACAGTCCTCTCCCTGCTGATAGTTCTGTAATTTGTCTTCCTGAGAATGCATTTTTTCATTGTTTCCTTGTACTCCAGAAGCTGGATATGAGTCAGCAATGTGCCCTCATTGTCAAGAAGGCCAACGGCATATTGGGCTGTATTAGTAGGAGCATTGCCAGGAGATCAAGGGAAGTGATTATTCCCCTCTATTCGATACTGGTGAGGCCACACCTGGAGTATTGTGTCCAGTTTTGGTCCCCCCACTACAGAAGGGATGTGGACAAATTGGAGAGTCCCGCAGAGGGCAACAAAAATGATCAGGGAGCTGGGGCACATGCTTTATGAGGAGAGGCTGAGGGAACTGGGGTTATTTAGTCTGAAAAAGAGAAGAGTGAGGGGGGATTTGATAGCAGCCTTCAACTACCTGAAGGGGGGTTCCAAAGAGGATGGAGCTAAGCTGTTCTCGGTGGTGGCAGATGACAACAAGAAGCAATGGTCCCAACTTGCAGTGCAGGAGGTCTAGGCTGGATATTAGGAAACACTATTTCACTAGGAGGGTGGTGAAGCACTGGAATGGGTTACCTAGGGAGGTGGTGGAATCTCCATCCTTAGAGGTTTTTAAGGCCCAGCGTGACGAAGCCTTGGCTGAGATGATTTAGTTGGTGTTGGTCCTGCTTTGAGCAGGGTATTGGACTCAATGACCTCCTGAGGTCTCTTCCAACCCCAATAGTCTATGATTCTACTCCCCCCATCTGTCTGTATCCATCTGTTGTCTCTTATTTTATACTTAGATTATAAGACCTTTGTGGCAGGACTGTCTCTATTCTGTTTGTACATTGCCTAGCTCAATGGGGTCCTGGTCCATGCCTGAGGCTACTAGATGCTAAGATACTACAAATAATAAATAAGTCATTAACAGCAACAACAAAAATGAAGCACCATTATGGTGGGTATTGGAAGTGGAAAAACATCTTTTTTCCATTATTCGTAGTTTATGAATAATCTAAAATTGTCTAAAGTACTCCTAGTTGAGCCACATGCTGCGGAAGATCAACACAGCCCTTGTAAAGTGAAATCATGCCTCATCAATCTATCAGGATTCTTTGAGGGTGTCAACAAGAATGTGGACAGGAATGATCTAGTTGATATGGTGTACTTGAACTTTCAGAAAGCTTTGATAAGGTCCCATACCAAAGGCTCTTGAGCAAAGTACGCAGTCATGAGATAAGAGGAAAGGTCATCTCAATGATCAGTGACTGTTAAAACATAAGAAACAGGAGTTAGAAATAAATGGTCAGTTTTCACAATGGAGAGAGGTAAATAGCGGGCTTCCCCAAGGATCTGTACTGGGACCGGTGCTATTCAACATATTCATAAAGATACTTGGAAAAGGGGGTAAGCAGACAGGTGGCAAAATTTTATGATACAAAATTACTCCAGATAGTTAACTCCAAAGCTAACTGCGAAGAGTTACAAAGAGATTTGACAAAATGGCAGATGAAATTCAGTGTTGAGAAATCCAAAGTAATGCACATTGGAAAACATAATCCCAGCTATGCGTACAAAATAAGTGGTAACAACTAATTTAGACCCCATCAGGAAAGAGAACTTGGAGTCATTGTGGATATTTGTCAGAAAACATCTGCTCAGTATGCAGCAGCAATCAACCCCCCCCCCCCCCCCCCCAAAACTAACAATGTTAGGAACCATTAAGAACGGTATCAATAATAAGAAAATATAATGACACTATATAAATCCCTGTTTGCCTATGCCTTGAATACTGCATACAGTTCTGGTAAACCCATCACAAAAAAGATATATTAGAATTGGAAAAGATCTAGAGAAGGGGAACAGAAATGATTAGGGTATGGAACAGATTCCATATGAGGAGAGATTTAAAAAGACTTGGAATGGTTAGTTTAGAAAAGAGACAACTAAGAAGGGGATATGATGGAAGTTTTTATAAAATCATGAATGGTGTGGAGAGAGTGAACAGGCAAGAGTTATTTACCTCTTTATGTAACACAAGAACTGGGGGCAGGGGTCACCCAATGAAATTAATAGGCAGCAGGTTTAAAACAAACACAAGGAAGTACTTCTTCACACAACACACAGTCAACTTGTGGAACTTGTTGCCAGAGAATGTTGTGAAGGCCAAAAGTATAACTGGATTCACAAAAAGAATTAGACAAGTTCATGGAGGATAGATCCATCAATGGTTGTTAGCCAAGGTGGTCAGGGATGCAGTCCCAGACTGTGGGTGTCCCTAAACCTCTGACTGCCAGAAGCTGGGACTGGATGAGATGGGATGGATCACTTAAGTGCCCTATTCTGTTCATTCCCTCTGAAGCACGTGGCATTGGCTGCTGTTGGAAGACAGGGTACTGGGCTAGATGGACCATTGGTCTGACCCACTATGGCCCTTTCTGTGTTCTTATAAAGAAATAAAATTATCAGCCCCTTTTCTTGTTGCTTCTCTGACTCAGAATTTAAACAGCAGCAGAGATGTTTATCCTGTTGATTATGAAAATTTTGCATTTGTTTGGCAAGATATTCACTTTAAAAATAAATTCATATATTCCTAGTTTGGAAGAAGAGTGTGAATCTTCTCTTTGCACAGCTGCTTTAAGAGCCAGGAATCTGGAGTTCCACAATGATATGAAGAAGATTACTGCAGTCTTTGAGAAGTTACACGTATATATTAGTCTTATTGTCTTACCAAGTAAGTGTCCATTATGGCTCCAATCTGTTAGAATATGAAGGATGCTAATGCTTCCTGGTTTTGAATCAACCATATGCAAATATGAAACACAAAAATAAGTCTTAGGGGGACATAATAATGCACTGGCTAAGCGATAGGTGTTATACGTTAAATGCTGTTTGTAGAAAAAAGATGAAATGGGCCATTAGCTTTTGTAGGAACAATTACTTGTTCCTTTATATCTTCTGTAGGCTTTTTAAGCCGGTATGAGAGTATTCAGTCTTCAATTATTAGGTCAGAACCTTCTAGCACTTCCTCATCACCACCAAAACAAACAACTTCCCCCTGTCCCTCACACAAATACAACCCAAACAAATTTATAAGGTATCTTTCTAACTATAGTAGTATGTAAGTGAAACACAAAAAATCACTTAAAATCAGTTTAATGCTGTAAAATAAACATTGAAATATATAGTGGCAAAGTAAAAGAAGCAGCAAATGAGGTGTAACTGATCCTAACATTTACCCTAACATTTAGAGGGGGGGGAGGGGGGAAAGGCTCCTGGTAAAAATAACCATTATCTTGGATAGTAAAGGATATTGCAACAACTGGGTGGATTTCATACTACATGTTGAATTGATTTTTCCAAACCAAAATACTCTGGTGTAATTGCAGTGTCTGAGCAAAATCTAAAAAGTTTAGAAGTCTGAACTTGCTTGTGTTAGCAAAATTCAATTTTAAAAAAAAAAGATTTCATTAATAATTATGGGTCAAGTTCAGTTAACAAGTCTTGCTTCCTCAGTGCTAAAGATAAAACCTGCAAATATTTCCACCATTCAGAAACCAGATAACTTTCAGGGTTTGATTTTTTTTTAAATTGATCATTGAATATAGATTTGTCAACTTTCTTGCATGGTTTTTAGGTATAAAACCAGAAGGGCTGCTTCGGACAAATTACAGTTCAGTATTCACACACATTGCTGCAGGTCTTCATGGATTTCATAATGTTATGAAAGGTGAGAATAAATGAGGGGTAAGCAATTTAAAATGGGCTATATCTTAATTATTGAATGCCTGGTTTTGAAAGTAAGGCTAAGTATATCTACATTCAGTAATTTGGCTTGTAAAGGATTATGTTAAACGTTGAAAGACCTAAAATTAGACCACCCAACATAATTTTAGTTTGCAGGTCTGTGTATACGTATTGTGGTGCCTCCACTGTTCTGGCTGTCACCTTCATTCTTGTGAGTAGGCTGGGTATTAAAATAGACAATAATACTGCTCTGGGTGCTTCAGAGAGCAGGATTCTTCTGGTTTCAGTGCTCTGCTCACTCTAATGAAACTGACATGTAGAGTGGAATGACAATGAAATGTACATTCTATAATCATAGGACTGGAAAGGACCTTGAGAGGTCATCTAGTACGCTGCACTCAAGGAAGGACTAAGTATTATCTAGACCATCTCTGGCAAGTGTTTGTCTAACTTTCTCTTAAAAATCTCCAATGATGGAGATTCCATAACCTCCCTAGGCAATTTATTCCAGTGCTTAACCACCTTGACAGGAAGTTTTCCTAATATCCAACTTAAACCTCCCCTGCTGCAATTTAAGCCCATTGCTTCTTGTCCTATCCTCAGAGGTTAAGAACAATTCTTCTCCCTCCTCCTTGTAACAAGCTTTTATGTACTTGAAACCTGTTATTATGTCCCTTCTTAGTCTTCTCTGTTCCAGACTAAACAAATCCATTTTTTTCAGTCTTCCCTCATAGATTGTTTTCTACACCTTTAATCACTTTTGTTGCTCTTCTAATAAATCCCAGAATGAAGTTCGCTTTTTTTGCAACAGTGTTACACTGTTGACTCATATTTAGTTTGTGGTCCACTATGACCCCCAGATCCCTTTCTGCAGTACTCTTTCCTAGGCAGTCATTTCCCATTTTGTATGTGTGCAACTAATTGTTCCTTCCTAAATGGAGTACTGGAGTCCTTATTGAATTTCATCCTATTTACTTCAGACCATTTCTCCAGTTTGTCCAGATCATTTTGAATTTTAATCCTATCCTCCAAAGCACTTGCAACCCCTCCCAGCTTGGTATCATCCACAAACTTTATAAGTGTACTCTCTATTCCATTATCTAAATCATGGATGAGATATTGAACAGAACCGGACCCAGAACTGATCCCTGTGGGACCCCACTCGTTATGCCCTTCCAGCATGACTGTGAACCACTGATAACTACTCTCTGTGAACAGTTTTCCAACCAGTTTTGCATCCACCTTATAGTAGCTCCATCTAGGTTGCATTTCCCTAGTTTGTTTATGAGAAAGTCATGCGAGACCATATGAAAAGCTTTACTAAAGTCAAGAAATGTATGTGCATGCCCACCGTCATAAACATCACAGCTGATGCAGAGTCTCAACCATCTGATACTGGAATTTTCCTAACAGTTTTCTCCGTGGAGGGGATGGGGCTGAGGATTTTCTCTGAACTAGAATATGTATAATAAATGAGAAACTTGAGAGCTGCTCTACTTTGACACTGCCCTCCTGACTTTTTCACAGAAGGTATAATTTAATGATGTATAGAAGACATCGCTATATTGTGCAAACAAACCGTATTGTATTTGACTTTATTAGTGCTAGTTGGTTACTAATTTTGGGGGGGGGAGGATTAATTCAAATTATTTTAAAATGCCTTTACAAAATGCTAAACGTTGTTAGAACTCTTTCTAGAACCAAGACTATTGAGATTTTTGATGCTGAAGGAAAGAAGGGTAAATTTAGTTGACTTATTTTTATACTGTAACTCTAGTCAGCTGTATAAATATTAACATTCTGTAATTGTCAATGAGATATTTCCATTGTTCAGTCTGTTAGCAATATTACTGCAGTTTATTACTACATATTGCGGTTCATGTTTTTAAAAGTTGGTTCTACTGGAGATCATTAGTTCAATTTTAATTTTATTTTTGTTTTCAATACACCCTTACAAAATGGACAAATTATCATTGAAGCAATGACAAACACAATAGGTTTACTGGGAACCAGAGGATATGTTATTGAAAGAGACTAACATGAAGATTATTTGCTGAAAAAAAATAACCACAAAGAGGAGGAGAAATTGTTGCACCATTAGGATGGTAAAAAGCTGCTGAGATGTTTTGTGTTTCTTCTACTTTCCATATCATAGTTCATAAAAAGTAGCCAGATGTCAGTCGGAAGAGTCTTTTCTAGCATGTATTTTTTTTCATAGCACAGACTTGTCACAACAATCCCTCTTTCTAGTGCTTGTGAGCTGCTGCAACCTTGAGCAATTCATTTAGGGTCAGATTTTCAGAAGTGCCCAGCATTCACTAGCTCTTAATTGACAGCAATTAAGGGGGTGGGTATAGGAAAGACTATAATGTAGTATGTAGACAATTAACACAATGTAATTGTTTTCATTTAGAAATTTCCAAGCACTACAGTCAGAAAGCTGCCTTAGAACACGAGCTTCCAACAGCCACACAGAAACTTATAACAACAAATGACTGCATCTTGTCCTCAGTAGTGGCTTTAACAAATGGAGCAGGCAAGGTAATTTGTTTCCTAGCCAAAATCTAATGGTGTCAACCTAGATTAGAGTTTAAAATCTCTCACTTTTCTCAAAGATTTAACTCATGTATAAAGATCTCAGGATACCACAAAGTATGTTAAGATTAAGGCTGTCGATTAATCTCAGTTACAAAAATTAATCAGTTTTAATTGCACTGTAAACAATAGACTAGCTATAGAAATTTATTAAATATTTTGGATGTTTTCTCTGCATTTTCATAGATATTGTATTCTGTACTATAATTGAAATCAAAGTGTATATTTTTTATTACAAATATTTGCACTGTAAAATGAAAAACAAAAGAAATGGTATTTTTCAATTCACCTCATACAAGTACTGTAGTGCAGTCTTTGTTGTGAAAGTGCAACTTACAAGTGTAGATTTTTTGTTGTTGTTACATAACTGCACTCAAAAATAAGATTGTAAAACTTCAGAGCCTACAAGTCCACTCAGTCCTACTTCTTGTTCAGCCAGTTGCTGAGACAAACAAGTTTGTTTACATTTACAGGAGATAATGCTGCCCTCTTCTTATTTACAATGTCACCAGAAAGAGAGAACAGGCATTTGCTTGGCACTTTTGTGGCTGGCATTGCAAGGTATTTACGTGCCAGATATGCTAAACATTTGTATGCCCCTTCATGCTCTAGCCACCATTCCAGAGGACATGCTTCAATGATTTAAAAATAAATAAATTAAAAAAAAAGCATTAATTGAATTGGTGACTGAACTGCTTGGGGCAGAACTGTATGTCCCCTGCTTTGCTTTAGCCCCACTCTGCCATATATTTCATGTTATAGCAGTCTTGGATGATGATCCAGCATGTGTTGTTCATTTTAAGAACACTTTTGCTGCAGATTTGACAAAACGCAAAGAAGGTACCAATGTGAGATTTCGAAAGATAGCTACAGCACTTGACCAAAAATTTAAGAATCTGAAATGCCTTCCAAAATCTGAGGGATGAGGTGTGGAACATGCTTTCAGAAGTCTTAAAAGAGAAAAATTCTGATGCAGAAACTACAGAACCTGAACCACCAAAAAAGAAAATCAACCTTCTGCTGGTGGCATCTGACTCAAATAATGAAAATGAACACGTCGGTCCACATTACTTTGGATTGTTATCAAGTAGAATCCATCATCAGCATGTCCTGTGGACTAGTAGTTGAAGATGAAGAGACACATGACTCTGTAGTGCATCTGGCATATAAATATCTTGTGATGCCGACTACAACAGTGCCATGAGAACACCTGTTCTCACTTTCAGGTGACATTGTAAACAAGAAGTGGGCAGTATTATTTCCGGAAAATGTAAACAAACTTGTTTGAGCAATTGGCTGAACAAGAAGTAGGACTGAGTGAACTTGCAGGGTCTAAAATTTTACATTGTTTTATTTTTTAATGTAGTTTTTTTGTACATAATTCTACATTTGTAAGTTCAGCTTTCATGATAGAGATTGCATTACAGTACTGGTATCAGTTGAATTGAAAAGTACTATTTCTTTTGGTTTTTTAAGGTGCAAATACTTGTAATAAAAAATAAATATAAAGTGAGTGCTGTACACTTTGTATTCTGTGTTACAATTTGAAATCAATATATTTGAAAATGTAGAAAACATCCAAAAATAATTAAATTGTATTCTATTTAATGGTGCGATTAATTGCAATTAATTTTAATTGCTTGACAGCCCTAGTAAAGATCTGTTATAGTCTAAGATTTCCAGATCCATTTTTAAAAAGCTATTTGCGTATTAGTTTGCTACTGTTGTGATACATCGCAGTACTGCCAAAGATGCATGCTTAATTAGGGGAGCAGGTACAATTGTGAATGATCTTTGTTTAGTTCATGCCTGTGCAATATGTGAGTTTTGTAAAGCCCCTAATAAATTTGTACTTGCAATTTTGCTATGAACTTCAGTTCCATGACTATTATTTCTCTTTTGAAGTAGCTCTTTTTGTTGTTTCTGCCACTTTTTTCTATTTAAAGTAAAAATCTTTCTTGACCTGTCTAGATTGCCTCATTCTTTAGCAACAACTTAGACCACTTCACGGCTTCATTGAGCTATGGGCCTAAGGGAGGGACAGAGTTCATCAGCCCTCTATCAGCTGAATGTATGCTCCAGTACAAGAAGAAAGCAGTTGCCTACATGAAATCTTTAAAAAAGGTGTGTGTTCAGCTAACATTTACATTCAAGTAGAGAAGGCAAAGGATTGTATCTAATTCAGTTACCTTAGACAATAGAATCCTCTTAATCAGGATGCCATATGGAATGGACTTTCCTCCCCCATGAAACAGGAATTAATGGTTATCAGAACCATTTTAATAGTACAGTAGAACCTCAGAGTTGTAAACTCCAGCCTTATGGACTGACCAACCACACACCTCATTTGGAACTGGAAGTACACAATTGAGCAGCATCAGAGACCAAAAATAATAAAGCGAATACAATACACTACTGTGTTAAACGTAAACTGCTAAAAAATGAAATAAAGGGGAAGCATTTTTCTTCTGCATAGTAAAGTTTCAAAGCTGTATTAAGTCAATGTTCAGTTGTAAACTTTTGAAAGAATAACCATAATGTTTTGTTCAGAGTTACGAACAAGCTCCATTCCCAACGTGTTCGTAACTCTGAGGTTCTACTGTAAGGCTGTTATCTGAGGGATGAGCGTGGCAGAGGACCCTGGGTTGAGAGCAAGCTCTGATCTTACTGTTTGCCCAGTTTCACCAGTAGGGTCAGCTGCAAGGCTGCTAGAAAAGTAGCCCACCTGTGTATGTGGTTTGTTCTTTCCATAAGAATAGCCAGGTACATACGTGTGGAATGTGAACTTTACTGTATTTCTTTGAAGTGACTAGCAACTGTTAGTGAGGCAAATTGACAAAAACAGCATAAAGTGGAAACACAAAATTTGTATAGAAGGATGAAAAAGTACTTTGCAAATAATGAACCCTGCTAAACCAAAAGATTCAAGCACCAATACATCTCCCCAAATTCATTGAATCAATGAATTGATTCCTTGGGGGATGTCCCAGTTAAGCAAACTTCAAACGTGTCCTAAGTGTCATGTGTACTGTACTAATCATTTTGCCTTGCTTGGAGACCCAACTGGCTTGTATTAATAGATAGGAAAACAAAATGAAAGAAATTTTAACCATGCAAAGCAGAACTCTTCACCTTGCTTTAGCAAGGACAGTGGGGATGCAGGGAGGAGGACAACATATAATCTGATTTACTGTGAAAGCCTTTGCTGTTTCTTTGGTTATAGCCCTATTCAGATTCAGTGCCTTATGAAGAGGCTTTGGCCAATCGCAGAGTTCTTCTGAGTTCCACAGAAAGTAGAGAAGGTCTTGCACAACAGGTATTCTTGTATATATTTTGACAAATATGTGTTAACACTTTTTTCTAATAAAAACAGTGTGCTATGTCTAAAGGTCACAGACTAACTCAAATTAATATGTGTTATAAATACATCTACAATTTCAGTTTTGTATCTGTAAACACTGACAGATTATAGAAATGGTAAAGCAAGTATAATTAGTTGCAAGATGATCTATAAAGTCTGTTCTTATTAGGGAGAACTTGTCTTGAGCCTTCTTCATTTGAATGTCTAGTTCACATTTCTGTAATAGGAAGAGAGTCATAACCTTTTAGTAAAAAGAATTGGAACATAAGAACAGCCGTACTGGGTCAGACCAAAGGTCCATCTAGCCCAGTATCCTGTCTACCGACAGTGGCCAATGCCAAGTGCCCCAGAGGGAGTGAACCTAACAGGCAATGATCAAGTGATCTCTCTCCTGCCATCCATCTCCACCCTCTGACAAACAAACAGAGGCTAGGGACACCATTCCTTACCCATCCTGGCTAATAGCCATTAATGGACATAACCTCCATGAATTTATCCAGTTTTCTTTATAACACTGTTGTAGTCCTAGCCTTCACAACCTCCTCAGGTAAGGAGTTCCACAAGTTGACTGTGCGCTGCGTGAAGAACGTCCTTTTATTTGTTTTAAACCTGCTGCCTATTAATTTCATTTGGTGACCTCTAGTTCTTGTATTACGGGAATAAGTAAATAACTTTTCCTTATCCACTTTATCCACATCACTCCTGACTTTATATACCTCTTTCGTATCCCCCCCTTAGTCTCCTCTTTTCCAAGCTGACGAGTCCTAGCCTCTTTAATCTCTCCTCATATGGGACCCTCTCCAAACCCCTAATCATTTTAGTTGCCCTTTTCTGAACTTTTTCTAGTGCCAGTATAATTTTTTTGAGATGAGGCGACCACACTTGTACGCAGTATTCGAGATGTGGGCGTACCATGGATTTATATAAGGGCAATAATATACTCTCAGTCTTATTCTCTATCCCCCTTTTAATGATTCCTAACATCCTGTTTGCTTTTTTGACCGCCTCTGCACACTGCGTGGACATCTTCAGAGAACTATCCACGATGACTGCAAGATCTTTTTCCTGATTTGTTGTAGCTAAATTAGCCCCCATCATATTGTATGTGTAGTTGGGTTTTTTTCTTCCAATGTGCATTACTTTACATTTATCCACATTAAATTTTGTTTGCCATTTTGTTGCCCAATCACTTAGTTTTGTGAGATCTTTTTGAACTTCATCACAGTCTGCTTTGGTCTTAACTATCTTGAGCAGTTTAGTATCACCTGCAAACTTTGCCACCTCACTTTTTACCCCTTTCTCCAGATCATTTATGAATAAGTTGAATGGGATTGGTTTGAGGACTGACCCTTGGGGAACACCACTAGTTACCCCTCTCCATTCTGAGAATTTACTATTAATTCCTACCCTTTGTTCCCTATCTTTTAACCAGTTCTCAGTCCATGAAAGGGCCTTCCCTTTTATCCCATGACAACTTAATTTACGTAAGAGCCTTTGGTGAGGGACCTTGTCAAAGGCTTTCTGGAAATCTAAGTACACTGTGTCCACATTCTGGAATTATAGATGTAGGATGGAACAGGGAATTTGATTTGGTTTGAGCCTAGCACAGACTACAAAGATGGAAACTTTTGCCCAGTCACTAAACTGATGTTTGCGTGCACGTCTGAGAAGGAAGAACTGATATGACAACCTAATTCAGGGGTAGGCAACCTATGGCATGGGTGCCAAAGGTGGCACGTGAGCTGATTTTCAGTGGCACTCACACTACCCGGGTCCTGGCCACCAGTCTAGGGGGCTCTGCATTTTAAAATTTTTAATTTTAAATGAAGCCTCTTAAACATTCTGAAACCTTAATTACTTTACATACAACAATAGTTTAGTTATATATTATAGACTTATAGAAAGAGACCTTCTAAAAAGGTTAAAATGTATTATCGGCATGCGAAACCTTAAATTAGAGTGAATAAATGGAGACTCGGCACAGCACTTCTGAAAGGTTGCCGACCCTTGACCTAATTAATTGTCACTCATCTGAAGTTACATTTTTAATTAGAATGTTATCATTGCACCACCAAAAACTGAAACCGTTTGACAAAGCATATAAAGGGCTGTACAATACTTTGATTCAGGATGAGTATCTTATTCCTCACAATGATATGCTGCACTGTTATACAAGAAATTATCAGAGGGGTTTTTACTTTATAAAACAAATGGCCCTCCTCAATTTGAGACTTCAGATTAGATTGTAGATTTCCCATTTGTTCAGTTTACAGTGAACAGTAGCTTTCTGTATTATGGCCAAACAATAGTATCCTGAAAGAGTGGAGTTCTCAACAGCAGCATTATGCTAATTTTCCACTGTAAACATGAGATCAGATTATTTTTTACAGAATACTTAATTTGGCAAGAAATGCAAAATATATGCAGTTTAGTCTAGTATGCATTATTTAGCTTTTCCTGTTCAATTTGGTCATTTCTTGCTCTGTTTTTTAAAGAAATAAGCTCTTGAACTTTGTACTATTTCTCATAACTTTACTTTCCAGTCAACTGTGTCCTCCTTCAGTTCACAAATGTGTGTTTAGCTCTTATTCTCAGATGTATGGTGTGTTTGATTTGGCATTACCATTCTTATTGTATTCCTGCACTCAGGAGGTAAGATTATGTAGAAGTATATTTATCTGAAGGGATTTTTAATTTAAAATGTATCTATTTGATTACTTGGAATTTAAAACATGCATTCTATTAATCTTAAATGGTCACTGGCAGAAAAAAATGAATTATGAAGTGTCATAGAGGATCTGTAAGCTTTGGAGTTGCTCTCTGGAAGCTCTGGGGCAAGAGAAAACTCAACAAAGTTTTAATTTGTTCTCTTGAGATCTGTATGCTGAGTATATGTCAAACTTTAGGGATTAGGTGGCGGCTAGTTTGGATAGACTGGGGCAAAGCTAAAGCAGAGCTAACCGCTCTAGATCAGCGGTTCTCAAACTGTGGGTTGGGACCCCAAAGTGGGGTGCAACTCCATTTTAATGAGGTTGCCACGGTTGGTGTTACACTTGCTGGGGCCGGGGCTGAAGCCTAAGACTGAACCTCACTGCCAGGGGCTGAAGCCCTGGGTGGCAGGGCTCAGGGTTTGGTTTCAGCCCTGGTGGGTGGGGCTCAGGTTACAGTCCCCCTTCCCCAGGGCTGAAGCCCTTGGGGTTTGGCTTTGGATCCCTCCAGCTTCGGTTCCCCCCTCCTGAGGTCTTGTAGTAATTTTTGTTGTCAGAAGCGGGTCATGGTGCAAGGAAGTTTGAGAACACTTGCTCTGGATATTAACTACCTGATCAGTGCAGAGAAATCAGTGGGTTGTTAAGATCTTTTCCATTTATTAAAAGCTCATTGTTTAGCGTGTACTAAGGAAGAGGAGTTTAAATGAAATGTATGTGGAATTTTCCAAGACTAAATATTTTTCTATGGCTCTTGAGGTATTGCAGCCCATAAATTTAATTTGTATTGTGTTTATTCCTTTATTTTTGCAGCATGTTTGTTATGAGCTCGCAAAACTTAAAGCTGTGAAATGGCTGGCTGGAGCCAGGCATGCTGCTGTTTGAATTTCCACACACAGTTCTTCTAATCCTGACCTACTACTACTCTGATATTCTAGCCCTGGATCCCCCTTAATGGAAGATTGCCAATTGTGCTGACTGTTGTGATGTGCAGATATGCAGTAGGGACCAATTGAAACCATTAAACACATTCTACTTGTGACCTAAGCATGTTAAACCTAGAACTTTGGGCCTTTAGGCATTAACCTGCTGTACCATCTAATCTCATTCAGTTACTTAGACCGTATGTCTTCAGGTATTTCTTAATTTAATTCCCAACATTTCACATTCTACAATTCAAACACAGTTAACTTTTCCTTTCTAAGGTCCAGCAAAGTTTGGAGAAGATTGCAAAACTGGAGCAGGAAAAGGAACATTGGATGCTTGAGGCCCAGCTAGCCAAAATTAAGTTAGAGAGAGAAAACCAGAAGCTAAAGAGCTCACTTAGTGGACAGTTGATTGAGCCTATGCCAGAAAATTCTGTTTTGCTTAATGCAGCCGAACAAGAGAGAGAAGTATCCATAAAAAAGACTTCAAGGGAGCCTGTTAAAAAAATGAGTCTGGTAAGTGACTTTTTCCTCAGATCCTTTTATTTCTCAGTGTGCTGGAGGAAAGATCTTTTACACTTGGAAACAGCAACTTTTTGGTAATATTGTTTGATCAATGGAACAATATCATTGGAGGTTTTAATTATGACATCATCCACATTACATTTAAAGCAGTTTTGAGTCTAAATCAAGTTGACAGCTGATGTCTCCTGCAGGATGCAGGCCTTAGTGATTGTTTTTTGTATTTTTGGTTTTTTTTAGAGACACCTCTTTTGTTCTGCAGCTTCATTAATATTACTTATAGGTCCACAAAAGTCATATTGGTAGGAGATGTAAAGAACTGACTTTAAAAATCAGAATCAAAAGTATATAGAGAGCTGGTATCCTGCAAGAGGTAACTTACTTAGAGTTGGCCTGAAATACATTTCTCTTGTAGACAATATTTTTAGACTACTTAAGCATCGTTGAATATTTGGGCTGCAAACACTGCATCCATCATTTACCTTCCTGGCATAAACCCAAATTGGTTGTCACTTTATGCTCCAGTCCCTCCCAATAATTCTTTCCAGCCATTTAATCATGTGACTCGTTAACTTGGTGGCTCAGTAATTACTAAATTCTTGAAAAAAAACAGGAGTACTTGTGGCACCTTAAAGACTAACAAATTTATTTACTAAATTCTTGCACATCTCCCTTAGGCTTGAAGATAGGGAACAATATGCGCTTCCTCTACTCAGCTGGTATCAAGTGGAGTGCCTCAAGGGTCGGTGCTGGGGCCGGTTTTATTCAATATCTTCATTAACGATCTGGAGGATGGTGTGGACTGCACCCTTAGCAAGTTTGCAGATGACACTAAACTGGGAGGAGTGGTTGATACGCTGGAGGGTAGGGATAGGATACAGAGGGACCTAGACAAATTAGAGGATTGGGCCAAAAGAAATATGATGAGGTTCAGCAAGGACAAGTGCAGAGTCCTGCATTTAGGATTGAAGAATCCCATGCACTGCTATAGACTAGGGACAGCAGTTCTGCAGAAAGGGACCTAGGGGTTACAGTGGACGAAAAGCTGAATATGAGTCAACAGTGTACCCTTGTTGCCAAGAAGGCTAATGGCATTTTGGGTTGTATAAGTAGGGGCATTTCCAGCAGATCGAGGGATGTGATCATTCCCCTCTATTCATCACTGGTGAGGCCTCATTTGGAGTACTGTGTCCAGTTTTGGGCCCCACACTACAAGAAGGATGTGGATAAATTGGAGAGAGTCCAGCGGAGGGCAACAAAAATGATTAGGGGGCTGGAGCACATGATTTACGAGGAGAGGCTGAGGGAACTGGGATTGTTTAGCCTGCAGAAGAGAAGAATGAGGGGGGATTTGATAGCTGCTTTCAACTACCTGAAAGGGGGTTCCAAAGAGGATGGATCTAGACGGATCTCAGTGGTAGAAGATGACAGAACAAGGAGTAATGGTCTCAAGTTGCAGAGGGGGAGGTTTAGGTTGGACATTAGGAAAAACTTTTTCACTAGTAGGGTGGTGAAGCACTGGAATGGGTTACCTAGGGAGGTGGTGGAATCTCCTTCCTTAGAGGTTTTTAAGGTCAGGCTTGAGAAAGCCCTGGCTGGGATGATTTAGTTGGGTTTGATCCTGCTTTGAGCAGGGGGTTGGACTAGATGACCTCCTGAGGTCCCTTCCAACCCTGAGATTCTATGATACTCATCAGGCATTTTTCCAGTATGGAGAATTAAGTTGAAAAAGTTCATCACCACAACTCCCTCATGACCGAATGCTTTAAGTGCTTCAGTGGATACACTGTCCGGTCCCACTGCCTTCCCATATTTCATTGTGTCACGATGTCTGAGTCTCCACCATGGTGATAGGTCTTGAGAGGTTGTTGCTTGCTCATATTTCCCTCAACGGGTTTTTTGTATTCTTTTCATTGAGTAGCTTCACATAAAACCGCTGCTACCTCCTTAATGATTTTACTATCTTCCACCAGTACTCTGTTTTCATCTTTGACTTGCTTCATGGCTCCCAAGTCCTATGTTTAAGACCTTTGCTTAATCTTAGCTAATCCTTTTTCCCCTTCCTTTGTTAGTAGTCTGTGTATAAGGCTTTCGATGCCTGACCTTTAACTTCTGCATCCACTGTTTTTGATGTTTTCTTTACCAGCTTGTAAAGCTTGATCACTTCACAATCTTTTTTTAAGATCTCTTCCTCTGGTCAGGAAGTGATTGATCTGGTACTTGTTGGCACCGCTTTTGTATGTACTTAAGTCTCCCTCTCTCTTGACAATCAGGCCATGGATTCTGGCTAAACCTAAGGTATCCTCACCAGCTTTGTTTGTGGTTCCAAAGACTTGTCCTCTGTGACAGTTGTCATACCCTTCACTATGTTCTCCACTATGTCTGTTGAGATCTGCTCCGATAATCAAGTACTCAGCTTGTGGTATTTCACTTATTTGGTCCAGCTTGAGCTGGAATTCCTCCTTGTCCTCAATCGTAAAACCAACCTGTGGCACATATCCACATATAACATTAAATATTTATTCTAACTTTTATTAGCTGGTCACTCTTCCTTTCGACCCTCTCCATTTTGTCTTTTGGATACAAGCAATGTGCACTCTCTTTCTTTTCAGTGTCTCAGCTTCTCTTGATTTCTCAGCTCCTTCTTCCCTCATCCAAAGAAGCCATATGTAAATCTTGGACTCACTTCTTTAGCCTCAGGAGCCCAGAATACAGTAGCCTTTTTCCATTTTCCACAACTGTTGGGCAAAGTGGTTGCATGCTGCTTCCGGGGGACGCCCTAAATCAGTTGATTTAAAAAAAAAATTTTTTTTTAAATTTTTATCAATTTAAATTTTCACAGTGGGAAATTGAGGGGTGGTCATAATGGGATGGAAAATAATTATTTAATAACAGAGTTTGAGGTTCAAAGTTAAAACTTGATAACCTTTAAAACAAACATTGTCAACATCACATGTCAAAATAAGTAAATGTATGTATTCCAGGCACAGTTTTGTTTGGCCTGTAGCTTCTAGGAACATTTCTGTGAGCCTTCTAGTTTCTTTAAAGGTGTGTCATTAGCTCTAGAAGTCCCATCTTTATCTTTGCCAGAAAGAACCTTTCCTACGTAGCTGGGCTAACCTGGGTTAAAGAAGATGTTTAAAAGCAGAAAGTAACAATTAGGAACATCTCTGGAATCTGACATGGAGGCCTGGTGCATCTTTGTTGGGACAGAACTAAGGGGAAAGCCAAAAGAGCACAACCTCCAAGATGCTAGGGCTCTGCAAAATAGAAGAGAGGACAAACAAGTAGGCTTAAGTTACTCTTAAAAAAAAGTTAAGCAGGTGCATGCTCTGTGTTGTGCCCAGATGGAAAAAGCTCTGCATTACCTTTCCATAGCTGACTACAAATTTCACTGATTTCCCGTGTCCTTCCGCCTCATCTGTGTAAAGTATGTTCCTAAATTGTGTTTGCAGCCTAGAATAAGCCTATGAAGATTTGTGCTCATGCCAACTTTTGAATGCTTAGCTCAGTGAGCAGATGGGAACATTTTAGAAATATAATTTGTAATGTTTAACTCTCATCACTAGGAAACAGTAGCTGATAATTGAAATAATTGATAATTGGTTGGAAAATATTCATCAATGTACTTTATTTCATTTTTACCACCTACCCTACCACAGCAGTCTCATCCAGAGTGTCAGCCTTGTTAACAGCAAAATACATCTGTCCAAACTGTGGCAGTATGTTTAACAAATTTCCACTTTACAGTTGTGGACAGACTCAGTCATGGATACAACACAGAAGCAGACTGAAGTGAAAAGGGAAACCTAAAACTTTGTGTGCTGCAGAGGAAAACCTGGTTTAATATTTGTTTAAAAATGGTTGTATATGGAGTACTTAGTGACTAGGAAGAAGAGAAACTACTTCCAAGGTGATGTAATTATGAAACGAGATGCTGGACCAATAAAAGATGATACTTCACCTACCTTGTGTCTCTAATATCTTGGTTCCAACACAGTTGCAATTTGTTGTATGCAGTGTAGTTGTATTGGCAGTTTATTTGAATGAGAGAAATCACAGAGAAAAAGATTTTAATAGGAGTTCTAAGAAATTCAAGATGAACTTCATTGGCACCAAAAGAAGGCGCTGAGGAAGTATCTTAGTACAGTGGAACTTAATTTGTCTATTTCTTGCAATAAATTGAGAGAGATACTATAATCAGTCTGATTAGTAGTGTTGGCTAATGTTAGGTGGGATCATTCTTTGCATGATCCTTGGTCTGTATAAAGAAAAATAAAAAAAATTAATTAGTTCCTTGGCTAGTCAGCAGCTAGCTTCATAACTCTACACAAGGTTTCCATAAGTATTTGGTTTAACCTTTATCTATACTGAAAGGGAAAAATCCTTAAGTATCCTGGATACTGTAACTATTTGTAAATTCTCACTGTGAAATATTAGTAAACACTGCGCATCTAATACTCTGGTCTAATTTAATTAGAAAATTTTATTTATAAAAAGTTAGTTTAGTGTTGCACCCTCACTAATAGCTCATATATGAGCAAAGCCTCATAACTTGTAACAGTCTGAGATTTTTAATTTAAAAAATTTAATCACCTTATTGCTTTTCTTTATAAGTAGGTGTCAAAGTAACCTGTTGGAGTGGAGTCTTGTTTTACAGTTCTGAGTTTATTTTCTCCCTTGTTCTAGATTGGAATGTTGACCATGACTACTGACAACAAAGAGGTACTTTGACTTTTTGATACACATCATTCATTATATGTAATAAAGATTTATACTACGTATAATTCAGAAAGTGCTAAAACTTGTGCATGACTAAGTTACTCTGTCAGTTACTTGGAGACCCCTGGAGTAATTTAGTACAATGTGGTAAGAATGAATTCTTGCGCAATAACTTTTCCCTAAGAATATCTGAAACTTATCATTTCCTATTGGTGAGACTAAGATTTAGTGATGGGTATTTTTACTAAAAAGTCATGGACAATAAACAAAAATTCACGCTGGTGGTGGGGGACGGCAGCCCGGGACCACTGCTGTTACTGGGGGGGCCCGAGCTGCTCAGGCGGCCCTGCGGTCAGGCACAGCAACAGGCTGCAGAAGTCATGGAGTTCCCAGAAAGTCATGGAATCCGTGACCTCCGTAACAGTCTCGCAGTCTTACCTATTGATGATAATCCATACTTCATTCTCCAATTTGATCTAACTCTGACAATAGCTTATAGTTCTGCTTCATATATTTTATTCAACAGATGTGTTCAGATAAGGAATTTAACAAGATGTGAGCTGTGCTCTCTTAAATTATCAAGTTCTCTGTAGCTTTAGAAAGTATAGCTCTGTATTTGTATTTCAGTGACATGATCTGGATTCCAAACCTCTGATTGATTGATAATCAAAGGAGGGTTGAAGCAGCAAAAAACACATATTTATAGGCCTTTCCTAACTCCTTCCCTTTCCTATCTCCTTTGTCTTTCAGTTCCAACTTATGGGGAATTTGCCTGGATAACCTCTTCCTTACTATTCTAGTATGCATTTTAAGTGCCCTAAAAATATACTATTCTTTATTTAAACAGGTGATTAGAACAAATAAAACATGACTGGCAGTCACACCAAATGTTATGTTTTAGTGGTACTAAAGAAGTAAAGTTAGCATTTCTTATCACAGCATGAACATTGGGCTAAGATGCAATGTTTTCTCCTCTCTGTGATCCTGCAGAGGGCAGTTCTGTTGACATGAATGGTAAGGTTACTCTAAAAGCTGTTGGAAGATGAGATGGGGTTTAAGTGCACTGAGTGCTTCTTTATAAAAGACGTGTTAAGCCATGTGACTTAGCTGTATAACAATTCTTTAAAATAAGTCTGTATAGTGCGAACCTCAAAACTTAAATTTAAGAGGGTGCAAATGTATTATGAAAGTTGCCCCAAGCTGGTAATTCATTGTCGTCTACAGAAAAGTGTGGCATTTCTGCAATTAAAGTCAGATTTCTTTAATCAATCTTCCGAAAATGCACATGCAGTTTTGAAAATGTGGCTCCTAATGTCCACGGGCTGCTAATGTTGTGGCCATCTTTGAGAAGTCCGTCTTTGCTGGAGAATCCAAGGTAACAATTGTGTGGTGAGAAGGGGACAGTAGGTCGTCCTCAAGAATTTGCATCCTCGCCAGAAATCCTTTAATGTAAATTGTGACTGTTTTATATTCTACTACTTACTCAACTCTCTACATAAAATATAACCTTGAGTTTTATCATTGTTTTTCAGAAGACTCAAGTTAATAGTGTTGTATGATATCTGATAAGACTGCTTTTATTTTATAAATGTGTGTGCTCTAAGAAGTGCCAAGCTCAATCAAATTTTACATGCTATATAAATAGTCCATCCCATTTGGACAACTTGCCACTTAAAAAAAAAAATCTTTTCTGTATAAAGAGCTAAGTTATGGCTTTAGTTCTCGTAAAGATAAAGTCCTTTTAATTGTTTGATCACATGAGCTCTCACTCTTCAGGCTCCAGAGGCTAAGTCCCGTGAAGACTTGATAAAAAATCACTATATGGCAAGGATAGTAGAACTTACGTCTCTTCTACAGCTGGCTGACAGCAAGTCAGTACATTTTCATGCTGAGGTGAGCATCCAGTCAATCTCCTGTACTGAAAACAGTAACGCTTTTCTGAACTTTCTATAGATCAATGTTATGAACAACAGGCTCCTACCAAAACACCATGGACAATCTAACTGATAATTTGTTCCTGCAGTTTATTCCTTGGTTTTGGGGTAGTATTCATAAAAGGCTGTACTTGCTGTGTGTTGCATCAGTTTCTTAATTTTGAATAATCGCATATTCAGCCTCCCTTGTTAATCAGTTACATTTGGTAAAAAGAAAGCACATTGGTTTTAAGTGGCCTAGATATAGGTTATTCTTATACACCTATTTTATTGCTGGCTTTAGCTACCAAACTGTATAGAATTGAATTTAAGTCCTTGGCTTAATGCCGGATGGGGCATGGGGAGATACTGAGACTTGGGCAGGAGGGGAGAGAAGCTGGCTCCAGGCTGGAAAGGAGGTTCCTGGGGTTCCTACCTGGGCCTCATCCAGCCCCTCTGGGTCCCACTCCCCAACCCAATCCCTGCACTGCAGCAGCTGCTCCCTGCTCCCCAGCCCAATCTGGGCCCCACAGTTTTAGCCCCTCTGGTTCCTGCTTTGACACACCCTCCTCCTTGGCATATCTGAGTTAACATAATATTTCTATTGCAGGGGTGCTAGCCCCCCATGCTGTTCCACTCTCCTGGTTTAATGTGACAAACTACAGTAATTTCAAAGAATTTAGCAATTTGATAATGAAGTACTAGAACTAACCTCTCACCTAGAAATTGGAGAATGTTGTATAATTTGTCTTGCTTGACCCTTGCAAGCTGAGAACTGTTTTCAAACATTTGTTATATTTAATTTTAGAATCACATAAATGCTCCTCAGTAGGATGAGCAATTTTTGCCAGAAACTCATGCAGAACATGCCCCCTATTTGGTTAGGTTTGCTTTGTCAGCTTTAATGTATACAACTGTTATTGGTATGGCAGATAATGAGATCATGTGAAAGAACCATCCTTCTGCACTGACATTTTAAGCAATATGTGCATGTGCCTGGCATCTTGAGATCTCATTTGTTTCTTTTTATATTTTCTTTAAACAAAATTAATAGATCCTTCTGATCACAGATATTATTTTCTAGCAATAGTGTCTAAAATGTAAGGTGCTCGTCTATAAAATAAATCCTGAAAGTTTAGTGTTTGATAATGTTAAATCACTGTTTAGCTTGTGAAGTTCTGTATAAAAGCATATTTCTGTAATACACTTTCTGTAAATCAAAAACTTTGCATTTTGAAAGGCCCAAACATTCAGATTTAAAAAAAACTCTGCCTCAAATAATTTGCTATGTACAATACTCTACCGACACTAACTGATTTTTTTTCTTTGATAGTGCCGAGCCCTTGCCAAAAGATTATCATTAGCTGAGAAGTCTAAGGAATCACTAGTGGAGGAGATGAAATTAGCTAGTCAAAGCATCAGTAGATTACAGGCAAGTGAAATGTTAGCTAAGCAATTTGAAGGACACCCTCCATGGGATAGTTGTGGGTGGAAAAACATAAAACCCAGTGTACGTCCCATGCTAAGTCTGAAAACTATTATGGCATGTGAGTGGAATTGCAGACCAAACCCACTAATGCACATGTTTAAAATTATCGAAGATTGAGTATTAAATGGGATATGTCTTATTTTAAAAAACTGAGAAAATGCTTACAGTAACTGAGATACCATTTTGATGTAAACATATCTTGTGCAAATATTGTCCCTTTTACCCTTTATTATCCCGGTTTGTGTTTTGCTTCCAAAACTATGGTTAAATCTCAGCCGCTTAGCTCGGTGCAAAACATTATAGTGTATATGCATCTAATGTCCCTTCTCTCCTCTTGCCACACTTCATTTTAATAGGCTGGCTGAAGAGGAGAACTTGACAAAGTTCTTGCTCAATGAGCACTTTAAAATAGAAAAGTCAATTTCACTTCATATAAGAACTTAGCTAGCAGAGAGACTGTGTGAAATGCACTTACATATTCACTTTCCCAGTAAAACCCAGAATCGTAAAAGTACATTGGGACATCCTCCCTAGCAGCTGGGATTTTTAAGACTATTTCAGCCTCTGCTTTTTTTCCCCCCTGGAAGGCTAATGGTGTGTTATAAAAACCACATGGCAACTTAATCAAATAAGTAATTTTTAACTGTGGTTATCAAATTGTGGACATGTCAGTTTTAGTTCCTTGAAAAACTGCTCTGCAAAAATGCACAGCGCACCATTTGCACTTAAAATCCAGAGAACTGAGCAAAGATAATTAAGAGAATGAGAAAAGAGAAAATTGTAAATACTTAAGTACTCAGGAACTTAGAGAGGTTTAACTTTCTGACCCCCCTCTATATTCAGTTAGTTCAAACCAGTGCTAACTCTAATGAGCACATGATTCTTTACTTTTTAAACAAACCAACATTTTTGGCTTAGAAAACTTTTAGAGGAAGGAAGCTATTTTTCCATATGAGTTATAGTTGCCAGAGTATAGTATTCCTTCTGGTTTTGAACCATCTCATGTAATCTCTCCTTCACATCATCATAGTCCTCTTTATCATTGGGTAAGGTGGGAGGCATCTTAATTGAGATGTGGAATGTAAAATGAATCCCATAATTTCCTTTTTAGATACTTCATCAGTAAACTCAGTCTTACTAAAAAGCAGCTTTGTGATTGAGTCCATGTAGTAATACAGAACCATGAAAGGGGGTGACAGTTTGTCAGGGTTGCCAAACACAGGAAGCACATACTCATGACTCAGATGGACAGGATCTGTTCAGCAGTGCAATGTGAGGCCTTTGCATTGAACAATGTAACCACATGGCCTGCTTTTCAATATAAGGCTACGTCTATACTACCCGTGCGGGTCGGCGGGTAGCGTTCGACTTCTCGGAGTTCAATATATCGCGTCTCATCTAGACGCGATATATCGAACTCCGAACGCGCTCCCGTCGACTCCGGAACTCCACCACCGCAAACGGCGGTGGCGGAGTTGATGGGGGAGCCGCAGACTTCGATCCCGCGGCGTCTGGACGGGTGAGTAGTTCGAACTAAGGTAGTTCGAGTTCAGCTACGCTATTCGCGTAGCTGAACTTGCGTACCTTAGTTCGACACCACCCCCCCGTGTAGACCAGGCCTTAGTATTAAAGATAAATGAATTATCTATGAAACATTTTAATTCTTTACATCCATTGAATTTGTACTGAGGGCACAGTAAATAGTGATCACTTAAAACAGTGGTTCTCAACCAGGAGTATGCATATCCCTGAGGGTACGCAGAGGTCTTCCAAGAACTATATCATCTCATCTAGATATTTGCCTAGTTTTACAACAGGCTACATACAGATCACTAGCAAAGTCAGTATAAACTAACATTTCATACAGACGATAACTTGTTTATACTGCTCTATATACTATACACTGAGATGTAAATACACTATTTATATTCCAATTTATTTATTTTGTAATTACATATTAAAAAATGAGAAAGTGAGCGATTTGTCAATGTGTTCTGTGAAGCTTTTTTGTATTTTTGTCTGATTTTGTTATAAGCAAGTAGTTTTTAAGTGGAGTGTAACTTGGGGATCCACAAGACAACTCAGACTCCTGAAAGGGGTTCAGTAGTTTGGAAAGATTGAGAGCAACTGATTTAAAATACTAATAAGCACAACGTGGCTGTTATGAGGCTTTCAGTTAATGATGACAGTACTGAAAATTGCTGAATTAGAGAGCCTGTTCTTCTACTCAAACATTTGTGGTTACCCTAGGAAATACTTCATGGCACCTTGTTCCCGGTCCTAATATTGACGTTCCTAAAGTCATATTGCTATGGCCTACATTTTTTTAAAATGCACCTTGTTCTATAGGTAAAGCACATCTTATTTTCTCAAACTTGCAAAGGTGACTTTGCACAAGTTTTATGATAGTGACGCCCATGAAAAAAACCTTCTTTTAGCTTTTTGAATGTCACTTTATATGCCTCTGCTCTCACATCTGAAATATAAAAATATCTTTCGTGTATTTCAGATTGATGTCAAACTAACATCTGAAACAGCCTTACATTGATCTTTGGCATTCACTGCAACAAGATAAGATTTTTAAATAAAGTTCTGTTTGACTTAGTGCAGTCCTCATTCACTACTGCTTGAAGATCACATCACATATAAAAGGAAAACAACATGCTGATCTTGTCAGCTAACTGCCCATTTAGTGTTCTTTGACATATGGCTAGTGGACTGCCATTTTGCCATCCCTTGGAGTAATGATTACAATGGTAGACTTTTATTAGTAGCTCTTAAAGTACTTGACTTCTGATGCAAAACTTTTTAAAATTGCTAGTACTATGCTTAACCTCCATAAACAAGACCAGCATTATCGAAATTATCCACAAATTCTCCAGGGACTTAATGAATCCCTGTATGATTTCAAGGTATTCATGACGTGACATGATTGTGCAGCCCAGACTCCCATACAAATAGTTCCCTTGAAGTCAGTGAGCATACTCGGCATGAGAAAGGATCTGATCCTGCAGCCCTTAATCTTTAACTGTTACTTTTCTTAAGTATTCAGATACCATACTGAAGACTTTGTATATACAGATATTTAATAGTACTGTCCTTTTGGGCTCAGTTCTATCTACCCATGTTCTTAATGGAGGTTTTGGATCACCTATTTGAGTTTATTAGGATTTCTATGCATGGTATATTTAAGACCAGGATTTATGTAGTGTTTTTCTGAACTCTTTTCATTGTGAAGTTCTTGTATGATGAAATTTGACAGTTTTTCTGGTGGTGGCAAATAGGCATAATTATAAAATTGAATTCCTTCTAAAACAGTGCCCCCTCAGTACATATCTGTAAAGATCCATATATCTCCCCAAAAAATCTCTCACAAACTATTCATCCACAATTATATAACAATTTTTTTTAAAGCATACTGGCTGGCACACAGTTATTTTTAAACACATAGTCCTGAATGTTAAACAGAACTTAATAAATAAAAACAATTGCATCTGGGCTGAAAACTGGGTTTTAGCCTCAGTGATTTTTGTCCCATGTTGTTAAGCCCTTAGTTAGATGATGATCTATAAAATAGGGTAATAAAATAAGTTTTGGGATGTGATAGTGGAGGAGAGGGAGGGATGAAGTTTTAAAGATATAAGAAAACTACTGAGACTTTTTCATTTAAATTTTTGCATAGTTGCTTTTCTCCATAATGAAATTGCTTAAGTGCACACGTTTGGTCAACCTAGAAGCTTTGTTGGACAACTTGCACGTCTGCATGAGCAATGTGCTACTGTAGTATTAGGCAGAGCTGAAAGCTACTGTTCATTCACTCCTTAGGATGAGTTGACAACCACCAAAAGAAGCTATGAAGATCAGCTAAGTATGATGAGTGACCATCTGTGCAGCATGAATGAAACCTTATCTAAACAAAGGGAAGAAATTGATACACTAAAAATGAGTAAGGTAGGTTGTATTTACTTTGGGCATAGTCTGTAGCCTGGGTTAGCGAGTAGAGTGTGAAGTTACTAGCTTGTTTTTATTCTCAGCCACTTGGCATGAAAACCTGAAGCCCTATCCCTACTGATCCAGGTGAATGAGAGTTTTAGAACCTAACTTGGAATCTGGACATGACTGGTGGTCATAAACTAGGTCTTTCCCTGCCCTCTTAACTGTAAGGAGCTTATTACATCCTCCCCACACCAGATTAGGCTTTAAAAGGGGATTTCTTATAAGAACAGTACCATTTTTCAGCTACCTAAAAATAAAACATACTGTTAAATGAACATGGAGGGATGATCAGGAAGGAGGAGGAGATAAGTCACACTATAAGCATTCATTCATGGATATTCTTTATAGTCACTCCTTCATAGTTACAATATATTGTGTTCGAAGCTGCTATTCTTTCTCTCATCCCAATAATCCAGTTGAAAAGTTAGCTGCTCTTGTTTTTTGTTTTCACACATAGAATCATAGAAGATTAGGGTTGGACGAGACCTCAGGAGGTCATCAAAGCAGGACCAACCCCAACTAAATCATCCCAGCCAGGGCTTTATCAAGCCGGGCCTTCAAAACCTCTAAGGATGGAAATTCCACCACCTCCCTAGGTAACCCATTCCAGTGCTTCACCCCCCTTCCCCGCCCAGTGAAATAGTTTTCCCTAATATCCAACTTGAGACCATTGCTTCTAGTTCTGTCATCTGCCACCACTGAGAATAGCCTAGCTTCATTGTCCTTGGGACCCTCCCCCCAAGTAGTTGAAGGCTGCTATCAAATACCCCCTCACTCTTCTCTTCTTCTGCAGACTAAGTAAACCCAGTTCCCTCAGCCTCTCCTTGTAAATCATGTGCCTCAGCCCGCTAATCATTTTTGTTGCCCTCCGCTGGACTCTCTCCAATTTGTCCTCATCCTTTCTGTAATGGGGGGCCCAAAACTGGACGCAATACTCCAGTGCCTTCTAACAATGGGTTCGAAACTCCGCTGCCACCATGTCATGGGTCTACCCTCACTTGAAACTGGGGGGTTTCAAGGTGAGGACCCGCATGCCACCATGTCAAAGGTCTCACCCCCACTTGGAACTGTTGGGCTCCAATGTGGGGACCTGACTTGGTTTCCCTCTAAACTAAAATCCTAGTTTAGATCTAGTAAGCTGCCACCACTCAATCAGGAAATGTGGATTGAGACACAGTCCTTCCCCAAAATCCTAGGGGATTCCAAGAGCCCCAAATCCATGGAGTTCTTACACCCAGGAGAAACAAACCATTCCCCCTGCTTCCTCCCCCCTCCCTTTTCCTAGGAGAGAGATACCTGATTTAAACTGCTTGAATCAAACCCAGGAGGAACTGTCTCTTCCCCCCTCACCTTCCCCTGAATTTCCACAGAAGAAGGAATTAACCAAGTCCAAAGAAAAGAAAAGAATTTATTAAGAGAACAAAAAGAAAATACAGAATCTCTATGAGCCCAAGCTGGACACTCATAGGGTATAACCTTATCAATCTCTGGAGAGAATCCCCTCTCCCCCTTTCTTTCTCAGTGAAAGCAAAGTAACAGCAAACAGGAATAAAGAATTTCCTTTAGCAAACACACAATTGCAAATGGAGAAAGCAACTCAAAAGACTAATTCGCCTTTCTAATTAATACTCACTATTACATAGTAGAAACTACTCCAGGAGAACTTGGAGACATGACTGGTCTCTTTTAGATTCAAAAGAGTACCTGAGACAAACAAAGAAAACACAGACAAAAGCTTCCCTCCACAGAGATTTGAAAAAATCTTATCTCTGATTGGTCCTTCGGTCAGGTGGTCATCAGGTACTGTATGTTAACCCTTTACAGGTAAAAGAGCCCTTAACCCTTAACTATCTGTTTATGACAAGAGGGGAATAATCACTTCCCTCGATCTGCTGGCAATGCTCCTACTAATGCAACCCAATATGCAGTTAGCGGTCTTGCCAACAAGGAAACACTGTTGACTCATTCAGCTTCTCGTCCACTGTAATCCCCAGGTCCTTTTCTGCAGAACTGCCGCTTAGCCAGTCAGTCCACAGCCTGTAGCAGTGCATGGGATTCTTCTGTCCTAAGTGCAGGATTCTGCATTTGTCCTTGTTGAACCTCATCAGATTTTTTTTGGCCCAATCCTCCAATTTGTCTAGGTCACTCTGGACTCTATCCCTACCCTCCAGCATATCTACCTCTCCCCCCATCTTAGTGTCATCTGTGAACTTGCTGAGGGTGCAATTCATCCTATCATCCAGATCATTAATGAAGATGTTGAACAAAACTGGCCCTAGGACCGACCCCTGGGGTACTCTGCATGATACTGGCTGCCAGGTAGACATTGAGCCATTGATCACTGCCCAGAGAGTCCGACAATCTAGCCAATTTTCGATCCACCTTATAGTCCATTCATCCAATCCATACTACTTTAACTTGCTGGCAAGAATACTGTGGGAGACTTATCAAAAGCTTTGCTAAAGTCAAGGTATATCATGTCCACTGCTTTCCCCATATTCACAGAGCCAATTATCATAGGAGGCAATCAGGTTGGTCAGGCATGACTTGCCCTTGATGAATACATGTAGACTGTTTCTGATTACCTTCCTCTCCTCCAAGTGCTTCAAAATGGATTCCTTGAGGACCTGCTCCATGATTTTTCCAGGGACTGAGGTGAGGCTGACCGGTCTGTAGTCTAAATACCAGAAAGTGAAATTTAATCAGTTTCAATCTAAAACAAAAATAGTCTGCTGAGCAAAAAGTACAAAACAGATCTAAAATGGACTTAAGCTATTTTAATTTATCTAAGATCTCACTGTTGATACAGGTAAATCTGTTTTAAATATAAATTGTAACAATAGTGTCCCTTTAACAACTTTATCAGGATCTGAAATCATGATACCATCATAATACAGAAGCGCAAGGATGCTCTTTTGGTTCTCTCTCCTGTGATGGAGACTATTTGTGCCATATCATAATGTTAAAAAATCCCTCTGGAAAATAGTCACCGCACAAATGGTGTAAATTGCTTATTGAAATAATGTCTGAAACATTTAAAAAGTAAAGGATACCCTCCCCCACCCCCCATAACCTTAGGTCCTCAGGCAGCAACTTCACAATTTCACTTAAAATGAGGCCCTTTTAAATATGGAAGCATGACAAAGTGAAAGTTGCAAATTTGCGAAGTCAAAGCAGCAAGAAATAACAAAGCATCAAACACTGACAACATTTAACCAGTTCTGCTTAAAACAATTAAACAATGAACTCCTGCAAATAGACATGCATTTTTGAATTACTGACATCCTATTAATGGAAAATGATAAATTTAGAACTCTTCTCCAGACTGTGCTGTAAATATCCTGTTTAAAACAAGCTAAAATATGATAAGGTGGCTGTTTTCTTAAGAAAGATTGGTACAAAATAATTCCCAGTATTATTCCTTTGGGCAATTATCTTGTAATGGTTTTATTAGAAACAAGTACCATTTACTGGTAAAGTCTCACTTGCCTTCACAGCATTTGAATGATGGTGTAATCCAGAGAACGTGGACACAATTCCAGTGCCTTTCTTCTAGCTTTTAATTAGAATGAAATATTTGTGGTTTTGATGACTATGAAAGCTGTAATCCATTCTTCTCTCAGTTATAACAAGTGTAATGGGAATTTATACAGTATACACAAGGTTGTAAATACAGAAGCTTTCTTTTTTTCTTATTTTGAAATTTAATGACTTTTTTCCTCCTATGCTGCATTTTCTTTTGTAATGTTTTTTTCTGTATAGGCATCAGATTTGCTCTTGTTTGTGGTTCGTACAAGTTATTTTCATATGAATTATGTTCTCCCGTGCATTGTTTATTTTTCACTACAGGGAAATTCCAGAAAGAACAAAAGTCGATAGTTTACAGCCAATCAACTGTCTTTCAGATGTTGCTCCTGCTACACAGAATTGCAGATGCTGAAAATTCAATGTCACCCTCTTGGCTAGTTCTTAAAAGGAAACAGAGGTGGGTTTGGCCTAGTAATAAGTCATTTGGTGCTGTATATGAATTTGACACATATAGAACTTGTAACCAGTAAAACAGACACAATTTAATGTTGGCAGTTAAAACAAAGAATTTTCACTCCATGGTTAACTTTCATCGGAATTCCCTTAGGTTGTTTTTACTGTACACTTTTTGAAATTAGATTTTAATGTAATCTAAGATTATGTACATTTTCAAATTCAAGTATGGGTTAAACTTGGTATCTGTGTGGTAGTGTGTTTCTGGATAAAATGTTTAAACAGCCAACATTCATACATTCCATTCTTTGCTGTTCTTAAAAAAAAGTGTCTCCAGATTCATTTGAAAATGTAACGTTTTTGGCCATGCAAGCCGTGCATTTTGTGTACATTTATTGTTTCCTCCTGCTCTCAGATCTTCTGAATTAGTAGGGATGGTTGCTTAGGGAAGCTGATGTTAATAAAATCAAATTTAAAGTGAACTGGCTCAGTCTTGTTTGGGGTATATGCAATATTGGAAACTTCAGTTTCTCGTACTTGGGGGCTTGGGTTTTGAACTCGAGGACAAGTAGCTCAATCAAGAAATGCTCATGAAACTACATTAAAGACTTGTTGGGGAATTTTGTTTGTATTTTAAAATGTGCTGATATAAAAATTTGCTCATAAAATCTAGAGCAAAAAGTGAGCATAAAATGTTGAAAAGGAACAAAGATATTTTTTGTGAAGTCCTGTGTCTCAGCAATGTAACAGCACACAGGGTAGGTTGATCTACTACTCTCTAGAAGTTATTAATTCATAGATGACTTAAACACTGAATTTGTAAAGCAGTTAAAACATTTTATGGTATTATGAAGAAGTTTCCCTAATGGACTGACTTTTAAAAAAATACCTGTTTAATACTTGTTTACTCATCATTATAATTTATTTAGGAAGCCTGTAAGTCTCTTTCTCTCTCATAAGATTTTCAGCACAGTCTAATACCATAGGTAGAGGTGGGCATGAAATGATTTTCCCATCCCTTAACTATTTTCATGAGTTAGCATTGAAATGAAGCTGAGACCTTTTGATAAATGAGAGGCCAGCCACATCCTAGAACAACCCAGTTGTTAGTGCATTCATGTGGGCAGGGGAAGACCTGGTTCAAGTTTCTGCTCCAAATCAGGCACAGCAAGGATTTGGACCTGGGTCTCCCACATCCCAGATGAGTTCCCAACCCACCAGGCAGTTGGCTATTTTGGAATGTGGTTGATCTCTATCCTGTTGGAGCTTTTCCAGTTTGAATTAACATTGGGCCAGAGAAAGTGACACTGACTCTCTAGCTCAGTGATTATGGCTCCCACTTGGCAAGTGGGAGAATCGGGTTCAAGTCCCTGCTCTAATGAATATTTATTTATGCCAAGTGGAGCAGGAAAGATTGAGACCTCAAAACCCAGAATAGCAATGAACTGTTTTGATGAATTGGCATTTCCCAGTGAAAAAACATTGTCAAATTCCCGACCAGTTCTAACCACAGGTTTCCACAGCATAGTGTCTGACAAAAATCAGTGTTGCTAAATGTTTTACATTGAACTTCTATTCCATAATGGATAATATGGCACTTATCTGTCCTAAATGCAAGATTCACTCTGTAATGTTAGCCAAGTCAATGTGTATTCTGAGTCCATAATAATAATAATAAAAAAATCCAAGTCACAAATTTAATATTGCTGAGGTGCCTTTTTTGAGTGTACCTGTCTAGACTGTGTACTGCCTCTTACTAGCAGCTGTTTTAAGGATAGCAAAGCCCTCAGGGACAAGCACATAGGAAGAGCTATGTTCCATCAAGATTACTTCTAAAAATACAATGTTGTCTTGGCTCTGAATTGTTCCTCCTTTTATGTTGTAAATAGAGTAGAACTGAGAGGCAATGTATGCTTCTCTTCTCCTCCCTTGAAGTGACCAGTACAGGAGGCTTCTGTCTTGCAGTGAGACACCTTAGTTGTCCTGTTTTGGGTCTCCAAATCAAATTATTAAATTTATGTTTTATGGTGTTTACTATCACTCATATGTTTAATGGATGTTGCATGCATAGTCACACTCAAACATCCTTTCTACTTTCTTAAAACTTTGTGAAAAGATCCTTTGAACTTTCCTAAGCTTAATCTCTGCCAGAAGGTGGTGATTTTGGAAAGTTTAATCAAAAAGTGCATTGAAGATTGAAGTTAATAAAAAACTGCTTTCACATTATTAAAAAGCCACCCAAACTTTTTATTTGTGATCTAATAATCTTAGTGACAAAGGCATATTCTTGTCACCTCTCTTTAATTGCTGTAATACACTCTCTGGGGTGACAACTTTGAAACTGGAGTGCTGGATGTGGCAGCCAGTGCAATAAGCAATAAACATGCCAGGAGCATGTTCCATTGTTCTTCGAGTGCTTTCTCATGTCCATTGCATTGTAGGTGTGTGTGCTTGCCACATGCATTGGTGCCGGAAGTTTTTCCACCGGCTCTTCCCTCCCTTAGTTCCTTCTTACCGCCAGTGATGGTGCTGGAATGTCTCCTTGCCTTGGCAAGCTTTCCTTCTCAACTGTCTAGTTGTAATTCTCTGTATGTCGTTCTTAGAAAGTTTTGTATAGTTTTAGTTCCCTTAGTGCATAAGTTAGAAATATTTAGTCCCCTATGGAACTTAGCCTAGGGATGGAGTATGCTCCAATCCCCGGGCTTCAAGCCTTGTGACACTGCAAAAAACGTATGCCAGTCAGTGATCTCCATCAAAGCTGCCTGAAGTGTTTGGGGGAGACCCATGTGAGCAATAAGTCTCGCATTTGTAAAAGTTTCAAGCCACAAACCATAAAGGAGCGGGGCATTCAACTTAGTGTTCCTTGTGGAGTTGGCCCTCACACCGGCCTCAGAGCTGGCTAGATCAGACTCTGCTCCAAGCACTGAGGCATCGGTCCACGGCACGCTGCCGGCACTGGCCTCCGACTGGCGCCGATCCCCATCCCATCCCTGGTACCAGCTAAAAAGCAAAGAAAGGCTGGGAGAGGGCATTATCCTATGTCCCGTAAAGGGAAGGAGAGAGCCAGAGGAGAGCACAGACCCACATGGGGCAGCTCCTCCCCTCCGGACAGTAGCCAGGCTCCAGCACCCGTTGAGCTGTCAAGCCCCATTCAACATCCGCCCAGAAAGCAGCAGAGGCACGTGGCACCTGGCGGTGCCATCCACACTAGAGGCCTTTCAGGCTGCTAAGGACATATTGTCCCTTCTGTTGCCCCCCATGCTGGCTAGCGAGGTGCCCCATTTGAGGGATAAACCCGCCCTGGGACCTTTCCAGCAGTCCCCATCAGTAAGGCACCACTCTCCAATGCAGGGGATGTCCCACCAGCACTCGCCTGAGCAGGGCCACCAGATCCCAGATACAGGTTGGCTTACCTGTCAGTGCCTGGCGTTGTTCTCCACACCCTAGGCAGCATTCCCCGGGATCCCAGTGCTGATTGCCAGCTGTCTGGTGCAGACCTGTGGAGGCGCGTCACCAGTCCCCAGAATCCTGTCACTGGTCCCCGGAGCGTTTGAGTCGATCCCCAAATTTGGGGTACCGCTCTAGATGGTAAAGATGCCGGTTTCCAGTTTGCCCCTATGGATCCCCACGGGCATGTTGATATTCTCTTGAGCCAAGACTTCAATTCTCTTGCTCCTGGTCCACAGAGCAGCACCACTCTCAAAGCATGAGACGTCGATTGCTAGGATACCGCCGCCAATCCACTGAACACTGCTGCCGGTCCCGGGAGGTGCAGCAGCGAGAGCAGTCTTCCCGGTACAGGTCACAGGAGGCGAAGAGGCTCAATCTCTTTGTCAGAAAAATTTATTTTATGGCAAGCCTCCAGTTAAGAGTGGCCAACCACCAGGCCCTACTTGGCTGTTACGATTTTAACATTTGGCAGTCCATGGTCAAGGTTGCGGACTCACTACCAGAGGAACCCAGGAAGGAGTTCCTGGCTATTCTGGATGAGGGCAGAGATATGGCCAGGGCAGCCCTCCAAGCAGCCTCAGATGTGGCAGACTCTGTGGCCTGGACCATAGCCTCAGCCATTTCTATGAGGAACCTGGTTGCAGTCTGGCCTGTTGGTGGAGGTTCAGCAGTCCAGCCAGGACCTGCCCTTTGATGGCCTGGTACTGTTCACAGAATAGACAAAGCAAGTTGCATGGCCTGAAAGACTCTAGGGCTACTTTGCGCTTGCTGGACCTTTACACGCCAGCACCCATGAGAAAGTGGTTCAAGCCGCAGCAGTCCCACAGGTTTGGGGGCCATTCCCGAATAGAGCCCTTCCGCAGAAAGGGCAAGGGCTCGAGCACTGGCAAGGCCAACAACTGGTCCCCTCAGCTCACTCAAGCTCTACCCTCAACCAACCGGGTAATAAGCAGGCATTTTGAGGGTGCGCTTGAGGGTGACCTTCCAACGTGTGTCTTGGATCAAGCGCCCCTGCTTTTTTCCAATTGCTTGTCTCCCTTCCTCCCTGCCTGGGCCTCTATAACATCGGACCAGTGAGTCCTCAGCACAGTAGCAGAGGGGTATACCCTCCAGTTTATTTCTGTCCCTTCTCCCTCCCCATCCCTTTTCAGGGACCCTTCTCATGAGCATCTGCTCACTCAGGAGGTGCAGGGCCTTCTGTGGATGGGAGCCATGGAGGAAGTCCCTCTGCCCTTGAAGGGGACAGGGTTTTACTCCTGCTATTTTTTGTTCTACGCCCCATCCTCAACCTGCTGAGCCTCAGCAAGTATCTCAAGAAGTTGAAGTTCCAGATGGTCTTCCTGGCCTCCATCATTCCTTCCCTGGATCCGGGAGCCTGGTACACTGCCTGCGACCTGAAAGATGCTTACTTTCACATATCAATGTTTCATGAACACAGACATTTCCTGCATTTCGTAGTTGAGACTGCCCACTACCAATTTGCAGTGCTCTCTTTTGCCCTAGCAACAGTGCAAAGGGTGTTTATGAAGTGCATGTCAGTGGTGGCAGCTTACTTAGACATCGGGCGGGGTATCCAGATCTACCGTACCTCAACGACTGGCTCATCAAAGGCTGCTCCAGTCAGTGCAGTGTCTTGTCAAATTCTGGGCCCGTTGATAAATGAACAAAAATCAATGTTTATCCCGGTCCAAAGGATAGAGTTTATCAGAGTGGTACTTGACTCTACCTGAAACAGAGCATTCCTGCTAGAGGCCAGGTTCAGGGCAATGTCAGATCTGATTGCCAGCATCACTGCCCATCTGCTCACCACTGCCCAGGTCTTTCTCAGACTACTGGAGCATATGGCAGCATGCACGTATGTTGTCTGACATGTGAGACTCAGGCTGCGTCCTCTCCAGATGTAGCTGGCGTCAGTCTACTCCCCGGCCAGACATCACCTAGACAAGGTCATCACAATCCCACCGTGCATACTTGCTTCCCTACAGTGGTAGTCCAACCCGATTCTGGTGTTGGAAGGTGTGCCGTTCATGAGCCTGCGACCCACGGTCTCCCTGATTTCAGATGTGGGCCGACCTTAGTTGGGGAGCGCATCTCGATATGCTGTGGACCCAGGGGTTATGGTCTTGAGAGGAGCTCACGTTACATATAAACATCAGGGAGCTCAGAGTCATCTATCTGGCTTGCAGTGTCTTCCTTTCCCTACCTGTCCAGTTGGGTGGTGCAGGTGTTGACGCACAACACGACCTCCATGTTCAACAGGAGGAGGGAGCTCTTTTGTTGGCTCTGTGCAAGGAGGCCTTCCATCTATGGGGCTTCTGCATTCAGCATGCAATCCACTTGGAAGCCTCTCACCTCCCCAGTGTCTGGAACACGCTGGCGGATCGCCTCAGCAGGTCCTTCTTCTCTCACCACGTGTGGTCTCTTCACTTGGAGGTTGTCAGAATGCTCTTCCAAAAGTGGGGTGCTCCCCGAGTGGACCTGTTCTCCACCAGACAGAACAGAAAGTGGCATCAGTTCTGCTCTCTGCAAGACCTCGACAGAGGCTCACTTTCCAGTGGCTTTCTCTGTCGTTGTCAAGAGACCTGATGTACGCCTTCCTACCAATTCCACTCATCAGCAAAGTCCTCTAAAAAATCAAGAAGGACAAGGCACGGCTCATTATGATCACCCCAGCATTGGTTTGGCATGCTCATGGACCTGGCCATAGCAGCACTGTGGTCACTTCCCAGCTGGGCGTCGGAGTGGAGTGTCCCTGACCCAGTCGTCTCTGTAGTCCATCCTGGATTACCTGCTTCACTTAAAGCTCCAGGGCCTCACCTTCTCTTCGATCAAGGTGCACCTGGCAGCCATATCGGCCTTCCATCCTCGCATCCAGGGTAGATCGGTATCCTCGCATGAGGTGATGATCAGGTTCCTGAAAGTCCTTGAAAGACTCTTTCCATTGATCCGGGACCCAGTTCCCCAATGGGAGCTCAACCTGGTCCTCTCCAGGCCTATGGCTTCTTGTTCCATTTCCCACCTTCGTGGAAGATTGCATTCCTTGTAGCTATTACCTTGCAAGACATGTCTCCAAGATTAAAGACCTCACTTTGGAGCCCCCGCCCCCATACACAATATTCTACAAGGACAAGGTCCAGCTGTGGCCCCATCAGGCCTTCTTGCCAAAGGTGGTGTCACCCTTCCTTGACAACTAGGATATCTTGCTCACGGTGTTCTGTCCAAAGCCTCACACGACCAATGAAGAGAGGTGGCTGCACACTCTAGATGTCAGGTGTGCCCTGGCTTTCTACCTGGAGCACACCAAGCCCTTTCGCAGATCGGCCCAGCTCTTTATCACAATAGCTGACAGGATGAAGAGCCTTCTGGTGTCCCCTCAGAGGATTTCGAATTGGATAACCACCTTCATCCATACTTGTTATGAGTTAGCACAGGATGTGCCTCCACGTATAGCGAAGGCCCACTCGACTAGGGCTCAGGCATCTTTGGCTGCCTTCCTGGGGCATGTCCCTATCCAGGACATAGAATCATAGACTTTAAGATCAGAAGGGACCATTATGATCATCTAGTCTGACCTCCTGCACAATGCAGACCACAGAATCCCAGCCACTCACTCCTGTATCAAACCTGTGTCTGAGCCATTGAAGTCCTCAAATCATGGTTTAAAGACTTCAAGGTGCAGAGAACGTTCCAGCAAGTGACCTGTGCCCCACTCTGCAGAGGAAGGCGAAAAATCCCCAGGGGCTTCTGCCAATCTGCCCTGGAGGAAAATTCCTTCCCGACCCCAAATATGGCGATCAGCAAAACCCTGAGCACGTGGGCAAGACTCACCAGCCAGACACACAGGAAATAATTCTCTGTAGTAACTCAGATCCCACCCCATCTAACATCCCATCACAAGCCATTGGGCATATTTATCGCTAATAGTCAAAGACCAATTAATTGCCAAAACTAGGCTATCCCATTATATCATCCCTTCCATAAACTTATCAAGCTTAGTCTTGAAGCCAGATATGTCTTTTGCCCCCACTACTCCCCTTGGAAGGCTGTTCCAGAACTTCACTCCTCTGATGGTTAGAAACCTTCATCTAATTTCAAGTCTAAACTTCCTAGTGTCCAGTTTATATCCATTTGTTCTTGTGTCCACATTGGTACTGAGCTTAAATAATTCCTCTCCCTCTCTGGTATTTATTCCTCTGATATATTTATAGAGAGCAATCCTATCTCCCCTCAGCCTTCTTTTGGTTAGGCTAAACAAGCCAAGCTCTGAGTCTCCTTTCATAAGACAGGTTTTCCATTCCTCGGATCATCCTAGTAGCTCTTCTCTGAACCTGTTCCAGTTTGAACTCATCCTTCTTAAACATGGGAGACCAGAACTGCAAACAGTATTCCAGATGAGGTCTCACCAGTGCCTTGTATAATGGTACTAACACCTCCTTATCTCTACTGGCAATACCTCGCCTGATGCATCCCAAGACCACATTAGCTTTTTTCACAGCCATATCACGTTGGCGGCTCATAGTCATCCTGAGATCAACCAGTACTCCGAGGTTGTTCTCCTCTGTTACTTCCAACTGATGCCTCCCCAGCTTATAACAATAGTTTTTGTTATTAATCCCTAAATGCATGACCTTGAACTTTTCACTATTAAATTTCATCCTATTACTATTACTACAGTTTACAAGGTCATCCAGATCTTCCTGTATGATATCCTGGTCCTTCTCTGTATTGGCAATATCTCCCAGCTTTGTGTCATCCACAAACTTTATTAGCACATTCCCACTTTTTGTGCCAAGATCAGTAATAAAAAGATTGGTCCCAAAACTGATCCCTGAGGAACTCCACTAGTAACCTCCTTCCAGCCTGACAGTTCACCTTTCAGTACGACCTATTGTAGTCTCCCCTTTAACCAGTTCCTTATCCACCTTTCAGTTTTCATATTGATCCCCATCTTTTCCAATTTAGCTAATAATTCCCCGTGTGGAACCATATCAAATGCCTTACTGAAATCGAGGTAAATTAGATCCACTGCATTTCCTTGTCTAAAAAATCTGTTACCTTCTCAAAGAATGAGATCAGGTTGGTTTGGCACGATCTACCTTTTGTAAAACCATGTTGTATTTTGTCCCAATTACCATTGACCTCAATGTCCTTGACTACTTTTTCCTTCAAAATTTTTTCCAAGACCTTGCATACTACAGATGCCAAACCTACAGGCCTGTAGTTGTCTGGATCACCTTTTTCCCCCTTTCTTAAAGATAGGAACTATGTTAGCAATTCTCCAGTCATACGGTACAACCCTGAGTTTCCAGATTGATTAAAAATTCTTGCTAATGGGCTTGCAATTTCATGTGCTAGTTCCTTTAATATTCTTGGATGAAGATTGGATGGGGGTTGGACTAGATGACCTCCTGAGGTCCCTTCCAACCCTGAGATTCTATGATTATCTGGGCCCCCTGATTTCGTCTCATTAAGCTGTTCGAGTTTGGCTTCTAACTCGGATGTGGTAATATCTATCTCCTTATCCTCATTCCTATTTTCATCCTACCATTATCCCTAAGCTCCTCATTAGCCTCATTAAAGACTGAGGCAAAGTATTTGGTTAGATATTGGGCCATGCCTAGATTATCCTTAACCTCCACTCCATCCTCAGTGTTTAGCAGTCCCACTTCTTTCTTTGTTTTCTTATTTATATGGCTATAGAACCTTTTACTGTTGGTTTTAATTCCCTTTGCAAGGGAAAACTCTACATGGCTTTTGGCCTTTCTAACTTTATCCCTACATGTTCTGACCTCAATAAGGTAGCTTTCCTTGCTGATCACTCCTATCTTCCATTCTTTGTAGGCTTTCTGCTTTTTCTTAATCACCTCTCTGAGATGTTTGCTCATCCAGTTTGGTCTACAATTCCTGCCTACGAATTTTTCCCCCTTTCTTGGGATGCAGGCTTCTGATAGTTTCTGCAACTTTCACTTGAAGTAATTCCAGGCTTCCTCCACTTTTAGATCCCCAAGTTCTTCAGTCCAATCCACTTCCCTAACTAATTTCCTTAATTTTTTAAAGTTAGACCTTTTGAAATAAACCCTAGTCACAGATATATTTTTGTTTATCGTTCCATTTAGTTTAAACTGAATTAGCTCATGATCGCTCGAACCAAGGTTTTCCCCTACAACCATATCTTCTATGAGGTCCTCACTACTCACCAAAACCAAATCTAAAATGGCATCCCCTCTTGTTGGTTCAGCAACTACTTGGTGAAGGAATCCATCAGCTATTGCATCTAGGAAAATCTGAGCCCTATTATTATTACTAGCACTTGTCCTCCAGTCTATATCTGGGAAGTTAGTCTCCCATGATCACACAATTCCCATTAGTATTTACTTATTAAAAACAGATCCCAGCAGTCTATAGCACACCCCAAGCACTATCTCAGGGAGGCAACGTGGTCTCCAGTACACACGTTCTTGACGCATTATGCCATCACCCAGCAAGTCAGAGACGATGCTGGCTTTGGCACAGCTGTGTTGCAATCGACACATCAATGAACTCCCACCCGCCTCCAGTGGTACTGCTTTGGAAACATCTACAATGGAATGGACATGAGCAAGCACTTGAAGAAGAAAAGATGGTTACCTTTCATAACTGTTGTTCTTCAAGATGTGTTGTTGCTCATGTCCATTCCATGACCCATCCTCCTTCCCATCTGTTGGAGTTCTGGCAAGAAGGAACTGAGGGACGGGGGAGCCGGCAGCATCTCTTATACTGGCACATATGCACACCACACCAGAGGGCACCAAAGCTGGTCCCCTATGGATACCACTGAGGGAAAAATTTCTGGCACCAGTGCATGTGGCGAACACACACACCTACAATCAGAGTGAAACTAAGCCAGTACACCATGCTGGACTGGACCGGCTTATCTGGCAGTGATATAAAAGGGCCCAGGGCTCCAGCTGCTGCGGGGAGCCCCGGGCCCTTTAAATTACTGCCAGAGCTCTGGCAGCCAGGCTTGGGCGGAGATTTAAAGGGCCTGGAGCTCTGGCCCCTGCGGGGAGCCCCAGGCCCTTTAAAGCACCGCCTGAGCCCCACTGCCAGAGCTGCAGCTGCGTTTTAAAGGGCAAGGGACAATCAGCGAGTTATCTTAAGTGCCTATACACAAATGCAAGAAGCCTGGGGAACAAGCAGGGAGAACTAGAAGTCCTGGCACAGTCAGGGAATTATGATGTAATTGGAATAACAGAGACTTGGTGGGATAACTCACATGATTGGAGTACTGTCATGGATGGATATAAACTGTTCAGGAAGGACAGGCAGGGCAGAAAAGGTGGGGGAGTTGCGTTGTACGTAAGAGAGCAGTATGACTGCTCAGAGCTCCAGTATGAAACTGCAGAAAAACCTGAGAGTCTCTGGATTAAATTTAGAAGTATGAACAACAAGGGTAATGTCGTGGTGGGAGTCTGCTACAGACCACCAGACCAGGGGGATGAGGTGGACGAGGCTTTCTTCCAGCAACTAACAGAAGTTGCTAGATCACAGGCCCTGGTTCTCATGGGTAACTTTAATCACCCTGATATCTGCTGGGAGAGCAATACAGCGGTGCACAGACAATCCAGGAAGTTTCTGGAAAGTATAGGGGACAATTTCCTGGTGCAAGTGCTGGAGGAACCAACTAGGGGAAAAGCTCTTCTTGACCTGCTGCTCACGAACAGGGAAGAAATAGTAGAGGAAGCAATAGTGGATGGGAACCTGGGAGGCAGTGACCATGCGATGGTCGAGTTCAGGATCCTGACACAAGGAAAAAAGGAAAGCAGTAGAACAGAGACCCTGGACTTCAGAAAAGCAGACTTTGACTCCCTCAGGGAACTGATGGGCAAGGTCCCCTGGGAGAATAACATGACGGGGAAAGGAGTCGAGGAAAGCTGGCTGTATTTTAAAGAAACCTTATTGAGGTTGCAGGAACAAACCATCCCGATGTGTAGGAAGAAAAGTAAATATGGCAGGCGACCAGCTTGGCTTAACAGTGAAATCCTTGCTCGTCTTAAACACAAAAAAACAGCTTACAAGAAGTGGAAGATTGGACAAATAACCAGGGAGGAGTATAAAAGTATTGCTCAGGCATGCAGGTGTGAAATTAGGAAGGCCAAATCACACTTGGAGTTGCAGCTAGCCAGAGATGTTAGGAGTAACAAGAAGGGTTTCTTTAGGTATGTTAGCAACAGGAAGAAAGTCAAGGAAAGTGTGGGCCCCTTGCTGAATGAGGGAGGGAACCTAGTGACGGAGGATGTGGAGAAAGCTAGTGTACTCAATGCTTTTTTTGCCTCTGTCTTCACAGACAAGGTCAGCTCCCAGACAGCTGCACTCTGCAGCACGGTATGGGGAGGAGGTGACCAGCTCTCTGTGGAGAAAGAAGTAGTTCGGGACTATTTAGGAAAGCTGGACGAGCACAAGTCCATGGGGCCAGATGCGCTGCATCCGAGGGTGCTAAAGGAGTTGGCCGATGAGATTGCAGAGCCATTGGCCATTATCTTTGAAAAATCATGGCGATCGGGGGAGGTCCCGGACGACTGGAAAAAAGCTAATGTAGTGCCCATCTTTAAAAAGGGGAAGAAGGAAGATCCAGGGAACTACAGGCCAGTCAGTCTCACCTCAGTCCCTGGAAAAATCATGGAACAGATCCTCAAGGAATCAATCCTGAACCACTTAAAGGAGGGGAAAGTGATCAGGAACAGTCAGAATGGATTCACCAAGGGCAAGTCATGCCTGACTAACCTAATTGCCTTCTATGATGAGATAACCGGCTCTGTGGATGAGGGGAAAGCAGTGGATGTGCTATTTCTGGACTTTAGCAAAGCTTTTGATACAGTCTCCCACAGTATTCTTGCCAGCAAGTTAAAGAAGTCTGGGCTGGATGAATGGACGGTAAGGTGGATAGAAAACTGGCTAGATGGTCGGGCTCAACGGGTAGTGATCAATGGTTCCATGTCTAGTTGGCAGCTGGTATCAAGTGGAGTGCCCCAAGGGTCGGTGCTGGGGCCGGTTTTATTCAATATCTTCATTAACGATCTGGAGGATGGTTTGGACTGCACCCTTAGCAAGTTTGCAGATGACACTAAACTGGGAGGAGTGGTTGATACACTGGAGCGTAGGGATAGGATACAGAGGGACCTAGACAAATTAGAGGATTGGGCCAAAAGAAATATGATGAGGTTCAACAAGGACAAGTGCAGAGTCCTGCACTTAGGACGGAAGAATCCCATGCACTGTTACAGACTAGGGACCGAATGGCTGGGCAGCAGTTCTGCAGAAAAGGACCTAGGGGTTACGGTGGACGAAAAGCTGAATATGAGTCAACAGTGTGCCCTTGTTGCCAAGAAGGCTAATGGCATTTTGGGTTGTATAAGTAGGGGCATTTCCAGCAGATCAAGGGATGTGATCATTCCCCTCTACTCAGCACTGGTGAGGCCTCATTTGGAGTACTGTGTCTAGTTTTGGGCCCCACACTACAAGAAAGATGTGGATAAATTGGAGAGAGTCCAGCGGAGGGCAACAAAAATGATTAGGGGGCCAGAGCACATGACTTATGAGGAGAGGCTGAGGGAACTGGGATTGTTTAGTCTGCAGAAGAGAAGAATGAGGGGGGATTTGATAGCTGCTTTCAACTACCTGAAAGGGGGTTCCAAAGATAGATCTAGACTGTTCTCAGTGGTAGAAGATGACAGAACAAGGAGTAATGGTCTCAAGTTGCAGAGGGGGAGGTTTAGGTTGGACATTAGGAAAAACTTTTTCACTAGTAGGGTGGTGAAGCACTGGAATGGGTTACCTAGGGAGGTAGTGGAATCTCCTTCCTTAGAGGTTTTTAAGGTCAGGCTTGACAAAGCCCTGGCTGGGATGATTTAGTTGGGTTTGGTTCTGCTTTGAGCAGGGGGTTGGACTAGATGACCTCCTGAGGTCCCTTCCAACCCTGAGATTCTATGAAGGCTCCCCACAACAGCCGGAGCTCTGGGCCCTTTAAATCCCCACCCGAGCCCTGCTGCCCCTATGCTCTGGGGCTCCCAGCCGCCTCTGCAGCTGGTAGCTCTGGGGTGCTTTAAAGGCCCTGGGGCTCCCAGCCACAGGGCCTTTAAATCTGAAAAGGCCCTGCCCCTGCTCAGGACTCCGGTGTACCAGTAAGTCCTTTAAGTTACTTTCACCCCTGCCTACAATGGAATGGAAATGAGCAACACATCTCAAAGAACAACAGTTACAAAAGGTAAGTATTTTATCTGTCCAGGATCTTTGCTGTCTTCCAGTGGTTTGGGACCTACTTACCTGAGAGCCAGCCTCCTGTGCCATAGTCTATTAGCTGTCTCTTGAGGTGCTTGGGCTGAAATTGCCTCTCTCTCTCTATAGGAGGGAGCTGCTGGCATGGTCTTTCTACCAAGTTTCCTTAACATTGGAATGCTGCTCCTATCAATCTGTCAGAGTTGGATTTATTATCCTGCTAGATATGCTACAAGCCCATCTCATGGTGTGGGGAAGGGATAAGGGGTAGGGGTGGGTATTTAATGTGTGTATTCATGCTGGTGAACATTTAACTGCAAGAAGAGCTAGGGGAGAGATGAAGTGTCTTTAAAAAATCATCTCCTTCTGATGGGATTTCAATTACTTTTTGATTCCTATTCTGTTGGAAAGGAGTGTTCAGTCATTTTCATAAAGCAAGGAGTTGGGAGAGGCAATAAAAGGTACATGATTTTTTACTTTTTTGGAAAGAAATCCACTCCATTGCTGATACTGTTCAAGTAGGAGCTTACACAGCAGTTATATTTCATTAGTAATGGGCCTAAGCTGCAAAAATCAGCTCTGGATTTTGAACATCTCAAGCTTTGGCAGTGTTGAGATATGAGATTGGGGTTTTGGCTCATCTCTGCTCCACAAATTTTAGGTTTGTATGCAGTAACACTCCATCATACAAGCTGAAATGGTATGGTTACCTGCTTAGTTATGTTCTGGAAGGTGTTTTTCTGAGAAGCAATGGATCTGCATCATATATCCCATTCCCTCAAACCCTTAAAATCATGGCAAAGCTAAGATACAGGTCTCCCCACATACCAGGTGATGTCTGGACTTAGATTATAAGAAGCCCTGACGCTGCCTCTTAAGAAAACTATTGTCTTTATTGTATCGGGCTGCCTCCAACTCTATTAATATGCAGCCTGGCAAAGGAATCTGGTTGAGTGAATTAAATGCTAAGCATACAATCAAAACCAGGAGTGGTCTGAGTGTTGCACAAAGGAATAGCTGGATGGTAGAATGGAACTATGAATGAGATTGTAGCACTTACGCTTCAGTGCAGACAAACTCTAAGATGGAAAATAACCTTCTGAAGAAATGTTTTCAGATGGGCAGGTAAATTTTGAGCACTCAAGCCTTGCATATTTTCAGGAAAATATTCCACGTGATTCCCAGATTGCCATAAACTGGCAACAGAGTCATGAGTGAGCTAGTCTCCACAATATAAGAATAGCAAAAACGTTTTGGGGAGTGGTATTCCAAGAACTAGGTCCAGGGCTGGGGTTTGATATGATAAAGAAGTTATGTAAGCCAGATGTAAAGTTCTGGGAGGTGTAATAGAGCCATAAAGCAGAGCAAGGGGTACTGTGTTTGAGAATTGATTACAATAAAGCAGGAAATGCTAGCAGTTGTCTCAATGATGTTTTAAAATGCACCGAGTACTGCTTCTGGTGACTACATGGAGACAAAGCCAAGTATTGATTGAATTTGGGATTGAGAAGCTGTGGGTAACCAGTGGAGATAGCTGCACAGAATAAAAGATCTGAATTATACTAACACGTGCATCCGTATTTACCAGCCCTCACTCACCATTTGAACATCTCAAACAGTGGACTTCAAAAAGTAAAATAACTGTCTAACTTGTAATTCAACACTTGTATTTCCACAGTGCTATGCTAATACATGGTTGAAGGGAATCTCAATCTTTGAACAGTCTTGCAGCAGAGGGTTTAAAATCCTGGTATACTTCTGGAAAATTACTGGGCAAACAAAGCACAGTCAGTCTGTGCATAGTATTGGGAAAGAAATGATTAGGGAACAGAAATAGTTTTTACATTAATTTATTTCAGAACAGTGGTCCCAAACTTTTTCCATCGCATGCCCCATAACTGTAATGGAATCTGTCCAACCCCACCACACTCCTGAGAACAGTGGTCAGGAGCAGGGCTAGAGCTGGGAGCACAGCCATGGTAGGGAACGAGTGCTGAGGCCAGGCCCAGGCTGGGAGTGGGGCTGGAGTGGAGCTGGGGGCAGAGCGGGACTGGGGGGCGTGCCCCACAGTTTGGGGACCACTGTTTGAGCCATTATTAATGTTCAGAAAAGGTGAATGCAGTTCTCAACTATTCAAAGTTAAATAAAATCTATTGCTAGACTATCAGTTTACGATCAGTAGGAGAAGTCCTGGGAGCACTTTATGGTTTGACAGGCTTTTAAAAAAATCCTTCTTCCACAGTGTATTACATATAAGTAAGGCTGCGAGTTTGTCATAGAAGACACTGCTTCCGTGACTTTCTGGGACTTCCATGACTTCTGCAGTGGTCCGTGCAGCTGGCTCACAGCCCGGACCGCCCCAGCAGCTTGGGCAGCCCCTGGACCAGCTGTACTAGCTGTTGCTGGGGCAGTCTCTGGCCACTGCACCCCACCCCCGAGCAGCAGCAGCAGAAGTCTTGGGTGGCTACGCCCCCCTGCCCTCCCCAACAGCAGCGGCAGTCTTCGGCCACCACCACACTCCCTCTCTCCAGCAGCAGAGAGGAGTCCCGGGCTGTGTGCTTCCCCCAGGAGCAGTGGGGCTCCTGGGCTGCATGCCACCACCTCTACCCCTTCCTTGCCCCCCAGCAGCGGAAGTCCCAGACCACATGCCACACCCCCACACCCACCCCAGCAGCAGTGGGGGTCCTGGACTGTTGCCATCCCCCCAGACACCCACGATGCCTCTGGGCAGGCCCCCTCCCAGAGCACCCACAGTGCCCTGGGCTGCCTCCTGCCCCAGAGCACCCAAGATTTAGTTAGGGGTATATAGTACAAGTCCTGCCTTACATATAAGTGTTTTTATAGTTAGTTGAAATCACAAATCTAAAATTGGCCATGTCAGGTCTTGACACAAGTGCACTTAACATAATGGAATGTTGCAAAAGACTGGTTTTGTGCTTTAAAAGTACTGCAAGTTTGCAAGAGATTGTTTTTGTGTTAGGAGCACCGTTATAGTATTTTGGGACAGTTCTATAACGGTGTACTTGCATTTGGAAAACAGCAGATACAGTCACTATTTCATGTTTTCAATACAAATATTTTCCAGTTGAGTGGCTATAGTCCAGCATTTACTTTAAAAAAATTAAATAAAATGCCATCTGACTACTTGATTTAAATCAAAGTATAAACCTTAAACCTATTGCCTAACTTGTGTTTATAATAATTTTTGCTAGGGCTGTTGCACAATTAAAAATAATCTAGTCGCACAATTTAAAAAAAAAAACCTAATCGCCTAACATTTATTTAAATGTTTTGGATGTTTTCTACATTTTCAAATATTTTTATTTCAATTACAACACAGAGTACAAAGTGTAAGTACTCACTTTATAATGAAAGTTGAACTTTCAAATATAGAATTATGTACCAAAAAACTGCATTAAAAACATTAAACAATGTGAAATTTTAGAGTCTGCAAGTCCACTCAGTCCTACTTCTTGTTTACAAGGTCACCTGAAAGTGAGAACAGGCGTTCTTGTGGCACTGTTGTAGCCGACATCGCAAGATATTTACGTGCCAGATGCGCTAAAGATTCGATAACAGTCCAAAGCAGTACAGACCGACGCATGTTCATCTGAATCAGATGCCACCAGCAGAAGGTTGTTTTTCTTTTTTTTGGTGGTTCAGGTTCTGTAGTTGCACTTCAGATTCTTAAACCTTGGGTTGAGTACTGTAGCTATCTTTAAAAATCTCACATTAGTACTTTTTTGCGTTTTGTGAAATCTGCAGTGAAAGTGTTCTTAAAAGGAAGATGTGCTGGGTCATCATCCAAGACTGCTATAACATGAAATATATGGCAGAATGGGGGTAAAACAGAGCAGGGGACATACAATTCTCCTCCAAGGAGTTCAGTCACAAATTTAATTAACTTTTTTTTTTTTAAATGAGCCTCACCAGCATGGAAGCATGTCCTCTGGGATGGTGGCCAAAGCATGAAGGGGCATACAAATGTTTAACATATCTGGCACGTAAGTACTTTGCAACGCCAGCTACAAAAGTGCCATGCAAATGCCAGTTCTCACTTTCTGGTGACATTGTAGATAAGAAGAGGGCAACATTATCTCCTGTAAATGTACATACACTTGTTTGTCTTAGCAGTTGGCTGAACAAGAAGTAGGACTGAGTGGACTTGTAGGCGCTAAAGTTTTACATTGTTTTGTTTTTGAGTGCAGTTATGTAACAAAAAAATCTACATTTGTAAATTGCACTTTCACAACAAAGTGCTTGAATGAGGTGAATTGAAAAATACTATTTATTTTGTTTATCATTTTTGCAGTGCAAATATTTGTCATAAAAATAAAATACTTTGGTTTCAGTTACAACACTATACAATATATATAAAAATGTAGAAAAACATTCAAAATATTTAATAAATTTCAATTGGTATTCTATTGTCTAACAGTGATTAAATCTGTGATTAATTGCAATTAATTTTTTTAATCACGATTAACTTTTTTTAGTAAATTGTGTGAGTTAACTGCGATTAATAGACAGCCCTAATTTTTGCTAATTCCTCAAAATCTTTCATAATCCCAATGGTTCCAAATTGAGATAGTTCTGTAGCTGGTAACGGGGCTGGTATTAAAACATCCAGTACAGCAGAACTCAACCAGAGATAATCTGTACTAAGTCTGAAATATTTATTTGTAACCTGATTAAATGCATTGGTTTATATAGAAAAGGGAATGGAAAAATGTTCAGTAAAATAGTGGAGAGTTTCTACCTTTTTTATACTAGTGAACTTCATAGCTGTAATGCATTAGTGCTGGAAACCATAGGGTAGTCAGGGAGCAAGTGATTTTACAACCACGTTGTCTCATTTATTTCAGTAGCAATAAGAGGCCCCATTGTACAAAGCACTCTTCAAACAGACAGTAAGGGAAAGTATCTACCCTGCAGTGCTATCACTGTAATGCTGAAGTTACAATTTTAAGAACCGGAAGTATGCAATCAGGCAGCAGCAGAGACCCCCAAAAAACAAAACAAAAAAAGAAACCCAAATACAGTACAGTACTGTGTTAAACTACTAAAAAAATAAAGGGAAAGCAGCATTTTTCTTCTGCATAGTAAAGTTTCAAAGCTGTATTAACTTAATGTTCAGTTGTAAACTTTTGAAAGAAATATAACATTTTGTTCCAAGTTACAAACAACCTCCAGTCCCAAGGTGCTTGTAACTCTGAGGTTCTACTGTATGCCAATAAAGCCATCAGCACCGACCTCCTCAGTGCCAAAACTACACCACTTCCTTCCTCAGAAGGATTTATTAGTGTCCCCAACACTGGATTCGCCACTCTTTGGCACTGACGCTTCCCTTGTGTGCATGGTGCTGGGGTACCCCATCTCACTAGTACACTATACAATATATATAAAAATGTAGAAAAACATTCAAAATATTTTGAATCCATGCTCAAGTGAAGAGGAAGAGGGTGTTTTTTCCCTCACACAATTCCTCTCCCATCTGACCGGTGCCAACCTCTGCAGTCGAGGTCATGTTGATGTCCTGCCCTGATATGGGCATCCATAGATGGCCCCACCCATGCCGTTTCCTACACAATGGCCCTACTGTGACCCTTGGCACTCTTACAGAAGGCATTATAGCAGGCCCCCCAGTCGCTATAGGAAGGGAATTAGATTGCCTCCACCACCGTCAGTGACTGTAACGTCAGAACCCCATGAGGGAACTGTCGAGGACCAGGAGAAGAGTACAGAGTAGGACACCACACCAAACACCAACAACTCCTCCTCTTCCCTGGACGAGGCTATAATGCCTCTGCCACCAACAGCCACCAATGATTTTAAAGAATTTCAAGAACTGGTTAAATGTGTGGCTGATGGACTAACAATACCTCTTGAAAAGGTACCAGAGGCCTAACGTGAACTGCTGGGTATACTACAACCATCAGCAGTTTCCAAAATAGCGCACTCAATTAATGATGCACTAATGGAATCAGCTAAGACAGTCTGGCAAACCCCAGCCACCATACCACCCACTGTAAGAGGGCTGACAAAAATATTCTGTCCCCTTAAAAGGTACAGAATTCCTTTTCTCACATCTGACACCAAATTTATTTCTTGTCAATGCTGCCAACCAGAGAGGCACAGGGGCAGCAAGTTATATGGGTCGATGGTGCCTGGGCTCCAGCAATATTCAGGGCCCAGCTCCACCAATGTTTGGGGCTGGGTATCTCCCCTGGCCCTGCCTGCCTCCACTGAGTGTCCCCCGGTCCCCACTTGCTTCCCTCCTGCACCTCTCCCAGGCCTCGGAATGTCTGCTGGCTCCCAGCATCAACTGCAGATGCAGAATCCTAGCGCCCCACATCCACTAGTGCCAGGGCAGGCTGACCCTGCCCTTTTCTGGTGGGACCCTCCACCAGCACAGGGGCTTCCCCGCACCCACAGTCACCACTCCTGCCCGACGCAGGGCAAGGGGCAATCCCATCCTCTACCCCCAGTGAAGCTATGGTGAGGGGCAGCAGCAGGGGAGGAGGCGCACATGTGATGGAACCCCCCCCCCAGCACCCACCACAGAGGAGGCAAGTGGGCTTCCTGGATCTAAGAGGGGCCCTAGGAGCATGTGCAGTGACAGTGGTGCGAGGTAAGTGTGCTGCCGGGGGCCCTAGAAATTATACTCATGGGGTACTCTACTTAAATCTGGTATTCTGAGGCCTCCCCAGGACCCAATTTAAACCTTTAGCGACCTATCACTGGAAGTGGCATTCCTAGTAGCTATTATGCTGGGCCAATGTGTAGGTGAGCTAGGGTCTCTCATAACCCATCCACTGAATACCATATTTTTTTTAAGGATAAGGTCAGTGTAGTGGTGTGGCGGTTGTCCCTCCCCCTCTGGGTTGGCAGGAGGCCCCACTGCCTCACTGTGCCATCGGGATCACTACCTAGTGTGAGGGAGAATTAGCGAAAAGGCATTAGTGTCCTGACCAGTCTAATGGGGCTGAACCCCAAATAGTTAACAGGCTCCGGCCCTTAGGCAGACACAGAGCAGACATGCTAGTTTGTCAGCCATGGCCCCTTTAGGCAGGGGCGCAGAGCAAACCCTGTAGTCACTTAGCTCCGAGCACTCAGGCGGGGCGGAGCACCCACAGTATTCAATCAGCTAAGAGCAGAGCAACCCCAGTACTCAAATAACTCTGAGCCCATAGGCAGGGACAGAGCTGTGACATTGCATCCCATATTCTTCAGAGAGATGATATGATTACGGCATAGTTATGATGCATTTTGTACAAGATGGGTCATGTAAGGTGTCATTGGAAACGTTATACTTTGCTGAATATAATTATCCTATTTGTGTGCATGTATCATTTTTGTATCTGAAGTTATGAATATTGACTATGTATCTGTATTTCACATGTAGTCGCACCTGGGTGACACCCATTAGGCAAGATGCTTCCAGTCTAAATAGCTGGTTGGGAAGGCCCCTTCAGGGTAATGGGCCATTAGGGAAAACAGTAGATCTTAGGAGAAGCTTATCCCCTTTGGTGACCCTTCCTGTGGATGTTTCAACCAGCTTGTAAGTAATGGCTGCTCTGACACTGCAAGGGCATGTGACCAGCCCACATGAGTCTGGACTCCATTTTGGGGGCCTGTATTTTTCCATAAACTGGGATGGGAACTGTTTTTGAAACAAAGGGTTTCTGCCCTATGCTAAAGCTATATAAGGCAAGGAGTGACATCTGTTCTTTACTCCCCCACATCTCAACACCTTAGAGGAGTTCTGAAATAAAAGGACTGGGAACAGGGGTGGGGATCACAAGCTTCAAAGTAAATGCAGCTTGTGCCTTGAGAAATTACAAGCCTGCTTGCATCATCAGGGTAAGAAAATGCTAATTAAGATTTAATCTTTCTGTATTTTAGGCTTCGTTTGCAGTTTTGTTTATTTGCTAGGTAATCTGCTTTGATCTGTTTGCTATTACTTATAATCACTTAAAATCTCTTGGAGTTAATAAACTTGTTTTATATTTTAACCTAAACTGCTGTGCCTGTAAGTGAAATGTCTGGGGGAAAATCTGTTTGGTTACCACAAGTGTACATATTCCTCTCCCCATTAAGGGAGGAGTGGACATATTAATGAGCTTACACTGTACAGATCCCTGTGCAGTATCAGATGATATAATTTTGGGTTTATACTCCAGATGGGGGTTTGTGCCTGGGGAGCTGCTGTTTACAGTCAAGTAGCCCAGTGTGAGTGTGTGGTGCCACCTGCTGTCATGTTGGGTGAAAACAGGGCCTGGGTGAGGCTGGCTGGGTCCCAACCCTAGTATGTGTCTTAGAGATGCACAGTGGTTCCTACAGCTCCCAGACTGTACCCAGGTGACAACCCATCACAAGAGCAAACACCGTAGTTAAGTAGTTCTGAGCCCTTAAGCCAGGCCAGGGCAAACCCAGGAGCCAAGTAGTTCTGAGCCCTTAATCAGGGGCAGAGCAGGCACAGTAGTTGGATGTCCTAAGTTCGGCAGACAGTTGACAAATGCAGGCTTTTTGACCTGGAGAGGGGAAGCTGCCACCTGACCCCTGGGGTGGCAGGGAGGGCACTGAACTAGGACCTTAACAGTGGGGGAGTATCCAGACACAACACACCGACTGTCCTTCTGGCAGTGCTACAGCCAGACTAAAGTTTGCTGTCCCTGGGCCACTTCCTCTCCTTCCCTTGGGGTGTATCTGGACTAAGGCATCCTCTGTCTCTGGGCAATACTGATAGTTCCATGGCAGACACAGGTTCCCTGGTGAGCAGGGCATTGCTATGCTTGTCAGCAGCCTGGAGTGAGTGAGATACATCTACCTCCCTTGGTGTCTCAACTCCAACTGAGCTGGAGGCTCTGTCCTTTATACTTCCTGTTCCATTTACCCACTTCTGGTGGGAGGGGCGAGGTAGGTCTGGCTCTGCGCATTTGGGCACAGAGGGTGGTCCCTCCTCTGGGTTGGCAGGAGGCCACACTGCCTCACTACAGTCACCTTGAGAACTCAACCAAAATTTGTACCTAAAATATCCTCTTCCTTCCAGATAAACCAGCCGATCCATCTTTCTGCATTCTTTCCAAAACCTCATGGGAGCGCATAAGATACTATATTACATATACTGGACATTAGATGCACAATAGCATTCTACCTCATCAGAACCAAGTTCTTCAAGATGTCTCTGAAGCTTATTCTTTCCAGCACCGAGTGTTCCAAAGGCTCCACTATCTCCAAGCAGTGATTATCAAAATGGATCTCAGGGTGCATACACCTCTGTTACCAACAAAAGAACGTGCAATCCCCATTGAGGATCAGAACTCATTCTACCAGATCAATAGCATCATCAGTAGCCTTTCTGAACAATGGCCCACTCATAGACCTATGTAGAGCTGCCACCTGGGCCTCTGAACATATGTTCACAAAATATTATGCAATTGTCCACAGCTTGGGATAAGATGCATCACTGGGTCTCGCAATGTTTTCTTCAATCACTCAAACAAATCCAAAGCTCCTTCCATCCTCAGGAGGGCACTGCTCTACAATCACCTGAAGTGGAGCACTCCCAGGACATCACTCGAAGAAGAAAAGGTTACTCACCCTGTGCAGTAACTGAGGTTCTTTGAGATGTGTGTTCCTGTGGGTGCTCCACTTCCCACCCTCTTTCTCTCTATTTTAGAGTTCAATTTATGGACTCTACAGAACAGAAGGAACTGGGGGCAGCCGTGTGTCAGGTCTTGTGCCCTGGATGAGGTACCAAAGGTGCTGCGAAACTAGGGACAACACATGCATGACCCAGATGGCTACTGCTGCTGAAATTCTCCGATCAAGGGTGCAGGGACACACCAACACATGAGGTAGAGCACCCATAGGGGGACACATCTCCAAGACTCTGTTACTGCACAGGGTGAGTAACTTTCTCTTTTGCAATTCCTTGTGTTTAGAACTCTGATCTTAATGTCACTTAAAGTTAAGATTTAATATTTTATTTCCCAGATTGTTAAGAAGTCTACTATTTTCTCTCTCTACTGCTTTCCCTCTAATTCACAATTGTAGGGCCAAAAGCTTGCCAAATGAAGGAGCTCTACAGTGAAACAGCAATGCAAAACCAGATCTTATATCAATGCTATGTGTATATGTTATTCCATAGCCCCAGAATTAGTATAAATTACTTCACAGCACTGTGGAATTTCTTTTACAAATTGATTTGGAAACCACAATAACCAGCCACATGTAAAGTTTTCCTTGTAAAGTTCATCTGCTACAGAAATGTGTACATAAAAAAAAAAAAAAAAAAGAGACATGTACTCCTGCTGTACAAAGACATCCTTCCCCAATTCCCCCCACAAAAGTAAAGAAATGCACTGGAATTTGCCTAAGCTCCCCTCTCCCCAAAAGGTCTCCATCTTCGTTTGGAGAGCAGGGACAGAAGATTTCAGCCAGAAAAGAACTTTTGGAAAAGTTATAAGCATGTGATAAATGTAGACGAGAAATGGGAACTTCAATGTAACTTTAACTGCAGCTTTCTCTACAACCAATAGCTACAATTTTGAAGTATTTGCTGAACCTAAAACCCATCCTTCTCTTTTGTTCAGAAACTCTCACATTGTATACTGTATGTGTAGTACCCTATATTAGATTTGATATCTGTAATTTAACAAGTATTCAACCATAAAAATACAGTAATTTCACCAAAATAGGTTGTTGGGTTTTTTCAGCTTGAGAAGTCCGAATTTTTTTTCAGTGCAAGTAAATGCAAAAAGAACAAATTCCCTTTTTATTACAGCCCAAGCTATGAAGATCAACATTCAGCTGTATCAACAACTCTGAATCTCTAACAAGGGGAGCACAATGAATGCATTTCTCTCCTATCATGCTTGCTTTCTGTATGCAGTTTATACTGTCTGACTCTCAGATGTACACTGAATACAATTAAAATCCCAAGTTTAGTGTAATATCTATAAATGAAAACCGAGTTCATTAGATCTTGGGATGAGAGAGAAGTGTTGAACCTGTTTGTTTTGTTTCGTTTCTTATCTTTACTTTGATCTGAGTTCACAGTTAAGACAGATGTTCTCTCTCTCTTTGGAAATTTGCCCCAATTAGAGTATTTGAGAACATTAAAATAAAAGGGAAAAGAAGCGGGGAAACAGTTAAATGTATACCGAGGAATCAGTGTTTGCTCTCAGTTGAGGAAATTATGTGCAAAACAGTTGTGTTTTAAACTCTTCATAGTTCTAACTGTATGCTAAGTGATGAGCTTTGCTATTTTTTTTGTTTGCCATTTTATGAAAATGGTGCTTAATACACTGCAAAACATTTTAAGATTAATGAGTGAAAGTGGCAATATAAATTGATGTAATTTTAACATAGCTAAATCTTTAGAGAACAATTTTAACTGCCTATAATATAATTATGCGCTATAGATCCCCAAGTATCATTCAGTGCATTTAGTTAAATGGTGCTCAAAATCTATTATAGAGATAAACTTATTTTATTTGATCTTTAACTGTTCTGCGTACACTGTTCATTAAAATAAATTGAGATTTTCTTTTGAAGAACTCTAAATAATTTTTGGGTTTTTTCTGTTTGGGTCTCTAGTTGTTAAACAGCATGCTGTAACTATGCAGAAATATTTGGGGGAGTGGTAAGGAATAACAGAATCTTATTGGGTCAGAGGAGGCAAGGACAGTATGCAGTTTCACTGGAGTTCCTGCATTCTGCTTGCAATATTACTGTTTTGGAGAAATCTGCTTACTTTTCACCGCTTATTTGATAATCATACTCTCTATTACTGATGCATCAAATGGAAACCAAAGAACTTAGTAGCAGCTTACCCACAACGAGTGGTTTGCAACACCATTAGTTTGTCCCTGTTCTCATCTCCTTCCTTTCTGATGTTTGTCACCATGAATCAGCATTCAGAGCCCCTTCCACATGCAGTCCCGCCCCTTCCGCCTGTGTTCCCACTCCCATTCTGCCCCTTCCGCCCATGGCCCCACCCCTTTCTGCCACTTCTCCAGGCCCATCTCTGTTCCACCCAGAGTCCCCCCTTTCCATGGCCCCACGGCAGCCCCAAGATCAGAGAAGCTCTGTTCTCGCTGCATGGGCCTGGGGCCACAGCGGGGAGTGAGAGCTCCTCCAGTCCCAGGGATCTGGGTGCTGGGGCTTCCCCCCACCCCACACTTGTGGGGGACCAGGGTTGGGGCACCAGGGCTTCTCCTGCCGTGCCCACCCAGCCCTTCTGCTGGAGAGCAGGGCCGGGTGCGGAGGCTTTTCCTGCCACCCAACAGCTTCTGCCAGGAATGGGGTTGGGGGCCCTGGGGCTTCCCCCATCCCATAGCTTCTGCTGGGGAGCGGGGTTGGGGCACAGGGGCTTCTTCTAACTGCCACTGCAGTTAGGGACAAATGCTGGCACCTTCACTATTATGTGATTTGAGTGGATGGCACAATAAGGATGTTCTCTTACCAATTTTGCTGTTTCATGGCCTGAGTCTGGAGCCCTAGGATTGGCAGCAGGTACATTTTCTACAGACAAAATAATTTGAAATGGGAAACAATCAAAAGCATTTTCTACTTTGCAAAATTAGAAGTCAGATTTTGAGGAAAAACTTCTAGCCTTTTCAGGAAAAAATGAAAGTTGAAGTATGTGCATGATTGTAAACTTTTTTCTTCTCATTATCTTTTGCAGTTATGCCCAAGCCTGTATACTAATGTCTATATTGAAATTTAATTCCTAGGGAAAAAAAGCATAATCTTAAAAGTATGCCTTTAGAAACATTGCAAATTCAGTTAATTATATCATGCATTATCCTTGCCACTGAAATTAATCTAGATACAGTGAGCTTTAAGAGATCTGGCACAGGGTGGGAAAAATTGTCCTTTTTCATTGGAAATGTTCACTTTACATTTGTGGAACAGGATGTTGTCAGTATCATTTAGAATTCGTTTGTAGCAAGGCTATGACTGACACAAAACCCAGTGCTCTTAAATAAAATCAAGGCTTAGGAGTAGTGAACATGAGAGCTGAGCAGAAATCTGTCAATTAAAGCCAAAGCCTTAGCTCTTTGAAACAATGTCTTTGTTATACATTAAAACAACAAGGAGTCTGGTGGCACCTTTAAAGACTAACAGATTTATTTGGGCTTTCGTGGGTAAAACCCATTTCTTCAGATGATTGTTATACATTAACGATATGGAAAAAGGGTGAGCAGTAAGGTAGCAAAAGTTGCAGGCACAGTTATTAAGATGAGTTAAGACAGACATTTGTAAGGAATGTGAGAAGCCTATTGGAGCTATGTAAATGGGCAACAGACTAGCAGGTGTAATTCAGTGCTTGAAAAATAAAGTATTGCAAAGCAAGAGAAATAATTTGAACTAATATATCTTACTGTGGCAAATTGCCAGCACTGTTATGATGGGTCTCGCGCTCTCTCTTCTTTGGGGGGGGGGGAGGGGTGTCAGGGCACCATTTCTTGCCCCTAAATTGGAATATTAATTGCCCCACTAGTGTCCTAGAGGAAGGGAGTGGAGAGGAAGGGACCTGGGCCCGCCCTCTACTCCAGGTCCCAGACCAGGGGCCCTGAGGATAGTGGTGAACCACTTGAACTGACGGTTCCTTCCCCTGAGCTACTTCCCTCTCCTGTGCTTCAGCTTGTGGGGGGCTTCCTGCCTTCCCTTTGCACAAGCCAGGTGCCCCTTACCTAGGGTCTAGGACTTCTTAGCCCACCGCAGCACTTCTCCAAACTGTTCTCTGCTCCAACACCAATTCTTTCTGCTCCAACTCCTCCAAACTGTTCTCTGCTCCAGCACCAATCCTTTCTGCTCCTACTCCCACACTGTCTGATTGAAGCATGGGTTTTTATCATGTGACTGACTGCAGTTGCTCTAATTGGCTTCAGGTGCTCTAATTGGTGTCAGGTGCTCTAGTTAATCTATAGCAAACTTTCTTCCCCTTACAGGGAATAAGGGTCCCTTCTAACCCTCTCCTGCTGCCCTCTGGCCATACTGTATCACATATCCCTCCCCCTACCCCCCCGCTCAACACCATGGGGTTGGGCTACTTGGGACGAGAGGCAGTGTTGTCGTGATAGGCCATCAGCATTGCCATGTTGGCTTCCAGCCCTATGCTGTACCCGGAAATGGAAGGGCTGCAGGGATAGGAACCACCTAGTCACTCTTGCGTTCTTCTCCTTGTTTCTGTGCATCCACTGGAGCGGGGCGTGGTCTGTCACGAGGGTAAACCGCCGCCCCAGCAGATAGTAGCGGAGAGTCTCCATAGCCCATTTTACCGCTAGACATTCCTTTTCAACGACAGCATACTTTTGTTCCCTGGGGAGGAGTTTCCGGCTGAGGTACAAGATTGGGTGTTCCTCCTCCCCGACCATCTGTGAAAGGATGGCTCCTAGCCCTACCTCCGAGGCGTCTGTTTGTAGGATGAATTCCTTCTCGAAGTCTGGGGCTATAAGTACTGGATGGTAGCATAGGGCTGTCCTTAAATCTGCAAATGCTTCTTCTGTCTTATCAGTCCACTTTATTATCTCGGGGCCCCGAGCTTTTATCAGATCCGTCAATGGCCCTGCTCTTGTAGCGAAATGAGGGATGAATCTCTGATAGTATCCTACTATCCCTAGAAATGCTCTGACTTGCTTTTTGTGGACTGGTCGAGGCCAACATTGTATTGCCTCCACTTTGTTCCATTGGGGTTTCACCAAACCTCTCCCTACTACATACCCGAGGTACCTGGCCTCAGCTAGTCCTATCACGCACTTGAGAGGGTTTGCAGTGAGGCCGGCCTTCCGCAGGGCGTCTAGCACTGCTTCTACTTTTCCTAGGTGCGTTTCGCAGTCAGGGCTATGGGTGACTGTCGTCTAGATAGGCGGCGGCATACTTGGCATGGGGTCGCAGTAACTTATCCATAAGTCATTGGAATGTTGCAGGGGCCCCATGGAGTCCGAAAGGGAGGACAGTGTATTGAAACAGGCCATCGGGTGTAGAGAAAGCAGTCTTTTCCTTGGCATTCTTGGCCAGGGGAATTTGCCAATATCCTTTGGTCAGATCCAGAGTGGTTAGGTATCGGGCCTTGCCTAACTGATCAACTAGCTCGTCAATGCATGGTATTGGCTAGGCATCGAATTGGGATACTTCATTCAATTTCCGGAAGTCATTGCAAAACCTCCGGGTTCCATCAGGCTTGGGGACTAGGACGATAGGTCTGGACCACTGACTGTGGGATTCTTCAATAACCCCGAGTTCCAGCATCTTCTTCACTTCCATCCTAATTTCTTCCCTTTTAGCTTCCAGTATTCGGTACTGTCTTATCGTCACCCTTACTCCGGGGCTGGTGACAATATGATGTTGGACCAGTGTCGTACGGCCCGGTTGTGTACAGAACACGTCCTGGTTCCAGTGGATCATCTCAATGACCTCTGTTCGTTGTTCTGGGGTTAATTCAGGAGATATCTTTACCTGCCCCTGTGGGTCGTCTGTCTGGGGTGGAGCTTCTCGAATGACCAGACACGTCTCTCGGTCACGCCAGGGCTTCAGTAAGTTGACGTGGTAGATTTGCTCTGACTTTCGGCGGTCTGGTTGTCTGACCTTATAGTCCACCTCCCCAATGGCTTCCACTATCTCATATGGTCTATGCCAGCTGGCTAGCAGTTTGCTTTCTACTGTTGGCACTAGCACCATCACCCGTTCCCCCAGCTGAAATGTCCGTACTTTCACCTGACGGTTGTAATATGTCCGCTGGGCCTCTTGTGCCTTTTCCAAATGTTCTCGTACTATAGGGGTTACTCGAGTTATTCGCTCTCTCATCTGTGTCACGTGCTCAATGACATTCTTTCCTGAGTTGGCTTGTTCTTCCCAATCTTCCTTGGCAATATCTAATATCCTGCGTGGGTGGCGTCCGTATAGTAGTTCAAAGGGAGAGAAACCAGTGGACGCCTGGGGGAATTCCCGTATAGCAAACATTAGATACGGTAGAAGGGTATCCCAGTCTTTTCCATCCTGTGCCACCACCTTCTGGATCATACTTTTAAGGGTACAATTAAACCGCTCGACCAGTCCATCTGTTTGTGGATGGTAGACTGAGGTCCGTATGGCCTGGATGCGGAGTAGGGCACATAAGTCCTTCATTAATTTTGACATGAAAGGGGTTCCTTGGTCTGTCAGGATCTCCTTAGGGATGCCCACTCTGGCAAAAACCTGTAGTAGTTCTTTTGCTATTGCCTTGGATGTGGGGTTTCTTAAAGGAATGGCTTCTGGATATCGCGTGGCGTAGTCAAAGATGACTAGTACGTTTCGGTGGCCCCGTGCCGATCTTTCCAGTGGGCCCACTATGTCCATGGCTATCCTCTCAAAAGGTACTTCAATAATAGGCAAAGGTACTAATGGGGCCCGCAAGTAAGGTTGGGGGCTATGCAACTGGCATTCAGGGCAGGAGGCACAATAGCGCTGGACTTCTGCACGTATCCCTGGTCAATAAAACCTTCTTAGGACTCTATCCAGTGTCTTGTCTACTCCTAGATGTCCCCCAAATAGATGAGTTGTGAGCTAACTCTAATACTGCCCTTGTGTGTTTCCGTGGGACTAAGAGTTGCTCTACTTCTTCCCCTCGTATTTGCTCTATTCTGTACAAGAGATCGCGTTTGAGCACATAATATGGCCTTGGGCCTTTGATCTTTCCTTCCACAGGTACGCCATTTACTTCCACTACCTCCTCCCTCACATTCGCATATAGCGGATCATTGGCCTGGTCCTGCCCGAAATTCTCACGTGCGGTACTGATCTGACCTAATTCTAGGGGGCCTATTTCTACTCTTCCCCCTGGATTGCTCCTACTTGGGCTAGGAACCGCCTCCGAGTCCTCCCTGGCCTGAATTATCTCCTGGCCTCCTGAACGGGTTCGCCTACCCACAAGGGAAGTTTTTTGATTCTCTGCTAGAATCCTGGTCCCTAATCTTTTATCTGCCCTCCTTTCCCGCCTAGACTTTCGGGGTTTCCCAGGGGATGAGAATAACTCTAGAGCAAATTCGGCAAACATTGGGGTGAGGCTATCTGTAGGTGCCGCCGTCTCAGCCTGGGGGTTGCTACCCTCCCCTGGCTCTATTGGGGTAAGTAAGCTCTCAAACCCAGGGAAGTCCCTACCGATTAAGACAGGTTAAGGGAGCTTGGGGACCACCCCTGCAGTCACCCTGGTAGTATTCCCCTGGATCTCAATCCGTACCGGGATTGTGGGGTAGAAATTCACGGTGCCATGAACGCACGTTACCCCTGTGTTTTTGGCCCGGGTTAATTGGTCTCACCCCACCAACTTCCCCGAGACCAGCGTGACAGCACTCCCAGAATCTATTAATGCTATGGTCTTAATAACATTCATTTGTACTGATCTTGTATACCCATGTGAGGTCATTTTGACCCCTACCAGGCCGATTAGGCCACATTGCTCCCCGTAATTCCCCAGATTACACTGCATAGGTTCTTCCCTATTGGGGCATTGGGCTGCTATATACCCCAATTCCCCACACTCATAACACCGCCCCCTTATTCCGGTTGTCACCCTCTACCTGGGGCTATTTGGCCGGCCCCCCACCTCTCTTCCCAAACCCCTAGGTCCCTTCTTGGCCTAGGGCCATTCCTCGGTGTCTTTCCTCCCTGTTACAGTTCTCCTGTAGTTCTCGACAGTCCGGGGCCTTGGGTTTGGGGTTGGCTTCCTGGATTGCCATGCTTCCTCGCCTGGGGTCTGGAACAGTTCATGGGCTGCTAGCTGTCTTTCCACGAGGGAGACCAACTCATCATAGGTGGAGGGGTCATTCTGGCCAACCCAAGGCCGGAGGCCTGGTGGTAGCCCCCTCATATACCGGTCCAGTACCAGGACCTCCATCATCTTCTCAGAGCTGAGGGCCTCAGGGCGCAGCCATTTCCGGGTCAGGTGGATCAGGTCAAACAATTGTGATCGGGGTATCTTGTTCTCTGTATACTGCCACTCATGGAACCTCTGGGCTCGCAATGCCATCGTTACTCCGGATCTGGCCAGGATCTCTGCCTTCAGCTGGGGGTAATCTGCTGCAGTCTCTGCGGCCATATCATAGTAGACCTTCTGGGCCTCCCCACACAGGAATGGGGCGAGGATACCAGACCACTGATCTCGGGGCCAGGCCTCCCGCAGGGCTGCTCTTTCAAAAGCCAGGAGGTATGCCTCCACATCATCCTCCCATGTCATTTTCTGTAGGCAATGGCTGGCCCGTATGGTCTGGGTCCCTTCACAGTTGCGGTTCAGTTCCATAAAGGCCTTCATCTGGTTCACCAGGTCTTTCAGCAGGGCCCGGTCCTGGGCAGCCTGACTCATCAACAGACGATTAGTCTCCTGCTGCATCCGAGTCGCCTCCTGTTGGGCGGTTGCTTGGACCCGGGTAGCCTCCTGCTGGGCCGCGGTGGCTTGTATTAGGGCCTTGACCACATCGTCCATCTTAAGGATGGGAGGGTTTTGGCTAACCCTGGTTTAACTCCCCAGCATGCAAATCCCACCCCTGACACCACATGTGGCAAATTGCCAGCACTATTATGATGGGTCTCGCACTTTCTCTTCTTTGGGGGAGGGGGGGGTTCAGGGTGCCATTTCTTGCCCCTAAATTGGAATATTAATTGTCCCACTAGTGTCCTAGAGGAGGGGAGTGGAGAGGAAGGGACCTGGGCCCGCCCTCTACTCCAGGTCCCAGACCAGGGGCCCTGAGGATAGTGGTGAACCACTTGAACTGACGGTTCCTTCCCCTGAGCTACTTCCCTCTCCTGCCCTTCAGCTTGTGGGGGGCTTCCTGCCCTCCCTCTGCACAAGCCAGGTGCTCCTTACCTAGGGTCTAGGACTTCTTAGCCCACCGCAGCACTTATCCAAACTGTTCTCTGCTCCAACACCAATCCTTTCTGCTCCTACTCCCACACTGTCTGATTGAAGCATGGGTTTTTATCATGTGACTGACTGCAGTTGCTCTAATTGGCTTCAGGTGCTCTAATTGGTGTCAGGTGCTCTAGTTAATCTATAGCAAACTTTCTTCCCCTTACAGGGAATAAGGGTCCCTTCTAACCCTCTCCTGCTGCCCTCTGGCCATGCTGTATCACACTTACTCAGTTCTAAATGAACTGTGACTACTCAAAAAAAAACCCAACAAAAAACAGACATCAATAATGAGAAAACCCCTGATTGTTGTTAAGTGAGATTTCATTCTATTATATCTATATACAAATGTTAGGATACATAATAGTAAACATAATGCCATTAGACAGATCACCTGGCATATTGGACTAAATTTGCTGCTAGTGCTCCTCCAGTGGCTACAATGGAATTATACCAGCAAAGAAGTTTGCCCTTTAGGGTAACCTGGACTGAACACCGTCTCATCACTATGGCAGAAGAAGAGGAGGTTCAGGACTGCTGAGAAAATTGATTAGAGGCCTGGAAAATCATCCAGATGAAGGGACATTGAAGACTGTGATTGTTTAGTTTACTGAGGAGATGAATAGGCAAGGACCTGTCGGAGCATCCAGTTTGTAAACCACTTTTTTACTTTTCTTAAAATACAAGGAGAAAGAGGCTGCTGAATGAAACTAAAGGTGGCAAATATAGACAATTTTTTTTTATTTTTTTACACTTTTCACAATCAACTATGGAACTCATTGCTATAAGATATTACTGAGACCAAGAGCTTAGCAGAATTCAAAAGAGGATTTGACATTTATATGAATAATAAAAAACATCCACACTTACATTAGGATTAAAAAACAATTTGTATGACTTATACACCTTCAAACTTCAGTGCATAAGGTAGTTCCTCACTAATGGGAGCGAGGAAGAAACTTCTCCTGTGGGCATGTTGACCATATTAGAATATCTTGTACGTTTCTCTGAAACATCTAATATTGGTCACTATTCAGCTGGTCACTGAACTAGATGGAGCTGTGATGGGTGTCACCTGGAAATGGAGTACCACTGAGCCACCCTGACCCAACCGCTAGGGTTCCCTCTCACACTGTGCTGCTGTGACAAGCTGCAAAGTCCTCCAACCTTGTACTTTCATCAGCATTCACACAGGTAGGGACACACCCAGCTGCAGTTAGATGCTCTCTAACCACGAGCCTCCCAGCCTAGGACCCAGAGCAGTACTGTCCTGCCCTGGTCAAATCTGGCCAATATATGGGTTTAACACCTGGTCCGCTTCTCCCTCAATGTGAAGAAAACCATGTATACGTGTGGTAACCAAGCTGAGATTTTCTCCTTAGTCAAACGCACACTGGTTTGGATTAAAACATAAAATAAGTGTATTAACTACAAAATGGTAGATTTTAAGTGATTATAAGTGATAGCAAACAGATCAAAGCATATTACCTAGTAAATAAGCAAACTGAGCTTAATATACTAGATAGGTAGGATATGAATTAGCAAATTCTCACCCTGAGTAATAAACAGGCTGGCAGATTCTTAAGTCACAAGCTGCCTTTGCTTTGCAGCTTGGGTTTCCCGGGTTTTCATACATAGGCTAGAAATCCCTGGAGCCTGGGACCATCACTTCCCCCAGTTCAGTCTTTGTTCCTCAGGTGTTTCCACGTGTGTTGTAGGGAGAGTGAGGTATCATGATGTCATTTCCCCCTTTTATATCTTCTTCTCACTTGCTGGAAAGCTCTTTCGCTGTGACTGGGTCAAACAGTTCCCATTGTGTAGATCTATCGCTGAGAGGTTTCTATTGTACACAGTTCCTGGGGTAGTCCTTGTGCTTGTGTGCATTTCCTCAATAAGCAATTAACATTGTTTGTCCTTTTTACGGTTGTACCTGAAAGGCTGCTTGTGGGTGTTTTCAACCTAGTTGGGTTTGGTCCTGCTTTGAGCAGGGGGTTGGACTAGATGACCTCCTGAGGTCCCTTCCAACCCTGAGATTCTATGAACCTCACAACATGTTTTAGTAACACATACATAGCCAAACTTCATAACTTCACATACAATGATAGCACATACAATCCAATGAGATATTAATGTCTAGCAGATCAAGATTTTTGGAATGATACCTCAGAAAGCATACTTTGTGCAAAACATATCCTAATTATATGACAGTGGTGAATAAGAGGGTGCCAGGGTGTCACAGAAGCACTTGTCTAATTCACTACAGTCATTCCTATTTTTCTATGTTCCTTTTTTCTGACCAACTTACCCAGTCCTTTCAGCATGCAAGAGGATATACTATTGCCACCATATCCACTTCCATTGAAATCATGTTCCTGTAATGTTCAACTTCTTTCTTCTTCAAGTGCTTGCTCATATCCATTCCAATGTAGATGGGCACACATTGCATGCACCATCACCAGAAGTTTTTTCGCTAGTGGTACCCATCGAATCGACTGTGGTGCCCCCTGGAATGGCGCCCTCATGGCATGATATATAGGCACCTGCCATGCCCTCACTTCCTTCTTTCCATTGTGACAAAGTTCCTCCTCTACCTTGGTGGGTCCTGCGCTTATTGGCAGATTTGCTCACCTCAGTGATCTTCCCCTCTAGTGGAACCCACAGTGTGGATCAACTCCTCCTGTGTCTGATCAGGAGTTGGGAGGTTTGGGGGGAACCTGGGCCCACTCTCTACTCTGGGTTCCAGCCCAGGGCCCTGTGGATTGCAGCTGTCTATAGTGCCTCCTGTAACAGCTGCACATAGGCGCCGACTTATATGGGGCTCTGGGGCTTTAGCCCCAGGAATAAATCCCAAGCAGGGGCTCTGCCCCACCAATGTTTTTTCTCCCCTGCTTGGAGCGCCCCCCCGCTGCCGCCGCCGCCGCCGCCGCCAGGGCTGGAGAGCTTCCCCCCTCCCCTCCCCGCCCCAGAGAGCTTAACTGCCTGAACGCAGGCAGCTGCGTCTGCGTGTCTTAGTCTCTTCCTTGCCGCTCAGCTGCCTAGCATAACAGCAACAGCAGTCAGCAGTGAGTGCAAGCTGCTGCTGACTATTGCTGACTGTACCATCTCCGAGTGGAGGGGGAGGGGGGCCCGCCGTGCTGGTGGCAGCCCTCTCCTCTGCCCCACCCCGGAGGCTGGAGGCTTAAACGCAGGCATGTCTCTCTCCCTTGCCTTGCCTGTTGCCTCTGCTGCTGCCGGCTGCTGTTGCTTGCTGGAGTACCAGCCGGGGGAGGGGAGGGGAGGGGGCTATGCCATGTTTGGCATCCCTCCCCTCCCCCTACCTGGAGGAGATGCAAAGGGCACTTCCGGCCAGGACTTGGAGACTGACCTCACCCACCTGAACAGGTCCTGGGCTTCCGTGAGTGTTTGACCCTATGATTCCCCCCTAGCCCCCACTCCTGCCCAACGCTGGGGAAGGGGCAGCCCCATGCCATCCCCTCCCACCGTCCCCCCCCCCCCACTGAAGCTACGGTGAGGGGCTGCAGGCTGCAGCAGGGGTCAGGGAGGCAGGAAGCCATATGTGAAGGCAGTGCCCCTCCCCTCCAGCATCCACCCACCACAGGGCAGATGGGGGAGGGGGATTCATAGACCTACCTGAGCAGCTGGGGCTTGGGTGAATTTTATGACACCCTGCTCCCCTGCCCCATAGCCATCACCATGCAGACCTCACTTCTGCCCCATGCTGGGCAAGGGGCAGCCCCATCCACAGTGAAGTTATGGTGAGGGGCAGCAACATGGAAGGCCACCTGTGATGGCAACCCCCACCCCCTAGTACCCATCACAGGGGAGGTGAGTGGGCTTTCTGGACCTGAGGGGCCCTAGGAAGGAACATATGCAGTGACTGTGGTGCAGAGTGAGTGTGCTGTGGGGGGCAGGGGGGAGAAGAGGGGTCTCTCCCCTGGAGCTTGCTTCTGCCAGTGGTGGTGATGGGGAGTCCTCTCTGGCCCTAGCCCTGGGGCAGCCTGTCTGCACCCCAAGTTCCTCATCCTCAGCCCTGCCTCACCCCAAAGCCTGCACCCCCAGCACCGAGCACGCTCCTGCACTGTGAACCCCTCATCCCCAGCCCCACCCCAGAACCCTCACCTGAGGGGAAAAACATGCAACTTAAATTTGGTGGTCAGTTTGGAGTATCATTGTATTTAGCACAATATTTGATTATTTTACACCCTTCAAAGTATGTAACTGGTCGTATGCAGGTGTTTTCTCTGAATACTGTCTGTGTGCCTCAGTTTCCCCAATGCATTTCTTAAGGCTCTAGATGGTGGGATAAGGGGGTGTGATTGTTGTAAAGCCCTAGAGGGCCAGTGTGATGCTGTCTGCACAGAGAATGGCTGACACCCTGTCTCCAGGCAACTGATGGCCTGGGCCACTCTCCTGCAAGGTGCCAGCTGAAGGTGTTGGAGAACAAGGAGATCAGGTGGCCTCCTAATGCTTGGAAAAGAGACAAAGGCCAGAGGAGGGAGTGTCAGTGCCTGTGCAGACTTCTGGGAAGCGCATGGTGTGGAAGGGGATGCTGGGATGCTTTGGAACAACTCCATACAAAGCCAGTCAGGACTCTGGGGGAGCCTCCTCTCTGAGCATACTGTCTCCAGGGCAAGAAGCTTACACCTTCCTGGGTCTGACCTCGGAGCATTCAGCATGCCCTTCCACACTGTGCACTTTCCGCAGCGAGTCTGCCCAGGCAGGTCCTGGGGCAACCAGAGGTCCCTGCACCCCAACTCCACAGTCAGATGTGACTCTCAGCCAGACAGTAAAACAGAAGGTTTATTAGATGACAGGGATACAGTCTAAAACAGAGCTTGTATGTACAGAAAACAGGACCCCTCAGTCAGGTCCATCTTGGGGGGTGGGGAGCCCAGACCCAAGTTCTGGGCCTCTCCCGATTTCCCCAGCCAGCTCCAAACTGACACTCCCTCATCTGGCCTTTGTGTCTCTTCCGGACAAGGAGGCCACCTGATCTCTTTGTCCCCAACACCGTCAGTTGGCACTTTGCAGGGGAAACTGAGGCACCCACACAGTATTCAGAGAAAACATTAAGAACATTCCCACTTTGTCACAACAGGTGCATCAAAATTTAATACCGTATATTAGGTATTAATAGACAAGTGCTGCTTCTGACTTTCCACTTTTAATTGACCCTTGTAATCTTGTGGTGCTGATGCATTGTAGCTTCATTTTATATCAGTTTACAGGGTGAGAGCGCGGGGGGGGGACCATTTTGGGCCCCACCAAAAATTATACGAACCTGCCGCCTATCCACAGTAAAGTCCATCAGGTGGGAATAAGCTTCTTCCATGACCCACTGTGTTTGTTGATGGGTCATCAACTTGAATTGTCGATTCACAACGTTCTGGCTAGACTGGATGTAAACTACCCTGCGGGTGTTACCCAGGAGCAAACACATTTGAAATATAGGTATACAGTCAATATTCATAACTTCTGATATGAAAATGATACATGCACACTAACAGATAATCATATTCAGCAAATCATAACTTTTCCATTGACACCTTACATGACATACCTTGCAACAATTTGTTGCAATTGTATAACAGTGGTAACAACAATGATATACATGGTCATATTTTAATCATATAATATCACAGCTGGGGATTAGGGAGTTTGGTACTTTCTTCACTAGATCCTTTCATGGACCAGGGAGCAATGGGAACTGGAGTGAAGGTGTGACACAACAGCCCATTTGTGGTTCCCTCTCTGTCAGCATATCTTATCAGGCCTGACATACTCACTACATCTCACACACAGGTGTCATAATATTTATTTAAAAGGTGACATGTACTATATTGTTTGAAATCTAATAATACACTGGTCAATAATGTCACTGTGAAAAGTGTGTAACAAGTTGCTAAGAGAAATTTTGGATGCTGTCTGATACTGTGACAAAAGTAACGAAACAGGTTGTTTCTTTTTAAGGGGGAAAGAAAATATGGTGGTAGATGCCTTGCTCAGGAAAGAGGGCTCTGATGTGCAGCCCCTGGGTCAGCCTGTGGTTAACCCTCTTGCAGCTGATATTCTATGATTCTATCCCAGAACAAAGAGTGAGAGTGATGTCATCGTGAAAGTGCAAATAATCAACAAACCAACAAAAGTGAATACACAAAGTGCTTTCAAAAAGAACAAAGTAAACTGAAAAAAGTCTTTTTTGGCTAACTTCTCTGTTATACCAATAATAGGTGTTACTTGGCATGGTATAATAAAAAATTGTCAGAAAGTATGATTTTCAAGTGGATGCTGTTTTGATCTATTTTATAGAGAGAGGATATTAATCATTACACCAATTTATTCTATGAAAACTGCCATAAGCTCTTTAACTTCCACCAGAACATTAGTCAGAGATGGGTTGAACAGACCTTGACATAGTGTCACCTGAACAGCATCACCTTCTCAGTACTATACTCATTGTCAGGCTCATCCTAATGCTTGGTTTGGGACTAAGGGTTTCCATTTGTCACTTTTCCCATTTTGATCTGGATGACTTAAAGTGATCTGAGGTATGTGGAATCTTTCACTTCCTCAAGATAAAAGGTGCAAAAAATTGCAAACTTAAGATAATGTATTATGGCTCATACACCATCCCTCATCTAATCTCCCAATGTTAGCTAAGGCTGATTCAGGAAGGTTCTTAAGCGTATGATTAACTTTAAAGATGTGACTAGTCTCGTTGACAGAAAGTTGGACACTTAAAATAACATTTTCGAGGGCACTTAAGTGTCTTGGGAGTGTCCCATCTTCAAAAGAGACAGAGCGTATGTCTACACCAGGTATGGCGCTGTAGCTGTGCTGCTCTAGCACCACAGTTATACTTCCTACATTGATGGAGGGATTTTTATCTCTCTGCGGTGGTACCTAGGATGATGGAGGAATTCTTCTGTCCAGGTTGCTATGTCTCCAGTAAGGGTTAGCTTGACCTAACTATGACACTCAGGGTGCAACATTTTTCACAGCCCTGAGCAACACAGCTAGGTTGATTTAATTTTTAAGTGTAGACCAGGCCTTAGGCCTCTAAGTCCGATTGACTTTCAATGAAATCTTGGCTCTTAAGTGACTAAATCACTTTTGAAAATCGGATTTAGGTTCTTAGGTTACCAAGAGGCTTTTGGCCTTTAGGATGCTTAAGTAAAAGTTTACCTTGTTTAAACAGGGTTCTAGACATAGTGCAAACCAAGAGATTAAAGACACTCAACTTTGCTTACAAGTAATTAAATGTGTAAAAACGCTGCGTGCCTACAACCACTGCTGCTTCCTCCCTAGGCTGGCTCCATCTTAGACTGGGGCACGCTCAGATTCCCCAGCTGCGAGCTTGTCCCATAGCCCAGCCTGTGGGGCTGCAGCCGCTAGGGCCCTCCCTGCAGCAGGGCTGTGAGCAGAGGCAGCTCCAGCCTCCTGCATTGTGCGCCGGCCCCGACTCCCTCCTCCCCCTCCGCCAGTGTAGAAGCCTGTCCTCCCGGGCGGCGGCCGGCGCCAAGGCTGCGATCCCGGGCGCCGTGCAGTGCACACGGGTAAGGGGGTCCTGGCGCAACAGGGGGCAGCAGGGGCAGCAACGCCCCGCCGGGCACGGGGCACCGCGGGCTGACTCCGACTTGAGGCAGGGAGCAGCTGCCTGGCACCGGGTCCGACTTCAGCCGGAGCGGGCAGGGGGAGGTGGGAGCCGTCAGTCCCCCGCCCCTTGCGAGGTCAGGCTGCTGCCTGAGGCGCTCTCTGCAGTGCTCGCCCCCTGGGGCACTCGGGAGACCTCCAGCGCGAGTTACTTTGTTTCGTGGCCAGCAGGGCCGGGGACAGACTGTGGGCAGGGCTGAGCTGGTGTGCGCGGCAGCTGAGCTCATCACTGCCTGGCCCAGGCCTGGGCCTCCCACTGGACCCACTCCCTTGCCAGGGTGGGAATGAGGCGGTGGGGTCGGGGGCGAAGCTCTAGGATCCTGCTAGTGGGAAGGGTCCCTTCCGCTGCTGGCTCGGACTCGTTGATTATGATTAGGCTTCTTGCGTTCGCTGAATATTTGCAGGCTAGTCAGGCAAGTCGTTTGTTTCTGTTCACAAGGTTGAAAATTGTAATTTGCAGCAAGTGCAAAGTGCATACTCTCCCAGTAGCTGTTGAGAAGTGTAGTGTAGCTTGTGTACTAACAGAAACCGCACTAACTACTACCCTCCTCCCTGGTTGTGTGGAAAATGCCAGGGAATTTCTTTCTAAGGGCTGCTGTTCCCAAAGTCAGAGCTCAGGGGCGCCATTTCAGATTGGGGGGGGGGGGAAGGGGGCAACTTTAATCCTGATTCTAGGGACTGCTTAGGGACCTGAAAGCTCTAGGTCCCTCCCCCCCCCATAATTTAGAAATTAGCTGATAGCACTGTATCTAATTCCTATATAAAAAAGAGGATTTAATGAATATTAGACCCACTCAGCTCTAATACTAACATGTTCTCACATCTTGTGTCAAGTCACTTAAGTTACATTAGTTAGGTTTAAAATTTTTATGTATATTCCTTGTTACTAACTCTCGAATACAACAATTGTAGAAAAATCTAGATTACTTTCTATCGCTTTTTTTGCAGTTCACCAAACTTGGAATAGATCATTTAACTTTGGAAAAATCTTTCTAAGGCAAGACCCCCCATGAGTTTATACTGCACCTGCCTGGGGCTCTAGAGGTGTCACCTCACTACAAATAATAGCCTAGAAACTAACCTTAAACAGGAGTGAAACTGACATTTTCAAGTCACTTTCACAGTACTGCCAATCCAAAATCATGAATCAGGCTCACCAAAAATCATGAGATTGGCTTTAAAATCATGAGATTATGTGAAAATAACAGATTTGGAGCTCTTTTTATTTGCTTTCTGCTTTTGAGCCTTTAGTGTGCACTGGGGACACATTTTGAAGCTTTCTCCACAGCCACGAGGACTAGAAACTTCATTTTTCTTTAAGAATGAAGGCTGAAATCATCACATATCCACTTGACTCCAGGAGCTGAGGCTTTAAGGAAAACAATTATCATGAAACTCATGACAAAATCATGAGAGTTGGCAACACTGCTTTTATTTCTGTTTAACGGCTAGTTACTTTCCAGAAGCCTCTTAAATATAACACTATAGTGATTGAGTTGCAGTTCTCACAGGAGAATATTTAAAACCAAACACCCAGAAAATTCTGTATTTTAAAGTTGAGAAAAAAACAGACTTCTGAGGTACATCAGAGCCACTGCAGGCGGGAAAGGAAAATAAACAGGCACCGGAGCTCTGGGCAGCTCTTCCTTTAGAAAGAAAGTTGGAGGGTCAAATTTTCTAGTCCTGAGTCAACTAAAACGTCTATTGCCATCAGAGCCTCCACTCAGGTGTAAACATCACAGTGAACATGTGATAACATGTGTGGTCAATAACTATACACGTCATACTTAAATATCTGAGCCTCTTTTACAGGCTAAACTTCCATATCCTTAATCACCAGCCCTTTCTTACTTTAATCACCCTGTCTCTGTTTTTAAACACAGTACTGACTCCCTGCCTCAGGGGCACCTCTCCTCTGCAGAACTTACATTTCACACTAAGGACTTGTATACGCTGGCAATTTACAGCACTGCAACTTCCTCGCTTGGGGGTGGAAAAACACCCCCCCTTAGCACAGCAAGTTTCAGCTCTGTAAAGCACCAGTGTAGATGTGCTCCCAGCGCTGGTAGCTACGCCCCTCGTGGAGGTGGGTTTTTTAGAGCGCTGGGAGTGCTTCCGCAACTACACAAGCCAACGTGACCAGTGTAGATTAGCCCTAATGCTGTGCTGTAGTTAAGAGCTCCACCTGGGAGCTTGCACACCTTCTTTATGAAACTCAAGGGGGGGCTTCTGCCCTCCCCTGGCCCTCCTAACTGGTGCCCTTAGCAGAACTTTCTGGCTATCTCATCTTTACACTTGCCAAAGGATGTCATTCTTAAATCTCTCCTATTTTAAATGATGATGAACTTTATTATGGTCCAAAGTTTAAAATATGTTAACCAGTTGCTTATCTGCCATATTGCCAACTCTGGCATAAATGTTTCCAAATTCTTTATTTTTGTGCTGTTTTATAAGAACTACACCAGCGTGCCAAACTTGTGGGGAACAAACAAATATTGCAGTTTATGTGAGGTCAGCTTCTGGACTTCAAATAAAAAATTCCAGGGCCAAATTTTCTGCTGAAATAACTCCACTGAAGTTAGTGGAGTTACACCAGCAGGGAATTTGCCTTCCACTGTTCAAGGAGCTGCTTCCTGGAGAATATTATGAAAGCAAAGTAATGCAGGAGCCTAGATTTCCCACTAACATACTTGGAGAATGATTGATCAAATTCCTTGGTTCCTTTCTTGTGTGTTCAGTATTCAGTAAAAGTTCAACTTTTTTCAGCTTGCTTTGAAAGAAACAAGGTTTAGCGCAGTAGTGTTTGTGCACTAGTAGTTAAAATTGTTAACATTTTCCATTATTTGCGAAATTTTCATGGTGGCTAAAATGTAGCCAGTAGTTCTGGCATGAGAGTTTATTTAGTATAGATTTAAAAATATAATTGTTAAGAGATTTTGTTCTACCACTTTTATTACAGAAAGGTAAAGAAAAAAGTCCTGATTACATTCAGTGCCAAGCATCTTCAACTCCTGTGGAAGTCAATGAGGGTTTGGGTGCTTAGCACCTTGCAGAATCAGGTCCAGAGGGTTAGTTTTACTGGTTTAAGGTGGAATACTCATTTTGCTTATGTATGTATGCTTAAGATGGGATATTCTTTTTGCTTATATAGTTTTCTGATATTTGTGGGAAATAAAAGACTTGTTTCCTAAACTTGTTGGGAAAAAATACTAGATACAATGTTTCAAATATGAATGCCTAAAATTAAGTTCCTAAGTCTATATTTGGACACCGAATAAGTGGTCTCATTGTCCATTTGTTGGAAAACTGATGGTGGCTTGCTCTTCCAACAAACAGGTGATAGTAAGACCCTGATGGTCAAAGGCTGCTGGAGACTTGTTTAATTGCTACAAACAGCAGCTCCTTTCACTTTTTCTTTTAGCCCTGTTAAGCCTGCTAGTATTGAACCTTGGAGCTCTGCTTAAGCCTTGTCTACACTGCTGCTTTACAGCGCTGAAACTTTCTTGCTCAGTGGTGTGAAACCTCTCCTCCCCCAAGCAATGCAAGTTTCAGTGCTATCAAGTGGCAGTGTAGACAGTGCACCAGCTTCTCCCATCATGGGGGTGTTTTTTTTATGGGTTTATTTAGCTTTTTTATGGGTTTATTTGTTTTTTATGGTTCCATGACTACACAGCCACGTTACAGTGCTGCCGCAGCAGTGCTTTAGAATCATAGAAGATGAGGGTTGGAAGGGACCTCAAAAGGTCATCTAGTCCAACCCCCTGCTCAAAGCAGGACCAATCCCCAGAGAGATTTTTACCCTAGTTCCCTAAATGGCCCCCTCAAGGATTGAGCTTGTAACCCTGGGTTTAGTAGGCCAATGCTCAAACCACTGAGCTATCCCTCCCTCCAAACATTGGTGGTGAAGACATATCCTACATCATAGGAAACTAAGGGTCAGAGCCTTCTTTCCCTATCTGGAGGCTGCACATCTTAAAAAAATTATTACAGTTTAAGGGAGGGAAAAAGTAAGTTTGTGGATAAGAATAAACTTTTGTTTGTCTACAGCATTGAAAGTATGTGTACAGCAACAAAACATTTTGTGGCCTTTATGTAACAACATAAAATCAAACTACGTCTTTGAATATTTGCATGAGTACCCTGATGGAAATGAGCGCTTAGTATAAATAGCTGTGGTTGAGAGCATAAAAATAGTTTGGCCATCATAGGGTATGGCCAGAAGTTACAGTGAAGCAATATTAGGATTATAAATCAAACCAACAGGAAATTCCAAGTTAAGGCAGACATTCTGCCCTTAAATAACATACACATATGAACTTTTTCCCTCCTCAATAACAAGAACACAGAATTTCTGTAACTCTGGATTTTTTGGCTTGTTGCAATCTTAATGGACTGAATTTTCAGGCAGGCCTGCCTAAATCTAGGCTTCTAAATCCATATTTAGACATTGAACTTGCAGCCCATATGAATATTAGTCTAGTGGTAGACTTACTTAATCAAGTTAAAGAGCAAAACTCCACAATGAACATCCCCTTGCTTCATATATTTGAGAACTGAGATTTTATTGCTCCAAATAATTCTTTCAACTTCAATAGTCTTTTCCATTCAGGGATTTCAAAGCACTTCAAGCGTTATAAGAGCAACACTATCAGGCACCCACAGTTTTCAAAGTTTTCTTGATAGGTATAAATATCACTTTCCCTATTGCCTTTAAGCCAGGCAGTGCAGCAAACATGTCTCTTAAAAACATACTCATCTGCACCCCAACTGAAACAGCAAATTATACATCTGGATGTGAATCCAAATTAGGCTCTTCTGGGGACCAGTTTTGACAGTTACTGATAGTGCACTCATCAAAAATTTGATCTGAGTGAAGGCTATGAAGAAGCCATTGTCAGTAAATGTAAAAATATTGTGCTATACATTTATCTAATTAAACATGTAATAATGTAATTGTGCAGATTTCCTCTCATACTAGTACACCTTGTGATAACTGTTTTAAAGGCTTTAAGGAATGCACTTGTGGTGTTCCTGTGTAGTTTAGGAGAGAGCATTGATCTGTTGAAAATATTAATTATAGCCCACCTACAGTGCTTTTCACACTGAAAGAGCTGTACAAGCATGAAGTAGTGTATTAGCCAGTAAAAAAAAAAATATTAGCACTTTACATTTTCCTCTTGGCTGCTAAAATGTGGCATAGCTTGAAATGCCGGTTCAAAAACTGACTATTGCATAGCATGAGAAAGTAGCATATCACATTACTACAAGAACACTGTCCAGTTCAGAGCCATATATTAAATATTCCTTAACTTTGTTATTAATAACAGCTTGCTGTAAATTATTAAAGTTGGAAGCATTTTAAAAACATCCTTTTTGTCATTTATTCTGTTCATAATGTTTTGTACATCATTCAGCTTGGACAGTACAAATACCAGCCGAAAGGCCAGTTTTATAGTTGTTGTCCTCCCCTCCTCCTCTCCCGCCACAATGATCAATTACTGGTTCTCATGCACTACACCAGTGCTTAAGTGTTTGGGTCCTTAATATTCTTCTAGAACAGGGGTGGGCAAACTTTTTGGCCCAAGGGCCACTTCTGGGTGTGGAAATTGTATGCAGGGCCTTGAATGTAGGGCTGGGGCAGGGGGTTGGGGTGCGGGAGGGAGTGTGAGGTGTGGGAGGGGGTGCGGTGTGCAGGAAGGGGCTCAGGGCAAGGGGTTGGGGTGTAGGAGGAGTGCAGGATGCAGCAGGGGGCTTAGGGCAGGGGATTAGGGTGCAGGAGGGGGTGTGGAGTGCGGGAGAGGGCTCAGGGCAGGGGTTGGGGTGCAGGAGGAGTGCAGCAGTGGGCTCAAGGCAGGGGGTTAGGGGACTGAGGGCAGGGAGTTGGGGTGCGGGGTGCAGGAGGGATTTGGGGAGCGGGATCCAGCCTGGTGCCGCTTACCTCGAGTAGCTCCAGGGTGACAGCGGCGTGCAGTGGGGCTAAGGTAGGCTCCCTGCCTGCCCTGGCCTGGCGACATTCCCGGAAGTGGCCAGCATGTCCGGCAGTGGCTCCTGGGGGTGGGGTAGGGCAGGCGGTTCCCTGTTCCCGGCCAATGGGAGCTGCGGGAGGCAGTGCCTGCAGGCAAGGGTGGTGCACGGAGCCCTCTGCTCCCCCTCCCCCAGGGGCCACAGGGACATGGTGCCGGCTGCTTCTGGAAGCAGCGTGGGGCCAGCGCAGGCAGGGAGCCTGGCTTAGCCCCACTGCGCTGGGGGCTGGCAATCTCGCGGGCTGGATTGAAAGCTCTGATGGGCTAGATGCGGTCCGTGAGCCGTAGTTTGCCCTCCCCTCTTCTAGAAGAATGTTTAATTGTAAAGACAATGGAATGGCTGATATAGGACTTGATTAATAAAGAATTAAAGGAGGGTAATAAAAATAATGACAGTCAACATAGGTTTATGGAAAATAGATCCCATCAAACTAAGCTGATATCTTTTTTTGGTGAGATTGCAAGTTTGGTAGATAAAGGTAATAGTGTTGATGTAATATACTTAGATTTCTGTAAGACATTTGAATTAGTACTACATGACTCTTAATTAAAAATTAGCTATAAAATTAACATGGCACACATTACATGGATTAAAGGCTGGCTAATTGCTAGTTCTCAAAATGTAATAATAAATGGGGAATCATTATCTAATGGGTGTGTTTTTGAAGGGGTCCTGCAGGGATAGGTTCTTGGCCCTAGGCCAGTGGTTCTCAAACTTTTTTTTCACAGACCACTTGAGAATTGCTGAGGGTCTCGGCAGACCACTTAATGATCTTTCCAAATGTTATTTGTACCATTAGCTAAATATTGTAAAGCGCTTTGGATAAAAGCTCTAAATAAAAAACACCCTTAATAATATTAAATTTTTTTTGTTCTATAAGGAAAAGCACACAACTCATATTTCAATATCAGTAGTCTTACCTCTCTAATGCAATCAATGTGCCCTCTCTCCCCAGCTGTGGCAGCCCCCGACCTGGGGCTGGGAAGGAGGCAGGTGTCTCCCCTGCCACAGAGCTGGGGCTGGGAAGGAGGCAGGTATCTCCCTTGCCACAGAGCTGGGGCTGGGAAGGAGGCAGGTATCTCCCCTGCCATAGAGCTGAGGCTGGGAAGGAGGGCCATCTCTCCCCGGCAGCCGCAGCCCTGGAGCAGGGTAAAGTCACCTCTTTCTCTGGCTGCTGCAACTCTGCACGTCCCAAATTCCCCACTGCCCTCTCCCACCTACCCCCTATCCCCCCCAAAGCCACCACCTCACCTTACATGTGCATCTTCTCCAGGGTCCAGGCACCTAATTAGTGGAGCCACTAATTAGGTAGGTTGTCCTTTATTCTCCTGTGTGCAGCTGCCCAGGCGCGCACCTTGGAGAGAACTATCCGCAGACTATCTGAATGGAGCTCGCGGACCACTGGTGGTCTGCGGACCACAGTTTGAGAACCTCTGCCCTAGGCTGTTTAACATTTTTATTCATGACCTGGAAGAAAACATAAAATCATCACTGATAAAGTTCGCAGATGAGAAAAGATTAGGGGAGTGATAAGTATTGAAGAGGACAAGTAGTTGATACAAAGCATCCTGGGTTGCTTAGTAAGCTGTGCATCAGCAAACAATATGCATTTTAATATGTCTAAATGTAAACATCTAGGAACAAGGAATGTAGGCCTTATTTAGAGCAGCGGTCCCCAACCTTTTTGGCACCAGGGACCGGTTTCGTAGAAAAAAAAATTTCCCGCAGACCAGTGGGATGGTTTTGGGACGATTCAAGCGCATTACATTTATTTTTGTACTTTTATTTCTATTATTATTGTAATATATAATGAAATAATTATACAACTTACCATAATGCAGAATTAGTGGGAGCCCTGAGCTTGTTTTCCTGCAACTAGACGGTCCCATCTGGGGGTGATGGGAGACAGTGACACCCGAAGTGTGTTGCTTATGTCCAGTCTACTCCGTAATCTCGTTTTGGTTGCTGTCACTGCAGAAAACCCTGCTTCACAAAGGCCTTGTCTACACTACAAGACTATTTCGAATCAACTTAGTTCGAATTTGTGGATTCGACCTTATGAAGTCGAATTTGTGTATCCATACTAAATACACTAATTTGAATTTCTGAGTCCACATTCACGGGGCCAGCGTCGACTTTGGAAGCGGTGCACTGTGGGAAGCTATCCCACAGTTCCCACAGTCCCCGCTGCCCATTGGAATGCTGGGTAGAGCCCCCAATGCCTGCTGGGGGGAGAAATGTGTCGAGGGTGGTTTTGGGTAAGTGTCGTCATTGAACCGTCAATCACAACCTCCCTCCCTCCCTCCTTGAAAGCGCCTGCGGGCAATCTGTTCGTGCACTTTTCTGGTCAGTGACAGCGCGGATGCCACAGCACTGCAAGCACGGAGCCCGCTGCGATCATCGCCGTTTTCTCCTCCTTGCACTTTATCGTCCACGTCTTCCACAGTCAGCTGATGAGAAATTGGGCTACTTTTCAATGGTGCTGCAAGCACTGGGGGACCATAGGGGACGTTTTACAAACATCAACGTCGGGTGGCCGGGCAAGGTTCATGATGCGTGTGTTTTCAGGAACTGTGGGCTGCTCAGACGCCTGCAGGAAGGTAGTTTCTTCCCGGACCACGAAATAACTGTTGTGGATGTGCAGATGCCTATAGTCATCCTCGGGGACCCAGCCTGCCCGCTAATGCACTTGCTCATGAAGCCCTATACAGGCGCCTGGGACAGCGACAAGGAACTCTTCAAATAGCAGCGAGCAGCGTGACCTGTGACTGTTCAGTTTCTTTACAGAGAAGCTGAACCTGCCCCTGTTTCTTTACCCACTGACTGTTGACTCTCCTCTTCGGTTACATACCCCGTTCACCCCGTTACCCCCACTTCCAGCACACGTGTAAAAATAAAATACATGTACCATTATTACTTAACAAAGGTTTCTTTATTCATGACTTTTCGTGAAAGGGTTGAAACTGGGACGCAGGCTGTGCTGGGTAGGGTGTGCGGTGATGTAAAGACCGCCTCTAAACTCAAGGAATGACAGGCTCCTGCTCCTAGAGCGGTCCGCAGTGCCGGAATGCTTCTTTCAACAGAGCCTGCCATCCCTCTTTATGGAATTCTGTGTGCGGGCGGATATGTGACCTTGTGGTGGAGGAGGACGGATACAGATTCCTCAGCTGCGTGACTCAGCGGTCCAGGACAAGGACCGCTGTATAAGATCTGTAACCGCCCTCCCCCGCTGCAAAGTCACATCTCCCCCGCCCACACAGATCCTGGAAACCACCTCCAAAAACCGACCAGGGTGCCTACTGACTGCACCGTGTGTGTGACCCACTGCTGATCCTGCCCCCGTGTCTGTACCCTGGGAAAGGTGACTGTCCTATGCAATTAACCACCCCCTTCCCCACGCCCCCCATTCAAACACAGTCTTCTTTGAAAAAACATAACGGAAACTAATTAACAGCAAAGCATTTTTATTAATTAAGTAGACAGTTAGGGGATGGGACTGGGATTGGGACTACTGTGAGTCTGGAAGTGAAGGACTTCGGCAAATGTAGGGTATGAGAGCTTTTGGGTACTTGAGCACTGTGCTGTGGTGCAGTGACAGTATTCACGTCCCGGCCGCCCCTCCTCCTGATTATTTTCGGTGAGGGGGGTATGGGACTTTGTGGCGGGGGAGTGCGGTTGCAGATACACTGCAGGGTGTCTCTGTCCTCCTGCGGTCCTGCAGAACATCCACAAGGCGCCTGAGCGTGTCCGTTTGCTCCCTCACTAGTCCAAGCATTGTTTCAGTCGCCTGCTTGTCTTCCTCACGCCACCTCTCCTCCCGTTCGCTGTGTGAGCGCTGGCACAGAGAGACGGTCTCCCTCCACTGGCTCTGCTGGTCCGCCTCTGCTAGGTAGCAGCCCATACGTTCCTCGAACACCTTGTCCCTTGTCTTTTTCTTTCGCCGCCTAATCTTTGCCAGCCTCTGCGAGGGGGATGCTGTGGCAGGTCTGGAGACAGTGGAAGCTGTGAGATGGGAAACAGGGAGTGAATTCCTTGCAAAGATACATTTTTGCGAACAATTAACTGAGTCTAGGCTGTCTCTGTGAATTCTGGGTTGAGACCCCTGTGCCTGCTGGGGCAGAAATCATTTTCGCGGTGGATTCTGGGTAAATGTCGCCAGTCATTCCTTCCTCCGGGAAAGCAACGGCAGACAATCATTTCAAGCCCGTTTTCCCAGATTTGCCCTGGCATACGCCATAGCGTGGCAACCATGGACACTGTTTTGCCTTTTGTGTATGTCACCGTATGTGTACTAGATGCCGCTGACAGAGGCGGGCCAGCAGCGCTACACAGCAGCATGCTTTTGCTTTTACATGACAGCAGAGATGGTTACCAGCCATATTGTACCATCTACCATACCATAAATTGGTAATAAGATGGGCATGGTTACCTGTCCTTTTGCACTGCCCCATTTGGTGCTGTCATAAGTGCCCCTGGCCAAGCAGCCAGGGGCGCAAAAGCAAAAATTGGGAATGACTCCCTGAGTCAATCCCTCCTTTTTGGTATTTAAAAATAGAATCAGTCCTGCCTAGATTATGGGCAAGTGTACTGGAGAACCACTGTATCATAGAACCAGAGAGCACAGCTGCTCTGTGTCCGATCCTGCATAAATTATGAGCTGTATGCTATTCACAGGGGGTGCTCCTGCAACAACAACACCTGTTCATTCCGTTCTTACCCCAGCCTTCCTGGGCTACCATACCATTGTCCCCCCACTTGTGTGATGAAGTAATAAAGAATGCAGGAATAAGACAAAGTGACTTGTTTGTGAGAAATGAGTGGAAGGAAGCCTCCAGCTGCAATGATAGTCCAGGCAGGACATTAAGGAGTGTGGATGAAGGAGCCCATCATCCCTCTGCTAGTCCAGGGGCAATTGAATCTTTTATTTACAATGAAGGGTGGGGGCTGATGGAGCTCAGCCCCCTGTTGCAATGATGAGGACGGTTACCAGCCATATTGCACCATCTGCCATCAAAAATTAGGGACAGGCGCCCTTGATCGACCTTACTGATGCTAGTCGGCATGGTTACCAGCCCTTTTGCACTGCCCCATGTGCCAATAGGCTGATGATGAGGACGGATTTCCATCTTTTTGTACCATCAGCCATCCATAGCGTGGGGGGAGCAAGGATGTTGGTGTTGAGTGCTGCACCATCGCGTCTATCTGCAGCATTCAGTAAAGATAGGGTGACATGTAAAAGAGTCAACAGAGGATTGTTTTCACTTCTGGTGGTGGGTGGGGTGTGTGCGCAAATTGCCGAACTATGCCCTGACCCACCGCAGACACTGTGTTTGACCCTAGAAGCATTTGGAGCTCATCCAAGAATGCAAATACTTTTCGGAGACAGCAGGAACTGTGGGATACCTTGCGTCCTCATTCCCCCCTCCCTCCATGAGCGTCCATTATATTCTTTGGCTTTCCGTTACGCTCGTCACGCAGCTGCGTGCTGAGTCTGTGCTATGCCGTCTGTCCGTAGATTTCTTAAAAATACTTTGGACCAGGCGTAAAATTACAGTAATTACCCTAATTAGATGCAGGAGTCTCCGAGCGAGATCACCCTGAGGAGGGTCACTGAAGGAGATAGAGAGCGCATGCTGTGTGAAAGCTAGCACGAACCAGGGCCCGATGCAGCCATGCTCGGGGAGGCAGTGCTCCCTGAGTTCCTCATGAAAGCCTTGCGCAGAAAACTGTGCTACCACGGAGCACCCAATAAGGCAGCTCTCCCCAGGAACCTCCTGCTGATGCTTTTCGATTAACGCAAGGAGAGCTTCGTGGAGATCTCCAAGGATGATTTCTGTTCTATCCCCATATCTAGAGAGACCTCCTTTTCACACAGTTAAGATTCCTGTTATATTAAGAATAAAAGTTAACATGGTTACAGCACTTACCGACTGCTCCTTCCCCTGATTCAGGGTCCGGGTTAATGGCCGGGGAGGGTTGTTGGGGGATCTCTGTGACGGTGATGAATAGATCCTGGCTGTCGGGGAAACCAGCGTTGTAAGCGCTCTCGCCTGCCTCGTCCTCCACAAACCCTTCCTCATCTTCCCCGTCCGCGAACATCACCGAGGAACTGGCCGTCGACACTGTCCCATCGACAGAGTCCACGGTCACTGGTGGGGCAGTGGTGGCAGGCTCCGTAGCGTCCGTTTGCCGCTTTGATTTTTTGGTAGCCTTGTCTGGGGTCCTTGATTTTCACGCAGCGCTGCGTTGCATCCCGCCTGTATCCTCTGTCTCTCATGGCTTTGGAGACCTTCTCGTAGGTCTTCGCATTCCCTGTTTTGGAGCGCAGCTCCGAAAGCACAGACTCCTCGCCCCACACACCGATCAGATCGAAGAGTTCCCAGTCAGTCTATGCTGGGTCCCTCTTTCTATTCACAGATAACATGAACTCCTCTGCTGGAGAGCTCTGCATCATTGCAGGTGCTGCGGAGCTCGCCCCGATGTCCAGCCAGGACGTCAGATTCAAAGTGCCCAGACAGGAAAATGAATTCAAATTTTCCCGGGTCATTTCCTGTGTGGCTGGTCAGAGAATCCAAGCTCGGACTGCTGTCCAGAGCGTCAACAGAGTGGTGCACTGTGGGATAGCTTCCGGAGCTACTAAGTTCGATTTGCATCCACACCTAGCCTAATTCGAGCTAGCCATGTCGAATTTAGCGTTACTCCACCTGCCGGGGTGGAGTACCAAATTCGAACTAAAGAGCCCTCTAGTTCGAATTAAATGGCTTCCTGGTGTGGACGGTTGAGCGGTTAGTTCGAATTAACGCTGCTAAATTCGAATTAAAGTCCTAGTGTAGACCAGGCCAAAGATAGGATGTTGAAAATGGAAGTAAGCTTTTCAGTGCTTTTGTGGAAATCTCAGGATATTCCACCTTGACTTTAATCCAGAACGTATGGAGATTTGAAGTCGTCTCAAACATACTTTTAAGGCCACAGTCATTTGTGATCTCAAGCAGTTGATCCTCTTCTAGCACGGATAAAGTCGAGTCACCTGGCTTATTCACAAATGGGTCACGGATCCATTCCTTCCCAGTTCGGGGGTCTTTTGTGGTTGGGAAGTAATGCTCAAACTCTTTTGAAAGCTGAGATAGGTGATCATGCACCAGCTGGGAAAAAGAAGGCCCTGGCTCAGTCTCTTTCAAAATCTCTGCTAATGTTTGAAACATGTCAAAAATCCCAATGTTCACTCGTCGCCCCCATAATTCTAGTTTGGCTTTGAATGCAGCCACTTTATCTGCCGACTTGAACACAGTTGTCGTTCTCCCCTGAAGTGACAGATTGAGTTCGTTGAGCAGGTTGAATATGTCACACAAGTAAGCAAGTTTTATGACCCATTCTGTGTCACTGAAATGTGCTGCCCGTGATGACTGTTTTTCTAAAAGAAATCTCTGGAGCGGCTCTCATAACTCAAAAACTCTGGCCAGTGATCTACCGTTAGAAAGCCATCTCACTTCTGTGTATAAGAGAAGACGTGTGTGCTCTGCGTCCATCTCCTCACAGAGCTGCGCAAACAGACGTGAGTTAAGGGCATGTACTTTAGTGTAGTTGATAATTTTAATCACATCCTGCAAAACTTTGTTAAGTTCAGATGACATTTTTCGGCTAGCTAGCATTTCTCTATGGATGACACAGTGTGTAGACTCACATTCAGAAGCGACCTCCTTGACCCGAGTAGTGAAACCAGAAAGCCATCCAGTCATGGCAGCTGCTCCATCCGTGCATATAGAGACACAAAATGACCAATTCAGTTTTCCTGACATGTAATCATTCAAAGACTTGAATAGTTCTGCAGCTGTGGTGTTGGTTGGCAACAAAAGTGCACATAACATATCCTCATGCACATCCTCCTGAAAAATATATCGCACAAAAACAAGCATTGTTGCCTTGTTGTCAACATCGGTAGACTCGTCAACCTGGATTGCGTACCACGGTGACTCATTCACCCTCTCTAACAATTGTGCCTCAATATCCTCTGCTATTTCATCAATTCGTCTAGTTATGGTGCTAGCCGAAAGAGGAACACGTGCCACCTTTTGAACTGCAGCCTCTCCTAAAAGTTCACGACAAATGTCCTTAGCAGCAGGCAGGATCAACTCTTCACCAACAGTAAAGGGCTTCTTAGCTTTAGCAATGCGGTTAGCCACTAAGAATGATGCTTTCAGTGCAGACACATTTGATGAAGTGGTGGCCTTCAGTAATTGCTTCTGTTCTTCGTGTTCACGTTTTTTTCTTTTAAAAAACTCCAAAGGCTTGTCTTTTAATGCAGGGTGCTTGGTCTCCATGTGGTGAAGCAGTTTTGAAGGTTTCATGGCTTCGTTGGATAGCCGGTCGCCACATATTATACAAAGCGGGCATGGAGAATGTGAGTCACCTGTTGCAATGAACCCATAATTTAAGTAGGACTCTTGGTATTTTCTTTTAAATGCAGCTTTCTTTTTGTTGGCCGTCTTAGAGTCTTCTGCTGTCTCATCATTGGGTCTTTCCCCCTTTTCAAAGAAGCTTTGCAGCGACGTTTGTTTTTTACTCATTTTGGCGAGGGTTAGCTTGTGGCCTTACCAAAACTGTGCGGGACAGAGAGGCATGGACAGAAGTGGTAAATAAAATAATGGGCGGGCCACGTGCGGACTAATATAAGTGTCGGATTCTGACTTAAAGCCTGCCACCAGATGCAGCTGTACAATTGAAGTACATCAACTCACTTGCCACTATAAAGCCTTCCACCAGATGCAGCTTAATTGTCACTTGCCACTCTCTGATAGGGTTCTGATATTAGTCTGCAAGCGATTGATTTATTATGGTCTCTGTGCAGTGAAACCTCTGCTAATGTAATCTGTTTTTGCAGTCGCTTCCCAGCGCTAGCATCATGGCCTCAGCTCCACCTCAGATCATCAGGCATTGGATTCTCATAAGGAGTGCAAAACTCCCTCCATCGCATGCGCAGTTTACAGTAGGGTTCGCGCTCCTATGAGAATCTAACATCTGACAGAAGGCGGAGCTCAGGCAGTAATGCGAGCGACGGGGAGCAGGGCCGCCCAGAGAATTCAGGGGGCCTGGGGCAAAGAAATTTTGGGGGCCCCTTCTATAAAAAAATTGCAATACTATATTCTCCTGGGGGCCCTTGCGGGGCCCACGGCAAATTGACCCACTTGCTCCCCTCCACAGGCGCCCCTGGGAAAAATAAACCTTCCACATTTTGGCACAAACCCAGTTTTGAGAAAACTTCTTTACAAGGTATCACTGGTTCTCAGCATCAGCTAGTGCTAAAAGGCACTAAAGCTCATTAAAAGGGTTGGACAAATATTTTCTATCAAAACTTTTTCTGGATCGAAAACTAGGGCTTTTTAAAAAGCAGAAAAAAATCACGGACAATGTCTGCTTTCCTTCAAAATTTGTTGTGGTTTTTTAAATTGAAAAGCTGAAATTAGTCTGCCAAAACCTGAATATAGTTTGAGGTTTCAGAAGTGTGTGGCCAAATATTTGCTGCTTGCTGTATTTGATTGTTTCTTTAAGCAATAAAAAAATTCTGCTTAAAAAAAAATCCCAAACTTTTGAACCACCTCAGCTTGTAACCAAACACCTGAGCCCATCCAGGCAGAGATTTTTCCAGGTTTCTGATACTCTGCTGGCTTCCTTGACTCATATCTGTCTCCATAACTTTGGGTTCATTTAGGTTAGAACATAAGAACAGCCATACTGGGTCAAACCAAAGGCCATTCTGCCCAGTATCCTGTCTACTGACAATGGCCAATGCCAAGTGCCCCAGAGGGAGTGAACCTATCAGGTAACGATCAAGTGATCTCGCTCCTGCCATCCATCTCCACTCTCTGAGAAACAGAGGCTAGGGACACCATTCCTTACCCATCCTGGCTAATAGCCATTAATGGACTTAATCGTCATGCATTTATCTGTTTCCTAGAGACTGGCTCCATGTGGTCCCTCACAAACTGGAGACGGTTACTGTGGGTTTTTCTTTACTATAGCTTATGTACATACTCCACGAAGTGAGTATTTGAGCTTGTTCCAGAATCTGGGATGAGCCTATGTTGTCAAAACTGAAATGCTCAAAATAGCACATGCATGTGAATGGACACAGGGTGCTAAAACTAAATTAATCCAGGGGTTCTCAAACTGGAGGTCAGGACCCCTCAGGGGGTCACGAGGTTATTACTGGGTGTCGTGAGCTGTCAGCCTCCACCTCAAACCCCACTTTGCCTCCAGCATTTATAATAGTGTTAAATATATAAAAAAGAGTTTTCAATTTATAAAAGGGGGGGGTCGCATCAGAGGTTTGCTATGTGAAAGGGTCACCAGGACAAAAGTTTGAGAACCACTGAATTAACCCCTCTGAAGCCTCAGGGAATGCAGGGGAGGGGGGGGTCTCCCTTGGTAGGGTTGGGAAGGATTTTGCTCTTCTCATGTGATCCTTCCCCCCAGTGGCTAATTTTAAATGAAGCTACCCTCCCCTGACATGAATCTCCCTATGGCACTGAAATTACATATAGACTATAATTTGGCATTTGAGAAGGGAAAGGGATGGCAGCCCTAATGGAAAAGCTCACAGCTTGGCTCTTCTGCAAGCCTCAAACTGCTGAATGAGCTTTAGGGTAGGGAAGGCTGTTCCTCCCAAACAGCCTGGCCCTGCCCCCTATCTGACCCCCACCCACTTCCTGCCCCCGCAACTGCCCGCCCCCCTCAGAATCCCCGACCCATCCTGCTCCTTGTCCCCTCACCATCCCCCAGAGACCCCCACCACCCTGGGACCCCACCCCTGCTCCCTGTCCCCTGACTGCCCCAACCCCTATTCCCCCCCCCCGCTGAGTCCTGACAGACCCCCCCGGAACACCCACAATCCAATCCCCCCCATTCCCTGCCCCCTGACTGCCCCCCCAACCTCCGCCCCCTCTCTGTGACCTGAGTGTCCCCAGGACTCCCTGCCCCTTAGCCAACCCCCCTGGCCCCAGCCTCTTACCCCCGGCTCCCTCCTCACCCGGAGCCTCAGCGCCTCGCCCGACAGCTGCAGCATGTCTCCGGCGCGGCCTGAGCTCCGTACCTCTCAGAGCCGCGTGGTGAGGGGGCGGGGCTGGGAGCTCCACGCCGAGCGAAGGCAGCTGAGCTCAGCCCGGAGTTCGCAGCCCCACCCCCTCACCACGCGGCTCTGAGTGGGACGGAGCTCAGGGGCCCGCCGGAGACACGCCGCTTGATGTGCTAGGGGTCGGTTCACGGCCCGGTTCCTAACAGGCCACGGACCGGTACCGGTCCGCGGCCCGGGGGTTGGGGGCACTGTATCCTGGGAAGCAATGACTCTGAAAAAGATTTGGGGGTCACAGTGGATAAGCAGCTGTACATAAGCTCGCAGTGTGACTGGTGCCAAAAGGGCTATCTCGAGTAGCAGTAGAGAGGTTATATTGCTGGTATACTGTGTCCTGGTACCCACTACTTAAGAAGGACGTTGATAAATTGGAGAGGGTTCAAAGAAGAGTGATGAGAATGATTAAAGGATTAGAAAATATTCCTTATAGCAATAGACTGGGAGCTCAATCTATTTATCTTAACAAGGAGAAGGTTAAGGGGTGACTTGATTAGTCTGTAAGTACCTATATGGGGAACAAATATTTAATAATGGGCTTTTCAGTCTAACAGAGAAAGGTATTACATGATCCCATGACTGGAAGCTGAAGCTAGACAAACTCAGACCTGAAATAGGGTGTAAATTTTTAACAATAATTAACCTTTGGAATAACTTATCAAGGGTCATGGTGGATTCTCCATCACTGACAATTTTAAAATCAAGATTGGATGTTTTTCTAAAAGATCTGCTCTAGGAATTAATTGGGGAAATTTTGTGGCCTGTAATATTTATGATGTCAGAGTTGATGATCACAGTGGTCCCTTCTTGCCTTGGAATCTATGAAATAATCTGTTGAGGTTAAAAACAAAAAAAAAGAAGCCCCACATGACTAATTTTTACTACTTGGTATTATAAAACTCTCCCCCACCCTCTCAAAGAAACAACTAATTTTGTGGGCTAAACTATCTGCTAGTGTCCTTTTTAACAATAAGATGAACAGAGTCCTATATGGCGAAACTACATTTGCAGTGCTAACATGTTTTCTAAACTAAGTTTAAAATTACTTCATTAGGTTCAAAAGCATTACATTAGCTTAATGGCCTAAATAGAACAATATTATAAATAAAAAGAGTTTTTCTCTACAGGAAGCATGTTAAGAATGGCCATACTGGGTCAGACCACAGGTCCATCTAGCCCAGTATTCTGTCTTCTGATAGTGGCCAAAGTGCAGTGAGGTTCTTTAAGTTTCTACAAAGTAAAACATCACCTGGTGCCAATGAACAGTTCATGTAAAACTCTTCTCTGTCTATGGTAACGCTGAGGAGTAGTGTGTTTGAAAAGATGCAAACTAGAACTCATTAAACTGTGGAATGAACACACTTTAAAGAATACTTAGAAATTCTTTTCCATGCTGAGAAGAATAGCAACCTCATCCTCATTATGTGTGCTTTTTTCCTCAACTGTGTTTTTTAACTGAAGAATTTTATTTATACAAGAAAGACAGATCCAGCAGAGAGGAGTATTATATAAGGGAGAGAAACATATATTTGTATGAGAAGGTGAATTAAAGACAATTTACATATTTTATTTGACTACATACTAAACATAAATAAAACAGTGAGTCTTAGAGGTCAGTGCTTTGTGGAACATAACAGAGGGAATAGAATGAAACTCCAACATAGTCTCAATTAACATAATGACTGCAGATTTGATTACACATTTCTTTTCCCTCTAGAAAAAAGAGTTTCTCTATCTGAGAGGTGTAAGTTAATGAGGACAATCATTTTTAGGGGCTGATCAGATAGGGCCTAATTCTTCTCACATTAAAGTCAATAGAAAATAGTGTTGGCTCTGAACCACAGAGCTCTTTTCGGAAGATTCATGTTTTGTCAGCAAGTCCCCAGATCAGTCTTTTAGGTGTTTACAGCAGTCATCCTGGGCGGGGATTCAGTGGAGAACTGATTACCTTAATTAACTCACTCTCCAGCCTTACATAGGATTTATATAATGTGGGAATCTTTTGTTTCCCTGTTTGATTCCTACCGCCCCTTCAGTGGAAAAGTACCAGCAGTGTCCCAGGTGGTATTTTGTACCAGGTGACATCATCACATTGTGAACAAGAAGTGGGCAGCAAATGTAAACACATTTGTTTATCTGAGTGATTGGCTGAACAAGAAATAGGACTGAGTGGACTTGTAGGCTCTAAAGTTTTACATTGTTTTATTTTTGAATGCAGTTATTTTCTGTATATAATTCTACATTTGTAAGTTCAACTTTCATGATAAAGAGATTGCACTACAGTACTTGTATTAGGTGAATTGAAAAATACTATTTCTTTTGTTTTTTACAGTGGCAATACTTGTAATCAAAAATAAATATAAAGTGAGCACTGTATACTTTGTATTCTGTGTTATAACATCAAAAATATTTAAATTGTATTCTATTATTGTTCAACAGTGTGATTAATCATGATTACTTTTTTTAATTGTGCTATTAATCACGATTAATTTTTTTAATCATTTGACAGCCCTAGATACCATGGATACATCCCGCCTCATTTGCTTCTAAGTTATAAATCTCAAGTCCAGAGATGTACAATTTAGTCAAGGGATCCTAAAGAAGGCTATCAGAAGATATAACACTTATGTTTAAAATAGGCAGTCCAACAGTTATTCATTTTGGGCTATAAAAAAAGAATAATATAATTTCAAGATCTGGTTGGGAGAAATATCTTCTATATTTCCTCTCTACAGAGAGGATGCCTATTATAGCATTTTGGGATTCAGTACCACTGGTCAAGAACTTGGAAGGAATCTAAGGAGCAGAGAGAGAGAGAGAAATATTTGGTCTTGTACCATCAGCTAGTCATTCTCCTAGTTAGTTTTAATGATACACATATTATTATATTGGCAGTGGTTCTCAAACATATTTGAAGGGCCTCCCTTCTTTGTGTAGTCGTTTACGCCCCCTCCACCCCCACAAATACATATACCGCCACCTAGCTCTGAAGGCAAATGGAGAGCAGCAGCAGCAGCTGCTGGCTGGGTGCCCAGCTCTGAAGGCAGCTCCATGCCAGCAGCAGCATACAAGTAAGGGTTGCAATGTGAAAAGTGATATTCATCAATGTCACTTTTCACAGCAGACTTAGCATCCCATTGCCACCCTTACTTCTGTGCTCCTGCTGCCACCCTGGAGCTGACAGCTGGAGCCTTGCCGCTTCCAAGTGAGGGATGGGGGAGTGGGGAGAAGGAAGGCGAGCCAGAGCCTGGGCTGCCTCCTGGTGAGGGATTGTGTGGGGGATGAAGGCAAGCCCGAGGCCAGATGAAGGGGATTCAGCTATTCCCTTTATCTCCTGCCTTCTGGGTGTGCATCGTCCTTCTTCATGAGCCCCAGCCACCCAGGACTCACAGCTAGAGCTCTTCTTAAAAAAAAAAAAAAAAAAAAGGCATAAAGCTCACACCTCTCTTGATCCATTCCCGTGCCTCCCTTGGGAGGCCTGCTCCATAGTTTGAGAACAGCTGTTATGGTATTAGCCTTATGTATATTTTTCTTACCAAGAGTCAGTCATAAGTATACCTGGGTCTGAGATTTTTTTTTCCTTCTTTTTTTTTTTTACCAATTTTGTAACCTTCAGGATAGGCTGCATGACCTACCTGTTTCCATAGGCTTTTCTTTGGGAGAGATGGACTTGGAAAGACTGAGTTGAGAAATTTTGTTTGGTGTTAAGGAGATAGAAAACAGGTCTGTGTTTTATTTTCATGTATGATCTATGGGTGCAGACCCTTTTTTTAATTGCTTTATATGAATTTTATAATGTGCCTAAAAACTGGACTATGGACAGTTAACAGATGTGAACTGGGGTCCTAGACAGATAACTTTTTAGTTTCCTCCACATCAATAAAGTGAGTGTTTCCCTTTACGAGGAGTGGAAGCTCATCTTCCAGCCTCCCATATCCCTTTGCAGCTCACACTTGGGATGTGGGCTGCTGAAGTAGAGGAGGGTTTTTGCAAGACTCAGCATCTACCAGCACTTCTCCATCCTCATGCCTCAAAATGTAGTGCTTAACGGTGGCTGCCTATCTAATATTCTTTAAATACTGTATTAGATATTTCTGTAAATTGTATTTCTGATGTTAAACTCTGCAAAATCTTCTGGGTCAAGGCCTGTAACATTCTAATGCATGCCATAGCATCAGTTTGTTGCCGGCACAGAATGCCCGAGGACAGCAACAGTGGTTCGTTGCCCAGTGTGCTTCGCTCCAATAAACACACCAAGATGGAGAAGCAGACAAAGTTTATTTGAGATCTCAAAGCATGATACTAGGAGACAGACACGTCTCAAATCAAGCACACAGCTGAAACAGCTTTTCTCTTTTTATACATAACTTTAGCTAAGCTTTTTCTATCCCCCCCCCCACTCCCCCTCTCTCCCCACCTTTCATTCCCATGTAGCACTTTGCAATAGCAATTACATTAAGCAGTTAAGTCATACTTGGCATCTAACAATTTAGCTCATTAGTAACTCTTCTGTGAACCGTTATCTAGTCTTACTTTCTTTGATCTGTTATTTTGCCCCTTAGCCAGGAGCAAGCAGGCCTCATTATAGCAGGCCTCATTATTACCTTCTGGTACAGGTGTTGCAACTGATAACCATTCTCTGTTGCTGGCCTGTTAGGTCGATTAAAGTTCAAACATGGACGGGCTTTGATTAGACATGGAATAACTTTGGTTCATTCAGGCCTAGTGCAGAAAGGCTTCATTGACACTTGTGGTCTTCCACCCTCCCGAGTTACCTAGTTACCTAGATTTATGCCTAGTGACACCAACAAGTTTAATAAAGTGTCTCATTGATCATATGGCATTGAAAGGAGACCAGATTAAATCATATTTCATACATAGACTCTCCAGTCTAAATTTTTGCTTATTATTGATGAGGTGAGTTTATTTTCCTTTTGAGGTAAATTTTGAAATTACTTCAGATCTGAGTGTTAGGGGAAGCCTAATAGATTGGACTCAGAAACAGGAAAATATTTTTTTCAAAGCACACCAGGCAGTGTTCTGTGTGATTATTCCATAGCAAACATGGCAACTGTTTTCAATACAGTAAACTTTGATGTAAGCCAAAGGGGAGTATCTCATCTCTTTCTGTTGTAAACTAAAAGAAGTGATGTTTCTTCTGAGAATGAGAGGCCTACTTCAGCAGCAGCTAGAAAGAAAAAGATAGATATTATAGATGGGAATCTGACTGTAGATTACTAATTTCTATGTATTACCTTTTGAGATATTCTTGTATACTTCCCATTCCATGTGAATTTCGTGACTGTTTATAGCCTTAACAGTTTTAGATTAGTTCTAAGGGGCTGCTGGTAATGGGGGAGAGAGAGAGAGACCCCCCCCCCTCCTTCCCAGCCTCAGCTCTGTGGCTGCCGTGGTGAGGGAGAGAGGGCACATCCATCGCATTAGAAAGGTAAGACTACTGATATTAAAATATGAGTTGTGGGCTTTTATTTGTAGAACAAAAAAACATTAATTATTATGATGGGTTTTTTTTATATAGCGCTTTTATCCAAAGTGCTTTACAATAGTTAGCTAATGGTACAAACAACATTTGGAAAGATCATTAAGTGGTCTGCCGAGACCCTCAGCAATTTTCAAGTGGCCTGCAAAAAAAAAAAGTTTGAGAACCACTGCATTATGGTAATTTACAGCTATATGCTCTGCAATACTTAAATTAAGGAGAGGTTGTACTCTGTTTTGAAACTATTACTGTTTATAGCAAAATAGTGTTTTAAGAATTGTCTAAATTTATGTATAATAAACCATAACAACTCATGTGGTGTCATTATGGAATAGCTTTTACCACACACAGTATTGCTGCAGTTTTGCAACTAACATACTATTTAGAATATAGAATATCAGGGTTGGAAGGGACATCAGGAGATCATCTAGTCCAACCCCGTGCTCAAAGCAGGACCAAAGCAGTACATGCTAAAAATCTTGTTAATATAGGTCATTGGTGACAATGGTTACAAATTAGGCAAGAGGGAAATAGTGGTATGCTTAATCTGCTTTGGTGGGTATAAATTTCTGATGCAGTTTTTCACCCACAGTTTTTTACATTTGCAATTTAGATCACTTGGATGTCAAATTTTATGATTAGTACTTCAGCAATCAAGAACTGAGATGTGAGTGACCAAACCCAAAGATACAATACAATTATTTACACATGCAAAAATGGAGGCTTGGTAAAGACTGGGCTGAAAATGTTACTCTCTCCAGTAATGCCATGGATGTCCATTGGTATGCAGCATGTTGTATAGGTTTGCCAGTGACTCCAAATGGGGAGGAGGCAGAGTGGATACAGAGGGTCTTGACAATGGGTACATGCGCTGTAAGGTGCCTTTTGCAATTTAACTTAGGGAAATGTAAAATAATGAGGTTAAGACTGAAAAATGGCAAGGAAATTTCTCTGTAAATGATTAGCATCTTGCAGAATGTAATCTGCAAAGATTACTCCTGGGGGGATTCTGCGTGACTGCGCACCCACAGAAAATGGCCCCATGCAGATTTCCTGTGTTTCCCTGCAGAAAATGGCAGGGAAGCCGCGTGAGGGGCGACCATAGGTGCAGTTTTTTGGGAGGGATTTCCCCCCTCCAAACAGAGGCGAGGCATGGGGGGCACAGGGGTTACATGCCACTGCCCCCAGATCTCACACTGAGCTGCCCACACCCAGATTGCCCCACACAGAAACCTCTGACTCCACACCTGGATCCCCCCAAACTTGGATCCTGCCGGGCTGAGCCTGCCCACCCACACCTGGTGCACCTGACGCAGAGGGGCAGGGCCCTGGGGTGTTTCTGGGCAGGCCCAGCCCTTGCACTGTCAGGGTCAGGTGCAGCCTCACTGCCGAGTCCCTGTACTGGGGGAGGTGGGGGCTTCAGGGTGATCTCCCACCACAATGCAGCCAATGGCCCGGGCTCCCCACTGCCATGCTGGAACCATATTTATTGACAAATAAAATTTGCAGAATTTTAAAATACTATGTGTATCATTTTTAATTTTTTGGTGCAGAATTTTAATTTTTTTGGTGCAGAATTCCCTCAGGAGTAAAAGATCCATGGACGAGGAAGGCCAGCAATTTGCATCTGTCAGCTCAATGTTTGGAGTTAGAATAGCTGGTGAGATAAATTAAGCTTGTTTGGAGGGAGTTATTGAACTGTTTTTGTCAAGTAATGTTTTTATTATTATTTTGCATAGGCGTTCAGATACTTCAATGGGGGCATTTTTATACATCTAAAAATAAGTGCATATCTTTTGCCAAATTTCCTTTTTTTCATCTTGAAGTAATTTGAGTTATTCATGCACAGAAAAATCTAAAACTGGCAAGCATGCAGTATGTACTTGTATATATTATATATGTATGTATTTAGATTTATAAAATATGTATTTCACTAGAACTTGGGACATATGAATACAATTTAATAAACACATATTGTCATACATTTCTATGCTTTGAGGGATCAGGGTGTACATCATTCCCTTCAAAAAACCAATTCCCCATTAGCCACTTATTCTTACCCTTCATAAAAAAATCCCTAAAGAAGAGATGTCCTTTTACTGAGTCCTGAAGGCGAGTAAACTTGGGCTCTGTTGCACCAGCAGGGAGAGCTAATTTCAGAGCAGAGGATGCCAACCCACCAGCCGCTTCATGTTTAAATCTGGGGATTTTAGCTTGATATGTCAGCTGATGTCAACCGCTGTGGTGGAGTACAGGGTGAGGGCTAGTCACTCAGATAGCTGGGACCAAACCATCTCATGCTTTATAGACCAAAGTCAGTAACTTGAACTACATCTTTGAGTGAGCAGATAGTACAGTTTTGGAGAATTTCTGAAGAACTGTTATCACATCTTTCCATCAGCTAGCATGGTCACACAGCAACTGTACTCTGCATCAGCTATAGCCCCATGTACAGTAGTACAGCTGTCTGCCTGTTGAAATAATCTAGTCTTAAAGTGACAAAGGCATGGACTACTACTTCCAGGTTCAGAGCCAGTAGAAAAGGATATGAGTATTTCCCAGGCCTGGAGGCTGAGGAGTATTTCCACTGATGTCACTTGTGATTTTAGAAGCAACAGAGGATCCAAGAGCACCCCTAAATTGTGAAACACTTGTGCAAAGGATGGAAAATCATCTCAATAACAGGGGCAAGAGCTGCCTTGCTTATACGACTGAGTATGCTAGCATCTCTTTTGTTTTATCCTGAGTTTGTCAACTTGCTCTCCTCCCAGTTCCACTCTTAGGTAGGCACTGAGTAGACATGGAAATGGTGGCAAGAGGGCCTGATGAAAATGAAACACAAATCTAAGTGTCATTCATATTTTGTATGCAGCCTAAATCACCTTGCAGTCCCTCCCCCACTCCCAGCTTTATGCATGTGTTGAATGACAGTGGTGATAGTATGGAGCCTTACAGAACCCCATATGATAAACCCCTCTGGAAGATGAGCAACTACACAAAAATAATAAGTTTAGACTACTTTGATAGAAAAGTTCTGAACCACTACTGAGCAATATCACACAGTTGAGCCAGGCTGCACACGTGAGTCAGCAAAATCTGATGGTCAATACTAGAGGCTCCTTACACATCTCAGAGAATCAGCACATACACCAGACAGATGTCCTTCATTAGGAGATCAGCAACCCATGAGACAAGCTTAGAATCTGGTGCTTAGTCTTTCTATTTTAGGTTTTTTTATAATACCAAAGAAACTAAGCGGTTTGGCCTGGGTGACACCTCAACTCATGAGCCAGATTCAGAATGTGGTCCAAAATCTTATGTGGAGCCCTGAAATCGTTTGTGTGTTTAGCACAGTGTACCCTCCAATCAGGACCAAGGATTATTAGGTTTTGAAAAGTGAGGAGGAAAATGTGCATGATATATTAACCATTATCTGCCCAAGGACTTACAATATACTTCACTGGAATATATTTTTATGGTCCAAATGAAACTTAAAAAGTTGGGGTTGAGAATGAAATATCTCAAAGAACTTGAAATGGATCCAGAACCAGAATATTGAAGACCAAATACCCTTATGTTTTGGGGAAGTTTGGATATGAAACCAAAATCTGAAGCTTAGTTCTGCTTCTAGAAAGAATCTAACACTTCTTGTAGTATATGCTTTAAAATGCATTGCTGAGATAGAGCCCTTATGCTGCTTGTTTTCTTATTCTATCCTGCAAAACCCTCTTTCACGCTCCTAGCTACTGAGAGGACAACAGGATCACCCTGTATAAAGCCCAGCCTCTAATAATGTCATCATACCATCCAGGATGTCAAGTATCATTCCCTTTTTTTCTGTTTTAATAATATTAAAAACCAAAAAATTAAATTACAACAATTATTCAGAAAATGCTACAGGTTGGAGTCAATCTGATAAAACTAAGGATTTACTTGGGTTGAGTGGGGTGAGTGAAGAATGAGTTACAACCTCTGAGTAAACTTATGTTAATGTATTTAAGTTAGGCCCTGTGCTAAATGAAGGGTGGGGGGGAGCTCCCTTTTATGGACACCCAACCAGCCAGTAGCTATAAAATCCCTCTTAGTAGCTGTTCTCTAATTGCTCTACCTGTAAAGGGTTAAAAAGTCTCACTGCTATGCATAGGTAAAAGGAAGTGAATGGACACCTGCCCAAAAGAGCCAATGGGAAGGCTAGAATTTTTTAAAATGGAGAAAAGACTCTCCTTTTGTTTGTCTGTCTGTCTGTTCTCCCAGGGAGAGGTGGACAGGGCAGAGCTATGCTGTAAGAAGCTTGGGCCAGGTATGAAAAAAATCATCAGTATCATACCTAGAAACTACTCATTTAAAACCCCAGATATGTAAATAGATCAGGAAATGTCTAGGAAGACGCAATTAAGTTTATCCCTTTTATTTCTTTATGGCTTATGGATTCGTCTGTGCTAACCCCAGGGGCTTTTGTTTTGTTTGTAACTTTTAAGCTGGACCTCAAGAAATCTGTTCTTGATGCTTAATCCTTGTAGTTGCTCTTTTAAAATCTAGCACTAGCCTGAGTTCTCAGATGTATTTTCTTTCTTTTTTTTATTAATAAATTTTGCCTTTTTAAAGAACAGAATTAGATTTTTGTGTCTTAAGAGGTTTGTGCACATGTTGTTTAATTAGCTGGTGGCAACAGCTGATTTCCCTTCCTGGACTCTCAAAGGGTTCTGCACTTGGGTGGTGGCAGCATCTACCAATCCAAGGCCAGAGAAAAGCTGTAACCTTGGGAGTTTAATACAAGCCTGGAGTGGCCAGTATTAATTTTTAGAATCCTTGCGGGCCCCCACGTTCTGCACTCGACGTGCCAGAGGGGGGAATTAGCCTTGACATGGTGGTATAGATGGGATCATTTTGAACCACAAGCACAGACATCAGGGTTTTAAAAGGTCACATTTTTCCTTTTGGCAGCCTGCAAAGCCAGGGAATATTTTTTCTTTCTTTTCTTTTCTTTTCTTTGCTGCCTGAAGGGGAACAGGCACCCAAAAGGTTCAGTCTGAAAAGCCAGGGAGTCCAACAAGCAGTTTATTTTTTTTTCTAGCTTTGTGACAAGGATATGGCTAGGCTAGAGTAGGTCAGCCCTGTGCATGAGGTTGCAGTCAGGCACCGAAACCCTAGAGCAACCAGCCTTCCCAAAGCGGCATGCCACAGAGAAGACAGACCCAAGTCAAGCCCAGACATCCAGCTCCATGACAGAAATGCAGTGAGGGAACGGGGGAACGGAGATTTCCCCAGAGCGAATGGTCAGCCCTCCCCAACTCCAGATGCCAAGATGGAGGGATGTCCTTAAGCCAGACCTAGTCCTAATTGCGGAAGACAGGAATTTCTTCCTACAGATGAAGTGCTTGGAGGCGGAAGTGGAGGCGAAGCGCTTGGAGGTGAAGGAGAGGAAAGAGGTGAAGCGCTTGGAGGTGGAAGCAGAGGCGAAGCACTTGGAGGTGGAGGAGAGGAGATAGGTGAAGCGCTTGGAGACGGAAGTGGAGGAGAAGTGCTTCGAGGTGGAGGAGAGGAGAGAGGCGAAGCACTTAGAAGCGGAAATGGAGCTGAAGTGCTTAGAGCTGGAAAGGGCTAAGCTGGGTCAACCAGTTAGCTCTAACAGTCTTCCTCCAGGTACTGCTCCCCATTCCAAGAAATTCCCCACATACAAGGTAGGCGATGATATAGAGGCCTTCTTCGAAAATTTTGAAAGGGCCTGCCTTGGGTAGGACATCCATACAGACCAGTGTATGGTGGAGCTGAGGCCACAACTCAGTGGACCCTTAGCAGAGGTGGCAGCTGAAATGCCTAAAGAACACATGAACAAGTATGAACTTTTTAAACAAAAGGCCAGAATTTGGATGGGGGCTAACACTCGAGCATTCCCGTCAGCGGTTCAGAGCCCTAAGGTGGAACCCAGACGTGTCATTTTCCCAACACGCCTACCCATTCTAGCCATCTCATTGTAAAAAATTTGGATGCCTGGATATCAGGAGCAAATGTTAAGTCTCTGGAAGATCTGTCTCTCCTAATACAAATGGAACAGTTCTTAGAGGGTGTTCATGAGGAAATAGAAAGGTACATCCTAGATGGGAAGCCCAAAACTGTAATCAAGGCAGTGGAGATCAGAGCCAAATGGGTGGAGATGGTGGAGGAGAAGAAAGCTAATAGCAGTTGGTGGGGATACCAGAAGGGGCAACCCGAAATGACACCCCACCATTGGAGTGAGCCCAATCCGCCACATCGCAAGGAGGAGTCCTCCACACAGCCAAGGAGACCCCAGATGCCCTCTCGTCCCAACCCCCTACTTTCCAACCACCCACCTCGCCCCAGCCCACAGTCAGCTGGGTGATGCTTTAAATGTAATGAGCTGGGGCACGTGAAGGCCAACAACCCCAAGAGCACCAGCTTACTGCAGCTTATCACCCTGGGATCCCACCAAGAGCCTTCAGGCCCAGATGCCTTGCAAATACCCCCAGAGTGAAGGGAAACTGTGAGTGTGGGCGGGAGGAAGATTACTGCGTGGAGAGACACTGGAGCACAGGTGTCAGCTATCCACCAATCCCCGTTGGACCCCAAAATCATCGACCCAGAGGCCCAAGTGACAGTGCAACTCTTTAAGGCCAACTCTTTTAACTTGCCTACAGCCAACTTGCCTGTCCAGTACAAGGGCTGGTCAGGAATATGGACTTTTGCAGTCTATGACGATTATCTCTTTCCCATGCTGCTGGGAGAAGACTTAGCCAACCATGTGAGGCTAACAAAAAGGGTGGGGATGGTCACCCGCAGCCAGGCTAAACAGGCCTCCACACTTAACTCCATTCCTAAGCCTCCCACAAGGACCCAGTCTGTGTCCCCTGATATCACAGGCCCAGGGACCCAGCCAGAAGTGGTGGAACAGACCCCCAGACCAAAATCTATGGCAGCGGTTGTAAATCCAGTTTCTGGGACCCAGCCCAAGGATTGGAACTGGCAGAGCAGTCAGCACCAGAGCCCATGCTTGCAACCCTACCAGAGTCAGGGGAGCCAGCACCAAAGGGCGCCACAGAGCCCACACCTGCAGCAGCAGCTAAACCGGCGCAAGAAGTTCAACTGGAACCTGAAATACAACCTAGTGCAACAGGAAAGAGCAGTTCACAATCAATGGAGAAACTCCCATCACCTGCATTGCTTCCAGTGGGACTAAGCCCAAGTCCAAAACCCAGCAAGGAACTAATGTCTCCAGCATCGAGGGAGCAGTTCCAGGCAGAACAGGAAGTGGATGAAAGCCTCAAGGGAGCTTGGAAGGTGGCACGGATCGACCCACTGCCTCTCAGCTCTTCTAATAGGTCCAAGTTTGTTGTAGGAGGAGGACTCTTATACAAGGAAACCCTTTCTGGTGGGCACAAGGGGGACTGGCATCCTCAGAGACAGTTGGTAGTTTCAACTAAGTATAGGGAAAAGCTCTTGAGCTTAGACCACGATCAACTTAGTGGCCATGCTGGGGTGAACAGGACCAAGGACCGGTTGGGGTAGTCATTCCACTGGGAGGGAATGGGCAAGGATGTTTCTACCTATGTCCGGTCTCGTGAGGTGTGCCAGAGTGTGGGAAAGCCCCAAGACCAGGTCAGGGCCGTTCTCCATCCACTCCCCATAATTGAGGTTCCATTTCAGCGGGTAGCTGTGGATATTCTGGGTCCTTTCCCTAAGAACACACCAAGAGGAAAGCTGTACATACTGACCTTCATGGGTTTTGCCACCTGATGGCCGGAAGCAGTAGCTCTAAGCAACACTAGGGCTAAAAGTGTGAGCCAGGCATTAGCAGACATTTTTGCCAGGGTAGGTTGGACCTCCAACATCCTTACGGATTCGGGAACTAACTTCCTTGTCAGCGACCATGAAACGTCTTTGGAAAGCTCATGAGGTGACCCACTTTATTGCCACCCCTTACCACCATCAAACAAATGGACTAGTGGAGAAGTTTAATGGAACTTTGGGGGCCATTATATGTAAATTCATGAATAAGCACTCCAATGATGGGGTCCTAGTGTTGCAGCAGTTGCTCTTTGCCTATAGGGCTGTACCACATCCCAGTTTAGGGTTTTCACTCTTTGAACTCATTTATGGCTACAAAGTTAAGGAGCCATTACAGTTGGTGAAGCAGCAATGGAGGGGGAAGGGTTACATCTTCTCCAGGAACTAACATTTTGGACTTTGTAACCAACCTGCAAAACACCCTCAAAGACTCTCTAGCCCTTGCTTGAGAAAACCTACAGGATGTTCAACAAGAGCAAAAGGTCTGATATGATAAACATGCCAGAGAGCGTTCCTTCAGAGTAGGTGACCAAGTCATCGTCCTGAAAGTGCTCCAGGCCAATAAGATGGAAGCATCGTGGGAGGGGCCATTTGTGGTCCGAGATTGCCTGGGAGCTGTTAATTACCTCATAGCGTTCCTGGACCCTACCCTAAAACCTAAAGTATACCATGTTAACTCTCTAAAGCCCTTTTATTCCCCAGAAATCAAGGTTCTCCAGCTTACAGCCCAGGAGAGAGACAATGCTGAGTGGCCTGAAGGAGTCTGCTTTGAAGGGAAAAGGAATGGTGGCGTAGAAAAGGTGAGCCTTTCCTTAACCCTTGGGCGTAAGCAGCGACAGCAAATCTAGGAGCTGTGCACCAGCTTCGTGCCCAGGACGGACAGAACGGGCGTACCACTCCATTGACACAGCAGATGCTCGCCCAATTAGAGCCCAGCCCTACTAGATGGCTCCACAAGCGAAAACCGCGATAAAAAGGAAGATCAAGGACATGTTACAGATGGGTGTAATCTGCCCCTCTGAGAGTGCATGGGCCTCTCCAGTAGTTCTGGTTCCCAAATCAGATGGGGAAATCCACTTTTGCATGGACTGCCATAAGCTAAATGCTGTAACTCGCCCAGAGAACTATCCAATGCTACGCACAGATGAGCTATTGGAAAAACTGAGACGTGCCCAATTCATCTCTGCCTTAGGCCCCATCTGCTCTGGCAAGTTTCTGAGCACTAAAGCAGCTTTGAGGTGTACATGCTGCCAAGCCACTCAGTGCGGAGAAACTGCGCAGTTGCAGCACTATTAAAAAACAACCCCGACGAGAGGCGTAGAGCTTTCTGCGCCGGGGCTACAGCCCTGCGGTGCCAGTGTAGACACCGTGGCAATTACAGCACAGTGATTGGCCTCCGGGAAGTTTCTCACAATGCCTGTTCTTGCTTCTCTGGTCATCGGTTTGAACTCTACTGCCCTGTCCTTAGGTGACCAACTGTCAACCCCACCCCTTACATTCCTTTGTAAATTTGAAAGTTCCCTTCCTATTTGCTCGGTGATGCAGGCAGTGGTCTGAGCGCATCTTTCCAGGTGGCCATACCTGCTTCACGCACCAGGCAATCCCCCGCTTGGAGCAATGCCGAGCTGCAGGACCTCATTGGCATTTGGGGAGAGGAAGCTGTGCAGTTCCAGCAAACAGATTTCACGATGCATGATAGAAAGGGGCCATGACCAGGACACATTGCAGTGTAGGGTAAAAGTGAAGGAGCTGCGGAATGCCTACCACAAGGCCTGGGACGCAAACTGCTGCTCAAGTGCTGCGCCCACAAGCTGCCGGTTCTACAAGGAGCTGGATGTGATACTCGGTGGCGATCCCACCTCCACTGTGAAGGCCCCTGGGGATACTTCGTTGGCTCATGTGCCAGTCGAGAGTGGACCGAGCCAGGAGGTGGAAATCTTGGACAAATCAGGGGAGGGGGACCCAGAGGCAGAGGATGACTTGAAGGCCAGAGATGTATGTAGTCAGCTCTTTCCTACCATGGAAGGGCCTAGCCAGTCACAGCAGTCGGAGCTTGGCAAAGCGCAAACAGGAGAGGAGGCCCCTGGTAAGTGGATCTGATTTTGGGAATTGATGAAGCGAGTTGATGGGGGCAGAGGGTTGCAAAAAGCAGGCTTGTCTCCCACTGCATGCCTAGTCTGAGCAGCGGAACAGACTGCTGATAGACTCCCTCACTTCGTGGGAATCTCCCTCAGAGATCTCCAGGAAGCTCTCATGGAGATACTGGGCAATCCACTGTCACAGGTTCTTTGGCAGAGCTGCTTTGTTTCTTGCCCCATTAATAGTAACTTTCCCACGCCACTTTGCCGTGATGGGGGCGGAGGGGGATGGGGGACCATTGCTGCACACAGGCTAGCCGCATAGGCACCAGGGTGGAAGCCGCAGGCTTGGAGAAGACCCTCCCTTGATTCCCTGCTCACCATCAGCAGCGAGATACCTTCCATAATGATCACCTCCTGTGGAAAGTTTGGGGACAGAAATTATTATCAGGCCCACGCTACAGTGCTGGCTCTCCCCAAAAGCCATGTGCCAAGTGTATAGCAGGGTCCAGGAAGAGTGATTTACCCTGCCCCTGTGGCTACTCAGCATTTTGGGGGTTTTGTGGCTCATGTGTGCTCACCTGGGGTCAGCCAGTTAGTGACAGGAGTGTGAGTACTGGCTGTGTTTTAAATCACTGTTTTGAAGCACTGTTGTCTGTGTTGCAAACAATACTACTTCTGTAAAACGTTGCATTTAAACTTCACAGAGATGACCTTGGGAAGCCAGCCTCCCTTATCAGCGGCAGAACGGCTGCGCAGAATTAGAAAGCATCGAAGAAGAACTAAGGAGGACTTTCTGCATGAGGTTATGATGCACTCAGCTGCCGAGAAACAGGAATTGAAGGAGTGGTGGGACAGCTAGAAGAAGGACCGAAAGGAGAACATGGCACACCAGAAAGAAGCCATGGAGCGGCTCCTAACAGTTGTGGAGCGCCAAGGGGACATGCTCCAGGCAATACTAGCTCTTCAAACCGAGCAGCTCCGTGCCCGCCCTTCCCTGCAGCTGCTGTCACAAAACTGTTTCTCATGCATCCCCCACACACCACCAACACACTGTTATCAACCTCCTGGCTCCATTCTCTACCTGCAGCATTCCACTCCTCCCTCCTCACAGTCCAGCACTGTGGACTCCCAGTACCCACTGCACTCAACACCCATCCATCTGCAGTGGGCCCTGCTGAAGTACAGCACCGGGTGCATAGTACTCCAAAGGAGAAGGTTGTGTATGATCCCTGGACATACACAAATCTGTAGCTGTCCCGGGACCCCTCCTCCTCTTGAGAACTTCCCTTCTTCTGTACCTCCTCCCGCTCCCTGCTGATGAAATTTTTCATTTGACTCTCCCTCCTGTTGTTGTCTTTTAATAAAAGAATTGTGTTTATTTAAAAGCAATCTTTATTCTATTAAGTGAAAGCAAAAAGAGCACTCCAAAGCAACATGCAATAATGTTAAGGCCCCTTCTTGCATCATGTGCACCAATCACTTCCTAGCATTACAAGCACTGCAATCCCAAGCATGGCAACAAAGATTAGTGGCTTTCAGCTTCAAATTGCTGCCTCAAGGCATCCCTGATCCTTATGGCCCCGTGCTGTGCCCCTCTAATAGCCCTGGCTGTTCAAATTCAGCCTCCAGGCGCTGAGCCTCTGCAGTCCAGCCCTGAGTGAAGCTTTCCCCCTTCCCTTCACAAATATTATGGACCATACAGCATGGGGCTATAAGCATAGGAATATTGTCATCGGCCATGTCCAGCTCCCGATAGAGGCAGTGCCAGTGGGCTTTTAAACGGCCAACTGCACACTCCACAGTCATTCTGTACTTGCTCAGCCTATTGTTGAACCGCTTGTTGCTGTTGTTAAGTTGCCCTGTGTATGGCTTCATGAGCCATGGCATTAAGGGGTAGGCGCTGTCTCCCAGGATCACAATGGGCATTTCGACTTCCCCTATGGTGATCTCCTGGTCTGGGAAGAAAGTCCCTGCTTGCAGCTTCTTGAACAGGCCAGTATTCCAAAAGATGCATGCATCATGCACCTTTCCGGACCAGCCTGCGTTAATGTCTGTAAAACGCCCATGGTGATCCCCAAGTGCCTGGAGAACCATTGACCAGTGGCTAGGTGGTCTGGTGCCAGACTTGGAATGTGCGTGCCATCTGTCGCCCCTCTGCAGTTAGGGAAACCCATTTGTGCAAAGCCATCCACAATGTCATGCATGTTACCCAGAGTCATGGTCTTTTGGAGCAGGATGTGATTAATGACCCTGCATACTTCCATCAACACAACTCCAACAGTCAACTTTCCCACTCTGAACTGGTTAGCAACCGATCGGTAGCAGTGTGGAGTACCCAGCTTCCACAGTGCTATCACCACGCGCTTCTCCAACAACAGGGCAGCTCTCATTCTTGTGTCCTTGCGCCGCAGTGCTGGAGTGAGCACATCACGCAGGCACATGAATGGGGCTTTAATCATGCGAAAGTTCTGCATCCACTGCTCATCATCCCAGACGTGCATCACGATTTGATCTCACCACTCAGTGCTTGTTTCTTGATCCCAAAAGCTGTGTTCCACTGTGGTCAGCACCTCCATGAATACCACAAGCAATCTCGTGTCGTAGCTAATACGCGTGGCGAGATCAATATCGAACTCCTGTTGCCTTTGTAGTTTAAGGAATAACTCTACTGCCACTCTTCACATGTTGGTCAGAGTGAGCAGCATACTGGTCAGCAGTTTGGGATTGAGGTTGCAGGAACTAACCATCCCGATGTGTAGAAAGAATAGTAAATATGGCTGGTGACCAGCTTGGCTTAACAGAGAAATCCTTGCTGATCTTAAACACAAAAAAGAATTTTACAAGAAGTGGAAGATTGGACAAATAACCAGGGAGGAGTATAAAAATATTGCTCAGGCATGCAAGAGTGAAATCAGGAAGGCCAAACCACACTTAAAGTTGCAGCTAGCAAGAGATGTTAAGAGTAACAAGAAGAGTTTCTTCAGGTATGTTAGCAACAAGAAGCAAGTCAAGGAAAGTGTGGGCCCCTTACTGAATGAGGGAGGCAACCTAGTGACAGAGGATGTTGAAAAAGCCAACGTACTCAGTGCTTTTTTTGCCTCTGTCTTCACGAACAAGGTCAGCTCCTAGACTACTGCACTGGGCAGCACAGCATGGGGAGGAGGAGACCAGCCCTCTGTGTAGAAAGAAGTGGTTCGGGACTATTTAGAAAAGCTGGACGAGCACAAGTACATGGGGCTGGATGCGCTGCATCCAAGGGTGCTAAAGGAGCTGATGGATGTGATTGCAGAGGCATTGGCCAGTATCTTTGAAAACTCATGGCGACTGGGGGAGGTCCTGGATGGACCCAGGGGGAGGGATAGCTTAGTGGTTTGAGTTTTGGCCTGATAAACCCAGGGTTGTGAGCTCAATCCATGAGGGGGCCATTTAGGGAACTGGGGTAAAAATCTGTCTGGGGATTGTTCCTGCTTTGAGCAGGGGGTTGGACTAGATGACCTCCTGAGGTCCCTTCCAACCTTGATATTCTATGATTCTATGACTGGGAAAAGGCTAATGTAGTGCCCATCTTTAAAAAAAGAAAGAAGGAGGGTCCGGGGAACTACAGGCCAGTCAGCCTCACCTCAGTCCCTGGAAAAATCATGGAGCAGGTCCTCAAGGAATCAGTTCTGAAGCACTTAGAGGAGAGGAAAGTGATCAGGAACAGTCAGCATGGATTCACCAAGGGCAAGTCATACCTGACTAATCTAATTGCCTTCTATGATGAGATAACTGGCTCTGTGGATGAGGGGAAAGAAGTGGACGTGTTATTCCTTGACTTTAGCAAAGCTTTAGAAACTGTCTCCTACAGTATTCTTGCCAGCAAGTTAAAGAAGTCTGGGCTGGATGAATAAGGCGAATAGAAAGCTGGCTAGATCATCTGGCTCAACAGGTAGTGATCAATGGCTCCATGTCTAGTTGGCAGCTGGTATCAAGCAGAGTGCCCCAAGGGTTGGTCCTGGGGCCGGTTTTGTTCAATATCTTCATTAATGATCTGGAGGAAGGCGTGAACTGCAACCTCAGCAAGTTTGCAGATAACACTAAACTGGGAGGAGTGATAGGGATAGGATACAGAGGGACCTAGACAAATTAGAGGATTGGGCTAAAAGAAATCTAATGAGGTTCAACAAGGACAAGAGCAGAGTCCTGCACTTAGGACGGAAGAATCCCATGCACTGCTACAGACTAGGGACCAAATGGCTAGGCAGCAGTTCTGCAGAAAAGGACCTAGGGTTTACAGTGGACGAGAAGCTGGATATGAGTCAACAGTGTGCCCTTGTTGCCAAGAAGGCTAATGGCATTTTGCGCTGTGTAAGTAGGGGCATTGCCGATAGATGGAGGGACGTGATCATTCCCCTCTATTCAACATTGGTGAGGCCTCATCTGAAGTGGTGTCCAGTTTTGGGCCTCACGCTACAAGAAAGATGTGGAAAAATTGGAAAGAGTCCAGCGGAGGGCAGCAAAAATGATTAGGGGGCTGGAACACGTGACTTATGAGGAAAGGCTGAGGGAACTGGGATTGTTTAGTCTGCAGAAGAGAAGAATGAGGGGGGATTTGATAGCTGCTTTCAACTATCTGAAAGGGGGTTCCAAAGAGGATGGATCTAGACTGTTCTCATTGATACCAGATGATAGAACAAGGAGTAATGGTCTCAAGTTGCAGTGGGGGAGGTTTAGGTTGGATATTAGGAAAAACTTTTTCACTAGTAGGGTGGTGAAGAACTGGAATGGGTTACCTAGGGAGGTTATTAGAGGTTTTTAAGGTCAGCTTGACAAAGCCCTGGCTGGGATGATTTAGTTGGGGATTGGTCCTGCTTTGAGCAGGGGGTTGGACTAGATGGCCCCCTGAGGTCCCTTCCAACCCTGATATTCTATGATTTTATCATCCATTCCTGGAGCCCAAAAGAATCAGGGTGCGCAGTACACAAACCATTGAAAGATGGCGCCAAATGCGGACAGAAGCACAAGGATTGATGGGATTTGAACAATGCATCACGGGGCATTGGTTCTGGACCCAGGATGCCCTGTGACCCCCTCCGCCTTCCCACAAGTCTTTATTGAAAAAGAGAAAGAGGTGCTATGTGGGATAGCTGCCCAGAGTGCACCACTCTGAATAGTGCTGCTAGTGCCGCAAGTATGAACACGCTATTGTGCAGGCAGCTATCAGTGTGAACAGCGTTTTCCATTCTGCGCTCTCTGAGCGGTGTTGTAACTGCTGGGGCTGTAACTTTGCAAGTGTAGATGTGCCTTTAGATTTAACTAAGGGGTACTGGCAAGTGCCACTGGATAACCCAGCCAAGGAAAGGTCAGCCTTCATCACCCATGTAGGGCTGTATGGATTTAATGTGCTCCCTTTTGGACTGCACCCGCCACCTTCCAAAGACTGGTAGATAACTTTCTGGCTGGATTTGGGGAATTTGCAGTCGCCTACCTTGATGATGTGGCCGTATTCTCAGATTCATGGGCAGAACACCTGGAACACCTTCAAGCTGTCTTCCAGCGCTTAAGGGAGGCAGGAGTAACCATTAAGGCCAAAAAATGTTAAATAGGGCTAAACAGGGTAACGTACGTTGGACAGCAAGCGGGTCAAGGAACTATCAACCCCCTACAGGCTAAAGTAAGTGCTATTCAAAATTGCCCTGTGCCTAAATTGAAAAACCCTTCTTGGGCTTCGCTGGGTATTACAGACGATTTGTACCACTCTACAGCCAAATTGCCACCCCATTGACCAACCTAACCAGGAAAAAACAGCCAAATGCAGTTGAATGGTCTGAGAAGTGTCAAAAAGCCTTTAACCAGCTTAAGGCAGCCCTTACGTCTAACCCTGCATTAAGGGCCCCAGACTTCGACCAACCTTTCATCGTAACCAGAGATGTGTCCAAGCATGGTGTAGGAGCAATTTTAATGCAGGAAGGACCAGGTCAACAATTCGAAACAAAAAACTTTCTGAGAGGGAAAGCCACTGGTCTGTCTCAGAAAAAGAATGTTACGCCATTGTGTATGCTGTGGAGAAGCTACACCCGTACATTTGGGGACGGCATTTCCACCTGCGTACTGCACAGGCTACACTAAAAGGGCTTCACACTGTCAAAGACACTAACAAAAAACTTCTTTGGTGGAGTTTAGCTCTTCAAGACTTGGATTTTGAGATACAACACATATCAGGAGTCTCTAACAACGTGGCTGATGCACTGTCTCGGGAAGGTTTCCCAGAATCAGTGACGTAAAAATGTCCTGTTTTCTAAGTCATTATAGTCCTTAAAATGTGGAAAATACTGTTTAGTTCTTCCTGTAATTAGTAGTAAAATTAGAGGTGCATGTATCTTATTAACTCTGTTTTCCTAAACCTCCAGGAAGAAATCCCAGCCGGTGTGGACCCGACCTGAACCAGGCTGTCCAGCACCGACTGTGATTTGGGGGTATGTATGTGACAAATGAAAGGTGGGGCAGCTCCCTTTTATGGACACCCACCCAGCCAGTTAGCTATAAAATCCCTCTTAGTAGTTGTTCTCTAATTGCTCTACCCGTAAAGGGTTAAAAAGTCTCACTGCTATGCATAGGTAAAAGGAATTGAATGGACACCTGCCCAAAAGAGTTAATGGGAAGGCTAGAATTTTTTTAAATGGAGAAAAGACTCTTCTTTTGTCTGTCTGTCTGTTCTCCCAGGGAAAGGCGGACAGGGCAGAGCTATGCTGTAAGAAGCTTGGGCCAGGTATGAAAAAAAACATCAGTATCATACCTAGAAACTACTCATTAAAAACCCCAGATATGTAAGTAGATCAGGAAATGTCTAGGAAGATGCAATTAGATTTATCCCTTTTATTTCTTTATGGCTTATGGATTCCTCTGTGCTAACCCCAGGGGCTTTTGTTTTGCATGTAACCTTTAAGCTGGATCTCAAGAAATCTGTTCTTGGTGCTTAATCCTTGTAGTTGCTCTTTTAAAATCTAGCACTAGCCTGAGTTCCCAGATGTATTTTCTTTTTTTTTTTCTTTTATTAATAAAATTTACCTTTTTTAAGAACAGAATTAGATTTTTCTGTCTTAAGAGGTTTGTGCGCACGTTGTTTAATTAGCTGGTGGCAACAGCTGATTTCCCTTTTTTTTTTTTTCTCAGCTCTTCCCCCGGAGGGGAGATGAAAGGGCTTGAGGGTGCCCCACAGGAAGGAATGCCCAAGGGCGCCTTCCTGGGCTCTCACTACTTGGGTGGTGGCAGCATCTACCAATCCAAGGTCAGAGAAAAGCTGTAACCTTGGGAGTTTAATACAAGCCTGGAGTGGCCAGTATTAATTTTTGGAATCCTTGTGGGGCCTTTGTGGGGAATTAGCCTTGACAGACCCTTATCATTTGAACACAGATTTTTTTTTATCTAGTTTTAGTATTCTACAAATGGTATTTCCTGTCACATTTCTGTATTAAATACCACACATTCTTGTGATTTAGATGTTATGAGCTGCACAACATATGTGCTAATATAAGGTCAATGTCTTTGTGTACAGTTTTCCTGTGATTAAGAACTTGTGGATTAAATTTACATGGATCCCATTCTAGTTTTTCAAGAGTGAGAACTGGTATATTTAAAACTCTGCTTCATTGCCATTTCCAAGGAAAAGTTTCTTAAAATTCCTGAAAAGGAGTGAATTGAAGCACTTCATGTCAGGTTGTTTTTTAAAGAAAGATTAATTTGTTGAGCCCTGCACTGTGAAGGCTTGGGGCAGCAGATTCTACGGGGCAGCATACATGGCCGCCTTTTTTTTGTTCGCTGCTCAGCAAACTCGGCAGGGCAGCCCGCGTCCTTCCCTCCCTGCCGAGCGGAGCGGCGCGGCGGTCGGGGCCGCCTGGCGAGCGCCCCGCTGAAGCACTGGCCGCCCCCCTTCTCTCTCTTCCCCCCCGCTCCTTCCCCCACCCCTCCCCTCCACTAGACCGGGCACGTACTCTGCAGCACAGGGAGTTCCTCTGCACCCTGGCTCCGGCCGCCCTGAAGGGTTTTTTGTTTTGTTTTTTTTCCCCTTCTTTGCCAGCTGCGCCATTGTTCCCCCCCCCCCGCTTTGCTGGCCACGCCGTTTTTGTTTTGTCCCCCCTTCCCCACTTTGCCGCTCTGGCCGCGCAGTGTTTTTGTTTTGTTCCCCTCCGCTTTGCCGCTCCGGCCGCCCCCCCCCCTTTTTTTTTTTGCTTGGGGCAGCAAAAAAGCCAGAGCCGGCCCTGGTTCTTCCAAAAGTTTACAACTGAACATTGACTTAATACAGCTTTGAAATTTTACTATGCAGAAGAAAAATGCTTCTTTCCCTTAATTTTTCTTAGTAGTTTACATTTAACACGGTACTGTACTGTATTTGCATTTTTTTTGTCTCTGCTTCTGCCTGATTGTGTATTTCCAGTTCCAAATGAGGTATGTGGTTTACTGGTCAGTTCATAACTCTGCTGTTCATAACTCTGAGGCTCCACTGTACTATTTATTTGAATATTTCCTTTTTGTTTTTTATATACGTACTATTTTTACTCCCAATATCTCAAAAAGTAATAAGGGAAAGCTCCATTCATGCCAAAAGGCATCTGAATGGCATAAATACAGATGAGAGAGATGCATGTGGAAAAATGTTTTTCTTCATAGACTTTTATTAACTGAAGTTAAATATTTCACAGGTAAAAAGACTGGAGCTTTAAAGCAAAATCTGTGGAAAAAGCTGTAATTTCATGTTCAGACAGAAAAAATGTATAGAAAGGCAATAACTGTGGACAGAGGTATAGATATGAATATTAACATGTGGAATAACTGACACTGAAAAGGTGCCATGTCAGTGATGGGAAGGGGAATAGTTCACAAAGTGCTGTTTGGGAAAAATATATATTTGTTGTATATAATGTGTATGTACTTACAGTCACATTTTATATTTTGTCATTTTTTCACTTATGCTAGTCCATATTTAACAACTTGTGTGTGTCAAAATAGTTAAATAAAAGGTTTATGCTTTGTCCTACCCAATTCAAGCCCTATCTCTGCACTCTCCTGAGTCCGTTTCAGTAGAATTTCTCTTTCAATCACTTCCTTTCTGCCCATTCATCATCTTCTCCTGCTCCCATCACTTACTTGTCTCTTGTAATCTCCCTTTGAGCTCTAATGCAGAACTTCTGTGCCCACTTCCCACCACCCTCCAACTTGTTGATGTGCCCCAGAATGCTTTGCTCCTAATTGTCACAGCAAAAGTGATGCTCTGAGTGAGTACTACCCCACCTGTGATTAAAAAAAAATAGCAAGGTATTTTGGGATGATACTAGCTTGCCTGTGGAAAACAGACCATGTAATTTTGAGATTACTGGACTAAGATGGTAGGAGGGGAGACTGGAAAAGAGGTGAATAAAGAAGCCTGGCAACTAAAGGGGAGTGGCTGAAACAGTAGAAAAAATGGTAATGATGTAGGGAGGAAATGACCCAAGTTTTCTGTCCATTGCTAAACTTCAAACGCATACACAGTGTTTGAATGGATAATGGAGACACTAATGGGTCCTCACTACAATGTAACCATTTGGAACGCTCTATCTTTTGAGAGGTGGAGGAGAAATGTTACTAAAAGTAACTAGTGTACTGCAAATTTTTTTTGTGAAGAAAAAGGTTTAGAGTTAAAAAAATAATGAGAGACTAAAACAACTCCATTCTAAATTCTTGTTTGTTCAGCAATAAAATAAGCAAAAAGTTTGTCATAGTCCAGGATGCATTCCTAAATTTTAAGTTGGCCCAGAAGAAATTGCAAAGTTTATGGCACAACATACTAATTCATTTGGCTGAACTCTTTCCTTTTTAGAAACAAACTGATTTCCTAATCCCTGCAGGCTAAGAATGGCTTGTGTGGCTATATGACAAATAACTCAAATAAACAAATTGATGATATAGCTGTGAGGGGAAAATGCTTCCAAGTAACTGTTGTCTAATCCTAAATTATATAGGAATATACATGCAGGTGGTACAATGAGTAGAAACACGGCCATTCTTGTGCTTCATGCAGACATAAATGTGTACTGACATAATCAGGATATCCTTTCTAGAATGAACAGCATTTGTACAAACCCTGCAGTGTTTCATTGTATTTTGTTTCCTTATAATAATTAGAGATTTATTTCTTGTTTCTTCATCAACCACAAGGAGTGTGTGGTGGGGGGAGAACTCTTTGGGGACAATATATCTAATATAGGGATATAATGTTATGTGTTTCGTGTTTTAAATTATACATTAAAAATTGAAGTCTAGGTTAACTGTTTACTTCAGTGATAGATCTCAGGGGTTCAGGAGCCAAATTAGCAACCAGCATTACCCAAAATCATAGAATCATAGAATCTCAGGGTTGGAAGGGACCTCAGGAGGTCATCTAGTCCAACCCCCTGCTCAAAGCAGGACCAAACCCAACTAAATCATCCCAGCCAGGGCTTTGTCAAGCCTGACCTTAAAAACCTCTAAGGAAGGAGATTCCACCACCTCCCTAGGTAACCCATTCCAGTTCTTCACCACCCTACTAGTGAAAAAGTTTTTCCTAATATCCAACCTAAACCTCCCCCTCTGCAACTTGAGACCATTACTCCTTGTTCTGACATCTTCTACCACTGAGAACAGTCTAGATCCATCCTCTTTGGAACCCCCTTTCAGGTAGTTGAAAACAGCTATCAAATCCCCCCTCGTTCTTCTCTTCTGCAGACTAAACAATCCCAGTTCCCTCAGCCTCTCCTCATAAGTCATGTGCTCCAGCCCCCTAATCATTTTTGTTGCCCTCCGCTGGACTTTCTCCAATTTATCCACATCCTTCTTGTAGTGTGGGGCCCAAAACTGGACACAGTACTCCAAATGAGGCCTCACCAGTGCTGAGTAGAGGGGAATGATCACATCCCTCGATCTGCTGGAAAGGCCCCTACTTATACAACCCAAAATGCCATTAGCCTTCTTGGCAACAAGGGCACACTGTTGACTCATATTCAGCTTTTCGTCCACCGTAACCCCTAGGTCCTTTTCTGCAGAACTGCTGCCTAGCCATTCGGTCCCTAGTCTGTAGCAGTGCATGGGATTCTTCCGTCCTAAGTGCAGGACTCTGCACGTGTCCTTGTTGAACCTCATCATATTTCTTTTGGCCCAATCCTCTAATTTGTCTAGGTCCCTCTGTATCCTATCCCTACCCTCCAGCGTATCAACCACTCCTCCCAGTTTAGTGTCATCTGCAAACTTGCTAAGGGTGCAGTCCACACCATCCTCCAGATCGTTAATGAAGATATTGAATAAAACCGGCCCCAGCACCGATCCTTGGGGCACTCCACTTGATACCGGCTGCCAACTAGACATGGAACCATTGATCACTACCCGTTGAGCCCGACCGTCTAGCCAGTTTTCTATCCACCTTACCGTCCATTCATCCAGCCCATACTTATTTAACTTGCTGGCAAGAATACTGTGGGAAACTGTATCAAAAGCTTTGCTAAAGTCCAGAAATAGCACATCCACTGCTTTCCCCTCATCCACAGAGCCGGTTATCTCATCATAGAAGGCAATTAGGTTAGTCAGGCATGACTTGCCCTTGGTGAATCCATGCTGACTGTTCCTGATCACTTTCCCCTTCTTTAAGTGGTTCAGAATTGAAAGAACCACAGTAGTGTGAATTCATTGTTTAATTTACTAATTATATATATATATAATTCTCACAGCAAAATAACTGACCGAGTATTCTACAATTGGTTAATAACATAGTAAAAGCATCCTGACTGGTTAGTAACTTAGATTGTGTGATTTAATTATTAACCAATGTTTTAATAACATATCCTGCAAAGAGCTGCAGGAGATACATTAAAGAGCCACTTGTGGCTCGCGAGCCTCAGTCTGAGTATCACTGGTTTACCGCTTGAATTCTCATACAGATTACATTTAATAATCATACAATCATAGAAGATTAGGGTTGGAAGAGACCTCTGGAGGTCATATAGTGCAACCCTCTGCTCAAAGCAGGACCTTCACCAACTAAATCATCCCAGCCAGGGATTTGTCAAGCCGGGCCTTAAAAACCTCTAAGGAAGGAGATTCCACCACCTCCCTAGGTAACCCATTCCAGAGCTTCACCACCCTCCTAGTGAAATAGTGTTTCCTAATATCCAACCTAGACCTCCTCCACTGCAACTTGACACCATTGCTCCTTGTTCTGTCATCTGCCACCATTGAGAACAGCCAAGCTCCATCCTCTCCTCATAAGTCATGTGCCTCAGCCCAGCTTCAGGTAGTTGAAGGCTGCTATCAAATCCCCCCTCACTCTTCTCTTCTGCAGATGAAACAAGCCCAGTTCCATCAGCCTTTCCTCATAAGTCATGTACCCCAGCCTCCTGATTATTTTCGTTGCCCTCCGCTGGACTCCAATTTGTCCACCTCCTTTCTGTAGTGGGGAGCCCAAAACTGGACACAGTACTCCAGATGTGGCCTCACCAATGCCGAATAGAGGGGAGTAATCACTTCCCTCGATCTGCTGGCAATGCTCCTAGTAATGCAGCCCAATATGCTGTTAGCCTTCTTGGCAACAGGGGTACACTGCTGACTCATATCCGTCTCATCCACTGTAATCCCCAGATCCTTTTCTGCAGAACTGCTGCTTAGCCAGTCGGTCCCTAGCCTATAGATTCTGTATGGGATTCTTTGTCCTAAGTACAGGACTCTGCACTTGTCCTTGTTGAGGTCTTGTCCTTGTTGAGCATCATCAGATTTCTTTTGGCCCAATCCTCCAATTTCTCTAGGTCACTCTGGACCTACCCTCAAGCATATCTACCTCTCCCCCCAATTTAGTGTCATTTGTGAACTTGCTGAGGGTGCAATCTATCCCATCATCCAGATAAGCATAATAATGCTTATATCAGAGGAATATTTCAGTTAAACCTAATTTATTTACTGACTGAATGAATTGTTCTTTTCCAGACTCCCAGCCAAATCAGTGCTAAGCAGAATGAATGTGTCACTACTTCTTGGGCTTGTGGCTAAAGTCAAGTGTAAAAGAGTCTCTTTATAAACCACTAGGCCTAGAAACCACCCTGAAAAGGGTTTAGATGTGCTAATCTATGATGTAATCTAAAGGGGAGGAGGGATAGCTCAGTGGTTTAAGCATTGGCCTGCTAAACCCAGTATTGTAAGTTCAGCCCTTGAGGGAGCCACTTAGGGTTCTGGGGATTGGTCCTGCTTTGAGCAGGGGGTTGGGCTAGATGATCTCCTTCCAATCCTGATATTATATGTGCCCACATTTCTGCAGCCTCTGATAGGTTAAATCAGAAGCTGAAATAATTTTGGGTGTTCTCATAATCTTCAGTTCCCTGTATCTGATCTTCACTTCTTTTAGTGAAAGTCATCCCACAAATTACAAGCAAAATCCAATCTACACACAAAATAAATACTGTTTATAGAACCTGTTTAAGGTTGTACAGTTAAGCCTTCACAAGCTAGAGAATTCCAGGGTTAAGATTGCACAGGCAATTCATCTCGTTGTGTGTAATGTATTATGATACAGGTTTAATTACATGATCATATACTAATTTTTCCACAGGACACTCTCATTCAGTGCACAGGATGGATGGTGCTCACTGAATAAGTAGTTATTCATTATTTCTTTTTAGCCAAAATGTGACTTCAGGCCTTATTTACTGCTCACCATCTAAACCCTGCACTAAATACAGAATTATTAATTTCCTCATGGGCTTTTCTGTGGCACTTGTTACCATAGTAGCTGAGCATTTCACAAACATGAATGAATTTAGGTTCACAACACCAGTAGGTGTTATAATGGAGAAATTATAATAACCATTTTACAGCTGGGGAACTGATGCACAGAGAGATTAAGGCCAAAATTGTCAAAAGTATCTACCATATTGTCTCCCCTCCCATCCCTCCTCAGAGGTTATTAGCAGAGTTTGGACCTGTAGATCCCTAGCACACTAATGGAGTAACAGATGGTTGTACAAGGCTGTTATCTCATTGTGGACCAGCCACCAGAGGCTGATAGGACACATTTTGCTAGTGGGATTCACAGCTCTTTGCTGACACCAAAGGAAAGTTGAAAATCAGGAATCCTGGGTTCCACTCCAGGTTTGGAAGGGAAATGTGCTCAAGTAGTTACCCTTCTTCCCCTGTCCCTTAGCATGCACCTACCTGTTTCTCTTCCCCTGCCACTATGCCACACCAACTGCCTGTCTTTGACTCCCCCCAACCCCCCAGCCTGTCTCTGTACCCCTCTGCACCTATCCCCACCAGAATTCAAGCCTTGTCACCTCAGGCATAGACTGTGTCTTCCCTGACCCAGCACCTGTCCCTGTCTCTCTGCAGCCCCATGTCCCTCTCCCTGAAGATACAATGCTTTGTTAGTGACAAGCAGCAAACCCCTCCAGGTGCTGTTATCAATCAGCACAACAGCATGTGGATCCCCACACCCAGCTAGATTGCATGAATGCTCCCAGAGCCACTCACAAATCACTCAGAGAAAGGCACCAGCTAATTCCCTCCAGTTCCCAGCCTTACACCCCAGAGCTGTACTGTCTTGCCCTGGTCAGAAGCCCGACCAGTGTAAGTTTATTACCTAGTCCGCCCCACCCTCAATGTGGAGAGATCGTGCCCTAGCCTTTGTAACCTGAGTTGAGATTTCCCAAGCACTTCAAGCAAAATAGATACCACAGAAAATAAAAGATAAGCACATAATCTAAATCTTAAACCTTATTACACTAGGCAGTATTTAGATTGAGCAATTTTCTTACTCCATTGGATGTTACAGTTCTTAATACACAGGTCTCAATACAACTAGTCTCCTCAGTTGAAGTCTTCGTCTTCTCAGCATTCTTGTTGCTTTCATGATAAAGAGATTGCACTACAGTACTTGTATCAGGTGAATTGAAAAATACTATTTCTTTTGTTTACAGTGCAAATATTTGTAATACAAAAGAAATATAAACGGAGCACTGTAAACTTTGTATTTTGTGTTGTAATTGAAGTTGATATATTTGAAAATGTAGAAAATATCCAAAATATTTAAATAAATGGTATGCTATTATTGTTGAACAGGACAATTAATCACAATTGATTTTTTTAATTGCTTGACAGCCCTAGTTAAGAATGTTTTAAGTTTGTAAAGTGTAGCACTCAAAAGTTAGGAAATGCCAGAATTCAAGTTGCCTGTGCAAGCTTACTATGTCCCTTTATGATTATGTAATATGACAGTCTTTAATTACTTTTTTCCTCCATAGGACCCTTTCGTCCTGTTCCTCTGCACCTAGTCGTATGCATTTGAGTTTGACTGTTTCCTTTTCCTCCATGCTGCCTAGGCATCAGGCTCCCTGGCCTCAGTTCTGCTCAGCCTCTTGTTGGAGCATGTGAATTGTGGCTGGCACAGAACTCTGTGTGAGTAGATCAGGCTCAGTACAGATGGAATGTTCAGGGAATTTTTCTGCCAGCCACAATGAACTTCTGAGATATGTAAATTTATATTTTTAGAGGCTTATAACTCAGCCAAATTTGGGTGAAATTTCAGAGATCGAAAAAGGGCATAGGGATGAGAGTACCCAGCTTCCTTCACATGCACACATGCCACTCTTCCAAATGGTAAGTTTCTGCCCCAAAGCGTGGAGGTGCTATAGCTTCTCAGCAAAACAGTTGCAAGAATTTTTTAATATGGGCAAAGCAATGCATTTTCCCCCTAGCCTCCATCTTGGAAACAGACGAGCCATTTTTACTGAACTTTTCCAAAAAATTCATCATGAGGCAGATACCCAGCATGAAAATTTCAGCTCAAACAGTTATTTTGCGAAAGATAACAGAGCTTTATAATGGAAAATGTTAGGCAACCTTACCTATCGGTATTTCTGTCAGCTCTACTTACAGTGTGTGTGGGTGTGTATATCAGATGTTCAAAGCTGTCTGCTAAGTTTGGGGTGCCCAATTTGTGACATCAATTGGAGGTCTATGGGTGCTCAGTACTTTAAAAATCAAGCCTTAGGTGATTCAAGTCGTGCATCCAGAAATTGAGGTGCCCAAAACTGGATGCTCATGAAAATGCAGGCATTATGAAATGTGACTGTTATAAGTTTTTTTCAAAAGTAATTGCATTTATTTCTTATCACGTTTGTTCTTGTTTTGTGTTATTTCTTAACAGATGACTCAGAGGTGATACCTGTATAAGTGTTTCAAGTTTTTTTCTACAAGATGTGTTCCACATATCCAGAAAACTGGGTCACTTTTGATGATGAACCTCTCTTTCAGTCTCCTCAAAAATCAGTGGAAAAGCGTAATACCTGTACAGCAAATGGTCTTAACCTCAATCTTGCTAATGTGCATGAATCTTCCAGTAGGTCATCCTGTACAAGCAGCACCCCACTTTCTTCTCCTATAGCTGACTTTTACTTAAATCCTGGACCTCCTAGTAACTCTCCACTTTCTACACCTACCAAAGAGTATCCAGGAAGTCCCTGTATCCCCAAATCGGGAATTCACATTCTTTATCCTATTCCTGAATTGTCATCAAACATTAATCTTCACCCACCACCTGGGACTTGTTCTTCCTTAGCTTTTCAGAAACTGAGCACTGCAGCTAATGATAATCCACCTAAGATTTTATTCTCTAAACAAGCAGCCCCGGGTGAAATAAATCCTACTTACCAAGAAAGCTGCAATAAATTAGAAGATCAGATGGAATTGGAACACTTCCAATATTTTCAGAATGACTGTGCTTTTTCAACATTATTTTGGAAAGAGGGGTGTTCAACTAGCATGTCTCCCTATAATGTTGACACACAAAGAAAGGATAAAAAGCTTTGCAGAAGTATTTGCCGTCCTAAAGAAAAAGACAGTTGCCATGATCAGAAAAGTGTCAATCAGAATTCCTTCAGTTATATCTGTGAAAGGCTTGAACATTTGCAAACTGATACTTCGGGAAGCCTGTCTGCCTCCAGCATACATGCATGGCATAATCTCTCTTCTTTCATTCCACACAGTCTCTTCAGGAGCCAGAAAAAAGATGGTTGGCCTTTCATGCTAAGAATTCCTGAGAAGAAGAATATGATGTCATCTCGGCAGTGGGGTCCTGTTTATCTTAAAGTCCTACCTGGGGGCATTTTACAAATGTACTACGAGAAGGGCCTTGAAAAACCTTTCAAAGAATTCCAGCTCCAACCATGCTGTAAACTGTCAGAACCCAAGCTAGAGAACTGTAGTGTTTCAGGAAAAATCCATACCGTGAAGATTGAATATGTGTCTTATACAGAGAAAAGAAAATTCCATCCCAAAGCAGAAGTGGTCCATGAACCAGAGGTGGAGCAGATGCTAAAGTTAGGAACCATAGATTACAATGACTTCACTGACTTCCTTGCAACAGTTGAGGAAGAGTTAATGAAGCTTCCAGCCATCTGTAAGCAAAAGAGAAATTATGAGGAACAAGAAATTATACTAGAAATAGTGGATAAGTTTTGGGGGAAAATCACTAAAACAGAAGGAAAACTTGTAGAAAGTGCTGTCATCACACACATTTATTGTATGTGTTTTGTGAATGGCAATACTGAATGCTTTTTTACTTTAAATGATCTAGAGCTTCAGAAAAGAGATGAACGTTATTTTGACAAGGACCTGGAGAAGAAATGGATTGATATTCTTGACTACCATTTCCATAAGTGTGTCAAAACACATGAGTTTGAGCAATCTAGAATTATTAAGTTTACACCCTTGGATGCCTGTAGGTTAGAACTGATGCGCTTCAAGACACTGTATAATGGGCAAGACCTTCCATTTTCTTTAAAGGCTGCAGTAGTTGTTCAGGGAGCATACATTGAACTTCAGGCTTTTATAAACATGTCTTCTACTTCTCTGATTCCAGCACGTTTGCATTCCATGAAATACTGTGAAAATGTCATGATACGCTTTCCAGTTCCTGCACAGTGGATCAAAGCACTTTGGACAATGAATCTCCAAAGACAGAAGTCCCTAAAAGCAAAAATGAACAGAAAAACATGCCTTGGTTCTTTACATGAGGTTGAATCTGATCCTGTTATTCAGGTCTCAATTGGAACAGCAAAATATGAAAGTGCCTACAGGGCTGTAGTGTGGAAGATAGACAGACTTCCGGATAAAAACTCAAGTAAATATATTCTGCATTATCAAAATAGTATTTTTTGGGTACAGCTCTTCTACTGGAGGAGCCTGATTCTTCTCTCACGCTGCTCTTATACTTGTATAACTTCACTGACTTCAGGGGAAATACTCCTAATTTACACCAGTGTAAGGGCCCAGTACCAGTCCAACTCCCATTGTCTTCAGTGGGAGATGGACTGGGCCTTTTAATGAGAGAAGAATTTGGCCTTAAATGTTTTTTCTAATGAGTAATTTCATCTTGATGGCAGTAGCTTCTTCACTACAGTAGTGCCTAGAGCCCTTAACTGAGACCAGGGCCTCATTGTTCTAAGCACTCTGTAAACCCATAATAGAAAATGGTTCCTGCCCATGAATATCATACAATTTAAAGGGAAAAGACAGACAAAGATGAGATGGGAATCAAAAACAGACCAGAGCCACTGAGCTGGTCAGTGGCAGAGCTGGGACTAGAACCCAGGAGTCTTAAGCTTATAGCATCTTCATGCCAAGAGATAGTGTCAGTGTAATTGGAAGGTGCTGTGGTCAATCTCCCTTGGAGTCCAGAGGTCTGTCGAGTTTCAACTTTGACATGTTCACTTTCCTTGTGAATGCACAGCCATCTAGTACCATGTTTGTGGACTAACTAATATTCTGAGTTTGTATTCATAGAAAAATATCAACAGTGATACCACAGTGCTTGGGTTATATTCCTTCTCTGTGGTGGTGATACATTAAATAAATGCCCACTGCAAAATAAATGAATGAATAAATAAATAAATAAATAAAGGGGGGGCAACTATGCTTTTATTTAAGGCTGTCAAGCAATTAAAAAAATTAATTGCCATTAATCATGCGATTAAAAAGTTAAGACCGATTAATTGTGCTGTTAAACAATAATAGAATACCATTTATATAAATATTTTGGATGTTTCCACTTTAATTGGGCTATTAAACAATAATAGAATACCATTTATATAAATATTTTGGATGTTTTCCACGTTTTCAAATATATTGATTTCAATTACAAGATAGAATACAAAGTGTACAGTGCTTGCTTTATATTTATTTTTTATTATAAATATTTGCACTGTAAAATACAAGAAATAGTAAGTGCTGGAGAATGAAGGCCCCTTGGATATGCATTGTGTATGTGAGGCTTTTGGAATATTTTGTACAAGGCAATGACAACTATTACATTCTCTTGTATGTAATACCATTTCCAGAAATTATGCCTTCTAGAAATATGGGTGCAAGAAGGCAGATTAACAAATGGATCAAAATAGCAAGATAACTTATATTTTACCACCTAGAAATTCAAATTACATCCTGAAAAAGCCCAGCAAAACTTTAACCCTTTAACTCCATTCATTAGGAAGAGGCAGGTGTTAGTAATGGGAGATTCGATCATTAGAAATATAGATAGCTGGGTTTGTGATGACTGGGAGAACCGTATGACTTTCCTGCCTGATGCGAAGGCTGTGGATCTCTTGAGGCATCTAGACAGACTTATGTGTAGTGCTGGGGAGGAGCTGGTGGTCGTGGTACATGTAGGTACCGATGATATAGGGAAGGGTAGGAGAGATGTCCTGGAGGCCAAATTTAGGCTGCTAGGAAAGAGACTGAAATCCAGGACCTCTGTGGTAGCATTCTCAGAAATGCTTCCAGTTCTACGCGCAGGGCCAGGTAGGCAGGCAGAGCTTCAGAGTCTCAATGTGTGGTTAAGGCGATGGTGTAGAGAGGAGGAGTTTAGATTTATTAGGAACTGGGGAAACTTTTGGGATGGGGGAGCCTATACAGGAAGGATGGGCTCCACCTAAACCAAAGTGGATCCAGACTGCTGGCACTTAACATTAAAAAGGTTACAGAGCAGTTTTTAAACATAGGCCTGGTCTACACTAGAGGGGGGTGTCGAACTAAGGTACGCAAGTTCAGCTACGCGAATAGCGTAACTGAACTCGAACTACCTTAGTTCGAACTACTCACCCGGCCAGACGCCGCGGGATCAAAGTCCGCAGCTCCCCCATCGACTCCGCCACCGCCGTTTGCGGTGGTGGAGTTCCGGAGTCAACGGGAGCGCGTTCGGAGTTCGAACTATCACGTCTAGATTAGACGCGATAGTTCGAACTCCGAGAAGTCGAACTCTACGCGTCCACCCGGCAGGTAAGTATAGACCTACCCTAAGAGATGGGGCAAAGCCAATTGCTGCAGAGGAGCACGTGGATCGGACAGAGGAGAGTCTATTGATAGAGGAGAGTCTCTTAGAGGAGAGTCAATTGATAGAGATTCTCTGGGTTCTAGTCAGAAAGAGAGGATGGACCAGGATAAAGTATGGGACAGATCAGACGAGAAACATTCACATAAAGAATCTGACACATCAGAAAAGGGCAGACAAATAAATAGTGACAAGTTTTTTAAGTGCTTGTACACAAATGTTAGAAGTCTAAATAATAAGATGGGTGAACTAGAGTGCCTCGTGTTAAAGGAGGATATTGATATAATAGGCATCACAGAACCCTGGTGGAGTGGGTACAATCAATGGGACACAATCATTCTGGGGTACAAAATATATTGGAAGGACAGAACAGGTCATGTGGGGGAGGCGGGGGGAGTGGCACTATATGTGAAAGAAAACGTAGAATCAAATGAAGTAAAAATCTTAAATGAATCCACATGTTCCATAGAATCTCTATGGATAGTAACTCCATGCTCTAATAAGAATATAACAGTAGGGATCTATTAACAACCACCTGACCCGGATAGTGATAGTGACGATGAAATGCTAAGGGAGATTAGAGAGGCTATCAAAATAAAGAATTCGATAATAGTGGGGGATTTCAGTTATCCCCATATTGACTGGGTACATGTCACCTCAGGACGAAATGCAGAGACAAAATTTCTCGATACTTTAAATGACTGCTTCTTGGAGCAGCTGGTACAGGAACCCACAAGGGGAGAGACAATTCTCAATTTAGTCCTGAGTGGAGTGCAGGATCTGGTCCAAGAGTAACGCTTGGAAATAGTACCACTTGGAAATAGTGACCATAATATAATAACATTTAACATTCCTGTGGTGGAAAGAACACCTCAACAGCCCAACACTGTGGCATTTAATTTCAGAAAGGGGAACTATGCAAAAATGAGGAGGTTAGATGAACAAAAATTAAAAGGTATAGTGACTAGAGTGAAATCCCTGCAAGCTGCATGGACACTTTTCAAAGACACCATAATAGAGGCCCAACTTAAATGTATATCCCAAATTAAAAAACATAGTAAAAGAACTAAAAAAGAGACACCGTGGCTTAACAACCATGTAAAAGAACCAGTGAGAGATAAAAAGGCATCTTTTAAAAAGCAGAAGTCAGATCCTAGTGAGGTAAATAGAAAGGAGCATAGCACTGCCAAATTAAGTGTAAAAATGTAATAAGAAATGCCAAAAAGGAGTTTGAAGAACAGTTAGCCAAAAACTCAAAAGGTAATAACAAAATGTTTTTTAAGTACATCAGAAGCAGGAAGCCTGCTAAACAGCCAGTGGGGCCCCTGGACGATCGAGACACAAAAGGATCACTTAAAGATGATAAAGTCATTGTGGAGAAACTAAATGAATTCTTTGCTTCCGTCTTCATGACTGAGGATGTTAGGGAGATTCCCAAACCTGAGCCGTCCTTTGTAGGTGACAAATCTGAGGAATTGTCACAGTTTTAAAATGTCACTAGAGGAGGTTTGGGAATTAATTGATAAACTTAACAGTAACAAGTCACCGGGACCAGATGGCATTCACCCAAGAGTTCTGAAAGAACTCAAATGTGAAATTGCGGAACTATTAACTATGGTTTGTAACCTGTCCTTTAAATCGGCTTCTGTACCCAATGACTGGAAGATAGCTAATGTAACGCCAATATTTTAAAAGGGCTCTAGAGGTGATCCCAGCAATTACAGACTGGTAGTCTAATGTCAGTACCGGGCAAATTAGATGAAACAATAGTACAGAATAAAGTTGTCAGACAAATAGAAGAACATAACTTGTTGGGCAAAAGTCAGCATGGTTTCTGTAAAGGGAAATCATGTCTTACTAATCTATTAGAGTTCTTTGAAGGGGTCAACAAACATGTGGACAAGTGGGATTCCAGTGGACATAGTGTATTAGATTTCCTGAAAGCCTTTGACAAGGTCCCTCTTATGTAAATTAAGTTGCCATGGGATAAAAGTGAAGGTCCTTTTATGGATTGAGAACTGGTTAAAAGACAGGGAACAAAGGGTAGGAATAAATTTTCAGAATGGAGAGGGGTAACTAGTGGTGTTCCCCAAGGGTCAGTCCTCGGACCAGTCCTATTCAACTTATTCATAAATGATCTGGAGAAAGGGGTAAACAGTGCGGTGGCAAAGTGATAGTTAATACCAAAGCAGACTGTGAAGAACTTCAAAAAGATCTCAAAAAACTAAGTGATTGGGCAACAAAATGGCAAATGAAATTTAATGTGGATAAATGTAAAGTAATGCACATTGGAAAAAATAACCCCAACTATACATACAATACGATGAGGGGTAATTTAGCTACAACTAATCAGGAAAGAGATCTTGGAGTCATCGTGGATAGTTCTCTGAAGACATGCACGCAGTGTGCAGCAGCAGTCAAAAAAGCAAACAGGATGTTAGAAATCGTAAAAAAAAGGGATGGAGAATAAGACAGAGAATATCTTATTGCCCTTATATAAATCCATGGTATGCCCACATCTTGAATACTGCGTACAGATGTGGTCTCCTCATCTCAAAAAAGATATACTGGCATTAGAAAAAGTTCAGAAAAGGGCAACTAAAATGATTAGGGGTTTAGAATGGGTCCCATATGAGGAGAGATTAAAGAGGCTAGGACTTTTCAGCCTCGAAAAAAGGATACTAAGGGGGGGGGATATGATAGAGGTATATAAAATCATGAGTGGTATGGAGAAAGTGAATAAGAAAAAGTTGTTTACTTGTTCCCATAATATAAGAACTAGGGGCCACCAAATGAAATTAATATGCAGTAGGTTTAAAACAAATAAAAGGAAGTTCTTCACACAGCGCACAGTCAACCTGTGGAACTCCTTGCCTGAGGAGGTTGTGAAGGCTAGGACTATACCAGGGTTTAAAAGAGAACTAGATAAATTCATGGAGGTTAAGTCCATTATTGGCTATTAGCCAGGATGGGTAAGGAGTGGTGTCCCTAGCCTCTGTTTGTTTGTTAGAGGATGGAGATGGATGGCAGGAGAGAGATCACTTGATCGTTACCTGTTAGGTTCACTCCCTCTGGGGCACCTGGCATTGGCCACTGTCAGTAGTCAGGATACTGGGCTGGATGGACCTTTGGTCTGACCCAGTATGGCCGTTCTTATGTTCTTATGTACTTAAGTGCAGCTTTCATTTATTCTTAAGTGCAAAGTCACCACCTCCAATCAACAGTCTTCCCTTTTAGACCCTCCATCACTCAAAAGTTTAAATTCTAAACTGTTTTTTAAAAAAGCAAATAAACTTTTTAAAGTAGTTCTTTCCCATTTTTAATTTTTATATCCTATATCTGGAGCCCTTTATAAGCGTGCCCATGGCTTAAAATAATTTAGGATGTTAAATTTTCCCAGTTTGATATTGTGTGTGTGTGTGAGGTAGAGAGAGAGACTCTTGTAATGGAAATATAGAACAGACACAAAAAGAAGGGAAATATTAAATTTAAATTGCCTCAACCTGTATGTGGAATATATATGCACCTGCCTACTGTTTGAAATATCATCTCTAAATGTACTTTTTCTGTTTAGGATAGCTCTTTTTTTTCAAAGTGCTACCCATTGAAAATGGAGTAGAATAGAATGAATGAAAATGTGTTCCATTTCTTAATAAAGGTGCTGATGACATTAGGAAAACAATGTACAAATAGATTTTTAGTAAATATGCCCTCCCGTACCCACTCCCCTCCCTCAAGTGGAAAAAATGTTAAATGTGAACAAAATTCTGGTTACTATAATTAATATGCTATATCCTATTGAAGACAATGTGATTCCTTGCATGGATAAGGTGCACAGGATTTGGTCCTATGGCTGTAAAGTCACTGTGAGAACATGTGGTATCACAGTGTTACCAGCAGATAAGAATCAGATTAGTATATTGCTTTTAAAGGTATGTTAACTAATGACATTGCATTAAATACTCTTGCACATTTGGTAGAATTAGAGGCATTATCCTTTATAGACTGCAGTCACTAAAGGGTGAGATCTCACACACTTGAGTAGCTCTGGCTTTTCATCCATTACAGGTGTCATAAACAGATAGTTAAGGGTTAATGTCTCTTTTACCTGTAAAGGGTTAAGAAGCTCAGTAAACCTGGCTGACACCTGACCAGAGAACCAATAAGGGGACAAGATACTTTCAAATCTTGGTGGAGGGAAGTCTTTTGTTTGTGCTCTTTGTTTGGGGGTTGTTCGTTCTCGGGACTGAGAGGGACCAGACATCAATCCAGGCTCTCCAAATCTTTCTGAATCACTCTTATGTTTCAAACTTGTAAGCACACAGGCAAGGCGTGTTAGTCTTATGTTTGTTTTCTCAACCTGTAAATGTTCCTTTTTGCTGAGAGGATTTTACCTCTGTTTGCTGTAACTCTGAACCTAAGGCTAGAGGAGTTTTTTCTCTGGGCTATATAAATCTAAGTACCCTGTAAAGCATTTTCCATCCTGATTTTACAGAGATAATTTTTACCTTTTCTTCCTTTAATTAAAAGCTTTCTTTTTTAAGAACCTGATTGATTTTTCCTTGTTTTAAGATCCAAGGGGATTGGGTCTGAACTCACCAGGGATTGGTGAGGGGGGATGGTTAATTTCTTCTTGTTTTAAGATCCAAGGGGTTTGGATCTGTGTTCCCCAGGGAAGGTTTTGGGGGGACAGAAAGTGTGCCAGACACTGATTTCTGGCTGATGGCAGCATTACCAGATCTAAGCTAGAAATTAAGCTTAGAAGTGTTCATGCAGGTCCCCACATTTGTACTCTAAAGTTCAAAGTGCGGGAGGAAACCTTGACAACAGGGCACTGATACCCACTGTAGAAAGACTGACCCACAAACTCAGGTACAGGGAGGCTATCAGGTTCATTCCAGCCCAGCTCACCACTCCGTTTGAGTAGGGAAAGGCTATAAGAGAGTCTGGCTAGAAAGATATGACACATGGTGCTTTTGAGAAGGCTGGGCTTCATGCCCAAAGGTCACAGGACTGGACTGAATATCTCCTGAGCAGTTTTTCAGTTTAACTTATTTTTCTTTTGTTTTATAAACACTCTTGAGGAAAAGACTCTGCAGATAGACAGAAACTGCTTGGTGTGATGAATCTATTCACCAGCTTAGAATGGTCTATCAGTGTATGGATGAGAAAAGGACAAGTGCAGTAAAGTACTATATTAACATTAATTTTTACAGTTGGCCTAGAACGTTGCTTGTACCTACCACATAGAAGATTCTAGTAAGGTATACAGGGTTGAGAAGCAATTTTCTACTAGAAGTGCCTAACTTTTGGCTTTGATCTGTGGCTCATGGTTTATGGTTCCTTCCTGGCATCCCCTTTCAGTTCCCCTGCTTTTGACTATCTGCCAGAGTAACTGGGGTTCGTGACAGATACTCCCCTCTCTGCGTTTCCAGCCTTCAGGGAGCCTTCCTGCGTTCAGTGAGAGACCCCGAGGAAACTGAGGGATGGAACTGGGGCTAGAGAGTATTGAGCAGTTGGCAAGGGGAAAGGGAAGGAGTTGCAAGATCAGCAAATGCTATGGGTGATGAGGAAGCAGCCCAGGTCAGGCTGTGAGAAAGTACTGGAGATGGAAAGAGACATGAGGGAGGGATAGAAATTATTGTTAATTATTTGTATTACTGTACCACCTAAGTGCCCTAGTCATGGACCAGGACCCTGCTGTGGTAGGTGCTGTACAAACACAGAGCAAAAAATGAGCCTGTCCCAAGTAACTTAAAATCAAAGTATAAAACAAGAGACAACAGATGAATAAAGACTGACATGAGAGAACAAGGAGACAACATTGGCCACTATGATAGGTAGGGCCATACCAAATTCATGGCTGTGAAAAACATGTCACGGAATGTGAAATCAGACCTCCCCCATGAAATATAGCTATTAGAGGGCAGGACTGGGGGTGCCCCAGCCGGGAGCTACCATTCACTGGGCTCCAGCTGCTAGTTTGCCATCAAAATTGGTCAAATATGTGTTATTTTCTAAAAATTATTTTAAGATGTTCTCCTTTCTAGAGACATTATGGGTGGACTTTTCAATTCATTGGGAATTTTACCATTGACTTCAGCGAGTGCAGAGTTAGGCCAGTGCTGAGTGCTTTTGAAAATCCTATTTTATATGCCACATTTCATGCTGGATTGTGTTCACACCAAACTGAACATCCTGAAAATATGGACCTGTAGTGGAAGTTCTGACTAAGATTTAATTATAGTGCCATAAATATGGATAATGATTTTGTCTCAATAAAAGATTCAGGATAAGAGTTGGTTAACAACAAGGTCTTGAGTAAGACTTCAAGATTTCTGAAATACTTTAAAAATGTTACATTGAAGTATATCTATACTCCATATGACAGTCTAAGGTTGTAAGAACTGATTAATACAAGTAATAGATATTCAGAACTAACAAGAGAGAAACTCTGTTTCCTGATGACAGTGGTTACTTTTACAAAGTAAAGGTCACTTTATTTACCCTCCTCCTATTTTCTTAGGATAGGTAAATCAGTTTTTGTTTACCCTGTCACAATGCATTGATGCTGTGGATAATTGCTTTGCCTACTGTCTTTCAAAGGTCCATTTTTACCTTATGAATTGCTGATGAAGTTGTGAATGTAGTGCACTGTGTGTTGATGACATCCACATGACAAATAAAGCTAAGCATATAATCTTTTTCTTTACCTTCACATAAATTTAGTTTCATCCTCCCTGTTTAGTGGTTGCCACTGAGAAATGTAAATTCATAAAGAATAGGCACTTTTATGCTGCAGGTTGACATGTCATTCACTGTAATGGATTAAATCTAAACCTACAGTCCCCTTCACAAAGTATGGTCAGTCCTTTTTGTAACAGTGCTTTTCTGCCTGAAGCCAAACTGTGGTTAAAGTACACAGTTCCTCTCTATACTGACACTACACATGCTTTAAGAAGCATTGGGGAGGAAGAAAAGGCAGCGCTACCACTTACTTTGCTCTGAAGACTTTGCAGAGGAAGCTGTGATGTAGAAAATTCTTTTCATTCCAATATTTTGCTAGAACTCACAAAGCAAACTTCCTGATTTCAATGTTTTTGGAAATCTAGCTGTTCACCCAGAAGTGCTTGTGTGCCAAGGGATGGAAAAATGAACTCCCCTGCTTCTCCCAAGTTATTTAAAAAAACTGAATGTAAAGGATCCAAGGCCAGATTAAAGCAATTTGGGGGCATATTGCAACACATATCCCCTCCCCACTATGGCTCTACCCCCATGCAGCAGCTGGGGGGCCCATGCAATTGTAAAGAGTCAGGGATGGTGGCATGAGATTCCCCCCACCTTTTGGATTTTTAGAGCTCCCCCACATCTTAGAGAGGTCAGGGTAGTAGCAGGTCCCCACACATTTATCTCAGCAGTTGGGGTGCACGTGCTTGGATGGGTGGTGTTCTGTACTGCTCTCTTGTTCTACTGCCACACACATATTCTGCTAGGGAAGTGCTGGCAAGCTGCCCAGAGCAGTGGGTCTTAGGCCATGTCTACACGATAGACGCTACAGAAGCATAGTGACAGCACCCAGGGGCTGCTCTAGGCATTTTGCCACCCCAAGCACGGCAGGCAGGCTGCCTTCGGCGGCTTGCCTGCGGAGGGTCCGCTGGTCCTGCGGCTTCGGAGGTCCGCCAAAGCCACGGGACTAGCGGACCCTCCGCAGGCAAGCCGCCGAAGGCAGCCTGCCTGCCGCCATTGCGGCAACCGGCAGAGCACCCCAAGCGGCTTGCTGCCCCAAGCATGGGCTTGGCGTGCTGGGGCCTGGAGCTGCCCCTGACAGCGCCATAACTATGTTGCTGTACACTCTTAGCATAGATGTAGACTACAGCAATGGAAGGTGTTTTTCTGCCACTGTAGGAACTCCATGTCCTCCAGCAACAGTAGTTAGGTTGACTGGGAGCATTCGACCTAGCTGCGTCTACAGTGAGCAGTAGGTTGGCATAGCTATGGTGCTCAGGGGTGTGGATTTTTCACACTCCTGAGCGCCATAGCTATGTTGATCTAAATTTTAAGTGTAGACCAGGCCTCAGAGTTTAACACCCCGTTGAGATAAATGGGGTAATTTGTCCATTGGAGGGCTATTGTTTCAGACTGTTGGCAGTCTGACAGCACAGGATGATTACACTTGGGGCATGTTTTCAAGCTTTTCTTCACACCCATGCGAGATAGAAACTGAATTATTTTAAAAATGAAAGCTGAGATTCTAATGTAATCACTTAAATCCAGGAGCTATGGCCCTAGACACAGCTTTATGGTGTCCATCCATTAATCCAGCTCTCAATGTATCTGGTGACTTTTGTGAATATTGATTTGAAAGAACTATGATGACTGCTATAGAAATATGTTGAAATAGGCAGAAAATGATAACGGATGTAATCTTATGCCTATATACCAAGTGATTAGGCACTTTATAAATAGCTAGACAGATGATAGAGTAATCTTGCATTATGTAACAACTACAGTTTACTAAAAAATAGCATTACCATACCCAGTTAACAAATTAACCATGTTAATTGGAGAGAGAGAAAATAATGGAGAGAAAATGGAGAGAAAATAATGAACTGTGATTTTTTCCTTTCAAAGGCCCATATCAGCCACACAGTCTGTCTTACAAACTAGAACTTGGATCAGACCAGGAAATACCTTCTGACTGGTATCCATTTGCAACTGTACAGTTTGACATGCTTGATGTGTGTGCCTCGGGGACTGAAGTAAAATCGCTGGGCATAGAGTGTGATGTTCAGCCCCAGAAACATTTGAACAAGAAAACTTGCTACAACTGCCAGGTAGTCTTCACTTTGCTTTCTGCAGTCTTTTTGTTCTGATACACCATTTACAAAGTATGTGTAGGGCTCTACCAAATTCACCGCCATGAAAAACATGTCACGGACTGTGAAATCAGAACTCCCCCATGAAATGTAGTTTTTGGAGGGGAAGGACAGGGTGGGCACCCCAGCCAGGGGCTTCTACCATTCACCACGCTCCAGCTGCCAGTCTGTTGGGCTGGAGAGGGACAGACTGCATGGCCACTCTTGGGGGGAGATCAGACCCATCTCTGGTTATCTCCCCCAGCTGCAGGAAGCTCTGCAGCTTCCCAGCTCTGGCGGCAGCACAGAAGTGAGGGTGTCAATGCCGTGCCCAGCCTACAACAGCTTTGCGACCTGCTTCATGCCTCCATTTTAGTTTGGGACCCTCACAAAAAACTGAAATGTCAGATGTAAACATATAAAAACATGAAACTGACCAATTTTAAAACCCTCTGGCCATGAAATTGACCAAAATGGATGGTGAATTTGGTAAGGCCCTAAGTATGTGTGACTTACATTTTAAGCATATGATCTTGCATGCATTTATTTGTTGGCTTAATGGCTTTGAACACAGTAATTATTTAATAAAAGAATATCCTTGATCTCAACACATGATTTTTAGAGATGGGGCCCAAATCAGACCTGCTAAACCAACTTCCCTTTTCCCCACCAAACAAATTTTGGGTGTGGTGATTTGAAATTCATTGGATCTCGAGTCCTGTATTTCAGGCCTCCACCTGTAGGGCTTGATTCTGCACCCATTGAAGTCCATGTCAAAAATCCCATTGACTTCAGTAGTGCACGATCAGACTTCTAATACCTAATCATTTGCTAATGTTGTACATGTATATTTTCTAACCACAGGTTGAAATTGAAAAGAAGTGGATCAGGCTTGATGGAGAAGACCCAGATAAGGCTAGCAACTGCCTAATGCAGTAAAAGGAGACGAGGCACTGTAATACATGGTTACGTGTTCTTTAAATATGAAAACAATGAAGGAAAATGTTAGTGGGAATTAATTTCCATAGTAAATATTTTTTATTGTAAGAAAAAGTGCAATGATCTAATGTATAATAAATACAGTAGTAGAGAATCCACTGTTCACAATTTTTGTAATGCTTCTGGGTCTGATACTGCAAATTATTAGTCATTTAATTAGCCTTAATTCAAATGAGCAGCCCAGTATGGGATTACTGGCGTGAGTAAGCACTGATTGTACAGTTATAGGTTTGCAGGACTGAGCCCTTAGTGTACAGACTGTAATATATTTCTCTGCAAAGTATCTATTACTTGTGAATGGTCTCATGCTCCATGTTGAGAACTAATATCACTTTTCTAAAAAAATTGTCTGTTGGCCATATCGATATTTAACAATAAAAACATCCAAAATACTTATGGCACAAACCAGCACCTCGGTAGGGTGCAGCAGGATCAACTGCATATTTGAGTGCAGTTTGTAAATATGCAGTTTGTAAATCTCCATGTTTGTGAACAGCACAAGCATACGCTTATTTCCCAATAAGAGTTTCCACATAATGCAGAGTGAGAGAACTTCCTCAGGAATAAAACTGTTAATTGTCTCCCTTCAAGGGTTGTAAATGTTGCTCTCACTGTTTCCTCTAAGATTGTTGAATGCAAAATCTCAGGCAATCTTGATTGAAATTCCCATGCTAAGGTGAAGCTAATTTATTTCAGTGCCTCGGTGAACAGGGCCTGACCCTCAGCTGACATAAATCAGCGTAGCTCCATTAAGTTCAATGCAGCTTTGCCAATTTACACGAGTTGAGAATCTGGCCTTATGAGTTATAAAGGTGGCTAATCACTACTTGTTGTTTTTTGTTGTTTTGGATGTCTTTCAAGACTCAAGTTCCAGATGTTGGTTTGAAACTAGAGCCTGTACGGGATCACTGCCTTGAACTGTAAGGCAGAGGGGAATGCAAACGTACAGGGAAAGTTAGAATTATCCTTACATTGCCATCTAAAAAGGAATTTACTACAGAGGAAAATTGATGGTTATATTTATATACCAGGCTTTAGGGATTTGTATCCTTTAGGAATTTTGTGTTTTTTAACCAGAATTTTTTTTTGTCTGGCTTTATTTTGTTGTGATCAAAGTTCTGATTTTTTTTTAAGGCTTAATTGTTTAAAAATGTGCACTGAAGTTACCTGGGTTCATATGTGGTTTGACTTAGTGCTTGGGGCAGACGGGAATACACACTAGGACCACTGGTATAATTGTACATGATGATCAGTGTCTACTCAACAGTAGCTCAGGACTGGAAGCACAAGTCATTACTGATGATGTTGACAGAATTGTGTGGGGAAGCTAGCGCAGCATGTGTGCCTTTTGCTCGGCTCCAGCTAATGCTATGGCACTTAAACTCATTCAACTACATTGGTCACTTAAAATGTCAACATTTACTAACATTACGAAAGAGCAATTACTGTTGCTCCTTTGCCAAGTGGAAGCAGAATTTTGCAGTCTTGCAGGTCAGTTTTACATTTGGAGCAGAAATCACTGATGCAGAGTAGGGTATTTTCTTAGTATAATTCAGCTGCGACACAACGCAATCCAAGATCGCCTGGCCAGAGCCATTCCGCCACCTATGGGGAAGGTTACCGTAACCTCTGCCATCCCTGGAACTGGCAGCCAACTGTGACCAGACATCATCGTCACCAACGAAGACCGGAAAAAGATCATCATGGTGGAAGTCACAGTGCCATTCGAGAACAGGACCCCCGCCTTCCACGATGCCTGAGCTCGAAAGGTAGAGAAATGTGCCCCTTTGGCTGAAACCTTGAGAGCTAAGGGTTACCAGGTCCAGACAAATGCACTGATTGTCGGAGCCTTAGGTGCGTGGGACTCCAGTAACGAGCGAGTGCTGAAAGAATGCGGAATCGGTCAATGCTACGCTTGGATGATGTGGCAACTCATGGTGTTGGATGCCGTGAGGTGGTCGAGGGACACCTACATAGAACACATCACTGGACATCAGCAATACCAGGAGGGATGAACTAGAGTGCCTATGAGAAGAGAAGTCAGGAAAGTAACAAATACTTTCCTCATGGATTGTATTTTCTAAATGGACAAGCAACATAATTCTCAATTACTGAGCGACAGTCTCCACTCATTGACATATTTTGCTTTCCACAACCAAATCTCTGTACAACTTTTCATGAGTGATGTACCCGCGTATTTGGATTCTAATATCTATACTGTATAGTTAAATCTATTCACCTAAATTTGGGTTGTTTCTGATTATGTATTCTATGTTTCATATGACTTTAAAAACAAACTTTATATTTGTGGATAATCTAAGCACTATACCCAGATGTACAGACACTCTTTTCCCAACCTATGTATTATATAATTTTTTTAACATTAGCTTTAATAAAGATTTTAAATCTGTTTATTTACAACAGGTACACAAGTTCTGTTTTCTCAGACAGGTGGTAACAAACTAGATTTCTTCTCACAGCATTACTATGTGTGATGAGCACTTGACATACAGTGGTTATGGGCTCAGTCAAACTCCCATTGAAGTCAATGGAAATCTTTGACAAAATGGGAGTTGGGTCTGGGTCTCTAACAATAAGGAGAAACAAAAATTAGTAGTTATGGACAAAGAAATGCACAACAGAAAATTCTTGGTGCTTGTAAATAAACATCCTACAATGCTTGTGTGGTTCATCCAGGAAAGAGAACAAGAGAGGAAACTGATTGTTACTGGATATCCATGTAAAAACCCTGTAATGATTGTGGATGGTTCTCTAGCTGCCATTTCTATTGCCCTTCTCTAGAGAGGAATTTGATAATGCATTCCATTAATTGTAGTGCCAAGCTGCTGTTTTTTGCATATTTCTAGATTATCCAACAGTAAGTGTACAAAGCTGACAAACATTTGGGAAAAAAAAGTATGCTTTCAAGCCTACTTGACATAACATGACATAATACTCAATTACAGTACCAGTTTCCATATATTTGTTTTAACTGTATTTGTCTTTGCTGATCAACAGTTCTAACTAATTACTGACATTAGTAATATTCAGCTATCACTTTGATCATTTATAAGTAACTTTGAATCAATATTATGCTTAATTCAAAATATCATTTTGTTCTGTCAGTATAAGTACAAAACAAATCAAGCTGATAATCTTGTAACAAAACATTGTACACGGCATATTGATTTTTTTAAATTAAAGTTGTATTTCAAACTATCATTTTTTTGTTCCCCTTTATTGAATATTTTATCAAGGTGATTTTGTATTTAATAGAATTAAAATCAACAGTTTTCTTTATCACTATGTATAGCACTTCACCATTAAGAGATTTCACTCTGTATGAATGAGTATAGGGCCATTCCACCTAGATTAAATACTGCTGGGTAAACTGGATCACTGGGTAGCTGGACTTTTAGCACAATATGCTAAAAATAAGACTACCATGACTCCTTCTAGCCAAGATTTCCTCCAAATTCTCTGAGATACTTGAATGTAACCTAATGAACACACAATTCCTAACATTTTGACAAGTTATATGGACAGCATGGAATGAATAGTCACTGCCTACCAGTACCACCAGGTGGAAATGTGTGAATATTCAGAGATTTGAAGGCACAGACTTCAAATAATTGAATTAACAAAACAAACACCAGGTGCTAATTTTACTCCTGGCACAAAGAGGTCGTCAGTGTTAATAGTGTAACTGAATAGAACTCCCAAGGTGAATTTAGCTCCTAGAGAAGAAAGCTTCTGAAGATATAATTAAATAATTCAGCCAACTAAAACCAGGGATTAATTTTCCTAAGAAATGTGTATCAGTCTATACCTGCAAATCAGAGACCCAATTAGACAGTTTCCCCACTATCCTACAGGAACTATGCCTGTAAGAATTTCCTGAAGATTGAAACTATTTGTATATTCATCACAGTTGTTATCATAGAATCATAGAATATCAGGGTTGGAAGGGACCTCAGGAGGTCATCTAGTCCAACCCCCTGCTCAAAGCAGGACCAATCCCCAACTAAATCATCCCAGCCAGGGGTTTGTCAAGCCTGACCTTAAAAACCTCTAAGGAAGGAGATTCCACCCCCTCCCTAGGTAACCCATTCCAGCGCTTCACCAGCCTCCTAGTGAAAAAGTTTTCCAATATCCAACCTAAACGTCCCCCACTGCAACTTGAGACCATTACTCCTTGCTCTGTCATCTGATACCACTGAGAACAGTCTAGATCTATCCTCTTTGGAACCCTCTTTCAGGTAGTTGAAAGCAGCTATCAAATCATTCTTCTCTTCTGCAGACTGAACAATCCCAGTTCCCTCAGCCTTTCCTCATAAGTCATGTGCTCCAGCCCCCTAATCATTTTTGTTGCCCTCCACTTTCCAATTTTTCTGCGTCTTTCTTGTAGTGTGGGGCCCAAAATGCTATTAGCCTTCTTGGCACCAAGGGCACACTGTTGACTCATATCCAGCTTCTCGTCCACTGTAACCCCTAGGTCCTTTTCTGTAGTACTGCTGCCTAACCATTCGGTCCCTCGTCTGTAGCAGTGCATGGGATTCTTCAGTCAATGCTATCCTACTTCCTGTATTATTGAAATCAGTAGACCATTCTCTGAAATACTGAGAAATGTAGTTAGCATCCACAATGCCAATTAAATTAAACCCAGTGAATCACTACATATTAAACTATCTTGATATCAAGTAAATATTGTCTCATTCCCTTATACCTTTTTTATACCTGAGTCAACTCCAGAGAAAATAACCATTGGTAAATCTACATCAAAATGTTAGATGAGTCACTGTAACTCAGTTTAGCAGCACATGTGCTCATTAAAAATTTAAAAACATTTTTGCTATGCTTCTAAGTCTGTAGGGTGGCAGCCAGTCTGTTCAATGAAGTCTTCCTGTTGCTGTTTCAGAGACCTCAGTGGAATGTGCACATAACAGGTATACTGTGATCTGGGGCCATAAGCATAAGCAGATTAAGCAATTACTTAGGGCCCATGCAGCTCAAGAGGGCCCCCATTCACTTTTTATTATTTGTTGCGTGGGGCCCTGTGATGGGGCGGACTGGCCCTGCACTGGGACTGAGAGGGTTAACCCTTCCCTTCTAGCAGAAGAAGCCATGCCCCTGAGGCTCTGCTGGGCATGCTCCAACTGGGAGTCAAGTATTAAAGCTTGCAGAGCTGCTCAGTCAGGGCTGGTGGCTGAGGAAGGAGGACGCCCAGCAGAGTCTCCAACCCAGGAGCAGTTGCGACCCTTACCAAAGACAGCTGAGAAGCCAGGGACGAGGACCGGAGGCCGGCAGCTGTTGGAACCCCAGGGAGCGCTGGGTGCTGAAGAACCTGGAGACGCTGATGCCACAGGGACTGTTACATTTGGAGAACTGGTAGGAAGTGACCCAGGAAAGGGAAGGGAGTGGTTTCTCCCTAAACGCTTTGAGGGCAGCATGTTCCAGTTGGCTTCCCCACTGACCTGTGTCGGATCACGCTGTCACTGACAGGGCCCTGTGTTGGAGCGCAGTAAAGGCGGGTGGGCCCGGGCTTCCCTACCGGGGGTCTGTAACCCCTCGCCCCCTTTTTGGTGACGACATAGTTCACCAACCCCTCTTTTTCCTCAAGGAGATAGATAAACTCCGGCCGCTGGGCCGCACTATCCTATGAGGGGAAGAGAGTTTAGAGAGACTCTGGCCATTGGGCCACGCTGCTTTAGGAGTGCACTATAGGGACTCCGGCCACTGGGCCCCGCTATCCCAAGGGGAAGAGGATTTAGAAGGACTTCGGCCCATTCAGCCCTGACTACTGGGGAGGTAGTAGAACTGACATAGATGCAGGGAGGTGGGGTTAACCTTGCCCCCCCTTGAATCGAAGTGGTTGACGAGGTACAAAACCCGCCACAAGTGGTGGAGAATGTGGGCAATGACCAGGGCCTGCTAGAAGGACCCAGATGTACAAGATGGAGACTGACAAGCTCCTAAAATGGCTGCTGGAAAACCAGCAGCAACAGGCTGTACAACAGCAACAACAGCAGACTGGCTGTATAGCAGCAACTGCAGGCGGCAAAGCAACAAGAATCCCAGCAACAGCTGGTTCGGGAGTTAGCCGCCCAGCAGCAAGTGAGTCAAGATTGACTCTTCCAACAGGTGGCAACCTTGTTGAAGATAGCAGCCAGTCCTCCCCACAAACATTGGGCCACTATTCTCGCCCCGTATTTAATGGGCCCTGTGCAGGCCGCTTACTGCAATCTTGACCCACAGGAGGCGCTGCAATATGAGAAAGTTAAGGCCGCCATCCTGGACCATATGAGCATCAGTCCGGAGACGTTGCCAGATGGCCGAGGCTATGGCATTGGAGCAGTTCCTCCAGATCCTGCCCACCGGGGGAAGGAGTGGGTGCAGCAACACTGGCCAAAGACCCTTGCAGAGGCTACGTGCCTTGCCGAAGACTACATGGCAGCAGAGCCGGACGAGCGAGCAGGTCTTAAGACAAGGACTTCAGGAGGGGGAGACCGACCCCCAGAAGGGATGGTGCATAAGACCGGTGGGGGAGGTCCCCGTTTGCCCGCCCAACAGTCGGGGTCGCCAACAAACCCCAGGACCCCTCGGGGGCATGCCTGTCCCGGGACCAAGAGGACCCGTCTGAGGAGTCAAGCCTCCCACAAGTCACCCTACCCACGGAGGGGGATCGGGATAGGTGCTGCCAGTGCGGACAAAGGGGGCACTTCAGGAGAGAGTGCCCCTACATGGACTGTAATTATGGGCAGGGCCTGATGGCGGACCGATGAGCCCAGAAGGACGGGCCGGTGAAGATGGTGATCCCAGTGTGAGTGGAGGGAACCCCAGCCGTAGCACTGGTGGACTTGGGGTGCAGCCAAACCGTCATGCACACAGGATTGGTAGAGGACTCTCTTCCCACCGGGGCCTCGATACAGTTACAATGTATACACAGAGACTTGAAGTCTTACCCCACCTTCTGGGTGCAACTGGAGGTTGCCCAGCAGGAGTCATGTTGCTTAGTGGGGTTGGCACCTAGATTAGCGTACCCTGTGGTGTTGAGCTGCGACTGGCAGGGTTTCGCCGGGGGGTGGAGCGGACAGCCCGAGAAGAGGAAGAAAGCCCACTATGGGAGACAGGGTTTGTTGGGCCAACCCAGGCCACATGACCCCTTGGAGGGGACATTGAGAGGGCCCGAAGTAGCTGAGGAGAGCCAGGCCTCGACCGATGGTCCGACAGTGGAAGAGACGAGGTGGCTGGATGTTGATGGAGATTTTTTGGAGGAACAGAGAGGGGACTCCAGCCTGGGAATAAGCGGTCAGCCATGACGGAGAGGCCCATCCTCAGCATTGTCAGCCCCAAGGCCCCCATTCTGAGATCCACAAAGACTTACTTTATCAAGTGGCCCAGGAGCCAGAGACCTGAGCCGAGGTGTACCAATTGTTGGTCCCCCGAAGGTTCTGAAGTGGGCTGCTCCGCCTAGCCCATGCGGTCCCCTGGGCGGGTCATTTGGGGTGAGAAAAGACCTTCCTAAGAATAGCTCAACATTTTTTCTGGCCAGACATACACCAAGAGGTCCAGGATTACTGTGCCTCTTGCCCAGAATGCCAGAAGACTGGCCCGATGGGGGTACCCAGGGCCCCCTTGGTGATTGGCACTCCTTTCGAACGGATTGGCCTCGACCTGGTGGGGCCCCTGGATAAAAGTAGCTCAGGACATAGATACATCCTGGTTGTAGTAGACTATGCAACTAGGTATCCTGAGGCAGTACCCTTATGAACAACTACTGCCCCCGTTATCGCCAATGAGCTATTACAGATATTTTCCCGGGTGGGACTGCCATGAGTGATATTGACAGACCAGGGGACTAATGTAACCTCCAAGCTGATGGCAGAGCTCTGCAGACTACTGAACATCCGGGCCCTTAAGACCTCCATCTACCATCTCCATGGATTGGTAGAATGCTCTAATGGGACCCTGAAGGCGATCCTGCGGAAATTCGTGGGGGACGAGCCCCACCAGTGGGACAAGTGCCTGCCAGCACTCCTCTTTGCTGTATGCAAGGTGCCACAAGCTTCCACCAGGTGCCACAAGCTTCCACCAGGTACTCCCCATTCTAGCTCCTCTATGGGAGGCAACCCCGGAGGATTTTGGACCTCTTGAAAAAAACCTGGGAGGAGCAAGAGACCTGGGTCAAAGTTCGGTCCAGAATATCCTCCATTTGAGGGAATGGCTTCAGGAACTGGGCACCCGAGCCAGGGAGAACCTGTTACAAGCACAACACAACCAGGAGATCCAGTACAATCAAGGGATGAAAATGAGGAATTTTGAACCGGGAGACTGAGGTCTTCTGTTACTGCCCCCCTCCAAGTGTAAATTATTAGCCAAGTGGCAGGGGCCGCTCAAAGTGGTTCAGTGGGTGGGGCCTGTTGATTACAAGATCCGGCTGTCCAGACGTCGAAGGGACACCCAAGTATACCACATAAATCTGCTGAAGGTGTGGAAGGCCTGCAAGGATTTTATGATTGCCTCATACCCCTCAGAACCTAAACTTGGGCCCTTAGCCGGCTCCAGCCCAGGAGCAGTTCTGACCCTTACCGGAGAGAGCTGAGGAGCCAGGGACCGGGACCAGAAGCCGGCAGCTGTTGGAACCCCAGGGAGCACCACGTGCTGAAGAACTTGGAGACCCTGATGCCACAGGGACTGCAATGTTTGGAGAACTGGTAGGAAGTAACCCAGGGAAGGGAAGGGAAGGGAAGGGAGTGGTTTCTCCCACCACTCTGAGAGCAGCGTGTTGCTGTAGAATTCCCTGCTAACCCGTGGCAGATCATGCCGTCACTGACAGGGTCCTGGGTTGGAGCCCAGTAAAGGTGGGTGGGCCTGGGCTCCCCTACCGTCGGTCTCTACCTCCCCCACACCCTTTTTGGTGATGACATAGTTCACCGACCCCTCTTTTACCTCAAGGAGATAGATGAACTCCGGCTGCTGGGCTGCACTATCCTACAAGGGGAAGAGAGTTTAGAGAGACTCTGGCCATTGGGCCATGCTGCTTTAAGAGCTCACTATAGGGACTCTGTCCGCTAGGCCATGCTATCCCACCAGGGGAAGAGGATTTAGAAGGACTCCGGCCATTGGGCCATACAGCCCTGACTACCGGGGAGGTAGTAGAACCGACGTAGATGCAGGGAGGTGGGGTTAACCTCGCCCCTCTTGAATTGAAGGGGTTGACGAGGTACAAAACCCACCACAGGCTCCCCATAATATTCCTGCTTATGGTCCTCAATGGATTAGCACCAGCACTATCTGGGGCAGTTTATTCAGCATGACCCCCTCATGAAAAAGCTGCTATTACTATTAATCTTTTATATGCATTATAGTAGAGCCTGGAGCCACAATGTTCCAAGAGCTGTACAAGATCACAATTGATGTTTACGCAATGTGGACTACTTATAAATCTCTGTGAGCTATGTGATAAATTAGGTGTGTGGAAAAGTGTGCTGTGAAATTGCTGGAATACAAATAAACAGGTTAAGCTATTTATTTTTGGAACACTTTTCTTTTCTGGTACAAGTTGTGCCATTATTTTATAATCTACTTTTTTTCAGCGGCACTAGCAGTGTGTAATTTATTGCAATAATAAACATGAAATGTTGTTGTCAAGGCTGATTCCCCATGATGGCACTTTGAGTGCAGAAGGTAGGGGCCTGCAAGGATTCTAAAAATTAATACTGGCTTGTATTAAACTCCCAAGGTTACAGCTTCTCTCTGACCTTGTATGGGTAGATGCAGCCACCACCCAAGTGAAAAAAAAACAAAAAACTTTAAACCCAGGAAGGCGCACTTGGGAATTCCTCCCAGGGGAGGCAACCTATGGCACGCGTGCTGAATGTGGCACATGGGTTAGTGTGATTTAATCTGTGTCTGCCTGAGTTGCCCTGGTGCCTCATGGGAATTGTAGTTCAAGTGCCTCAAGCCCTTCATTCTTCTCTGTGGGTCAGGGTTCCAAGCTGGACTGCATCTCCTATAATGTGCCACCGTCTTTCCTCTGGTTGAACTGCCATATTGCATCATGGGAGCCCAGCCCTTAAAAGAGAATGAGAGTGTGAGGCACTGTAGCAGATCAAGCTGATGCAGTTCAATGTTAAATCAAGCTGAAGCCAAACATTTTGACTGTTTCAAATAAAAAATGTTCAGAGCTTTCCATTCCATGAATAAAATTGATATTTTGACTTCCCATCCCAATTTGAGACAGAAACAGATGTCCAAATACCAGAATTTCTTGGGGAACAGCAATTCTGATTCTCAGCCGCCCTACTAACTACAACCATGGCCCTTATACCACACTGATGGGGAAAGGGAGGATCAGTGTAGCTCAAAAACTCCTGTCCCACCTCAAGCCCTATCCCGGCAAACCAACCCACACCAATTCTGCTGCAGAGGAGCCCTCCAAAATTTGCCCCTTAGTGACTCCCCAAAAACACTCCCTCTTTTTCTAGAATGCATTAATATTATTTTTTCACTAGCAAATTTCTATACATAGAAGAAACATTTAGTATGCACATAGCTCACTCCCTTTCATAGTCCAAGTTACTGTAAGAAAACTTGTAGTACTGCCAATTCTAATCATTAAAAAATCATGAGCCAGGTCCCCAAAAATAATGAGATTTGCTTAAAAAAATCATAAGTGTTTTAAAAAAATACATTTTGTTAGGTTGTTTTTATATGCTTTCTGGTTTTTGAGTGTTTAGGTTGCACCTGGGTCATGTTTTCAAGCTTTTCTCCACAACCATGAAGGCTGGAAATGTACTTAAAAAAAATGAAAGATGAGATTTACTCACAATCACATAATTCTAGGAGCTGGGGCTTCAAGAAAAAAAAATATAGTGAGACTCATGATAAAAGTGTGAGAGTCGGCAACACTGAACTAGCTCACTAAATTTTAATTTTGCTCATCTGCAGCTAATATAAATATCCACTTTAAAAGAAAAAAAGTCAGCTCTCAGGCCTGGGCACTTCTCAGCAAAGATTTAATGGCAGCTGCTATCATGAGGATTTATATTGCCACAATTCCATTGCTTAGGCAAAATATACTCCAGTACATTTACACCTATCCTGGTAAAAAGTATTATAAATAATTGAAACCGAATTCATTTGCCAAAATAAATAAACAAAGTACATTTCATAATGATGTATTTAATGGATTTTTTATAGCTTCTTTATTTACAAACTGTGGTAATGCATAATGGGTTTCCTATTCAGCAGTGTGAATTTATGAGTGCCTGCTTTATTATGTTTAGCAAATGACTCCACAGTGAGTATACCTGCTCATCATTCCCACCTGCTTCATTTTTGCACTGCTGAAATATGCAAAAAGACTGGCAATCTATAATACTGCATGTATATAGCAGCTTTCTTCTACAAAGTGCTTTATAAAGATTAATTAATTAACTGTTGATCCACATTGTTTACCACCAATTAGTCCACTGGGAATTCACTTATATGATGTCAGATGCAACCTCAGGATGTGTTGGCACAGAGCCATTTTAAGGCATATGACAGTGATATGTGATGTGACCGCATGGTGCCATCACAGCATGCCAGTGTGATGCCATTTCAATGCATCAGGGTGTGACAATGTGTCAATGTGATGTCATCATACAGATGTGTGCATTGTGTCCTCACAGTGTCTCATAGTTGAGGCTTCTGATTTTAGGTTTTAACCAATGAATAAAACACCCTAGATACCTCCCCCACAAAGAAATTGGTGTTTATTGAATAAACACTGTGAGAACATTGGAAATGGTTACTTAGTTCATGCTGAGTTCACCCCATTTGAAGTGCAGTTTATATAGGCAATGTCCCTGCAACCCAGTTTGCATCTAAGGGCTTGTCTAGATGGAGCGGTAACGTAAACTAAGGGGGTGTGATTTCTAAAGTGCACTAACATATTGTTCATTGATTGAGCCATGTAAACGTTGTTGGTTCACACTAAAGATTTACTAATGTGCTTTAACATATTACTGTTTGAAACAGTACTATGTGAATATACAGATTTTTGGTCATCTACATAAAACTCAAAAATTGCTAAAAATAAATGCTGAAAAATGAAATGACTAAACACCCAAAACCAGAAGCCATAATCATGGTGTGACAATGTGCCAGTGTGATGTCATCAAGTAGAGGTGTGCTGATGTCATCAATGTGTCAGTATGATGCTGACACAGAGTGTCAGTATGATGCTGTTAAGGGGTGAGCATACCCAGCACTAGACTGGAAGGGGTTAACCCACATTATGGGCAGAGGAAGTCACACCCCTCAGACCATACTGGGTATGTACCAAGTGCTATGCTAATATAAAAGGGAGCAGCTCAGCTCACTCTGGGCTGACTGTTGGAGAGGAAGGACCTTTGGTGGAGCCTTCAGCCCTTGCGTGCAGGAGCTGGAGATCCTGAGATCTGGACTAGAGATCTGTGGCCAATAGAGCCCTAGGGAATTACCTACACTGACAAGCCCAGAGACCCTGACACCCCATGGACTGCAGCTTCAGGAAGCATGGCAGGAAGTGACCCAGGGAGGATGAGTGAGTGATATTTCCCACCTATGTAAGGTCAGTGTGTTTTGGTGGGATTCCCTGCTAACCTAGTGGTGGACCACTTTGCCACTGCTAGGGCCCTGAGTGGTCCCGGGCCCCCCTACCTTGGGTACTGGCCACTAGGCTGCACTGCCCTGTATCTGAGGGTTGCTACATTGACTCTGGCCACTAGGCTATGCTGTCCTGAGGCAAGGGACACTGTATTGACTCTGGCTGCTAGGCCATGCTGCCCTGCTCACAAGGGCTGCTGTATTGACTCCGGCCATTGGGCCATGAAGCCCTGGACCCAAGACCCTCTGCTTTTGCTCTGACCCTGGGACCTCAGTGTGGTGAGGTTCAATACAGTCGGACAGTTAGACAGTAACCGCAGTGTCCACAAACCCACTATCCACCCTGACAGGGGACAGGGTGTGCATACACCACTGCAAGTGGTGGAGAATGTGAGCAATGACCGGGCCCTGTTGAAAGGCCCCAGCGGGAAGAGAGTACCAAGAGGGCAGCCTTTCTTCGCCCGCCCGTCCACCTCCTCGCCCGAGATGGAGAAAATATTGAAATGGTTCTTGGAGAGCCAGCAACAACAGGCCACCCAACAGCAGGCCCAGTTGTTGCAGCAAATCATGACCCAGCAGCAACAGCTGATGAGGGAGTTGACAGCGCAACATCAAGCACAGCGGGAGTATTTGATCCAACAGCTAGCCACCATGATGCACCCAACAGAGAAGCCAAACCCTTCTCCATCTGGGCAAGACCCAGGGCCCTTCCTGCTGGTCTTTCTCTGCATTCGGCAAAAATGGGACATGTTGATGATCTGGAGGCATTCCTGGTAACATTCGAACAGGTGGCCACTGCCACCCAGTGTCCCTCAGGGAATTGGGCTTAGAACCCCAGGACGCCCTGGAGTACAAAACAGGAAAAGCCCCCATCTTGGACCAGACAGGGATCAACCATGACACCTACCACTGCCACTTTTGCCAGGAGAGGTATTCCCTGAGGTCCAGGCCCCGAGCAGTAGCATGTCTACGAAACAGCACCTGGTGGTGGTTAGAACCTGAGAAACGTTCAGGGACCCAGGTGGTGGAAACTGTGGTCCTGGAACAGTTCACTCAGATCCTCCTAGGCAGGGGGAAGGAAAGGGTGCAGCGGCACCAACTGGGGACTCTGGAAGAGTCCATCAAATTCATGGAGTACCTGGCTGCTGATGAGGCAGAGGCCCGGACTTGGAGGCCCATGAGCCTGAGGAGGAGGGATGGTATGGGCAGGGGGGAACTGCTGCAAAATAGCTGAAGGAACCCTAACACCTGCCTCGACCAACATTCCCTCTAATTTTTTTCATCCGTGTGTGGAATGAATTTTGTTATGTACAGCAGCAATATCGAGGTAATGTGCGGATGTGTGCCACCAGTACAAACAAAAACCCTAGATATAATATATATTTTTAAACAGTTCATAAGTATGGAAGAAGAAAGAATATTAAAACAAGGGATAACTAACAAGGTGCACCACTTAAGATGTTTATTTAATATGAAATCAAATAAAAAGAAAATTAACATGGCCCTTGGAGTACATGTATTTTATCATCCTTTCTAACATCTCAAGCTAACAAACACACCAAAATGTGGCATACTGAAAACAGCTATATAAATAAAACAAAGACATGGCCATTAAGTAAAAGCATAAAAAATATGCACCAGAGGACCAATTTAATTAACCTACTCTACCACAGTCCACTTAATCTTCAGGGAAAGCTGCTCTCAAAAAATGAAGCATCTGTCAAAACACTAGCATGCTATGGACTTTTGAAGTTCACAAAACTATCCCTCTTGCATGCATATTATCTGCCCACATAGCTCAGCTTTAAGATGCTAAACAAATCTATGAAATCTAGAAATAGTCATGCTCTCATTGCAAATATTAATACAATATTTTCTGATACTGGAAAGGAGAGTAAAAGGCATACTGGAAAGGAGAGTAAAAGGCATTCACTCAGGCTTATAAAATTTCTCTGGGATGTCAACTCTTAATTTGATTAACACTACACACACATAGAACAGTAAAAATAAGTAATAAAGCAACACAGACAGCAAACAAAACCACAAACAAGTGACAACACCAAAAATATGAAGGAAAGTAAAACATCAAGTGGTTGGTTATGGGTATTTTAAATGAGTGTTTAGGTTAGGAGGACCCATGCTGTGCAAGTGCAACAGAGCCCTGTAGAAACAGGCAAAGTTCTCCTGGTTTCACATTGTGTGTGTGTGTGTGTCACCAACTCAAAAACTCAGAGTAGAAGCCCTAGAGCACATTTAACACATGGCTTCGGAGTTTGCAGACAGGGCCAGCTCACAACATTTTGGCACCTGAGGTGGGGAGCTCAAATGACACCCCCATGTCCGCTCGCTTGGGTCAACACTTTGAAAGGTCTCAATTCTGCCTTCTTCCTGTTCTACTTCTCTCATGGCACTGCGCTGCTACCTACCGCAATAAAGGAGAACTAACAACTTAAAATGCCTTGGTCAAAAATTTTAAGTAACACTTAACTTTCAAATGCCTGAACAGCAAATGTAACTTTTCTTGTCTGCATAGTAAACACTGGCATTTTTATCTGTTTGAATAATCAAAGTGGTGCTTTCTGTGCCTTCTTGGTTGCAAAGATTTGAATTGTTTCCTGAAGGTCCACAGTCTGGGCCAGCTCATGCTCTATTGAGCTGGTTGCAAGGCCGACCAGCCTCTCCTGTGTCATTGTGGAGCGTAGATGTGTTTTTATTAACTTCAGCTTGGAGAAGCTGCGTTCTCCACTGGCAACTGTTACAGGAAGTGTTAGAAGTATGCGCAGAGCAACAAAAGCATTTGGAAAGAGGGTGGTCATCTTATTTGTGCACATGTAGGTCCTAGATGACTGGAAAAAGGCAAATATAGTGCCCATCTTTAAAAACGGGAAGAAGGAGAACCTGGGGACCACCTCAGCCTCACCTCAGTCCCTGGAAAAATCCTGGAGCAGGTCTTCAAGGAAACCATTTTGAATCACTTGCAGGAGAGGAAGGTGATCAGGAACAGTCAACATAGATTCACCAAGGGCAAGTCATGCCTGACCAACTTGATTGCCTTCTATGATGAGATAACTGGCTCTGTGGATATGGGGAAAGCAGTGGACATGATATATCTTGACTTTAGCAAAGCTTTTGATACCCTCTCCCACAGTATTCTTGCCAGCAAGTTAAAAAAATATGTATTGCATGAATGGACTATAAGGTCGATAGAAAGCTGGCTTGATCATTGGGCTCAATGGATAGTGATCAATGGCTTGATGTCTAGTTGGTAGCCGCTATCAAGGAGTGCTCAGGGGTTGGTACTGGGGCCGGTTTTGTTCAACATCTTTATTAATGATCTGGATGATGGGATGGATTGCACCCTCAGCAAGTTCGTGGATGACACCAAGTTGGGGGGAGAGGTAGATATGCTGGAGGGTAGGGATAGGATCCAGAGTAACCTAAACAAATTGGAGGATTGGGCCAAAAGAAATCTGATGAGGTTCAACAAGGACAATTGCAGAGTCCTGCACTTAGGACGGAAGAATCCCATGCACCGCTACAGGCTGGGGAGCGAGTGTCTAAGCAGCAGTTCTGCAGAAAAGGACCTGGAGATTACAGTGGATGAGAAGCTGGATATGAGTCAGCAGTGTGCCCTTGTTACCAAAAAGGCTAACGGCATATTGGGCTGAATTAGTAGGAGTATTGCCAGCAGATAGAGGGGAATAATCACTTCCCTTGTTTCGGCACTGGTGAGGCCACATCTGGAGTATTGCATCCAGTTTTGGGCCCCTCTGCTACAGAAAGGGTGTGGACAAATTGGAGAGAGTCCAGCAGAGGGCAATGAAAATGATCAGGGAGCTGGGGCACATGACTTATGAGGAGAGGCTGAGGGGACTGGGATTGTTTAGTCTGAAGATGAGAAGAGTGAGGGGGGATTTGATAGCAGCCTTCAACTACCTGATGGGGGTTCCAAAGAAGATGGAGCTCAGCTGTTCTCAGTGGTGGGAGATGACAGAACAAGGATCAATGGTGTCAAGTTTCAGTGGGGGAAGTCAAGTTTGGATATTAGGAAACACTATTTCACTAGGAGGGTGGGGAAGCACTGGAATGGGTTACCTAGGAAGGTGATAGAATCTCCATCCTTAGAGGTTTTTAAGGCCAGGCTTGACAAAGCTCTGGCTGGGACGATTTAGTTGGTGTTGGTCCTGTTTTGAGCAAGGGGGTGGACTAGATGACCGCCTGAGTTCTCGTCCAACCCAAATCTTCTATGATTCTATGGTGTGATAGCAGGGTGTGATTACAGTGTATCTGGGTGTGCCAATGTCTCAGTGCAATGCCATCACTCAGGGGTGTGCTGTTGTGACAGCAAGATCGTTTTGCAGTGCATCACAGCACAATGGTGACTACAAGACGTAGCAGTTGGTCTCATAGCAATTTACCTTTGGCAAGCCCTGAACAGAGGCTTCTTCGACCCCGCCTAGGGTGCTGGAGCCATGTGGTGCCTAGCCCTGTTGGCAGAGTGTCCTGTTACCAGTCGCCACACAAGACGACCCCGAGAGCTCTGCTTCAGGGCCATGGCCGCTGGTGGACAGCAGAGCGCTCTTCACCGCCTGGCCCCGAGTCCTGGCTCGGTGGGGCGGCAGCATAGCCAGGCCGGGCCACCTCCGGGTCAGTTGCCATGGGAACAGCAGGGGGCGGCAGCGAGCCGCCGCGCAGGACGTTACACGCTGAGCCGTGCTGGCCCAGCGCTTTTCTGGCGGGGCGGGGAGGAGAGGCGCCTCTTGCCGCGCAGCCATGGCTCACGCGAACCCCGTGGTAAGGGCAGGGACCAGGGCGGTCTCCCGCGAGGGGCAGGAGGGAAGCGGGGAGAGAGGAGAAAAAGGAGCCGCCTGCCCAGGTCGGCCCGCCGCGTAATATATGAGGGTTTTACAGGAACGTCCCGGCTGCCCTTTCCCTCTGCCATGTGATAGGCCGTCGCCCCGGGCTGTTATGGTGAGCGAGCGGGGTCCCACTTGGTGCACAGACGAAAGTGGGAAACGTTCAGTGTTTGGTTTGTGCCGCCCAGGCTCTGCTGAGACGCTGCAAGCTCCTGCCCTACAGCAGCTAGACGGAAAAGGAACGATGCACCCGGCGGAGACAGCAATCATCGAGCTCTAGTGTAGACCACGCGTTTGCGACCTGAATTACCAAGATAGGGGCATCAGATACTATTTCTCCTCCCGTCCCGTGTGATAGCATTAAAGACCTTCCGTTATTAACAAAACACCGACGTGGTTTGTGCAATCTAGCAAAAGTCTGTCAGACTCGGTTTTGATTTAGTGATTGCCTCAATTTGTTGTTCCTGTTGCCGAAATAGAAATGGACGTTTAAAATCAAATCTGTAGACTAGTGTTTAGTTTGAAAACCCTGGAAGCCTTCGCTATTAAAAAAATGTTCTGTGTGTGACTGAGTAAAAGCATTAATCGTGTGATGTTGACAGTTATTATATAGTTTCCGAGTAAATCTGACCTAGTTTGGATAACTATCTCTTATTTTCCTGAAATTAGTTAGCTAGTGCTAGGGAGAAATCTGACTCCTTCACTCAAACTTAATTTTATTATGCCCTGTTTTTGAGCTTCCTTTGTGAGCCTCCCACAGGAACATCCTTCTTGAGTGTTTGGAAAGCATCTAGCACATAGTGGATGCTATCAGAAATAACTGTTGCCCCGCTTTAACTTGAAGATGTAAATACTCCCATTGAAGTTATGGAGATTTAAAGTTTTTAGGATTGGGGCCTTAATCATTTCCACCCTCCTTTTATTTTGTTACATTCACCCCCACTTCATCACTCCCCCAACACTGCATGTATTTTTTAGGAAGGCTAATAACTCATTTCAGGACATGACAATTATTGATCTATTTGACCTTATGGTGTGACAGTTGTATCTGTGAGATAAGAGTAGAGCATGCTAATATACATGCTCTATGATAATTGTGATCATGTCGTAAGTATAGTATTTAGTGTTGGAATTGTGAGGTTACCATTAGTATCCTGTTTGAAACATATATCAGAATAAGACTTTTAACTTTTTGTAACACTTTGCATAATAAAATATAACTTGGTCAGTTTCCTTTGAGAATTAAGTCATTTGAAAGCAAAAGTGTTTGTTTTACAATAATTTAATCTCAAGATGTCTACTGAATTGGCAGGGGAAGACCATTTGAGGTTCTTGACTATAATTGTGCAAGAGCTGTTTTTATTTTTTTCTACAGCTGATATGTTGAAATGTGCCTTGGAATTTTTCCAAGATCTTTAATGTCATCTGCCACCCACCCCCCTCCCACATGGCTATGTATGTTGTTGTGAGACAATTGTACACTTGGGCTGATTGCTTTTCTGCTAGAAGTAGTTAGTTACTTCACAACAGCTTCATGCCCTCAGATATGTTTCACTTGAAAATCATTTTATTTCAAGCATCCTAATTTTACAATAATGAAATAGTAGGTTTATTTTTAACATTAAGATTTTTTTTAAAGCAAACTATGAAGATTTAGAATCCTAACACTTCAAAGGTTGGCTAAAGGTTCAGGTTCTAGCCTATTGTCAGCACATGGCGTACTTCGTAGTAATCACTGTTCTGATTAAAACAGCTTTTAGCAATTGAGGGCCCTAACCTTGCTATCTGATCCATGTAGGTGAACCCTTCAGCCTGCACAAAGCCCTGTTCTCAGTCTACACTTGGGAATCTGGCTGTAGGATTGTGACCTAAAAGAGAAACTATTAGCCTGAGCAGAGTGGCAAAAAATCTTCTCCAGGTCTGATTCTGATATAAAATGCATTGACTTCAGTGTAATTACCTTCAGATTACATGGGGTTTTTCTTCCTATTTTTATTGCAACTTTTGAAAAAGTCACATTACAGTTTTTTTTCTAATCTGGAACTATGTATTGATAACTGTATTGTTATAACATGAGTTAGCAGCAAAATAACTATTACAATCATAGCCATGAAGCAACAGTCTCCAGTCTCTGTATTTGGCTCACAACTGAAGCTGCTCATGTTCTAGAAACTAGCCAAACTATAAAGTGTTTTTATTTTCTTCATTATATTGTGAGTTTCTTCCTAGAGCTTCTTTGTGCAGCTTTAGCCAGTGCTACTTTAATGGCTTTACACAGCAAATGTTAGCCCGAAACAGAACATGTTAGTTTGAGAATATGCTGGAATTGTTTTCCTAATGATTTTAGGACTCTTGCTCGATGTTATAGCTAAAAATAACTATAAACTAAAAAAGAAATCTAAAATTCAGGCCAAAATCCTAATGTTCCCTTTGATATTTTATGGTTAGTTTTTCATTCTACAGTGCCATAAGTGATTTGGTAGAGGAAAAATGTTTTGGCCTATCTAGTTATCCCGGCAGTTGCATTGGCCAGAATCTTCAGCCACAAATGGTACTGTCCCCTGGATCTGTTCATTTTATAATAAGGCTCACAAAGCCAGCTTATAAATCCTGCCTCTAGTTAGAGAGTCTGTACTTCACTTGGAGCTATAGCAAATGTCAGCCTGTGTTTTTAAATTCTCTGAATTGTGTTTTATTCAGCCTAAACTCTACAGATCTATTATTGAAGATGTGATTGAAGGTGTCTGGGAACTCTTTGTAGAAGAAGGTGTGGAGGAACAGGTCTTGAAAGACTTGAAGCAGGTTTGTTGGATAATGAAAAATCAAAGAAACAATCTTTTTCTTGGGATATCTTCTTCTATCTGTCCTTTATTTTTCTAAGGCACCACAGGATACAGGTACCTTCCATCAAAATCAAAGGGAGATACATATATGCTGAGAAACATGAATTGGAGTCCAAATCTGGTGTTTATTCTTAACATTCTGCGGTTGAATGGTTTCTTAGGGCAGGTCTACACTAAGGGCGGGGGTCAAATTAGGGTACGCAAATTCAGCTACGTGAATAGCGTAGCTGAATTCGAAGTACCCTAATTCGAACTACTCACCCGTCCAGACGCGGCGGGGTCGAACTCCGCGGCTCCCCCTTCGACTCCGCCAACTCCTTTTGCCGAGGTGGAGTACCGGAGTCGACCGCGGCGCTTCCGGAGTTCGAACTATCGCGTCTAGATCAGACGCGATAGTTCGAACTCCGAAAAGTCGAACTCTCCGCGTCGAACCGGCAGGTAAGTGTAGACGTACCCTTAGATTCAACCATTCAGTTTACAGGATTATCCTGAATAGTTAAAGTGCCTGAAAACATTAAGTATATTAATGGATGAAAACTGATTTTGGCAACTTAATAATGTCCTTATTAACATCTTTTTCACAGGTTTGGGAAGCTAAGGTGACTCAGTCTAAAGCGACAGAAGGCTTCTTCAAACATAGCCACTATTCACCCCAGTTCACCTTGCAGTTGCCACACAACTTACGTCGCACACTACAGACATCAACAGGTTGGCTATTATTTGGGAGATGCCAATAGTTGCAATTTAACACTAGTTCAACGTTTCAGTAGCCTCTTCATTTGAATTGTGTGTGATAGGCCAAATTCTGTTCTCTTTTACTTTGGTGTAGATCTAGAATGAAAGAAAGACACTATGAAACTGAAAGCAGAATTTGGCCCACTAAGGGATAAATCCTGTTCTGGCACACTAATGAATATCCAGATATTTGATTTCAATAGAGCTACTTCAGATTTGCACTGATGCACATGAGATCAGAATTGTAGCCCTCTGTTCTCTAGGCTAGAAGTATAACACATCTTAAAATTTGTAGGGTTGTATTTTTAATAAGAAATGTGGACTAATTCTAATTCGGTTTTTGTTTTTTAATAGATAGATTAACAGTGTTGAATAATTCAGACTAAAAAGAGGTACTTTGTAGGGCTGTCAAGTGATTTAAAAAATTAATCGCGTGAATAAACAATAATAGAATACCATTTATTTAAATATTTTTGGATATTTTCTAAATTTTCAAATATATTGATTTCAATTACAACACAATACAAAGTGTACAGTGCTCACTTTATATTTATTTTTTATTACAAATATTTGCACTGTTAAAAAAACAGAAATAGTATTTTTCAATTCACCTAATACAAGTACTGTAGTGCAATCTCTTTATCATGAAAGTTGAACTTAAAAATGTAGACTTATGTACAAAAAACTGTTTTATTTTTGAATGCAATGTAAAATTTTAGAGCCTGCAAGTCCACTCAGTCCTTCTTGTTAAGCCAATTGCTCAGACAAACAAGTTTGTTTACATTTGCAGGAGATAATACTGCTTGGTTATTGTTTATAATGTCACCTGACAGCCAGAACAGGCTTCTAATGGCACTGTTGTAGCTGAAATCACAAGATATTTACATGCCAGATGCACCAAACATTTATATGTCCCTTCATGCTTCAACCACCATTCTAGGGGACATGCTTCCATGCTGATGACATGTTCTGCTCGATAAGAATCCAAAGCAGTGTGGACCAACACATGTTCATTTTCATTATCTGAGTCAGATGCCACCACCAGAAAGTTGATTTTTCTGTTTTGGTGGTTAGGGTTCTGTATTTTCCACATTGGAGTGTTGCTCTTTTAAGACTTCTGAAAGAATGCTCTAGCCTCTCAAATTTTGGAAGGCACTTCAGATTCTTAAACCTTGGGTGGAGTGCTGTAGCTATTTTTAGAAATCTCACATTTGTATCTTCTTTGCATTTTGTGAAATCTGCAGTGAAAGTGTTCTTAAAATGAACATGTGCTGGGTCATCATCTGAGACTGCTATAACATGAACTATATGGCAGAATGCATAAAACAGAGAAGGGGACATACAGTTCTGCCCCAAGCAGTTCAGTAACAAATTTAATTAACACATTATTTTTTTTAATGAGTGTCATCAGCATGAAAGCGTGTCCCCTGGAATGGTGGTTGAAGCATGAAGGGGAATACGAATGTTGAGCATATCTGGCAAGTAAATACCTTGCAATGCCTCGTACAAAAGTGCCATGCAGGTGCCTATTCTCACTTTCTGGTGACAATAGATAAGAATTGGGCAGCATTATCTCCCATAAATGTAAACAAATTTGTTTGTCTGAGCAATTGGCTGAACAAGAAGTAGGACTGAGTGGACTTATAGGCTCTGAAGTTTTACTTTTTTTTTTTAGTGCAGTTACATAACAAAAATCTACATTTGTAAGTTGCACTTTCACGATAGAGATTGCATTACAGTACTTGTATGAGGTAAATATACTATTTCTTTTGTTTATCTTTGATTTAAGTTACAACACAGAATACAATATGTATAAAAATGTAGGAAAAAATCCAAAATATTTAATTTCAATTGATATTCTATTGTTTAACAGTGCAATTAAAACTGCAATTAATCGCAATTAATTTTTTAAATTGTGGTTAATTTTTTTGAGTTAATCGCATGAGTTAACTGTAATTAATCAACAGCCCTAGTACTTTGTTTTAGGGACAGATCTTAGTCTTTTAAGTCCCTTTGCACCACTCTGGTGGTTCCAAGAGTACTTAAAGCTACCTAGATCAGCAATTGAGGGTCTCCTTACTGTGAGAGAGCATTGACAGCAGAGACAGGGATCCAGTGGAAAAAATAGTATGTGAATGAGTAAGTCAAGATTGTATCATAATATATATGCGCAAGTGACCAATTAAAGGTTGAATGGGCAACTTTGATTCTGGTATTTCCTAATTTTTTTTGAGTGCTTGATTGTGTAACTATTAATGTAGTAGTATTTTTAGATGTAATAATAACTATACAGGGACATAGTACTCCTGGGCATTGAGTCCTGTCCCCAATGAGTTGCTGGCAACTTCATCATACGATCCCATTTATAAATGTATCAATTTATATATGCTATGTACAGAGGCATTATTTATTTAACCTGGTCCAAAGGTTCTAGATTCACTCACTATTGGAAGCATTGTCTTCTAACTTTTCCTGTAGAGGTGGGAAATACCTAGGGTATAACAGACTCTATTACAGGTAACACAACTGTAAAAATGTATGGACTCTGTTTATGCTTTAAGTAGAATTTTCAAAAGTGGTCAGCACTGGTCTAATTCTGTTCCTCTTGTAGTCAATGAGAGTTTTACCATTGACTATAATGGGAGCAGATAAACCAATGCTGAGTGCTCTTAAAAATCCCATCCTGCTTCTGCTGCTAGCACTATTGGAGCAGCACCAGTGCAGAAAATTGCTTACAAATTTTCCTAGTGTTGACAATGCAGTACACTTGGTATATGTTTGTTCAGTCAGGTTAAAATGGTGGTGTAATAAATAGAAATGCCAAATTTAATTTCTACAATGCAACTCCAAAAAAATCTTTTAATTTAACTCTTCAGTCTGCTTAACTCAGCAAGGTCTTGTGAATAACAGTACTTACAAATATTCTAGATTTATAAATTTCCAAAGTATTACAAAGACTAGCTGAAATATTAAATAATGGCAAATGTATTCAGCAGTGTTCAGGATTGTTCGCTTAAAACATATTTATCGCTCTAACACCAAATATTAAGTAATTTGTCTTGTCCTCAATGTAGTTTGTGTTGACAGACGCTACAATGTATATGAAATTGAATGCTAATTCTTTGGTGTGCCTATATCAGTGTATCTTTGTTTTTGTGTAATACTTATTGTTTCTGTGTAGCTTCTTTAGTCATCCCTGCTGGCAGAGGTATTCAACAATTCACAACAGCAGACCTGGTATGTAATTTTAATGCTATTTTATTTCTAACTTTACAATATTTAACGCTCTAAATGAAAAAGTTAAGGATCTTTGCATTTGTTAAAGGACTTAGTGAGAGGCGGAAGTGTCTAGATGCTCTAGACCAGGGGCCACAGGGATGTGGTGCTGGCCGCTTCCAGGAGCAACCACCATTGCCAATGGAGTAAGAGAAGGGATGGGTGTTCCTGGCTGCTCTGCTATTAGAGCAAATATTGAAAATGAGTGGAAGGGATGGCTGCCATTTTTAGAAGTTAGCTGTATTGGTGGAGTGACACCCTGTGAAGCAGGGAGCCCTGGAAACAGGCTCAGCTGCCTTAGTAGAGGGCTTTGTGGATGTGCATTGTGGTGAGGGGACATATTGATTTATTTGGGTGGTGGTAGGGCTGCCTCGTATTCGTTAATATTGAAATGCAGGAGGCTCTTCAAACACTGGATATTATGGGGGGAAAGTAGTATACTGGTGCTTGAGGTGCAGAGTGAGGGGCTGCAAGGAGGAGTTTTCCCTAGAGAAGAAATAGGAGCTGGAAAGGGAAAGGGCACATTGGGCAGGGAGCATGTAAATGGGGAGGTACTCAAGACAAGTCTAATTTTCTTAAGCACTTCATTACAAAACACTGCTCACCTTGCTGTAGCTTAAGGGTCAAAACCATTTTTCAGTAGGGATGATCATGGGGAAAGACTGTAACTTAGATTTCTTGAGCTGCATTTTGCTAAGTATGACTGTTAGGGCCTCAAAGGATAGAGCACGAAACACAACTTAATTTCCCTAGTAAATCTGTTGTGTGTCTAGGATGCTTCACGAACCAGTGCAACTTTGACTCTCCCTTCGGGTATCGCTTATCCTATCCATGTACCTGCTGGAGTAACGCTACAGACTGCATCTGGTAAGATTAAGAAAAGCTGAACTCAGACACCAGTTAGAGTACATAGAGTTTGTTGACCTGAATTTATGGGCTAGTTTATTATGGCTCGCCAATGATCTGACCAGAAGATATTTAGGTTCTTGTCCCAATTAAGGCTACAGGGTAAGAGAATGCAGAGTTTGACATTGTGAGAGGACCCTCAGGTTGTGTGGCAAGGACACTTATACTGAGGACAATACCAAATTGTTAAGATCTTTATTAAAACGAATGAAAGAATAATAAACAATATAAAGCAGAGTCACAAAGAAGTAATACAGTTCTATGACCCCTGGTGGTAACATCTCTATTCTAAAAGACTACTTAAACTAGCATTCTTACATCCTTCCCTGAAGACCTGGTAGTGGGAGACAGAGGACCAGCCTTGTCTTTGGCATGACCGATGAATTTTGATGGTCCAGGCTTCCCAAGTTGGTAGGGATTAGGTTCAAGTGTTGAATAGCTAAGCTATATTGCAAAGTTGAGCTGATAGCTTGATAAAAGATAGGAAAGAGCGACCCTCCTACTTGGTGGTTTGCCCTCTTATAGGGTCCTGGCACTGCCTTAATCAAGGCCCAACCAAACCAAAATCTTATTTCCTCACCTAGATAAATCTTTGGGTACACTTACTCTATAGAGTATCATATTATGACATATATTAATATTGATTATGTCATCCCCGAAACCATTGCTCTTGGCCTAACTTATGACTTCTATGTTCTGCGGTGTAGCCTGCGGTTACTGGTCTGTTTCAGACTGGTGATAAACATATTCAGTTCCTTGTTCAGTTCCCCAAAGTCAAAAGGGGTAACCAGTAGGCCATTTATCTATGCCAAAGGTTACAAACACTCATATTGACTTGCCTATATCCTGTATGATTAGCTAGAGCCTGTAGGTTTCTTGCGTTACAGCCAACTATGATGAATAACTATTATAAATAATATAATATGGAATTCAGCATAAACAAAACCCAAGAAAATAATATAATCAATCAAACCAATGAAGAAAACACATTATGCAATATAGCAAGCTAGCAAACTGACCTCATGGGCTACAACTATGAACAGATCTCGAAAGATGATCACAAGTGCATGGGGTGTAAACTGGATGCCAAAGTAAAGTATTGGTGGATAAAACAAATTATCCTCCTGTCTTTCTCTTTCTGAACCTGTAGCTGCTTATAAAGTGACTGTTATTGACCAGTTACAGTGTCTGTTAAATCTGCAGCATGTAATAGTGCACCTCTGCAATGTTATTTAACATCATTCCCAGGTGACACCATTCTCTTTGTTACACTGCTCTTGCTGTAGGTTCTCCTGTGTCAGCCCAGATGTGGGCATGTCCTCCTCCTGACTGAAGGAGATAGTCTATCCAGTCTCCAATAGGTGCAGACAGATTCTGCCTTGTCAGGGTGGATTTTCCTTAACTGCTTGTTTTAATCAATTCCCTCCATCCCCAGTCCCCACCCTTTTCTTTCTGACAGGGTTACATAGTATAGCCTAGAAGGCTGTGTGGAGAAATTAGCCCTCTCCTTGAGCACTTGGAAGGAAAGGCAGCCCTCAGTGGTGTAACCATGGGTGTAGTTTGGGGGAAGGGGGTAGAAGAGGGGCATTGTCCCCCCCCCCAAACTGCAACTCTTGGGTAGGTGTGGAATTTGCCCCCCACCTCCACCCCATGCAGCCCCATGGGCCTGACTGGAGCTGTCTCCCCAAATATAAATCAAACCAAACCAATGGGTGTAACCACTTTTCTCTTAAACTGTTATTCAGAATAGAACAGCAATGTAAAATGACACCATCTTCCTCCATCAGATCTACCTATGTGTATTGAGTCCTATCTACTGACTTTAATGATACCCATACATTTTACCACTTCAGCCCTTTGGAAAACTTATTAATAGCCCACCAGTAAGGGAAAATATATTGGTAGTTCAGCCTCTAAGCCCAGGTGCTGAGATTTTTACCAGAGTACTCTCTCCAAACACTGCTGGAAGTGGTGGTGGTTCTGTCTCCTGCCTCAAGCTATGTCTAAATTTAAAACACTAGTGGCACAGCTGCACTGCTTTTGCACTTTAGCGTAGACACTACTTATGCTGATGGGAGGGCTTCTGCCCTCAGTGTAGTAATCCACCTCCCTGAGAGGCGGTAGCGAGGTTGATGAAAGAATTAGGCAGCACAGACAATGGTGAAGAGGTTTATTCAGGCACTGGGAAGACTGATAAACAGCTTTAAAAGTATGATGTTACAGTGACCAGTTATATACATTTTCTTATTAATCTATTTGCATTTATTTTGTACTTACAGAGACAAACATTGTTTCAGAGAGAGAGAGAGAGAACACTTAACATGATAATGACAGGAACAGAACATACGCATAGAAACCATTCTGATTACATTAATTATTTGTGACTATCCTTAAGGCAAAGGGGTGGGGGTAGGCGTGAGTATCCACAGATATCTGGAGAGCTGTGGAGGGTTTGTACTGTTTTCTTACTGAGAGGCTGAGTTACTGGGCAGTCATCTAACCATTGAAGTGATCAAGTGTTTACAGCTGCCATTGTCCGTGGGCCTCTGGTAGGCCTGCTTGTTAGTTATGTGGGTTTCTGTCTCAGCTGCTAACTGAATTTTTAACTCTTGTCTAACAACACAAACCTTGGTGCACATAACAAAGTTTATTCCGCACATGGATGGAAAAAATTAGAGGAAACATTGGCCCCTGCTTTTAGAATCATAGAATCTCAGGGTTGGAAGGGACCTCAGGAGGTCATCTAGTCCAACCCCCTGCTCAAAGCAGGACCAAACCCAACTAAGTCATCCCAGCCATGGCTTTGTCAAGCCTGACCTTAAAAACCTCTAAGGAAGGAGATTCCACCACCTCCCTAGGTAACCCATTCCAGTTCTTCACCACCCTACTAGTGAAAAAGTTTTTCCTAATATCCAACCTAAACCTCCCCCTCTGCAACTTGAGACCATTACTCCTTGTTCTGTCATCTTCTACCACTGAACAGTCTAGATCCATCCTCTTTGGAACCCCCTTTCAGGTAGTTGAAAGCAGCTATCAAATCCCCCCTCATTCTTCTCTTCTGCAGACTAAACAATCCCAGTTCCCTCAGCCCCCTAATCATTTTTGTTGCCCTCCGCTGGACTCTCTCCAATTTATCCACATCCTTCTTGTAGTGTGGGGCCCAAAACTGGACACAGTACTCCAAATGAGACCTCACCAGTGCTGAGTAGAGGGGAATGATCACATCCCTTGATCTGCTGGAAATGCCCCTACTTATACAACCCAAAATGCCATTAGCCTTCTTGGCAACAAGGGCACACTGTTGACTCATATTCAGCTTTTCGTCCACCGTAACCCCTAGGTCCTTTTCTGCAGAACTGCTGCCCAGCCATTCGGTCCCTAGTCTGTAGCAGTGCATGGGATTCTTCCGTCCTAAGTGCAGGACTCTGCTCTTGTCCTTGTTGAACCTCATCATATTTCTTTTGGCCCAATCCTCTAATTTGTCTAGGTCCCTCTGTATCCTAGCCCTTGTGCTGCTTCAAAATAGGAGTGTTGTATCTCCAACTCCAGAGCCTTTTGATGGTTGGTTTGTATGGTGATTTCATACTATTTTAAGGCCAATGTAGACAGTATAACTGAATGAAGTTGGGAGTAGGCAGTTCTGGCATCTGAATTCTAACACTGATAACAGTAAGTCAGCATCAGCTTAACTTCCAACAGGTAGCTTTAATAATCCACTGCTAATACTTCTCTCTATAGGGCACCTCTTTAAGGTAAATATGCCTGTTATGGTTACACAGGCCCCAGGAGGTACAAGTATTCTGCAGCATCCTATTCAGCAAATATTTCAGCAGCTTGGGCAGCCTTCAGTACTGCAGGCCAGTATTGCCACTGTTGCACAGGTGAATGCGTCTTCTGTTCAGGCAACTGCTGAAAGACTACAAACCCAGGAAGCCTCACTCCAGCAGCCCACCGTACTACAACAAAGGGGAGTGGAAGCAAAACACTCAGAAAACTCTGCAAATGCTACTCTATTACAGCAACCTACTAGGAGTCAGCAGCAAGTTACAACTAATACAATTTTGAATCATCAGGCAAACTCAACAGAAAAATTCCAATACACCAACCTTCAAACAGCTGTGTTTACTTCAAAGTCCTCTGAAATGGATTCTACCACTGAACCAATGGCAAGCGGTTCATTCAGCATAACTCGGAGTGTGCAAGACCAATTATCCACAGAGCTTCAAGATTCAGTGCAGCAACAGGTGTCTGATGATATCATTGAGATTATTCTGGGTAATGGCTTGGATGCTAGTACCCTTCTAAAAGAGCAGGACAGCATTTCTGTCACTGAAGAGGTAGGACCTTCATTGTTTAAAAATTTGTAATGAACTTTAACTTGGTGAAAATATCTGATGAAAGTAGATATTTATATAAAGAATCAGTATATTAAAGGGAAACTATAAAACAAATCTGTTTGTTACTAACAGCACCTCTACATTTTAAAAATGGAAAACTTCAAGAATTTAACTTATAAGTAAATTGCATACATTACACTTCACTTCGTTTGGACAACACGAATGGCCTATTCATTTTTACTTTCTGATTTTCATGAATTAACATTGTTGAAATATGTAGGTTAAATGGGAATGTTCATACCAATGACCTCTTTAAAAACTGCCATATCATTGTGACCTTGAAATCATAAGTCAGATCCAAACCATGGTGGGCAAATTGCCTTTTGAATACAATTTGGCTAGCAAATAAGGAGGAGTTCCTGTCAGACTATGTACTCACATTCAGAATCCACAAATTATACTGTGATATGAGTGAAAACTTAAAAGAAAAGTGTATTTCCCTCAATTAAAAACAATCATTCAACTAATGCTGTGCAAATAATTTGTATTAGATTGGTGATTTCATTAAAGAGCCTCTTTTATAATTTATGGAATGTCCACAAGCAGATTGTGGTTTTCTTGAATTTATTTGTTTGAACTGTCTAAATTGTGTACTCCATGAATTTATTACAAATATTTTAAATTCAAGCTGCTTAGCTGTGATTTTTGTCTTGTAAGCCATGTGGTGTTGGTTTTATTCCTTGATCAGATGAAGGCAGAGGCTTCTCAGGTTAGAATTGCATTTGGCAACAACTGTTGCCTGGAAAACCCCAATCACTAAAATAGTCAGAGTGCACAAATGTGGTCAAGGTAAATTCATGAACAAAGACTAATGGAACACATTCTGCATTATTCAGTCGGTTCTGTATGGAACCTGGTTTTGAAACAAACTGATATGGTCTGGAAGGTTTAGAAGAATGGTCAAAAAGAAGGATCCTAGGAGTACAGAATAATGCAATAATATTTCAGTGTGGTATCTTAGAAGTGTGTGGGTTTTTAATCTTTATTACAGTATTGAATTCTGTGGGACATCCTAAATGATTCTAGATGATTGAAGGCTCGGATCCCCCCTTATTAAGCTCTTAGAATCATTTAGTACTAATGATTATAAGACAGAGGGGGGCAAACTACAGCCCGTGGGCCACATCCGGCCTGCAGGACCCTTGCCTCTGGCCCCCGAGCTCCTGCCAGGGAGCGGGATCAGGACCAGTCACAGTTCCCCCCTGCTCCTGACCGAGCGGCACGGCTATAGCGCCACCAGACTTGGTGCTCCAGGGTGGCGTGGGCGGGGAGCAGGGGGAGTTCCGGGAGAGTTGCAGGGGAGCGGTCAAAGGGCCTGGGCCCTGCTGCTGGGGACAGGGGCAGAGCAAGCCAGGGCCCCCCTCCACTCCCAGCATGCTTGGCCCCTGTCCCCAGCAGCCAAGCCCAGGCAGGGAGTGAGCCCTGCCCAACTGCCAGGGAGAGCAGCCAAATGAGCAGGGGAAATGCACAGGGAAAGGACTGAGCCCCCGCTTTCCCTCACCCCACAGGTAAAGTGGGGCAGGGAGAGCAGGGAGGGTTGGATAGGGGATGGTAAGGAGGTGGGGATTAGGGGAGATTGGATTGGATAGGGGCAGGGATCCCGGGGGTGGTCAGGAGCTGGGGAGCAGGGGGGATTGGATAGGGGATGGTCATCCCAGGGTGATGGTCAGGGAGCAGAGAACAGGGGTGTTTGGATAGGATGCAGGAGTCCCGGGGGGCAGTCAGGGGTAGGAAGCGGGGGGGATTGGATGGGAGTGGGGATTCTGGGGGGCAGGGGCCAGGCCATACCTCGCTGTTTGGGGAGCCATAGCCTCCCCTACCTGGCCCTCCATACAATTTCTGTACCCAGTGTGGCCCTAGGGCCAAAAAGTTTGCCCACCCCTGTTATAAGACCTATGCAGCTGCATTTTCAAAAATGACTAATGTCTCAGTTTTTGGGTGACCAACTTGTCACTATTTAAGGGTCCTGATCTTTCAGAAAATGCAGGCTCCTATTAAGGTGTTTCATGTTAGGTTATGAAAATCACTAGTCACTTCTTAAAATCTTGGCCTTGGAATCCAGTTCTGGTCTCAATGAAGGCTTCATTATTGTAAGAGTCCACAACCTGTATGGACATAAGGCCCATTTGTAAGGTTATGATGACATAAGCAGACAACTCCAAGCTTTGGTTTCATGGCTCATGTCAGCAGAACCCTTCAATAAACAACCCATATAATTATTACACAAAAACCAAACTGTTATAAGAACATTATTAAGGGTCCAAAGCCAGAATGAAGGTGGTTCTTCAAGTGCTTGCTTATATTGATTCCAGTTAGGTGTGTGTGTGTGCCGCGTGCATGATCATCGAAGAATTTTTACCCTAGCAACACCTGGTGGGTCAGCTGTGGAGCCCCCTGCAGTGTCGCCTTAATGGCGCTGGATATACCCCAACCAACCCAGCGCCCCCTCAGTTCCTTCTTACCACCCATGACGGTCATTGGAACTGTGGAGTGTGGCATAGCTGTCCTCCACTATCCCTAGCTTTTGCTTCCTGGTTTTAGATAGATAGTTAGTATAGTGCAGTAGTTGTTATAGTGTTACGGTTGTAATTAGATTTAGTGGGTTGGAAAGGGTCCTCCTGCCTGCTGCCTGGGCTCATGCCCAAGGCTCCGGGTTTTAAACCATGTTCAGCCTGCTCAAAGCCTATGCCAACGGGAGACCCCCATGACTCTTGTTTGAAGTGTCTCGGGGAGTCTCACCAGGCTGACAAGTGTAGGATCTGTAAGGCGTTCAGACTTCGAACCAAAAGGGAGCGGGACTTTAGGCTCAAGCAGCTCCTTATGGAGGCAGCCCTTAGCCTGGATCCCCCATCGGCACGCCAAGTGCCCCGGCAGCAGCTTCAGGTACTGCACCATGGGTGGACTCGGATAGAGGCCCGTGGCACCAGACCTCTCCAGCACCATGTCCAGTGCAAGTGACTCGGCTCCATTTCCTGTCTCCAGGCCAGAAGAGACAGCGCAAGCTGGAGGTGACTGTCTCTCAGCAACAGGCGCCGGCACCTCCTTTGCCAACCTCGGAGTTGCGACTGAGGGTACAAGCGCTGATATCGGAATCGTTGACTCCGGCACCGAGGGAGGAGCCGTTGAGTCCGGCACACACTGGCTCCTCGACCCGGACCGTGGTTGAGCCCTGGCTTCTGTTGATGCCGGAGACATTTGCAACAGTGAGAGACCTCATCGTCCTCACAGAGCTGGCACCAGCGCAGACTATAGCACTGCCTCCGACTCGTGCAGTACAGTCTAGGGGTAAGCCAGCCCTAATACGTCTGCCATCTCGTAGCGTGGAAACACAGCACCGCTCCTAATCCTGGAGCAGGTCCCGCTCCCAACACCGTTCCCTCTCATGGCACTGGTCGTACTTGTGGCACCAATCCACCTCACGGCATGGTTCTGGACCGCGGTACTATTCGGACTCCTGGCACTGATCAGAGCACCAATCTTCTTCCTGGAGCTGATCCCGGCACCGCTCCCGCAGGCGTCGTCGTCACAATCCAGATCTGGATCCTGGTACCGGCTCGGTCATCGACGCTGATCTCGATCCCGGTACCGCTCCCCAGCACCTCGCTGGCACTGCTCTCCAGCGACCTGGTACTGGTCTGCACCACGCCCCGGAGAGTCGACACAGACATGCTCTGCACCACCTTGGCCCTCGCGCTCCGCCTCAAGGTCATCACAGTCCGAGGGCGCCTCATGCTCAGCCTACCCCACTCCAAGCCAGGGCAGGATAATGTGGGTCAGTGGCAAGACGAAGGCCAAGACCCTAATCAGGAGCCTGCACAATGGTCCTTCTGGACCCCGTGTGCGTACCACCAAGCCCAAGGGGTTCCATCAGGGGCCTCCCGCTCAGCCCGTTCAGAACCTCAGGTACCAGAAGCCACCATAAGTCATCCTCCTCTGGGGGGTATGGAAGCATCTGCACCCACCCCAGCACAGGCCCCAGACCCCAGTGTAGCAGATCCTGGCCAACAGGACCCCTCGCAACACAATCTGCCACAGGATCCCTTGGCCCCTGTGGCATCTTCCTCATTCTCTCCAAATGAGGCAGTGGCGGGGACAACAACCTCAGGTCCTCCTCCGATAGACCTTTGTGCCCACCAAGACCTTTTAGGTAGGGTGGCACATAATATGGACCTCCAAGCGGAGGAGGTAGTGGAGTTGGAGGACCCAGTGCTGGACATACTTTCAGCCCTTTAAGCCCTGTCCCGAGTAGCATTGCCCATCATCCGCACCATCCAGACCAACGCCAAGACAATCTGGCAGACCTCTGCCTCTATCCCACCGACGGCCAGAGGAGTGGAGAGGAAATACTTTGTCCCCTCCGAGGAGTACGAGTACCTTTATACTCACCCTCAGCCGTGTTCACTAATGGTGTCCTCAGTGTACGAAAGGGAACGGCATGGTCAACAAGCTCCAGTGCCCAAATCAGAAGACGCCAGGCATCTTGATTTGTTTGGGTGCAAGATTTATTCAGCAGTGGGGTCTTCAGCTCAGGGTCGCAAACCAACAAGCACTCCTGAGCCATTAAGACTATAATTCGTGGAGCTCCATGATGAAATTTAAGGAGTTAATTCCACCGGAGTCCAGGGATGAGTTTGGGGCCTTAGTGGAAGAGGGCAAAAAGGTGGCTAGGACCTCCTTACAGGCCTCCTTAAATGTGGCAGACTCTATGTCTAGTACCCTGGCATCAGGCATAGCCATGTGACACATTTCCTGGCTGCAGGTATCTGGCCTACTGCCAGAGCTACAACAGACCCTGCAGGACCTGCCATTTGATGAGCAGGGCCTGTTTTCAGACAAAACGAACTCTAGACTACAGAGCCTGAAAAATTCCAGTGCTATCATGTGCTCCCTGGGAATGCACGCCATGGTTACCCAGCGCAAGCCCTTTAAGCCACAGCCTCAAAGATGCTACCCCACCTCCTTGTCCAAGGCAGGACTTTTATAGAAGACGCGGACGAGGTGGGGTAGAAAGAAATCCACTGGCCTCCAACCTGGTCAGAACCAAGGCCCTCCCAAACCATTGATGGAACCCAGGCAAAACTTTTGAAGGTGCGCCCGAGGATGGCGTACCAATCACCATCCAGGATCCTTCCCCTCCATTTCAAGATCGTCTCTTCCATTTCCACCATGCGTGGTCCCATATAACTTCAGACCCCTGGGTTCTTTGCATGTGGAAAAGGGATATTCTCTCCAGTTTTCTTTCTCCCCTCCCTCCTATTCTCCCTCTCTGTCCCTCTTCAGGGACCCCTCTAAGGCGTTGCTCGTGATACAGGAGGTCCAAACGCTTCTGTCCATGGGAGCGATCGAGGAGGTTCCAAGGGAGCTAAGGGGCAGGGGTTTTTACTCCTGCTACTTCCTAATTCCCAAGGCCAAGGGTGGGCTTTGGCCCATTCTAGACCTGCACGGACTCAACAAATTCATGGTAAAATTGAGGTTCCGCATGGTTTCACTGGGGACCATTATTCCTTTCCTGGATCCTGGAGACTGGTACGCCACCCTCAACATGAAAGATGCGTACTTCCACATAGAGATTTACCCAGTGCACAGATGCTTCCTTCGCTTTGTGGTCAATCACAAACACTACCAATTTGCTGTCCTTCCCTTCGACCTGTGCACAGCTCCCAGGGTGTTCACCAAGTGTATGGCTGTTGTGGCAGCCTACCTTCATCGACAATGGATCCAAATGTTTCCATATCTCGGCAACTGGCTCATTCGGGGCAACACCGGGGACCAAGTACAATCCCACGTTCGACTCACCCTAAGCACGTTCCGCCATCTGGGCCTCCTGCTCAACAATGAAAAGTCGACTCTAGAACCAACCCAGGGCTTATTGTGGCAGTCTTAGACTCCAGACTCGCCCGAGCCCTCCTACCGGATGCACATTTTCAGTCAATGGCGAACATCATCCGCAGCCTTCAAAACTTCCCAACTTCCACGGTAAAGACATGCCTCAGCCTTCTGGGGCACATGGCTTTGTGCACTTATGTAACCAGGCATGCCAGACTTCGGCTTCGCCCGCTTCAGGCCTGGTTATTAACAGTATATCGACCAGGTTGAGACAGCCTGAGTATGGTGGTCACTGTCCCAGAATTGGTTTTGACCTCCCTCCGTTGGTGGTTGGACCCCACGTCAGTGTGTGAAGAGGTACCATTTTGTACCTAGTCACAGACTCATCATCTCTGGGATGGGGCACCCACCTCGGGGAACTCCAAATGCAGGGCCTTTGGACCACATCCGAACTAACTCTGCACATCAGCGTACGAGAGCTGGTGGCAGTACACCTAGCATGGCAGGCATTTCGTGGGCACCTACGTGGCCGTGGTGTGGCAGTCCTCACAGACAACACCACGGCCATGTTCTACATCAACAAGCAAGGGGGAGCCCGATCGTGCCCCCTTTGCCAGGAGGCCATTCCTCGTCTGTGGGAGTTGTGCACAGTCCACTTGATACATCTGGTGGCATCATTTCTCTTGCTGGCAGACCGCTTCAGCAGGTCCTTCCAGCCTCACGAGTGGTCAATTTGCTCAGATGTCATCCACTCCATCTTCCTGAGGTGGGGGTTTCCCCAGGTCAACCTATTCGCCTTGCGCAACAGTTGGAAGTGCCAAATGTTCTGTTCTCTCTATGGATGTTCTCCGGGTTCCCTACTGGACGCTTTCCTACTTCCGTGGAAAGACCAGCTGTTCTACGCCTTCCCTCCATTCCCGCTAGTCCACAGGGTCCTGCTCAAGTTACGCAGGGACAAGGCACGTATGATTCTGGTCGCCCCAGCATGGCCCGGGCAGCACTGGTATACTATGCTCCTGAAGTTATCAATAGAGCCTCTGATCACACTCCCGCTGTGGCCGAACCTGATCTCGCAAGACCACGGGTGCCTCTGTCATTCCGAACTGCAATCGCTCCACCTTACAGTGTGAATGCTGCATGGCTAACTCGGTCAGAGTTACTCTGCTCACAATTGATGCAGCAGGTTCTGTTAGGCAGCAGGAAACCCTCCACTTGGGTACCTGGCTAAATGGAGACGATTCTCCTGTTGGTGCGAGCAGCGCGCCATGCCCCCTTTGCAGGCATCAATACCTCTCATGCTAAACTATCTCCTATCTCTAAAGCAGCAGAGCCTGGTGATATCATCTGTCAGGGTGCATCTGGCAGCCATCTCAGCTTTCCATCCAGGAGAATATGCTTCCTCTGTATTCTCCAATCCGATGGTCATTAGATTGGAGGGTTTAGATTGCCTCTACCCAAAAGTGCGACAACCAGTTCTGGTGTGGGACGTTAACCTGGTCCTTTCCAGGCTCAAGGGGCCCCCATTTGAGCCAATGGCCCACCTGTTCACTTCTCTACCTATCTTGGAAGACAGCCTTCCTTGTAGCCATCACTTCAGCGAGACACGTATCTGAGATCAGAGCCCTCACGTCAGAGCCGCCATATACAGTTTTCCACAAAGACAAGGTGCAGCTTCGCCCCCACCCTGCCTCTCTCCCCAAGATGGTATCAGCTTTTCATGTGAACCAGGACATTTTCCTCCCGGTCTCTTATCCGAAGCCGCACGCTATGTGGCAGGATCAATGTATGCACTCCCTTGACAGTCGTAGGGCTCTCGCCTTCTATATTGAGCATACAAAGCCATTCAGGAAAACAACCTAACTTTTCGTTGTAGTGGCTGACCGGATGAAAGGCCTACCGGTCTCCTTGCAACACATCTCCTCATGGATCACGGCCTGTATCCGTGCTTGCTACGACTTGGCCGGTGTCCCGACCCCTTGCCTCACCGCCCACTCCACGAGCAGTACCGGGTTTACAATGGCTCTGGTGGCGCCAGGCCCACACTTGGAAGGGGCCCACAAAGGGTTAATCCAGCCAGGGCCACAGCCCAGCAATGTGAAGAGTCAGCAACTTCCCAGCAGCCTGGGGAGCACAGTGCGCAGGTGCAGCACCGACTGGCTGTTGCAGGGTGTGCTGGGAGTTGTAGTTTGCATGCCGCTGTGTTCCGCAGGGGCCCTGGGACCTGCGCTGCCGGCTGCACTACTAGTCCCAGAATGCCCCACGCCATGCTACCAGCCACCCCAGCTGAAGTTGTCTGAGCGGGCCAAAAAGAAATCCCAAGCCAGGAAATGGTCTGGTGCAGGGCGAGGGTACCTGGTGCTAATCCCACTGTGCTCCCCCTCCCCTCAAGTCTCCCCCATTCTCCTGGGGCAGTGGGGAGCTGGGGGCAGCCCCCCAGCGACTGTGATGCCTGGGGCTCCTGGGCACTGTCTTGACCCTGCACTTCAGAGTGGGGGGGGCAGTGGGAGCGGGGGGGGCAGTGACAGCGGGACTTGTCAATGCTGGCTGCCGCACCCCCTGCCAGTGGCAATGCCCAGAAACTGCCTCCCTGCACTCCGGGGAGGGGAGGGGGCACAGCCCAGTTTTGGGGGAAAGGGGCATTTGTGGGGCAAGTCCAGGTGTGATGGAGGAGCTGGCGGTGACTCCATGTGGGGGGTGTAGGAGAAGCAGGGTGTTAAGGTGGGGGTTGGTGTGGCAGGGGGCAGAGGGAGGGGAGAGTCTGGGTTGAAGGTGGGGGTCGGCAGAGAGAGAGAGAGTGAGTGTGAGTGTGTGTGTGTGTGTGTGTGTGTGTGTAGAAGGGGGGTAGTAGAAGAGAGGGAGGTGGCAGCCCTTGGGTGAAAGTGTGTAGGGAGTGGGCAGTAGCAGGGAGATTGTCTTTGTTAGGGGGTTCATTGTGTGGGATGGGGACAGTAGGAGGGATGGGGGGAGAGCCCAGGTGTGAAGATTGGGGTAGGAACTTGAGGCTGGATTGTGGTAGCCTTTGTGGCAAAGTGGTATGTGTTTCAGTGGCCCTTTCGCCCTGCAAAAGATGGGCACCAGCAATTTTCCTCCCCACACCCTGCCCCAAAGTTTTGTAAACATTATTGTACCAAAGTAGAAAATGCAGCTTTCAAAAAAATGTATTTAGGAAACATAACTTTGGGTGGAGGAGGTGGTGGTGGGGAGATGCAGGTGCGACACCACTGACTGCTGCATCCGGGCTTAATATGGCTCATAAGTGTGCTAATTAAGCACTTGTGTTCAGGGCCCTAAGCAGGCCCTGAGAGTTTAAAGAAAAAAAGACAAAACTAACAAACAGCCCCCCTCCCACGCAAACCAAATTCAGTGGTGTTCTGAGTACGTTGATGTTAGCCCAGTTTGTTCTCTATGGGCTGAGTGGAGGTGTCAGTTTGGCTTCAAATATCTTATTTTATTTTTGAATAAATGTTTTCATTCCCATCCTGGCAATACCACATTTATTATGGCATCAGTGGTGCTGTCACGCTAGGACCATATCTGGAAGGGGCTCATCACAACCACATGGGGGCCCACCAATATGTTTGCCGCCAGGCCCACAAAAAGTTAATCCGGCCCTGTCCACGAGGGCTCAAGCCTCATCGGCTGCTTTCCTGGCCCAGGTTCCAATACAGGAGATCTGTAGAGCTGCCATTTGGTCATCGGTACATACCTTTGCCGCTCACTACGCATTAGTTCAGCAGTCTAGAGACGATGCCGCATTTGAGTCAGCGGTTCTGCACTCAGCGATGTCTCACTCTGACCCCACCGCCTAGGTAAGGCTTGGGAGTCACCTAATTGGAATGGATATGAGCAAGCACTGGAAGAAGAAAAGACGGTTACTCACCTTTGTAACTGTTGTTCTTCAAGATGTGTTGCTCATATCCATTCCAAACCCACCCTCCTTCCCCTCTGTTGGAGTAGCCGGCAAGAAGGAACTGAGGGGGCACTAGGTCGGCTGGGTTATATAGCCAGCGCCATTAAGGCACCACTCCAGGGGGCTCCACAGCTGACTCACCAGGTGTTGCTAGGGTAAACATTCTCCGATTGTGCACGCGGCGCACGCACACCTGATTGGAATGGATATGAGCAACACATCTCGAACAACAGTTACAAAGGTGAGTAACCATCTTTTGTGTATTCAAACCCTTTGTGCATATGCATTATGAGTGTATGTGACCATGTAATTAAAGACTACTTTTTCTAGAGGACCCCTGCCTTATTCAGGGCACAGGATGGACAGTACTCCCTGAGTGAGTAGTTGTACAATATTTTGTTTGTGCTCAGGTCACATTTTCAAGCTTTTCTCCACATCCATGAGTGATAAAAACATGGACGTTTTGTTTTGCTTTTCAAGTGAAAAGTGAAATTCTCATGTATTGTGTAAAAAACCCACTTTTTAAGTAAAACACCAAATTTTGTGAGATTCATGCTAAGATTGCAAGAGAGAGCAAACCTGACTCCTGGGCTTTTGTTATGGTAGACTTTTTCAATACATATGTTTTATAGATTGAATGACTATGCAGACTATATTAAATGCCCCTTTCTACTGTTAAGATGTGGGAACTACTGAGTTGCATATATGACTTTTAGTTGTTCTGTCTCAGTGCTTTGAGGTCCTGATCCAAAACCCATTGAAGTCAATAGCAGCCTTTCCAGTGACTTAACTGGCATTAGATCAAGCCCTCATTCAATTGCAGTCAGTTTCTACCTACCACTGTAGAATTTGGCCCACTGTGGTATAAACTGAGGACAGGAATGATTTAGTTGGGGTTAGTCCTGTTTCGAGCAGGGGGTTGGACTAGATGACCTCCTGAGGTCTCTTCTAACCCTCATCTTCTATGATTCTATGACTTGTCTACACTTACAGTGCTGCAGCTGCACCACTATAGCACTTTAGTGAAGATGCTGCTATGCTGACAGGAGACCTTCCCCTATCGGCATAGTCAATCCACCTCCCTGAAAGGCAGTAGCTCTGTTTACACTGTGGGGTAGGTCAGTAATAACTGCGTCACTCAGAGGTATGGATTTTTCACCTACCTGAGCAATGTAGTTATATTGACATAAGTTGGTAGTGTAGACCATTGGTTCTCAACCAGAGGTCCATGTACCTCTGGGGGTATGTAGAAGTCTTCCAGGGGATACATTAGCTCCTCTAAATATTTGCCTAGTTTTACAACAGGCTATATAAAAAGCACTAGCGAAATCAGTACAAACTAAAATTTCATACAGATGATGACTTGTTTATACTGCTCTATATACTATACACTGAAATGGAAGTACAATATTTATATTCTAATTGATTTATTTTATAATTATATGGTAAAAATGAGAAAGTAAGCAATTTTTCAGTAATAGTGAACTGTTAAACTTTTTTGTATTTTTACGTCTGATTTTGTAAGCAAGTAGTTTTTAAGTGAGGTGAAACTTGTGGGTACACAAGACAAATCAGACTCCTGAAAGGGGTACAATAGTCTGGAAAGCTTGAGAGGCACAGGTATAGACCAAACCTAAGGCCACGTCTACACTATAGACCTATATTGATATATATCCACACCGCTGAGTGACCCAGTTATACTGACCTCTAACCCTCTGTGTAGAAAGAACTATATCGAGGGGAGAAGCTACTGCCTCTCAGGGAGGTGGGTTAACTATGCTGATTGGAGAAGCTCTCGTGTTGGCATAGTAGCATCTTTACTAACGCATTACAGCAATGCAGCTGTGGCACTGTAGCTCTGTATGTGAAGACAAGCTCTAAGGTATTTGTTCCTGAAAGTCATCAATGTTTTTTGATGCAATGGATGCTTTGGTATCAAGGAATTGCCTATACATAGATACATATCTGTTGTCGCTAGATGGTATTTCCTAATGGAAAACTTGTCTGTCAGAAAATTCTCAGTTACACCTCTACCCCGATATAACGTGGTCCTCGGGAGACCAAAAAATCTCACCGAGTTATAGGTGAGACCGCGTTATATCAAACTTGCTTTGCCCCCACCCCCGGTTCCTTGTTCCCTCACCGCCCCCTCCAGAGACCCCCATCCCTAATCACCCTCAGGACCCCACCCCTTACCCAACCCCCCTGTCCCCTGACTGCTTTGACCCCTATTCATACACACCCCGCCTTCTGACAGGCACTCACCGGCGGGAAGTGGAGCAACCTGGCCCCAGTCCGCTTCACTCCACCAGCTCCCAGCCGCGGCGCTCCGCTTCCCGCCATCAGTGAGTGCGGGGAGGTTGGGGAAAGGATGGCTGCCCACACTCATCTGTGGGGGGAAGCGGAGTGACGTGGCCCCAGCCCACTCCGTTTTCCTTGCCCCGGCCCCAGCTGTGTTGCTGGGGGGCAGCTGGGGAAAGGTCCTGCACTCACCTGCGGCGGGAAGTGGAGCGCCACGGCTGGGAGCTGGCTGGGGCTGGGCTGCTCCGCTTCCCGCCGCCGGTGAGTGCGGGGAGGTTGGGGAAGGGACGCCCTCCACACTCACTGGCAGTGGGAAGCAGAGTGACGCGGCCCTAGCCTGCTCCACTCTGCCACCTCCCAGCTGCGGCGCTCCGCTTCCTGCCGCAGGTGAGTGCGAGTAGGTTGGGGAAAGGATGCCGCCCATACTCACCTGCAGCAGGAAGCGGAGTGCTGCGGCTGGGGAGCTGGCGGAGTGGAGAGGACTGGGGCTGGGCTGCTCCACTTCCGCCGCTGCTGGTGAGTGCCGGAAGGATCCCTTCCGCGAAGCCCCCTCCCCCGAGCCCCTCGGTTGGGGCTGGGGCGAGGGAAGCAGAGTGGGCTGCTCCTGGCCTCCCGCTAATCCCCTGGGCCACTCTGGGACTGCAGGCCCCCCAAAAGTGCCCTCCCACAGCTCCTGCCCCCAGACCCTGGGGGGGAGAGCCCCTGACCACCCCAGAGACCCTCTGTCCCTTATCAACCCCCCCGGCCTGGCCGGGCACCCTTAACACGCTGCTCAGAGCAGCGTGTCAGAGCTTTACCGCATTGTATGTGAACCCGTGTTATATCGCGTTATATCGAGGTAGAGGTGTAGTTGAAATTGAAATGTTCCACAGAGCGTTTTGTTTTTAACAAAACTTTATTTAGAAAAAAACTGAAACAAAGCATTTTGATGTTTTTATTTCAAAATGACTTTCATTAACAAAACTTTAAAAAAATTTATGATATTAAAATATAGTAAACCCTAATTTTAAAATAATATAAAATATGAAAAAATCAAATCAAAACAATGAGATTTTAACTAAATGAAACATTTCTGTTTACCTGACCAGATTATTTTTGGAAATTACATTTTGCAAGAGGTTTTTTTTGAATTTTTGGCATCGTTACTTTTTATTCTGAATCAGAATTATTTTTTTCCAAATATCAGAATTTCCCTTGGATCAGAAATTCTGATTTTTTTGAACAGTTCTAATATCGATTTTTTTTAATGGGAAATTTGCTTCGAATATTAAAGACTATATTAAAAACCATGTCTGGAAAAATGGATTTTCATATTATTGAACAAGTATTTGGAATGGGGTTCATTTCAGGAAAATGTATATATGACCAGATTTTCATAAGTGCTCAGCACTCATAATTGGAGCTCGACTTTTAAAAAAAGAGCTCTACTCCCATTTAAACACCTAAATAAGGTGACAAGTTTTTCAAACTTTTAGTACCCAACAGATTTGGTAGAGAAGAATGGAAGCTTTTGGGTGTTAAGTTCTTGTGAAAAATCAGACTTCTTGTCAAGCTCTCATTGAACCTTCTTATTCCTGTCAGATGGAACCTACTGTACTGATGGAATCTGACATACGGACAGAAAAGGATATCTGCAGTGACATTGAAGGGATCATTCAGCTAGATGGAATTGATGATGTTTTTCCTAAGGAGGAAATAGAAAGTACAAGAGATGTGGAAGAAAATGAATTTATTGGTATTATTGATGCAGAGGATCTGAAAGTGTTGGAGGAGGAGGAAGATGAAGAAGGTGACAGTATTTCAAATGCTGAATCCAGCGGGAGCAGTGATACCGAAGAGCCCCAAATAGACATAATTGAGGAGGTAATTACTCTGACTTGCTTTAAAATGTTTAAACTAATGTGCCTATCTGCATGTCTGGTTGCTTAGATCCAGAATATCCACTAGTAGATTGAGGCAGAATTCATGGTTAAGATGTGTTTTCAGAGCAGAATGTAATAGCTATGGGGTGGTTTGAGAGCTTCTTGGGCAGACCATAAAAATAGGAGGAGTTGCTGTGATATCTGTTGCTTATTGGATGAATTAACATGCTTTTAATTACAAAACTTGAGGCTAGGAGTGAAATTCTGGCCTCACTGAAATCAAAGGGACTCTTGCTATTCGTTTAAGGAGGGTCAGGATTTCATCCTGGGCCTCTATCCTGGGAAGCAGTGACTCTGGGAAAACATTTTGGGGTCATGGTGGATGATCATCTGAACATAAGTTCCCAGTGCAACGCTGTGGCCAAAAGGGCTAACTAATGTGGTCCTTGGATGTATAAATGGGAGAATATGGAATTGGAATGGGAATGGGAACTGGGATTGTTTAGTCTGCAGAAGAGAAGAATGAGGGGGGATTTGATAGCTGCTTTCAACTACCTGAAAGGGGGTTCCAAAGAGGATGGATCTAGACTGTTCTCAGTGGTAGAAGATGACAGAACAAGGAGTAATGGTCTCAAGTTGCAGAGGGGGAGGTTTAGGTTGGATATTAGGAAAAACTTTTTCACTAGTAGGGTGGTGAAGAACTGGAATGGGTTACCTAGGGAGGTAGTGGAATCTCCTTCCTTAGAGGTTTTTAAGGTCAGGCTTGACAAAGCCCTGGCTGGGATGATTTAGTTGGGTTTGGTCCTGCTTTGAGCAGGGGGTTGGACTAGATGACCTCCTGAGGTCCCTTCCAACCCTGAGATTCTATGATTCTATGATTCTATGAATATAGAGTTTTGGCACTAGTACGGCTGCTACGCTACTCTGATATCCATAATTAAAGTAGTATATTGATAAATTGGAGGGGTTTCAGCTAAGAGCCTCAAGAATTATTAGAGAATTGGAAAACATATCTTTATAGTAATAGATTCCTGGAGCTCAATCTGTTTAGCTTAACCAAGAAAAGTTTTAGGGATGACTTGATCAGTCTGTAAGTACTTATGTGGGAAACAAAATTTGATAATAGCCTTTCGGTTTAGTAGATGAGGCTATAACAAGATCCAGTGGCTGGAGATTAAATCTAGACAAATTCAGACTGGAAATAATAGTGAGGGTAATTAATCAGTGGAATAATTTAACAAGGGCTGTGGTGGATTTTCCATCACAAAATCTTTAAATCAAGACTGGATTTTTTTTTTTAAAAGATATACTCAAATTCAAATAGGAATTAATTCAGCACCATTCTATGGCCTGCGTTACACAGGATGTTGCACTAGATCAGGGGTTCTCAAACTTGGGGTCGGGACCCCTGAGGGGGTTATGAAGTTATTACATGGGGTGTCACAATCTGTCAGCCTCCACCTCAAACCACACTTTGCCTCCAACATTTATAATGGTGTTAAATATATTAAAAAGTGTTTTTAATTTATAACGGAGGTTGCACTCAGAGGCTTGCTGTGTGAAAGGGGTCACCAGTACAAAAGTTAGAGAAGCACTGCACTAAATGATCACAATGGTCTCTTCTGGCCTTAGAATCTATGAATCCTAGGTTTCCATTGCTTCTAAAACACTAAACAAGATTGGAAGGGGAATCAGGCAGTGCATGCTACAGGTTGTCTGTTTCCCAGGAGACCAAGGACAGCTGAGGAACACTTAGTCATAGAACAATTACATGTATTATATGATTTTTCTCCTTGAATCACCTTTCAGAGAGTCTTGCCTCATGACATATGGAAGTTGGTTTAGCATTCCAATTTCTGGGAGAGAAAGTGGAGTTAACTTTGTCAGCCTTGAGTGCTACTTGTAATTATAAATCTTAGTAATTTTTTTGGAGGGGGGAATATCAGTGTGAAAAAATGTCTTGTGTTTCATCAAGTATATTAGACTTTTTTAAAAGACAGTAAATAATGGTGTTTAAATGTGACCTTTATTCTCCAGGATCCTTTAAATTCCGGTGATGATGTCAGTGAGCAGGACACACCAGACTTGTTTGACACAGATAACGTTATAGTTTGTCAGTATGACAAGGTACAGTGTATAACCCTGTTCCTTTAAACAGTAATTTTAGCCCATCCATTTCTGGTAAGAATTATTTTTGGGGATGCGTGTGTGTGGAGAATGTCAATTGTTTCATCAGTATTTTAAATAATTTAATCATCTGTTGGTTGAAATGCACATAAAAAACAAAAGAATGTAAACTTATTTGCACTATTGTATGAAAATTCATCTACAGTTTTCCTGTAAAAGGAGAAACTTCTTACAAGGGCTGTCAAAGGAGAAGGATTTCAAATCTAACATCATAAAGTGCAAAATAACGTGTGTGTGTTGCCTTCCTGCTCTCTGTTCCTATTTTGTTTCCTGGTTCCTGCTGCCTGAACTCAGTGCTGCTGTTCCTATTTAAGGGTGCGCACGTGTAGTGCTGAGGGTGTGCAGCTATTCAGGGAAGGCTGCTACAGACCTGCTGTTTGGACTGTTATGGTTTTTGTTGAGATTGTTGCTGACCTAGCTCGTTCTTGGTTATTACAATTTTCATTGACAATTTACCGGTATGTTCTGCTTTGTGGTGTGGTGGTGGTTTTGCGTTTGTTTTTTGTGGTTTGGGATTGCTGTTCTGCAGTGCATCAGAGTGTAATGGGTCCCAGTCCTGCAGGCACATGCACATCCTTAAATTCAGTGAGATGAATAATTGCAGTGGCTTCAATAAAACTACTCATGAGTAAAGTTAAATATGGATTGAGTGAGCAGTAAGAAGGGAAGAGTATGCATCCTTATCTGGTAGTAAAATACTCCTAAAAGGGTTTTAAAAATATTTACCACAAATTCATCTTTTCAAATAAACAAAGCAAATAAGCAAAGTTCTTAATGAAGACAAATGGCCTGTCCTGTGTTACTGTTCACAGTAAAGTTCTTTCTGAGCTAGTTTAGAGGTCAAACAAACCCTTTAGAATTCAGGTGGCTGCTTTTTTGCTTTTGTGTACCTGGAACTCAAACTGGAAAACCAAACTTTGTTAGAATTACATCTTATCTTGAAATAATGGAAAGTTTCAGCTTCAACAAATTTTATTTTTGTCAAATATGTGGCTTTTGGAAATAGGGGCCTACGTTTTCCAAAGTGATTACTGATTTTAGGTGCCAAACTTGAAATGCCTTAAAGGAATCTGAGATTTAGAAAGTGATGAGCACTTGATCTCAGAAAATCGGGCCATTTAAGGTGTGCCAAGTTGGGCACCAAAATCACTAGTCACTTTTGAAAAATTTAGGTGGTCAGTTGTATAGACAGCTCATCTGAATCCGAACTACATTATTTGTATTGCAATACTATATTTCTCCCTATGATACTTAATACTATAAGTGCTGGAATTTTAAAATGTTCCTCTCTAAAATTAAGATTTTGTATGGATGAATAGAAAATTTGGTCTGAAATATATTTATATCAATGTGGAACTTGAAACCAGAGCTGCCGCGAAGGGATTTCATAACAGATGTGATTAGAATTTGAGAGCTATGGATTGGCATGAAAGTCTGAGTCTTTCTCCCCCCCCCCTTTTTTTTTTCTTTTTGTTTAATGCTATGAAATAATATGTTGGCTAGCTGGTATATTGGTTACTTTTCCTAGACAGACCAGTTTTACTGAAAAAATTTCTAATGGAGGGAGGAGTGATTGAAACCACGGTCTCTTTGGCCAAGAGGCAGAATATAATTATCTTGTAATTCTGTTCCTAATTATCTTTAGGGCTATTAAACATAGTGGGAGGATAGAAGTGGGATGACTGTCATTCTAACATGTTTTAGCTCTTTGGGAAAAAAAAAACAAAAAAAAACTTCTATCACAAATATCATAACCAGAAAATCAGGAGGCATTCTTTTTGTTTCCTAGTCTTGAAAATCAAATCAAGTTGAGAATCTGAGGAATCTGTAAAACCATTTAATTCCATGCCTTTCAAGATGAACTACAAAGATTTTTTGTTTCAGAGTAGCAGCCATGTTAGTCTGTAGCCGCAAAAAGAACAGGAGTACTTGCGGCACCTTAGAGACTAACAAATTTATTTGAGCATAAGCTTTCGTGGGCTACAGGATGTGTCCGATGAAGTGGGCTGTAGCCCACGAAAGCTTATGCTCAAAAAGATTTTTGTGTTGCACAGAACTTTTTTTATAGGTCCCATATTTTTACACCTACACGTATTTTAATACATTCATACCTGCTTTCTGTGGAACATTGTGCTTTTTAGCCATATTTTTGGTTGCTGTATTATTTTGTCCTTCTCCTACTATCCTACCATGTCCAGAACTGCATGCAAAATACAAAAATGCAATACACAGACATGGGTAGCTGCGCCCACAAGTCATGCAATCAAGGTGTCGATATTTGAAAATGTATCTCTCAATCTATTCTCTGGCATGTCAGACTTTCACAGTACTCCATATCTGAGCTCTGTTCAGAGAAGCAGTTTTTTATGTATTTAGTGCTAACAAAGTCCTTCAGCCCTACCCCCCTATCAGCTTTGTTTAATTCTCAGAAACCAGTCAGTTTCTGAAGATGTCCTAGTAACACACTTTTGGAGGCACTGATTTTAATTTTTTTTTAATCAGATTCATCGAAGTAAGAACAAATGGAAGTTCTATTTGAAAGATGGAGTAATGTGCTTCGGGGGTAAAGATTATGTGTTCGCAAAAGCCATTGGAGATGCAGAGTGGTAAATCCTCACTGGATAAGTGAGGTATAATTTATTTTATTACAAAATGTTATATAACCTTCAGTGAAGAGCTTCTGAACTTGCTATGTTTTGCAATTTAAAAAATGAAAATGAAACTGCATTTGTTGAATAAAATATATGAAATTGAAAATTAGTTTTGTTTGTAATAAATGAAAATTAAGACTGTTTTATGTTCACTGTTCTTCTGTTTGTTTTCTGATTTATATTGTTACCTTTTTACTAAAAAGTATAATCAGAATGAATAGCTTTAATTAACAACTAGTGTGTTTGATCTGTAAATGGAATAACAAGTAGCTACATTTATGTAACTTCAACTCCTTTTTTCTTGATAAGTTAAAATGCAATGATTTTTACAGTGTTAGACAACATAATTCTTAGTGATTTATGTTAAAAGAAATAAGATTTTGAATTCACTGTAATATCTGTGAATGTTTATTTTGTTAAAAGATGCTGATGTGTTTTAGCTATACCTTTCTCTCCCCCCCCCCCCTTTGCATATGATCCTTCTGGTGAAGTGTATCTCGTCTGCCTTTATTCTGAAGCTATCAGTGCAACTCAGAATATATGGATAGAGGACCCTTGAGTTAACAAGACTTCAGCATTGTTATCAGTTGTTGCATTTTCTTCAAATATGATATGTACCGAGGAGCAATAAATAGTCTCATTTAAAAAAAAGTACCTTATTTGTCATAGTGTGTACTAAACCATTTAACTTTGCTTCTGTACACACTCATTACATTCTGAATACACTAATAAACTCTGAGTGATATAAATTGACTGTGCCTAATAAAAAAGATACAATATCATCTCATACAGATTTCTAGTCATGAATTGTTCTTTTGGTGCTTCTTAAAAGTAAATAATGCTTTAATGGGAAACATATGCATGCCAAAAGGGAGTGGGGAGCTGGATGCACCAGCTCGGGAAGGTGAAATCATAGACTTGACAAGGGCCCAGTTGCATTGCTCAAAGCTTTTTCCTTTTTCACCTAGAAACAATGATTGAAAACCAATTTGCTACCCCTCTGGGTCTTGTATAGCCCTCCGCAGCTGAGGCGTATTCACAGCCAGATCAGTTCTCCTGCATGACAGTTGTGAAGAGCACCTTCCCTGACCCTGGGTCTCACCTGTCTGCTACTCTTGTAAGATGCCTGATATGTGACATCTGCAAAGCACGTGACTAGGAGCAGACTTGTGACCAATAACTACATCTCCCAGTGTTAAAGGACCATACAGGCTGCCTGGGGCATATGTATGTGTCTCAAAGCCCAGTATTCTCTTACACCACCCCACTGCACATTTGCCTTCTTGCTTGAGTTTATTGTATTTTTCTGGAACCTGGTGCTGGAACTGCTAAATCTTGTTGATCTGGATAATTTCCTTGTTCATGTGGATGATGATTCTTCCAAGCTGACTCAAGATCTCCTGATTACCATGGTACTATCTCATGCAGCTTTGGGCACAGCACTCACATGGCTAGCCATACTCTCTATCTTACTTTTGAGAGGAGACGGGTGAAGACTACGCCATCTTTGGGGGCAGACAGTAGGAAGCACTGCCTCCATCTGCTTCTTACTCCTTCTGCCTTCTCCAGACGAGCTGTCAGCAGTAGTGAGCAGGATCTGTTTAAAACAGAATGGTACTTCTGATTGCAAGAAGGGTGCATAACAGCCTAGTAAAAGGCCCCTCTCTTTCTCTCACATTTCTGCTGCCTCCTCATCCTGCTCTGAGCTTCTTCATGCTGACAGGAAATACCAGGGAGCATGGCAGGATCTCCACCCCTTTGGAAGAGATGCAGATAGCTCATTGGGGTGGGGTGTGCAGTGGTGCTGGGAGGAGGGGGAAGGTTGAAGGGTTGGAAGGAGAGACATGAGAGGAAAAATCCTAGCTAGAGAATGGAGAGAGCAAAACCTCAAACTCAAGAGATTTGAAGTCAGCTGAACTATTCCAGCTGCTGATGCATTTAATTTGTACTATGTCCCCTCAGGGGAGGTGGAAAATCATCACTTGGGGAATCTGCTTCTTCTGGTGGTCTGACAGGCCAACTCTTAGGCCTCACAGAATGTCCCACCTGTTTAATCTCAGCTTTATCCAGTGTAAGGAGGCTAGTGTCTTTTGCTGGCAAGTTTTAAGTTCTCTGTGAGACGTGAATTTTGTTGCATATTCCTAATTTGTGGTTATGGGAATTATGTTCTGTGATGGGATCAGACCAGATGGCTACAGGAGAGTGATCCTGCTAAAGGACCTCCCGCAGCCTAAGGGGAGGATCCACAAGGTCTGTGATCTCAATTAATTACGGGGAACAACTAAAGATATAATGGACAAGAGTGAGGTCACAGGGCTAAACGAAGGGAACCATGGGGAACGTAGAGAACCCTGGACAGTGCCCACTGCTCCTCGAAGGTGTCAAGGTAGTCAGCAGACACTGCCCAGAGGAACTCTCCCCAGATGCATGAGCGGACAGAGGATTGGAAATAAGCTCCGCAGTTGCAGGAAACCCTGGCAGCCAACCTCCTCTCTGGCCAAAATGGCCATCTACAAGACCAATGTGAGGAGGAGGTTGAATCATAGAATATCAGGGTTGGAAAGGACCTCAGGAGATCATCTAGTCCAAACCCCTTGACAAGGAGGTCCTGTGACTTTGTGGGCCCACGGATAGGGAATGCATAGATAAGGAGATGAGGGGAAAAATGCAGCCGAAAACGTAACAGGATATCTAAGAGGAGTCGGAATAGGGGATGCAACCTGGTGCACTCCAGATACAGGTGCACCAGGGTCTCCCTCATGCCGCAGAAGGGCTTGGTGGCCTTTAGCGAGGTGTCGTCTGTGGCCGGGCAGGTGGAAGAGTGTAGGGGCTCCCTGAAAGTGAGAGTGGGAGCAGCAGTCATGGGTAGGGGGGGGATGACAGTGTAAAGTTGCCCAGACTGAGGCCCGATGGCAGAGGGTCGTCCTCCCCCTGGGTGACTGAGGCCCTGGGTCTGACCCAATCTCCTTGAATATGGAGAAGTCACCCACTACCCCAGGGACTTCCCTGCTGGCACCCAAAGCAACACTTCCCTCGGAGGTTGCAGGGGCCAGAGGTGGCAACGGGGCTGGAGGGGCTCCATCAGAGCCCCCTCAAGGGGGGAGGGACTCCAGAAGAGGGGCAGTGCTGCCTCCCCTTGCTGCTACATGTTCCCTAGCTGGCTCTGGTGCATGGAACTCACTTGGGGGCAAGGCAGAAGGCTCAGCGTCTATGGCCTCCTTCTTGGTCTTAAGGGGGGCCTCTGCATCCTCCACATCAGATGGGAGGAGCTGAGCCCGAGCCTTCCACTTGCCCCACTTCCCCTGTACAAGGACCCAGCCCTCCATGGTGTTATCTGCGGGCTGGCTAGCAAGGGTTGGGCGGGGGGCAAAGGTGATGGCACGGAGACTCAGGGAGGTAGTGGTGGGGTGGCACAAGGGAGGGAAAACGCTTCCTGAGGCAGGCTCTCTCCCGTGCCTGGCAGTACCCCCGCCGCACCCTTCTCAACAGGCCCCACCAGACTGCATGCAGTGCAGGCAGCCCTCCTGCTCATCTCGGCACACTGGGGGATGTGCCCCCCAGGGCCCGAGCGGAAGCAGTGGTGGACTGGGAGGAGGGGGACAGGGTCGGCTTTAGCCAGTGCGGGGCCTGATTCTTGGGGCATGTACTCTCCTGGGGGCACTTAGGATTTCCGCGCTCTGGCGGTGGTAGCGGGGCCGCTGGGTTGCGGGGCTCCGGCCGTGGGAGTGGGGCAGCCGGGCTTGCCACTCTCGGGCTGGGGGACCGTGCCCGCAGGGTTGTGGGGCTCCGGCCGGGGGAGCGGGGTCCCGGGGCTCCGGCTGGGGGAGCAGGGTCCCGGGGCTCTGGCCGGGGGAGCGCGACTGCAGGGCTCCGGCCGGGGTAGCGGGGCTCGGGCCGGGAGAGCAGAGATGCGAGGTTGCCGGGCTCCAGCCTGGGGAGCGCGACCGCGGGGTAGCGGGGCCACGGGACTTGCTGCGCTCGGCTGGGGGAGCGGGACTGCGAGGTTGCAGGGTCCAGCTGGGAGAGCGGGGCTGCGGGGTTAAGAACATAAGAACGGCTGTACCGGGTCAGACCAAAGGTCCATCTAGCCCAGTATCTGTCTACCGACAGTGGCCAATGCCAGGTGCCCCAGAGGGAGTGAACCTAAGGCCTGGTCTACACTAGGACTTTAAATCGAATTTAGCAGCGTTAATTCGAATTAACCGCTCAACCGTCCACACCAGGAAGCCGTTTAATTCGACCTAGAGGGCTCTTTAGTTCGAATTCGGTACTCCACCCCGACGAGGGGAGTAGCGCTAAATTCGACATGGCTATCTCGAATTAGGCTAGGTGTGGATGCAAATCGAACTTACTAGCTCCGGGAGCTATCCCACAGTGCACCACTCTGTTGACGTTCTGGACAGCAGTCCAAGCTTGGATTCTCTGACCAGCCACACAGGAAACGACCCGGGAAAATTTGAATTCCTTTTCCTGTCTGGGCACTTTGAATCTGATGTCCTGGTTGGACATCGGGGCGAGCTCAGCAGCACCTGCAACGATGCAGAGCTCTCCAGCAGAGGAGTCCATGCAATCCCAGAATAGAAAGAGATCCCCAGCATGGACAGACCGTGAAGTCCTGGATCTGATCGCTGTGTGGGGCGATGAGTCTGTGCTTTCGGAGCTGCGCTCCAACAAACGGAATGCAAAGACCTACGAGAAGGTCTCCAAAGCCATGGCACTCAGAGGATACAGCCGGGATACAACGCAGTGCCGCGTGAAAATCAAGGACCTGAGACAAGGCTACCAAAAAGTCAGAGCGGCAAACGGACGCTCCGGAGCACAGCCCCAGACATGCCGCTTCTACGAGGCACTGCATGCCATTCTAGGTGGGTCTGCCACCACTGCCCCACCAGTGACCGTGGACTCTGAGTATGGGATAGTGTCGAGGGGCAGTTCCTCGGCGATGTTCGCCGATGGGGAAGATGAGGAAGGGTTTGTGGAGGACAACGCAGGCGACAGCGCTTACAATACCGCTTTCCCCGACAGCCAGGATCTCTTCATCACCCTCACAGAGATCCCCTACCAACCCTCCCCGGCCGTTAACCCGGACTCAGAATCAGGGGAAGGATCAGTCGGTAAGTGCTATAAACATGGAAACCTTTATTTTTTAAAAAACAGGAATAAAAAATATGTAAAAACTATATAAAAACTTTTCCTTAAAAAACTATATAAAGAGAAGGTCCACACATATAGGGATGGAACAGAAATCCTCCTGGGACACTTCCACGAAGCTCTCGGAGAGCAGCTCGAAAAGTCTCCGCAGGAGGTTCCTGGGAGAGGTGCCTTATTTGGTGCTCCGTGGAAGCACACTCTTCCGCGCCAGGCCATCCTAATGTACAGCGGAATCATTGCCTCCACCAGCCTTGCAGCGTACGGTCCTGGTCTGTGCAGGGATTCTAGCAGCATCCTCTCTCTCTCTCTCCGAGTGACCCGCCTCAGGGTAATCTCGTTCGGCGACTGCTGCATCTAATTAGGGCAATTAGTGTACTGTTACTATTGTGAATGCTTGACTTTTACTTTGCATAGCAATGACCTTCGTTTAACAGCCACGTGTTGGAGGCCGCAGAGGAAAAGCATACAGTGATCTTTCCCGGGCACAGCCGCGAGGGGCTGGAACAGGGTCAGACTTTATGCTTTCCAGATTGCCTTCAGCGGGAGGGCACAGCTATCCATTAACTGTTAAGCAGCCTATAGTGTAGTGCTTACCAGGCCTGGCTCCTACACGGATTCAGCTGTACCGCCCCGCTTGTCCGATCTCCTGTGCAAGACCGCAGCCAATGAAAGCGTATTCCGAAATCTCGAACTTGTCCTGAGAGCTCGTGAGACTAGGTGCCCTGTATGGTCTTGTTCACAGAAACTGACTAGACTGTGTTCAGTGTTCGCAAACATGTATCTTTTCAAGGAAATCACTTCCTTTTTCCCATCACACAGCTGCGGCTCTTTCACGAACTGCCCCGGCATCCCCCTCACAGAGGCTGGCGCAGATTAGGCGGCGAAAGAAAAAGACTAGGGACGACATGTTCTCTGAACTGATGGCTTGCTCCAGAGCCGAGGCGGCCGAGCAGAGACAGTGGAGGGAGACCCTATGTCAGCACCAGCGCTCACACAGCGAACGGGAGGACAGGTGGCGGCAGGAAGACCAGCAGGCGACTCAAACACTGCTTGGGCTAATGAGGGAGCAAACGGACACGCTCCGGCGCCTTGTAGATGTTCTGCAGGACCGCAGGCAGGAGCAGAGAGCCCCCCTGAACTGTATCTGCAACCGCCTTCCCCCGCCACAAAGTCCTGTCCCCCCCTCACCAAAAATCACAAGAAGGAGGGGCGCTAGGGGCCGTGAAAACTGTCACTCCACCCCAGCAGAGCGCTCATGTACCAAACAGCTCTCATTCCCTAAAGTATGAGAAGTGCTTCCCTTCCTGGATCACCCAGTCCCAAATCCAAGTTTCATCCCCCCACTGTGTAGTTGAGTATTAAAAGTAGTTTGTTGTTATTCACTGTTTCCGTCACGTTTTCCTTGTCAGAAGACTTTGTGTGAAGGGGGGGGAGGGGATTTTTAATTGCATAGGACAGCCTCCATTACCAGGGTACAGACTTGGGGGCAGGATCAACAGCAGGACACACACAGACTGCAGTCACTAGGCACTAGGGTCATTCTGGGAGGTGAATGCTGCCCCGGGTCAGTCTGTGAGGTGTATGCTGCCCCAGGGTCCTAGCGCCTGACATCCACAAATGGCAAGGCAGGCTGCCCTTACCATGCCCTTCCACCCTAGCCACGAGCCTCTCCGATGCCCTGAGCCCCAGCAAGAGCCCTCATCCACGGACACATACTCACCCTTCCCACACACCCCTCACCCCTTCCTACGCCCCAACCCCCAGCCCAGAGCCTGCATCCAAACTCCGTCCCAAAGACGGCACCCCTCACCTCTTCCTGCAAACCCACCCCTTCCTGCACACCCACCTGCAACCGTCCTCCCCCCAGAGACCGCTGTAGGAGCAGGAGCCTGTCATTCCTCTAGTGTAGAAGCGGTCTGGACATCAGTGCACACCGTACCCACCACAGTCCGCGTCCATGTTTCAACCCTTGAACAGGAATTCATAATTAAAGAAAACTTTATTAATAATCAGTGTTCCATTAAAGTTATTTTAAAACGTGTGTTGGAAGGGGGGAAACCTGGAGAACGGGGTATGTAACCGCAGATCGAAGTCAACAGTCACTGAAACAGGCTCAGGTTCAGCTTCTCTGTAAATCAACTGGAGAGTCATAGGTTACCCTGCTCTCCGAGGAACCTATCTTTCAAAGCCTCCCGGATGCACAGCACTTCCCGCTGGGATCTTCTATCGGCACGGCTGTCTGGCTGAGCGTAATCAGCAGCCAGGCGATTGGCCTCAACCTCCCATCCAGCCATAAAGGTCTCCCCCTTGCTCTCACAGAGATTGTGGAGCACACAGCAAGCAGCAATAACAACGGGGATATTTTTTTCGCTGAGGTCCGAGCGAGTCAGTAAGCTCCGCCATCTCCCCTTGAGACGTCCGAAAGCACACTCCACCACCATTCTGCACTTGCTCAGCCGGTAGTTGAAGAGTTCCTTCTCACTGTCCAAGGCACCTGTATAGGGCTTCATGAGCCAGGGCATTAGCGGGTAGGCTGGATCCCCGAGGATCACTGTAGGCATCTGCACATCCCCAACCGTTATTTTGTGGTCCGGGAAGAAACTACCTGCCTGGAGGCATTTAAACAGACCAGAGTTCCTGAAAATACGCGCGTCATGAACCTTGCCCGGCCACCCGACGTAGATGTTGGTAAAACGTCCCCTATGGTCCACCAGTGCTTGCAGCACCATAGAAAAGTAGCCCTTTCGGTTAATGTACTCGCTGGCCTGGTGGGCCGGTCCCAGGATAGGGATGTGAGTGCCATCTATAGCCCCACCGCAGTTTGGGAATCCCATCGCGCCGAAGCCATCTATGACGACCTGGACGTTTCCCAGGGTCACTACCTTTGAGAACAGTTGCTCAACGATTGCGTGGGCTACTTGAATCACAGCAAGCCCTACGGTAGATTTGCCCACGCCAAAGTGGTTCGCTACTGACCGGTAGCTGTCTGGCGTTGCAAGTTTCCAGAGGGCTATGGCCACTCGCTTCTGCACAGTCAGGGCTGCTCGCATCCGGGTGTCCTGGCGCTTAAGGGCAGGGGACAGCAAGTCACAGAGTTCAAGGAAAGTGCCCTTACGCATCCTGAAGTTTCGCAGCCACTGTGATTCATCCCAGACCTGCAGCACTATGCGGTCCCACCAGTCTGTGCTTGTTTCCCGGGCCCAGAATCGCCGTTCTACACCATGAACTTGACCCATTGCCACCATGATCTCCACTGCGCAGCGTACCCTGCTTTGTGAGAGGTCTGCGCCACTGTGTGACTTCCTGTTCTCACCGCGCTGCCGGAGCCTCCTCGCCCGATTTCTCAGCAGTTGACTGTGGAAGAGGTGGACGATAAGGTGCGAGGAGTTGACAACGGCCATAAGTGCAGCGATGATCGCAGCGGGCTCCATGCTCGCAGTGCTGTGGCGTCCGAGCTGTAACCGACCAGAGAAGGGCGCGAACAGATTTCCCGCCGGCGCTTTCAAGGAGAGAGGGCGGGAGTGACGGTTCAATGATGAGACCACCCTCGACACATTTTTTCCCCCAGCAGGCATTGGGGGCTCTACCCAGCATTCCACTGGGCAGCGGGGAGTGCGGGAACTGTGGGATAGCTTCCCACAGTGCACCACTTCCAAAGTCGACGCTGGCCCCATTACTGTGGACTCAGACAGTCGAATTAGTGTATTTAGTGTGGATACACAAATTCGACTTCATAAGGTCGATTCCACAAATTCGAATTAAGTAGATTCGAAATAGTCTTGTAGTGTAGATGTACCCTAACAGGCAATGATCAAGTGATCTCTCTCCTGCCATCCATCTCCATCCTCTGATGAACAGAGGCTAGGGACACCATTCTTACCCATCCTGGCTAATAGCCATTTATGGACTTAGCCACCATGAATTTATCCAGTTCCCTTTTAAACATTGTTATAGTCCTAGCCTTCACAACATCCTCAGGTAAGGAGTTCCACAAGTTGACTGTGCACTGCATGAAGAAGAACTTCCTTTTATTTGTTTTAAACCTGCTGCCTATTAATTTCATTTGGTGACCCCTAGTTCTTGTATTATGGGAATAAGTAAATAACTTTTCCTTATCCACTTTCTCCACATCACTCATGATTTTATATACCTCTATCATATCCCCCCTTAGTCTTCTCTTTTCCAAGCTGAAGAGTCCTAGCCTCTTTAATCTTTCCTCGTATGGGACCCTCTCCAAACCCCTAATCATTTTAGTTGCCCTTTTCTGAACCTTTTCTAGTGCTAGAATATCTTTTTTGAGGTGAGGAGACCACATCTGTACACAGTATTCGAGATGTGGGCTTACCATGGATTTATATAAGGGCAATAATATATTCTCAGTCTTATTCTCTATCCCCTTTTTAATGATTCCTAACATCCTGTTTGCTTTTTTGACTGCCTCTGCACACTGCGTGGACATCTTCAGAGAACTATCCACAATGACTCCAAGATCTTTTCCCTGACTCTTTGTAGCTAAATTAGCCCCCATCATATTGTATGTATAGTTGGGGTTATTTTTTCCAATGTGCATTACTTTACATTTATCCACATTAAATTTCATTTGCCATTTTGTTGCCCAGTCACTTAGTTTTGTGAGATCTTTTTGAAGTTCTTCACAATCTGCTTTGGTTGCAGGGTTCTGGCCGGGGGAGCGGGACCGCGGGGTTGCGGGGCTCCAGCCGGGAGAGCGGGATCGCGGGGCTCTGGCCGGGAGAGCGAGGCGACAGGGTTGCAGAGTTCTGCTGGGAGAGCGAGGCTGCGGGGTTCCGCTGGGAGAGCGGGATCGCGGGACTTGCCGCGCTCGGCTTGGGGAGCTGGACCACGGGGTTGAGGGGCTCCGGCCGAGGGAGCGGGACTGCAGGACTTGCCAATCTCGGCCGGGGGAGCACGACCGCAGGGTTGCGGGGCTCCCGCTGAGGGAGCGGGTCTGCGGGGTTGCGGGGCTCTAGCTGGGGTAGCAGGGCCTCCGGGCTCCAGCCGGGAGAGCGGGGCTACGGGGTTGCGGGGCTCTGGCTGGGACAGCGGGGCTATGGGGTTCTGGAGTTGCGGGGTTCCGGCCGGGAGAGCGGGGCTGTGGGGTTGCAGGGCTTTGGCCGGGGTAGCGGGGCTGCGGGACTTGCCGTGCTCGGCCGGGGGAGTGGGACCGCGGGATTGCGGGTCTCCGGCCGGGGGACTGAGACTGCGGGGTTGCGGGGCTCCGGCCGGGAGAGCGGAGCTACGGGGTTGCGGGGCTCTGGCCGGGACAGCGGGGCTATGGGGTTCTGGAGTTGCGGGGTTCCGGCCGGGAGAGCGGGGCTGCGGGGTTGCGGGACTTTGGCCGGGGTAGCGGGGCTGCGGGACTTGCCGTGCTCGGCCAGGGGAGTGGGATCGCGGGATTGCGGGTCTCCGGCCGGGGGACTGAGACCGCGGGGTTGCAGGGCTCCGGCCGGGAGAGCGGTGCTGCGGGGTTGCGGGGCTCCGGCCGGGGGAGCGAGACCGCGGGGTTGGGGGGCTCCGGCCGGGAGAGCAGGGCTATGGGGTTGCGGGGCTCTGGCCGGGACAGCGGGGCTATGGGGTTGCGGAGTTGCGGGGCTCCAGCCGGGAGAGCGGGACTGCGGGGTTGCAGGGCTCTGGCCAGTGTAGCGGGGCCGCGGGACTTGCCGCCCTCCAGCCTGGGGAGCGGGACCGCGGGGTTGCGGGGTTCCCGCCTGGGGAGCAGGGCCAAAAGGCAAAAGCTGACATTAACATTGTTTCAGTCTGTGTGTTACTTGACATCGTGTATTCATTGTCACCATAGAAGGGAAGAGCTCTGCATAGACGGAAATTTGCCTGGGCATCAGTAGAAAATGTTACGTAAAATTTGCTTTAAAAATTAAACCTGGCGCTTTGTCATCTTGTGTCATCATTTTTATATCTTAGCTTTCAGCTATTTAAGTGAACTCTAAAACTTTCATACTGACTGTTTACTATCAGACATTGTATCTCTCTAATCTCCTTCATAACCACCATTGACTTTTTTCCATTTTAATACTATCCCATAGTATCAGAGACAGTGAGAAAAATAGCAAATAAAGGTACATGACTATCTTTCTATCTCTATAGAGAATGATAGATATACATGCATCTGTCTCACAGAGAGAGATGTGATGTATTCCCTGCAGCCACGGCTGGCTTTAGGAAGTGTGGGGCCTAATTTGAACAGTTTCAACGGGCCCTCAGCAGGGATGAAAAAAAAAAAACATGTAAAAAAACATGTGGGGTTTGTACTCACTGGACAGTGCTCTGAGTCTTCGGCGGCACTTCGGCGACGGGTCCTTCACTCGCTCCAGGTCCTCGGCGGCACTGAAGGACCCGCTGTCGAAGACCCAGAGCGAGCGAAGAACCCATGACCGAAGTGCCACCGAAGACCCAGAGCACCGCTGGGTGAGTACAAATTAAAAAGGCTCCTCTAGCCAGGGAAGGGATTCTCACTGGGTGCGGGGCCCTCTTAGTCATGGGGCCCGATTCGGGGGAATTGGTGGAATAGGCCTAAAGCCAGCCCTGGAGGAGGAGGCGTACACCCTGGGGTTTGGGAGAGGGGCACCTGCAGAGCTGGTGGAGGGAGTAATGGGGAGGGATGCCATGGCCAGTGATGGGGCCGTAGCAGAGGGGGCAGCCCCTACCAAGGAGGGCTTAGCCTTCTTGACAGGGCCTTTGCCCTTCTTTTTCCCTGGTCCTTCCCGCTGGCTAGGGGCCTCGCACGGGAAACAGAGGGGGCAAGGGACGTGGCAGCAGTGGAGTCCACCCCTACACCCATCGCTGCCAGCATCCCAGCGGAGGCAGTGGCGGGTGGTTTGGCAGTGGGGACCACAAGGGATGATGGGGGGGGGCAGGTGGAGGAGGGGCAACAGGGTCTGCCTGAGGGGCCCGACCCATCTTGTCCCCAGCCATAATGAGCGGGGATGGAGGACAAATACAGGAGGGGGGTGGATAAAGGGGAACAAGTCAACTACTCCTCCCTGCTAGGTTGCAGGCAGAGGAGCAGGGTGCCAAAATGGGAGAGGCAGATGGGGGGCCTACAGAGGCAAGGATGGGGTGGGGGTCAGTCACCCACACAAGATGGGATTCTGACGACTCTAGCTGCACTAGGGGAGGGTGGCTATAATAGCATTTGGGGGGGCTGCAATGACACGGGTTCTACTGAAAGAAGGGAGGGGCACAAGCGCATGGGGGGGCATGGGCGCACAGAGCAGGGGGCTAATCAGGGCTGGAGTATTGCAGTGTGGGAGGGGACAAACAGGCTGAAGGTAGGACAGGGCAACCCAGGGGCTAGCATCAGGGGCTGGGGCGGAGCAGATGAGCAAACAAAACTGCAAGGGAAAAGGGTGGGGCAGGCAAACAAACTGAAGCTGCTGAGGGGCTGGGACAAAGAGCGGGAGCAAAAGGCTGCAAGGGGCAGGTGGCTCAGGTAATAAGGGGAAATGTGGTGCTCTGCTGGGGGGCGGGGCACGTCTGCTTGGAAAGTCTCTGTGCTGGCTGCTGTTACAAGCCCAAGCAGTGGAAACAGGGCGTGGCAAGCAAGGCAAGCAGCTGAGTCCCAGAGGCAGGAGCTGAGGCAGATGGTAAGTGGCCAGTGGGGGTGGGCACACATGGATGGACCAGGGGGCAGGCTCAGGAGCGGTGCCAGGGTTTTTGGCGCCCTAGGCGGGGGGTCCTTCCGCGCTCCCGGTCGTTGGTGGCAATTCTGCGGCAGGGGGTCCTTCCGCGCTCCCGGTCTTCGGGGCACTTCGGCGGCGGGTCCCAGAGCGAGTGAAGGACCCGCCGCAGAATTGCCGCCAAAGACCCAGAGCGCGGATGCACCCCCCGCCGTCGAATTGCCGCCAAGGGCGGCAAAATGCCGCCCCCCCCAAATCCTGGTGCCCTAGGCGACCATCTAGGTTGCCTAAATGGAAGTGCCGGCCCTGGGCAGGCTCCACACCACACCCACTACATCCCCACAGACACAGTCAAGACCCCCACCACAAGAGCACAGTTAGCAAGTTACTCAGTCCTTTGAAGGCCCCTTCCATAGTGGTCTGCAGAGTCCCTGCATGCTCCCCCAGCAGCAGAAGATCCTCTTCTTCCTCCTCCTCGAGGCTCCAGCAGCTCCCAGGCAGCAAACGCAGCAGCAGTGGCTCCAGCAGGCAGTCTGGTGGCCAGGCAGGAGGGACCATAAAGGAGCCTCTGCAGGGCCTGGAGGCAGAAGACGTGGACCTGAGTGCGCAGGCACTTCAGGCCCTGTCCTCTCTCCTCCAGGGGCAGGTAGAGGACCCCTGCAGAGACCCAGTGCAGTCCTGGCCAAAAGAACTCCAGAACCAGCCTCTGAATATTAGCCAGGAAACCCGGGGCCCGGACTACAGTGTTGAGCCAGTGTCAGAGCATGGACAGGACTAACTGATTGAGCACCAGTGCCCCTCCTCACAGGGAGAGGCACCGGAGTAGTCCCGTCCACCTCCGCAGCCACTCAGACCCGTCCACCTCCGCAGCCACTCAGTCCCGTCCACCTCCAATCCCAGCCAGTTCTCCAGTGGAGAAGGATGCATGGCAGAAAGGTAAAGGCCAAGATAGAGCAGCAGACCCACGCTCCACCGGATAGCTTGAAACGCGGGTGGAAGGGAGCTAGCCTGCCATCCATCCCCAACTACCAGGACAGAGCTCTTGACCCAGTTGACCTGGGCAGAGGAGGCTGCTGAGGAGATGGCTTGGCAAGCCGCAACCTGCACCAGGTCGCCTGGGTCCTGGACCACGAGGAGCACACGTTGTCAGCATATGCCAACAGGACCAATTGCAACTCAGGCTCATGGAGCACCAACCCCAGCACAAAGGAACGGCTTGATCGCCAGAGCATATAGCTGGCCTGACAGTGGACACCCCTGATGCACCCCATGCCCTAAGCTGATTGGTACACCCAAAGCGTACAGCACTTGGAGAAAACCCATGAACTGGGGTCTGAATGGAAGCTGAATGCCCGCAGAGTGCCCGGGAGATCTGTGGTCCAGCCTGTTGAATGCTTTCTCTTGATCCAGGGACAGAAGGGTGAACGACAGACCATCTCTACACCCGAGCTCCAAGAGATCCTGGACCAAGTACAGATTATCAAAGATGGTATGGTCCGAGATGGTATAGAGCTGGTCGGGGTGGACCACATCTGGCAGCACGGACTGTTATACCAATATAATAAAAACCAGCAGGATCTTATTAAGAGGGATAAGACAAAGATGCCACATTTATTGTAAATACCATAATAAAACAAAAGATAGCAAAAGACAAAAGCAAACAACGTTGTTTTACTACTTATTTCTATCACTACTTATTCCTTATGCACGCACACACACACACACACACACACTCTCTCTCTCTCTCTCTCTCTCTCTCTCTCTCTCTCATTCAGGTTCTGTATAGATGTTATAGTTACCAGCCTAGATGTTGCTCATGCCAAGTTACTGGCCAGGTATCTTGGTCATGAGGATGGAGCCGAGTCTGTGTCAGATGCATCTGATGCTCCTGGAGGCTGGCAGCAGAACCATAGACTCAAAGTCCTGAGTCTTTAGAGTCCAGTTTTATAGGAATTTATTCCTATGTCAGTTCATGAGAGTTGCTTCATTTTGCTGTTGCTAAATCAATCAGCAGGTGGCTGGCTCCATGTTATTAACATAAGAACATAAGAAAGGCCGTACCAGGTCAGACCAAAGGTCCATCTAGCCCAGTATCTGTCCACCGACAGTGGCCAATGCCAGGTGCCCCTGAGGGAGTGAACCTAACAGGCAATGATCAAGTGATCTCTCTCCTGCCATCCATCTCCATCCTCTGACGAACAGAGGCTAGGGACACCATTCTTACCCATCCTGGCTAATAGCCATTTATGGACTTAGCCACCATGAATTTATCCAGTCCCCTTTTAAACATTGTTATAGTCCTAGCCTTCACAACCTCCTCAGGTAAGGAGTTCCACAAGTTGACTGTGCGCTGCGTGAAGAAGAACTTCCTTTTATTTGTTTTAAACCTGCTGCCTATTAATTTCATTTGGTGACCCCTAGTTCTTGTATTATGGGAATAAGTAAATAACTTTTCCTTATCCACTTTCTCCACATCACTCATGATTTTATATACCTCTATCATGTCCCCCCTTAGTCTCCTCTTTTCCAAACTGAAGAGTCCTAGCCTCTTTAATCTTTCCTCGTATGGGACCCTCTCCAAACCCCTAATCATTTTAGTTGCCCTTTTCTGAACCTTTTCTAGTGCTAGAATATCTTTTTTGAGGTGAGGAGACCACATCTGTACACAGTATTCGAGATGTGGGCGTACCATGGATTTATATAAGGGCAATAATATATTCTCAGTCTTATTCTCTATCCCCTTTTTAATGATTCCTAACATCCTGTTTGCTTTTTTGACCGCCTCTGCACACTGCGTGGACATCTTCAGAGAACTATCCACAATGACTCCAAGATCTTTTCCCTGACTCTTTGTAGCTAAATTAGCCCCCATCGTGTTGTATGTATAGTTGGGGTTATTTTTTCCAATGTGCATTACTTTACATTTATCCACATTAAATTTCATTTGCCATTTTGTTGCCCAATCACTTAGTTTTGTGAGATCTTTTTGAAGTTCTTCACAATCTGCTTTGGTCTTAACTATCTTGAGTAGTTTAGTATCATCTGCAAACTTTGCCACCTCACTGTTTATTAGATGTTTTGTTTTTCCTTCTTTTGAGATGTGGTGGGTGGATTCCAGGTTGATCCCACTTGACACCTTCTTCAGCCGACACTGAATTCTTCAGGCTGGTACTCCCTAACCATTCATTCACATACATTCTCTATCTTAATCACATCTATTTCACTGTCTCTTTACTTTTTGGGGTGTTACCAATTTATGTGAGACTCCCTGTCTTTTAACAAGCAAAGATAAAGTGAGATGAAAACTTACAGAGGGTGGGGGGTCTCTATTTATACACTATAACAGCTACTGTTTTGGCTTACTTAGAGATAATTAATGTTTAACAAGTTTTATACAAAGTATTTCTTTGAGCTTAACAACTTTTATACCAAGTATCTCTTTGAGCAGGCTTCACACAGACACAGCTGGTGGCTTGCAGGTTAGAGGCTAAATGTTGGGAATCACAAATTTACTTCTAACATAAACCTTAAGTTATAAAGTATCAATTAACAATAAATCAATAAATCATCACAAATTTACTTCTAACATAAACCTTAAGTTATAAAGTATTAACTAACAATAAATCAATAAATCATTTCTCATATAAACCATGTTTAATATAAACCTTCTTTAATATCCCTACAGGACCCCAGCCACAGCACGATGGCCTTCACTACGACTTTATAGTCCGTGCAGAGGAGCGAGACGGGACGCCAATTCTGAAAGTTGCGGGTGGGTCCCCCTTCTTTGGAAGCAAGGTGAGCATGGCTTGCCTGCACAACAAGGGGAGGACCCCGCTCTCCAAGGACTCAGCCCAGATGGTGACAAGGTCCGGGATGAGGACGTCCCAGAACATGCGGTAGAACTCTATGGTCAGCCTACCCATACCCAGGGATTTATTCGTGGGTATGCGGCATGCTTCCAAGAGGTTGGCCAGAGTGAGAGGCAGCTCTAGCCAGTCCTGGTTGCCCGCGCTGACCGTGGGGAGTCCATCCCAGAGCGCTCTGCAAGCATCAGGATCGGTCAGATCCTGGGAGAAAAGGCTCGCGTAGAAGGCCCTGGCCCTCTGTGACATTATTGACATGAACTGGGACTGTATAGATCATTGTTGCAACCAAGGTCCTGTAGTGGCACCAAATCTTGTATAAAGGGGGGTCAAATAAGGTGTCTAAGACAAGGTTATGGTTTGCTGGTTATGATTATGCATGTATTATTTTTGTATTTAAAGTTATAAGTATTGGCTCTATACTGTCTGTATTTCAAACTTGTGCTGTGCTTCTGGGTGAGACCCCAGACAATCTGGCATCAGCACCGCCTAGCCTGCTTGATGGCCCACTAAGGACCATCAGCAATACAATTGACCCATTTGAAGGCAGATACACCTTGTGACTCAGCAAGGCATGCAGGGACAGTATGACAGCTCAGAGCTCCAGTATGAAACTGCAGAAAAACCTGAGAGTCTCTGGATTAAATTTAGAAGTATGAACAACAAGGGTAATGTTGTGGTGGGAGTCTGCTACAGACCACCGGTCCAGGGGGATGAGGTGGACGAGGCTTTCTTCCAGCAACTAACAGAAGTTGCTAGATCACAGGCCCTGGTTCTCATGGGTGACTTTAATCACCCCAATATCTGCTGGGAGAGCAATACAGCAGTGCACAGGCAATCCAGGAAGTTTCTGGAAAGTGTAGGGGACAATTTCCTGGTGCAAGTGCTGGAGGAACCAAGTAGGGGAAAAGCTCTTCTTGACCTGCTGCTCACAAACAGGGAAGAAATAGTAGAGGAAGCAATAGTGGATGGGAACCTGGGAAGCAGTGACCATGAGATGGACGAGTTCAGGATCCTGACACAAGGAAGAAAGGAGAGCAGTAGAACAGAGACCCTGGACTTCAGAAAAGCAGACTTTGACTCCCTCAGGGAACTGATGGGCAAGGTCCCCTGGGAGAATAACATGACGGGGAAAGGAGTCGAGGAAAGCTGGCTGTATTTTAAAGAAACCTTATTGAGGTTGCAGGAACAAACCATCCCGATGTGTAGGAAGAAAAGTAAATATGGCAGGCGACCAGCTTGGCTCAACAGTGAAATCCTTGCTCGTCTTAAACACAAAAAAACAGCTTATAAGAAGTGGAAGATTGGACAAATAACCAGGGAGGAGTATAAAAGTATTGCTCAGGCATGCAGGAGTGAAATTAGGAAGGCCAAATCACACTTGGAGTTGCAGCTAGCTGGAGATGTTAGGAGTAACAAGAAGGGTTTCTTCAGGTATGTTAGCAACAAGAAGAAAGTCAAGGAAAGTGACTTCCCCTTGTTGAATGAGGGAGGGAACCTAGTGACAGAGGATGTGGAGAAAACTAGTGTACTGAATGCTTTTTTTGCCTCTGTCTTCACAGACAAGGTCAGCTCCCAGACAGCTGCACTCTGCAGCACGGTATGGGGAGGAGGTGACCAGCTCTCTGTGGGGAAAGAAGTAGTTCGGGACTATTTAGAAAAGCTGGATGAGCACAAGTCCATGGGGCCGGATGCGCTGCATCCGAGGGTGCTAAAGGAGTTGGCCGATGAGATTGCAGAGCCATTGGCCACTATCTTTGAAAACTCATGGCGATCGGGGGAGGTCCCGGATGACTCGAAAAAGGCTAATGTAGTGCCCATCTTTAAAAAAGGGAAGAAGGAAGATCCAGGGAACTACAGGCCAGTCAGTCTCACCTCAGTCCCTGGAAAAATCATTGAACAGGTCCTCAAGGAATCAATTCTGAACCACTTAAAGGAGGGGAAAGTGATCAGGAACAGTCAGCATGGATTCACCAAGGGCAAGTCATGCCTGACTAATCTAATTGCCTTCTATGATGAGATAACCGGCTCTGTGGATGAGGGGAAAGCAGTGGATGTGCTATTTCTGGACTTTAGCAAAGCTTTTGATACAGTCTCCCACGGTATTCTTGCCAGCAAGTTAAAGAAGTCTGGGCTGGATGAATGGACGGTAAGGTGGATAGAAAACTGGCTAGATGGTCGGGCTCAACTGGTAGTGATCAATGGTTCCATGTCTAGTTGGCAGCCGGTATCAAGTGGAGTGCCCCAAGGGTCGGTGCTGGGGCCGGTTTTATTCAATATCTTCATTAACGATCTGGAGGATGGTGTGGACTGCACCCTTAGCAAGTTTGCAGATGACACTAAATTGGGAGGAGTGGTTGATAAGCTGGAGGGTAGGGATAGGATATAGAGGGACCTAGACAAATTAGAGGATTGGGCCAAAAGAAATATGATGAGGTTCAACAAGGACAAGTGCAGAGTCCTGCACTTAGGACGGAAGAATCCCATGCACTGCTACAGACTAGGGACCGAATGGCTGGGCAGCAGTTCTGCAGAAAAGGACCTAGGGGTTACGGTGGACGAAAAGCTGAATATGAGTCAACAGTGTGCCCTTGTTGCCAAGAAGGCTAATGGCATTTTGGGTTGTATAAGTAGGGGCCTTTCCAGCAGATCGAGGGATGTGATCATTCCCCTCTACTCAGCACTGGTGAGGCCTCATTTGGAGTACTGTGTCCAGTTTTGGGCCCCACACTACAAGAAGGTGTGGATAAATTGGAGAGAGTCCAGCGGAGGGCAACAAAAATGATTAGGGGGCTGGAGCACATGATTTATGAGGAGAGGCTGAGGGAACTGGGATTGTTTAGTCTGCAGAAGAGAAGAATGAGAGGGGATTTGATAGCTGCTTTCAACTACCTGAAAGGGGGTTCCAAAGAGGATGGATCTAGACTGTTCTCAGTGGTAGAAGATGATAGAACAAGGAGTAATGGTGTCAAGTTGCAGAGGGGGAGGTTTAGGTTGGATATTAGGAAAAACTTTTTCACTAGTAGGGCTGTGAAGAACTGGAATGGGTTACCTAGGGAGGTGGTGGAATCGCCTTCCTTAGAGGTTTTTAAGGTCAGGCTTGACAAAGCCCTGGCTGGGATGATTTAGTTGGGTTTGGTCCTGCTTTGAGCAGGAGGTTGGACTAGATGACCTCCTGAGGTCCCTTCCAACCCTGAGATTCTATGATTCTATGACATGCCTATGGACAGAACTCTAAGGTTTTTCTATGCCATATGCTGGATAGCTTGTCTTTGGGACAATGAAAGCAGGGACCACATGGTAAGAGACTATAAAAGGCTGCTGCAACTCCTCTATCAATCCTGCTTCTTGCCTCTGGAGGGACTTTGCTACAAATTGAAGGTCTGAACAAAGGACTGAATGAGCTATCCCAGATGTGGATGTACTCCAGAGATTTGATTTGAACCTGCAGTTTATTCCATCACTACTACAAACCTGAACCAAGAACTTTGCCATTACTGTACGTAATTGATTCCATTTAACCAACTTTAGCTCTCATCTATATCTTTTTTCCTTTTATGAATACGTCTTTAGATTTTAGATTCTAAAGGATTGGCAACAGTGTTATTTGTGGATAAGATCTGATTTGTATATTGACCTAGGTCTGGGGCTTGGTCCTTTGGGATTGGGAGAACCTTTTTCCTTTTACTGGGGTATTGGTTTTCATAACCATTCATCCCCGTAACGAGTGGTACTGGTGATGATACTGGGAAACTGGAGGGTCTAAGGGAATTGCTTGTGTGACTTATAGTTAGTCAGTGGGGTAAAACTGAAGTCTTCTATGTTTGGCTGGTTTGGTTTGCCTTGGTATGCAAAGGAATCCCAGCCTTGGGCTGTAACTGCCCTGCTTTAAGCAATTTGTCCTTAATTGACACTCTCAGAAGTGTCCCACCAAGGGCAGCATTGTTATACCCTCCCCCACGCATCTCCTCCTGACCTGTGAGGAGGGTGCCATCCTCTGCCAGAAGGCAGGTGAGGTGCTTCTTAGCCCCCTCCTCTTTTTCTCCAGGGCATAGAAGAAGCAGGAGCCGTGGTCCATCTTCCAAAGGAGGTGGATGAAGGATCGAACAAAGGCACCCTGGGTCCTGGAGCTCCTCCCGCTTCTCCCAGCATGCTCCATAGAGGGATGGATCCTTGGAGCTGGTGGCCAGATGCCTCTCCAGCTCTAAGACCCTGTTCCTACTGTTGTATTGCTGCATCCCTCCACCGGCTGGCGCCCTGGGTGTAGTCATGGCAGAAGAGCCGGGCATGCACCTTCCCCACATCCCACCATTGCCGAGCTGAGGGAAAGGTGTGCCTCTGCCCTTGCCAGGCCAGCCAGAACTCCCGGAAGGATGCCACGAAGCCTGCATCCTCCAGCAAGATGTTATTAAACTGCCAATAGGCTATTCCCAGCTTCTCTGCACTGAGAGAGGCCATCACCAGATGGTGATCTGAGAATGGGGCCGGTTGGATGCTGGAGGAGTGGGCCCGTGAAAGGTGACCTGGAGGTGCAAAAGGTGGCCGTGCACAGCCTCGGCAACCCCCAGCACCTGAAGCCGTAGGTTGGGTGAGAACAGGGTAGCCACTCCAGCCATACGAGCTGTGAGGTGGCTAAAATAGACCCTGTCCCCCACTCCAGCCACCAACTTGCTTTGGCAGCTGGATCTGCATGGGTCTCCTGCAGGAAAACCACAGAGTACCCCCTCTCCCAAAGGAAGGAGAGCACTGGCACCTGCGGAAACCCATCCTTCAGCCCTGGGTGTTTAGTGTAGCAAAGATGATGGGTGCCATATGGAGGGCTGGGGGGGACCCTCACTGGCAGGGATGCTCGTAGCCCCCATGGGGCCACGGAGCAAACTGTGACCAGCCCCATAGGTGAGCAGAGAGTCACGGAAGCTGTGGGCCCACTGGTAGGCCAAAGTGGCCTGCCTCCCGGTCCCTTTACCCTCCCCCAGAATGGCCCTCACAGCCCAGAGAATTTGATAAAAGTCACCCCAGAGCTGGAGAGCAAGCTGAACGGGCATCCTGGAGGAATTCCCAGAGCTCCTCTTGCAGCCTATCAGGGAGTGGGGTCACTGACCGCTGGCCGTCCTCCGGTGGGGCTCCTTCACATCCCCGTGGCATACCGAGACGGGCAGGCATGGGGTGGACCCCCGGTGTGGGGCCTGATGTGCCAGCACCACGCAGCCTGCCTCAGACCCCTGCTCAGTAGGGGGCAGCAGAGGGAAAATAGCAACCCCTAGGGCATCAGGACAGGGGAACATGAAGGCTACTCCCTGTGGGGTCATCCACCGGCAAGGGGAGCAAGACTTAGGATGGAAGAATCCCATTCACTGTTACAGACTAGGGACCGAATGGCTAGGCAGTAGTTCTGCAGAAAAGGACCTAGGGGTTACAGTGGACGAGAAGCTGGATATGAGTCAGCGGTGTGCCCTTGTTGCCAAGAAGGCTAACGGCATTTTGGGCTGTATAAGTAGGGGTATTGCCATCAGATTGAGGGATGTGATCATTCCCCTCTATTTGACATTGGTGAGGCCTCATCCGGAGTACTGTTCTGTTTTGGGCCCCACACTACAAGAAGGATGTGGAAAAATTGGAACGAGTCCAGCGGAGGGCAACAAAAATGATTAGGGGGCTGGAGCACATGACTTACGAGGAGAGGCTGAGGAAACTGGGATTATTTAGTTTGCAGAAGAGAAGAATGAGGGGGGATTTGATAGCTGCTTTCAACTACCTGAAAGGGGGTTCCAAAGAGGATGGATCTAGACTGTTCTCAGTGGTATCTGATGACAGAACAAGGAGTAATGGTCTCATGTTTCAGTGAGGGAGGTTTAGATTGGATATTAGGAAAAACTTTTTCAGTAGGAGGGTGGTGAAGTATTGTAATGGGTTACCTAGGGAGGTGATGGAATCTCCTTCCTTAGAGGTTTTTAAGGTCAGGCTTGACAAAGCCCTGGCTGGGATGATTTAGTTGGGGGTTGGTCCTGCTTTGAGCAGGGGGTTGGACTGGATGACCTCCTGAGGGTTCCTTCCAACCCTGATATTCTATGAACCCTTGGGGTGGCAGCAGCATGGGAGGTGGAGGGAAGGGAGACAGGATCAGCATTGGGGGTGGGGGCAGGGCAGGGATCTAGCTATTTTTGCGCCCAAGGCAAGAATATAAAATTGTGCCCTCCCCCCTCCATATAATACCATAGTAGTTACTTTGTAAAAAAAGAAAAATAGGTAAACAAGAATAATGATGATGATAGAACGTTTATTTATTTTAATCATAAGTTCCACATACAAAATCAACTAATGCATCATAATGCATGTAACATACTAGAACCCCTGCTGGCTCACTGCTTGCCTCTTTGCCCACCCACTGCTTGCCCACCCTGTAGGGATATTAAAGAAGGTACTAACAGTGATTCCCCCAAGTGACAGTGACCCCCCAGTTTCACCAAGTACAAAAATCTTTTAGTTCTTCTGTTAAAACTTGTAAGCTCCTGTCTGCAGAAAACATTGATTGTATCTGTCCTGTGAAAGATACTCTATTACTATGTAAAACTTACAAACAAGTTAATTGACTTTGTTCTTGATGTAAACACTATGCTAGCCTTAAGCTGTAATTGATACAATGTAAACAAACAGACCCCCACCCTCTGTGATTACAGGGCTGGGAGTCTCATATGAATTAACACACACCCGGAAAGTGGTGGAGACAGTAAATTAAAATATGGTTAAGATATGGAATGTATGTTGATGAATGCTTGATGCGCATGAATGGTTAGGGAGTTGCCAGCCTAGAAAGGGAGTATCCATCGGCCGAAGAATGTGTCAAGTGGACCACCAGACAACCCCCGGAGGGTAAACTGGGATCCACCCCATCACCTGAAAGGATAAGAAACACAAACGTTGAACAGTGTGAAGCCACCAGGAATGTGCCACTTTAGTCAATGTGGAGCCACCAGGAATGTGCCATCTGCTGATTGAGTCAGCAACAGCAGGATGAAACAGCTCCCATAGACTAACATAGGAATTAATTCCTATAAGAATGAGCTCTAAAGACTGAGGACTTTGAGTCTCTGGTTCTGCTGCCAGCCTCCAGGAGCATCAGGTACATCTGACACAGACTCGGCTCCATCCTCATGACCAAGATACCTGGCCAGTAACTTGGCATGAGCAACTTCTAGGCTGGTAACTATAACACCTATACAGAACCTGAATGAATGATTGTGTGTGTGTGTGTGTGTGTGTGTGTGTGTGTGTGTGTGTGTGTGTGTGTGTGTGTGTGTGTGTGTGTGTGTGTGTGTGTGTGTGTGTGTGTGTGTGTGTGTGTGTGTGTGTAAGGAATAAGTAGTAATAGGAATAAGTGGTTAAACAATGTTGTTTATTTTTATCTTTTGCCTTATTATTATATTTACAATAAATGTGGCATTATGCATTTTTGTATAAACTTTTATATGACTTTGTATTGAACCTTGGTAATATGTTATAGCCGGCTCCTGAGATAGTATAATTAAGGTAAAAGAAAAATGCCTTTTTGCTAGAAGTAGAATAAGATCTTCCCCCCTTTTTGTAATCAATTGCCCTGTTGAATGAATGAGGTGTGAATGAGACAGCTTCAACCCTTGGAGAGGGGCTGGGAGCCAGACCTAGGACAATCAAACTTGTCGAGTGGGCTGACTAGAGAAGAGCAGACATACTGACGGCCTAGGGGTTAGAAGCAAGCACCTTCCTTTGGGAACACCCTCTTTGCAGCACTAGGACAACCCCCAGCCCAGAGAAAAGCAGCAAAAAGGACCAACAGACACAGTCCCAGATTTTGAATCTTGGAGATTTGTCCCCTTCCAGCAACTTACTTGCCACTCGCCTCCTCACCCCCCTCCAAGTATCAGGGGCAGCAGGTTTGTAGAAATTTTGGTGGTGCCCAGAACGCTCAGAGCCCACCCACCCTGAACTCTGTCTCCCACCTGCCTAAGGCTCTGTGAGGGAGTTTGGGTGGGGGAAGGAGGTCTGGGGTGCAGGCCCTCGGTTGGGGCAGGGGATTGGGGTGTAGGACAGTTGAGAGGTTGAGCTCTGGGATGGAGTTTGGGTGCTGGTTGCAGGCTCCGGGCTGGGGCATAGGGTGGGGTGCAGAATGGGTGGAGGGGTGCAGGCTCTGGGAGGGAGTTTGGGGGCAGGAGAGAGTGTGTGGGTAGGGGGTGAGGGGTGCAGGCTCTGGGACAGAGTTTGGGTGCAGGAGAGAGTGTGGGGGAAGGAGGTAGGGTTACAGGCTCTGGGACAGAGTGCAGGCTCCGGGCTGGGGCATGGGGAGGGGTGCAGGATGCGTGGAGGGGTGCAGGCTCTGGAAGGGAGTGCGGAGGGCTGGGTGCAGGTTCTGGGACAGAGTTTGGGGGCCAGAGAGGGGGTGTTGACTCTGGGAGGAGGTGGTGGGTGCTGGGGGGGAGGGGACTGCCATCACATGTGGCTTCCTTCCTCCCCTTGCTGCCCCCTCACTGGGGGTGGGGGATGGGGCTGCCCCATGCCCAGTGTTTGCAGGAGTGGTAGTGGGGGAGGCAGATCACAGGGTCCAAACACTCACCGAAGCCCCAGGGGCTGCTCAGGTAAGTGAGGTCCACTGCAGATGATCCTGTCTCCCACTGGAAGCCCCCGCGGCATCTCCTCCAGGTGGGTGCTGGGGGAGGGGAGGGCTGAGAAGCACTTGTGTGCCTCCCCCACTTCCCCTCCCCCTCCTCCTTCTGATGTGCAGCAGCCGGCTGCCTCAGCCTCCTGCTGCGTCTGTTGCCATAGGCCAGGTGTCTCCAAACTTTATGAGGTGAGGGCCATATTAGATTTTTGAAGGGGCTTCATGGGCCAAAGTGACTGTGAAAGAAATTAAATATATGCAAAATCATTAAAAAACAACAGTACTCTACTGTGTCAGTGTTGCATTAAATTCTAAATCAGGTATAAAAGTTAATCGATGCAGGTACTGTGAAATCACACAAAATATTTGTCAATTCATTAAAAATCATTTCACATTTTTTTATTTTATTTCTAAAAACTCACATTTGTATCATACAAATACTGTTTGGTTCTATTAGTACAGTAGTTAAAATTTAACCATGATGAAATTGTTAATTTCCATTTTCTTTACTCCATTTATTGGAGATATAATTAAGCATCTGGCTTGTATTTTTACTCTAAGGCAGGGGTCTGTGCCTGCTTGGCTGCAGCACCAACTCTCCCCTAAGTTGGCTCCCCTTTTAGGGGGACACTGGCTCCCGGGGGCACTCACCCCTCTGCACAGCTCAGCTGAGCTACCCCTCCCTCACCAGCATGAGCTGCTGCCGGCGGCCCCTCCCCCCTGTGTGCTCTGCGTGCCTACTCAGCTGCAGCCTGCCTGTTTGCTTCCATTCCTGCTCAGCTGCAGCAATGACTCTCCCCTAAGTTGGCTCCCCTTTTGGGGGGACACTGGCTCCCAGAGGTACTCACCCTTCTGCACAGCTCAGCTGTGCTACTGCCCCGCGTGAGCTGCTGCCGGCGGCCCCTCCCCCTGTGTGCTCTGCGTGCCTACTCAGCTGTTCGCTTCTCCCCTGTTGGTTGGAGGGCCGGACAAATGGAAGCCCGGGCCGAAGTTTGGAGACCCCTGCCATAGGCAGCAGCAGCCGGGAGATCTGTGCACAGCTTTTGTTCCAGCAGGGATGCTCCGGGGCTTTTCTGTGCCCCTCAGCTTTGCGCGCCTGATGCAAGTGCCTTACTCACCTTGCCCTCGTTACAGCACTGATCAGCAGGGTAAAGGAGAGGAGTGGAATAGGGCTCATGAGCAGGGTCAGACCCAGGGCCTCGATCTCCTCGAATATGGAGAAGTCACCCACCGCCCCAGGGACCTCCCCGCCGGCACCTGAAGCGATGCTCGCCTCAGAGCTTGTAGTGGGCTCAGGTGGAAAGGAGGCAGGAGGGGCTCCATCACAGGCCCCCTCAAGGAGAGACTTTGGAGGAGAGGTAGTGCTGCTCCCCATTGCTGGCATGTCTTCCCCAGCCGGCTCTGGTGGATGGAACCCACTTGGGGGCAAGGCAAGAAGGCTCAGTGTCTATGGCTCCCTTCCTGGTCTTATGGGGAGGGGGGGCTCTGCATCCTCCACATCAGAAAAGAGGAGCTGCGCCCGAGCCTCCTGCTTGCCCCACTTCCCCTGTACAAGGACCCAGCCTTCCATGGTGTTATCTGTAGGCTGGCTAGCTGGGGTTGGGTCATGAGGGAAAGGCGATGGCAAGGGGAATTGGGGAGGTAGCAGTGAGGCAGCACAAGGGAGGAAAGACTCTTCCTGCAGCAGGCCCTCTCCCGTGCTCAGAGGTACCCCCGCTGCACCCTCCTCCACAGGTGGGACCATCCTGCTCATCTGGGTGCGCTGTGGGAGGTGCCCCTAGGTCCCAAGCGGGAGCAGTGGTGGGCTGGGGAGTAGGGAGAGCAGCTCTGGAGTAGCTGGAGCAGCAGCAGTGAGAGCCCAGGGCCTACCAGCACCACAACCACCAGCAGCAGCCCCCTTCCTCTCTCCCTCCACTCCAGAGGGCTACAGGAGAGTGATTGAAGATAGAGACAGAAGCTCCAGATTAAGCAGGTCCCTTTTCCCTAGGTAAGATAACAGGGGCAGTTCCAGAACAATCAGGAATTTACTAGCTCCAATTAAAGCTGGCAGCTTAATTAGGATACCTGGAGCCAATTAGGAATCTACTAGAACCAATTAAGGCTGACAGGCTAATCAGGGCACCTGGTTCAAAAAAAAAGACCTCTGTTCAGTTGGTCTGATGTGTGCAAGGTGCTGGGAGCAAGAGGGCATGCTTCTGGAAGACTGAGGAGTACAAGCATTATCAGGCATCAGGAGAAAGGTCCTGTGGTAAGGATAAAGAAGGTGCTGGAGGGAGACCATGGGGAAATAGCCCAGGGTGTTGTACCTGTCATGCAGCTGGTTCAGGAGATGTTGCAGACAGCTGCTATCCACAGGGCCCTGGACTGGAACCCAGAGTAGAGGGTGGGCCTGGGTTCCTCCCGAACTCCCCATTTGACACAGGAGGAGTTGACCTAGACTAAGAGTCATATCAGAGGGGAAGGTCTAATTTGGAGAAGGGATCTGGTCTGTCCCCGACCCACTAGGTGGGACAACAGAGACTGTGGGGTTTGTTCTCCTCCCTTTTCCCATGCTGGCCAGTGATGAGGTTAGCTGAGTGAATGGCAGGTTGAGTAACTAGTGAAAGTGGCCAAATTGAAGGCTGCCATGAATCTCTGAGGCAAGCAAATCCACCAGAAAGTGCAGGACTCACCAAAGCAGAGGAGGAACTTTGTCACAGTTCCCAAAGAAATTTTTAAAAATACACATTTGGGGAAGCTATGCAGGGGTGGGTTAAACTTCTTAGTCTTGTCAAGTTCAGTACATTCAGATGGATGTACTGATCTGAGTAGTTCTGACCTTATTCTGCTGACATTTCAATATGGAAGTTGTAATGGCATACATGAGCATATGTAATGGAAAGATGAGAACATTACCCTGTTCTGTAATGTGCTTACATCCATACACACACACAGAGGTTAGCACAAAATTGATAAAACTCTGAGTTCAGAAACAATAAGCAATAGAATTGGGAAAGCAAAACTATGGTTGAGAAAGCATTTGCATTATAAGCCACTGTTTTCAGCCTCCAGTAATTTTAATGGGATAGGTGTGCGACAGCCTTTAAGATGATGTTTTGTGCATTACTGTGAGCTCAAATATTTTTTTTTTTAAATTTACCTCTCAACCTAGTTAAATGTTTTTCAGATACTTATTCTCAGCTTCATAAATCTGCTTCTCATTAAAACTTCATATTTGCCATGAGCTGTCAGTCCTATAAAGAGGATATAGTTTGGATAAAAATGCATGAGAGATGTAAACCTTTGTGTGCCAAGATACAAACCTACTACTAACTAATAAAGATTTGAAGACACCTCCTGTATGGATAGGTGTTTTAGGGTGGCTTGCCCCTTTTAAGAGCAAGAAGGCCTGGGGCTAGCCCAGTCTGTTCAGTTAGCCCCATCTAGTCTTAATTTGCCACATTCCAGCCTGAGATGGTGGAAATAAGGAGGGCCAGTGCGATGCTGGCAAGCCAGATGGCAGCTCTTGCTCAGTCTGCAGACATAACATAAGAACTAACAAATTCATTGCTCAAGATCAGACCAGGTCACCTGTATGTTAGTTTTGCTAAAAACAGGTATCGGTCTTATGAGAATTTTTTAATATTTAGACTCTGAAATGCTTGTAAATTGCAGCAGGCATTAATCCCACTTGCAATGTCTGCATTCCATGCTATAAGAAAATATGTAAATTTTGCTTTATAACTTTGAAAATGTTTGCTCTGAGCATGTGAACTCAGGCACAGGAATTGCCCCTCCTCCACTGCCCATCCAAAAGGACTGTCGAAACCAGATGGGCAATCAAGGAACATAACAATACAAAGGATTAGTTAATGGTGCTATTGCATCCATGGAGGAGTAGTATAGAAGGCTTTGAATGGCTGTCGATTAATCGCAGTTAACTCACACGATTAACTGAAAAAATTAATCATGATTAATCACCATTTTAATTGCACTGTTAAAGAATAGAATATCAATTGAAATTTATTAAATATTTTTGGATGTTTTTCTATATTTGCAAATATTTTGTTTTAAATTACAACACAAAGTGTACAGTGCTCACTTTATATTATTTTTATTTCAAATATTTGCACAGTAAAAATGATAGACAAAAATACTATTTTTCAATTCTCCTAATACAAGTACTGTAGTGCAATCTCTTTATTGTGAAAGTGCAATTTACAAATATAGATTTTTTTTGTTACATAATTTCACTCAAAAATAAAACAATGTAAAACTTTAGAGTCTACAATTTCATTCAGTCCTACTTCTTGTTCAGCCAATCCCTAAGACAAATATGTTTGCTTACATTTATGGGAGCTGATACTACCTGGAAGTGAGAACAGGTGTTCGCCTGGAAATTTTGTAGCTGGCATTGCAAGGTATTGCCAGATATGGTAAACATTTGTATGCCCCTTCATGCTTCTCTCACCATTCCAGAGGACATGCTTCCATGCTGATGATGCTTGTTAAAAAAAAATGTGTTAATTAAATTTGTGACTGAATTCCTTGGGGGAGGATTGTGTGTGTCCTGCTCTGTTTTTTCTGTATTCATGTTATAGCAGTCCCAGATAATGACCCAACACATGTTGTTCATTTTAAGAACACTTTCACCACAGATTTGACAAAACGCAAAGAAGATTCCAATGTGAGATTTCTAAAGATAGCTGAAGAACTTGACCCAAGGTTTAAGAATCTGAAATGCCTGAGGGAGACGAGGTGTGGAGCATGCTTTCAGAAGTCCTATAAGAGTAACACTCTGATGCGGAAACTACTCAAACCACCGAAAAAGCCTTCTGCTGGTAGCATCTGACTCAAGACAATTAAAATGAACATGCGTCAGTTCACACTGCTTTGGATCATTATCAAGCAGAACTTGTCATCAGCATGAACGCACATCTCCTGGAATGGTGGGAGAAGTATGAAGGGACATATGAATTTTTAGTGCATCTGGCACACAAATATGCAAATGCATTTTTCTCACTTTCAGGTGACATTGTAAACAAGAAGCGGGCAGAATTATCTCCTGCAAATTTAAACAAACTAGTTTGTCTGAGTGATTGGCTGAACAAGAAGTAGGACTGAATGGACTTGTAGGCTCTATAGTTTTACATTGTTTTGTTTTTGAGTGCAGTTATTTTTTGTTACATAATTCTACATTTGTATGTTCAACTTTCATGATAAAGAGATTGCACTACAGTACTTATATTAGGTGAATTGAAAAATACTATTGTTTTTACAATGCAAATATTTGTAATAAAAATAAATAACAAGTGAACACTGTACCCTTCGTATTCTATGTTTTAATCGAAATCAATATATTTGAAAATGTAGAAAACATCTAAAAATATTTAAATGGTGCCGTATTGTTCTTTAACAGCACAATAAATCATGCTATTAATCATGATTAATTTTTTTAATCACTTGACAGCCCTAAAAATAGTTGGTGTGAGAGAGTTCATACAGCCAAAAAGATGAAAAATATCAGGGCTAGAGACACCAAACTGAAGCCAGAAATCCTCAGGGATTACCCTGGGTCTGCCCTGACAGTTACTTTGAACTGACAGATCACGACAATTCCATAAATAACTTATTCCTTTTCCCTAGTTAATAAAGCTTTAGATAATTTTATTACAGGATTGGCTACAAGTATTGGCTTTGGTGTAAGATCTAGGGTACCAGTTGATGTGAGGTAAGTGACTGGCCTCTTGGGACTGGAGGCAACCTGAATCTGGTATGATTTTTGATGTGTATGACCATTTATTAATAAGTCCAGTTTGTCTGGGTGGCAAGATAGGCTAGAGGGGCTAAGAGGACTGTCTGTAGACTCCATGGTAAGATTGTTACCATTATCCAGGAATTCACATTTCTTACTGGCTTAGTGCAATCTAATTATAGAACATACCACCAGTTTGGTGTGTCTGCCCTGTTTTTGACAACCTGCCCTTAGGTAGGCACTCATGGGCGTGAGCCACTCCAGACAGTGTGACAGTCAGGTGTTAGTCTGGTGAAAATCTGGATCTCATAATAAAAAAAAGGCTTAAGGGAACACAGTCAAGTCTCCTCCCCAGGGCTGAGTCTCCTCTCTCTTTACGTAGTCCTCCCTGACCCTTTCATAGCTGGGGCCACTTAATCATAACTAAGCCACCCAATCAGGACCAGTTGGGGGATAACTGCCACATTGCCAGACCCTTGGCCATAATTTTCCTATGGAATTCATTTTAAAACTAGGTCTCACAAACCCATCTCTATTGCTGAGTAAACAGGGGCTTGGGGATAGAATTGTCCCAACAGCTACCCCAGGCCACAGAATGGCACAATAGCATCAAAGCTTGAAGGAACTTCTGCTCTTGCTGTCTGAATCCTCCACCATATCTAAAAAAATGACTTGTGGCTTTATGTAGTTGCAAATCACCAGGCTACCTCTACAAAAACCATATTACAGCAGTGCCCTTAGTGCCCTTGAAGACCTGTGTGTAGCACAGAGGAGATGTGGACTTTCTGCATGGACTGTTCAAATTCCTTCATTGATTCTGCTGTGGGTAGGCTTTACTTCTAAATAGGTTTTTTCCCCTTGTACAGGCCAAGAAGCTGCATAGTGTTTTGTCACTAACGTTCTTGTAGACAAGTAGAAAAAACTCAGGTATTTGAATAAGATAATTACAATTAACATTTTCAACCAGCATTGTCTTAACTCAGGGTTTTTGTATAGAGAGAATTGTTCCTTATCAAAATGTATATAGAATCAAAAAATTACCATTCACATCACAGGCTGGAGTAGCCAGACTAGTATGTGTTTGGTATCTGAGCAGTTTGCTGTCTTAATGTTTTTGATCTCTTATCTTCACAGTTTTGCAAGCATCATATTTCGTGTATAGATGTGATGGGGAGAGATCTATAGTAGCAGTTCTATCCATAATTCATACCAGCACATATGCTTGTTTCTCTTATCTCCACTGTAGATACTTTTAATAGCATTGAAGATACTTCAGTAGGTGAGTGTCTAAATCTTTACAGCACACAAAAGGAAAGTTTACCAAGAAGTAGTGAGTTAGAATAACAAGTGTAATTTAGATGAGAAATTTAGCATTAATCTTGACTCTTTTTAAGAGTTCCTGTTTTATTTACACTCTCATTTCATGTACAGAAGAACTCCTGTACATTATTTTAACCAGCAATCATTTTCTGAAAATGACCCAATTTACAGTAGGTAAAAAATGAATGATTCACACACTTCTAATACTTGTACACAACTATTTAGATTACAATTTTTTGGAGGATAATACTGAAACCAGCCATTATCCATTTCTAACTGAGTTCTCCTACATTTAGAATTCTCTGGTAGCCCACAAGTATCCAGCAGGCAATAAGTGTAAGTGTCCTCAAGTATCTTTGAGCAGGGAGTTGGACTAGATGACCTCCTGAGATCTCTTCCAACCTTAATATTCTGTGGTTCTATGATTCTATGAATGTTGCATTTTACACTGCACTTCAACAGGAAAAGAGCTTATACATATAAATAATCAGTTAGTTATAGAGTCCCAGATCCAGACTGGTTTTGGCATGTACCAGGTCTTTTGCTGATTTAATGAACTCCCCTGGCTAAGGCATATTCAAGCATGGCACTTCCAGTTTGAATTTGAAAAAAAGAATTGGCTCTTGATTCCCAGGCACTCAACACAGCCAAGATTGTTCCAGTTCTGAGTTTCTTCAGTTCCTTTAATAGCTTCAATCTGTCTAGAGTCTTCCAGTTCCTCTCAGCACCAAACCCAGGAGCTTTATGCTCTGTACACAGAGAGATACACCAGCTGGCAATTCTGACTGGTTGCTAAACAATGATCTTTCAACTCTCTCTCACTTTATGCTATTGCTTTCATCCTCAATGTGTTTATGAATGCAGCTATGCTTGTTTATGCAAACCTAGCCCAAGCTATGATAGGGTTAGACAACTATAAGAGTATTAATTGCAAATAACAATCTTAAACCAAAATTCAATTAAAAAATTATATTATCATTAACCCAAAGCAAAAATAATAAGCAGTGCCATCCACTAGAACTGAGAGATGTACCTTAGAATCAGGGCTTTAGCTTTGTTATAATGCCAAAGGTATGATAGTCAAGGTCTGAACTGAGGAGGAAAAAAAAATAGAGTTTATATTTTATTTAAATAAAATACCCTTTCTGTCTTCTGTCAACCCTATTATATGTCTTGATTACCAAAAAGAATTGTTTGTCTGTGGTTGCAATATGTTGTTATGGAGTCAATGGGATTAGTTTTTCAAATGATGTAAATCATTATGGCTCCAGTGACTTCAAGAGAGCTACACATTACATCAGGTGTGGATCTGGCCAGTATGTCTTAGAAGTTTTGACTGTCATATACTAAAACTGATGCAAGAATAGAAAACATCAGTTGCATTTCCAAATAAAAAAGCAATGTAAGGGGATCCACTATACACATTTTCTGCTGTGCACTATACATTGGTAGGTTTAGAGCTTGAACTACTTGCATTTATTTGATACAAAGCCACAAACACTGGTCCCTGTGCGCAGCCTATGTAAATGGGCTTTCAGGGGCTTGGACAGACTGCAGATCCTTGGGCTGCAGTAGCAGCTTCTGTGCACCCCTTTCTACATGTAGGAGTGTGAGCTTGGCTAGCAGAACCACTAACCATGCCCCCAGCCATAGAGGCCTCTGTATGCTAGGCCAATGGATCTTTCTCCGAGCTTAGCTCTGAGAATGCAGGGCAACAGACCCCCCCCCCCCCAATGTGTTTTCTGCCTCCCCATCTTCCCTTTCAGGGGATGTGCACTGGCTGCGGCTTGTCACTCAGGGTAGAGAACTTGGCCTACAAGATGCTACTAAGAATGCACAGGTCTACTGTGGCACTACGCCCCATATTCTTCATAGAGATATTATTGTGATATGATTATGGCATAACTATGGTGTATTTTATACAAATAGACCATGTGAGATACCATTGAAAAGGTTATGATTGATTATCCTATTTGTATGTATGTATCATTTTGGTATCTGAATTTAGGAATATTGTCTATGTATCTATTACAAATGTGTTTATACCTGGGGAATGCTCACTAGGCAGAATGCAATCAGTCTAGATGGCTGGCTGGGAAGGGCCATTAGGGAGAATAATAGTTTTTAGAAGAAGCTAATCTCCCAGTAGGGAGCCTTCCTGGGGAGCTTTCCTGAGGACACTACAATCAGTCTCCAAGTCATGGCTGGTGTAACTCTACAGGGACATGTGACCAAGTCACTTGGTACTGGACTCCATCTTGGAATACCAGTGTTTTTCCACTGACCCGGCATGGGAACCAAGCTTGGAGACAAAGAGTGCCTGCCATATGCAAAAGCTATTTAAGGCAGGAGAGTGACGCTCTGAAAGACCCAAGGAACAAGGACTGAACTGGGGGTGGAGGGTGGGGAGAAGGGTTGGACCCAGGCTAGAGGGATTTCTAGCCAGTGTAAGGAATACCTGGGTTTTTTAAGCTACAGGTAACTGGCTTAAATCATTTAAAGTGAGAATTTGCTACTCATATCCAATCTCTTTAGTATAGTATAGCTTAGATTGCATTTTTGTTTATTTGCTAGGTAACCTGCTTTAATCTGTAAAAGCAGCAAAGAGTCCTGTGGCACCTTATAGACTAACAGACGTTTGGAGCATGAGCTTTCGTGCCATGACATGCATCCGACGAAGTGGGTATTCACCCACGAAAGCTCATGCTCCAAACGTCTGTTAGTCTATAAGGTGCCACAGGACTCTGCTGCTTTTACAGATCCAGACTAACATGATACTGCTTTAATCTGTTTGCTAGCACTTCTAATCACTTACAATCTATCTTTTGTAGTTAATGCATTTGTTTTTTGCTTTATCACAAACCACTGTGTGGAAATCATAACTTGGGGAGAAAGCTGTTGCATATCTTCCTCCACATTGAAGGAGCAGATGAATTTAATGAGCTTAAGCTGTACAGTTCTCTGTGCAGCAGAAGATGGTATACTTTTAGGTTTACCCTCCAGAGGAGAGTTTGTGCCTGAGAAGCTGAGAAGTGGCCTAGCTGTATAGCCTTCCCATGCAGGGGCTGGTCAGAAAGCCTGTCTGCATGTTACTATAGCTGGGTGTGTCCCCACCTGTGTGCTGGTGAACATATGAGACTAGGAGCATGTCTGCAGTTTGTCACAACATTACAGGGTGAGTGGAGCCCAAACTGGTGGGCCAGGGGGCTCAGTGGTACCCTAGTTGGTGGAATCCCAGGGAGAATCCATCACATCTACATTCCCAACTTTTGTCGTCTGCACTGGCAGCTGTTTAAGGCAACTGAGCAGGGCAAAGCTGACAGGGTGTTGGCATGGATGGTATGAATTTACTACAGGGACAAAAGAATACTCAAGCTTTGCCTAATTTAGGAACAGATCTTCTTAACGAATGGCAAGTAGAGTACTATTGTAAAATATAGTTACTGAAAAGACACTACTCTGCTTAGTAAGTTGGAAACAGAACAGGATTGTGAGTTAAAGCAGCAGTTCAAGATCATAAGTTATCTGGCTCCAAACTGGGTAGGTAATGGCCACTCTGCTGCCAGGAGCAGCCTCCACAGCTTAAATGCAATTCTCTCATTCTTCCCACACTCACATATAAAATACATATTTATAATCTGAAAATGCCTGTCTAAATGGCACTGTTCGGTTTCACAACTATTGTGTGTCAAATGATTTCCAGATCAAATATACTCAGTATATGGGGTTTTTTTAAAGTAACTCCCAGCCCTGCAAACTTAACCTGTGATTGAAAGTCCAGCTGGGTGCTGCCCTCCTATGTTATCACTAGTAAAAAGTTTCTGCAGGTTAAATTTTGTCCTCACTGACATCTGTACAAGCTTGTTGCTTCCAACTGGTATAAATAGGTGTAACTGGCTCTATAACTGGAACATTCTGGTGATGAAGCACAAAAAGCCATAAAATTCAGCTCCCTTTCTCTTAGCCCTGCAGTATCAATACAACTAATAGAATTCAAAACTTTTTTGTCAGCAAAGTCAGCGGATAGGACTTTAAATATCCCTGGGAAGCAGATGTGAGGAGGAAGGTGCTGTTTTTAGTCATAGTTCTGAGTAGAATTGCACATTAACTTGAAGAGCACCTTGGAAATGCACTAAATTATGGCAAAATTGCAACTCTGCCCACTGGACCCATAAAGAAGAAGAATTTAATCAAATAACCACTGTGACATTACAGCCTATATGATTTTATAAAAATATGCTAATGAGTGAATATAATGTAACTGGAATATGCTTCATGCAAAAGGTCTCTTGTAAAGTATCATTACAAAGCTTATAATCTACTGAGTGTGGTCATCCTATTTGTATAAAGGTATCACTCTTGTATCTGAAACTAGAAATATGAAATATAACTCTGAGGGTCTATTGTAATTATGCAAAGTGTGGGCAATTAATGGTGGTTTGGAATCTTAATGGCTCCCATAAACAGGACAATTGACTGGATGGCTCTGTTTGCAGGCAAGCCTTCCTGTGAGTCAGACTGGGAGGAATGAAGGCTTGGGGTCTTACAGTGACATGTGATCATGTCACGTGAACTGGAATCCATCTTTAACCTGGTGCTTTTCCAGTGTGCTGGGGTGGAAACCCAAAGGGACAAAGGATTTTGGCGTTATGCAAAAGACATATACAGGTGTGGAACAGAACAAAGAGAGAGAGGAACCATCATGAAGAATCCCCTAGCTACCATCTGAGCTGGAACAAGAGCTGTACCAGGGGAAAGAATTGTGCTCAGGCCTGGAAGGTGTCCAGTCTGAGGAAAAAACTTACTGAAGCATCTCTAAGGGTGAGATTATCTGTATTCAGTTGGATTAGACATAGATTTGTGTGTTTTATTTTATTTTGCTTGGTGACTTACTTTGTTCTGTCTGTTACTACTTGGAACCACTTAATTCCTACTTTCTGTATTTAATAAAATCACTTTTTACTTATTAACTCAGAGTATGTATTAATACCTGGGGGAGCAAACAGCTGTGCATCTCTAACAGTGTTATAGAGGGCGAACAATTTATGAGTTTACCCTGCATAAGCTTTATACAGGGTAAAACAGATTTATTTGGGTTTAGACTCCATTGGGAGTTGGACATCTGGGTGTTAAAGACAAGCACACTTCTGTTAGCTGCTTTCAGGTAAACCTGCAGTTTTGGGGCAAGTAATTCAGACCCTGGGTCTTTGTTGGAGCAGACGGGAGTGTCTGGCTCAGCAAGACAGGGTGCTGGAGTCCTGAGCTGGCAGGGAAAGCAGGAGCAGAGGTAGTCTTGGCACATCAGTTGGCAGATCCCAGGGGAGTTTCTGTGATCCAACCTGTCACAACCACTTTTTGTTTCTATCATTACTACTGTAAATAATGGAAACATAATTCTGAATCTCAGAACAATTGTCTTGAATAAGAATTATAGTATATACTTATTATTTGTACATACAATAACATAAATGAACACCTAAATCACTAGGTTTGATGGTATAAGTATAATTTATCATATGGTGATAAGTTTACTGATACTACAGTTTAACTTTAAATCATAGAATATCAGAGTTGGAAGGTCATCTAGTCCAACCCCTTGCTCAAAGCAGGACTAATCCCCAGACAGATTTTTTTGCCCCAGGTCCCTAAATGGCCCCCTTGAGAATTGAACTGACAACCCTTGATTTAGCAAGCTAATGCTCAAACCATTGAGCTAGCCAGGGGTGAAAGTAACTTATAGGACTTACTAGTACTGCTGGAGTCCTGAGGGGGGGTGTGGCCTCTCAAGATTTAAAGGCCCTGGGGCACCAGCTGTGGCTGGGAGACCCAGGGCCTTTAAATCAACCAGGGCCTCCCAGCTGCAGAGGTAGCTGGGAGGCCCCCCAGAGCTCAGGGGCAAATTAAAGGGCCCGGGGCTCCGGCTGCCATGGGGAACCCTGAGCTTTGCGGGGCTGGGGCAGGTATTTAAAGGGTCAAGAGCTCCTGCCGCTGAAGGGAGCTCCAAGCCCTTTAAATCCTGGCCCCAGCCCGGCCACCGGAGCCGCGGCCGGGATTCAAAGGGCTCTGGGCTGCCCGCAGCGGCTGGGAGCTCTGAGCCCTTTAAATCTCAGCTGCGGTGGGGGGTTTAAAGGGCACTGGGCTGACTGCCGCTGCGGCAGCCCAGAGCCCTTTAAATCCGGCCCCAGCCTGGCCGCCGGAGCTGCAGGCAGGGGGTTTAAAGGGCTCTGGGCTGATTGCAGCTGCGACAGCCAAGAGCCCTTTAAATCCAGCCCCAGCTGGCCGCCAGAGCCGCGGGTGGGGGGTTTAAAGGGCTCTGGGCTGCCAGCTGCAGCGGGGAGCCCAGAGCCCTTTAAATCTCCGCATCGAAAGCTGGTGCAGTCCGGCACGGTGTACTGGCTCTTGCCTGTACGCTGTACTGGTTTACTTTCACCTCTGGAGCTATCCCTCCCCCCAAAAAAGTCATTAAATCCCACCCCCTGCCTTCCTTAGCAGTACTGATTTTTGCCCCAGAGTCCTAAGTGGCCCTCTCAAGGATTGAGCTCATAACCCTGGGTTTAGGAGGCCAATGCTCAAACCACTGAGCTATCTACCTTCCCTTTATAGTCTTGTCATGTACAGCTGGATATTGGTAATTTAAAATTGCCAAATGAAGCAGTGCTTGCGAGGTTTTATTTTGGCCAGTGGATGAGATGGTGTTTTTACAGTTGGATGTATAAGCAGAGAAACAGTTCACTCTTCAAAGCTCTGCTTGACTCCTACAGCAACCAAGCTTGCTCAGGAGTAGAAAGAAATCCCTTCAAAAAGCTTTTGTGAAAATTGGGTACAGGAATGGGTTAATGTAGGAGTTGACTGGATAAAACAAAACAAGCAAAATCCTGGGAGTTTGTCACTGTGATGAGAGGTACTTTAAAGGCAAAAAATTAGATAGGTACCATGCAAGTAAAATCTGTGAAGATCAATATTGCCATTCTCTTTGCAATCTTGGTATCTTTGTTTGTAGCCACCAGTTCTGGATTTTGAACTGCTTTATGAATTTTAATATAGCAAGCACAAATGATGATAAAGACAACATTTAACACTAAGACAATCGATAAGTAGGCTTGGGAATGAGACATTTCATTATCCATGGGTAAACAAATACTGATCTTCATGTAACTGCTGACTCCTAAACAGGGCCGGCTTTAGGCCTATTCCACCAATTCCCCTGAATTGGGCCCCGCGCCTAAGTGAGAATCCCTTCCTTGGCTAGAGGAGTCTTTTTAATTTTTAGTCACCTGGTGGCGCTCTGGGTCTTTGGTGGCACTTCGGTGGTGGGTCCTTCGCTTGCTCTGGGTCTTCGGTGGCAAGTCCTTCAGTGCTGCCGAGGACCTGGAGCGAGTGATGGACCCGTCGCCGAAGTCCCGCCGAAGACTCAGAGCACTGTCCAGTGAGTACAAACCCCACATGGTTTTTTTACATGGTTTTTTTTTTTTTAGTCATCCCTGCTGGAGGCCCGTCAAAACTGTTCGAATTGGGCCCCGCACTTCCTAAAGCCAGCTGTGGCTACAGGGAATACGTCACATCTCTCTATGTGAGACAGATGCATGTATATCTATCATTCTCTATAGAGATATGTAACCCCTCTGCCAGGCTGAATTGATAGCAGCAAGTTCAATACATAGGGGTCCCTTCCCCACAACGTAATGCAAACCAGCTCGAGCCCCCACCCAGTGACCTGGGAAAATCTTACACACACCCCTGGGCGCCTCAAGGAGGCAATACTTCCCCTCTCGCAAGCACAGACTCTTGGTATAACAGAAAAGGTTTAATTACATAAGATAAACAACAAGCATTAAATTGGAAAAATACCTCAACTAGAGTTCACAGGTCAAACTGTGAGCAAAGACCCACCCCAGCAAATTGGGCTGTGTCCTTCTCTCTGGGCCCTGGAGTTCAGCAACCCCCAAATCACCCACAATCCAAAAGTCTCTGTCCTGGGTCAGTGCAGCCCCAGAGTTCAAGAGTCCCTCTGCAGAGGTCCCCCTCCCAGCCTGGGTAGAAAGGGGCACCTTACGTGGTTCGGGGCCAACTGCCCTGCCTCTTTGTGGGGTTCTGCTTCCACTAGTCGTCCCCACAAACAGCTCAGCTCCGCTGGCTCTGTGGGCTGCTCCGCTCTGCCAGCTGCTCTGGTCCACCAGCTGTCCTGTGATCTGCTCCGGCCGTCCTCGCGAGCTGCTTGGCTCCACTCACCCAGGGCTGCACAAACTGCTCCATTCCACTCTGCCAGCTGCTCTGCTCCACAGTATTGCATCAGGCTCCCCCACTCATTGGCACAGTACTCAGTGCTCTCAGCTCAGCAAGTCCAGCTCTTCAGTGATTTCAGCTCTTAGTGATTCCAGCTCATAGTAGGGGAGCCCCAGTGCCAGTGAATTCAGCTCAGTAACCTGTATCTAGATTCTTAAGGGAATCAAAAATTAACTCTGACATTCCACAGTGGAGAGAGACATAGGTAGAACTGGTGCTTCTGGCTCACACAAGGCGCTTATAGCACCAAGTACAAATATCTGTTCCCAGCCTCTCTCCTTTCAATGGGTTCTGGAACCCATGTCCCTTGTCTAGCAAGTGCTATTTAGTTGATAATGAAACCCTCTATCATAAGACAGTTTTGTAGTTCCTCATTTACTTAATCAGGGTGACAACATTTTATTCCTCCTGCCCCAATAACAATGAAATTGGGGGTCCCACAGCTGTGAAAATAACCATCCCATGCTGCTTTGCGGTATGCTAAGTGGGGTGGGAGTGCCAAATGCAAATAACTGAAATACCAATGCAAACACTTGAAACTTCTTTCCGCACTCCCCATAATTTACCACCAGATGTCAGGGTGGGGCTCATCCTGACTCTGCTTACATCCTCCCCACAGCCGAGAATTTGTCGTCCCGATAAATCACATTCCCTACTGTACCAACTTACTGGCCCCCTTCAAACAGCCTCAGATAGCCCACTTTAGCTTCCACAAGCCTGTGTGCTAAATGTATTGGCTCCTCACTAGTCACCCCAGGTGCATCATAAGTTAACCGTTTCACTGGTCTTATTACCCTGTCTCGCCTATTGAGAATCTCTGTTGCTGTGGCAGGGGGGACATCCTCTTGAGTAACGGATGGAGAGGTTTCCTGTGAGGTCTCCTTGGATACTGCCATAGGCCCCTGCATTTCTAGTTCTAACAGTGGAGGGTCGATGGTGCTCAGGACATCCTCCACCTGTATGTCTCCACTGTTCAATAACCTGGGCGTGACATCACATGGGGGTCCCACCAGTGGCTCAGGGGTATCAGGAATAGGCCTAAATACTTCTGCCATGGGGTTTAGGGTGGAAGAGGAGGTGCTCTCTTTTGATTCAGCTGATCGAGACTGAAGTCTTGTCTTCATCCCAGGATACACCCTGGTTGTGTCTTCCTCCTCAGACTCACTCTCAGATGTGCTGAGTAGGGGTTAGTTAGCTGCAGGGGGACGGCTGTCCACGTTGGAAGGTGGCTTTGGTACAGCACCTTCGTTCTGCCCAGTTGCCCTGTTGTGGCCCATCTCATAAGGGCTGCCCACCAATTCCCCCACAGGGAGCAAAAGGTTTCTATGCACAGTCTTTGTCTGCCCTGGACCCTCTTCAGGTTTGATCTTGTAGACCGGCAGATCTCCTAGCTTTTCCATCACCAAGTAAGGTATTGCCTTCCATCTGTCAGCTATCTTGTGTTTGCCAGCAATACCCAAATTTCGCAGCAGGACTCTGTCCCCTGGCTGGAGCTCTTGCAGACGTACCCTAGCATCATATCGATGTTTGTTGCGGTCTGCATTCTTCCGAGCTGCAGATGCTGCTAAGTGATAAGCATCCTGCAGCTTTTCTCGTAGTTGGGATACATATTGCTGATGAGTTTCATAGCTATCTCCATCCTCAGATACACCAAAGCACAGGTCTATGGGTAATCTTGGTTCTCGCCCAAACATCAAGAGATATGGGGTGAATCCCGTAGCGTCGTTCTTTGTGGCATTGTAGGCGTGCACCAGAAATGCAACATGTTGGCTCCAGGCTGCTTTCTGTTCTGGCCGCAAAGTCCCCAACATATCTAATAGGGTTCGGTTGAACCTCTCTGGCTGAGGATCACCCTGCGGGTGATAAGGCGTTGTCCTCGACTTTTTGATTCCTGCTATCCTTAACACCTCCTTTAGAAGGTGACTTTCAAAGTCCCGCCCCTGATCCGAGTGTATCCGGGCTGGGAATCCATAAACTGAGAAATATTTTTCCCACAGTACTCGAGCGACAGTAGTGGCCTTCTGATCACGTGTGGGATATGCCTGCGCATATCACGTATAATGGTCGGTCATGACTAGAATGTTCCCAATATTCCTCTTGTCTACTTCTAAGGACAAGAAATCAATGCATACCAGCTCAAGAGGTTTGTTGCTGGTGATGTTTTTCAGGTATGCAGCCCTTGTGGGCAGAGTTTTCCTTTGGACACATCGAGAGCAGGTTTCACATTTTCTGCGAACATCTTCAGCCATCCGGGGCCAATAGAACCTACTGAGAATAAGTTCCAGGGTCCTCTCCATTCCTAAATGTCCAAAGTCATCATGCAGGGCCCTCATAGCCAGGGCTCTGTACTCTTTCGGCAGCACTAGTTGGGTCCGTTGTTTTTGTAAAGGATCTGTGGTCACACGGTGTAGCACTCCCTGAATCAGTTTTAGTTTGGTCCATTCTCTCAATAGCAGCTTACCTTCTGGGTTGGGCGTGTCATAAATAAACAGATCAGGGTTAAGGTCTCTTTTCCCTGGAAAGGGTTAACAAGCTCAGTAACCTGAGAAACACCTGACCAGAGGACCAATCAAGGGACAGGGGAATTTCAAATCTCTGTGGAGGGAAGCCTTTGTCTGTGTTCTTTGTTAGAGAGCTCTCTTTGGATCTAAGAGAGGACAGTCATGTCTCCAAGTTCTCCTGGAGTAGTTTCTACTATTTAATAGTGAGTATTAATTAAAAAGGCGAATTAGTCTTTTAAGTTGTTTTCTACATTTGCAATTGTGTGTTTGCTAAAGGAAATTCTTTATTCCTGTTTGCTGTTACTTTGCTTTCACTGAGAAAGAAAGGGGGAGGGGGGATTCTCTCCAGAGATTGATAAGTTTAGACCCTGTATGGTTCTATCTTGGATTACAGAGACAAGTTACTTTCTTTTTATTCTTTAATAAATTCTTTTCTTTTCTTTGGACTTGGTTAATTCCTTCTCTTGTGGAAATTCAGGGGAAGGGGAGGGGGGAAGAGAGAGTTCCTCCTGGGTTTGATTCAAGCAGTTTGAATCAGGTATCTCTTTCCAGGACTAGGGAAGGGGATGGGGAGGTAAGTCCCTCTTTGTGTTGAGTCAAGGATTTGACTCGGTGTATATCTCTCCCCGGAGTGGCTAGGAGAGAGGGAGGGGGGAAGTGGGCTGCTTCCCTGTGTGTAGAGATTCAGGGACATTGAATCTGTGTTCCCCAGGGAAAGTTGGGGGACAGGCAGTGTGTCAGACACTTTAACCTGACTGGTGGCAGCGAGAACCAGACCTAAACTAGGATTTTAGTTTAGAGGGAAACTAAGGCAGGTCCCCACATTGGAACCCAATAGTTCCAAGTGGGGGTGAGACCTATGACAGGGCGGGAGAACCGCAGCCGGGCTTCGCCCCTCCCTTTTGGCAAGTAGTGTATCACGGATGTCAGTATCTTGCAGCTGGGCTTCCTGCCAGTCAGCCGCATTGAGCATGGGCAAGGGAGATTGGTCCAATGCAATATAGTTCACTGAAGCAGAAGGCACGCATTCAGGGGGCAGGCCCAAAGCTTCAGCAACACATCCATGAAGGCTCTCATGGGCCTCCGGCTCTCTGCGACTCACGCTGCAAATAGCTCTCACTCCATCTGTGGGTATCACAGCAACTTCAGGTGTCTGCGGATGTCTGGACAATGCATCTGCATCTACATTGCTTCTCCTGGATCGTTATTGAATGCTGAACTCATAGCTAGCCAAGGCGGCCACCCATCTCTGCCCTGTAGCATCCAACTTAGCACTTGTTAACACATAAGTCAGTGGGTTGTTGTCTGTCCACTCCTGGAACTGTGCACCATACAAGTAGTCTCGAAATTTCTCAGTGATGGCCCATTTCAAAGCCAAGAACTCCAGCTTGTGGATGGGATATCGAGTTTCACTGTCAGACAGTCCTCGGCTGGCAAAGGCTACAGGTTTGTGGTTGCCTTCCACTTCCTGATACAGTACTGCTCCCAGACCCTCCAAACTGGCATCAGTATGCAGGATAAACGGTTTGCTTGGATCAGCAAAGACTAGAATGGGAGCATGAGTTAGGCGAGTAATGATTTCCCGAAAAGCCCTCTCACATCTCTCATCCCACCGTGGCCCAAATGGTTCGAAGGGGCCATAGTGTCTCTGCACAGGAGGCTTTGGAGGCCTCCTCTTATTCTGGGTCTTAGATTTGTACTTGTTGCACTGGTATCCCCTCGTAAGATCATTCAGAGGTTTTACAATTGTGGCATAGTTCTTCACAAATCTGCGGTAGTAGCCACTAAATCCAAGAAAGGTCTTGAGTTCTCTGTAGTTAGTGGGACGTGGCCAGGTAGTGAGTGCTTCTATTTTATCGGGATCATACTAACACCCTCTTGGGACATGATGTGACCGACATATTTTACTGAGGTTTGGCAGAACTGGCATTTGTCAATTGAAAGCTTCAAACCATATGCCTCCAACCTATCGAGCACTTTAAGAAGTCTTTCTTCATGTTCCTCCAAGGTTCTTCCAAACACAATCAGGTCGTCCAAGTAAACTAACACTTGCAGTAAATTCATGTCTCCCACAACTTTCTCCATAAGTCGTTGAAATGTGGCAGGGGCCCCAGAAATCCCTTGCGGCCTGCGTTCAAACTGGTAGAACCCTAACGGGCAGATGAAGGCTGTCTTCTCCTTATCCTCTTCTCCCAGAGGGATCTGGTAGTATCCACTCCGAAGATCCAACACAGAGAACCACTGGCTACCCAGCAAACAGTCCAAGGCATCTTGTACTCGAGGCATGGTGTATTGATCAACTGTAGTGCGCCTGTTTAGGGTGCGATAGTCAATACACATCCGGATTTTTCCACTCTTTTTACGAACGACCACAATGGGTGAAGCATAGGGGCTTCGGGACTCTGTAATGATACCAGCCGCGATCAGCTCTTGAAGGTGATGCCGTACGTCTTCCATCTCAGAGAGGGCAATCCTCCTAGACCTCTCCCTGAAGGGTCGGGGATCTTGTAGCCTGATGTGGTGTTCCACTCCTTTGGCACATCCCACGTCCCACTCATGTAGTGAGAACACCTTGGATCTCTCACAAAGCTTTTTCCTCAGGCGATCTTTCCACTCCTCAGACAGTGGTGAGTCCCCGAAGTCAAACTTTGCAGGATCTATCATTGGAACTTCAGCTTCACACTGGGGTCTCACAATGCTTTCAGGCTCAAAGATGTCTGCAATCTTCTGCCCTGGTTTTACAAACACATCATGGCGTGTTTCATTAACAACCAGTATAGTCACCTCCTCCTGGGCTTCAGCAGGTAGGGTTATGACTCCGCTGAGAACCAGCACTCCTTCTGGGAGCCCTCCCTCGGTTGGCTGCTCTGCCACAGCTAATGTTCCCTTACTGCCTTTTAGGCAGGTACTCCTGACAATCACCTCCTTTTCTGACATTGCAGGCACCACCAAAGGGACCGGCCCGCATACCTCAGTGCTCCCACTGGCAAATCAGGCATCACTTTTCTTGTGTCCTCAATTTTTCTGTAGGCCATGGCACAGTGTGTATGTATCACTAAGGTATTCAGATATTGGTCTCCTGCTTGCTGTCTGCAGTAATTGGCAAGTATCCTAAAGAGGCTGGAGTTGGTCCCTATTAGCACAGACACATCAGAGGCTCCTTTGGGGCCAGGGCATATTAAAGCAGCAGTGTCCACCTCCTGTCTGACCCCAGCAATCTCTTCTGGGAATTCCAGGTGTACTATGACATAGCCCTGATAGGGGTATTCATCCATGCTGAGGCCACACAGACCAAGTCCTATCAGGGACTGTATAGGCAGATGCCCAAGCATCTGCTGGTAGAAAGACTGGAATATGATGGTCACCTGGGATCCTGTGTCAAGCACTGCTCTACATTCTGTTCCTTCAACCTTTACATTGACCTCCGCTTGGGGTCCTATCAATCCTGGTGGGATTCGGGCTGCATGGTTCCTTCCAGGGGAGCCTCCACATCCTGCAGGCCTAGGCGGCTCCCTTCCCAGGCCCTGGGACCGTTTCCCGACTTTCCCCAGGTGGTCCTCAGCTTTTGATATACCAGCATGGGATTCTCTGCATTCTGACACCTTGCAGCAATGTGCCCACCCTGGCCACACCGGTAGCAGAAGAAGGATTGTCTTTTCCCTTGCTGACGGGGTGGTGCAGAGGTTCTAAATGTAGTCCTCTGGACCGTGGTAACAGAGGGTTCCTTGCACCTTGAAGTCTTTGCTATATCAAAGGTATTCTCTAGTTCAGTCACTTTCTGTGTCAGGGCCTGCACTTGCTGGATAAGTTCCTCTTGAGGATTTACCATTAGTGCCTTGGGTGTCCTCATGGATGTTGTGCCAGTTGCCTGGTGTTGCTGCACCTCCCAAACCTCGCCAGCTGTCTGCCTCTCTTCTTCCTCTCGGACCTCTTTTATTAGGCAAGAGTAACTTGGTGGATTATCTTGCCGTTCCCTTAATCGAAGGTGGAGAAGGATTGGGTTCTGATACTGAATTCCTCTCACAATCTGAGCCAATCTAGTCCGGTCCATTTGCTCGACTGCTACTGCTCCCCTCATGATGGCTCTCTGTAATAATTTCTCCAGCCTCTGGATATAGGCAGAAACCTTCTCTCCCTTTTGTTGCCTCGCATTGAGGAACTTGCAATAAGCATCCTCTGAACCCTCAGTTCTCCCAAAGGCGTGATCCAGGGCCTCCAGGCAGTCCTTCACCTTGACCCCTGGGTTACCAAGCTTTAGGGTGCGAATCACATCTAGAGCTGGCCCCCTGAGACACTCTACTAGTCGCCTTCTCTTTTCAGCATCAGGCACCGCCCACTCCTGCAGCATCTCAGAGGTGTGCTCCAGCCAGGGCTCAAATGCTTCCTCCCCAGGCATTGGGGTGGGACCCCCAGAAAACAACCTCAGTTTACGATAGGGGCTTGACTCAGGGTGGGGTGGCATAACTTTCTCTAATACTTGCCTGAAAGCCTTCACCCACTCATCAGGTGAAGGAGCAGGCTCCTGTTGTGGGGCTCCCGGCTTAAGGGCCAACAGACCTGGCATATCAGCCAAAGTTTTTCCCTCTTTCCCCAAAAAGGCCGACATTTTCTTTAAAAACTCTACATCAGGAGTAGGGGCTGGTGAGGGCTGGCTCCCAGTGGTTATTACCTTCCACTCACCATCTTTCACTGCTATCGTGCCTGGAACCTGTAGAGGGTCCACAGCCGAGGGCAGCTCACACAGTACAGCAAAAACCCCCTCCTCCCTCACAAAAATGCGCCCACGCATTTTGCATTTACACAGGTACTCAGTGGATGACCTTAAGATAGATTCTATTGAGCCCTCATCAACTGCCTCCAGCATCCCCGTTACCAGAAGACAATTCCTGGGGTCAATATTCATCCCCTTGCACCAGTCCTCTAACAAGAGTAGGGTCATTATACAAACTCTAATCTTTTCCAAATACAACAGGTCAAAACAACAAGGTAATTTGGAGTTTTCCCAATTCAATGGATCACTCAAGATGTGCTTGCGAGGGGTACTGACCCAGGATCCCGGACGAGCCCCCAAAAATGTAACCCCTCTGCCAGGCTGAATTGATAGCAGCAAGGGCTGGGTTCAATACATAGGGGTCCCTTCCCCACAACGTAATGCAAACCAGCTCGAGCCCCCACCCAGTGACCTGGGAAAATCTTACACACACCCCTGGGCGCCTCAAGGAGTCAATACTTCCCCTCTCGCAAGCACAGACTCTTGGTATAACAGAAAAGGTTTAATTACATAAGATAAACAACAAGCATTAAATTGGGAAAATACCTCAACTAGAGTTCACAGGTCAAACTGTGAGCAAAGACCCACCCCAGCAAATTGGGCTGTGTCCTTCTCTCTGGGCCCTTGAGTCCAGCAACCCCCAAATCACCCACAGTCCCACAATCCAAAAGTCTCTGTCCTGGGTGAGTGCAGCCCCAGAGTTCAAGAGTCCCTCTGCAGAGGCCCCCCTCCCAGCCTGGGTAGAAAGGGGCACCTTACGTGGTTCGGGGCCAACTGCCCTGCCTCTTTGTGGGGTTCTGCTTCCACTAGTCGTCCCCACAAACAGCTCAGCTCCGCTGGCTCTGTGGGCTGCTCCGCTCTGCCAGCTGCTCTGGTCCACCAGCTGTCCTGTGATCTGCTCCGGCCGTCCTCGCGAGCTGCTTGGCTCCACTCACCCAGGGCTGCACAAACTGCTCCACTCCACTCTGCCAGCTGCTCTGCTCCACAGTATTGCGTCAGGCTCCCCCACTCATTGGCACAGTACTCAGTGCTCTCAGCTCAGCAAGTCCAGCTCTTCAGTGATTTCAGCTCTTAGTGATTCCAGCTCATAGTAGGGGAGTCCCAGTGGCAGTGAATTCAGCTCAGTAACCTGTATCTAGATTCTTAAGGGAATCAAAAATTAACTCTGACATTCTACAGTGGAGAGAGACATAGGTAGAACTGGTGCTTCTGGGCTCACACAAGGCACTTATAGCACCAAGTACAGATATCTGTCCCCAGCCTCTCTCCTTTCAATGAGTTTTGGAAACCATGTCCCTTGTCTAGCAAGTGCTATTTAGTTGATAATGAAACCCTCTATCATAAGATAGTTTTGTAGTTCCTCATTTACTTAATCAGGGCGTCAACATTTTATTCCTCCTGCCCCAATAACAACGAAATTGGGGGTCTCACAGCTGTGAAAATAACCATCCCATGCTGCTTTGCGGTATGCTAAGTGGGGTGGGAGTGCCAAATGCAAATAACTGAAATACCAATGCAAACACTTGAAACTTCTTTCCGCACTCTCCATAATTTACCACCAGATGTCAGGGTGGGGCTCATCCTGACTCTGCTTACAGATAGAAAGATAGTCATGTACCTTTATTTGCTATTTTTCTCACTGTCTCTGATACTATGGGATAGTATTAAAATGGAAAAAAGTCAATGATGGTTATGAAGGAGATTAGAGAGATACAATGTCAGATAGTAAACAGTCAGTATGAAAGTTTTAGAGTTCACTTAAATAGCTGAAAGCTAAGAAATAAAAATGATGACACAAGATGACAAAGTGCCGGGTTTAATTTTTAAAGCAAATTTTACTTAACATTCTCTACTGATGCCCAGGCAAATTTCTGTCTATGAAGAATCCTTCCCTTCTATGGTGACACTGAATTCACGATGTCAAGTAACACACAGACTGAAACAATGTTAATGTCAGCTTTTGCCTTTTGGCCCCGCTCCCCAGGTGGGAACCCCGCAGCCCTGCTCCGGCAGCCGGAGCCACGCAACCCCAGTCCCACTCCCCCAGCCGAGCGCGGCAACTCCCGCTGCCCCGCTACCCCGGCCAGAACCCCGCAGCCCTGCTCTCCCGGCCAGAGCCCGGCAACCCCGTAGCCCCGTAGCCCCGCTCTCCCGGCCGGAGCCCCGAAACCCCGCGGTCCCGCTCCCCCGGTGGCAGCGCGGCAAGTCCCGCTCTCCTGGCCAGAGCCCAGCAAGTCCTGCAGCCCCGCTCCCCCGGCCGGAGCCCCACGGCCCCACCACCCCGGCCAGAGCCCCGCAACCCGGCAGTCCCGCTCCCCCGGCCGAGCGCGGCAAGTCCCACGGCCCTGCTACCCCGGCCAGAGCTGCGCAACCCCGCAGCACCGCTCTCCCAGCTGGACCCCCGCAACCCCGCTCTCCCGGCCGGAGCCCGGAGGCCCCGCTACCCTGGCTAGAGCCCCGCAACCCCGGAGTCCCGCTCTTAGCACAGGCCTTTAGGGTTATTTTATTGTAGAATTTATTTTTCAAGAACCAATACTGGAGAGTATTTTCTGTGGACCAGTGGTTTGATTTTTAACTCTTTGACCATATCTGAATTGCAGATAAGATGCATCTGCTCTGCTGATGCAGATATTGGGTATGGTAAGTGCTAACATTCCATGGATGGTGGCACCAAAGCAGGTGCCATGGAAAGGACAGTGTGATGGGATGTGCATATCCTGCACTGGGCAAGAGGGAGTTAACCCCATGTCATGGGCAGCAGAAGTCCTGCCCCTGAGACCATGCTCCAACTGCTACCTTAGTATAAAATGGAGCAGCCCAGCTCATTCTAGACTGACCACCAAGGTGAGGGGATGCTTGGTAGAGGCTCTAGGCCAGGGGTTGCTACAGCCGTGGACTGCAGGAGCCCGAGAACCTGGAGACCAGACTGGTGACCTGCTACCTTCAGCGAAGGACCAGGAGCTGGACTTCTAGAGAGATACCTCAACAAGGGAACCTGGGGGTCCCAATGGTGTACTGGCTGCTACCTCAGGAATTGTGTTAGGAAGTGGCCCAGGGAGGCTGAGGGAGTGGTATCTACCACCTGAGCATGTTGCAGTTGGATAGCCCGCTGACTGGGTGACAACCACATGTGTCGTCGACAGGGCCCCGGGCTGGGACCCAGTGGAGAGGGAGAGTCCAGGTACCCCACCAGAACCGCCACCCTCCCCGAGGTTGCAGCCTGCTTCCCTGGCACCAGCTGCTAGGCCACACAGCCCTGACCCTAGTGACAGTTATATTGCTGCCAGCCACTAGGCCACTCTCAGCCATGACCCCAGGGGTAGTTGTATTGACTCTGGCCTCTAGGCCATGCTGCTTTCAGCTGAAGGACAGTCTGGTAGACTGCAAGCATGGAGATCTCAAATCCCACCCTGCCCCTCGACACATGGTGGAGAACATGGGCAAAGACGGTCCTTGCTGAAAGGCCCCAGGAGGAATTTGTTAGCAGTGTAATCCTCCTTCGCCTGCCTACTTGTCTTTCTGCCCAAGATGGAGACCGACAACATTCTGAAATGACTGTTGGAAAATCAACAGCAATGGGCTACCCAACGGCAGCAACACCAGACACAGCTGTTGCAACAAATCATGGCCCAGCAGCAACAAATGATTAAGGAGCTGGCAGTGCAAACCAGACCCAACAAGAACGCCTGATCCAGCAAATGGCCACCCTGATGCACCCGATGGGCATGCCGAACCCCAGCCCTACCCACCAGTCTGCCAATATGACTGTCAAAAATGAGACCCAACGATGACCCCGAGGCATTTCTGGTGACATTTGAATGAGTAGTCACCGCTGCCAAGTGGCACCCAGAGCACGGGGCTACACTGTTGGCTCCCTATCTGATGGGGTCAGCCCAGGCAGCCTACCGGTGGTTGAACCCACAGGATGCACTAGTGTATAAAAGAGGCTGCCATTATGGAGTAGGCAGGAATTAACCTTGTATTAATGCTGGCACTTCCAGCAAGAAAGGTACCCGCCAGGTGGTACCCTGGGTGCCATTGGGTGGTAGCCCAATGCCTGCTGGATAATGCCTGGCAATGATTGGAGCCAGAGAAATAGCCAGGGGCCCAAATAGCAGAGGTCATTGTTCTTGAACAGTTCACCCAGATCCTCCCAAGTGTAGAGAAGGAGAGGGTGCAGCGACATTGACCGACAACACTGGCAGAGGCCATAGAACGGATGGATGACTACTTGGCAGCCAACGGGTTGGAGGCGCGGCCATGGAAATCTGGGAGCCAGAGGAGGAGGGATGGGCTGGCTGGGGGAGTTCCTCTGCAAGATGGACCCAGGGGAATTCTGACACCTCTCCCAACCATCCTCCCCTCGAATGCCAGCGTCCAGTGAGCCAGACCTGGACCAACAGGGAAAGAGACCCTCAGGAGGGACAGAGCCCACTGAAGGTGGACCTGGGACTGGGGGAACCCAAGAGACCACTGCTGGGAGTGTGGCTAAGAGGGAGACTTTCGGGGAGGACTGCCCCTACATGGATTGTAGTTATGGGCAAGTCTCCATAGCGAGCCCTCGAGCCCAGAGGAAAGGTCCAGAAAAACTTGTAGTCCCAGTTGTAGTGGAAGGAATCTCCACAACAGCCTTAGGCCTGGTCTATACTACGCGTTTATACCAAATTTAGCAGCGTTAAACCGATTTTACGCTGCACCCATCCACACAACGAAGCCCTTTATATTGATATAAAGGGCTCTTAATACCGATATCAGTACTCCTCCCCGACGAGGGGACTAGCGCGCAAATCAGTATTGCCATGTCGGATTAGGGTTAGTGTGGCCGCAAATCGACGGTATTGGCCTCCGGGAGCTATCCCACAGTGCACCATTGTGACCGCTCTGGAAAGCCATCTGAACTCAGATGCACTGGCCAGGTAGACAGGAAAAGCCCCGCAAACTTTTGAATTTTATTTCCTGTTTGGCCAGCGTGGAGAGCTCATCAGCACAGGTGACCACGCAGAGCTCATCAGCACAGGTAACAATGCAGTCTCCTGAGAATCGAAAAAGAGCTCCAAGCATGGACTGCACGGGAGGTACTGGATCTGATTGCTGTATGGGGAGAGGATTCCGTGCTAACAGAACTCCATTCCAAAAGACGAAATGAAAAAACAGTTGAAAAAATTTCCAAGGCCATGATGCAGAGAGGCCACCCCAGGGACTCAGTACAGTGCCGTGTGAAAGTTAAAGAGCTCAGACAAGCCTACCAGAAAACCAAAGAAGCAAACGGAAGGTCCGGGGTAGGGCCGAAAACATGCTGTTTCTACGCTGAGCTGCATGCAATTCTAGTGGGGTCCGCCACCACTACCCCACCCCTGTCCGTGGATTCCGAGGTGGGGGTGGTAATCGCAGTCATGGCTGAGGATTCTGCGGACGGGGAAGAGGAGGAGGAAGAGGAGGACGAGCTTGTAGAGAGCACACAGCACTCCGTTCTCCCCAACAGCCAGGAGCTTTTTCTCACCCTGACGGAATTACCCTCCCAAGCAACTATCCCAGACAATGAAGCCATGGAAGGGACCTCTGGTGAGTGTACCTTGTAAATATAAGACATGGTTTAAAAGCAAGCGTTTTTAAATGATTAATTTGGCCTGAGGACTTGGGATGCATTCGCGGCCAGTACAGTTACTGGAAAAGTCTGTTAACATGTCTGGGGATTGAGCGGAAATCCTCCAGGGACATCTCCATGAAGCTCTCCTGGAGGTACTCCAAAAGCCTTTGCAGAAGGTTTCTGGGCAGCGCTGCTTTATTCTGTCCTCTATGGTAGGTCACGTGACCACGCCATGCATGTGGCAAGTAATTTGGTATCATTGCATAACAAAGCCTAGCTGCATATGGTCCCGGTGATTGCTGTCATTCAAGCAACATCCGTTCTTTATCATGCTGTGTTATCCTCAGAAGAGTGATATCGTTCTTGGTAACCTGGTTGAAATTCAAGAATTTAAGTAAAGGGACAGAGATGGCCATTCCTACTGAGCTGTTTGCCTGTTGCTTAAAAGAAATTCTTCTCTGCAGGTAGCCAAGCGGGGGGAAGGGGAGAGGGCGCGATTGGCGCTGCGCTTTTCCGCGTTTGGCTAGCAGGGATCTTTCCTGCTGCCAGCCACGCGGTTGGGGGTGGTGGTGGAAAGGGGGGTGTTTAGCAGTGATCTTCCATGATACCAGCCACGGGGTGGTTTCTGCTGCTGCACGTTAACAGGAAAGAAGCAGCACTCAATGGGCTTTGCTTGCTATTTGGGAAAGGAGGGCGCTGAATAGATGAAGGCTGCAGAAGACGAAAGACAATGGCTTACCATGGCCGCATGCAAGCAGAATTCCGATGCCCGGACCTGCGTCTGTGATCTGTAACACCAAAGCCGCAGGCACTCAATATTAAGAAGCAAAATGAGACCTTGTAGTGAAAACACATGTGCTATGTAAGGTGAATAGTGTTGTTCACCATGAAAGAGTATGACCATTGTTCTCTAAAATGTATCTTTTTAAATACTTCTCTCCCTTTTTTCCCTCCCTCATGCAGCTGCAAATTTTTCAAACATCCCTACTCCGTCCCGAAGGCTATCTCAGATAAGGTGGCGGAAAAAAAAGACGCGAGAAGAAATGTTTTCGGAAATCATGGAAGTGACCCGCAATGAAAGAGCGCATCTGAATGAGTGGAAGGACGTGGTAGCAAAGTACAGGAAAGATGCCAGTGACCGTGAGGACAGGAGGGACCAACGTGAGGATAGAAGGGATGAACGTGAGGACAGGAGAGATGCTCGAGATGAAAGGAGAGAGGCTAGAGATGAGAGGTGGCGGCAGGAAGATCAACGGTGGTGAGATGCAACTCTGGGGCTGCTGCATGATCAAACTGACATGCTCCGGCGTATGGTGGCGCTTCAGGAATGGCAGCAGGATCAGAGAGTGCCACTGCAGCCCCTGTTTAACCACCCTCCCTCACCATGTTCCTTAGCCTCCTCACCCGCCAGACGAGTAAGAACTCGTGGGGGTAAGCTCCGTGCACCCGCCCACTCCACCCCAGTGGACAGCCCAACCAAAAGGCTCTCATTATTATGAAATTATGAAATTTTTATAGTGGCCTTTTACTTCCCTACTATTCTCCTCCGAAACCCCATCCAGGCTACCTTGTCAGTTCTCTCACTCTTTTTATAATTAAGTAATAAAGAATACATGATTTTTAAATGAGAGTGCCTTTATTTCCTTAGAAAGCAAGCTGTGATCGAGGGGGGGCGGTGGCTTACAGTGAATGAGTCAATCAAGGGGGGGAGGGTTTCATCAAGGAGAAAGAAACACAACAGTCAGACTGTACCCTGGCCAGTGATGAAACTGGTTTTCAAAGCTTCTCTAATGCGCACCGCTTCTTGGTGTGCTCTTCTAATCTCCCTGGTGTCTGGCTGTGTGTAATCAGCAGCCAGGTGATTTGCCTCAGCCTCCCACCCTGCCATAAAGGTCTCCCCCTTACTCTCACAGAGGTTGTGGAGCACACAGCAAGCAGCAATAACAATGGGGACATTGGTTTGGCTGAGGTCTGAGCGAGTCAGTAATGTGCACCAGCGCGCCTTTAAACGTCCAGATGCACATTCTACCACCATTCTGCACTTGCTCAGCCTGTAGTTGAACAGCTCCTGACTACTGTCCAGGCTGCCTGTGTATGGCTTCATGAGCCATGGCATCAAGGGGTAGGCTGGGTCCCCCAGAATAACGACAGGCATTTCAACATCCCCAACTGTTATTTTCTGGTCTGGGAAGTAATTCTCTTGCTGCAGCCGTTTAAACAGAGTAGTGTTCCTGAAGACGCGAGCGTCATGAATCCTTCCTGGCCATCCCACGTGGATGTTGATGAAACGTCCCTTGTGATCCACCAGTGCTTGCAGCACCATTGAAAAGTACCCCTTGCGGTTTATGTAGTGGGTGCCCTGGTGCTCCGGTGCCAAGATAGGGATATGGGTTCCATCTATCGCCCCACCACAGTTAGGGAATCCCATTGCAGCAAAGCCATCCACTATGACCTGCACATTTCCCAGAGTCACTACCTTTCGTAGCAGCAGCTTAGTGATTGCTTTGGCTACTTGCATCACAGCAGCCCCCACAGTAGATTTGCCCACTCCAAATTAATTCCCGACTGACCGGTAGCTGTCTGGCATTGCAAGCTTCCAGAGAGCTATTGCCACTCGCTTCTCAACTGTGAGGGCTGCTCTCATCTTTGTATTCTGGTGCTTCGGGGCAGGGGAAAGCAAGTCACAAAGTTCCATGAAAGTGCCCTTCCGCATGCGAAAGTTTCGCAGCCACTGCGAATCGTCCCACACCTGCAAAACTATGCGGTCCCACCAGTCTGTGCTTGTTTCCCAGGCCCCAAATCAGCGTTCAATGGCTAGAACCTGCCCCATTACCATCAGGATCTCCAAAGTGCAGGGGCCCGCAGTTTGACAGAATTCTGTGTCCATGTCCTCATCACTCTCGTCGCCGCGCTGCCGTAGCCGCCCTCTCCTTGCCTGGCTTTGCAGGTCCCGGTCAGCATTGAGTGCATGAGAATGCGCGAGGTTTTTAAAACGTCCATGATTGCTGTCTTGAGCTGAGCAGGGTCCATGCTTGCTGTGCTATGGCGTCTGCACAGTTCACCCAGGAAAAAAGGTGCAAAACGGTTGGCTGCTGCTCCTTTCACAGAGGGAGAGGTGAGGCTGTACCCAGAAGCACCCACGACAATGTTTTTTGCCCCATCAGGCACTGGGATCTCAACCCAGAATTTCAATGGGCGGGGGAGACTGTGGGAACTATGGGATAGCTATGGGATAGCTACCCACAGTGCAATGCTCCGGAAATCGATGCTAGCCTCGGTACATGGACGCACACCGCCGAATTAATGTGCTTAGTGTGGCCGCGTGCACTCGACTTTATACTATCTGTTTTAAAAAACCGGTTTATGTAATATCAGAATAATCCTGTAGTGTAGAAGTACCCTTAGACTTGGGCTGTAGTCAGACGATTATTTGGGAGGGACTCATTCCCAACCTTGAACTCTCCGGGACAAGGATATACCTACAGCATCCATGGGGATATACGGCTTTACCCAACCACCTGAGTAAGACTTGAGATCTACAGCTGGGGAGAAACCCTCCAAGTCAGTGTAGCTCCCAGGTTAGCCTACCCCATGACGTTGGGGTAATACTGGCTGGAATTTGGGGAAATCCTGTGAGACCATGGCCAACGACATCCAGGAGGAGGGAAGGGAGGATCAATGAGGGGGGAACTCTTTGGTCACCCCTCAGAACCCAACCCCAGAGAAGGGCTGTCTAAACCCCCTGAGCCACCCATCAAGTCCCCTCCAGGTATAGAGCATCCTATCATAGATGCCCAGGTGGAGTTGGAGCATGACAGGGACTTCATCCAAGAACAGAGGGAGGACCCGCCTTTAAGTCCAGCCTGGGAGCAGGTGGCGACCCTAGACCAAGAAGGAGACAATATGCCACACCCTCCACAAGGACCATGATTTGAGATCCAGGGAGACTGCCTCTACTGAGTGGTACAGGGAACCACAAATACAGGAAGTTATCTGACAGTCTTGGTGCCCCAGAGTTTACTCCGGAGCCTCCTGCAGCTGGATCATGCAGTACCCTGGGCGGGACATCTGGGTAGAGAGAAGAACCTCTAGAGGATAGCACACCAGTTCTTTTGGCTGGGCATACACCAAGAGGTAAGGGATTATTGTGCATCCTGCCCCGAGTGCCAGTGGACTGGACTGAAAGGGATACCCCAGGTCCCTCTTGTGGCTCTCCCCGTGGTCAGCATACCATTCAAACGAGTTGGCATGGAACTCATCAGACCACTAGAGAAGAGCCAGACAGGGAACTGATTCATACTTGTACTTGTCGATTACACGACACCCTACCCCGAGGCCATCCACTTGTGTGTGGCCACAGCCTCTAACATCGCGATGTAGTTAGTGAAGATTTTCACTTGGGTCGGGATACCCAAGGAGATCTTAACTGATCAGGGCACCAATGTGTCCTCCAAACTGATAGTCAAGTTATGCTGCCTCATGAACGTGTGAACCTTCAGGACCTCAGAGTACCACACAAATTGATGAGTTAGTTGAATGCTTTAACGGAACCCTCAAGTCAATGCTCCAGAAGTTTGTAGAAGATGATCCCTGACATTGGGACTCATTGCTGCCTGCTCTACTGTTCACTGTGTGGGAGGTCCCCCAAGCCTCGATCGGGTTCTCCCCCTTTGAGCTTCTCTATGGGAAACAACGTTGGGGCATACTCGACCTCCTGAGAGAGGACTGGGAGTCACAAGAGACACAGGTTCTGGGGACTACCCACTGTGTGTTAGGTTCTCTTTAGCGAAGATGCCCAAGGCCTGGAGATATTCATGGAATCATGTTATGAGCCCAGTGAACCCAGGACCAACAATACAACAGGGGACTAAAGTATGCAGCTTTGAGCCTGGGGACTATAGGACCTCAGTTATATTTCATATTTCTAGTTTCAGATACAAGAATGATACATTTATACAAATAGGATGACCACATTCAGTAGATTATAATCTTTGCAATGATACCTTACAAGAGACCTTTTGCATGAAGCATCTTCCAGTTACATTATATTCACACTCATTAGCATATTTTCATAAAATCATATGGCGTGCAACATCACACTCCCAAAGTGCAGGTCCCGGAGCAGTTGTGCACACCTAGGAGCCTGTGGCCCACCTGGGTGATTTAAAAGGGCCTGGGGCGCCTGGCCACCGCCGCTGTTACTGGCACGGTGTCGGGGTGAGGGGACATGCCCTGCTCCATCCACCCAACCTCAGAAGAAGTGCCAGGGGCTGGGATGTGGGTCTGGATGCTAAGTGGGTGGGCCATGGCCCACCAGGCCCATGGCCGACCTGGCCCACTTGTGGCTATGCCCTATGGCCACACAGCCCTGACCCCAAAGGCGGTTATATTGACTCTGGCCACTAGGCCATATGACCCCAGAGGCAGTTGTACTGATGCCAGTCTCTAGGACGTACTGCTTTCAGCCAAAGGATAGTCTGGTAGACTGCAACCGTGGTGGTATCACACCCTGCCATGCCCCAGAGGAGGATGGGGTGTTCATATACCTTGACAGGCAGTGAACAGGTTCAAGGTCTGAGTTACCTTTTTAAACAAAATTAGTAACTAAAAAAGTTTCAAAGCTTTGAAAAGAAATCTCTCTCAGACTCCCTTGGTCAGTAACATCATAGAGGTAGGTCTAAATATGAAAACAAAACAGTTAAAATCAGTTTTCCCTTTGCTTAGTTCTCCAAACAACTGATTGCTTCAAAACCATCCAATTAGCATTTTCTGTACCATCAGCAGCATTTGAAAGGCAAATCCCCTGGAATCTGTGATTTGGGCCCAGATGCATGAAAGAATCCCAATTCAGGACCACAGGTTAGCACATTCTTAGCTTTAATGTCAATGTAACTTAAGTACCTTTGAAATTAAGTTTAGGCTTAAGTTCATGCTTAAGTGCTTTCCTGAATCAAGGCCTTGACCTGCAAATGAAGTTGGAGCTGCATTTTGATGACTATCTGAAACATTCACAATTTGTTCTACAACTTACTTACAGATCCCTGGATTTTTTCATTACCTGAACTATTGTCCTGTGTCTTGGCTTGTCTTTTGGCTTCTCTTAGCATGGAAGAGGAAGGGAATGTGTTTTAGTTTATTTGTAAAAACGAGAATTTTGTGACTCTATTACTCCGAGAAAGGCCATATACATTTATGGCACTGTATGGATTGTACAATCATCTGTGTCTGCAATTATTTGCAGGCATGCTAGGTTCTCAATACAGGCTCTTCATTTTCTAAAATATTTCATCACTGATGTGAAATTCTTCAGAGTACCCAGAAAACAGACGGGCATGAATACAGGTCATGACACTACAGCATATCTTAAACAAGACCAAAGCAGATTGTGAAGAACTTCAAAAAGATCTCACAAAACTAAGTGATTGGGCAACAAAATGGCAAATGAAATTCAATGTGGATAAATGTAAAGTAATGCACATTGGAAAAAATAACCCCAACTATACATACAATATGATGGGGGCTAATTTAGCTACAACGAGTCAGGAAAAAGATCTTGGAGTCATTGTGGATAGTTCTCTGAAGATGTCCACATAGTGTGCAGAGGCGGACAAAAAAGCAAACAGGATGTTAGGAATCATTAAAAAGGGGATAGAGAATAAGACTGAGAATATATTATTGCCCTTATATAAATCCATGGTACACCCACATCTCGAATACTGTGTACAGATGTGGTCTCCTCACCTCAAAAAAGATATTCTAGCACTAGAAAAGGTTGAGAAAAGGGCAACTAAAATGATTAGGGGGTTAGAGAGGGTCCCATACGAGGAAAGATTAAAGAGGCTAGGACTCTTCAGCTTGGAAAAGAGAAGACTAAGGGGGGATATGATAGAGGTATATAAAATCATGAGTGATGTGGAGAAAGTGGATAAGGAAAAGTTATTTACTTATTCCCATAATACAAGAACTAGGGGTCACCAAATGAAATTAATAGGCAGCAGGTTTAAAACAAATAAAAGGAAGTTCTTCTTCACGCAGCGCACAGTAAACTTGTGGAACTCCTTACCTGAGGAGGTTGTGAAGGCTAGGACTATAACAATGTTTAAAAGGGAACTGGATAAATTCATGGTGGCTAAGTCCATAAGTGGCTATTAGCTAGGATGGGTAAGAATGGTGTCCCTAGCCTCTGTTCGTCAGAGGATGGAGATGGATGGCAGGAGAGAGATCACTTGATCATTGCCTGTTAGGTTCACTCCCTCTGGGGCACCTGGCATTGGCCACTGTCGGTAGACAGATACTGGGCTAGATGGACCTTTGGTCTGACCCGGTATGGCCGTTCTTATGTTCTTATGTTCTTATGACCCAGGAAATCCTAGTTTAATAGTAAAATTTCCTCTGCAATCTGCACTCCCTCTGACGATGACTGAACTGGCCTAAAACTAAGTTCACTTGTATGAAAAATAATCACATGAATAGCGGGAGGGATTGCAACCATGTTGTTGCCAGCATCAGTTTGCATAGAAGTACTTACAGCATTTCATTGGTTGGTTTCCTCAATGTGCTGTCACATTGCTGGGCGAAGTTGTCAAAAATGAAAAGTGAAGAATTTTGTTTGAAGGGAAAAGGGAGAAAAAAGAGTTGAGTTTTCAGTCTGGATGTGGATCCTGTTTGCCTTGCCCTTGCAAATTACTTCAGTGAGATTACTCATCTGATAAGGGGAGCAGGTTTGGCCTCAGGTCTAGTTATGTCCAATTAACCCAAATTCTTTTACGTGTTATATCATTTTTTTCTGCATCATTGTCCTAAAGTAAATAATTCAAGTTGTGGAAGCTTTTAGGGTATGTCTACACTAGAAATGCTACATTGCAACTGCGCCACTGGAGTGTCAACACTTACTACAGTGACAGAAGGGATTCTTCCATTGCTGTAGGTAATCCACCGCCCTGAGAGGCAGTAGCTAGGTCAACAGAAGAATTCTGCCATTGTCCTATCACTGTGTACACCTGGGCTTAGGTCAGCTTAATTACACCATACAGCCCATAGCATGTAGTTAGCCAACCTAACTTTGTAGTGCAGACCAGCCCTAAATGTTAGCTTGGGTTTCCTGTTTAGCTACACCACTCCTGTGTGTAAATACTTTGTAGACATCTATGGGGGAAAAATCTTACACCTGTCATAAAAAAACATAAATTCTTTACTGTTGACCAGAAAACTCAGTAGCTCAGTAAGTCTCATGCTTCCCAATTCTCCTGTCTGACATCAACGGCTCCTGGTTGTGAATGCTACTCTGTGTTGTGAGCACTCCATAAAAAGTTACAGGCTGAGTGTTGCTAACCGCAAGCCTTCAAAAATCATGAGATTGGCATAATCATGAGATTTTAAGAGCAGGATGTGGTGGGAGAGTGGAGAGGAGAAGCGGGAAGCAGTAGCAGTAGGGGGTGGAGGGTTGAAAGGAAAAGTGGGGTAGTGGGGTAGCCAGGGAGATATGAGAAGCGGGGCAGAGAGGCAGACTGGGGCATGACCAGAAAAAAAAATCAGCCCAAGGCAGATACCTGATGTGTAAAATTGCAGCCCAAATGGTTAAAGTTTGGCAAAATTATAAGCAACTGAAAACAGGGATGGGACGTGACAGGCAATTTTAGGAATAGTTAGTGCTACCAGCCCCACCTATAATATATATTCTCACCTTTTGCATTACTTGGTGTTATATAAACACACAAGCTCCAATCAGCTGTTTGTTATAAATAGGCTCTCACACATGTAATAACGTCACTTTCATTTAAAGCAGTGTGATTGGTTTGAGTACTCTTGTATTCTGTTGGTTTATTTTTAGGACTGGGGGCATAGTTGATTATTTGAAGGTGTACCCTGTTTAGCAGATCAAAACTTTAATAATCATTAAATAAACTCCAAGACTGACTGTTACAAGAAGTCCTTTGTTTAGGATAATATCCTAGTAAATTGTGATGGAAATTGAACATATGAAACTTTTTCAGTGAACTAAAGACTCTTTTGATTGAGATACTGGAAAAATCCACATATTAAACACAATCAGAATGGTCTTCTTACTATGTTACTAGGTGGCTATAAGACAGATGAAGCCAAATTCAGCTCTGACATAACTGGGAAAATGTCAATTGTCTTCTATCATGGGGTGCTTGATTTCATTCCAGGGTTGTATATGGCCCATACTGTTTTGGAACTTGACTACTTGTAATCAAAGTTTTTGAAAGTCGGAATGCAGAGACACTGTTCTGGAATTTCCAAATTGCTATGATACAACAGTATACTATTTACACTTACTCTTACATCCTTAGGTTTCTAAAATCACAGCAGTGGTTGGGATAGGTTAAAACAGCTTCCAGAAAATTAACAAATTTGTCCAATGGTGGTAGTCTCTTTAGAGAGTAAGATGATATTGCATTTAAGAATTTAATGGCCTCCAGTCCATAAGTAGGTAGTTATTCCAATGATGTTGAAGAAATATCCCTGGAATAAGGAGAAATCTCTCTTTTCTTTTGATGCATATAAAATACCTCAAAAAAAATCAAAATCAAAATCCCATGGCTGGTAGATAATCATGATTCTGTTAGTCTCAAAATTACTAACTCTCAACAAGTCCTGAATTTGAGGCCTAATCCCAAAAATTCTTTCACACAAGATATCCTTACTTGTGGAAACAGTCCCATTGACCTTGTTGGTGCCACTAGGCCTGAGTAAACCAAAGTTGTGACTTTGGGCCTGAAGTGAACCAAAGTTCTTTCATGCTGTGAACTTTAACCAGCCTAAGATGCTAACAGACTGCAAGCAAAATGTGTAACTGTCAGCAATCTCAGCTTGCAAATGTAGGAGTTTGAAACAGCAGAAGCGGCGGGGAGGAGGGGGAGAGGGGGGAGGAAAATCTGTATGCGTTTGTTCTGTCAAGGCCAGAGATAAGCTTGTGGATGAGAACTTTTTCTAACATGCTGAAATGTAATGCCTAATGTAGCTGCTGTTGGGAAGGGAGGGGTGAGGGGGAAAACCGAACAAAAGGCTTACACAAACAAGGGGGGTATAAATGCTGGGACCCCGCCTGCGCGCGGGTGTGCAGGATTTGAGAATGCTTTTCTCCCTGGCACCTTTCTTTGGGCTCAAATAAACCTGGGTTTTGCTTCTCCACCCTGGTGTGATAATTAGTGCGACGCACACCGGGCAACGAACCTGCTGTTGCTCCGCCTCGGGCTCTTTGAGCCGGCAACAACCTCAATAGATCTACACATGGGAATGAGGACTGTTCACCTAAGTAAGAGTTTGCAAGGTCAAGCTCTTAACCTTCTAGCAGAAAATATAAATAAATAAATAAATAAATCTAATTTAGAAAAGACTAAAAATACTACAATATTATTAGATATGCCACATACTGTAAAGCACCAGTAAACAATAAGCAAGCATGATACAGAATGCACGTTTTACAAAACTATCTATTGTATTCTACTGTACAGAAAACGTCCATTGAGTTGTGTGTACTCTGTTGAGTTCCATCTCTGATCAATAAAGCATGATAATGTGATTTTATAATTTTTTTCAGTACCTGGCTAGCACATATAATTAGGCTTGGCAGAATTTTATTTTTATTTTTTGACACATAATAATATTTATTTTAAAGCATTTCTAAAGACTGTAATTTATTTAAATTTTTACAGTTGTATGAAATTATAGGTTAAGCATTTTTTAATTTTTATCAATTTAAATTTTCACAGTTGCAAGAAATTATGGGGCCCTCAGACAATGGGGGGATCAGATAGTAATTATTTAGTGACAGTAGATGTTGAGCTTCAAATAGAAGCAGCAAAGAATCCTGTGGCACCTTATAGACTAACAGACGTTTTGCAGCATGAGCTTTCATGGGTGAAATAGATTAAAAATAGTTAAAGATTCAAATAGTTAAAGCTTTATAACTGTTAAACCACAGACTATCAACATCTCATATCAAAATATACAAAGTAAATATCCTTAAATCAAATTCTAATGAGTTCTCAAGCAGCATTTCTCTTACTTTTCCTATCTGTAAATTTTAATTATTATTCATGGGAATATTTTTTCATCTGTGTGTACGGTGAAATCGATGTGTATGATGAAACTGACATTTACCAATATAAATCTAATACTTCCAAACCTATATATAATTATTATTTTTTTAATAAGGAATAATAAAAATATACCTGAAATAGTAAATTATGCTCATCATCCCAAAAGCCAAACTACTTTGTAGCCTCAGAATCCAAAATGCAGAGGTGAGAGAACTTAGAAAAATTCATCAGAAGCCACAATTCCTTATGGGCATACGGTGCAACAGAGGTCAATACTAATGCTGCTTGGAACTGGTTGGTAGATATCTATCATGGTACAAACACTGAGCTCACTACCATCTAATTCTATTGCATGACACCTCTATGGAGTATTCAACTCAGAAAGTCAGAGATCCAAGGTCCTTCCTCAATCAAGAAACAAAATTTAATGGTCTCTCTACTGAAATTAGATACTGCATTTGTTACAATACAGTTCACTTGCAACCTATGTAAAAGTGAAGAGTAAAGCAGTGTGATACATACAAGACCCAGTGGCCCCCTTCAGAGAATCATTGTGTATTCTTCCGAGGTTTATATTGGTTTTTAGAATCCCGTGGAATTGAATATGTTTACTCTTTACTTTTATCTTTTAAAATTTCCTTTTTTTGGGGGGGAGGGGTCTGCTCTTACTGTGTACTTGCTGTGAGTCTCTTTTCCTATCTATCTAGCTGTTGAGGCTATGGCTACACTTGCACTTCAAAGCGCTGTCCGTACTCCACCTCCCTGTGGGGAATAACGTACAGCGCTGGGAGCCGCGCTCCCAGCACTGGGGCTTTGACCACACTGGCGCTTTGCAGTACCGCAATTTGCAGAGCTGGGGAGGGTGTGTTTTCACACCCTGCTGCAGCGCTGCAAATTTGCAAGTGTAGCCATCTAACATGAAGATACTCAGATTTCACAACTGATAATTCATTTCACTTCGACCATCAAACTACATTCATTTGACAATAGTTCTGCTCACTACCAATTTTGGTTGAATTTGAACCAGTGATAAAGGTGAGAGGTTTGCTTTTTAACTTCCTTAACTATTGCAAATATCATTATTACCAACACCAGGAGTCAGGCCCCCAAAATCAAGAGATTACCTTAAAAATCATGAGGTTTTTAAAAAGTAATAATTTGGAGTTCTTTTATTTGACTTCTATGGAGTTTGAACATTTTGGGTCACTTTTTCAAAGTTTTCATTACAACCTTAAAGCCTAGAAACTTTATATATTTCTTTTTAAACTAATGATGAGATTCTCTCAAAATCATAGAATCATAGAAGATTAGGGTTCGAAGGGACCTCAGGAGGTCATCTAGTCCAACCCCCTGCTCAATGCAAGACCAACCCCAACTAAATCATCCCAGCCAGAGCATTGTCAACCCGGGCCTTAAAAACCTCTAAGGATGGAGATTCCACCACCTCCCTGGGTAACCCATTCCAGTGCTCACCACCCTCCTAGTGAAATAGTTTTTCCTAATATCCAACCTAGACCTCCCCCACTTCAATTTGAGATCATTGCTCCTTGTTCTGTCATCTGCCACCACTGAGAATAGCCTAGCTCCATCCTCTTTGGAATCCCCATCAGGTAGTTGAAGGCTGCTATCAAATCCCCCCTCACTCTTCTCTTCTGCAGACTAAACAAGCCCAGTTCCCTCAGCCTCTCTTCATGAGTCATGTGCCCCAGCCTCTAATAATTTTTGTTGCCCTCTGCTGGACTCTCTCCAATTTGCCCACATCCTTTCTGTAGTGGGGTGCCCAAAACTGGACGCAGTACTCCAGATGTGGCCTCACCAGTGCCAAATAGAGGGGAATAATCCCTTCCCTCGATCTGCTAGCAATGTTCCTACTAATGTAGCCTAATATGCCATTAGCCTTGGCAACAAGGGCACACTGTTGATTCATATCCAGCTTCTCGTCCATTGTAATCCCAGGTCCTTTTCAGCAGAACTGCCACTTAGCCAGTCAGTTGCCAGCCTGTAGCAGTGCATGGGATTCTTCTGTCCTAAGTACAGGACTCTGTACTTGTCCTTGTTGAACCTCATCATGGGCTCGTTCACCTGAACATCTACCAACGTGATATATGCCATCATGTGCCAGCAATGCCCCTCTGCCATATACATTGGCCAAACAGGACAGTCTCTACGCAAAAGAATAAATGCACACAAATTTGACATCAGGAATCAAAACAATCAAAAACCAGTGGGAGAATACTTCAGCCTCTCTAACCATTCAGTGACAGACTTGAAGGTGGCAATTTTACAACAAAAAAACTTCAGAAACAGACTCCAAAGTGAAGGGCATAAATCCACACCATGCAGAGGTCAAGAATAGGAGTTTATTACACACAGCGCTGGTGGAGTGTCACCTGGCTTATTAGGCTCAGAGACACTGTCAATCAATTGATTACAATAGAATATATAGATTTTCCATGGGCGGGGGTAAGTGACAGGATAGGCAGTTCCACACCCCGGGATAAGTTTTGCAGCAAGACAAGATAGCACATTAGCCAATGGTTAAAAGGTTACATAATGTCTCCGCCCATGGTCTCAAGTTAGCAAGTTAACATTTAATTAATACTTTGATGAAATGTTATTAGTATAAAATATATATGTTGAATTCTGATTTGGGGTCCATAGGAATGGAGCAACTCCTTTGATTGTCCAATAGGTACATTCCTAGGAGTTAAAGCAAAGAAACAGTGAAAGTATATTGCAATAAAGATTGTCTCCTTTTATGTCTTAAGGCAGGCATTGGTCCCTTGGAAGGATGCCATATCTTATACTGACGTGCCAACTTTTCATAAACTCAAGGTTGGATCTGTGGGAAGAACATTCCCTACAGAAGAGACTGACACAATAGGAACAGGGATCCTTTGTTCAATTTGCAACTCTGAATAAGACACAATTATTTAGTTCTTAGCTCCAACACCTGGCAATTTGCTGACCAGGCCTATTTCAGCAAAACAAGATTATCTGTTTACCCCAGCTTTCTGTTAGCTGATCACTATTTGCTAGGCCTCTGGTCTCTTGACCAAACTCGGGACTTTGGGTCTGAGAAAGAGCTGGCACAATCCATATACCAGGTTGTTATATAAAATGCACATGGATTTTAACCCTTCACAAAGAGAGACTGCTGAACTTGAATTAATATGCAAATTATATACAATTAACTTAGGTTTGAACAGAGACTGGGAATGGTTGGGCCATTACACTAATTGAATCTATTTCCCCATGTTAAGTATCCTCACACCTTCTATGGGTCATCTCGATTATCACTTCAAAAGTTGTTTTTCTCCTGCTGATGATAGCTCATCTCAATTGATTGGCCTCTTACAGTTGGTATGGCTACTTCCACCTTTTCATGTTCTCTGTATGCATAAATATCTTCTTGCTGTATGTTCCAGTCTATGCATCTGATGGAGTGGGCTGTAGCCCACGAAAGTTTATGCTCAAATAAATTTGTTAGTCTCTAAGGTGCCACAAGTACTCCTGTTCTTTTTGCAGATACAGACTAACACGGTTACTACTCTGAAACCAGTCAAATAAATGTATCTGTTCATTAATGAATGGGGGGAAATGTATCCTCACAATTGATTCAGTTTTGTCCTGTTGAATGCATGGCTATGAATATCTTAAAATCCATTTGTACAGAGTTTGCTGAGAATAAAAACAACATATAAGGAAAAAAGATTTGAAAAAAGGACAGATTGTAGTACTGCACTACAGATTTTAATTATTAAAGCTGGATTTACTTTACTTAAAGATCCAGTTCAACATTCCCTATTGAGTCAGATCCATTTGATCTACCACGTGGTGGGTTCTAAAATGGTTTGAGTATATTGCTTTCCCCCTCTTTAAATTAAACTGGATAAAAATTGCATGCATTTTGCACCTCACTGTTTTTGCCTAAGAACATTTGACATGTTGCTCTCAAAGTAATTTTATAATGGGAGTGGAAATCAGGAGCAAGATGCAATAGTGGCCTGAAAACACAAAGAGCAAACACCATTCTGAGCATTTAAGAACTATAGGCCCAATTCTTTGCTAGCATCAATAGAAGTTTATGCCAGAAATGAGTCCATTCCTTTGAGCAATGTGCCTCTGAGTTTACTCATAAGCATACATGCATCATTCCTTTTATTACCAGCCAGTTGGAGGGGACTGTACTAACTTTTCATTATAGAACAATAACACTTGGTGTCAGCACATTTTCTATTTGTTCATTATGCCTTAACTCCTTTAAGCATGTGGCACTGTAACTTGAGGGTGGCTTGCCCCATGGGCTAGAGAGCCTGGAGCTAAACTAAATCTGATTACAGGATAAGCCACACCTGGGTTGAACCTGGTCCTCCCAGGATACGAAGAGCAGGTAGTTGCAGTAAAGTGGGGGAAGGTCAGGCAATTGCAGCTAGGTCTGTAACTAGTGCAGGTAGTAAGGAGGCTCTGAGTTGGCAGGGCCAGAAGATGAAGAAAAAGGTTTCCAGAAAGGGAGGCCTGGAGAGACTGTAAAGGCTAGCTGGGATCAAGACAGAATGAGTTTGTATTTTGTGTTATTTTGGATTAATCAGAATACACTGGACTGCTTGGAGTCTGCAGGGCCAGTATGTGTCAGAGAACTAAATAAATAGTAACCCTCTTGTGAGGATTGTTTGAACCATCTTTGAACTGTGAATTAATAAAGGCTCTGAAAAAGGGGAAACCTAGGCAGTGTGCTGCAGAGTGACCTCTGGCCACCAGGAGGTGACTAATACTACAGGTACCAATTTTTTTTTTATTAAACAAATTATTGTACCAGTTTATGTAGATCAGGAGGCAAATATAGACAGAGTTGATAGTGGCCCTGATTTTTAAACATATAAGCTGTCACCCTTGTCTTCACTGGGCCATGTACCAGACCCCAAGTGCAAACAGAGTATGTGCATGAGCAAATCACTGTAATTACCTCATTTATATATGCAGTTAGCTAACTTGTACATCTAATCTAATCATAATAACTACACTTGCATTTTATGTGCGGCTTCATACCTAAATGGCTTATAAACCAGGACATCTAGGTCTTTCTGTATCATCCAAAATCTGTATAAACTGCTGTAGTAAGTTTAAAAAAGTATGGGCTGGATGAATGGACTATAAGGTGGATAGAAAGCTGGCTAGATTGTCAGGCTCAATGGGTAGTGATCAACGGCTCGATGTCTTGTTGGCAGCCGGTATCAAGCGGAATGCCCCAGGGGTCGGTCCTGGGGCTGGTTTTGTTTAACATCTTCATTAATGATCTGGATGATGGGATAGATTGCACCCTCAGCAAGTTTGCGGATGACACTAAGTTGTGGGGGGGAGGTAGATACTTTGGAGGGTAGGGAGGGTCCAGAGTGACCTAGACAAATTGGAGGATTGGGCCAAAAGAAATCTGATGATGTTCAACAAGGACAAGTCCTGCACTCAGGACAGAAGAATCCCATGCACTGCTACAGGCTGGGGACCGACTGGTTGAGCAGCAGTTCTGCAGAAAGAGACCTGAGAATTATAGTGGACAAGAAGCTGGATATGAGTCAACAGTGTGCCCTTGTTGCCAAGAAGGCTAATGGCATATTGGGCCACATTAGTAGGAGCATTGCCAGCAGATCGAGGGAAGGGATTATTCCCCTCTATTCGGCACTGGTGAGGCCATATCTGGAGAATTGCGTCCAGTTTTGGGCCCCCCACTACAGAAAGGATGTGGACAAATTGGAGAGAGTCCAGTGGAGGGCAACAAAAATGATCAGGGGTCTGGGGCACATGACTTGTGAGGTGAGGCTGAGGGAACTGGACTTATTTAGTCTGCAGAAAAGAACAGTGAGGGGAGATTTGATAGCAGCCTTCAACTTTTTGAAGGGGGGTTCCAAAGAGGATGGAGTTAGGCTGTTCTCAGTGGTGACAGATGACAGAACAAGGAGCAATGGTCTCAAGTTGCAGTGGGGGAGGTCTAGGTTGCATATTAGGAAACACTATTTCACTAGGAGGGTGGTGATCTAGGAGGGTGGAATCTCTATTCTTAGAGGTTTTTAAGGTCAGGCTTTAATTGGGGTTGGCCCTGCTTTGAGCATGGGGTTGGACTAAATGACTTCCTGAGGTCTTCCAACTCTAATCTTCTATGATTCTATGAATATTTTGAAACCAACAAATGTGGGAAAAGCAAGATACACAACATGTTAAAAGAGCAGCCACACACCTAATCACAGAAAACAATACATTCCAATGTCATGTGCTAACTCAGTATACGCTAAACTTTATTAAGAATGTGAGTAGTAACACTGAAGTCAATGAGACTACTCATGTCGTTAAAGTTAAGCATGTGTTTACGTTCTGTGCTAGATCAGGGCCTTATTTTGGATAGTGTCTTTCCTATAAGCAATATCCTCAAAATAAATGCAATAAAATAATAATTTTGTTAATGTGGTAAGGCATGGAAAATAAAAAGTGAGGGGAAATAGGCTGCGGAGGGACTATAGAGGCAGAGTTGTCAAATCCACAACTCTAAGATGCGCTAATGGGCAGATAGGCTTTAACTTTACAGTTAAGAAGCTGCCAGTATGATAACTCTTCCCTTTGTGATAAGAGATCACTAAAATAGGATTACTTAATATTTTGTATCTCCTTTACTAAAGTACATATATGTGGGCTGATGGCAGGGAAGCTTCAGTGGAAAATCCTTAACCCTATCATTCAACTCCTTCACTAGTCTGACAGAGCTGGAATTTGTGAGCCTCCAAGGTAATCAAATTTCACCCATTCTGATGAAGGTTACTCATAGACTCATAGACTTTAAGGTCAGAAGGGACCATTATGATCATCTAGTTTGACCTCCTGAGCAATGCAGGCCACAGAATCTCACTCACCCAATCCTGTAACAACCCCCTGCACAGTCTCACTCTTGGTGGTGCATCAGCTGCAGCCTGGACAGATAGAACCTTTTAATAGCTTGTTGGAGCGCTCCTGTGCCTCTTGCCCTTCCCTTCCCAGCATCCAATGTTCAGAGAGTGAGACTATAGAAAGGAGGGTGGCATGCCATGCCCATGCAGCTTCTTCTGTTACCTGCTGAGCTATAAAATTGAAATTAGGACTCTTGAAGAGGGGAATGTGGATGGGGCATGTGAATGTGCGGAGTTCATCTTGAAGAACTCCAGTTACAGGTGAGTAATCCTCACTTCTTCAAGAGGCTTCTGCACATTCCCCTCTTAGCAGTTGGGTGAGAAGTACTCCTCCCTCTGGATGGTGTAGTTAGGCCTAGTTCAATAGTGATTGTAACACTGCTTTACTAAATTGTGCATCTGATCTAGATCCAAGAGTAGGAATATACAGAGGCCACCTGAAGATGAATGATAGCTTCCTTGCCTGTCATCCTTTGCCCCCGCCGCCTAAAAGAAAGAAAGAAAAAAACATTGGCCTTGACAAATTAGGGAAGTTTTTGCAAGGATGGTTTATTAAAGTGTATGTTTGAGAAGTATCTATCTGTGTATGTACTTATTCCCTATTGTGATGGGTTGGATCATAGAAACCCTCTTGGGAGCTGCCACCTGATGTGCCAAGACTACTTCTGCCGCTGTTTTCCTGCCCCATCATCTTAGGACTTCAGTGCCTTGCCTGGTTTGAGCCAGACTCGCTAGCCTGCTGCAAACCCAGACCCAGGTCTGAATCACATCCCCTAACAGTTGTAGGCTTACCTGAAAGCAGCTAACAGAAGTGTTCTTGTCTTAACACTTAGATACCCAATTCTCAATGGGGTGTAAACCCCAAATAAATCCATTTTACCCTGTATAAAGCTTATACAAGGTAAACTCATAAATTGTTCGCCCTCTGTAACACTGATAGAGAGAGATGCACAGCTGGTTGCCCCCCAAGGTATTAACACATAATTATTAAGTAAAAAGTGATTTTATTAAATACAGAAAGTAGGATTTAAGTGGTTCCAAGTAGTAACAGACAGAACAAAGTAAGTCACCAAGCAAAATAAAATAAAACACACAAATCTATCTCTAATCCAACTGAATACAGATAATCTCACCCTTCGAGATGCGTCAGTAAGTTTTTTCCTCAGACTGGATACCTTCCAGATCTGAGCACAATTCTTTCCCCTGGTACAGCTCTTGTTCCAGCTCAGGTGGTAGCTAGGGTATTCTTCATGATGGCTCTCCTCTTTGTTCTGTTGAACCCATTTATATATCTTTTGCATAAGGTGGGAATCCTTTGACCCTCTGGGTTCCCACCCTACCTTCTCAAGGGAAAAGCACTAGGTTAAAGATGGATTCCAGTTCACGTGACATGATCACATGTCACTGTAAGACCCCAAGCCTTCATTCCTCCCAGTCTGACTCACAGGAAGGCTTGCCTGCAAACAGAGCCATCCATAGTCAATTGTCCTGGTTGATGGGAGCCATCAAGATGCCAGATAACCATTAATGGCCCAAACTTTGCATAATTACAATAGGCCCTCAGAGTTATTTCATATTTCTAGTTTCAGATACAAGAATGATACCTTTATACAAATAGGATGACCACACTCATAGATTATAAGCTTTGTAATGATACTTTACAAGAGACCTTTTGCATGAAGCATATTCCAGTTACATTATATTCACTCATTAGCATATTTTTATAAAATCATATAGAGTGCAATGTCACTTATTTATTTAACCAGAGGCCCCAGTCCTGCATTCTTAGACTAAACTTGAGTGTACAAAGTCAATGGGAATTTAGTATGTACATGTAATGCAGGACTGAGCCTACAGCATTTTGTAAGTAATCCTTTTACCTCCCCAAGGATGGTGTAATTATGTTTCCTAATGATATCCCTAGACCTACCTGCCTCTGAAGATGCCAATTTAAGAAACAATATTACTGCCAGAGAAGCAGATTCTTGTGAACTGTAATACAATTCTGGGAGTTCATCTCCTGGAGAAAGCACTTTAAGTATGTACCAGTACATCCCTGGGCCTGCACTGCTTCCAGCAGCTCCCATTGGCCTGCAGCAGTGAACCATGGCCATTGGGAGCCGCGATTGGCCGGACTTGTGGATGGGGCAGGTAAACAAACCGGCCCGGCCTGCCGGGGGCTTTCCCTGCACAAGCGGCATCCCAAGTTTGGGAAACACTGCTCTAGAGAAAAGAAACATTGTCATTTATAGGCATAGAGATTATAACAATGGAGCATGTCCTAAAGCAAACTTTGTAGATACAAATTTCACATTGCATTACAAGGTGAGTGAAAACTTCCTGCTTTTAAATTACCTTTCACTTATTACATGAAGGCAGATTAAAAGTTAAAAATTCAAAGCAGACTATATGGCATCTGTATATTGAACACATAGAACAGTCTTTTAGTGCACTTTTTGCACACTGCTATGCCTTTAAAGAGCTCTAGCCTAGAAATAAGAGGCTTATGTATAATGAAACTAAGGCCTGGCCTACACTAGGAGTTTATGTCGAATTTAGCAGCGGTAATTCGAATTAACCCTGCACCCGCCCACACAACGAAGCTATTTAGTTCGACATAGAGGTCTCTTTCGTTCGATTTCTATACTCCTCCCCGACGAGGGGAGTAGCGCTAAATTTGACATGGCCATGTTTAATTAGGCTAGGTGTGGATGGAATTCGACGCTAATAGCTCCGGGAGCTATCCCACAGTGCACCACTCTGTTGACGCTCTGGACAGCAGTCCGAGCTCGGATGCTCTGACCAGCCACACAGGAAAACCCCCGGGAAAATTTGAATTCCTTTTCCTGTCTGGCCAATTTGAATCTCATTTCCTGTTTGGACATCGTGGCGAGCTCAGCAGCACTGGCAGCGATGCAGAGCTCTCCAGCAGAGGAGTCCATGCAATCTCAGAATAGAAAGAGGGCCCCAGCATGGACTGACCGGGAAGTCTTGGATCTGATCGCTGTGTGGGGTGATGAGTCTGTGCTTTCGGAGCTGCGCTCCAAAAAACGGAATGCAAAGACCTACGAGAAGGTCTCCAAAGCCATGGCAGACCGAGGATACAGCGGGATACAACGCAGTGCCGCGTGAAAATCAAGGACCTGAGACAAGGCTACCAAAAAATCAAAGCGGCAAACGGATGCTCCGGATCCCAGCCCCAGACATGCCGCTTCTACGAGGCACTGCATGCCATTCTCGGTGGGTCTGCCACCACTGCCCCACCAGTGTGCGTGGACTCTGACGATGGGATAGTGTCGACGGCCGGTTCCTCGGCGATGTTCGCGGACAGGGAAGATGAGGAAGGAGATGAGGAGGACGAGGCAGTCGACAACGCTTACAACGCTGATTTCCCCGACAGCCAGGATCTCTTCATCACCCTCACTGAGATCCCCTACCAACCCTCCCCGGCCGTTAACCCGGACCCTGAATCAGGGGAAGGATCAGTCGGTAAGTGCTTTAAACATGTAAACATTTATTTTTAATGGAACAGGAATCTGAACTATGTGAAAAGAAGGTCAATATATATGGGGATAGAACAGAAATCCTCTTGGGAGATCTCCACGAAGCTTTCCTAGAGGTAATCGAAAAGCCTACGCATGAGGTTCCTGGGGAGAGCTGCCTTATCGGGTGCTCCGTGGTAGGACATTTTTCCATGCCAGGCTATCATCAGGTACTCTGGGAGCATTGCCTCCACGAGCATGGCAGCATAGGCCCCTGGTTTGTGCTGGCTTTCACGCAGCATGCGCTCTCTATCGCTGTCAGTGATCCTCCTCAGGGTGATCTCGCTCGGCGACTCCTGCATTGAATTAGGGTAATGTTAGTATTGGGAATGCTTCACTGTTCCTTTGCATAACAATAAGCGTCGGTTTACAGCCACGTGGTGGAGGCTGCAGAGGGGCAGCATACAGGGATCTTTCCCAGGGACAGCCGCGAGGGGGTGGAACAGGGGCAGAGTTCATGCTTTCCGGATTGCCTGCAGCAGGAGGGCACTGCTATACATTAAGTTTTAAGCAGCCAAAAGTCTACGGCTTACCATGCCTGCCTGCTCCACGGATTCTGCTGTCCTGCCCCGCTTGTCTGATCTCCAGTGCAAGATCCCAGGCAATGAATGCGAAGGCCGAAAATTCAAACTTGTCCTGAGTGCGCATGAGATAGGTGCTGTGCATGGTCTTGTTCACAGAGACAGACTAGACTAGAGTATGTTCATTGTTCACAAAAATATATCTTTGTAAGGAATTCACTCCCTTTTTCCCATCACACAGCTGAGACTGTCTCCCGACCTGCCCCAGCATCCCCCTCACAGAGGCTGGCGCAGATTAGGCGGCGAAAGAAAAGGACACGGGACGAGATGTTCGCTGAACTTATGGGCTGCTCCCGAGCCGAGGCGGCCCAGCAGAGCCAGTGGAAGGAGAACCTCTCTCAGTACCAGCGCTCACACAGTGAACGGGAGGACAGGTGGCGTCAAGAGTACCAGCAGGTGACTCAAACGCTGCTTGGACTAATGAGGGAGCAAACGGACACGCTCTGGCGCCTTGTGGATGTTCTGCAGGACCGCAGGCAGGAGGACAGAGCCCCCCTGCAGTGTATCTGCAACCGCCCTCCCCCGCCACAAAGTCCCAGACCCCCCTCACCCAAAGTAACAAGAAGGAGGGGCGCCAGGGGCCGTGAAAACTGTCACTCCACCCCTGCAGAGTGCTCAGTTACAGGAAGGCTCTCATTCCCTAAATTTTGAGAAGTCCTTTCCTTCCTGCCTCACCCAAGCCCCCATCCCAGTTTCATCCCCTAACTGTCTAGTTGAATATTAAAAATACTTTGCTGTTAATTACTGTTTCCATCATGTTCTTGTACAGAAGACTGTGTTTGAAGGGGGGGGAAGGGGGTTGGTAATTGCATAGGACAGTCACCTTTACCAGGGTTCAGACACGGGGGCAGGATCAGCACCAGGTCACACACACAGTGCAGTCAGTAGGCACCCTGGTCGGTCTGGGAGGTGGTTTTCATGTTCTGTGTGGGTGGGTGGGGGGTACGAGACTTTGTGGTGGGGGAGGGCGGTTACAGATCTTATGCAGCGGTCCTTGTCCTGGACCACAGAGCCACGCAGCAGGGGAATCTGTAACCGTCCTCCCCCGCCAAAAGGTTACATAGCCCCCGCACACAGAGTCCTGAAAAGGAGGGATGACAGGCTCCGTTGAAACAACCAGTCCGGCACTGCGGACCGCTCTAGGAGCAGGAGCCTATCATTCCTCGAGTTTAGAAGCGGTCTTTACATCACTACACACCCTACCCACCACAGTCTGCGTCCCAGTTTCAACCCTTTAACGCGAAGTCATTAATAGAGAAAACGTTGTTAATTAACAATGTTCCATGTATTTTATTTTTAAACGTGTGTTGGAAGGGGGGAAACGGGGTGAACGGGGTATGTAACTGCAGAGGATAGTCAACAGTAACTGGGTAAAGAAATGGGCAGGTTCAGCTTCTCTGTAAAGAAACTGAACAGTCACAGGTCACGCTGCTCGCTGAGGAACCTAGCTTTCAAAGTCTCCTGGATGCACAGCGCTTCCCGCTGGGCTCTTCTAATGGCACGGCTGTCTGGCTGAGCGTAATCAGCAGCCAGGCGATTTGCCTCAACCTCCCATCCCGCCATAAAGGTCTCCCCCTTGCTCTCACAGAGATTGTGGAGCACACAGCAAGCTGCAATAACAATGGGGATATTGGTTTCACTGAGATCCAAGCGAGTCAGTGAGCTCCTCCATCTCCCCTTGAGACGCCCGAAAGCACACTCCACCACCATTCTGCACTTACTCAGCCGGTAGTTGAAGAGTTCTTTGTCACTGTCCAAGGCGCCTGTATAGGGCCATGGGTGGCAAGTTTGTAAAAATTTTGGTGGGGCCCAGAACCCGCCCCCAACTCCGCCCCCCCAACTCCGCCCCCACCTGCCTAAGGCTCTGGGAGGGGGCTCGGCGGGGGAGGTCTGGGGTGCAGATCCTGGGCTGGGGATTAGGGTGCAGGAAGGGTGCTGGGTGCAGGCTCTGGGCTGGGGCAGGGGGTGGGTGTGCAGGAGAAGGTGAAGGGTGCAGGCTTTGGGATGGAGTTTGGGGTTGGGAAGGGGTGTGTGGGAAGGGGGAGGGAGTTTGGGGATAGGAGGGAGTGCAGGGTGAGGACTGTGGGGCTGAGGATGAGGGGTACATGATGCAGGAGGGGGCTCAGGGCTAGGGAAGAGGGTTGGGCTGTGGGGTGAGGGCTGTGGATGAGGGGTTCATGATGCGAGGGGGCTCAGGGCTAGGGAAGAGGGTTGGGCTGTGGGTGAGGGCTGTGGATGAGGGGTTCATGATGCGAGGGGGCTCAGGGCTAGGGAAGAGGGTTGGGCTGTGGGTGAGGGCTGTGGATGAGGGGTTCATGATGTGGGGGCGCTCAGGGCTGGGGCAGAGGATTAGGGTGAGGGGGATGAGGGGTTCATGATGTGGGGGCGCTCAGGGCTGGGGCAGAGGATTAGGGTGCGGGGGATGAGGGCTCTGGCTGGGGCTGAGGATTAGGGTGCAGGGGATGAGGGGTTCATGATGTGGGGGCGCTCAGGGCTGGGGCAGAGGATTAGGGTGCGGGGGGATGAGGGGTTCATGATGTGGGGGCGCTCAGGGCTGGGGCAGAGGATTAGGGTGCGGGGGAATGAGGGCTCTGGCTGGGGCTGAGGATTAGGGTGCAGGGGGATGAGGGCTCTGGCTGGGGCAGAGGATTAGGGTGCAGGGGGATGAGGGGTTCATGATGTGGGGGTGCTCAGGGTTGGGGCTGAGGATTAGGGTGCGGGGGGAATGAGGGCTCTGGCTGGGGCTGAGGGTTTGGGGTTGGAGAGGCTCAGGGTAAGGGCAGCCTGCCTTGCCAGTACTGGCGGAGGGCAGGCACTAGGACCCTGCGGCAGCAGACAGCAAATCTGCTGGGAGCCCTCCGGGCAGCAGGCAGGGGAGAGGCGCGCTGCGTTCTGTCAGGCAGGGATGCAACACAACGCGGCGGAGGGGGGGAACACGCGGAGGGGGGGTGGCAGGCGGGGGCTGGGACCTGCTCCAGGCAGGGTCGTGGCGGCGGGGGGAGACCTGCGGTGGCCGGGGCCGATCCAGGCAGGACCGGGGGGGGGGGAAGAGACCCAGCTCCAACTATTGCTGGAGCAGGGCGCCCAGCCCTGAATATTGCTGGGGCCCGGGCCCCACACAAATATATAACCTGCCGCCCATGTATAGGGCTTCATGAGCCAGGGCATTAGCGGGTAGGCTGGGTCCCCGAGGATCACTATAGGCATCTGCACATCCCCAACAGTTATTTTGTGGTCCGGGAAGAAACTACCTTCCTGCAGGTGTCTAAACAGACCAGAGTTCCTGAAAACACACGCGTCATGAACCTTGCCCGGCCACCCGACATTGATGTTGGTAAAGCGTCCCCTATGGTCCACCAGTGCTTTCAGCATTGAAAAGTAGCCCTTTCTGTTAATATACTGGCTGGCCTGGTGGTCCGGTCCCAGGATAGGGATGTGAGTTCCATCTATAGCCCCACCACAGTTTGGGAATCCCATCGCGGGAAGCCATCTATGACGACCTGGACGTTTCCCAGAGTCACTACCTTTGAGAGCAGTAGCTCAACGATTGCGTGGGCTACTTGCATCACAGCAACCCCCACAGTAGATTTGCCCACACCAAAGTGGTTCGCTACTGACCGGTAGCTGTCTGGTGTTGCAAGTTTCCAGAGGGCTATGGCCACTCGCTTCTGCACAGTCAGGGCTGCTCGCATCCGGGTGTCCTTGCACTTCAGGGCAGGGGACAGCAACTCACAGAGTTCAAGGAAAGTGCCCTTACGCATGCGAAAGTTTCGCAGGCACTGTGATTCATCCCAGACCTGCAGCACTATGCGGTCCCACCAGTCCGTGCTTGTTTCCCGGGCCCAGAATCGCCGTTCCACAGCATGAACATGACCCATTGCCACCATGATCTCCACGGCGCGGCGTACCGTGCTCTGTGAGAGGTCTGTGCCACTCTCACACTTCATGTCCTCACCGCGCTGCCGGAGCCTCCTCGCCCAATTTCTCAGCATCTGACAGTGGAAGAGGTGGACGATAAGGTGCGAGGAGTTGACAACGGCCATAAGTGCAGCAATGATCGCAGCGGGCTCCATGCTCGCAGTGCTGTGGCGTCCGCGCTGTCACTGACCAGAAAAGTGCGCGAACAGATTTCCCGCCGGCGCTCTCACGGAGGGAGGGCGGGAGTGATGGTTGAATGACGACAGTTGAATGACGATTGAATGACGATTGAATGATGATTGAATGATGGTTGAATGACGACAGTTACCCAAAACCACCCTCGACACATTTTTCCCCCCCAGCAGGCATTGGGGGCTCGCCTCAGAATTCCAATGGGCAGCGGGGACTGCGGGAACTGTGGGATAGCTGCCCACAGTGCACCGATTCCAATGTCGACGCTTGCCCCATTAGTGTGGACTCACAAAGTCGAATTACTGTCCTTAGTGTGGATACACACGTTCGACTTTGTAAGGTCGATTCCACAAATTCGAGTTAAGTTAAATCGAACTACTCTGGTAGTGTAGACATACTCTAATTAGTAGATCCTGCTACAACTTTGCCCCTTAATGGTCTGACCTGAGTTAATTTCCTTCTATGCCTATTACAGGATCTCACAATAGATTAACTGCCTATTAAAGCTACAGTAAATGTAGCACATACTTTCATGCATGGTAATGTAATAAAATTAGGAAACAATCCTTTTTTCTTGTAACTCTGTATTTTTTTTAAAGTATTTTAGCGTTGGAAGATTTCTGAATGCTCCATGCTCAATGTGTATCAGATTGTTTGTGTTTGTGATTAGTTTATAAAGAAGGAAAATATTTTAGTAGTTTAATTAATATAGATGCAGGGAGAATCTGCACTTTGCTGATCTACATGAACAGATGACACTCTCAACAAAGAGTCAATAGCGGAATTCATTGCTAAAATGTCACGTTTTTACAACCAGACTGCTAGTTCTAAAGTAATATTGAAAATAAAATCAAGCTACGGTTGCCAAAAGTAATTAATGATGTAAATGTGCTCCCTAACTCACAAAGTTCAGTAACTTGTGATTACTGTGCCTGGACCTCCTGGTCATTACTGTGATTTGGTTTGGGGCCACGTACATATAAGGTCTTTGGGGCAAAGACCATCTTTTTGTTCTGTGTTTACAGCACCTAGCACAATGGGGCTCTAGATCATGACTAGAGCTCCGAAGTGCTATTGCAATACAAATAGTAATATTTTAAAGTTTATTCTGCATTAGGATTCTCCATCTTGCATCTGTACAAAGTCCTATTTAAGTCAAAATTGTAGTATTGACTTCAGTGTAACTTATCCTTCTAGTTAATATAAACTGATCAAAGCCCTAAGCATATGCCAGACTGAAATTTCTGAGGATCTCAGGTAGCCACGATTGGATAGCACCTAGCTGGAGAGCTGTTACTGTTTTACTTTGAGAAAGGTGAAATCACTTCTATACACCATTAAAGAAGTTATTGCTGCCAATCTATTATCTTCTAAAATATACTTATACTATTAATAATGACCTTTTGGCTAAACATTAGTCTGAGAGATAGGCTGTGAAGCTGAAGTTTGGGTGTATGACTCTGTTCTGATTCTGCATTCAGATGCATGCAACTAGACCTCTTTGTTCAAGCTGGGCTTCAGTTAATGGGGCTCTCCAGAGCTCGTGTGAATTTGTTACAGTGCCATTGACTTCTCTGGAGATAAGATAGTCCAGCTGAGGAGCAGTAGTCAGACTGCGTGGATCTGACTGCAGGGTCGGGGGCTTTATGTGTACGAGAGGCTATATAGGTGACCAGCATTCCAGATCCTGAAATTGCAAGAACTCTACAACTTTCTTCATAGCTGAGCCATGCGCCTGGAGTCCAGGCTCTGTATGCCACCGCCAACCTCATATGTCATGGCTCCATAATGCCAGCAGCATCTCCTCAAGTTCATCTCTAGCTCCTGGTGCAAGCCCCTGCGCTCTGTTGAACTGAAAATGAGATGGGATCCACAGTGTCAGTTCAACAGAGTGCAGGGGCTTGCACTGTTAATGGAGCCACCTTGTGGGTATGAAAGGTGATGTATTAATCGATATTCTCTTGGGGTTGTCGAAGAAAAACTCAGTTCTCGCTTTCTGTTTGGGTGCAGCAAAATCAAATACTTTATTCTTTCTCTAGTAATTACAATAGAGGGAGGGAGTGTCCTAGGAAACAGGGTTGCCCCTTGTCCCGGACAGGTCTCTCTCAATTAGTAAACAATTACTACAAGCATTTATACCTTTGTTACAGACAATAGCTAACAGTAATGGAGACAGTAAAAGAAAACATTTGCATTTGTTTATACATAAGCCTCTTTGCTATCTTATTTGTCTCACTACTAGAAAAAAGCAAGACTGCACATTGCAAGGTCGTAATAACTTTCACACAGTTCACTCTGTCTTACATTATCTTGCTTCTACAAATCTCACGTCATTAGGGTCACAGCTAGCCTAACTCATGCTAACTAACTAACATTCATTAAGATCTCTTCAAATCCTTGTTAATTATTAATTGGCTTCCACCGGGTGCTGTTGGGGACCAATGTTCTAGGCACCCTTGGCCACTTGGGCAGCTCTCTACTCTGCTTGCTCTGTCCCAGTTTACTTTCTGTCAACACTTCCCTGGACAACAGAGATAATATGTCCACATATTCCCCTCTCAGGATTTTATCCATAGTCGTATTGAGAAAGTGAACTCCCATAGGGTCAGTCACCCCAGCATAACTGTACTTGGGACCGGCTGGGGGGAGGGATAGCTCAGTGGTTTAAGCATTGGCCTGCTGAACCCAGGGTTTGTAAATTCAATCCTTGAGGGGACCATTTGGGGATTGGTCCTGCCTTGAGCAGGGGGTTGGACTAGATGATCTCTTGTGGTCCCTAATAATCTATGATTCTATGACCTCCTTGGTGCCCTGTTCCCCCACAGTCCCCCCTCAACTCTATTCTAGGAGGTTACATGTCTTTACAACCAGTGAGTCAAAATGTGCCCAGGGGTTTCATCCACACTGCTGCCCCCCAACCCTTTTGGTGGGTCTGCCCCACCTGCCTGTCTCCTGACTTCCAAACTCATGCCCACACTGGGCCTCCCCTGAAGCCCAAGCCAAGCCCCTCACTCACAGATGCCTGAAGTTGTTGCAACAATTGCAGATTAGCTTGCATCAGCTGTGCAACACCATTAATGTCCCCACTAAGGTGCACCCTCCAGATGGGCCTGATATGGATTCTTGGACTCCCATTCCTAGCCCTGGCCTATTTATTACCTGGCAAGGCCCACTCCCATCCCCCTCAAGTAAACTCTGAGAGGGACAATTTGAGTCCAGACCCTGCACCTCCTGGAGGACCCTGCAATCACCACTTGTTGCCACACTGCAAGGCAGTATATCACCTGTGCCACCTGTCCCCCAGACCTTTGTCTGTTGCAGAGCACACTCGCCCCTGGAATCAGCATCACTCCCATCTCCTAGGCTCAATGTAGAAGAACATCCTGATTCTGGGTGACCCAATACACGTTAGAAGCTCTGCAATGCTGTGGAAACAACCTCAGAAACCATCTCACTGACCACTTACTGCAAATGGCTTCTGACTATCCCACCAGCAAACACAGCCTTCATGTGTGGTTGCTTCCCCTGGAATATTCCCCCTCCCCAGTCCATGAGGCTGCCCTGGGTGATCTAATACGCCACAGTGGGCTTCCCCAAACCCTGTCTTGGTAACTGCCCTTGGCAGGCGCACTGGGCAGGCAGGCAGTATAGGGAAAGCCCCTGTGCCCTGATCCCGCTCCCTGGCTGGAGCACTGGATGGGTGGGTGGAGCGGGGCAAGCCACGGTGCCCCGACACTGTGGCCTGATAGGAGTGCCGGGCAGGTGGGTGGAGCGGGGCAAGCAGAGCCAGGGATGGGCCTGGATGCTAAGTGGGTGGGCCATGGCCCATGCAGGCCCATCCATGGCTACACCCCGGCCTCCCTGTGAGCTGCTTCTACCCTGACAGTGCCTGTCCCTGTCTGGGGAAGAAGGAACTTTTCCCCGTTCTCTCCACTCTCACCCTCCCGTGACCAAGTGGAGCCATGCTTCCTAGCATGCCTGGATCCTCTGCTTCCTGCTGCTACCTTGCCTGCTGAGTGGAGAAAGGGGTTTCCAATGCCAGGCCTTGCACCTTTAAAGCCTTCTGCCCTTATGTTCCCCAGGAGTGAATCAGTGCTGCAAAGCTGACCACCACCCACCTTTTTGCAGCAGTTTCTGACCTTCTCCCCACTGCCCCCCACCATAAAGCACTACTGCCTTTTTGCGGCAAGCCTGGAAAACGTACCCCCATCCCCTTGCTTTAGGTGTGTTGGGGTCATTAGCAACATTTGGGCTTTAAATACTTCAATGTGTTTCCAATTTAATACAGTACTTTTGAGAGAAGTGATTCTCACCACAGACCTGTTCCAAAGCCCATGGAATTAAATGAGCAGAATTTGGCCAATAACACTTATTTTGCATTGTTTGCACTATTGAAGTCATAAATGACACCAACAAAGTCCTCCTTTTAGCTGATGCTTACATTTCAGACAAGCTGGGAAGGTTGTCAAATGCACAAGCTTCTAGTCTTTCTAGAGAGTCACTTTGAGAGATTTCACTGTAACAGAAAGGCAAACACAAAACACTAAATTGAATGGAAAAATATCATAAATAAGTTTTACCTTTTTAAAAAATAAACATGAACAGTTAAAAAAATTGAAGTTCTTCTTGCATTGCAACAGGAGCATTGCCCTACTCAAGAAACTCTGAGAATGGATTTCAGTGGAAGTAGGGAAAGCTCAGCACTTAGCAAATTCAGTTCTAAAGATGTTACTCACTTTGGAGAAATCATCATAACATGAAATCTCCCATTTCCCAACTGTAAATGCAGGAGTGACAAAGACAAATATTAGTATGAATGGAGTAATCCTGCAAGCCTTTCTGCATGGAACTAGTCCTACTTAAGTCAATTTATTCCTATGGGTAGGGGTTTGCAGGGTTCTGAACTTTATCCAATACATTCTGAAGTCCACGGAAAGTCACCTAACCCAGAAAACCAAAAGAATACATTCATTGAAGTTTATGAACACTTTCCAAAATGTAAATACTAATCCCATTATTTACATGCAAATGGACAGTAACTGGATCTTTCTCAGTGTGGCACAGGTCAATGTGAATTTCTTTGTAGGAAATGTCAGATTTTGATGTGCATTCACTAGCTAATACACATGCATACTGTACACAAGAATTCATGATAATTTAGGCTATCTGTTAAAGAAAGAAATTGTAGCTGCTGATTATTTGTAACATTCCTGAGTTCTTGCAGCTTCCTTTGACGTATTTATGGTGCTGATAAATTAAGGTCTTGGGTTTTATGTAAAATAGAACGTTTTGATTAATTCATGAGGAACAGTTCTTCAGAATAGTATTTTCTTCATCCAAAGTATCTTTAAAAAAGCTGGGCATATTAAACCTAAAACCATATCTAGTTAAGAATGAATGATATTTTCTAAATAATTGGAATGTATTTGTCATATCAGAGTTGGTTGTGTCACCATATCCTGTAAGGTACCTTATTTGGATTATAATTTCAGCAATTCCTTTGGGGGCTGAAATGTGGTAGAGGATCCTCAACACACCTTATCAAATAAGAAAGGCTCAGGGAAAAAAGTATTTTCTGAAATATATTTATTCTTTTAGTAAGTCTGGTCTTGCTTTGTTTCTTTCAATAATCAGAATTTGCTGACAGCTTTTCACTTGGAATGTGGCTTTTGATGTTTGGATAGTTTAATGTGAATGAGAAACCAATGTAGAAAAAGTGGCACACTGAGGCCCTGATCCTGCAAAGATTTACTCAGATTTTTAACTTTATGCATTGGCGCTACTCAGTGTGTAAAGTTAAATGTATACTTGCAGAATTGAGCCCTGAATTTTGATGATTCCACAGAGTTTCCACTGGCCTCACAGCCATGCATCCCTGAGTACTTTGAGGCAGTGGGGATGCTATATCATCTAATTTGATGCTGTCGAACAAATGCTAATATGAGACGAATGGCCAAATATCTGACTTACAGAATGTCCAGGGTTTTTTAAAGCTACATCTTTTCCAAGTAGCATTAAATCTTGATAAAATTATGAAGAGCTAGATTTTTCTTTCACTTAAAAGCAATAAATTCTAACATGCTCATTATCTGAATTACATTAAGGGCAAATGAAAAATATCAACCATATATTTATCATCTTTTTGTATGATGGTAAAATGTCAATATACACAACACACTAAGTGTGAAGAAGAGGCAAAAGTGTTATAAATATTGTTCAGGAAAAACATCAAAACCTGAATATTAAATAAGCTTTACATAGATCTCCCTTCTGAAATGGTAAATTCAAACTCCTCCAACATTAAGCAGCAAACTAAAATACAGTGTAGTTGAGATAACTCATTGCCGTTAGTAATCGAGTAAAGTAGCATTATCACATGTATTAAAATGCTTTATGGTAATTAACACAAAGGAGAAAATTCTGTGTTGCTTTACACACCTTGAGATTGCAAAGGGGTAGATATTGGTGAATAACTTGAACAAAATATTCAACCAGTAAGCAGTAAAAGCAACTTTATATAGAATACATAAAATGTAACAAGTGGAAGAAAGGGGCAGTAGATAGTCATGAATATAAATCAGAAGCAATGAATTGTAGAAAATTGAAAAGGGAAGAAAAGGGATGCAAGGAGAAACCTATGGCTAGCACAGCTAAGGACAATAAGGAGTTTTCAAAGTATATTAGAAATAAAAAGATTCCTAACATTGGTATTAATACATTGCTAGATGGAAATGGTAGAATTATTAATAATAATACAAAAAAAGCAGAAGTGTTCAATAAATATTTCCATTCTGTATTTGGGGGAAAAGATGGATTCATATCACATGATATACTTTCCACTCCAACAGTAACTAAGGATGATGTTAAACAACAGCTATTAAAGTTAGATATTTAAAAATCATCAGATCCAGATAACTTGCACCCAAGAGTTTTATAAGAGTTGGCTGAGGAGCTCACTGGACCATTAATGTTGCTTTCTTTTTTTATTAGTAAGTCTTGAAATGCTCAGGAAGTTCTGAAAGACTGGAAGAAATATAATGTGCCTATTTTTTAAAAACGTTAAAAGGATAACCTGGGTCATTTATAGGCTTGTAAGTCTGACATTGATTCCCGGAAAGATAATGGAGTGGCTCATGCAGGATTCAAATAAAAAATTATAGGAGAGTAATATAACTAATGCAAATCAACATGGGTTTATGGAAAATTCACTGTCAAATTCGCTTGATAATCTCATCCAAAAAAGTTACAAAATTGGTTGATGAAGGTGTTTATATTCCTGTAAGGCATCGTGATTTAAAAAACTAGAATGATATAAAAATTACATGGCACACATCAAATGGATTAAAAACTGGCTAACTAATAGATCTCAGTGTAATTGTAATTGGAAAATCATCAAACACATATGTTTCCAGAGGGGTTCTGCAGAGATTGGTTCTTGGCCCTATGCTATTTAACACTATTATCAATTACCTAGAAGAAAACAAAATAATCACTGATAAAGTTTGCAGATGCTCCAAAAATTGGGGGAGTAATAAATAATGAAGAGGACAGGTCACTGATACAGAGTGATTTGTATCACTTGGTTAACTGCATGCAAGCAAACAATATGCATTTTAATACCACTAAATGTAAATGTATACATTTAGAAACCAAGAATGTAGGCCATACTTGCAGAATGGGGGTCTCTATCCTGGAAAGTCGTGATTCTGAAAAAGATTTGGGGATTGTAGTGGATAATCAATTGAACCTGAGCTCCCAATGTGATGCTACGGCCAAAAGGACTAGTGCGATCCTTGGAGGCATAAATACTTGAATCTCGAGTAGGAGTAGAGAGGTTGTTTGGCACTTGTGCTACCACTGCTGGAATACTGTGTCCAGTTCTGGTAACCAAAATTCAACAAGGACACTGCTAAATTGGAGAGGGCTCAAAGGAGAGTCACAAGAATGATTAAAGCATTAGAAAACATGTCTTATAGTGATAGGAGGGAGCTCAATTTTTTTTAGCTCAACAAAGAGAAGGTTAAGGGGTGACTTCATCACTGTTTATAGGGGAATATAAAATAATCGAATAGCTGGAAGCTGAAGCTAGACAAATTCAGACTGGAAATAAGGCATATGTTTTTAACAGTGAGGTAATTAACTATTGGAATAATTGATTGAAGGTTTTGGTGGATTCTCTATCACTGGCAATTTCAAAATCAAGATTGGATGTTTTTCCAAGAGATCTGCCCTAGAAATTATTTGGGGAAGTTCTATGGACTGTGCAACACAGGTGGTCAGACTAGATGATCACAGTGCTCCGTTCTGGCCTTGGAATCTATTCTATTCTATTCCGGCTCTTACATTCCCCTCATCACTAGTATCTGAGCGCTGTTCAGGAAGTGCATTAAGTGATGTGACTAGCATTTGTTACATGTGGGTCTCTTTTTTTCCTCTCTCTTTGTCCTCCTCCGTGGGGAATTTATGGGAGATCTGCTGTGATCTGTGGTGTGAGGGTTTTTTATTAGTGAAAACAGGCCAAAAAGTGCACTCTTGTATCTGGAATGGAAAGTGCTGAGGTTTGTGCTTGTTCAATCCACAGACTCTTGCACAAATGTTACCTGTGCAGTGGACAGCTCCATTGTGCTTGATATGTAAAAAGATAAAACCTGAAAAAAATAATAATGGCCCAATAATGGCTGAAACCTTTCAGTTGGATATAGGGTTGCCACTTTTGATTGGATATATTCCTGGAGGTTTCATCACATGATATATTTAATTAAAAATTAATCTTTAATTCCTGGAGATTCCAGGACAATCCTGGAGGGTTGGCAACTAATTGAACTAATGATGTGAACAGAGTTACAAGATTGGGGCCCTAAGATTTCAAACATGTTTTAAAACTACCCAAAGAATCGAACAGAGGAATGGCAAAGAATTAAGAGTTTAACCAAACATGGACTAAGTGTGCAAAGTCATTGTACTTGGGAAATACAGACTGAAGGTTTGGAATTATTATTATTTATGGAGGGTATTACAATGACAATAACCATAATTTTTGTTATTAAATCCAAAGGCCAAAGGGTATTAGTATAATTGCTCTAACCATGTCTAAAAGCCTAAATAATAAGCAATTTACTACATCCAAACAGTAACAAAACATTCATAAGCATTTGATCAAGATACTTACAAAGGAGCTAAGACCCATATTGGTCAGCTCCACCATGGTCAGGCAGTGTAAGCGTCCAGTGTTGGGGCTCGGCCCTCTCAGGCGTGGCTGGGAGCCAGGTCGCCTCACTACATACGTCTGCGATCAGTGGCGTTGTCTGATAGGGCAAAGAACAGTCAGGGGCTCATTCCCTCAGGCGGGGCTGAGCCGGAGATCAGTCTAATTAGCCCGGGCCCTAACTCAGGGTGGGGCGACAGCACTATAGCTCAAGGCTCCGACCCTCAGGTAGGGGCTGGGCAAACAATCAGTTCAGTACCTAAACCCAGGCCTGCAGTCAGGGCGGGGCAGCAAACCACTATAAGTCAGAGTTCAAGTTCTCAGGCAGAGGCTGAGCAAACCAACAGTTCAGTACAGAAGCCCAGGCTCTGGGTCAGGGCCAACAAGCAGTTCAGGGCTCAGACCCTTAGGCAGGGGCTGAGCAAACAAACAGTATATGAGCCCAAGCCCTGGATCAGGGCAGGGCAGCAAGCAGTTCAGGGCTCAGACCCATAGGCAGGGGCTTAGCAAACAAACAGTATATAAACCCAGGCCCTGGATCAGGGCGGGGCACCAAGCAGTTCACTAAGGTAAGTCCAGGCTCCTACGCTTGAGCGTTGGGGGTGAGGGGGCGACTGCCACCCGTGAGTGGGGTGGCAGGGGGGACACAGGCCCACCCACTCCACTGCGTCCCAGCCCAGGGCCCTAACAGCGGCAGTCAGTCTGCTGCTGTGTCAGTGGGGATCCTGGCCGCAACACACTGACATTGGCTCGGGGTCTGCTGCAGCCAGACTAGGGTCGGCTACCCCCGTGCCACTTCCAATCTCCCCCTCCATTGGTACCTGTGCATCCCCAGCATCTTCCGCAGCGTCCCACACCATGGGCTCCTCAGGGTACTGAGTGCTGGGTAAGCCGGGCTGCTCCTCAGTATACTGGGCGAGGGGAAGCTCAGGCAGCTCCTCTGGGTGGCGAGCACAGGGCAGGCTTGGCCAGTCCTCCTTAGGGTGGCGAGCACTGGGGCTGGGCTTTTATACTTCCTGTCCCGCCCCTTGACTTCCGGGGGGGGGGGGGGAACAGATGGCGGTGGCTCTGCCCACTTTGGCGTCTGTTCTGGCTCGGCCCTCTCAGGCGCGGCGGGGAGCCAGGCCGCCTCACTACAGACAGGTATTAGCAATGAACCTTCAAGAGTTCACTTTTTTTATACCCTTAACAACCAAGTGATGTCATTGCTAAGATCAGACGAAGCAGTTTCTTATAGCCAATCATTTGCTGCACCTGGTACCTCATTAATCATGTTTTTATGTCTATTACTTCAGTCCAAACCTTAAATAAGATAACATTGGTATTCTGAAGGATCACTACAAGTTTAACACAGCAACTCTTCTTTCTCATGATCTTATTATTTTTGGTCACATGCTTAGGGTCAATTGCTCATGCTAATATCCCAACTCAATTTAAAACCACAGTTCAACCAAATCTAATGTGGGCCTACATTCTACAGAAGGGTAAAAACGCTCATTCCTGACAATCTTTGCTCATATGAGTAGTCTTGAGTATCCACTGAAATTAATGTGCTACAGATATCAGTCAGGACTACTTGCTATGGTTGCCAGGCATCCGTTTTTTGAACAAAACGCCTGGTTGACAAGGCACCCTGGTGGCTCCAGTTGGCACGGTCGGCTGGGCTGTTAAAAGTCCGGTTGGCGACGCAGCGAGGGCCTGCCCCCAGAAGCGGCCACCAGGTCCCTGTGGCTCCTAGGCGGTGGGGTGGCCAGGGACTGGGAGGCTCTGTGCGCTGTCCCCGCCCCTTGCGCCGGCTCCCCAGGAACTGTGACCAATGGGAGCTGTAGGGGGTGGTGCCTGCAGATGTGAAGGCAGCATGCACTGCGCAGAGCCGCCTGACAGCCCATGCGCTTAGAGGCCATAGGGACCTGGCAGCTGCTTCCTCTGAGCCGCAGTAAGCACTGCCGGGACTCTGCACGCCAAACCCCTGCTTCAGCCCGGAGCCCTCCCCTGCAACTCAAACTGCTCAACCCCCCCCCACCCCAGAGCCCACACCCCCAGCTGGAGCCCTCACCCCCTCCTACACCCCAACCCCCTGCCCCAGCCCGGAGCCCCCACCTGCACCCCAACCCTCCCATCCCTGGCCCCACCCCCAGCCAGAGCCCTCAGCCCCCATGCACCCCAACCCCCGAACCCAGCCTGGAGTCCCCTCCTGCACCCCAAACCTCTGATCCCCAGCCCCAGCCCAGAGCTTGCACCCCCACCCCAGAGCCCATACACCTTCCTGCACCCTAACCCCCTCCCCCAGCCCAATGAAAATGACTCAGGGTCCGGAAGACTGAGTGATGGAGGGAATGGGGATGGAGCGAGTGGGGGTGGGGCCTCAGAGAAGGAGCAGGGCAGGGGGTGGGGCAGGGGTGTTTGGTTTTGTGTGATCAGAAAGTTGGCAACCCTACTACTTGCATAGGTAGGAGTTGTTGGCTTGGGTTCAGAGTTAGCAAGCTATAGTCTAATGCCTGGACCCTGCAAAGATTTAAGCATATGCTTAAAATTAAGATGTAAATAGTCTCACTAAATTCACTGGAACTACTTATGCGCTTAAAGTTAAACAAATAGGCCCCACTCTTGCCCAAGAAAGATTCTAAATCATGACTGAATTGTCTGATTTTATTTCATTTTTGAAAAAATACTGTAATCAATAAGGCTATTGATACTTAAAGCCATTTGTTTTCATTTTTTTCTGATTTTAATGAAAAATTCCTGGGCTTTACAAAAGTTGTTATTTGTGTTTTTACTGATTTTTCACCTGAATTTTAGATCACTCAAATACATGAAAATACTGGTTATGTTAAAATCAATACATTGCATTGGTAGATGACTATGTTAATAATAAAATCTAAGTGTAAACAGGAAGCTGTCTATTAAAGTAAGGTAATGTGGTGGAAAGTACACATGTGTGTATGCATATGTGTAGGTACTGTTAATTTACACATACGAAATAATCATAGCATTAACTTACTTTTCTCTTTGTTGCTTTTTTCTGTTTTCCTGTCCCCCAATATTAGCCTTTATATTTACCCTGAAAACTGTGAAGTTAATATTTTGTACCAATTTTCAACTATTTTTAATTTTTGGTAATAAACACTGATAAATTCCTGGGAAGTTTTAAACAAAATAAAATCTGAAAACAAAGGGCCTTGTTAATACTGCACATGATTTTTTTCTTCACAAGTGTATTTAATTGTGCATACCAATATTCTCTTGATACACAATAAAAACTTATGTGGATATTACATGGAGTGAAAGTAACTTAAAAGTCTTACCAGTACGGGGGCCTAGCTCTGGGCCCCCGGAAGGGGTGAGGCCTCAGGTGGAAGGGGCAGGGACTCAGGCAGAAGGGGCAGGGCTGGGGGTCAGCTTCTCCCAGCCAGCCCTTCAGCGCTGCCCGGCCTGTGCCGCCTGGGTCTCCAGCGGCGATTTAAAGAGCTTGGGGCTCTGGCTGCTGCTGTGGTAGTGGTGGCAGCAGCCAGAAGCTCTGGGCCCTTTTAAATCACTGGGGTCCGGGGCAGCTGCTCCTTTTGCCCCTGCCCTCGGTGGGGGTGCAGGGAGCAAAAGGGCCAGCCACATTAAAGCTGCCATGGCAACGATTTAACATTGGCTGTGTACAGGTCTGTACCGGTGGCCACTTCTTACCCACTTTCACCTCTGATATTACATGAAAATGTATAGTGATGGAATATAATTTAGCTATCATTGTAGCAATAATATTTTATGATTGAAATCTTTCTTCTGTACCACTCAAAATCGGTTATCAAAATGCATTCAATTCTCTGAAACATGATTAATGTTTCATTATCTGTTCTTAAACCACTATTAAAAATCATACCACTTTCTAAGAACCTTTTATGGTATATATATTTTAAATTGCATTTTTAGCCGCATTTCTCAGTTACTGTAAAAAAGACATTATTTGTGACTGGGGTTATTCATAGAATTTCTTTTGAACAATTAATGGAAAAATTACATTGACAACATGTTTTCCATATACAACTTACATTATAAAGGCATCTCTTAAATCCCTTAAAAACATGTGATGGGATTACTCTTACAGGGAGATGGGTAAGTGATCTGGGGTGGGGGTGGAGGGGGGGAAGGTAAGACAAGTTTGTTTTAGAAAGTGTTGTATACTTGTTTACAGATAATTTTTCTACCTAGTTATTGTGTTATTTCAGTGTAAGGCTACCATACCCGCAGTAAAGCCTTACAGTATAGAAAAAAGCTACTGTACTCTGGCTACAGTCTACTTGTACTTAAGGATCAGAGGGGTAGCCGTGTTATTCTATATCCACAAAAACAACGAGGAGTCTGGTGGCACCTTAAAGACTAACAGATTTATTTGGGCATAAGCTTTAATGGGTAAAAAAAACCCCACTTCTTCAGATGCATGGAGTGAAAATTACAGATATACATAGATATACATATATAGATATCTATGCCTGTATCTGTAATTTTCACTCCATCCATTTCTGAAGTTTTATCCACAGCTCACCACTAGATGTCAGGGGAGAGCTCATCTGCACTCTGCTTACACATGCTTTTAATCAGAAAAAGTGGCTTTTTAGGCAAAGTTCCTTTTAACTGTATAAATGCAAATGTCTGCATTCTGTGGGCCTGGAGTATGGTACCATTGTCTTCAATGGCATTACAGGAGAGCTGGCTGTACTTTAAAGAATCCTTATTGAGGTTGCAGGAACAAACCATCCTGATGTGTAGAAAGAATAGTAAATATGGCAGGCGACCAGCTTGGCTTAACAGTGAAATCCTTGCTGATCTTAAACACAAAAAAGAAGCTTACAAGAAGAGGAAGATTGGACAAATGACCAGGGAGGAGTATAAAGATATTGCTCCGGCATGCAGGAGTGAAATCAAGAAGGCCAAATCACACTTGGGGTTGCAGCTAGCAAGGGATGTTAAGAGTAACAAGAAGGGTTTCTACAGGTATGGTAACAATAAGAAGAAGGTCAGGGAAAGTGTGGGCCCCTTACTGAAGGGGGGAGGCAGCCTAATGACAGAGGATGTTGAAAAAGCTAATGTACTCAATGCTTTTTTTGCCTCTGTCTTCATGAACAAGAACACTGTTTCAGAATTGTAGCTTCTGTTCATTGTTTGCCATTCATTACACTTGCCTACATTGTAACTTCTGTGCACTGTTTGCCATTCACTACACTTGTCTACTTCTGTTCACTGTTTGCCATATTGTAATTCAATCTCCATCTTACAAGGCTTACTCCTTGTAAAAGCTTGCAAAACCTTCATTTTTGCAAAACCCTGCTGTAATCTTATTAGTTTAGTTTAGATGTGTGAATGAGGTATGTATGGATGATGGAATCAACCTCCAGCACCAGCCTGTCCTGATGAAACAGAGTTCAAACACCAACGTCTGAAGATGCAGACAACTGCCCTAACAAAGTAAGAACAGTCCACTCTAAAAAGAAAAGAACAAAGGTACAATAGAAGGAAGATCAAAGCCAGGCCCGAGGCTGAAAATCATGTCTGCAATTGATGGGTAATCAATCACTCTGAACCCAGAGGCAGTGTGACACAGCAAAATCTATAGACTCTGGATTCAAACTGAAGCCTACAAAAAAGGATGGGTGAGATGGAAGACTTTGGAGGGTAACATTCTGCTGCCAACATGGGAGGACAGACCCAGCCCTTCCTTGTGCCCGGCTTTCCTGGCCAGTTAGCTGCCACAAGCTATGAAACCAAGCTGCAAAATCAAGCCACGGACTCAAGCTATGTTCAGGACTGGTTACTATACAGCAGCTGCAGAACATCTGATGTGTATGTGTGTGTATGTGTATATATAAGTATTAAGGTATTAGCTAGTGGTTATAGATCAAATTGTTATCATAATAAATGTGAAATGATCCTGTGTAATTTTGTCTGCATAATAAGCCATGAACTATTAGAACTCATTTACAAAACTTTTCTTAAACATTACATGAATATATTGTCTCATACTATAGAATCAGAATTTATAATCTCTATTCCATGATATAATGTATCTTAATTAAAACTATCTTTAGATTGGATTTTTGAGGAGAAAAAACTATTTAAATTACAAAAATCTGATTTTTTTAAAGTCATTGATTTTTATCCACTGTGACAGCTGGGCATGGTGCGGTGGGAGGGGGGGAGAGGGAAAGATTGGTCCCCAGCTGGAGCGAGGGAGGGGCCAGGGTTGAGATGAGCACAGAGGGTACGAGGGGAGGATTAGTCCCTGCTGACTGGAGTAAGGCAGGGACTGGGGGCAAAAACACAGTGGGGCGGGAGCTAGGGTTGGTTGTTGGAGCAAGGTAGGGGCCGGGAGTAAACTGCAAGTGCAGCAGGGCTGGGGAGGGGGTAAACAGGATCCCCCCCCACCCCTGCCCACATAGAGTGGGTACCTACCTTCGCCTCTCTCTGCACCGAGCTGAGGGTGGGGTGCAGGGTCTGGGAAGGAGTTAGTTAGGGTGCAGGAGCAGGCTGGGGGGTTGGGGTGTGGGGTCTGGCTAGGAGCTAGAATGAGGGAGGGGGCTCAGGGTTGGGGCAGGAGGTTGGGGTGTGGAGCGCTTACCTGGGACAGCTCCCATTTGGTGTGAGGAGTGTAGGTGGGAATGTGTGGGGAGGGTGAAGGAGGTCCCGTTTGGTGCCCAGGATGGGGGTGGGGATGTGGGGGGGTGCAGGAGTCAGGACATGGGGGGGCTGGGTATGTGTGTGGGGGGGGTGAAGGAGTCAGGACTGGGGGTTGGAAGTGTGTGAGGGGAGTGCAGGTGTCAGGACATGGGATGTGGGGGGCTGGGTATGTGTGGAGGTGCAGGAGTCAGGGCTGGGGTCATGGGGGTGCAGGAGTCAGGGCAAGGGGCTGGGAGTTTGTGAGGTGGGTGCAGGGGTCAGGGCTGGGGAGGTGTGCTGGGGTTGTGGGAGTGCTCCCAGCTCCCTGCCCTGAGCAATTCACAGCAGGGGTATGGAGGGGGTATGCCCTGATTCTACCCCCTTTCCCAAGGCCCTGCCCCCGCCTCTTCTCCACTTCCTCCTCTCTCTCCCAAAAGTTATTAAATGTTCAATGCCAAGGAACAGATGGGGTAGAGGACTGAATTTTCCACAGCCTCCCTCACAAAATATATCACCACTTTGCCTTTAGTAATTATCCTTTCGAGGGGAAAACCAGGCACTTCTCTCTTTTTGCAAAGTCCTGTGACCTCTTTCAGCTAAAGAAAACTTGTGAGTGCTGGTGATGCAATAGCTCTTTACCGATCTCCCCATTATAACGGTGGGGGATGAGTAAAGGTGGGGGTGCAGTGTTAAGGCCCCCCCGACCGCCAATGCCTGCACACTTGACAGAACAGCAGCTTCTGTTGGAAGGGGCATTTCCATCACTAGTGTTAAGCCGCCTGATGCTCCCAGGACTTGGCGGGACAGCATGGCTGCTACTCTAGCCCAGGCTAGAGCTGGGAGGAAGGACACGGGTGCTGCTGTGCAAGGTCCCTCGCCAATCAGGAGTTGGAGCAAGGAGGGGGCACCAGGGGCAAGGAGTGGGGAAGTGGGAGGGGGAAGCTGAGGGGGAGAGGAGGACCCGGGTCGGGCAGGGGGCACAGCGGGAGGAGAAGGGGGAAGAAGATCTGGGAAAAGGGGGCAGCCTGTAAAAAAATCGTTTCCTTCTGGAGAAGCAGACTCACCCTGCCCGGGGTCCAGGCAGTGGTGGCTGCTGCACCTCCCCAACAAACAGCTCATCGGGAGCAAGGAGAGAGAGTGAGAGGAGGAGGGGCGAGTACGCAACACGCTGGGGGAAGAGGCGTGGGACAGGGAGCTTTGCTGCTGGCTGCCGTGCAACAGCAGGACAGACCCCCAGGCACAGCAGCACCAAGCTTCATGGAGAAGAGAGGCCATGCCAGGGCCCCTTTAGAGCATAAGCCTGGCACTATGGCGCCAGTGGCGCCATGGTAAATCCGGTATTGCCAAGGGTACTAAAGGAGTTGGCAGATGTGATTGCAGAGCCATTGGCCAGTATCTTTGAAAACTCATGGTGATCGGGGGAGGTCCTGGATGACTGGAAAAAGGCTAATGTAGTCCCTATCTTTAAAAAAGGGAAGAAGGAGGATGCGGGGAACTACAGGCCAGTCAGCCTCACCTCAGTCCCTGGGAAAATCATGGAGAAGGTCCTCAAGGAATCAATTTTAAAGCACTTTGAGGAGAGGAAAGAGATCAGGAACAGTCAGCATGGATTCACCAAGGGCAAGTCATACCTGACTAACCTAATTGCCTTCTATTATGAGATAACTGGCTCTGTGCATGAGGGACGTGTTATTCCTTGACTTTAGCAAAGCTTTAGATACAATCTCCCACAGTATTCTTGCCAGCAAGTTAATGAAGTATGGTCTGGATGAATAAAGTGGATAGAAAGCTGGCTAGATCATCTGGCTCAACAGATATTGATCAATGGCTCCATGTCTAGTTGGCAGCCAGTGTCAAGCGGAGTGCCCCAAGGGTCAGTCCTGGGGCTGATTTTGTTCATTAATGATCTGGAGGATGGCGTAGATTGCACCCTCAGCAAGTTTGCAGATGACAGTAAACTAGAGGGAGTGGTAGATACGCTGGAGGGTAGGGATAGGATACAGAGGGACCTAGACAAATTGGAGGATTGGGCCAAAAGAAATCTGATGAGGTTCAACAAGGACAGGTGCAGAGTCCTGCACGCAGGATGGAAAAATCCCATGCACTGCTACAGACTAGGGACTGAATGGCTAGGCAGCAGTTCTGCAGAAAAGGACCTAGGGGTTACAGTGGACGAGAAGCTGGATATGAGTCAACAGTGTCCCCTTGTAGCCTAGAAGGCTAATGGCATTTTGTATAAGTAGGGGCATTGCCAGCAGATGGAGGGACATAATCATTCCCCTCTATTCGGCATTGGTGAGGCCTCATCTGGAGTACTGTGTCCAGTTTTGTGCCCCACACTAGAAGAAGAGTGGAAAAAATGGAAAGAGTCTAGCGGAGGGCAACAAAAATGATTAGGGGGCTGGCGCACATGACTTATGAGAAGAGGCTGAGGGAACTGGGATAGTTTAGTCTGCAGAAGAGAAAAATGAGGGGGGATTTGATAGCTGCTTTCAACTACCTGAAAGGGGGTTCCAAAGAGGATGGATCTAAATTGTTCTCAGTGGTGGCAGATGACAGAACAAGGAGTAATGGTCTGAAGTTGCAGTGTGTGTGTGTGTGTGTGGGCGGTGGGAGGAGGGGTTAGGTTGGATATTGGGAAAAACTTTTTCACTAGGAGGGTGGTGAAGCACTGGAATGGGTTACCAAGGGAGGTGATGGAATCTCCTTCCTTAGAAGTTTTTAAGGTCAGCCTTGACAAAGCCCTGGCTGGGATGATTTAGTTGGGGATTGGTCCTGCTTTGAGCAGGGGGTTGGACTAGATGACCTCCTGATATCTCTTCCAACCCTGATATTCTATGATTCTATGATTCTATACTCTGGATTTACACCAGTGTAACTGAAATCAGAATTTGGTGCATTTTCTGAGTTGGATCAGCTTGGTTAGCTAATTAAAAACAAGTTGTTTAAAATGACAGTGTTCTCATTGAAGACGTCACAAAATGTTGGAGGACAGAAGTGTATATTATTGAGCATCATTTTGCTCTACATTTGAAACACTATAGTGTTTCTGCAGACCAATTTATCTCACCATGTCCACACTTGAACTGATACTGACATAATTTAGAATATTAACTTTGCTTCAAATAGAGAAGTGGGGTTTTTTTTAATTAAAAATATCCAATCACAGCCAGTTTTCAGTTTTTAAAAACACATAGTCAAAGTTTCTGGAGTAAAATGTCTATTTGCGGTGTCTGAAAAGTTGTTTTTCTTATGGATCATGATCCTTCAAGAGAAGATAAAGTAAAAAACAAATGTACCTAAGTTCTTACATATACACACTGTCCAAACATGATATGATAGCAGAATGTAGGGTGTCTATATAGTCCTGTGGCTAAGACTCTGGACTGAGATTCAGGATATTGGAGTTCAGTTGTCAGATTTGCTGCAAACTTCTTGAGTGACCTTAGGCAAGTCCCTTACTTTCTTTGTACCTCAATTCTCCATCTGTAAAATGGAGATGATACTTCTCTACCTTGCTGGGATATCGTGAGGATAAATATATTTGTGATACCATGAAAATGAGGGTCATATCTATTGATGGCATTCCTACAGAGTTACTCAAGAACCTGGAGAGATAGGGCTGGGAATAGCTGGCAGCCCTTTTTACCATAAGGCATAGACCAGGAGAAGTGCCAACAAGCTGGCAATAGGCAACAGTTGCCCTACTGAAACCTGGGAAACCCCCAGAGGATGCAGCCAGCTACCACCACATCTCTCTCCTTTCAACAACCAGCTAGCTCATAGAACGAGCACTGCTCTGCCATCTGTCTGACATTATTGAAGACATCCTCACAGCAGAGCAGACAGGATTTTGCCTGAAGAGGAACTGCTGTGACCAAGTAGCTTCACTCACCGGCCACACTGAGGAGGATGCCAACGTAAGTTGAAGACAGGGATCACCCTTTTTGATTTGACCTTGGCATACGACAGGGCCTCCTTCTCAAGATCTCCTGCATCATTCATGCTGGTGAATGATCTGTCTCTTGGTGGTGATGACCGGGAGCAGCTGCTTTAAGGTAGACCTTAACGGCCAGGTCAGTAGACAAAAAACTCTTAACTCAGGCATCCCTTAGGGCTCTGTCCAGGCCCCAATACTTTTTAATCTATACACCGCAGATATACCAGCGACAGTCGAGGAAATTCATGTATGTAGATGACATTGTCCTAGCTGTTCAGCACACAAGCCACCATACCACCAGCTGCATCCTAACCCGAGATTTTAGCACAATGGCTGATTATTTCCAATGCTAGAAACTTAGGCCTAACCTGAAAACTGCTTTCAATCTGAATAATAAAATGTCTCATACCAAACTTGTTGTGCAGTTCTGCGGTGAGAGCATCAGCCACGAGGCTAACCAAAGTATCTCAGTGTTACATTGGACTGGAGTTTGACCTTTTGACAACACCTGTGAGACCTTGAGAACACCCATGATAAGGTCAGGTCTCATGTCATCCTTATCAGGAAATTGGCTGGAACATCATGGGGCTCCAGTCCATAGGCCTACGAACCGCAGCAATTATCTTGGTATAGTCTGTGGCTGAATACTGTGTGCCAGAATGGTCTCATAGCAGTCACACTAAACTTTTTGATACTCAACTCAATAATGCCATGCGCATAGTGTCCAGGATACTTAAACTGACTGGCTCCCAGTCCTATTAGCACATCCAGCCTCCACAGATTAGAACAGCTGCCCAGACATCTCGCTTTCTCAACCACGTCAATGCTAACACCAGAATCCCACTGCACGATGACATTCAGAACCTACCAAAGACAAGATTAAAATCCTGCAACCCTCTATGGAACCGCATCAAGACCCTTACACTCAAGTTTTTCACAGAGGCTCAGTGGAGAGTGACATGGAGTGTTTTGACCACTAAAAATAAACAGCTCGTTGTTGACCCTTGCTGAGGAACCACTGGGTTTTGATTTATGTTGGAAAGACTGGTGCAGATTGAATCACATCAGGACATCTCATGGGAGATGTGGACAAACCCTCTTTAATTGGAAAATGAGGCAAACATCTGTATGTGACTGAGGCCATCAGGCACAAAGGATGGAGCACATCATATCTGATTATCCCCTTCATTCTTTCGCTGGGGACCTGCAGCAATGTTCTGGCTATCAAACTTAAATATACATTTGTAATTGTTGCTACATACCCAAGCCATACAAAAGAAAGACTGCACTGTCAACTGGAACTGACTGAAAAATGAGAGAGAACTTTCATGAACATTTTCACAGAAATGCAGTTCCTTTCCATCCCCCCAAATTAGAAATGTCAATGAATTTCAACATGACTGCACATTTTAACTCTCTTTTTGACCGGCTCCTCTGTTAACTCCAATGGCTTGGGTCACACTTTGACTTACAATAAACCAGACATTTAGCTCTTGACAAAGCCAGAATTTTAGGGCTTTGTCCCTGTGGCAATTTACTGCATGGCAAGTTGGAGCACAAATCCATAGCGCTGTAGCTTGCTGTATGCTAACTGGCCATATGGATGCGGCTACTGCCCACTAAATGTTCCCTAATGCTCTTTGACCTAATTCTGTTTCAAACAGCCATAGGTCAAAACACACTAAAGAATTGTTAGCGTGAAGTACCAGGGTCCACAAGGACACTTAGTGGATAGCAGGCTGGTGCAATATAGATGTACACACCAGCTTGCCATGCAGCAAATAGCTGTGAGGACAAGCACTTAGCTCGTATGTGGTTCTGTAGTTAAACTTCCTTAATTCTTGTTTTATAATATTTGAAGTCATCCCCACTTGGAGAGCTGAAGTAGCCTACACCAATATTATATGCTGCCATTAAAAGGCCCTCTGTGCAACAATGTAAATGATTGCTAATGAGGCCTCTTTCCTAATTCTTGAAATAGAGGTACTTCCAGCTTAAAAGGTATACTACCCAGATTTTTTTTAAAGTGAAAGATATCAAAGTGGGTCCCAAAAGATTGCTCATGCAAAATAAGAATACAAACACCACATTTCAAGCATATATACCACATAACAACTATATATGAAAAACATGCACAGATCTAAGCAGGAAGGAGCTTTCCTGAGATACATAGACTCAAATGTTCATGGTGAGCCTTCTGGCCCCAGTGAGGATGTAAGTAGTGAGGAGAAGCCTGATCTTCCCATTAGTCAGAGTGCAGGTGTCCTGGCAGCCACTGCAGCATCCATATCTCCATCTCAAATGCATGTAACCATGCACATTCCTGAATAAAAGTGTAGATCAGAAAAGAGTGTGATGGAGGTGCAAGAAACAGCAGCTGCTGAGTTTAGTTCCTTAAGTCGAGATGATCCAGGACTGTGAACCCACTTGAGCAGTAGGCTGAGGGACTTCCTTGTACTGCATGGGCCACAGCAAGTGAATCATAGAATCATAGAATATCAGGGTTGGAAGGGACCTCAGGAGGTCATCTAGTCCAACCACCTGCTCAAAGCAGGACTAATTCCCAACTAAATCATCCCAGCCAGGGCATTGTCAAGCCTGACCTTAAAAACCTCTAAGGAAGGAGATTCCACCACCTCCCCAGGTAACCCATTCCAGTACTTCACCACCATCTTAGTGAAATAGATTTTCCTAATATCCAACCTAGACCTCCACCACTGCAACTTGAGACCAATGCTCCTTGTTCTGTCATCTGCCACCACTGAGAACGGCCTAGCTCCATCCTCTTTGGAATCTCCTTCAGGTAGTTGAAGGCTGCTATCAAATCCCCCCTCACTCTTCTCTTCAGCAGACTAAATAATCCCAGTTCCCTCAGCCACTTCTCGTAAATCATGTGCCCCAGCCCCCTAATCATTTTTGTTGCCCTCCACTCTCTCCAATTTGTTCAAATCCTTTCTGTAGTGTGTGTGTGTGTGTGTGTGTGGGAAATCTGGATGCAATACTCCAGATGTGGCATCACAAGTGCCAAATGGAGGGGAATAATCACTTCCCTCAATCTGCTGGCAATGCTCCTACTAATGCAGCCCAGTATGCTGCTGCCTTGGCAACAAGGGCACATTGCTGACTCATATCCAGCTTCTCATTCGCTGTAATCCCCAGGGCCTTTCCTGCAGAACTGATGCTTAGCCAGTTGATCCCCAGCCTGTAGCAGTGCATGGGATTCTTCCATCCTAAGTGCAGGCCTCTGCACTTGTCCTTGTTGAACCTCATCAGATTTCTTTTGGCCGAATCCTCTAATTTGTCTAGGTCATTCTATCTCTGCCCTCCAACATATGTACCTCTCCCCGCATCTTAGTGTCATCATGAAGTTGCTGAGGATGCAATCCATCCCATCATCCAGATCATTGATGAAGATGTTGAACAAAACTGGCCCCAGGACCGACCTCTGGAGCACTTCGCTTGATATCGGCTGCCAACTAGACATGGAGCCATTGATTACTACCTGTTGATCCCAACAATCTAGCCAGATTTCTATCTGTCTTATAGTTCATTCATCCAGTCCATGCTTCTTTAACTTGCTAGCAAGAATGCTGTGGGAGACAGTACCAAAAGCTTTGCTAAAGTCAAGATATATCACATCCACATCTTTCCTCATATTCACAGAGTCATTTATCTCATCATAGAAGGCAATCAAGTTGGTCAGGCATGACTTGGCCTTGGTGAATCCATGTTGACTGTTCCTGATCACCTTCTTCTCCTCCACTGCAATAGTCTGGGACCTCCCCTGATCATCACGAGTTTTCAAAGATAATGGTAAATGGCTCTGCAATCATATCAACAAATTCCCTCAGCATCCTCAGATGCATTGCATCCGGCCCCATTGGGCTTGTGCATGTCCAGCTTTTAGAAATAGTCTATAACCTGTTCTTTCACCACTGGGGGCTGCTCACCTCCTCCCCATACTATGCTGTCCAGTGCAGCAGTCTGGGAGCTGACCTTGTCTGTGAAGACCGAGGCAAAAAAAAACATTGAGTACTTCAGCTTTTTCCACATCATCTGTCACTAGGTTGCCTTCCCCATTCAGTAAGGGTCCCACACTTTCCCAGACCTTCTTCTTGTTGCTAACATACCTGTAGCAACCCTTATCATAGAATCATAGAATATCTGGGTTGGAAGGGACCTCAGGAGGTCTTCTAGTCCAACCCGCTGCTCAAAGCAGGACCAATCCCCAACTAAATCATCCCAGCCAAGGTGTTGTCAACTTAAGACCATTAACTCCTTGTTCTGCCATATGCCACCACTGAGAACAGTCTAGATCCATCCTCTTTGGAACTCCCTTTCAGGTAGTTGAAAGCAGCTATCAAATCCCCCCTAATTCTTCTCTTCTGCAGATTAAACTATCCCAGTTCCCTCAGCCTCTTCTCATAAGTCATGTGCTCCAGCCCCCTAATCATTTTTGTTGCCCTCCGCTGGAGTCTTTCCAATTTTTCCACATCCTTCTTGTAGTATGGGGCCCCAAACTGGACACAGTACTCCAATGTTGAATAGAGGGGAATGATCACGTCTCTCTATCTGCTGGCAATGCCCCTACTTATATAGCCCAAAATGCTGTTAGCCTTCTTAGCAACAAGGGCACACTGTTGACTCATATCCAGTTTCTTGTCCATTGTAACCCCTAGGTCCTTTTCTGCAGAAAGCACTGAGTTTCCTTTTTGTTACCCTTCACATCCCTTGCTCACTGCAACTCCAATTGTGCTTTGGCCTTCCTGATTACATCAGTGCATGCTTGAGCAATAGTTTTATACTCCTCTCTAGTCATCTGTCCAAGTTTCCACTTCTTGTAAGCTTCCTTTTTGTGTTTAAGCTCACAGAAGATTTCACTGTTAAGCCAATCTAGTCGCCTTCCATATTTGCTATTCTTTCTACACATTGGGATGGTTTGTTCCTGCACTCTCAATAAGGCTTCTTTAAAATACAGACAGCTCTCTTGGATTCCTTTCTCCCTCATATTAGCCTCCCAGGGGATTCTACCCATCATTTCCCTGAGGGAGTCTAAGTCTGCTTTTCTGAAGTCCAGTGTCCATATTCTGCTGCTCGCCTTTCTTCCTTTTGTCAGGATCTTGAACTTGACCATGTCATGGTCACTGCTGCCCAGGTTGCCACCCATTTCTATTTCCCCTACCAATTCTTCCCTGTTTTTGAGCAGCAGGTCAAGAAGAACACGACCCCTAGTTGGTTTCTCCAGCACTTGCACCACAAAGGTGCCCCCAACACTCTCCAAAAACTTCCTGGATTTTCTGTGCACTGCTGTATATCTCTCCAGCAGATGTCAGGATGATTGAAGTCCCCCATGAGAAACAGGGCCTGTGATCTGGAAATGTCTGTTAGTTGTCTGAAGAAAGCCTAGTCTACCTCATTCTCCTTGTCTGGTGGTCTAGAGTAGATGCGCACCACGACATCACCCTTGCTGCTCTCACCTCTAAACTTAGCACAAAGACTCTCAACAGGCTTTTTTTCCGGTTTCATACTGGAGCTCTGAGCAATCATACTGCTTTCTTACATACAGTGCAACATCTCCACCTTTTCTTTCTCACCTCTCCTTCCTGAATAGTTTATACCCATTCATGACTGTGCTCCAATCATGTGAGTTATCCCACCAAGTCTCTGTTATTCCAATCACATCATAGTTCCTTGACTTCCAATTCTTCCTGCTTGTTTCCCAGGCTTCTTGCGTTCGTGTACAGGCACCTAAGATAACTAGCCAATTGCCCTCATTTTTCAGTATGAATCTGTATGAATCAGTATGAACCCTGTTGCACCCTCCTTGTGTTTCTTCCTGGTAAACACAAGGAGGGTGTGTTCCTTCCCCACTTAACTCAGGACTTAGGTCTTTATCACCTGGCAAACCTAGTTTAAAACCCTCCTCACTAGGTTAGCAAGTCTGCCTGTGAAGATGCTCTTCCCTGTCTTCATTAGGTGGATCCCATCTCTTCCTAGCAATCATTCTTCCTGGAACAACATCCCATGGTCGAAAAATCCAACACCCTCTCTCTGACATCACCTGCATAACCACGCGTTTACTTTCACAATTCGATGGTTCATACTTGGGCCTTTTCCTTCAACAGGGAGGATAATGCTCTGGGCTAGCTTAAGGCTAAGTGGTCCAGTCTAAGCTATAAAAAAATACAGCTATAATATTTGAAGTATACCATAATAAATCATAATTTGTATAATTTCCTTACCAATAATAGTTATTTCTAGTTGACAGATGGCAAAATGGAGGCTAATGCCAAACTTTTCAAACTTGAGCACAGAAAGCTAGCAATAGGAGGTGGCAAGCAAATGGGAGCCAGACTTTCTTAGGAGTGATGTGAATGCTCAGTGCCTCTGAAAATCAGGCTGCTTCTTTAAGTGCCTAACTTTGGGCCCCCAGGCTTGAAAATGTTAGCCCAAGTGAACCCAACATTTCACAAGAAGTCTGGCTAGATAGTAATAGTACCCAGAGCCTGTGCCCGTTCTTTAGCTAGAAGACCCATCTCCCCTTTCATTCAGTAATTTTGTCTCTCTTTATTTTCTTTTGAAATAAGTAGTTGTAATATATTTTGTGGATGAACTGCCTCTTTCTCCATTACAACATATTTATTTCAATTTTATTCCTGCAATCACACAATTAGCAGCCACTAAGGACCTCAAGGAGCAGGCATAACAAAAGTTTGAGATTTCCTACAGTAAATATAAAGATTGGAAAGATCAATTTAGAAAAAGCTCATAGAGAAGTCTATTGCAAAGATACACTGGCATCAAGCCACAATACTCCTTTCTTGGCTTCCTACTTTACTTCATGACATAAATATTATTTTTACAACATGAACATTAAGACAAAGTTGATATAAGAAGTGCAACATGACTATACTTGGCAATAGTGCCTTTTATAAAAGGCACTATCTTCTAACCGTTAAAAGAAATCTGTGACCCTGATCCTTCCTTTCTTACCCAAAACTCCCACAGAAGCCAAGAGAGAGGTGCACAAGGAATACAGGATTAATTGCAATCTTATTGATTAAGAATCAAAGCCTGATTCAAAGCTATTCATTATAAAGACTGAATTTTTGAAAATAGATGGGATTAGTTCATATAATAAAAAGAACAAAAAAAATCAAATGATCAAAGCATATTACTTTCCTGCTTGTTTAATCAGACTTGTGACATATACTATGAACAAGTTGGTTCTAGCTGAAATGCTGTTGATTGGAAACAAACATTGTTTATTAATTTGTTTGCTCTTCATAATTGTTTGAACAATTTATCTGAAACATGTTCAGTTTGAGCTGTTTACAGCTGTACACTATATTCATGGTAAATGAGTGACCACCTCCATCGCATAGCACCCTTTGCTCTTGGACTGAGTGACTTGTTTAAATGGGAGAAAAACTAATAGCAAATAACAAATAAAGAATGCTCTTTTTCACACGCAAATATGGGCACTTGTCTGAAAGAGTCATTCACCAAAGATTTGGACCGTAGGCAGCTAAGTCACATGAGCCCTATTGAAAATTATATACTTAGTCACTGTAAATGCAGGGCTAGATCCTCAGCTGATGTAAACTGGTGTAAATCCATTGAAGTTAATGGAACTATGCTGACTTACACCAGGTGAGGATCTCACCCATCATTGATGGTCCATACTGCACATTTCTATTGGCATGACCAACCAGGACTATATTTTAAACATAAAACACTCAGTCATTCATCTGTGTAAAAAGCCCCAAAGACAATTGAAGTGCTGACCTCCTGGCAGACAGACTTCTCTATCTAGAAACCGCGTCTTCTTTTCAGCACACAAATAGTGGAAAGTTCTATCCATGAAAAGTCAAAGGGCCAGATGTTCAGGTGGTATAACTTGGTATAGTGCTACTGAAGTCAATTGAGCTACACCCTATAGGTAAGGATCTGGCACAAAAAAATCTAATTTATTAACCTCAAAATAATATCTTAGTCCATCCAAAGGATATTGAATATCCTTTCATAGAATCATAGAATATCAGGGTTGCAAGGGATCTCAGGAGGTCATCTAGTCCAACCCCCTGCTCAAAGTAGGACCAATTCCCAACTAAATCATCCCAGCCAGGGCTTTGTCAAGCCTGACCTTAAAAACCTCTAAGGAAGGAGATTCCACCACCTCCCTAGGTAACCCATTCCAGTGCTTCACCACCCTACTAGTGAAAAAGTTTTTTCCTAATATCCAACCTAAACCTGCCCCACTGCAACTTGAGACCATTACTCCTTGTTCTATCATCTGGTACCACTGAGAACAGTCTAGATCCATCTTCTTTGGAACCCCCTTTCAGGTAGTTGAAAGCCGCTATCAAATCCCCCCTCATTTTTCTCTTCTGCAGACTAAATAATCCCAGTTCCCTCAGCCTCTCCTCATAAGTCATGTGCTCCAGCCCCCTAATCATTTTTGTTGCCCTCCGCTGGACTCTTTCCAATTTTTCCACATCCTTCTTGTAGTGTGGGGCCCAAAACTGGACATGGTACTCCAGATGAGGCCTTACCAATGTTGAATAGGGGGGAATGATCACATCCTTCGATCTGCTGGCAATGCCCCTACTTATACAGCCCAAAATCCCGTTAGCCTTCTAGGCAACAAGGGCACACTGTTGACTCATATCCAGCTTCTCGTCCATTGTAACCCCAAGGTCCTTTTCTGCAGAACTGCTTCCTAGCCATTTGGTCCCTAGTCTGTAACAGTGAATGGGATTCTTCCGTCCTAAGTGCAGGACTCTGCATGTGTCCTTGTTGAACCTCATCAGGTTTCTTTTGGCCCAGTCCTCTAATTTGTCTAGGTCCCTCTGTATCCTATCCCTACCCTCCAGTGTATCTACCACTCCTCCCAGTTTAGTGTCATCTGCAAACTTGCTGAGAGTGCAGTCCATGCCATCCTCCAGATCATTAATGAAGATATTGAACAAAACCAGCCCCAGGACTGACCCTTGGGACACTCCGCTTGAAACCGGCTGCCAACTAGACATGGAGCCATTGATCACTACCCATCCATTTTATATAATAATAAGAGGAGATATACCTATCTCCTATAACTGGAAGGGACCTTGAAAGGTTATTGAGTCCAGCCCCCTGCCTTTACTAGCAGGACCAAGTACTGATTTTTGCCCCAGATCCCTAAGCGCCCCTCAAGGATTGAGCTTACAATCCTAGGTTTAGCAGGCCAATGCTCAAACCACTGAGCTATCCCTCCCCCCAACGTAGTAGGCCCATCATTTAATGCCTTCCAGGAATAATCTTTCAGTCCTGACAAGAGACCAAACATCCACAGTTGTACATGATGGAAATACTGTCATTCCTTGCTAACAAGATTGGAATATCTTCTTCTTTAGTATAAGGAGTTCTAGCAAGAGAACATTCTACCATTTGAGTGTCTTTTGCAAAAGTAAGTGTGTGTGTGTGTGTGTGTAATAACTGATATTTTAACATGTATTTTTGTAGATACAACACCTAAAAGGAAAATTACAGGAATTAGGATTCAGGGTAATCTTCCTTGAAGGCTGTTTTAGATACTATTTCTATGCAAAGAATATCAGTCCTGGGCTTTAATTTCAGTGAACTTTGCTGTTGTCAGGGATACAAAGATTTTTATATAACTCTGGGCAAGGTTTTACTTTTTTTTTCTGGATGTTTGGAAAAGATGAAAGATAGGAAGAAAATATAAAATCACACATTTGATTATTTGCCAGCTGACCTTCATTTTACAGTGGATGAAGATGCAATAGATTAATTTATTAGGGAAAAAACCCTTAAACCCGCACAACATTGTGTATATCTTTCTGTGATAATATTTTATTTTACTACATAAACAGGCGGTCAAAGAGGGAAGACATAGTGGACAAGAACAAAATGTATACACAAGCAGCAATATCCATGAGTTAGAACAAGTAATAATTACAAAACAAATAAACGTTAGGTCAAATCCTGGTTACTGGGCCAAATCTAAATAATCAGGCTTGATACAAGAGGGATCAGTGTTTTCTGGAGAAGAAAAAAAATCTTCCATTTCCCAGGCCACAGAATTCCACTCATATTCCTTTATACCCAACTCGTGCCTTATCTATCTTTAGAGCTGCAGTAGCCACTGCAGCTGCTGTGCCCATCCTACACAAGGTGTTGATTGATGGATCTGCCTTGCTGGGGTCAACCAGTACAACTAAAATATTATGGTGAAGGTCGGAGATATGAAATTACATATGGTACATTTTGAAGTATCCAATCAATAAGATGTACATAAATGCCCAGTGTGCCCTAGGAAGCAAGAGCCTACAACATGATTACCTTTAGCACCTGGGAATTGCACAGGAATCTCATTTCAAACCCTTGTGGGAGTGCATTTGTTCTCTTTAGAAAATTCTGTTTAATTTTCAACTTTTTTTTTGTAAAGGAATTAGGTAGAATTCCTTTAAAGATTTTGTTAGCCCTCTAGTGGCTCTCACTATGTTCTTTGTTTTGGAAGCTGCCAGAACCCAGCTAGCCCAGCAGTGTAAAATATGTATCTATGTCTTGCGTCTTGTGTATACTCCATGACCCTGGTTATTTGGTCTACAATATGCCAATGTGGTTTCTTCATATTCTTTGTTGTGTCTTTTGCTCTTAACACAACAAAAACATTACAACTTGCAGTGGTGAAAGGGAGATACTTTAGATAGCAATAAAAATGCTTACTGATATGAACATAAGAACATAAGAACGGCCGTACCGGGTCAGACCAAAGGTCCATCTAGCCCAGTATCCTGTCTACCGACAGTGACCAATGCCAGGTGCCCCAGAGGGAGTGAACCTAACAGGCAATGATCAAGTGATCTCTCTCCTGCCATCCATCTCCATCCTTTGACAAACAGAGGCTAGGGACACCATTCCTTACCCGTACTGGCTATTAGCCATTTATGGACTTAACCACCATGAATTTATCCAGTTCTCTTTTAAATGCTGTTATAGTCCTAGCCTTTACAACCTCCTCAGGTAAGGAGTTCCACAAGTTGACTGTGGGCTGCGTGAAGAACTTCCTTTTATTTGTTTTAAACCTGCTGCCTATTAATTTCATTTGGTCACCCCTAGTTCTTGTATTATGGGAATAAGTAAATAACTTTTCCTTATCCACTTTCTCCACATCACTCATGACTTTATATACCTCTTTCATATCCCCCCTTAGTCTCCTCTTTTCCAAGCAGAAGAGTCCTAACCTCTTTAATCTTTCCTCATATGGGACCCTCTCCAAACCCCTAATAATTTTAGTTGCCCTTTTCTGAACCTTTTCTAGTGCCAGTATATCTTTTTTGAGATGAGGAGACCACATCTGTACGCAGTATTCAAGATGTGGGTGTACCATGGATTTATATAAGGGCAATAATATATTCTCAGTCTTATTCTCTATCCCCTTTTTAATGATTCCTAACATCCTGTTTGCTTTTTTGACCGCCTCTGCACACTGCGTGGACATCTTCAGAGAACTATCCATGATGACTTCAAGATCTTTTTCCTGACTCATTGTAGCTAAATTAGCCCCCATCATATTGTATGTATAGTTGGGGTTATTTTTTCCAATTTGCATTACTTTACATTTATCCGCATTACATTTCATTTGCCATTTTGTTGCCCAACCACTTAGTTTTGTGAGATCGTTTTGAAGTTCTTCACAGTCTGTTTTGGTCTTAACTCTCTTGAGCAGTTTAGTATCATCTGCAAACTTTGCCACCTCACTGTTTACCCCTTTCTCCAGATCATTTATGAATAAGTTGAATAGGATTGGTCCGAGGACTGACCCTTGGGGAACACCACTAGTTACCCCTCTCCATTCTGAGAATTTACCATTAATTCCTACCTTTTGTTCCCTGTCTTTTAACCAGTTCTCAATCCATCAAAGGACCTTCCCTTTTATCCCATGACAACTTAATTTACGTAAGAGCCTTTGGTGAGGGACCTTGTCAAAGACTTTCTGGAAATCTAAGTACACTACATCCACCGGATCCCCCTTGTCCACATGTTTGTTGACTCCTTCAAAGAACTCTAATAGATTAATAAGACACGATTTCCCTTTACAGAAACCATGTTGACTATTGCTCAACAGTTTATGTTTTTCTGTGTGTCTGACAATTTTATTCTTAACTGTTGTTTCGACTAATTTGCCCGGTACAGACGTTAGACTTACTGGTCTGTAACTGCTGGGATCACCTATAGAGTCCTTTTTAAATATTGGTGTTACATTATCTAACTTCCAGTCATTGGGTACAAAAGCTGATTTAAAGGACAGGTTATAAACCTTAGTTAATAGTTCCGCAACTTCACATTTGAGTTCTTTCAGAACTCTTGGGTGAATGCCATCTGGTCCCAGTGACTTGTTTATGTTGAGTTTATCAATTAATTCAAAAACCTCCTCTAGTGACGCTTCAATCTGTGACAGTTCCTCAGATTTGTCACCTACAATAGCCGGCTCAGGTTTGGGAATCTCCCTAACATCCTCAGCCGTGAAGACTGAAGGAAAGAATTCATTTAGTTTCTCCGCAATGACTTTATCGTCTTTAAGGGCTCCTTTTGTATCTTGATCATCAAGGGGCCCCACTGGTTGTTTAGCAGGCTTCCTGCTTCTGATGTACTTAAAAAACATTTTGTTATTACCTTTGCAGTTTTTGGCTAGCCGTTCTTCAAACTCCTCTTTGGCTTTTCTTATTACACTCTTGCACTTAATTTGGCAGTGTTTATGCTCCTTTCTCTTTGCCTCACTAGGATTGGACTTCCACTTTTTAAAGGAAGTCTTTTTATCTTTCACTGCTTCTTTTACATGGTTGTTAAGCCACGGTGGCTCTTTTTTGGTTCTTTTACTATGTTTTTTAATTTGGGGTATACATTGAAGTTGTGCCTCTGTTATGGTGTCTTTAAAAAGCGCACATGCAGCTTGCAGGGATTTCACTTTAGTCACTGTACCTTTTAACTTTTATTTAACTAACCCCCTCATTTTTGCATAGTTCCCCCTTTTGAAATTAAATGCCACAGTGTTGGGCTGTTGAGATGTTCTTCCCACCACAGGGATGTTGCATGCTATTGTATTATGGTCACTATTTCCAAGCGGTTCTATTGTAGTTACCTCTTGGACCAGCTCCTGCGCTCCACTCAGGATTAAATCTAGAATTGCCTCTCCCCTTGTGGGTTCCCGTACCAGCTGCTCCATGAAGCAATCATTTAAAGTATCGAGAAATTTTATCTCTGCATTTTGTCCTGAAGTGAAATGTTCTCAGTCAATATGGGGATAATTGAAATCCCCCACTATTACTGAGTTCTTAATTTTGATAGCCTCTCTAAGTTCCCTCAGTATTTCATCATCATTATCACTGTCCTGGTCAGGTGGTCGATAATAGATCCCTAATGTTATATTCTTATTTGAGCATGAAATTACTATCCATAGAGATTCTATGGAACGTGGATTGACTTAAGATTTTTACTTCATTTACTACATTTTCTTTCACATATAGTGCCACTCCCCCCCCCTGCACGACCTGTTCTGTCCTTCCGATATATTTTGTACCCTGGAATGATTGTGTCCCATTGATTGCTCTCAGTCCACCAGGTTTCTGTGATGCCTATTATGCCTAATATCCTCCTTTATCACAAGGCACTCTAGTTCACCCATCTTATTATTTAGACTTCTAGCATTTGTGTACATGCACTTTAAAAACTTGTCACTGTTTATTTGTCTGCCCTTTTCTGATGTGTCAGATTATTTTTTATGTGAATGTTTATCATCTGACCTGGCCCTTACATTATCCTCTTCCATCCTCTGCTCCTGACTATAACCTGGAGATTCTCTATCATTAGACTCTGCCCTAAGAGAAGTCTGTGACCGATCCACATGCTCCTCTTCAGCAGTCAGCTTTCCCCCATCTCCTAGTTTAAAAACTGCTCTACAACCTTTTTAATGTTTAGTGCCACCACTTTGGTTTAGATGGAGCCCATCCCAAAAGTTTCCCCAGTTCCTAATGAAGGTAAACCCCTCCTCTCTACACCATTGTCTCATCCACGCATTGAGACTCTGAAGCTCTGCCTGCCTACTTGGCCCTGCGCGTGGAACTGGGAGCATTTCTGAGAATGCCACCATAGAGGTCCTGGATTTCAGCAGCCTAAATTTGGCCTCCAGGACATCTCTCCTACCCTTCCCTAAGTCATTGGTACCTACGTGTACCATGACCACTGGCTCCTCCCCAGCACTATACATAAGTCTGTCTGGATGCCTCGAGAGATCCGCAACCTTCGCACCAGGCAGGCAAGTCACCATATGGTTCTCCTGGTCACCACAAACCCAGCTATCTACGTTTCTAATGATCGAATCTCCCGTTACTAACACCTGCCTTTTCCTAGCAACTGGAGTTCTCTCCCCCGGAGAGGTAACCTCAGTGCAAGAGGCAACCCCAGCACCATCTGGAAGGAGGGTCCCAACTATGGGAAGGTTTCCCTCTGCTCCCATTGACTGCTCTGCTTCCCTGGGCCTTTCATCCTCCTCAACAGTGCAGGGACTGTCTGACCGGAGGTGGGACAATTCTACAATGTCCCAGAAAGCCTCATCAACATATCTCTCTGCCTCTCTTAGTTCCTCCAGTTCTGCCACCCTGGCCTCCAAAGTCTGTACATGGTCTCTGAGGGCCAGGAGCTCCTTGCACCGACTGCACACATACGCCACCCGTCCACAGGGCAGGTAATCATACATGCTGCACTCAGTGCAATAAACTGGATAGCCCCCACTCTGCAGCTGGGCTTCTGCCTGCATGGTCTCCTAGTTAATGAAAGGGTTGTTTAAAGCAAGAAGTTTTGAATGTAGTTTGGTTTATCGGTTTTAAGGGGAATAAAGAGACACAGATAGAACCGACAAGGGACACCCGCTCCCTTCCCACTCCCCTTGCGAAACTCCTTGTTAGCAGCCCCTGTTTGCAAAGCTCCCTGGTCGCTTGTGCGCGGCTTTATAAAGCCCTGGCCTTTGTGAATGCCCTGCCCACTGATTAAGGCTCAGCCAATTACCAGAGGCTTCTAGCTTACAGACCTTCCTTTGAAGCTCACAGCCTCCAACTGCCAGCAACAGCACACGGTCCTTCAAACAAACAAACAAACAAACGAACAAACAAAGAAACAAACAAACACAAGCTCAGCACACAGCAACTAACCCCCAAACACAAACACACAGTCACTTACCCCAAGGATGCTGTATTTGCTCCTCCTTCACCCGGAGAACTCCCTTGCAAAACTCCCTGTTAGCAGCCCCTGTTCACAAAGCTCTCTGGTCTCTTGTGCGATATAATTCTTTTAATCTGAGGCTCATTAGCCTCCTCCAACACTTGTTCAAAGTCCTTTTTTTGGTTAAGCTTCTATAGTTTTTACCAAAACCATGTGAAATTCATCTGTTTTAGTTTACAGTGGACTAGATTACTATTTTTCAAGACTGGTTTCCATGGGATTTTAGCCCTTCAGATTCACTTTGAATTTTGGGCTCCAAGAATACCAAAACTCAAAACAAAGTTCAGCCAAAACCAATGAGTTTCAGATGTCCCATTCCCCCTCCCCTTATACCCAATCAAAAGTCATCCAGACCCACTGCTTGCATCCATCCATGTCCAATGACTGGATGTAACCAAGAGGTCTATCTTACTAGGGTTGGAGAGTGGAGGAAGAATGGATCTAACTAGATGTAGATGTGTGTAGTGTGGGAGGTCTTCCTATGTGAGTTTTCCTGATGTTCTGCAATCATTTATTTCTGTAGACCAGCACTGATTAAGAAATTAGAAGAGTTACAGAGAGTTGTCCTCCTTCTGTGCAGTTTCCTCCTTTTGGGTCCGAGGGAAGACATTTCCAGATGTCAGCAGCAGTCATACAAGTGTGGAGTGAAAGAAGATTAGATTTCTGTACCATGACTGTAGATATTTCCTTTAGAACAGCATTAGACAGAATCTCATGTTACATGTGCTTTTTCTATAATCGTTCAAACTTTTTCTATAATCATTTCAATATTATTTGACTTTGTGAATAACAGTAAGTATTAAATGTTTTAAACATTTTTGGAGTGTGTGTGTGTGTGAATTGTGCTTTTAGTTACAACAAGTCCAATACTGTTTATTTCAATGAGGTATAACTGAGAACAGCATTTAGTCCATTATCTAGTTTGACTTGAATGAGGTATAACTGAGAACAGCATTTAGTCCATTATCTAGTTTGACTTGAATTATCCAGGTCAGGATCTGGCTCCTTTGTCTCTTTGTACAAAGTCTGTGTGTAAATTAAAACAAAAATGCATTTGAAAACCTCTCTCTTGTACTGAAAGTAAGGAGGGTAGGGGGTGGAGTGAAATCCAGGGCTCTGAGCCCAATGCCAGAGAAGGGCTACTCTTTCTGAGTACCAGGGTGTGGGTTTAGACAGGTTTGTGGGGGTATGTGCATTGTTCCAACAGTCATTGTGATCAGAACAGGATTTGTATTTTCCAGCAGTCACCAGTGCTAGTCTCTCCATTCACTTTTGCTACTGCAATGTTCCTTTACATGTGCTAAAAGCATAATGAGAAAGTGAGGGCTAATCACAATGAATACTGCAGCATCCATCCTGCGTTGTTGGGCTCATTGCTTCTTCATTGCACCCACAGGATGTGGGGGTGAGGTGTAGTGAGGAAATCAGTGAATGCTTATGGTTCAATGTCCTAATAGAAAGAGCACAAGATAGTGTACTAGTTGGTGTCTGCTATAGACCACCAAATCACACTAGGGAGTAGGATGATAGCCTCCTTACACAACTATTTACAATGTGTACGAAAAAAAGCTGTGTGGTTATGGGGGACTTGAATTTAATTGACATATCCTAAAGGTCTCATGCTGGCAGAACTAAAACATCCCTGGAATTTCTAACTATTAGAGATGACAATTTCCTAACTCCAAAAAATATTGCAGCCAATATGGGGAAATTCATTATTAGACTTTGTCCTAACATAAAGAGGAACTGATCACAGCACTAAAAATTAATGGTAGCATAGGTACAAGTAATTATGACTTATCACCTCTATAATGTGCAAGCAGAATAAAGTCCAGACGAGTAAAATTTGGTGCCAATTTCACAAAGCTGAAATCAATTATGAGCTAAATCAACCAGAAGAAGAATTTAATCACAAAAATGTGATTAAATGGGAATAATTTAAGAACACATTACTGGATGCCCAAAAAGCCACAACTGAGGAAAAAGGTCATACTAGTTAAAAATGACCAAATTTTGAGGGGGCATGAAAGCAGCTGTAACAAATACATAATGTATAACAAATGGAAGGAGGCAGAATATAAATCAAAAGTTAGGAATTGTAGAAAATTGATAAGTCAAGCCAAGGGACACAAGGAGCTATATATGTCCAGCAGAGTAAGGGACAATAAGGAATTAAAAAATATATATTATGAACAAAAAGAATCCTGACCATGGTATTGGTCCATAAAGAGATGGAAATGGTAGAATTATCAATAATAATGCAGAAGGATAGAAGTGTTCAATAAATATTTCTGTACTGTACCAGGGGGAAAACAGACCCTATATATTCTCATCATATAGTGATAATACTCTTTCCATTCCACTCATGTTTCTGGAGGATATTAAACAGAAGCTAGTAAGTTTAGACATTTTTAGGTCAGCAAGTCCTGATAACTTATTTCCAAGAGTTTTAAGAGTTGGCTGAGGACTGTCAGTGCTGATTTTGCAATAAGTCTTGGAGTACTGGGGAAGTTCCAGAAGATTGGAAGAGACCTAAATTTGTGCCAATTTTTTTAAAAGGGTGAACAGGATGACATGGGTAATTAAAGGCCTGTCAGTGTGACATTGATCCTGGGCAAGATAGTGGAATGGCCGATACAAGACTTGATTAATCAAGAATTAAAGGATGGTAGTGTAATTAATGCAAATCAACAGGGTTTTATAGAAAATATGTCAAGTTAGATTGACAGGATCTCTTTTCTAATTAGATTATAGGTTTGGTTGATAAAGATAATAGTGTTGATGTAATATAATTAGGCTACTGTAAGAGGTTTGACTTGATACCTCATGACACTTCGATTAAAAAAACTAGAACAATATAAAATTAACATGTCACACATTAAATGGATGAACAAATGGATAACTGATAGGTCTCAATTTTAACTGTAAATGGGGAGTCATCATCAAGAGCATGTGTTTCCAGGGGGGGTCATGCAGGGGTTGCTTCTTGGCTCTACTATTTAAATCTTTTAAAAAAATCAATGACCTAGAAGGAAACATAAAATGACACCCAAATTGGGAAATAGTAAATAATGAAGGAGATAGGTCACTAATTCAAAGCAATCTGGATCTCTTAGTAAACAGTATGTGTTTTAATATAACTAAATGTAAATGTATACTAAAGAAAAAGAATGTTGGCTATACTTACAGGTTGTGGGACTGTATCCTGGGAAGCATCAACTCTGAGAAAGATTTGTGGGTCATAATGGATAATCAGGTGAACATGAGCTCCGAGTGTGGTACTATGGCCAAAAGAGTTAATGCGATCCTAGGATGCAAGCAGAAACAGAGGTTATTTTGGCACTGGTGTGACTACTGTTGAAATACAGTGTCCAATTCTGGTGCCCAGAATTGAAGAAGGACATTGACAAGTTGGAGAGGGTTCAGAGAAGAGCCATCAGAATGATGAAAGGATTAGGAAACATGCTGTATAGTGATAGAGTCAAGGATCTCAATCTATTTAGCTTAAGAAAGAGAAGGTTAAGGGGTCACTTGATTAGTCTGTAAGTACCTATGTGGAGAATAAATAATGGACTCTTCAATCTAGGAGCAAAACAGGAAAAGTTTTGCTCCTGGGGGAATTCTGCACCACTGTGCATGTGCAGAATTCATGTCCCCCACAGATATTTTTCTCTGCAGAAAATACATTCTGCCAAAGATGTGCTGCAATTAAGCCTTTTGCCCACCAGGGGCTGCTGTTGCACCAGAACAAAAGATAGACAGGTCAGCCAACCCCAGAGAGGGATGGGGAAAGGCTGCATTCCTAACAGTGCCTTGCCCATGGGGCCAGGTGAGGAGGCATGGGATATGGGGGGATAGACAGAGCAGGGCACCCGGGCTGCTGGTGGGGTCACAGACTGGGGTTCAGAAGGGCTAGTGGGGGGATAGGCTGGGACAGGGCCACATGGGGATGGAGAGGATGGGGTGAAGGTACAAATGGGGATGGGGAAGGAGTGATGGTTGAGTAGGGGGTGCAGGGACATATGGGGACATGGACAGATGTGCCTGACTGAATGAGGTTAGCCAGGGTCTGCATGGGGGAGGCTCCCCAACTCCCTAACAATCCCTCCCCCTCAACCCCACCTCAAAACTGTTCCATACTTCTCCCACCCACACCCAACAACCTCCAGGTTCACACCCAGTCTCTGGCCCAGCAATTACTTCCCTCTCCCTCGACTCCTCTGTTACTCCTGACTCCCGCAAGCCTTTGCACTGCTACTGAGAGGTTCAGGAAATATGTTACTGCATTGTAGTCTAAATGCATTATTACTCAAAGTTCTGAATTAATATGCCTAGTAAGGAATCTGTCAAAAAACATTTCCTGAATCTTTTTTTGTTGTCTGTATTGTTACAGACATATTTGCTGACAATATTTTGAAATAAATTACAAACATAACAGAAACTGGCATTATTATATTGTGTTATTTTGACAAATAAAATATGCAGAATTTTAAAATATTGTGTGCAGAACTTTCAATTTTTTGGCATAGAATTCCCCCAGAAGTAGCAAAGTAAGACTTAAGAGAGCTGGCAGGAGGACTCTCATAAATTAACGTATTTTAGTTGGCTTTAGATTGCATGGCTCTTTTGTGAGGAGGGCTTGTGGGTAGACAAAGACAGAGATTTCACACAGAATAAGGAACTGACAAAGACTGAGCACAAAGCTTTGAACAGTTTTAGGAACATAAAGCCTAAACTGCCTTTTTTGCTATATCAGAAAAATCACAACATTTTTCATTGTCAGTGCATGGGACAGAATATACATTCCTTTGTATGATTTCAAGAGTGATTCAAAATTTTTCATACAGCTTTACTTTAATCATCTCTCTTTTCCTAAAGAAAACAATATTGGTTTTAGAGCTCAAAATTCTAATATGCATACCTGAATCAAAACAGTGGATCTCAGCATCATTGTAAAGAGTGGAAAGTTTTAACTCAGTGCCAAACTTTGTGGCTTGGGATCATTGCTGTTTAAAATGAATTGATAAATCCATTCCTTGATATGCTACATAACAATGTTAATTCAGCATTACATGTTTCAAGAGGCCCTAGTCTCAAAAATATTTTACTGTATGCTGTTGTATTATATTGCCAATAAAGTTTATTAAATACTATATTCCTGTAAAGCACTATATTATGTGCTTTATTTATACTGCTAATAAGGCTTAATCTTTAATTGCTGTCCTGATAATGCATCAGAGATGCATTCTATATGCACTAATATTTATCTGTATGAGTGTGGATGCCATACCTTGGAGGACGTCTCCTTACTCATTTATCCACAAAGATCATAGTAGTCCTGTACTTCATTTTATGTAATCCTGTGTGATGCCTGTGTGATGCCAGAGGCTTTTTAAAAAAGACAGAAAAGAACACACTTGCTACTTACTGTGTGAAATATAATATTTCTAGTCTGTTTTGCTGTGAAATAAAACTGCACATTTTAAAGACATTACATGGCAAACATTTAACTTGATTAGTTTAAGGTCTAATTTGGTGCCTAGCTATCTTTTCAAGAAGCAGTTTGCTGATCTGATAAATCCATAAACAAAGCACCTCTACAGGCTAGGGACCGAAAGGCTAAGCAGCAGTTCTGCAGAAAAGGACCTAGGAATTACAGTGGATGAGAAACTGGCTATGAGTCAGCAGTGTGCCCTTGTTGCCAAGAAGGCTAACGGCATATTGGGCTGTATAAGTAGGAACACTGCAAGCAGCTCAAGGGAAGTGATTATTCCCCTCTATTCGGCACTGGTGAGGCCACACCTGGAGTATTGCGTCTAGTTTTGGTCCCCCCACTACAGAAGGGATGTGGACAAATTGGAGAGAGCCCAGTGGAGGGCAATGAAAATGATTAGGGCGCTGGGGCACATAACTTACGAGGAGAGGCTGAGGGAACTGGGGTTATTTAGTCTGCAGAAGAGAAGAGTGAGGGGGGATTTGATAGCAGCCTGAAGGGGGGTTCCAAAGAGTATGGAGCTAGGCTGTTCTCAGTAGTGGCAGATGAAAGAACAAGGAGCAATGGTCTCAAGTTGCAGTGGGGGAGGTCTAGGTTGGATATTAGGAAACACTATTTCACTAGGAGGGTGGTGAAGCACTGGAATGGGTTACCTAAGGAGTTGGTGGAATCTCCATCCTTAGAGGTTTTTATGGCCTTGCTTGACAAAGCCTTGGCTAGGATGATTTAGTTAGTGTTGGTCTTGCTTTGAGCAGGGGATTGGACTAGATGACCTCCTGAGGTCTCTTCCAACCCTAATATTCTATGATTCTATGAAAGTTTGCACAGAAAAAAATCCATACAATTTGGAACTCCTTAGAATGTATTGTATAAACAGTAAAACATAAGCTATGTGGTTACCTGCACTCTTGGCTTGCAGTATAAGATACTCAGCCGCAAGATACACATACTTAGGAAGTATGGAGGCTACCTCACATCACTAATCTAAGTATGATCACTTTTAATTTTGGTTACATTTTTAAAGCTGCTGCACCTAAAGCGGACTCTCCAAGTCTTCCTTTCCCTTCCCCATACCTCTTCTCATAATTACCAATCTTTTGCATCTCTTCATTTCAATTAGCTAAATGTTCACTTGCATTAAAGGAGAAACCTTACACTGAATAGGTTTCAGAGTGCATCATCTTACTCAACCACACTGAAATACCAAGAGATCATGTCAGTACAAGACTACATGTTAAGGTGAATGCAAAACCAGTATACCCAAACTCACCACAGCCAAAAGACTTTTTTCTTTTAAATTATCTTGGGATTTGGAGTTCGAACTGTAATGAGACACCCACACTGTACCAATAAGCTCAGGACCTTTCATAAGAAAATCAGTGTCAAACCAATTAGCTATGCGTAAGAAATAATGTGTGTAGTAGTGGCACTGACTGAGATATTTACAGCAGGCACTTTGACTTATCTTTAAGATACTGAAGGAAAAATATATACCCGTCACACCGGAACTGACTGGAGAAGACAGGGTATTTACTGGAACTTTAGCTGCCAAAGAGAAAGAACTGCAGTTTTTTTGACGCTTCTTGGAGCATGTCACTATTTAAACCATATTGTAGAGCGGCATTAAGCCATCAGTCCGGCGGCTGCTGTGAAGCAGTACAGGGTTGGCACCAGAGTCAGAAGGGGTCCTGGCCAGCCCTATCCTCCAGCCGGCTGAGCCGGCCAGGAAAGCTACCGCTGCCCCTGTGATGGGGCACCCCATGAGGCTTTATGGAAATATGCTTATGAATGTATATGACATAACTGGAATAGGTTTTATGCTACATATTCCATGTAACATATCTCTGTAAAGATTATGATCTACTGAATCTATTCATCCTATTTGTATGTATGTATCATTTTTGTATTCAAAGTTATGAATATTATCTGTGTACTTGCTTGATTTTTAAGTACCTTAGTAAAGCATTTGTTCAGCTTCTTGAGAAAGGAATGTGCAAATTAAGTGTCCAATCAAAAAACACTTAATGAACAATGGATCTTGGAAGGTTCCAATTCACATAAGAAGTTTTCCTGGAGACATTCAAGATAGCATGTGGGCAATGGCTGCTGCCTGTGAAAACTGAGTCATGCATGGACATGTGACTCATGGTGATCGGGGGAGGTCCCGGATGACTGGAAAAAGGCTAATGTAGTGCCCAGGAGGGAAGAAGGAGGATCTGGGGAACTATAGGCCAGTCAGCCTCACATCATGGAGCAGTTCCTCAAGGAATCAATTCTGAAGCACTTAGAGGAGAGGAAAGTGATCAGGAACAGTCAGCATGGATTCACCAAGGGCAAGTCATGCCTGACTAACCTAATTGCCTTCTATGAGGAGATAACTGGGTATGTGGATGAGGGGAAAGCAGTGGACGTGTTATTCCTTAACTTTAGCAAAGCTTTTGATTCGGTATCCCACAGTTTTCTTGCTGGCCAGTTAAAGAAGAATGGGCTGGAGGAATGTACTATAAGGTGGATAGAAAGCTGGCTAGATCGTCGGGCTCAACGGGTAGTGATCAATGGCTCCATGTCTAGTTGGCAGCCGGTATCAAGTGGAGTGCCCCAAGCAATACCGGATTTACAATGGCGTCAGTGGCGCCATGGCGCCGGCCCCACAGTCAAAAGGGGCCCCAGCCCACTCTTCTCCGCCCCCTGCTCTCTCCTGTGGGGTCAGAGAAGCTTGATGCTGCTGCTGCTGCTGGGGCTCCGTGGCAACCTCTGCCAGCAGCCTGGCTCCTGTCCCTCCTCTTTCCCCAGCATGCTACGTTCCTCCCCCACTCTCTGCCACTAATCAGCTGATCCAGCTGACCGGCGGCAGGGAGGGGAGTGAAGGAGTGAGCCGCAGCACGCTGCTCCAGGGAGAAGAAGAGGCGGGGGTGAGGCCTTGGGGAAGGGGCTGGAATTGGGGCATACCCCCTCCAGTCCCCTGTGTGAGCACCCCCATGACCCCAGCCCACACCCCCAACCCCCTGCCCACCCTGCCCACTGCACCTCCTCATACACCCCCAGCTCCCTGCACCCCCTCACATACCCCAAGCCCCCTGCCCTGACTCCTGCACCCCCCACACACATCCAGACCCCTGCACCCCCTCACACATATCCAGCCCCCTGTCCTTACCCCTGCACTCCCCTCACACCTCCCCAGCCCTGACCCCTGCACCCCCCTCACCTCCCCAGCCCCCAGCCCAGACTCCTGCATCTCCCCTCACACCCCCCAGCCCCTGCCCTGAAATCTGCACCCCCCCTCACACACACCCAGCCCCCTGCCTTGACTCCTGCACCCCCCCACATCCCCACCCCCATCCTGAGAACCAAACAGAAGCTGCCCCATGTAAGCGCTCCACACCCCAACCTCCTGCCCCAACCCTGAGCCCCCTCCCTCGCCCTAGCTCTTGGCCAGACCCTACACCCAAACATTTTTTTCCAATATTTGGAAAGATCATTAAGTGGTCCATCGAGACCCACTGTGATTTTCAAGTGGTCTGTGGAAAAATGTTAGACTACAAGAACAATCAAGGTACCTGACTTTATTTTCATTTACTTGCTATTACATATAGGAGGAGGATGAAGAAAAAAAGAATGAAAAACGGGGGCGGAGGGATATAAGAAAGAATGTTCTTTTTCTTGGCTGGGCCCCAAAAATGAAGCTGAGCACAGGGCTGGGGGGCCCCAATAGCTCTAAATCCACCACTGGCTGTCACATCACCTGGGCTGGGGATACTGTCAGGGCCGGTGTAACCACTGGGAAAACTAGGCAACTGCCTAGGGCACCAAGATTTGGGGGTGCCAAAAAGCAGTACCCCCCCCAAAATTTTTACACTAGAGTGGAGTCACATCTCACACGGGGGTTAGGTTCTAAAGTCACCGAGTAAGAGGAAAATCGTGTATAGTGAAAATTACCATAAGTGCAGTACACACTAGAACAGGGGTCCTCAACCTATGGCGTTGCAAAGATGGCGTGCAAACCGATTTTTTTTTTAATGGCAGGCTGTGGGTCCCAGCTGCTGCTGAGCCCACTGCCGGCCTGGGGTTCTGTTCACTCAGCTGGCAGCAGCTGAGCAGGGCCAGCAGTGGGCCGGCTCCTGCCAGCCGGGGTCTCGGCCACCGGCCCTGCTCAGCCCACTGACGATCTGGGGTTCTGGCTGCCGGCTCCTGCCAGCCACGGTCTCGGCCACCAGCCCCGCTCAGCCTCCTGCCGGCCTGGGTGAATGGCAGTAGGATGAGTGGAGCCGCCGGCTTGGACCCTGCTGGCAGCAGAGTGAACGGAGCCCCAGGCCGGCAACAGGCTCAGCGGTGGCTGGGACCCACAGCCTGCCATTAAAAAAAAAAAATCAGCTCCTGTGCCACCTTTGGCATGTGTGCCGTAGGTTGAGGCCCCCTGTTCTAGTGTATACTGTGTACACTGTGTATACTATAGTTTATGGTAATTTTCACTATATGCGATTTTCCTCTTACGGCCTGACCTTAGAACCTAATCCCCGCGTAAGATGTGACTCCACTGGATTCATGTTTGAAAATTTATAATAAGTGATGGTCTGGCGGGGAAAGGGGGGGCGCAAGGTGGGTTTAACCTAGGGTGCAAAGTATCCTTGCACCGGCCCTGGATACTGTGTCAGCTGATCCCCACAGTCTCCAACCTACCTGGGCAGTACAGCAGACATGGCCCTGCCCACTAGCTCCTCTCCACTCCCTAGCCTCCCCACCACTCCCCCCTTAAGGCTTAGCCCTCTCACTTTTAAAAATGATTGCTTGCCCCTCTCCACTGCTCAGGCTTTTCTGGCAGCCCTGTTGTCAGGTATCCAAGTTTTAGACTGGAAACTCCAGTAGAAAATGGGACCTGAGTGTCCAGTTAGCAGTGCTGACTAGAAACAAAATGTCCGGTTATAGGAGTAACCACATTAGCCTCCGCTCCTCCCACTCCCAATATCCACCCCAGAGGGCTAGAAGAGAACCTGTCCTGCTGCTGTGGAAGGAGGGGCAGCTCAGTGCAGAAAGAGACAAAGAGAATGGGCTAGAACCAGGTAGGTACCCACTCTATGTGGGCAGGGGCAGGGGGGGGATCTTGTTTACCCCCTCCCCAGCCCTGCTGCGCTTGCAGTTTACCCCTGACCCCTCTCTTGCTCCAGAGACCAACCCTAGCTCCTGCCCCACTGTGCTTTTACCCCCAGCCCCTTTTACAATCATTCCCCAGGGGGGCCCACAAATATGTTTGGCGCCGGGCCCACAAAAAGTTAATCCGGCCCTGGCCCCAAGGGTCGGTCCTGGGGCCAGTTTTGTTCAATATCTTCATTAGTGATCAGGAGGATGGCGTGGACTGCACTCTCAGCAAGTTTGCAGATGACACTAAACTGGGAAGAGTGGTAGATACGCTGGAGGGTAGGGATAGGATACAGAGGGACCGAGACAAATTAGAGGATTGGGCCAAAAGAAATCTGATGAGGTTCAACAAGGACAAGTGCAGAGTCCTGCATTTAGGATGGAAGAATCCCATGCACTGCTACAGACTAGTGACTGCATTCTGCACAAAAGGACCTAAGGGTTAGAGTGGACGAGAAGCTGGATATGAGTCAACAGTGTGCACTTGTGCCCAAGAAGGCTAATGGCATATTGGGCTGTTATAAGTAGGGGCATTGCCAGCAGATGGAGGGACGTGATCATTCCCCTCTATTCGACACCGGTGAGGCCTCATTTGGAGTACTGTGTCCAGTTTTGGGCCCCACACTACAAGAAGGATGTGGATAAATTGGAGAGAGTCCAGCGGAGGGCAACAAAAATGATTAGGGGGCTGGAGCACATGACTTATGAGGAGAGGCTGAGGGAACTGGGATTGTTTAGTCTGCAGAAGAGAAGAATGAGGTGGGATTTGATAGCTGCTTTCAACTACCTGAAAGGGGGTTCCAAAGAGGATGGATCTAGACTGTTCTCAGTTGTAGCAGATGACAGAACAAGGAGTAATAGTCTCAAGTTGCAGTGGGGTAGGTTTAGGTTGGATATTAGGATAAACTTCACCAGGAGGGTGGTGAAGCACTGGAATGGGTTACCTACAGAGGTGGTGGAATCGCCTGCCTTAGAGGTTTTTAAGGCCAGGCTTGATAAAGCCCTGGCTGGGATGATTTAGTTGGGAATTTGTCCTGCTTTGAGCAGGGGGTTGGACTCAATCCTTGAGGGGGTTATTCAGGGATCTGGGGCAAAAATCTGTCTGGAGATTCCTTTGAGCAGGGGATTGTACTAGATGACCTCCTGAGATCCCTTCCAACCCTGATATTCTATGATTTGCCTATGTGACTCCCAAACTCCATCTTAGAATATCAGGGTTGGAAGGGATCTCAGGAGGTCATCTAGTACAATCCCCTGCTCAAAGGAATCTCCAGACAGATTTTTGCCCCAGATCCCTGAATAACCCCCTCAAGGATTGAACTCACAACCCTGAGTTTAGCAGGCTAATGCTCAAACCACTGAGCTATCCCTCCCCCCACATCTTGGAGCTGGACTTTGCATAACAGAGAGGAGCAGGTCTCCACCCAGAAGAGAAAGTCTATTTAAGCCTGTGGGAGACTTCTCCATTTTGTCTTCAGCTGGCTCAAGGGATACCTGAAAGAAAGTGGAACAAAGGACAGTAACCACACAGCGGGTGTGAGTGATTGCTGGACCCAGACTAGGAGAATACTAGTCTGTAAAAGAAAGCTTACTGGAACACCTCTGAAGGTGAGGTTTTATCTGTATTCCGTTTTCTTACTGTATTAGGCATAGACTTGCATGTTTTATTTTATTTTGTTTGGTAATTCACTTTGTTCTGTCTGCTATTACTTGGAACCACTTAAATCCTACTTTCTGTATTTAATAAAATCACTTTTTACTTTTTAATTAACCCAGAGTATGTATTAATACTGGGGGCGGGGGGGTGAGAGACAGCTGTGCATATCTCTCTATCAGTGTTATAGATGGCGAACAATTTATTACTTTACCTGTATAAGCTTTATACAGGGTAAAACAGATTTATTTGGGGTTTGGATCCCATTGGGAGTTGGGCATCTGAGTGTCAAAGACAGGAACACCTCTTAGGCTGCTTTCAATTAAGCTTGCAGTTTATGGTATATGGTTCAGACCTGGGTCTGTGTTTGTGGCTGGCAAGCATGTCTGACAGCCAGACAGGGCTCTGGAGTCCCAAGCTGACAGGGAAAGCAGGGGCAGAAGTAGTCTTGGCACATCAGTTGGCAGCCTCAAGCCCCAATCTGCCAGAGCCCTCACTCTGTCCCTTCTCCCCACAAGCCTCCTCCTCTGAGCTACGCATCCTGGGGGACTGAAGCAGGGGTCGGGCCCAGCCTGCACTCACCAGGCGGCGGGAAGTGGAGCGACCAGGCCCCAGCCAGCTCTGCCCCACTGGCTCCCAGCCCTGCAGCCGGTGAGTACTGGGGAGCAGTTTCGCCCTCCCCCAAAGTCCAGGAGCCAGGGGAGCAGAGTGGAGTGGGCGGGGGCTGGCTCACTCCACTTTCCGCCACCCCGTGAGTGTGGGGTCGGGCCCACCCTGCAATCACTGAGTGGAAGGAAGTGGAGCGACTCCGCCCCAACCCGCTCCACTCCACTGGCTCGTGCTAGGGGGTGGTTTCCCCCTACCCTCTCAAGCCTGAGGAGGAGATAGAATGGTGGGGAGGGGCATGAGATGGAGAAGAGAAGCAGGGCAGGGGGGAAACTGGAACCCAGCATGTGGCATCTCCTTGGCAGAAGCTGGGGCTCCCCTGCTAAGCAGGCCCATCGAACCCTCACCCTGACAAGCCCCATCTCCCCTGCATCTGTACCACCCAGATGAACCCCCCCAAGACACCCTACCCACTGAGGCCCAACTACCTGCACCTGGAGCCCCACCCAAATGAACCCCACTTCCCCTGCACCTAGCACCCCCCCCGCTGAGCCCCAAACACCTACAAATGGTACTGGGGCTGCCAAGAGACAGCCCATAGATAGGCAGAGACAGCTGGTCCAACCCCACTTTCCGATGATGAGTAGTTTATAGACTGCAGTCTGCCCCAGGGAGCGGGGGCTAGATGATGACTGGCAATAGCCACTGAGGCGGGGTGGGGATAGAAGCTCGGGGGTTCCCATAGGTGGCGAGACCCAGAGACTGCAGGGGTACTGCAGAGGGCACAACCCCGAGTTAGAGGGCACCAGGGTCCGGGAGGGACATGGGTGGCCAGCAGCAGGTGAGACGCCAGCCTACAGAGGGCACTCCGGAGCTAGAAAAGAGCTGATTCCCTGGACAACCAGCACCACACCAGTGAGTTATCGCCTGCCACAGGGCCCATAAATATATCTGGCGCTAGGCACACAAAAAGTTAATCCAGCCCTGCTGTGAAGTAAAGATGCTGGGTGCTGCCAGGGAGGAGAGGCTGGGTGGGGGCTGCAGGCTTAGATCCAGCTATCCCACCAGCCCACCAAGGGTGAAGTGCTGACCCTGCTCTGTTCCCTGGCTCAGGCAGCCCAATATGGCAGGCTGAGGATGTGCGCACTTGGCTCAGGTGTAGCAGCCATTGGCCACTCAGTACTTACAGCCTGCTGAGGACAGGAAATGGCTCACTCCGGGGCAGCGCAGGGAGCCCTTGGAGCATCTGCAGATCTCGGGGCAGTGAGTGTGTCCCGGCCCGGGGCACCACCAGAAGCAGGGGCACCATGGCGAGTGGCTGTGGGGGGTGGCTTCTAGGGACCCGCAGGGAGCTGGCAGACGAGCTGTGCTCCTGGCCACTGGGGGACCTCCGCACACAGGCGCCGGATATGATCCGTGCGCCACCTCCTGCCACCTAGCACACTGAGGGCTCCCTTCACCCCACCCGCCATCGATGCCTGCTTCCTCTCAGAGCAGTGTTTTTTCCCCAGGAATTGAAATTACGGGGTGGGTGTTCGAATATACAGGGGGTGAGGGCCAGGGCCAACTAGGGGTGAGACCATGAGGGTGAAGGTGGGCTGTATGCAGGGCCGTCCTTAGTATTTATGGGGACCTATGTAATATTATTAAACTGGTGCCCCTATGCCTGATGGCAGCCCAGGCTCGAGGACCAGGGGGAGGCAGCAAAGGATAGCGAGATGCCCGGTCTGCCTTACAGTGGTGGAGAGTCACAGTTCCCCACAGAGACCCCCCACATACCCTCTCCCTCACACAAAATGGACATGCAGAAGGTACCTAATTAAAAGTACTCAGTTTTGGGGAAAAAATGTCAATCACAGGTTTTTTGATATGCCCTGTAGTCTGTCAGACATTTATTTGCAAAAACTTTGTAGTAAGGGCAAGTCAGCTGTCTTGCTGAGTACAACATTAAATATTATGGAATACATGATGCAGCTCTTCTCTGTTTTACATTTTCTTAATCAGTATTTCAAAGATGATTTTATATTTTAAATGCACTCTTAAGCCTTCATAAAGTAATCATTCCAGATTACTACATATTTAACTCACAGAAACAAAGACATTATTTTAAAATAATCAGTCACAGAGGTTTACTGTGTTCATAACAATGTTCATTGCTTTTAGAAAAAGGGAACACTAAAGTACTTTGTGTGATTTCTATAACAATAGACATGTTTATGAAATTTCACCAACTTTAAAAGATATGTTTCCAAAGATTTTAGGCATAGCAAAGGATTTTATATCTTACTAAGGTACTGATTTTGCTGGAGAGTTCTCTTAAAACTAGTTCATCAGATAGTCAGAAGTAAAGAAAGGGAAACTCTTTGTCCAGCTATCCGGAAGGAAAGGGGTGTTATCCCTTTAAGAGCTCTCTTTGACAGGAGTGAAGGGAGAAAGGGATGGACAGAAAGGACAGGAAGACTTTGGAAGCAAGTTTTTTACTATAGTAATTAAAATTAAAAAGTGTATTTTAGATAAGGGTGGTCTTTTGAAGGATTTATTTAAAGAACTATATGTCTGAAGATCCAAGCATTTAAGGCTAAAGATGATTGTGCATCTAAAAATCTATGTAAGGATTTTTTAGAGATGCGATTTTATAATCTTTACCAACTCACTAATGAAATATTTTTAAAGCAAATTTTAAACTAAGGCCCTGTAGACTAACATGTTCTGAGTAAGTAAGCACCCTGACGGGCCAGGCCAGTTTGTTTATCTGCCGCGTTGGCAGGTTCGGTGGACCATGGCTCCCACCTTGGTTCACCATCCCAGGCCAATGCGGGAGGTGGGAAGCTGCGGCCAGCACATCCCTTGGCCCGCGTCACTTCCCGCCGCCCAGGGCCAGCTTTAGGAAGTGCGGGGCTCAATTCGAACATTTTTGGAGGGGACCTGGCAGGGATGACCAAAAAAAAAAAATTTTTTTTAAAAGCCTTTCATTTCTTCCATATATTATTTACTTTCCTTAACTATATAAAGAATAAAATTATATATTATGTACATTGCATCATATATGCTGTTAATTGTTTATTAATGACCTCTGTTTCACATGTGTGGGTCCCTGCCACTCCCTGGGGGTGTCCCAGCTGCTCCCCTCCCCCCTCATTGAAGCAGGTGTGCAGGGTTACTGCCCTGGGAACTGCAGGGCACCAGTGGACATGGGGCTGGTTGGAGGCAGGGCAGGGGCTGACTGGAGGTAGGGTCTGGCTGCAGGCAGGGCAAGAGGTGCAGGGCTGGCTGGAGACAGCGGGGTGTGAAGCGGGCTGGCTTCAGGCAGGGCCTCAGGGGGTGCGGCAGGGGTTGGCAGGGCTGGAGACAGAGGAGTGTGGGACTGGCTGGCTTCAGGCAGGAGAGTGCGGCAGGAGTTCGCTGGAGACAGGGCAGGGGGTGCAGGGCTGGTGCGGGCAGGGGTGCGTGTGGGGCTGGCTGGCTTCGAGCAGGGCTGCAGGGGCAGCCCTGGCAAGCCCTAGCTCAAATTAAGCACTGAGGTAGATTCCCCTCATTCAGACAGGCTAAGTACAGTTCTGCTGCCCTTTACTCATACAATAAGGATAACAACATTTCATGACCCCAACATTTAATACTAAAGTAATTTGTAACCCAACACCAGCCAAAATTGATTCCCTGGGCAGCACAGCTCTACCTGCTGGATACCTCGGCAGAGTAGGTGTGTTCATGTAAATATAATCTCATCCTGAAGCCTTTCCACCCATCACTGGCTCATCACTAGCTGTCAGGGGAGAACTCATTCAGACCTGGCTTGCAAATAATAATTTGAATTTATTAGGTAGGCCAATATATGTGAAACAAATGTGCTGACATTGTCATAAACAACAGCTGTATGAGGAAGCTAGTCTGTGTTCATACTTTTCAAACCCAAGATGCTTTCTCAGGTACAAGTATTTTCTCACATACTGTATATGCTTTTAAAGTGCATATTGTTTCAATTTCAATTCAAATTTCCAACCAATGACTAAACTGGGAACACTGCATGTAATGGGAGTGAGGGGTGTTGGGTAAATTTGTGGGGGAGTCTAGGGAAATCCCTGTTCCTCTCTGTTCCCCCATGATAGGGATACGCAGCTCCCACCTCTCTCTGTTGGCAGGGATCTGCCCTGGGCTAGTCTCCACAGAGCCCCTTTCTGCCAGTGTCTGCCCTGGGCTGGGATCCACAGAGCTCCCACCCACCCAGGATCTGATCTATATTATGATCTTCCATCCCTGGACCTTCCTGTAGAATCTGATCTACACCTCTGAACCTTATCTCCAGTGTTTAATTTGTGTTAGGTCTTGCCAGGGCTGAGCCTCGGCACCTCTAAGCTTGGCAGTTCATAGCCCCAGCACATCTGGGCTTGCTGCTTCAGTTATGAACGTAAAAACGTTGCTTGAGCCTCAGAACCTCTTCATTACAAATTAAGCACTGCCCATCTCTATTGCTACTTCCCTGCCAGGATCTGATCTGTGCCAGGATTCAGCAGCTGGGATCCCACCAATATGCCTGGAGTTCTAATTCCTCTCTCCTCTGTGCCTGCTTTTTCTCCTGCTGGGATCTGATGTATGGGTAGGTTCTCCCCTACGCTTGCCTTCTCTAGTGCATCTCAACTAGGCACTCTCCGGTTTCAGTGATTTCCAATGTTTCCCCCAGGAGAGTGCAAGTCTGTGCTGGGGATCTCCAGCACCCATTCCCCTAGCTCAGATGGGCATTCCATTGCTGTGTAGGACTGGAAGTGGGCTATGAAGCCTTTATGTCAGGGACTCAGGGAGTTCTATCATCCCTAGATTATATTAATGGCCCCAAAACTTCATTAATGCAAAGTTAAAGTTGCCCAGTGCTGCCTCCTGCCCATCCAGAATGTAGAGAATGGTTAAACTTAAACCTCTGAAAACCTGGAAATACAAAGTTAAGGTACACACCAGTTGTTCTTTTTGAGCGATACGCTGACATATCCATAACACATAAGGTAGTAGTCTACCATTGCAGAATGCTCAGGGAACGGGCCACATGAGAACTGTAGGACAGAGTCTAACATACCTTTTCTTTGCTAAAGAAACACTAAATGTCTAAATAAGGATTTAGGACCCTGACTTTAGGCACCCATTCTTGAAAATTTTGGCCATATATAATAAAATCAATATCAGTAGGAAAGACATCATGATAAGAGTAATATCCTCCTTCAACTTGCCGTCACTGACAAAGCAAGAATAGTCACTTATAAGACATAATTCAAAGCCCATTGACTTCAATGGGCATCTTTCCATTTACTTGAATGGGCTTTGTGTCAGGCCCATACAATATAGTGCTATTTTCAAAGCAGTCTGCAAATACAAATGAATGGATCTATTTCTGGAGAGAATGTGACCGAGGTCCCAAGGGGACCATACTGAGATTGTTCAATCAGAGCAAACTGCAAAGAATGGGGCAGACAATTCCCCAAACTGGTGGTTATTCTAATAATTAGATTCACCAAGCCAGCAACAAAACAGCTGCTACAATACCTTACTGGTTACCCAGAAGCCAAAACCACAGTTCCCTTAAAACAACCCAGCCTTGGGCTCCTACCCAGATAGCCAAGTCAAATATAATGAGGATTACTGAAAATCTTGTTCATCATCATATAAAAAGCTCTACCAATCCCAAAGGATTGGACACATTACCCACCAGGTCAATGAATATTTCAGATCTTACCCAAATGCACACTTACAGCCAATTCTAAACTAAGATTTATTAAAAAAGAAAAGAGAGAGTATAGGTTAAAAGATAACATAATACATACATGTATGAATAGGGTTCTTAGGTCAGTTTCATACTAGAGATGGTGAGCTTTAGAGTTGCAAAATGTTTTTTCAGAATAAGTTCTACAGGTTATAGTCCAGTGTCTAATATAAGTGTGACCCAGACTGGAGCTGGGAACTGCAGTCCTCTGACTCAAACTTCCCCTAATGAAGCTTAAGCAGATCTGAGATACAGGATCAGGGCCAAGAGTTCTTTATATAGTTCTCTGGCAGCTTCTTGACAGCTTGCAATCCTTGGGTTAAGCATTGTGGCTTTGAAGTAGAATCACCTGTTTTCTATGTATACACAGGTAACTAGCTGTGTTCATCAGCATAATGTAATTATCCATTAAGCAATTTGTAGACAGTTTACTACAGACTTTAAAGATACATATAGATAATGATATTCTTACACCCAAGTTCCATCTAAATGTTAATATTCCCTTTTGATCTCTGAATCAATAGATATAGTAACAGACAGAAACCATCTGTTTACATGGTTAACAACTAACAAGATATAAGTAAACACATACAATTAGTATTACCTCTAATTCTTTAACAATACAGGTTTGCATGTCAAAGCTCTAGTCTAACATGGTTATGTTAGCTATTTATAAGGAGTAGCCCTAATTACCATTTATATAATTTTCTAATATGTCTTTAAAGGTTGAATTTGGGTTATTTAGCTTGCTAGTCACTTAACCCTTTCTGGCTCAATATCACAGAGGGGACACCTGATTTTCTACTTCCTTGTACCTTTGTTAAGGTCTATACCAGCCTTGGCCAAACCGCAGCTCGTGAGCCACAGTTAAAGTGTGTCTCATAGATCCCTTTATACACCCCCGCCCATTCTCCACCTACCAGACTGGGGGGAGCTCAAGGATTCTGCCCTGCAGCGGGGTGGTGGTGGGGAGGCTAGTGGCTTTTGCCCTGTGGAGAGGAGAGTCTCAGGCTTTAGCCCCACAGGGGGACATTGGCGCAGAAGCCCTGTGTCCGACTCCCCCACCCCTTTCTGCAACCAAACTCCTTCTCAGAGTCTGCACCCCACACCCCAACCCACTGTCCCAGCCTGGTGAAAGTGAGTGAGGGAGAGCGAGCTATGGAGAGAGTGGGGATGGAGTGAGCAGGGGACGGGGCCTCAGAGAAGGGGTGGGACAAGGGTGTGGTCTCAGGGAAAGGGCAGGGGGCGAGGCAAGGGTCTTTGGGTTTGCGCGATTAGACAGCTGGCAACCCTACTGGGCTTGCATGTGGGAGCCGTGGCTGTGCCGGAAAAGCGCACCCAGCAGCGCAGCTGGCAGCTCACTGGGCACCATCCAGCACAGGAGCAGAATCTCCCAAATGTCAGGTGAACCACATCCGCGACTGTTCTGCTGTGGGGCCCGGAATTGCTGTTGGTGGGTCTGGAGCAAATCCTCCTGCTGCCCTTTCTTCCCAAAGTTGTCTACACACAAAAACATTATGTAACCTAAAACTAAATAACAACATAGCATGTCTTCCTGACAGTCAAAACTTGCTTGAATGCTAAGAAAAATATTTGGACGACTATGTGTAACAGCACCATTCAGCGAAACTTGTCATAACAATATGGATGGCAGATATTTAGTATGTTGGGAGGCATAGATCAGCATTCACAGTGCACTCCCAATCATACCTGGCCCAAGCCGGGGAAGTTAATGATCCAACCAGTGATCCAAATTCAGTGATGTCACGTGCCACGTGAGGTATGTTGCAAATACGCTAAGTAGGAGAGTATGTTGTCCATATTATCTGGAAGATCTGGCAGTGAGCAGAATGTCTTTTTTCTCAACCACGTCCATACATACTTCAGCTGGGAAATTAATAAGAGGGATTTTAGAACAATGTGTGATCTTTAAGTACACACAGTTAAGTGCTTTCCTGAATCAAAGCTTCAATGGCTAATTTACAAAAGTGTGCAGACATGTGCACACGTAATTTTCACATATGAACTGTGCAGATTGGTGCACAGTTTTAGCAATTGCATATTTGCATTGTGTGGACCAACATATATATCTGGCAAGAAATACAAACTAATGGTCAAATCCTGCAGCCCTTAATCCATTAAATCTCCCATTGATCTAAAAGGGAGACTTGACAGAGACTGAAAGATTTGGTTCACGGGAAATATTACACAGCCTCCTCACTGTGGGAGCTTACAGGACCTTCAGGTATGTGTAAACCTGTGCCTGGCCTGTGTCAGCTGATGGGGGCTGTGAGGTTATAAAATTTCTGTGTAGATGTTTAGGCTTCAGCTGGAGCCCAGGCTTTGGGAGCTTCCCCCTTCCTGGGGCTGCAGTGAAAGCCTGAACTTCTACATGACAATTCTATAGCCCTGCGCTCTGAGCCTGAGGCAGTTGACACAGGCCATCCACAGGTGTTTTATTGCAGTGTAGACATACCCTTGGAGTCTTACTCTGACTGCACTGGAAGTACTCCAATTTTCAGTGATCTGAGAGCCAAATTTAGCCCAGTGGTTTTGTCTCAATATCTTTTTCTGTCTCTCTTCATCCATTAACCTTTACAAGCCCATTTACACTTCTTTTGAGAGTAGTGTCAGTGGAGCACTCATGTAAAGAGGTTTGCTTCAAGATACAGATGTTGCTAATTACAATGTTAGAATGACAGGGATGCCCTTAACAGAGACAACAGGGGGAAATCATACTGCATCACGTGCTATGCCATGTGCTTTTCCAGCTACCAGAAGATAGCAATGGGCACCTCACACTGCAATGGATCATGCTCTGGGCATCAAGAGTGGAGTAGCCCACAGACTCTCCAGTATTTCTTTAACCCAAGCTCAGTAAGAGAACTTACATCTGTCAAGCTCAGTTATGCTTCTCTGATGTCAGACTCTACCATGCAAACAAACAAACTGATGATAATGGAGTGGCAACTTATATCACTTTGTTCATGAGTAACTACTTACCTCCTCCTAATGCTAAATCTCTTTCAAAGTGTAGTTTAGAAGTGACAGGTGACACTACACCCTTATGTATGTATGTGCTCAGCTCCAAGTTGTTGGCTGAATCACTATATACAAAGCAGTAAAACTACTTCTCCTCCGAGATTTCCAGTTAGATTAGTATTAGAAACTGTAAGTGTACTTCTGTGAACTATCTACTGACCCAAATCTAAACCAACTCATTATTACCTATTCTACAAAAAAACTTGCCCTGCCCACTCAGAAGCTATTTTTGTAACCCGTTTATCCCTCAACTATTCAAGATCCCTGACAGTAATAATTATGGTTAGATTAGTGCTGTCAGTGGTTCAACCATTTCAATTGAAAAGTAAAATCTTTTAATACTATTTCAGGCTTAACCAGACTTGATCTCAGCTTAGTTTTTATCAGCATTATGCACATATTTTAACTTTAACCAACCCTGGGACTCCAATAAAAATTGCATTGACAAGATTATTATTAAATGTGTCACTCCAGTCACATAGCAGAAGGTAATAGCTAACTTTGGGTCAGCTCCATTCCTTGAGGTACTGATTGATTAACAGGAGATGTTGTTTACAGAAAGCTTGTCTGTATTATTTAAACAATTACGTAATAATTGATTCTGTTGTCTTTGTTTATGGTAACATGCTTGTCAGATTTATTAGAGCTTCTCACATAATACTTTATCAATCTCCTTGACTTGGACAAAGGTTCTTCAGCAGTTAAGAACAAAGGCTTGCTTAAGTATGGTCTGATCTATACTACAGGCCTCTATTGGTATAACTGCATCACGGAGGGATGTGAAAACTACCGATCGAATCCCCCATTTAGACAGCGCTATGTCAGCGGGAGAGTGTCTCCTGTCCACCTAGCTACCGCCTCTTTGGGAGGTAGATTAACTATGCCAACAAGAGAGCTCTCTCCCATTGGCTTAGAGGCTCTTCATTAAAGCGTCAGAGCAGTGCAGCTGTGCTGATGCAGCATTTCAAGTGTAGATTTGCCCATAGCCTCAGAGCTAGAAGGATTAAAAGGAAAAGAAGCTCTCTGCTCCCCCGTAAGAGAATGAAAAAAAAGCAACTCTGGCAGGCTTAATATATATAAATTATAATTCTGCCCCAGTGCATGTCTGTATATTATTTCATTGTATTGCTAGGACTTTGTGTTCTGTTTTTGGAAATGATGATATTATATGGTATGTGTATGGTATGCATTTACAGAATGGGAGAGATTTGGGCCTGAGTGGACTCTGGTTGAATTCAGATTCAATAAAATATTTGCAGGAATCTGTTGTGTAGATCTGTTTTTGCCCTTAGTTTACTATCTAAAGAGTCTGAACACTGTGTAGAGCTGACTGTGGGATTGAAACAGTGGTGACAGAACTGATTTTATGGAACCGGATGGGGCAGCAATTGAACTGGTGAACAAGAGCTGGTGGCCGCACTTTGAGGCCACCAAAAAAATTGTCCTAAGAACCCTTGCCTAGACAGCATGGAACCCAGCCTTAGTAATTGCCCCAGCCATCTGGCAGTAGCATTACACGTAGAAGAATTAAGTATAGCACTTTCCATAAGTGAATGCCTTTTCTGAAGATTTACCTTAACCTCCTCATCCATGGGATTATTTTGGCTCAGATTTTCAAAATTAGGCAGTTACAACTATGCGCATACATTTACACATATGCCTAAGGGACATACACTTACCTTGGACAGGCCTGATTCTTCTCTCACTTTAAAACTTGTGTAAATTGGGAGTAACTCTATTACTCTTGCTGTAAAACAGTTGTCAGGTAAGAACAAGGTCCACTGTGTTTAAATACCTGATCTATGCATGCTCATCATGTGTTTGCTCAGGTGAAATGTACGCAAATATGATTTGTGCAATTGTGAACTTCTGTCTTTGAAAAGCTGGTCCTTCATTTATCTGTTGCTTAAAAACATGCAAGGGAAACTGCATCTGTTTTATTTAGCTGCAACATCCTGAGGGCCAAAATCTGTTTTCTGTTTTCAGTTATGTAACACAAATTGTCATTGCTAAATGTTTTCCATATTTTATCATACTTAGCTCTTACATCGGGATATTCAATTATTTTATTGTCAAGGTCCAAATTTCTTGGTCAAGGTATAGTCAAGGTCCAGACCAGAGATAATAATACCCCCCCAATAATGATAATGGACCATGCAACGAGTCCCCTGCATCTGGACCCCCCCCACATCACTGCCCCCCAACCAGCTGCATCCAGACCCTCACCCCACCAAGCCCCACTCGCCCAGCCCCTGAATCCCTCCTGCTGAGCCCCAACCATCTTCACCTGAACCCTCCGCAAAGTACCATTTACCATACTTACTGACAGGTATTTTGAAATAAACTACCAAAATTAATTGAAAATGGTGTGATTATATTGTGTTATTTTGACAAATAAAATATGTAGATTTTTTTTTTTGGCATGGAATTTTTTATTTTTGGTGCAGAATTCCCTCAGGAGTATTATATTAAGGCACCTGTACAATGCCAGTATGTAAAGGACCAATAGTGTAAGTGAGAATTTGTTTCTGTGTTTGAAGGACTGACTCCTCCCAGAGCCCTTGTTGGAGTTGGAGTGATCTCTGGTAAGATTATTAGCATGCACATAGATTATTTTGTTGTTTTATGTTTTCTCTGTATTTCTTTCACTTTAAGAATATATGTGCTTGTTAGGTAAAGCTGTGTGGTATAACTGCAGAGAGTTATGCTATTCATAGCCTCTGAGGAGAGAAGCAAAGCAGGCCTGCTTAGGTGGTCTGATTTGCTAGGGAATTCACAGTGAAGGCAGGGAATTATGCAGCTTGGAAATACCCTGGGCAGGAAGGAGTGAGCTGTATGTCTCCGCTGAAGAGAGGTGATGGCTGTGGAGCCAGAAACCTGAGAGTGGGTGCTGTTACTGGACTATAGAGCGGGAATACAGGTGCAGTTGATCTGAACTGTGACAATTTTAACAGATTGCTTTCTACTGAACACAAAAATCCCTCCCAAAGACCCACCACCCAAAAAGCATTCAGCTTCAGAAGAGCCTATCATTTTAAATTATATAGCAGGCACATGCATTTATTTGATTTCCAAATAGACATGTAACTGGAGCAGACTGAGAAAATTCTATTTTAGGTTTCATAGGCAAAGATGATTTGCAGTGACTACAGGTTAAAACTCATATGACAGTCATGTGGAGATGTTTCTTTCCTTACTGTAAGTGTATAATTTGGTGTTTGCATTTTTATGCTTGGAAAGCATAGATCTGTTCTCTATTAAAAACAATAACATTTGTGAACTGAGATTGATTGGTCCATACTTCTACAGAGAGAGACTGTGGTTTTTAGCAAGGCAAGGCTCCTAATGAAAGTGATGACTAATCAATTAAAATTTGGTAGCAAAGCCGAAATACACATCAAAGCCCTCTAAAGTTCACCAGATACATCTTTAGGTTTACAGCTAGATTGTGAGTTTACAGTCTGTGCCATATGAAGGGCAATATACAATTAGGCTGCCCCAGGAGCAGACCAGGGAGGGAATTGTGGCACAATTCTTTCCCCAGCTTTCTGTTTCTCCAAGAATCCAGCAATCTGGTGGCATAAACAAGTAGCACATGGCTTTCCAGCGTGCTGGCTCAGCTATTCTGCTGGTGGGTTTGGCCAAGGCTCCATCCATTTCCACACCTACCCATCCATTTTTTGCTTATATGCACTGGAGGCTGCTCTCCCACCAGGCTGTAACTTGCAGGGGATAGGTGGCCTGTGAAAAGGAATAGAGGAATGCCTTAATCTGCAGCAGGGCAAGGGACAATCTTGCCCTTACAATATAACACCAATTAAAATTCTTAACAACCAATATGTTTGATATGCTGAACAAAATGATGGACAAAATCCTCAGTTGGTGGAAATTACTGTAGCTCTGCTGGCTCCCACAGATCTATGTTAACTTACATTGTGAGGATTTGGCTTGTAATTACACAAATTCTTTGTAAGCAATGATGAAATAATGATGTGAAATTCATAGATATTAAAGTATGTGCGTTCTTTCTTGTAATGTATGTAAATCCATAGTTTTATGAATGACAGTGGTCGCTTGGTGACATTCAATGGGTAGTAAAAGTAGCACAAATTAACAGAATTGCAGTTAATCACAGACTCCTGTGTGCCCAGTGCATGACCTGAATAACTGGGCTGGTCTCAGGGATATCTGCACAGATAAGTAGTTCTCCTGCTCCCAGGCTATGGAGTGTCAGTGGAGCTGCTCCATATCTGTAGTCTCAGTGGTGAAGCTCAGGGATTTCACTAATCGATCCACATAGTCACATTTCATCAGGCTGGCTCATGGCCTTCTCCCATTCAAATCCAGCTTTTTCCAAGGCAAGGCAGAATGAGCTGTATTTTGCAACACCCAAGAGGTCTGTATCACTTCTGCATGATCCAAAAATCTTACTCCTCCTGTGCAACAAAACCACACTTGCTCTTCCCCATCTAGGGCCTTCTGAACCTGCAAGAGCAGGATTTGGCACTTAGCGTATAAGAAACTGGTGGAATTCACTGCTGCAGGAAGTAATTGAGTTAAACATTGATGTTGAATTTTTTTAAAAGAGCTGAATATTTTGATGACCATAAATAACATTTCTAGGTACATGAACTAAGATAAGGGCAATAAATGTCAGACATCAGGGGGCGAGCTGATCTCCTGCAGGGGCAGATGGGAACTTTTCCACTCCTCTGAATGATTACTCAGTTGAGGCCTGGTCTACTACACTAGAAAATTGGGTCAGTATAACAACTGAAAAATCCACACTCCTGACTGACAGTTAAAATGACCTGACCCCCAGTGTAGACAGCACAATGCATTTTTCCTGTCAACCTAACTACCATCTCTTGGGGAGATAAAGTACCTGTGCCAACAGGAGAAGTCCACCCATTGGCTTCACTGAAGCACTATAGGTGCAGTGTGCAGCTGCACTGCTGCAGCATTTTAAGTGTAGACAAGCACTAACTTATGGCACTGGACTTGATTCTGATTTTGCATCACTTTTAGTCTGGTGAAACTCTGTGGATTTTGGTGACGCTATTCTTGATTTACAACAACGTAAGTAGGAGCAGAATCAGGCCAATTACGAAGGGGTTGTGTCTTCCTCTCAAGCGTCAGACATCGGCTACTGCTACAGAGAAGATAGTGGACATGAGGGACCAGCAAATTCTGTATCTCTGTTGGTGTCCATTCTAGCATATTGTCTAAATAATCAGGACACTTTTGTTGTCTTACCATAACCCTTTTTTTTTAAGAAAATTAAATCTTTAAAAATAGAGAGCATACTAACTGGAAGAAAATAGTTGGTAATCACCTGAAACTAAATGTATAATCAGTGATGGAAAGAAGGAAAGTTACTAAAAGGCTGCATCTCATCCAATAACTAAAATTGATTATTCTGCTGGAAATTGTTACTGAACCTTAAGTAATATTATTATTTTCTGAATATGAAAGGAGGAAAAATTATTACTTATTTAAGACTAATTACAGTGTAGTCTTCACTATATAAAGTTATACATGCCAAAGACTAAATAAAAGCTATGCTTTTGATTCTTCAAAATAAGACTACTCTGCATGATATATTTCATTTCATAGCTAGCTTGTACCAACTATTCTTCTTCCAGATAATCTCTAGTGAGCGCTAAGAAAATTTGTCTCCCTTAGAAAATATTATGATTCTTGTTGATAGGAACTTGCAGTGTTAATTGTGCTTAAAATCAGACAGAAACATATTCACTTGATAGTACTGAAATATTTGAGCTGGTTGCAGTGAAATGACTTTGATCCCTTCCCTTAATACTATGCGCCAAATTCTGCTGTCCATTACAATGTAGCTGAGGGACTCATTTGTCACTGCATCTACACATCACATTTATATGCTGGGCTGTTGATTCTTCTTTGAAATGTTTGGGATCATTTCAGTTTGAACAGATAAACTAAGGAATATGCACAAATGGTAGGATTTTCAGAAATGCCCAACACTGGGTCACCAACAGTAGGTCATCTAGTCTAACCCCCTGCTCAAAGCAGGACCAACCCCAACTAAGGCCTTAAAACCCTCTAAGGATGGAGATTACACCAGCTCCCTAGGTAACCCATTCCAGTGCTTCACCACTCTCCTAGTGAAATAGTGTTTCCTAATATCCAACCTAGACCTACCCCACTGCAGCTTGAGACCATTGCTCCTTGTTCTGTCATCTGCCACCACTGAGAACAGCCTAGCTCCATCCTCTTTGGAACCCCCTTTCAGGTAGTTGAAGGCTGCTATAAATCCCCCCTCACTCTTCTGTTCTGCAGACTAAACAAGCTCAGTTCCCTCAGCCTCTCCTTATAAATCATGTGCTCCAGCCCCCTAATCATTTTTGTTGCCCTCCACTTTCCAATTTTTCCACATCCTTCTTGTAGTGTGGGGCCCAAAACTGGACACAGTACTCCAGATGAGGCTTCACCAATGCTGAATAGAGGGAAATGATCACGTCCCGCGATCTGCTGGCAATGCTCCTACTAATACAGTCCAAAATGCTGTTAGCAACAAGGGCACACTGTTGACTCATATCCAGCTTCTCATCCACTGTAATCTCCAGGTCCTTTTCTGCAGAACTGCTGCTTAGACAGTCACTCCCCAGCCTGTAGCAGTGCATGGGATTCTTCCGTCCTAAGTGCAAGACTCTGCAATTGTCCTTGTTGAACCTCATCAGATTTCTTTTGGCCCAATCCTCTAATTTGTCTACGTCACTCTTGTCCATGAAGACAGAGGCAAAAAAAGCATTGAGTACTTCAGCTTTTTCCACATCATCTGTCACTAGATTGCCTCCCCCATTCATTAAGCATCCCACACTTTCCCTGACCTTTTTCTTGTTGCTAATATACCTGTAGAAGCCCTTCTTGTTACTCTTCACATCCCTTCCTAGCTGCAACTCCAGTTTTGTTTTGTCCAATCAATAGTCTATTTTGCCTTCAAGGCCCAGTCCAATATCAATTGAATTTTATTTATCCATTGAGTTTTGCCATTGGCTTTATTTAAGCAGGGTCAGGCCCCAAGCATATGTCTGACTTCCATTAACATCAATAAATAACATTCATCCATGAGCAAAGGGATTTCACAATCTCTATGGACCACTTAAGTTCCACTTAAGCCTTCAGAATAGTGGTGAACATCACCTAGTGGAAATGATGCAAACATAAATACTGTAGACTATAACTCTATATAAACTGTAACAGCCAATGGGCTCCTAGCAGCCTTTATTCAGAGTTTTCTTGCTTGAGTGAGCAAATATCTGACCTTTAATTTTATTTTATTCTATATTTCATATAACTGCATATATGAGCCAATAACCGCAGTTTACGTTTTTTCTAGAAAACGTAAATCCATTTTATTGCAAATTAAAGTCAGTTTAAATGGAAAGCAACCTGGAAGTTTTTTTACTGTAATTCCCTTGAAATAAACAAAAACTAATGGCACTGAGTGTAATGAAACAACATTGAGTCTAATGAAGTAGAATTGCTATGTAAACAGGTGCTTTTATCTCATGGGAATGTTTGTGTCTTTGCATGTCTCTCAACCAGGGATGCTGGAACCAAGGGGCCATGGACCTCCCACTTTTTGAAAGTGGACAGGCCTGGCCCATCCACTTTTTACCATGGGCCCCGCCCCTGCCCCTCCTTTTTCCCCCAAAGCCCCACCCCTCAGCCAGGCCACCAGATGGAGCTCAGCTGGGGACCCTGGGTAGCTGGGGGGAGCTTGGACTCTCCACCTTCCTGGGGTGGGAGGAGCCCAAGAGCAGCCTCTGCCCGTATCACCATGCCCTGGGGTCCGGCAGGTGGAGGGCCCGCAGCTCAAAACAACTGCCTGAGTGGCTCTTACCAGGGGTGAACTGCGGATCCCAGGCCCCGCCCCTCGGCCAGAGCTGGGTTGCAATAAGAGCTGCAGACTCTCCACCTGCCCTGGTCAGGGGCCCAGGATGTGGGGACACTGGTGAGGGTTGTTCTCCAGCCCTCCCACCGTGCTCTGGCTTCTGGCTTGGCTGGGGGTGGGGCCTTGGGGGGCAGAGGAGGGGCAGGGGTGGGGTCACAGAGGGGCCAGGGCCCCTGTCACTTTTGGGATGGTTCCACCACCCCTGCTCTAATCCACATTTTTTGTAACCTCTTTCTTAAAAAATGACTGCTATCTCCCTAGGATGGCCAATGGGGATCAAAACCAACATTGTCCTATATGTTTGGGGGAATGATGTGAAAGTAATGTAAAATTTGTTGTGCAAGACAAAAATCACAAAAATGTACAGTGAGGGCCGTTACTCCATCCTTAGCTCACCCTGTTGCATATCATTATCTGTAACAATGAGTCTTTTGGGGGACCTCTGACATTTCTAGGCATAATAAATGACAGATAAGTCAAGGATCAAGGGAAAGTCTCTGTCTGGAATCTCCTTGATTTTTATGTTGGCTGCTTCTTCGTATGCATGTTCATAAGTGTGTATATATAATAATTTTTATTTTTTGTAACATCTCTGACTAGACACCAGCAATGGGACTGCATTAGACCACTTCTGCTTAGAACCATTCCAAAAGATTTATTCTAGTTCCTTCATTGAGACCAAAACTGCATAGAAAAATAATGGAGACCCTTGCCACGGTGTATTGAAGAACACACACCTTTGGGACACATTACTTACCTCATAGAGTAAAAGAGTAAAAGAGTTCAGAATTCCTCCAGAATTTTCCACTATACCTGGAAAAACAACTATGAGAGCATAGGAGATGTCAGGCCATCTACTTTTGCATGCACCTTCTTCTGGCTTCTTGGGGCATAAATCAAACAAGCTTAAATTCCCTTAGACTCACCTTCTGACCAGTATGTTGCTTTTGCACCTTGAAATTTAGGCCTTGGTGTTCATCTGACATAGCTCCTTGTATATTATTCTTAATGGAAATGTCACTGCTAGTCAGCTAGTTCCGAATCTGAAAACCTTTTCTGTTACTCCACTAAAATCACATTGGAGTCTTTGGAACTCACTTGAAGTAGAAAAATGCCAAAAGAGTGCCAAGGCTTCTTGACTTAAGATATCTTTGTCAAGTAAGCAGTAGAAATGGAAAATTATTGTTAAAAATAAATCACTCAATAACTTCTTAGTCTGTGGTTCATCACCAGTGTCACCACTTCCTGAGATTGCATCATGAATCTTGTGATATTTGATGTTTCCCTTAAAGTCTTAGCTCCTGGAGTCATGTAATTGCATGACAATATCAACTTTCATTTAAAAAAAATAGAAGTTTCTAGCCTTCATACTTGAAGAGAAAAGCCAGAAACCCTAATCCAAGTGTAACACATAGCCTGAACCTAACCTAAAGGCTCAAAAACAGGAAGGGACAAACCTCCCATATTTATTATTTAAAAAAAAATCTGATGATTTTAAAAGCTGATCTCATGCTTTTTTGAGGCCTGACATGTTTTTGAATGCTTGAGGCTGTCAGTGTTATCATCACAGGCTGCAGTGGCTACTTTGGACCCACATAGTCTGCTCACTTTGTATGCATATTACTAAACCTACAGACTGACATTTCTTGTCTGCACATACTAGTACCAGTACCAATATTTAAGAAGTCTGTACCTGTAGATTTGTTCACTTGTACAACAGAGATAGACTTAAAAAGGGAAAGTTTGGTTCTGGATGCAAATTTTGTTTCTTGAGACCATCAGCGGACCCAACCCCATCAGCTACACCATCAGGGGCTCATTCACCTGCACATCTACTAATGTGATGTATGCCATCATGTGCCAGCAATGCCCCTCTGCCATGTACATTGGCCAAACCAGACAGTCCCTACGTAAAAGAATAAATGGACATAAATCGGACATCAGGAATGGTCAGGTGAATATGAAAAACTATAGGGGGGGTGATTATCAACAAAAGCCATCTCCTGCTGGAAGAAACAAAGCACTTTATATAAGCATAAAATCAGCTGAATTGACTTTTAGCCCAAATTAAAACAGAAAAAAGTTAATGTCTAACTTCCACTGATTCTGGAACTGTGAGTTTAAAATTGTCTCAAAGAAAATCTGGGGAGGGAGGCAAAAACCAAGCCTTTCCATAGATCCTTTGCATCAGGGATCATCATAAGCTTTAAAAAAAATTTTTTTTAAGGACTAAGGGCACAGATGGTATTGATCAGATGATACATAATAATATAAGGTTATGGACACTGATTGAGCAAAGCATTTAAACCCAGGCTGTAAAATAAGGATATGCTTAAATCCAATTGAAGTCAATGAGACTTAAATGTGTGCTTAAGTGCTCTGCTGTGTCATGTTCTAAACAAGTCCATTGTTCACATTCAAATTGGAATTTTACTAGCTAAATGTCAACCTTTTATTAAATGTCTTAGTAAAAGATTGCCTATCTAGTAATGTACCAGAAACCTGTAAGCCACTGAATTCTGTTAGAAACAATTTTCTTACAGCAAGCCTCCCAACAAGTAATAACACCAATGTAGGTGGGCATTGGTATGTTATTCTTCAGTTTGGTAGATTGTAGGAAGTTGAAGGGAGACATTTTGATCAGTATGATAAAAGGATACTAGAGTAGGAAATGAAAGTAGGAAAGTAGGAAATCAGGAATCCTCCCTGATTGAACTAACCTTGTTATCTCTAGCCTGATTCTTGCTTACAAATATATATATACCTGCCCCTGGAAATTTCCACTACATGCATCCGACGAAGTGGGTATTCACCCACGAAAGCTCATGCTCCAAAACGTCTGTTAGTCTATAAGGTGCCACAGGAATCTTTGCTGCTTTTACAGATTCAGACTAACACGGCTACCCCTCTGATACTAGATTAGGAAAGACAGTCTAGAGGACTGGGATTCAGGACGACTGAGTTCAATTCCTGGGTAACCTCCTGACTCCTTCTGTGCAATCTTGAGGAAATCACTTAATCTTCTCTATGACTCAGTTCCCCCTCTGTAAAATGGGGATAATAATCTCCCTCCTACCCTACAGGGTTGTTGTGAAGATATAATTTATTAATGATTTTGAGATGCTCCGATACTAAGGTGATGACAGTCATAGAAGTACCTAGAGATATAAGCTGTTACAATAGAGAACAAATATCATACTTATTGGGAACCTTGCTGGCACAAGACTTAAATCTGCACTCCGTGTGCCTATGGGGTCAGTGGCACAACAGGAGGAAGGCGGGTGATGTTGACACTGCCACCTTCCAGTGAATTCCATCAGCCAACTTTCATGTATAGCCAAGGCTTCATGTGAACCCTCCTTTTCTCTTCTGGTCTCAGCACATAGTCGACAATAGTTGTTTTTAAAACACCTTGCTTAATACAAGTTCTATTGAATATTGGATAAAAATGGATTACATTACACAGTGAGGTTGATCCACTGTGGAAATAAATTATGAAGGGGAGTGGTGAATTCTCCATCTCCTGTTGTTATTGAATCAGGACTGGATGCCTTTCTGGAAGATATGCTTTTGTCAAATAACACAAGTTATTGGGCTCCATACCGGGATGACTGGATGAAATTCTATGGCCTGTGTTATGCAGGAGATCAGGCTTGATGATCTAATAGTCCCTACTGGCTTTAAACTCTATGGCTCTACTACCATACTATGGATAGCTTCATTAGCTTCGCTTTCCATGGCACAGAATAGAATTAATGACCAAATGTGGGAAGATGCAACTTTAAAACTGGTTGCAGAGTAGCAGCCGTCTTAGTCTGTTTCCGTAAAAAGAACAGGAGTACTTGTGGCACCTTACAGACTAACAAATTTATTTTAGCATGAGCTTTCATGAGCTACAGCTCACTTCTTCGGATGCATAGAATGGAACACACAGACAGGAGATCTTTATATATACAGAGAACATGAAAAGGTGGAAGTATGCATAACAACAGGAAAAGTCTAATCAATTGAGATGAGCTATCATCAGCAGGAGGAAAAAAAACTTTTTGAAGTGATAATTAAGATGGCCCATAGAAGGTGTGAGGAGAACTTAACATAGGGAAAGATTCAATTAGTGTTATGACCCAACCATTCCCAGTCTCTGTTTAGGCCAGAGTTAATTGTATCTAATTTGCATATTAATTCGAGTTCAGCAGTTTCTCTTTGGAGTCTGTTTTTGACGTTTTTTTGTTGCAAAATTGCCACCTTCAAGTCTGTCACTGAGTGGTTAGAGAGGTTGAAGTGTTCTCCCACTGGTTTTTGAATGTTATGATTCCTGATGTCAGATTTGTGTCCATTTATTCTTTTGCGTAGAGACTGTCCGGTTTGGCCAATGTACATGGCAGAGGGGCATTGCTGGCACATGATGGCATATATCACGTTGGTAGATGTGCAGGTGTACGAGCCCCTGATGGCGTGTCTGATGTGATTAGATCCTATGATGGTGTCACTTGAATGGATATGTGGACAGAGCTGGCATCGGGCTTTGTTGCAAGGATAAGTTCCTGGGTTAGTGTTTATGTTGTAATGGTGTGCGGTTGCTGGTGAGTATTTGCTTCAGGTTGGGAGGCTGTCTATAAGCGAGGACTGGCCTGTCTCCCAAGATCTGTGAGAGTGAGGGATCATCTTTAAGGATAGGTTGTAGATCTTTGATGATGCGCTGGAGAGGTTTTAGTTGGGGGCTGTAGGTGATGGCTAGTGGCGTTCTGTTATTTTCTTTTTTAGGCCTGTCCTGTAGTAGGTGGCTTCTGGGTACTCTTCTGGCTCTGTCAATCTGTTTTTTCACTTCAGCAGGTGGGTATTATAGTTTTAAGAATGCTTGATAGAGATCTTGTAGGTGTTTATCTCTGTCTGAGGGATTGGACAAATACGGTTGTATCTTAGAGCTTGGCTGTAGACAATGGATCGTGTGGTGTGTCCGGGATGGAAGCTGGAGGCATGTAAGTAAGTATAGCGGTCAGTGGGTTTCCGGTATAGGGTGGTATTTATGTGACCATAGCTTATTAGCACAGTAGTGTCTAGAAAATGGACCGCTTGTGTGGATTGGTCTAGGCTGAGGTTGATGGTGGGATGGAAATTGTTAAAATCACGGTGGAATTCCTCGAGGGCTTCTTTTCCATGAGTCCAGATGATGAAGATGTCATCAATGTAGCGCAAGTAGAGTAGGGGCGTTAGGGTAGTAGGAGACCCAGTGATCTCCTCATAGAAGGCAATTAGGTTAGTCAGGCATGACTTGCTCTTGGTGAATCCATACTGATTGTTCCTGATCACTTTCCTCTCCTCTAAGTGCTTCAGAATTGATTCCTTGAGGACCTGCTCCATGATTTTTCCAGGGACTGAGGTGAGGCTGACTTACTATAACAAGGCAACAAGCTTTAGAACTGAACTCTGGCCAAGCTCCTGTACCAGAGTGGTGCTCCATTGCCTTTGAGAGAGGCGTGGTCTAGATGGCACTAGGTCTAGAAGTCCCACAAGGCAATTACCTACCTCCAGGGGCTGGGTTAGGATCCGTTGGGTTTATCTTTAGTTGAGGTCATTGTGTATGTACTGTGGCAAGGCACCTTCTCAGTCTCACCAGCCTCCACTGCTTTTAGCCTTGGGGAGACAGACTTGGGTAAAACAGTCCCTCTTGGTTGCACAGGGGAAGTGCATTCCTTCTCTCCACCAGTCTTTTTGGCTTGTTTTTCTCCCTTATGGGAAGGAATGCAGCCTCCCCTCCTGGTGAGGCTCGCTGTCTCGTTGATCCTAACCTACTGGCAGCATGACTCCTTCTTTCCCCCCCCTTTACCCCTTTTTCCCAACAGGGGAGGGTTTAAAAAGGCTTCAGGTAGCCTTAATTGACCTCAGGTAAATCCCTCTCAGCTGATCCTAATTGATTCTCTGGTAACCCCTTCTCAGCTGAACCTGATTGACCTGTAGTTACCCCGCTTCAGTTGATAGGGAGGAGGGCATTTTAACCTTCTGAGACTGTTTTCTACCCCCCTCCCCCGCAGCTGTCTGTCCTGAGTTTATCACAGTGCCCTCTATTCACACTCTTTAAAAAATCCTCTGTTATTCGTGATATGTGTAAGTATTAATGCAGACCTGGGGAGAACTAGAGCCTGTATATACTTGGGCTTATAGCACCTACAGCACTTGCCTGTGAGCTTGTGGTAAACAGAGTGTACTACCAAATATCTAGATGGGCCTGGTATACCACATCACTTTCAGCGTCAGCCCACAGTGGGGTGGATTACACTGGTGTGGAAATAGGATCCCATTATATTTCTAGTGATGTGAGGAAGACGCCAGTTGGCTGGTGCTAGTAGAGGAGCAGGTGACCCACATGTGAGAGTTATGGAAATGATAAAGTGTCAGAAGGCTATTCATAGATTCATAGACTTAAGTTCAGAAGGGACCATTATGGTCATCTAGTCTGACCTCCTGCACAATGCAGGCCACAGAATCTCACCCACCCACTCCTGTAACAAACCCCTAACCTATGTCTGAGTTACTGAGGTCCTCAAATCATGGTTTAAAGACCTCAAGGTGCAGAGAATCCTCCAGCAAGCGACCCAAGCCCCATGCTGCAGAGGAAGGCGAAAAACCTCCAGGGCCTCTGCCAATCTTTCCTGGAGGAAAATTCCTTCCCGACCCCAAATATGGCAATCAGTTAAACCCTGAGCATGTGGGCAAGACTCACCAGCCAGCACCCAGGAAAGAATTATCTGTAGTAACTCAGATCCCACTCCATCTAACATCCCATCACAAGCCATTGGGCATATTTACCTGCTAACAATCAAAGATGAATTAATTGCCAAAATTAGGCCAGCCCATCATACCATCCTCTCCATAAACTTATCAAGCTTAGTCTTGAAACCAGATATGTCTTTTGCTCCCACTACTCCCCTTGGAAGGCTGTTCCAGAACTTCACTCCTCTAATGGTTAGAAAACTTCATTTAATTTCAAGTCTAAACTTCCTAGTGTCCAGTTTATATCCATTTGTTCTTGTGTCCACATTGGTACTAAGCTTAAATAATTCCTCTTCCTCCCTGATATTTATCCCTATGATATATTTATAAGGAACAATCATATCTCCCCTCAGCCTTCTTTTGGTTAGGCTAAACAAGCCAAGCTCTTTCAGTCTCCTTTCATAAGACAGGTTTTCCATTCCTCGGATCATCCTAGTAGCCCTTCTCTGTACCTGTTCCAGTTTGAATTCGTCCTTCTTAAACATGGGATACCAGAACTGCACACAGTATTCCAGACTGAGGTCTCACCAGTGCCTCATATAACGGTACTAACACCTCCTTATCTTTACTGCAAATACTTCGCCTGATGCATCCTAAAACTGCATTAGCTTTTTTAACGGCCATATCACATTGGCAGCTCATAGTCATCCTGTGATCAACCAATACTCCGAGGTCCTTCTCCTCCTCTGTTACTTCCAACTGATGTGTCCCCAATTTATAATCAAAATTCTTGTTATTAATCCCTAAATGCATGACCTTGCACTTTTCACTATTAAATTTCATCCTATTACTCCAGTTTACAAGGTCATCCAGATCTTCCTGTATGATATCCCGGTCCGTCTCTGTGTTAGCAATACCTCCCAGCTTTGTGTCATCTGCAAACTTTATTAGCACATTCCCACTTTTTGTGCCAAAGTCAGTAATAAAAAGATGAAATAAGATTGGTCCCAAAAACCAATCCCTGAGGAACTCCACTAGTAACCTCCTTCCAGCCTGACTGTTCACCTTTCAGTATGACCCGTTTTAGTCTCCCCTTTAACCAGTTCCTTATCCACCTTTCAATTTTCATATTGATCCCCATCTTTTCCAATCTAACTAATAACTCCCCACGTGGATCCGTATCAAATGCCTTACTGAAATCGAAGTAAATTAGATCCACTGTGTTTCCTTTGTCTAACAAATCTGTTACCTTCTCAAAGAAGGAGATCAGGTTGGTTTGGCACAATCTACCTTTTGTAAAACCATGTTGTATTTTGTCTCAATTACCATTGACCTCAATGTCCTTAATGACTATAAGGTGGGTGGAAACAAGTTACCCTGATTATCCCAGTGTTTCTTTGAGCCCTGAAGAGGGAGAAGTTAATGAGAAGTTATAAGGGCCTGGGGATCACCTGTTGGCGAGAGCTGTGTGGAAGTTGCTGCTTTGGAGTACTTACTGGAATCCACTAGGGGGTAGAACCTATGGAATCTAGCAGTGGCGGCACCTTTAAAAGCTTATCCCTGATTTGTGTTACACTTTATTATTTCCAAGCAGCGTATTAGAAAAAAAGTTTGGTGATCACAGCATTCCAGTGACCGCACAGGGGGTGGCAAAGACAGTTAGATAAATAGACATACTTGCTAAACAAACACAAAAATCCCCAAATCCTTTTTGTTTCTGGCATGAAATATTTTTAAGATAAAAAGGTAAAGTCACTGCACCCCTGTAGAACCATAGATATGAGAGAGGAGATCCATTCATATTAATAAGAGAAAAAAGATCATATTTTAAAACTTTAAATACCCATTTTCTAATCTCAAAACACTTTAGACTGCACAGTGGTGCTGATTAATGTACACCTCAGCTGTGCTGGAGACATGAGGTTATTACATACACAATGTGCACATTGATCAGCAATGCTGCATGGCCTGTCATGTCTTATTGCTTAATTGTTGTGTGGCCCCCTTGTGGAATTAAGATAAACTTTATTAAATTAAGCTAAACCTTACAGTATTCAGGTTAATACCTTTGGGGTACATTGTATTAAAAATGAAGTTTTGTACGTGTTGTGACATTGTACGTAACTTCTCTAACAGGGACAGCGGATGCTAATGAACTTCCTCCATTATCAAACCAACGGTTATGCCCATATACTAGTTGAAACTGGATTCTCCAGAGATGAACAGAAAAAGAAAACACTTTTGGATAAAAGCTTGAGTTTTAAACTGACTCCGGGCTTCTTCCTGATTCAGCAAGGGACAGGACTTGTATCCACATAGGACCTCAGTCCTTAGTTGAGGCTTGGAAGGATTTGGCCTACTGAGGCCCCAGAAGACTGTGTGCTTGTTTTGAACTGAAGCTCTGATGAACTTGTAACCATAAAGAAACCCGTAGAGTGGGGTGATGCCTGGTGAGCTCATTAGTATGTGTGTAGTTTCTTTTATTGTTTTCAATATGCTTTTTACCATAAGAATAACGTAGGCTTGCTTAGAAAGGACTGTGTGGTCCCTTATATCTGTAGCAATCACTCTATCAGTCTTTGAAGAGAAAAAAGGCAGGTGAGTTTAGGTGGACTGTCTTTGTAGGGAAATACACATTGAAGGCAAGAAACTGTTTAGCCTGGGAATATTCTGGTCAGAAGGAGAGAGACATGGCTAGGGTTGCTAATTCTGGTTGGATGACAATCTTTAATTCAAAATTAATTTTTAATTCCTGGCGACTCCAGGAAAATTCTGGATGGTTGGCAACCCTAGATATGGCTCTTTTCCCAGAAGAGCAACAGCCAGGGCAGCTGAAGAGGAGATGGATATCCTTGCTGCACCACTGAGGGGAAATATAAGTGAAATTGCCCTGAACTGTGACAGTGACTATAAACGGGTTTCAAGCAGTCAGAGGGTCAGTGAAGGACATATGTGAATTATGAAAGATCAAATTCAGAGGAGAGCTAGAAAGATTACAAAGATCAAATTCAGAGGAGAGCTCGAAAGATTACAAAATAGAGTAAAGAATGTAAAACAAGAAACAGAAGCAGCAAAGCTAGAGGGCAAAATGAAAGTTGGACAAGAAGTGGAAAACAAATAAAATGTTTCAAGTAGCTAAAGAACAAAAATTGAGTGAATGAGGCAATAGAGATTCTGGTAAATGGAAATTTTGTAATGGAAGAAGCAGACATTGCTGAATAAACAAATGAATTATGTCAGTTATCACAAAGGAAAATGGGAGAAACTCAGTATACTAGAAATAGGCATATTTCCTAAAGGAGAACAAGTAGTGAAGAAAACCTGTATAGTGCAAGAAAAGACTGCACAGAAATAACTCAACTGAGAAATTGAAAAGCTCTTCATAAACAAAGTTAGTAACAAGACAAGATTAAGGGAAGCAAAGAGGCTCACTGAATAGGACACAGACCTGGGAGTCAAGAGACTTGGTTCTGTTCCTGGCTCTGTTACAAATTTGTTCTGTGTCCTAGGGCAAATCACTTTATTTCTCTGTGCTTTAGCCTCCTCATCCATAAAAATGCGGAAATGATGCACACATTTGTAATGTGGTTTGACTTCTGTGGATGGAAATCACTCAGGAAGTGCTAAATAGTCTTATGTAACTAATATTTAAAATATGCTTATATACTATCTAGGAAAAAGTATAGACTTGGAAACTTGACTTCTGTAGTGGAGAAAATACTGAGAACAATGTTAACAGTATGGGCCAGGGGAGGGAGGTTAGGCTAATTCTTTCAAACTGACTGCATTCACTGGAGTCCAACAGCACATATAAGGTCCAAAAGAAGAAGTATTGATAGGAGGTGGACAAGTGGTGATAGGAGTGGATGAGGGGGAGGGATGATGTGGGAGCACAGCACTGTCAATCTGTCTCCAGAACGTCCCCTCCCCTAAACATTGTCTTGACTGGTGAACACAGGCCATGGTCAGGAAGATCTGATATTGCCAGACTTTCATTTTCGTAAGGCAGCTTGACACTTGTGAACACAGGTCAGAAGATGTTTTTCTTGCATCATCAATGGCTGTGACCTCTCAGCTGCTCTCTCGGTTTAGATAGTAGTACTTCCGATCTTCAGCTAGCTCAGGGAGTGTATATCCCATGAAGGATTCTGTAATTTTAGGGATTAGTGAAGATCTGACTGGCACTTTGCTGAGCCCTCTCCAGAAGTTGTGGATGATTTGATTGGTTTGTCTTTGGTATCTCTCTGGAGACCACATCACAAGTCAATTTGCTAACTTCTTTTGTTCTGTGCGATTACAGGGTTTGCGATCAAGAGTTTACCAGACAACTAGTTCTTCTGAATTTTGCCAGACATCCTATGTGTGGAATGAATTAGTGCCAATCTAGAGATGGAAAAGACATATTAAAGTAAGCAATTTATATTTGTCCATTCCTTGCTATTATAGTTTTCTACAGTATGTATTTGATAGTGTTTTATTCAGTCTAGGTCTGCTTGCCTAAAGTGGAAGGTTCAAGTACAGTAGAATAAAGAAGGATGTAGTAGATGCTAAATGGGAAAATTATATAATTAAAACAGGATGGAACCCTGAACTCAAATCATGTTATTTTGTATTAGACAAAGAATAATAAAAACAATGCTCTTTTTTATGACCTCTAATGAATATTGAGAAACAATGAGCACATCTAATGGGTCTGTAAAGAATCTTGGTTTATTGTCATGTGGACATAATAACCACAAAACTTAAATATCTCTATATGATGATTAGAGAGGGAACAAATTGTCCCAAAGTTTATAGCATAATGTAGAAAGTGTCAAACATTAAATTGACAAATATAGAGAGCAGGACTAGTTTTAATTTGATTTAAACTGACAAACATCCCCTGTTCCACATAAATCAAAGGTAAACAATTGGGCAGGCAACAATGGAGTGTTTAAAGACAATAGGCTAACAGTTGCTGGGAAAAGAATGTGAAAAAAGGGAAAAAAAGGAAAAATCAAAACCAGGCAGAATCAATTAGATAGAGGAAAAAACGTAATGTGGTACTGTTAACAGGAGTCAGTCCCAGATTCTTACCTGCTTTAGGGTCTTTGCAGCAAAATATCTTAAAACAATATAATAATAGCATCTCTCATTTTTACATGTGTTAAAGTAATGTTAAAAGTTTGTTACAATTTAACTCTATTTCAGAAAAAATAATCTAAATATTATGGCCCAGTCCTGTAACATGCTGTGTGCCTAATTTAAAAGGCGTGAGAACCTTCAGCTCCCATTCAACTCAGTGGGACTGAAGTCTTGCTGCAAATGCTAAAAAGCATCTTTCAAGACTGGGTCTTTAGTATACTAAAACATGAGAGGATCTGCGGTATAGTAATATCAGCATTCATTTTTAATGTCATTGGGTAGAGGCAATGATAAGGGTGAAAAGACGTTTTCAGCTCACATTTGAAAGAAGTTAGAGAAATTCTAAGTTAGTGAGCTGCCGGAAGAGTATTTCAGTTGGCTTTGATTGCAGATGAGAAGAGAGATGGCTCTTATACCAACAGTGATGAGACTGTGCGAAGAGACAGAAAAGAATTAGGTGCTACATAAGGGATTGGAAACCGAAGGGAAACCTCTTTTTCTGTGCTGACTAGTGTGCTCCTGAAAATTGATTTCAGGTGCAAATGTAGTGCCTGGCTTGATAGCACTTTACAAATTGGACTATAAAACTTGAGATTCAGAGGGCTGGTTCAAATTTTGTTTTAATTTTTAACCTGATGATGGCTGCTGCAGTTATTGTCTGCAATCCAGATTTGATGGACAATCAAATACACTTCAGAGTGGACAGAGCTGCAGCCTTCTTTCACAATTTGGTTGCTGCTCTGTATTTGAATCAGCATCCTCCACCTCCACCCCACTAAAACAATTACTGTAAGGGTTTAGTAGAGCAGGTACCTTTACATCTGGTTTTAACTGAAATATTTTACAATTTTAACATTTTAAAACATTTTTACAGTTAAAATTTAGTGAAATATGGAGAATAGCTGTTATCATGTACATTTGTAAAAAGTCCTTTGTTAAAGTCCTGTGAATCTCCTTTATTTAGCATTGGCCTGCTAAACCGAGGGTTGTGAAGGTGATATAGAGCCAAGATAGGCATTGTCCTATCAGATGCTGATCCCTAAAACTCTAGTACTCAATGGCTAGGTAACCTCTTTTATGTTTCTGCCAGTCTCCTGATGGTCTCTCAGGTACAAAATTAAAGTTAAAGAGGCACTAGCTTGACCTTTAAGTTAAAAATCACACTTCTGTCTGAAAATTTGTTACTGACTGTAGTAGAAAGAGGCCCTGAGACATAAGGCCTTGTATCAAAGGCCTGGTATGAGGCATGAGACCTGGGCTAAAGTAGTGGTCAAATTTTTGCTGTTATAAAGAAAAGTTAAGTTGTGAGCAAGAGGCAGGCCCTGCTCACAGAATCTGGTGAGAACAGGGATGATATATTACAAAAATATACATTCCTAAGTAATGTTAGGTACAGAGCACTCACGCAAACACTTTTCAAAAGGGTGGTACCAGAACACCCCAATATTAGCACATTCCCCAAAGATACCAGGAACACACTGACTCATCTTAAAGATAAGGTCAGGATGACAGCATGATGGTTAGAGATGTTTTGATTAAACCAAAAGATATGTCAGAGGAGCAATACATAACTTGTTTGTTTTGGTATATAAAGCGGTATCTCAGAGGGGAGTGTCTTTGGCCAGCTGAGGAGGATAGTGAAAAGTCCCACCACTAATTCATCTGCATCCATTGTCAAGGGCATACATGCATTGAGTGTACTTGTAGCAAGTATAAGGCACCAATACCGTGCTTCGTCGACAGTAAACCTGACCGAGTTCATTTGCTGAAAACTGAGTTGGTGGATTTCTTGGGCAGTTCAATCAGAGCCTGCTGTATGGGCTATCTGACCAGAGTCAGTACAGCATGCAGAAAGAACACACACAAGCTCCCAAACATCTAACAACACTTTCTATGGTTACAAGGAACACCTAAGATGACTTTAACTGAAAGAGATTGGATGACAAAGTGGCTGTCTTTTTTGTTTTTCAATTAGTCTACTTTGTGTGTTTGAGATCTACTTTGTGCAGTAAATTTCACTCTCCTGTATAATGGTTAGTCTCCCTTTTTACAATTATTAATAGTACCAAATAAAGTTGCAAATGGATAACACTCTACTTGCATTAGGAAGACAGCTTAACTTGAAATTTGCATATGTAAGTAGATGTGCCCACAAATCTTATTAGCTCACTTATCAGATTGTGTAAACATTTTTTTTTCTTTTTGGCTGTAGCCCAACAGGCCACATTTTTACTCTGCAGCACATTTCTTATTACATAGTTCTAAACTCCTCAAAATAGTGCCTTTTAGTTTAAAAATGGTTAGATCTTTCCTTAACTACTATTGCTTTAATACTAATTTATTTGTAGGAAAGCTATAGAATTCATATTGGTTCAAGTCCTAACTTATTCTGTTGTGAAAGGCTACCGCATGTAAAGATACAAATGGGAGAAATGGTTAATATTTTACTTGCATTAAGAAGAAAGCTTAACTGAGGTGGTGTAGGCCAGTGTGTCAATCATACTCGTGGGTTCCATCTAGTGCAGTGGTTCTCAATCTAGGGAAGGAAAGGAAAGCCCCTGGCGGGCCAGGCCGGTTTGTTTACCTGCCACATCCGCAGGTTCAGCCAATCGTTCCAGGTCAATGGGGGCTGCAGGAAGTGGCGCAGGCTGAGGGACATACTGGCCGCCCTTCCTTCCCCCATTGGCCTGGAGCGTCAAAACACGGCCAGTGGGAGCTGCGATCAGCCGAACCTACAGATGTGGCAGGTAAACAAACCGGCTTGGCCTGCCAGGGGCTTTCCCTGAATAAGCAGCGGCCCTAGTTTGAGAACTACTGATCTAGTGGACACCTTGCATGTGTCTGACATGATATAAGTGGCCATCCTGACCTTCAGAGACATTGTTCGGTGATTTCAACATGATTCATATGAAAAAGAAAGATAAACGTGAGTGACAAATAGAAATAAATTTCAGTTAAGTCTTTCTAGTCCTCATACATTCAAGGCCAGATTGCGATATCTTGCTTGTATTGAGTAGAACCTTACTCCCTCAGTAATCCTGTTGACTACAGTGGGACTACTTGTGGAACAAAGCACTATTCAGTGTTTCTGAATCTGGCCATCAGAGATGAACACAAGTGATACAGCCTTGCTTATGCAGCCCTGACATATGTATTTGAACTATTACATGCATTCTCCACTGATATCTCTGTTCATCATGGAAGATTAGACCAAAGCAGATCATTTATCTTTTTAAAAAAGCCATTCTGGCAAAGACCTGGTTACAGTTCCAAGAGTGTTTTTGTGTCACAGTAACAAATCTTTCATAAATGAAAGCACTGACATTACATCTCTGTTAGGGTAATTTACTCCCCACAGTAATTTTGACTTAGTTTGTTCTACATGGAGCGATATTTTAATCATCCTTTCAGTGTTTATTGATGAGGGCTCTCTGCAAAAGATGTGAATATTAGTTTAAAATTATCCCCAGTGAATTTAAAACAATAACAGGAAAATGAATACATACTAAAACAAAACAAAAAAGGTAACTGATTTAATAAAAGAGCAACTATGATTTTCTTGAAAAAGTGACAGGAAATCACATACTGACAGAAAACTACTATTCACTGGAAATTAAATGGACACAGATCTTTTTTCCCCGGCAACGTCCAAGGAAAATGGGTTAATTAATTTGCATTTTACCTCATATTAAAGCATATGAAGCTGCCTGCAATATCTCAGACATAACATATAAATAGTACTTCACTCCTGGACCACCAGCTGAGAATAACTTTGCATTTCTCCTATACCAGCCAACACGTGGTGCGTATATGTTGATAACACTGTCTTCTAGCCTAATCTTGGGTCAGAGGTTCTTTGCCAGGAAAGAGGAAGTAGGGTAACTTTCTTCCCAGATTGATTAACCTTCACATCATTGAGGATACTCCTTTTCAGAGCTAATATCCCTTCTTCTGCAGCAGGAGCGGCTCCAGGCACCAGCACGCCAAGCACGTGCCTGGGGTGGCAAGCCACGGGGGGCACTCTGCTGGTCGCCGCGAGGGCGGCAGGCAGGCTGCCTTCAGCGGCAAGCCTGCAGCGGGTCCGCTGGTCCCATGGCTTCGGTGGACCTCCCGCAGGCATGCTGCCGAATCTGCGGGACCAGGGACCTCCCGCAGGCAAGCCGCTGAAGGCAGCCTGCCTGCCTGCCGTGCTTGGGGCGGCAAAATACCTAGAGCCGCCCCTGTTCTGCAGACAATCTGACACCATCTCTTTGACAAAAGTGGCATAACCTTCCCCACTAGCATTCACCTAAAGCTAAGTGGCAATCATCCAGACCCATAACCTCACAGTGGAAAAGTGCTCTGATGGCTAAGGGTAGCAATCGATTTCTCGGGGATCGATATATCGCGTCTCATCTAGATATATCGATCCCCGAACGCGCTCCTGTCGACTCCGTAACTCCACCAACCCGAACGGTGGTAGCGGAGTCGACATGGAGAGCCGCGGACATCGATCCCGCGCTGTGAGGACGGTAGGTAATTCGATATAAGATACTATTCACGTAGCTGAAGTTGCGTATCTTATATCGATTTTCCCCTGTAGTGTAGACCTGCCCTAAGTTGACTCACTGGCTGGTATATTGCATGCTTTCAGGCTGTCCTCACTCAATTAGAAGCCCATCAGTGATGTGCTAAAATAACACAGGCAAGTTTTGCTAGTCATTCCCAGACATTGAAGAAAAGACTTTCTATAGAAAAAGGCTTAGGCTAAATGCCTTCCAGAGTATTCATTTAGCCAAGAATGTATTATCTAACAGATTTGTTTCCTTAACTTGAATCAAATTTTACTTTAACTCAGATCTGAGGTAAACCCTGCAGCCCTACCGTGATAGGTTGTGCTCTTGTAAGGTCTCATAAGCAAAGGATGGCGGGCCTGCTCAGTACTTGGATGGAACACCTCCAAGGTAAACCTGGGATGCTGCAGTAAGGGATGTTGGTGATTCTTTCCTTTGAATCAGAACTGGGCCAATGCCCTTACGTAGTCCTCAGAAGGCTGTGATGTTTTTGCTGTCCTGTGGATGAGGCATAAAATTGAGGTTGTAAATACCAACTTCACAAGGTCATTGTGAAACTTACTTAATTAATGCTTGTAAAGTGCTTTGAGATCCTTGAATGGAAAGTGCTATAGAAAAGCAAAGTATTCACCTTTTACTTGATGCACCCTATCATCTTCTAGACGTGATAAGAATAATCATTGAAGAATCAAAATCCACTTTAGTTAATTGATGGTGAATAATGATGATGATTGTTGGATGACTGAACAGAGCTAAATACTAATGTGCCTGAGTATTTGACTCTGTGGAGACCAATATTCTCTTTTCAAAGCTCCAAACCTTTCCCTATATCGGGTTTCTTATAATTAAAATATAAAAGGAAAATATTTCCCAGATATTCACAGAATGTATTCTGAGTGCTACTTGAGTTTAAACTTTTCTTCTCCAATGCTTTGAGCAGAAGGGGTGTAAAGTGTGCTTATGTACTTCTTTGGAAATCTTAAGCAGAAAGACTGCAATAAGAAAACCATTATCCAGCCAATGCATAATATACTGGTAGAAGAGGTACATCTGATTGCACTTCATTAATACCGGATTGGCCCCAGGTTTAATTTTGGAACTTTCATTTCCTCACTCTATATTCAGCTGCTATTAACTTAAAAAGCTCTTTTGGAAGAATTATATATGGCACTGGCACTTTATTACTCAACTCAGTTTCATGATTGGATAAAACTCAGCAATCTTTACTAATTTGTTAAAGCATTAAAAATGTCTTTAGATAAATGATCTGAAAGAAAAATCAAACAGAGGTTTTTTTAGGTCAATCTTACTCTGAGGCTTTTGTAGAGAGAGAATAGTTTCAGCAATGGATTAGAGAGTTTTATTTATAACACCACATTATTTAGTAGGGATGGGTGAACCAGGTTAGTTAAAATAATAGTCTTCCTGGAACTTTCTCCCCTCCCTTGAAATGAACTTAAACCTAAACTTGAGCCTCTTGTGTAGTGCTGGAAAGTCCAGTTATCTTCTTACCTATCATTTTTTGTGTTGGTGAGCTCTCAGCCCCACACTGTCACTGCTGCTCATGGGCTCCCCAGGAGTGATCTCTTAGAAAGCACTGCTTGTGATAGCCTCAAATTTCTCACAGTCTCAGTCACTGTGTAAAGCCATAGGTGTAGCATTCAGGTGCCTGGAACCAGCATCTATATATATAGGTCTTTGTGTCTCCCATCATAAAAATTGATTTAAATGGTTAATTAAAATTTATTGATGGCTTTGTCAAGATCACAAGAGAATTAGAATATGGGTATCTAGTAGGCTCATTTGACTTAATGTCAACCAAACAACAGTTTGAAGCCTAGATTTTGCTGCCCTTGTATGTGAAAGCTGGCCGGAGGGGGGTGGGGGGGGGGGAGGAAGCAGGGGAGGAGCGGGAAACAGAGGAAAGGTTGCAGAGAGACCCTTTTCCCCATGCACCTATGATCAGGTAGAATGGGGAACACAAGCATTTGGGTCTGGATAGCATGATCCTTAACACCCCAAATAGGGTATGACCTGTGAGATGGGAGTGTGGCTAGCCTCTGCCCCAATCAGTGCTGAGAAGCCAGCAATGGAGAGAGCATTTGCTACACATTTTAAAAAAAAGTTGTAGTAGCCACATCTGACCTACTGCAGGCAGAATACATGCTGAAGCCATTGCATGGGTGCTACACTTAAGGTCCTCCCCCATTGAAAATCTGATCTCTGTATGGGGAGATGATTCTACTATCCGAACTCTGTTCCAAAAGATGAAATGCCAAAATATTTGAAAAAATCTCCAAGGGCATGAAGGACAGAGGCTATAACAGGGACCTGCAGCAGTGCCGTGTGAAACTTAAGGACCTGAGGCAAACCTACCAAAAAAACCAAAGAGGCAAACGGTCACTCCGGGTCAGACCCCCCAGACATGCTTCCTCTATGATGAGCTGTATGCAAGTCTAGGGGGTGCCCCACACCTGTTTGTGGACTCCTGCAAGGGGGGAGTCTCACACAACAGGGATGAGGATTTTGGAGATGAGGATGATGATGATGAGAAGGAGGTTGAAGATAGCGCACAGAAAGCAAGTGGAGAAACCATTCTCCCTGACAGCCAGGAACTGTTTATCACCCTGGAGCCAATACCCTCCCAATCCTCCCAAGGCCAGCTCCCAGACTTTGATTGTGGAGAAGGGACCTCTGGTGAGTGTAACTTTGTAAATATAATACATGATTTAAAGGCAAGCTTGTTTAATAATTGATTTGCTCTGAAGACTTAAAGAAGCCAAAAGACTGTGGCTTACCATGGCTGCCTGCAAACCAAATTCTGTTGCCTGGCCCTGCGTTTATGAGCTCTCACACCAAACTGACAGGCCCTCAGTATGAGGCAAAATGTGACCTTGTACTCTAAAATGTGTATTTTTAAGTACTACTCTCTCTTTTTTTCCTACTGCAGCTGCAAATGTTTCAATGCTCCCCCTATCATCGCTGTTCCAGAGGCTAGCGCAGATAAGAAGGTGGAAAAAATGCACTCGCGATTAAATGTTCTCTGAGCTCATGCAGTCCTCCCACACTGAAAGAGCCCAGCAAAATGTGTGGAGGCAGAAAATGTGAGAGTCCAGGAAAGCACAAAATGAACGTGAGGACAGGAGGGATGCGTGAGAGGATAGATGACTGGAGCAAGAGGAGAGGTGGCGGCAGTGTGATGAGAGAAGGCAGGAGGCAATGCTGAGACTACTGGAGGATCTAACTGATATGCTCCAGTGTATGGTTGAGCTGCAGGAAAAGCAGCAGGAGCACAGACCACTGCTTCAGCCCCTGTGTAACCGACTGCCCTCCTCCCCAAGTTCCATAGCCTCCTCACCCAGACGCCCAAGAACGCGAGGAGGGGGGCTCTGGGCACCCAACCAGTCCACCCCAGAGGACTGCCCAAGCAACAAAAGGCTGGCATTCAATAAATGCAGTGTGGCCTTGTCCTTCTCTCCTCCCCTCCTCCTCCACCCCACCCCGTGCTTCCCTCCTCCCCCACCCCTCCCTGTCTACCTTAGCAGTTATCCCCCTAATTGTGTGACGAATTAATAAAGAATGCATTAATTTGAAACAATAATTACTTTATTGCCTCTGCAAGCGGTGATCAAAGGGGGGAGGAGAGGGCGGTTGTTTTACAGGGAAGTAGAGTGAATCAAGGGGGCAGGTTTTCATCAAAGAGAAACAAACAGAACCTTCACACCATAGCCTGGCCAGTCATGAAACTGGTTTTCAAAGCTTCTCTGATGCACAGCGCACTCCGCTGTGCTCTTCTAACCGCCCTGGTGTCTGGCTGCGCATAATCAGTGGCCAGGCGATTTTCTTCAACCTCCCACACTGCCATAAACGTCTGCTCCTTACTCTCACAGATATTGTGGAGCACACAGCAAGCAGTAATAATTATGGGAATATTGGTTTTGCTGAGGTCTAACCGAGTCAGTAAACTGCACCAATGCAATTTTAAACATCCAAATGTACAGTCTACCACCATTCTGCACCATTCTGACTACTGTCCAGGCTGCCTGTGTATGGCTTCATGAGCCATGGCATTAAGGGGTAGGCTGGGTCCCCAAGGATAACAATAGGCATTTCAACATCCCCGACGGTTATTTTCTGGTCTGGAAAGTAAGTCTCTTGCTGCAGCCGTTCAGACAGACCAGAGTTCCTGAAGATGCGAGCGTCATGTACCTTTCCTGGCCATCCCACGTTGATGATGGTGAAAGGTCCCTTGTGATCCACCAGTGCTTGCAGCACCACAGAAAAGTACCCCTTTCAGTTTATGTAGTCGCTGCCTTGGTGCTCCGGTGCCAAGATAGGGATATGCGTTCCATCTATTGCCCCACCACAGTTAGGGAATCCCATTGCAGCAAAGCCATCCACTATGGCCTGCACATTTCCTAGAGTCGCTACCCAGCTCAGTGATTGCATTGGCTACTTGGATCACAGCAGCCCCCACAGTAGATTTGCCCACTCCAAATTGATTCCCAACTGACAGGTAGCTGTCTGGCGTTGCAAGCTTCCAGAGGGCTATTGCCACTCACTTTGTGAACTGTGAGGGCTGCTCGCATCTTGGTATTCTGTCATTTCAGGGCAGGGGAAAACAAGTCACAAAGTTCCATGAAAGTACCCTTACCCATGCGAAAGTTTCGCAGCCACAGGGTATCAGTCCACACCTGTAACACTATGCAGTCCCACCAGTCTGTGCTTGTTTCCCAGGCCCAGAATCGGCATTCCATGGCATGAACCTGCCCCATTACCACCATGCTGTCCAAATTGCCAGGGCCCATGCTTTGAGAGAAGTCTGTGACCATGTCCTCATGACTCTCGTCACCGCGCTGCTGTTGCCTCCTTGCCTGCTTTTGCAGGTTCTGGTTCTGCATATACTGCAGGATAATGCATGAGGTGTTTACAATGGTGATAAGTGCCGCAGTGATCTGAGCGGGCTCCATGCTTGCTGTGGTATCAGTTATCTTGCAGGAGAGCAGAGTTGCAGCAGAAAGAGTGACTGACGGAATAGATATTTATAGAGAGATGCCACGAGAATAGATATTTATAGAGAACGATGAGAGGACCCTGTGAGGTGGATTCAGGAGAGCAGAGTTGCAGCGGAAGCAGGAGCCCATGACAGCCAACAATGAGAAATTCGCTATCAATTGAGACAGGAGAGCAGAGTAGCAGCAGAAGTGGTGGTTGGAATGCCAGTTTTTCCAAGCTATTGCTCCGTCTGCAGCCAGAGTAGGAGAGCAGAGTGGCAGCGGAAGCGGTTGTTCGATGATGACGATTAGCAGTCCTACTGCACCGTCTGCTGAAAGCAATATGGCACCCGCACGGAAAAAAGGCGTGAAATGATTGTCTGCCATTGCTTTCATGGAGGGAGGGGCAACTGACAACATGTACCCAAAGCCACCTGTGACAATGTTTTTGCCCCATCAGGCATCGCGAGCTCAACCCAGAATTCCAGTGGGCGGCGGAGACTGCGGGAACTGTGGGATAGCTACCCACAGTGCAATGCTCTGGAAGTCAATGCTAGCCACGGTACTGTGGACCCACTCTGCTGACTTAATGCGCTTAGTGGGGACACACAATCGACTGTATAAAATCGCTTCCTAAAATATCCACTTCTATAAATTCGACCTAATTTCGTAGTGCAGACATATCCCTAGTCTCCTCTGAAAACATTGGCCAGGCACACTAGCCTTGAGCGGGCATCACTGTTTTCTTCATGAAGATACATCAATCCTTGTAGGTTCCAAATAAGTAACCTGTTAATAGGTAACAGTAAAAGCCTCAGGAATGGATATTGAATATAAGTGACCAACTGATTACATCACAGTTCTATCAAAGTGGAAAACTCTGCATATATACACACGTAAATCTTTGGCACAAGGAGAAAATAAGAAGCAAAGGTGAGTTTTGTACAACAGAATAGCAGGTATGGTCTTGAAGGAGTTATCCAAAGATGTGCATTCCAGCATTGTTTTCGATGGGCCTCTTTCATCTTTTTAGAAGTAGATGGACTTCTGCCTAAGGTTTGGTCTTATGAAGTACTCAATCACCTAAAATCTTTTCTGGTCATCCTAGATAATCTGAAGAGGGACATGGGTCTGTGAATGCCTTGGGGGGAAAGGGGGTGTCTCAGGTATGAGAAAGGAAGGTAATAGGGGCTTCAAGGTATGAGACAATTCAGTAGCCCATTTGTAGTGTATCACTTTACAAAACTCATTTGATTTTTCCTGTAATTGCTTCTTTAATAATAATAATAATTAATTATTATTATTATTATTATTTTATGTTACAGTAACAGCTAGAGGCCTTAGCCACAGGTGGGTCTCCATTGTGCTATGCACTGTACAGCCCTTTATTAAGAGACATTCCCTGACCCAAAGTCCCACGTTTTTTAAGGTATTTAGGTATTGCTGTGCTCAGTGTTGCAATACCTAACTGATGTAGGGGCTTATTTCTCATTTTCAAAAGGGATTTAGGCATTTAGGAGCCAAAATCCCATGGACTGTCAATGGGATTTTGGCTCTTAAACCTAAATGCCTTTTGAAAATGAGATGTATGCTCCTAAATCAGTTAGGCAGTGCAACGCTGAGCACAGCAACACCTAAATACCTTTAAAAATCTGAGCTGAAGATCTTACATTCTAAATAGACAAAGCAGCCAAAGGGTGATGGGGAGGGGAGGGAAGGGAAGGGGCGGGGGGGAAGGTGAAATGACATGTCTAAGGTAATATAGCAATTCAGCAGTAGAGCTAGGAAATAGAATACAAGTGTTCTGACTCCCAAATAAGTGCCCTTTCTACTAGACCACTCTGCATCTCCCAAGTTGTCTCAACACAGACAAATACATAGATAAATATATCACAAGGAGAAAAAAACAAAACAAACCTTTAAAAAGAATTACACTGCAAACAAGAGGCCAAATAAACTCTCCTTATTCATGTAAATCATGGTGCTGGAATGAGTAAATATAGCAGAATTCTGTTTGAGTCACTTGGGAAAAATAACAGGGTGAAATAAAAAATAGGGTGTGTCTTGTTTCTGCTCCATCAGGAACAGACAGAAGAGTGTGGCTCTCCAAATAATAAAAGATGGGTACTTGGAAATTGCCAATATGACCTCCTGTGCCCACTTAGCATGCTAAGTAAATGATAAAAGATACAATTTTATTTGTTAAGGTCTTTTATAAGAGAAACTTCACGCCCAAAGAACTTGAATATAAAATGCTAGGTCCTGATCCAGCAATCATATCCATATGGGCAGATCCTGAATCTTGCATGGAACCACATTGGTTTTATTAGGGCTCCATTGCGGAACAAGGTTCCACTCATATGGGTCCAATTGCGTGTTCAGAGCCCTAGTTTGTTTTATATTCTTCTGATCTTTGCTTTTTGTGATGTATTTGGTTCAAGTCTTGCTGTTCTTACTCATGTGATTACCCACATTGACTTCAACTCTTCTGATGATGAAACAGGAATAAATGCAACAAAGGTGGCAAATTATGCTCCTGTGTGGTATCCTCCAAACAGAATCTTTTAACCTTGTGATATGGCTAAATTATACCTGTGTGAGCACCTGACTTTCTGTCTGCCAGATAAGTTTTTAACCTACAGTTAAATAACCCTTGACCCTCTTAAAATTATTGCTTTGTCTCAGCGGCCACAGCAAAAGATTTCTCCATTGCAATGAACTGGTTTTGTCACAGGTACTGCAGCAAAGGCAAACTCATTTAAAAGGTTCTGGTAGTAGATGAGATGGCGTTCATTAAGTGCGAGGGAATACTTTAAATGGCATCATCTTCAGTTTAATCTCCCTTGCCATTCTTCTAGTGAGGCCTAAAACATTTGACTGTTGATTGTCACAAAAAATCTGCCACAATGGTCTGAAGTGCTGAACACTTCTTAACTCCTTCAGCTCGACTTCAAAGGGTTTTGAGCGAGCTCAGCATCTTGCAGGACTGGATCCTCAATTTAGCCTCTCAACCTATAATCTGAGACTGATAAAATAATCTTGGGTATGATAATTTTAATAATAGGGAATAAACTTTAGAGACTACATGGAACATTGACTCTGCCATTTGCATGTATACTGCAACTTGAGATGATTTTTGAAATAGTTTACTGAGACAGCTCTGAAATAGTATATAGCTTTGGTACTGTTCTTCCCCTAAAGCAAACCTGTTTTGTAAATGCTCAAATGTGAGCATTATGCCATTATTTTCCTGGTATAACTCTCCCAAAACTCTGGTTCTCACCTTGTCCCTTCTTTTTTTAAATTTTGTTTTATGAGAGGAGAATGAAACATAAAGAATACAGCTAATGGATGGACTTTTTAATTAACTCAGAGAACAGTTTCTGCATGTGTTGGAGGAACCATTCTTCTAATGGACAGTTAGAGGGGAGTAAATGAGTTTATAAGCTACTTCAGAATGGTGAAAACTCCTTAATAGGTCCTCTCCAGAGGCCTGAAATAGTCAAATCCCCAAGGTTAATATTTTAAGATTTGTCCACACTAGGAAAAATATATTTTTAAAAATTGAAATAGCTCATGCATGATAGCTAACAACTTTTAAAGACTTCAACCAGCTTATATGTATTAAATCTACAACTTCATCATGCTTAAGGGTGTAACCTTTCAAAACATCTCTTGGAGGCATATTACCTCAGAGAATACAAGTCAGTTATTCTCAGAGCTCTTTCAACCCAATTAAAGGGTTGAACAGTTGAGGGTTTGAGCCACAAACTACTGGAGCACAGAGAAAATGTCTCATTTCATGACCACCTGAGTAGACTGTACCAAAGGAGAGCAACGCTAGGTGTAATGTAAAGATTCAAGCTGTAGCATATGGAAGAGTACTGAATGATCAAGATTATGATTAAGTGAACTGTCTGTCATAATAATTTAACCCATTCATGCTATATACATGGTACTCATGTTGCTATGAAATGTATATAGAGTTTGAACAATAATGTGTTTTGTTTGATTAAAATATTCAGAACAAGTACTGAAAAATTAACCCTAACCATTATCTATTAACTTATTTGGCCCCCAACACTTACAATCATTAGCAAATTTATCTTTGCAACACACCTATAATTAGGGCCCTATGAAATTCACGGTCTATTTGAGTCAATTTCACGGTCATAGGATTTTTTTAAATCGTAAATTTCATGATTTCATCTATGTAAATCTGAAATTTCATGGAGTTGTAATTGTAGGGGTCCTGACACCAAAAGGAGTTGGGGGTGGAGGGGTCACAAAGTTGTTGTAGGGAGGGTTGTGGTACTGCTACCCTTACTTCTGTGCTGCTGGTGGCAGTGCTGTATTCAGAGTTGGGCAGCTGGAGAGCAGTGGCTGCTAGCCAGGAGCCCAGCTCCGATGGCAGAGTTGCCACCAGCAGCTGCGCAGAAATAAGGGTGGCATGGTATGGTATTGTCACCCATCTGCACTGCTTTCAGAACCACTTTCTAGCTGCCCAGCTCTGAAGGCAGCACCGAAGTAAGGGTGGCAATACTGTGACCACCCCCTAAAATAACCTTGCAACCCCCCTGCAACTTTGGGTCAGGACCCTCAATTTGAAAAAAACCTGGTCTCCCCTGTGAAATCTGTATAGTATAGGATAAAAGCACACAAAAGACCAGATTTCACAGAGAAAGACCAGATTTCACGGTCCACGATGTGTTTTTCATGGCTGTGAATTTGGTAGGGCCTACCTATAAAGTAGGCAAGTAGCCTCAACTTACACATAGGGAATGGAGGTACTAAAAATTGAAGTGATTTTTCTCAAGGTCATGCAGGAAGTCTATGGCACCAGAGGCAGATTAAGATTTATTGGGGCCCTTGGCACAAAGAACATTTGAGCCCCCCACAGTCCAGAGGACTAGGGGCTTCGGAACAAGGGGGAAGACCATGGTCTCCCCACTTTTAAAAATCAGGGGGCCATGCCCATCCACTTTTTAACAGGGGCAAAACCTTGGGCAGGTGCGGAGCAGAGGCGGCAGGGGCTGCATTTTGTGGCAGGGGATCAGCTCTCCTGTCACAAAACACAGTCCATGCTAGCGACACCAGCCTCTTCTCAGTGGGGGAGGACTGAGATGGGCTTTATCCCCTCAACACAGGCCCCTTCCCCTGCTCCTCCTCTTCCCACCCAAGTCCCCCAAGAGTCACTCTGAGTCCCCAGGATCCACCCTAGGGACAGGCAACAGGCCGGGGGTTGCTCTCAGGCACCCTGACCCTCCACCCAGGACAGGTGGAGGATATGGGGCTCCCCACAGCTGCCCATGCTCCTTTGGTCGCTCTTACCTCGGCCCGGCTCTGGCTTCCAGCCTGGCCGGGGGTGGGGTCTTGGTGGGAAGAGGAGGAGCAGGGGTAGGGCCCCAGTTCCAGTGCTGGTGGCTTTCCTCTCTTCTACACAGTTCCAGCACTTCTGGGGTCCCCAGAGTGGCCAGGGCCCCCAAAGTGGCCGGGGACTATGGGCACAGGCCTCATGGGCCTGTGTGTTTTTCCGCCACTATATGGCAAATCTGATAATGAAATGCAGATCCCCACACCATCAGCTGCAAGGCCACCTTTTCTTTTCCCTAGGCTTAGGCTGTCTCTCAGCCAATTCCCTAGTACTGTAGAATGCATGTGTTATGTATCTTTGACATTTTTTTAATAGCATTGGTATTAATTACAGTATTAGTCCACATTGAAAATGATTGCTGGGAAATATGCAAAGAAGCAGAGAATCAATTGTTCTAGGTGTAAGAATATGAATGTTTTGGCCAGTATATTTATGTATGAAATAGTGTTAGTTTTCAGATTTTTTTTTAAAAAAAGGGTAATTGAAATCTTACAACTTTGAGAAAGAGAGCAATCTAATTAGAGAATTCTAACTTTGATTTTTCAAGAATGAGTTATCTGATCTTGCATCTGCTCCAAGTGGGAAGTAGTTTCAACTATTTATTTAATGTTTGTCCATGAGCAACATTGCAAAATTGTTTCACTCTGTGGTTTTAAGGGAGTTTTAAACACAGTGAGCCATGTGGTGGTGCTAAATTACAAAAGATGAATGCTTTCACATGCATACTTTTAAAATGTGAAAAATGTGGCCAGATGATATATGACAAGAGGTTCAAATTACAGCATTGGCAAACCGACAAACATGGAAATCTGAGTAAATCAGTCATTTCAAATCTATTTCCCAAACTAAGTTTATCCTCTGCAAAAGCTCAGAATCTCCATAGGAAGTACTTCCCATCAATCTCTACAGTACTCTTGCTGGTTAGAGTTACAGATCAGGATATTTGACAAGCAGCTTCCTTGCAGATAATATAGCTGATCTTTCAGCCTAAGCAAAATAAGCATGTAGTTGCATTGGCAGCTTTTTGCTGAATATCTAGATCCCAATTTGAAATTGTGGGGTGAGAGAAAATGGAAGACAAGGAGCAAGCAGACTAATAATCTACAGTTTGACAATGACAAGGGTAACCAGTGGGAGTTTTGTTTTTCTTTAGTAATTTTCCACAATCTACTCAGATAGCTTCTCATTTTGTAAGAAATAGAGAATAATCTGGAGAGATGTTGGGACATATTTTTCTTTCAGTTATACCAGTGCAACCCCACTGATTTCAGGAAAGTTATTCTGGTCTACCAGAGCAGAATTTGTTCCACAATACTTTCCCTCCATACCCAGCCTCGTCCATATTCCTCAAGTTGTAAAAGTGTTTTATGTGATATAAACTGGATTAATTAAATGACATCTTGGAGCAATATACATTTCTTACAGGCATTTGCATTTAAAATTAGAGTGGAATTTTAAAGAGACATATTCTTTTTCAGTTGAGTTTTGTGCAATGACAGAGAGAATTAGTTTTGTGAGATGTTTATGTCCTTCCCTGTTACAAAGCTAGTATGAGCCCAGTTAGCCTTTTAAAGTATATTTCAGTGACTTGGGTTGAGTCATTGAGTTCTACCTTCATATTTCACAGGTGTAGTATTTACACACTCACCTCTAGGCATTTGAATGTGGCAATCCTTAACTGTTAGAACATTGGGGACAATTCTGCTTGTTCTGAGCATTCTATATTGAGCTTTGTCGTTATGAGATGTGGGCTCTATACCTGTTTCTGCCACAGATTTCCTATGTAACTTTGGGCCAGTCACTTAATTGCTGTGCCTCAGTTTCTCCAACTTAAAGTGGAGAGAGAATACCTGCCTCTCAGGGCTTTTTCAGACTACATGTACTGAGCTTTTGAGAGCTAAATGGAAGGCATTATAAAAAAATCAAAGTATTATCATTATTATAATACTCATTTTAATTCCCCCCCATTACCTTTACCTCCCTCTCTAGGGGAAAAATGGTCCCTCCCTCACATTATCTGTCCCTCAGTGGTTTGACAGTCTCATGTTTCCTCCACATCCCCACTCTTGCCTGCCTTCCAGCAGGAGTTGCTCTGTTGGCACGCCAGGTCTCCCTTACCCTTTGTCTCAGCTCCCTCCTGCTACTTTCTAATTGAGAGAGGAAGAACAGTCAGCCAGGAGAAGTGGGTCACATTAGGAACACTGATCAGGAGAGAAACGTGCTTCCTCCTCTCTATAACCATGACAGGCCTCATTTCCAAGTGACAAAGGAATTACGAAAACAAATCAGACCAGGTAGTCTGTCTAGTAGTCCAGTATCCTGTCTCTTATAGTGGCCACTACCAGATGCTTCAGGAGATGATGTAAGAAATGTTGTCATAGACAGTTTTAGAATAATTTGCTCAAAAGTGAAGTTTCTTCCTTTTCTCCTCAATGAGCATTTGGTTTATGCCCTGAAGTCTGAGAGCTTTCACTGACTATCTACTTGTTTCTTGTATTATTAGAAGATAAATAGAAGCACCTGATTTACCTCCCCCATACTATTCATTATTTTGTACACCACTGAAATGATTTGGGCATAGGGTGACCAGAAAGCAAATGTGAAAAATCGGGACAGGGGGTGGGGGTAATAGGAGCCTATATAAGAAAAAGACCCAAAAATTGGGGCTGTCCCTATAAAATTGGGAAATCTGGTCACCCTATTTGGGCAGAGGTTTGTGCCTGGCTTATCATGTCTATCAAATAAAGCACATTATTTGAATATAAAATAGAATTATATTAACCAAACTTATTTAATTATTTTACCTAGAGATGGAATCAGTCTTCAAAATTCTGTTCTGGTTTTTTAACACTACAGATTTCATGGGCATTTGGATCAGGCCCATTTCTAATCCTAACAAGAATATTTCCATTACTCATGTCTCTTTAACGTTGATGTTCTCTCCCATCCAGAATGAGATTTCTTAGCAGTGTTATACAGTTATATCTTGCCAGCTCTTATATAGTTTTATGGATGTGTTCTAATTACAGCTGCACTGAACAATTCACCAGAGAATGAAACATTGGTTAATATCAACATATCAATACATATTTTCCTTTGGAAAGTGTTTCACTTGCAAAGTAGTTTTTTTTCTTTTCTCCCTCATTTGTGGCTTTTCCTTTCTTTACGATGATATTGAGACATCCCGGGGGACTTCTGAACTAGTAAAAAACTAGCAGTCTTGATCCCAAGGGGCATGGGAATCTTTTGAAAACGTAACTCTAGTGGTCTTGACAAATTCACTTCCCAGCTTGCTAAACCTGGTGGAAAGTGTCAGGGTATTTAAGATCTCATTATAGGAAGCGTATTTTTTACTCTCATGCAGAATCTTTAATTTGACAATGCACTGGTCTCTTAGTGTTCTGCTTTCTTCATCATCTTCTAGCAAGCACATTGTGCTGTGCTATGAAGAGCAACAGGAAACTCAATTGTGGAGTATTTTATTTTAAAGTTTGGGAAATTAAAAAACAACAACAAATAAACAAAACAAAAAACCCCACAACCCAAAAACCTAAATGTAAGTTTGTGGGATGATTTTTGCTGAGGGCAGGAGCCAGGGATTGGGGAGGATAGGAGTGGGGTATGTGGTGAAGCAGCAGCCATGGTGGCAGGAGCAGAGGCCAGGGATTAGGGCAGATCCTGGGAAGAGGTGGCAGGGTCAGGACCCAGAGAGAGGGCAGGGAGGACAGAAGTAGGGGATGGAGAGGGAGAATCATTGAGCAGAATGGGGATAAGCCAGCACAGGAATAGATAGCAGGAGAGGGTTGTGGGCAGAGGCAGGGGAGGAGCTAGGGACAAGAAGATGCTGGGGTGGAGAAAAAGGGCAGAAGGCACTATAGCACACTTCCCTCCAGAACCTGTCACTGTACTCCTTATTCCTGAGTTTCAACATTCCTTTACTGTTTAGCAAATAACCTTACTGATAAAATGTGTTTCCATCCCCCTTTAGAGGTAGCGCCCATAGAAAATAACAGCCTACTATTACTATTAGTTATTCCATTAGCTCAAGTGGTAGAGGATTCTTCTAAAGATCCAACCTCATGGATAACTCATTGCGGGAGGCTATATAAATTCACATGATGGAATTTTTATTTTTTCAATTTTTAAAGTTTTATAAAATGGACAACCTTAATTCTGGCATTTCCTAACTTTTGGCTTTATAACCTTTTTGTTCTATTAACACAGGTTTTTCTTTTTTTATTTTAATATAATGAAAATTAGTCTTTTGAGAGATGCCCTTTTACAAGGTGAGAAGAACCACTGCTTACTGGACAACTACTTACTGGATCTTAATCTTTTTATGTTAGTAATCTCCAATTAAAATTTTCCTTTTACATTTACTATACAAGTAAGAGTAAATAATACATTGATAATAACAATGATAAGCCAGTATAATGTATTTGTGTGTGTGTTTCAAGAGATTGACAGAGAATAGTTGACTTTGAAGGTAAAGGCACGGAGAAAATGGAGCAAGATTTTCTTTGCTTTAGATTGTAATACATTTTTTGCTGCCTCATGAGACCTCTGATTGCCTGTCACAACTCCCCTAGTGGGTTGTGACCCACCATTTGAGAACACTGGCTCAGTTTATTTGAAGGGCAGGCTTTGAAAGGGATTCTTGTGACAAGCATGATCACCACCTACTGTTTGCAGAAAAAGGGATTTTATCAATTAGACAGAATAGAAAGATCAATAAACAAGATTTCCATGGGAATTGATTTGCCGAAGATCAAACACAACATTTTAAAGTGCACCCACTGTACCCTAGTGGAGTTGTGTCACTTCTGGATTCCTGGGAACAGCCCCTCACATATACACCATCATTAAATTATGAATGTTAATGGGACTTGCAAGTGTGCATCCAGGGGGAAATATACTGTTACTCTCTGATCATTTATCTCATGATGGCAATGTCTAAACACTGTATATTTGACAACCAACAGTTCATTTTCATCTGGGATGTGCAAAACTGTATTTACAATACACCAATTTTAATTACAGATGGCACAGTGATTTAAAAAAAAGGCATACTCTATAATTGTCTGTCTCTCTCTGATCAACAGGATTTCCATTGGTTATCCAAGGATTACTCCCCTAAGGAAGGAAATGTATATAAATATTGAAGAAGAGATTTAATTACTGAAAATGCATCAAAACAACCATATATTTCAGTGATGGAAGCCCTCCCTGGAGGCATCAGTATCTGACAGAAAAATAAGCCTCTCATTAGTAAAGCATTACATTTAAGCATAACAATATTCATTTTAATAAAGTCAGAAAAGTATTGTTATTCACAGAACAAAAACTATGCTCAAATCCTAAAGTTATGAGAGGAACCCCACAAGAGGCAGTAAATTCACAGAACAGTACTAACAGCGTGCTCCTAGGAGACGCTGAACACCATCCACCCCTGAAGTCACTCAGCACCTCTCAGGATGATGTCCAATAGGCTAAAGTTAAAGTGATGCCTCATTGTGTCAAGGTAACAAACATGTTTAGGGCAGGAGTCTTTGAAGTGCTAAATGCCTTCAGCTCCCAGTGAAACCGGTCTGGTATATTTGGTTTTGTGAGTTATTTCACACCAGCTTGAGGCCCAGTCCCGCATTTCTTGTGCACCCAGAATTCCTTTTGACTTCACTGAGAGATTTGGGTTCATCAGGAATGTTGAATCAGCCTCACAATTTTTTTCTCCTATAGCTTTCATTTATATGACATTTCCTTGTATTTTTGTAGCTGATTAGTTTAGATTGGTGCAATTAGTGTAATTAAATATAATTATGAATTTGGTGAAAATCTATGTAATGACATATTTACAATGTGTAATTAGATAATTACAATATGTAATTAGCAATTACAAAATGTAATGCCATTATAAAAATCCTAATTAAACTTTGGGGGAAAAATAGTCTTGGAAAAAAATCAGTGGAACTTAAGGCACTCTTGAAAATTTTATCCTAAAATTAATGTGTTTCCTGAACATCATACAAAATAACTGTTAGAGCTGGCTCTAGTGCTGATGATCTGTACTGCTATGGTGCAAGGTACAAAGGGTCAGATACTGCTCTCAGTTTTGCACCTGCAGTTTCTTCAGCTGAGTTATTCTCCATTCACAGTGATGTAAGTGTGAGGATGATCAAGCCCCACAGGCTAGTAGGGCTGTAAAGGGAACCTGTTCAGTCCAAAAAGTGGAAGTTTCTCATATTTCCCAAGAGCAACTCCTTGGGCTATGGAATGGAAGGAATGAATGTCCACATGAGGTCCTGGCCAGGAGATCAGTGACTGCTGCTTGCAATTCTCAAGGGCTCTCTGTACACTGGTCTGTTTCTTACCTAACTCACACAGATGTAAATCAGGACTACATCCACCAATGTCAATGGAATATTACACCACCAGAGAAAAACTGGTGTAAATGTGTTCAGAATCAGGCACAGAGTCTTGAACCATGTCTGAAAACTAAGGGGAAGATTCTCAACTGGTCTAAATTGATGTAGCTCCATTGGTTTCAGTCTACATTGGTTTATCAATCATGTTTGAAAAATATGATTTGTGTTTAAAACACTGGTCTGTTTGGGCCAATATCAACAAGACCAAACTGTTTTATAATGGTTTTGAAAAATCATCTTTGAAACCACTGTCTGAAAAGATGATCTTTGATACCAATCTGAAAACAGTTTGACCTTATTTACTTTGGCAAGCCAAACCATGCTGGAAGCCAGTTTAACTGGAGTTGAGTTTAAAACCATTCTCCTTTGGAGCCAGAATCTCAGCTGGTGTCAGTTGGCATAGGGCCATACATGGAGTGTAAAGACAAATGCAGACTAGGGGGGATCTGACTTTACTGGGTGGTTATGGTAAGTTTGCAGAGAACTCCTTAGTAAAAGTGAGTAAACTTCCCATTCATAAACCTCCAACAATCCTGTTTGTGAGAGCTAAATGAAAGCTCCATGGCCTAATGCCTTAGGCCTGGTCTACACTAGGAGGAGGTATCTATCTAAGGCCTGGTCTACACTAAGGGGGGGGGGGTCGAACTAAGGTACGCGACTTCAGCTACGCAAATAGCGTAGCTGAAGTCGAAGTACCTTAGTTCGGGCTACTCACCAGACCAGACGCCGCGGGAACGAAGTCCGCGGCTCCAAGGTCGACTCCGCCACCGCCGTTCGCGGAGTCGACCGGAGCGCGTGGGGAGTTCGACCTATCGCGTCTTGATTAGACGCGATAGTTCGAACTCCGAGAAGTCGAATTCTCCGCGTCGACCCGCGCGGTAAGTATAGACCTACCCTAAGTTACACAACTTCAGCTATGTGAATAACATACTTAGATCTACTTACTGTGGTGTCTTCACTGCGGTAAGTGGACAGTTGATAAGCTCCCATCGACTCTGCCCACGCCTCTCACCCTGGTGGAGTACCGGGGTCAACAGGAGAGTGCTGGGCGGTTGATTTATCGTGTCTAGACTGGACGTGATAAATCAACCCCTGCTGGATTGATCCCTGCCCTTGGATCCAGTGGGTAATGTAGACAAGCCCTTAGAGAAAGAAGAGAGCTCACTACTGTCACCTATTGGTGAAATGGGAGAGGAGTGGCCCAGAGTTGCTTAATTGCAGATGGTCAGGGGCTTCATTGGTGAGGGAGCTGTCTGCTGGCATCTGCTGGCGAGCAAAAAGTGAGTTGATTGAATGGGTCAGGCCTAATTTGCATTTCCATTTTGTGATTGTTTGGGGCATTTTGGTTAAAATTTAGTTAAATTTTGAGTTGGAGGCAATAAAATGCAGTTGGCCTTGTTGGGAAATACAAGGATAAGACTTTGACACTGAATTTACCTGGAGTCACTGTCATAGGTTTATTCCCCACTTTGAACTTTAGCGTCCAAAAGATGGGGACCTGCATGGCTCCTTCTAAGCTTAAATCCTAGCTTAGATCTGGTAACACTGCCACCAGCCAAAAATATAGTGTTTTGGCACATTCTCTGTTCCCCCAAAACTTTCCCTGGGGAACACAGATCCAAACTCCTTGGATCTTAACACAAGGAGAAATTAACCATTCCCCTCCCTGACTTTCCCTCCCTTGGTCGTCAGGGATAACTTCTTTGATTCAAACTCCTTGAATCTAAAACAAAGAGGGCTTCACCTTCCTCCCTTCCCCCGACCTATCCCTGGTGAGTCAGACTAATCCCCTGGGGTCTCAAACAAGGGAAAAATCAAGCAGGTTCTTAACAAGAAAAGCTTTTAATTAAAGAAAAAAAGAAAAGGTAAAATTTAGCTCTGTAAAATCCGGATGGAAGTTTACAGGGTACAGCTTACGGAACTAGAGAGCTAGCATCAGTACAAATACAGCAAAGAGGTAAAATATTGTTCCAGCAAACACACATTTGCAAATACAGAAATTAATCAAAAGACTAATCCACCTTTCTAATACTCACTTAATTGCCAAAATTCATTCTGCTGGCTTCCTCTGCACCCCTCTTTTCCTCAGTAAAGTTCATTGTTGTAACCCCTGACTGAGTGCTTGTGAGGGGGAAGAATTATGCATTGGGGCACACAGGGTGGCATATATAGTTTCCCAGGTTTCTGCTTGAGGGCTTGAGCCGGTGTTAGTTAACGCTAACTAAAACGTGAAAATATTCTGTGCACAGATGGAAGAATAAAGTGTGTATTTTGCTATAAATTAAATGTGGATGACACCAAAAAAAACCCAGGTTTTCACAAACTGCTTTAAAAAGCAGTCTGCTTTCTCTGGCTGTGAAGCAAGTCAAATCACAGTGAGGCAAGTCAAAGGGAGACAGCTAAAACCAGAAAGACTTGGACGCCTGGGGAGGATTTAGAGTAAAAATAAATACAAGTAATTGAAATGGGGGGGAAACCAGCAAATTTTCTGACAGAAGAAATACATGCTGAATAAGAGTGAGATAGGAGCTATCAAAAATAGGAGCTGCATTTACAAGAGAAATAAAAATCCTTCAAAATTCTGCAGCAGAAATAAGGTTATCAAGATGCCTTTGTCATTAGAAGAAAAGGAATATTAAAAGGACTAAGTTCAGTCTGAATAAAAAAGATAAATTCAAATAAACTGGCATAGAGTTTATCCATCATTGGGTTTGCAGTAATAAAGTCAGTGAGGGAATAAAGTGTGTGATTTACAGGCAGCAAGCTTCTGTAAAATTTACAAACTGGTGTTATAAAACGTCACTTTTTATGATGCATTCTACCCAGGCTGCATATATAAATGGCACTGCAATGGAAAGAGTAGCAAAGACAAAGCAATATGATGTCCTACATGGCTACCTTTTTTTCCTCTTAACTGGGATTTATCGTAAAATGATCTTGCTGCTAGATTGCAGCCATTATATTTTCTGTTTGTATGTGTGTATTTGGAGTTTGCGATATTACCAGAAAAATTCTAAACTTGTTTCAATAGGACATACTTCCTAAGTTTCACATGTTCACTATACAGCTATTTTAATTGAGCTCCTAAACATGGTGGATAGTTGGGTTCATATTTTTGTTCAAAATTTGGTTACAAATATGACTAAAAATGAATTTGTCCAAGGCTGATATTTTACCTGTGAGCTCTTCTTTTCTATTCTTGCTTGGCCAAAATCTATTCAAAGCTTGGCCCTATGGGCCCTGAAGGTCTTGCAGGCCCAGGTCCAAAATACAAACCTTTCCAAGGGGCTTTGAGCCCTCTGAGCTTAAGTTCTTGTGGATTCCTCTGGACTCCAAAAATTTTGTATGAGCCAATTAGTTCCCAACTAGAGCTGCATGAAATGTTTGTAGCACACCCCAGAAACTTACCTGGTGTCAAGTTTATTATAAATGTGGGCTGGGTTTGCTGAAAATATTACTAAAGCTTTCTCAGTGAACCTGGGCTAAGTTTTGGGCAAACCTGGGTGTTTTGGATGGCAGTCAGCTGAAGCTTGGTGGCTCCAGATGGTTTCAGCCAGAAAATCAGCTGCGCGTTGATGGATTGTTTGAACTGAAACTCAGAGCACAACTAATAGATCCAAACCACCATCTCCCTCTTGACTACCCCAAAAGTATGAACCCCAGCTGCAAGCAGTAACTGCTAGCATTCTATAAGTCTTGTCCTCATTAGATTTTTCAAGTGCTGTGGGAGAGGGAGAAGCAATGAAAATTCAGAGGAAAATGTATTAGTGGAGGGGAGAGATGGCAGAGGGAGATGTGCATACTTGAAGGGGGGAGGGGTATTGCAGAGTAAATTCAGATGGATCAAGTTTTCAATGCTTATCTGAATCAGACTTGCAAATCTTTCAAGATTCCCCCATTGCTAGTTACTGGGACCAGTGTACTCAAGGCTCTGGGTGCTGGTGGCAAAGAGCTTGTCAAAAACAAGGAGCCATCAGAACAAGCTTCCTACAACCTTTCATTTCCTGGTAGACCAGGAGCTGGTCAGCAAAGCCCTAAAAGTGGGCAGAGCTGGACCAAGAAGGAATGGAATGAAGCCAGGGTGACTAGGAAATACCTTGACTTAGAACCTCTTCCAGTAATTTCCACTGACAGAGCTCCAACAGAGTCATGGCTAGATTGTTCTTTCCCAGTAAAATCCCAATGGGAGAGTGGCAGTGGTTCTGCCTTATGACCTTTCTTTGGAGTGAATCCCACCTCTGTACAGCAGCCCTCTAGGACACAGGGATGTATATCCCAATTGCACCTCTCCCTCCAACACACACATAGACCCCAGATCCATTGCTTACCAAAACTGGGCAGACCTTGGTCCAATACTCCAGATTCATTGTGAAACGTCTGATGTTGTCCTTCTTGGGCCTCTGCATCCTAGTCAGTCCCTTCTGTCGTAGGGTATGGCTACACTTTGAGCTGATGGATCTGATTCTGAGCTTGAGGAGACATAAAAATAAAAATAGAATGTAGCCACAGCTGCATGGGCAGTGGGACAGGCTAGCTGTCCTGTGTACACCGCATCCAAGACTCTATGCACATACTTGGTGCAGCTAGCCCCTCCCCTCACTAATGCTGCCACAGCTACATTCTATTTGTAGCATATTAACTCGATCAGCAATAGCGTGGGTATGTCTCTTCCAGTAGGGAGTCACTCCCACTCCCAGCTCCAGGGGTAGACATACCTGAATTGCCTCTTCCCAAGGTGGGAAGATCTAATATTGTAAGTTGTCAATCACACAAAATATACCTCAAATTAAGGAATTTCAGCAAAATGTATGAATAAATGTGATAAAATTGTGGTTCAATTATAGTTGTTACAGTAAAACAATAGTCCTTATAAAGCCATTTTATCATCCTACGGTCAATGTTTCTACAGTTTATTCTGACAGATTTACTTTTGTCTTAACTTAATAAGCCACTTCTGTTTAACCCAACCATCATTATTGTGGCTTTAAAATAATTTCTTTATAATTTTATTGTAAAAAATATAGCTTTTATATCTATTGCCTGTCTTGGAAAATATTTGGAATTAAGATAACATTTATAAATAAATGCAACAAATAAACATAATGTAAGGTCCAGATTGTCTGCTGGAGTAACCCAACAAAGCTTTGTTGACTTCAACAGAGCTCCACCAGCTAAGAGCTGGCTGTGAACATTTAGCCAGTGGTTCATGCTGTATGGATAAACCTGAAAAGTACTGAGTGCCCTTAGATTAGAACTGCACCAGGCCTATTCTAGCTTCCAAGTTCCCCGACCATTCACCTAAATCCAAATCCCTCCACCCCACTTCCAGCTTCCAAAATCTCTCTGGTCCCTAGGACTAAGCTCCTCAAGCCAAACCATCTACTGCCTAAACTCTCCTAGCCCACCAGGACAGTCTTCTCAATCTGATGTCCCTCACAAACTGTCAAAAGCCTCCCACTAAAGGCACAGAAAATGGTTTACTGTCTTGAAATCTGGTTACCTTTGCACTAAAATCCTCCAAATAATGATTTTGTGCATGTGTGCAGCTTGTTTGAGGTGGCAGATGGGGGGGTGGGGAGACATGGGGGTGTTAAGTGCCAAAATATTTTTTTCTACTGACAAAATAATTTCTGTTTTACACATTCTTGATTTGGATAGATTCACTGAAAAAGATTCTATATTTACTCAAATATTTATGTAGCGGGCCAGTCACCCTGCTCCGGACCTGAAAGGGTTAAAAACCAGCTCTTGGAGAGGGTTGGGGCTGAGAACCAATAAGAAAAGGCGGGGAGGCAGCCAATCAGGGCCAGGCTGGGCCCTATAAAAGAGCTGCAGGGCCAGAAGGCGGTCAGTGCTCTCTAGCTCTGGAGAGAGAAGTACCTGGACCCTACCCCTACCCTCCAGCATATCTACTTCTCCCCCCAGTTTAGTGTAATCTGTGAACTTGCTGAGTGTGCAATCCATCCTATCATCCAGATCATTAATGAAGATGTTGAACAAAACCAGCCCCAGGACCAGTTTTCCATCCACCTTATAGTTCATTAATCCAGTCCATACTTTTTTAACTTGCTGGCAAGAATACTGTGGGGAGACTGTATGAAAGCATTGCTAAAGTCAAGGTATATCACGTCCACCACTTTCCCCTTATCCACAGAGCCATTTATCTCATCATAGAAGTCAATCAAGTTAGTCAGGCACGACTAGTCCTTGGTGAATCCATATTGACTGTTCCTGATCACCTTCCTCTCCTTCAAGTGCTTCAAAATGGATTCCTTGAGGACCTGCTCCATGATTTTTTGAGGGACTGAGGTGAGACTGACCAGTCTGTATTTCTGCAGCTTCTCCTTCTTCCCTTTTTAAAAGATGAGCACTATATTTGCCTTTTTCTAATCATTCAGGACCTCCCCCAATCACAATGAGTTTTCAAAGATAATGGCCAGTGGCTCTGCAATCACATCAGCCAACTCCCTCAGCACCCTTGGATGCATTAGATCCAGACCCATGGACTTGTGCATGTTCAGCTTTTTTAACTTGTTCTTTCACCACTGAGGGCTGCTCATCTCCTCCCCATATTGTGCAGCCCAGTGCATCAGTCTGGGAGCTGACCGATTGCCCTACTTTCTCAGTATGAATAAGGAGACCTCCCCTGTCGCACCTTCCTCCTTGTGTTTCCTCCCGGTATCCCACTTACCTCAGGGCTTAGGTCACCATCCCCCAGTGAACCTAGTTTAATGCCCTCCTCACCAGGTTAGCAAGCATGCCTACAAAGATGCTCTTTCCTTTCTTTGTTAGGTGGATCCCATCTCTTCCTAGCAATCCTTCTTCCTGGAACAAAATCCTATGGTCGAAGAATCCAAAGCCCTCTTTCCGACACCACCTGCATAACCATGCATTTACCTCTATAATTTGATGTTCCCTACTTGGGCCTTTTCCTTCAACAGGGAGGATGGATGAGACCACAATTTGCACCTCAAACGCCTTTATCCTTCTTCCCAGAACCACATAGTCTGCAGTGACCTGCTCAAGGTCATTCTTGGCAGTATCATTGGTGGTCCTGTGGAGAAGTAGGAAGGGGTAGTGGTCTGAAGGCTTGATCAGTCTTGGCAGACACTCCACCACATCCTGAATTCTAGCTCCAGGCAAGCAGCACACTTCTTGAGTTTCCTGATCTGGAGGGCAGATGGATGACTCCATGCCCCATAGGAGGGCATCCCTGACCACCAACACCAGTGTCCTCCTCTTGGGTGTGGTGGTCGTGGAACCCCCATACCCAGGACAATGCATCCCATGCCTTCCAGACAATGGGGTCTTCTTCTGATCCCTTCCCTCAGACGACTCCTCCAAACCATTCTCCACCATAATACCTGTGCAGAGAGCCTTAAAACAGTTTCTTACCTCTATCTGCATTGGGGGGTACATGGGTTCTCCTCTTTCTTCTTCTGGAAGTCACATGCTGCCAATTTTCTTCCCCATTCTGCACTGCCCTCTCTGATTCTTTAGCATGCTGTGCCTTCAGTACCAAACATTGACTTCTATCCAGAAAATCTTAATTTTCTCTGCTGCGACACTGGGTTGATACTTGGGTCTCTAGTGCTTTAACCTTTTCTTCCAATATGCAGACCAGCTTGCACTTTGTACAGATGAAGTCGCTTCTATCTCTGCCCGAACCACATGCTGCAATGCTGCTGGGTTGGCCGCAGTGCTGATTTGATGGATGCCTTCTCAGCAGGTGTTGTTGCCTTCTTCTTACCCTTGACTAAAACGTGGATAAAGGGACAGGGAGGTGTTGAGATGGACTGGGGCTGTGTTCACTGCCTTGAATTTCTGCTAGTCTCCCTCCTCTTAACCTGAAAAGGGAGTCAGCAAAAAATTGCCCATCACCCCCTTCCTAACCAGGCAGGAATGCCCGATCGGTGCTCCCTTCCCACACCCAGGCAGCAGACACTACATCTGAGGGGAATCCCGCATGGCTCCCCAGTCCTTCCGTACAAAGAAAGTTAATGAATTCAAGGACTTTTTCAAAGCTCAACAGTCATGTTTTACTAAACCAGCAGCAAAATGGAAGTCCTCTACTGAAGCATCGTTTCGTGTTTGCCATCTGCTGGCAAAACACAAGGAATCGTTTACAGATGGAGAAGTATTTAAAGATGCAATGACTGTGGCAGTGGACTCCTTATTTAAAGACTTTAAAAACAAAGAGGAAATAATGAAGGCAATCCAGAGCATATCACTTGGTGCTTCCACATAGCAAGACGTGTGTCATCTTTGTCTGAAGACATCTTTTAGCAGCTACAGCAGGATTTGAATGACTGTGAATGCTTTTCACTGCAGTTTGATGAATTAGTAGACATGACCGACACAGCCCAGGTAATTGTTTTTGTTTGAATGGTTTTAAAGGAAGCAACAGCTAAAGACGACCTTCTGACTGTCTTGCCTACTAAAGAGAGAACAAGAGGTGAAGATGTTGACAATAAATTTAAAAAGTACATGCTTGAGAAAATCATTCCAATCAAGAAACTTGTTTTGATCATAATGGTTGGTGCACCTGCCATGCTTGGTGCACATGCTGGCTTTGTTACATTTTGCAGAAATGATCCAGATATTCCTTCATTTGTGAATTACCACTGTATAATCTACCAGCAAGCACTAGTGAGTAAAGGTATGGACTTCTCACATGTAATGAAAATTGTAATGAAAAAGTCGATATGAGGTAGTTAAGCAGGGGGAAAGTCCTGCAAAGATTTTTGGATCTAATGCCAGAAATAATCACTTTTCTAAAATCAAGGAACAAAGTGTGCAATGAGTTGTCAGACAGTGCATGGCTGCTGTACTTCGGGTTCCTTACTGACATAAAGTCCAATTTGAATGAGCTGAACTGAGAACTGCAGGGAAAGGACAGAGACTTATCACATATGATCAGTGTGGTAAATGCATTCAAATAGAAACTGGAGAAAATACTAGAAAAAATTGAAGACAAAGAAAAACAGTTCCACCCAGAAAAGTTCTGTGCACAGCTGACCAAATTAGTAGAAGAATTCAACAGGCGAGTTCAAGAACTAGATGTGATGGAATCAGTCGTCATGTGTATCTCAAATCCATTCCTTCCAGCAGACATTGGTGGGTTGGCTGCGACATTCCATCGGGTAATTGATTTACAAAGTAGTGGAATTGATATGGAAATAATTACCATGCAAAGTGACATTGAGCTGAAAGCCAGATCAAGGGTCAGCAATTTTTGGGGACTTGTAAGCCGAGAAAAGTAGCCCCTTCTATTGTACTGTGTTTTAAAAGTGAAAGAATACTTTGGTTCCACCTAGCTGTGTGAGACAGCATTCTCAAAAATGAAGATTATCGAGTCCCAGTATCGCACCCGCCTCACAGATGCTCATCTGCAGGACTGCATCCGACTAGCTATTTCAAATTACAACCCAAATTTCAAGAAGCTGGCAGATAATGTGCAGTCACAAGTGTCACACTGAGACTCAGTAAGTAGGGAAAATATATAATTATGTATATTAAGCACTTGATCTCAGCTTTATATAACATCATAAACTGTTATTTCTACTGGATTGCACTTAAATTCAAAAAGTGATCTTGTGCTAAAAAAGGTTGGAAACCACTGTATTAGAGGAACAGAGGAACAGCCATCAATTTACTAGATTTGACCCCATATGTTTTATTCTTTGCCATTTTGAGGATTAAGGAAACTTCATTTGTGCTAAAGAATTGGCACTGAAGACAAGATCAATTCTTCATTTTCTGTACTGGTTGTGTATATAGTGATGGAAATCAGTGTGTGTGCATTGAATGGATACAAAGAGTATAGGTATAATGGGGCTATACAGACTGCTTGCCACAAATACTTCCATTACAGATACTGATCTTTCTATTTAGAACTATTTATAAATTACACACAAAAACTAAGTTAAAAGAACGTTTTTAAGGTTGCAAAGTCATGCACTCAAAAGTTAGCAATGCTAGAATTACGGATGCCTGTGCAACCATAATTTTGCCCCCCTTGTGCATACGCATTATGGTACAATTTTTAAATGTAGGATATATATTATTTTTTCCACAGGATCCTTGCCTCATTCAGTGCACAGGATGGATGGTGCTCACTGAATGAGCAGCTAGTCAATATTTTGTTTTCTCCTCACTGTTCAGTGTGAGCCCCTTGTCTGCCTTACTGCACACTGTTCAAACCCTGCTTTGAATACAGAATTATTAATGTCTTCATTGGCTTTTTTATGATGCCCATGGCTGTAGTATTGGAATGCTGGACAAATATTAATGCATTTATTTTCACAACATTCCTGTGACATGAGGTGGTATTACTTTCTCCATTTTACTGATGGAGCCTGGGTGCTTGAGCTAAAATGATCCTGGAAAGGGCATGGCAGACTTTCTGAAGTTTTCTGAAGTTACTGGCTCTGTCCAAAGATCATCCATTCACTCTTCCCCTGAGACTGGATCTCTTGTCACAGCAGATCAGACAGTCTACCATATGGCACATTCCACAAAGACAGGGTAGTATGCGGGGATCGCTGACACATTTCTGACTGAAGACTTTTCTCTTGATCAGTCTGTCTCACTGCTGGTGCTTTCCCTGAAGCCCCATAGACAATTGAGGGAGGTGAGGTTATACCTCCTGGATATTAAAAGCTATTAGTTACTACTTAGACAAATAAGCTGTTTAGAAAGTTGGAGACTATTTGTGGCTTTTGAATAGAATTCTAGAAGTCAGGCATAACAGCTCAAAGATTCTTTTCTCCAGTCATGTCAGTAGTAATGACTTCTGGAGCTGGTGGATACTGACGTCTGTCATTTCAACCGAGTATTAGGCTTGGGACCTTAAACCCAATTTGTTTGACTTGGGCCATGGAAATAGTTTCCGTTTCTTTACTCCTATGGGTCTGACTTGTATAACAATGTTATGAACTAGTTGATGTTCCTATGTCTGAATATCTCAAGGCTCATTAAATTAGGGGGATGTCACCATCAATGACAGGCATCCATTGTGTGCCCCTATCTAAAAATCTGTGGAGACGTTAGAAGTAGTTCAGCTCACACCTTCACAAATCACTATCTTCTCAATGAGTCCTGTGGCACCTTATAGGCTAACAGCTGTATTGGAGCATGAGCTTTCGTGGGTGAATACCCACTTCGTCGGATGCATGTAGTGGAAATTTCCAGAGGCAGGTATATATATGCAAGCAAGAACCAGGCTGGAGATTGGTTCAGTCAGGAAGGATGAGGTCCTCTTCTAGCAGTTGAGGTGTGAACACAAAGGGAGGAGAAACTGCTTTTGTAGCTGGTGTAGCCCTGAGGATTAATCTGTTGGTCTGTATAAAATGTCTTTTTGATAAAAGTGTGTAGGCTGCATAGATTAATAGAATTTGCAATAGCTGTAAACGCAAGATACCTAGAAACTTCTAGACCAGACATCCTGGCCTATTTCCTCTGTGACGCTGAAAGCAACCTTTAAGACCCTTACTCAGAAAAGTGATAATAGGAAACAAACCTACGCAAATTGTCTAGGGACTTTCTGAATATCTGCTAACCTTTCACCTAGTTAGGTGCAAAAGTAGGTATTTCTGCCCACAAAAGGACCTAACAAGTACACCACAAGATACGTAGATAGTTGTCATTAATACGTATACAAAGGTCAGCCTATGAAAACAGGTACCCTCACCTTTCCATGGGGAAAGCCAAATTTGGGCGTAAGAGGAAGGAGTTCTCCCTATAAAAGGTGTGATAATCCACCATTAGAGCAGGCGATACACCCATCCTTCTATTCTCATCGCCTCACCCTGCCTACACCTACGAAAGCTGTCAACTAATGATAAGTCGTAGTGTTCTGTCCTTTCACAGCTGTAAGTATGAAATAATTCTTAATTTCTACTTCACCTCTAAAGCATCTATGCTAAGAAGGGTTTAATTCATAACCAGTTTCTTTATAACTATACTTCCTCTAGCAGAGGTGTGAAATTCACTCTAGTACTATTTGCTGCAAAGTGCATTAGATATCATATCATATCATATCATATCTCTTAAAGAACTGTGATATTTTGTAACTTTGTAATCAAACTGCTTTTAACATTTTACATTTACTTCTTGTTTTATTGGTTTTAAATAAAAGGTCTTGTTTGACTAAACTTTGTCTCAGTGTAAATTCCTGTTATACCCCAATCTCCTTGTATTAAATTCTGTGAAGCCTGATTCAAGACGAACTTTTATCTTCTGATCACACATATTGGCGAGCCATACCCATATTATTAATACTTATTAATTATTACTAACACTCTTAATTAATTATAAAATTAATTATTACATACAACCAAATTAAGTGGATAAATTCCACTGTCCCTACTAACCCTCCCCAAATCAGGCAACAGACTGGCGAGCCGCCAGGAGGAGATTTAAGGAGTGTGTGACAGGAATTTCAGGTATTCCAGACGTTTCTGGACCCTTTAAGAGACTTTTTCTTTGAAACGCAAGTAAATAGTTAATTTCAGTAAAACTCTGAAATCTTTCTCTTAAACCAGAGTCAGAATCAACTGTGGTTATTGCTGCTGGCAGCACGCCCAGTATTTCCGTTTTGTATTGTGGTTATACATCCGAAAGGTTTTTACTTTCACTTTTGCCTAAAGGATTTTAACTGTATTAGCTAACTGAATATTAAAGTAATAAAGTTTAAAAGTGATATATGTGCACAGAAAGGGGTTTTTATATGTTGAAGAAGTTAATGAATGGTACCGAATAAAATAATAGCAGCCGCATCTGGATCCGATGACCCACACTAGTGGTGGCGGGGAGTTAATAAAGCAAGGTATTCATAGCCGCCAGAAAGGCCGCAATCAGTCAGAACTTGAATAGTTCAAAGATACCTTATCTTAGTCCCATTAACTCTTCCGGACTGCACCTCTGATCCGTCTGCCTCAGTATTCCCCCAATATTTGGCAGGTCCCGACAGAGGGGAAAGACCTCTCGATCTGCTATAAGCCATCGAGAGAAGAGAGAAGAGAGTATCCCCACTCCCTCTATTTACTTGGGACTTTTATGATACAGTGTTTAAACCGGTTAAGGGGTATTATCCTGTTGTTTTCTGTAAAAGGGACGCCTTTTTGTGTATCAGAAGTAAATCGACAGAGGTTTGATTCTAGTGAATATACTAGATTCTAGTGAATATACTAGGAAATATATTCAGGAACATGGTGGAGATTTGGAGCAGCTGAGAAATATTGAAATGATTTCTGAGCAGAGAAACCCATGGGGTTTTGTGAGTAATGTATTTGAGGATGAAACAGAGCAGAAAAAGAAAAGAGCTAAGGTGGTGAAGGGAATAGCTGTTGAATGCTTGCTTGTAGCTTGTAGTTCATTGGGAAAGAAATTGGATAAAAAGATGGAGTTACTCAGGGAAATTCAGCAGATGCTGATAGCCTATAGAGTAGACCGCGGTCGGCTGTTGGAAAAGATTAAAGAACTAGAAAAGGGAGAAGATATAGCAGAGGAGGTTGAAGAATTGATTCCCATCCCTATTGGTATGGTGGATCCGAGAGAGGTAGAAAATCCTATTGGACCAGTGACTAGAAGTAAAACAAGAGAATTAGCTCAAGCAGACACAGTACCTTCAGAAGCGAATTTGCAAGTTGAATCTGTGGAGTCAGAGGAAATTGGCAGTGCAGAGAAAACTGACAGTCTGCCGATAAGAGACGGAAGTTCTGAAGTGACAGTTCAGGAGGCGGAGACAAGTGTCACAGTCAGTGAAGCAGTTAGTGACACAAACAGAGAAGCAGAGAAAGAGGAAAAGATTTCTGCTTCTGTAGAGACAGCTTCTGTGAGTGTACCTTTAGAATCGGTCATTGTTCAAGGGTTAGAAGAGGCTGTATCACAGGTAACACAGGTAGCTAATGCATGTGATGTAGTGATCTCTAAGTTACAAAGAGAGCTACAACAACAAGCAGGGAATAGAATTCCTGCTCCTCCACCCAATGTTACATTAGCACCATATAGAGTAGAAAATCCAGTCCCTTTGGGTGGACATTTATTGGCATTCGGGCAATCAACATTGCCTAGACTCCAGGAATTTCGTGGGTCCTCTACACCCTCGTGGTATATGCTGGTATCACCTAGTGTATCGGTAGAACGCCCTACCACGCCAGACTTTAGTGGACTAAGGGATGTCCTGCGTCAGTGTGGAGACACTTTGAATGTAAGCCATAGACATTTCATGGAAAATTATCCTAGATATCCAGGATTATCTCCAGTGGAAAGTTTTGATGGTTCAGATGAGGAAAATGTGAATCCAGGTAGAAGGAGGCAAGGAATAGAAATTGTAGATTTAAGCTCGGATGAAAGTTCAGATGAAAGCTCAGATTCAGATCCAGAAGAAGGAACTGCAGGTTCCAATTCTGATTGTCCTGTAGCAGTTGTTACAGATATTAAAACCTTAGACCTGGTAGCAAAGCAAGTAGGAATGATGGAGGATTCTTCAGTTGCTATGCATGCACAACGTGTGCAGGAGACAGCAAAAGTGTTTGGCTTACCAAGGGAGGATTGGGTTAAAATCTTACAACTCACAGTGAATCGAGCATTGTGGAGTACTTTGCCACTTAAGTATAGAGTAGGAGAGAAAACTTTTCAAGAGACAGTAGCCCTATTGAAACATAATCAGCACCCAGGGCAAGCTGGAGTAGCAATTCTGTCTAACTTAAAGCAGAAACCTAATGAAACTCCACATCAGTTTCATTTGCGGTTAAGTGCAGCTTGGCGGAGTCATATCAAAGAGGAAACAGATGAACTGCCATATATCAGTCTGCTTGTTAATAATTCCCTTCCTCAGTTAAGAGAAATGGTTAATATGCATATCACTGATGATATTTCTTTAAAAAGAACATTAGCCTTACTGGCTAAAGCACATGCACAGGGAGGCTCTAAATTAGGTCGGCGTGGAGCCCCGGTTGCAGTACTTCAGGAACCACAAACTAATCCTACGGTGAGGATTGAGGGACCTCAACCTCAGCCAGGATTAGGACGAGGAGTTCCTAAATTCCCTAAGTATCAACGTTGGCAAAATGACCCTAACCCACGTAATAACCCTGGACCTTCGAGTGGCCAGGCCCCTCGACAGGGTTATGCGTTTGGATCCTATGCAGGAGCCCGGGATCGTGTTCCTTTCTTTTCAGATGCTGCACAGAACAGTTCACGTCTGCAGAGACCTAAATCACCGCCTTTGCACAAAACTGAGGACTCAGTTGTGAAAATGTTTAAAACAGTGCAACAGACGCTTGAGGCTCAACGACGGGCTATCCGAGAACTTCATGCCCGTGTGAATGAGCTGATGATGATGGAAGGCCAAGGCTCAGCAACCTTGAACCGTCCAGTGGCCTCCGTCGATCCATCCCCTTTTCCCCAGTGGACAGCCACTCCTCCAGAATTGGCTGCCTCTGAGGAGATAGAGGAGGAATCCCTTGATTATCTGACAGCATATGCTGCATGACTACAAACAACCCCGAGTGTAGTCATAACCCCATTAGGCAGAGATACAAGTGGAAGACCCACAATATCTGCAGTGATAGAGGGACTAGACAGGAATCTCATTATAGATACTGGAGCAGCAATTAGTATTCTCCATGTCGAGGATCCTAGATCCTCTCCTCTATCATCAGGATGTACCAAGACACTTGCAACTTTTGCAAGTAATCAGGTTACTACCACACTTTCTACACCCCTTGAAGTACAGATAGGTCACCTAAGAAAGAATCATACTTTTGCATTAATGAAGTTAGCAGACCCAAAGAATTCCTTATTGGGAACTGATTTCTTATACAAACAGGGATGTGTTCTTGATTTGTGTAACCAATTATTGTGTCTTTCAGTAGAACAGGAAAAGGATGACTCTCCAGTAGTCATACCTGAGTGTGGCATGGTATCTCCAGTGGAGGACTTTGAACCTGAAGGGTATGATTTGGACCAGATAGTGGCTAAACATGCAGACCAACCTGAGTTACAGGCATTACTGTACAAACATGCAGATGCCTTTGCTAAACACAAACATGACTGTGGATGCATGGCCGTCACTATTGTTGTGGAAGGAGGAGAAATTTCAGCCCAAAAACAGTATCCTTACCCAGAACAAGCAAATCCATACATAGAAAAGACTATTACGTCCTTGCTGACACAGGGAGTACTACGAAAATGTACTTCCACTGCAAATTCACCTATTTGGCCTGTTAAGAAACCGGATGGTTCGTGGCGTCTCACAATAGACTACAGACGCCTAAACCAGGTCACACCAACTAAATTGGTACAACCCAATATACCAGATTTAAAAGACATGCAAAAATTAGATAAGGACATAATAAAAGTAATTCTAGAGCTTTCCAAATTAGACAAAGAGGGATCACTAACAATAGACCCTTTGTACAAACGACATGAACAGCAGTTACAAGTCGTAGATGGAGTTCTCATGTATACAGGAGGTCCTTTCCCTGTGTGGGTAGTTCCAGCTCACCTACGGAGGGAAATGATGTACATGGTCCATGACACTCCTACAGGAGGACATCAGGGAGTGGACAAAACTGTCCAACGTCTTGCATCTGTAGGGTGGTGGCCACTTCTTAGGATGGATGTGCAACAATATTGTGAAAATTGTCTGGCATGTGCCCAAGCTAATCCTACTCCATCCAAAAGAAATGCGCCACTAAGATCCCAGGTGTATGAAGGTCCGTGGATGGCTTTGCAGATTGACTTTGTAGGTCCTTTGCCAAGGACCCAAAGAGGTAACCAATATCTATTGGTGATTATTGATCCTTTCTCAAAGTGGATAGAGGCATTTCCTCTTAAAGCCAATACTGCAAAAGCCACTGCCAAGGTCTTGGTAGAACAAGTCTTCTCTCGCTGGGGGATCCCTGCAAAGGTAGAATCAGACCAGGGATCACATTTTACAGGACAGTTCTTTAGGGATTGTCTTAAATTGATGGGAGTCCCGCAGAGACTACACATCCCATACAGACCACAGTCATCTGGGATGGCGGAACGAACCAATCGGACTATAAAAGTGATGTTGAGGAAACTGGTTGATGCCAATGGACGTAACTGGGACACCCTCATGCCTTTAATTTTAATGGCATTAAGGGCGACACCGGCTGCATCTACTGATAAAACACCTTTTGAAGTGATGACAGGCCGAACAATGAGATTACCAGAACATTTAATTTGGCAAGCTAGTGGCACTCAATTAGAGGGAATAAAAATGGATACCTACCTGCAAAATCTGCAAAAACATTTAAATCACATTCACTTGCAGGTAGCTGCTAAATTGGGAAAATCCAGACGTAAGGCAAAGGCTTACTTTGACAAAAGCCAGAGAGAGAATACTTGGGAGGTAGGAGACCAAGTAATGTTATTGTCATATAAGTCACCAGAACATGGGTTGTGTAATCGATGGATTGGTCCTTTCCAAATCATTGATAAACTCAGTTCAGCAGTATATAAGATCAGAATAACAGGAGGAAAGCATAATAGAGACAAGATTTATCATGCTAACCAGTTAAAGCTGTATCGATCGTCCAGGTCGCAGGAGCAACTTCCTCCTCAGGACTTAAGTGATCAGACGAAATCGCAACAATTGGAGCCCAGCAGTTTGCAACCATGAAATTGACATTGACATTTTTGACTTATTACACCCTTATTGTTGCTCTAAGGGTAGGACTATGCCAAAATCTTAAATCTGAAACCGAACTATTGCAACCCTAGGAAACCAGACGACCAGATCGTACTCAGTTGTCTGAGCCCAAGCAACAGAACATACCAACAAAGAAGGAACGGACTATTATACTTAATCCAGAACTGGTCAACAACCCGATTCAACAGGTTAAGGGAATTCGGGGGGAGGATGTTACTTTTGAATATCAATTGTGGAAGTAACTGCACTACCCTCTAGTGGTTGGAAAAAGATGTGTTAATTGCTTTTAAAGTTAATTGCTTTAAACAATGATCAGAAAAGAGATCAGCATTTGGGGAAAGAAATTATATGTTCTGCATATGGAGAATATGTTGTCAGCACAATTACTGATGCATTACGATCCTTAAAATTAGGAGAAGTCCCTGACTTAATTAAGGATGAACAACTAATGAGTTGGTATTGTCCTAAATGTTTTCAGAAGCTGGAAAAGGAAAGATCCACTTGTTTGGATGCATGCCAGCATTTGTCAGTGGGTGCTATGAGAGAGATAGGATCTGTGACACCTCACCCCAACCGAGACAGTTGTTCTCTTACAAAAGAGTGTATAATGGCACGATCTTTGTATGTTTCATTCACGGTCTCGTTACCAGTGTTTGACCCAGACAGAGATGTGTACAGGCAATTGGCTGCTATCCATTCTATAGGTCACCTCGAAGATGACATCTACAGGGAACGCGTTAATGCACCTCCCCTGGTAGTCTATCACACTCCAACTCAGACTTGGAAGGTACCACAGATGAAAAGGGACCCCAGTATATCTGTAGGTGTAATGTGTTTGAAACAGACACTGTTTTGTGTGGACTACAGGGAGAGAAAGCACAGAATTCATCATCGTCATGCCTGGTGAGGCTGACCACATGGAAGACTCCGATGGAGAGGGTGACCTATGCTGGAAGGAACCAATTTTGCGTGGTTACCAACCAAAAGAGGTACCAGTATGGTCCCTTGGAGTGTCCTGTCACAGAGCCAAATTTCTGTTTTACCCCAAAGCAACCCACGGTAATAGGAAATCAAGTTATTTCCCCTATTCCTATTTTTGAGAACATTACCATTATTCAGTCTAACCCTGATTACCAGAATTTAACTATTCAAAGTATACCTACTTTTCTGGCTTATATTCCACCATTAGGGTTGCAACTGAAATCCTTAATGACTCGTAAAGAGACTCACCTCATTCAAATTACTAACAATATGGATGAAGCCCAACAAGTTATTACCCAATTAATGAATGAAGGGAATGAGCCTGCAACAACTTCTAAAGAAAAATTCGGATTAGAAGTATGGATAATTATCCAAGGAATTGGAATTGTGATTAATTTCCTTATATTAGGTTATATGCTGTATAAACGCAACAAACCCAAGCCAAAAACTAGGCAGAGACCTAGACAGACACCCAGACAATCACCTAAACAAATGCACAGACGAGCACCATCTGGGGATAAAGATGAATATATATACATGGTGCCCATTCCTGATACCTACCAAAATTTGCCCAGGTATGAAACTAAAAAGGGCCCCACAGATGTTAAGTCCTAGGTGACGGGGTTTCTTTATGTAAACCACCCCGTCAAAGGGGGGCGTGTAGCCCTGAGGATTAATCTGTTGGTCTGTATAAAATGTCTTTTTGATAAAAGTGTGTAGGCTGCATAGATTAATAGAATTTGCAATAGCTGTAAACGCAAGATACCTAGAAACTTCTAGACCAGACATCCTGGCCTATTTCCTCTGTGACGCTGAAAGCAACCTTTAAGACCCTTACTCAGAAAAGTGATAATAGGAAACAAACCTACGCAAATTGTCTAGGGACTTTCTGAATATCTGCTAACCTTTCACCTAGTTAGGTGCAAAAGTAGGTATTTCTGCCCACAAAAGGACCTAACAAGTACACCACAAGATACGTAGATAGTTGTCATTAATACGTATACAAAGGTCAGCCTATGAAAACAGGTACCCTCACCTTTCCATGGGGAAAGCCAAATTTGGGCGTAAGAGGAAGGAGTTCTCCCTATAAAAGGTGTGATAATCCACCATTAGAGCAGGCGATACACCCATCCTTCTATTCTCATCGCCTCACCCTGCCTACACCTACGAAAGCTGTCAACTAATGATAAGTCGTAGTGTTCTGTCCTTTCACAGCTGTAAGTATGAAATAATTCTTAATTTCTACTTCACCTCTAAAGCATCTATGCTAAGAAGGGTTTAATTCATAACCAGTTTCTTTATAACTATACTTCCTCTAGCAGAGGTGTGAAATTCACTCTAGTACTATTTGCTGCAAAGTGCATTAGATATCATATCATATCATATCATATCTCTTAAAGAACTGTGATATTTTGTAACTTTGTAATCAAACTGCTTTTAACATTTTACATTTACTTCTTGTTTTATTGGTTTTAAATAAAAGGTCTTGTTTGACTAAACTTTGTCTCAGTGTAAATTCCTGTTATACCCCAATCTCCTTGTATTAAATTCTGTGAAGCCTGATTCAAGACGAACTTTTATCTTCTGATCACACATATTGGCGAGCCATACCCATATTATTAATACTTATTAATTATTACTAACACTCTTAATTAATTATAAAATTAATTATTACATACAACCAAATTAAGTGGATAAATTCCACTGTCCCTACTAACCCTCCCCAAATCAGGCAACACTGGCTAGCCATTCACAGTCTTTGTTTAATCCTGAGCTGATGGTGTCAAATTTGCAGATGAACTGAAGCTCAGCAGTTTCTCTTTGAAGTCTGGTCCTAAAGTTTTTTTGCTGCAGGATGGCTACCTTTAAATCTGCTATTGTGTGTCCAGGGAGATTGAAGTGTTCTCCTATAGGTTTTTTGTATATTGCCATTCCTAATATCTGATTTGTGTCCATTTATCCTTTTACATAGGGACTATCCAATTTGGCCGATGTACACAAATATGAACACACCTCTGTGTGGTGTCCAGCCATGACAAACCCAGGCAGTGGGGTACAATTGTATATCCCCATGGACACATAGCAGGACGATGGGAGCCCCAACTGGATCAGGAGACTGTACCAGATTGCCTACCAGTATCTAGCTGCAGCCCAAGTCAACTAGTGCTATCACCAGAATGCTTTGCACCCATGGGTCACCAGTAGTTTGCTGGGGGCTCTTTTTCTCATCCTGTAGTCTGCAGCCAGCACTTGGCTGTTGCTGCAGTCCATGAATGGGTTGTTGCAATGGAAATGTCCTTCCTGCCTACACTCATAACATTTCCCCAGGGCCACCCTCTCTCATGGCTCCGGAGTCACATCCGCCGATCCTCCCTGTGGGTCAGTTTTCCCTCAACCTGGTGGCAGGTCGACTGGTTGGCTTCTGGCCAGCTATCCCTCTGCCTTTAGTGGATTAGGTTGGGGATTCAGTTCCCCCAGCTCATGTCTGCAGGTGACTCACTCTGGTGGATGGCCCACATCCCAAGGGGTCTCAGTTATTCAGTCTCATGCCTCCGACCCCTCGGCAGCCAGATAGTCATCCATCGAGGAGACTGCTTTTGCAAGTGAGGTCGGCAATATCACTTTACCCGCTGCTTTCCTCCAGTGGGGAGGATCTGTGTAAACTGCTCCAATACCACTGCCTTCACCACCTGGGCCCCCATAAGCGTCTCTGGTTCCAGCCAACACCAGCAGTAGTCCTGGAGCTTCTGGGCCATGGACCTTGGCCTGGCCCAGGGTGTGGGAGGGTATTGTTCCTGCCAGAATTGTTGTCAGTATGTCTTGGGATTGATGCCTGTCTGGTTAAGGATGGAGAACTTGACTTGCAGTACTCTAATGCATCCTAGGGGTCCAGATTGTGGTAGTCTGGCTGTGCTGGGCCAGTCAAATACATAAGAACATAAGAATGACCATACCGGGTCAGACCAAAGGTTCATCTAGCCCAGTATCTGTCTACCGACAGTGGCCAATGCCAGGTGCCCCAGAAGGAGTGAACCTAACAGGCAATGATCAAGTGATCTCTCTCCTGCCATCCATCTCCATCCTCTGATGAACAGAGGCTAGGGACACCATTCCTTACCCATCCTGGCTAATAGCCATTTATGGACTTAGCCACCATGAATTTATCCAGTTCCCTTTTAAACATTGTTATAGTCCTAGCCTTCACAACCTCCTCAGGTAAGGAGTTCCACAAGTTGACTGTGCGCTGCGTGAAGAACTTCCTTTTATTTGTTTTAAACCTGCTGCCTATTAATTTCATTTGGTGACCCCTAGTTCTTGTATTATGGGAATAAGTAAATAACTTTTCCTTATCCACTTTCTCAACATCACTCATGATTTTATATACCTCTATCATATCCCCCCCTTAGTCTTCTCTTTTCCAAGCTGAAGAGTCCTAGCCTCTTTAATCTTTCCTCGTATGGGACCCTCTCAAAACCCCTAATCATTTTAGTTGCCCTTTTCTGAACCTTTTCTAGTGCTAGAATATCTTTTTTGAGGTGAGGAGACCACATCTGTACACAGTATTCGAGATGTGGGCGTACCATCGATTTATATAAGGGCAATAATATATTCTCAGTCTTATTCTCTATCCCCTTTTTAATGATTCCTAACATCCTGTTTGCTTTTTTGACCGCCTCTGCACACTGCGTGGACGTCTTCAGAGAACTATCCACGATGACTCCAAGATCTTTTTCCTGACTCTTTGTAGCTAAATTAGCCCCCATCATATTGTATGTATAGGTGGGGTTATTTTTTCCAATGTGTATTACTTTACATTTATCCACATTAAATTTCATTTGCCATTTTGTTGCCCAGTCACTTAGTTTTGTGAGATCTTTTTGAAGTTCTTCACAATCTACTTTGGTCTTAACTATCTTGAGTAGTTTAGTATCATCTGCAAACTTTGCCACCTCACTGTTTACCCCTTTCTCCAGATCATTTATGAATAAATTGAATACAGTGCCAGCAAGGTGGCCCAGTGCTCCCCCGGCCATCAAGTAGTGGTGGCAACCCTTTCAACGGTTATTAGAATGGCCTCTGGGCCATCACTGGGTCCCATCTTATTCAGTCATACGGGGAGTCCCATTACGCCACTCATAGATCCTATCCTGCTGGTATGGGAGTTCAGTGGAGAAATGGGCTGCAATAGTGTTGCTATTTCTTGCACTAGGTGCTCCTTTGGGGTCCGGTGTAGGGCAGACATCTCCTGTGGCAATTGTTGCTCCTGCTCTTGGTGCTGGCCCAGTTGCTGCTGCCATTTATTGTAATAGCTGCACCTGATGTTGCTGCTGCTGGGCCGCCTGCTGTTGTTGGCTCTCCAGCAGCCATTTCAGGACCTTCTCTGCTTCCACTTTCCTAGTTCACACTGGGACAATCACAACAACAATAAAAGAAAGGAATGTCAGAAAAGAAAGGGAAAGGGGCGTGGTCGCAGCCCTCCTCTGGTGGACCTCTCAGCATCGCATTCTCCTCCCTCAACACTGTGTGTCCCTGCATCCCACTCTCCCCGTCCCTATGTGTTGCCCACATTTGCCATCAAGTTGTCACGGGGAAAGCACACTCCATCCCCTTATGGGGTGGGGTAAGGGTCATTATAGCCCTGAAGCTAAGTTTGCATGATCATCCTCAGTATCGGGTAGTATGGCCTAGGGAATGAAGTCCAGTCCCTCAGGGCTGTGTGGCCCAATAGCCAGAGTCAATATGGCTCCCCTTCTCCCTCAGCGCTGTGTGGCCTAGCAGCCAGCTAGGGAAGTGGGTTGGCATTTAGGGGTGGGTGGTGGCCAGGGTAGGGGGACCCAGGCCCTCCCTACTCTACCGGGTCCCAGCCCAGGGGCCTGGCAGTGGCAAGTGTGCTCGCCGCTGAATCAACAGGGATCCAACCGAAACATGCTGACACCCCCAGCACAATAACCAGTCCCTCTGGGTGACTTTCTACCTTGTCCCTGATGCAGTGGTCTGGGCGTCTCCGAGATCTCTGGGCTTCTCGGCCTGTGCAGCTCCTGGCAGCTCCAATCCTTATTGGGTGTATGCAGGTGTGTGGGCATCTGTCTGGGTCTCAGTGCCTCTGGCTCCTGAGGTCTAGGGCTTCAGCAGTGCCCAGGCTGGAGCCTGCAATGTCTGTCCTCCCTCTTGGCAGTCAGCCTCGACTGAGCTGAATTGCTCCCTTTTATTACTGGTCTCCAGCTGGAGCATGCCCAGCAGGGCTGAGGGGGCATGGCATCCTCAGCCCATAGGAGGGAGTTAAGCCCTGCAAGATTAGTGTGGGGAAGCACGTCCCGTCACACTCCCCAACAAACTATCAAATGGTATTTAGATTGCTTAGCTTTTATATACTCAGCATTTTTTTCTGTCTATAGCAGAAACTCAGTGTTGTTACTTTACACTGTTCTATCACTATTGTATGCATGAAGATGCCTTCCTTTCAGATTGGGAACACCCCTAATGTCAGTGGGTTAAAGGAGTGGTGCTAGAAGTCCTCTGGTCCATGGGTAGACTCTTTTTTAACTCTTGCTAAGGCATTGGCCTCAGAATAAAGCCAGAGATAAAGTATTGTAATAATAAACTGCCTTAGGGAGTAGGAGAAACTAAAACAGTAGCCCAAAAATATGGCTGGGATTAGCTGGGGTTTAATGGTTTGATGGGGTTTGAGGTTCACTATCCTGACACCATGCGCCTACTGCTGCCAAATTAAAATTAATTTCACTTGGTTTCCAGGTTTTTATTTCTACACAACTGTTTTCATTAACAAGCCTGTAAGACCACAGAGGCATCTCTCCTTTTAAGCATGGAACAGGAATATGACCATATGATGATCAATGCAGCATCGAGTATGCTTTGTGGACAGCACACACTGCTGGACACAGTTCCAAAGGCTACAGGCATCTCTTTGAGCAGTTCTCATGCACATCAAACGTCACATGAGATTTCCATGACAAGCTGGAAATTCAGATTATGGGCAGCTATTGCTTTCCATTCTGCTGACAATTTTTTGGGACTCACACTAAATCCAGGCCATTTGTATATCTTAACTTGACCTGACAAACAGAACCCATTGCAGGGCGTCATAATGCCATACATCACACATAACATTTGGAGACAGTGAGAGGTCTTGAGGAAAAAAATACTTTCCAAGGTTTTCTATGCAAAGAGGAACACTAGCCAAGAAAGTTCAGGAGGGAGAAAACTGGCTCAGATTTACTCCCAAATTGTTTGCTATTGAATACAGTAATTCCTCACTTAACGTTGTAGTTATGTTCCTGAATAAATGTGACTTTAAGCGAACTGATGTTAAGCCAATCCAATTTCCCCATAAGAATTATGTAAATGAGGGGGTTAGTTTCCAGGGAATTTTTTTTCACCAGACAAAAGAATATATTATATATATATACACACACACACACACACACACCGTATAAATTTTAAACAAACAATTTAATACTGGTACACAGTGATGATGACTGTGAAGCTTGGTTGAGGTGGAGTAGTCAGAGGGTGGGATATTTCCCTTACTGCTAAATGATGAACTAGCAATTGGCTGAGCCCTCAAGGGTTAACTCTCTCACTCTTCAAGGCAGCAGGAATGGAGGGAGATATGCACGGTTAAAACAAAGGAGTTAATACTAGTGGAAAACCCTTTAAAGATGTGGGACATACCTTACTTTGGCTAAAGGTGCAAGGACTTTGTAACCCCACACCAGCTCCAATTCTGCCATTTTCCCTGGCAACTAATCTTTCTCCTGCATGAAGTCCCTCCTGACCATAGAAATTTCAGCCCCCATATCTCTTAATCCAAGAAGCGCTTTCCCATTCAATTTAACAGCATGCATATGCTCACTGCTTGGTTGTGTAGAAGCAAGCTTTACAAATCCTGTGTGAAAAGAGGCAGCAGCTGGGCTCTGAAAGCAGCACCTTCATGTGTTACTTGCTGCTTGTTCCCACTCAGCAAGGGACACTTATTTCTCAGGTGCTCAGTGGACTTACAATGATAGCACCTCTTGGGCTCCTCTTCCTGTACAGGAAATTTGGAATGAGTACCAGGGGAATGGGGAAGTGAATGCCCAGCCTCCTTTTTCCTAGGAGTAAAATGGTGATTCTGCTTTCCCCCAATCCTGTACAACTCTGCCAGTGGTTTATGTTTAATTGCAGCATGTGCTTGCTCATAAGAGTCTGCAAACCCAGCTAATTCACCCACTGCATTCACCTTTTTGTCCCACAAATACTGTTTTACAGCATCACCACACATATTCAGGAAGTGTTCCTGAGTAACCAGATCACACATCCCTTCAAAGCTTGTAATGCCTTTCCCCCGACCCACTTATTTACCAAATCTCTCATTTCATTTACATAAGCCACGTTACTCAATCCAGATCCCCTCTTAAGACTCCTGAATTTAACTCTGTCGGTTTCTGTTGTAACCTGAAACTGTTTCAAAACCGGTTCCTTAAATTTACCATAGTTTGAAGCATCATCAATAGGCATCTTATTGAATATGTCCAGAGCTCTGCAAGTCAATTTTGCTATCAATGTGGTCATCTTTCAATCTTCAGGGATCGTATGGAGGGTGCACAGTCTCTCAAAAGCGATGAAATATTCAGCAATATCACTGGATTCATCATGTTGTGGACATAGTTGCTCCCATTTGTGGATTTTGGGGGAAGTGGAGCCAGCAGCTGAAGGGTTTTGTCTCTTCAACTCCATAACAGCCAGTTCATGCTTCTGGGCCTTAATTTGGGTCTCCATAGCTCTCTTGTGGACAGCTTCTTCTGCCTCCACCCTGGCTGTTTCTGCCTCCATAGCTCTCTTGTGGGCAACCTCTTCTGCCTCCACATCTCTCTTGTGGGCAGCCTTCTCCCTCTCCATCAGTCTTTTATGTTCATTTTCTTTCTCTTTTGCTTCCACTCTAGCCAGCTTTCGTTTAGTTGCTGCTTCACTGGTAGTCATTTTCCTGCTTTCTTGTGCTGGGCCACACCCCCTCTGTAGTTCACTGAAATTGGGATACACTCAGTTCAGGGGTTTCTTAGTTAACAGAGACTTGCCCAGTGCCCAGTGTTCAGTTTTTCTGGGTAATTTGCAACCTGTGCAGTTTTAGCTTCTTTTGATCTTCCCTCTTACTTATTTTGCTTCTTTTTCTGTCCCTACTTCCCTTACCCAAAATAAGCAAACAGAAAATAACAAACTAGCGACCACTTTGTCTGTTCTCTAGCCACCACACTTAAAACTCACTTAAAATCACTACCAGTATCTCAAAGCAATCAGCTGTGCACAGATCCTGCTCGACTTTCCACTGTGACAGGTTGGATCACAGAAACCCCCTTGTGAACTGCCAACCAATGTTCCAAGACTACTTCTGCCCCTGCTTTCCTGCCCTGGCAGCTTAGGACTCCAGCTCCCTGTCTCGCTGAGCCAGACATGCCCATCTGCTCCAACATTGACCCAGGGTCTGAATCACGTGCCCCAAAGCTAAAGACTTAACCTGAAAGCAGTTTACAGAAGTGTTCCTGACTTTAGCACTCAGATGCCCAACTCCCAATGGGGTCTAAACCTCAAATAAATCCATTTTACCCTGTATAAAGTTTATACATAAAGCATGACTCAGTTTTTACCAGCCAAGCCACATTCCTGGGAAGGCTCAGATGTGGATTGGCATCTTCAAGTTCATTGTTGCCTTAAGTGGTTTTTGATTGGGCACTTAATTTGCACTTTTCTCAAGAAGCTGACCAAATGCTCTACTAGGCTAGTTAAAATCAAGCCAATACACAGCCAATATTCATAACTTCGAATACAAAAATGACACATGCATACAAATAGGATGAATACATTCAGTAGATCATAACCTTTACATAGATATGTTACAGGGCATATGTAGCCTAAAATATTCCAATTATGTCACATATACAATTTTAAGCATATTCCATAAATCCTTATGGGGAGCACCATCACATTCCCCTCTATTCAGCACTAGAGTACTGCACCCAGTTTTGAGTCCCCCATTACAGAAAGGATGTGGACAAATTGGAGAGAGTCCAGCAGAGGGCAACAAAAATGATTAGGGGGTAGGGGCACATGACTTATGGGGAGAGGCTGAGGGAACTTGGATTATTTAGTCTGCAGAAGAGAAGAGTGAGGGAGGTTTGATAGAAGCCTTCAAGTACCTGAAGGGGGGTTCCAAAGAGGATGGAGCTCGGCTGTTCTCAGTGGTGGCAGATGACAGAACAAGGAGCAATAGTCTCAAGTTGCAGTGGGGGAGGTCTAGGTTGAATATTAGGAAACAGTATTTCACTAGGAGGGTGGTGAAGCACTGGAATGGGTTACCTAGGGAGTTGGTGGAATCTCCATCCTTAGAGGTTTTTAAGGCCCGGCTTGTCAAATCCCTGGCTGGGATGATTTAGTTGGGATTGGTCCTGCTTTGAACAGGGTATTGGACTAGATGACTTCCTGAGGTCTCTTCCAACCCTAATATTCTATGATTCTAAGTGCCCAATCATGAAATACTTAACTGACAATGAACTTTGGGAGACACCAATCCACATCTGAGCTTTCTCGGGAACATTCAAACTAACATATAAACAATGGCATCCGCCTGCAAACTAAGTAATTCCTGGACATGTATCTTGTCCATGTGACTCCAGACTCCATCTTGCTGCTGTGATTTTCCACAGTAAGAACAAAGGGGTGTCCTTCCACCTGCAGAGAATATAAAAGGCCCTGGAAACTCCTCCAATTTGTCTTAAATCCTGCTTCTTACTTCTGGAGGAATCTTGCTACAAACTGAAGCTCTGAACAAAGGACTGAATGACCCATCCCAGCTGTGGATGTACTCCAGAGACTTAATTTAAACCTGCAGTTTATTCCATCACTGCTACAAGCCTGAACCAAGAACTTTGCCATTACTGTATGTAATTGATTCCATTTAACCAATTTTAGCTCTCATCTATATCTTTTTCCTTTTATGAATAAACCTTTAGATTTTAGATTTTAAAGAATTGGCAACAGTGTGATTTGTGAGTAAGATCTGATTTGTATATTGACCTGGGTCTGGGGCTTGGTCCTTTAGGATCGAGAGAACCTTTTTTCTTTTACTGGGATATTGGTTTTCGTAACAATTCATCCCCATAATGAGTGGCACTGGTGGTGATACTGAGTAACTGGAGTGTCTAAGGGAATTGCTTGTATGTCTTATGTATCATAGGGGTAGCCGTGTTAGTCTGGATCTGTAAAAGCAGCAAAGAGTCCTGTGGCACCTTATAGTCTATAAGGTGCCACAGGACTCTTTGCTGCTTTTATGTCTTATGGTTAGCCAGTGGGGTAAAATCAAAGTCCTCTCTGTCTGGCTGGTTTGGTGTGCCTTAGAAGTGGAGAAACCCCAGCCTTGGGCTGTAACTTCCCTACTCTAAGCAATTTGTCCTGGATTGATACTCTCAGGAGTGTCCCACCCCAAAGGCAGAATCGGGTACAGAGACACAGAGAGATGTGGGAAGGGAGTTGTTTGAGGGATTGCAGGGACCCCTGGGCAGAGGGGGAGGGTGTGCACAGCTACGGGGGGAAGGAGGATGTCTGAGTGGGGGCACAGAGACACATAGGGATGGGGGAGGGTGTACACAGACACATGGGGACAGGGGAAGGGGGTGAAGAGCCACATGGGGATGGGAGGAGTGGGTGTCTGAGCGGGTGGTGGAGGGACACTTAAGGACAGGGGGTGCAAGCACACAGAGGGATACAGAAACACATGAGAACAGGAGCAGATGTCCCTGACTGAATGGGACAGACTAGATGTTAACCAGGGACTGCATGGGGGACATTCCCTAATCATCCCTCCCTGCTCCCCCACCAAAAAAATCTGTTCCGTATTTTTCCCACCCATACCGAACGACCTTTCAAGTTCATATCCAGGCTCTTTCCCAGCAGTTACTTCCCTCACCCTCAGCTTTTTTTTTTAGCAATGATCTGGAAGAAAATATAAAAACATTGCCTGTAAAGTTTGAAGATGATACGAAGGTTGATGAAGTAGTAAACAATGACAGGGACAGGTCAGTTATACACACTGACTTGGATTGCTGGATAAAATGGGCTCATTTGAACAAAACACATTTTAACTCAGCCACATGTGTTACACATCTAGGAATAGAAAATATAGGTCATATTTATAAGATGGGGGATTGTATCCTGGAAAGAAGTGACCCTGAAAAGGACTAGATGCCATGGTAGATAACCAGTTGAACATGAGCTGCTATTGCAATGCTATAGCTAAGTGGATGAACACAATCATTGGATGTATATGCAGGGAATATCAAATAGGAGTGGTGGAGGTATTACCTCTGTATATGGCATTAGTGAGACCATTGCTGGAATGCTGTGCCCAATGCTGGTGTCCACACTTCAAAAAGGGTGTTGAAAAATGGGAAAGGGCTCAGAAAATAGCTACAGGAATGATCAGAGGACTGTAAACATGCCTGAGAATGAGCTTTATTAGTCTCCCACTATACTTAGTTTATCAAAGAATAGGTTGAGAGGCAACTTCATCAGAGTCTGCAAATATCTATATGTGGAAGAGATTTCTGATAGTAGACATCTCTTTAATCTATCAGAAAAAAGCAAAACAAAAAGGAAGCCAGACAAATTCAGAAGAAAAATAACGCACACATTTTAAACAGTGAAGGTAATTAACAGTTGGAACAACTTATCTAGGGATATAGTGGATTCTCCATAAATTTCAGTCATCAAGCTTAGACAGTTCTGAAAGATATATCTAACTCAAACATAAGTGATGGGCCTGATGTGGAGGTTACTGGGTGAGGTTCTTTGGCCTGTGATACAGGAGGTCAGACTAAATGAGCGGAATGGTCCCTTCTGTTCTTAAAATCTATACATCAATGAAAGTCACAGGAGCTCTTCCAATTTAAATGGCTAAGGCTCTATCCCAATGAATGTAATAGACCTGAACCTGCAAAATAATGTGCAACTCCCATGAGGTCATGAGTGCTCTCAAATTCCACCGGCTTTAATGGTAATTAAGGGTGCTCAGAACCCCAGAGAATTGAGCCCGTATGAACTGGCAGTTCAGTTGTACTGCAGATTTGTTGTTGCTGAAATAGCATTAATTGATTTCTCATACTTTAGAGCTTTAATGATGTTGTATAGGTTCAGCTTTGCCATTGCAGGGAAATACTTCTTTTTCCTTATGCACAGAAGTGCTCAGTTTAGAAAAACTAAACCACTTTTACAATCTCAGGCCTCACAATAAAAGTCTCTAGCTGGAAAAATTGTAGAATACCCTTCCAGCTTATTTAAAATCAAAGCCTTAGATACTATTTTTGAGGGAATCATTTTACTTTAAAGTATCTTGCTTGTGGTATATATTAAAATATGGTTTGCTATAATGTACTTCTAGATTTGCCAGCACAATCTAAAAGAAGATATGATGCAACGAGTGCACTGACCCGATACATTTGCCATCACCTTATCATACTTGTAAAAGCCAAATGAAACAAATGTTTTCAATACTATGTAAATAAATATGTGTTTTAATAACACCTAATATCAGGAGAAAGCACAGACTTTCTTGAAAGAAGAATAGTCTCAGTGCAATGGCCTTTGATAGCAAGGGCTCAAAAAACAAAATAAAAAAACTCAAAATTTTTTTTTTTTTAAAAACAAACAAAAAAAACCCCAACATGCAAAATGCAGTCTGCAGTGTGGAATAAAGTTCCCAGCTCCACTTTGCTCTTTCTCCCTTATGAAAGGTTGAAAGTGGAAAAGCATTATTATGGTATATCAATCACATTTTTGTGGGACCTTTATTGCATAATATTAGCATTTTATAAAGTATTGGCAATTTCCCTTCATATTTGTTTATGTAGTGCATCAAACAAATGTCTGTTTTTCCCTATGTGAAAGGTATAATAATAATTTTTTAAAAGTGCAGGCCTTGAATAATGCATGTTCACAAAGTGCTTTCTGATACTTCAAAATTATCCACTTTTGGCAGATATGTAGTTGTTAAATTTTCATCATAGAGAGATGGAGGAAGAACTTTTTCAGCATGTCTCACAAACCTTACGATTACTCTTGGTGAGCACTCCTCCCCACCCTTGTCCTGAAATTATACAGGCGCCTCTTGTGATGAATATATAGTGTAGAGGTGAATGTAGAACAAATTATAGGTACACAGATAACTAATGTGCAAAAAAGTCAAGACTGGTTGCACTTAGAGATTGGCCCGCATCACAAATTTCAGATCAAGATCTGATCAATTGCAAAGTTCAGAAGTGTTTGGACCCTGGATTTTGATTCAGCTCATTATAGAGTTAGGGTCAATCCACAAAGTCTGGCTCCAGGACCCACCTTCTCCAAAATTGTTGTTATATTTATAATTTGTACAGCACCAAAAATATGCATACTGAGTAAATGCATCATTATGCTGTGATGTGTACTGTGACATTACTGAAAAGGCCCTACTAGCCAATCTAAACATTATTTTGGCTAATCCATGTCCTCACTTATTCTCTGATATGGGTTGACTGCTGATATTGTGTTTCCATTTTTGGAACTTCAACTTCTTGGATGGAACTTCTGTAAGTCTCAGAAAACCTCTGTTAAAACATACCCACTCCATGTTAGAAGTGAACAGATGACCTTATGTACTGAAGGGGAATGGAGGATTCAGGAGCGGTGAGCCCAATTTCCAGCTCAGCCACTGACTTCCTGTGTGATCTTGGGCAAGTCATTTAAGTTACTTGTGCCCCTATTCACTATCTGTAAAATGGGGATATCCCTTCTCTGCTCTATAGGGATGCTGTGAGGATAAAGTCCATTAGTGATTGGGAGGTGTTCAGATATTAGGATGATGTAGGTCACAAAAATTCTACCTTGTTTGTAGTTTTGTGAGGCTAGACACTCCTCGCCATGGTTACCCACTAACCATCAGAAAACACTCCAAAGAAATATGGAAAAATCAAATGCAAGACTATTTTTGAAAGAAAAATCCTTACATAACCTAAATATTCAGCACAAGCTTCCTGTGACTACACTACCTCATCAATGTCAGAATACAACTCTGCATCCTTAGAAGAACAACAGTCTTTGGTGCACTAATACATCATTAACGTGTCTGTTCCTCACTCAGTGAGATCACAGTTATCCTGCAGGGGGCCTCTGTCAGACAGTACAACAAGATTACTCTCCGAGAGGAAAAACCTACTGCTTTATGGCTCTCTGGTATTGCAAAGCAGACTTAGGCTGGGCTAACATCTGTCCTAAAATAGTAGCTATCATCTTGCATCATGCGTCATATATGAATGATATATATTTAAAAGATTTCTCTTGACATGACTCACTTAATGACATTGAGTCCTTGCAGCAATCTGGCAATGGCAGCGGTGGTGCTGGGGGGGGGGTGGGCTTGTGAAGGCTATTGCCACCTCAAAATTTGTCTTAGCCCCCCCATACCCTCCTCCCAGTGCAAAGGCCAAACATTATGCAGAAGTAAGGGTGGTACTGCTACCCTTTCTTCTCCACTCTGCTGGAGGTAGCAGGAGGTAGCACTGCATTCAGGTGGAGTGTTAGGTCACTGCTTAAGACAGGGATTCTAATCTTTGGTCCTTGGAGACAACCAGTAGTTTTAAAATTTAAACTGCTTAATAATGCACATGAAACACTTAAATGTCCTAATTCATACTAAAATTTAGGGCACGTGAGAATTCTATATGCAATGCAAACCAGTGGATTGATTAAAAACAATATTTTTTTTTATCACTTTGTCATAGTGATCATCTCTTTACAGTACGATTTGGTTTGTATATTATTGCTCATATTACATTTACAGCAAACTAAAGTAATCAGATTCCAAAATAAATAAATGCAAAATAAATTAATTAAAATTAAATAATTAAAATAAAACACAACCAAATAATACATTTAATGAATGTAAAAATAAAGAAAGTGATTAAATTGAATTTAATTAATTTGAAGCTAATAAACCCTAGATAGAGAATCCAGATTCCACATTTCTTTTAATATCAAATTTGGTTTCCCATTTTATTCATGTGCTATTTTATATTGCCATAGAATCATAGAATCATAGAATATCGGGGTTGGAAGGGACCTCAGGAGGTCATCTAGTCCCACCCCCTGCTCAAAGCAGGACCAATTCCCAAAAAATCATCCCAGCCAGGGCTTTGTCAGGCCTGACCTTAAAAACTTCTAAGGAAGGAGATTCCACCACCTCACTAGGTAACACATTCCAAGGCTTCACCACTCTCTGAGAGAAAAAGTTTTTCCTAATCTCCAACCTAAACCTCCCCCACTGCAACTTGAGACCATTACTCCTTGTTCTGTCATCTTCTACCACTGAGAACAGTCTAGATCCATCCTCTTTGGAACCCCCTTTCAGGTAGTTGAAAGCAGCTATCAAATCCCCCCTCATTCTTCTCTTCTGCAGATTAAACAATCCCAGTTCCCTCAGACTCTCCTCGTAAGTCATGTGCTCCAGCCCCCTAATCATCTTTGTTGCCCTCCGCTGGACTCTTTCCAATTTTTCCACATCCTTCTTGTAGTGTGCGGCCCAAAATTGGACACAGTACTCAAGATGAGGCCTCACCAATGTCGAATAGAGGGGAAATGATCACATCCCTCGATCTGCTGGCAATGCCCCTACTTATACAGACCAAATGCTGTTAGCCTTCTTGGCAACAAGGGCACACTGTTGACTCATATCCAGCTTCTCATCCACTGTAACCTCTAGGTCCTTTTCTGCAGAACTGCTTCCTAGTCATTAGGTCCCTAGTCTGTAACAGTGAATGGGATTCTTCTGTCCTAAGTGCAGGACTCTGCACTTGTCCTTGTTGAACCTCATCAGATTTCTTTTGGCTCAGTCCTCTAATTTGTCTAGGTCCCTCTGTATCCTATACCTACCCTACAGCATATTTACCACTCCTCCCAGTTTAGTGTCATCTGCAAACTTGCTGAGAGTGCAGTCCACGCCATCCTCCAGATCATTAATGGGGCACTCCGCTTGAAACCGGCTGCCAACTAGACATGGAGCCATTGATCACTACCTGTTGAGCCTGACGATCTAGCCAGCTTTCTATCCACCTTATAATCCATTCATCCAGCCCATACTTCTTTAACTTGCTTGCAAGAATACTGTGGGAGACCGTATCAAAAGCTTTGCTAAAGTCAAGGAATAACACATCCACTGCTTCTCCCTCATCCACAGACCCAGTTATCTCCTCATAGAAGGCAATTAGGTTAGTCAGGCATGACTTGCCCTTGGTGAATTCATGCTGACTGTTTCTGATCACTTACCTCTCCTCTAAGTGCTTCAGAATTGAATCGTTGAGGACCTGCTCCATGATTTTTCCAGGGACTGAGTTGAGGCTGACTGGCTTGTAGTTCCCCGGATCCTCCTTCTTCCCTTTTTTAAAGATGGGCACTTTTTCCAGTCATCTGGGACCTCCCTCGTTTGCCATGAATTTTCAAAGATAATGGCCAATGGCTCTGCAATCACATCTGCCAACTCCTTTAGCACCCTCGGATGCAGCTCATCTGGCCCCATGGACTTGTGCTCATCCAGTTTTTCTAAATAGTCCCAAACCACTTCTTTCTCCCCATACTGTGCTGCGCAGTGCAGCAGTCTGGGAGCTGACCTTGAGTACATTAGCTTTTTCCACATCCTCTGTCACGAGGATGTCCCTCATTCAGTAAGGGGCCCACACTTTCCTTGACTTTCTTCTTGTTGCTAACATACCTGAAGAAACCCTTCTTGTTACTCTTAACATCTCTTGCTAGCTGCAACTCCAAGTGTGATTTGGCCTTCCTGATTTCACTCCTGCATGCCGGAGCAATATTTTTATACTCCTCCCTGGTCATTTGTCCAAGCTTCCACTTCTTGTAAGCTTCTTTTTTGCATTTAAGATCAGCCCCACCCCGCCATATGTTTCTTTATGTGCACAAATATGGAGGTGATTTGTCACACATCAACTTCATATTGGTGCACAGAACAAAATTAATTCCACACACGCATGGGAAAAATTTGACAGAACACTGATCTGGAGAAGTACAGATTTCTAGTGGCAGAGGGCTTGGCTACACTTGCAAGTTAGAAAGCATTAAAGCAGCCCCACGCACCCATCCACACTGGCAAGGCACTTAGAGCACCTGGACGCTGCAGCTGGAGTGCTCCTGGTAATCCACCTCCATGAGAAGCATAATGCTTGTTGCGCCTAAGCTGAAATGCCCCAGCATCAGTGTGAATGAGGTGTTGCATTACTGCACTTTGATCGGCCTCCAGAAACATCCCATAATCCCCTTAAGTCAAGTGGCCACTCTTGTCATTATTTTGGAATCGGCTTTAGGAATGCGGATATCCCCTTTCAAAGCTCTGTTTCTGACATCCGGCATGCTTATCTGCTCTGGGACAAAGCAAGCCATTAGTTTGGAATGTTGCTTGCTGTGAGTGTGTGAGAGGGGGGTCTGAACTTACAGGACAGCATGCTGACACATTCTCAGCACCCCAAAAACCCACTCTCTCTCCCCCTACATACGCACAACACACTCTCTGTCACACTCCACCCACCCCCCACATTTGAAAAGCACGTTGCAGCCATTTGAATGCTGGGATAGCTACCACAATGCAATGCTCTTTGTGGCGTTGCAAGAGCTGCTAATGTGGCCATGCCAGTGCGCTTCCAGCTGAGAGTGTAAACACTCAGCAGTGTTTTCCCTGCTGCGGTCTCCAAAGGTTGGTTTAACTCCCAGCACCCTACATTTGCTAGTTTAGTATTGCTTACTTGTTTCAGGATAGATTCAGGCTTATGTCTAAGCCCTGGTCTACACACAGCCCCTGGTTCGAACTAGGGTACGCGAATTCAGCTACGTGAATAACGTAGCTGAATTCGAACTACCCTAGTTCGAATGACTTACCGTCCAGACGCCGCAGAAGCGAACTCCGCGGCTCCAAGGTCGACTCCGGCAACTCCTCCTGCCGCGGTGGAGTACCGGAGTCGACCGCGGCGCTTCCGGAGTTCGAACTATCGCGTCTAGATCAGACGCGATAGTTCGAACTCCGAGAAGTCGAACTCGCCGCGTCGACCCGGCGGGTAAGTATAGACGTGGCCTAAGACTATGTCTACACTAGAGAGTTTACAGCAGCACAATGTACAATGCAGTGGCACCGCTGTAAGATCTTTGTGTAGCTGCTCTATGCCAATGGGAGAGAGGTCTCTTGTCGACATAATTAAACCATCCCTAACAAGCAGTGGTAGCTATGTTGTTGGGAGAAGCTCTCCCACTGACATAGTGTAACTTCTAATTAGTTTTTACAAACAGAATTATTATTTTTGTAAATATCTAATGAAGCCAGTAATTTAACCTCTAGACAGAAAATGTAGTGGGAGAAGTACATTGTTTTTCATTTGTTTATAAAGCACCATAAACATAAGCAATATTAATAATATAGTACTTGACTGTGCTGTCCAGACTTCTCAGCTTATAATTAAGGCCTCAAACACAGTCACAGCAGCAGAAGCTCTAAGACATTTTTATTCCGTGTATGATGGCTAACGTTAACTTCATCTACAGTTCCATCTGTATAGTATCTTGCCAGTCCACAAAACCTATTATTTTCACATAAATAAGCCCTCTTCCATAGCTCAGGAAAGACTGAATAGCAGAGACAGTGTTGTACTGAGTTCCTGTATTACCAAATTTAATTATTTTTACAAAATGTAGGGGAGAGCATTTAGTAGGCAGTATTACCAAATAACAACCTGACCACTACTATTCAAATAAATGAACAGAGAACATTTGGTGTTGCAGTTGTTAAACTGCTCCCTAATTCACAGAATTCCTCAATTTGCAATGCAATAGGTCTCCTACTCTAAGGAGCAGGGAACTGCTGTAATTTCATTTTGCAGGCCAGAATCACCTGCCTCCTGTTAGGTCACACATAAATAACTATTTAATAATACTTGCAAAACAATAATATTAGTAATAGATGCTCAGTAGCAATAATAGCAGAGATAGCCTTTCACGTTTAAAAAACCCTCACAGGCTACATTCCTCAGAAAGGGAACATGCCATGAAGCAGAGTTGGGGACTGTGACTTCATCATTGCCTTCCTCCCATTCATGCTGTTCTGCCTCCAAATGTCAGAAAATGTTGCATTAGCCTTAACATCTCTAACTAGCCATTGAGGAAGCAGGAGTAAGATTCTGCTGAAGTGGCCAACAGAGTGATTCTGGTGATGTCTTTGTGTCACTGAATGAACAAGACATTACCTTGTATTACACAGGGAGGGTGTAACTTTGGGTAATAATACTGAAACAAAGAGGACCCTCAGTGCACACCAGAGACAGAGGAAGGAGTACAAAATAGTACTGCACTGAAGGAACAGGCTGAAACCATGAACCATAATGACTTTCACTACGGTACCACCAAATGCAAGGGAAGCAGCTGGCAGCCTTCTTTCCTGAAGACTAAACCTGTGGATCTGAAGGGAGCAGGATGACCATGTAGGCCCACAAAGATTCCATATGTAAGTAGGCTGGCTAGCCCGCCTCCCACCACAAAAGATGTTGGGAAGGTTGTTATTATGATTTATTTTTTCTATTACTATAGTGCCTATGATGATTGGGGGAGGGGATACAGGCCTTCAAGTTTACCCAGAAGTCAGCCAAATGTAATTGGGAGAACAATAAAGGCCTGGTGGTGGATAGTGGTCATGCTTTGGGGTTCAAACTAGTCCAAACTTAGCAATTTCAGCTGAATTTAACTTTGAATGCTTAGGCTCTTCTGAATCTGGAGCTTTAGGTATAACCAAAGGAAAACACAAGCACCTGCTATGAAATGAAACCAGCAAGGTAAGCATAGCTCTGTCTGCCAGTGAGATCTTTCCTGCTAACTGTCCTTACAGGGAATGGAAGAGTATCAGGAAATACCAGCAATGCCTTTTTCCTCTTGCTGTTGTATTTTACAGTTTGTTCCTTTGGTGAAAAACCAGCGCTATTTTTGCCAGTAACCTTGCAGCTGGGAGCTGTCAGTCTTGTACATTTTGCAGTGGAAGTAGCAGCATTTCGCTGAGCTTTGTCCTTTTGGCTATCAAAAGATAAAAATATTTTCCAGAGGTTCTAGTAATTACACCTAACAAGCTGCATATTTTATGCTTCGTAATGCATCTCCCCTTTTTTGAATGTACTATTGCATTTAATTGAGCAATGTGGTAATGTTTCTGGTCTGTGTTGAAGAGAGAGCTTGCATACACTCCCTCCCAGGGATTTCACATAAAAATAATAAGCTCTCCAATAATAGCTCAAGGAACACTGGAAGGTTTGTTGGTTTTGTTGCTGTGACTGACCATGATTTTTTAAAAATGTACCACCACCACTACCACCAACAGGACATTTCTCAGAACACTCAGAGAAAGCATATCTATGCCCCACTATGGCTCATAAAATAAGAAACATGAGAATGCTGGGTGGATATATGATGCTTAAGCATTAAATTAATGCTGTTCTACTGGAGAATAATAAAGCATTTAAATGCTAGACTTACGTTGGAATGATATACATTAAGCATAAAATATTACTTTATTTTTAAGGCGGTTTCATCCTACTTCTCCCAAATTACCCCTATATACAATTTGATATCACTGAATCAAGCGTGTGAGGATAAATCCTCTTTAGAGAGGATCGGCTCTATGAGTGATGCACTACTGAGTCTTGCAAAGTTCCACAAATATTTCCCCTCCTTTAAAGCATCTCTTCTGATCAGCACTCACACTGTAGACTACCAACTTTTGGCCATGGAGAATTGGGTACAGCTCACTTCAGAACCCTCACAACAAAACTTTTAAAGTCTTCTCTGGTCTTAAAAAGTGGCCAGGTTTGATATTGGTGGGAGTTGAGGGTACTAAGTACCTTGTAGGAGATGTTCAGAACCTCTTAACACTGGATCCTTAAATGGGGGTAGTTCCACTTGCAAATATAATGCCTGATGCAAAGCCATTGAAGTCAATGAGAGTCTTTCCATTTAATTAATTGGGCTATAAATCAACCACTCCCACAACCCCTAAAATGTTTGAAATAATTTGCATTCTACTTGAGAGGCAGAAAACTTTTGCAGCTCTTCACTGATCAACAGAGTTTTGCTGAGAATGTGGAAGTGCTCAAATTTCAATCTGGGCAAGAAATAAAATTACTTATTATCTTGAATTCTAATTTCATTTTTCCTTCTAATTTCATGCATGCCCTCCTTGCCTTCAGATTCTCAGTTTCCTCGCTGATCCTCTGCTTGTGTCCCAGCATTTTCAATGCCTTTGCCTTCTTAGCTGCTGAGATTATCTGCGATATAAATTCTTCTAGTTCTCATCGATGTTCTTGTTGACCTTATACTAGAGGTCCATTTCATTCACTTCTTGTGTACATGCCTCTTCACTGAAGTGCCATTTTTGCTTCAGTTTCTAGCTTCTCTTGACTCGATCTTCGTAGGCATTATCAATGCATAGTTTTGAGTGCAATATATGATGGTCTGAGCCTGTGCAAATGATTTGTTCTCCTATTATCGCTACATTACTGAAGATTCTTCTGGTATCTGTCAATACATAATCAATCTGATTCAGTGTGACTCCATCTGGGCTTTTCCATGTCCACTGCCGACATTGTTTTTTTTTTTAGATATTGTGTTCATTACCTGGAGATGGTTTGCCTCTGCAAATGCAACCCAAGATGAAATTAGAATTTGCCTCACGATGAAATTTGTCCTTTTTTGGGTAGCAAACTGACAAATTTTAGGCTGTGGAAGCCAGAAAATATATTAAGGTGAATACACTTTCCAACGTAAATAATTACAAGAAGAATGAGATGGCTGGTTTTGCTGGTAAGTGAGATTTTTCTGCCAGGCTCTTGTAAGAGTCATTGATATGTGGTGATATAGGGCTCATTGTTACATCTGATAAGAAGCATGTTGCTTACACAGATCTCCTAGTTACTGCCAGCTCCAGGAAGGAGAGATACAGTACAGAAATAGAATTTGGGTATCTTTCACACAGCACAACATAAACTACCACTCCCCACCTCAGCTGCACGGTGCTGTCTCAGTCTGGTCATTTATTTGTTCTTATTCACTTTTTTCATTCCTTTCAGATGATGTTAAAAGGTAGAAAACAAAAAAAATGCAGAATGTTTCCTATCCAGAGGGAATTAAATTAGTATATACACAATCATAGAATCATAGAATCTCAGGGTTGGAAGGGACCTCAGGAGGTCATCTAGTCCAACCCCCTGCTCAAAGCAGGACCAAACCCAACTAAATCATCCCAGCCAGGGCTTTGTCAAGCCTGACCTTAAAAACCTCTAAGGAAGGAGATTCCACCACCTCCCTAGGTAACCCATTCCAGTGCTTCACCACCCTACTAGTGAAAAAGTTTTTCCTAATGTCCAACCTAAACCTCCCCCTCTGCAACTTGAGACCATTACTCCTTGTTCTGTCATCTTCTACCACTGAGAACAGTCTAGATCCATCCTCTTTGGAACCCCCTTTCAGGTAGTTGAAAGCAGCTATCAAATCCCCCCTCATTCTTCTCTTCTGCAGACTAAACAATCCCAGTTCCCTCAGCCTCTCCTCATGTCATGTGCTCCAGCCCCCTAATCATTTTTGTTGCCCTCCGCTGGACTCTTTCCAATTTATTCACATCCTTCTTGTAGTTTGGGTCCCAAAACTGGACACAGTACTCCAAATGAGGCCTCACCAGTGCTGAGTAGAGGGGAATGATCACATCCCTCGATCTGCTGGAAATGCCCCTACTTTTAATGCCCCCCAGCTTTTCTAAATAGTCCCGAACTACTACTTTCTCCACAGAGAGCTGGTCACCTCCTCCCCATACCGTGCTGCAGAGTGCAGATGTCTGGGAGCTGACCTTGTCTGTGAAGACAGAGGCAAAAAAAGCATTGAGTACATTAGCTTTCTCCACATCCTCTGTCACTAGGTTCCCTCCCTCATTCAACAAGGGGCCCACACTTTCCTTGACTTTCTTCTTGTTGCTAACATACCTGAAGAAACCCTTCTTGTTACTCCTAACATCTCCGGCTAGCTGCAACTCCAAGTGTGATTTGGCCTTCCTAATTTCACTCCTGCATGCTTGAGCAATATTTTTATACTCCTCCCTGGTTATTTGTCCAATCTTCCACTTCTTGTAAGCTGGTTTTTTGTGTTTAAGACGAGCAAGGATTTCACTGTTAAGCCAAGCTGGTCGCCTGCCATATTTACTTTTCTTTCTACACATCGGGATGGTTTGTTCCTGCAACATCAATAAGGATTCTTTAAAATACAACCAGCTTTCCTCAACTCCTTTCCCCGTCATGTTATTCTCCCAGGGGACCTTGCCCATCAGTTCCCTGAGGGAGTCGAAGTCTGCTTTTCTGAAGTCCAGGGTCTCTGTTCTACTGCTTTCCTTTCTTCCTTGTGTCAGGATCCTGAACTCAACCATCTCATGGTCACTGCCTCCCAGGTTCCCATCCACTATTGCTTCCTGTACTATTTCTTCCCTGTTTGTGAGCAGCAGGTCAAGAAGAGCTTTTCCCCTAGTTGGTTCCTCCAGCACTTGCACCAGGAAATTGTCCCCTACACTTTCCAGAAACTTCCTGGATTGTCTGTGCACTGCTGTATTGCTCTCCCAGCAGATATCAGGGTGATTAAAGTCACCCATGAGAACCAGGGCCTGTGATCTAGCAACTTCTGTTAGTTGCTGGAAGAAAGCCTCATCCACCTCATCCCCCTGGTCTGGTGGTCTGTAGCAGACTCCCACCACGACATTACCCTTGTTGTTCATACTTCTAAATTTAATCCAGAGACTCTCAGGTTTTTCTGCAGTTTCATACTGGAGCTTTGAGCAGTCATACTGCTCTCTTACGTACAACGCAACTCCCCCACCTTTTCTGCCCTGCCTATCCTTCCTGAACAGTTTATATCCATCCATGACAGTACTCCAATCATGTGAGTTATCCCACCAAGTCTCTGTTATTCCAATTAGATCATAATTCCTTGACTGTGCCAGGACTTCTAGTTCTCCCTGCTTGTTCCCCAGGCTTCTTGCATTTGTGTATAGGCATGTAAGATAACTCACTGATGGTCCTGCTGTCCCAATATGGGGCAGGAGTCCTCCCTCTTGCACTCACCTACTTGTGCTTTTTTCCGATATCCCACTTCCCCACTTACCTCGGGGCTTTGGTCTCCTTCCCCCGGTGAACCTAGTTTAAAGCTCTCCTCACTAGGTTAGCCAGCCTGCTTGCAAAGATGCTCTTCCCTCTCTTTGTGAGGTGGAGCCCATCTCTGTCTAGCAATCCTTCTTCTTGGAAGACCATCCCATGGTCAAAGAATCCAAACCCTTCTCTCCGACACCATCTGCGTAGCCATTCGTTGATTTCCACGATTCGACGGTCTCTACCCTGGCCTTTTCCTGCCACAGGGAGGATAGACGAGAACACCACTTGTGCCTCAAACTTCTTTATCCTTCTTCCCAGAGCCACGTAGTCTGCAGTGATCTGCTCAAGGTCATTCTTGGCAGTATCATTGGTGCCCACGTGGAGAAGCAGGAAGGGGTAGCGATCTGAGGGCTTGATGAGTCTCGGCAGTCTTTCCGTCACATCGTGAATCCTAGCCCCTGGCAAGCAGCACACCTCTCGGTTTTCCGGGTCAGGTCGGCAGATAGATGACTCAGTCCCCCTGAGGAGAGAGTCCCCAACCACCACCACCCTCCTCCTCCTCCTCTTGGGAGTGGTGGTCGTGGAACCCCCATCCCTAGGACGGTGCATCTCATGCCTTCCAATCAGTGGAGTCTCCTTCTGCTCTCTTCCCTCAGATGTATCATCCACTCCACTCTCTGCACTAGTACCTGCGGAGAGAACATGAAAACAGTTGCTCACCTGCATCTGTGTTTCTGGTACATGGACGTTTCTAGTACTCTTTCCTCTTCTGGAAGTCACATGCCGCCAATTATCACTGCTGGCCTTCTGTCCCCGCTGCGTAGCCTGCTCTGAATCTTCAGATCATTGTGCCCGCTGAAGCTGATTCTGATGTCTATCCAGGAAATCCTCATTTTCTTTTAAGGAACGCAGGGTTGATATTCGTTTCTCCAGACCTTGAATTTTCTCTTCCAATATGGAGATCAGCTTGCACTTTGTACAGACAAAGTCGCTTCTATCCTGTGGAAGGAAGACAAACATGGCGCATCCTGTGCAGGTCACAACAGTGGATCGCTCAGCATCCATGGTCTCTTCCTTCTAGGAGCTTCCTTACTTGTGGCAGAAGCTACTCAGAGGAACCTGTGAGAGGGGGGCCTCAGTAGGCTGTCTCCAGGTGAACTCCCAGGCAAACTCCTTCTGTTTGCCTCTCTGCTGTTCGCTGCTCAGCTGACTGCCTTTTTATAACAGTCAGGCCCAGCTGGAACAAAGCACTCCCAGTTCACACTGTTCAAACAAGCAATCAAACACTCAAGCACACAAACTGCCAAACTGTCCCCTCAACAGACACTCAGATACTCACCAGCGCAGTCCCCCTAATGCAGCATTTAGCGTACCGCTGCTCAGACAGATCCCAGGCAAACTCCTTCTGTTTGAATAGAAAAAGGAATAGAATTAAAAAATACATATTGTCCAAAGTGTCAGTTGTTTTGCTGAGGAATGTATATGCCTTCTACTGCATTTGTAATGATTTACACATCTGCTCAGTTTTTTGTGAGTGCCCAAGGGAGAATGGGTGCAAAGAACTTCCCAAACTTACTCCCTTGAAAAAATCCAGGGCACTATGTCCTTTCCCTATCACCCACCAGTCAGGGTGGAACGTGTGCTGCGCCTTCTAACAAAATGCCACAGTGGCTGTTCTCCCTTTGCACTGCTCAGGCCTCTAGGAGACATTGCATACCCTTTTATTTTTTCCAACTATCATGCACATTTTCCCTCCGCTGGTCTGCTGAGCTACTATAGGTAGAAGTACTGGAAAAATCTGCAGGATAGTTCCTGGCTACTTTACTGACTCCACAGAGCTTTGTTTTCAGTATACTGTAGTTTATTGATTCTCACCCATTCAGGGGAGATTTCAGGGGAGACGGAGGCACCATGTAACTTCCCCCCAAGACACATATGCACACACCTGATGATTGATTATGGAGGTTCCCATTGGCAGTAAGCAGAGAACAGTATGAGTAAGATCATTACCACTCTTATTGAAGGAACCCTTAGACATAAGAACTACCTTTTGGTCTAGGTATATTTTTACCATATTTGTGGCAATACGTTTTTTGTTGTTCTTCTTAACAAAGAAAGAAAGTGTCTCTGTATGGGCATTTAATTTTGCATTTTACACATAATAAAAATAGAGATTACAGTTTGCTTCAATAACAGCTAAATTGGCTCAGTCTGCAACTGTGCATGGGAGAGAGCAGTTTGGAATTTCATACTTCGAGTGATTCATTTTCAGGTTTGCCAGGGAACAGCACTGACAAGGAAACTCCCCATATTACTAAAGCAAAGGGCCCAGTGGCTGCACAGAAAGGCACGGGACTGACACTGGACTGTGATGGATGGCAACCACCCACAATGCCTGTTTAGCTGGGCGATAGTGTCGTGTCAAAGGTACTACCTATTAAATAGAGCCATCAGCTGTGGTTCTTACTGGGACCATCCTGACCACTTCTGATGGCATAGGAGTTGATTCAGCACCCATCAGCAGCCCTGTGGATTAGCTCCTCTCCATTCCTCCCAGTGCTTCCCACCCATCGGCAGCCCTGCCGATAAACTCCTCCTGCTCCCTCTGTGTGCGTGCCATGGATCAGCTGCTCAGTGGCGTGCAGGAGGCACCGGGGGAAGGCGGGGGAAGGGGAGGAGTGGGGGCAGGAAGAGGTGGGGGGAGGGGCAGGAAGAGGTGGGTTGTGGTGGAGGTTTGGGAGAAGGGGTGGAGTTGGGGTGGGGCCTGGGATGGAGCAAAAGTTGAGCACCCCCCGGGAACAGAGGAAGTTGGTGCCTCTGGCTGACGGCAATACCTAATAGGCTGATTTAAATGAAATGGCCAGACCACCCTGTACAGAGAAGGTGATGGGAATACTACACCAGGGCCATGGCACAGTGACACAGCCATGTTTACTATGTCCTGTTCCTTTTGCCTATGCTCCCACATTTTACTCCTGAGGCTGGTGGAGTGGGACATCTCAGGAAAAGGGTTGAAGGGTGATTTATCTTGCAGTCTCTGCATGTCCTTTTCTCCTACAGTTCCCCAGGGTTGGGGAACAGGCAGCACATAGGAGTCTCCAGCACCACACCTCTGTCTGCTGGCTTACACCCCCATTTCTGCAGCTCAGACACACAAGCATGCCTGCATGCCTCTGTCCAATGGAAATGGTGTATTGGGCATGCTTCTCCTGGCTTCGGGCCATGGGGAATGGTGGGACAGACCCTAATCCCATTGAAGTCAATGGCAAATCTTCCATCAATTTTAAAGGGAGCTGGATCAGGCCCAATATATCCTGCAGACTTCCCCTGATGTTTGGGTGTACTTTAGGCCTGATCATCTTAGGTTCTGAGCACTCACCTCATCCACTAACTTCAGTGGCAGTTGCGGGTATCTCTGACATCACATCATTTATGAACAGATGGCCCAATAGATCGTGTGCTGCCAGGGCATGATTGGCATTTGCACTCAAATTTTCCTTGCCACGAACTCTGTTGTATTCCCAGAGGTAAAATGTTTGAATTTTATTTTAAATAATTTTGTTCATGGAAAATAACATTTTATAAAAAGTTCTGAAGTTTTAACTAAAAATTCTCTCATCTGCTGCTGTCACAACCCTGGCTTCCATGTCCTTCTCTGAACCTGAATCTCCAACATGAAAGACTCAAGTTGTGTTGCCAGAAAGCAAGCCTAGAATTTATGATTATTATTATTTTACGATTATAAAGTGACTACTGTGAAAACCAATCATAATAAATTCCTCTGGGAGGTGATAGTCTGAATGTGATTAAAGAAACTTGGGAAGCACACCTGTGAGGGAACACTTTTAATTTGCTCACATGTGGAATCAATCACCGTATCTCCAAGGACCATATTACTGTATCTGCATGGTCCTTCAGATAGAACAATAGACTTATAGCAATGTACTGTCAGCATGCCTGCATCACAAGAGAGAAAGAGATGGTTGCTATGGAAAGGGCTGTAGTTTTGTAAGCACAGTACATAAAAGCACTGCAAAGTCTTAAGTTATTCAGCATAATCAACATACACTTTCCTGAAGCATGGAAATGCATTGGCTATATAGAATCATAGAATATTAGGGTTGGAAGAGACCTCAGGAGGTCATCTAGTCCAATTCCCTGCTCAAAGCAGGACCAACACCAACTAAATCATCAAAGCCAGGGCTTTGTCAAGCCGGGCCTTAAAAAAACCTCTAAGGCTGGAGATTCCACCACCTCCCTACATAAGCCATTCCAGTTTGTCACCACACTCCTAGTGAAATAGTGTTTCCTAATATTCAGTCTAGACCCCCCCAAACTGCAGCTTGAGACCGTTACTCCTTGTTCTGTCATCTGCCATCACTGAGAACAGCCTAGCTCCATCCTCTATGGAACCCCCGAAGGCTGCTATCAAATTCCCCCCTCAATCTTCTCTTCTCCAGACTAAATAACACCAGTTCCTTCAGCCTCTCTTCGTAAGTCATGTGACCCAGCCCCCTAATCATTTTTGTTGCCTTCCACTGGATTCTCTCCAATCTGTCCACATCCCTTCTGTAGTGGGGGGACCAAAACTGGACACAATACTCCAGATGTGGCCTCACCAGTGCCGAATAGAGGGGAATAAATACTTCCCTCAATCTGCTCGCAATGCTCCTACTAATACAGCACAATATGACATTAGCCTTCTTGGTAACAAGGGCACACTTCTGACTCATATCCAGCTTCTCATCCACTGTAATCCCTAGGTCCTTTTCTGCAGAACTGCTGCTTATCCAGTTGCTCCCCAGCACGTAGCTGTTCATGGGATTCTTTCTTCCTAAGTGCAGGACTCTGCACTTGTCCTTGTTGAAACTCATCAGATTTCTTTTGGCCCAATCCTCTAATTTGTCTAGGTCACTCTGGACCCTATCCCCACACTCCAGCATATCTACCTCTCCCCCAGCTTAGTGTCATCTGGAAACTTGCTGACGGTGCAATTCATCCCATCATCCAGATCATTAATAAAGATGTTGAACAAAACCAGCCCCAGGACTGACCCCTGGGCCACTCCGCTTGATACCGGCTGCCAAGTAGACATTGAGCCATTGATCACTACCTGTTGAGCCCGACAATCTAGCCAGTTTTCTATCCACCTTATAGTCCATTCATCCAATCCATACTCCTTTAACCTGCTGGCAAGAATACTGTGGAAGACTGTATCAAAAGCTTTGCTAAAGTCAAGATATATCATATCCACTGCTTTCCTCATATCCAGAGAGCCAGTTATCTCATCATAGAAGGCAATCAGGTTGGTCAGGCATGACTTGCCCTTGGTGAATCCATGTTGACTGTTCCTGATCACCTTCCTCTCCTCCAAGTGCTTTAAAATGGATTCCTTGAGGACATGCTCCATGATTTTGCCGGGGACTGAAGTGAGGCTGACTTGTCTGTAGTTCCTTCAGTTCTCTTTCTTCGCTTTTTTAAAGATGGGCACTATGTTTGCCTTTTTTCAATAGTCTGGGACCTCCCCCGATCGCCACGAGTTTTCAAAGATAATGGCCAGTGGCTCTGTAATCATATCAGCCAAATCCTTCAGCACCCTTCTATGCATTAGATCTGGACTGATGGACTTGTGCATGTCCAGCTTTTCTAAATAGTCCTTAACCTGTTCTTTCACCACTGAGGGTTGCTCACCTCCTCCCCATACTGTGTTGCCCAGTGCAGCAGTGTGGGAGCTGACCTGGCCTGTGACTAACGAGGCAAAAAAAGCATTGAGTACTTCAGCTTTTTCCACATCATCTGTCACTATGTTGCCTCTCCCATTCAGTAAGGGTCCCACACTTTCCCTGACCTTTTTCTTGTTGCTAACATACCTGTAGAAACCCTTCTTGTTAGCCTTCACATCCCTTGCAACTCCAATTGTGCCTTGGCCTTCCTGGTTATACCCCTGCATACGCTAGCAATATTTTTATACTCCTCCCTATTCATCTGTCGAAATTTACCATCTTTGACCCAGCACTGGATGCTATGGAAATCTAGGAAACCTGCTTCTTGCTTTAGGTGACCAAGGGAGAATTTCTATTTATTCCTATGATGGGTTGATGTTGGATCCTCCACATCACTGTGGAATATTACTTTTAAGGGACATAACTAGAAATCTGGGTGAGTGCTCACAAGCAAAATGCATTTGGTCATCTTATTTCCCTAGTTCTGAGGGGATACTGTTCCATACCACAAAATCACCACATAATTTGTCAAAATTATTCATAACTGGAAGCTGGTTCAGGAAAGCCGTAGGAAGAGAACAATAGGAAATTCCCACTAAGTGGAACTTAGCTCACTTTACATACTGTACCATTCTCTAACTCTCATTTTTATAGTTACCAAATTAACCACCAATTCTAAAGAAAATGTATAAGAGAAATAATAATTTCTGGAGAGAAAATTGGATCTTAACCCACTGCATCCCACACTTGGCATTGCAGAAATATTTCTCATTTCCAGAAAAGCCTCTTGATAATAACAATTTATAAGATTCCTTTCTAGAGTGTTCTGAGATACCCTACTTATCAATCCAGTGATGATGAATTCAGTGAAGTATGTTGCCCCATGGTGCTTCTTTCTGAATATGATCATAAAACTTAGAAGATTATGGTACACAGGTATTTGGCTTTGTTAAAATTGGTAAATTCCCATAATGTAATTAACAGTTTCAATAATAACTTATAATTACAGTAACTGGACTGGACTTACTCTCCATAAGCCTATGAACTCTTCCGGAGGAACCATATTCTTTGGTTACAAAAGTCCCTTCCAAATCAGGAGTCTAAACCCTGTAGGGTTTCTCTGTGCTAGGCAGATGTGTCTCCATTTTGGTCTTCATTCTAACCTTCTGGATTGAGTTTCTCCATGCGTCCATCTCTTTGCTTCTGAATGGAACTGTGAACAGGCTCCTGGTGAGGCATCCCTCCCAACAAACCTTCCTGATTCTCATTATTGTATCTATTTGAACACCATTAGCTCAGTGTCTGCTTTCAGAACTGAAGTGTCTCAAAGTTGGCACCGCTCCTCAAAGGTGAGTGTCTAAAAGTCACCACAGTAGTGGAAAAATGAGAGTGGTAGGAAAGTGAGGGATGAGAAAGGGAGAGAGAGCAGAGCTGCTCAGGAAATGAAAAAAAAATTGCGTGAAATATTTGGAAATTTTGAATTTGTTCCCATTTCTCAAGGCTCATTTCTTGGCAGGTTTTGAGGTACATGAAAATGTATATCCATTTTTAAAAAATCCAAAATGTGATTGTTCTCATTATTAAAATGGTTATCAAAATATTTCACTTGCCGAAAAAGCCAGTTTGTGGTAATTGAAAAATGTCTAGCCATTTCATAACAACTTCAAGGTAATTTTGGCTAAAAATATTGATAAAAATCTTGCAAAAATTTCACAAAACCAAAAAATTGGGGAAAAGTCAAGTTTTTCATAAAAATGTTTTTGAAAAAAGATCATACTTCAATGAAAAGTTTTTCATTTGAAAAATTTCAGTCAGTTCTAAAAGATATAGACGGTCAGAAGGGAGAAAAAGTGTCCATTGGGGTCAGAGGAGAGCCTTGAAGCCAAATGTATCAGGAAGAGATTGGACCTGAAATGGGGACAAAAGGAAATGGAAAGGTTGGTGTGTAAAGGTTGGTGGAGTGAGGAGTATGAGAGAGAAAATATTGAGAGGAAGAACAGACAAAGGAGGTGGAGAGAAATTGGTTCTGAAAGTGGAGTGTGTGATGGATTATATGAGAAAGGAGGTCAAAAAATGAGTGAAGTATCTGTACTAACTAGCAAAAAATTATTTTTTGCTGTTACTGACTAACATGGCTACCACTCTGAAACCTGTACTAACTAGATTACTTTAAAAACTTAGACATAACAATTCTCCAGCAATCAAGGCCCCTTTGTTCCTCCTCTGCACAATAATAAATAAATGGAATAAAAAACTACGTTGCTTTTAGCTCTTAAGATTCTTCCCCTACTACACACATACGTACAATGTACAGAACAGGCAGGAATGCACAGAGGACAGAGCCTGCAAATGCTACAGAGGTCAGGTTTTATGGGAAACTCTGACTCAGACCCTCAGATTCTAGGCCAAATGTCCAGACGGTCTCTCATTCAAGAACTTTAATTGAGCAGCAGCAGTATAGTGGACTCCTGCTTATATTAGCTTTGGCTACTAGCTACTTTCTGGGAGACTTCTAATTATAGAATAATGGAACTGTAGGGGTGGAAGGGACCTCAAGCGGTCATCTGGTTCATCTCCCCATAACACAGTGCTGTTCAAGTGCTATCTTTATTTTTTGTGTCTCAGCACTTAACAACACACAACAGTACAGAACAAGCCACATGGCAGGAATCCCTGGCTTCATCTTTGCTCCCTGGCCACATCCCCTTAATATCCATGTAGATGTTTTGCAGAAAGACAGAGAAGGCTACATGGTGTTGGAGGAAATATTCAGCCTTCTGGCTTCTCTCCTCCTTGCAATCCTTTGTACTCTATCAGATGTTCCCTGGTTTTACTCCCTACGTACTATGTACCACATAGCAGAGGGCAGATTGCAGGCCCAGTTATTTCACATGAACAATAGTTTACTCTCATACTTTGTATGGAGAAGACCAATTTTGTAAATACACTAAAGGCTTAGTCCTGTTTTCCCATATATAGAACGTGTTGCAGGATACCTTGGGAAATCATTTAGTACATTTCTATGCACAAGTTCAGGAGCTGATTTGCTAAGATACACAGCATTGATAACACTGAGGTTTGGAGACCAGAAATGAGATTTTAGTCTACAAACACATCTGTAATCAACCCCCATTCACCCACTAACATATACATGGTTAATAGCTACAACATTTTAATAAGGATCTACTGTACAATGGCTGCTTCTTCCAGTTCCTGGTCATTTTTCTCATCAGAGATGGGAAAGTGTGTGTTCCCTTTACTCCTCTCATAGAAAGTTGCAAAAAACATCCCCAAACTCAAGGAGTTAAACATTCAATGACATCACTTACAAAAATTGTTAAAAACAGTATGGTGTTCTGAATGATAAAACAAGACATTTGTGCAAATCCCACTATCTATAAGAAAAATAACTTTTTTGCTTTGATTTTAGGCAAAATGTATATATTTGCCTTGATTAAAATAGGTTAGATTTTTCCAGTTATGACAATACAACAGCTCCATTCTAGGAACCTCACCTTCAGTTTGGCCTCTCTATTGGCTATGCACTCGCTCTGGGATGCCTCCTTTTCCATCAAATTAGCCAGTATCCTGCCTGTACCTCTGATTTAAACAAAATGTGTTTACTTGGAAAGGTTAGAAAATGGAACAGTGGATTCTAACCTTCTGTTCTCTTGCCCATGTTTTTATTGCTCTGTCTAGTTTGGCAGGCTGCAAGGCAATGTACAGGATTCATGGTGTCTGGCTGGCTTTTAACTGGAGCTTTCAGCTCTGCCTGTTCTATGCCGGGGAGGTCACTAATGGTGTGCTAGTAGTGTAGCTTTTGTACAACAAAGATCTGATCCACCTCCCACTGAAGTCCACGGAAATACTCTGACTTCAATAAGAGGTGGATAGGCCCCCAATTTAGTGAGTAGGTATGACATTCCCCAGAATATAATCTGAACTGCTGAAAAGCTGTGTCCCCTCAATTCTACAACCTGGGATGCCTTTTACACTGCTTCTCTGTGAGAGCTACCACTCCTGGCCTGCTCACACACAGCCTCTAGTATGTAAATTAGTCCCAGTTGAGTGATATGAGTTCTCTTAGCCAGCTATTCATGAATTATATTTGAGTGACACCAGCAAATTCCCAGTCCCAGACTTGTCCCCAGAGATGTGTGTCTTGTACTGCCCAGCTCTTTCCTTCTGGACACTGAAAGCTAATAGAAAGTTCATCATTTTATTAATAGAAAATGATATGCATGAATCTTGTTATCCCAAATGAAGTTTCCCGAACACTTCAGTCCAAACACACACTGGTTTAGATAAAAAATTAAAACAAGTTTATTAACTTCAGGAAAATAGATTTTAAGTGATTAAAAGTAACGAAGCATAAAAATTAGATTGGTTACAAAGAAATAAAAGGTAAAATGCAAGCTAACAACTAATTTAACAAGCTAAGTAAACTTCAAGCAAAAGGGTTTCTCTTTAGCACATGCTTACTGCAGTGTGGCCGGATACCTTCAGCTAGGACCCCTGGGTTGGAAAAGACCTCAGGAGGTCATCTAGTTCAACCCCTTCCTCAAAGCAGGACCAACACCAACTAAATCATCCCAGCCAGGGCTTTGTCAAGCTAGGCCTTAAAAACCTCCAAGGATGGAGATTCCACCGCCTACCTAGGTAACCCATTCCAATCCTGTTCTTTTTGCATCCTCCTAGTGTTTCCTAATATCCAACCTAAACCTCCCGCACTGCAACTTGAGACCATTGCTACTTGTTCTGTCATCTGCCACCACTGAGAACAGCCAAGCTCCATCCTATTTGGAACCCCCCTTCAGGTAGTTGAAGGCTGCTATCAAATCCTTCCCTTACTCTTCTCTTCTGCAGACTAAACAATCCCAGTTCCCTCAGCCTCTCCTTGTAAGTCATGTGCTCCAGCCCCCTAATAATTTTTGTTGCCCTCTGCTGGACTTTCTCCAATTTGTCCACATCCTTTCTGTAGTGGGGGGCCTAAAACTGGATGCAATTCTCCAGATGTGGCCTCACCAGTGCTGAATAGAGGGGAATAATCACGTCTCTCGATCTGCTGGCAATGCTCCTACTAATGCAGACCAATGTGCCATTAGCCTTCTTGGCAACAAGGGCACACTGCTGACTCATATTCAGCTTCTCATCCACTGTAATCCTGAGGTCCTTTTCTGCAGAACTGCTGCTTAGCCAGTCAGTCCCCAGCCTATAGCATTCTTCCATCCTAAATGCAGAACTCTGCACTTGTCCTTGTTGAACCTCATCAGATTTATTTTGGCTCAATCCTTCAATTTGTCTAGGTCCCTATCCTCCAGCGTATCTACCACTCCCCTCAGTTTAGTGTAATCTGTGAACTTGCTAAGGGTGCAATTCATCCCATCATCCAGATCATTAATAAAGATGTTGAACAAAAGCAGCCCTGGGACTGACTGCTGGCAGAGGCGGCTCTAGGTATTTTGCCGCCCCAAGCACGGCAGGCAGGCTGCCTTCAGCGGCTTGCCTGCGGGAGGTCCCCAGTCCCGCGGATTCGGTGGAATGCCTGCGGGAGGTCCACCGAAGCCGCAGGACCAGTGGACCCTCCGCAGGCATGCCGCCGAAAGCAACCTGCCTGCCGCCCTCGCAGCGACTGGCAGAGCGCCCCCTGTGGCTTGCTGCCCCAGGCATGCACTTGGCATGCTGGTGCCTGGAGCTGCCCCTGACTCCTGGGGTACTACACTTGATACCATTGGTACTACACTGCCAACAAACATCAAGCCGTTGATCATTACTTGTTGAGTCCAACAATCTAGCCAGCTTTCTATCCACTTTATAGAGGAGGAAGGGGGAGTGCCTGGTTTCTTTGAAAATTTTTTAATAGGCCATAGGTATTTACTCTTGGAGATATTCACATTTGTGCACAGAGTCAACACATGGCTTGTGCATCACTTATGCCCTATTTTCAAGACCTTTAGTGAAAATTAAATGGTGCATAGGCCTTGTGCTAGCTCTCTGACTTTTACCTCCAGTGCAGAACATCACAAAAGTTCCTAAGCTCTACATTAACTTCACTTAAGAAAAGTAGGGTTTACGTGTTGCATTGAGGTCTTTGAAAGCCTTCTGCACTGGGGTGAGTTTTATTCTTCTTGAAAAATGGATTTCTTCAACTTGCTACTGTTTCATTTCAAATTGCAGAAAGTTGCACAGAAATTTCATGTGATCTTTTTCCTCATCGATTCATTGTTTTCAAAATTACCCCAGTATTTAAAATAACAAATATTTTTAAAACTATTTTAAAAGTCCCTATAGGATTGCCCTAAGATCCTCTCTTCCTCTTCACAAGCTGAGGTTCACAGCCCCTGCAGCTCATTCCCAACAGTGTCTGTTGGGAAAGGAGATACTAGATTAGGCACTGGAATTATCTCCTACCTACAGGATCTTTAATTGCCTGGGGAGTAACTAGAAGCCATTTAGACCTGGCAAGAAACTCAAGAGTAGAATTAACATGGGACAGTTATAAGACAAAAAATGTTTGCTAATGAATTATTTCTAAAGAAAGAACAGACTGAGACATTCCTGAATAGTTCTCTCTCTGCTGGAAACTAGTGAACACTCTTGTTCATGCTGAGATATTTAGGGATTACTCCCTCCACTACTGAAATGCTGCCATTGCTGGGGTGAAAGATGGCTGGAGTGAAACAATGCAACACTTTGCAAGAGCTTAGGGTTAGGGAGGTAGCAAAAGAGTAACAGATCCAGTTGAAACAATGGTGAGAACTTTAGAGAAGTAAAACATAATTATACATCTTGTAATTTGGCCACTTTGCCTTTAGGATGACCCTGAGCAGTCAGGATCCTAGTCTTGTGTTTTCAGAAAGGCAGGATTTAAAACAGCAATGGGGCATTGCTTCAGTATGGAGGAGAGGAAGGAGTGTCTCTACTTTCTCATAACTGCCAAATAAAAGGAAGTTGTTCTTCATACAGTGCACAGTCAACCCGTGGAACTCCTTGCCTGAGGAGGTTGTGAAGGCTAGGACTATAACAGGGTTTAAAAGAAAAGAGAACTAGATAAATTCATGGAGGTTAAGTTCATTAATGGCTATTAGCCAGGATGGATAAGGAATGGTGTCCCTAGCCTCTGTTTGTCAGAGAGTGGAGACGGATGGCAGGAGAGAGATCACTTGACCATTACCTGTTAGGTTTACTCCCTCTGGGGCACCTGGCATTGGCCACTGTTGGCAGATAGGATACTGGGCTGGATGGACCTTTGGTCTGACTCAGTATGGCCATTGTTATGTTCTGATGTTCTTATGTAGTCCATGTGTCATCTTTCTCAGGGACATAAGCAAGCCACACCGGGGTTGTTGCTGGGAGGATGGGGATGCCAGGGACAGAGTAGGGGCTGCTGGTTGAGTGGGGATGCCAAGAATAATGGATTGTCAAGGCTAGTTCCCCACTCTGGCACTTTGAGTGCAGAAGATGGGGGCCTGAAAGGAATCTAAAAATTAATACTGGCCACTCCAGGCTTGTATTAAACTCCCAAGGTTACAGCTTTTTCCGGACCTTGGATTGGTAGATGCTACCACCACCCAAGTACAGACCCACTTTGAGAGCCCAGGAAGGCACATTTGGAAATTCCTTCCTGTTGGGTACCTGCAAGCCCTTTCATCCCCCCTCTGAGGAAGAGATGAGAAAGAAAAAAAAAAGAAAATCAGCTGTTGCCACCAGCTAATTAAACAACATGCACAAACCTCTTAAGACACAAAAATCCAATTATGTTCTAAAAAAGGTAAATTTTATTAATAATAAAAAAGAAGGAAAATACATCTGGGAACTCAGGCTATTGCTAGATTTTAATAGAGCAATTACAAGGATTAAGCACCAAGAATAGCTTTCTTGAGGGCCAGCTTAAAAGTTACAAGCAAAACAAAAGCACCTGGGTGTAGCACAGAGGAATCCACAAGCCATAATGAAATAAAAGAGATAAACCTACTTGCGTCTCCGTAGACATTTCCTGATCTACTTACATATCTGGGATAAAACAACGAGGAGTCCTTGTGGCAAATTTATTTGGGCATAAGCTTTTGTGGGCTAAAACCCACTTCATCAGATGCATGGAGTGAAAAATACAGTAAGCAGTATATATATTACAGTATATGAAAAGACGGGAGTTGCATTACTAAGTGGGGGGGTCAGTGCTAACGAGGCCAAATTCAATAACGCTCTACTTGGCAAGGCAAGTCCCATCTTTTCGTGTGCTGTAATATATATCCTGCTTACTGTATTTTTCACTCCATGCATCTGATGAAGTGGGTTTTAGCCCACAAAAGCTTATGCCCAAATAAATTTGTTAGTCTCTAAGGTGCCACAAGTACTCTTCATTGTTTTTGCTGATACAGACTAACACGGCTACCACTCTGAAACCTGTTACATATCTGGTGTTCTAAATTAGTAGGTTCTAGGTGTGATACTGATGGTTTTTTTCATACCTGACCCAAGCTTCTCACAGCATAGCTGCTGCCCCTGTCCCCTCTCCCCGGGAGAACACCACAGACAGACAAAAAGGGAGTCCTTTTCAATTTTAAAAAGTTCTAGCCTTCCCATTGGCTCTTTTGGCCAGGTGCCCACTCATTTCCTTTTACCTATGCATAGCAGTGAGACTTTTTAACTCTTTACAGGTAAAGCAATTAGAGAACAGCTACTAAGAGGGATTGTCTAGCTACTGGCTGTCTGGGTGTCCATAAAATAGAGCTATCCCCCATTCCATTTATCACAGGGTGCTAATGGTGAAACAGGGGTCTTGGGCTGTTGGGTGGGTAGGGTTGGTAGCACACTGCCTGGAGCGGGGTTCCTGGGGCAGCTATGTGTTTGTGTGTGAGGGGAATAGTGGCTTGTGCTGTGTGTTTACAGCAGCTAAGTGGGATGGTTGTCTGTGATCAGGTGGGGTTGGGAATAGTTGTGATGGGGGAACCTGTCACATAGGGGTTGGTGGGGGAGTGCTGCTGGGTGGGAGTTGGCTGGGTAGAGCAGCAGGTTTGGAGGGTTCCTAGGACAGCTGAGGCTAGTGCTCTCTCTTCACCTCCTGTCACTGCTGCTGTTGGTTCTACTGCCTCAGTGTTCCCCCTTTCTCTCTCTCTCTCTCTAATTCTAGCTATCAGAAAAACAATCACAAAAAATTAGCCTAAAAATGCACAGATCTGCAGGAACAAAAAGATTTTAGGGAGACTAAGTAACAGAGGCATCCTGTTACTATAGCAATATTATAAACAGTATAAAGTGTTGCAGCAGAAATGGATATTTAACAAAGCAGGGTTATGGAAAAAAATCTGCTTACTGAAGCAATTTATTAACTTCACTATTGCTGAATGTGCCAGGTAACCCTGGCAGCAAGCTGTGCTAATGCTGCTGGCCCTACCGTACTTGGCACTGTGGCAAGACACAGGACTAGACATTCGGACATTTGGGTTCGAGGACTGACTCTACCACACCCTTCTTATATGCCCTTGAGTAAATTATCTATATTTAAATTTTCAAAAGTTCTCTCTAATTTTGGGTAGTTCAGATTTTGGTGTCCAGTTTGACACAATTGGGTCTTGTCTGCGGTAGAGAAATTGGTCATGCTTACCACATTTGGCATACTGGTAACATGCCATGTGTCCTCACACATGAATGCGTCCAATGGTGACCAGGTGATCATACCAATGTTTAGATTAGATTTTGAATAAAACTAAGTACCACGTGAACCTCCAACATTCCAGCTTTCATTGGTGTAGGATTGGTGTGGCTAGAAAGCACTGGCTTCAATGCCCCAACAGTGTAAATAGTCATTTCAGGACCAACCCCCAGGGCATAGTCACTGCATAGGTGACCGGTCTGATCTGTCATCTGCACTCAAGTTTGGTGGAAGCCACTTACCTGCATAAATAGTGATGAACAAACTGTGGAGCTCATATGTGTGCTATTTTGCCTGCATTAGCATTGATTTCCATTCATAGCAAGCATATCTCAGAGAAAGCAGGAAGCATGCTACCAGCTGGGGAGAGGCAGACATGTGGACACTCAAGATTTTTCCATGCTGATCAATTCTCTCAGCCTCATGGTCTGGTGTTGCAATGCCAGGGAAAGCTCACCGAAAAGGTACAGAAGAGGTTCCATCCCCATTTTGAAGTGATGCAGCTACTATTGGTGATCTCAGATTTTAAGATCAACTTGACCTCCATCACTCTGTGGTCATGTTTTGGACCCCAAAGTGTTGCTGCACCTCAAGACACTAATCCTGAATCAAAATCAGTCAGTCCATGAAGGGGGATGACCCTTGCATCAATAAATCCTTTATCTGCTGGTCGCTGGCTCTGGCTTCTGCAGATACTATTGGAATACCTTCCACCATCACTTTTTTTAAAGCTCTAGACTATCTTTTCTTCCTGCATGACAGCTGAGCATTCATCCTGACCTCCATTTTGAAAATAGAACTGGGCATGGCGCTTGTTCCTAGGATCCTAGGAATTGTGGGAGAGTTTGACCTCTTCTCCCACAATCGCTCTGGCCTCCCTGAAAACCTTCAGAAATATCCCACAAATGCTTGTTGCAGGGAGCTGTGTTAGGACCTGTAGTCAGAGGGCAGAGCAAACACAAGATGCAGTCAAGTGCTAGTGTGGACATGGCTGAGGCAGAACAGCACCATTAGAACTCACATCCCGTCAGTGTTTCTGGTTCAACTGCAACAGTTCCTTTCTCTAGTGTAAAGAACTTTTGGGTGCCCAACTTAAAGTCTGAGTTTCAGAGAAGCAACAGCTCCTGTACAAGTCAATAAGAGCTTCTGAAAGTCAGGCCCTCACCGTTTACATTTTTGCACCCCAAAATCATGACACCTAAAATTAGGGGCCAGTTTTGACATTCAGCGGATAATGATGCTTGCTCACAAAGCCTTGCTCACAGGGTTTCTGAGTATTGAGAAGCACAGAACAAAGGTGCTATCTAGGTGGCAAATTCATTTTTTAAATTGGACTATTAATAGAATGCAGCAGTGCAGACTCTGGACCTGAGGATCAGCAGCAAATATATTAAATGAATGGAAAATGTTCTGTAGGCAATGTGTGACTGCAATAAACAACACCTGAATGTGAAAAAATAGAACATGGCCTCCTTAAAAGCTTCTTCAGCAACAAATGAGTGTCTCAGTTGTGACCACATTGGAGTCATGGGATTAGAATACGTGAAAAGATGTCAGCAATGAGAACTGATATTGCTATGGGTGTTAGAGGGAGGCTGGCACAGAGTGAAAAACCAATTCAACACAGTGGTGTGGTGGAGAGAAGTACAGTAGGAGACATAATGGAAGCAGATAGAAGAAACAATCAGACAGGGTTTACAGTGTAGGATAGAATTAATCCCTGGGCTAGTGCACAGCCTAACACAGGGGCTGAGAGGGGAGGATTTGTGCCTCCCCATGAGGTGCAGTCCCTAGAGCACATTGGTACAGTTTGAGGGCTGATCTAACTTGCCCTCCTCCAGCAGCTGTCCTAACCTTATGAGACTTGCAATGGCAAGGAAGCACTGGATGTAGAACCTCACTGGCTCTGCCTCCTGACTGCTCCAGACCACCCCCAAACCTGCCTCTGGCACACTCTGGACTGCCCTGTGCCTTGGATGGGTCTGTGGAGACAAAGCAGAGCCAGCAAGAGGCTATTCCAAAGGCTATTTATTGGGTCGGGGCATGCAGCTATTTGCATCCTCTTGGTGTTAGCTCTATGGGAATAAAAACTATTTAAATACTGAAAATAGACAGGGACAGACCATAAATAGCTGGCACATACAGTCTAGTGCACATAGAAGCAAGAAGGGCATTCTGTATTGCCATTTAGTACTGAGGATCTGGGTGCATTTTGCATAGGAATGTTTCTGTCTGGAACATAAACTAAGTACAGAGAATATGTACCCCACCACCTGCTCACAGCTATACAGCTTGACTAGACTAAGATGAGATAAGCCTAACCTGGAGGTTAAATGCTAGGGGTGTCTGATTACAGCAAGAGCCTGGATAATGGGAATAGGGCCAAGTTTGAACTTGGATATAGCAAGAGTAAACTAATAACATGAGAATCACCCAACTCAAGCACTGCCAGCCTGCTTCCTCAAGCCTCTCCCAGCTAATTCATATAGCATGGCAGGGCAGAGAGGGAGCAGCAGACAGCTAGCTGGGTTCTAGGTTCTGGGTTCTATTTAGGGCTTTGTGGATTATTAGCAGCACCTTGAATGGCACCCAAAAGACAATGTGGCAGCTAGTGCAGAGTGTGGTGCAGATATATGCCAGTATATGGTGTTCCCATCCTTTAGCCAGATGTGGTATACGCACTCACCCACCTTCCTTCCTGGAGTTTGCCACTGTTGTTAACATACATAACAATGAAATAGAAACCTTGGCTTAAGCTTTTTCATGATGTTAAATGAAGGTCTCTGCAGGTTTCTTCTACATGTTTTCTACCTCAGAAAGAGGCTCCAGTTCCTCTTATAGCCTTATATTAAGATAGAACTAATAGGGCCCTGCTGGTATGAGGCAGCAGAAACAGCTCCATGATACAGCATTATACCACAAGCCACTGGGATGACTAAGCAGAAAAGCCTCACATTCCTATATACAGTCATAGAATCACAGCATATCAGAGTTGGAAGGGACCTCAGGAGGTCATCTAGTCCAACCCCCTGCTCAAAGCAGGACAATTAAATCATCCAAACCAGGGCTTTGTCCAGGACTGCCCAGAGGATTCAGGGGGGCTGGGGCAAAGCAATTTTGGGGGCCCCTTCCATAAAAAAAAATTGCAATACTATATTCTCATGGGGGCCCCTGCGGGGCCTGGGCAAATTTCCCCACTTGCTCCCCCGCACGGGCGGCCCTGGGAAAAATAAACCTTCTGCATCTCGGCACAAACCCAGTTTTGAGAAAACTTCTTTACAAGGTATCACTGGTTCTCAGAATCAGCTAGTGCTAAAAGGCACTAAAGTTCACTAAAAGGGTTGGACAAATATTTTCCATCAAAACTTTTTCTGGATCGAAAACTAGGGGGTTTTAAAAAGAAGAAAAAAAATCATGGACAATGTCTGCTTTCCTTCAAAATTTGTTGTTTTTTTTTTTAATTGAAAAGCTGAAATTAGTCTGCCAAAACCTGAATATGGTTTGGGGTTTCAGAAGTGTGTGGCCAAATATTTGCTGCTTGCTGTTTTTGATTGTTTAAAGAAACAATAAAAAATTCTGCTTAAAAAAATCCAAAACTTTTGAACCACCTCAACTTGTGACCAAACGTCTGAGCCCATCCAGTCAGAGATTTTTCCAGGTTTCTGATACTCTAATACTCTGCTGGCTTCCTTGATTCATATCTGTCTCTATAACTTTGGGTTTAGGTTAGAACATAAGAACAGCCACACTGGGTCAAACCAAAGGTCCATCCAGCCCAGTATCCTGTCTACTGACAATGGCCAATGCCAAGTGCCCCAGGAGTGAACCTAACAGGTAATGATCAAGTTATCTCTCCCCTGCCATCCATCTCCACCCTCTAACAAACAGAGGCTAGTGACACCATTCATTACCCATCCTGGCTCATAGAAATTAATGGACTTAACCTCCATGCATTTATCTGTTTCCTAGAGACTGGCTCCACTGGGTCCCTCACAAACTGGAGATGGTTACTGTGGGTTTGTCTTTAGTATAGCTTATGTACATACTCCACAAACTGAGCATTTGAGCTTGTTCCAGAATCTGGGATGAGCCTATGTTGTGAAAACTGACATGCTCAAAATAGCACATGCATGTGAATGGACAGAGGGTGCTAAAATTAAATTAACCCAGGGGTTCTCAAACTGGGGGGTTGGGACCCCTCAGGGGTCACAAGGTTATTACTGGGGGCCATGAGCTGTCAGCCTCCCTTCAAACCTCGCTTTGCCTCCAGCATTTATAATAATATATAAAAAAAGTGTTTTCAATTTATAAGGGGTCACCAGGACACAAGTTTGAGAACCACTGAATTAACCCCTCTGAAACCTCAGGGAATGCAAGGGACGAGTCTCCCTTGGTAGGGTTGGGAAGCAGGTAGGTGGTGCAGGCTATTGCTCTTCTCATGTGATCCCTCCCCCAGTGGCTAATTTTAAATGAAGCTACCCTTCCCTGACATGAATCTCCCTATGGCACTGAAATTAAATATAGACTATAATTTGGCATTTGAGAAGTGAAAGGGATGGTAGCCCTAATGGAAAAGCTAACAGCTTGGCTCTTCTGCAAGCCTCAAACTGCTGAATGAGCTTTAGGGTAGGGAAGACTGTGCCTCCCAAACAGCCTGGCCCTGCCCCCTATCCAACCCTCACCCACTTCCTGCCCCCCGACTGCCTGCCCCCCTCAGAATCCCCGACCCATTGTGCTACTTGTCCCCTCACCGTCCCCCAGAGACCCCCACCAACCACCACCCTGGGACCCCACCCCTGCTCCCTGTCCCCTGACTGCCCTGACCCCTATCCACTCCTGATCCCCGACAGACCCCGGAACGGCCACAATCCAACCCCTCCGTTTCCTGTCCCCTGACTGCCCCCCCCCAATCTCTGCCCTGACTGTCCCTGGGACTTCCTGCCCCTTAGCCAACACCCCCACCCCCCGGCCCCGGCCTCTTATCCCCGTCTCTCCCCTCACCTGGAGCCTCAGCGCGTTGTATCCAGGAGTGTTCCTGAACAGCGGTGCAGCGTGGATCCGGCGGGGCCTGAGCCCCGCCCCGCTCAGGTAAGGGGGGGGTGGGGCTGTGAGCTCCAAGCTGAGCTCTGCTCCCTCCGCTCAGCCTGGAGCTCGCAGCCCTGCCCCCTTACCATGTGGCTCTGAGCAGGGCGGGGCTCAGGCCCCACTGGAGCCACGCTGCAGCGCTGTTCAGGAACACTCCTGGATGCACTGAGGCTCCAGGAGAGGGGCGGGGCCGGGGCGGGAGCCTCACCTGTTCTCTTGGGGGGGCCCCTGAGGAGCCTGAGGCCTGGGGCAAATTGCCCCACTTGACCCCCCCTCTGGGCGGCCCTGGCTTTGTCAAGCATGACCTTAAAAATCTCTAAGGAAGGAGATTCCACCGCCTCCCTAGGTAACACATTCCAGTACTTCACCACCCTCCTAGTGAAAAAGTTTTTTCTAATATCCAACCTCCCCCACTGCAACTTGAGACCATTACCTCTTGTTCTGTCACCTGGTAACACTGACAACAGTCTAGATCCATCCTCTTTGGAACCCCCTTTCAGGTAGTTGAAAGCAGCTATCAAATACACCCTCATTCTTCTCTTCTGCAGACTAAACAATCCCAATTCCCTCAGCCTCTCCTCGTAAGTCATGTGCTCCAGCCCTCTAATCATTTTTGTTGCCCTCCGCTGGACTCTTTCCAATTTTTCCACATCCTTCTTGTAGTGTGTGACCCCAAACTGGATGCAGTACCCCACATGAGGCCTCACCAATGTCAAATTGGGAATGATCACATCCCTCGATCTGCTGGCAATGCCCCTACTTATACAGCCCAAAATGTTAGCCTTCTTGGCAACAAGGGCACACTGTTGACTCATATCCAGCTTCTCATCCACTGTAACTCCTAGGTCCTTTTCTGCAGAACTGCTGCCCAGCCATTCAGTCCCCAGTCTGTTGCAGTGCACAGGATTCTTCCGTCCTCAGTGCAGGACTCTGCACTTGTCCTTGTTGAACCTGATCAGAATTCTTTTGGCCCAGTCCTCTAATTTGTCTAGGTCCCTCTGTATCCTATTCCTACCCTCCAGCGTATCTACCACTCCTCCCAGTTTAGTGTCATCTGCAAACTTGTTGAGAGTGCAGTCCACGCCATTCTCCAGATCATTAATGAAGATATTGAACAAAACCGGCCCCCAGGACCGACCCTTGGGTCACTCCACTTGAAACCGACTGCCAACTAGACATGGAGCCATTGATCACTGCCCGTTGAGCCCGATGATTTAGCCAGCTTTCTATCCACCTTATAGTCCATTCATCCAGCCCATACTTCTTTAACTTGCTGGCAAGAATACTGTGGGAGACTGTATCGAAAGCTTTGCTAAAGTCAAGGAATAACATGTCCACTGTCAGGCATATATTGCCCTTGGTGAATCCATACTGACTGTTCCTGATCACTTTCCTCTCCTCTAAGTGTTTCAGAATTGATTCCTTAAGGACCTGCTCCATTATTTTTCCAGGGACTGAGGTGAGGCTGACTGGCCTGTAGTTCCCTGGATCCTCCTTCTTCCCTTTTTAAAATATGGGCCTTTTTCCAGTCATTCGGGACCTCCCCTGATTGTAATCACATCCTATATTTTCTTTAGCACCCTCAGATGCAGTGCATCCGGCCCCAGGGACTTGTGCTCTTCCAGCTTTTCTAAATAGTCCCGAACCACTTCTTTCTCCACAAAGAGATGGTCACTTCCTCCCCATGTTGTGCTGCCAAGTGCAGCAGTATGGGAGGTGACCTTGTTCGTGAAGACAGAGGCAAAAAAAGCATTGAGTACATTAGCTTTTTCCATATTCTCTGTCACTAGGTTGCCTCCCTCATTCAATAAGTGGCCCACACTTTCTTTGACTTTCTTCTTGTTGCTAACATACCTGAAGAAACCCTTCTTGTTACTCTTAACATCTCTTGCTATCTGCAACTCCAAGTGTGATTTGGCCTTCCTGATTTCACTCCGGCATGCCTGATCAATATTTTTATACTCCTCCCTGTTCATTTTCATTGTTCAATCTTCCACTTCTTGTAAGCTTCTTTTTAGTGTTTAAGATCAGCAAGGATTTCACTGTTAAGCCAAGCTGGTCGCCTGCCATTTTTACTATTCTTTCTACACCTCAGGATGTTTTTTTCCTGCAACCTCAATAAGGTTTCTTTAAAATACAGCCACCTCTCCTGAACTCCTTTTCCCCTCATGTTATTCTCACCGGAGATCCTGCCCATCAGTTCCCTGAGGGAGTCAAAGTCTGCTTTTCTGAAGTCCAGGGTCCGTATTCTGGTGCTTTCTTTCTTGTGTCAAAATCCTGAACTTGACCATCTCATGGTCACTGCCTCCCAGGTTCCCATCCACTTTTGCTTCCCCTACTAATTTTTCTGTGTTTGTGAGCATCAGGTCAAGAAGAGCTCTGCCCCTAATTGGTTCCTCTAGCACTTGCGCCAGGAAATTGTCCCCTACACTTTCCAAAAACTTCCTGGATTGCCTGTGCACTGCTGTATTGCTCTCCCAGCAGATATCAGGGTGATTGAAGTCCCCCATGAGAACCAGGGCCTGTTATCTAGTAACTTATGTTACTTGCCAGAAGAAAGCTTCATCTACCTCATCCCCCTGGTCTGGTGGTCTATAGCAGACTCCCACCACAACATTACCCTTGTTGCTAACACTTCTAAACTTAATCCAGATACTCTCAGGTTTTTCTGCAGTTCCATACTGGAGCTCTAAACTGTCATACTGCTCTCTTACATACAATGCAACTCCCCCACCTTTTCTGCCCTGCCTATCCTTCCTGAACAGTTAATGTCCATCCATGACAGTAGTCTAGTCATGTGAGTTATCTCACCAAGTCTTTGTTATTCCAATAGGCACTTAAGATAACTCGCTGATTGTCCTGCTTTCTCAGTATGAGGCAGTACTCCTCCCCTTTTGCGCTCTCCTGGGCCTTTTCCTTCCAGTGGGAGGATGGACGAGAACACCACTTGCGTCTCAAACTCCTTTATCCTTCTTCCCAGAGCCATGTAGTCTGCAGTGATCCGCTCAAGGTCATTCTTGGCAGTATCATTGGTGCCCACGTGGAGAAGTAGGAAGGGGTAGAGATCTGAGGGCTTGATGAGTCTCGGCAGTCTCTCTGTCACTTCATGAATCTTAGCTCCTGGCAAGCAGCACACTTCTTGGTTTTCCCAGTCGGGATGGCAGAGAGATGACTCAGTCCCCCTAAGAAGGGAGTCCCCCCTTTTATACCTCGCATTTATAATCACTTAAAAGCTATCTTTCTGTAGTTAATAAACTTGTTTTATACTTTACCTAAAATAGTGTATTTTGCTTGAAGCGCTTGGGAAATCTCTGCTCAGTGTACAAAAGCCGGTGGATGTGTATCTGTCCTCTCCACATTGAGGGAGGGGTGGATCGGGTCAGGCTTCTGACTAGGGCAAGACAGTGCAGCTCTGGGGTCCTAGGCTGGGGAGCTGAAGGAAACTGGCTGGTGCCTTTATCTGTGTGATTCATGAGAGCCTTTGGGTGCCTTCATGCAATCTGGCTGGGTATGGGGCTTCACATGCTGTTGTGTTGAGTGATAACAGCTCCCAGAGGGGTTTGCTGCTTGTCACTAGCAAAGCATTGTGAGAGTCAGCCCATACCGAAGAGTTGAGGAGAAACAGTGGTATCCCAGTTCCAGGTTGTATCCCGGGGATCCTATCACATGCCCCTCTGCCATGTACATCGGCCAAACTGGACAGTCTCTACGGAAAAGGATAAATGGACACAAATCAGATATTAGGAATGGCAATATACAAAAACCTGTAGGAGAACACTTCAACCTCCCTGGCCACACAATAGCAGATCTTAAGGTGGCCATCCTGCAGCAAAAAAACTTCAGGACCAGACTTCAAAGAGAAACTGCTGAGCTTCAGTTCATCTGCAAATTTGACACCATCAGCTCAGGATTAAACAATGGCTTGCCAACTACAGAACCAGTTTCTCCTCCCTTGGTTTTCACACTTCAACTGCTAGAACAGGGCCTCATCCTCCCTGATTGAACTAACCTCGTTATCTCTAGCTTGCTTCTTACTTGCATATATATACCTGCCCGTGGAAATTTCCACTACTTGCATCCGACGAAGTGGGTATTCACCCACAAAAGCTCATGCTGCAAAACGTCTGTTAGTCTATAAGGTGCCACAGGATTCTTTGCTGCTTTTACAGATCCAGACTAACACGGCTACCCCTCTGATACTTATCACAAGAGTGTAAGTAGCTGTGTGTGTGTGTACACACCTTTAAACATTTGAGCTTGAATCTCTTCTTGTGTACAGTACATTCTTTTTTAAGGATAAATCACTTCTGAATATTATTGCTACCTCTTGAAAACAAAGCTGTCTAAATTACAAAGTAGGATTGTCTCCTAGGTCCACAACAGAATTATCAAGAGGGAGCCCACAGAAAGGAAGTGTAGTAAGATGATTTGGTATTGAGTTATGACACCTGACTTGCATTCAGATCATCAGTTCAGATCCAGACCACCTCTATAATGAATATATCTTTCTCTGTACATACACACCCTCTCTCGGAAAATGTTAAAGAAAATGGTTTTGTTAAAATACATCTGCTAAAGAGCCAATGATATATCATAGAGAATTCTGGAAAACATTCTTTTGTGTCAAACCGACCTGATAGCTTTCTTTGACAGGGTAAAAAACCTCGAGGATGGGGGGAAATGGTAGATGTGGGATATCTTGACTTTAGTAAGGCTTTTGATAGTGTCTCACATGACCAGCTCATAAACAAACTTGGGAAATGCAACCTGGATGGAACTACTTTAAGGTGCGTTCATAACTGGCTGGAAAACCATTCCCACAGAAGAGTTATAAGTGATTCACAGTCAAGCTGGAAGGACATATCAAGTGGGGTGCCAAAGAGATCAGTCCTGGTTCTGGTTCTGTTCAATATCTTCATAATGATTTAGATAATGGCATAGAAAATACACTTATAAAGTTTGCAGACAATACCAAGCTGGGAGGGGTTGTAAGTGCTTTGGAGGATAAGCTTAACATTTAAAATGATCTGGACAAACTGGAGAAATGGTCTGAAGTAAATAGGATGAAATTCTATAAAGACAAATACAAAGTACTCCATTTAGGAAGGCACAAACAGTTGTGCACATACAAAATGGGAAATTACTGCCTAGGAAGGAGTATTGCAGAAAGGGATCAGGGTCCCCTCATAATTAATCACAAACTAAATCTGAGTGAACAGTGTAACGCTGTTGTAAAAAAAGCAAACATTATTCTGGGATGTATTAGCAGGAGTGTTTTGGTAAGTAAGACATGGGAAGTAATTCTTCTGCTCTACGCCATGCTGATTAGGCCCCCAACTGGCATATTGTGTCCAGTTCTGGGTATAAGAAAATATGTGGATAAATTGGGGACAGTCCAGAAAAGAGCAACAAAAATGATTAAAGGTTAAGAAAACTTGACTTTTGAGGGAAGATTTAAAAAATTGGGTTTGTTTAGTCTGGAGAAGAGAAGACTGAGAGGAGACGTGATAACAGCTTTCAAGTACATAAAAGGTTGTTACAAAGAGAAGAGAGAAAAATTGTTCTCTTTAACCTCCGAGGATAGGACAAAAAGTCATGGCTTAAATAGCAGCAAGGGAGGTTTAGGCTGAACATCTGGAAAAACTTCTTAACTGTCAGAGTGTTTAAGCACTGGAATAAATTGCCTAGGGAGGGTGTGGAATCTCCATCATTGGAGATTTTTAAGAGCAGGTTAGACAAATGGCTGTCGGGGAGGTGGGTGTCCTAGATTAATACTTAGTCCTGCCTTGAGTGCAGGGGACTGGACTAGATGACCTCTTGAGATCCCTTCCAGTCCTATGATTCTATGCTGCTATGATTTTTGCTTGTAGACCATATTATGGGCAATATTGCTTCCTGATTTTTTTATTAATGAAAGTATGCCTGACTCAGAAAGACCTACTTTTAAAGAATGCAGCTGATCCTGCTAAATATGTATTCATCTGAAATGTTTATTCATAAATTCTAAGTTAATTGTACAGAAAGTATATCCTCGCTTTCTTTTTAAAGTTAAATTGGTGCCAGTGAAAGGTGCTAGATTACCAACTGTGCTATAGAGCCAGATATTCTACATTTATCCAGAAAAAAATGTCACATAAGAAGTGTGTACTGTGCTGCTCATGTTGCCCCAATGGTGTGTTTGAACCTTGTGTGACTCTGAGTAATTTATCCTTCAAGTCTCTTCTTGGTTTTTGGTGACACTTCACGCCAATGGTTCCAATTACCCTTAACAGTACTTGTGTTTTTTTTATGTGGGCACTTGTCCACTGGAGCTGAAGCTACTAGTCCATTTCACATTGTCTACCAGAGTATGACAATGGTATTCACTCATTACCAACTTGGACCATATCTGAACCTGTTGTTTCTCAAAGTAAGAGGTTCTATATCTTTTAACCAATCCCCTAAACATTCCACTCCTGAGGAAGTTATGTTGTCAAAAATACAAAGACAGTTTTATGATAATTTTAAAGGAAATAGATTTGCTGCCCCTTCAGCCCCCATTTGCCACTCAGCTGGTGAAAAGGGAATGGAGATTGACCACATCTAACTAACTGGGAATTCCCATGACATGGGGGAGTCTCCAGCAGGCATTGATCTGGCATAGCTGGCTCATATGCCCCAACCAGGGGACATGTCAGGGAAGGGAGGAAATGTGACCAGAAGGCACTGCAACTCTGGTCATCTTCAGCTGGCAGATGGTCTCTTGGGGCCCATAGCCAGCTGGCACGGGTTACAGCAGCCACTGGGCCCTTCTAACTTGAGCCAGAGATTGGCAGAGAATCAGGTCCGTCATACCCCCCGCCCCTTCTTCTCTGAGCTGAAACTAAGCAAAGCAGAGAATCTAGTCCCTTGTTTTTTAAAAAAGGAAGAGCAGAGAAATATATATAAGCAGAACTGCTTTTAAGTAAAGCTCTTTTTAAAGGTTTTCCATGAGGAAAAAAATGTTCTTATTCCACAAATGAAAGGATTAAACCAACTAAAGTGAAGACATTTTGGTGCAACTAAGTCATCCATTTCATAACTTTCCCATGTATGTTTCCTTAGTGTTTCACAGCAACTATATAGAGAGTTATCTTCAGAAAGAAGCCTTTCATAGAGTGAATTCCACAGTAGGTCCCAATGACCCTGCCTGTGGAGGATGTGATGGATAAATTGAGCTACAGATAAGTGATAACATATATTATATCAGCATATCTGTCTTGAGCTGTGCACTTCTTCTCATGGCATTTTGTTTTTTATATTAATTTTCATAAAATAGATTTCAGAAATAGAAGTGTAAAGTAATTTAAAGATAACCCATACAAGCAGATTATTCAGTGCTGAGAAAGTCTGCTCCAGGTACCAATAGGCTGTTGATATCATTCCCCACTGCTCGACTGAAATGTGTTCTATTATTTAGTCTTAGTTATTTCTCTTAAAATAAAAATTTAAAAATGTAGGTTTTGTAATAACTACTATCAGGGTCAATGTTCCATACAGACAGGAAGACACAGAACATGCCATCTCTGATCCATGTTCCAATTTCAGAAATCACTTAAAATTTAAATGCAAAGATTTGAAATATGCCAAAAGGGAAGGAGAGCTATGGGCTATACTGTGTGATGTTCCAATGTATTTTTCAGAGTTTCTTGTTTCTAAAGTCTATCTTTATGTTGCATAGATGGACCCTGATCCCGCGAACATGTATGAAAGTTGTTAACATGAAACATGTAAACAGTCCTACTGAAGTCAATGGGACTACCCAGGTGCTTAAAGTATATGTATCAGAGTTTGCAGGCCTGGGACTCTAGAATGTATATTTGCCTGTTTAGAGTATTTTTTGGAGGAAGGAACCTTGCATTTATTCTTGTCTTAAAGTCAATACTGTTGGCACAATACAAAGAGGGCCAGATTCTGCTACCTTATTCAGGCTCAATAAGGTGGTCCTGTTGATTTCCTGGGTGGTCCTGTTGATTTCAATAAGGCCGTTCATGGACTAACATATAGTCCAACATACGTGTATTAGAATCTGGCTCAAAATAATTATTAACAACTACTTCCAAACCAGGGCTGTATGAAATAGTCACAACAAAACGCAATGTGTTGTAAAAATTGTCTAGTTTAGCTAAAAATGTGCAACATTCTGCAGGATTTTTTGCTTCAGAAGTAGGATTTATTAATAAAAATAGGCCAATATGTGCCAAAAATCATCATATTTTTAAAAACCACAATCTTACATTTTCAAAATCTCAAAACTCAATACACCTCTATCCCAATATAATGTGGTCCTTGGGAGCCAAAAAATCTCACCACCTTATAGGTGAGACCGTGCTATATCGGGTTTGGACCGGTATGGCGTACCGGCAAGAGCCAGTATGCCGTGCCAGACTGGACCAGCTTCCCTGGCGGTGATTTAAAGGGCTCTGGCTGCTGCGGGGAGCTCCTGGCCCTTTAAATCACCACCCGAGCCCGGCTGCCAGAGCCCTGGTGGGGATTTAAAGGGCCCAGTGCTCCAGCTGCTGTGGGGAGCCCTGGGCCCTTTAAATCACCGTGGGAGCTCTGGCAGCGGGGCTCAGGTGGTGATTTAAATGGCCCGGGGCTCCACATGAATTTGGATATAACATGGTAAAGCAGCGGGGCTCGGGTGGTGCTTTAAAGGGCCCATGGCTCCCCGCTGCTTTATCGCGTTATATCCAAATTTGTGTTATATCGGTTCACGTTCTACTGGGGTAGAGGTGTATTTGCATTGAAATATGGGGAAATCAAAACTTGTGAAGCCAGCCATTTCATGACAGGAAGACTTCTGGCCCCAAAAATGGCTTAGAAAGAATTGCAAATATAGTGTTAAGCTAGGCTTCTTTAAGACAATCAGATTATAACATTTTAAAAGGCTGATTGGTCTAACCTCAGAAATTCATACATATTTGGAAAAAATGCTATAAGGGCTATGGTTGTATTGTGGGTCTAATGTGTGAGAAACGTGATGGAACTGTTCTTTATAGCTAACTTTGGATTATTAATATTACTGCTTAGCATTTATATAGAACCTTCTGTCAGAGGATATCAATATAATTTACAAACATTAATTTACTCCCACTACATACCTGTTGACATAGGAATTTTCTCCATTGCACAGCTGAGAAAACTGAGACAGAAATGTGAAAGAGACTTGCCCAAGATCACACAATCTATGACAGAAAAGAAAATCCAGCTTTCTTGTTTTCTTGTCTTGTGCTTTAAACACAAGACCATTCTTTTATTATGAGAATTCTGATTATATAGTCAATGAAGTTCCTAGTGGACTGTATGTGCACGTGAAGCATTGACCAGTCAAGCTGACTATTCTGCAAAACTTGATTAATTTTCCTTTCTAGAGAATTTAGATACATTATATAAAATATGATATATATAAATGGAAGGAAAAAAAGTAAACTTCTATCCTACTCACAGAGGTGTTGGGATCCCCTGATACCGTCTTCCACTCAATTCCCAAAAAGTCAGTTTGACTGTGGAATTCATGACTTGGGTACTATTATTTGGCATGCAGCAACATTATGGCCTGTCAAGGTTCCGTCCCCACTCTGGACTTTAGAGTACAGATATGAGGACCTGCATGTGAACCCCTAAACTGAATTACCATCTTAGATTTGGTTTTGCTGCCACCACTCCCAAATACTAACTCCCTTTCCTGGATAGTCTTGAGAGACTTCTTCACCAAGTTTCTGGTGAACACCGATCCAACCCCTTGGTTCTTAAAAAGAAGGCTTTTAATTAAAGAAAGAATGGTAAAAATCATCTCTGTAAAATCAGGATGGAAAATAACTTTATAGGGTAATCAGATTCATAGAGCCCAGAGGAACCCCCCCTAGCCTTACGTTCAAAGTTACAGCAAACAGAGGTAAATCCTCTTAGCAAACAGGAACATTTACAAGTTGAAAAAACAAAGATAAAACTAACATGCCTTGCCTGGCTGTTACTTACAAGTTTGAAATATGAGAGACTGGTTCAGAAAGATTTGGAGTGCATGGATTGATGTCTGGTCCCTCTTAGTCCCAAGAGCGAACAACCCCCAAAACAAAGAGCACACAAACAAAAGCCTTCCCCCCACCAAGATTTGAAAGTATCTTGTCCCCTTATTGGTCCTTTGGGTCAGATGTCAGCCAGGTTACCTGAGCTTCTTAACCCTTTACAGTTAAAAAGATTTTGGTGTCTCTGGCCAGGAGGGATTTTATAGTATTGTACACAGGAGGGCTGTTCCCTTCCCTTTATAGTTATGACATGGCCAGACTGGCCAGCCTGAGACGCATGAGGTGGATACAGGTCTGACATGTCCTCCATCATGATAGCCTTGTTCCTCACAGTTGGCCACAGGGCATGGGTCCCAATCCGAGTCAAGGAAATGAAGTTCAGAAAAAATCCATCCAGGATCCCCTGACACGGTGCTGTCCCAACCAAAATGTTGTGGTTTCTCAAAGCACATACTGCATCTCCAAGCTGTACCGCCTCTTTCATTCACTCCTTAATGACTAGTTGGGCCCAACCTCCCTTGCTGGACCAGTTCATTAGTGCTGAGCACGACCCATCTGTGCTTTATTTCTTTACAACAAGATGTGTTTATGTAATCTCCTCCTTGTATTGCCATTTTCACACTGGGATAATGCTATTTATACATCCCATTCTCCATCGTATCCAGACTGTTAACATATGCCAATTTTTTTTAGGAAGAGCAATCATTATTGACACAGTCAAATTATTAATTTCATGTGGTGCCCAAGGTCCAGGACCTTCTAGCTTTGCAAATTGCAAATTTTCTTCCCCAATGTGGTCCAGATCAGCGTGCTGTTTAATAATCCTGACCATTCCCTCCTCCGGTCCTATCCCCTGGAATCTCTTGCCTCTGAGGCTGGATTCCATTCTGAGAATCTTGGCTTCTGGCACTAAGACTGATGTCTTATTTGACCCCCACCAGTGCTCGACTCTTTTAACAAATCCTCCAAATCATGGGGATCAGAGTAGAATGTACTCTGCATTCTGGGGGCAGCACAACTAACGATATTTCAATATGCACTGTCTCCTCTCATTAATTTATTAAGTGCATTTTGCTCTTGCAGATTCCACCTATGAAGGAGACAATCTGCTAGTTCGCTCAGACCCTCAAATTATACAGCACCCTTGCTTAAAGCTGAGTCTTCAAGGGTGTGCCCTAAAACCCACCACATACTCCCCCAGAATCTCTGCAATATCTTGTCTCAATCTTTCATAACTGATGAGTTTATTTCCTTCAAAGTCATTCTGTGACATTATCTAATTAAATATGATCATGTAGTTCATTGTTGCTACCACTAAAATAATGAGGAGTCCGGTGGCACCTTAAAGACTAACAGATTTATTTGGGCATAAGCTTTTGTGGGTAAAAAACCCACTTCTTCAGATGCATTGAGTGAAAATTACAGATACAGGCATAAATATATATTGGCACATGAAGAGAAGGGAGTTACCTTACAAGTGGCGAACCAATGTTGAAGACCAATTTAGTCAGGGTGGATGTAGTCCACTTCCAATAATTGATGAGGAGGGATACTCCCAATACCAAGAAAGGGAAGATTGCTTTTGTAGTGAGCCAGCCACTCCCAGTGCCTATTCAAATCCAAATTGATGGTGTTATGTTTGCAAATGAATTGTAGCTCAGCAGTTTCTCTTTGAAGTCTATTTTTGAATTTTTTTTGTTGAAGTATGGCTACTTTTAATCTGTTATTGAGATTGAAGTGTTCTACTGGATTTTGTATGTTATCATTCCTGATGTCAGATTTGTGTCCATTTATCCTTTTACGTAGAGACTTTCCGGTTTGGCCAATGTACATGGCAGAGGGGCATTGCTGGCACATAACGGCATATATCACATTAGAAGATGTGCAAGTGAATGAGCCTTTGATGGTATGGCTGGTGTGGTTGGGTCCTATGATGGTGTCGCGAGAGTAGATATGGGGACAGAGAAGGCAACGAGGTTTGTTACAGAGATTGGTTCCTGGGTTAGTGTTTCTGTGGTGTGGTGTGTAGTTGCTGGTGAGTATTTGCTTCAGGTTGGGGGTTTGTATGTAAGCAAGGATTGGCCTGCCTCCCAAGGCTTATGAGATTGGGGGATTGTTTTCCAGGATAGGTTGTAAATCGCTGATGATGCGCTGAACAGGTTTTAGCTGGAGGCTGTATGTGATGGCCAGTGGTGTTCTGTTATTTTCCTTGTTGGGCTGTCCTGTAGTAGGTGATTTCTGGGTATCAGTCTCACTCTGCCAGTCTTCCCAGTCTGTTTCCTCACTTCCCCAGGTGGGTATTGTAGTTCTAAGAATGTTTTATAGAGATCTTGTAAGTGTTTGTCTCTGTCTGAGGGATTGGAGCAAATGCAGTTGTATCTTAAGGCTTGGCTGTAGATGTGTCCTGGATGGAAGCTGGAGGTATGTAGATAAGTATAGCGGTCAGTAGGTTTCTGATATAGGGTGATGTTTATGTGGCTGTCACTTATTTTCACTGTAGTGTCCAGGTGTGGACTGGTCTACCACTATAATTGCAATAAATCTTGCACAAAGTATGTCAAGTAAGGTGTCTATGAAAAGGTTATGATTTGCTAAATATGGTTATGCTGGGAAACTTTTGCGAAAGGGGGAGCCTATACAGGAAGGATGGGCTCCACCTAAACCAAAATGGAACCAGATTGCTGGCACTTAACATTAAAAAGTTCGTAGAGCAGTTTTTAAACTAAGGTCTGGGAGAAAGCCGACAGGTGTGGAGGAGCACATGGTTTGAACATCCCTTAGGGGAGGATCTATTACTAGAGAATCTCTATGTCCTAGTGAGGACAAGAGGATGGAAAATGATAAAATACAGGCACGGTCTGATCAGAAACTGTCAAATAAAAAAGAGTCCCATTCAATTACATCGTGTAATGGCAGACAGCTAAAAGGAGACAAGTTTTTAAAGTGTTTATATACCAATACTGGAAGTCTAAATAATAAAATGGGTGAACTAGAGTGCCTCGTTTTAAATGAGGATATTGATATAATAGGCATCACGAAACTTGGTGTAATGAAGATAATCAATAGGATACAGTAATACCAGGGTACAAAATATATTGGAAGGGCAGAACAGATCATGCTGGTGGGAGAGTGGCATTATATGTGAAAGAAAGCATAGAATCAAATGAAGTAAAAATTGTAAATGAATCAAATTGTACCATAAAATCTCTATGGATAGAAATTCCATGCTCTAATAATAAGAATATAGCGGTAGGGATATATTACTGACCTTCTGACCAGGATGGTGATAGTGACTGTGAAATGCTCAGGGAGATTAGAGAGGCTATTAAAATAAAAAGCTCAATAATAATAATGGGGGATTTCAATTATCCCCATATTGACTGGGTACATGTTACCTCAGGAGAGGATGCAGAGATAAAGTTTCTTGACACCTTAAATGACTGCTTCTTGGAGCAGCTAGTCCTGGAACCCACCAGGGGAGAGGCAATTCTTGATTTATTTCTAAGTGGAGCACAGGATCTGGTCCAAGAGGTGAATATAGCTGGACCGCTTGGTAATAGTGACCATAATATAATTAAATTTAATATTCCTGTGGCAGGAAAAACACCACAGCGGCCCAACACTAGCATTTAATTTCAGAAAGGGGAACTACACAAAAATGAGGAGATTAGTTAAACAGAAATTAAAGGGTACGGTGCCAAAACTGAAATCTCTGCAAACTGAGTGGAAATTTTTTAAAGACACCATAATAGAGGCTTAACTTAAATGTATACTCCAAATTAAAAAACATAGTAAGAGAACCAAAAAAGAGCCACCGTGGCTAAACAACAAGGTAAAAGAAGCAGTGAGAGGCAAAAAGGCATCCTTTAAAAAGTGGAAGTTGAATTCTAGAGAGGAAAATAGAGAGGAGCATAAACACTGGCATACGAAGTGTAAAAATACAATTAAGAAGGCCAAAAAAGAATTTGAGGAACAGTTAGCCAAAGAGTCAAAAAGTAATAGCAAAAATTTCTTTTAAGGACATCAGCAGCAGGAAGCCTAAACAACCAGTGGGGCCACTAGATGATCGAGGTGCTGAAGGAGCACTCAAGGACGCTAAGGCCATTGAGGAGAAACTAAATGTTTTTTTGCATCGGTCATCATGGCTGAGGATGTGAGGGAGATTCCCAAACTTGAGCCATTCTTTTTAGGTGACAGATTCGAGGAACTGGCCCAGATTGAGGTATCATTAGAAGAGGTTTTGGAACAACTTGATAAATTAAATAACAATAAGTCACCAGGATGGACCATATTGTATTCACCCAAGAGTTCTGAAGGAACTAAAAAGTGAAATTGCAGAACTACTAACTGTAGTCTGTAACCTATCATTTAAATCAGCTTCTGTACCAGATGACTGGAGGATAGCTAATATGATAGAATTTGTCCTTTTAAAAAAGGGCTCCAGAGGTGATCCCGGCAATTACAGGCTTGTAAACCTGACTTCAGTACCAGGCAAACTGGTTGAAACTATAATGAACAATATTGTCAGACATATAGATGAACATAATTTGTTGCGGAAGAGTCAACATGGTTTTAGTAAAGGGAAATCATGCCTCACCAATCTACTAGAATTCTTTGAGAGGGTCAACAAGCATATGGACCAAGGGGATCCAGTGGATAGAGTGTACTTAGATTTTCAGAAAGCCTTTGACAAATTCCGTCACCAAAGGCTCTTACGCAAAGTAAGCTGCCATAGGATAAGAAGGAAGGTGCTCTCATGGATTGGTAAATGGTTAAAAGATAGGAAACAAAAGGTAGGTATAAATGGTCAGTTTTCAGAATGGAGAGAGGTAAATAGTGGTGTCCCTCAGGGCTCTGTTCTGGGACCAGTCCTATTCAACATATTCATAAATGATCTGGAAGAAGAGGTAAACAGTGAAGTGATAAAATTTGCAGATGATACAAAATTACTATCTGTATCTGAGTATCTGAGTGTCTGTAGGGGGGACAGTTTGTCAGTTTATCAGTTTGACCATGTGCTTGATTGTTTGAAAAGTGTGAATTGGGGGTGCTTTGTTCCAGGTGGGCCTTGAGTAGGCCTGATTGTTATAAAAAGGCAGCCAGTTGCGAACCTGCAGAGCAGCAAACAGCAAAGAGACTAACAGAGGGAGTTTGACTGGGAGCTCACCTGGGGAGAGCCCACTGAGGCTTTCATATTGCAGGCTTCTCTGAGTAGTTACTGCAACAGCTGAGGAAGCTCTTAGAAGAAAGGTAATATGGATGGTGAGCGATAAACCGTTGTGACCTGCACAGGATGTGCCATATTTGTGTTTCTTCCACAGGACAGAAGTGACTTTGTCTGTACAAAATGCAAGCTGGTCTCCATACTGGAAGAGAAGGTTCAAGGTCTGGAGAAACAAGTATCAACCCTGCATTGCATAAGAGAAAATGAATATTTCCTGCACAGATGTCAGGATATGTTTCTACGGGCACAACATTCTGAAGAATCAGAGCAGGCCGTGCAGTGGGGACAGAAGGATGGTGAGGAAAATTGGCAGCAAGTGACTTCCAGAAGAAGAAAGGGGAGCATTCATGTACCAGCAATGCAGATACAGTTAATCAACCGTTTTCATGTTCTCTCCACAGGTACTAATGCAGAGAGTGGACTAGATGATACATCTGAAGGAAGAGAGCAGAAGGAGACTCCACCGATTGGAAGGCAGGGATGGGGGTTCCACAACCACCACTCCCAAGAGAAGGAGGTGGGTGGTGGTGGTCGGGGACTCTCTCCTAAGGGGGACTGAGTCATCTCTCTACCGTCCCAACTGGGAAAACCGAGGAGTGTGCTGCTTGCAAGGAGCTAGGATTCATGATGTGACGGAGAGACTGATGAGACTCATCAAGCCCTTGGATCACTACCCCTTCCTACTTTTCCACGTGGGCACCAGTGATATAGCAAGAATGACCTTTAGCGGATCACTGCAGACTACGTGGCTCTGGGAAGAAGGATAAAGGAGTTTGAGGCGCAAGTGGTGTTCTCGTCCATCCTCCCACTGGAAGAAAAAGGCCCAGGTAGAGACCGTCGAATCGTGGAAGTCAACGAATGGCTACGCAGGTGGTGTCAGAGAGAAGGCTTTGGAGTCTTTGACCATGGGATGGTGTTCCAAGAAGAAAGAGTGCTAGGTAGAGATAAGCTCCACCTAATGAAGAGAGGGAAGAGCATCTTCGCAAGCAGGCTGGCTAACCTAGTGAGGAGGGCTTTAAACTAGATTCACCGGGGAAAGGAGACCAAAGCCCTGAGGTAAATGAGGAAGTGGGATACCAGGATGAAGCATGAGCAGGAGAGTGCAAGAGGGAAGGAGTCCTGCCTCATACTGGGAAAGCAGGATGATCAGCGAGTTATCTTAAGTGCCTATTCACAAATGCAAGAAGCCTGGGAAACAAGCAGGGAGAACTGGAAGTCCTGACACAGTCAAGGAATTATGGTGTGATTGGAATAACAGAGACTTGCTGGGATAACTCACATGATTGGAGTACTGTCATGGATGGATATAAACTGTTCAGGAAGGATAGGCAGGGCAGAAAAGGTGGGGAGTTGCATTGTATGTAAGAGAGCAGTATGACTGCTCAGAGCTCCGGTATGAAACTTCATAAAAACCAGAGAGTCTCTGGATTAAGTTTAGAAGTGTGAGCAACAAGGGTGATGTCGTGGTGGGAGTCTGGTACAGATCACCAGACCAGGGGGATGAGGTGGACGAGGCTTTCTTCTGGCAACTAGCAGAAGTTACTAGATCACAGGCCCTGGTTCTCATGGAAGACTTTAATCACCCTGATATCTGCTGGGAGAGCAATACAGCGGAGCACAGTCAATCCAGGAAATTTCTGGAAAATGTAGGGGACAATTTCCTGGTGCAAGTGCTGGAGGAACCAATTAGGGGCACAGCTCTTCTTGACCTGCTGCTCACAAACAGAGAAGAGTTAGTAGGGGAAGCAAAAGTGGATGGGAACCTGGGAGGCAGTGACCATGAGATGGTCAAGTTCAGGATTTTGACACAAGGAAGAAAGCACCAGAATACGGACCCTGGACTTCAGAAAAGCAGACTTTGACTCCCTCAGGGTCTCTGGATTAACTTTAGAAGTGTGAGCAACCAAGGTGATGTCGTGGTGGGAGTCTGCTATAGACCACCAGATCAGGGGGATAAGGTGGACAGGCCCTGGTTCTCATGGGGGACTTCAATCACCCTGATATCTGCTGGGAGAGCAATACAGCAGTGCATAGACAATCCAGGAAGTTTTTGGAAAGTGTAGGGGACAATTACTTGGTGCAAGTGCTAGAGGAACCAACTAGGGGCAGAGCTCTTCTTGACCTGATGCTCACAACCAGGAACAATTAGTAGGGGAAGCAAAACTGGATGGAACCTGGGAGGCAGTGACCATGAGATGGTCGAGTTCAGGATCCTAACAAAAGGAAGAAAGGAGAGCACCGGAATTCGGACCCTGGACTTCAGAAATGCACAACATGAGGGGGAAAGGAGTCCAGGAGAGCTGGCTGTATTTTAAAGAATCCTTATTGAGGTTGCAGGAACAAACCATCCCGATGTGTAGAAAGAATAGTAAATATGGCAGGTGACCAGCTTGACTTAACAGTGAAATCCTTGCTGATCTTAAACACAAAAAGAAGCTTGCAAGAAGTGGAAGATTGGACAAATGACCAGAGAGGAGTCTAGAAATATTGGTCAGGCATGCAGTGGTGAAATCAGGAAGGCCAAATCACACTTGGAGTTGCAGCTAGCAAGGGATGTTAAGAGTAACAAGAACGGTTTCCACAGGTATGTTAATAACAAGATAAAGATCAAGGAAAGTGTAAGCCTCTTACTGAATGGAGGAGGGAACCTAGTGACAGAGGATATGGTAAAAGCTAATGTACTCAATGCTTTTTTTGCCTCTGTCTTCATGAACAAGGACACCTCCCAGACTACTGCAGTTGGCAACACAGCATGGGGAGGAGGTGACCAGGCCTCTGTGGAGAAAGAAGTGGTTCGGGACTATTTAGAAAAGCTGGACAAGCAGAAGTCCATGGGGCCGAATGCGCTGCATCCGAGGATGCTAATGGAGTTGGTGGATGTGACTGCAGAGCCATTGTCCATTATTTTTGAAAACCCATGGTGATTGGGGGAGGTCCCAGATGATTGGAAAAAGGCTAGTATAGTGCCAATCTTTAAGAAATGTAAGAAGGAGGATCTTGGGAACTACAGGCCAGCCAGCCTCACCTCAGTCCATGGAAAAGTCATGGAACAGGTCCTCAACGATTCAATTCTGAAGCACTTAGAGGAGAGGTAAGTGATCAGAAACAGTCAGCATGAATTCACCAAAGGCAAGTCATGCCTGACCAACCTGATTGCCCTCTATGATGAGATAACTGGCTCTATGGATATGGGGAAAGCAGTGGACGTGTTATTCCTTAACTTTAGCAAAGCTTTTGATATGGTCTCCCACAGTATTCTTGCCGGAAAGTTAAAGAAGTATGGGCTGGATGAATGGACTATAAGGTGGATCAAAAGCTGGCTAGATTGTCGGGCTCAATGGGTAGAGATCAATGGCTCCATGTCTAGTTGGCAGCCGGTATGAAGCAGAGTGCCCCAAGGGTCAGTCCTGGGGCTGGTTTTGTTCAATATCTTCATTAATGATCTGGAGGATAGCGTGGACTGCACCCTCAGCAAGTTTGCAGATGACACTAAACTGGGAGGAGTGGTAGATATGCTGGAGTGTAGGGATAGGACACAGAGAGAGCTAAACAAATTAGAGGATTGGGCCAAAATAAATCTGATGAGGTTCAACAAGAGCAAGTGCATCCACTTAGGATGGAAGAATCCCATGCACTGCTACAGACTAGGGACCAAGTGGCTAGGCAGCAGTTCTGCAGAAAAGGACCTAGCTGGATATGAGTCAGCAGTGTGCCCTTGTTGGCAAGAAAGCTAACGGCATTTTGGGCTGTATAAGTAGGAGGGTTGCCAGCAGATTCCCATTCCCCTCTATTCAGCATTGGTGAGGCCTCATCTGGAGTAATGTGTCCAGTTTTGGGCCCCACACTACAAGAAGGATGTGGAAAAATTGGAAAGAGTCCAGCAGAGGGCAACAAAAATGATTAGGGGGCTGGAGCACATGACTAATGAGGAGAGGCTGAGGGAACTGGGATTGTTTAGTCTGCAGAAGAGAATAATGAGGGGGGATTTGATAGCTGCTTTCAACTACCTGAAAGTGGCTTCCAAAGAGGATAGAACTAGACTGTTGTCAATGGTACCAGATGACAGAACAAGGATTAATGGTCACAGGTTGCAGTGTGGGAGGTTTAGGTTGGATATTAGGAAAAACTTTTTCACCAGGAGGTGAAACACTGGAATGTGTTACCTAGGGAGGTGGTGGAGGTTTTTAAGGTCAGGTTTGCCAAAGCCCTGGCTGGGATGATTTAGTTGGGGATTGGTCCTGCTTTGAGCAGGGGATTGGACTAGATGACCTCCTGAGGTACCTTCCAACCCTGATATTCTATGATTCTATGATTCTGTGATACTAAATATAATTAAGACCCAGGGAGACTGCAAAGAGCTACAAAAGGATCTCTCAAAACTGGGTGACTGGGCAATAAATTGGCAGATGAAATTTTATGTTGATAAATGCAAAGTAATGCACATTGGAAAGCATTATCCCAACTATACATATAAAACGATGGAGTCTAAATTAGCTGTTACCACTCAAGAAAGAGATCTTGGAGTCATTGTGGATAGTTCTCTGAAAACATCCACTCAGTGTGCAGCAGCAGTCAAAAAAGCAAACAGAATACTGGGAATAATTAAGAAAGGGACAGATAATAGGACAGAAAATATCATGTTGCCTCTATATAGATCAATGGTACACCCACATCTTGAATATTGTGTGCAGATGTGGTCACCCCATATTCAAAAAGATATATTGGAACTGAAAAAGGTACAGAGAAGGACAACAAAAATGATTAGGGGTATGGAACAGCTTCTGTATGAGGAGAGATTAATAATACTGGGACTTTTCAGCTTGGAAAAGAAACTGGTAAGGGGAGATATGATTGAGGTCTATAAAATCATGACTGGTGTAGAGAAAGTAATTAAGGAAGTAATGTTTACTAGTTCTCATAACACAAGAACTAGGGGGCACCAAATGAAATTAATAGGCAGCAGGTTTAAAACAAATAAAAGGAAGTATTTCTTTGCACAATGCACAGTCAACCTGTGGAACTCCTTGCCAGAGGATGTTGTGAAGGCCAAGACCATAACAGGGTTCAAAAAAGAACTAGATAAATTCATGGAGGATAGGTCCGTCAATGGCTATTAGAGAGGATGGGCAGGAATGGTGTCCCTAGCCTCTGTTTGCCAGAAGCTGGGAATGAGTGACAGGGGATGGATCACTTGATGATTACCTGTCCTGTTCATTCCCTAAGGGGAAACTGGCACTGGCCACTGTCGGAAGACAAGATAGTGGGCTAGAGGGATCTTTGGTCTGACCCATAGGGTAATTCTTATGTTATGTTAAGCATGCATGGACATGTGACTTGCCCATATAACTCCAAATACCATCTTGTTCCTTGTAATTCTCCACAGTGAGAACAATGTGTTTAGCTTCACTTGGCAGAAGTTATAAAAAGCCCTGGAAACATCTCCATTTTGCCTCTTTCCTGCTTAAATCTCTGGACTACGGACTTATACTAACGGGAGCTTTCTACCCACAGGACTGAGGACCTTCCAATGATTTGGAAGCAACCAGAGACTTAACAAGCCAGCAGCTTATTCCATTGCTCCTACAAGCCTGATCCAAGAACTTTACAATTATTGTATGTATTTGATTCCTTTAACCAATTTTAACTCCCACCTTTTTTTTTCTTTCTATACATAAATCTTTAGATATTAGATACTAAAGGATTGGCAACGGTGTGATTATTGCATAAGGTCTGAGTTATATATTGACCTGGGTATGTGGCTGGTTCTTTGGGATCAGAAGCACCCTTTTGTTTGATGAAATTGGTTTTAAATAACCACTCATCATTAAGTCTAGTGTCTGGGTATTGAATCCAGGACTGGAATACCTAAGGAGGCTGCATTTTTGACTTCTTGTTAGCCAGTGCGGTGAGCCAGATGTTTACTTTTGTTGCTGGTTTGGTATATCTCATGGAAGAATAACCACTAGTTTTGGGGTGTCTGCCTTTTTTCCCAGCAGCTTGTCCTGAATTTGGTATTCTCAGTTGTGACCCACAGAGGCACAGTGACACACACCCTTCAACATCCACTGAATAAACCTATTCCATCTATCACTAGGAGGGTGTCCGAAGACCTTAACAAGGGATTCCAGCTTCTAGATGCAAAGGGAATGGGTCTCAGTAGTAACCCTTGTAGGAACCTGCATGGACCCTGCTGCACAATTACATACATCCCCTAGTTATGATATAACCTGTGGGAAACCTTCTAGGATCCCCTACCTCCCATCATGCTGGCATTTCCACAATTAGTCTTGTAAGTTTGCCACTTGTTTTACAAGCTGGTCGCATTCCTCTCTGATTGCCTCACAACTTTTACTCTTTTCCAAAAATGTCTCATTAGGTTATACCAGATGTATTTTATATATCTCCTTTGGCTCCTCCAGACATTTCTTGCCTTTCTAATTTGTGGATCTGGACTATGAAGTTCTTTACCTGCTGATTTAAGGCTCCAATTCCCAATAGTAAGCTTTGTAATAACAGCTTTTTGTTTTCCCCTTTTTAAATTTTCTATCCAGCACTACCTATTGGAGTTCCTTTTAATGGAACCTTCCTTCCTGTCACACTCTTTGGGAGATGGCTGAATTCAGCTTCCATTTTTTAGGACAACAGTTTAATCAGCCTTGGAAATAATGTAGGTGAAACTGAATGAAATCTAAATACCTTTTTTGCACCAAATGACATCAATTGTATCTGCGGCCATTACACAAAATACTGTAAAAGATGTTCATTTGGAAAAAAAACCCATATAGTTTGAATACATACTTCTGGTCCAATAACCTTAAATGAAAGTGTAACACCCTTCTGGGAAAAATGTATTTTATCTCATGTATTAACTTCTGGCAGTTTACGCTCCTTGGTAGTTTTTTTCTGAAATGCCATGAGAAAGGAAATACCCTGAAATTAGATTAACGCTAAGCATTATGGTTTTTTGAACAGTCAAAACATATATTACTTTCTGGCTTAATAATCCTACTGGGCACATGAGAAGGCAGGATGAGGACAGCAGTTTTCTGCTTTCCGAAAGGTGAAAAATACTCAGCAAAAAATAGATTGTTTTATGAAGATCAAATTAATAGGTTTTCTAAAATATTCAAATCTTTGTCTCTGCTATTAAACAGAATAATAAAGCAGAGAAACACTTTTCCATGGCTGGAGATGGAACACTAGACAGTGTGGGTCAGGGCTCTGAGTGGCACTGAGCATTCTCTCTCTCTCATGTCCTTGGCTGGCTGGTTTTTGCTCACATGCTCAGGATCTAAGTGATAACCATATGTGGGGTAATGAAGGAATTTTCCTCCAGGACAGATTGGTAGTGATTTTCATCTTCCTCTGCTGCATAGAGTGCAAGTCACTTGCCAGGATTATCTGGGTATAGCTCACTTAATCATTTTGCTGCCATTGCAGGGGCCTTAGGCACTGATGTACCTTGGTCCCTTGATTCTCTCTCTCTGTGGCAAATAATAGCTTGGTGTCTTGTCGTCTTTTGTCTAATTTTGGTTGTGAGATTTAGTGTGTGGGTACTGGGTGGTGTCGGTGGCCTGTGAAATACAGGAAGTCCGATTAGATGGTGAGGCCTCATGTGGAGTACTGTGTCCAGTTTTGGGCCGCACACTACAAGAAGGATGTGGAAAAATTGGAAAGAGTTCAGCGGAGGGCAACACAAATGATTAGGGGGCTGGAGCACATGACTTATGAGGAGAGGCTGAGGGAACTGGGATTCTTTAGTCTGCGGAAGAGAAGAATGAGGGGGGTTCCAAAGAGGATGGATCCAGACTGTTCTCAGTGGTACCAGATGACAGAACAAGGAGTAATGATCTCAAGTTGCAGTGGGGGAGGTTTAGGTTGGATATTAGGAAAAACTTTTTCACTAGGAGGGTGGTAAAGCACTGGAATGGGTTATTTAGGGAGGTGGTGGAATCTCCTTCCTTAGAGGTTTTTAAGGTCAGGCTTGACAAAGCCCTGGCTGGGATGATTTAGTTGGGAATTGGTCCTGCTTTGAGCAGGGGGTTGGACTAGATGACCTCCTGAGGTTCCTTCCAGCCCTGATAGTCTATGATTCTATAGATAATCTGGGGTGATCCCTTCTGGCCTTAAATTCTATGAACTCTGGGCAAGTTATAATCTCAGAAAGACTAAGGTGTTGAAGCTGTACTACACAGGTACAAAGTTTTGCAGTTATAAAGCAGGACTTGGTGCATGAGGGGAACTTGCTCTTACATTAATGAGAACACTGATGTGTGGTTGCTAAATTACTCTTGCCAAGTAGCAGGGGTAAAGTTTAAGAAGAAATGTAGAATTAACCATCTCATTAACAAGATGAGGATTGCACCTAAGTGTAGGTCTCCCAACATGTCCAGTCTCCCTTATTGACATTTCACACTTGTGAGTAAGGAACCAAGTGCACAGTGGACTTGAGACTAACTACAGCTCAGTGTGGAAGATAACAGACTTACTGCTGAGAAAATTTTCAAAAGGGATCTGTGATTCTGGGTGTCTCAAGACACCTTAAAGGGCCTGATTTTCAGATGGCAGATACCCAGCACTTTCTGAAAATCATGTCCTTTTAAGGTTTCTTAAATTGGGCAGTCAAAAATGAAGACACCTAAAAGAACTAATCACTTTTGAAAATGTAGGTTCTAGTGTTTAACTTAGCTTGTACCCTTAGCTTCTCACTGAACTTGTGCTGGAGAGCAACCATCTTGCATTCACTCTTGAGCACTGTTTCATGTACCAAGTGCTGAATAATAACATGAGAGGACTCCATGTTTCTAAAACGAAATTGGCTCTTTATTAAGAGAAGTATGTACAGTGATGCTGCAATTGCAGCTTGCATTCAAATCACGTGCATACAGATTGGCTGTTGCCTCCTCCAAACTCTGTCCTCCTGCAGCCTGTGCTCTTCCCTCCAAGTTCAATGCAGCTTGCTACAGGTGCCCACAGGGACTTGCAGGATCAAGGTGTTTGTTCATTCACATGTCAGAATCTGGTGGTACAAAGTCACAAATACTCTTAATCACCAGATTCAACCAATGTTGTTTTGAAATGAGAGGTACTTCTGCAACTACATTCAGCTCACTAACGAAAAGTGTATCAACCATTTGCTAGTGGACTTTTATGTACACACTAGGACTCTTCCCACCATATGGATTTGGGTCAGAAATGGACCAGTACTGACTTGAAGGTGTCTTGTAGCCCCCTGCTTTGGTGATGGAAACAAAAACAATGTGGACCAAAATCTCCTCTTCCGATACCATTGTGCGGGGGTAAGTGAAATAATCTTGCACTTTAGCTCTTGTCAGCTGAATGTGTAGTATATATTACTATTTTGTCAATTTATTGTACCCTTAACAAGATCTCTAGTATGTTTTACAGCAAAACATTTTAATTCTGTATTTTTTTCTTTCAGCCATTGATAGTCAACACTGAATTCTCAAACACAATGCATTACATAGCCTATGACAACTTTAGAAAAGTGTGGGGAGAGAATACATTCTCCAGAGTTTATGTAATTCTTGAGAAATTCTTCAAAGAAGTGTTAATTGAAGTTTTGTTGGTTGTCCTTCAAAAACTGAAGATATGATGTCACTTTTGCTGGCTGTTCATAAAAATAAAATGTACAGCAGAAAATAAAAATGTTTCTCCATTGAAAATATAACTTTACATGTTATGTTAAAATCATTTTACAAATTCACAGTTAAAATCAACCATGCTGCCATATACATAAATCCACACAAATATTTCAGTTCAAGTGATTCAGAGGAACTAATGAATAAATAGTTCCATCACTGGTTTTAGAAGCTGGAGTACAATGGCCATTTCTCATATGGGAATTATGGACAGATGAGGAAGTCTCTGTTCTATAAATTTGGGCTTGCATTTCGCAGCAACCAAACTTGCTCAGTAAAATGAAGAAATCTCTTCGGAAGGTCTTTGTGAAAATTGCATACAAGAAAGGATTAGCACATGAATTGATAGGGTAGAACAAAACCAGGAGGATCTTGGATTTGGACACAGTGATGAGAGGAAGCTTGAGTGATGCTGATATTGCAAAAAAAGATATTGGTGCCATGCACAGAAAATCGGTGAAGATCAGTATAGCCATGCGCTTGGCAATTTTGGTGTCACTGTTTGAAGCGATAACATTAGGGTTTCTCACTGTAAAGTAGATGCAGATGTAACAGGCACAGATGATCATAAATGCAAGAACATTCAGTACTAAAAGAAATATGATATAAGCCTGGGAAAGGGGTGTTTCTATATCCATGGGCAAGCAAATGCTGACTTTCATGTAACTGCTGACTCCAAATATGGGAAGAAGGGCCACAGTGAAGGCAAACATCCAACCAAAAATCATAATAACCATGGCATGCCGAAATCGAACCTTGCGGTCCAGTTGCATGGCATAGGTGATTGTATGCCATCTTTCCAGAGTGATCACAGTCAGTGTGTAAACTGAAAGTTCGCTCGCAAACACAGTGAAAAACCCTGCAGCACTGCATCCCGCACCAGTTTGCCAGTCTATGGCATAGTTGTAATACTGGCTTTTGGTCTGTATATCTACAGATGCAATCAACAACAGATAGATGCCTATACATAGATCTGCAAATGCAAGATTGCACATTAGAAACCGAGGGACAGTGAGTTTATATTGACTGCTTATTAAAATAACCAACACAATGATGTTCCCAGTGATAGCTAGAATGTTGATAAACCATATCAGGACTCTGAGGATATTGTATCCCATGATATCTTCACAAGGATTGAAGGCATCAGGCTTAGGAGAGCAAGCAACATGTACTACTTCATTACATAAGCCGTAGTCAAAGTCAAATTCATTTTCTAGTGAGTCAAAATCCATGTAGTTGTTGGGAAAGTAATCCTCAACTACAGATCTTCTGTGCACCCTGTCCGCAGGCTGCTCATCAGCGTCTTGCATGACATCAGATTTATTACATATTGGATGCAATGCAGAACTGGAATGGAAGAACAGAACATAGTTAGTGCCTAAAAAATATAGCAGAAGAAATACAATAAATAAGGTTTCAGAGTAGCAGCCATGTTAGTCTGTATCCGCAAAAAGAACAGGAGTACTTGTGGCACCTTAGAGACTAACACATTTATTTGAGTATAAGCTTTCGTGGGCTATAGCCCACTTCATCACTTCTTTTTACAATAAATAAGAGATATCATGCAGTTCCCATTAACATCTCTGCCCCTCTTGTTAACTGATTATTTACCCCAAGTCAAGATTTGAGGCCCCAGTCCTGCAAATCTTATGCACATGCTTAGCTTTACAGAGATGATTAATCCCATTGGTTTCAATGGGATTATTGTCATGCATAAAGTTAAGCACATGTATAAGGGTTTGCAGAGTCAGGGCCTATAGGTGCTAAAGTATAGCTTGGGGTGAAATCACATAAACAATGACAAAATATCATTGCAAAACATACAGCTTGTTAAAAAATGGGAGAGGGCAGGGAGAATGCAAAAAAAATTGAGAATGTTTTAGTTTTTCATTGAAATTTTCCAATCATCACTTTTTATGCAAAGGGACTGAAATATGTATTCTCTTCCCAGAATTTGGTGTGCATCTCAAGAAACAAACCAAGGAAGCAAAGGGGTAGGGAGGGTGTATAATGGACCAAAAGAGGGTGCCAAAAGTAGACAAATGAGACAAGATGCTCCAGATAAGCAAATTACATTCACTGCCATCTTTTCCTCAATTTATGCAGGCTTGACCAGCACAGTTCATTACTTCCTATGCTTACAGATAGCAGATTTGCATCTCTTCTAGTAAATCATGTTGCTTGTATTTTCTGAATACAACTGAATATAAAACTTGTTCTAGCACCCAGTAAGATTATTTATGTGGTTAAACACATTGCTGAATCAGGGCCCTAGATATCCCCATTAAAGTACATGTTACTGTTCTATTGATGAATTAGCAAGTCTTCCTTTATTTATACAATTAATCAATCTGCTTTCCTTGTCTCAAAATATATTCTGAATCCACCCCAGAGACTTATCTGTACAGTAATATTCTGTTAATTATTTATGTACCAGTAGATGAAGTCTATGAAAGAGTATGGAAAAATGTAAGAGTGTGGGCTCAGTTATTTGTTTTCCTCTCAGTCTGTCTCAACACGCAGATACACAATTGTATCTTATGGTTCTTTTCACAACAGGATGGGCAAAATTTGAAGAATGCTGTGCAAACAACATTCAAATTACATGACTTCATGCTGGCCTTTGAGGAGTGTTTCATCAACCAAGTATTTGAATCCAGATTTAAACATACTGTCCTGAAGAATCCTTTTATTTTTTTTTGTTATTGTTATTATATATTGCAAGAGATCCATTCTAGTTTCCAGTGTGAAAGAGGGGGCACATGTTAGCTCTGAATATCTCAATTTAATTTTTTTTCCTAAAAACAAAAACTTATTTAACATGAAAAAAGATCAAATAAAACTGCCAGTCACTGTAAGACTGGAATCACAGACAATTACATCTGAGGGTAAAAAGTTCAAAGTGCCTATTGACGTTGGCAATTAAGTATCATTTTCAAAAGTGACTTAGAGAGGACCTAAGGGTCCCAATGGGACTTAGGAACTTAAGTCACTTAGGCATTTTTGAAAAAAAATTACCCTGTGTCTGGAATTATTTTCTGTACTTTTCATCACCGCAGTGCCATAGAGTAACTGATCATTTTAGTTATCTTTCATGGTAATTAAAAATCTGCTTTTTTAAAGGAAAGGGATTTGAATCGTTCTCTGAAGTTGCTCTTCCTAAAGTATTCAGGGGCATTTCCATAGTGAAATAGTTTATAAAGTCAACAATATCTTGAAAACTTAACTATAATTACAAATCAGTAATTTTCCCTTGCACAGTACCATTCATAGCTACCTGTTCTTGTACAATGAAGAGCAAGTGTAAGTTTCTCTTAGAAGACACAGGATCCCTTAAAGGAACTTGAATTGAGGCACAGTCAGATTAAGTAATTTGCTCAAGGTCACAAAAGCCAGCATCAGAACTAGGATTAGAACTCAGAAGTCTTGTACTTAAATTTGGCTCCTGCCAATATAAGTGTCTCTCTATGTCCATTTAGTAACACCGCCTTCCTGAGCATCAGTGTAGATACTGTGTTTCTTACATTGACTGTTATTGGTCTTCAGAAGTCATCTCACAATGCCCCACACTGACAATACAATCAATACAAGTGCTCCTGGTGTGGACACACACTGCTGACACAAGGACCCAAATGTGCACACACACAAGTGATTCAATAACTGTGATGGCTGTAAGTTAGGTCAACATAATTTCATAGCGTAGACAATTTCAAATGTAAGAAGAAAGGCATATCATCATGATTCTTTTAGATAGAAGCTAATCTTTATATCAAAACAATCAAAACGATGGTTGTCAGCTTCAGGGACATATAGATAGGAGGAAATTATTTTTTGAAGCACAAATGAAGGAGGGCCTCCAACACACCCTGCAAAGCAAACTTTATACAAGTTAGTATAAAATGTAGTGTATCTTTTATTAGATCAACATCAGACTTTTATTATGATTTTATAGACCAATTTTATAACCATAAGCTCTCAAAAAATTAGATCTTAGGGCCAGAGCTTATGGGCCAACTGAGCCATGTGTTGTGCAAGACCAGGGAGCTTGGGTGGGAAGGACAAAGCTGACTTATCTTTAATTCATCTTTACAAGTCCTGGATCGTGAGGCTGGTCCATTTTTGACCAGATCCCCTACACAAGTTAGAATAGCCACAGGGCTCCTGTAACTTACATTGGTTGCCCATGGCCCCAAAGGGGTTCTTCTGGGAGCAGGGATCACTGACATGTAGGGGTGCTTTGCTTGGAGAAGGATAGCGTAGGAGCCACTGTGGCAGCTTTCACCACCTAAAGATTCTCCAGTAGAGCAGATTCCTCAGACTGTTGCTTAACTGCTGTTAGGGTAGTTTTGAATCACTGGAGCAGCCAGATGGGGCTGAGGATCTGACCCTGAACATCCTCTGAGGGTTCTTGTGTGACAACCATAAGGCTCAAACATCCTTAAAAATGGATAATTCAGGTTATGAGGTAGATAATTTTTATTCTCCCTGACAAATCACATCCTAGATCTAATCTTGAAAGGAGAAATAATGGTCTTGGGATAATGTATGATGAAGTCAAGTGACACCAGTACTCTCATGATGATGATGATGAATAATCTCTCTTCCACTTATCAAGTGTAGTCCTTGATCAGACAATCATCACAGTGGGGTTGAACATGTCATTAAGTACTCTTCAAAACAACTGAACAGTCTTGAGTACACACAGAGCTTGTGTCAGACACAGAAAATGCTTTGACATGGAAGCAGGTGTATCTACTACATCCTATACCCTATATCTAAGCTAACGTGCATGCAAATGACTTTGAGGTTCAGATTCAAAATATATCACTACTTTCCTGAATTAAAACTTTTCTGTTATTTCAATATAAGGATGGGACTTCAATAGAATCCCTTCTCCGTGTTCTCTCTGCTTGAATGACTTGCTCCAGATAAGCTTTTCTTGACTTCTCAGTAGCTTAATTAAAAATAAACAATTTGGAGAAAGTTTTGAAAATTAATGTTGTGTTCCATTTTTTTTTAAATTATAAGAGTCTTGATTATGAAAGAGAGAATAGATTCTAGAAAGAAGCTAATGCCACTATCCACATACCTTAGGTATAGGCCTGGTCTACACTGCAGGGTTAGGTGGATGGAAGCTGCCTTGCATCAACCTACCTGTGGAAGTGTCTTTATTTAAATTTGGTTCCTGCTGATGTAAATGCCTCTTTGTGCTGATTTATGCTGTGTCTACATTATGGAGTTAAGTCGACATAAGTTACATTGACGATCATAAGCCACTTTAATTACATTGGATGTGCATGCCCACAAAATGTTCCTTGTGTCGATGCAGTTGTTGCTCTTGCATCAACAGAGAAAGTGTTGCATCATGGGTAACTATTTCACTGTGCCGCTCATCACCCTCTGCTTCTAGGAGCTGTGGGAATGGATTGTGGTGCATTATGGGGGCATCCTCACTGTACCATGATAAACTTCTTTCTGTTCCATCATTCCATTGGTTAGTTTCGCACTGTTTTTAACAGCCCATGTAAACTGTGTGCCCGCCAACTCTGCCTGAAAGCGTGGATTCTGAACTGCTGACCAGTCTGGTGATGAGCATGATGAACACAGTGTGACTAGTCCTGCAGAATTTCATGAGCTCTGAATCAAAAAATGAATCAGTAGTGCCTGCCCTACAGTGTACCACTGAAAGAAATAATTCAAGATTGCTTATGGCATTCAGAGAGTAGCTACACATGACGGACTGTCAGTACTGGGCTCAGGAAACAAGCACTGAATGGTGGTATCACAGTGTGATGCACGTATGGGATGATGAGCAGTGGCTGTAGAACTTTTGGATGTGCAAATGCTGGAACTGTGTGCAGAGCTTTCCCCAGCACTGCAGTGCAAGGACACCTGAACAAGAGCTGTTTCACTGTGGAAAAATGAGTGGTGATTGCTGTGTGGAAGCTGGCAACTCTGGTGTCAGTCACAAATCAGTTTGGAGTTGGAAAGTGCATTGTGGGGGCTATGGTGATGCAAGTGTGCAGGGCTATTAATCACCTTCTGCTAGGAAGGACTGTGACTCTGGGTAATGTGTAGGAAATAAAAGATGGCATTGAGGCAATGGGATTCCCAGACTGCGGCTGGGTGACAGATGGAACACATACCCAATTTTGGCCCCAAACCATCTTGCAATGGAGAACATAAACCAGAAGGGTTACTTCTCCCTGGTCTTGCAGGCACTGGTGGATCACCAGGGCCTTTTCACTGACATCAATGCAGGGAGGTCAGGGAATGTGCATGTATGCATCTTTAGGAACACTGGACTGTATAGAAAGCTGCATGCTGGGACTTTATTTCCAGACCAGGACATTCAAACTGGGGATGTGGAGATGCCCATAGTGATCCTTGCCCCTGCATACGCCTTCCTCCCGTGGCTCATAAAGCCTTACATCAGGAACCTAGATAGCAGCAAGGAGTGCTTCAACAACAGGCTCAGCAGGTGCTGAATGATCGTTGAATACGCCTTTGGCAGATTATAAGGTCACTAGCCCTGCATTTTTGGCAGGTTAGACCTCAATGAGGAAAATATTCGGATGGTCACAGCAGCCTGCTGTTTTCTGTATAACATTTGCGAAGTGAAGAGGGAAAGGTTTCCCCAGGGATGAAGCGCTGAGGTAGATTGGCTGTCTGCTGATTTTGAGCAGCCGGATACCATGGCAATTAGAGGGGCACAGTGGGAGATTATTAGAATTAGGAAGGCTTTGAAGGAGCATTTTGACAATTATTGCCAGTAATGTGTCTTTATGTGATGCATTCAGCCAGGCAATATTAGCTTGCTCCCTTGAATGACCCCTGTAGTGCCTACTTCCTGAGCGTTAATTGTACTGAGCAAATATTCGTGCCTATAGCCACTGTGTTTGAATGTCAGCACCAACTAACATGTGTATGACACAAATAAAGACTCATTTTATTTCAAAAACGAAAGTTTAATAGCAGGACAATACACAAACATTTTATCAAACAGGGGACATGGTAATGAGGAAAAGTCTCTCGGTTATTGTTCTCACAGCTGCTTGTAACTCCAGCTTTCATTGTGAAACCAGTCCCTAGGGGTGGAGTGCACAGAGTACTGCAAGGGACTGGGAATATGTGAGGAATGTGGTAGGGGAGTTTGAAGAGGGCCTAGAATCATCTAGTCCAACCCCCTGCTCAAAGTAGGACCAATCCCCAAGTAAATCATCCGAGCCAGGGCTTTGTCAAGCCTGACCTTAAAAACCTCTAAGGAAGGAGATTCCACCTCCTCCCTAGGTAACCCATTCCAGTGCTTCACCACCCTCCTGGTGAAAAATATCCAACCTAAACCTCCCCCACTGCCACTTGAGACCATTACTCCTTGTTCTGTCATTTGGTACCACTGACAACAGTCTAGATCAGCGGTTCTCAAACTTCTGTACTGGTGAGCTCTTTCACACAGCAAGCCTCTGAGTGTGACCCCCCACCTAAATTAAAATACTTTTTATATATTTAACACCATTATAAATGCTGAAGGCAGACTGGAGTTCGGGGTGGAGGCTGACAGCTTGCGACGCCCCATGTAATAACCTCGTGACCCCCTGAGGAGTCCCGACCCCCAGTCTGAGAACCCCTGGTCTAGATCCATCCTCTTTGGAACCCCCTTTCAGGTAGATGAAAGCACCTATCAAATCCCCACTCATTCTTCTGCAGTCTTCTGCAGACTAAACAATCGCAGTTCCCTCAGCCTCTCCTCATAAGTCATGCGCTCCAGCTCCTTAATCATTTTTGTTGCCCTCCGCTGGAATCTTTCCAATTTTTCCACATCCTTCTTGTAGTTTGGGGCCCAAAACTGGACACAGTACTCCAGATGAGGTCTCACCAATGAAGAATAGAGGGGAATGATCACATCCCTTGATCTGCCAGCAATCCTCCCACTTATACAGCCCAAAATGCAGTTAGCCTCCTTGGCAACAAGGGCCCACTGTCGACTCATATCCAGCTTCTTGTCCACTGTAACCCCTACGTCCTTTTCTGCAGAACTGCTGCCTAGCCATTCGGTGCCTGGTCTGTAGCAGTGCATGGGATTCTTCCATCCTAAGTGCAGGACTCTGCACTTGTCCTTGTTGAACGTCATCAGATTTCTTTTGGCCCAATCCTCTAATTTATCTAGGTCCCTCTGTATCCTAACTCTACTCTCCAGTGTATCTACCACTCCTTCCAGTTTAGTGTCATCTGCAAACTTGCTGAGGGTGCAATCCACGCTGTCCTCCAGATCATTAATGAAGATACTGAACAAAACTGGCCCCAAGACAGACCCTTCAGGTACTCCGCTTGATACCGGCTGCCAGCTAGACATGGAGCCATTGATCACTACCTGTTGAGCCCGACGATCTAGCCAGCTTTCTATTCACTTTATAGTCCATTCATCCAGCCCATACTTCTTTAACTTTCTGGCAAGAATACTGTGGGAGACTGTATCAAAAGCTTTGCTAAAGTCAAGGAATAACACGTCCACTGCTTTCCCCTCATCCATAGAGACAGTTATCTCGTCATAGAATGCAATTAGATCAGTCAGGCATAAATTGCCCTTGGTGAATCCATGCTGACTGTTCCTGATCACTTTCCTCTCCTCTAAGTGCTTCAGAATTGATTCCTTGAGGACCTGCTCTATGATTTTTCTAGGACTGAGGTGAGGCTGACTGGCCTGTAGATCTCCAGATCCTTCTTCTTCACTTTTTTAAAGATAGGCACTACATTAGCCTTTTTCCACTCATCCGGGACCTCCTCTGATCGCCATGAGTTTTCAAAGATAATGGCCAATGGCTCTGCAATCACATCCGCCAACTCCTTTAGCACCCTCAGATGCAGCGCATCCAGCCTCATGGACTTGTGCTTGTCCAGCTTTTCTAAATAGTCCTGAACCACTTCTTTCTCCACAGAAGGTTGGTCACCTCCTCCCCATGCTGTGCTTCCGAGTGTAGAAGTCTGGGAGCTCACCTTGTTTTTGAAGATAGAGGCAAAAAAAGCATTGAGTACATTAGCTTTTACCACATCTTCTGTCACTAGGTTGCCTCCCTCATTCAGTAAGGGGCCCACACTTTCCTTTACCTTCTTCTTGTTGCTAACATACCTGAAGAAACCTTCTTGTTATTCTTAACATCTCTTGCAGCTCGAAGTGTGATTTCACTGATTTCACTCCTGCATGCCTGAGCAATATTTTTATACTCCTCCCTGGTCATTTGTCTAATGTTCCACTTCTTGTAAGCTTCTTTTTTGTGTTTAAGATCAGCAAGGATTTCACTGTTAAGCCAAGCTGGTCGCCTGCCATATTTACTATTCTTTCTACACATCGGGATGGTTTGTTCCTGCAACCTCAATAAGGATTCTTTAAAATACATGGAACAGAGTTCTGTATTGGGCGCAGGGGGAGTCGTGCATGGATGTGCTAAGAGTGCAGCATAATAGGGGACTTGAGCACCTCTCTCTGGCCCTTCTTTCCAGGCTATCCAGCCTGAGTCTTTCATTGATTGTATCCCTCCAAGTTCTTGTTTCACTATCTGATGCATCTGTTGACTGCAGCAGTTTGCAAAACATATCCTCCTTATTTCTCCTGGTTCGCTGCCTTATCTGGTGGAGGAACTCCGCCAATGTGGAGGATTGGGTCCTCAAGGATAATCTGCTGAAGTCAAAGATACAATGAACAGAGACAGTAATGTGAGTTCTCTCACAGCTGTGAATCACAAAAGTTAAACATACCTCTTTCTCATTGTCCCTTTTCTAGCACACAGCTTGGTGAGAGTCTGAAATATGGTGAGTTTGGCTGGGGGAGAGAGTTGGGAAGAGGGAATGGGCAAGAAGGGACAGAGGGTTGTTTGCAAAGAGGGACACTACACACGCCTAGGGAGAGTATTCTGAATATTAGCACTGTTGCGGGGTGGTTACCTGCTCCTGGCCTGAAAGGGGTTAAAAGCTAGCCCTTGGAGAGGGCTGGGGCTGGGAGCCTTAGGCTGGGCTGATTGGGAGGCAGTCTCAACTATGGTCATGCTCCCAAAAGACTCAGCTGGCCCTATAAAGGCAGGGAAGCCAGGGGCAGACACATACTCTCTCTCTGCATTCAGAGGGAGAAGGGCCTGGCTGCAGGGAGCTTAAATAGGTACCTGGAGGGAGCAGGGCTGGGGACAGGCCAAGGGATCCGGGGAGGCTCCGGCCTAGGAAAGCCCCAGGCTGCAGGCCTGGTGAGGCCTATTAGGTACCGGGGTTGCAAAGGGGCAGCCCACGAGCAGGCAAAGCCAGCAGGTCCAACCCGCCTTGCCTATGATGAGTGGCTGATACACTGCAGTCTGTCCCAGTGAATGGGGGCTAGATGAGGACTGGCAGTAGCCAAAACTGAGGCAAAGTGGGGATAGTGGGTGGGAGTTCCCCTGGGAGGAACAAAGCAGTATCAAAGCAAAATGCATGCTTACCAGAGCTTGCATCCCCTGCTTCATGTACACCAGAGCTGGACTGCTGGGACTGGCTAGACCCCTCCGGAGTCAAAAAGAGGTCCTGATGCACCATGACACTGAACGACCCTGTCATGTGTTCCACATCTTCCTCCAACTCAATTTCCTCATCTACTACTTTGTCCTTGGGGTTGACTCCACTGGCCGCTACCTCTAGTGCCCCATAAAGTGTCCACAGGGCTCTTGGTGGTCAAGATTGGGTCACCACCAAAGATGGCAGGCAGTTCCTTGTGGAAGCACCATGTCTTCGGCACCGCACCAGATCAACGGTTGGCCTCCCTTGCCTTCTGGTACACCTGCCTCAGCTGCTTGATCTTAGCACAATACTGCTGTGTGTCCCTTTTTATGCCCCTTTTCTTGCATCTCACTATCAATGAGCCTGTAGCTATCAAATTTCCTACAGCTTGAGTGAAGCTGTGACTGCACAGCCTCCTCTTTCCACAGACTCAGCAGATCCAGGTGAAAGCGCATCCACTACTGAAAGCTGGCATGGTTAGCTGGGAAGATATGGTGTGAACTGTCCATGCTGAGCAAACAGGAAGATGAATTTTTAAAATTCCCAGGCCTTTAAATGGGGGAGAGGTACATGGCTGTGTAACTTCAGGGCAGCGATTTCAAACTGCTGACCAGAGTGGTCATGATGGGCATTGTGGGACACCTCCTGGAGGCTAATTAGAGTGACATAAGCAAGCGCACTATTTACACTGACACTGCGTTGATCAAACTTTGTCGCAAAAAGCTCTATACCTCTCATTCAGGTGGTTTTATTTTGTTGGTGTAGCAGGAGAGTTAAATCAGTGGGAGGAGCATTGTAGTCTGTACACCCCCACTGTTTTGTTGACGAAAGCTGACTTTTGTAAAAAAAAATGTGTACTGTAGACAAAGGCCTTAATAACACCACCTTCCTGAGGTGATATGAAGGGTTTTGAGCTGCTGTATTTTGTTGCCAAGCACAGCACTCAAAAATAAAAAAACCCCTGCTTTGCCATCATTAACTGAAAAGGGGAAATAGGGTGGCAACAGTAGACCATAACAGTAAGAGTTAATAAATTCAGTAACTCCTCACTTAACATCATCCCGGTTAATGTTGTTTCATTGTTACGTTGCTGATTAATTAGAGAACATGCTCATTTAAAGTTGCGCAATGCTCCCTTATAACGTTGTTTGGCAGCCACCTGCTTTGTCCACTGCTTGCAGAAAAAGCAGCCCATTGGAGCTAGCTGGCAGGGGCTTGGAACCAGGGTGGACCAGCAGCCCCCCTAACAGGTCCCCTAAGTTCCCTGTGAGGTAGCTGCCCAGCAGGCTATCAATTGCCGGGCAGTTCAGCTCTCCCTTCCCCCACTGCCGTGTGTTTCTCCTTCCCTCTGTCTTGGGCCTTGTCTACACTACAAGACTATTTCGAATCAACTTAGTTCGAATTTGTGGATTCGACCTTATGAAGTCGAATTTGTGTATCCATACTAAATACACTAATTCGAATTTCTGAGTCCACATTCACGGGGCCAGCGTCGACTTTGGAAGCGGTGCACTGTGGGAAGCTATCCCACAGTTCCCGCAGTCCCCGCTGCCCATTGGAATGCTGGGTAGAGCCCCCAATGCCTGCTGGGGGGAGAAATGTGTCGAGGGTGGTTTTGGGTAAGTGTCGTCATTGAACCGTCAATCACAACCTCCCTCCCTCCCTCCGTGAAAGCGCCTGCGGGCAATCTGTTCGTGCACTTTTCTGGTCAGTGACAGCGCGGATGCCACAGCACTGCAAGCACGGAGCCCGCTGCGATCATCGCCGTTTTCTCCTCCTCGCACTTTATCGTCCACGTCTTCCACAGTCAGCTGCTGAGAAATTGGGCTACTTTTCAATGGTGCTGCAAGCACTGGGGGACCATAGGGGACGTTTTACAAACATCAACGTCTGGTGGCCGGGCAAGGTTCATGATGCGTGTGTTTTCAGGAACTGTGGGCTGCTCAGACGCCTGCAGGAAGGTAGTTTCTTCCCGGACCACGAAATAACTGTTGTGGATGTGCAGATGCCTATAGTCATCCTCGGGGACCCAGCCTGCCCGCTAATGCACTTGCTCATGAAGCCCTATACAGGCGCCTGGGACAGCGACAAGGAACTCTTCAAATACCAGTGAGCAGCGAGCAGCGTGACCTGTGACTGTTCAGTTTCTTTACAGAGAAGCTGAACCTGCCCCTGTTTCTTTACCCAGTTACTGTTGACTCTCCTCTTCGGTTACATACCCCGTTCACCCCGTTACCCCCACTTCCAGCACACGTGTAAAAATAAAATACATGTCCCATTATTACTTAACAAAGGTTTCTTTATTCATGACTTTTCGTGAAAGGGTTGAAACTGGGACGCAGGCTGTGCTGGGTAGGGTGTGCGGTGATGTAAAGACCGCCTCTAAACTCAAGGAATGACAGGCTCCTGCTCCTAGAGCGGTCCGCAGTGCCGGAATGCTTCTTTCAACGGAGCCTGCCATCCCTCTTTATGGAATTCTGTGTGCGGGCGGATATGTGACCTTGTGGTGGAGGAGGACGGATACAGATTCCTCAGCTGCGTGACTCAGCGGTCCAGGACAAGGACCGCTGTATAAGATCTGTAACCGCCCTCCCCCGCTGCAAAGTCACATCTCCCCCGCCCACACAGATCCTGGAAACCACCTCCAAAAACCGACCAGGTTGCCTACTGACTGCACCGTGTGTGTGACCCGCTGCTGATCCTGCCCCCGTGTCTGTACCCTGGGAAAGGTGACTGTCCTATGCAATTAACCACCCCCTTCCCCACGCCCCCCATTCGAACACAGTCTTCTTTGAAAAAACATAACGGAAACAGTAATTAACAGCAAATCATTTTTATTAATTAAGTAGATAGTTAGGGGATGGGACTGGGATTGGGACTACTGTGAGTCTGGAAGTGAAGGACTTCGGCAACTGTAGGGTATGAGAGCTTTTGGGTACTTGAGCACTGTGCTGTGGTGCAGTGACAGTATTCACGTCCCCGGCCGCCCCTCCTCCTGATTATTTTCGGTGAGGGGGGTATGGGACTTTGTGGCGGGGGAGGGCGGTTGCAGATACACTGCAGGGTGTCTCTGTCCTCCTGTGGTCCTGCAGAACATCCACAAGGCACCTGAGCGTGTCCGTTTGCTCCCTCACTAGTCCAAGCATTGTTTCAGTCGCCTGCTTGTCTTCCTCACGCCACCTCTCCTCCCGTTCGCTGTGTGAGCGCTGGCCCAGAGAGACGGTCTCCCTCCACTGGCTCTGCTGGTCCGCCTCTGCTAGGTAGTAGCCCATACGTTCCTCGAACATCTTGTCCCTTGTCTTTTTCTTTCGCCGCCTAATCTTCGCCAGCCTCTGCGAGGGGGATGCTGTGGCAGGTCTGGAGACAGTGGAAGCTGTGAGATGGGAAACAGGGAGTGAATTCCTTGCAAAGATACATTTTTGCGAACAATTAACTGAGTCTAGGCTGTCTCTGTGAATTCTGGGTTGAGACCCCTGTGCCTGCTGGGGCAGAAATAATTTTCGCGGTGGATTCTGGGTAAATGTCACCAGTCATTCCTTCCTCCGGGAAAGCAACGGCAGACAATCATTTCAAGCCCGTTTTCCCAGAATTGCCCTGGCATACGCCATAGCGTGGCAACCATGGACACTGTTTTGCCTTTTGTGTATGTCACCGTATGTGTACTAGATGCCGCTGACAGAGGCGGGCCAGCAGCGCTACACAGCAGCATGCTTTTGCTTTTGCATGACAGCAGAGATGGTTACCAGCCATATTGTACCATCAACCATACCATAAATTGGTAATAAGATGGTAATAAGATGGGCATGGTTACCTGTCCTTTTGCACTGCACCATTTGCTGCTGTCATAAGTGCCCCTGGCCGAGCAGCCAGGGGCGCAAAAGCCAAAATTGGGAATGACTCCCTGAGTCAATCCCTCCTTTTTGGTATCTAAAAATAGAATCAGTCCTGCCTAGATTATGGGCAAGTGTAGTAGAGAGCCACTGTATCATAGAACCAGAGAGCACAGCTGCTCTGTGTCCAATCCTGCATAAATTATGAGCTGTATGCTATTCACAGGGGGTGCTCCTGCAACACCACCACCTGTTCATTCCGTTCTTACCCCAGCCTTCCTGGGCTACCATACCATTGTCCCCCCCACTTGTGTGATGAAGTAATAAAGAATGCAGGAATAAGACACAGTGACTTGTTTGTGAGAAATGAGTGGAAGGAAGCCTCCAGCTGCAATGATAGTCCAGGCAGGACATTAAGGAGTGTGGATGAAGGAGCCCATCATCCCTGTGCTAGTCCAGGGGCAATCGAATCTTTTATTTACAATGAAGGGTGGGGGCTGATGGAGCTCAGCCCCCTGTTGCAATGATGAGGACGGTTACCAGCCATATTGCACCATCTGCCATCAAAAATTAGGGACAGGCGCCCTTGATCGACCTTACTGATGCTAGTCGGCATGGTTACCAGCCCTTTTGCACTGCCCCATGTGCCAATAGGCTGATGATGAGGACGGATTTCCATCGTTTTGTACCATCAGCCATCCATAGCGTGGGGGGAGCAAGGATGTTGGTGTTGAGTGCTGCACCATCGCGTCTATCTGCAGCATTCAGTAAAGATAGGGTGACATGTAAAAGAGTCAACAGAGGATTGTTTTCACTTCTGGTGGTGGGTGGGGTGTGTGTGCAAATTGCCGAACTATGCCCTGACCCACCGCAGACACTGTGTTTGACCCTAGAAGCATTTGGAGCTCATCCAAGAATGCAAATACTTTTCGGAGACAGCAGGAACTGTGGGATACCTTGCGTCCTCATTCCCCCCTCCCTCCATGAGCGTCCATTATATTCTTTGGCTTTCCGTTACGGTCGTCACGCAGCTGCGTGCTGAGTCTGTGCTATGCCGTCTGTCCGTAGACTTTTTAAAAATACTTTGGACCAGGCGTAAAATTACAGTAATTACCCTAATTAGATGCAGGAGTCTCCGAGCGTGATCACCCTGAGGAGGGTCACTGAAGGAGATAGAGAGCGCATGCTGCGTGAAAGCTAGCACGAACCAGGGCCCGATACAGCCGTGCTCGGGGAGGCAGTGCTCCCTGAGTACCTCATGAAAGCCTTGCGCGGAAAACTGTGCTACCACGGAGCACCCAATAAGGCAGCTCTCCTCAGGAACCTCCTGCTGATGCTTTTCTATTAACGCAAGGAGAGCTTCGTGGAGATCTCCAAGGATGATTTCTGTTCTATCCCCATATCTAGAGAGACCTCCTTTTCACACAGTTAAGATTCCTGTTATATTAAGAATAAAAGTTAACATGGTTAAAGCACTTACCGACTGCTCCTTCCCCTGATTCAGGGTCCGGGTTAATGGCCGGGGAGGGTTGTTGGGTGATCTCCGTGATGGTGATGAAGAGATCCTGGCTGTCGGGGAAACCAGCGTTGTAAGCGCTCTCGCCTGCCTCGTCCTCCACAAACCCTTCCTCATCTTCACCGTCCGCGAACATCACCGAGGAACTGGCCGTCGACACTGTCCCATCGTCAGAGTCCACGGTCACTGGTGGGGCAGTGGTGGCAGGCTCCGTAGCGTCCGTTTGCTGCTTTGATTTTTTGGTAGCCTTGTCTGGGGTCCTTGATTTTCACGCGGCGCTGCGTTGCATCCCGCCTGTATCCTCTGTCTCTCATGGCTTTGGAGACCTTCTCGTAGGTCTTCGCATTCCCTGTTTTGGAGCGCAGCTCCGAAAGCACAGACTCCTCGCCCCACACACCGATCAGATCGAAGAGTTCCCAGTCAGTCTATGCTGGGTCCCTCTTTCTATTCACAGATAACATGAACTCCTCTGCTGGAGAGCTCTGCATCGTTGCGGAGCTCGCCCCGATGTCCAGCCAGGACGTCAGATTCAAAGTGCCCAGACAGGAAAATGAATTCAAATTTTCCCGGGTCATTTCCTGTGTGGCTGGTCAGAGAATCCAAGCTCGGACTGCTGTCCAGAGCGTCAACAGAGTGGTGCACTGTGGGATAGCTCCCGGAGCTACTAAGTTCGATTAGCATCCACACCTAGCCTAATTCGAGCTAGTCATGTCGAATTTAGCGCTACTCCACCTGTCGAGGTGGAGTACCAAATTCGAACTAAAGAGCCCTCTAGTTCGAATTAAATGGCTTCCTGGTGTGGACGGTTGAGCGGTTAGTTCGAATTAACGCTGCTAAATTCGAATTAAAGTCCTAGTGTAGACCAGGCCTTGGAGCTGCTCCCATGAGTCTCCTGCTTGCGTGCAGGGTGGTGGGGGAAGAGGGGAGCTAATATCAGGGTGTCCCCCTCCCCACCACTCCTCCCCCCTATTCCTGCACTCCATCTCCACAGAGCGGGGGGAGGGGAGGGACACAGGACAGGGCTCAGGGAGCTTGCTGGGATTAGCTGCTGTCTCAACTTGCTGATCTGCTTAAAAAGGCAGTGTACTTAGAGTGCAGTCAGCATACTTAAAGAGGTAATGGACGTCTCTCTCACACACATATGGTCTTTCTCTCTCTCTCTCTCTCTCACACACACCCATGGTGGGTGTTTCTGTCTCTCTCTGCCATGATGTGTCTCCTCCCTCCATTGGTGCTGCCTTGTAGAGTGTGATGCTACATTCACAACGTGTTAACCCTTGAGGGCTCAGCAGAGTGCTAGTTCATCATTCAGCAATAAGGCATTCCCTGGGAAATATCCACCCTCTTCCACTCTCTGACTCCACCACCTCAACCAAGCTTAAAAAATTTCCCTGGAACCTAATATCCCCTCTTTACATTAATTCTTATAGGGAAATTGGATTTGCTTAACATTGTTTTGATTAAAGTAGCATTTTTTCAGGAATATAACTACAACATTAAGCGAGGAATTACTAGTATATATTAAAGAAATAAGGTGATGATTTATAGTTTTATAAGTCTGGTAATTTTAAGGGTGCAGTCAATGTTGACATACAGCCAAGGACAGTAAGCTGGTAGTTTTGAACAGTTCTGCCAGTGACTGGTGTGTTGGTAGGCAGGGTGTGGACTGAGGTTAGGTAAAGGTCACTCCAAAACCTGAAGGGAGTTAAGCATGGTGCAGGTTTTCAATCAGGTCCAGCTTTGATTGACAGATGAGTTCAACAGCTGTGATTGGTTCATAAGAACAGGGAAGGCTTAAAGATGACTGGTGGATAGGTTTGCTAATCATAATGACTGAGTAAACAACCAATCAGAATAGACCAAAGGATTGAGAAAACAACCTGTATATAAGGATTGAGGAAGCAACCAATCTGAATATACCAAAACCTGTATATAAGGCAGAGAGCTGACAGGCTTGAGTCAGTCAAGATAATAGCAGGTACAGAAGCAGGAGAAGAAGAAGAAAGATCAGAAATGAGCTGAAATCACTGAAAAAGGGAGGAGCTGCAGCAGCAGTAATAGTTCAGAAGTAGCCGTGACAGAGCAAAAGGACCATAAACAGATGAGAGGGAAAGAAGATTGCGGATAAGTAAGCATGGTGACCGTAGTATAAGGAACCAATAGGATGTATGAGTGTGTATGCTTGAGATAATAAAGTTGGATGTTTGTGCATGTATCTTTGTTATAGGGCTGTTGATTAATAACAGTCAACTCACATGATTAAGTCAAAAAATTAATTACGATTAAAATATTTTTGTGATTAATTTTTTTAATCGCTTTACAACCCTAGTTTATTACTCTGTATACAGTTTTAATGTTTAAGTAAGAACTTGCTGTCAGCATTCTACATGTGACTGATAATTGTATGTAGAATGTAACCACTTGAAAGCCATTTCCAACTCTATGGTATTGCAGTATTGGGAACTTTGATTTGCATACCTGTGCTAACAGAATTGTTTCTTGATATATGCTTTTAAGGTTTATTGTATTGGGGAATATAGGTATATTGAATGAAGATTATTTTGTTTTTTGAAGAATTAATACCTGTGTGTCAATACTTTGATTGAAATGCTCTATCTGTGTCCTCCCAAGGGTCAACAGAGTTAGTATATCCTGGGGAAGTTTTCCAAAGGTCAGAGGAAAACCCTTAGTAAAACCCTGGCAATTCCTCTAGGGCAGGCCATCCCCTTTCACCTGCTGTGACGTTATTGATATAATCTGGGACCATATAGAACATGGTTGTAAGTAACCAAGGTCCTGTAGTGTCACTAAATCTTATGTAAAAGGGGTCATATAAGGTGTCTTAGACAAGGTTATGGTTGGCTGGTTATGATTATGCTGTCTGTATGCCTGTGTTATTTTTGTAGTTGAAGTTATGAATATTGGCTATACTGTCTGTATTTCAAACTTATGCTATGCTTCTCGGAAGCATCCCAGACAAGTTGATGTTAGCTCTGCCTAGCCTGCTTGATGGCCCATTAAGGACCATCAGCTACACAATTGACCCATTGAGAGAAGGCAGATAGGCCCTGTAACTCAGCAAAGTATGCAGGGACTTGCCCATGTAACTCCAGACTCCATTTTGCTGTAACTTTCCACAGTAAGAACAAAGAGGTGTTCTTACACCAGGAAAAGACTATAAAAGGCTGATGCCTCATCTCCATCTTGTCTTCAATCCTGCTTCTTACTTCTGGAGGGACTTTGCTACAAATGGAAGCTCTATACAAAGGACTGAATGACCCATCCCAGTGGGGGATGTACTCCAGAGACTTGATTTGAACCTGCAGTTTATTCTATCACTGCTACAAGCCTGAACCAAGAACTTTGCCATTACTGTATATAATTGATTCCATTTAACCAATTCTAGCGCTCATCTATATCTTTTTCCTTTTATGAATAAACCTTTAGATTTTAGATTCTAAAGGATTGGCAACAGTGTGATTTGTGGGTAAGATCTGATTTGTATATTGATGTGGGTCTGGGACTTGATTCTTTGGGATTGAGAGAACCTTTTTTCTTGTACTGGGGTATTGGTTTTCATAACCATTTGTCCCCATAACGAGTGGCACTGGTGGTGATACTGGGAAACTGGAGTGTCTAAGGGAATTGCTTGTGTGACTTGTGGTTAGCCAGTGGGGTGAGACCAAAGTCCTCTTTGTCTGGCTGGTTTGGTTTGCCTTAGAGGTGGTGTAATGGGCCGGTGTGGCTCCCCTCTTCCCCGTGGAGGGTTGAGCCCCGGACACCGGAAGGGGCGGGGCTACAGAGCAGTGAGCCCGCCCCTCAGAGGGTCAGGCGGCGAACCGGAAGCATAAAAGCCGGCCATCAGAGCTCAGTTGGAGCCCAGCCACCGCTGGGAGCAGACCTACCCGAGAGGGCTTGGGGCGGGGAAGCCGCTGGAGCCCAGAGCAGTTGCCCGGACTGGCCGGAGCTTCCCCTTGCTCGCTACTGGGAGGACCCGCCGGAGCTTCCCCGCTCCACATACGAGGAGGAGCTGCCAGAGACTTCCCCGCTCCCTTGTTGTTACCCCGAGAAACCCCCGGAGCAGATTTGGCTGGACTTCCCCGAGGAACTGCCGGATCTACCCCCCAGCCCGGGCTGCGAGGAGCCCATGGTGTTGGACTTCCCGGGAGCGGACGCCGTGGACCCGGTAGGCCCCGAGGGGGAAATTGGAAGTGGCCCGGGGGCAGCTGACCTCAGTCAGGCTGTTGATCAAACAATGCCCATGTCAGTGTGTTGTGGTCAGGATCCCCACTGACCGTCAGCGGTCATAGCTGCTGCCTAGGGCCCCGGGCCGGGACGCAGTGGAGTGGGTGGGCCTGCGTCCCCCCTGCCACCCCACTTGCGGGTGGCAGTTTTCCCCCTCACCCCAGTGCTCAGCCCCTGCACCTACGGGCCTGAGCCCTAATTGTTGTTGCCCCGCCCTAATCCAGGGCCTGGGCCTTCCTAAACTGTCTGCTGCTCAGCCCCTGCCACAAAGGGCCTGAGCTCCCTGAACTGGTTGTTGCTCAGCCCCTGCCACAAAGGGCCTGAGCCACTTTGTACTGTTTCCTGCTCAGCCCCTGCACCAAAGGGCCTGAGCCACCTTGTACTGTTTCCTGCTCAGCCCCTGCACCAAAGGGCCTGAGCCACCTTGTACTGTTTCCTGCTCAGCCCCTGCACCAAAGGGCCTGAGCCACCTTGTACTGTTTACTGCTCAACCCCTAAACCAAAGGGCCTGAGCCACCTTGTATTGTTTACTGCTCAGCCCCTGAACCAAAGGGCCTGAGCCACTTGGTACGGTTTGCTGCTCAGCCCCTGCACCAAAGGGCCTGGGCCTTCCTGAGCCCTAATTGACTCTTACATTGTTGCTCAGCCTTGCAGCTGAAGGCCTGAGCCCTAACTGACTCTGAGAGTGTTGATCAGCCTTAAAGGGACAGGGCCGAACCCACGTAAGATCGACGGCCCGGTGTGGCTCCCCTCCTCCCCGTGGAGGGTTGAGCCCCGGACCCTCACGTTTACAGGTGGAAAAACCCCAGCCTTGGGCTGTAACTGCCATGTTTAAGCAATTTGTCCTGACTGTTACTGGCTTTCAGGAGCCATTGCTCAATGGTGCACACTGCCAATACAATTGACACAACCGCTCCTAAAGAGGATGTGTATCACTGACACAAGGAGCCAAGTGTGCACATACATAAGTGGTTTCATAACTGTGGTGGCTGTATGCCAGGCTAAGTTAGGTTGACATAATTTTGTAGTGTAGACATAGGCATATTCTCTGGAGCAGGGATTGGAATACATATTTTTTTCTGGAGCCACAGTAAACTACAAACTATCTTCTGTGTGAGAGAGACAAGTACTATGATGATGTTGAGCAAATATTTGTTTTTCTTAAGAAAGGAAATACATCTTGACAAGGAAACACTTTTTCTAATGGGAGATAACAGAGCTTTGAGAGGTCAGTGAGAGGAATTTTAACGCAGTCCTGCTCTCTTTTGCTTTTGTAGCACTGCCTCATTTTTAGCTCCAAAGGTATTTCTTCCATCATGAGATACAGTTCCTGCTGGAAACACCACAATATAACACAAACATGGGCATTTCTAGCTGCTGTATTACAAACACCAAATAACTGGATATTGTAGCTGATCATGAAACCTGACTAAATCCTTCTTTTGAGGGAAAGGAAAACATAGAATTCATTCACCACCAAGTGAAGAAATTGAGTCTAATCCTGCTTCCACTGAAATCAATGGCAAAGCTCCCATTAGCTTCAAGGTGGCAGGATCAGACCCATTGCTGTTTATTAACCACAGAAGCCTGGTAACTGGAGATATAGGTGAAAATATCACCATTTGATAAACTCTCCCACCAAAGAGTCCAGTATTCTGGAGTCACACTGGACAATGAATAACGATTTCTGCCAGATTTTCCCCTTATTATTATAGCCTCAACCATTAGACTCACATTCTTAAGACAGATAGCACTGTAGTGTCTGAAGGTGATATTTATTATCTGCCAGCACAAGGGAGCCCAAATGTTTTTCACTGCCTGATGAAATTAGTATTAATAAAAAGTATACAATTTAAATTAGTGTAGTAGTCTAAGGGCTTTGTAATTTTTGTTTTGTTTTAATTTTCTGTCGAGCCCTACATATAGGCCATGTCTGAACAAAGATTCTGGACAACTAGAATGTGGATTGTTCTGAGGGGATTTATAGGTTGATTAAACTAATTAATGCGCAGAACTTTAAGAATACCTGATGACATGAAAATACTTGAGAACCCGTGAAGACTCAATGCATTCTGCTGATGGCAAGCCAGAAGCAAGAAGACAAACTGATTTAGGAGCCTGAAAAGATCACCCCCCTACCTGACTTCAGTGGGATTCCACAGGGTCCAGTAGCAGATCCCATTTAAGGATCAGGGATTTAAACATGTGTATCAATGCATACGTATCAGGACATTTAAATCTGTGGATAAATACAGTATCCCTACAACATTTATGTTAGTGTATGATCAATATGTGCATTTTTGTGCCACCTTGGGTCCATTATTTCCATCACTCCTTATGATCAATCGGCTGAAGTCAAAGCCAAAACTCCCACTGACTTCAATGGGTTCAGAATTTCACCCTGTTGTCTCTCTGGCTGCCTCTCACAACAGGTTAGAAAATTGTCTCCTCTGCAAGGGCTTCAATGTGACTCCTGAAGGGCCCACCTGAGCAAAGCCCATTGGGCCTTATTGAATGTACTGCAACTAACTACTGTTAATGCAGGTATGACCATTTACAGCAGCAGATTATCTGGCCCTTAATATGTACTTTGCTCTCTGTATATACAAATGTATTTGTATTATAAATACTTCGGAAAAAACTCCATACCTAGCTTTAATCTCTTTTCCATGGATTAAGTTTAATTATTTGATTCCCCATCAACAGTCAGAAATGCAAAGAAAAATGAAATTACTCACATTTGTCTTTTCCAATTTGTGAATGCACAGCAATGGCTAGGATAGGTGAGGTTAGCCTCAATCAGTGCAACAAACTTCTCTAAGGCAGGCAGCTTTTTCAAATGGTAGGTAGATCGTGCTCTTAGCTTCTTAATATTTTCTAATCCAGAGGCAGGCAGGAAACTGATTCTTGTCTTTGAAATATCCCTTTAAGACATATAATAATCTCAGCAAAGAGATAAATTAACAACCCTCTCCCACCCCTCAATTTAGAGACATTTTTGGCTCCTGCAATATAAGAGGCTAGTGATTGGAAAGAAGCTGTCTGGACAGCCACGTTGAAAACAGGATCAGAGGATGACGTTGGACTTTCTCATTTCGTACATCTGACGTCTGCCTTGGAAAGATTCTAAAAATCACTGATGTGAAACAAAATAAGAGAAGATTTGGACAGGTACAGACATCAAAGACAGTCATGGCTTGGTCTTTGAAGGGGGAAAGCATGCTTAACAAATAGGATTAATTTCCTTGAGATGGTGACAATAAGAGTCAACAAGTGTGAAACAAAAGACCATATAACTGGGCTTCAAGAAGGGTTGCAACAGAGCAGTGCATAAAAAAGAATGAAAGAAACTACTTATAACATTAGAAAGCAGCTATTGATGGTGAAATTCTAGCCTGGATAAAAAAATTGCTTTAGTAACCAAAGTTGAAATATACCAGCACATGGATACAAATCAGGTGGAAGGAAAATGCTAAGAAGGGAAGATCAGTAGCGGACATTAAGTCCAATCTTTTGGAAACTATAAATCAACGAAAAGGAGGAGGAAACAAACCCAAAAGTGTGCCTGCTTGTAGATGATGAAAAAATTATTGAGTGGGTCAGTATCAAAGAAAAAAAGAGAGACTGGGCTTAAAGTGGGAGAGCCGAGCTGATGTTCATTGAAGACTACTGTTGAGTATTATAGATTGATTAAAAATAGAAGACAAATAATCTACACTCTTTAGTAGCAGTAAAGGATCTGGTACATAACAACTGAAAACCATTAGCTCTTTATGAGGCAGGGTTTAGGAAATACTGAAATGCACCAATCAGTGAGGAAAATTATTATGGCACTACAAAAAGGGCTGGTGAAATCACACCTGAATTATTATTATGGACAATCCTGGACACCTTATTATGGGAAGGAAAATGAGGAACTGGAACAAAATGCAAAAGGCAACAGATAGGTACATGCGGGGTAACAACTCTGTGGAAAGTTTGGGAAAATTAAGTTTTTGTTCATTAAAAAATAAGCTTCAAATTTCTAGGCGTGAAAACAACAAAACATTTCCAGAGGGTAACAGGTTCAAAAAGGAGAGAGAGAAGAGACTGAAGCTAAGAAGAGAGCAAGCATTACAGAAGGTGCAAATAAATGTATTTATGTGGAAGGCAGTTACTTTGTGAAATGGACTATCAAAGGTAGTGATGGAGGCTGCAACTATAAAGTTATTATAAAAAGAACTAGACTGGCAACGAGAGGGAAAATATCCTGTGATGCAAACACAAAATCCTTCCTTGTGCTGTACAGATACTGGAAGGAGGCCAGTGGCCCTTCACCTGCTGTCAAGGAGCAGTGCAGGATTTCTCCCTAGTGTTCTAGAGAGTTATAGTTGGCATAACACATCTCATATGGGGCACTATCTGCTAATGAGGGGGCATGCCCAGCTGGGCCATCTGCCTACTGTATATGCTGTGTCCATCAACATGGGAAAGCAGGGGAGGATGCTGCTTCCTTTAACAATAGCAGTAAAATGATCCAAGCAACATGTTGCCCAGTCCTTCCTCCAGTGTCAGATATGTGCCCCACATTGTTATGTTCTCTGTCTTGTGTTATCAAAGAAAAGAGCTTGCCCTAATGAAGTAGATGAGCTGACCTAATTTGGAAGCATAGCTTTTCTCCATCCTCAAAATATTCAGTCTCTATTTCATTGATAACTTTCCTATACCATGGCAATATTTCATTTGATATAAATTACACAATAGGCACAAGTTATTTTTATTATGATACATCTAGTGGCCACCAACTGTTGGGCAGATCAAATGTCATACAATTGGTGTGAATGACATTCACATTTAGAGTCAAATAATCTGTGAAGGGCAAAACAAATATACCTGTAAAAGAATCATGCTCAGAAAAGTTTGCATCTGAGCTCACAAACAGCGATTTGTATGCACCCACTAGGTAACCACACCCCTAACTACATTTGCTCAAGCAATTACCCAAGTTGCATGAGCAAATATGGTTTTTGGTGGTAGCAATTTTTGTGTCCAGATTGCACCTATGGCTGGAAATGTAGAATGACAGCAATGAAGATACTTGATGCTGAGTGTTGCAGAACCTAACTTTTAAGCACATAACTTTTAGGCACAAGACACAATACAATCAACAAAGTCTGTGATAGGCACCCAAGCTCCTATATGATGAATAGGAATGGGATTAGCAAAGTCTGTGGTAGGCAGCGAGCCACCTAAACTAGATGACAATCAAAATGGTGTGTGCTAATCCCTTTATCCCCCATGGAGATAGGATTACATCTCTACCGCCTGAACTCTCTCTGCTTCACAGTGCACAAATGGGAAGATAGGTGTTTGGCCGCCTATATTAAGCGTGGGATCCAAATCAAAACAACTGGGGTGGAGCAGGACCTCCTTGATTATCTTTAGCCCAAAGGTTAGGGTACTCATTCAGTATGTGGGAAATCCCCAGTTCAAGTCCCTCCTCCACCTGAGGGGGAGAAGGAATCTGAATAGGGAGCAGCCACTTCTCAGATGAGTGCCCTAGTCACTGGGCTATGTGATATTCTGATGTGGGGCTCCCTCAGTCTCTTGTATTGAAGTTGTTCCACTTTAATTAAATAATTGGGCCAAAGAAAGCATTATCACTCTATAGTTTAGTGGTTAGAGCACTCATGGGAGATGTTTCAAATCAATTCTCCCACTCCCAGGTGAGACGTCTACCACTGTGCTAAAAGTTATAAGGGAGGGCCTTCCCTTTCCCAGCTGTTGTGTGAAGTTGTCTCAGGTGCCTGACCTGGTAAGTGGCATATGAGCATGCCTACCTGAATGGCCCCCACATGCAAGTTAGGTGGCTGAATTATTATCTTCCCTTGTTTGTGAATCGCTCCTTGAGTGAGGCAGCAGTGAGCATGCCCAGAGGCAAAAACATACGTGCTTAGGTAAATTTTATTGCAAACATTTAAGGGCTGAGTGAGTTTAGGAGCCTACGCGATTAGGTGGCACCCAAGTGTGAGTTTTGTGGATCACACTAGTGCCTAAAATGGGAATTAGGGGCCTAAGTGCCTTCCTAGATTTCACCCTTAGTCCTTAATGTAACAGGTAACAAAAGCTGATATCATGAGTAATTTACTGATCAAACAGGAAACTTGTAGGTTTCTGCTCAAACCCATATGCAGTATCTTTCACTGCATTATTGAGATCCACAGCACTTCACAGTGCCTCATAACAAGGATATGAAAAATATCTTTCTTTGGCTTGAAAATCTTTAGCGAGACCAATCAGTTATTATCCTGGGTAGAAAATGACAGAGAAACATGAATCAGAATGCTGCCTATACTTACAAGTGGCAAAAATATCACTGTGTTTTTCACAAAGCAAAATGATTTCATAACCACTTAAACATCTCCTTGTGGATGCAAGGAGGACCTTTTAAAGAACTTTATATTGATTATGATAATTAATGCACATGAACATAAGCAAATTCAAGATCAGGAAAAGTTGTATCCCATAGTAACAGAATATTTATTTGAATGATCTGTCTCAGAGACCACTCCCTTGACAGCAGACACTGACAAGATGCAAATGGTTCAGTTAGTTAGGCCTTCAGTTACCAGCTAGGAAATTCAGGTTCAGAATTTCCTTGGGAGTTGGTTCTCTAGTGTAGGGGTTTTAGTGAAAAACGAAAAGCAACTGACTAGGCTAAAATGCCCATGAAAACAAAAAGGCAGTAAGAAACCTATCCAGAGAGCATATGGTGACTAATCAATTGGAATGGATAGCTACTGTCCTGTTCCTGTTTGCTTGCAGACCTTAAGAGAACCATTGGGGCAGCTTGCATCAGGCTTAGGCTTTGTCTACACTGGCACCTCCCTAAATGACAAAAGTTTTAATGACGAAAAGTGCTGGTGTGGACAGGGTTTCGTTGGTAGGAGCCATGCTCCCAGCGATGAAGCTACTACCCTGCATTGGAAGTGGAGCTCTCTCCTGGCAATAAAGAGCAACTACACAATGCACCTTACAACAGCGTGGCTGCAGCAGCATAACCGCACCATTGTAAGGCCTGTCAGGACTCAGGAGCCAATGTAGAAATTGCAGGAATAGCTTGTCTCTTCCCCCTTGGTTTCTTATTAGGCTCAGCAAAACCTGATGAAAGAAATAGTGCTGTCAGCTGATTATCCTTTTCAGACCTAAATAAGATTCCCCCACCCCACCTTCAGGATTGTAGTTAGGGATTGGGGTAGGGCGTAAGAGGGGAGTACGTGGTTGATCTATGGCTCATAGAGAGGTAAGGATTGGGATACCCCTCAAGAGCCTCCTATGACTCATCAACCTGATAGCAACAAAGCTTTACTGCTAATGCCATGAATTGGTTGAATGTTGATGCTGGAAACATTCAACTGGAAATAAAGTGCACATTTTTAACAGTAAGGATGATTATCCGTTGGAACTTACTTAAGGATGTGGGGGATTATCTATCACTTGAAGTCTCAACATTGGATATATTTTTAAAAGATATGCTCATGCAACCAGACATTATGGGCTTGATGCTGGAATTATTGGGTGAAATTCTATGGCCTGTGCTATACAGGAGTTCAAATTAGATGATCACAATGGTCCCTTCTGATCTTAACATCCTATGACTCTATGAACCTTTTACGTTATTTCAATATTTTGAGATGTAAGATACAAGGAGATGCTAATTGCCAACTAGATACTGGTTCAGGAAGAACAAGAGATAAGACAACTAGATGTACCATCTAATAAAATATTGCAGTCTGCACCACAAATTTGATATGAACAATTCTGTTTTTCCCAGCATAGATGTTATTACAGGTCAATCATTTCCATAAGTGAAAATGCATGTCTGGTGTACACTATGGTGACAGATGATGTGAAGACCTTTCTTTCATGATTCTCAGTCAGGATAAAAAGGCAATATACCATTCATATAACTGTGGATGCATTATTAATAGAACAGAATAATTCCTATACAAATAATTCAGTGTCTGAATTTGAACTATCAAATGAATCCGAACTACAGCAAATCAATTTAATAAACCATCAGAATATGATTGTATTGGCTCCAGCTTGCAAAGGCAATGCATTATCTTTTCCCCCAAAGAAAGAGCAATTGTGTTGGTGCTAAGAAGATGCTTCAATAAGAAGTTTATCCGAAGGTTAAAGGCATGTATAGGGACTGGTAGCTATCCAGTGTTGAAAGTGGGAGGAAAAAATATGGAGGAACTCCTAAGGTAGTACTTTATACTAGGTCTTCATTGAGCATCCCAGCATGGAGGGAGGGTATGGCAAGCACAGAAGAGTTCTACAGAAGAGTTCTTATCTGATTCTGAAGTTAAATGTTCTATTTTTCTCTCTCACTTTTATGTTTTCTAGCCACACTAAAATCTTTCCTGACACTGAAATAATAAAATTTCCTTCCCCCAATTCTAAGGGCAGCTGTTGCTAATATGGGCTAGGGGCGGGCACAAGGAGCTTGGCAGCACCCATGAGCATTGCCAGTCACAATTGCGGCCCTCCCACCCCGTTTCACTCACTTGAGTAACCCATGCCTCTCTCCTGCCAGCCTGAAGCATGCTGGATGTGAACCCTGAGGGAAGAGAGACTGATACATAGATGGGCTAGTGCTGAAAAAAGAATCATGCACCTTTCGTTGCTGCTCACATGAAATTGTGAATAGAAGCATGAGCAACGGCTCACACTTGCAAATAAGTCTCAGATCTGTACTAAACCTGGGTCTGAGATAATGTTACCAGCTTCCCTCTGCTTCTCAGTGTCAGCCATGTATATGACAATTAATAATATAAAGTGTTACAATAAGAAGTAAAAGCAGTTGAGCACAATGTTTTAAGGGTCACACAAAGGGTTGATAAAACAGTGAGTACTGCTGCAAGACACTTGATGACAGTTTTGGGGTTGCAGAAAATTTAGAAGAAGTGCATTGTTAAATGCATTAAAAAGAATGGACAGAGATCTATGAGAATTCTGCTTCTATGGAATCTTTCTGCATGGGTTACTTTTCCCTAAATGACATGTGCAGAGAAGAAAAGATTAGTGAAATTGTGCAAGGTACGATTTTCAGCTTTAGATACAGGTTCCAAAGACATAAGGGTAGATTCTCAGCTGGTTCAAGTTATCCAAGCTCCACTGAAGTTAACGGATTAGGACAATGTCCAACAGCTGACAATCTCCCCACTTTGGATTGGATCAAAACAACAAAGGAAAATAAGTAGTGTCTCCTTTTGCATAAAGTGTATTATAGCCTCTTTCTAACAGAGTTTAATAAAAAGTGGAGATAAACATTAAATAAAACCCTGGATTCAAACTCTCCTAAACTTTGTGGGGGAATATGAAATCTGAACCTGATCCAAATCTATAAAATCTGAACTGGGATCCAGATCCACATTTTACATCAGGAAACAAACCTCCAAACCTGAACACTCCTGAATTTTTGGATATTTGAAATTCAGATCTGTCATATGAGGAAAAGAACATCTGACTGTTACTTACAGAACAACCGGGCCATTGGCTCCTTGGAAAACCTCATTAGGTAATTTTTCTAGATTGTGATTATCACTAAGATTTCTGTAAAACATAACAATAAGACAATCAGGGATAAATAACTTTGCTACGGTTACTATTTCCCAGTAATTGTTGTGCTGAATACCAAATAATAAGAATAGTTACAGCTCATCCAAGTAGGTTCCATTAAATGCATGATTCTGAATTTCCCGAATTCCATTTTTATTCAGCCGTCTGCAACAAAGAGACACATTTTAAAACACTGATTACAGAAAACTATGTTTGTGCATATTAAGTCAGATGCTCCAAATTCTGAAGCATCAGTAGAATTACTGGGTGATATAAAATTAGTTAAATAAATGGTGATCTCTAGGATTAACAGAAAGCTATTATAAAATCCCAGCCACTGTTGTTTGGGATAAATTGGATTAAAAGTGCTGGGCCAGGTTCTGCTTTCACTGATGTTAAACCAGAGTAGTTGCAATGAAGTCAAAGGTGGCTCTCCAGATTTACACCAGAGTAAGTGAGATCAGAATCTTTCTGACTGTTAGTGTTAATGCCATACAAACTTTGCATTTGCAAAGTGCTGTTCAAACCTTGCGCTAACAGCTGCTAATTACCACAGAGAGGAGCAAAATGCGACAGGAAAGACTCCAAAGAGGTGGAAGGAGAAGAGCGGGAGTGTCTCTGAAAGCACTCACTTGCCTCCAGAAATTGTGAAGGACTCCCTGCCCCAGTGCTGCAAGATTGGGGTTCAGAGGCTTTGGCATGGAGAAATAGCTGGGAAATGAAAAAGGGGACTCCCAGGAGCCATCAGACTTTTTAGCATTCTCCTCTAACAGGCAAACTTTTCATGAAAATCTGCTGGCACATTAGTGCTGCTGGGACCAGCAGTAACTCCCCATCTGTGCCCTCTCTCCCGCTCTGAGAGAGAAGGGCACTGGCAAAGGAGTGGGACTGGCTCCACATCAAGGCAGTGGGAGGGTGCTGGGTGGAAATAGTGCAGAATTTGCCAAGATAGCTACTGAGTTTCTAATGCATCTGCTGTCTTCACAGACTACACCCCCTATATGCTCCACAGACCCCCCTACTCTCTCATGTTCTCCCCTCTGAGAAAAGAATTAGGCAGCAATTCAATGAGTTTAAATTAATGGAGTTCTCTGCTGAGTTTTAACTGTGGTGCTTTAACAAATTAATGTTTAATGTCCCTATCCCATGCTCCCTCCATGATCCAAAAAACTGACATTTGGGTCAGTTATATTTATCATTTATACAGTATAGTTTTTCATCTCCTTTATTCTTACTCTGTACCACTCACCCCCTCTGGCACTGAATGACAGGCCTGACTGATGGCATGAAAGAAACAATTAAATTAAACTTTCAGAAAACCTACACATTTTACTTCTTGTTCACAGCAAAAGCATGCAAGTGACCCACTAATCTAAGGTTCAAGATGGTGGACTTAGGTCAACATGAAAATCAAGTATAGGCTTGACTGGAAAGATTACCCCTTTGACCATGAAAGACAGATGTACATGGCTCAATGTCTGCAATGTGTGTCAGATCAGAGCATGGAAACTGTCTCCTATCCCATCCACTCACAGGCACTATTAGAAATGAGTGAGCCAACACAGAAAGGCAAGGCAATCGGATGCTGTTTTTACCATCTGACACATTTATTATGTTACATCATTCATATTATTTAGCAACTGCCATGCTGATTTTTTTTTTAAATCATAATATTGGCACTCATTGTGTTCTATCACTGCACATCGTGCTAAGGTTCTGATACTATCCTGCTGAGTATGGATCCTGCTGCCCTACAATCCTGACTATGCATGGCAATCACCTGGAGGAAAAATACAGCCACCACTTTCAAGCAAAAAATATATAAAAATTATACATTTACCTTTGAGCTAAACCCTGGAGTCCTCAGTCACTTTTCACTCAACTCTCACATAGCCAACCTCCCTTTAGCCCAAATTCTTCTCTTAGGCCTAGTCTACACTAGGAGGTTATGTCGAATTTAGCAGCGTTAAATCGAATTAACCCTGCACCCGTCCACACAACGAAGCTATTTAGTTCGACATACAGGTCTCTTTAGTTTGATTTCTGTACTCCTCCCCGACGAGGGGAGTAGCGCTAAATTCGACATGGCCATGTCGAATTAGGCTAGGTGTGGATGGAATTCGATGTTAATAGCTCCGGGAGCTATCCCACAGTGCACCACTCTGTTGACGCTCTGGACAGCAGTCCGAGCTCGGATGCTCTGACCAGCCACACAGGAAATGCCCCGGGAAAATTTGAATTCCTTTTCCTGTCTGGCCAGTTTGAATCTCATTTCCTGTTTGGACATCGTGGTGAGCTCAGCAGCACTGGCAGCAATGCAGAGCTCTCCAGCAGAGGTGTCCATGCAATCTCAGAATAGAAAGAGGGCCCCAGCATGGACTGACGGGGAAGTCTTGGATCTGATCGCTGTGTGGGGCGATGAGTCTGTGCTTTCGGAGCTGCGCTCCAAAAAACGGAATGCAAAGACCTACGAGAAGGTCTCCAAAGCCATGACAGACAGAGGATACAGCCGGGATACAACGCAGTGCCGCGTGAAAATCAAGGACCTGAGACAAGGCTACCAAAAGATCAAAGTGGCAAACGGACACTCCGGATCCCAGCCCCAGACATGCCGCTTCTACGAGGCACTGCATTCCATTCTAGGTGCGGCCGCCACCACTACCCCACCACTGACCGTGGACTCTGACGATGGGATAGTGTCGACGGCCGGTTCCTTGGAGATGTTCGCGGACGGGGAAGATGAGGAAGCAGATGAGGAGGACGAGGCAGTCGACAGCGCTTACAATGCTGATTTCCCCGACAGCCAGGATCTCTTCATCACCCTCACTGAGATCCCCTACCAACCCTCCCCAGCCATTAACACGGACCCTGAATCAGGGGAAGGATCAGTCGGTAAGTGCTTTAAACATGTAAACATTTATTTTTAACAGAGTAGGAATATTAACTATGTGAAAAGAAGGTCAATATATATGGGGATAGAACAGAAATCCTCTTGGGAGATCTCCACGAAGCTCTCCTGGAGGTAATCGAAAAGCCTCCGCAGGAGGTTCCTGGGGAGAGCGGCCTTATTGGGTCCTCCGTGGTAGGACACTTTTCCGCACCAGGCTGTCAGCAGGTACTCTGGGAGCATTGCCTCGACGAACATGGCAGCATAGGCCCCTGGTTTGTGCTGGCTTTCACGCAGCATACGGTCTCTATCTCTGTCAGTGATCCTCCTCAGGGTGATCTCGCTCAGGGTGTCCTGCTTTGAATTAGGGGAATGTTAGTATTGGGAATGCTTGACTGTTCCTTTACATAACAATAAGCATCGGTTTACAGCCACGTGGTGGAGGTGGTAAAGGGGCAGCATACAGGGATCTTTCCTGGGGACAGCTGCGATGGGGTGGAACAGGGGCAGAGTTCATGCTTTCCGGATTGCTGGCAGCAGGAACTTGCAAACGCTATGACCATTGCTTTGAGCGTGAAAGGAGGGCACTGCTATACATTAAGTTTTAAGCAGCCAAAAGTCTATGGCTTACAATGTGTGCCTGCTCCACGAATTCTGCTGTCCTGCCCTGCTTGTCTGATCTCCAGTGCAAGACCCCAGGCAATGAATGCGAAGGCCGAAAATTCGAACTTGTCCTGAGTGCGCATGAGATAGGTGCTGTGCATGGTCTTGTTCACAGAGACAGACTAGACTATGTTCATTGTTCGCAAAAATCTATCTTTGTAAGGAATTCACTCCCTTTTTCCCATCACACAGCTGCGACTGTTTCCCGACCTGCCCCGTCATCCCCCTCACACAGGCTGGTGCAGATTAGGCGGCGAAAGAAAAGGACACGGGACGAGATGTTCTCTGAACTTATGGGCTGCTCCCAAGCCGAGGCGGCACAGCAGACCCAGTGGAGGGAGAACGTGTCTCAGTACCAGCTCTCACACAGGGAACGGGAGGACAGGTGGCTGCAGGAGGACCAGCAGGCGACTCAAACGCTGCTTGGACTAATGAGGGAGCAAACGGACACGCTCCGGCGCCTTGTGGATGATCTGCAGGACCGCAGGCAGGAGGACAGAGCCCCACTGCAGTGTATCTGTAACCGCCCTCCCCCACCACAAAGTCCCATACCCCCCTCACCCAAAGTAACAAGAAGGAGGGGCGCCAGGGGCCGTGAGAACTGTCACTCCACCCCTGCAGAGTGCTCAATTACCAAAATGCTCTCATTCCCTAAATTTTGAGAAGTCCTTTCCTTCCTGTCTCACCCAAGCCCCCATCCCAGTTTCATCCCCTAACTGTCTAGGTCATAATAAAAAAGACTTTTCTGTTAATTACTGTTTCTGTCATGGTCTTTTAGAGGAGACTGTGTTTCAAGGGGGGCAGGGGGTTGGTACTTGGACAGGTCAGTCACCTTTACCAGGGTACAGACACGGGGGCAGGTTCAGCAGCAGGTCACACACACAGTGCAGTCTCTAGGCACCCTGGTCAGTCTGGGAGGTGGTTTTCATGTTCTGTTTTGGGGGTGCTATGTGACTTTGTGGCGGGGGAGGGTGGTTAGAGATCTTATGCAGCGGTCCTTCTCCTGGATCACAGAGCCACGCAGCAGCTGATCTGTAACCGTCCTCCCCCGCCACAAAGTCACATAGCCCACACACACAGAGTCCCGAGAAGGAGGGGTGGCAGGCTCCGTTGAAACAACCAGTCCGCCACCGTGCACCGCTCTAGGAGCAGGAGCCTGTCATTCCTCGAGTTTAGAAGCGGTCTTTGCAGCACTACACACCCTACCCACCACAGTCTGCGTCCCAGTTTTAACCCTTTACCGTGAAATCAGTACTAAAGAAAACGGTGTTTATTAACAAAGTTCCATGTATTTTATTTTTAAACGTGTGTTGGAAGGGGGTGAATGGGGTATGTAACTGCAGAGGATAGTCAACATTAACTGGGTAAAGAAACGGGGGCAGGTTCAGCTTCTCTGTAAACAAACTTAATAGTCACAGGTTACCCTGCTCACTGAGGAACCTAGCTTTCAAAGCCTCCCGGATGCACAGCGCTTTCCGCTGGGCTCTTCTAATCGCACGGCTGGCTGGCTGGGCGTAATCAGCAGCCAGGCTATGTGCCTCAACCTCCCATCCCGCCATAAAGGTCTCCCCCTTGCTCTCACAGAGATTGTGGAGCACACAGCAAGCTGCAATAACAATGGGGATATTGGTTTCGCTGAGATCTGAGTGAGTCAGTAAGCTTCTCCATCTCCCCTTGAGACGTTCGAAAGCACACTCCACCACCATTCTCCACTTGCTCAGCCGGTAGTTGAAGAGTTCTTTGTCACTGTCCAGGGCACCTGTATAGGGCTTCATGAGCCAGGGCATTAGCGGGTAGGCTGGGTCCCCGAGGATCATTGTAGGCATCTCCACATCCCCAACAGTTATTTTGTGGTCCGGGAAGAAAGTACCTTCCTGCAGGCGTCTATACAGACCAGAGTTCCTGAAAACACGCCCGTCATGAACCTTGCCCGGCCATCCGACATTGATGCTGGTAAAACGTCCCCTATGGTCCACCAGTGCTTGCAGCACCATTGAAAAGTAGCCCTTTTAGTTAATATACTGGCTGGCCTGGTGGTCCGGTCCCAGGATAGGGATGTGAGTTCCATCTATAGCCCCACCGCAGTTTGGGAATCCCATCGCGGCGAAACCATCTATGATGACCTGAACGTTTCCCAGGGTCACTACCTTTGAGAGCAGTAGCTCAACGATTGCGTTGGTAACTTGCATCACAGCAACCCCTATGGTAGATTTGCCCACGCCAAAGTGGTTCGCTACTGACCGGTAGCTTTCTGGCGTTGCAAGTTTCCAGAGGGCTATGGCCACTCGCTTCTGCACAGTCAGGGCTGCTCGCATCCGGGTGTCCTTGCGCTTCAGGGCAGGGGACAGCAAGTCACACAGTTCAAGGAAAGTGCCCTTACGCATGCAAAAGTTTCGCAGCCACTGTGATTCATCCCAGACCTGCAGCACTATGTTGTCCCACCAGTCCATGCTTGTTTCCCGGGCCCAGAATCGCCGTTCCACAGCCTGAACATGACCCATTGCCACCATGATGTCCACGGCGCGGGGTCCTGTGCTTTGTGAGAGGTCTGTGCCACTCTGACACTTGATGTCCTCACCGCGCTGCCAGAGCCTCCTCGCCCGATTTCTCAGCATCTGACTGTGAAAAAGGTGGACGATAAGGTGCGAGGAGTTGACAACGGCCATAAGTGCAGCGATGATCGCAGCGGGCTCCATGCTCGCAGTGCTGTGGCGTCCGCGCTGTCACTGACCAGAAAAGTGCACGAACAGATTTCCCGCTGGCGCTTTCATGGAGGGAGGGCGGGAGTGACGGTTGAATGACGACAGTCGACACATATTTTCCCCCAGCAGGCATTGGGAGCTCGACCGAGAATTCCAATGGGCAGCGGGGACTGCGGGAACTGTGGGATAGCTGCCCACAGTGCACCGCTTCCAATGTCGACGCTTGCCCCGTTAGTGTGGACTCACAAAGTCGAATTACTGTCCTTAGTGTGGATACACACGTTCGACTTTGTAAGGTCGGTTCCACAAATTCGAGTTAAGTAAAATCGAACTACTCTGGTAGTGTAGACATACCCTTATTTAAACCAGCACATATCCTGAGCAACTTCAGACTAAAATGGAAGTCTTGCCTGAGTATGCTGAGTAAAAATGACTCGAGAGCTCCGGAATTTGGCTTCTTGTGTTTATATTTGATAAGGGTGAAATTCACTCCTGTGCAGAAGGCCAGCACAAAGCCTATAGCACCATTTAAGTCTCATTTATGCTGAATGTTTAAGGTGAGGCATAGACTTTGCTTTGGGGTGAATTTCAATCTTTTATATATTTTTAGGAGTTCTTAACTGAATTTACATAAAACTTCAGTTTGCCCTCCCCCACACATCTTCAGATGTGGTTTGACTTTCAGCTCTAAACACACTATTAACCTCTAGGGAGAAATCCTGAAACAATGAAATCAATAGCGTTTAGTGGGTATTTAACAGGATCTGACTGAGAAAGCTGTTGAAGCATAAAACTGACTGGAGAGTGGAAGTGAGAGTGCAAGTGACTCACATTATGCCTTTCCTTTTTTAAAACATTCTGCTGAGAATATAATTTTGTTTTTTTTTCCTTTGTGAAGCATTTCCTCAACAATAATGCAGAATGTTCTTCTTAGTTGGTCTATATTGGCTAAAATGTGCAGCAGTGAGCAGATATGCCTGCCAAGGCTGGAATATGGAACACAAATAACATAGTGATGCTGCAGTCTTTACATGACTTGGGATCTATTTTTTTAACATAATAAATTTAGTTCCATGGATTACTATTTCTGATATAAATATTTCACAATAGTGCATGTGGGGATGGAGGCAAATTTGGGTTTAAAATGAGGTATTTCCTTCCTATGGAGAGATATGCAGTACTGAGAGGTATACCAAAATGAGATCTTATTAAAGGTATACCAGAAACTGAATAAACTAAATACTGTACTTCATTCCTGGAAGAAATTAGCTCTACTTTCTGTGTAAAAGCAGAGTAGTTGCAATGAAGTCAAAGATGTGTAAAAGCAGCTTTGTCCTATTTTTCTGTGACCCATCCATTATAGTCCTTGTGGATCAAATTCACCCGTGTAAATGGCAACCACAGAGCTATGCACAATTTTAGAGGATATTGATATGAATACTTAGTTTGTGGCAAGCTGCAGTGTAATCTACCCTGTTCTATCCTCGGGGCCAGTGCAACCATTTAGGCGACCTAGGCGGTCGCCTAGGACGCTAGAATTTGGGGGGGTGCCATTTTCTTCGGCAGCGACCGCAGTGGCTGGATCTTCGGCTGCCCCAGTCGCCACCGGCATTTAGGTGGAGGGAGCTGGGACAGGGGAGCGCAGGGAGGGCCGCCTGCAGCAAGTAAAGGCGGGGGGGCGGCATGCAGGGGAACTCCCCACCCCAGCTCTCCCCTACCCCGCCTCCTCCCGGAGCACGCCGTGGCTGATTCACTTCTTCCGCCTTCCAGGTTTGCGGCACCAATCAGCTTAGGTGCCGCAAGCCTGGGAGGCGGAAGAAGTGAAGCAGCTACGGCATGCTTGGGGTGGAGGCGGAGCAGGGGTGAATTGGGGTGAGGGGGATGCCTCAGGGCAGAGGGTGGGGGGTGGGGAGCTGCCGCAAGGGGAGCGCCTCAGGGCGGAGGGGGGGCGCTGCCGTGGAGCGCCTCAGGGCAGGGGCACGGGGGGGGGAGGGCGCAAGGTGGAAGTTTCGCCTAGAGTGCGAAACAGCCTTACACCGGCCCAGTCTATCCTGCTACACACTGACTGTCTGTGTGGACTCTCCAGCCATGCAATAATAGTTCTATAGTGCACTATGAATCTTTTAGTGCACTGCAGCAGGGTCCACATGGATACTCAGTGTACAGGAGAGATTTATACCCCAGTTTTCTGCAAACTGTTTGTGTAGACAAACCCTGAGGGCTACCTCAGAATTCCATCTGCCTCATATCCCAAAATCATCCCATGCAGCAGCATGAGACTATCTTACCCATCTTGTCTTCATTTTATGGGTAACAGTCCAAAAAAAAAAAAAGACTGAGATCCACTGATCTAGTTAAGTCAGAATGGGGCTGGGAGTCACGGACTCTTGAATTCTAATCCTAGCTGTGTCATTGGTTTACTTTGTGGCCTTGGATAGATCACCTAACCTTTGTGCCTGTTTTCTCTCTATAAAACAAAGATAATGGGCTGGATTTTCAGCTGCACCCATTGTCCATTGGTTGCAGTTTTTTGGTATGGCAACTTGAAAAGGAACATTAAAGGTTGATGTCCAGGTTTGTCATCCATTCTATGGCTTCTAGTGACATGGAATGAATCAAAGCTGTCCCGCTCGAGAAGGATCTTGGAGGGAAGCAGTCCATTAGATATTCCATAATTTGGAATAGGCTGTCCTTCATTTTCAGTGGATGTAGTTGATATGGATCCTGTTGATGTGGGGGCAGAGAGGAGCTAGTTGTGACTCCTTGATTCTGGGGCTAGTTCTATGCCAAACCCAACCCTCATGTAGTTTACTGCAGCCTGAGGTCTGCTCTAAAGTTAGCTGGCTTTGACCCCAAGGGACCATTACACCAGTACAGAATAGCTGGAGTGCAGTAGCACTCAGGTCTCACTCCTCCCTAAAATAACACTATACCATGGGATGGGTGGCACAAGAGCCTCAGGCTCAACATGGTACTCCTACAAGCTTGGGGAATCCCCAGCTAGGGAGATAAGGCAGTTTTCTGGTCCCTTCGTGTTGCTAGGGTGGCAGGTGGCATAAAGAAATCAGATGACAGGAAAGAATCTGGCTCCACAGTAGTTAGTTATCTCACCTCTTAGGGGTTTGTAGAAATTAAGAAGGTGCTGTTTGTACAGTGCTTAGAAGATGCAAAGTGCTATATATAGATGCTAAGTATTATCATTATGATTAAATAAGACAGAAAAGGTAAATGAATGAGATTTAGGGTCTTATTCTCTGCGTATCTATTCCACATAACAGTGGGAATATCCCTGATAATACTTTTTCACTCTTCAGAGAATACTATCCACATCTGGTAGATTTTCAGGGGGATGGGATGGATAAATGGTAGGGTAGACCAGTGGTTCTCAACCAGGGCTCCGGGGCTCCCTAGGGGGCCTCGAGCAGGTTTCAGAGGAGCCTCCAAGCAGAGCCAGGATTAGACTTGCTGGGGCACGAGCAGAAAGCCGAAGCCCCATCACATGGGGCTGAAGCCCAGGTCCCTGAGTCCTGCCACCCAGGGCTGAAGCTGAAGCCTGAGCAATGTAGTTTCATGAGTGCCCCTGTGTCATGGAGCCCCAGGCAATTGCTCTGCTTGCTACCTACTAACCCCAGCCCTGGCTTTTATATGCTGAAAACCAGTTACTGTGGCACAGGTGGACCGGTGAGCTTTATAGCATGTTGGAGGAGCCGGGGGCGCTCAGGAAGAAAAAGGTTGAGAACCTCTGGGGTAGACAAATGAGGGGTGATAGTAGTTAACCTTGCTATAACTCTATCTTCAAATATTGAGGGTCTGATCCTGCTTCCACCCAAATCAGTAAGATCAGAATTGGTCCCTTGCTGCATATCCCGTTTCCTGTATCTGAGTCAAGCTGCAGGGAGTAATGGTAAATTTTCCAAACTAGGCACTGGCCTAGGTGGAATGAGAGCAGATTTTTAGTACAGCAAACAAACATTCAATGTTCCTATAACAGAGATCTGGAAACCCAGCTAGTTCATTAAAAAACATGACTGTTAAGTCAAATGAGAAGTCGTCTAACTACACAGTATGAAACTGCATTGTGAACTGGCCTGTAACAATACATTAGTGTTATGTACAAGTCTACCATATTTTACACATATTTACATGTAATTTGCTTGAATAATGAATGTCTTTGAATGTTGTATCTGATTGCAAATATGTATGAGGTATTTGTCCTTTGGAACACAATTTGTATTATGTGGAACCATCATGGTCTTTAACCTTGGTACCATTAATTGTTAAATTTTCTCTATGCTCTGCTGTGGTTCTAAAATACAGAGCTGAAATGAAAAGGCAGGAGGGAGAGAGAGATTACTGAATACTGAAAGTATAAAAGCAGACGAGATATTTCTTAGGAGCTTTGCCCATTTGCAAACCCATTTAAATGTGGTGGGGGTTTTAAAGTGGGTTCTGGGTTCAATTTCTACTTAGGAAAAACTGGAGGGAAAAGGAGCAGAAAGGGGTCAGAGAGAAGAAACCCCGTGAAAATGAGGGTGACAAATGAAGTAGAGCACAGACAGAGTGAAGAATAAACAAAGGTTGTATAGAAAGAGCAGTGATAATGGGGGGATACCATTCTGATGGAAAAAAAGAGGATATCTAATGATTCTCTGCTGCCCTGAGTTTATACTTGGAGGAGACAGCCATCAGGCTTATTGGCTCCATGATGCTCTGCTGGCCCCATTTGTATGCTTGCCAGCCTAACTTTTGGGGGGCAGTTCTACCCCTGATACACAGCACATACATGGCTCTCACTGTTGCCCCATGCCATTGGCTTCCTCCCATCTATTTCCTGTATCTACATGTTGTCTTTTGTTACATACTTCGACAAATGTGTGGGACAAGAATTGTCTTTTTGTTTTGTGTGTGTTGCACTGGGGTTCCAATCCCTGCCTGGTGTCTTGAGGGGCTGCACAATACAAGTATTTAACAACAAGACAGGTTTCTTCCAGCCAGAATTTGTTATAAATGAATTCAATCTTCATGGGGTAAAAAAACCCACACGTTTGAATTACAGGGTAAAATTAGTTTTGCAAACCTATAAAATAGCACCCAACAAGGTTTCTCAGGCTCTATTCTAGAGAAGATGTGAACTAAAATGTGGTATTTGCTAATTCTTACTCACATAATGACACTTTCAGAACTCAGGCCCATGAAGGAATTTCTTTCAATTGTACGTATATTTATATTATCTTGAATATCTCTGAAAAAGAAAGTAAAGTAAAAATTAAACAGTTTTGTAGCTCTGTGATCCTTTCATTTCTTTGACAGGAAATGACGCTTCAAACACCAAAGAAATTTTTCTTTACATTAGATCTGAGAAAATATTTTACATGTAGGTTTCCTGAATGATATCACTAAGTTTGTCCAAGTACTGCTTGGGAGTGAAATGGGAGCAATCACTTCCAAACTTTTGCTTTTTGCTTTCTAGAGCATGCATCTTAAGCAAGGCAAAATCAACAGTATGCACTTAGGGCTGGATTCTTTGAGCAGGATTGGCCCCCAAACTAATACAGAGAAGGGTGGTCTTTTTTGGCCCCGATTCATCAAGGTACTTAAGCATGCAAGTAATTCCTCCACTAATGTCAACTACTCATGTGCTTAAAACTAGGCACAGGCTAAACTGGGGCCTCTGACAGTTTATTGCATTGACAAGTATTCATTTCAGTCAGTTCCACAGTAGACTGTTATATATAAAAGGATAAAGGATGACTGATATATAAAAGGATATACTCATACACATTTCTGTTACTTGCTCAAAATACAGCTCCAAGAAGTTAAACAGTATTACTCATAATTTAGACTGGAAGAATTGTTGTTTTCATGCTGTTTTTTTATTGGAAATCAGTGAACATAATGAATTACTTGCAATGCCTGAAACCTAATGCAGCTCTAAACTTGTCTCATTCTGAGTGCTATATATGGCCATGATACTGAATTATCTGATAGTTAAACAGGGGCCTCATTCTGCAAGTGTAACTCCGATTGAAATCAACAGGAGCATCAATAAGTGAAATTCACACCTGTACAAAGAGCCAGGACAAGGCCTTCTAACATTTATACATACCTGCACACGCACATCCGCATGTGCACACACAGACTATTAAATTCCTAATTATGGAATGAAATACTGCCCTCTGAAGTCAACAGGAGCTTTGCAATTGACTTTAAGAAGGCCAGGACTTCAACCAACACCTATTTTGGGATTTAAATGGTGTGGCCTTCTGCAAGGGGAGGAATTTCACCTCAGGCAAATAACCCGTGATCGATCCAGAGTAACTAAGTCTGAAGATGATTACAAAGCTGCCTGCTTTCCATGTAAAGTGTTGACTTTTTGTTGAAAAAAAAAACAACCTGAAAAATGTTTACGTTTTTCAACAAAAAGTCAAAAATTTCCATGGAAAATTTTAAATTAATGATTTGTTCTCCATTTTTGTTGAAAATTTCTAAGGGAAAAATTACCCTATTTTCTAACCACCTCTATTGCCAACACGGGTGCTGACTGCAGTGATTTTTTTGTGTCCTGTCCACTGGGATGTGGATTGAGATCAACTCATTTCACACAGACCATAGAACAGTCACCAGATGACAACACATTTCTGTCTCTACCAGCCTGGTTTGAATTTAAATTGGTGACTTAGAAGTTAAAAGGTTATTGTAGGTCCCATTAACCAAATAAAAAGTTCTCTGTCACATGCCATATATAACATTTTGTATAGAGAAGTCACAGGAACACTCAAATAATGTAAAACAAATTATCAATGCACACAAGATTACAACTGGTGATGGTGACAAAGTCACTAAACAAATGCAAAGGGAAACATGTCAAAGATCTTATTAGAGGAGCAGACTATTTGAATGGAGATAACAAAAAGTTAAAAGCAGCCAATATAAACTTACAATAAAACTTTCTGGAGAGATTGTAGCTTATGTACAGCAGGTAAAAACTTAATGCCGGTGTTTGATATTGACCTAAAGAGGAAGAGAACAAATGAAGATTATTTTCTGTGGCTCACAAGTAAAATAAAACTAACGAAGAAATACTAGAATAAAATTGGCAATCATTTAGGGTGAAATTGAGCCATGTACAGAAGGCCTGCACACCAGGGAAACCATACTCATGTTATATAGTATGGGTGAATAGTATAGAAAAGGAGTGGCCTAACTCTGCTGCCCCTGAAGTCAGGAGTAAAACTCTCATTGATTTAAATGGGAGAGGAGTAAAGGCATTGCTGAATGCTTTCTGAAATGCTACCCCTCAGGACTTAAACTGGTGTTGCCTAAGGGACCTTTCACTGACCCCCAGCACAGGGGTGAATTTCAGCCTTCATTTGTTACGTTTCAGAAATGTATTTTGCTTAGATGTTAGTTCATCAATAGTGCGTTGGTTCAGCAATGAAGGACCCAGATTAAGGATTGATTTTAGGGTGCCAAAAATAAAATGAAAGAAGGGCATGCCTATTACACAGATTGGGGGGGACCTCAGGATCAAGAGTAGAAAGCATTCGATTTCTAATTTTACACCTTTTATTAATTTAATAAAGACATGAATTTCCAGAATGAGAATAATTAAAGTACCTGACCTTCTGGACTGAAGGAAGGTTCTGTTATGATGTTTGATTCTCCACTATCCTTTAAACTGATTAATCACAGTGATACAGAATACCATATTTTTATAATATATATTTGTAAATATGAACCCATTTTTAACCACAATTTTTAACCTCCACTTTAGTAGAATTGTCATTTCCACTGGAAAATGACAACACTTCACAAAGTAGGAAAAACCAAACTGTTTGTTTCCTAGTGTGTTGGATATTTATGATCTGAACATACATTAGCTATGTAGCAATTAGTCCCACTTTAGATGAAGCTGAATTTCAAAAATTGGAATTAGAACTAAGTCCAAACTTCTCCCACAATAAGGGTTTCTTGCATCAGGGGTTATGGTTGAGGTGTGTGACCATGCTCTTCATTGTCCAAGAAAAATTACCTGGCACACTTGAGTAGAACTCAAGGGCTTGTCTACACTTATGGCTAAATCAGCACTGCCATGATTGGTGGCAAAGTGCTCTCCCGATGACTCCTGTATTCCAGATCCCCAAGAAGAGTAAGGTAAGCAGGCAGGAGAGCATCTCCCGTTGACACAGTGCAGTGTAGAAACCGCTCTAAGTCAACCTAACTTAAGTCGACTTATGTAACTGAAGTAGCGTAACTTAGGATGACTTACAGCTGTAGTGTAGACCAGTCCCCAGAAGTCCACAGGGTTTATTTGGCAAGGGTTATCCTGCCACAGTCTCCTTAGATCCCTCAGGCTAGTCCCAGGTGGCACAGAAAAACCCTATGGTATTTTGCAGCAGAGCAAAGAACTAGTCCCATAGAGAAAAAAAACACACAATAATCCTGTCCCAGGCCTACCTGCCTCTGGGGAGACTCTGGCAATCAGTCTTGGGAGAGGTACTGAGCATGCCCTTTCCTCAGAGAGCAAAGGATAGGAGGGCTGCTCTTACTGAGTTTTCCTCTTTCCTTTTTAACTGCCCCCCACCCCTTACTACTTGACAGCAAGTGCAAATGTGGCAGGGCAGGGCTGAGTGGGCTCCTAGCAGCTGGTTAACTGTAGGGATATTAAAGAAGGTACTAACAGTGATTCCCCTAAGTGACAGTGACCCCCCAGGTTCACCAAGTACAAAAATCCCCCCAGGTTCACCAAGTACAAAAATCTTTTTAAGTTCTTATATTAAAACTTGTAAGCTCCTGTCTGCAGAAAACACTGATGTATCTGTTCTGTGAAAGATACTCTATTACTATGTAAAACTTACAAACAAGTTAATTGACTTTGTTCTTGAAGTAAACACTATGCTAGCCTTAAGCTGTAATTGATAAATGGTTAAGATATGGAATGTATGTTGATGAATGTTTGATGTACGTGAATGGTTAGGGAGGTGCCAGCCTGGAAAGGATCCATCGGCCGAAGAATGTGTCAAGTGGACCACCAGACAACCCCCGGAGGGTAAACTGGGATCCACCCCAAACACCTGGAAGGAATGTGCCACTTTAGACAGTGTAAAGCCACCAGGAATGTGCCATCTGCTAATTGAGCCAACAACAGCAGGATGAAACAGTTCCCATAGACTAACAAAGGAATTAATTCCTATAAAAATGGACTCTAAAAACTGAGGATTTTGAGTCCCTGGTTCTGCTGCCAACTTCCAGGAGCATCAGGTGCATCTGACACAGACTCGGCTCCATCCTCATGACCAAGATAACTTGGCATGAGCAACTTCTAGGCTGGTAACTATAACATCTATACAGAACCTGAATGAATGATTGCGTGAATATATATATATACAGTTGAACCCTGTTATGTCGCCGGCCTAGGGGTTTGCCAAAAAGCGTCGAGATAACCGATGATCGAGATAAACCCCTATCCACCTCCCCACCCCTGAACTCCCTTGCCCTCTCTCCAACACCCCCTCCCTGCCCCCTTACCGCGGTGCCTGCACGTGGCTGGATCCGGCGAAGCGGGACGGGGAAGCGGGGCCGGGCGGCCGGGGACGGGGACCCGGAGCCGGGCAGCCAAAGAAGCGGGACCCGGTAAGCGGGCCGGGCGGCAGGCGAAGCGGGACCGGGTAAGCGGGGCCAGGCGGCAGGCGAAGCAGGGACCGGGTAAGCGGGGCCGGGCGGGCGGCAGGCGAAGCGGGGACCGGGTAAGCGGGGCCGGGCGGGCGGCAGGCGAAGCGGGGACCGGGTATGCGGGGCCGGGCGGGCGGGCAGGGACCGGGGAAGCGGGGCCAGGCGGGGACCGGGGAAGCGGGGCCGGGCGGGGACCGGGGAAGCGGGGACCGGCGAAGCGGGGCCGGGCGGACGGGCGGGCGGCGAAGCGGGGACCGGGGAAGCGGGGCCGGGCGGGCGGGGAACCGCGGGGCTGGGGACGCGGGGCTGGGGAGCCGGGGAGCGGGCAGCCGGGGACATGGGGAGCCGGGCGTCTGGGGAACAGCGCGGCTGGGGAGCTGGGGAGCGGGCGGCTGGGGACACGGTGGGTCGGGGACGCGGGGAGCCGGGCGGCTGGGGAACCGCGCGGCTGGGGAGCCGGGGCCAGGGCAGGAGTCGCGTGGCCGGGGAGGGATGCGGCAGGAGCCGGGCAGGGCCGCCGCCGGAGTTACAGTCGAACCCATTTATCTCGACCTCGGTTAGTGGCAAATTCGGCGCTCTTCTGTGCTCGAGATATTAGGGTTCAGCGAGATTAAAGAATCGACATAACCGATGAGAAACCGATAAGACAAAGAGGGAGTTTGGCAGTTCCACTTCTAAAACGTCGACTTAATAGGATTGGCAAGTTAACCGAGGTCGAGATAAATGGGTTCGACTGTATATAAATATAAATATATATACACGCACACACACACACACATATATATATATATGTGTGTGTGTGTGTGTGCGTGTATAAGGAATAAGTAGTGATAGGAATAAGTAGTAAAACAATGTTGTTTGCTTTTATCTTTTGCCTTATTATTATATTTACAATAAATGTGGCATTTTTGCCTTATCCCTCTTAATAAGATCTTGCTGGTTTTTATTATATTGGTATAACATAACCCTTGCTGGCCCAGGATGGGGATGACACACCCCAAACACAAGGCCTAAACAGAGTATTACAGAACACAATACCCTTTTTGGCTCATAAAATTTTATCCAATTTGATAACATTGATGATATATTGATCACCTATATACAGCGAAAGGACAGTGCCACAGGTATCAGCAAAGCTGCCCAGGTTTCTGTCTTAGGCCAGTTGGATTACCAGACAAAGAGAAGACTAGGCTTCAGTTAAGGCAAATTGCCTGTATGTATATACTGTGTGAGGTGGTATTGGAGGTAACCTTGAACTGAGAATACTGGTTTCTTTTTTTCTTTTTTTTTAAAGAAATATATTAGTGGTATATCAAAGGTTTTGGGTATGTCTACATTAGACACTTCAGGAACAGAGGGGTTATTCTATCACTGTAGTAAATCTACCTCTCTGCGTGGCAGTAGCTAGGCTCATGGAAAACTTCTTAGGCTTAGGCTGGCTTAATTACATTGCACAGGACATGACATTTTTCAGAGTCCTGAGCAATGTAGTTAAGCCATCCTAATGTTGTAGGGTAGACCAGGCCTTTGTATTAGCATCTACACTGAATAGTGGTCTTCTGTTATTAGATGTATTATTATTATTATTATTATTATTGCACACTTACATTCTTGAATAATTACATTATGATGAAAAACTCTGGCTGAGACTCTGGAAAACATAATGAGCATTCATATAATATTCAATGCGAACCTGAAGTGTTCCAGAAAAGTTGTTAAAAGACCCTTCAGGTATTCATGACCAAATGTGGAAATCTAAACAGGACATCCAAATCCCACATTTGGGCATTTAAATTCACACTTAGGTCCATAAAATGGCCATTCACATGGCTAAGTGTTGATTTAAGTTCTCAAATGTGGAATCTGGATACACTATTTACACAGGATGAAAAATGGGTTATTTGGTGGTTTCATTTTATAACCACAAGCCTTTGCATTACATGAAAGACTATTTAAAGGGAAGGCAGTGAATATTCAAGAATACACCTTGGGGACAATTTATTAAATGTCATGATTACTTTGTCTTGGGAACAGGCATGCTTGCACTGGATAAAAACAATTCCAACTTGTCACAAGTGACCAAGAAAGTGCAACAAAATGTACTTTGCAAAACTAACACATACAGATAAATCAAAAGGCATTATTAATGCTGCAGGTGGGTCATCACAAGATTTTTATTTTTAATGTACATCTTGCAGTGCTGCATCCTGAATAGAGTTAGCAAAACAACCATTAAAAGAGGTAGAAAGACAGTGCTTGCATCACCTTCCTTACACTACTTAAAGTTCAATCCCTAAATTAGCTGAGAATTGTGTGGGGTTTGAGCTCCACAACTGCCTTTGATTTTCAATGAGTATCGTATGGCTACAATTCCATGCAATTGTTTAAAGGAGTTAAATGTGAGAGTCACTTGTATTTAAATACAAATTATACCATGCATTTGTTTTAATAGCGTCTGTGCTGAGGCAGATAACAATTGTTGCTAGATCGTGTGGGGGGGGGTATAGTAGGGCAGAGGGGAGGGAATTAATAGCTTTCCTCCCCACATCACTTCCCAGAGCTAAGCTTGGTTCTTGTGTTCAGACAGTGCAAGGACTATAGTACTCTTGCACCACCACCATCACCACTAGGCCCCCCCAAAGGGTGAGTCATCTTGGTCAGCAAAGCTTGCACCCCACAGTGGGAAGGGGAACTTGTAATGTCTGCATGATGCAGCAGTCACTATCCTTCTGTTCTCCCAGAGGTATTGGGCAGGATTCTGTTCTCACATCAGGTCTGTGTAACTAGACTGGCTTTAATGGCATGGGATTATGGAGTGTACAATTTAGAAAATCGTAACACTTTTATTAAATCTGCAGGTGGTGCAGTGGAGTGCATTGGTGGACAGGATGATGATTAGAAACAGGTGAGACTGTTTTTTTTAGCAAGTCGTGGCAGAAAAACTAAAAACACTGGTTAAACCATGGTCCTGTCGGGCCTCCCTCTCTCTTTTTTACTCAACCAACAAATCTTTAGAGTGGATAATCTTGTAATCTTGTTATAATGTAGATAATCCCATTTACTGGATATCATTCCCGCAGGGCAGTTTTGTCAGTTTTGGCAAGGGTTACCTTGCCACAGTTTCCTTAGATCCCTCAGGCTAGTCCGAGGTGGCACAGAAAAACCCTATGTTCTTTGCAGCAGAGCAAAGAACTAGTCCCATGGAGAAAACATATATGTTCTGTGTATGCTACCTTTAAACATGTGTCTCCTTTAATCTACATTATAACTGAATCCCATCTACCATACATATAAATAGCTCTGTAGCAGCTCACTTCTCCTCAGATTGCTGATGGCTGCATTCTAAAGTCACAATTGTCTTTTAAAAAGGGTTACACAGGATGGAGAATGTTTTCCAAAAAATAAAACACCCACCCACCCACCCTGCTGGATTTTCTGGCGCTTATTTGCAGATATTGAGCCAAATTCTACTCCTATTTACGCAACCATAGGAGATGCCTCATAAAACTGATAGCATGGTTTAACTTATTAACTTATTGTACATATTTGTTAAATGAACCAAATACGTAAGTCAGAGATAAAGATGAGATTTCTAAATATTTCATACTGGTTTATATATATATATATACACACACACACACATCCTAATAAAATAAACAAACTAAGATCAGAAGTTAGTTTTAAATACAGAAGCCATTTGAGATATAAGTCAAAAATTCAGGAGTTAAGAACACACTGAAATAACTTTTCAGAACAAAAAGCCATACACTGTCGGCCAGATCCTCAGCGGAAGTAAATGGACATAGCTCCAGATCTGGCCCTGTATGTTACATGCAAATCCCAAAAGATATTTACATATAACACGAATGAAGAATTCTAAACAAACCAGGAAATATTTTGGTTTTGGAGTGTTTCAATTCTAATTCTTGAAAATGATCCAGTGGAATGTCAGTTCTGTAATGAAGCTCTAGTAGGCAAACACTAACCAAGTAATTCGGTATATGCTAACATTCCACAGGAAGGTGTGTAGTGTGTAGGGGAGATTACCATAAAACTCTCAGGAGTAGACTGAGCCACTTAGCCACAGTCCTGAGCTGGAAGAATTGTAGAGTCACCATCCCCCAGTGAGAGCTTGTGGAAGGGATTGTACCTCAGGGAAACATAACTAATTTCTTTTGAAGCTCCTTAAGGTATCTTTCGGGTGGTGCAGCCTGCTCCTTTACAGTGTGCCCAGCCCAGTCCATGGACTGGTACAGAAATAGTCAGAGCTATCTAGTCAAAGTGCACTCCCAAGTGCAATGGCTACAAATGACCTTGACCCTAGAGCAGAGCATGCATAAAGGCGGGGAACGTCTCTTTGTGCCCACCTGCATTCCCTTCCTCCCCTGAGGACAGACTCAAGGACCAGGGGCTACGTGGAATTTAGTGTTAATCATCATTATGCTATACTGTATCCTTGTAGCAAGGCCAAAGATCTCTGTATTTAGGAAGCATGTTATTAATTGTGTGTGCCAGCTCTTCCAAGAAGTCATATCCTGCATGCACAAACACAGTGATGGAAAGCCTGTGACAATAGGTTTGCCATCCACAAAGCAAACTAATTTACACATAACATGAACATTATTTCCACTATTTCCTGAAACCTAGTTATACAGCCACAATAATGTTCTGAAAATGTTATATTTAAATACTCTTTTCCTTTTAAATTGAAATAATTCAAGGTGGGATCTGGACATACCCACCGTAACAGCATCATAGAACCTAGATTACAAATGTGAACTAATTTTGGAAAGAAAAGAGAGGTTTGAAAAGGCATTGCTACATGTCAATGTACAATACTTCAGCTTATCCTTTCCCTAATGAGAGTGAGATAAATGATCTTGTACCTGTGAAAAGGTCAACAAGTTACCATTTTGAAACAGACTCTTTCTTTGGCATATACCCAAAAAAGCCAATTAACAATTCTGTCTCTGCTTGAAAAAGACTGGTGAGGTAGTTTATAGTGTGTTTTTTAGTTTGATGATATCTGACCCAGAAAAGTTTATTATATTTTAGTACAAGATTTTTTCTCAGACTTTTTTCTAATGATAATATAGGATGTTAGTGGGCTGCAGTGGACTCCATTACTTCATGTGGGGATGTACTTCTACCAGAGCTGACATGCAATACCATATTAATATTCAGTACTTAGAAAATGTAATTATCCCATAGGTTGATGGGTGTACTGAGAAATCTAGCCATCACTTCTTCCCTAGCCATAATAAAGAGCTAGTTCATATGTTCATATGTTTGAAGAATCTTATAGAAAACCCCTTAAGCATGCTGCAAAGTTCATTAAATTGATGGGCTACTGATATTTTAATACTTTGCCCAGTGTCTCTCCATCTAATGCATTGACAATATTCTATGTTTTGTATTGTCTTCTGCAAACTGACAATACATACGTATTTTTGCTTTAGTTTTTTTGAACTGGGTTTTGACTATCCTATCACAGACAATGTACTGGCTGTGGATCTTAGAAAATACGATTTGCCATACTGGGCCAGGCCAGTAATCCATCTAGTCTGATATTTTATCATTCCCACTGACCAATATCAGAACCTTCAGAAGAAGGTGCAAGACTCGTAGTAATGGGCAATTATATAACAACCTACAATTTCTTCCTAGCTTCTGATGGTTAGTCTGAGTTATGTTGTGGTGCATGAGGGTTTGTTACTTCCCGTACAATTTTTATCCTATTTTATGAGTTGTGGATGTTCTCCACATATATAGCCATATGCGTACCTAATCCTTTTCTGACTCCTACTCAGCACTTGGCTTGAATAGAATCATGTTGGAGGGAGTCCCACATATTAATTATACAGTGAGTAAAAAAAGTATTCCCTTGTCTCAGTTTTAAATTTCTTGCCTTCCATTTTCATTGGCTATCCTCTTGATCTTGTGTTATGAGAAAGGGTAAACAGGAGAACCTGATTTACCTTCTTTCTAGCAATTATTCTTTTGTACATTTCTATTGTGTCCTCTCTGAGCAATTTCCTCCCTAAACAAAACTATCCCAATCTTTTCATCACCGAAATAAATATATCTCTGTCCTCTAAAGAGAGGTTGAGAAAAAGGCAAATGGTAGCCTGTGAAACAGTCAAGAGCATGGAGAATATTGCAGTATTTCATCTAGAAATGTGCCAGGGAAGGACATCTAGGTATCATTGTCAACATAGGAGGGTATAAACAACTTGAAAGGACAAGGGCCTGTCACCATCACAGCACTCATTCTTTCTCTTTCTCTTTCTCAACCAATGACTATTCCAGGGTGGATATATATTAAGTCACTGGGCTAGAGAGAGGAAGTGGGAAGCCTTGAATCCAGTGTTCTGAGGCCACTACCAAATCAGGCCCCACATGCAACTTAGGTACCTGAATGTCTATCTTTCCCAGGTTTGCAAATTGCTCAGAGATTTAAGGGGAGATAGGCCTACAGTGGGGCAGAAGTGTGCATGCCCCACAGGCCAAAACTTCAGTACTGAGGGAACTTTGACAGCAGAAAGTTAGGCTGAGTGAGTTTAGGCACCTATAGGGCTAGACAGAAGCCATCTGGGAGTTATGTGGATTGCAGTGGTGCTGTGCACAGGTACTCAGCTGTCTAACTCTGGAGTTTAGATGACCAAAGTGCTTTGTGAATTGTACCCATGGAATTAGAAATTATCAGAGCTGGTTGAACAAATTGTTATGTAAATCAGCACAGCTCCATGCTGCTACAGTGATTTAGACCAGCTGAGAATCTGGACCAACATTCATATCAACTTTTGGCAATTGCTACTGAGTAATTATTCAAGTTTATAACTGAATAATACTGCAATGTTTGACATTTTATCAACCAAATAACTGTTCAGAAATATCTTTTCCCCCATTAAACTGTAGTAAGCACTGTCCCAAAGGTGCTGTGGAGGGGAACTTTAAGGAGAAATCAAACACAGGTTTAGAGAAAATAAGGGAAAGGAACACAAAGAAATGGAAAGGAAAAAAGGAACCAGAATGTGAAAGAGCTGTTGGTGGGATTAATACTGGTGACATGTCAGGCTATGACAGCTAAGTGGGGAGAGAAGTAGTACATCAGTCAATGCCCTATAGTGAGCAGAGAATTGGGTGTGGTTTGATATCTTGGAGTTTGGTTTCCATGCATTCAAAAGTGTGGATGTTTTCTTTGTTACACACGACTGTCTTGTATCTATCTCACTTGGACCATAATTAAGCACCCTTTGAAGTCAATGGAAAGACTCCCAATGGCGCCAACATATAACTGGGCTGGGCAGGCTTACCCTTTCCTTGAGCATCCTATTCCATGCATTCCCACTTGGAAAATGAGTAATATCTATGCAAAGACAGTACTCCAGCAACACACAACTCACAACAGAGGATTTTTTTTTAAATATCTTGGGTCAGATCAGATCTATAAGATGTCTAGTGAACTGAAATGCACAGAATAGACAAACTTCATTAGCATTATACAAAGGTCCAAGATCTTAATTAGCAGACAATTGTGATGACATTGTTCCTTAATGACAAGAAGCTTGCAACAAAATATCAGTGTTATGGCTGACGTTTAGAGGAGAAGCAACAGAGTCCTGTGGCACCTTATAGATTAACAGATGTTTTGGAGCATGAGCTTTCGTGGGTGAATACCCACTTCGTCGGATGCATGTTTAGAGGAGAGCATTCTGAAGCTCCAGTGGCAGAATTACGGCATCTGATTCCTTTCTCACACCATTGATTCCTATAGAGTTATTACTGATTTACACCACTGTGACTGGTGGCTCAGGGCCCACTATTTTATTAAATCATCGGTGAATCCCAGCAGGTGAAGATTCCTCACAATCTGAAAAGGTGTTTATTTAAGGCTGTCAATTAATCACAGTTAACTCACGTGATTAACTCAAAAAAATTAATTGTGATTAAAAAAATTAATAGCGATTAAGCGCACTGCTAAACAATAGAATACCAATTTAAATTTATTAAATATTTTGGATGTTTTTCTATAATTTCATATATATTGTATTCTGTGTTGTAATCAAAATCAAAGTGTGTATTATTTTTATTACAAATATTTGTATTGTAAAAATGATAACAAAAGAAATAGTATTTTTCAATTCACCTCATACAAGTACTGTAGTGCAAGCTCTTTGTTGTGAAAGTGCAATTTACAAATGTAGATTTTTTTTGTTACATAACTGCACTCAGAAACAAAACAACCTAAAACTTCTGAACCTATGAGTCCACTCAGTCCTACTTCTTGTTCAGCTAATTGCTAAGACAAGTTTGTTTACATTTATGGGAGATAATGCTGCCCACTTTTTATTTACAATGTAACCAGTAAGTGAGAACAGGTATTTGCATGGCACTTTTGTATCTGCTAATCCACACCTGAGCTTTCCTGGGAATGTTCGAACTAACATGTAAACAATGGCGTCGGCCTGCAAAAAGCTGAATCTTTCATGGACATGTGACTTGCCCAGGTGGCTACAAACTCCATCTTGTTGCTGTGATTTTGCACAGGAGAACAAAGGGGTTTTCGCCTACAAGAGAAAGACTATAAAAGGCCCTGGAAACCCCTTCATTTTGTCTTCAGCTGGCTCAAGAGATGGCCTCTCCACCCCAAAGAGATGCCTAAAAGAAACTAGAACAAATGACAGTAACTACGGGGGTGTGAGTAATTGCTGCACCCAGTCTAGGAAGGAGTCCAGTCTGTGAAAGAATCTTATTGGAACATCTCTGGGGGTGAGATTTCATCTGTAATCGGTTTCTTAATGAATTAGGCTCAGACTTGTGTGTTTTGTTTCATATTGCTTGGTAACTTATTTTGTTCTGTCTTTTATTACTTGGAACCACTTAAATACTACCTTTTATATTTAATAAAATCACTTTTGCTTATTAATTAACCCAGAGTAAGTAATTAATTCCTGGGGGAGCAAAAAGCTGTGCATCTCTCTCTATCAGTGTTATAAAGGGCGAACAATTTATGAGCTTACCCTGTATAAGCTTTTATACAGAGTAGAAAGGAATTATTTGGGGTTGGATCCCATTGGGAGCTGGGTGTCTGGGTGCTAGAGACAGGAGCACTTGCTAAGCAATTTTCAGTTAAGTCTGCAGCTTTGGGGATGTGGTTCAGACCTGGGTCTGTGTTTGCAGCAGGCTAATGTGTCTGGCTCAACAAGACAGGTAATCTAATCCAATCCTATGCTCAGATCAGGACCAACACCAACTAAATCATCCCAGCCAGGGCTTTGTCAAGCCAGGCCTTAAAAACCTCTAAAGATAGAGATTCCACCACCTCCCTAAGTAACCCATTCCACTGCTTCACCACCCTCCTAGTGAAATTGTGTTTCCTAATATCCAACCTAGACCTCCCAAACTGCAACTTGGGACCATTGCGTCTTCTTTTGCCATGTGCAACCACTGAGAACAGCCTAGCTCCATCCTCTTTGGAACCCCCCTTCAGGTAGTTGAAGGCTGCTATCAAATCCCCCCTCCCTCTTCTCTTCTGCAGCCTAAACAAGCCCACTTCCCTCAGCCGCTCCTCGTAAGTCATGTGGCCCAGCCCCCTAATCATTTTCGTTGCCCTCCGCTGGTCTCTCTCCAATTCATCCACATTCTTTCTGTAGTAGGTTGCCCAAAACTGGACGCAGTACTCCAGATGTGGCCTCACCAATGCCGAATAGAGGAGAACAATCTCTTCCCTCGATCTGCTGGCAATGCTCCTACTATTGCAGCCCAATGTGCCATTAGCCTTCTTGGCAACAAGGGCACACTGTCGACTCATATCCAGCTTCTTGTCCACTGTAATCCCCAGATCTTTTTCTAGTCGGTCCCCAGCCTGTAGCAGTGCCTGGGATTCTTCCATTGTAAGTGCAGGACTCTGCGCTTGTCCTTGTTGAACCTCATCAGATTTCTTTTGGCCCAATCCTTCAATTTGTCTAGGTCACTCTGGACCCTATCCCTACCCTCCAGCGTATCTACCTGTGCCCTCATCTTAGTGTCATCCGCGAACTTGCTGAGGGTGCAATCCATCTCATCATCCAGATCATTAATGAAGGTGTTGATCAAAACCAGCCCCAGGACCAACTCCTGGGGTACTTCACTTGATACTGGCTGCCAGCTAGACAGCAAGTCATTGATCACTACCCATTGAGCCTGATGATCTAGCCAGCTTTCTATCCACCTTATAATCCATTCATCTTGGACTATACCATACTTCTTTAACTTGTTGGCAAGAATACTGTGGGAGACTGTATCAAAAACTTTGCTAAAGTCAAGGTATATCACATCCACCACATTCCCCATATCCACAGAGCAAGTTATCTCAACATAGAAGGCAATCAGGTTCATTAGGCATGACTTGGGTGATCACTTCTTCCTTCCTTCCTTAGCTGAAAACGTTTGGTTTGTCTTAATAACAAAATTGAGTACACCAGCAGAAGATGATTTCATACCACATTTTAATGAAATCAGTGGAAAAAATAAAATTCACTAATTTTTGTTCTACTCGTGAAACTTCTCACAATCTTTATTGACTGGAAGCACAGCTGCAATTTGTGTGCAAAAATTGTGCTGTGCCAAGAGGAGACAAGGTAATTTTTACAACAAATAATAGAGTTACTGGTGATAAACCCTTCTCTTTTTATGTTCCTGAACATTCTGGCACTTAATGAGATTATTTCCTCTTGTCAATTACAGCAGTTATTTTATTAGGTATTGTGACGGGGTCAGGCCAGATGGCTAAGAGTGATAGAAGGTAGATACATCAGCCCCAGATTAAGCAGGTCCCTTTTCCTTGATAATGGGCTGTTCCAGAACAATCAGGAAGTTGCTGGAACCAATTATGGCAGGTAGGCTAATTAGGACACCTGGAGACAATTAAGAAGCTACTAGAATCAAATAGGACAGGCAGGCTAATCAGGGCACCTGGTTTAAAAAGGACCTCACTTCAATTAGTGATGTGCGTGCAAGGAGCTGGGAGCAAGAGGCGCGCAAGGAGCTGAGAGTGAGAAGGCATACTGCTGGAGGACTGACTAGTACAAGCATCATCAGGCATCAGGAAGAATGTCCTGTGGTGAGGATAAAGAAGGTATTGGGAGGAGGCCATAGGGAAGTAACCCAGGGAGTTGTAGCTGTCATGCAGCTGTTACAGGAAACACTGAGACAGCTGTGATCCACAGGGCCCTGGTCTGGAACCCAGAGTAGAGGGGAGGCCCGGGTTCCCCGCTTCCCACCAACTCACTATCTGATACAAGAGGAGTTAACCTGGACTGTGGGTTCCACCAGAGTGGGTCAGCAGAGACTGCGGGGATTGTTCTCCTCCCTTTCCCCATGCTGGCCAGTGATAAGGTTAGCTGAGTGAATGGCAGGTTTGAGCCACTAGCAAAAGTGGTCAAACTGAAGGCTGCCGTCAATCTCTGAGGCAAGCAAATCCGCCAATAAGTGCAAGACCCACCAAGGCAGAGGAAGAACTTTGTCACAACTGGTGTCTAGGGGTGGGATTTGGTGTGCACAGAGCAGCGGAAGAAGGCAGGTGTTACAAAAAAAAAAGATTTTTTTTCCCCCCTCACCACAATGGATGAAGTAGTGCAGGCACTGATACAAGCCACGGTTGCTCAACAGGAGGTTACCCGTGTCCAGGTAGCCGCCCAACAGGAGGCAGTACAGCTGCAGCAGGAGACCAAATGCCTGTTGATGGCCCAGGCTGCTCAAGACCGTGCTGTGTTGCAGGAACTGGTAAATCAGGTGAAGGGCCTTACAGAGCTGAACCACAGCCATGATGGGACGTGGATCATATGGGCCAGCAATTGCTTGCAGAAAATGACACAGGAAAATGACGTAGAGGCATACTTCTTGGCCTTTGAGGGGACAGCCCTACGGGAGGCTTGGCCTCGAGATCAGCAGTCTGGCATCCTCACCCCATTCCTGTTTGGGGAAGCCCAGAGGACCTATTATGATATGTCTGAAGAGGCTGCGGCAGACTACCCCAGTTGAAAGCAGAGATCTGGGGTAACGACCACAGTGCAGGCCCAGTGATATCATGAGTGGAGGTACCAGGAAAACAAAACCCCACAGTCCCAATTATATGACCTCATCCATCTCTCATGAAAGTGGTTACGAACTGAGTCCTGGAGTCCGGAAGAGATGCTAGAGATACATCGACCGGTACATGAGAGGACTACTGCCAGACCTTCATGCCTGGGTAAGTCAGAACGAACCCTCCTCCTATGATGAGGTCGTCGCACTGCTAGAGAGGTGAAGGATGGCAAGGGAACTGTCCCGACCACTTAAGGAAGAGGCACTCCGGGTTAAACTAGCAGCACCAAGCCCCAGAGCTCGGGCAACTGGGCCCCTAGGAGGGCCCAGGTGGAAAAAGAGAGAGGCTGAAGGCCCATCAGAGGCCCCAAAGAGTCAGAGCACTGAGGGGGAAGAGGGACCCAGGGAATGCCTAGGGCCCCATATAGACGTTATGCCTGTGGGCAGCAGGGACACATAGCTGCACAGTGTCCTAATGTCGAGGAGCCTATGAAGTATAGCCTGGGGAACTAGGCAGACCCATGCTTCCTAGTCCACCTGGTGGGGGTCACACTAACCCCCCCAATATGTACGCTAGACCAGGAAAACTAAATGGGGCAGAGACCAAGGCACTGGTTGATTTGGGGAGTGCTATCACGCTAATTTCAGGGAAGCTTGTGAAGCATAGTCAGCTGCTGCACAAAAAGCACATGAGAAAACATGTGTTCATGAGACAGTTAGTTACTACCCCACTATCCCGGTAAAATTGAAATCCAGGGGAACACTACTGAGGTAGCAGCAGGTGTAGTCCCTAAAATCTCATACCCGGTGCTCATAGGGAGGGACTGGGAGACAAGGGGGAAACCTTGAAGTTAGTGAAGCATCCACGGTGAAAGAAGGGCAGCTAGGGCCTTGGGGACGCGGATCCTGACCCAGGGACAGAGAGTTGTCCTTGTGGGCAGGCAGACCAGGGTAGCTGGAAAGGAGGCTGCTCCGGTGGAGGAAATTTTGGATGGGACCAAGTTGAGGACCCAAGGTATGACAACATTAGGAAGAAGGTGACAGAAATAGATGGGGTCCCTATGGAAGGGAAAACCCAGGGACCAGGACCCTATGTTATAACGAATAAGGATCTCTTGTACCGGGTTGCACCAGTACGGGGACAGAAGGCACAGCAGCTTCTGGTACCTCAAAAACACCATAACTCTGTATTAAGCCTTGCCCATAGTCATCTTTTTTTTGGGAAAATTGGGGATAGAAAAGACCCTGGCACGGGTCCTACAATGGTTCTTCTTTCTCGGAGTACATGAAGAAGTGCGGAGGTACTGTGCCTCCTGCCCGGAGTGTCAGCTGCACAGTCTCCGTCCTCACTTGAGGGCACCTTTAGTACCCCTTCCCATCATAGAGGTGCCCTTCGAGCTAATAGCCATGGACCTAGTGGGACCCCTGGAGAAGATAGTCTGGGGCCACCAATATATACTTGTCATTCTGGACTATGCTACTCGCTACCCAGAAGCCATCGCCCTCCGGACCACAGCCTCTAAAATGATAGCCAAGAGCTGGTGGGGTCTTTGCCCGAGTGGGGCTACCAAAGGAGATATTAACAGACCAAAGAACCACATTTATGTCAAAGCTATTGAAGGACCTCTGTACACTGCTCCATATACATACCCTGAGAACTTCAGTCTATCATCCGCAGACCAATGGGCTGGTAGAAAGGTTTAACTGAACCCTCAAGGCTATGATAAGGAAGGTGGTAAATTGGGATGGGAAGGATTGGGACACCCTACTATCTTGCCTTATATTCACCATCCGTGAGGTACCTCAGGCCTCAACTGGGTTTTCCTTCTTTGAATTATTATATGGGCACCACCCTCGTGGCATACTAGTTATTGCCAAAGAGATCTGGGAAAAGGAACCCAATGTGGGAAGAAGTACAATTGAACACATCCAACAATTCCAACCAGGGGATAGGGTGATGGTGTTGGTACCCATGGCAGAAAGTAAGCTTTTGGCTCAATGGCAGGGGCCCTATGAGGTGGTTGAACCCGTGGGGGAAGTAACCTACAAGGTGCAGCAGCCAGGACACCGGAAACAAGAACAGATTTATCACATTAACCTCTTAAAGCCTTGGCACCAGCAAGAGGCACATGTAGTGGCCCAAGAGACCCCGATCTAGGGAAATAACCTGCAGGAGCAAATCAGGATATCCACTGATCTGACACCAAACCAGAAGAAGGAGGTAACTGAGATGATCAACCTGTAGCAGGATGTGTTTTCAACCAAAGCAGGCTGGACCACCAAAGCATATCACCACATTATCACAGACCCTGGGGCAAAGGTAACTTTAAGGCCCTACCGGGTTCCAGCGGCAAAAAGGGAGGAGATCAAGGCAGAGGTAAAAAGGATGTTGGAGCTGGGAGTCAAAGAATCCCACAGTCAATGGTCGAGCCAGATTGTGTTGGTGCCCAAACCCGATGGCACCACTAGGTTTTGTAATGACTTTCGGCAGCTGAACAAGATATTCAAATTTGATGCATACCCCACACCCCATATCAATGAGTTAGTTGATTGCCCGGGCAATGCCTGATTTTTGACCACCCTTGATTTAACAAAGAGATACTGGGAGATTCTCCTTGCCAAAGATGTGAAAGAAAAGACAGCATTCTCTAAATCAGAGAGTCTGTTTCAATATACTGTTCTTCCTTTTGGACTGCATGGGGCACCTGCCACCTTCCAGCGTCTTATGGACAAGCTCCTGTGGCCCCATGCCAGTTATGCAGCTGTGTACCTGGACGACATGATTATTCATACCCCTGACTGGGAGACTCACTTGGGAAAGGTGGAAGCAGTTCTGGACACGCTAAGATGGGTTGGCCTCACAGCCAATCCAGCCAAGTGTGCTATAGCACTAGCTGAGGCTAAATACCTTGGCTGCATTGTAGGAAGGGGCATGGTCAAGCCCCAACTGAACAAACTGGAGGCTATCCAAAATTGCCCCGACCAAATCGGAAAAAGCATGTCCGGGCATTCCTGGGTGTGGTGGGGTACTACTGGCGATTTATTCCCCATTTCACCACCTGATGGACCTGATAAAAGCCTGGGGTCTGGACATGGTGAAGTGGACAGACGCTGCAGAGAAAGCATTCATGGATCTATGGACAGTCCTCTACAGTAACCCCATGCTTATAGTCCCAGACTTCAATGAAGAGTTCATTTTACAAATAGATGCATCTGAAGTAGGATTGGGAGCTGTCCTATCGCAGATGGTCAGAGACGAAGAACACTCGATCCTCTACCTCAGCAGGAAACTCCTCCCGAGAGAGCAGAAGTATGCAGTGGTTGAGAGAGAGTGCCTTGCTGTGAAATGGGCCATGGAAACACTTTGTTATTACCTACTGGGACGACAGTTTACCCTTGTGACTGATCGATCACCCCTCCAGTGGATGCAGCTCCTCTCCCTACCAAAAATTAGGATAGGGCCTGAAGTATGAGGTTTTATATCCCTTCCAGTGTTTAGCAGTAATTATGACAACTCTGGATATTCTTGTTATCCATATACGTTTCCAGCCTGCCTTTGACTTATCCTAAATTTTTTAATATACCCACATCATGTGGCAATGAGTTCTGCAGTCTAATTAGGCACTGCATGAAAAAAGTATTTGCTTTTATCAGTTTTGAATTTGCCACCTTTCAATTTCATGGCATGGCCTCCTGTCCTTGCTGTCCCATAACAAAAGAACAAAAGGGAGGACAGACGCTCCCCATTTACCTCCTCCAAAACCTTCAGCATTTTATATACTTTTATCATGTTCCCTATGTCTCTCTTTTCTAAGGTGAATACTGTCAGAGCCAGAGAATGAGGGGTCCTAGCTGGCAGGGCTGGGAAAGAAGCAGAACCAGAAGCTGTGAAGAAGCTGCCCTTGGGCAAGCACATCAGCTTGGGTTTTGGCTTCAGGAGTGATGGAGACAACAGCTCCAGTGGCACCAGCAGCAAGGTGTGCCTGTTTTCCAGCTTCCTTAGCATCTGGAGGGGGCCAAAAGTGAACTGTACTCTCAGTACTGGCTCCTGCTGTGCCATGCTCCACAGAATGGCCACAGGGAGATAGTGGACGTTTTGGGGAGAAATGATGCACTAACCAACCTGGCAGGTGGCAAACTCTTTTCTGTTCTATGTAGGTTCTTATACCCGCCCCCTCATCATCATTGCAGGGCCGCCCAGAGGGGGGACAAGTGGGGCAATTTGCCCCAGACCCCGTGCTCTGCAGGGGCCCCCAGGAGACCGGAGAAGGCTCCCTCCCCGGCCCAACCCCGCCTCTGCCCCCGTCCCGGAGACTCAGCGCATCCCTGAACAGTGCTTCAGCATGGCTCCGGCGGGGCCTGAGCTCCTCCCCACTCAGAGCTGCATGGTAAGGAGGTGGGGCTGCGAGCTCCAGTGGGGCCTGAGCTCCCTCCGCTCCACCTGGAGCTCGCAGCCCCGCCCCCTTACCATGCGGCTCTGAGCAGGGAGGAGCTCAGGGCCCACCGGAGCCATGCTGCAGCGCTGTTCAGGGACGCTCCTGGATGCGGCACGTTGAGGCTCCGGGTGAGGAGGGAGCTGGGGGTAAGGGGTTGGGGGGATTGGATAAGGGGCAGGGAGGGGGCAGAGTTTGGGGGGGGAGGTCGGGGACAGGGAATGGGGGGGTTGGATTGTGGGCATTCCAGGGGTCTGTCAGGATTCAATGGGGGAGTGGATAGAGGTTGAGGCAGTCAGGAGACAGAGCAGGGGTGGGGTCCCAGGGTGGTGGTTGGGGGGTCTCTGAGGGACGGTGAGGTGACAACGAGCAGGATGGGTGGGGGATTCTGAGGGAGCCGGGCAGTTGGGGGGGCAGGAAATGGGTGGGGATCGGATAGGGGGCAGGGCCAGGCTGTTTGGGAGGCACAGCCTTCCCTACCCTAAAACTCATTCAGCAGTTTGAGGCTTGCAGAAGAGCCAAGCTGTTATCTTTTCCATTAGGGCTACCATCCCTTTCACTTCTCAAATGCCAAATTATAGTCTATATTTAATTTCAGTGCCATAGAGAGATTCATGTCAGGGGAGGGTAGCTTCATTTAAAATTAGCCACTGGGGGAGGGATCACATGAGAAGAGCAATATCCTACACCACCTATCTCCTTCCCAACCCTACAAGGGAGACCCCCGCTCCCCTGCATTCCCTGAGGCTTCAGAGGGGTTAATTCAGTGGTTCTCAAACTTTTGTACTGGTGACCCGTTTCACATAGCAAACCTCTGAGTTTGACCCCCCCTTATAAATTGAAAACACTTTAAAATATATTTAACACTATTATAAATGTTGGAGGCAAAGCGGGGTTTGAGGTGGAGGCTGACAGCTCGCGACCCCCAGTAATAACCTTGTGACCCCCTGAGGGGTCCCAACCCCCAGTTTGAGAACCCCTGGGGTAATTTAATTTTAGCACCCTGCGTCCATTCACATGCATGTGCTATTTTGAGCATTTCAGTTTTCACAACATAGGCTCATCCCAGATTCTGGAACAAGCTCAGATGCTCAGTTTGTGGAGTAAGCTATACTAAAGACAAACCCACAGTAACCCTCTCCAGTTTGTGAGGGACCCCATGGAGCCAGTCTCTAGGAAACAGATAAATGCATGGAGGTTAAGTCCATGAATGGCTATTAGCCAGGATGGGTAACGAATGGTGTCCCTAGCCTCTGTTTGTCAGAGGGTGGAGATGGATGGCAGGAGAGAGAGCATTTGATCATTACCTGTTAGGTTCACTCCCTCTGGGGCACTTGGCATTGGCCATTGTCAGTAGACAGGATACTGGGCTGGATGGACCTTTGGTTTGACCCAGTATGGCTGTTCTTATGTTCTAACCTAAATGAACCCAAAGTTATGGAGACAGATATGAGTCAAGGAAGCCAGCAGAGTATCAGAAACCTGGAAAAATCTCTGACTGGCTGGGCTCAGGCGTTTGGTCACAAGTTGAGGTGGTTCAAAAGCTTTGGATTATTTTTAAGCAGAATTTTTTTATTGTTTCTTTAAACAATCAAACACAGCAAGCAGCAAATATTTGGCTACACACTTCTGAAACCCCAAACCATATTCAGGTTTTGGCAGACTAATTTCAGCTTTTCAATTAAAAAAACCACAACAAATTTTGAAGGAAAGCAGACATTGTCCATGATTTTTTTCTGCTTTTTAAAAAACCCTAGTTTTCGATCCAAAAAAAGTTTTGATGGAAAATATTTGTCCAATCCTTTTAATGAGCTTTAGTGCCTTTTAGCACTAGCTGATGCTGAAAACCAGTGATATCTTGTAAAGAAGTTTTCTCAAAACTGGGTTTTTCCCAGGGCTGCCAGTGGGGGTGGGGGGGAGCAAGTGGGGCAACTTGCACCGGGCCCCGCAGGGGCCCCCACGAGAATATAGTATTGTATAGTATTGCAATTTTTTTTATGGAAGGGGTCCCCAAAATTGCTTTGCCCCAGGCCCCCTGAATCCTCTGGGCAGCCCTGCATCATTGTCCCTGAGAACCTAAAAGGGTGTTACCCTCTTCACTTGGCATTCCAAAGGAAGGCATTGAGATTGTGAAACTGCTCAGCCACCAGGGACCCTCAGACTCTAAAGTGAAGAGAATGCTCTTGAGAGCAGACAACTCAAACAATACTGCTCCTTAAATCCCTACATCAATCCCAAGAATAAAGGCAATGAGAGCACACTGCCCTGTGCTGCCCAGCACGGCTATACAGGTGAAGGTTCTCCTGAAGGAGCTGATTGACTCAACTGATTCTGAAGTAAAAATATCACTGCCTGAAGTGTTATCTTGGAGGTTTCCCATTCAACTGTCAACCAAGACAAAACAGCGTTAGCTTGAGAGATAAAATGATATCATAGTACAAGCAAGCTGATGTCCTAGATTTCTTCTATATATGTTTCATATGAACACTATACCACTAATCATAATCAATAAGTGCAGTGAATTATTTTTTAGTAAAAACAAATATTCTTATTGTAAAAGAAACATGAGAATAAATGACGATAAATTAAATAGATTATTCCAGCAGCCTGTGATTTCTTTTCCATTGTGAAAATTCTAGTGGAAAATTTCCAACTGGTTTCAATTGGCACAATAATTTATACTAAAGGAGTAGGTAGATTTTGAATTATAGGAGTGAAATCTGGGATCTCGTGGTCAGTGACACAACTCCCATCGACTTCAGTGGAGTCAGATTTTCACCGTAAGTATTTAAGTTCTGCATTCAAGAGATGCAAATGGGTTCCAAACAAATAACTGTGCATGCAAAATATGCAGTGGATAGTGGTATGTGCAGTTACTGGTTTTGTGTGTGCAACTGTATGTTTTTGGAATAACTATCACTTTGCACCTCCATTTGCATGTTTTGGCCTAAGGTGCACTTTTGAGGTACAGCCATGAATGCGGGTTGGTGTGGTGTTGGGGGGTGGTGTGGTGCCTTACTGACCTAGTGGGACTTCAGGGATGCACAATACTCTTCTGAGCTTTCTGATGCATGCTGGCAGGTGACTTCAGTGGAGTCAGATTTTCACCGTAAGTATTTAAGTTCTGCATTCAAGAGATGCAAATGGGTTCCAAACAAATAACTGTGCATGCAAAATATGCAGTGGATAGTGGTATGTGCAGTTACTGGTTTTGTGTGTGCAACTGTATGTTTTTGGAATAACTATCACTTTGCACCTCCATTTGCATGTTTTGGCCTAAGGTGCACTTTTGAGGTACAGCCATGAATGCGGGTTGGTGTGGTGTTGGGGGGTGGTGTGGTGCCTTACTGACCTAGTGGGACTTCAGGGATGCACAATACTCTTCTGAGCTTTCTGATGCATGCTGGCAGGTGACGGGGGTATTTAGCATGATGCAACCCATTCCCCCTGTTTTTCCAGTGCAAGTGAGGGAGCATAGCAATGGCTTTGCCTCCCTAGATTCTAAGCAATTCAGACAAAGGCTTCCCTATGTCCAAGGGGTCAGGGCATGCAACTCTGAAGGCTTTTTTTAAAAACTACAATCTGCCAGTTATGGTGCAACACACAACAAGACACAGGTGTTCCACATTTCAGCCAGTTATTACAGTGTGGTAGGTGTGAAAAGTTACAACTATACTTCAGGGCAGAAGGCGGAAACATTCAGGGGCTACAGCTGTGGCTGAATTTATGGGGGCTGAAAAAATTGTGGAAATGTTCATTGCACTCTTCTTTGTGCAAGAGACAGCCACAGTCTGTTTTGTAAAGGGACTGCTCAGTGCAAAAGAAACTCGCTCCTCTTACAGCACTGCAGGTTTGGGACGTGTTGCTTTTTTTGACTGCACTAACTAAAAGGAAGTAAGAAAGGGGTGGAACATGGCTCCAATCCATTATATACTGAGTAACTCAGTTAAACTCTTGATGACCCCTTTACTACAATCTGTGTGATCAAAACATAGGCTCACGTCCTTCAAAATGTAATCCTAAATGTTTACATAAAAGCAGCTATATTTTGTCCAGTTGGGTTTTTTCTAAAGTGCTGGCCAGTCAATGCTATCTGTCCTTTTCCCTGCCTTGCTCTCATGTCTCTCTTTCTCCTCTCCCATATTGCCTCCATCTAACACATGTTTAGTAGAAAGAGGAATCTTAAGAGCTCTTCTAGTTCTCCAGTGGAAGTTCCTTGTAGAATGAAAATAAAATCCAAATTTGGTAGCAATACCAGAAACAACCTCTTCTAATAGGTAAAAGGTATTTGGAAATGTCAGAAAGATGTTCTAGTCTGATGCTTTGCTTACTAAACAACAGTTTGTCCTTCCCAGCTCACTCTGGACCACACAATCTGCTAAAATACTTAACAAAGTATCTGGTAAGAAGAGACATCTCCTTTGCTAAGCTCCTCAGCTGGGAGTTTGTAGAGACAACACAGACTGAGATGAAACACAGAATTACGTTGAAAGACAGCAGACTGACAATGTTTCCTTTTCACAATCCATAATGTAGGCTTGTGATTCCAGGTGGCTGCTAAGCTTGTACTAACACCCTTAAATTCCACATATTGCAGTTGTCTCATGATTCCTTCCTATTGCTATTCACAGGCTGAGATGCCAGAACCTCAAATAGACAAGAGAAATCGCAAAATTACTAAAGAGGGAAAAATGACAAAATTCCATCAGGATTGCACTGAATACATGACAGCAAAGAAAAGAGGTGTCATCTTCTGTCTCCAGATTCCTCTATCCAGCTGACATATGCCACTGCTGCTGGATATGCTAGCTAGCTGATTTATTACACTGTACTCCTGTGGCTAAGGCATGGGTCCTGGTTAGACGAGTGAGAGGCACAATGTGACTTCCACTATTAGTTGAAGAGTGTACTGAAGTCTTAGAAATGTGAAACTCCGGGTCTGTCACTTAGCTGGATGAACTAGATGAGAAAGTATTCTACAAAGTAGATCCACTGAAGCAAATGATGTTTAGAAAAGTGCAGTCCTCTGAGACTTGTACCGTTTAAATTGCTTTCCCAAGCTTTAACTCACATGGAAATGAGTTTAAATATGACTTGGGTCTTGGAAGTTGAAAAGGAAAGCACGGCTGGAGAACAGCATTCAATTGACTAATCATACAAGTATGGCTAATGCTTTCTCTACTACCCATGACTCTTTTGACCTTTCTTCTATGCAAAGTCTGCCCCACCAACCCCCAGCATCCATTTTCTCAGCTCCTGTTCCATGTCACTGAATGCCTCTGCAGAAAGTCCCATGAGCAGGTGGATTTTCTCCACAAATCTGTTTTTTTATTTTTAAGTTCTGCAGTCTTCCATATCACCCTCATTCTCCTATGCCCACAAGCACTATCACCTTTTGGCTACTTCTGACTCCAGTTTCAACCATCCTTCCCTGCTTTCTGTGCAAGATCTTAAGAACATAAGAATGGCCATACTGCGTGAGACCAAAGGTCCATCCAGCCTAGTATCCTGTCTACCGACAGTGACCAATGCCAGGTGTCCCAGAGAGAGTGAACCTAACAGGTAATGATCAAGTGATCTCTCTCCCGCCATCCATCTCCACCCTCTGACAAACAAACAGAGGGTAGGGACACCATTCCTTACCCATCCTGGCTAATAGTCATTAATGGACTTAACCTCCATGAATTTATCTAGCTCTCTTTTAAACCCCATTATAGTCCTAGCCTTCACAACCTCCTCAGGCAAGGAGTTCCACAGGTTGACCGTGCACTGTGTGAAGAGCTTCCTTTTATTTGTTTTAAACCTGCTGCCCATTAATTTCATTTGGTGGCCTCTAGTTCTTATATTATGGGAACAAGTAAATAACTTTTCCTTATTCACTTTCTCCACACCACTCATGATTTTATAGACCTCTATCATATCCCACCTTAGTATCCTCTTTTCTAAGCTGAAAAGTCCTAGCCTCTTTAATCTCTCCTCATATGGGACCCGTTCCAAACCCCTAATCATTTTAGTTGCCCTTCTCTGAACCTTTTCTAGTGCCAGTATATCTTTTTTGAGATGAGGGGACCACATCTGTACATAGTATTCAAGTATCTTCTCTTGAGGGAGTCAGGAAAATAAAAATCTGCTATAGCCTTCCTCTTGTTCCCCTTCCCCTTGAATACTCTCCCCTTTCTTCTTTCTTGCTGCCATTGACATTTCTTGTCAGGTTTCCACCATCTCTGATTCCTTTATCTATTCCAAAGACTCCTTCCCCTTCTGTCTCTTAACCTCCCTTGCTAACATCCTCTCCCTTACCTTCCTCCTTAACCTCTGGTTCCTGTAAAAAAATACAAGTGTTTTTGTTCTCCCCACTTCTGAAAAACCTACCTCTCCAACTACCATCTCCACCTCCCCTTCATCCTTGAGTTCATCTTCATTTTTGCCCCCCCCTTCTCACTGTACACCTTTTTGGGGGCAGTGCCTTGTATCATTCCCCTCCTGACTGCTGTCTATGGGGGAAGGGCAGCCCTTCACTCCAATGCTCTGGCTGCAATAATAGCCCCCGAGGATAGCTGTGTGAAAGTTAGAGCAGCCACCAGGGAACTGAATTGGCCCCAGGACTCGGGGAGCACAATTGGAAAGAAATACCTTCAGCTGTATTTGCATTATTATAGTGTGACAAAAACAGGACTGGTTTTCCTTTCATTTGCTCCAGTTTCATGCTGGTCTAACTCCATTACAGTTACCCCTGATTAACACCACTGGGAGAGGAGAATCAGGCTCTTTGCGTGCACGATAAGGTTGATATAATTTATGCTGACTATCGTCAGTTACAAAGAGATGTTTTGGCAGTTGGGAATCACTGGACATACGGGAATTCTGGCCAACCTCCTTTTCCACACCTGTTGTACCAACTGCCAGGAGTGGGAGATGAAGCAGAAGATACCCAAAGAGTCCTCTACCCAGGGAATCCTCTGGTGGGTGGCTATACTGCCTCCAGGGCAGGATCTGGGCCAGGAAATAAGTGGGAGGGGCTGATTCCACAAAGAGTGACACTAGGTCAAGGTGGAATTAATAAAAGAATACTATCTTTTCAGGGAAACACAGTGACGAGCTTCTTCTGAGTCACTAGCTGGGCTGCAGGCATTGGAAGGTTAGGTGGGAGCAGGGCATGGGGTGTGAACGAGGAAGAGATTTAGATGATGGTGTTGCCTGTGACTCAGGGATTCAACTCTTGCCTCATTCATTTGGATACTCCTGATGCTATCCCTGATGGAGTAAGAGGTAGGTGTCCTATTCATCTTATTAATAGCACACCATAATAGTAGAGATGGAACTTTGGCTACTGAATCTTGCCTTAGAAAAGTAAAATGCTCTGACCTGAGTATAAATGCTTCTAGCAACTGAAACTATATGCCAGAGCAAAGCCTTCTAATTTCTTATCTTAAGAAAAATAAAATCAAATTCCCGATTTAATTCAAAACTCTGAACAAAATGAAAAGTGTGGGGAGCTTGCCAGTAGGAATCCTAGCTGGTAGAGGTTCCCTGGATTCTATAGATTAGATAAACCTGACAGAATAACTGACATTAGCAGAATGAAGCAATATCATAACAAGGTCTAAAAGCTACAGAATGGAACTGGAAAATTACACTTATTAGGGGTGGGGAGCAGCAGGGTATGTGAAAGGGTTGCTGAGATTAAACTATAATTTACTGAATGAAAAAGAGCAAAATTCAGCTGACTGACAATTACAGCAACTGGACACGATGGGAAGGGAATGTAGTGTAAACCTTATTTAAAAATCAATAGATAATTTTTCCCACATTGCAATATGAAAGGCCAGAAGTTAAGGTAAAGGAAAAAAGTACCTGCCATCAAACAATATTTGGAGAAAATAAAAATCAGATCAACAAATGTACACTTAGTTCTTAGTTCTATAGTTTAAGCACATTTCATGATTTTTTTTAAATCACTCTTGGTTTCTCAGTGAAGTGTTTCACATTCTGATGAACTACACTAGTTTTTAATTTATGCCATCAGCAGATCAGCGTGAAATAAAATCACAGCCAAGACTATATTGGTGCAACATTTGTAAATATATAACTACAATGCAATAAAGATAATACAGAAATCACAAAATACAGAAGCTCAAGCCATGTATTTCAGTTTACCAGGGTTTAAATAATGAATGTTTGTGCAGCTTTAAATTGCCACAACTCTAAAATCCAAACTCAGCCCAAAATCTATGATACCATCTGCTGGCATAGAATTTAGCTGTGGTCTGTGATGCAGAAAGTCCATTAAGGGTGAGCTACTGCTGCCTCAAATGTCCACAATTACTTCTCTGTTCAGGAGGCCAGTGTAGCCACCAGAAAATGAGCATAAAAAAAGACCTGTCCAGGGGTATGTTGATTCAGCGGTCAACAGATATCTAAAGTGGTATCCACATAAACAGGGCTCAATTTTGAACATGTGATGGTGCTGTCCTGAGAGCCAGCAAAAACCCAAGTTCTCATAAAGAGGAGAAAATTGAGTAGGTGCTGAGAGATTATATTATTCAGTGCTTAAGATGCTAGCAAGAGCTCTTCTTCATTATGTGTCCAGTTCCAATTGGCTGTGCATAACAAGAGCTTCATACCAGATCGTGATTAGGATCAGGGACAAACAACTCAGAGAGATACTACTGGAAGATCCCAAATTAACCCCTGAGAAAGCAATTAGAATTGCCAAGCAAAAGAAGTCATCCAGTCCAGAGTGGAGTTTATGGAGGGTGTACACTGCTCTGACACTGTGGACATGGTAAAGAATCCATAATACAACAAGACAAGAGACCTAAAGCAGAAAGGCATGTGGAGCTCAAAGCTGGAATCCACCAAACAGAACACGGCACTGCACACACTGTGGCAAACAGCACAAGCCACGAAAAACTTTGCAAAAGCTTTGCTTTATTCTAAGTCCAGTCCCAACTAGCTGTGCTAAACAACAATAAGAGCTTCTCAGAACCCTGCCCAGACCCTCTTTATGGGCTGAGCTTCCCACACAGACAGGGCCAGCTCTAGGCACCAGCATTCCAAGCATGTGCTTGGGGCAGCACTTTAGAGGGGCAGCATTTTGGCCCTTTAGGGTCTTTTTTTTTTTTGCTTTGGCGTGGCACTCCGGCTTTTTTTTTTTTTTTTGCTTAGGGCAGCAAAAAACCTGGAGCCGGCCCTGCACACAGACCCCCAATCCCACAACTCTAAGAATGATTTGATATCTGCTAAATATGTCCTTCAGTGACTTCTGGGGATCAATACATTTTGCTTGACAAAACAAGTTAAGAGGTGCCTTATCAGGGTAATGATGAGCTACCTACTGGTACCTCTCAAGGTCCACAGCACTTGGAGTCTGATCCAAATTCCACTGAAGTCAAAGAAAGTATTTCCACTGACATCAGTAGGCTTTGGATCAGGCCTTTCGTTGACCAGATAATTTTAATTGCCTGTCCATACGGCACATTATATTTTTCTGGTTGCAAAAAAGTGACCAATTCCATTCAGGAGCGCCAATCTGACAAGGAAAGGGCAACTTTTCATGTATGTCTGTGCAGATGCCTTTAAGGATTTTTTCTGTCTAGTAACCAGCTGTAATACAGAACTTAGTGTCCATGGATTTCTAAAATTAGCTCGCTAGCTCCCTATTTAGACACTTAACTAAAAGCGGTCTCAGTTGCAGATGTGTTGTGCACTCACAATTTTTACCGAAGTAAATGGGAAATATGCCTGCTCAGTTTCTGAAAGTAAGTCCACTTTTACTTAGGAGCCTAAACAATGATTTAGGTTTCTAAAAAGTTAGATACTCACATCTGAAAACTGTGGCCAATGGGGCGGCTTCCATGAGTAAGGGAAGCAATATTTGGGCTTTTATCTTTAGGGCATGAAAAAAATTAATGTGATATCCTGGACTATCTATGGCTATACATCAAAGATGACCCAGGGAGCTTATTTAAGTTTGCAGCCACTAAACACAATTACTGTTAAATAGAGTCCATTGGATTTCATTTGTTTTTTTAATACACAGCTGAAGAGAGATTATCAGTCAGGTTAAGGTTGCATGCTATAAAATGCAAAAATATTTTTGGATTGTACTTTATTTTAAGGGCAAATTTAATTATCACTGAATTATAATGGCATCCCCATGGGAGCAGATATGGCAACTGCAATAGTGCAAGCAACATTCACAATGAGGAGCGCTATTTAAATGAAACTAAAATTAAGCTGAATACCAAATGAGCTCATATTAAAAGGATTTAATCATCCAATGAGTATAAATGAAGCATAAATGAAAGCCATTGCTGAAACACTGCAATTGTTGAAAGGAAGCAGAGTGAAAATGTTTATGAACATTTGTATGAAAGATAATTGAAATTCATTCACATTGTTTCAAACAATTATCATAATTGCAAGTGTAAAAATTCTTACAGATATTTGAGGCTAGGAAGATTCTGGAAGGCATCTTGGTCAATGTACACAAGGTTATTTGCTTTCTCAATTCTTCTGCAAAAGGAGAAAATAAAACATTACAGCAAATGGATCAGTGCCTTTTTAAATAGATCCAGGACTTCTCTTAGATAGAGGATGGAGGAGAGCAATACATTTGGGGGCTTTTCTGACAGGGGATAACTCTACATGACTCCAAAGGAGCAGCCAGCCCAAACCTAGCAGAGTCAGAATCCCAGCCCTCCACCTATTTTACCATATTGCTAATAGTTGAGGAAGTGTTTTAGATCAAAGAGTGAGAGTGTTGAGGGCAAGAGACCAGGGAAGCTTCTGGTTGAGAAAGGAAAGGGTGAGTGGGAAGAGAAGGAAATAGACAGATGAAAAGAGAGATCCCAAGCATACATGTATGCATTTGAATTTTTAAAGTACATCTGAACCAAACCCTTTGATATCTGGCCACCACTAGTCTTTACATTTCTATCCTACGATCTTATGTTGCTTGCTTACTTACATTTCATGTAATTTGGGAAGGTTGGAAAACACATTAGCTTCTATGACTTCCAAGGCATCATTCTGGGAGATCTCTCTGTGGAGAAAAGAAGTTGAAATATTTCATGCCATGGTACAAGTGAAAAGATAAGCCAAAGAAGTATGGGTATTTGGTGAAGAATGATACCTAGAATTTATAGGGCACCTTTTATCCATAGGCCTCAAAGTTCTTTATGAAGGAGGTAAGTATCATTAGTCCCATTTTACAGATGAGGAAACAGGGGCCCAGAGAGGTGAAGCAGGCCTGTGACAGAGCTGGGAATAGAATGCAGGTCTGCTGAGTCTCAGTCGTGTGCCCTATTCACTAGATCACATTGCCTCCCAAAGGTCTTATAAATTACAACAGGTGCCTGCACATATGAAATTATAGTGCATGATCTATGGGCTACAGACTGTTTATTGAATCTCAGACATCACTGAATGTTAATATAGATTTAGCCAAGACTTTCATAACCCCATGATGGGGAGAAGGGGAACTTTAAATGTAACAGCTCTGAAGAGGTAGGATTTTTGGTTCCACAGTAACACATATTATGATTTCATCCTGGTGTAAAATGTTGAGCTTACTTTAAAAATTTTATTGCAAATTTCCAGAGTTCTGCTGTCAGAAGGCAGGAAAACACAGAGGTGGTACAGCTCTCCTGTCCCCAGCAAAAAAAATTGAAGAAAGCTCCATCTAATCTAGCTCATGATATTTATATGTGATTAATGCCTTTTATGTATAGTTTCAAAACTGCAGAACAAAAATGGGTACAGTTTTCTTTTATGAGCTGAAACCCCAGCTATGCCAGAATACATGCAGCTGCACAACACCCTTTGCTCCACTTGTCTCTGGGGGAGTTTCAGCCCAGAGTGTAACTTGAGCCTGGTCTACACTAGGCGTTTAAACCGGTTTTAGGAGCGTAAAACCGATTTAACGCCACACCCGTCCACACTGAGAGGCCCTTTATATCGATATAAAGGGCTCTTTAAACCGGTTTCTGTACTCCTCCCTAACGAGAGGAGTAGCGCTAGTATCGGTATTACCATATCGGATTAGGTTTAGTGTGGCCGCAAATAGACAGTATTGGCCTCCGGGCGGTATCCCACAGTGCACCACTGACCGCTCTGGACAGCAATCTGAACTCGGATGCAGTGGCCAGGTAGACAGGAAAAGCCCCGCAAACTTTTGAATATTTCCTGTTTGCCCAGCGTGGAGCTCCGATCAGCACGGGTGGTGATGCAGTCCGAAATCAAAATTAAAAAAAGAGCTCCAGCATGGACCATGCGGATGTGATCGCAGTAAGGGCAGGCAAATCTGTTCTATCAGCGCTCCGTTACAGAAGACGAAATTCAAAATCATTTTTAAAAAATCTCCAGACAGACGCCATAGCAGGGACTCAGCGCACTGCTGCGTGACAAGCGTAACGGAAAGCCAAAGAATCAAATGGACGCTCATGGACTGGAGGACTCAAGCTATCCCACAGTTCCTGCAGTATCCGAAAAGCATTTGCATTCTTGGCTGAGCTCCAAATGCTTCTAGGGTCAAAAACAGTGTCCACGGTGGGTCAGAGCATAGCTCGGCAATTTACGCACCCCCCCACCCACCCGCAGAAGTGAAAGGGAAAACAATCCTTTCTTGACTCTTTTACATGTCACCCTATCTTTACTGAATGTTGCAGATAGACGCGATGCTGCAGCACTCAACACCAACATCCTTGCTCCCCCCCCCCCCCGCCATGGGTGGCTGATGGTGCAGTAAGACTGATACCCATTGTCATCATCAGCCTATTGGCACATGGGGCAGTGCAAAAGGACTGGTAAACATGCCGACTAGCATCCGTTAGGTCTATCAAGGGTGCCTGGCCCTAATTTTTCCTGGTAGATGGTGCAGTATGGCTGGTAACCATCTTCATCATAGCAACAGGGGGCTGAGCACTGTCAGCCCCCACCCTTCATGTGTAAAGAAAAGATTCAATTGCCCCTGGACTAGCAGCGCGATGCTGGGCTCCTCTCCGCCACACTTCTTAATGTCCTGTCTGGACTATCATAGCAGCTGGAGGCTGCCTTCCACTCATTTCTCACTAACAAGTCACTGTGTCTTATTCCTGCATTCTTTATTACTTCATCACACAAGTGGGAGAACAATGCTATGGTAGCCCAGGAAGGCTGGGGGAAGAATGGAATCAACAGGTGGGGTTGTTGCAGGAGCACCCCCTGTGAATAGCATACAGCTCATAATTTCTGCTGGATCTGACACAGAGCAGCTGTGCTCTCTGGTTCTCTGATACAGTGGTTCTCTAGTACACTTGCCCAAATTCTAGACAGGACTAATTCTATTTTTAGATACCAAAAAGGAGGGATTGACTCAGGGAGTCATTCCCAATTTTGACTTTTGCGCCCCTAGCTAAGAGCAGCCAGGGGGCACTTATGACAGCAACAGATGGTGCAGTGCAAAAGGACTGGTAACCATGATCATCTTTTTACCAATTTATGGATTGGTAGATGGTACAGTATGGCTGGTAACCATCTCTGCTGTCATGCAAAAGCAAAAGCATGCTGCTGTGTAGTGCTGCTGAATCGCCTCTGTCAGCGGCATCTAGTACACATACGGTGACAGTCACAAAAGGCAAAACAGGCTCCATGATTGCCATGCTATGGCATCTGCCAGGGCAATCCAGGGAAAAAAGCCGTGAAATGCTTGTCTGCCGTTGCTTTCCCAGAGGAAGGAGTGACTGACGACATTTACCCAGAACCACCCGCGACAATGATTTTTGCCCCATCTCAACCCGGAAATTTCAAGGGGCGGGGGAGGCTGCGGGAACTATGGGATAGCTACGGAATAGCTACCCACAGTGCAACGCTCCAGAAGTCGATGCTAGCCTCGGACCGTGGACGCACACCACCGATTTAATGTGTTTAGTGTGGCCGCGCGCACTCGATTTTATACAATCTGTTTTACAAAACCGGTTTATGCAAATTCGGAATAGTCCCGTAGTGTAGACGTACCCTTAGAGTAGCCACAGGACTGCTTTACATTACACCAGTTTGGTATGGTCACCAAAGGGCTACCAGAGAGAAATTGCTCTGGCCAAGCCCTCTATGGTGAGGGGTACCAGGAGAGGCAGGCTACAGCTGGCTATTCCAGAGGGTTACCCACCTGCCAATTTAGAGATCAGAACAAATGTAAGCAGAGTCAGGATGAGATCTACCCTGACATCTGGTGGTACATTATGAGGAGTGGGCAAAGGAATGTTAGGAATGTGCATTTGCATTGGTAAACCCACTCCACTTAGCATAACACACAGCAGCATGGGATGGTTATTTTCACACCGTGGAATCCCCAATTTCTTTGTTATTGGGGCAGGAAGGAAAAAAAAGTGCTGTTACCTTAATTATGTGAATGAGGAACTATGAGACTGCTTTATGACAGAAATGACTCAACCTACATTAAATAGTACTTGCTAGACAAGGGACATGGGTTCCAAAACCCAGTGAAGGGAGAGAGGCTGGGGACTGGTGTGTGTACCTGATGGTATGGGCCCCTTTTGAGGGCCTGGTACACCAATTGCACATTCTCCTCTCTCCACTGTTAAAGAGTAGAGCTAATTTTGAATCCTTTAGGAGTCCATCTGGAGACTGCTGACCTGAGTTCACATTGGGCCAAGGTGGCACTGCGGCTCCTCTACTACAAATTGAAACCACTAAGAGCTGAAATCACTAAAAGAGCTAAGCTTACTGAGCTGAGATCACTGAGTGGGGGAGCCTGAAGATCAATCGCTAAGCGGCTGGCAGAGCGGAGCAGTCTGCAGCATGTTGGCGCAGCCCGTGGAGCGGTTCGCGGGGACGGCTGATGTGGTTCACGGGTTGGCTGGAGGAGCGGCACAACTGATGGAGTGGAGCCAGTCGTGGTGAAGGCTGCAGCAGAACTCTACGGAAAAGCGGGGCAGTCGACCCTGGCCCACGTAAGGTGTCCCTTAACCCACTGTGTGCGCCCCCCCCCCCCATTTCCACCCAGGCTGGGGGGGTAAAACTCTGCAGATAAACTTTTGAACTCTGGGGGAAGACAGCCTTCATCTGCCCATTAGGGTTTTATCAGTTCGAACGCATGCCCCAAGGGATTTCTGGAGCACCGGCCACATTTCAACGTCTTATGGAGAAAATTGTGGGAGACATGAATTTACTGCAAGTGTTAGTTTATTTGGATTACCTGATTGTGTTTGGAAGAACTTTGGAAGAGCATGAAGAAAGACTTCTTAAAGTCCTTGATAGGTTGGAGGATTATGGTTTGAAGCTTTCAATTGACAAATGCCAGTTCTGCAGGACCTCGGTGAAGTACGTGGGCCACATCGTGTCCCAAGAGGGTGTGTAAAAGCAGCAAAGAATCCTGTGGCACCTTATAGACTAACGGACGTTTTGCAGCATGAGCTTTCGTGGGTGAATACCCACTTCTTCGGATGCAAGGGTGTGAGTACTGATCCTGATAAAATAGAAGCACTCACTACATGGCCACGTCCAAGCAACTACAGAGAACTCAAGACTTTCCTTGGGTTTAGTGGCTACTACCGCAGATTTGTAAAAAACTATGCTACAATTGTAAAACCCCTCAATGATCTTACCAGGGGATATCAGTCCAGCAAGAACAAATATAAGACCAGGAATAAAAGGCCTTCCGTGCAGAGACACTATGGCCCCTTCAAACCCTTTGGGCCACGGTGGAATGAGAGATGTGAAAAGGCTTTTCGAGAAATCATTACTTGCCTTACTCATGCCCCTGTCCTAGTCTTTGCTGACCCAAGCAAGCCATTTATCCTGCATACAGATGCCAGTTTGGAGGGTCTGGGAGCAGTTCTGTACCAGGAGGTGGAAGGCACGCGTAAACCTGTAGCCTTTGCCAGCCGAGGACTGTCTGATAGTGAAACACGCTATCCCACCCACAAGCTGGAGTTCTTGGCCTTCATCACTGAGAAATTTCGAGACTACTTGTATGGTGCTCAGTTCCAGGTGTGGACAGACAACAACCCACTGACTTATGTGTTAACAAGTGCTAAACTGGATGCTACAGGGCAAAGATGGGTGGCTGCTTTGGCTAGCTATGACTTCAGCATTCAATACCGATCAGGGAGAGGCAATGTAGATGCAGATGCATTGTCCAGACGTCCGCAGACACCTGAAGTTGCTGTGATACCCACAGATGGAGTGAGAGCTATTTGCAGCGTGAGTCGCAGAGAGCCGGAGGCCCATGAGAGCCTTCATGGATGTGTTGCTGAAGCTTTGGGCCTGCCCCCTGAATGCGTGCCTTCTTCTTCGGTGAACTATATTGCATTGGACCAATCTCCCTTGCCCATGCTCAATGTGGCTGACTGGCAGGAAGCCCAGCTGCAAGATACTGACATCCGTGATACCCTACTTGCTAAAAGGGAGGGGCGAAGCCCGGCTGCGGTTGTCCTGCCCAACCCAGAGGGTAAGCTACTATTGAGAGAATGGACCAAACTAAAACTAATTCAGGGAGTGCTACACCGTGTGACCACAGACCCTCTACAAAAGCAACGGAACCAACTAGTGCTGCCGAAAGCATACAGAGCCCTGGCCATGAGGGCCCTGCATGATGACTTTGGACATTTAGGAATGGAGAGGACCCTGGAACTTATTCGCAGTAGGTTCTATTGGCCCCGGATGGCCGAAGATGTTCGCAGAAAATGTGAAACCTGCGCTCGATGTGTCCAAAGGAAAACTCTGCCTATGAGGGCTGCATATCTGAAGAACATCACCAGCAACAAACCTTTGGAGCTGGTATGCATTGATTTCTTGTCCTTAGAAGTAGACAAGAGGAATATTGGGAACATTCTAGTCGTGACCGACCATTATACGTGATATGCGCAGGCATATCCCACACGTGATCAGAAGGCCACTACTGTCGCTCGAGTACTGTGGGAAAAATATTTCTCAGTTTATGGATTCCCAGCCTGGATACACTCGGATCAGGGGCGGGACTTTGAGAGTCACCTTCTAAAGGAGGTGCTGAGGATAGCAGGAATTAAGACGTTGAGGACAACGCCGTATCACCCGCAGGGTGACCCTCAGCCAGAGAGGTTCAACCGAACCTTGTTAGATATGTTAGGGACTTTGCGGCCAGAGCAGAAAGCAACCTGGAGCCAACATGTCGCATTTCTGGTGCACGCCTACAACGCCACAAAGAACGACGCTACGAGAGTCACCCCATATCTCTTGATGTTTGGGCGAGAACCAAGATTACCCATAGACCTGTGCTTTGGTGTATCAGAGGATGGCGATAGCTATGAAACCCATCAGCAATATGTATCCCGACTACGAGAAAAGCTGCGGGATGCTTATCACTTAGCTGCATCTGCAGCTCGGAAGAATGCAGACCGCAACAAACATCGATATGATGCTAGGGTACGTCTGCAAGAGCTCCAGCCAGGGGACAGAGTCCTGCTGCGAAATTTGGGTATTGCTGGCAAACACAAGATAGCTGACAGATGGAAGGCAATACCTTACTTGGTGATGGAAAAGCTAGGAGACCTGCCGGTCTACAAGATCAAACCTGAAGAGGGTCCAGGGCAGACAAAGACGGTGCATAGAAACCTTTTGCTCCCGGTGGGGGAATTGGTAGGCAGCCCTTATGAGATGGGCCACAACAGGGCAATTGGGCAGAACGAAGGTGCTGTACCAAAGCCACCTTCCAACGCGGACAGCCGTCCTCCTGCAGCTAACCTACCCCTACTCAGCACATCTGAGAGTGAGTCTGAGGAGGAAGACACAACCATGGTGTATCCTAGGATGAAGACAAGATTGCAGTCTCGATCAGCTGAATCAAAAGAGACTACCTCCTCTTCCGCCCTAAACCCTATGGCAGAAGTATTTAGGCCCATTCCTGACACTCCTGAGCCACTGGTGGAACCCCCGTGTAATGACTTACACAGATTATTGGACAGTGGCGACATACAGATGGAAGATGTCCCAAGCACCTTCAATCCTCCACTGTTAGAACTAGAAATGCAGGGGCCTATGCCAGTATCCGAGGGGAACTCACAGGAAACCTCCCCATCCGTCACTCAAGAGGATGTCCCCCCTACCACAGCAACAGAGATTCTCCATAGGCGAGATAGGGTAATAAGACCAGTGAAACGGCTAACTTACGATGCACCTGGGGTGATTAGTGAGGAGCCAATACATTTAGCACACAGGTTTGTGAAAGCTAAAGTGGGCTATCTGAGGCCCTTTGGAGGGGACCAGTAAGTTGGTATAGTACGGAATGTGATTTGTCGGGACGACAAATTCTCAGCTGGGGGGAGGATGTAAGCAGAGTCAGGATGAGATCTACCCTGACATCTGGTGGTACATTATGAGGAGTGGGCAAAGGAATGTTGGGAATGTACATTTGCATTGGTAAACCCACTCCACTTAGCATAACACACAGCAGCATGGGATGGTTATTTTCACACCGTGGAATCCCCAATTTCTTTGTTATTGGGGCAGGAAGGAAAAAAAAGTGCTGTTACCTTAATTATGTGAATGAGGAACTATGAGACTGCTTTATGACAGAAATGACTCAACCTACATTAAATAGTACTTGCTAGACAAGGGACATGGGTTCCAAAACCCAGTGAGGGGAGAGAGGCTGGGGACTGGTGTGTGTACCTGATGGTATGGGCCCCTTTTGAGGGCCTGGTACACCAATTGCACATCCTCCTCTCTCCACTGTTAAAGAGTAGAGCTAATTTTGAATCCTTTAGGAGTCCATCTGGAGGCTGCTGACCTGAGTTCACATTGGGCCAAGGTGGCACTGCGGCTCCTCTACTACAAGTTGAAACCACTAAGAGCTGAAATCACTAAAAGAGCTAAGCTTACTGAGCTGAGATCACTGAGTGGGGGAGCCTGAAGATCGATCGCTAAGCGGCTGGCAGAGCGGAGCAGTCTGCAGCATGTTGGCGCAGCCCGTGGAACAGTGAGCAGTGTGGAGCGGTTCGCGGGGACGGCTGATGCGGTTCACGGGTTGGCTGGAGGAGCGGCACAGCTGATGGAGTGGAGCCAGTCGTGGTGAAGGCTGCAGCAGAACTCCACGGAGAAGCGGGGCAGTCGGCCCTGGCCCACATAAGGTGTCCCTTAACACCCTGTGTGTGGCCCCCCCCCATTTCCACCCAGGCTGGGGGGGGGGGGTAAAACTCTGCAGATAAACTTTTGAACTCTGGGGGTGGCACTGACCAGAGACAGAGACTCTTGGGTTGTTGGACTTTGGGGTGATTGGACTTAAGACCCTAAGGGGGAAAGGACAGTGCCAAATGTACTTGGAGGTGGGTTTTTTTGCTTATGGTTTGTGTATAGTCCTGTTTGTGGTGTCTCTCCAACGTGATGCCGCATTGTTTCCCTCCTTTATTAAAAGGATTTTGCTACACTCGGACTCTGTGCTTGCGAGTGGGGAAGTATTGCCTCCTGGAGGCGCCCGGGGGGGTGGTATGTAATGGTCCCAGGGTGGGGGCTCGAGACGGTTTTGCATTGTGTTATTGAAACGGAACCCCTGGATACTGAACCCGGCCCTTGTTGCTGCCAACTCAGAGGGGCAGAAGGGTTACACAAAGGATCCATTTCTCAGGCTTGAATCTGGTCCATGAAGTACATTTTGAGATTTGGATGCAACTCACTAATGGGAGGACACACCAGCACACAGCTGCCAAATGAAGCCCTGTGAAATGGGTCATACTATATATCAGGCACCCTTTACTTAAGGTTATTTTGTTCTTTTGAAATTAAGGTAGCTACTGCAAATGGATTCAGACAAGGCCCAAAGTAAAATAGTAAGAGACAGTCACTATAGGTAAGAGATCAATTATAAAAAAAGTTAAAAATTAATATATATGAAATATCCCTCTTTGTTTTGAGCAGCCACTGAACTATGCCTGCCAAGTAGGCTGCCCATTTAAAAAACAACCTTGCCTGCCCCTTTATTATGTATAAAAATCCTATAAGTATTTTGTTTTTTTGTATTTAAATAAAAAACCACTGCTTTTTTTAAACATTAGCAATTCTGATCTCGTCTACTCTCAAAAACTCTACAGTGACTGGAGAACAAATGAATTTATGATATCCCAAGAGACTGACTGATGAGCAATTGAGAAAGACATGATTTTACCCACACTGCAATGGGAATTGCATTTATTTAGCTGAGGGCTGTGTTGCTACAGAATCCACACATTCCAGCTTCTCTTTATAATTTATTTATATTACAGTTGCACCAATATGACTCAGCTGAGTTTGGGGCTCCACTGTAGTATGAATTATAGGAACACACAGTATGAGACCCTGCCCCAAAGATCCTACAATCCAAATAGACAAAACTTGGGAGGGAAGACAAGGGCACAGAAAGGTGAAATGGCCATCAAGGGTTAAACTCAGTAAGTCAGTGATACAGCTGGGAACAGAAACCTGGTCAGTCCCAATCCACTGTCCTAGCCATTGGATCATGCTGCCTCCACAGTTTATTATAGTGTACAGAATTAAATCCAAGGCCTTAACCAAAATATTTTCCATTCCATTCCCATCTTATCATGATGACATAAAATATGCATTATGAGTAATCACCTTTTATTGTATATTTATATGATAGTGCAAACTGCTTGCTCAAGTACACTTTAAAAGATTGAATGAAACCAATGTTGTTTGAAGCAGCCTTTTAAGAGTTCATTTTATTATTATTATTTTTTATGAACAGCACATTTGCTGTTTCCTGCAATCTAAAAATCGGTCATCTAGAAAAAGGAAAATCCACAGAAAATGCAGAACATTTTATACCTCCAAATGAGATTAGTCAGGAGAGAGTCCATGCTGCAAAACAGCACAGGGACAAAGGCTGCAGGTTTATTTGCCCTTTGTGATGTAGGTTTTTTGCAGGCCACAATAAAGGCACCAAGATACAGTAAACTATACTGTATGAGCTCCCCAACAGATGGCGCTGCTGAGGTTAATAATGTTTCATGAGTTGACCCAACAAAATGTGTGAATCCAGCACTGTGACAGGGTTGGAAAGTCTTATCTGGCATATAATTTGGGTATGTTTTTAGAAGGATGCTTATTTATTAAATGGTTCTGTGTCAGAAGTATGCTTTTTACTTTGGGAAATTATAGAGGGTTATGTGTTATTTTTTAGGAAAAGTGTTTAAAGGAGGTCAGGCTAAAGCTTGGGCTAAGCAGTCCACAATGTTTTCAAAAGGGAAGAGGAGAATAAATGATTAAAAAAGAAAGGAAAGGAAGGAAGATAGAAATCTCTGTTTTTCTTTTAAAAGATTATTTAAAAAATCTAACCACACCATTTGCATAAAATGGGTTTTTATTCATCCAAATATTTGGGGAATAAATATTCGTGTTCACATGCATACAAGGGTATTTGTGTGCAAGCAAGAATATTTATTATTCGTTATCCACTGTCTGTCATTTGTTATTCTCCTATTTAAATTTTCATTCAAACAGGTAAGGATGAGAAACAACAGCATGATTTAGGTGATCAACCACATCCCACGAAAAGGAAATGGAAATGAGCAGTTTGCAAACAGCACATCTGATGAGGTTTTTTTTTCATTAGTTGTTTGAACAATTTTGAATAGTGATTAAATTAGCCACACTCCTAGTCTGTTGATGGACAAAACACAAACATGTGACAATTGTTCTCTTGGCTGACACCGGGGATTGAATAGGGGATCTCAAGAACTAAGAGTACGAAGCGCTAGACCTTAAGTGAAGGGATCAGCTCAAAACAACCACCTCCTTCATAGGTTAGGCATTGATGAGAACAGGTAATATGCTAATAGCATGTAATAGTGAGCTACAAACAAAAAAAGGGACTACATTTACTGGATAATTTATGTGCAATGAATAATACTATCTGCTTTAGTACCCGCTATCATTGCAAATCCAGATAGAAATCGAGGCATCATTTCTGATTTATACAATTTTTTGCACAGGTATGTACAGACAATCAGGAGCAATTTCCAAAATATCAAAGAGGAAACAAACTAAAGTACTATTCTTGCAAAGCACCTACATGCGTGCTTAACTTTAAGTACACGAGTTGTTTCATTGAAATCAATAGCACTACTCATATTCTTCAAATTAAGCATGTGCATTAAGTGCTCTGTTGAATCAGGGTCTAAACCAAGAAAGAGAATACAAAACAGATGTTTGTCAGAAGACATAATGCAAGTTTGTTTCTATGATTCTATTACTCGGGTACTTTGCTATGATTCTACTATTCTATGTTACCAAATAGGCTCAAAGTTTATGATACTAGCTATGGACTATTACATGCAAGTTGGCAATAAAAAAAAGCGCTCTCTCAGCTGAAAGACTATCTTTATCTGTCAGGTTAAAGCCTCAAAATTCTCCTAATTCCATCATGTTTCAAGAAATAAGTGTGTCTTCTATGGTGGATGTTTGTATTTTGTTGGAAACGGGTTTTACTTGCCTTTCCCAAAAGCCCACATCTTCATAATCATCTTCCCAAAACCAATTAATAGAATCATAGACGATTAGGGTTAGAATCATAGAATCATAGAACTCATAGAACTTAAGATCAGAAGGGACCATTATGATCATCTAGTCTGACCTCCCGCAAGATGCAGGCCCCAAAAGCTGACCCACCCACTCCTGAAATAATTCTCTCCCTTGACTCAGCTGTTGAAGTCCCCAAATCCTGATTTAAAGACTTCAAGTAGCAGATAATCCTCCAGCAAGCGACCCCTGCCCCATGCTGCGGAGGAAGGCGAAAAACCTCCAGGGCCACTACCAATCTACCCTGGAGGAAAATTCCTTCCCGACCCCAAATATGGCGATCAGCTGAACCCCGAGCATGCGGGCAAGACTCTCCAGCCAGACACTCAGGAAAAAGACTTTCAATATCCCAACATTGACCCTCGGTACTAATTACCAGTGGTGGCACGTTATTGACCTATTGACTAAATCACATTATCCTATCAAACCATTCCCTCCATAAACTTATCAAGCTTAATCTTAAAGCCAGAGAGGTCCTTCGCCCCCACTGTTTCCCTCGGTAGGCTGTTCCAGAATTTCACTCCCCTGATGGTTAGAAACCTTTGTCTAATTTCAAGCCTAAACTTCCCGACTGCCAATTTATATCCATTTGTTCTCGTGTCCACATTAGTACTGAGCTGAAATAATTCCTTTCCCTCCCTGGTATTTATCCCTCTGATATATTTAAAGAGAGCAATCATATCTCCTCTCAACCTTCTTTTGGTTAAGGAAAACAAACCGAGCTCCTCAAGTCTCCTTTCATACGACAGGCCCTCCATTCCTCGGATCATTCTAGTGGCCCTTCTTTGCACCTGTTCCAGTTTGAATTCATCCTTCTTAAACATGGGAGACCAAAACTGCACACAGTACTCCAAATGAGGTCTCACCAACGCCTTGGATAATGGGACTAGCACCTCCTTATCTCTACTAGAAATACCTCGCCTAATGCATCCCAAGACCGCATTAGCTTTTTTAACGGCCACATCACATTGCCGACTCATAGTCATCCTGCGATCAACCAGGACTCCGAGGTCCTTCTCCTCTTCCGTTACTTCCAACTGGTGCGTCCCCAGCTTATAACTAAAATTCCTGTTAGTCATCCCTAAATGCATAACCTTACACTTCTCACTATTGAATTTCATCCTATTACTAATACTCCAGTTTACAAGGTCATCCAAATCTCCCTGGAGGATATCCCAATCCTTCTCTGAATTGGCAATACCTCCCAACTTCGTGTCATCCGCAAACTTTATCAGCCCACTCCTACTTTTGGTTCCGAGGTCAGTGATAAATAGATTGAATAAGATCGGACCCAAAACCGAACCTTGAGGAACTCCACTGGTAACCTCCCTCCAACCCGACAGCTCACCTTTCAATACGACCCGCTGCAGTCTCCCCTTTAACCAGTTCCTTATCCACCTCTGGATTTTCATTTCGATCCCCATCTTTTCCAATTTAACCAGTAATTCTTCATGCGGTACCGTATCAAACAATTAAGAGACCTCAGGATGTTATCTAGTCCAACCCCCCACTCAAAGGAGGACCAACTGCAACTAAATCATCCCAGCCAGGGCTTTGTCAAACCGGGCCTTAAAAACCAATAAGGATGGAGATTCCACCACCTTCCTAGGTAACCCATTGAAGTGCTTCACCACCCTCCTAGTGAAATAGTTTTTTCCTAATATCCAACCTAGACCTTACCCACTGCAACTTGAGACCATTGCTCCTTGTTCTGTCATCTGCCACCACTGAGAACAGCCAAGCTCCATCCTCTTTGAAACCCCCCTTCAGGTAGTTAAAGGCTGCTATCAAATCTCCTCTCACTCTTCTCTTCTGCAGACTAAATAAGTCCAGTTGCCTCAGCCTCTCCTTATAAGTCATGTGCCCCAACCTCCTAATCATTTTTGTTGACCTCTGCTGGACTCTTGCCAATTTGTCCACATCCTTTCTGTAGTGGGGGGCTCAAAACTGGATGCAATACTCCAGATGTGGCCTCACCAGAGCCGAATAGAGGGGAATAATCACTTTCCTCGATCTGCTGGCAATGTGCCTACTAATGCATTCAGAGTATGTGACTAGATTAATTTATTGCCACTTATCTTTTATTTTGTTACTTTTCCTCTTTGTTTTGATGGTTTGTCAATAATAATTTAGAAAATTTTGATCAGAACAAAACCATATTTCAAATTATTGAAATCCTCCATGAAATGAAATTACCTTTCTCTGTTTTACTCTTGTGTAGAGTCAGATTTCAGATTACATTGTGATGGCTTCACTCTTTATAATCAGATAATTACCCCTTGCATCACATTCCCTTTTCCCATCCTGTCCCAATATTTCATCACCCAATTCTCAAATAATTGGTTCTAGATATTGCCAAACATTCAAAAATCATGAGTCAGACTTGCTCACCCTCCCCTACAAAAGAATAATGAAGTTGATGTTTAAAAAAGATAGTTATATATGGTTCTTTTTATTTGCAATCTGGTTGTTGAGCTGCTAGGGTTCACTCAGGTCACATTTTCCAGTTATTCTCTACAACAGGGATCGGCAACCTTTCAGAAGTGGTGTGCCGAATCTTCATTTATTCACTCTAATTTAAGGTTTCGTGTCCCAGTAATACATTTTAACATTTTTAGAAGGTCTCTTTCTATAAGTCTATAATATATAACTAAACTATTGTTGTATGTAAAGTAAATACAACTTTTAAAATGTTTAAGAAGCTTTATTTAAAATTAAATTAAAATGCAGAGCCCTTCGGACTGGTGGTCAGGACCCAGGCAGTGTGAGTGCCACTGAAAATCAGCTTGTGTGCCGCCTTCGGCACGCATGCCATAGGTTGCCTACCCCTGCTCTACAACTATGAGAGCTGAGATTCTTACGAATGCTCCAGGAGCTGTGGCTTTTGTAAGAACACCAACTATCATGAGACTCAGGATAGAATCACAAGAGTAGGCAATACTGACTTAATCAGGAGATTGTCAATGATCTAAAAATAAAAAAAAATAAAAAGAGTCCTACAAAAGTTGAAACTAGGTCAAATGACAAAGGATTAATAAACACATAACACATGTATGTAGGGACAAAATCAGAAAGGCCAAGGCAAAAAAACGAGCTCAAACTAGCTAGAGACATAAAGGGTAAACACTTTAGAAGCAAGAGGAAGATCAAGGATGGGATAGGACCATTACTCAATGAGGGGGAAAATATTAACAGAAAATGTGGAAATGGCAGAGGTGCTTAAGACTTCTTTGTTTCAGTTTTTACCAAGTAGGTTGGTGGTGATTTGATGTCTAACATAGTGAATGCCAGTGAAAATGAGGTAGGATCAGAGGCCAATATAGGAAAAGAACAAGTTAAAAATTACTTAGACAAATTAGATGTCTTCAAGTCCCCTGGCCTGATGAAATGAATCCTTGAATACTCAAGGAGCTGACTGAGAAGATATCTGAACGATTAGTGATTATCTTTGAAAAGTCATGGAAGATGGGAGAGATTCCAGAAGACTGGAAAAAGGCAAATATAGTGCCAATCTATAAAAAGGGAAATAAGGCTAACCCAGGGAATTACAGACCAATCAGCTTAACTTCTGTACCCAGAAAGATAATAGACCAAATAATTAAGAAATCATTTTGCAAACATCTAGAAGATAAGGTGATAAATAACAGTCCACATGGATTTGTCAAAAACAAATCATGTCAAACCAACCTGATAGCTTTCTTTGGCAGGGTAACAAGCCTTGTGGATAGGGGGAGAGTGGTAGATGTGGTATATCTTGACTTTAGTAAAGCTTTTGATACTGTTTCTCATGACCGTCTCATAAACAAACTAGGGAAATGCAACCTAGATGGACCTACTATAAGGTGGGTGCAAAACTGGTTGGAAAACCATTCCCAGAGAGTAGTTATCAGTGGTTCACAGTCATGCTGGAAAGGCATAATGAGTGAGGTCCCACAGGGATCAATTCTGGGTCCAGTTCTGTTCAATATCTTTATCAATGATTTTGATAATGGCATACAGAATATACTTATAAAGTTTGCAGATGATACTAAGCTGGGAGGGGTTGCAAGTGCTTTGGAGGATAGGATTAAAATTCAAAATGATCTGGACAAACTGGAGAAATTGTCTGAAGTAAATAGGATGAAATTCAATAAGGACAAATACAAAGTATTCCATTTAGGAAGGAACAATCAGTTGCACACGTACAAAATGGAAAATGACTGTCTCAGAAGCAGTACTGCGGAAAGGGGTCTGGGGGTCATAGTGGACCACAAACTAAATATGAGTCAAAAGTGTAACACAAAAAAACCAAAAAACGCACAAAAAAAGCGAACATCTTTCTGGGATGTATTAGCAGGAGTATTGTAAGCAAGACACAAGAAGTAATTCTTCTGCCTCTACTCCACGCTGATTAGGCCTCAACTGGAGTATTGTGTCCTGGTGCCACATTTCAGGAAATATGTTGATAAACTGGAGAAACTAAAGAGAAGATCAACAAAAAAGAATATAGATCAAGAAAACATGACCTATGAGGGAAGATTGAAAAAATTGGATTTGTTTAGTCTGGAAAAGAGGAGATTGAGAGGGGACATGATAACAGTTTTCAAGTACATACAGGGAAGGGGGAGAAGAATTGTTCTTCTTAATCTCTGAGGATGGGACAAAAAGTAATAGTCTTAAATTGAAGCAAGGGAGGTTTAAGTTGGACATTAGGAAAAACTTCCTAACTGTCAGGGTGGTTAAGCACTGGAATAAATTGCCTAGTGAGGTTGTGGAATCTCCATCATTGGAAATTTTTAAGAGCGGGTTAGACAAACAGCTATCAGGAATGGTCTAGATAATACTTAGTCCTGCCATGAGTGTAGGGAACTGGACTAGATGACCTCTTGAGGTCCCTTCTAGTTCTATGATTCTATGATCATATAGGAAGAACAGTACACAAGAATGGCCTCTAGTTTTCTATAGCAGTACATACAAACACCATTAGGGGAAAATTCTATTTCTAATTCTAATACATTAAATGAAGTAGTGAAGCTGAGAACAGCAGGTGCCTCATATTGGCACAGTACATTCTTAGAAGGAAAACTGAAAACCTCTTACTCTTCTGATTTGGCTGTAAAAGTAAGTTCCCAAGTTTATGAGCAGACTTTGAATATTCACCAAAGCTGAACATACAAGTATGTCACTCCCAAATCAGCGAAAATAAATTACAAGAGATTTTATTTTTACCATCTCAGACATTAGTTCATGTTTTCTTACCTATTTATTGTGATATAAAAGAAGGAGTTGATTAAGAGTGATTGGTCTGGTGCTTCTTAAGCCAAGCATGGGAAAAGCAATAATAATAATAATATATTATTATTAATATATTAACAACAACAATTGTAAACTTATTGCACAAAGATTTTCTGTCAGTTCCCAACCTTATGTTCTTTCTACAAACATCTCTAAAGCATTTCTCTAAACCATTTCAGTGGTTTTCAACCTGTGGTATGTAGACCCTGGGAGTCTGTAGATCATGCCTAATATTTCCAAAGGGGTCTGCACCTCCCTTTGACATTTTTTAGGGATCTGCAAATGAAAAAAAAATTGAAAACCACTGCTTTAAAAAGCTTTCACTCTCCCTTAGCCTGAGTAACACTTTCTCTGCACAGTGCCTATTTCTGGCACAAGGATTCCCCTTTTTTTTGTTCTCTATGGACTCATTTTCTCCCTCTACAAGAAGGATGTGGATAAATTGGAGAGAGTCCAGCGGAGGGCAACAAAAATGATTAGGGGGCTGGAGCACATGACTTATGAGGAGAGGCTGAGGGAACTGAAGTTGTTTAGCCTGCAGAAGAGAAGAATGAGGGGGGATTTGATAGCTGCTTTCAACTACCTGAAAGGGGGTTCCAAAGAGGATGGATCTAGACTGTTCTCAGTGGTAGAAGATGACAGAACAAGGAGTAATGGTCTCAAGTTGCAGAGGGGGAGGTTTAGATTGGACATTAGGAAAAACTTTTTCACTAGTAGGGTGGTGAAGCACTGGAATGGGTTACCTAGGGAGGTGGTGGAATCTCCTTCCTGAGAGGTTTTTAAGGTCAGGCTTGACAAAGCCCTGGCTGGGATGATTTAGTTGGGTTTGATCCTGCTTTGAGCAGGGGGTTGGACTAGATGACCTCCTGAGGTCCCTTCCAACCCTGAGATTCTATGATTCTATGATTCTCTACAATAATAAGTAATTATTCTGGTCTTTTCAGCCTAATTTAGGATTTTTTTCCTGCAAACATTTATACACATGCTTAACATTAGGCATATGAATTATCTCACTGAAATCCTATTGCACCGGTATCGACAGAATTGGGGCCTTTGGCTATAATCTCCTTTGGAGGATGACCTCTTCTTTTATGCTTGTAAAGTGACTGCCACATTTATGCCATTATATTATAACACATAGAAAGAATAAAATCCTAGCAAAGAGCTAGTGTGCATTTCAAAGACTTTGGGAAGGAGGGCATACAAAGTGCAACACTGCAATTAGGACAAAACTGTGTGCAGCCCTCACCCAGAAACCTGGGACAACTAAACACACCTCGTACAACATGCCTTTTACAGACAGAACTTCCCCATTTACAAGCACTCAGACTTCATACAAACAAAGAAACCTTTATTGGAGGAAAGGGGACACAATCAAAACCTGGGAAAAACACAGTAACAGAAATATATATGTAATGAAAGAGGAAAATACATCCCCCCTCCCAGTAACTTGGCAGTATCTAACTCCCTTCCCTCCTGCCAGAGAGAATATCCCACAGGTAACAGTCCATTGTCTCCTTGTAGGGGTGTCTCCTATCTCAAGGGAGCTGCTTGCCCGATGGCACCACTACCACCTAGCCTAGTGCGCAAACTTTATTATGGTGCTGGGTGGGCGGGAATTCACCAGAGACCACTGAGCTCTGCTGCTGTCCTCTGCATCTCTTGCTACAGCATCTCTGTACTGTCTCTCACAGCAAAGTCCTCACTCTTCGTGGTCTCCCACAACACAGTACACATGGGAGAACAGTTAGAAACACTTAGGATCTTTGAACAGAGTTCTCCCTGCTTAGAAGTGGATGCTTTGCCTCAAAGCAAGAACTCTTTCCCTTCTCTGGGAGCACACTACCCCCCAGAATCCAGGTTTATACCTAGTTATGGTGACTCCCAAAATGTCACAAGAGGAATTGTGGGTAGGTAGCTTATACAAGTGAAGTTCTCCATGGCAGCACTTTTCTCTTTTCAAGACTAGAGGGAGTAGAAAGCTCTTTCCTATCTGGAGCTTCTGGCAATAGGATTTACAGAAAGAGTTGCTTTCTTATAGCACTGCACAAGGAACTTTATTAGAATACAGAACACAGCACTGTCCCCAATGTTGCCATGTCTCATTCCCTGCTGCACAGGACATTTTCCAACCCTCTCCTACCTGACTTCTTGCTACAGATATAAAGAGAGACTCCAATTACGGTATCCTTACACCACACCAACCTGGTAGAACAATGAGGTTTTCTATGACATTTTGGAAAACAAAAATTAAAAGAAACATTTTTCATGAGAAACCAATAAATTTGATGTCAACAATTTTGAGAAAATTTTAATAAAGCCATTTTTAATCAAAAATAGTTTTTGTTTATAAAAAATTCCAGTTAGCGCTAATAAATAACTGGGTGGCTGTGTTGGAGAAAGTAAAATCAGCACTTAATTTGGGCCGTGTGAGATTTTACATGCTGTGGTAGTACACATGGAGCCCAACTGATTTCAGTGGATTGGGGTCTGTATTTACATCTACCAACGTGATATATGCCATCATGTGCCAGCAATGCCCCTCTGCCATGTACATTGGCCAAACCGGACAGTCTCTACGCAAAAGAATAAATGGACACAAATCTGACATCAGGAATCATAACATTCAAAAACCAGTGGGAGAACACTTCAACCTTTCTAACCACTCAGTGACAGACTTGAAGGTGGCAATTTTGCAACAAAAAAACTTCAAAAACAGACTCCAAAGAGAGACTGCTGAACTTGAATTAATATGCAAACTAGATACAATTAACTGTGGTTTAAACAAAGACTGGGAATGGTTGGGTCATTACACCAATTGAATCTATTTCCCTATGTTAAGTTCTCCTCACACCTTCTATGGGCCATCTTAATTATCACTTCAAAAAGTTTTTTTTCCTCCTGCTAACGATAGCTCATCTCAATTGATTAGACTCTGCCTGTTGGTATGCATACTTCCACCTTTTCATGTTCTCTGTATGTATAAATATCTCCTGTCTGTGTGTTCCATTCTATGCATCCGAAGAAGTGAGCTTTAGCTCACGAAAGCTCATGCTAAAATAAATTTGTTAGTCTTTAAGGTGCCACAAGTACTCCTGTTTTTTTTTTGCGGATACAGACTAACACGGCTGCTACTCTGAAACCTGTATTTACACTGACATTCTTAACTTTTGAAAATGTCACTCTTTTTGGAACATGCCCGCTCTCACTTTAGGAAAAATAAATAAGTGAAAGCTGCTGCACTGTGTTTGTGGAGAATCCCTGGATATTTAGGCTGCGTCTACACTAGAGACCTTACTGCAGCACAGCTATATCGATTCAACAGCAGTGCTCTAAGATCTCATCTGTAGCCACTCTCTACTGACAGGTGAGAGCTCTCCCATCAACATAATTAAACCACACCCAATGAGCAGTGGGAGCTATGTCAATGGGACAAGATAAGACATGATCTTAGTAAAGTTCAGTTACCCAAAGTACTATACACACACACACACATTCAGAAAAGCAAAATACAACTCACCAGCTGAACTATGGGAGCAGTTGATTTTTCAGATTCTCAGGAATGTTTTATGCATGCCTAATTAAATAAATAAAACACTACACGCCTAATTAAAAAATAAAGGCTAATTGCTACATCAACCATCCATGTCGTCGAAAATAGCGATACTTTCCACACACAAAAAGCAACCCATATACTTTGAGACTACGTAATTTATTTTAGATAAGGAAAACAAAGAACAAATATAAAACTCCATGAATGAAATACAGTACATTTCTCATTCTGTAAGATCATTTTCAATTAACACCCCTCTCCAGAAAAGTAGCCCTTTTACATTTAAAGTGTACGTACACAAAAGACAGAAACAGAAATAGCTACATACTTTATTCTATCAAAGAATGAAGAGTAAGGGTTAAAGTCTTTATGCTGCTAATCAATTAGCTATGGGGACATTAGGCTTTTTTAGAAGCTTGGTTCCCATCCAGTATTAACATACAGCAGAGCTCCAAAATGGTGTAAAACCCTAAAAAGGTGCTCTTCTTTTGGGGTAAGAGTGACTTGATTTTGATTTAGCTTAAACATAGTCCTAATTGATTTAAGCTAAATAAATCAATATGAATCTGTCCTGTATTGAAGTGTGTCCAGACAACCTTTTGTAGTGATTTAACTAAATCAATTTTAAATCCCACCTTTAGTTAAACCAGTGAAATTTCGCATGTATGCAAGCCCTGAATTGCAAAAGAAGGCATCTAAGGCATTTCATTCTGAAAATACATTAAAGGCAATTTTATGTTGACAACAGTGGCTTCATTTTTGCTCACTTACTGCTGTAAAGTCTGCTAGTCTACAAGTGCATTTAAGGACTTGAGTGGTGCATAGGACTTTATGTGAACTTTCTGCAACAGAGTACAGTAAATTCAAGTACTTCTGCTATTCAGTACAATACCATCTACCATACAGACATGTGATCCTGATGAATGCATTTAATCTCTCAGTTCTCTCCACTTCAAGGAGAGCAGCAAGCTCATATACCATGTGAGACCATTAACTTGTTATCATTTGCTTTTTCTTATAAACATGTGCTTACATACATATCATGAGTGGCATGTTTTTTGTGTGCATGTATTTTTAAAAAAAATTTTGCAAGGGAAGGAAGTGGCAGTTCTGTGCTCAACAGCGACAGAAATGACTTTTTTGTTTGTGGCTCATATTTGAAAAATAATGTGAAGTGAAGGTATTACTTATGACAGGAACTGGACCAGCAGGCCTGAAGACTGAAGTCCTCCATTTATCTCCAGAAGAGGAAAGGCCGAGCCAGTGACAGGGCATGCTTCCTACAATGCCTCACAAGTGTGATTGGATCACCCTCTAGGGTGAGAGGCTAGCCTTTCAACCTTTGGCCAACAAAGTTGCCAATTCGTGTCAATGGTGGTGGTGGGTTGAAATAAGGACAACTGCTCACTAGGCATTCCTGCTTTGAGCAGGGGGTAGGACTAGATGATCTCCTGAGGTCTCTTCCAATCCTAATCTTCTATGATTCTATGATTTGGATTGAGGTCATCAATTCATTTTACACAGGCTACTGTGTAATTTTCCATCAAAAAATAAACTTTGCAGCCCAGCAATTTGAGCTCTATTTGAGAAGGTGACCTAGAAATGCAAGACTCTGTATTCCATAATCTCTTACCTGACTTATCTGTCATTTATAGAATTTATTCTAACATGTTTTCTGTGGTTTTTTAAACCCTTTTTTATCCCTTAGCTCTAAAATTATATGTAATTTAGAGAACAGAAAAATAAGAGAGTAAAAATGAGGGAAAATGTGGTAGCAAAGGAAAAACTTCCTTGTTGCATATTACAACTTCATATGAATATGAATGAATTATATTTTTAATTTGTATAATCTAGCTGCATGAGTGGTTTTCTAGCAGTATTGTCTCTTTAAATATATGACTCAGGAATTACCACAGTAACTTGCTTTCTAATTAGCCTTCAATTGCTAACCATCAATACAGTTAGACAAGGTCAGCTCTAGAGTAAGCCCTATAGATTTTTTTAAAAGGCCATAGAGAGTCAGTAACAGCAAGAAAGAAACAGACTATTGAACAATCTCTACCCAAGGCTGGATGCTATTCCTTTATTACTTGCTGCCTGTGTAAACAAAAATACATGTCCAATGGCAAAAAGCTTTTAACCTGCCAACAACTACCCGAGATATGGAGATGAGAAGTGTATTTAAGATTTGTACTTTTTAAAGAAGACATCTCTCTTTCATTATGCTGGGCCTGATTCTGATCTCACAGTAGCATAACTCAGCAGTAACAACTAAAATCAGTAGAGTTACACTGTGTAAATCGAGTGCAATCAAATCCTCTGTGACTGGAGGATTTCACTCTAGGGAGTGTGACTCTGGAGAGCTTCTGTCTTCACTGCATTACAGCACTTACGTATTTCTCCTCTTCAATATCGACCACTTTGGGGGGCTTTCCTTTTTGTGACCAGGAGCAGTTGCTATCACTGGCATAATTTTCTATTCAATTTACAGTGATCCTTCCTGTTGCTGATGTGCTATGTCTCATCCTGAAAGTACAGCACCTGGTAACACAGTAGTCTGAAAACACAGTATGTTTCTTAACGTATGTCTATATTGCAATTGGGGTATGTTTTTGCAGCATGTGTAGACATACTAGAGCTACCTAGTTTAATCTACCTAGTTTAGGTACCAACATCAGTGAAGTTGTAACAGCATGGGCTTCAGGGCAGGCTGTACAAGTCTGCCTGGGACCCTGTCAGTGTTCCCTCTAAGTTTTCCTACGCATGTGTGGAATGAATTTTGTTATGTGCACCAATATGGAGGTGATATGTCAGACATCACCTCCATATTGGTGCACATAACAAAATTCATGTGGTGGGGGTGAAGCTGAGGGGTTTGGAGTGTGGGAGGGGGCTCAGGACTGAGGCAGAGGGTTGGGGTGTGGGGGGTGAGGGCTCCGGCTGTGGGGGGCAGGCTCTGGGGTGGGGATGGGGATGAGGGGTTTGAGGTGTGGGAGGGGGCTCAGGGCTGGGGCAGAGGGTTTGGGTGAAGGGGAAGTGAAGGCTCCGGCTGGGGATGTTGGGTTTGGGGTGCAGGCTTCCCTGGGGCTATGGCAGGGAGAGAGGACTCTCTCCATCTCTCTCTCCCTGCAGCAGCAACTGGGCTGCGGGGGGTGGGCTGGGGTGGGGAAGAGGGCCACGGGATAGGTGCCTCTTTCCCAGCCACGGCAGGTCCGGGGCTGAGTATAGCATCTCTCCTCGCCATGGCAGCTCCAGGGTTGGGAGCATAATAGGCTGCTGTGCGGCCACACAGCTTAGAGGGAACTTAGCCTTGAGTACTTACTCAGATAGATAGCTCACACTACTGAGGCTTTGCTGCTATTGGTTTCTCAACTAGCTCAAATCTTGCTAACTTGTTTATATTTACATGCACTGCAATCACGCCTGTGATTATAATATAGCTATACTGGTAGAGGCTCTTCTTCTACTCTGGGTTCCATTAATATGAAAGAGGCAACTTGTACAGCCAGATATCATGAATAAATATGGTAGCTGGGAACACATGAAAAAATAGACTTGCTTTTAAAAAGTGATGTGGATGATAGGTTCAGACTTTAAACGCTGGGAAGAGTTCTACTGAGTGTCTTTCAAGAAACATCTTATAATATGAAAGAGAGCAAATACTGCATTGTGCTTCTATAATCTTTTGATTCGGTGATTAACAATTTGGGAACAATTCAACAGGAGCCGTAGAAATGGCCAGATTTAAGAAATTCTAGTTAGTTTTCCAGTGCTTGAAAGATTTTTCACATCTGGCTTTAAAGAGTCGCCCAGTTCTACAAACACGTGTGCTTAACTTTAAAGATACAAGTAGTCCCACTGTATTCAGTGTGCTGTTAGAATGCTTAAGCACATGCATAAATATTTGCAGGATTGGGGCTTAAAAGACTGAGGCTTGAATCTCCTCTTACCTATATCAGTTACATATCGGTGTAAGCGAGTTCAGAATAAGGGAATTCACTGCCAAAAAGTATTAGCTAAAGATTTCATGAAGGGCATTTCATAACTAATTATAGTATAATGTACCTACTGTGACAGACCCAGGCCAGTGGGGCACAGGAGTCTGGTAGAGGGCAAATATACTGGTCACTGGCTGAGTAGTTTTTTGTTCCCTGAGTGACCAGAGCAGGGGCTGCACTAGAGTAATCAGGAACCTGCTAGAACCAATTAAGGCAGACAGGCTGATTAGAACACCTGCAGCCAATCAAGGCAGGCTAATCAGGGCACCTGGGTTTAAAAAGGAGCTCACTCCAGTCAGGTGGGGGGGAGCCAGAGGAGAGGAAGTGCGTGTGAGGAGCTGGGAGCAAGAGGCACAAGGAGCTGAGAGTGAGAGGGTGTGCTGCTGGAGGACTAAGGAGTACAAGCGTTATCAGACATCAGGAGGAAGGTCCTGTGGTGAGGATAAAGAAGGTGTTTGGAGGAGGCCATGGGGAAGTAGCCCAGGGAGTTGTAGCTGTCATGCAGCTGTTACAGGAGGCACTATAGACAGCTGCAATCCACAGGGCCCTGGGCTGGAACCCGGAGTAGAGGGTGGGCCTGGGTTCCCCCCAAACCTCCCAACTCCTGATCAGACACAGGAGGAGTTGACCCAGACTGTGGGGAAGATCACTGAGGTGAGCAAATCTGCCAATAAGCGCAGGACCCACCAAGGTAGAGGAGGAACTTTGTCACACTACCTTTAAAGAAGTAGCTAGAAAAATGCTTGGAATTGTGGACTGTTAAACCTCACTTCAATTCCAGGTAAATTGATAAAAGTGATAATTAAAAATAAATTTATAAAACATCTAGATGAAGATGATGGGGGTAAGGCAGCATGACTTCTGTAAAGGAAAATCGGGTCACCCAAATTCTGGAGAAAAGAGAACAAACTGATATGTTTTATATGGACTTTCAGAAAACTTTAGAAAGACTCCTTCAAAAGAGGGTAAGAGATAAGAAACAGTAGAGGTAAATGAAGATTTTTCAATATGATCAATGTTTAACAGAATTGGTACTTGTACTAATTTATATATTTATTAATGATCAGGGAAAGATAGAATGCACACTGAATTAGCAAAATATGCAGGGGACATAAAATTATTTAGGTAAGCCAAGTATAACATTCAGAAGGATGTAACTAAGAGAGTGGATGAAATTCAGTGTCAATAAATGCAACTTAATGGATACTGGAAAGAATGATTTAGACTATAATATTCATGCACATTGATGGGGTCTGAATTAACCGAATCTACTGAGGAAAAAATATGCCTTTCACAGTGGACAGAAAACTGAAATCCTCTGCTCAACATGCAGAAGTGGGCAATATTCAACAATGTCAGGATGTATAAAGAATAGAAAATAATTCTCAAAATATTCTAATACCACTATGTAAATCAATTGTATGCCACTCTGTTTAGTTTTGGTCACTATCTCAGAAAGGATTTAGCAGAAAAAGCAGAAGTTCAGAGAAGTCTAACAAAAACGACTAGGGGTCTGGAGAAACCTTTGTATAAGGCAAGATTGAAAAGATTTGTGTGTGTGTGTGTTTAGTTTAGGACCTGATTCAGCAAGATATTTAAGCACATGCCTAACTTCACATGTGAGTAGGACCAGTGACTTCAGTGGGGGGGTCCTAAGGCTTGAGTGTGTAAAAAAACCCAAGCAGTCTGACCCCAGTCCAGCAAAGCACTTTATCACATACTTAAAGCATGTGAGTAGGCCATTGAGGTCAACAACAGTACTTAAACATGTGCTTAAAATATTTTGCTGGATCAGAGCCAGAGTGCGTGCTCAGTACCTGGCAGAATGCTGCCCTTATAAGAAGGGACACACAACATAATAAAAAAAAGGATAGAGAAGGAAATTGTGGTTCTCCTATTTATCTTTTCTCATAATAAACTATTTTTATAAATATATAAATCTTCATGCTTCAGGACACAAACCAGCCACTAAATGATGGGGAGTTAGAGGAAAAATCCTCTCTTCTGGACAGGTAATTCCTTAATGGTTCAATACAAGGCCTCTTTCTCAGGCCTACTTTTCTCAGAAGCAACTGGTATTAGACATTGTCAGAGACAAGATCCTAGACTAGACAGATTGCTGGTCTGTTACTGTATAGCAATTCCTAAATCCTAATAAGCTGTTGAATATATTTTAAAATCTACAGCCACCAATATGTGTCAATATTTTACATTGTTCTCCGGTTAATTTGTAATTTCAAAATGATATGTTTGCCTTGTTAAACATGTCAAACTGCTTTCATTCTTTCATTCTAAACCATAACAACTAGAATTTGTGCAAGCCAGCCAAGTAAACCTTAAAAATATTCTATTCATAAATGTACTTTTTATATATTATTATTAATTAAGTACAGATTACCAGCAATGTGCCTGGTGTTTTACAGACAAATAAAACATAATGTACCTGTCCCAAATGGACTATATATAGAATCATAGAATCATAGAACTTAAGATCAGAAGGAACCATTATGATCATCTAGTCTGACCTCCCGCAAGATGCAGGCCACAAAAGCTGACCCACCCACTCCTGAAATAATTCTCTCCCTTGACTCAGCTGTTGAAGTCCCCAAATCCTGATTTAAAGACTTCAAGTAGCAGATAATCCTCCAGCAAGCGACCCCTGCCCCATGCTGCGGAGGAAGGCGAAAAACCTCCAGGGCCACTGCCAATCTACCCTGGAGGAAAATTCCTTCCCGACCCCAAATATGGCGATCAGCTGAACCCCGAGCATGCGGGCAAGACTCTCCAGCCAGACACTCAGGAAAAAGACTTTCAATATCCCAACATTGACCCTCGGTACTAATTACCAGTGGTGGCACGTTATTGACCTATTGACTAAATCACGTTATCCTATCAAACCATTCCCTCCATAAACTTATCAAGCTTAATCTTAAAGCCAGAGAGGTCCTTCGCCCCCACTGTTTCCCTCGGTAGGCTGTTCCAGAATTTCACTCCCCTGATGGTTAGAAACCTTTGTCTAATTTCAAGCCTAAACTTCCCGACTGCCAATTTATATCCATTTGTTCTCGTGTCCACATTAGTACTGAGCTGAAATAATTCCTCTCCCTCCCTGGTATTTATCCCTCTGATATATTTAAAGAGAGCAATCATATCTCCTCTCAACCTTCTTTTGGTTAAGGAAAACAAACCGAGCTCCTCAAGTCTCCTTTCATACGACAGGCCCTCTATTCCTCGGATCATTCTAGTGGCCCTTCTTTGCACCTGTTCCAGTTTGAATTCATCCTTCTTAAACATGGGAGACCAAAACTGCACACAGTACTCCAAATGAGGTCTCACCAACGCCTTGGATAATGGGACTAGCACCTCCTTATCTCTACTAGAAATACCTCGCCTAATGCATCCCAAGACCGCATTAGCTTTTTTAATGGCCACATCACATTGCCGACTCATAGTCATCCTGCGATCAACGAGGACTCCGAGGTCCTTCTCCTCTTCCGTTACTTCCAACTGGTGCGTCCCCAGCTTATAACTAAAATTCCTGTTAGTCATCCCTAAAGGCATAACCTTACACTTCTCACTATTGAATTTCATCCTATTACTAATACTCCAGTTTACAAAGTCATCCAAATCTCCCTGGAGGATATCCCGATCCTTCTCCGAATTGGCAATACCTCCCAACTTCGTGTCATCCGCAAACTTTATCAGCCCACTCCTACTTTTGGTTCCAAGGTCAGTGATAAATAGATTGAATAAGATCGGACCCAAAACCGAACCTTGAGGAACTCCACTGGTAACCTCCCTCCAACCCGACAGCTCACCTTTCAATACGACCCGCTGCAGTCTCCCCTTTAACCAGTTCCTTATCCACCTCTGGATTTTCATTTCGATCCCCATCTTTTCCAATTTAACCAGTAATTCTTCATGCGGCACCATATCAAACACCTTACTGAAATCAAGATATATTAGATCCACCGCATTTCCCTTGTCTAATAAATCTGTTACTTTCTCAAAGAAGGAGATCAGGTTGGTTTGGCACGATCTACCTTTCGTAAAACCATGTTGTAATTTGTCCCAATTGCCATTGACCTCAAGGTCCGTAACTACTCTCTCCTTTAATATTTTTTCCATGACTTTACATACTACAGATGTTAAACGAACAGGCCTGTAGTTACCCGGATCACTTTTTTTCCCCTTCTTGAAAATAGGAACTATATTAGCTAATCTCCAGTCAAACGGTACAACCCCCGAGTTTAGAGATTCGTTAAAAATTATCGCTAACGGGCTTGCAATTTCACTCGCCAATTCCTTTAATATTCTAGGATGAAGATTATCCGGGCCGCCTGATTTACTACCGTTAAGCTGTTCAAGTTTGGCTTCTACCTCGGATACTGTAATTTCCAACCCCGCACCTTCATTCCCATCAGTCACTCTGCCACTATTCCTAAGCCCTTCATTAGCCTCATTAAAGACCGAGGCAAAATATTCGTTTAGATATTGTGCCATGCCTAGCTTATCCTTAATCTCCACTCCGTTTACAGTTTTAAGCGGTCCCACTTCTTCTTTCTTGGTTTTCTTCCTATTTATATGGCTAAAAAACCTTTTACTATTGGTTTTAATTCCCTTCGCAAGGTCCATCTCTACCCGGCTTTTGGCCTTTCTCACTGCATCCCTACCCCTCTGACCTCAATAAGGTAGGTTTCTTTGCTGATCCCTCCCATCTTCCACTCCTTGTACGCTTTCTGTTTTTTCTTAATCACCCCTCTGAGACGCTTGCTCATCCAGCTCGGTCTAAAACTGCTACCTAAGGACCGTTTTCCCTTTCTCGGGATACAGGCCTCTGACAGCTCCTGCAACTTCAACCTGAAATAATCCCAGGCGTCTTCCGCCTTTAGATCCCTAAATATGTTAGTCCAATCCACTTCCCTAACTAGTCGCCTTAATTTAGTAAAGTTAGCCCTTTTGAAATCGTAAACCTTAGTCTCAGATGCAATTTTGTTTATCCTTCCATTTATTTTGAACCGAATTAGCTCATGATCACTCGAGCCAAGGTTGTCCCCTACAACCATTTCCTCAACAAGGTCCTCACTACTCACCAAAACCAAATCTAAAATGGCATCCCCCCTCGTCAGTTCAGCTACTACTTGATGAAGGAATTCATCAGCTATCACGTCTAGGAAAAGCTGAGCCCTATTATTATTACTAGCATTTGTTCCCCAATCTATATCCGGGAAGTTAAAGTCTCCCATGATCATACAGTTCCTATTAGTATTTACCTCCTTAAAAACATTAAAGAGTTCTCTATCCATATCCAGGCTAGATCCCGGCGGTCTATAGCACACCCCAATCACTATCCCAGGGGAGGTTCTAGTAGTTTTCTTCCCTAAAGTGACCATTGCCCAAACAGACTCCGTATTATCCATTCCATTACTAGTTATTTCATTACAGTTTACCTCATTATTGACATACAATGCTACTCCCCCACCTTTACCTTTGTTTCGGTCTTTCCTAAACAGCACATACCCTTCCATACCTGTACTCCAGTCATGATTACCATTCCACCATGTTTCGGTTATTCCTACGATATCCGGTTTCAATTCTCGGACCAGGAGCTCCAATTCCTCCATTTTGTTACCTAGGCTTCTTGCATTGGTGAACAAACATCCTAATTTTTGCTGTTTGGCTTCTCTCACCTTTGTTACTCAATTTGGTAGGGACACAGTACCACCAGTATGACCTATTGGTCATGTTAGGCACATAAGGAGATTGAACAGTTACCATCTGTGATGTCTGCACCGGATCCTGAAAATAAAGTGGGAAGACAAAATACCAAACACAGAGGTTCTGGAGCACACAAGACTGACATTTAGAAAGCACTAATGGTTTGATCATATCAGAACAATGGGAGGAGACAATATCCCCAACAATATTTATACAGTGAGATTTGTGATGGCTCTAGAAAGCAGGGTCAGCCTTTATGGCGGTACCACAATGTGTGTAAAAATTATATGAAGTTGTCCAACATCAATGTAGAAGCTGGGAGGAGTGTGCAGAATCCTGTCCAATCTGGAGGCAGCATCTGGCACTGAGTGCAGCTCAACATGAAGCAGCTTTGATCCAGAGGATGGAAGCAAAACGAGAAAGAGAAGAGCAGCGTGCTATAATCTTGGATTCCATCTCAGACAATACACAGATCTGTGAAACTTGTAACAAGCTGTGTCACTCTCAAATTGGGCTTGTCAGCCATAAGCGGATTCATCAGGTACCTTACTAGACCTCTTATACGTACACCATGATCTAGTGTACACCTAGACCTGTCCCAAAAATCTAAGCAAACTATTTTATGAGTAAGTTGTTCTGAGATTGGCTAAAGTGCACAGTGGGCTAACTACATTCTTGCTGTACACTAATTGAAGTCAGTGGATTTACACCTAGGATGAATTTGGTCCAGTGAGTCTCTTTTATAGAACAATCAGAATACACCTTACTAGTAATGGTAGAATAATCACCCACCACTTCACTTAATCAGGTCAGAATTAAGAACTGCTACTGCTCTGACCATCAGAGGATTGACGTTCTGGAACAGCCTTCCAAGGAGAGCAGTGGGGGCAAAAGACATATCTGGCTTCAAGACTAAGCTTGATAAGTTTATGGAGGGGATGGTATGATGGGATAGCCTAATTTGGGCAATTAATTGATCTTTCACTATTAGCGGTAAATATGCCCAATGGCCTGTGTTAGGCTGTTAGATGGGTAGGATCTGAGTTACTACAGAGCACCCTTTCCTGGGTGTCTGGCTGGTGAGTCTTGCCCACATGCTCAGGGTTTAGCTGATTGCCATGGGAAGGAATTTTCCTCCAAAGCAGATTGGCAGAGGCCCTGGGTTTTTTTTTGCCTTCCTCTGCAGTGTGGGGCACAGGTCACTTGCTGGAGGATTCTCTGCATCTTGAAGTCTTTAAACCATGATTTGAGGACTTCAGTGGCTCAGATATAGGTTAGGGGTTTGTTGCAGGAGTGAGATTCTGCAGCCTGCGTTGTGCAGAAGGTCAGACTAGACCAGGGGTCGGCAACCTATGGCACGTGTGCCAAAGACGGCACGCGAGCCAATTTTTAATGGCACGCTGGAGCCTGCTGGGAGCATGCCATTAAAAATCCTGCCCAGCCCGCCCGCTCTCCTCTGCCCTCTGCTCCGTGGGGGCAGGGAGCAGAAGCATAACCGTGTGCACGGGGTGGGCAAATGGCCCCACTCTCCCGGCATAGCAAGCCGCGGGGTCTGCGCTCCCAGGCCGGAGCGCCGGGCTGAGCACAGCAAGCTTCCAGCCCCTCCCCCGCCTTCTCCCCTCCCCTGGAGCCCTGCCGCCGCGTGCAGCGCTCTGGGGGTTGGGGCTGCGCGCTCCCACGGGGCAGTGTTTGGCTCTGTGGGGAGGCAGACACGCTCCCTCCTCCCCTGGAGCCATGCCGCCCTGCACGCTCCCGCGGGGCAGCGTTTGGCTCCACGGGGAGGCAGACATGCTCCCTGCTCAACCGGAGGGGCAGGGGTGTGTGCTCCTGCGGAGCAGCTTATCTAGCTCTGTGTGGAGCCTAATGGTAAGGGGCCCAGGGCTGGGGGGCTTGGATAAGGGGTGGGGGCAGTCAGGGGACAGGGAGGAGGGTGGGTTGGATGGGGGGGTGGGATCCCAGGGGGGGGAGGTTAGGGGCAGGGGGGTTGGATGGGGCCTGGGAGTCCCGGGGTTTGTCAGGAGGCGGATAGGAGTCAGGGCAGTCAGGGGACCGGAAGCAAAGAGGGTCAAGGGGGGGCAGTTAGGGTGGGGGGTCTCTGGAGGGAGTGGTCAGGGGACAAGGAGCTGGGGGGGTTGTATGAGTTGGGAGTTCTGGGGGTCCTGTCAGGAGGCAGGGATGTGAAGAGGGGTTGGGGCAGGCAGGGAGTGCGGGGGAGGGGGGTTGGATGAGTCAGGAGTTCTGGGGGTCCTGTCAGGGGGCGGGGAGTGGTTGGATAGGCATGGGAGTCCCGGGGGTCTGGCTGGGGACGGGGGTGTGGATAAGGGTCGGGGCAGTCAGGGGACAAGTAGGGGGTAGGGTCCAGTCCAGGGACAAGGAACAGGGGTGGGGTCCTGGGGGGCAGTTGGGAGCAGGGGTTCCAGGAGGGGGTAGTCAGGGGACAAGGAGCAAGGGGGTTGGGAGTTCTTAGGGGGGCAGTCACCCAGCCCTCTCCCCTGAGCCTCGACCCCTCCAAACACACACCATGCACTCTGCCCTGAGCCCCGCACACACCCCAGGCCCTTGCCCTGAGCCCTGTACTCCCTCATACACACCCAGCCCTCTGCTTGACTCCTTCATCCCCTCCCACAACCCTAGCCCTGACTCTGGCACCCCCACCCATACCCAGCCCCCCCCCTCTGCCCTGACACCTACACACCCCCACATACCCAGCCCCCAGCACTGACTCCAGCCCTCTGCCCCCAGCCCTCTGGGTCCTGACCGCCAGCCCTGCACAGCCCGCTGCTGGTCTGGGGTTCTGGCTGACGGACCCTTGCCAGCTGGGGTCCTGGCTGCAGGCCTCGCTCAGCCTGCTGCCAGCCTAGGTGAACAGAACCTCAGACCAGCAGCAGTCTGAGTGGGCCGGCAGCGTAAGATCAACATTTTAATTTCATTTTAAATGAAGCTTCTTAAACATTTTGAAAACCTTGTTTATTTTACAATACAACACTAGTTTAGTTATATAATATATAGACTTATAGAGAGAGACCTTCTAAAAAACATTAAAATGTATTACCGGCACGCGAAACCTTAAATTAGAGTGAATAAATGAAGACTCGGCACACCGCTTCTGAAAGGTTGCCGACCCCTGGACTAGATGATCAGTTGGTTCCTTCTGACCTTAAAGTCTATGAGTCTGAGTCTATACGCCAACAGAGAGCACCAAAGTGAGACTTTGACATGCAAAAACCGAGATGAAGTTAGCAATCAAATCCTGTGCAAATCATTACTGGACCAAGCTCTGTGAAAAGATACATACAGCCTCCGACACAGGAAACCTCAAAGTCATGTATAACGTCCCGAAGAAAGCTCTAGGTTCCACTCAACAAGATTGCCCCTCTCAAATTGCATAGCGGTGAAATCATTACAGATACAAGTAAGCAGTTTTCTTGTGGGGTTGAACACTATTCAGAGCTATATGCACAAGAAACATCACCAGTGAATCACTGGACCAAATACCAGCTCTACAGGGCATGCCAGAGCTAGATGTGGAGCCCACTGTGGAAGAGCTAAGCAAGGCCATTGATTTACTATCAAGTGGCAAGGCTCCTGGAAAAGATGGCATCCCAGCGGAAATCCTCAAGTCAGGGAAAGAAAGCCTATTAGCTGCTACTTAAATGCTGGAAAGAGAGTGAGGTACCACAAGAGATGCATGATGCAAACATCATCACATTGTATAAAAAATAAAGGCGAAAAGAGTGAATGCAACAACTACAGTGGTATCTCACTACTAAGTGTAGCAGGAAAAGCTTTTGTGAAAGTCATCTTAGTTCACCTACAATAGCTGGCGAATTGTGTCTAACCCAAATCACAGTGTGGATTCATGTCAACTACAGACATGATATTTTCTTTGCATCAACTCCAAGAAAAGTGCGGAGAGCACTGTCTGGTTCAATTGGTCCACTTTGGACAGCTTTGAGATGAAAAGTGGAGTGAAGCAAAGATGTGTTCTTGCCCCTACACTCTGGAATCTTCTTCTCAATACTCCTGAACTGCATGTTTAAGGACTGTGAAAGATAAAGTGTATCTCCACACAAGATAGGTTGAAGAGTTTCCATCCAGTCACAACTTAAGGCACAGACTAATGTAAAAAAGGTGCTATTCACTGATGATCCTGCCCTCATAGCCCACAATGAAGATCTACTACAAGAACTCATGGACTGCCTTTCAAGTGTTTGTCAGGCATTTGCTCTCACTATTCTTCAATCACCTTAAATGCAAACCAGCTAGAAGTAGTCCAAAAGTTCAGCTACTTAGGCTTTACAGTGACCACCAACCTCTCACTGGATGAAGAACTAAATATTCTCATTGAAAGGCTGCCACCATCTTTAGCAGACTCACCAAAAGAGCATGGAACAGTTCAATGCTTACCATCAAGACCAAAATGCTGGGGTATCAAGCTTGCATTCTCAGCACTCTCATCTATGGTGGGGAAACATTAACAACTTATGCTCAAGAGGAGAAAAGGTTAAACAGTTTCCACCTACACTGCTAATGCCACATACTTAACACCAAAAGGCAAGATAAAGTTACCAACGCAGAGGTTCTTCAAAGGGCAAATTTACCAAGTGTGATAGCCTTGCTCAAGCAAAGATGACTGAACTAGCTAGGTCATCTGGACCTTGGACCAATACCCAAGGACATGCTATATGGGGAGCTATCAGAGGAAACAAGAACAACAGGATTCCCCAAGCTTAGCTATAAAAACACATGCAAGCAAGATATGAAGGAATCTGGAATTGCTCCTGACCAATGGGAAACCTTGGCAAATGATTGTAACTAGTGGCACCATCATCTCCATTAGGGCATTAAAGCCCGTGACAGGAGCTGGCTCCTACAGTCTGAAGAGAAAAGAACTAATAGGAAGCAAGCAGCTCCCAACCAAGATACATACATTTGCAACAACTGCCAAAATCATGCAAATCTCGGATTGGACTATTCAGTCACATGAGATATTGTAAACAAGGTACATCATAGGTTGCAATTCCTACTGTCTCTTGCGGATGAAAGGATGTCGACAACTTCACTGAACAAAACATTCATCAAACTAATGATTACATCAATCATTTGGTATAATAGAAATAAAAGTGATGAAATATAAAACGTTACTGCAGAATCAATGTCTCCTGCTTGAAAAATAAACATCTTGATTTCACCTCAACATTTATGTTATACAAATGCTCAGGTCTGCATCAGTAGTTGTGAGATAGCAGGAAATGAGCCTTCATAGCAACATGCCAATTCCACTGACATTATTTATCAAATATAAACACCCTCCCCTTCTCAGAAAAGCTAAATAAAATTACTAACGTAGGTTGTTCCTAAAATCCTCCTGAAGTTGAACTGTGGTTCTAACATCAACTTCCTCTTATTAATAAATTAATATTAAAGAAAATCCTACTAAAAACAAAAATTCTGGCATAATGATGCCTCCCATCATACAGTGATATAGTTAAAATTACATCTATAATAGAGCTGGTCAAAATTTTTCTATCCTAATTGGTTTGACAGAAAATTGGATTTTTGATCAAACAAATTTTTTAGTGACACATATCTGCTCTCTGTGGAAATGTTTTTATTTTGTGTCAAACAACCAAATGCCCCAAAACTGAAATATTTTGTTTTTGATATCCTGCTGCCGTGACTCATGCAAATTATAGTACAGTTTCCTCATGTCCCCAATCTTCTCTATTGCCAGGGCTCCTCAGCTATCCCCAGGATGTACCATAGCAAAGGACTCCCATGAAGCAAATGCCTCCTCTCAGCATGAAGGGAGACTGTGGTGCATCATAAGTTATATGCTCTGACCAGGGACCATGGCCTAGAGAGGAAAGGGGAGAATGAGGCTTCTGAACTACAACATCTATGAGGCAACATTTACAAATCAAAATATTTTGATTTTCAATGGAAATATTTTCAGTGTTCAATTTTGTGCTGAAAAAGTAGTAGTTTTTCCACAGAAAAAGCCCATTTTATGACCATCTCTAATTCACAACCTTAACATTTTTTAATTTGTTGATTTTTTTGTGCTCAGTTTCTCAACCTTAACTTTGTATTAACATTAGATTTTGCTTTAATATATTTTATTCTGAATGTTTTACAGAATTGTTTGGGGTTGTTAATGGTAGGTGCATGAAAGATACAAATTCATTCATTTTAATCAGAGCAGCATTTTGAAAGGTCACATGACAACAGCTACCCTTTGCCATGCTTAAGCTGTGAATTGCATTAGGAAATGTAAAATATAATTATAGAATAGGCAGTTCTGAGTCTCCATCTCATTTTCTGGAACTTGTATGTCGAGTAAGGATTTCTAATTTTCATCAAGAAATCTTTGAGCCAACATAAATTACAGTAGACTGCTTAGCAAGGACATTTTCTCCCATTCTTCCCAAAGAAACTTAGAAGGGCTTTGGCTCTACTTAGAAAATAGTTAAACACAGAAATAGCCTAACTGTGCCTCAAAATGGGGGAAGAAAAAATGAAGGGAAGAAAATTAAAAGATAGATCTTTAGGAAACAATGAAGTTTTGAATAACTTTACTCCATCAGGAATGGTCTGTCTTAAAACAGGTAACATATAAAAAGATAGCCCCTCCCAAGAGGAAACTCTAAGCAGTTCTGAGACCTACCTGGGAAAGCAGATAAACCAGTACCTAACGGTGTTCATGTACCATGACATAAAAGGTTAAACTAGGGATGGGTGAACCTCGGAAGTTTTTACATGGATTTTGAGTCACAGTGTTGTCTTAAGCAAATCTGGGTTCTTCTGCACAGCAATTCAGCAGGGGGCAGCTCTAAGGTAGAAGATTCAGACTTTCTCCCTCAAAACTTTTGGGAGATTCAGTCATTCAGGTTTAGGGAAAGTTGCAATGTGTCTAGAACTGGTACGTTTGGCAGGCAAAGTTGGGGAAATACTGGATTTAAGATTCCTGCTAAAGAAGAGGATGGGTAGCGTATGAGGTGCCTTTAACTAAGTTTCTTCTTTCTGAATTCAAACAGTCTGAACTATTTGACACATCAGTGGTATGCTGTTCACCATACACACAGGAAGGTGAGTGCCCCTATTCTGGCTACCTGTTTTTGTATCTTGAAGTTTGTAAAATAGTAACCATAAATGATGTTCTGGATGATTTTTCTGTCAAACACACTTCAATTTTTACTGTCGGCTTTGTATTAGAACAATTAAATTATGACACTACTAAAAATTAAAACAAAACAGTCATTCTTGCTAAATAAAGGAAAGCAATAGCAAAACATCTTGTATTTCTTTCTAAATATATTTTATCCAGGTAGCAAACAGTAGTAAAATTCATAATCATACAGAAGTAACTATGAAATTAAAATTCAAAAAAATGGAAATATGTGCTTTACTTTAGATATGCAAATACATACATAATATTGCGATCAGGGCTTTCTTGTAGTTTTTTTAAAGTAAAAAATGGAAAAAACAATAGTACTGACATTGGGAACTGATTTTACATTTACTCTATTCAATTCTATTTTTAAGGAACATTATTTTATTTTTAATACTGCTCAGTCCAAAAATTAGCAAAAGCATGGAGATCAGGTTAGGTGGAGATGTTTATGTATTTACTGAAACAACGAGGAGTCCTGTGGCACTTTAAAGAGTAACAGATTTATTTGGGCATAAGCTTTCATGGGTAAAAACCCCCACATCTTCAGATGCATGGAGTGAAAATTACAGATACTTATATATTTACGGGAGTATTATAATACTCTGACTGAAATATCTGCTCTTGGACATCAATTGTGAGTTGCTGGCAGTTGTAATTAAAGAGCAGTTCACTTTTCTGTATGTATGTGAGGAATGACAAGAGTAACACAAACTTCAAGGTCTCTCCCACAGATAGGCCATGGCAAGAAAAGGCAGAATACCAGGTGGCGTTGTAGCACAAGCATTCTACAGATTAAAATTTTTAAGAGATAGTCTTAATCCATTATTGATTACATTTAGAATACAGCACATATCCTTTATTCCCAGACAATAAACTTAATTAAGATAACAACATGCCACCTTTGTTCTTACATGCAGAAAATTTAAGATAACTATCCTAAAAGGAGTATTTGCAGGAGCTGGAGACAGAGCATTGTTGGTAGTGAGCCCACATCTTGAGAATTTAAGCCTGATTGAAATACAACTCAGCCAAATCCAATCACATTGAGAAGCGGCAGCAAAATGAATCTCAGACTAGGTTTTCCACTGACAGTGTACTGTGGAACACTTGGGAAAGTGGAGCATAGCCGTTCACCCAGCCAATATAGGAATAAACTTCAAAGGGAAGGGTGTGGTGTCAGGGGAGGTGATGATTCTATGATCATCTGTGTGTGCGCATGCAATACAGGACACTGTTTCTAACAGAGCAAATATAGTGTTTGTATATAGTGTTTGTTCGGTGTTTGTATGCATGTACATATGTATAGTGGTAATGTAAGCTTCCTTACATTGTTTTGCTATTGAACTACAGGCCTGAATCAGAGGTAATATCTCTAGGGATTAGAGGAGGAAATGTCACTTCTAGGTATCAGAAGAGAATGTTCAGTCCTTCTGCCCATTCAGTCCTTGGCCTCAGTACTCAAACTGCAACTTTGATGCTGTTACTTGGGATGTGGAATCCCACCAGGAGGAACAGGACCAAGATCTGTGATTATTCATGACACACAGATTATCAAATATTTATTGGATGGTAGCAATCTTCAGTCACTGTTGACCTAGTATACTGATTCCAGATAGTGAATCAGGCATAAAAAGTTCCATTTTAAATCATAAGACCCATGAGATATTCAGTCTCCGGCACGTCAGTTTTAACTTTGAATTTCCACGCATTTGTTGGTTTATGTAAAAGCCCTCACTTAAAAAAAATTATATATATATATAGATAGATAGTTCTCTATTGCCTGAGAGAAATTCATATTTAGAGTCATGTAAATACAGTAGCAGACTTATTTGCATCTCTATTTATTCTCATGATACAGAAAATGACATGAAACCTCCAACAAGGTAAACTAGAATATAGCACATGGTATTAAACCCTTGAATATTTATTGTGAAAAGCATGATCTTTATGCATTTTGCTATAAATGCCATGTATAGCTTCTCTCCCTTACATTTTGTGGTGTTTAATACTGTTGTGGAGGCACATTTACCTGCTATATCACAACAGCTCCTGCAAATCCATATTCTGCCTTTTTTCAAAGACCGTAGGTCAGAGGGACCATAATTGTCCAGAATGTCTCTGCTACTTAGAACCTGTTTCCAGCGGTCACTGTGAAGTTCATGTTCTAAAAGTCCTCTCAAAATAATTCAAATTACTATTTTCTTTCTCACCTGCCCCACCACTACCAAAAGATGCGGTACACAATAAATTCAAAAGGAAAAATAAAAAAGACTGGCAACATTGCAATTTCCAAACCTGATGCATTCTTGGTAGCACCAGATTCAGGCTGCCCCTCCTTGCCTGATGATGTATGTTCTACCCCTTATTTGGGACATGCACTAAATTCAGTGGTGTAAGATTGTGCCACTAAATATAAGCTCATGCTGGGTCTGTGTGAAGTTGCAACTAATTACAACTGATTATTTTTGAAACAAGAATGCTAAATACATTATATAACAAAAAAAAAGAGAGAGAACTTACTACTAGTGACACTATCCTGTGTTTCAATTTCCAGCCATGACAAGCATTTTACAGCCTAACTATAAGCACGTTGTCTTCATGAAACTTGCCCTTTAATGCCTTGATTCAGCAATCACTTGGTTTTAGATTTAAAAAAAATTATTAAAAAATGCAGTTGGTTCTAATCCAAAGCCCACTGAAATCAGTGGAAAGAGTCCTCAACTTCAGTGAGTTTGGGATTGGAATCTTGTGGAATGAACATTTATGGGAGACTGGATAGCTCAAATTTCATCCAGAATGGAAGTGACTAAGAGTTCTTAGTACTGTACAGCTGCTTGGTTCCTTATATAAAATAAATTGGTGGTCTCAGTCATGTCTTGTTCCTAGTAGATCAATATAAACCACCATCAGATATGGCACTAATTGTCACTTTGTTGGTAGTCTCAGTAGGGAAGCTGAATAGGCCTAGTGACAAAATTAGCCTCTTATCCACAGATTTCAGAGTAGCAGCCGTGTTAGTTACTGTATCCGTAAAAAGAACAGGAGTACTTGTGGCACCTTAGAGACTAACAAATTTATCTGAGTATAAGCTTTCGTGGGCTACAGCCCACTTCATCGGATGCATAAAATGGAACATAGAAGAAGAGTATATATATATATATATACACATACATACAGAGAAGATGCCATACCAGCTCTAAGAGGCTAATTAATTAAGATGACCTGTTATCAGCAGGAAAAACACTTTTGTAGTTTATGCTCAAATCAATGTTAGTCTCTAAGGTGCCACAAGTATTCCTGTTCTTATCCACAGGTGGTACCTCTAGACTACAGGTGAAGGACATTAGTGGGGAAATGAAGAGAAACCAGTGCTTGTGAGAAGATTACCTGTCTCCAAGCTGGTTAGGCTGCTGTTTAGATCTCTCATTCTTTGAAATAGCCTTCTGTGACAAAATAAATTCCCTTATATCCCTAATTTCCCACTAAATACAGGTCTGATGGCCCTAATAAAAACTTTTTTTGAGTTTGAATGAGAGCATAAGACTTCGGATTCTTATCCAGATTTTCTGGAGGACCATCTATTTTTCCCCCGCCCTAGTTTCCCAGAATACTTCAATATACTGGCAGGCCGTCTCTCTGTAACAGCTCCACTACCAATAGCAGGTAAGCTGGTGTCCAAGGTAGGTAATTGCCTGCTAAATTATGGGCCTTAAAACCAACTCCATTCTCAAAAGCAGTTACAAATGGTTCTGACCCATCTCTCTAATAGACACATTGTAAATAAATTAATAATGGTCTTTTAGGCTTTGGGAAATCTGATTTTTCTCTTACATGTCTCATTCACTAATATACTCAGCACATTTAGTCAGTCTCCTGATTTTTAATCTTTCAGTTCCATGCAAGCACAGTATGTACAGTATAGTAAAGTATCTAATTTGTATATATCAGGCAAACCAAATTTGACCACATTGAGATATCACATTATTAATAGCTGTTTCCTTTAAATAGCCTTCAGTTTGCTTTAATCTTTTTTGTGCATGATCTTGTGTGAGAAAAAAGGCTTTCATTCAGGGTTCTATTTTTATATGCAAATATATCATTTGATTATATACTTTTTTGTCCCTGTATTCTCATGAATATTTCCAGTGAATGATATATGGGTTATATTTATGATTTGTGAGCTATATCATATTATAACTGCTTGCCTGCTCATCTGCATCACAACATCCCTGTTGATGTTTATTTGTCTCATTTACATATTAATCACACTTCTATTTTCAAAGATATTTTGTTAAACAGTTTTTCCCCCCAGAGTTATAATAGCACAAAGATGTATTTTCAAACTGAGCTCATCTCCATATATCATTTTTTTGTTAACAATAAATCACCATTTTGTCACAGACACCATATTCAATATCGTCACACTTTATAAAGCTCTGATATATGGCTTCTGAGTAATTAAAGATCATGTAAACAGTTTACAACCCACTTTGCAAGCCACTTCACTATCCAATGACTTTAATAATGTTCTGCAAATACCAAACAAAAAAGGAAACCAGCAGAGTCTGTCAGAAGCGAGTGCCAGCAAAACTAACTGCATGATCAAAGCTGTTTTATTCCTAACTGGTGAATTCCATGACCATACAAAATGACTGTTTGCTGCAGTCAGGTGATGAGCAACTAAATAGTGCAGAAAATCCTTTGAAATAAAATTTAGTAGGTCAGATTAGCCATTGTGTTACTCCAATTTAATGCTCATTGAGTTCGATGCACTGATGTAAAGCAGCTGGAGTAAAGCAGGGGAGAATCAGGCCCTCTAACTTGGGTGAACAGATGTCTCAGAGTATTGCTATAAGGTTCCCTTTTATGGGCCCATCTGCACCAATAACTTCTGTATAGATGCCCCTTGACTGCAATACAGTTTTCCTCCCAACATGGTTTAAACATGGTTTGATCTTGCTGTGTAAGTGGACCAAATTGTGTTTTAACTAGGGCTGTCAAGTGATTTAAAAAAATTAAGCATGATTAGTCACACTGTTAAACAATAACAGAATACCATTTATTTAAATATTTTGGGGGTGTTTTCTACATTTTCAAATATATTTATTTCAATTACAACAGAATACAAAGTATACAGTGCTCACTTTATATTATTTTATTACAAATATTTGCACTATAAAAAACAAAAGAAATAGTATTTTTCAGTTCACCTAATACAAGTACTGCGGTGCAATCTCTTTATCATGAATGCTGAACTTACAAATGTAGAATTATGTACAAAAAATAACTGCAATCAAAAATAAAACAATGTAAAACTTTAGAACCTACAAGTCTACTCAGTCCTATTTCTTGTTCAGCCAATAGCTAAGACAAAGAAGTTTGTTTAAATTTGCAGGAGATAATGCTTCCCGCTTCTTGTTTACAATGTCATCTGAGAGTGAGAACAGGCATTCATATGGCACTGTTACAGCTGGCATTGCAAGATATTTATGTCAGCAGCACTAAAGATTCATATGTCCCTTCATACTTCATCCACCATTCCAGAGGACATGTGTCCATGCTGATGGCAGTTTCTCATAGAATCATAGAAGATTAGGGTTGGAAGGGACCTCAGAAGATGATCTAGTCCAACCCCCTGCTCAAAGCAGGACCAATCCCCAGACAGATTTTTACCCCAGTTCCCTAAATGGCCCCCCTCAAGAATTGAATTCACAACCCTGGGTTTAGCAGGCCAACACTCAAACCATGGAGCTATCCCTCTCCTTGCTTAATAACAATCCAAAACACATTCATTTTCATAAGTTGAGTCATGTCACTAGCAGAAGGTTGGTTTTCTTTTTTGGTGGTTTGGGTTCTGTAGTTTCCACATCGGAGTGTTCCTCTTTTAAGACTTCTGCAAGCATGCTCCACACCTCATCCCCAACAGATTTTGGAAGGCACTTTAGATTCTTAAACCTTGTGTCGAATGCTGTAGTGATCTTTAAAAATCTCATATTGGTACCTTCTTTGCATATAAAGCATTAGCAGTATTATCTCCCATAAATTTAAACAAACTTGTTTGTCTTAGTGATTGGCTGAACAAGTAGTAGTTCTGAGCGGACTTGTAGGTTCTAAAGTTTTTCATTGTTTTGTTTTTGAGTGCAGTTATGTAACAAAAAAAAATCTACATTTGTAAGTTCCATTTTAACGATAAAGAGATTGCTCTATAGTACTTGTATGAGGTGAACTGAAAAATACTATTTCTTTTATCATTTTTACAGTGCAAATATTTGTAATAAAAATAATATAAAGTGAGCAGTGTACACTTCATATTCTATGTTGTAATGGAAATCAATATATTTGAAAATGTAGAAAAACATCCCAAATATTTAATACATTTCAATTGGTATTCTATTGTTTAACAGTGTGATTAAAACTGTGATTAATCATGAGTAATTTTTTTAACCACGATTAATTTTTTGAGTTAATTGCATGAGTTACTGCGATTAAATTGGCAGCCCTAGTTTTAACTATGTTCCTGAACCATGAATATGAGCACTGATGAGGATCTCATCTAAAGCTAAAAGACCAAACAGTATTTTAAATGTGTTAAGAACTACTGAGTTATAATCAGGCACCCCAACATGGTGGTAGTTACACGTTATGGTGCAGATGAGACATATAGTATCAGTTCAAATTCAGCCCTTTTTGTTCATGACTGAAAGCTGTTAATTTGTGATCACAGTTCAGTGACGTCCGTTGAAATGTGCTGATGGGCTGTGTGCAGGGCCACTTCCACAAAAGCACTTCTGGCATTAATTGGTATCGACACTGGCAGTGTAAAAAGAAAGACGAACATTGAATGGGCCATGGAGTCTGGGCTACACTATCAGTCTTAGAGGTAGTCCCTCTACTACTTCATACCTGAGGCTGCACTGGTGGGTTGTTATAGAGAAATGTGTAACTGCTTCCTAGTCAAAAAGTCAATTCATTATTTCATCCTCTTTTAAAAGAAAAAAAGGTTATTTTCATGAAGAGCCCAGTCTAATTGCATGAGGCAAATTGGAAGCTTTTATATTGACTTCATTTGGGAGTTAAATTGGAAATAAGAGGGGAAAACACATTTAATCAAAATCAAACATGTTATTTTGCTAAGGGTCTGAAGTCACATTACAGTGTGTAACAGAAAATTCACAACTGCCAATCAAATAGGCTTTTTTTTTCTTCCAATGGAACTTAAACATGCACTTGAAATTAAGCATATTCTTTAAGAGTTTTGCTAAATTGGGATGGTACCACCAACATGCTTAGAGTTAAGCAAATGCTTAAGTCCCTTGATGAATCAGGGAGTCTGCCATTATAGGCTCTGTGATGCTTAGTGAACTGGACAAACAAAACGATACTACTGGGCAGAGGGATTTAGTCTCAAGAGAAAGTCAAAGGATTGCATATAAGAATGAACAGCATGCTGGAGGCAACATTCTGGGAGCTGGGGCAAGGAGGATGGTGAGAAGCCAGGAGCCAAGTAGGGAAACAAAGTAGATGATCACAATAGTCCCTTCTGGTCTTATAAGCTGAGTCTATGACTTTCTACAGCAAAAGAACACTGGACAGACTACTTGTTCCTAGGCACACTAGGAACAAGGCTGTGCCACAGAAATAGTACAGAAATGGGTGCATTACACACCTGTTTACCAGATTAATTACACATAATTAATCATACCAATTAATAACAGCTCAAGCCCTCTATAACTATATGTACTTATTCATCATGGTATCTGAGCACTACAATTAATAGGAAGTGGATGTCTCTATCCTGTGAGTGGCTTTGTAAAATCTCAGCACAAATCAGTAACTCCCCTTGCTCTCCATAAAACATACAGCAAACTAGTCCAATTATTGGAAACAGAAATTGGCTGACCCATAGTTGTGAATAGTGGTGCTGAGTCTGAGTTTACATACTGTAATGACGCACAGAATTCTCAGATTGTTCGGATTCCCATGGACTTTTGCCATGACATTTTACTCATTAATTATGCTGACATTGTGTGCTGATCTCAACCCTTGCCCAGATGCTATTTCTTGCAGATATATTTGTGACAATGTTGTTTTCAAATGCTGGTTTATCTTTATTGTTTCAGAGAGAGAGTGGCTTGTTTGCAGAACAAGGCAGTAAAAGGATCTGCAACCGCAAATCACTGTTTAAAATAACACAGTTTGGTTCCTAGTGAATGCAATACGTACATTTTCTCTAGGTCACCAAGTCCTGAGAAAGCTCCTTTTGCAATGACTCTCACCTTGGTGAGGACAAATCTCCTGAAAATAAAGAAAATTCATGCTGATTATTTATTATGTATATTACAATACTGCCCAGTGACCTGTCAGGATTGCAGATCCACTGGTTTCTGGATGGCACAAACACAGAGGCAGAGAAGATTTTTGCCCTGAAGAATGTACAGTTTACGATGTTGAGCTGTCATTGTCATCAATATGGATAACTCCCCATGTAGGCCTTATGCATTAACAGTTAGCCCTGAGCAAGGGGCAACATGCTGTTGTGCTGCCACTGAAACATCCCAGGAGGCCAAATGTCACTCAATGAGTCACAATTTCCCCTTGGTCTCCACTGCTTTGGCAGGGAGTAAACAGTTCTGGGTCCATACCTGGGACAGCTATACTGGCCAATGCTGTGTGAGGCAGGGGATGGAGACATTCCCCATCCCCTCCAGCCCTCTCCCACCTAGCTGCATGTGGTGGTGGATGAAATGGTTCTGTGGGGCCTGATTCATCTTCTGCGCTGTGAGTGGTGGGATGGGTCACTGACACAAAGCACTAACGAGTTGCCTTATACTCCCTGTACTTTGCATAGCTGCACAAGTCAGGCCACAATCTGACCCTAAATAATAGTAGTGCACAGACAATAGCATGTCAGGTAATATCTGCTGTGGATGTAACTTTAGGACTCTATAGGGAATACTGTGTTTGACAGTTTGTGCTGATAATTATGCACAATATTCCACAGAATGGTTGTGGAACTAATGAGAACTTTAGAAAGTACTGCATGGTTCATGGAAAACTCTTTCCCACATTGACCCAGAGAATGTTTTAATAGATTTTTTTAACAGTCTAGGAAGAACATAAATGTCAGTGCACTGCTTTAGGCCCCTTCTACTAATCAAGGTTCATCTCTTTTAGCACAGTAAACACAGGGAAGTACAGAAATTTGCTGTAGTGCTTGACAAACAAAAAGGAGGGGTATCTATTGGTCCTTGGATAAATAACATTATCCTAATTAATGGCTTTTCCCCACAAATTTAATTATTTATAGAGGTGAAAAAATAAAAGAAATAAAGAAAAAATAAAGAATTATTTATGCTAAAATTACCTATTTATCAGGTTACATAATACTACCCTATAGTATTATAACCCATTATGCGTTAAAAGCCAGGACAAGAAGCTGTGATATGGAGGGAATGAGCCACACATCATACTGTGTGTTGGTAAAGGTTTCAGAGTGGTAGCCCTGTTAGTCTGTATCAGCAAAAACGAGGAGTCAGATGTGGACAGAGCTGGCAACGGGATTTGTTGCAAGGACTGGTTCCTGGGACCTAACCCATATCTATTCAAGGGACACCATCATAGGACCTAACCACATCAGTCACACCATCAAGGCTCATTCAGCTGCACATCTACCAATGTGATATATGCCATCATGTGCCAGCAATGCCCCTCTGCCATGTACATTGGCCAAACCAGATAGTTTCTACGCAAAAGAATAAATGGACACCAATGAGACGTCAAGAACTGTAACATTCAAAAATCAGTATGAGAGCACTTCAATCTCCCATGACACTCAATAACAGACTTAAAAGTGGCAATTCTTCAACAAAAAAAACTTCAAAAACAGACTTGAATGAGAAACTGCAGAACTGGAATTAATTTGCAAACTGGGCACCATCAAATTAGGCCTAAATAAAGACTGGGAGTGGCTGGGTAACTACAAAAACTAATTTTCCCTCTGTTGATACTCACACCTTCTTGTCAACTGTTGGAAATGGGCGACATCCATCTTGACTGCATTGGCCTTGTTAGCACTGACCCCCCACTTGGTAAGGCAACTCCCATCTTTTTGTGTGCTGTAATATATATATTGCTTACTGTATTTTTCACTCCATGAATCTGATGAAATAGGTTTTAGCCCATGAAAGCTTATGCCCAAATAAATTTGTTAGTCTCTAAGGTGCCACAAGGACTCCTTGTTGTTTTTGTGTTGGTAAGGGAATTTATCCTTATTTCTACAACTGCTGTTGGCAACTGAAGTCACAGTCATATCCTTTCAGGTACAAAGACAGACACTGGCCATAAAAGGAAAAAAAGGGACCTTTTTAAATCAAAAAGCTACACACAGGTATGTCAACTATGCAATTCTCTCGCTCAGTCTATTTTCCTCCAGGAATGACATCTAATTTTTTCTTGAATTACCACAGAGGTTTTGCCTCAACACTCTCGCCTAATAGCAATTCCTTGCTTTTATCATCTCAGGGTGAAGAACTGTTTCCTAATGGTTGTTTTAAATGTGTTATCTTTTCATTTCTATTGATGTTGCCTTATTTTAACATCTGTACAGGGCTGGAAACAGGGCTGGAAACAGGAACTTAGATTGATATTACCTACTGTACACCATTGCAGTTTATACCTGTCTTTTAACAATCTGCACTTCAAGGCTAGAGAGACTTTCTATCCCGTTGTTCACATCAAGTATTCATAGGATCTACTGTCCTCATTATGCTATGTAATTAGTCTAGAATTTCCATATGATGATCGTGTTTTAATCAAAATCTCGGGTAAGGGCATTATCTTGCTGGAATTCCACTATAATGAATTTTTACTATTTAGCTGCATATCTTTGGAGCAATATGGTTCCTCATTTAGATCTTTGAATTTAAGTAGTTCAATATTTAAATACCTTGGGTGAAATTCATGTCTGGTTTAACTCCATTAACTTCCATGGGGTTATACCAGGAATGAATTGGCCCTCTCAAATTTTCATGTAGTGAAAGATGATTGATTAAGTCTATTTTGGACTTCATCATTCTCCTATTATTATTAATTGAAACTGTTCTGAAATAGCTTCCATACACAGTGTCACATAAGAATTGCAGCACTAAGATCATTATGCAAATGTTGAAGGATTAAAGAGCTTCCAAGAAAGGCCTAACCTGGATTAGGCAATTTGTAAAGCTTACCCCAAAACATGGTGAAGGAAGGTAGTTCATCCAAAGTTATGTCAGGACTTTCATAGTTCAGCTAAATACAATGGAGGCCTTCAAAATACCCAGTAGGCCTAGTGTTACAAAGCTGAACCAATTAGGGAACTGCTTGCCTTTGATCTACTTTGAAACCTGTTCCAAACACCCTTTTGTAGCAATAAATCCTTGGCTAGAGAGCCCTAGAAGGCATGCTCAGTATGAACAGCCATATATATTTTTGCCAGTGTATAGAAATACTCTAAATCAAATCCTGTTGATATGGATGCAGAGCAGCAAGATGTGTATATACCTTGAATTAAGAGCTGGATTCTGCTACCCTTTAGTTACCCAGGGTGCATACAATTACACATGAGTAACTACAGTCATGTGAGTAGACCCATTGAACTCAGTGACACTACTCATATGAGTAAAGCTACTTGTGTGTATATAAGTGTTTGCAGAATCAGGACCTTACTTTGCAACTTTGATTTGAACAAGTCATTTTGTCGAGTAAAGTGCTACTCAGTCTGAGTAAGGATCCAGTTGGAGCAGTTAAAATTTAATTGGTGTTTAATAGCTAAATCTTGCACTTAGAAAAAAATAGGACTAATTATTCTAAAAAAAACTGTGCCAAACTGGGCTGTAATAAAGAGAGTCCTGTTGTTGCAAATAACATTGAAGGTATGTCTACACTGCAATAAAACACGCACGGATGGCCCACGTCAGCTGGCTTGGGCTCCTGCTACAGAGCTAGAAAATTGCAGTGCAGATGCCTGGGCTCTAGCCCAAGCCCAGGTGTCTACACTGCAATTTACAGCCCAGCAGCCTGAGCCTGAGCCAGCTGACATGGGCCAGCCAGAGGTGTTTTCTTGCAGTGTAGATATACCCTACAAATCTAATTTAATCTAAAGAGGCTACTTGTTGAAATTGTCAACTATATAATGGATATGTATCTATTACAACCAGTGAAGTGATGTATTGTTTATAAATCTCAAGAATTTTAACAATTTTAACAATTAGCCTGTATTTAAATCATTCAAATAATAAAGTAGCTATTCCCTGTTTGACACATCTACCATAAAATATAACCGACAACCACTTCTTTAGTTTTGTTTTTAGAGTAATTTTAGTAGGGTCACATCCAGTGGTGAGCTGGAGCAGGTTCCCACAGGTTCTCAAGAACCGGTTGCTAAAATTAGACCTCTGTGGAGAACCGGTTGTTAAAGGGCCAGGAGGTGGACAAAGAACTCCAGTCCACAGGCCGGATCATCCTGTTGCTCCCAGGATTCCCAGCTGAGGAGGCTGAGGCTCCCCGGGCCCCTCCCCTGCTTCCCCCCAGCTGCAGCGTGGCCAGCCGCCGGCATTAGCTGGGCAGCTCAGCTGAGCTCGGGAATTGTCCTGTTGCTGCTTTTTGAGTGGCCCAGCAAGGTGGTGGGGCTGATACAAGCTCCAAGGCTGGCCAGAGGGGAGGGGAAGGGTCAAGTGGGGCAATTGAACCAGGCCCTGCAGGGGCCCCCGGCCCCACAAGTATGTCTCCCCCCTGGCCCCTCCCCTGCTCCCCCCCCCTTAAATCAGAACTTTTTATAGGGAACCGGTTGTTAAGATTTTGGCAGCTCATCACTGGTCACATCTGACTAATAAGTATTTGTGCTTAAGCATTTTTATGCCAAAACAAAGAATAAGTCACAAGGGTCAAACTAAAAGATTTGAAAGGTTTACATACAATGGAAAGAAGCACATCTCTAATCACTGTACAACAGCCTGGCTTGTGGGTGTTTTGGTTTTTTGCATGTATTTTTAGTAGCTTATGTGGTTTTTTCAATACTTAGTTGACTTTAATTAATTGCATTTTACAATAGTTGTGTGTGCAAATTTGATTACATATTTGTTTAGTGAAGTGTCTAATTTGCAATTTAAAAGTTTATATGAATAGAGTCTACACACTAATGGCCTTAGCTCAAGCCCATTGAAGTGAATGGAAAGACTCCCAATGACTTTAAAGGATTTTTGCATCAGAAACTAAATGGAACAAAATAAAACAAAATAAAACTTCAGTCATGGGGACAATGAAAGAACAAACAGCTCAAGCACACAGCTAACTGGAACCAGAGGATCTGGTATAAGCGAAATGCCAAAGCTACAGGCAAACCACTCAGCCAATGAAAAAGATACCTGACACTGAAGATGGGAATTAAAAGGAGGCAGCAGTAAAATGATCATGAATAAGCTCACCTAAACACATGGGGCATGCCTCATGCTCCGAAGGCAGCAATCAAAGGATTCTATTGAACCTTCTCCAGGAGAAAGTTTTACAGCTGAAGATCCTCAGGCATGACAGACAAGAGATAGATAGTGTCATGGACTGGGGAAGAGGCAGTATTTTCTAATGGTTAGAGCTGAGAACAGGAACTGGGAGTCAGAGCCAGAGTCAGAAGCCAGGCAAGGGCACAGGACCGGAACAGATGGGAACGGAACAGGAACAAACATAGGAACAAGACAGACATAGGCGAGATCACAGCCAAGGCATAAGTGTTGAGTAGCTGCTGAGCTTAAATGCAGACCTGTTTGCTCCTTACAGCCAGTCGGGTGGGCCAGTCCATCAGGCAATTCTGCCACAGTCCAGCTGGGCTCATTAACCGACTGGAGAGTGGAGCTGACTAACCCCAGGCTCAAGTGAGAGAACTGAAGTCCACAGTTCTTAACAGAAGGAGAAGCAGAGGCACAGAGAAGAAAAGTGAATGTCCTGACATCCACCTGGTCCAAACTGAACTAATGATGGAAAGCTGACCCATCCCAGCATATAACAACTCTCAAGAAGGAACAGAGGGCAAGAAGTAATCATGCAAACACCTGGGACCTAGATTATAAATCTTTTAAAAGCAGATAAATCAGAATGCAACGAAAATGGCATTTCAGGGCCAATTTTTTTTTCTTTAAGTACCTAAGTTGGATATGCAAACCATGCATGGGTGGATAGACAAGTATTTGTGTATGCAAAACATGTAGTTTATGCACTAATAGGCATTTACACATGCAGATATATGTTTTGCGTGCACTGTTAACTGTTTATACCTGAATACAAATATATTTTGTGTGTATAACATAGACACCTACTTTGGAAGACTTGGTCCTAATATATCTTCTTGCCTGGCACTTGGAAGGATATTTTAGGCAAAGGCCTTTACCTATCTGTGAGCTAGATTCTTATCCTCATAAAGTAGCTAAACTGAAATCAAACTACCAAATCCTACAGCAAGTATTTCCAACAGCTGCCAATAAACTTGTAAAACAAAGGACTTTCGCTGATTATCATAAGTTATATTAGCAAGAAAAGATTAATCTCTGCATCATAAAGCAAAGATGAATTTCGGTCTTTCAAAATACTCTTTAAAACTTATTTCGCTGACCTATTTAAAAGTCACACACAGTTAATCAGAAAGCATATGTGTTGTAGAATTATCTTCTTTGGCTCATGTAAAATGCAAATTCATGATGTTAAAATGAACTACATAAAAGTATGTACCCTAAACTTTATAATTTAACGTAAAGTACCACAATAAAAAAAGGCAAGACTCAGTGGCCATAATGCCAACTCACCAAATTCTGTTCCAAAGAAATAAATATGATAGGATTTAAAGAACATTTTACTTCAATCTCTGAGGTAATAGACTGATGTTATCACCTTCTAATCCTCTGCAGCAATGTGTATTTTGTCAGAAGGAAACATTTACTGAGAAATTTTATTTCCTCTCTGCAATTTTTTCCCCTGCTTTGTGCTCCAGCACAAACAACAAATGAGTCTCTGCTTTACAACAAAAGCCATGAACCCTTTTGTGTACGCTATTTCCTTCTCTTGCTAGTATGCAAAAAAGAAAAAACAAACCTGTTCCAAATTGTTATTTTTTTTCTTGATTGACCAATGGAACACTTTACTTTTTATGTAACAACATTAGGAAAATAGACATGATAGACAAGAGCCTCAGGTAATGTAATTCAATGTAGCTTCATTGATCTGACTCTAAGCTTATGCTCTTATTTCCATTGGCGTCAATGGAAAATTCCTTTGGGCCCAATTCTGATCTCACTTAAACTTGTGAAAGTCATGAGTAACTCTACTACATTAAATGGAGCTAGATCAGAACCAGTCCTATTGACATCAGTGAGATTAAGGTGGGGGCAATGAACAGAATTTTGCTAGAAAGGCCTATAAGCACAAATACATTAGCATAAGGATATTTTCCTCAACAGCACAGGAAAGGATCAGTATTTTCAGTAAGAAAAAGAGCTTATTAATAAATGTAGTGTGACAAGTCCTGCTGCTCCCATGGTGAAGTAGGTTTTCAGGTCCACGAAGCCAGGGCTATGATTTTGGATTGGAAAGTCATGTGATCGGTTTAGAGGTTTTTATCAGAGAGTGTTTGTTGTTTTTGGCAATGCCTATTAATATTAAAAAAATCATTCAGCACGTGTTCTAAGTTTCCCTTTAAACCAACAGTAGTCTCTGAACTTCATCAGACCACCAGTTTTTAAGCAGAACTTAACACTGATTTGCAAATCCTGTGTAGTGGGTTAACAGTGGTCCCTGCCCTTCTGGGTCAGTGGGAGGCCACTCCACCTCACTACATCACTAGGCATCACCCACAGTCAGGGAGTTAGCAGAGTCCTGCATCGACAATGGCTCAAGCCTGCAATCCAGGCAGAGCTGCAAGTGAGTCCCTGAGCCCAGGCCCTCAGTCAGGGCAGGGCAGCAAAAAGTTTATGGCTCTGGCCTACAGTCAGGGCAGAGCAGCACAGGGGTCTGGCATCCTAGCTCCAGCAGATGGCTGACAAACACAGGCCTCTTGGCCTAGAGAGGGGAGGCTGCCACCCCAAGGGTGGGGTGACCAGGGAGCCTGGTCCCACCTGACTCCTCCGGACCCCAAACCAGGGCCAACGGTGGCAGAGTATTTTGCTACTGAGGAATTCAGCCACAACACGCTGACTGCTGTCATCCAGCTCAGGAGCAGGCAGGAAGTATCTATCTCTTTCAGCAGCTGCAGTCCAACTGAGCTCCAGGGCCCGCCCTTTATACTTCCAGTCCCGCCTCTTGACTTCCAGTGGGAGGGGTGAGGATGGTCTGGCTCCACTCATTTGTGTTGAGAGCTTGGTCTCTCCCCTTCTTGCTCAGTAGAAGGCCACTCCACCTCAGTGCATCCTGCATTCCCATTTTTTTCCCTAGAAAGCTTATTTTATTGTAGCCATCTCATGCCTCAGTCCTCCAGGGCCAAATTGCTCAACCCAAGAAAGGGCTTCAGGAAGCCCTGAACACAGAAGAACCAACATCCTTCTCTTGCAGAGAGAGGAGAGAGTAGCATGTAGCATGTGCGTGGTGGGTCCACAATCTTGCACATCCTGAAGCACTGGTTGCAATTAGGAGAGCTACTAAAACCTAACGGCATGCTATTGCCCTGTAATTTCTAATTCTGAAAGGCTCCAAGTTCTTGATATAATTTTCCAAGATGGAAATAGCTCAGAATGGTTGTTTCTGATGTACTGCTAATGTTTGTCACCAGAAATTAGCTTCCTGGAAACAATCTGATAAATGTAAACTGGTTTCAGTGGGTGCTGACGGCACTTAGCATTTTGCAGAAGAGAGGGTAGCACTTGCTAATATCAGGCTCCCAGTTGGCCATTTTTCAAAATATGTGTTTTAGTTTTCTTTTGCTAACAAATGCCATTTATTTATTTATTTTTATGTGTAGGTCAGTAGACAGTTTCCCAAACTGTGGTGTACAAAGCACTTGCTGGTTATTTGCAGACTCAGAGTTGCTAGCCTCCCAAGCATCCAAATATCATTAATTAGGTCCTAAGAACCCCTCAGACTGGCTTTAAAATGATGAGGTTTTTTTAAATAATACATGTTGGGGTTTGTGACAGGGTGTATCAGACCCTCTGAGGCCCCCTGCTGGAGGCCTCATGGCACTGCCACACCTTGCCCCAGAAAAGGGCCATGCGAAGTGTCCTCTAAGCTGCCTAGAATGGGGGTGTGGGACACAGCCAATCGGAGCCCAGCAGGCTAGTATAAGAACAGCTGCAGGGCCAGACTGAAAGCAGTTCTTTGCGGGAGCTAGAGGAGTGTAGACAGTGTGCCTGACTGGCAGGACCTTGGACAGAGCAGTTCTGGCAGAAGCTGGAGGGAGCGAGAAGGAGACCTGGGTTGGTTGCTGGGACCCCATTAGTAGAGTCCTGTGTGGATACAAAAATGTGTATCCGCATCCAATTCACAATCTGCAAAGTGGAAGGTCCATGACTCCATGCTGGCTCCCCACAACTGCCAGTGCAGCTCTCCCGACCCAGCTCCCCAGACACCCCCACTTCTCCCCAGAGACCTCCTGCCCTACCCCCTACTCCACCCCCACCACACCTCATTTCCTGCTCTGGGTAGGAAGGCTACAATCCTGGGCAGTGACTCCCTTTCGGGGTGGGGGACAGCTCAGACATCCCCATGCAGCTGCAGGGGGCTGTAATGCATGCAGACCTGGCTCAGGCAGAGAGTGGCAATAACTACTCTCCCTTCATAGAGCAGGCCCTTGCCAACCCCCTAGTTTAAATTACAACACCACCCCTCTTTCAAAATGGGGCTTGGGTCACTCCCTTCTGGAAGTTGTAGTTTACCTCCTCTGTCCAAGCAAGATGGGGACTCCAGCTCCCAGAATGCTCAGCAGGCTATCGTCTTGATGCCAGGGCCAAGTCCATTACTAGACTACAGGACTAACTAAGGACCTAAGCCCAAGGAGGTCTACAGCAACAGAAAGTGCAGACACACACACACACGCACACACACACACAAGGTAAGTGCACCCCATCACAGGGTTTTTTTATTTGTCTTCTGGCTTCAGAGCCTATGGGTGCATTCATGTCATGTGTACAAGCTTTTTTCCAAAATTATGAAGGATGGAAACTTACTTAAAAAAAAAAAAGAGCTGAGAGTCTCATGAAACCTCTTGATTCCAGGAGCTAGAAGGGAAAAATACCAAATATTACACAGCTCATGATAAAATTACAAGAATTGTCAACACCACTGATAGCTGGAAGCTCTGCATTCTAGGCTTGTTTCAACTCTAAATGGTTTGAAGGTAAAGTCCTACGTACAGCACATTATAGTAGCTTGACTTCAGAGTGACAGATGTGTGGACTAGAGCCAAAAAACACCAGCAGCTTTACAAAGCAGGATGATAATCTACTGAGGTCACAGTAGTGGGTGGAGGTTAGCGCTTCAAGGAGAAAAATAGATAATATTATTTTTATGGAGAAGAGTGAAAAATATTTCTTCAGTGAACTTTCCAAAGATGGACTGAGAGAGCAAATAAATGTCTTGCTCTTACATATTGTTTTTAAATGAGCAAGACAAGTTACGTCAGATAATACCTTTTATTGAACCAACTTCTGTGTTTAGAAGGTACAAGCTTTCAGGCTACACAAAACACTGCTTTAGGTCTAGGGATGGAAGCAGATGGTCTGAGCTAAATACAAATTGGGAAAGATTGTTAAGCAGAAGGGGTTACACATGTTGAAGGCAGTCACTTGAAATGAAGTTATACATAGTTACACATAGTTATTGGGGCATTTGATGCACTGGAGTTACACCATATGTTGGGATAACCATGTGTAAGCCCCATGAATCTTGCAAGGAGAATTGTATGGGGTATTGGTAATCATAGCAGCCCCATCGTATCTTGAGAAGCACGTAGAAGGTCCACGGGTGGGTTTGTGGAGGAGGAGTTTTTCTTGAAGTTGTTTGGGGAAGTATTTGATGTTACACTTAAATCCCTGTTGAACTGTGGTCTGAGGTCTGAGTTCTTTATAGTAGGTGGTCTGATAGGGTTGTCTGTTGGACTCTTTGATGAAGTCATAATGATTAAGTACTAAGACAGCGGCCCCTTTGTCTGCAGGTTTGATCTCTCTCTGGTGGTTGGATTTCAGGGATTGTATAGCTATCCTCTTGATGGTAGAGCGATTGTGGTAGATAACTTGTTTGAAGATTTCACAATCAATTTTTTCCCCCTGAAGCAATTGATGTAATGAGCCAGTGTCAATCTTGGCCAATCAAAAAATATTTTAAGGAAATTAACAGTTAAAAATTCAGGAAAAAGGAATTTCCTGCCAAGAATCGGGTGTCTTTCTTTTTATCTTAGAGAACAGGAGAAATTAATCTGCAAATGTTTTTGTATCACTGTTATTATACATTATTGCCTTTCAAAATGTCTCAATTTTGCAGGAGAAAATATCTGCATTTTCTGTTGTTTGGGGAAAAACTTGTTTTCAAAAGAATCAAATTTGTAACATTTGTACTGAGTAGACTGGGCAGCTTTAGAAAATGGCTCTATTTTCTGACCAAGAAACAAATCTCTCCCTCTCTGGCATATTTTGGTTAAAAACTTTCCTGTGTCTTTAATTGTCAAAAAGAAAGTAATAGAAGTAAAACACTAACTGAGAAGGACCAGTTCATCAGCTGGTGTAAATTGGGGTAACTCCACAGAAATCAGAGCCATGGTGACTTACGCTAGGTGAGAATCTGGCCTGAAAAATTTAGATCCATTCAATCATTCTTTGCCACTAAAGCATTAGAAAGTGATCCAGGCATCCTAAACATTGTTTACCTAGAGTAGTTGAGAAATACTTTATGCAAGCACTAACAATCCTGAGATTTTCACAATAAAGTCCACACAAATGCTGAAAATCTACTCTAAAATTATTTAAGTGGGAATTAGGCACCTAACCTGATTAAGTGCTTTTGTAAATTCCACTAGGATATACATACCTGTATATTTAGACATCAAAATCCTTTGCTCATCTTGCCCCAAAAGCATCCAGTTCTGCCATGTTGATCAGTACTTACTTGCAGATGACACTAAACTAGGAGGAGTGGTAGATATGGTGGAGGGTAGGGATAGGATACAGAGACACAGACAAATTAGAGGATTGGGCCAAAAGAAATCTGATGAGGTTCAACAAGGACAAGTGCAGAGTCCTGCACTTAGGACGGAAGAATCCCATGCACTGTTACAGATTAGGGACCGAGTGGCTAGGCAGCAGTTCTGCAGAAAAGGACCTAGGGGTTACAGTGGATGAGAAGCTGAATATGAGTCAGTGTTTCCTTGTTGCCAAGAAGGCTAACAGCATTTTGGGCTGTACAAGTAGGAGCATTGCCAGCAGATTGAGGGACGTGATCATTCCCCCTCTATTCAGCATTGGTGAGGCCTCATCTGGAGTATGATGACCAGTTTTGGGCCCCACACTACAAGAAGGATGTGGACAAATTGGAACGAGTCCAGTGGAGGGCAACAAAAATGATTAGGGAGCTGGAGCACATGACTTATGAGGAGAGGCTGAGGGAACTGGGATTGTTTAGTCTGCAGAAGAGAAGAATGAGGGGGGGGATTTGATACCTGCTTTCAACTACCTGAAAGGGGGTTCCAAAGAGGATGGATCTAGACTGTTTCAGTGTTACCAGGTGACAGAACAAGGAGTAATGGTCTCAAGTTGCAGTGGGGGAAACTTAGGTTGGATATTAGGAAAAACTTTTTCACTAGGAGGGTGGTGAAGCACTGGAATGGGTTACCTAGGGAGATGGTGGAATCTCCTTTCTTAGAGGTTTTTAAGGTCAGGTTTTACAAAGCCCTGGCTGGGAAGACTGAGTTGGGGATTGGTCCTGCTTTGAGCAGGGGGCTGGACTAAATGACCTCCTGAAGTCCCTTCCAACCCTGATATTCAATGATTCTCAAGTAATCCCACTGAATTCCATGATCCTACTCACTGAGTACTACTCAGTGGGATCAATGGGGGTAGAATCTGAGCCTAAATGTTAAAGCTCCTCCACATGATCCCTTCTTCCCCCCCCCCCACCTCTTTTTAATTTCAATATATTATTTTTATTCCTGTAGCACTTAGAGGCCCCAGCTGAGATCAGGGACCCATTGTGACAGTTACTATACAACCACATAGTCAGAAACCATTCCTTCCCAAACAGTCTAAATAGACAAGACAGTCAAAGATTTGAAGAAATTATCCCCGATATTGCAGATGGGCAACTGATACAGAAGAGAAAATCCTTGTCCCATGAACGTCAATGCTTCCATTTACTTCAATGAGACCTTGACTTCACCCACCAAGATTAAGTGATTTACCAAGGTGTCAATCCCCACTCTGTCACTCCGAGTGAAGAAAGTGGGGGCCCGCAAGGATTCTAAAAATTAATACTTGCCACTCCAGGCTTGTATTAAACTCACAACATTACAGCTTTTCTCTGACTTTGGCTTGGTAAATCCTGCCACTAGTCAGGTGCCCACTCCTTTTCTTTTACCTGTGGGCTTGTTAACCCTTTACAGTGAAAGCAAGGAGAGATTTTACAGCTGGCTGGGTGTCCATCAAAGGGAGCTACTCCTCTCCCCCACCCCTTCATGTATCACACAGCCCACAAATCACAGATGGTGCTGGCCAGCCCGGTTGAGGTCAGATCCACACCGGCTGGGATTTCTTCATGGCGGTTTAGGAAACAGACTTAAGATACATGCACCTCTAATTTTACTAATAATTACATGAAGAACTAAACAGTACTTTTTACATTTCAAGGATTACAATGACTTAGAATACAGGGACATTTTCACCCAGCTGATTCTGGGAAATCTTCCCGGAATAGAGTATCAGTTAAAGGCTCCTGAAATGTATTGTATTTTAAAATCAAAGTCTTGGAGAGCTAAACTCCACCGAAGAAGTTTTTTGTTAGTCTCTTTGACTGTGTGAAGTCACTTCAGTGCAGCAGGTTTGTAGGTGGAACTACCAACCCCAAATGTATGGGCATAGCTTCTCCAGAGCATACACAATGACGTAACATTCTTTTTCTGAGACTGACCAGTGGCTTTCCCTCTCAGAAAGTTTTTTGCTGAGAAACATGACAGGATGGAAGTGTTGACTTGGTCCTTCGTGCATTAAAACTGCTTCTACACCACACTCGGACGCATCTGTGGTTACAATGAATGGTTGGTCGAAGTCCGGGGCCCTCAGTACACGGTCAGATGTAAGGGCCGCCTTAAGCTGGTTAAAGGTTGTCTGACATTTCTCAGTCCACTGAATGGCATTTGGCTGTTTTTTCCTGGTCAGGCCTGTCAGTGGGGTGGCAATTTGGCTGTTGTACAAATCATCGGTAATACCTGGCAAAGCCCAAGAAGGATTAGACCTGCTTTTTTGTCTTAGGGACAGGCCAATTTTGGATAGTAATTACTTTAGCCTGTAGGGGGTTGATAGTCCCTTAACCCACCTGGTGTCCAAGGTATGTTACCCTGTTGAGGCCTATTTGACACTTTTTGGCCTTAACAGTTAATCCTGCTTCCCTTATGCGCTGGAAGACAGCTTGGAGGTGTTCCAGGTGTTCTGCTCATGAATCTGAGTGTATAGCCACATCGTCGAGGTAGACGACTGCAAATTCCCCAAATCCAGCCAATCTCTGGAAGGTGACTGGTGCATTTTGCAGTCCGAAAGGTAGCGCATTAAAATAATGATGAAGGCTGACCTTTCCTTGGCTGGGTCATCTAGCGGCACTTGCCAGTATCCCTTAGTTAAGTCTAAGGTGGAGATGAACCTGGCACGTCCCAGTTTCTCCAATAGCTCATCTGTGCGTGGCATTGGATAGCTTTCTGGGTGAGTTACAGCATTTAGTTTATGGCAGTCCACACAAAAGTGGATTTCCCCGTCTGGTTTGGGAACCAGAACCACTGGAGAGGCCCATGCATTCTCAGAGGGGCGGATTACACCCGTCTGTAACATGTCCTTGGTTTCCCTTTCTATTGCAGTTTTGGCTTGAGGAGCCATCTGGTAGGGTTGGACTCTAATTGGGCAAGCATCACCTGTGTCAATGGAGTGGTCAGGATGGACAGAACGGGTTTGAGTGGCTGAAAAGATTGGCATGAAGCTGGTGCACAGCTCCTGGATTTGCTGGCACTGCTTACGACCAAGGGCTCACCTCTTCCACGCCACCATTGCATTTTCCATCATAGTAGACTCCTTCAGGCCACTCAGCATCATCTCTCTCCTGGGCTGTAAGCTGGAGAACCTTGATTTCTTGGGAATGAAATGGCTTTAGAGAATTAACCTGGTATACTTTAGGTTTTAGGGTAGGATCTGGGAACACTATGAGGTAATTAACAGCTCCCAAGCACACCTCATAAGACTGAACATAAATAGAAGTGTCCTTGCCAATTCCCTCCCAGTGAAATGATTTCCCCCAACAGTCCTTGGTCCTGTTCACCCCAGCATGGCCACTAGGGTGATCATGGGCTAAGCTCAAGAGCTTTCCCCTATACTTAATTGGAACTACCAACTGTCTGAGGATGCCAGTCCTCCTTGGGCCCACCAGAAAGGGCCTTCTTGTATAAGAGTCCTCCTTCTATAACCTGACCTGGACCTATTAGAAGAGCTGACAGGCAGTGCGTCACTCCATGCCACTGTCCAAGCTCCCTTGAGTCTCTCATCCACTTCCTGCTCTGCCTGGAACTGCTCCCTTGATGCTGGAGACATTAGCTCCTCGTTGGGTTGTCGACTTGGGCTTGGTTCCACTGGAAGCGATGCAGATTATGGGGTTGTTTCCGTTGACTATGAACTGCTCTCTGCTGGTGCACTAGGTTGTATTTTAGGCTTCAGTTGCGCCGGTATAGCTGCTGCTGCAGGTGCAGGCTCTGTGGCGCCCTTTGGTGCTGGCTCCCCTGACTCTGAGGGGAGTACAAGCACGGGCTTTGGTGCTGACTGCTCCACCTGTTTCGATTCTTGGGCTGGTTCTGGCTGGGTCCCAGGAACTGGATCTACAACTGCTGCCATAGACTGTGGTCTGGAGTCTTGTTCTCCACCTCTGGCTGGATTCCTGTAGGAAGCTCAGGAATGGAGTTAGGGGTGGAGGCCTCTTTATCCTGGCTGCAGGTGACCATCTCCACCTGTTTTGTTAGCTTCACATGGTTGGCTAAGTTTTCTCTTAGCAGCATGGGAATGGGATAATCAGAGACATCAAAAGTCCATATTCCTGACCAGCCCTTGTACTGGGCAGGCAACCTGGCTGTAGGCAAGTTAAAAGAGTTGACCTTAAAGGGTTGCACTTTCACTTGGACCCCAAATTCATTGACCCAGGGACCCACCAGGGATTGGTGGATAGCTGACTCTTGTGCTCCAGTGTCCCTCCATGCACTAATCTTCCTCCTGCCCACACACCCAGTTTCCCTTCGCTCTGGGGGTATTTGCAAGACATCTGGGCCTGAAGGCTCTTGGTGGGACTCCAGGGCAATGAGTTGCTGGTGGCTGGTGCTCTTGGGGCAGTTGGCCTTCACATGCCCCAGCTCATTACCTTTGAAGCATTGCCCAGCTGACTGTGGGCTGGGGTGAGGTGGTTGGTTGGAGAGTGAAATGGTGGGGCGAGAGGGCATCTCGTGTCTCCCTGACTGTGTGGAGGGCTCCTCCTTGCGAGGAGGGGCTTTGGGCTGACCCTGCTGGTGGAGTGTAATCTTGGGTTGCCCCTTCTGGTATCCACTCCAACTGCTACTAGGTTTCTTCTCTGCCACCTCCACCCATTTGGTTCTGATCTTCCCCGCCTCAATTACAATTTTGGGCTTCTCATCTAGGATGTACCTTTCTATTTCCTCAGGAACACTGTCTAAGAACTGCTCCATTTGCATCAGGAGAGACAGATCTTCCCGAGATTTAACATTTGCTCCTGATATCCAGGCATCCCAATTTTTTACAATGTGGTAGGCATGTCAGGAAAATGACACGTCTGGTTTCCACCTCAGGGCTCTGAACCACTGACGGGCATGCTCGGGTGTTAGCCCCATTCTAATTCTGGCCTTTGTTTAAAAAGTTCGTACTTGTTCCTGTGTTCTTTAGGCATTTCAGCTACCACTTCTGCTAAGGGTCCACTGAGTTGTGGCCTCAGCTCCACCATATACTGGTCTATAGGGGTGTTGTACCCAATACAGGCCCTTTTGAAATTTTCTGAGAAGGCCTCTGTATCATCACCTACCTTGTATATGGGGAATTTCTTGGAATGGGGGGGAGCGGTACCTGCAGAAGGACTGTTAGGGTTACCTGGTGGATCCAGCTTAGCCCTTTCCAGATCTAAGCACTTCAGTTCTATCTCTGCCTCCAAGTGCTTTGCCTGCATTTCCACCTCCAAGCGCTTTGCCTCTCTTTCCATTTCTGCCTTGAAGCACTTTGCCTGTTTCCTCTCCTCCACTTCTAACTCCAAGCACTTTGCCTCTCTTTTGTCCTCCACTTCCAAGCGCATCATCTGTAGGAAGAAATCCCTGTCTTCCACAGTCAGAACTCAGTCTGGGTTAAGGGCATCCCTCCTGCTTGGCACCGGGATCTCGGATTGTGGAGGGCTGACCCTTCCCCCCCGGGAAGTCCCCTTCCCCCCCCCCCCATCTGCTCCCTTCATTTCTGTCATGGATCTAGATGTCTGGGCTTGATCGGGGTCTGTCTTCTCCATGGCTTGCCGCTTTGGGAAGACTGGTTTTTCTAAGGTTTCGGTGCCTGACCTCAACCTCATGCACAGGCTGCCCATCTCTAGCCTAGCTATCTTGTTGCCATGAAGCTAGAAAAGAAAAGAAAAAAAATAAACTGCTTTTCAGACTCCCTGGTGTGGCAGACTGAACCCTCTGCTTGCCTGTTCCCCCTCAGGCAGCAAAGAAAAGAGGAAAAAAAGAAAACTCCCTGGCTTTCAAGCAATCAAAAGGAAAAATGTGTCCTTTTAAAATCCTGAGGTCTGTGCTTCCAGTTCAAAGTGATCCCACCGCTCTGCCATCAGGTCAAGGCAGAATCACCACTCTGTCACTCGAAGTGCAGAAAGTCGGGGCTCACAAGGATTCTAAAAATTAATACTGGCCACTCCAGGCTTGTATTAAACTCCCAAAGTTACAGCTTCTCTCTGACCTTGGCTTGGTAAATGCTGCCACGACCCAAATGCAAAACACCCCCTTGGACCCAGAATGGAGCATTTGGGAACTCCTCCCTGTGGGGTACCCTCAAACCCTTTCACTCCCCCCCGGGGAAGAGCTGAGAAAGAAAACAAAGGAAATTAGCTGTGGCCACCAGCTTATTAAACAACATATGCACAAACTTCGTAGGACACAAAAAATCCAATCATGTTCTTAAAAAAGGTAAATTTTATTAAAAACAAAATGAAAGAAAATACATCTGGCATATAGGCTTTTGCTAGATTTTAAATGAGCAATTCCAAAAATTAAGCACCCAAAATAGCTTTCTTGGGGGTTCAGCTTAAAGGTTACAAGCAAACAAAAGCATCTGGGGTTAGCACAGAGAAGAGCCACAAGCCTTAAAAAACAAACAGAAAGAAACCTGATTGTGTCTAGCTAAATATTCTGATCTACTTACACCTTTGGGTTGTTAAAATAGCTCTAGATATGATCTGATGATTTTCATATCTGGTTCAAACTTTACACAGCAGTCCTACTGCCTGGTCTCTTCAGCCCAGAGAGCAACAGACAAAGGGAAAGTTTCTTTCCCAATGTAAAAAAAAAAAAAAAAAGTTTTACCTTCCCATTAGCTCTTTTGGTCAGGTGCCCACTCTTTCTTTCACCTGTGGGCTTGTTAACCCTTTACAGGTAAAGCAAGCTGAGAACAGACCAAGAGGGGTTTTACAGCTAACTGGCTAGCTGGGTGTCCATCAAAGGGAGCTACTCCCCCCACCTTCATGTATCACACAAGGTCACAAAGGAAGTTCACAGCAGAGCCAGGATTTGAGCCCAGATTTCCTGAGTCAGTCCAGCGCTGAAATCACAAGACCATTCTGCCTCTCTATTGTACCTTCTTTCTAGTCTTCTTAATTCCATCAAAATGCAAACAATTTGTTTACAGTTTTAGCAACCCAGAAAGGAAATACAAACTATTGAAAACATTAAACTTTTACAAGATCTACTGTAGTATAATTAATAAAATACAAGGCATTACACTGACGTGCTAACTTATATGCTCACGTTTTAATAAATAGGTACCTCTTCAGATCTGGGAGTTATAGAAATCTCCTACATTAATTAAAATGTTTCTCTATATGCTCTATTAAATGAAGCATTATAAAGAAAAAGCAGATTTTTAGAGATGGGATGAAGCCATTCCTACTTCTTTGCAGATCTGAATGTAATGAGGACAATTTGTGCAGTTCCATTTAAACTTATTGGGATGATCATTTAGCTTGTGAAGACTGCTATTGAACCTTCAATAGTGGGCCCTGTTGCACAGTATGCATACTTTCCTATTTCAGGGTGAGGTGGGGGTTGTAATATCACCATGACTACAGTCTATCAGATGATCCTTAGGCTGAAGGCAGCATGTCTCAGTGGTCAGGGTCAAGATGGTTGCCCCCCAAGCAAAGGGCCAGGTGGCCTAGTGGCTGGAATCAGTATGGCTGCTCTTGAGTTCGGGGTTGTGTGGCCTAGTGGCTAGAGTCCACAGAGACCCAGGCCCTGCCTCTCCAGCGGGTCCTGGCCCAGGGTCCTGTCAGCAGCGAACCACTAAAAGGAAACTTTAAGGGCATCCAATGTACATGGAACATAATGGATGTATATCTTTAGTTTAGTTTTAGTTTTAATGAGCTGGTATTTCATCAGCAGTGTGCCTTAGATATCAACATTATAGTATTAGGATATGCAACAGAACAAACCTACACTGAGATGACTTAAATTCAATCCTATCCTACACTGGTGTCCATAGTATTTTCTTCCAGAAATGCCATTTTTTCCTTTCTGAGAAGCCTGCTTAAGTCAGCTAACTCATTACCCAAGTTTCCCTGTCACACAGGGCCTCTCAGGAGAGACTGAGCAGACAGGCTGAGAAAAAAAAGCATAAAATTGCCATGAACAAGTGCCATGGCATCTCTGGTAAAAAGTTGTGCTGCACAAGTCATCTATCAAGCAATGTGGTTTTGAGCAACAAAGTTCTGTGGCACCTTATAGACTAACAGACATATTGGAGCATAAGCTTTCGTGGGTGAATACTCACTTCGTCAGATGCATGACTTCAAGCTTATTCTTTGTTTTATTTCCCAAAACATGGTCTGTTCAGTCTCAACACTGATACACTTTTAATTTCAGGACAAAGCATCCACTGTCCTTAATAACATCACTCATCTACCATTGCACTCCAGATAGCCTCTGTTCAAGGCCACACATGCAGGCAGTTAAAAATAAAGCTATAAAAAGTTTTCAAATACCTTAACTTGAGTTTACCCACTGGGGGGGCGAGGGGACTTTTTTTTAAGTAAAGGAAAAACAAAGGTTGCAAATCTTAGTCAGAAAAGGAATTATGTGATGCTGCTGATTTAGCTCCATCTGGGCCAACTCAAAGTGAGTGCAGCGGGGCAGATCCTCAGCAGATGTAAACTGTCCAAGCTCTGAGGGTCTGTCCTACTGTACTTGTTTTGAGTTGGCTGAGACTGAGGTAAAGATGAAAAGAAATTGACTTCAATGGAGCTATGACAATTTACACCAGCTGAGGCTCTGGGTCACTCAAGTGGTTTAACTCATCTCACAAAGAAAACATCTGACAAGTGATTTTTTGCTCTAGATTTAGATATAGCGAGGCCCAACGTTGTAATCTACCTGTTTTTATATTTGTTAAATTTGTGATGTAGGTTACAACTTTGGGCCTTGCTGTATCTAAATCTAGAGCAAAAAATCATTTGTCAGAGGTTTTCTTTGTGAGATAAGTTGAGTGACTCCAGAGAGGTGATGAGAATCCTTCACCACCCTATCAAAATCCTCCTCCTGTGTTTCTGACCCAAATGCTAAGGCCTGTATTTTAAATGGCTACAATTGGTAATTTTATTCCAGTTCTTCTGATATTTGATCTCATTCAAACTTGGTTCATTTATCTAAAAGTATGTTTAGTTCTTTTACCTCGGTTTCCTTGTGTAACTCATTGGAATCAACAGTCTTTGCTCAAGGGAGTTATGCAGTTCTCAAGGCATCAGAATCCTCCTTTCTTGGCTCCGAGATGGCAGCACAGCCATTCTGTTCTTATCCTCTAGAGCTACTGCACCCATTCACTCCCTGATGAAGGACTGGAAATTGGCCAGTGGATTCCTGTAGTTGGTCAACTAGCCAAACCCCCACACTGCTCCCAATACTGCCTGCACCATTACAGTAGATTGAACCCACTACAGTGCAATGCTTAAACTGTCAGCACTTGGGGGAAGGAACTGTCTCTGTTGTGTTTCCACAGTGCCTAGCACCATGGGACTGCGGCCTTACTGCTGCAATACATGATCAAGTGCTTCTACGGGTAGAAGAACTGTAGGTACCTTATCCAGTTCTACGTCTATGAAGAAGAATCGCAATGGTTCTTCTGTAGCTGAGGTCTCCTGGAGAAGATGGTTTGGCCCTTTGACAATGATATGCCTATAAAAAGGCACACAGCAAACTGAAAATGCAGTTATCAATTGCATGTACTATTTTCAGAGCCATGCTCAGAAAAGTATTTTGTATAAAATAAGAAGCACAAGTGACTGAAACTATCTTGTATTTGTTACTGAGAACCAGAAAGTAGGGAGCGCTGGCTGTATAGAAAATAACATGAACACTAATTAAAGAATGGTGTCTTGGGTGGTAATCAAACAACAAAAAAAATCACCCTCTTCAAGGTTTCTTTACATGGCCCTCCTAGAAATATGAGGCGGTTGATAAGAGGGAATCATCCTTGACAACAGATCTTGTTGTCTGCAGCCATCTTAACAGTGTCGGGCCATTAAAAACTTGAGATTCATTTACCATGAACAAGTGTTTCTCTCTCTCTCTCTCTCTCTCACACACACACACACACACACACACACACAGAGATCACACAAATACTTCCCTGACAGACAAAAGGAGCATTACATAACCACTAGGTATTTTATTCTTTCACAGTGTGTGTTTTACTTAGTGTTCTTTTTGGTAACCTGTGCTGACCCTATGAATCCAAACAGGGTTATGGAAAATGTCTACATATTCAGCAGACCATTCTTCTTTCCAGGTATTGTTTTTGTCAAAACTCCTGCCCCCACCTTTGATGCCAAGCAAGAATAGTCATCCACCTCAAACACAGCTGGTCACTTTGACTCTTTCACTATCCCAAGAATGTGTCAGGAAAATCTTCTCCTTCCGCATGAGGGAGAGAGCAGTGGTATGTCTATTGGTTCAGGACCTCAGAGGAAAGTAAAAAATGCGTTGTGCTTAGAGTTTCTACATCTAAGGACTTGGGGACCTTCTATGTTGGCTCATCCTTCATCCAAAATGCTATTTTTATTGATTTCAGGAAAAGCTGTCCAATTACAAAACTCTGAAGTTCTGTGTATCTTACTGTATGTAAAGCTTCCTTTAGGAAGCAAAGCCACAGGGATAAGTTATTGTTGACCTCTACAATGTTCACTATTTGGCAAAATACCAAGTATCTCCTCTATATCACTTTATTTCGTTGGACAAAATTATTAGAGGATTAGTTCTACTCTTTACATCCTTTTTCACATTGGCAGCAGGTATCCCCAAACAGCCAGGCGTGGCCCCGCCTCCCCCTCCTACCTTCCACTCTGTGGCTCCCCCTGTGTGGTGACCCTTGCTCAGGCCACCACTGCTGGGCTGGAGCTGCACTGCCTGCCTGGCACTCCAGGGCTGGGGGCGCTGGGGCCATGCTGCCCGCCCTCCCAGTGCTCTGGGGCTGGGAAGATAGCCTGGGGCAGGGGCCAACGTCCACAGTGAGGAGGCTCTGGGCTTCAGCGGGGGCGGAGGGAGCAGAAGGGGTGGGGCTAGGGGGCTACCTTCCCCCAGCTGGCAGTTCATGCTCCACCCATGCTTTTTCCATCTATATCCTCACAGGTCCTATATCAAAGCTGTTTAATGAGACAACCCTGTTAAAGTAGATGAAAAAAAGATACTCCCTGCCAATTTCTTTAATTAGCACGCAGATGATAATCAGAACTCAGGGGCCCACAGGATGTTTGTTTTCATTTGGATAAGCAGCCACAGTCCAGATGTTTGTTTCCTGCTTTAGCAGGATATCCAATGCTCCAAATGATATAGGAAAGTTTTTTGGTATCAATTACTGACCGAACCCAGAAAATTCAGAAGCTCATGCTTAAAATCAAAGTCCCTGTTGTTCCCTTCTAGTTCTGCTGCAGGAGAGGCGTAGATCTGGGATAGGGTCTCACAAGTGGAAGATAAGCAGTTCTGTGGCATGCACCACCCTTCTTTCAAACCAGGTACATCAGAAGGCTGGGATTCTGCAGATTTGACATAGCTGGTGGGAAGTGTCAGGGGATGGACATACTCTGAGGCCATCATCCCATGGGTGTTTTCAGAATAAATCCATACTAGCCATGTATACATTTTATGTTGCTTCCTTTTCTGCACAGTAAAGCCCCATTGAGGGGAGGGGTTTAGAGTGGGCACTGAAAAGGAGACTAAGGGAGCATAGCACAGTACTAACAAGGAGCCATACTACCATAGGATAGGCCCTGAGAAGAGCAACAAAGCACTAGGCCTCTATATCCAGTACCCCAGGCCACTATGTTTTTCCCCACACAGGTTGGGCCATCTGGAGATTTGGAGGGACAATGCCATTGTCACCTTTTATCTCCTATAGAAAAGGCAATCTGTTCAAAACTTCAAGTGTTTCCTGATTTGCTACCATGTATTCTTTCCTGCACGGTGGCCCAAAGACTTTTATCCAATTTTTTTTCAGAATCTCAGAAATTCAATCCACATTTTGGGCAAAAATCTAGCATGGTTCTTTCTTTAACCAAACATGTCCCATACCTGCTGGGCAAGTCACAGTCCTCCTATCCATAAATCCTTACCACTGGGGCTTTTCTCCTTGTTGTTCAATGAGTTAAAGAATATATAGGTATAGATTTTCCTTTGCCTCATAAGCAGTTAATTATGTGACGAGCAACACTTGTTGGGATTAAGTGTGGGGAGGAGGTCTGGGATAGAGCAGTGCCCTATCTGAGAGAGTGTGCAGGTACACACACTCAGCTGAGGGGGCGCTCATGAGAGATGAGTTTACCCTGCTACACTGGTACCAGATTTCAGGGCCGACCCCTGAAACAAGGGGACAATGGAGGAGTTGGAAAGGCTGCTGGCCCAGCAGCAGCACAGCTCTACTGCAACCCAGAGGGCACTAACTGAAGCGCAGCATGAAGCTCAGCGGGGTGCTCAGCAACAGCAGGCTGTGCTGCAGGTGCTTCAGCTCCAGCAGCAGAAGCAGAAATTCCAGGAGGCATTGTTGCAGTGACTAACTAGCTCAGCAGCCTCCTCAAATCAGTTGAGCTCTGTGCCAGGGAGACCACTGGCCAAGCTGGAGATGTATCATGATCCGGAGGCCTACTTAGCCATCTTTGAGCGGGTAGCTACAACCGCTGCTTGAGATAAAGACACCTGGGCTACTTGCCTGGCCCCATTCCTGTCCAGGGGAGCTCAGGCAGCTTACCAGGCCCTGGATGACGAAGTGGCAAGAAATTATTGGACAATGAAGGCTGCCATACGCGACTGTCTGGGACTATCCTCAGAAACTTACTGGTGCAGGTTCTGCTCGGAGCTTTTTGCCTCAGGAACTTGTCCCCTGGGCCCAATGCTTTAAAGACTGCACCACCCGATGGCTATGCCCTGAGGTCTACACGACTGCCTCAGCTGATGGATGACACCCAATCTGAAGGGGGAGAAACACCTTCTGATCCAGAAGACCCAGGAAGTTCATCCTCCTGACATAGACTTAGCCCATTTAACCCAGACCTATGACTTCCTACGTGGACAAAAGGAAGACAACACAGAAAGACGTATGCCTGGATAGTGGTGATTGACGGGATGGTTACCAAGGAGGCCCAAGCTGCTCAATTTCCCCATTTTGAACTAAAGAATTATATGCTCTATCGAGTTGATCGTGACTCCAAAACAAGGGAAGCCTGCTGCCAACTCCTGGTGCCCAAGGAGGCCAGGAGTGAGGTCTTACGGCTGGCTCATTCAATACCATCAGCCAGCCATCTTGGCTGGGAAAACAACATTAGCCCACTTATTGGCTCAATTCTTTTGGCTAGAGATCTCTAAAGAGTCCGCTAATTTCTGTGTATCCTATCCAGACTGTCAGCAGGTTGCATCAAAGTGTTCAGAGCGAGCGCCTCTAATACCCCTACCTCTAGTAGGAATGCCCTTTGAGAAGATAGGGATCAAGATTGTGGGCCTTCTAGAGAAAAGTGCCTGGGCCACCAACATATACTGGGCATGGTGGACTATGACACACAATGTCCAGAAGTGGTTTCCATGTGCTCAATAACAGCATGAACAGAGCTAGTTCGACTTTTCTCTTCAGTAGGTAAGCCCACCCAAATTCTGACTGACCAAGGGGCAAATTTCATGTCCTGGTTGTTAAAGATGGTATGGACACTTCTCTCAAGATTATGCCTCTCAGGACCTCCGTGTACTACCCCCAAATGGATGGCCTGGTGGAGAGGTTCAATGAAACCTTGAAAAACCATGTTGAAAAAAATTGTAAACACCGATCCTCACAACTGGGACCAACTCCTGCCCTATCTTATGTTCACAGTAACAGAGATACTGCAGGCATCAATGGGATTTTCCCCATTTGAGCTGCTTTATGGCTGGTGACCCCAAGGGATATCGGGCCTTCTTAAGGGAATGTGGGAAGAGCAACCTTCCTGAGTCCAAAACGTAATTCAATATGTGTTACAAATGTGTTGCAAATAGCCCTTACAAAAGACTCCCAGGGAAAAAACAAAACAAAACTGTATTTGCCACCTGCCACCTCCCCCAGAGTGGTTCTGTTTTATAACTATGCCCCTTGGATTACATGGGGCACCAGCCACCTTCCAATGCCTGATGAATCAGGTACTGTATCACCATAGGCAATTTGCACTTGCCTATTTAGACAGTGTAGTGATCTTCAGTGAAGATTGGTGGTCACACTTAATGCACGTAGCATCCGTTCTGCAGTCAGAGAGGCTGGGCTCACAGCAAACCCAAAGAAATGTAAGTTTGGCTTGCAAGAGACCAAATACCTTGGGTATCTGGTAAGAAATGGAAAGATACAGCACCTACAAGATAAAACTGAAGCCCTAGAAAAATACTCCAGTTCCAAAAACAAAAAACAAAAAAAACCCAACCAACCAAAACTAGGTCTGGACCTTTTTAGGCCTGGCCAGTTATTACCGTCAGTTTATCCTCTATTTTGCGACACTAGCAGTACCATTTACAGACCTGACCAAGATGTCGGCACCAAATATGGTACTGTGGACACAGGAATGCCAAGTGGCGTTTCAAATCATAAAAGACATTTTTGGGCAGCAGCCAGAGCTCCTATACCCTGACTTTTCCTTACCATTTATCCGGCACACAGATGCATCCACTGCAGGGTGGGGGCTGTACTGTCCCAGAAATTCCAAGAGACTGAATACCCAACCCTCTACCTGAGCAAAAAAACTTCAGCCGTGGGAGACTAGGTACTCCACCATAGAATGAGTGTGCTTGACTATCTGCCGGGCGGTGATGGCACTGCGCTACTATCTACTGGGAACTGCGTTCAAACTCCTCACAGACCATGCTCCTTTGAAGTGGATGCAAGCCATGAAAGACACAATCCCCCGGATTACACTATGGTATCTGGTGTTGCAACCTTAAGCCTTCAAAATAGGACATCGCCCAGGATCCCAACATGAGAATACATATTTCTTCTCCTGAACAGAGGTTGACACTGTTTTCGGGGAGACAACCCAACCCCAATCCTTTCTGTGGGGGAAGGTATGTGATGGGGTATACCACCCCTCTGAGCCCCCCTGCTGGAGGCCTCGGGCCCTGCCACACCTAGCCCAAAAGAGAGGCAGTTGAAAGAGTCCTCCAAGCTGCCTAGAGCAGCTGTGTGGGACACAGCCTCGTTGGGGCCCAGCAGCCTAGTATAAGAAGAGCTGCAGGGCCAGAGGCAGTTCAGTTCTGTGCTAGAGTTGTAGGAGTGTGGCTGGTGTGCGGCTGGCTGATGGAGCTACAAAACCCGGACAAGGCAGCACTGCCAGAAGCCAGGGAGAGCGAGAAGGAGCCGTGAGCTGGTTGCTGAGACTTCATCAGGACAAGGCCCTGAGGTAAGGGTGAAGATGGCATGGGGCCATGGAGAAATGGCCCAGGGAATTAGAGAAGCCGTACGACATAGTTAAAGGGACACAGCAGACGGCTGCTACGTACAAGCCTTTGGGCCTGGATCCCCACCCCCCGACCCCCCCGCATTAGCCACTGGGCCTGCACACTGAGGCACCCTAGAGGGAGAACTGAACTATAGTGGCCCAGCTGGAGGGCTATAGCCCTGTCACTTTTCTGATCTTTCCCTACAACTTCGCTTACCTCTGTTGATGCGAGGCTTTTCCCATTTCTGTGTCTGTTTCTTGCAGAGTCTAACTGCTCCTTTCCCTCCCTAGTGGAGTTATTTCCCCCCTGATCCTCTATGGTTTCCTTATTCCTTCTTTCATCTCTCTCATTCTCAGACTCCTGCCTTACACTGTCTTCAATACTCCCTCCTCAGTTTGCTCTCCTGATAATCTCTTGTTCTTTCCCTCACTTTAATTCCATTCCTTCTCTCATTCATTATTCACTTCTACCCATACCACATGTATAAACCTAGTCTCTCCAATTCACAAAATTCCCTCCCTCCCATTCACATACAGTTGTACATGCCAGTGCTTTCTCTGTTGGGACTGTGACAAAGTTCCTCCTCTACTTTGGTGGGTCCTGCACTTATTGGTGGATTTGCTCACCTCAGAGATTCACCCTGTAGGTTGGGAAACAGCCTAGAGACCTTCCCCTCTGGTAGAAGCCACAGTCCAGGTCAATTCTTCCTATGTTTGATCAGGAGTTGGCAGGTTTGGGGGGGACCTGGGCCCACCCTCTACTCCGGGTTCCAGCTCAGGGCCATGTGGACTGCAGCTGTCTAGAGTGCCTCCTGGTACAGTTGCGCGACAGCTACAACTCCCTGGGCTACTTCCCCATGGCCTCCTCCCTACACCTTCGTAATCCTCACCACCGGACCTTCCTCCTGATGTCCAATAACACTTCTCAGTCCTCCAGCAGTACACCTACTCACTCTCAGCTTCTTGCACACCTCTTGCTCCCAGTTCCTCACACACACTTCCTCTCCTCTGGCTCCCTTTGGCCTGACTGGAGTGAGCCCTTTTATAGCATGAGAGGGGCCTTAATTAGAGTTAGGTGCTTAACAGCCTCACCCAACTCTTAGCAGTTAATTGGAGTCAGGTGTTCTCATTAGCCTGGAGTAGGCCCTGCTCTGGTCACTCAGGGAACAGAAACCTGCTTATGCAGTGGCCAGTATATCTCCCTTCTACTACTCTGCTGTTCCCAACTGGCCTGGGTCTGTTACAGAACACATACACAGGCATGCCCCTCCAGCACCAAACACTGACACTGACTCCTAATACACATACATGTGAGTACATATGCATGCTTGCACACAGACACACACGAGAGTTCTCCCCTGCATTGCAGCCCCTTTGTACTGGCTAAATCAGTACAAAGGCCTCCATGGAGAATGGCCAGGGGGCAGAAGTCTCTTACAGGAGTTGGCTTTATGCCTCTCCATTCACAGACCCTATTGCAGAAGGTATTCCAGACCAAGAGGTATAGAGCGGGGTCCTGCCTCCTGGTTACTCTGCAGCATTGCAATGGTCCATAGAAGCCACTGCAGAGAGGCGCTACCCTTACCCATACTGAGGAAGGGAAGCTGTTTTTTTGAATAAGGGGCTCAGAAGCACTGTTCTCCCTTTAACACCTTACAGATGGGACTGCTGTATAGAACCTTGCACTTTCTCCTGAAAGCAAAGCTGACAGTATGATTTTATCATTTACAAACACAAATCAGGGGTGAAGCTTTCAATTATATATTTGTATCCAGGCTCCACTCCAAAGGTTTCTCTGAAATGTCCTCAGGAGGAACCTTTCTTAGTAAAAATGGATGCCACAACATCAAAGACTTGCTTTACTTTAATAAAAAAATATATAAAAGAATACTTCAGTGTACCACATCCATCCTACTAGGTCCTTTATATGATCTAGTCCAGAACACTTTTTTTTAAATTCAGCTGTTTTTTCATCAAAACCAGCTGTTTTTTCATCACTTTCATCAAAACCAGTTCTCTTCTGAGGATATCTGCTTTACTCTGGATACATCAAGCTCCAGTACATGATCCACTGCAAATTGCTTTAACCAGAGAATCAGACATGGCCAGCAGTTTCTTTTATCATGCATTAGGTGCTTAAAAGTCAGATATTGACTGCATGAAAGGCAATCCCCTGCTCAGTTCATAACTTGTAGATGGTGTGAACTCAGCCTCACACATGCAAAATGCACCCCAGTCCAAAAACTCTGCACCCAAAGAGAAAATATAGGAGTAAATTTCCCTCCAGTACTGTAAGGGAGACTTTCACATAAGAAATTCTGGGAGGTTATGGGGTTTGTGCTCCAGCTGAAGCACAATCTTCCCCAATCATTACCAACAAGCGGTGAGAACTGAGATTATGCCTATATTTGAGAGTGCACAGATATTCCACATTAAGGCAGTTAGGGATGGGTTTAGCTGTATACAAAGAGAACTAGGCAGAGAACCTGCCCCAGCTTGTAGAAGCTGTGCAACCTGCCCTCCGGAGGTTAGGGGGAAGCCAGGCTTAGGCCCAGGGAGGACACAGGGTCAGGATACAAGCCCAAACCGGAATCAGGAAACAAGGAGAAACTGGGAATGTGACTGTCTTGCTGGCAAGCTAACGAGTGCATTACTTACCAGAGACTAGTGGCTTGTCTACATGAACATTTAGTTAACTGCAAGCTGGGGTGTGAATCTGCCCCACAGCTGGTGGTGTACTAATTGTCCACGTGGACCCTGCTGACCTGCTGTAACAATTCCTTCGGGCACTTTGATATAGTCCCATTTCCAAGCACAAATCAAAGCACACTAAGGAACTGTTAGTGGGTGTCAGTAAGCTCCACATGGACAGTTAATGAGCCGCAGGCTAATGCGGGGCAGATTCACACCCCAGCTTGCTGTTCACGTAGACAAGTCCTGACTTAAGGCCGTTTATTTCTCTCCTCCTACCAGTCTAGCTGAAGAAAATTGTTCTTGGTTCAGCATTTTATTCTTTTTGAACCACGCTGAGGAAAAGCCATAGTTTAGACGCTGTACTTTGGAGCAGGCTCTGGAACTCTGTGCAGAAGGCTGAATACCTTAAAGAGGAGGAAATGCAATGTTCCCGCCCCTCCCACCCTTCCCTTTGTTTTTGCCTTTTTGCTGGTAAGTGAGGCTATGGCCTCCTTATAACAGTTCTAAATTTTACTCCAATTTCAGCAGAGCTTCTGATTTGCACCAAAAGGCTCCAGTAGCAATTTTGAGTGAATTTAGTTGCCATGAAAGTGAACTACTGACAAGCACTGGCTTAAAGCAGGCAGAGCATGCCCAGAAAGGGGTATGGAGTGCCCTATAAACTTCTGCCAATGGAACTCAATCCTGATCTCCAGCACCCATTCCAGGCTTATGGTCTAGTTCCCAAAGGGAAATGCGGGGCAAAGTCTGCAACACTCCAAGAATTTCAACTCATTGAGTGTGCCTACCAAAAAAAGTAAGGTTTAGGAAAATCTGGATCTATAAACAAAGGTCTGGATGCATGTTACAGCACTGGTCTAACTAAAGCAATATAGTGTGCACTAATAAATCACTGTGTATTTGTATATCCATCTACAGCTGTGATGCCTTTTTGCTTTGCAAGGAGTACCCTGTACCTCTTGTTTTGGGCAGGATCCTATTCTTGCTGCTTTTGGGCAGGATCCCACTGTAAACAAGCTGAAATGCTTCAGCTTCATTTCATACCCTAGATACATTTTTGCTTAAATACACAATTCACAATAGTTGCTATCAACATATATTTAAATATGATCAAGGGCTATATCTGTGCTACCCAGGTATGGCAGAAGCGAAGAAGTGCTAACAGCCTAAATTCTCATTGGGATCCTTATTGGCATAGCTCAAATATTCATGATATCTTTCCTTGCCTGTAACATATTGACTAGTACCAATTTTAAAATACAAAGTGTAATATTTGAGTGCTTGGTAGTTTAAGAAGAGTTTTATCAAACTTGTGTTTAGTAAATGAAGAAATCTAGCCTTATTTTCTGTACAATCAGCATGTGATTGTGGCACTTTTCATGGGAAATCAGAGTCTGAAGTCTTTTAAGGAGAAAGTCACAGAGCAACTTGTCTGCAGTATATCACAAGAAGCAGATGGTATTAATCCAAGAATTCTTCTTATGGAAAGAAGATGTGACCTTGTGGGAGACACAAGTCAAGAGATGAAATAGAAGCAGACCCAACCCTGATATCCTCTCTCAAGCAGAAAACTCCCAATAACTTTTAACTGACCAATGTATTTGTAATTTGTCCAATAGGATGAAGATTAGAAAGACACTAATGCAGTACCTACTATATATTCATGAATGAATGGAGATATCAGGAAGCAAGACATCAAACCTCACCTCAGTTACAAGAAAATGGCCTAATAATTTAAATCAAGGGTACAATGCTTAGCTAAGAGTCGTATAGGGTCAGAGTATTATGTACTATTTTTATTTCAGTAACACCTAGATATACTAATCATGATCAATTCTCCATTGTACTATGTGTCCTACATAATAACAGCCAGTCGGAATTCTGCCCATAGTTATACAGCTATGGATTCCATTGAAATAAATGTGGCATGTAAATACCTTGCAATGCCAGATACAAAAGTGCCTTGCAAATGCCTGTACTCACTTTCTGGTGACACTAAATACAGGAGATAATGGTCCCTCTTCTTAAATGTAAAAAAAACTTCTTTGTCTTAGCGATTGGCTGAACAAGAAGTAGGACTGAGTGGACTTGTAAAACTTCGGCGCCTACATTGTTTTGTTTTTGAGTGCTGTTATGTAACAAACAAACAAACAAAAAGCTACATTTGTAAGTTGCACTTTCACGACACAGAGACTGCACTATGGTACTTGTATGAGGTGAACTGAAAAATGCTATTTCTTGTGTTTACCATTTTTACAGTGCAATTATTTTTAATAAAAATATACATTGATTTCAATTATGACACAATACGATATATGAAAATGTAGAAAAAACATCCAAAATATTTATTAAATTTCAATTGTTTAGCAGTGCGATAAAACTGCAATTAACCTGTCTGTTACAGCTCCATTTTGTTTCCTAAAGCTGTCCCCTTACTCCATTTTGTTCTTGTTCTCCTCTGTGGCCGCCCTTCCCTGGCTGTTAAGTTGTTACCAGGGCCTCTGCCCTTCTCAAAGGGAGGGCCCCTTAAGTTGTTTAACAAAAGCCATTGCCCTTCTCAAAGGAATGGCCACTTATGCTAAGTGGGACCACTGCCCTGTTCAAAGGGTTAGTCCTGTTATCACCTTGTTAAAACCTGGGCTGGGTGTAGGGTAGGCTCTATCCAGAGCTGCAAGACTATTGAGTTTTTAAGATCCTGGGCATGAGTCATACCTCTGGGCTCAGGACTAGTCCTAACATGCCTCTGTGGCTACCTGCAGTTTTTCCCTGCTTGCTCTCCTCCCTGTGAGAAGGGGAACCAATCAGAGTTACTGGCGGGAAGCTGCCAGGGTTTGCCTTTAAAAACAGACGTTTTGAACAGACTTCAGAAAGGTTCTTGCATTGCTGCCTGGTCTGATCAGCCAGGGGTTCTGGGGGTCCTTTCTCCGCTCTCGTTTTATTTTTGAGCGTACCCCCGTTTTTTGAACCCCCTCCCACGAAGAACGAATTGCTGCCTGAGAGATCTCCTGATTATCAAGACTGTACTGAGCCTTCTGATGTTCTTGCTGCTTCTGCCTCTGTTGCTGCCTTGGGGGATGGTAAGAATCCCTCTGTGAAACTTTCTATACTTTTATTTTATTATTTTAGCTGCTGGCTCTGTCTCCCCAGCACACAGACTCAAGCTAAACCTTGGTCTGTGTCCTAAAACCTCTCTCTTAAACTCTATGGCACTCTGCCACTAAAAATAAGTTTGTGCTGCTGCTAAGTTCTGCTCCTGTGGGCTTTGCCTTGGACTGTTTTCAGCTGTATCCACTGCTGCAGTCACCCCCCCCCTTCTTTGGAGCTGTGTCCTGGACACACACCACTCAGCCCTCTGGAACTATCCTTAGCATAAGGTGCACCCATTAAGTTAAGTTTAGCATTATACTTTTGTAAGTTAGGCTTAGAGAATTGTTGCATTGTGTTTTAATTTGTGTAGTCTTGGTTAAGTTAGCTCATAAATAAGATTTTGCTGTGTTCTTTATAATTGTAATTGTCTGTCTTCCCACTGCAAACACCCCCCCCCCAGCTTCTCTGTGTCTTTCTACCTTGTTACACTCTCTCTGCTGCTTAAGCTTGCAACCTGTTTGCTCTGTCTCACTAAGTTTAAATCTCTAGCATAAAACCCCATTGGTTACTTTCTTCCTTTCTGGTACCCCTCACATTCTACATTTACACCACTGTGACACATTTTTACCTGGAATTGTTTGTTATTTAACACATTTTATCCATAACTGTTAGTTGGTTATATGCTGCTGTGACACACCTTTTAACATAGAAATCGCTAGCTACCTGTTACATTTATACCTCAGTGTTAACTGATTACCCACTGTATTGCATCCTACTGTGTTGTACCCCACTATTGAAACTCCCTTACTGTTCACCAAAAAGGAACCCCTCCCCAATTGTCTACCTTAACAACCCCATACCCCTCACTATTGAATTTTCCCTGTTTTTGTATTTTCTTAATAAAGTTTATTTTGCACCCCACCCGTGTGGTAATTGCTCCCCAAGATCCCATATACCTGCTGGCAGGGACATGGCGTCACGAACAGGATCTTGGGGTAACAATTACTGCCATCCCTGTCCCTGGAAAGAGGCCAAGACCTCTGGGACAGAGGAAGACCAGACCAACCACCTACAATACCACTTGCTGCAAAGTAAACAGCAGCCTGAGGCCCTAGAATGGGTCTGTACTATTTGCAATGGCCAGAGCTCCAGGGTGTATACCACCCACCTGGGGCTCACTGATGTGGGGTGCCTCCTAACCTGCCACCCCACATTCAGGGCCAGCCCTGCTGATTCCAGCCTCCGGCCAGTCTGCACTAAGGCAGGAGAGCCAGCCGCAGATTCAGATCCCACCCGCCTCTGGAGAGAGGTGGGAAGGGTCATGAAAGCCTGCGGGGGGGCCCCATCTAAGCTCACCCCTGAACCTCGAATTTTGCAGGGGTCCCCCACCCACCAGATATTAACAGAACTGGTGCAAAAGCTGGATGAAATTCGAAAGCCCAAGAAACTGTGGCATGACATATATAAGCCCCAAAGGGTAGCCACAGTTACCTATGAGATCCTGGCTCAGGCCCTTGATAAACTAACTGTCTTCCATGGGGCCCTAATGACCTCGGCCAAGGAGGCCACTAGCCAGCCTAGCCAGGAGGGACCACCACTGACCCCTAGCCTGCCCAGTCCCAATAAATCCCCTGAAAAACCACCCCATATATCCGCCCAGAGGCCTCATCTCCCCTCAAGAAAACCCCACTATACCCAGCCCTACCTTCAGCCCCTCTAGAGGCCCAAGCCCATGAACCTGCACCCACTGTCACCTCTGGTGAAGCCCTGCCAGTATCCATCAGTCGTATAAAGATTGATGACCAGGGCAACACCACACAGGTGACAGAACTCCGACCCCGCTCCAAAGCAGAGATGAAGGAGTTCATCTCAGACACTGCTAGGGAAGCCAATGAGCCACCACTACTGTGGCTAGGCCGCTTGGCCCTGGAACATGGACAGGAGCTAGTAAATAGAGAAGAGGGCATAGTACTAGCCAGGACCAGTAGCTGGTCCCGGGGTCTCTCAGGGAGCCCGGTGATATCTAACACCGCATGGCCCCTGACTGCCCCAGCCCTGGCTTTCCTCCATTTACAGCACTCCCTTCAAGGGGTCCAAGTCCCCAGAGGAAGCGTCAAGGACATCCCTTCCCTGAGATGTGCCATCGCAGGGGGGTCCATCATGCTATGGTCCCCTGCCCTACACCCTCTCGGACTTACTCAGGCCCAGATTAACCAGGTCAATGCCTTCAGGCATGTTATTGACCCCACTGAGATACCCATAGCCGAAGCTGCGATTGACTTAGCCATGGATAGCAGTACCACCCCTGACACTGGGGCAGTTCTGTGGCTAAGGGGGTATGCTAGGCGCCCCATTGGGCGACTCTATGAAGCCCTCGAGAAAGTAAGATGGCCCTCAGCCCAAGCTCTACCCATCAGTCCTCCCCCACCACACGCCAGTCCACCCCCACCACACGCCAGTCCACAACCCAGGTCTCAGTACTCACAGCATTCATTTACAGAACGCAAAATCTTTGGGTTCTTATTGTACAAGGGCCTCACTAAGGAGGTTGTACGTAAGCTCAATAGTGAGCAGCAAAGAGCCTTGGCCATAGCTCTGGGATGGGAAGAGCGCCCAAAACCTTCCCAGCCAAAAAACGAATAGCGGCCGGGTGCTTGGCGGCGGCCAGCACCCGGCCAGGGGACCCCCGTCCCTATTATCCGCTAGTTTTTGACAAGGGTCTTGTCATCCCCTTTTTGCTGGACACGGGGGCACAGGTGTCCATTGTACCCCCTCACGTCCCTCACACTCCCACAGGACACACCATTTATGTGCAAGGCCTCAATAGCACAGAGCCCTGCTCAGAGGTAAAGGTACATGCACACATAAACCACACACCAATAACATTTCGGGCCCTAGTGGGACCCACGCCCCTCCTTGGGGTTCAGGAGCTATGGCGTTTTAAACTGGCCAAAGCCGTGCTCGATGCACTACCAGTCACCCTATCGGGTGCCAGTGCCCCCCACGAGCCTGAACTACTCAACCCCACACCCTGGAAATACAGACCCATACCCACAGATGGTCCTGTGGGCATTGCCATGCTTGCTGTCCAGTGTGCTCTCCCATGGGATAAATCTGCCACAGGCACCCTAAAGGGGCCTCATGTGCAGCTTCTCCCATACCTCACCTTCACCCCGGCCCCCCAGTTGCAGGGAGCCCCTGCTACTTGGGAGCGACTTGTTTACCAGGCCCAAGAGGTATTTGGACATTGGGCCCTCAAGTCCTCCTCCACCACAGCTCCCACTGAGCCGGGGGCTATTGGCCAACTAAGTGCCTATGCCCCTTGGATTGTATCTGATGGGGGCACATCGCCTTCTCCCCGAGCAGGAATGCTATGTGCTACCTGTAACACCCTCAAAGTTAAACCCTTAGATTTTTCCAGCTCAGCTCAGAAGACCGAAGCAGAAGGCGTCCTGTTGGCAGCCTCTCACATTGTGGCAGCCCGCCCGAAAACATGTGTGGTCCTGGGAGTGGACTCAAGATACTGCGTGTCCATCCTGGTGGGAGAAGGATGGCCCACCGCTCATGAAGAAATATGGGCACAGGTTACTCAACTGGCAGCACAGTCCAAGCTGCCATGGTTTGTTACCCATTGTCCTTCACACAGGTCTGACAGTAACCCTCTTCATTCCAGCCTGGATCCACAACTCCGAGAATATAAATGTAACACATTCCAGGTTAACATTATCTCTTGCAGCGATCCCTTCATCACCTGGCTCCATAAAGAGTGGGGGCACCTGCCTGCCCGTGCCCTACATCAGCTGTTGACTGACCGAGGGAGACGAACATCGAGTGTGTCTAGGCAGCAGTGCACCCAAGCTGTCCAAGGGTGTCTGAGCCGCCAACAGGCACGAGTCACTAACAAGCCTGTCTATGCTCATGGTGCTTATAGCCCTGAGCACTTTAGCCCGGGTAAAACCTGGCAGATGGACCTCATTGGCCCCCTCCCGGGGGCAAAACAGTATCTAATGTGTTCTCCCCTCAGGCGATCTACTGCACCAGCTGTTTCTGTAGCCCTTCTCCAGGTAATTGCTGCCTGGGGGGCACCCGAAGAGATCCAGACCAATGGAGGGCCACCGTTCACCGGAAGAGCTATAGACCAGACGGTGTCCCAGTGGGGGGAATCAGTTGCCATGATTGCCGCCCCGCCTCAAGAAAACCCCCTGGTTGCCTGGTTGAGAGCCTACGCCCTACAGGAGGTCCTCATCGGGAACCTGTCAGATGTCCCCCCATCGCACGATTGCGTTGCCTGTACAAGACCAGAGGCCTCAGAGGGAGGGTCCCCCTCCCTCTGGGAGTTCCTCCCCCTCACGAACCTGACTCCACAGCATCCAGCTTCACCCTGCAATGACACAGACTGGGTTCATCGGCCTCTGTTCACGTGCCACACCACCAGTGACGCCCTCACTATCCTAGCCAGCTACGCCGAGCAGAACCGTCTTCTGATCCAGACCAACCTACAGAAGGACTTTTGTGTTGCCTTAGAGGACCCTGATCCTCGCTTTAAGGGACAATGTGGCCTGCACCTTCGGCCTGGGTGGAACAACATCTCAGCCGTGGCTGACCAACTGTCCTCCTTCACCGTGCAGATTCGTAAGAAGCGTAAGCAGTGGGATCCTGGGCCCAGTCCATTGAGCAGTGGCTCATTACTGTTGCTTTTATTCTTGTAGCCTTTTTGTTGGGGATGGCAGTGGTCAAGCAGCTAATTCGTAAGGTTGTGTCAGCCCTGCCTTTGCAGGTGAGGTATTCCTCCATCCCCTTGGACAGCAGCAAACCACCACCTCCATACTACGAAGACGACGACTTGTAAAACACCTATTTTTTTTTTTTCTCTTTTACCTTTTTTTTTGGTCTTTGCATGGGATATCCCCCTCACAGCCCGTTCAGGTCGGCCAGGGGGGCATGTCTGTTACAGCTCCATTTTGTTTCCTAAAGCTGTCCCCTTACTCCATTTTGTTCTTGTTCTCCTCTGTGGCCGCCCTTCCCTGGCTGTTAAGTTGTTACCAGGGCCTCTGCCCTTCTCAAAGGGAGGGCCCCTTAAGTTGTTTAACAAAAGCCATTGCCCTTCTCAAAGGAATGGCCACTTATGCTAAGTGGGACCACTGCCCTGTTCAAAGGGTTAGTCCTGTTATCACCTTGTTAAAACCTGGGCTGGGTGTAGGGTAGGCTCTATCCAGAGCTGCAAGACTATTGAGTTTTTAAGATCCTGGGCATGAGTCATACCTCTGGGCTCAGGACTAGTCCTAACATGCCTCTGTGGCTACCTGCAGTTTTTCCCTGCTTGCTCTCCTCCCTGTGAGAAGGGGAACCAATCAGAGTTACTGGCGGGAAGCTGCCAGGGTTTGCCTTTAAAAACAGACGTTTTGAACAGACTTCAGAAAGGTTCTTGCATTGCTGCCTGGTCTGATCAGCCAGGGGTTCTGGGGGTCCTTTCTCCGCTCTCGTTTTATTTTTGAGCGTACCCCCGTTTTTTGAACCCCCTCCCACGAAGAACGAATTGCTGCCTGAGAGATCTCCTGATTATCAAGACTGTACTGAGCCTTCTGATGTTCTTGCTGCTTCTGCCTCTGTTGCTGCCTTGGGGGATGGTAAGAATCCCTCTGTGAAACTTTCTATACTTTTATTTTATTATTTTAGCTGCTGGCTCTGTCTCCCCAGCACACAGACTCAAGCTAAACCTTGGTCTGTGTCCTAAAACCTCTCTCTTAAACTCTATGGCACTCTGCCACTAAAAATAAGTTTGTGCTGCTGCTAAGTTCTGCTCCTGTGGGCTTTGCCTTGGACTGTTTTCAGCTGTATCCACTGCTGCAGTCACCCCCCCCCCCTTCTTTGGAGCTGTGTCCTGGACACACACCACTCAGCCCTCTGGAACTATCCTTAGCATAAGGTGCACCCATTAAGTTAAGTTTAGCATTATACTTTTGTAAGTTAGGCTTAGAGAATTGTTGCATTGTGTTTTAATTTGTGTAGTCTTGGTTAAGTTAGCTCATAAATAAGATTTTGCTGTGTTCTTTATAATTGTAATTGTCTGTCTTCCCACTGCAAACACCCCCCCCCCCCAGCTTCTCTGTGTCTTTCTACCTTGTTACACTCTCTCTGCTGCTTAAGCTTGCAACCTGTTTGCTCTGTCTCACTAAGTTTAAATCTCTAGCATAAAACCCCATTGGTTACTTTCTTCCTTTCTGGTACCCCTCACATTCTACATTTACACCACTGTGACACATTTTTACCTGGAATTGTTTGTTATTTAACACATTTTATCCATAACTGTTAGTTGGTTATATGCTGCTGTGACACACCTTTTAACATAGAAATCGCTAGCTACCTGTTACATTTATACCTCAGTGTTAACTGATTACCCACTGTATTGCATCCTACTGTGTTGTACCCCACTATTGAAACTCCCTTACTGTTCACCAAAAAGGAACCCCTCCCCAATTGTCTACCTTAACAACCCCATACCCCTCACTATTGAATTTTCCCTGTTTTTGTATTTTCTTAATAAAGTTTATTTTGCACCCCACCCGTGTGGTAATTGCTCCCCAAGATCCCATATACCTGCTGGCAGGGACATAACCAAGATTAAGTTTTTTAAATTGCAATTAATTTGAGTTAATCACATGAGTTAACTGATTAATTAGCCCTTATTTATTTATTTTTACTTCAAGAGCCTCATCTGTTTATCAGTTTTGAAAAATGTTTATTTTTACATCAGTAATCTCCAGCCCTTGCTGGCAGTAGTGGAATTCCTCTACTGAGAAACTTTAGTCCAAGAAAGCATCTTCAATATATGCACAAGTCCCATAATTCAAATAAGGGCTAATTTTAATAGGATTTAGGCACATGTTTAGGTGCTTTCCTGAATAGGGACACTACCCCAATAGAGGGTAGAGAAAATCAACAATGGGCCACATTCTGCTTGGTGACCTCAGTGCAAATGTGTATTAACTTCACTGATTTGAATGTAGTTATGCCCTCATTGTTAAGTTTAGAACTTGGCCCAGTGTCAGCAGTTAAAGATATGTGGAGATGGGAGGGAATCCAGAAGACCAGCAATGGGATGTGCAAGAAGAGAAAGGTGTAGGAATCAGGGTAGTGCCACAGGGCACAGTTGTCAATCTGGGGTTACTGTAATGAGCTCACTGGAAGAATCAGCAGAAGGGGTCCAGACTCTTTCAGATCCAATGGAGGTGTAAGATTCAAGATTTTTCTCTAAGGCCTGGTCCACACTAGGACTTTAATTCGAATTTAGCAGCATGAATTCGAATTAACCGTGCACCCGTCCACACCAGGAAGCCATTTAATTCGACCTAGAGGGCTCTTTAGTTCGAATTCGGTACTCCACCCCAACGAGGGGAGTAGCGCTAAATTCGACATGGCTATGTCGAATTAGGCTAGGTGTGGATGCAAATCGAACTTACTAGCTCCGGGAGCTATCCCACACTGCACCACTCTGTTGACGCTCTGGACAGCAGTCCGAGCTTGGATGCTCTGACCAGCCACACAGGAAAAGTCCCGGGAAAATTTGAATTCCTTTTCCTGTCTGGACAGTTAGAATCTCATTTCGTGGTTGGACATCGGGGCGAGCTCAGCAGCACCAGCAGCGATGCAGAGCTCTCCAGCAGAGGAGTTCATGTAATCTCTGAATAGAAAGAGGGACCCAGCATAGACTGACCGGGAACTCTTGGATCTGATCGGTGTGTGGGGCGAGGAGTCTGTGCTTTCGGAGCTGCGCTCCAAAAAACGGAATGCAAAGACCTACGAGAAGGTCTCCAAAGCCATGAGAGACAGAGGATACAGCCGGGATGCAACGCAGCGCCGCGTGAAAATCAAGGACCCCAGACAAGGCTACCAAAAAATCAAAGCGGCAAACGGACGCTACGGAGCCTGCCACCACTGCCCCACCAGTGACCATGGACTCTGACGATGGGACAGTGTCGACGGCCAGTTCCTCGGCGATGTTCGCGGACGGGGAAGATGAGGAAGGGTTTGTGGACGACGAGGCAGGCGACAGCGCTTACAACGCTGGTTTCCCCGACAGCCAGGATCTCTTCATCACCGTCACGGAGATCCCCTACCAACCGTCCCCGGGCATTAACCCGGACCCTGAATCAGGGGAAGGATCATTCGGTAAGTGCTTTAACCATGGAAACTTTTATTCTTAATATAACAGGAATCTGAAGTATGTGAAAAGCAGGTCTCTCTATATATGGGGATAGAACAGAAATCCTCCTGGGAGATCTCCATGAAGCTCTCCTGGAGGTAATCTAAAAGCCTCCACAGGAGGCTCCTGGGGAGAGCTGCCTTATTGGGTGCTCCGTGGTAGCACAATTTTCTGCGCGAGGCTTTCATGAGGTACTCAGGGAGCATTGCCTCCCCGAGCACGGCTGCATAGGGCCCTGGTTTTTGCTGGCTTTCACGCAGCATGCACTCTCTATCTCCTTCAGTGACCGTCCTCAGGGTGATCTCGCTCGGAGACTCCTGCATCTAATTAGGGGAATTACTGTAATGTTACGCCTGGTCCAAAGTATTTTTAAAAAATCTCCGGACAGATGGCATAGCAGAGACTCAGCACGCTGCTGCGTGATGAGCATAACGGAAAGCCAAAGAATCAAATGGACGCTCATGGAGGGAGGGGGGACTGAGGACGCAAGGTATCCCACAGTTCCTGCTGTCTCCGAAAAGCATTTGCATTCTTGGCTGAGCTCCAAATGCTTCTAGGGTCAAAAACAGTGTCCGCGGTGGGTCAGGGCATAGCTAGGCAATTTACGCAGCCCCCCACCCACCCCCAGAAGTGAAAGGGAAAACAATCCTCTCTTGACTCTTTTACATGTCACCCTATCTTTACTGAATGCTGCAGATAGACGCGATGGTGCAGCACTCAACACCAACATCCTTGCTCCCCCCCCCCGCCATGGGTGGCTGATGGTACAAAATGACTGGGTACCCGTCCTCATCATCAGCCTATTGGCACATGGGGCAGTGCAAAAGGACTGGTAACCATGCTGACTAGCATCAGTAAGGTCAATCAAGGGTGCCTGGCCCTAATTTTTCCTGGTAGATGGTACAATATGGCTGATAACCATCGTCATCATAGCAACAGGGGGCTGAGCTTCATCAGCCCCCACCCTTCATGTGTAAAGAAAAGATTCAATTGCCCCTGGACTAGCAGCAGGATGCTGGGCTCCTCTCCTCCACACTCCTTAATGTCCTATGTGGACTATTATAGCAACTGGAGGCTGCCTTCCACTCATTTCTCACTAACAAGTCACTGTGTCTTATTCCTGCATTCTTTATTACTTCATCACACAAGTGGGGGGACAATGCTATGGTAGCCCAGGAAGGCTGGGGAAGAATGGAATGAACAGGTGGGGTTGTTGCAGGAGCACCCCCTGTGAATAGCATACAGCTCATAATCTATGCAGGATTTGACACAGAGCAGCTGTGCTCTCTGGTTCGCTGATACGGTGGTTCTCTAGTACACTTGCCCATATTCTAGGCAGGACTGATTCTATTTTTAGATACCAAAAAGGAGGGATTGACTCAGGGAGTCATTCCCAATTTTGGCTTTTGCGCCCCTGGCTAAGAGCAGCCAAGGGCACTTATGACAGCAGCAAATAGTGCAGTGCAAAAGGACTGGTAACCATGCCCATCTTATTACCAATTTATGGTGTGGTAGATGGTACAATATGGCTGGTAACCATCTTTGCTGTCATGCAAAAGCATGCTGCTGTGTAGCGCTGCTGGACCGCCTCTGTCAGCGGCATCTAGTACACATACGGTGACAGGCACAAAAGGCAAAACAGGCTCCATGGTTTCCACGCTGTGGCGTCTGCCAGGGCAATCCAGGGAAAACGGGCTTGAAATGATTGTCTGCTGTAGCTTTCCCGGAGGAAGGGATGACTGATGACATTTACCCAGAACCACCCGCGAAAATGGTTTTTGCCCCATCAGGCACTGGGATCTCAACCCAGAATTCACAGAGACAGACTAGACTGTGTTCATTGTTCGCAAAAATTTATCTTTGCAAGGAATTCACTCCCTTTTTCCCATCACACAGCTTGGACTGTCTCCAGACCCGCCACAGCATCCCCCTCACAGAGGCTGGCAAAGATTAGGCGGCGAAATAAAAAGACACGGGACGAGATGTTCGCTGAACTTATGGGGTGCTCCCGAGACGACGCGGACCAGCAGAGCCAGTGGAGGGAGACCCTCTCTCTGTACCAGCGCTCACACAGCGAACGGGAGGAGAGGTGGCGTGAGGAAGACAAGCAGGCGACTCAAACGCTGCTTGGACTAATGAGAGAGCAAACGGACATGCTCCTGTGCCTTGTGCATGTTCTGCAGGACCTCCGGCAGGAGGACAGAGCCCCCCTGCAGTGTATCTGCAACCGCCCTCCCCCGCCACAAAGTCCCATACCCCCCTCACCCAAAATAACCAGAAGGAGGGGCGCCAGAGGCCGTGTAAACTGTCACTGCACCCCAGCAGAGTGCTCAAGTACCCAAAAGCTCTCATACCCTAAATTTTGAGAAGTCCTTTCCTTCCCGCCTCACCCAAGCCCCCATCCCAGTTTCATCCCCTAACTGTCTAGTTGATAATAAAAAATACTTTTCTGTTAATTACTGTTTCCGTCATGTTCTTTTAGAGGAGACTGTGTTTGAAGGGGGGAAGGGGGTTGGTAATTTGACAGGACAATCACCTTTACCAGGGTACAGACATGGGGGCAGGATCAGCAGCAGGTCACACACACACTGCAGTCAGTACGCACCCTGGTCGGTATGGGAGGTGGTTTGCAGGTTCTGTGTGGGTGGGGGGGGTACGTGACTTTGTAGCGGGGGAGGGGGGTTACAGATCTCATGCAACGGTCCCTGTCCTGGACCACAGAGCCATGCAGCAGAGGAATCTGTATCCGTCCTCCCCCGCCAAAAGGCCACATAGCCCCCGCACACAGAGTCCCAAAAAGGAGGGATGGCAGGCTCCGTTGAAACATCCAGTCCGGCACTGCAGACTGCTCTGGGAGCAGGAGCCTGTCATTCCTCGAGTTTACAGGCGGTCTTTACATCACTGCACACCCTACCCAGCACAGTCCGTGTCCCAGTTTCAACCCTGTAACGCAAAGTCATCAATAAAGAAACCTTTGTAAAGTTACAGTGGAACATGTATTTTATTTTTAAACGTGTGTTGGAAGTTGGGGAAGCGGGGTGGGCGGGGTATGTAACTGCAGATGCTAGTCAACAGTCACTTGGTAAAGAAACAGGGGCAGCTTCAGCTTCTCTGTAAAGAAACTGAACAGTCACAGGTCACGCTGCTCACTGCTCGCTGGTACTTGAAGAGTTCCTTGTCGCTGTGCAAGGCGCCTGCATAGGGCTTCACGAGCCAGGGCATTAGCGGGTAGGCTGGGTCCCCGACGATCACTATAGGCATCTGCACATCCCCAAGACTTATTTTGTGGTCCGGGAAGAAACTACCTTCCTGCAGGCGTCTAAACAGACCAGAGTTCCTGAAAACACGCACGTCATGAACTTTGTCTGGCCACCCGACGTTGATGTTGGTAAAACGTCCCCCATGGTCCACCAGTGCTCGCAGCACCATTGAAAAGTAGCCCTATTTCTCAGCAGCTGACTGTGGAAGAGGTGGACGATAAGGTGCGAGGAGTTGACAACGGCCATAACTGCAGCGGGATCCGTGCTCAAAGTGCTGTGGCGCCCGCGCTGTCACTGAGCAGAAAAGTGCACGAACAGATTGCCCGCAGGCGCTTTCAGGGAGGGAGGGAGGGCGTGATTGACGGTTCAATGATGACAGTTACCCAAAACCACCCTCAACACATTTTTCCCCCCAGCATGCATTGGGGGGAAATCCCAGGATTCCAATGGGCAGCGGGGAGTGCGGGAACTGTGGGATAGCTTCGCATAGTGCACCGCTTCCAAAGTCGACACTGGCCCCGTTACTGTGGACTCACTCAGTCGAACTAGTGTATTTACTGTGGATACACAACTTCGACTTCATAAGGTCGATTCCACAAATTTGAATTAAGTTGATTCGAAATAGTCTTGTAGTGTAGACATACCCTAAGAGACAAACAACAAAAATCAATTTGACAACAAAGTGAAATAATTCAGAAGAAAATGGATTAGCTTCAGATCAGTTGCCTACAGCTACTAGGTCTGGAAGAAAAAAAATAGAGTAGTATATGGAATGTGCTTTATCAAGTTTACCTCAATAAATAGAATCAATAACCTCAAATTATGGAGAAGGGCTGAAGCACAGATACCAAAGCTGAGGCCTTGATCAATTTGATGTCAAGGAGTACAAGTCTATCATTTAGAGAATGAGGTGCCATGAAGGTCCTCCTTGCAGCTTGTGGGTATTTCAAGAGGGATGTTGTATGTGGACTTGGGTAAAGAACTGGTGGGACTGTGTGCTGAACAGGAGCGCATGCATGAGGCTTGAATAAACACAAAGCACAGGGATTAAATCCCTAAAGAAGTTTTTTTTCCCCCTGTTTTAGAATAATCAACATTCAATCCTTTGCCCTGAAGGAAAATTCAGAATCATTACTAAGAGTAAAGGGAAAAAATCAGAACTAAAACACTAAAATGTGTCCCGGATTACATATGTGAGTAGATGCTCAGAAGTGCTGATTCTTGCTCACATACTTAGACTAAAACAATTAAGCACATACCAGTTTGGAAAAAGAACACTGAAGGAGTCAGGTCCAGAGGAGAGGTGAGCAGGGATTATCCTTTGAAACTAGCGGAAGAACGTGTGTGTGTGTGTGTGTGTGTGTGTGTGTGTGTGTGTAAATAAATAAAATATGATCAATTCTCTGTAAGGAGCAGAGCTTGCAGGCATCAGTCTTTCCTGTTTTCTATGTTTTCGTGTGCAGAGATTTCAAACTAGGGATGGGTCACTAGGGTTGCCAACTTTCTATTGGCACAAAACTGAACAACCTAGCCCCAACCCTTCACCGAGGCCCCACCCCTTCCCCAAGGCCCAACCCCCACTCACTACATTCCCCTTCCCTTGGTGGCTCGCTCTCCCCCACCCTCACTCACTTTCACTGGGCTGGGGTAGGGGGTTGGGTTGGGTTGGGGTTGGGGTGGGGGTGAGGGCTCTAAATGGAGATACAGGTTCAGGATGAGGCCAGAAATGAAGGGTTCAGGGTGTGGGAGCGGGCTCCAGGCTGCGGCAGGGAGTTGGGGTGCAGGAGGGGGTGAGAGCTCTGGCTGGGGGTGTGGGCTCTGGGGTGGGGCCAGAGATGAGGGGTTTGGAGTGCAGGAGAGGGCTCCATGATGGGGTGTAGGGCTGAGGGATTCGGAATGTGGGAGGGGGCTGCAGGTTGAGGCAGGGGATTGGGGTGCAGGAGGGGGTGCGGGATGAGCTGTTCAGGATGTGGGAGGGGGCTCTGGGCTGGGTCAGGGGGTTGAGGTGCAGGAGGAGGTACAGACTCTGGGGTGGGGCCAGGGATGAGGGGTTTGGGGTGCGGGCTTACCTAGGGCAGCTCCCAGTCAGCAGCGAGGCAGGGCTAAGGCAAGCTGCCTGCCTGTCCTGGGGCACCGTGCTGCGTCCTGGAAGTGGCCAGCAGGTTCGGCTCCTATGCAGGGGCTGGGGGGCAGGAGGCTTCACGCACGCTGCTCTTGCCACCCCAGCTCCCAGCCAATGGGAGTCCAGAGCTGGTGCTTGGGGCACGGGCAGTGCGTGTGCCCCTGTAACCCCCTGCCTAGGAACCAGACCTGCTGGTCACTTCCAGGGCACATCACAGTGCTCTAGGACAGGTAGAGACTAGCCTGCTTTAGCTCCACAGCACCGCCAACCAGACCTTTAACGGCCTGGTCAGCAGTGCTGACTGGAGCCACCAGGGTCCTTTTTTGAAAACCAGACACCTGGTCACCCTAGATGGGTCCCAGGTAAATTTGTAGAGCTAGCTCAAGCTCTTTTGCACATAAAGTTTCATTTGTTGTGTGTGGGGGGAGGGGGGGGGAACCTTTTTTCAAAAGTGACATTTTGTGAAAAAAAAACTTTTATACTGAAGTTTTCCAAGTTTTTGACCTGCTGTAAAAAAAAAAAAAATCTGTATCCAGTTTACAAACACTTTGAAACTAGAGGGTGTCTAGATCTGGAGGTTTAGTTTGGTCCACTGTAGGAAAACTCTGAAATCTGGATCCCTTTTTATCTCTACTGGGGTTTTGGTTCAGGCCCCTCATTTGTTATAAACACACTGATCATTTGCTTTGTAACACATACACAGTACACAACATTAATTTTATTATGAAAATACTACCGGTATATGAAACAACCAAATATTTTTTTAAAAATAAAAATATTTATAGCTGCCTCCCCAAACAAAATGTAAACTGCCAGCCCTGAATACACTTCAACAATCAAATATAGTATAAATGCAGAGATTTTTTAGCAGGCCACATGACATCCCAGAGGTGGAAGAACTGTGCAAGACACTGATCATCACTATTAGCTTCTAGTCAGTCTCTGGTTAAATGGCTGGCATGAATTATGTGGATTTGTGCCCATAAATAGTACATAAGATACTCTATCATTGTTGTGGCTGAATTATAGATAAACAGTGAAGGGTGAATAATACCCTTATAATAACAGAACAAACATGTGACAGATGTTAGTTACATTGTTTAATACACTACTAGAAAGTGCTCAGATACTATGATGATGAACACTGTATAGGAACTTATATACAACTGTAGAATGACCTTCATTCTTCCCAGTAGCTATCCAGAAGCCTTTCACATAACTGGCTTCTTTCTTATATATCTTCAGGGACATAATATTGAACATTTGACAGGAAATTAAGTTTAAATCCATAAGTGGTTTCTATTGTGATCCAATCTGAGGCAGATTTCATAAAGTTTTATGGCAAGCCGTGGCCTTGCCAGCAGATATACAACTCACTCAACTCCAGCAGAAACAAGAGGTTAACTATATTCTGGCTAAAACTCCAGCAAAATAAGCAAAATATCAATTATAATTCAAGTGCAGTGTAAATTATTTCATATTCAGACAGGAAGAATTGATTTTCCCAGCAGTGTCACTTACACTGTAATGATTATTGGATGCAAGACAACAAAAATGATGGGAAAAAAACAAATTAGATGGTCTGGAGATCAGTGGCTTATCTGGGCTGCTCAGCTGGAAGGCAGTTAGTAAAACATAATATTCGTATTGAGTATTATGATATTTGGAACTTCCCCTTTCCACCCCAATATTTTTTATTAGAATTTCAAAACACAAAAAACCCACACACGTTACCAGCAGGGATAGAAATGTAGGGCTGTAAATGTTGCCATTCTAAGGAAGGTTCTTTAATTAAAAAAGCAATAACTTGCTGAGATAGATAATAATTAAAGGGGTCTAATTTGTATAAGAATTTAGTTTCATCTAATGTTTTCTTCAGCCTATAGACACAACCATTGATGACTCATGTGAGAACAATGCTGGCACAACTCAGCCCCTTGTGTTAGCCTAGATGTCAGTGATGATTACCAAACATTAAGATAAAACAGTAAAAGTTATAGCCCTCTATTAGGGCCTGATCCCAATAGAATCAATAGGAGACCTTGCCTTGAATGCAATAAGTTTTGGATAAACTTTATGCACTGTATGTGAGATTGAATAATAGACACAGAGCTTAGCCATTTAATGACAAAGATAAACCTTTTTACCTAAACATCCTGAGCTGGAATATTTTAACTTGAATATCACTTTATATCAACAGTTTATACCAAAAACTGTTGACCTTACATTCTTATTGGACTGTATCCACAATCAGCAAATGAACTGTACATTAGGTACTGTACATGTTATCTAACTGATAGTCTTTGGTGCAAAAGGCTCATACTCAACTGGGCCTTGTTTTGCATTGGGAATTCTGGTTTTTCATTAATACCTGCAAAAAGGAAAGGCTATGTCACTACCATTCTTGAAATTTCTTTGTGAAGTTTCATGTATATATACATATTTCAAGAAACAAACTTTCTTCAGAGGTGTTATGAAGTTTCATACCATGTCTGAATTTCTGTATATTTTTGCCCTGTTTTGTGAGGTGAATAGTTTGCTCAAGAGTTAACTGATTAGCTGGATTTGCAAAAAGAATGAGAGCACTGTGGATTTATGTAGTTGATTACTCACTTGAGAAAATGTACTGTTTGGTTAGTAGCTAAAGTTTTCTGAATACATTAAGTAGAATTAATTTACCATCTCTAAAGTGTTGGGGTAGTCTTAGTGCTCAGCAATTCACTACTTTTATCTAAGTATCTTTTTTATTTTACAGCTACATGCAATTTGTTGCTGGAAATACCTTAGTCAAATGGTAGCTACAGTAAATATCACTGGAGAAGGTCATTCCGTCTCTGACTATCACAAAAGAAAACAAGCTATACTTTGCTGTACTAAGAAACTGAACATAGCACCGTGAGTCTGTCACTTATAAAGGATGTTTATTTCCTAGTGTCTTGCTTATCACACTGCAGTGTTTAAGAGATTGTTACTACTGCAGCAGTTCAGTAGTCTTATTGTGTGAGTGCCATTGTTATAACAATTCACCAACCGAATATTTAGGTCACCTGTTCTGAATTATTTAAGACTAAGAGTACTCAGAGGAAACACTGAAGTAAAGAACAGAAAGAGAATAAACTTAATTGTCTAAGCTGGCTTTGTAGGTGTTCCTTTAATCGTTATACTTCTGCATTGCTCTCCTTCACTCAAGGTCAACCCTACAAATACACAGACTGTATCTGCCTACCCATTTCTGCTGGCAAAGCTAGCACCTGATGTAATGAGTCTTACTGTTTCAGTATTTGGAACGGGGGTAGGGAGAGAACAGTGCTTATTGGCTGATTGGGCACCTTTTTGATAGCATGTTTCAAGTCACCATCATCTTAATTTAAGACTGAGTTTTTAAATGAGTGACAAAGAAAAACAACCCCAAGAATTCTAGGATTAATTTGCACCAGCTGAATGTATCTTGGAAATGTGTGGTGTTAGTCTGATTGGTATGAGAGGTGTGACTATGAATTCAATACAAAGCTACATTATATAAAAAGAGGGACTTGTCGGCTGTCTTCACCTTGACCTTATACTTTGAAAGTGGCCGCAGTGACACAGTAAAGCCAAAACTCTACTTGGAAGGACCATATTTAGGCCAGCACGGAGTCTGGGTGCTCTGCCTTCATGTGATTCTACAGAGTTCATATGCAAAAATAGCATATACTGTACAGAAAATTAAGGCTTGATCCAAAGCCCACTGAAGTCAACTTTTAAGCAGAAGGGATTGAGAATTTAATCTATTGCTAATAGATGTTTGATACCAGCATGTTGCGGTATAGGATAGTTTCTAAAATGAGCATGGTGGAGGCACTAAAGCTAAAGAGTGAGGCACTGGCAGTAAAAGGAAAAGACTCCCATCTCTCCAAAGTAAATGTTAACAAGCACTCCATGGACTGTAGAAAATCTTCAAGGAGACTCCCTGGTGGAGCTCTGAAGCACCCCCTGCCTTATTCCCTATTTCTGCTGATAACCACCACTGCGTTCCTTCAACTTGGAGGACATTAAGCAGCTGAATCTATACTAGAACCAAGGCCATTCCTTGGCAGCTTGAAGGGGAAAAAAAGATTCAAAACCTTGAACAAAAATGTGGCCTCCCTGTTTACCAGTGTGTGAAAGCATTTCTCCAAGACTGCATTCATGTCTCTGCCAGACAAACATAATGGCAAGCATAAAGTGTTGGGACCCCACAATCCTTAAATTACAGGGCAGCCCCCTTCTATACTATGCCAATGGTATGAGTGGAGGCCTTTAAAACTATTGATTGATAGGCATTTCAATGAGACTGAGTGTTGAGGTTGCACTCTATTTCTGTAAAGCACTCAAACCAAGTCTCTGGATCCAAAGACCCTCTATCTCTGCAGGTGCGGCGTTCAAAAACCCAATCTAAATTTTGCAGATTTTACATGTGTGCATGTTCTTTGCACACATGTAAAACAGCAGTAGCTGGTGTAAGAGTGACATGAGCTAGAGAAAAATTAGACTTACTATGTTATATAAATATACTGTAGATATCTATTTCCACATACAGTTCATCTATTTATGAAAGGATATAGCAGAGGAGAGAGAGGCACAGAAAGCGAAAAGCTAAATTTATGCAAAAAGTATCTCCTATACAACAGCTAAATCCATCAACTTAGTCAGCTATCTGCAGTCCTGGTGACCATAACTGATCTATCAGTTATCTGTAATTGAAATGCCTGGAAAAAAAAAATCTCTGCCTCAGCTGTCTTTAAATTTACTAACTTTAACAGTACTCTGAAATGTTGCTCTTCTAATAAAGTGACAGAAGCCAATATAAGAAAAAGTATAGAAATGACGAAGGTGGAAAAGGTGATGATGCAGAATTATGTCAATAAAAATAAATTTTAGGAAAAAAGACCAGAAGAATATATGCATCACTTGGACATTACAAATTTAAGCTATGACTTTGTACTATATTATTTAGGATCCACATGACAGCAGGTATACATTCCATGCTACTAAGTATAAAGCTTTTCTATGACAAGAAGAGTTATTATAAAAGGCATATGAAGGTACAAGAGGTACTTTAAAAAGCCCTACAGATATATTGCAAAAGGAGTGTAGACTAGAGATTAGTGCACTGACTAGGTTTTTATTTCACCTCCACCATTGATCTGTGACTGTGTGCGTACCCTCATGAAAGTCATTTCTCCTTTGACTGTAGGGTGACCAGGTGTCCGGTTTTCAACCGGAACATCCAGTCAAAAAAGGGATCCTGGTAGTACTGATGTCTAAGGGCAGCCAGGGGGCTCCACATGCTCCCATCCACAGTTCTCGGCCAATGGGAGCTGTGGGGGTGGCGCTTGGGGCAGAGACAGCTTGCGGAGCCCCCTGGCTGCCACTTTGCATAGGAGTCAGAGCAGGGACATACTGCTGCTTCCGGGAGCCACCTGAGGTAAGCACCTCCCAGAGCCTGCACCCCTCACCCCCTCCCATTCCCCAACCCCCTTCCCCAGTCCTGATTTCCCCCCTCACCTCCCCCCCACTGCCCTCGGTCCCATCCTGGAGCACCCTCCTACACCTCAAATCCCTCATCTCCAGCCAGGAGCACCCTTCTGTACCCCAAACCCTCATCTGCAGCCCCACCCCATAGACCAGAACCCCAGCCAGAGCCCTCTCCTCACTCTCACAGACCTTGGGAGACAGGCCAGTCCTCGCTTACAGACTGCCCCCAAACCTGAAGCAAATACTCACCAGCAACTACACACCACACCACAGAAACACTAACCCAGGAACCAAACCCTGTAACAAGTCCTGTTGCCTACTCTATCTCCATATCTACTCTAGTGATACCATTAGAGGACCGAACCACATGAGCCACACCATCAGGGGCTCATTCACCTGTATCTACTAATGTGATATATGCCATCATGTGCCAGCAATGCCCCTCTGCCATGTACATTGGCAGGGCCGCCCAGAGGATTCAGGAGGCCTGGGGTCTTCGGCAGTGGGGGGGCCCTGCTACAGCGGTACTTCGGCAGCGGGAGGGTCCTTCCGCTTGGGACCTGCAGCCGAAGTGCACCGAAGACCCGGCACTTTGGCGGCGGGTTCCGCTTCGGCGGTAATTCAGCAGCGGGGGGGCGGTCCTTCCGCCCTGGGCAGAAAGACCTCCCACCGCCAAAGACCCGGAGCGGAAAAAGCTCTGGGGGCCCCAGCCCCACGAGAGTTTTCCGGGGCCCCAGAGTGAGTGAAGGACCCCGCTCCAGGGGCCCCGAAAAACTCTTGTGGGGGCCCCTGCGGGGCCCGGGGCAAATTGCCCCACTTGTCCCCCCCTCTGGGCGGCCCTGTACATTGGTCAAACCGGACAATCTCTACATAAAAGACTAAATGGACACAAATCAGACATCAGGACAAAAGCCAGTAGGAGAACACTTCAATCTCACTTCAATCGGGGCACTTCGGCAGCGGGTCCCGGACCAGAAGGACCCCCCCGCTGCCGATTTAAAAAGAGCTATCCTTCAACAAAAGGACTTCAAAAACCGACTTCATAGATAAACTTCAGAGCTACAATTCATTTGCAAATTTAACACCATTAATTTGGGCTTGAATAGGGACAGGGAGTGGCTGGCTCACTACAAAAGCAATTTTTCCTCTCTTGGATTGACACCTCCTCACAAGTTATTGGGAGTGGACCACAGTCACCCTGACTGAATTGGCCTTGTTAACTGATGCCTACATCTGTAATTTTCACTCCATGCATCTGAAGAAGTGTTCCCCCCCACACACACACAAGCTTATGCCCAAATAAATCTGTTAGTCTTTAAGGTGCCACCGGACTCTTCATTGTTTTTGTGAACACAGATTAACATGGCTACCCCTCTGATTTCTGTCTGAGTGTATTTGCTGGAGCCCTGAAAGCAATAATGCACATATCTGTCACATGATGAAATGGGAGGCAAGGAATGAGATGAATCCAAAGTTTGAAGTTAAGATCCAGATCCTAATTTTGCCAAGCTTTGTGGTGTGGGGGAGAGGGAGAGTAAAAGGGTGAGAGGACCAGGCTCATCTCCAGATAAATATCAGGAGTTGTTACAGAGGACAAGTATGACATGGACTTCAAAGAAGTATATAAAGAAAGCTGGTCACATTCTTAAGCTGCCAGCTTGACAGTCTTCCTCTAAATTAATTTTTAAAATGGTATTTTAACTATTTTCCTTTCTCCACCCATTTTCTCAAGAGAATATTTCAGTTACCAAAAAAAGACAGCACCCCCCTCCTCTCCTTGCACTCTCCCCTGGTGACTTTAATCAAATATGAAAACAAAAAAAGTTAAATATAATTGTTCTTCTATCTCCCTTGCCTACCTCCTAGGTCACCAGCTTAAAAACAAACAAAAAAACCAAAATGAGCAAAAAGCAAAGCATTTTCCTCGTCCCCTTCTTGCAGGATCCTCACTTTCATGCTATGTTTGGAATGTGCATATAGTACATCAGAAGCCCTTTTATCTAGCTCTGAACAAAACTGTATTCCTCTTTCTCCCGCATTCCTCTCAATAACATTTTCATTCCTTAACACCACTTGTTCTCAAATCGAAAGTTTCCTGAGCTTCATTTAAAAACATTTCAAAGCATTACAGTAAATAGTGTTCCCTCCCCCACCCCTGCCTCCCTCCTCCTCCTCCAGAGAATTTGAGCAGAGAGTTCTGTTTCCAGAAACATTTTGTGATGTTTCTTTCTGAGTTTAATAACTGACTGTTCTATCTGTCTGGAGTGTTTGTTTTTGGGGAAATTGGATGAGATACACAGCATTCATCCCATTAGAAAATAGTATGCTTTCTAAGCCTGAACTTGAGAAACATCGTTATTGGGCCAGGGATTCTTTAGGCATTTTTGATATTCCAAATTATTTTCTGGAATTGGATGATTCTTCTAACACTTCTGTCAGCATTTTTACAGAACACGTTGTGATGCTTTTTGGCCACATACATAAATTGAGAGTTCTTCTGCTCTTGATTCCACAAGCAATGGACCTGAATTCTACTGGACACTGGGAAGACAAATATTGGAAGAGATTGAAAGGAAAAGAGATCAAGTAAATCTTGAACTCCATGCTCCTGCAACTCTTACTCTTGCATGGATTTCAGTGAAGCAATGAGTATAAGAATAAAGGCCAAGGTGTTGCTATGCTACATATTACAATGGCTATCTGATTTAGGATTATCAATGGGATTTATGCTCCCAAGGGCCTTTTGAAAATGAGATTGAGGCTTCTAAATCAGTTAGGGTTGCAATGCTGAGTTGCAATGGCTAGATATTTTTTTTAAATCCGGCCCTTAGCAAGGATTGCAGGATTGGATTCATATTTATATGCTTGAGTACAGATGGCTCAATAGGACTCCTTATTAAAGCTAACGTAATTGCAAAGCAATTAGGAAGAATAATTTTCTATATTCTCAGAACTTGTGTGAAATCCAGGCTTGAATCTGACCTATGACTGGATATTTTAATGATCTAAATTTTACTGCTACAGAGAGCAGTCTAATCAAATGAGAGGAAAAGAGTGTAAAATAATTTACATGTTTTGTCTGGAAAGGTCAAGTTCTGAAAAAGAATGTGACCATTTCTACTACAGTGTTTACCCATCAAAGGCAAAACCAATATACACCATTATGAAAAATAGCACATACCTTTTATACGATTATTTTGGCACAAAGATTAATCATTACCAACAGCTGCTGTTAAGAGTTAACGGTCTCCCACAATGAACAGCTGACAGGGGGCCTGATCCTCAGCTGGTGAAAATGTCAATTTAAGTTAACTGTGGACATGTCCCAAATACTTTAGATTTTCAAAGCTGTTACGCAGTTCACTATTTAGTGTTTCTACTTTAGCTAGTTTTCCTAGAAACTGTTTGTTTTTTCCTTTTCTTAGAAATAAGAAAAATAGATGAAAGACGGTAAATATTTAATTTGCTGATACTTTTCCAATGCACTTCTAATGGCCTCTACAACATGTCAAAATAATGTGAACCCTTCAGCATCGCAACTTAAACTAAAGGAATAACTCCATAGTTTGCTGCAGTAGTAGGTGGTTATCCTGTGTGGATTAGCCACAACTATGACACTTACTTTTCAAGAGCGTTTAACAATCTCTTTGAAGTGTTTCAGTGGGCACCTTTAAAAATTTGTACCATTTCAAAAGATTCTACCCTGTCTGAGGGATTCCCATGTATCTAGTTTCAGAAATATTGCTGGAAATAGTAAAATATTTCAAAACACTAAGGTAAAACTTTAAAGAGCACAAAAGGGCCAGTGTTGCAAGGCCTAAAGTCCAGATACATACCTTTTGAGTAGATGCCTAACTCCTACTAAAATCAATGGGATGACTAAATCCCATGTTAAAAAGGGAATTAGGCACCTAAGTCTCATTGAAAGTGAATGGATTTAGGCTTCTATGTACCTAAGTAATTTTTGAAAATGGGACTCTCATTTTAAAGTTATTTAGGGGTGGATATAGGGTTGCCAACTTTCTAATCACACAAAACCGAGCATCTTCACCCTGCCTCCTGCCCCGCCCCTTCCCTGAGGCCCTATCACTGCCCTGCCCCCCTCCGTCTGTTGCTCGGTCTCCCCCACCCTCACTCACTTTCACCAGGCTGGGATGGGGGTTAGAGTGTGGGAAGGGGGCCTGAGGGCTCTGGCTGGGGCTGCAGGCTCTGGGGTGGGGACAGGGATGAGGGTTTTAGGGTGCAGGAGAGGGAGAGGGATCCAGGCTGGGGCAGGGGTATATGCACTCTAGGCTGGTGGAATGGGCTCTGGATGGGGCCAGAAATGGGGTTATGGGTGTGGGAGATGGCTCTAGGCTGGGGTAGGTGGTTGGGGTGCAGGCAGGGATGCGGGGTCTCAGCAGCACTTATAGCAGCTCCCAGGAAGTGGCCACCAGGTCCCTGCAGCCCTTAGGTGCATGGGCAGCCAGGGAGGCTCTATGCACTTCCCTCATGCCCACAGGCACTGCCCCCACAGCTCCCATTGGCCGTGATTCCTGGACAATGGGAGCTGCAGTGCCGGCGCTCAGGCAGAGGCAGCACACAGGGCCTCCCTGGCCGCCCATGTGCCTAGTGGCTACAGGGACCTGGTTGCCCCTTCTGGGAGTCACACTGAGCCAGGGCAGGTAGGGAACTCCCAAAGCGAGATATTCAAACTAGGCAGGGAGGACCTATCTCACCAGCCAGGCCCCGCTCATACAGGCATGTTCTGAGCATGCCTAAGACCCGATCCTGCCACCCCCCACATCAGGAGGGCCCAGTGTAGGTCACCAATAGGTTTGGGGGCAGCACAACACTTGCACAAAAGACAGATGGGGCACAGGGAAATATATGACTAGTGTAAAAGGTATCAGGCACGAGCAGAAGACAGACAGAGGGTTTTGGCTGCTAGGGCAAGGGCTACCTAAGTGGCTGATTGAGGTTAGGTGCCTAACTCCAGGAGAGAGTTCACAGCTGAGGATCCTGAGCAGAGGGAGGTGCCTCTTTCTAGTCCATCAGCCAGGTGCACCAGGTCAGCTAGTTAAGTACTTAAGACCCAGGATAAGGAGACTCAGGTTCAAATCCCCACTCTGTCCAAGAGGAGCAGGAACTTGGGAGGTGGGAGACCTTGGGTTAAGTTCTTGCTTCTCTTGGACAGAGTGGGAATTTGAATTTGTCTCCCACATCCTGTGAGAGTGCTCTAGGGCTACTGGCTATAAAGGACCACCACTTGTAGGTAAGGCAGCCTCAAAACATACCTACTGGATCAAGCCCCAGAGGCTTGAGAGGCAGAGGAATGCCTAATTTGTGAATCTGCTGGGGCTTAGGTGTAAGCTAGGCATCCGGTGGCAGCATGCATGCCCCCTGATGGACACTTGGGTGCTTAAGAAATATAGGTGCCTACAGGGTTAGGCAGCACGGTTTGTGAGGATTTAAATGTTGGATTTCAGAGCCTAAAATAGCATTTAGGCACCTGAATCTCTTTGTGGATCTAGCCTAGAGTGCCTAGCTTGGGACCATTAGGTGGTAGGCTACCCCAGGGTTAGATGTTGCAATGCTGAGTGGCACAATGCCTGAGTAATTTTGAGGATCTGGGACCTAAATCCCACTGATAGCAATGGAAGTTAGGAATTGAGGTGCTTTTAAAAATCTCACTAGTGTCTATCTGCATTTTTAGGTGCCTAAATATTTTTTAAAATGTGGTCCTTAGGTCTTGCAATGCTGACAATCAAGCCCTGAGTCCTATTGTCCACACCTGAAAGTTAGTCTAGTTTAGTAGTGTGTGAATTTAAAGTGAAATAGCTATGCCAGAGAAGACTCCGTGTATGGACACTTATTCCACATTAAGAGTGCCTTTTTCTGGTTTTTGCTTAGTCCACCTCCAAAAGAGATCAAGCTAATTCAGAACAAGGCACTCTTATTCCACACAAGTTATTCCAGAATAGCTGTTCCCGAATAACTCTACGGGCTTGTCTACACTTACCAGGGGGTTGCTGCATGGCGAGCGATGCATCGGTAGTCAAAGACCCGCTAAATGGTCTGCAGATTGCTGTCCCATGGACTCCTGTACTCCACGGGAATGAAAAGAGTAAGGGGAAGTCAACAGGAGAGCATCTCCCATTGAAATCGCGCAGTGTGCACCCTGCAGTAAGTAGATCTAAGCTATGTCGATTTGAGTAACGCTATTCATGCAACTCTAATTACGTAGCTTAGATTGATTTGCCCCTGTAGTGTAGACAAGGTCTCAATGCAGATACATCTTAAGGCTTCTGAGGCTATGTCTATACTTACAGTGCTGCAGCTATGCAGCTGTAGCACTTCAGTCTAGACACCCACTATAGCAATGGGAGGAGGTTCTTCTGTTGACATATTTTCTACATTGGGGGTTAGGTCAGCAGAGCTATAACTTTTAGGCATATGTATTTCTCACACCTCTGAGAGACAAAGCAGATGTAAGTTGTCAGTGTAGTTGCAGCGCTCAGTCTCTTTTTGACAATGCGACTTAAGGTAACATTGTCAAAAGTACCTAGAACTTTACATGCCCCCATTCTAACTACTAACAAAGTTCACATTTTGATATCATCAGGATTTCTTTTGCCAAAGTATCTTGGCTACCTCTGAGGGCATGACAGATGTGATTAATGAAATTTAACATTAAACAAGAACAGTCAATAAACACTAAGACATGCTGTTTTCATTTCCACAAGATCGTCTATGTTGCTGACTCATTGAGTCAGGAGAAGTTGCAAAAATAATACATATTGTTGAAGAATTTGTGTGGAAAATGAATTCTGAGTGCATGGTTCTTCGCCATCTGGGTATGAATTAATTTTCTACTCAGACTCCAACCACCAATTCATCTATCTTCCATCTTGCCCTTGCAAGTCTCTCAGGCTTCCTGCTCCCTTTCCCCTCACCACAACTTAGTCCATCTACCTTTGACCTCATAGGTCTCTCATCCTGGCTGTGTTTCTGCATTGGACATTGGTATTGTATGCTCACATCTCATACGCTATGTATTCTCGGAAACTTCTCTTGGGTACAACTTCTCGTGTCATGTTTGACTGGAGTAGCACCAGGGTTCAGGGTAGAGATGAAGACATGCCTGACTCATTAAGATAATAAAATGTAGCACCTGCAAGTGGCTTTTCACCTTCCAAACAATAACTAGTTAATACAACATTGTGCAGTAGGCAACTTATTATGATGATCACCATTGTACAACTGAAGAAACTGAAGCAGGGTATGTAGGTGAGTGGCCCAGGGCCACAGATGGAATCAGCATTGGAGCCAAGATTAGATATTCTAGACCATGCTTCTCTTTACACCCCTAGGAATTCAATGAGTGATGGAACCTGATTGTGGTAGAGTGCTGGGATGAAAGGAATTAGAAGGTGAAAGGGAATTGTAGGGTGAAATCCTGGCTCCACTGAAGTCAATAGCAAAACTCCCATTGACTTCAGTGGGACAAGGGTTTCATCTATAGAATTTAGAAGTTAGATCATCTACTCCATTCCCCTGACAAATCTGAATTGTCTATTTTCTAAGGCTCAGTCCAGTTAATTTTTAGATATTCCAAGGTAGACAAAGGTCAAAAGCATGGGGGTGAGAGTGACTCCAAGAGCAACGTTGTGTGGAGGAGGGAGATGAAAGGAGCTAAAAGGCTGAGGCAAGGACTCAGGCCACCAGAAAAGAGGAAGTGCAGAGAACTGAGTGTTCCGAATCAGAACCATTGTGGGATTTGGTATTTTTCATACACATTCTTGCTACTGAGAAATCGGAACTTGATTTCCAGACTGGGCTCTGATTGATTTCAGGGATAGTGGGAAATGGAAAAATGCAAGTTTACCACTAACATGAAATTAGACACACACAAAAAACTATTTTCCTATTTTTTGTGTGCAAATTTCTTGCTTCTTTATCTTTTCAGACTCCATCTGATTTTTCGTGTTTAAAATTTTCCACCCCAACTCCCTCTATTTCCCTAGACTTTTGTTTTTTCTATCCTTTGTACTAATTCTATTCTTTTTTTTGACCTTCTGAATTTATTTAATTTCTTTCTCTTATTGGTTACTGAATGTCTCTACTTCTGATGTTTCTGCTCCTGCACATACTTCTCCCTTCTTTGCCTTTTTCCTCTGCCTGGGCCTGTTGGCCTTTCCTTTCATCTTCTCCTTTGTTCTGTCTATTTCATTCTCTCTTCCTCCCATGGTACCTTCTGCTTATATGACTGTATTTCTTGTTTTGTACTCTGTTCAGTTCTTTCCTCTTCTCATCTTTTCCGTGGATAGTATCTAGTTCCTCTAGGTCTTTCAGAAGGACTTTGGAAGAGCCCAAGATGACCAGCCCTGGATGATCTAGTCCAGGTTTTACACTGAGTCTAGTGCATGCTGGGACAGGACTCAGGAGACCCGATTCTCCTCTCACAAGCTTTACATCTGTGTAATTTGATTGACTTCACTAGAGATAGTTATAATTTATACCAGTGCAAGACAGAAGAGAATCAAGCTGTTGAGGGCTAGTCAGTTCTGTTTTAGGAGCCCTATTGATATTTGCACACAACTACATTTCTCATTATTGAATCTCAGTAACCTGGCACAAGACACCTTGATTTTAATGCAACTGACCAACACTGTTGAAAATATGGGAACAGCTAAATCCTGTGATAATTACCTGATGACAGCATAAGCCTTTATTTTATAAATTTTGCTACACTAAAGATTGAGATAATACTATAGCAAATCCTGATGCAAACAATAGGGTTTGTAGCTGTTGTTCAAGTTGTTAGATTGTACATCTAGATTGTTTGTGCTTGATCCAGAATTTGCTATTTCAAGGTTGAATAGTCAGCCATCTACCGAAGCTTGACATGATAGTCTAAAAATAAATAGCTTTGAGTAATAGTACAAAGACTCCTGTGTAGAAAGCAAGAAAAATCCAACGGTTGTGGTTTGCAGAGGTTTGAGAACAAATGGTCAAAATATGTTCCTTACCAGTGGTGATTCATCCTAAACCACTTTGTGAAATTGGAATGCTGATTTTCAAAATGTATACAATACATGTGGTGAAATCTTGAGATGGGGTGACCAGAACTGCCCATGATATTAAAGGTGTGGGACATATTGTGGATCTATATAGTGGCATTATGATATTTTCTGTCTTATCTGTCCCTTTCCTAATGGTTCCTAACAGTCCGTTAGCTTTTTTGACTGCCACTACACATTGAGCAGATGTTTTCAGGGAACTATCCATAATGACTCCAAGAGCTCTTTCTTGAATGGTAACAGCTAATTCAGCTATAATGTATAGCTGAAATTATGTTTTCCAATGTGCATTACTTTGCATTTATCAACACTGAATTTCATCTGTCATTTTGCTGCCCAGTCACCCAGTTTTGTGAGATACCACCTCCCCTCAGATGAAAGGCCCTATAGAAGAACAATGTATTGTTATAAGAGTAACTTCTTTCATGATATTTCTACTTCCACTCTCAGATGAAAACATGAAGTACAGCAGTTCAGACCTTTTTGTTAAGTGTATTTTGTCAAATCTCAAGAAGGATCTGTTTAAAAAAAAACAAAGAAAAAGAAAAACTAAAGAGTTTACTCACACCTAATTTTAATGTCAACAAAGAACAGGAAGAAGAGACAAACGTTAAATATGACTTCAAAAGAACTTTTAGATCCTCAATAAGCATAGTGTCCTATATTTAAGAGGAGTTCTTTTCATTGACACGACTGGTTTTTAGAGATGTCTCCCAACTGGCTAACCAACCCTTTGATACAATAACCTAAAACTTTCTATCTGAAGTCTCCACCTTTGGTTTCTCGTGGTTATCACCAGAAACACACAGCTGGCGACATTCTGGACAGACTTTTCAGCTGGATGAGACATAAGAAATGCAAGAACCATCTTTTTGTCCTGAACAGAGCACCTTCTCTCTCAGGAAAGAATAAGAAACCATCATGGAGATCTCCTTCTTGAAATCTTGGACCCTGCCAAATTCCATCCAGGCAGGCCTCCTAAGTCAGCAAGAAAACAACTGGAAACAGAACATTCACTTCCAATAATTTGGCCTATGCACACAAGTAGTAGTCGTGGAAACAATAACTGCAATGAGGGCCACCACCTGTGATTCAGACCTCTACATCATTTCTGGATGGTAAGAAAAAGCAGAACTCCTGTAAACTCTCCTGACAGATTGTCAACACTTCCTTTGATGAGGTGAATCAGCACCTGCTCTAAAGTGTGCTATAGCCCAAACAATAATGAGGAAGACATTGTGCAATGCTGGAGAGCCCACAATCAACTCCTAATGTCTGAGCTCCCATTTCTCAGTAAGGTAATCAAGAAATCAGAAAAAAAGACTTATGTCACTTGTCAGCAGCCAGAGATTTTCCTCTCAGTCAAACTTCAGGCCAGGGCATGATTCCAAAACACCACATGTTGCTCTTGAGTAGATGACCCCTTTCTGCCAGAGTAAAGGGAAACATCCATACTGATCCTGCATTACTTCTCTGGTTTAACTGCTAGAACAAATCACCTGGTACGTCTGTGCTGATTCTAAGAAACTGCTGGGGTGGAACAGAGACACCCTGAAATGGCTCATGCCCTTTCTTTTGGACCAACCCCACAGGTTTGCAGTGGGCATGTCTTCCTCCATTTCTAAAGCTTTCACATACAGAGGCCCAGGGCTCATCATATTATTCAGCATCTATATGAACCCATTAGGATAGTGAGTGAAACAACAGGGTGAAATGCCAGAAGTATGCTGAAGACACCCGGATCCTCTGTCTCATAGACTTGAAGGTCATAAGGGACTATTGTGATCAACTAGTCTAACCAGCTGCATATTACAGGCGACAGAACCTCACCCACTCCTGAAATAGTCCCCTACCTTCTGGCCGAGTTACCCAAGTCCTCAAATCACGGTTTAAATACTTCAAGTTACAGAGAATCCACCATTTACACTAGTTTAAACCTGCAAGTGACCTGTGGCCATGCTGCAGAGGAAAATGAAAAACTATTAACAGTACTGTATTTCTGCTCTCTCTCACACAGTCAGCACCTGAGTGAAAAGCAGCTGGCAGAAGCTGAACCCAGGCAAAAAGAAATGATGCCTGCAGAAAGAGGAAAGCATTTGCCTCTTTTATAGCACTCCTCATTACTGATTATTCAGATTATTGAAATGGTCCCCAAACTGTGGATCCTTTTGGACTCTTACATGCTGTTGAAGAAATGCAAGGTTAGAAAAGAATCTAGCTACGTTGAGATTCTGCAGTGCTAGTTGGAGTTCACAGTTAAATCAGTACCTCTGACCCACAGCAAAGAGTGCCTTGAGTAAGAAGGTGCCATTTTTACAGTCCCTTTACTCAGGGGTGGCTCTAGACATTTTGCCACCCCAAGCACGAAGCCGCGGGACCAGTGGACTCTCCGCAGGCATGCCGCCGAAGGCACCCTGCCTGCCGCCCTAGCGGTGACCGGCAGAGCGCCCCCCCCCGTGGCTTGCCGCCCCAGGCCCTGCCTTTACTGACACAGCATGGACCTTTAAGGCTTGCCCATCACTAGTTCTGACACAGTTCATGGTGAGGGTCTAGTTCTATTTTCATTTACACAGATGTATATTAGGGATGACTATGGGTAAAATCCTGACCTTACTGAAATCAATGAAAATTTTGTCATTGACTACAATGGGGACAAGATTTCATCAAGGGATGTAAAACTGGTGTAAGTGAGAAGACAGTCTGGCCTGTGTTTCCAACTCTCATGGCTATAATTAGATACATAATATTTCAAGAAGAAAGCATTTATTTACTGTTTTTAAACATACATACATTTTCTCCAAATAGCCTGTTTCAGTAATTACACCCCACAAGGTCAATAACTATTCTGAGAAGCTGGCTAATTAGCAATCCTCTGATAACTCCTTAAATGGCTGACCACTCCTTACTAAGCCCCCACTTTAACAGGTGTCTATGTTTTAGAGTTCCATTTCCTTATAAAAACAAGGATATAAGGATTTGTGTAGTCCCTAGATGGCAGATTCTAACTGTGTAATCTAAAGAAACAAATCACAATTAGCTATCTATGCTTGGAGTGTGGTTCATCCAGGATTTAGACCATCCAAATTGTACATGGATTATTTTCCCTCTAGTTGGTTGTATAATGATTTAAATATTCACTTCTTTCCTGTAGTTAATTTAGTCATTTTTTCCAAGAGTCTCACTGCAGTCTATTGCTTTTATTTAAGCTGTGTGCCTAACACAAATTTTGACCACCTCTTCTGTTGATTAAAAATAAAATCCTTTGTGCTCAAAAGCTGTGGGATAATTTTAGTATAACAGATGTAAAATGGTTTGTAAGATCTAGCTAGTGAATGATCAGCTGTGTTATTCTGCCTTGGCTCTTCCATCCAAATTGGCTGCTATAATTACTATTAAAGGATTTACCCAGGTATGCTTATTTTACATTAGGTTGTGGTATTAGTTGATTATGATGTAGCTGCTTTAAAGCAAAGAAAGAGAGAACACTCTTTGGCTTATTTTAATGATCAATATTGGCTTTTGGGTGAATTATCTCATTAGCCTTGTTACCAAATTAGAAGTTATCTGATGTCTAGTACTGTACATGTTAACCGATGGGGAAACAACTAGAAAGTCTAAGAACTATAAAGCAATTAGCTGAGACAACACTAAATCTTTGCTTTATTTATCATCATTAATGCAGTCAGTGTTTCAATGAATGATGAGAATCACCTTTTTATTCAGAAATTTTTGGGGTGTGTGGATGGAAGGGACCTGATAACCCTGTTAAGTGCTGCATGACTACACATGAAAACCACAAATTCCTTTTTGGCAAATCAACACTCCTCTAGAGAGTTACTACTGTGCAAACAAAATGTTTCCAAAGTTCCTTATGGCAGGCAAAACATGGTACATATTCCACTCATTTTCAGTTATGCTAAAGCAGGTTGTAAGGAAAACTTAGCTTCCTAGATACTAGGATAATACAAATAATAAAAAATAGATTCCTTTTGAAGCAATATTTGCAAACTTTGCAATATTTAACTGATCTTTTCTCAACTAAGATGTTAAAATAGAGATTAGAGTAACAGAGGCTCTTATTAAGGTTTTGAGGGGGATATGGTGATTTAATGAGTGCGACAGAGTGCTCTGCTTTTACAACAGCTGGTATAAGTCTCTTACATGAACCCCTGGACTCCTCCAAAACTGAGCATGTTGGCTTGCCACAGCAGTTTATTTTGCAAGATAACAGCAAAGCTGCTGCTTGAAAATTACAACAGCTCCCTTTCCTTACTTACAGTTCAGTGGAGTTCCTGGGAATGTCCCGAGGAATCTGGATCACTTTGCTCTCCTGACAGATGAATATCCTGTCAGAGCACTGACAGAGATGATGCTGACATCCAAAGCAATCACCCAGGAAAACCACCAAACAGATTAAAAAAAAATACATGTTTGTCTTTACATCTGTGCTCGCATCCCTCGTTTAAAAGGAAGGCTCTACAGCCTTCTACTGCATGACTAAGAATGACTCCCCTAACTGAAGATCCGCCTTAAAAGCTGAAGCAAATCATGTGATTCTTAGGGGATGACTTGTTTGCAAGTTTCATTTCATGGCCTGTGCTCCATAAGCATTTTAGGGAAGGTGTGGAGAGGAGCTGTATGCTAACAGGAACTTGTTATGTGATAAAACATAATTTATGTTTGAAGTGGTGTGGATGAAGCCACAGAACTTTAATTAGATTATTAAAGTGTTTTAAATCTTTTGCATATTTACACTGCAAAAAGTTCTCTTTCTATAGCTGTGTTTTGCATGTACAATATTAAACAATAACTAGTAGGGACCAAGAACTTGTACCTGTTATTGCTGGATCCCGCTCACCTTACAAATGCTGCAGTGTTTGTATTAGTATGCTGGCTTTTCTAGTCAAAGACTTGAATTCTTTGCTAGTACTTTGTGACTTCTGTGGCAAGCACACAAGAATTCTATGGTGGATTTTACTGAATAGGGTCTTGACTTAAAAAGGATGCAGCCTCCAAAACCAAAGCAAAATACACATTTTTAACTAACATTTCTCACGCTCTTAGGGCACAATTTGAGCACATTTGTTGGCTTGTGTCTTTGGAGAAACCCTGGTGAGAGAGCATGCAGGGGCAGTAAATGGTTCCTGATGAACAAGGAGTTAATTTAATCTCCACTCCCATGTGAAGGAATGGGGAAGGGCTACAAGAACAGCTATCTGAGGCCTGGTCTACACTAAGAAGGGGGGTCAAACTAGGGTACGCAAATTCAGCTACGTGAATAGCGTAGCTGAATTCGAAGTACCCTAGTTTGACCTACTCACCCGTCCAGACGCGGCGGGGTCGAACTCCGCGGCTCCCCCGTCGACTCTGCCACCGCCGTTTGCAGTGGTGGAGTACCGGAGTCGACCGCAGCGCTTCCGGAGTTCGAACTATCGCGTCTAGATCAGACGTGATAGTTCGAACTCCGAGAAGTCGAACTTACCGCGTTGACCGGGAAGGTAAGTGTAAACCTACCCTGAGAGACAGAGGAGGAAATGTTTTCAGGAAGGCAAGACTCCATAAAGACAAGTCACAGGACTCTATCTTGTGGAGTTTATCCATTTACTTTACACTCATGTTAAAGTATTTTTCTGTCCTGTTACAAAATAAGAATCCTTGAGAAAGAGACCCTGCTAACTACAACAGTTTCCTTTCACTGAGTCATTCTACCAATTTACACCAGCTCATGTCCACAAGAAATAGGAATTTAGACCTCTTCCTCATTTTCTAATTGACGCTTTGGAACTAAAATTAAAAGGCCACATCCTATGGTCTCGTTCCCAGTCCTCTCTCAAACAAACTGCCATTGATTTCAATGGCAAATTCCATATTACTTCACTGAAGCTGGCTTGAGTAAAGACTTCGGGATTTGGCCAAAACTCAATAGGACTAACTAAGATTAGTATGATTTTTCTGTGTTGAATCTCTAGTTCTTGAAGCATTTTAACTGAAATTGCTGTTGAAAATACTAGGATATCAGAGGTTTATGTGGGGCAGAAGAACATTTAGCCAAAGAGAAATGTCTTAATCTTTTATGTTGAAATTTATTTATATAAATGATCAATATATTCACTACATGAGTATGCAATATATTTTGTAAAATGCAATAACACTATGTGAACATGTCCATTAATTAGTACCCATAAGAAAGGATAGCAATACTGGTCTCAATTTAATTAATTTTGGGTCCATAAACCCAATTACATCTATTGTTCGGTCATGATAGAAGCCATATATGAAAGTGATGGATTCACACTTTTCTTTGCAATCATGAAGGCTAGCCTTTTTTAATAAAATAAAATAAAATATAATAAAAGCTATGATTTTCATGAAATAGTATGAGTCTAGGAGCCAGGGCTTTAAGAAAAAACACCATGTGTAGTGAGACTCAATAAAATGATGGGAGCTGGCAACACGAGATTACCCTCTGCATTAGAGCCAGTCACTGATTCACAACTCACAACTATCACCTAAGAATGAAAGGAGTTTCTTAAGCCTATTAGAGTTGATACAAAAATTTCAACCTTTTCCCTTAAGGGACAAACTCTGCTCTCCTATGCAACTTTGAAGTGGGAGTTACTCCACTGACTTCAGCCAAATTATTCTCAAATTACATCAGTGAAGGCCACTGACTACATTAGTTTACACCAGCTGAAGATCTGGCTCTATAATACTAGTACAAGGACACAAAAAATATAATCACTGATTTTTAATACAGTCCCAACATCAATTAGACTCGTTAACCATTGCCTTAAAATAGTAATCTGTGACCAAGCAACTGTGTATAAAAAAAGAGTAAGGTCTGAGAAAAAGCAGCAAACTAAGTAGGAGAATAAAGCTGTTTATAGCTCTTCTAAATATCTTCCCTGATCATCATGGCTAGAGCTATAGCTACTCTCCACCTCAGAATCTATGGTGTTGTCGCTTACAATACTTATTTCTGATTTACAGTTATCCACCACTGACATGGAGTTAAGATTCTTCCAATATTTTGGGGCTGTTTAATGCAAACACTCAAAAAAATTGCATAGTTATTTAAGGCCCTTGGAATTTTGAACATTTTGTTCCCCTTTTAAAAGACACACTAGAGTGCTATCTACCAAATTTTAGGTCTCCCTCAACAGAAGAGTGATTCGCCAGCCAGTGTACCCCCTTGTGGCTGTGTATGACACAGCAGACTCCTCTTCCCTGTTGCTCCCTCTCCTCAGCCACTCCAAACTTGTGGTGACCCCAGTGTGACTCAGCCTCTGTTCAGTCCCATCCCTTAAAGGGTAACAGAATTCCATAAACAACAGTCCAGTGACATCATGCCAGGTCTTCAGCCTGACTCTGGGATCAGTGGTTTTATACCTCTTATTTCAGGTGCTTTCATGCCACCTTCCTTGGTGGTTGGTAGGGGAACACAGGCCCTCCCTCTACACTAGAGAAACTATAGCAAGCAGCTAAGGCAGGGGTGGGCAAACATTTTGGCCCGAGGGTCACATCTGCATATGGAAATTGTATGGCAGGCCATGAATGCTCACAAAATTGGGGGTTGGGGTACGGGGTGGGGGGGGAGGGCTCCAACTGGGGGTTTGGGCTCTGAGGTGGGGCCAGAAATGAGGAGTTTAGGGTGCGGGAAGGGTCTCAGGGCTGGGGCAGGGGTTGGAGTGCAGGTGAGGTGGTTGAGGGCTCCAGCTGGGGGTGCAGGCTTTGGGGTGCAGGAGAGTGGGACTGAGGGGTTCAGAGGGTGGGAGGTGGGTCAGGGCTGGGGCAGGGCTGGGCTGGGGTGCTGCAGGTGGGTCAGGTGTGCAAGCTCCAAGCGGCACTTATCTCAAGTAGCTTCCGGAAGCTGTGGCATGTCCCCACTCTGGCTTCTATGCGGAGGCATAGCCAGGCAGCTCTGCACGCTGCCCCGTCCGCAGGTATCACCCCTGCAGCTCCCATTGGCTGTGGTTGCCGGCCAATGGGAGCTGCGGGAGTGGCACTCAGGGCGGGGGCTGCATGCGGAGCCCCTGGCTGTCCCTACACATAGGAGCCAGAGCGGGGACGTGCTGCTGCTTGTGGGAGCCACGTGGAGCCATGGCACACGGGGAGCAGGGAAAGCCCTGGAACCCAGTGCCCGGCAGGAGCTCAAGGGCCAGATTAAAATGTCTGAAGGGCTGGAAGCGGCCCCGGAGCCATAGTTTGCCCACCCCTGAGCTAAGGCCTACTTCCTCACACTGCCTGTGACTCCCTGGACTACTTCCTACCTCAACACCTTCTTGGGCTCACTCCTCTACAAACTCTTCACCCCTTCACAGACTCTGCAGAAGTCTTTCCTTCTCATTTAACAAGCAGCGTCTCCAGAATTTCTCCCTGGAGGCTTGGCTTCTGTCTGCCTCTCTCAAAGTTCTTTGTGTGTCATTCTCTCTTTCTGTAGGAAAACAAGCCAGGGCTGCCTCCCTGCGGCCTTACCCATTTGTCAAGGCTCACTTCATACAGGAACTTGCTCCTTGTGGCTCCCAATGTTTCTCATGGCCCTTTGCCACCACTCCTTGAGAAAGGCCTACTCTCCCATGGGCCTCCTGCCTCCTTTCTACTGCCCTGAAGTCCTTCCTCTATAAGTCACCTTGCTCCTCTCAGCTAGGACTCCTCCTTAATTCTGCCATGCAGCACGTCCTATTCCTAAATTGTGTTTGGCCCATATTCCAGGTGCACAAATTGCTCTCTGACTCTAGTTGACTCTTTCTCTGCAAGTGAAGGATATACACCCAATCACAGCCTTTTTTTTTCCATTGCAAAATGTTGCAGTGCTAATTAGTTTATTTTAAAAGGAAGATTTGTAGAATTATAGAAGATTAAGGTTGGAAGAGACCTCAGGAGGTCATCTAGTCCAACCCCGCTCAAAACAGGACCAACACCAACTAATTATCCCAGCCAAGGCTTTGTCAAGCCAGGCCTTAAAAACTTTTAAGGATGGAGATTCCACCACCTCCTTAGGTAACGCATTCTAGTGCTTCACCACCCTCCTTGTTAAATAGTATTTCCTAATATCCAAACTAGATCTCCCCAATTGCAATTTGAGACCATTGCTCCTTGTTCTGTCATCTGCCACCACTGAGAACAGCTAAGCTCCATCCTTTTTGGAATCCCGCTTCAGGTAGTTGAAGGCTGCCATCAAATCCCCCATCACTCTTTTCTTCTGCAGACTAAATAACCCTCAGCCTCTCCTCATAACTCATGTGCCACAGACCCCTGATCATTTTTGTTGCCCTCCACTGGACCCTCTCCAATTTGTCCACATACTTTCTGTAGTGGGGGGCACAAAACTGGACGCAATACTCCAGAAGTGCCCTCACCAGTGCCGAATAGAGGGAAAAATCACTTCCTTGATCTGCTGGCAATGCTCCTACTAATGCAGCCCAATATGCCATTAGCCTTCTTGGCAAAAAGGGCACACGGCTGACTCATATCCAGCTTCTCATTAACTGTAATCCCCAGGTCCTTTTCTGCAGAACTGCTGCTTAGCCAGTTGGTCCTCAGTCTGTAGTGGTGCATGGGATTCTTCCATCCTAAGTGCAGGACTCTGCATTTGTCCTTGTTGAACCTCATCAGATTTCTTTTGGCCCAATCCTCCAATTTGTCTAGATCACTCTGGACCCTATCCCTACCCTCCAGTGTATCTACCTCTCCCTCCAGCTCAGTGTCATCCGCGAACTTGCTGAGGGTTCAATCCATCCCATCATCCAGATCATTAATAAAGATGTTGAACAAAACCGGCCCCAGGGCTGACCCCTGGGGCACGCTGCTTGATACCGTCTGCCAAGTAGACATCGAGCCATTGATCACTGCCCATTGAGCCCGACAATCTAGCCAGCTTTCTATCCACTTTATAGTCCATTCATCCAATCCATAGTTTTTTAACTTGCTGGCAAGAATACTGTGGGAGACTGTACAAAAGCTTTGCTAAAGTCAAGATATATCATATCCACTGCTTTCCCCATATCCACAGAGCCAGTTATCTCATCGTAGAAGACAATCAAGTTGGTAAGGCATGACTTACCCTTGGTGAATCCATATTGACTGTTCCTAATCACCTTCCTCTCCTCCAAGTGCTTCAAAATGGTTTCCTTGAGGACCTGCTTCATTATTTTTTGAAGGACTGAGGTGAGGCTGACCAGATCGTAGTTCCCCAGGTTCTCCTTCTTCTCTTTTTTAAAGATGGGCATTATATTTGCCTTTTTCCAATCATCTGGGACCTCCCCCAATCTCCATGATTTTTCAAAGATAATGGCCAATGGCTCTGCAATCACATCAGCCAACTCCCTCAGCACCCTTGTATGCATTAGATTTGAACCCATGGACTTGTGCACATCCAGTTTTTTTAAATAGTCCTGAACCTGTTCTTTCACCACTGAGGGCTGCTCATCTCCTCCCCACACTGTGTTGCCCAGGACAGCATTGTGGGAGCTGACCTTATCCATGATGACCAAGGCAAAAAAAGCATTTAGTACTTCAGCTTTTTCCACATCATCTGTCACTATGCTGTCTCCCCCATTCATTAAGGGTCCCACACTTTCCCTGACCTTTTTCTTGTTGCTAACATACTAGAAACCCTTCTTGTTGATAGCTGCAACTCCAGTTGCTTTTTGGCCTACCTAATTACACCCCTGCATGCTTGAGCAATATTTTTATACTTTTCCCTAGTCATTTGTCCAAGTTTCTACTTCTTGTAAGCTTTCTCTTTGTGTTTAAGCTCACCAAAGCCAAGCTGGTCACCTGCCATACTTGCTATTCTTTCTGCACATTGGGATATTTCATTCCTATGCCCTCAGTAAGGCTTCTTTAAAATACAGCCAGCTTTCCTGGACTCTTTTCCCACTCTTATTAGCCTCCCAAGGGATCCTGTGCATCAGTTCCCTAAGGGAGTAAAAGTCTGTTTTTCTGAAGTCCAGGGTATGTATTTTGCTACTCTCCTTTCTTTCTTTTGTGAGGATCCTGAACTCAACCATCTCATGATCACTGCTGCCCAGGTTGCCACCCACTTCTACTTCCCCATATGGCCACCCACTTCTACTTCCCCATATGGATTGCTCCATATGGAAGTTTATTATGTTTCTTTTTTATTTTTCTGTCTAGATTCTAATAATTGATTGTTAAGCATTCTAATTGGTAAGCAGGATGGGAATTATAAATATTATATTTAATATACATTATGCTATATGTTAATACTTGTTAATTTGTTAATACGTGGTCAGGTCCTAATTTCAGGACCTTAAAACTTCTTATATTGGCAAAAGTCCCAATCAAGTCCATGGGAGATTTGCATGACTAAGGAGCACAGGATCAGTACCTTAAAGCCAGCTCCTGAGAAGTATTCAAATACTTACAGCTTCATAGAATCATAGAAGATTAGGGTTGGAAGAGACCTCAGGAGGTCATCTAGTCCAATCCCCTGCTCAAAGAAGGACCAACCCCAACTAAATCATCCCAGCCAGGGCTTTGTCAAGCCGGGCCTTAAAAACCTCTAAGGATGGAGATTCCACCACCTCCCTAGGTAACCCATGCCAGTGCTTCACCATCCTCCTAGTGAAATGGTGTTTCCTAATATCCAACCTAGACCTCCCCCACTGCAACTTGAGACCATTGGAATTGTAGGTGATCATTATGTTCCAAAGGCTGGATTGCTCCCTTTTCATGGCTAAAACTCACGGAAAGAGTAGAAAACTCTGAGGTTCCTCCCAAATCCCTCTACTAGAAAGAAGAGCTTGCTACACCTTATGGAACAGGCTATGGGGCCCACTCACAAACCTTCTGGATCTTAAGAATCTATATAGATCTGAGGATCAGTAGGAGCCCAGGGCCTCTCATACAAATGCAGTTTTGTTAATCTCAAGAGATTAAAAACAATCAAGGGTCAGACCCCCTAAAATCATGAGTTAAGATTTTATTGGGGGGGTTTTTTTTGGTCGTCTTGATTTTTGAACTCCTTCTACCCATCTCCAGCATGTGTGGGGGACAATTAGTGTTGTCCACTCTCCCAAGTTTATTTGCTAAGGTGATTTTGGTCCCTGCTGCAGGAGCTCTCACTCCCACATCTGCCAATTCTCTGCCTTTAGCCCCCATAATTTTACCCCACCCCTCTTCTCCTCATCTCTTCTCCTCCAGGAATTCTTCACTCCCCTCTCCCAGGCATAAGAGGCTGCAGGATGTGGGAGGGCAGCTCTAGGGGCTCTTCACTTCCCTCTGCCCCATCCCAAAGCAGGTGTTGCAGGGGAGGGAGGAGCACACGCACCATCTGTCCCCACTGCACACAGAAGGGGAGGCAGGAACTGAGCCACCCTGAGCTGCAGGGCTCTTTGCTCCTACCTCCACAGTACTGTGAGAATGGCTTTGGGTTGCTGAGAACTTTTTCTGGAGTAGCTCTGATTAGTTGCTCAGCCAGTGCTTAATTTGTGCCAGGCTTGCCAGGGCTGAGCCCTAGCACCTCTAGGCTTGGCAGTTCATAGCCCTGGCACCACTGAGCTTGCGGCATCAGTTATGAATGTAAAAAAATTGTTTGAGCCTCCGCACCTCTTTCATTACAAACTAAACATTGCCCCAGAAGATGTATAAGTGGGCAGGCAGCCAATCAGAAAGGGTCGCCTCTGCCAGGCAGGGCTCAAATTTGCTATTGGGATGGAGCTTCTGGTTTTAGCCCCAGCCTAAATCCCATCACTCACAAAAAATTATGAGACCAGGCAAAAGTACAGATGCCTTATGCCAGCTAAGTTCCCAATGACTCCTTATGCACTCTGTGCTAGCTTACCTCCAGCAGAGGAAGGATAATATACATTCAATCCTTATCAAATCTGCTCCCACCACTCACAGAGCCACCTCTGCAGAGTCTTGAGGAGGAGCAGGGAATTGTACTGTGGAGATGGCTGACCCACGATGGACTAGATAGCAACAAAACCTAATCCAGGATTTGGCATCTATATAATAAGTGAAAAGAAATCTTCCTCAATAAATGTAGACACTAATTGTCTCTGAATTTCTATTTTACCATTAATATTTTAATATATATATTTTAAAATTTCCTTAACTCTGTCTCCTTTCTTAGGAGCTGGCTCCTTCATTTATTTACTGATGGATTTGCACATTTGGTGGTCAAATTCTCAGCTAGTGTGAACTGGCATGCCCCAATATGCACCAGCTATGGATCTGGACCTAGGAGTGTGAACTGTCTTCCCTGGTGGGCAAATAGAAGTTGTCAAAAACTGAAACAGCTTGGCAACAAACAAGGAGATTAATAGTTTAATTAAATATGACAGCTAAGCTAAATATTTATATGGGTTACAAAATTAGATTTCTGCTGGGGTAGGCAGAAGTTAAGGAGAGGGCTCAGCATTGGCCTAACTCTGCTCTGATTGACTACAGTGGAAATAGTTGGGCCAACATAGAATGTTTTTGCAAATCTCACCCTACCTGTACGTATGTACGTACATATGAATATAAACCCCTCCCTGAACTCTCCCCTCCAGTCCCTAAAACTGCAATAAGTACTCTTAGCCAATTCTGCATGGAGGAGGCCCTACTTCCACATAGAAGGGGGGCTTAGTCATTGGTCTGAAATAAATGGGATGCCTTGCTCAGACTATGCAGACAGACCTTCAAGGGCCTGACAAGGTGGGAATTATGCTGCAGTGGTGGCTGAACCCTCTTCTATGTGGAAGTGAGGAGATCCATACATGGATGGCCATGATTTGCCTCAGAATAACTGTAGATCCCATGGCATTTTTTTCAGGAGTAAGTAAGCAAAATATATGACCTTCTAAATTAATCCTCAGTTTCAGATGGCTACCCTAATTCACTCATTTTACACTGGAGTGTAGCCGCTGCATTCTTCCCCAGAGATGGCTGCACATCAATAGTGCTAAAGTGATTGCTGTAGAGTATACTAAGACTCTGATTCAGGAAGCATCCCTATACATGAAAGCACTTTTAAGCACATTCTTAATTGTAAACATGTGCTTAAGTACTTTCCTGAATCAAGGTCATAGTTTGTAAAGCACTTTAAAATCCTTCTTGCTGAGGGGTACTATATAATTATACTCTTAGATGAAACTTCTGTTTTCTGTTTTAGGCACAAAATCTGTCAGGTACTTAAGCATATAAACAAGCAAGCAAGCACAAAACAGTTCCTGCTTCTGTCTGTCTGTTCTGAGAGCAGAATATTCTGGCTAATTAAGTAAACATTCTTACTGAATGCAGGTTCCAAGGCTTCAGTCCTTGAATGGCACTGTTTAGCTGCTAAAAGCCACTGTACAGTTTAGCTTTATTCTAACCACAAAATATTCAATATAACATCTTGTTGAGTCAAGAAATATGTCACCTACATAAAGACATAATGAAATATTGATATGCAGAACCAAATCAGAAAAGAGAACATGGAGTCCTTGTGGCACCTTAGAGACTAATAAATGTATTTGGGCATAAGCTTTCATGGGCTAAAACCTACTTCAACAGATGCATGGAGTAAAAAATACAGTAAGCAGTATATATATTACATCACATGAAAAGATGGGCATTGCCTTTCGAAGTGGGGGGTCATTGTTAATTAGACCAATTCAATCAAGGTGGAAGTGGCCTATTCTCAACAGTTGACAAGAAGGTGTGAGTATCAACAGAGGAAAAAATTACTTTTTGTAGTGACCCAGACACTTACAGTATTTATTCAGGCTTAATTTGATGGTGTCCAGTTTGCAAATTAATTCCAGTTCTGCAGTTTTTCGTTGAAGTCCATTTTTGAAGATTTTTGTTGAAGAATTGCCACTTTTAAGTCTGTTATTGAGCGTCAAGGAAGATTGACGTGCTCTCCTACTGGTTTTTGAATGTTACAATTTTTCATGTCTGATTTGTGTCCATTTATTCTTTTGCATAGAGACTGATCGGTTTGACCAATGTACATGGCAGAGGGGCATTGCTGGCACATGATGGCATATATCACATTGGTAGATGTGCAGGTGAACGAGCCCCTGATGATGTGGCTGATGTGGTAAGGTCCTATGATGGTGTCCCCTGAATAGTTATGTGGACAGAGTTGGCAACAGGGTTTGTTGCAGGGATTGGTTCCTGGGTTAGTGTTTTTGTTTTGTGGTGTGTAGTTTCTGGTGAGAATTTGTTTCAGATTGGGGGGCTGTCTGTAAGCAAGGACTGGCCTGTCTCCCAAGGTCTATGAGAGAGAGGGATTGTCCTTCAGGATAGGTTGTAGATCCTTGATGATGTACTGGAGAGGTTTTAGTTGGGGGCTGCAGGTGATGGCTAGTGGCATTCTGTTACTTTCTTTGTCGGGCCTGTCCTGTAGTAGGTGACTTCTGGGTACCCTTCTGGCTCTGTCAGTCTGTTTCTTCACTTCTCCAGGTGGGTATTGTAGTTTTAAGAATGCTTGGTAGAGATCATATAGGTGTTTCTCTTTGTCTGAGGGATTGGAGCAAATGCAGTTGTATCTTAGAGCTTGGCTGTAGACAATGGATCATGTGATGTGGTCTGGATGAAAGATGGAGGCGTGTAGGTAAGTATAGCGGTCAGTAGGTTTCCTGTATAGGGTGGTGTTTATGTGACCATCGCTTATTTGCACTGTAGTGTACAGGAAGTGGATCTCTTGTGTGGACTGGTCCAGACTGAGGTTGATGGTGGGGTGGAAATTGTTGAACTCCTGGTGGAATTCCTCAAGGGCCTCTTTCCCATGGGTCCAGATGATGAAGATGTCATCAATGTAGCACAAGTAGAGTAGGGGCGCTAGGCAGGGCCGGCTCCAGGCACCAGCATTCCAAGCTGGTGCTTGGGGCGGCATTCTGCAAGGGGCGGCAGTCCCTGTTGTTTTGCCCCCAAGCAGCGCGCCGAATTGCCGCCGCAGAGGGTGGGGGCAGTCCATGTGCCCTTAGGGCGGCAGGCACGTTTCCGCGGTGGCGGCAGTTCAGCAGCAACTTTTATGTTTAGCTGTCTGCAGCGGCTTCAGCTAAACATAGAAGCTGCTGCCGAATTGCCGCGGCAGCGGAAATGCGCCTGCCGCCCTAAGGGCGCACGGACTGCCCCTGCCGCCCGCGGGGGCAATTCAGCGCACTGCTTGGGGCAGCGAAAACTGTAGAGCCGGCCCTGGCGCTAGGGGACGAGAGCTGAGGAAGCGTTGTTCTAAGTCAGCCATAAAAATGTTGGCATACTCTGGGGCCATGCGGGTACCCATAGCAGTGCCGCTGACTTAAAAGTATAAATTGTCCCCAAATCTGAAATAGTTGTGGGCAAGGACAAAGTCACAAAGTTCAGCCACCAGGTTGGCTGTGACATTATCAGGGATACTGTTCCTGATGGCTTGTAGTCTCATCTTTGTGTGGAATGTTAGTCCATAGTGGCTAGGATGGTGCTTTCTTGAAGATCACCAATGGATTGTAGTTTCCTCAGGAAGTCAGTGGTGTCTTGAAGATAGCTGGGAGTGCTGGTAGCGTAGAGCCTCAGGAGAGAGTCCACGTAGCCAGACAATCCTGCTGTCAGGGTGCCAATGCCTGAGATGATGGGGCATCCAGGATTCCCAGGTTTATGGATCTTGGGTAGCAGATAGAACACCCCTGATTAGGGCTCTAGGGGTGTGTCTGGGTAGATTTGTTCCTGTGTGGGTTTTAGCCCACGAAAGCTTATGCCCAAATAAATTTGTTAGTCTCTAAGGTGCCACAAAGACTCCTCGATGTTTTTCCTTACACAGACTAACCCGGCTACCCCTCTGAAACAAATCAGAAAAGAGTTCTTCATTCAAAGAACGGAGGAATCTCATTCACAACTCCTAGCTCCAAGATGCAGGACCCATGCAGGCTTTATTTATTATTTGATCTGAGGTAGTACCTAGAGACCCCAGCCTCCCTGTGCTAGGCCAGTGGTGGGCAACCTGGGGCCCATGGGCTACTCGCAGCCTGTCAGGGTAATCCACTGGCGGGCCCCCAGACAGTTTGTTTACATTTGCACGGCCACTCACAGCTCCCAGTTTACCATATAAAACACATCCCTTTTTATACCCCTGAATAATGTAGTTATTCCAAAGTAAGCTGTGTAGACCAAGCCTATGTCTATTCTGAAGGTATAAAAATATCTTTAAAGGCATTTTCTAGTTTGGCCTTTTTCATGCATGTTGAAAATTCCTATTGTTAATGTATATTTTTGATGTATAAGTACATCACTCAGGGGTGTGGATTTTTTATACTCCTGAGTGATGTAGTTATTCCAAAGTATGCAGTGTAGACCAAGCCTATGTCTATTCTGAAGGTGTAAAAATATCTTTAAGACATTTTCTAGTTTGGCCTTTTTCATGCATGTTGAAAATTAATATTTTTAAATACATTTAAATGGTCAGACATTGTACCCCCACCCGCAGTGTTTTGGATACAAATAAAACAACCCCTCGCCCCCACGCATGCTGGACTGATTAATGAAAGTACTGGTTTCACACCCAATCAGATATCTTAGCTACCAGCTTGCACATAGCCTTTTGTCAAACAGCAAAAATGTTAAATTATACACTAGAGGGAGCTCATTCACCCTCAGGAACAGAAACATTGAAACCAGCAAAGAAAAAAATAGATTAAAAAAATAAATAAATTATATTGATTTGCACAGACATGTCCAGTATTAGAGATCAAATTTACTTCATTGAGATTGTCGAGCTTTTGATTACATAATTGTCTATGACTAGCCTGCCTATTAAATAGCGGTTTTGCAGATGATGGAATAGTGAACAGATCTATAGGAACACACAGACTAAGGCAGGGGTGGGCAAACTTTTTGGCCTGAGGGCTGCATTGGGTTTCAGAAATTGTATGGAGGGCCAGTTAGGGGAAGCTGTGCCTCCGCAAACAGCCAGGCGTGGACAGGCCCCCACCCCCTAACTGACTCCCCCTGCTTCTCGCCCCCTGACAGCCCCCCCTGGGAACCCCTGCCCCATCCTCCCGCCCTGATTTCTGTCTCCTGACTGCCCCCGGACCCCCTGCCCTAACTGTCCCCCACTGCCCCATCCAACCCCCCCCTTCCTGACTGGCCCCCCCACCTGGGACCCCTGGTCCATCCAACCACCCCTTCTCTCTGACTGCTCCTGGAACCCCTGCCCCCATTCAGCCCCCTGTTCCCCGTCCTCTGACCGCCCCCACCCCTAGCCACACCCCTAGCTCCTGCCCACCCCCTGCCTTCTATCCAACCCCCCTCCACCGTTCCCTGCCCCCTTACCACTCTGCCTGGAGCACTGGTGACTGACAGCATGGCTGCACCAGGACAGGCAGCCGCACCGCCCGGCTGAAGCCAGCCACGCACCATGCAGCGCAGAGCACCGGGTCAGGCCGGGCTCTGCAGCTGCGCTACCCCAGGAGCTTGCAGCCCTGCTGCCCAGAGCATTGCGCCCGCGGTGCAGTGAGCTGAGGCTGCAGGGGAAGGGGAACAGCGGGGGAAGGACTGGGGGCTAGCTGCCTGGGCAAGAAGCCCAGGGGCCGAGCAGAATGGTCCCGCAGGCCGGATGTGGCCTGTGGGCCGTAGTTTATCCACCTCTGGACTAAGGGAGTTACATTTATGTTCTCAAAACCATACATTTCTCTCCCCACTCTTCCAGCTTCTTATGGCTTAATTACTCGCTGATATAAATGGCCCTCCCTAAGTGTTGAGAACAGAGCTATCAGCTAGGCTGTGTCCCCCTTCAAATGTTTTCCCTGACTGACTTTCTCAGCCAGGGTAGAGCCTGCTCTCATGTTATAGAATCCTCTAAAATTCTAACTCTGCTTAGTGGATTTCCCTAACATTATTCTCAGGAGTGGGATTCAGGATTTATGCAGGTGAAATGCAGGGCTAAGAGAGACTACATTCATATCCTCAACCCAGAACCACAGAACAGGAGCAGTGCCCCCTCAAGTGCTACCCCAACCCTGCTATAGCTGATACCCAGGCTATGGGCTGGAAAAGCAGCCACAACCCTTCTGCTCATCTCTACCAAATGTTTCCATATAAACACTTTTTTCATTTCCCTGCCCTCAAAAATGGGTTGTGCTGAGGCCCCACAGAATGACATAGGGATGTGTGGAAGCATTTCCATAGCCCTATCAAGTTCCTCCCAGTGCCCTCCCAAGGGTTTTTCCACAGGATGTCGTGATCTGGCACAATTTAAGGACAGGCTGCAGGATTGGGCCATAAAGGTATGAAGCAATAGCTAAAGAGGAGATTTTTAGAGACTTTCAGCACCCAATTCCCACCGGAAGTCAATGGGGATTAGGCACCTACCTGCCATATGTGCCTTCAGAAATTTCCCCTACAATGTTTAAAATGACAACATAGACCATACCGTTTCTCAAAAGTCTACATTCCCAGATTCTTTAGAGCACGCTTACAATATTTAACTCAGCTACTAATCCAAGTCAGGAACAATCTTTTAACACACAAATAAAACATTCATTTTCATCATAATGATAAGAATAGGCTAGTAACATTTCCCTGACAATCTCACACAACCTCCTGAGGTTCACACACCTAATATCCAGGAAGCTTTGCAGCATAATATCCACTTTAAACCTCTTATTTATTGAAATGTAAGAGATCTGAGATGCGCTAGAGAACAATTAATTATGAAATAAAGTAAATTAGATTAAAGAACCAGTCTAATAAAACCTTCAAAACATGTAGAATCTTCTACTAAGCAGAGATGCAAGACTGAAAAAGCATAAATACTTTCTTTCAATCACTGAAATTCATCAGAGAAAATTTGCGTTATACCTCTGGCCCAATAGACTGGCTATAAACTATATTAACAACACACAACTTGGCCAGTGAAACTAAAGTCCATTGAATTCCTCTCAAATTGGATGAATGTCAAGCATTAAAATATATCAAAGATGCATCAATGGAGATATTTTAACAGCACACCATATGTCATTTAAACTCTATACTTCTTACGTCTTTATTTTCAAGATACCCTGCAATGTGCAAAAAATATCTCACCTCTTTTCTTGACCTCATACTGCTTAGTAGAAACCAGCTCTGCATGAGAAAAGGAAGAGCTCTTCACTGAAAGACACTGAATAGCCTTCGGGAAATGCATTTGATCCTGACACTTAATGAAATAAATAGAGAGGTAAAAATGACAAATTAACATTTGTTAAATGCTCCAAAGAAGATGCAAATGATTAACTAATCCCAGTAGCGGATTGAAGGAAGGGGGGAAAAATGAAAGCACCATGCAATAAATTCAGGTTATTTATAATGATAGAGGATGGTTAAAAATGACCCAATTGCTTTATAAAGTGTTGCAGGGTGTTGCACACTTTTTACTATCATGATAAGTGAGCTAAATAAACCACATAAGTGCTAACCAGGGCACTAACTGCCACCAGCTATTTTGCAACATTATGGAAAGAGAAACTGAATGTCAACTATTTGTTTTAAAGCAACCCCAGAAAAGCAGCTGATTATTATTTTGCTCTGGGTTTTTTGCTGTGAAACAGGAATTTTTAAAAATTTTCAGTATAATCAATAGTTTCCGTGAAGTAATGATAGGATCTAAATAGCTTATCTCTAAGGCATCCATCCCCATGTTATATCACTGCTATCCTACCATTCAGGGACAGATTTGAATCTCTGCTATTTATGTTGATTAGTACTTTATTCCATGAGTAGTTCCACTGAAGTCAATGGGATTATTTGTGGAATATGGGGCTACCAAACATGAATAAGAGTATCAGAATCTGGCCCTTAGCATACATAATGGAACATGCTTATAGACACCAATCCTGCAAGCACATGCTTAGCTTTGCCTTCACTACCCATTTGCTTAAAGTTAAACACTCATAAGTCTTTGAAGGATTGGGGTCATAGTGAAATAACTTTTGCAAGTGGCTTTAATAAACTTTAATTCCTGTAATAACTTATGCCCCAATGTGGGGGAGGGATAGCTCAGTGGTTTGAGCATTGGCCTGCTAACCCCAGGGTTGTGAGTTCAATCCTTGAGGGGGCCATTTGGGAAACAGGGGCAAATAATCTGGGGATTGGTCCTGCTTAAAGCAGGAGGTTGGATTAGATGACCTCCTGAGGTCCCTTCCAACCCTAATATTCTATTATTCTAATTCAACTATACTATTCTTCCCTGCTGAGGGCTTGTTGGGGAAAAGAAGCTGCCACTATTCCATGCAAAGGAGGCATAGGAAAGACTCTCTGGTTCCTGTTCTTCCTGTGCATATTCCCATCAGGGAGGAAAAAAGAGCCAGGTCAATCTGGTGGTAGTGTGCTCCCTTTTGAGAGTGAAGATATGGTTTCTCAACCCTTCTCCTTACCCAACATTCCTGTGTCCTCGCTAACTGATGGAGGTGAAGTGAGGTCCTTCCATCAGTTCCAGTGCAAAGAGAGAAGTGCTAGTAAAACTCTACATATAGTGAAGGAGAAGCTTCACACTCTCAAGACCTTCTATGGTCTTCATTACTGTAATATTGAGAACCTTTTAATTTTTAATGGATGTTTTCCTCATAATACCCTTGTGTGGTAGAGAAGTGTTTTATCCTCATTTTATAGATGCACCAAATTAAGGGACTAATTGACTTAACCAAGGTCAAACAGGAAGTCTGTGGCAAAGCAGGGGATTGAAGCCAGTTCTCCTCAGACTCATGCTAATTTCCTAACCACTGGACTACCCTTCCTCTCTCTCTAAGGCCTGGTCTGCACTAGCCTGTTATTTCGGAATTAGCCAAGTTATTTCGAAAAAAAAATATGATTCTGTCCACATGACCAAATGGGTTTTTTTCGATTTAAAGGGCTCTTTAATTCGATTTCTGTACTCCACCTTGGCAAGTGGAGTAGCGCTTAAATCGAGATTGCAATCCTGGGTTAAAGGTATTGTGGACACAAATCGACGTTATTGGCCTCCGGGGGCTATCCCAGGACGCTCTCTTGTGACTGGTCTGGTCAACACTCTGAACTCCAATGCACTAGCCAGGTGGCCAGGAAAAGCCCCAGGAACTTTTGAATTTCATTTCCTGTTTGGTCACCATCAGCACATGTGACCATCAGCACAGTCCACCATCACAGGCGACCATGCAGAGTCCACCATTACAGGAGATCATGCAGTCCCGGATTCGCAGATGAGCCCCAGCATGGTCTGAATGGGAGGTACTGGATCTCATCGCATGCTGGGAAGATGAGTCTGTTATGGCAGAACTACGTTCCAAAAAAAGAAACGCAAATACGTATGCTAAAGTCTCCAGGGCCATGACAGAACGAAGCTACTCCAGGTACACAGAGCAGTGTCATACAAAAACCAAGGAGCTCAGGCAAGCATACCAAAAAGCCAGGGGGGCAAACATCCCCATACATTCCGCTTTTCCTGTGAGCTCCATGCAATTATGGGGGGTGATGCCATCAATACCCCACCACTGTCCATGGACACCTGCAAGGGGGGGAGTTGCACGGAGCGAGGAGGAAGAGACATTGGAGGACGAAGAGGAGGAGGAGGAGGACCGTGCACAGGTGGCAAGTAGGGAATCCGTTTTCCCCCCTAGCCAGGAACTAATCTTAATGCTGGATCCAATAGCCTCTCCTCACTCATAAGGCGGGCTCCTGTTCCATGACCCTGGAGAAGGTGAGTGAGAGCCTGATCGGAGCCACGCGGTGAGGGGGGTACCCAGCCGTGCTGGGTTGTTCGCATTTACAGTAAATGGCTCATCCCTGCTCTGAGCCTGATCGGAGCCATGCGGTTGGTGGGGGTTGTTGTATGCAGTGATCATCCCAGAGAGCCCGCAGGCCCTCCTTTTATATGGCAAACCCACCAGGCATTGCTTGCTGTGGGAAAGGGGGACCAGAAGTTTGAAAGCATTGAAATGAATGTAGAAGAAGCAGAACCCCGCGTGCCCCTAGGGGCTGCCTGCAAGATTAATTCTGTTGCCTGGCCGTGTGTGATGGCTTACTCATACCAAAGTGCCCCCTTTGTTCTCTGCAATGTATTTTTTAAAATACTACCCTCCCTTTTTCTCCTCCTGCAGGTGCAAATGTTTCAACGCGGTCCCTATCTACTCCATCCCAGAGGCTGGTCCAGATTAGAAGGTGGACGACATGTTCGTTGATAGCTGATTATAACTATAGGCATTTCAACATCCCCAACAGTAATTTTCTGGTCTGGGAAGTAAGTCCCTTCCTGCAGTTGTTCAAACAGACCAGAATTCTTGAAGATGCAAGTGTCATGCACCTTTCCTGGCCATCCCATGTTGATGTTGGTGAAACGTCCCTTGTGATCCCCCAGTGCTTGCAGCACCATGGAAAAGTACCCCTTGCGGTTTACATACTGGCCGCCCCGGTGTGCCAGGGCCAAGATAGTGATATGCGTTCCGTCTATCTCCCCACCGCAGTTAGGGAACCCCAGCGCATTAAAGCCATCCACAGTGGTCTGCACATTTCCCAAAGTCACTACACTTGATAGCAGCTGCTCAATGATTGCGTTGGCTACTTGCAGCACAGCAGCCCCTACGGTAGATTTGCCCACTCCAAACTGATTCCCGACTGACACCGGCAGTAGCTGTCGGGTGTTGCAAGCTTCCACAGTGCAATGGCCACTCGCTTCTCAACGGTGAGGGCTGCTCTCATTTTGGTGTCTTTGCACTTCAGGGCAGGGGACAGCAAGTCACAAAGTTCCATGAAAGTGGCCCTATACATACGAAAGTTTCGCAGCCACTGGGAATCATCCCAGACCTGCAACACTATGCGATCCCACCAGTCAGTGCTTGTTTCCTGGGCCCAGATTTGGCGTTCCATGGCATGAACCTGGCTCAATGCCACCATGATCTCCCAATCGCCACACACCGTGCTTCTAGGAACGCCTGTGTCCATGTCCTCATCAGTATAATAATCACACTGTCATCGCTTCCTCGCCCCGTTTTGCAGGTACTGAACATACTGCTGGATAATGCGCGAGGTATTTACAATGGTCAAAACTGCAGCAGAGATCTGAGCGTGCTCCATGTTTGCCGCGTAATGGCACCTGCATGGGTAATCCTTGAAAAAGGGCGCAAAATGAGCTGTTCAGTTCAAGTTGGCTGATAAAAGGCGGTAAATGGTTGTCTTCTGTAGCTTCCATGGGAGCCCAGGACAGCTTCCGCCACTTTCTCCAGATTGTCTGTGTGGCTCTGTTCATGATGGGCGAGAAACAGCAGGGACTTGTTGCCTTCTGTAGCTTCTGCGGGAGCCCAGCACAGAGAATTTGGAGAAAGCGGCATAGCTGTGCGGCTCTGTTCACGATGGCGGAGAAACGGCGGGAAATGGTTAGATGAAAGAGTAGATAGAAAGAGGAGAGGACATTTGAAGTGGATTCAACATACCAGGAGACAGGCAGTGCACCGTGCTGCACCATTTGCTGGCAGCATGGCATCTGCCTTAGCTTTCCCGTAAGGAGGAGTGAGTGACGGCACACACCCAGAAAAACCTGCGAGAATGTTTTTGCCCCATCATGCACTGGGAGCTTAACCCACAATTCCAATGGGCGGCAGAGACTGCGGGAACTGTGGGATAGCTACCACAGTGCAATGCTGCACCATTCGATGCTAGCCTCGGTACTGTGGACACATTCCGCTGAATTCACGCGCTTTAGTGGGGACACATAACATCGAATGTATGAACTCGATTCAGGAAATTCAAATAAAGTAACTTCGAATTAATTTTGTACTGTAGACATACCCTAAGATTCCATTATTCCTAAAATTTGTATGGTACTTGTCATTCAAAAGGATCCCAATGAACTTAAGAGACCAGATGTAAAAGGAATCTTTTCATCTAGCGAAGAAATATAATTACTTTAATTGAAATTTAGTCAGGGCACCAAAATACCCTGACTACTACAAAAAATATCACAACATTTTAAGGAATTGTATGTGGTCAGAACTTAAGGTTTACATCTGTTCCCGAAAAGATAGTCCTCCAGCATTCCCTGGCCCCCAGGACAATGCTGGAGCCTTGATTCACTGCTGGATCAGAGGAAAGTGCTAAATATCTGAAGCGATTGAAAGATACTGAACATTTTAAATATAAAAGCAGACAAAGTACAAAAAAAAGCCACCCTCAAAAAAACAAAACAAAAAAACCCCAAACCCACTATGACATTCTATACCTTGGGGGAGTGTCCTGGAAGCTACATACTTCTCATTTTTATATAATCGTGATCTTATATACAAAGCTTGCTTTGTAAAGTATCAGGGGAATATTTCATCTTTCTGTGCCCCTAATGGAATTTTCTTTATCCTTTGACTTACAGGCTATGGTTTGGTATGACACAATTTATCAACTAATGACATATCCTATTGTGTTATGTCTAGCTATGAAGAAAATAAAAATGCCTTTTGGATCAAGCTGACAATAACAATTCAAGCCATAACAAGCCAAACCCAAAATTGTATGTGGATGGCTGTAAACTATTTTTCCAAACCTGGATCACTTTTTCTTGCCCTTTGTGAGTCACACAGCACAAAAGGAGAATAAGTGCTATTAAGAGATTTAAAAACGACCACCAACATCAGAAGTGAAGGTCAAACTTCAAAACATGTGAAGGCTCAGTTGAGCCCCAACAGATTGTAGAGATTCATTGCTGCGCCTGTTGGAAAGACAGCCCAGAGCACATAGGCTGAGGGAAGATTTAAACCACCTTTGCACCCTCCCAATCCTTGGCTGCTCTGTGGGCTGGCGAGGCCCCTTTCTAAGTTATGGCAGCTTCCCTCTTGGGTTACAGTATAGATCATTACACTTCCTGGAATCTCCTTGTCCTCAGCATTGTTCTTCAGCCTTGATCCTGACATGCCCCTCTCACCCCCTACACCTGGGACTGTAATGAAGTCATCAGGATATCCCCTGCAGCACCTATGCCAGGTGATTTCTTCTCATCCAGATATGGGGTTTTAAGGGCCACCCAACACCACTCCACCCCTTTTACACAGTGTAATGTGGTGTAGATCCAATCCCAGATTGTTCTCTGAAATTTATCCAAACTTTTAGAGAATGTGAAGAGGAAATATTTCCAATGCTCTCCATAATCCTCTCGATGTCTCAGCACAAAGTACTAAGCAATCCTAACCCCTATAGTCAAATCTATACAGGCCAGCTCCTCAACTGGTATTAATCAGCATAGCACCATTTAAGGAGCTACACCAACTTACAGTAGCTGAGGATTTGGTTCTTATGAGTCTCTACACCTCTACCCTGATATAACGCAACCTGATATAACATGAATTCAGATATAATGCGGTAAAGCAGCGCTCCGGGGCGGGCGGGGGGGCTGTGCACTCCAGCAGATCAAAGCAAGTTCGATACAATGCGGTTTCACCTATAATGGAGTAAGATTTTTTTGGCTCCCGAGGACAGCGTTATAGCGGGGTAGAGGTGTACCATTACAAAAATAAGCTATAAAGCCCACAAACCTACCAGAAACTCAAATAAAGGGGACCAGATCCTCAGAGGGTGTAAACTGGAATTACTCCATTGACTAATGGAGCTATTCCAGCTTTCCTCCATTGAGGATGTGGCCCCTACTAGTAGGGATATGCTACTAGTGGTCTCATGATCAGAATACTGAGAGTGAGTATGATGTTTAAAGAGATCAAAGAGTCAAAGATCTAATAAAACAGTAAATGTAGATGAATTCATGTAACCTAATATTGAACTACCTTATATAATCAGTTTTTATATGGAACTTTCCATTGGCTTCTCTTAAAGGCTAACTGCATGGCATGGCCCATTATCTGACCTTGTAAACTGGAGTAAAAGTAATAGGATAAAATGTAATAGTGAAAAGTGAAAGGTCATGCATTTAGGGAGTAATAACAAGAATTTTGGTTATAAGCTGGCGATGTATCAGTTGGAAGTAACAGAGGAGGAGAAGGACCTTGGAGTTTTGGTTGATCACAGGATGACTATGAGTCGCCAATGTGATATGGACGTGAAAAAAGCGAATGTGGTCTGGAGATGCATCAGGCTAGGTATTTCCAGCAAAGATAAGGAGGTGTTAGTACCGTTATACAAGGCACTGGTGAGACCTCATCTGGAATACTGTGTGCAGTTCTGGTCTCCCATGTTTAAGAAGGATGAATTCAAATTGGAACAGGTACAGAGAAGGGCTACTAGGATGATCTGAGGAATGGAAAACCTGTCTTATGAAAGGAGACTCAAAGAGCTCGGCTTGTTTAGCCTAACCAAGAGAAGGCTGAGGGGAGATATGATTGCCCTCTATAAATATATCAGAGGAAGGGAGAGGAATTATTTAAGCTCAGTACCAATGTGGACACAAGAACAAATGGATATAAACTGGCCATCGGGAAGTTTAGCCTTGAAATTAGATGAAGGTTTCTAACCATCAGAGGAATGAAGTTCTGGAACAGTCTGCCAAGGGGAGTAGTGGGTGCAAAAGACATATCTGGCTTCAAGACTAAGCTTGATAAGTTTATGGAGGGGATGGTATGATGAGATAGCCTAATTTGGGCAATTAATTGGTCTTTGACTATTAGCGGTAAATATGCCCAATGGCTTGTGATGGGATGTTAGATGGGGTGGGATCTAAGTTACTTCAGAGAATTCTTTCCTGGTGTCTGGCTGGTGAGTCTTGCCCACATGCTCAGGGTTTATCGCCATATTTGGGGTCGGGAACGAATTTCCCCCCAAGGCAGATTGGCAGAGGCCCTGGGTTTTTTTTGCCTTCCTCTGTAGCGTGGTGCATGGGCCACTTGCTCCAGGATTCTCTACACCTTAATGTCTTTAAACCATGATTTGAGAACTTCAGTGGCTCAGATATAGGTTAGGGGTTTGATACAGGAGTGAGTGGGTGAGATTCGGTGGCCTGCGTTGTGCAGGAGTTCGGACTAGATGATTATAACGGTCACTTCTGACCTTAAAGTCTATGATCTGGTCCAATGTCTTATCAAGACTGTATTGACACAATACTGATTTCTTCTAGGAACATCTGGTATGGAGAAGAGGAAAATCTATTCTTACCTTGCTTCTAAGTAATAAATGCTGATGCAAGAAGTAGCTGTAGTTAAGCATCTAGTCACTATAATTAAATTCAACATCTTTAGAAGAGTAATTTTACTGAAAGCTAGCACTGTGACACTGAACTGTAGAAAAACAAAAATTTTAATTTTAAATGAGGAAGATGGTGAGAAAAAAATATATGGACAAAACATTAAGAAATTAAAATCTTTAGCATCAGCATGGCTGTTATTTAGGGCAGGTTTGCACTTAAAATGCTGCATCAGTGCAGCTGTAGCGCTTAAATGAAGCTGCTCCTACACTGATGGAAGAACTTTTCCCACTGGTGTAATTAATCCACCTCCATGAGAGGGAGAAGCTCTCCCACTAATGCAGCCCTGTTTACACTGGGAGTTAGGTTGGTATAAATACGTCGCTCAGGGATGTGGATTTTTTACACCCCTGAGCGACAAAGGCCTGTAATATAGACCTGGCCTTAAGCATTCCATGGTCTAGATAATACTTAGCCCTGCCTTGAGTGCAAGGGACTGGACTAGATGACCTCTTGAAGTCCATTCCAGTTCTATGATTCTATGATCTGTGTGCTTGATTGTTTGAAAAGTGTGAATTGGGAGTGCTTTGTTCCAGGTGGGCCTTGAGTGGAGGGTAAGGCTTTGAGCTGGGACAACTGCTTCAAGCCAGCAGCCTTATAAAAAGGCAGCCAGTTGCAAACCAGCTGGGCAATGAACAGTGGAGAGACTAACAGATTGAGTTTGCCTGGGAGTTCGCCTGGGGAGAGCCCACTGAGGATTTCATCTTACAGGCTTTTCTGAGTAGTAACTGAAACAGCTGAGGAAGCTCTTGGAAGGAAGGTAATATGGATGGTGAGCGATCAGCTGTTGTGACCTGCACAGGATGTGCCATGTTTGTCTTTCTTCCACAGGACAGATGTGACTTTGTCTGTACAAAGTGCAAGCTGGTCTCCACATTGGAAGAGAAGGTTCAAAGTTTGGAGAAACAAGTATCAACCCTGTGTTGCATAAGAGAAAATGAAGATTTCCTGGACAGATGTCAGGATATGCTTCTGCGGGCACAACATTCTGAAGAATCAGAGCAGGCTGTGCAGTGGGGACAGAAGGACAGTGAAGACATTTGACAGCATGTGACCTCCAGAAGAAGAAAGAGGAGCATTCATGTACCAGCAATGCAGCTACAGGAGAGCAAACATTTTCATGTTCTCTCCACAGGTCCTAATGTGGAGAGTGGACTAGATGATACGTCTGAGGGAAGGGAGCAGAAGGAGACTCCACTGATTGGAAGGCATGAGATGCATTGTCCTAGAGATGGGGGTTCCACGACCACCGCTCCCAAGAGAAGGAGGTGGGTGGTGGTGGTTGGGGACTCCCTCCTAAGGAGGACTGAGTCATCTATCTGCCGTCCCAACTGGGAAAACCGAGAAGTGTTCTGCTTGCCAGGAGCTAAGATTCACAATGTGATGGAGAGACTGCCAGACTCATCAAACCCTCGGATCACTACCCCTTCCTGCTTCTCCACATGGGCACCAATGATACTTTCAAGAATGACCTTGAGTGGATCACTGCACACTACGTGGCTCTGGGAAGAAGGATAAAGGAGTTTGAGGCGCAAGTGGTGTTCTCGTCCATCCTCCCACTGGAAGGAAAAGACCTAGGTAGAGACCATTGAATCGTGGAAGTCAATGAATGGCTACACAGGTAGTGTCAGAGAGAAGACTTTGGATTCTTTGACCATGGGATCGTGTTCCAAGAAGAAGGAGTGCTAGGTAGAGACGGGCTCCACCTAACAAAGAGAGGGAAGAGCATCTTCCCAAGCAGGCTGGCTAACCTAGTGAGGAGGGCTTTAAAATCAGGGGAAACCTGGGAAACAAGAAGGGAAAAATGCAAGTCCTGGCACAGTCAAGGAATTATGATGTGATTGGAATATCAAAGACTTGGTGGGATAACACATGACTGGAGTACTGTCATGGATGGATATAAACTGTTCAGGAAGAAAAGGCAGGGCAGAAAAGGTGGTGGAGTTGCATTAAAGGTAATAATTGGAGATATACCAATCTTCTAGAACTGGAAGGGACCTTGAAAGGTCATTGAGTCCAGCCTGCTGCCTTCACTAGCAGGACCAATTTTTTCCCCAGATCCCTAAGTGGCCCCCTCAAGAATTGAGCTCACAACCCTGGGCTTAGCAGGCTAATGCTCAAACCACTGAGCTATCCCTCTCCCCCTTACAGTGTATGTAAGAGAGCAGTATGACTGCTCAGAGGTCCAGTATGGAACTGCAGAAAAACCTGAGAGTCTCTGGATTAAGTTTAGAAGTGTGAGCATGAGGGTAGTCTGCTATAGGCCACCAGACCAGGGGGATGAGGTGGAGGAGGCTTTCTTCAGGCAACTAACAGAAGTTACTAGATCACAGGCCTTGGTTCTCATGGGGGACTTCAATCACCCTGATATCTGCTGGGAGAGCAATACAGCGGTGCGCAGACAACCCAGGAAGTTTTTGGAAAGCGTAGGGGACAATTTCCTGGTGCAAGTGCTGGAGGAACCAACTGGGGGCAGAGCTCTTCTAGACCTGCTGCTCACAAACAGGGAAGAATTAGTAGGGGAAGCAAAAGTGGATGGGAACCTGGGAGGCAGTGACCATGAGATGGTCGAGTTCAGGATCTTGACACAAGGAAGAAAGGAAAGCAGCAGAATATGGACCCTGGACTTCAGAAAAGCAGACTTTGACTCCCTCAGGGAACTGATGGGCAGGATCCCCTGGGAGATTAATATGAGGGGGAAAGGAGTCCAGGAGAGCTGGCTGTATTTTAAAGAATCCTCATTGAGGTTGCAGGAACGAACCATTCCGATGTGAAGAAAGAATAGTAAATGTGGCAGGCGACCAGCTTGGCTTAACAGTGAAATCCTTGGTGATCTTAAACACAAAAAAGAAGCTTACAAGAAGTGGAAGATTGGATAAATGACCAGGGAGGAGTATAAAAATATTGATCAGGCATGCCGGAGTGAAATCAGGAAGGCCAAATCACAATTGGAGTTGCAGCTAGCAAGAGATGTTAAGAGTAACAAGAAGGGTTTCTTCAGGTATGTTAGCAACAAGAAGAAAGTCAGGGAAAGTATGTGTCCCTTACTGAATTGGGGAAGCAACCCCAATTGGGGAAGCAACAGAGGATGTGGAAAAAGCTAATGTACTCAATGCTTGTTTTGCTTCTGTCTTCACAAACAAGGTCAGCTCCCAGACTACTGCACTGGGCAGCACAGTATGGGGAGAAGGTGACCAGCCCTCTGTGGAGAAAGAAGTGGTTCAGGATTATTTAAAAAGCTGGATGAGCACAAGTCCATGGGGCTGGATGCACTGCATCCGAGGGTGCTGAGGGAATTGGTTGATGTGATTGCAGAGCCATTGGCCATTATCTTTGAAAACTCATAATGCCTTTCTAGGAGTGAAGAATGTGGTCATTTTAGGAAAATTGAATAAGGCCTTGATTCAGCAAGGTCCTTAAGCAAGTGCCGAACTTATGTATGTCAATAGTTTCATTTATGTCAGTGGGACTACTTATGTGCTTTTAGTTAGGCACATGCGTAAGGATGTTGCTGAATCAGGGCCTCATTTCTTCTTCAACGCTTAGCCAGACAGTCGGCCATAGCGATAGTTCGCCATTTGGTATGTTCCTTCACAGCCACAATGGCTTGACAGCCTGAGGGTACGTCTACACTACGGGACTATTCCGAATTTGCATAAACCGGTTTTGTAAAACAGATTGTATAAAATCGAGTGCGTGCGGCCACACTAAACACATTAAATCGGTGGTGTGCATCCACGGTCCGAGGCTAGCATCGACTTTTGGAGCGTTGCACTGTGGGTAGCTATTCCGTAGCTATCCCATAGCTCCCGCAGCCTCCCCCGCCCCTTGGAATTTCCGGGTTGAGATCCCAGTGCCTGATGGGGCAAAAATCATTGTCATTGTCGCGGGTGGTTCTGGGTAAATGTCGTCAGTCACTCCTTCCTCTGGGAAAGCAACGGCAGACAAGCATTTCGCGCCTTTTTTCCCTGGATTGCCCTGGCAGATGCCATAGCATGGCAATCATGGAACCTGTTTTGCCTTTTGTGACTGTCACCGTATGTGTACTAGATGCCGCTGACAGAGGCGATTCAGCAGCGCTACACAGCAGCATGCTTTTGCTTTTGCATGATAGCAGAGATGGTTACCAGCCATACTGCACCATCTACCAATCCATAAATTGGTAAAAAGATGATCATAGCTACCAGTCATTTTGCTGCTGTCATAAGTGCCCCTGGCTGCTCTTAGTCAGGGGCGCAAAAGCCAAAATTGGGAATGACTCCCTGAGTCAATCCCTCCTTTTTGGTATCTAAAAATAGAATCAGTCCTGCCTAGAATATGGGCAAGTGTACTAGAGAACCACTGTATCAGAGAGCACAGCTGCTCTGTGTCAGATCCTGCAGAAATTATGAGCTGTATGCTATTCACAGGGGGTGCTCCTGCAACAACCCCACCTGTTCATTCCGTTCTTACCCCAGCCTTCCTGGGCTGCCGTAGCATTGTCCCCCCACTTGTGTGATGAAGTAATAAAGAATGCAGGAATAAGACACAGTGACTTGTTAGTGAGAAATGAGTGGAAGGCAGCCTCCAGCTGCTATGATAGTCCAGACAGGACAGTAAGGAGTGTGGAGGAGAGGAGCCCAGCATCCCTCTGCTAGTCCAGGGGCAATTGAATCTTTTTTTTACACATGAATGGTGGGGGCTGACAGAGCTCAGCCCCCTGTTGCTATGATGACGATGGTTATCAGCCATACTGCACCATCTACCAGGAAAAATTAGGGCCAGGCGCCCTTGATCGACCTAACAGATGCTAGTCAGCATGGTTACCAGCCCTTTTGCACTGCCCCATGTGCCAATAGGCTGATGATGAGAACGGGTACCAGTCGTTTTGCACCATCAGCCACCCATGGCGGGGGGGGGAGCAAGGATGTTGGTGTTCAGTGCTGCAGCATCGCGTCTATCTGCAGCATTCAGTAAAGATAGGGTGACATGTAAAAGAATCAAGAGAGGATTGTTTTCCCTTTCACTTCTGGGGGTGGGTGGGGGGGTGCATAAATTGCCGAGCTATGCCCTGACCCACCGCGGACACTGTGTTTGACCCTAGAAGCATTTGGAGCTCAGCCAAGAATGCAAATGCTTTTCAGAGAGACTGCAGGAACTGTGGGATAGCTTGAGTCCTCCAGTCCATGAGCGTCCATTTGATTCCTTGGCTTTCCGTTACGCTTGTCACGCAGCAGTGCGCTGAGTCCCTGCTATGGCGTCTGTCTGGAGATATTTTAAAAATGTTTTTTAATTCATCTTCTGTAACGGAGCGCTGATAGAACAGATTTGCCTGCCCTCACAGCGATCACGTCCGCATGGTCCATGTGGGAGCTCTTTCTTTATTTTGATTTTTAACTGCATCGCCACACGTGCTGATCGGAGCTCCACGCTGGGCAAACAGGAAATATTCAAAAGTTTGTGTGGCTTTTCTGTCTACCTGGCCACTGCATCCGAGTTCAGATTGCTGTCCAGAGCGGTCAGTGGTGCACTGTGGGATACCGCCCGGAGGCCAATACCGTTGATCTGCGGCCACACTAGCCCTAATCCGATATGGTAATACCAATATTAGCACTACTCCTCTCGTTAGGGAGGAGTACAGAAACCGGTTTAAAGAGCCCTTTATACCGATATAAAGGGCCTCTTAGTGTGGACGGGTGTGGCGTTAAATCGGTTTAATGCTCCTAAAACCGGTTTAAACGTGTAGTGTAGACCAGGCCTGAGAGTCCAACATCGGAACAGATTTAATGAACCCATGTAATAGGGAGTCTGCCTCTGGGCTGCCTCCACCCTGTGGCGGTGGAATTTTATCACAGGTGTTAAAAGCCACCCGGAGAACTGTATTCGCTGGAATGTTTTGTGGCACCCCTTGCGACATGTCCGAAAAGCGTAAGGCGCCACCTGCAGACAATGGTCCCAGTAGTCTGTAGGCCTGAACAATCATAAACATGTGCATTACAGATGAAGTTATTCCACTTTATGCCCAGTATACAACATTGACATTTTGTGTGGAAAGCCTCCAGCTTTGTCCAGCCTGTGCTTCATAGTGTCCGTGTTTCGCAGCTATACAACAGTTTGAGAAGAATACAGCTTGAATAAATCCTGAACTTGGTTGTCATACTAAGACAATGTTGATTCCATATCCGTTGTAAACAGCCCATGGCAGATGCTGCAATGCCAATCCGATGGAGAACCTCCATGTGAGAATTGGAGGAGCTGATAAGTATAGAACCTAGATAGCAAAAGCTGGAAACTGATTCTACGGTTTTGTTGTTCAAAGAGATTCGAGTCACAGGTGGACCTGGTCCTAGATTTTTCAGTTTTGTCTTTGACCATGAAACATGGAGACCAATCTTAGCTGACTCCTCCTTCATATCCTGCAGTACCTCATGAAAACTGTTGGGGGTCTGTACTAAAAGAACAATATCATCAGCGTAGTCAAGGTCTGTGAGCGAGAGATCACCGATCTCAATGCCTATGGACCTGATGGAATGCTGCATTATGAAATCCATCGCCTGACAAAAGAGTGCAGGTGCCAGACCATAACCCTGCCTAACACCAGATACTGATTTAAAAGGCACTGACATCCGGTTCCCCAGACGAACACAGGCAGTGGTTCCATTATGCATCTCTCTAATCAAGTCCAGCAGAGCAGTAGGGACACCTATGCCCTTTAAGACCTTCCATAATGCGACATGGTCTACTGAATCAAATGTAGCGTTAAGATCAACGTACACTACATGCAGGGGCTTCCTGAACTCACGATGTATCTCCGACAACAAGCAAAGGGCCAAAATGGCATCTAATGTAGACCTGTTCCTCATAAAGCCTGACTGTTGGGGACGATGCTTCCAATGTAGCAAATGCTCAAAGCATGCCAGCAAAACATGTGCAAATACCTTCCCTGGAATGGAGAGCAAGGCGATTGGCCTGTAGCACTTACATTCACTGCATGGTGTCTTGCCCTTATAGAATGAGATCACAATACCATCCTCCCAGGCATTTGGCAGCGTTCCAGTTCTCCACACCAGACAAAAGATGGCCCAGAAGTGATTCTGCTACAGGATCAATAGCACATTTTAACAGCTCTGTGGTGATGCCATCAACATCAGCTGCATATCCGTTTTTCAGTTTAGAGATGGCACACTTCACTTCATCCAATGTTGGTGCATCAGTACAAATGTCTGGATCCGAAACCGCAGTGACTGGCAAATCATCCAGCTCTGAACAAGTGGCTGCTGGAGGATGGTTCAGGACTGTGCTGTTATAGAACAGTGAGGTAACTGTGCTGATTTTTAAGACGTGCAGTAAGTAAACGAGGAGACACGGGTGTCCAGGTTGTCAGGGAGGACTTGGCCTCATCTTGTAGTAGTAGTGCTACCCCATATAAATGGTGGGAGCCACCAGAATACAGAAGTAAAGAATCTTCCATCTCATGACGTCCGTGATCTATCAGCCTGGCTTCTGTTAGTCCTGAGATTGATATACCAAGACATTCCATTTCACATGAGACAGTGACCTGATGACCATGCCTGTGAGGAGTTGCAACATTGCAAGTTGCAATTTTAGTGGACTGTTGGAGATCCCAGATACAATTGGATGCATTGTCACAATGTACTGCAGACATGCCTGCCGACATCAGAGGACACGCGTCCCCAGAGGGGTTTGGCACGAACCCGTCATGTTTGCACTGAGGGGAGATGGCACCGACAAGGCATCTACAGCTGAAAGTAAGGCAGGGGCTTTGTAACCATGTGGCCTCTGGCAGGACACAACTGAAAGTATCCATTCAGGACAAATTGCTTAGAGCAGGGCAGTTACAGCCCAAAGCTGGGTGTCCTTTACTATTAAGGCACACCAAACCAGCCAAACAGAGAAGACCGGTTTTACCCCACTAGCTAACCAGAAGTCATACAAGCAATTCCATCAAATACTCCAGTTTCCTTGTATCACTGCCAGCACCACTCCTTATGGGGATGAATGGTTATGAAAACCAATACCCCAGTAAAAGAAAAAAGGTTCTCCCGATCCCAAAGGACCAAGCCCCAGACCCAGGTCAATATATAAGTCAGATCTTACCCACAAATCACACTGTCACCAATCATTTAGAATCTAAAATCTAAAGGTTTATTTATAAAAAGAAAGAAATATGGATGAGAGCTAAAATTGGTTGAATGGAATCAATTACATACAGTAATGGCAAATTTCTTGGTTTAGGCTTGTAGCAGGGAAGGAATAAACTGCAGGTTCAAATCAAGGCTCTGGAGTACATCCACAGCTTGGACGGGTCATTCAGTCCTTTGTTCAGAGCTTCAGTTTGTAGCAAATTTCCTCCAGAGGTAAGAAGCAGGGGGATGGAGGTGCAATAACGTGACCCTTTTCCTGGTCTACCAGTACTGGCTTCACGCTGTGCGACCCAAGCCGTTAAGTCTTTCTCAGTGACTTCCTTCACCTTGGTTAGCTATGTGCAGCTGCTGCCCTGCATCTTTGCTGCCTGTGTTAGCCATCATTTTCAGGGTTCACCTTGGATCTGTCCACCTCGCATAATACCCAAGGCAATAGTTCGGACAAGCCTTCATCGCTGATGGCATAGCTCCAATGAGCAATTCCCTACTTCAGATGTTACACCCCCTCCACCATGATGAGGTACAGGTCAGACTTGAGGGGAGGGGGCTCAGTTGGTAAAGACAATTTTTCCCCATTTTGGAGAAAACAGACACTTCATTGTCTTTTCTTTTCACCTTATCAAGCAGAAGTAGCTTCTGAGTTTCTCTAGATAAGTTAGAGGGACAAAATGTGACCTTTTTTCATCTCCTTTCATATGGACTTTGCCAGGAGGGAGGAGAGCGGGGGGGACGGGACAGCCATTTTCTGTATCATTGTTTTCCTGATAAAGGAACCATAGCTACTTAAATTATCATCCAAAACAACAAAACAGGCTGAATGTTGGTGGCAAACTAGGAGTATTCAAATCAACAAAACACACTACAGCCATTAAACAACTCATTACATGAGGTTTTTCCTCACTTCTCCTGTACTGAGAACCTGCAGTAATTGCACGTCTTCATTATTTCTGTGTTTCAGTCCGATACAGGAATTAGTTAGCAAATTGTCTCCTCTGGAGATTTTAACAAATGTTAGTCTTTTGTTCCCTTATTTAAAAAAATACTCTATTTAATGAGACAGCCAGATAAAAATGTATTTCCCAGAAGGATACTTTACATCTTTCATGTATCAGTCATTGCTGAACTCTTCCTTACTCATGCAGATCTGGCTATGCTAACTAATATGAGGTCAAGAAAAGAGGAGATATTTTTGGGAATTGTAGGGTACCTTGAAAGTAAAAATATAGGGAGTAAAAAGTTAAGACAAAGATCGCTGATATATTTAAAACATACTTTTACCCATTGAGAGGCATTTGCTGAACTTCAGTGACTGTCAGAAATGGTGCACTGATCACAGTGCATGAATAGATCATGAACTGCTAAGTTTCCCTGCGGGGCAATGTAATTGTATTTAAACCATGCCCACTATGCTAGCCTTGTGCCTGTCCTGAATAGGGACCACCCATCTTGCCAAATCATGGAGTTTGTTAGTTTAATATTTATTCTCTTTTCCTTAACTTGATTTATACTCAGTCCATTGTGTTTATGAGGTGTGCTTGTCAATAACTGATGATAATTTACATGCATACGGTACTTCATCCTGAAGGATCTCAAAGTGCTATAAAAATTGTATTAGAGAACATTATTTGGTTAAGGTATCTGGCAGGGCCGGCTTTAGCCAGTGCGGGGCCCGATTCGTGGGGCATGTACTCTCCGGGCGGCACTTTGGATTTCCGCACTCCGGCGGTGGTAGCGGGGCTGCAGGGTTGCGGAGCTCCGGGAGCGGGGCAGCCGCACTTGCCACTCTCAGGCCGGAGGACCGGGACCACGGGGTTGCGGGGCTCCAGCCCGGTAGCAGGGCCGCGGGACTTGCAGCGTTCCGGCCCGGGGAGCGGGACCACGGGGTCCCGGGGCTCCGGCCAGGGGAGTGGGACCGCGGGGTTGCGGGGCTCCGGCAGGGAGAGCGGGGCTGCGGGGCTCTAGCCCAGAGAGCGGGGCTGCGGGGCTCCGGCCAGGGTAGTGAAGCCACGGGACTTGCCTCGCTGCGGCCGAAGGAGTGGGACCGCGTGGTTGCAGGGCTCTAGCCGGGGTAGCGGGGCCTCCGGGATCCGGCCGGGAGAGCGGGACCGCTGGGTTTCGGGGCTCCGGCCAGGACAGCGGGGCTGCGGGGTTGCCGGGCTCTGACTGGGAGAGTGGGGCTGCGGGGTTGCGGGGCTCTGGCCGGGGTAGCGGGACTGTGGGGTTTCGGGGCTCCGGCCGGGACAGCGGGGCTGCGGGGTTGCCGGGCTCTGACTGGGAGAGTGGGGCTGCGGGGTTGCGGGGCTCTGGCCGGGGTAGCGGGACCGTGGGGTTGCGGGGCTCCGGCCAGGGAAGCGGGGCCGTGGGACTTGCCGCGCTCGGGCCGGGGGAGCGGGACCGCGGGGTCCCAGGGCTCTGGCCGGTGTAGTGGGACAGCGCGACTTGCCGCACTCCGGCCCGGGGAGCGGGACCGCGGGGTAGCAGGGCTCCGGCCGCAGAGCTCCGGCCGAGGGAGCGGGGCTACGGGGTTGCGGGGTTCCGGCCGGGAGAGCGGGGCTGCGGGGTTGCGAGGCTCTGGCCGGGGTAGCAGGGCCGCATGTAAAATTTGCTTTAAAAATTAAACCTGGCACTTTGTCATCTTGTGTCATCATTTTTATTTCTTAGCTTTCAGCTATTTAAGTGAACTCTAAAACTTTCATACTGACTGTTTACTATCAGACATTGTATCTCTCTAATCTCCTTCATAACCATCATTGACTTTTTTCCATTTTAATACTGTCCCATAGTATCAGAGACAGTGAGAAAAACAGCAAATAAAGGTACATGACTATCTTTCTGTCTCTATAGAGAATGATAGATATAAATGCATCTGTCTCACATAGAGAGATGTGATGTATTACCTGCAGCCAGGGCCAGCTTTAGGAAGTGTGGGGCCCAATTCGAACAGTTTAGACAAGACCCCAGCAGGGATGACTAAAAAAATAAAAACACGTAAAAAACATGTGGGGTTTGTACTCATTGGACAGTGCTCTGGGTCTTCGGCAACACTTCAGCGACGGGTCCTTCACTTGCTCCAGGTCCTCGGCGGCACTGAAGGACCCGCTGCCGAAGACCCAGAGCAAGCGAAGAATCCGCCACCGAAGTGCCGCCGAAGATCCAGAGCGCCGCCGGGTGAGTAAAAATTAAAAAGGCTCCTCTAGCCAGGGAAGGGATTCTCACTGGGCACGGGGCCCTCTTAGGCATGGGGCCCGATCTGGGGGAATTGGTGGAATAGGCCTAAAGCCGGCCCTGGTATCTGGGGACCTTGGTAAAAAATAAGAGTTTGGCTAGTAAGAGCACCTACAGTAAGAGTCTGATCCAAAACCTGTTGAAGTCCCCAGACTTTGGCTCAGAGCCTAACAGAGCACCTAGCTCAGAGCCCTGCAGAGTTGGACCTTCAGTCAATGAAACCAAGGAGCACACAACCAAACTTAGTTAATGAGATGTTCCTCTCTCCCTGCCCCCTCTTTGCCCGCTGCGTATTTAACCCATTTTGCAGAGGACTGAATTACCTACTACATACATTGGCTCCTATGCATGAAGTATTGCCTGATCATATAAGCAATGTTAGAATCATAGAATATTAGGGTTGGAAGGGACCTCAGGAGCTCATCTAGTCCAACCCCCTGCTCAAAGCAGAACCAGTTCACAACTAAATCATCCCAACCAGGGCTTTGTCAAGCCTGACCTTAAAAACCTCTAAGGAAGGAGATTCCACCACCTCCCTAGGTAACCCATTCCAGTGCTTCACCACCCTCCTAGTGAAAAAGTTTTTTCTAATATCCAACCTAAACCTCCCCCCCTGCAACATGAGACTCCTTGTTCTGTCATCAGGTACCACTGAGAACAGTCTAGATCCATCTTCTTTGGAACCCCCTTTCAGGTAGTTGAAAGCAGCTATCAAATACCCCCTCATTCTTCTCTTCTGCAGACTAAACAATCCCAGTTCCCTCAGCCTCTCCTCATAAATCATGTGCTTCAGCCCCCTAATCATTTTTGTTGCCCTCCGCTGGACTCCCTCCAATTTATCCACATCCTTCTTGTAGTATGGGGCCCAAAACTGGACACAGTACTCCAGATTAGGTCTCACCAATGCCAAATAGAGGGGAATGATCACGTCCCTCGATCTGCTGGCAATGTCCCTACTTATACAGCCCAAAATGCCATTAGCCTTCTTGGCAACAAGGACACACTGTTGACTCATATCCAGTTTCTCTTCCACTGTAACCCCTAAGTTGAGGCAGGGATAGCTCAGTGGTTTGAGCATTGGCCTGTTAAACCCAGGGTTGTAAGCTCCATCCTTGAGGGGGCCACTTAAGGATCTGAGGCCAAAATCAGTACTTGGTCCTGCTAGTGAAGGCAGGGGGCTAGACTTGATGACCTTTCAAAGTCCCTTCCAGTACTAGCTGATTGGTATATCTCCTTTTATTACCTTTTTTTTTATTACCTAGGTCCTTTTCTGCAGAACTGCTTCAAGCCATTCGGTCCCTAGTCTGTAACAGTGAATGGGATTCTTCCATCCTAAGTGCAGGACTCTGCACTTGTCCTTGTTGAACCTCAACAGATTTCTTTTGGCCCAATCCTCTAATTTGTCAAGTCCCTCTGTATCCTATCCCTACCCTCCAGTGTATCTACCACTTCTCCCAGTTTAGTGTCATTTGCAAACTTGCTGAGAGTGCAATCCACACCATCCTGCAGATCATTAATAAAGATATTGAACAAGACCGGCCCCAGGACCTACCCTTGGAGGAATTTCCTTGATACCGGCTGCCAACTAGACATGGAGCCATTGATCACTACCCATTGAGCCTGATGATCCAGCCAGCTTTCAATCCACCTTATACTCCTTATAGGCACCTTATAGTCCATTCATCCAGTCCATACTTCTTTAACTTGTTGGCAAGAATACTGTGGGAGACCGTATCAAAAGCTTTGCTAAAGTTAAGGAATAACATGTCCACTGCTTTCCCCTCATCCACAGACCCAGTTATCGTGTCATAGAAGGCAGTTAGGTTAGTCAGGCATGACTTGCCCTTGGTGAATCCAGGCTGACTCTTCCTGATCACTTTCCTCTCCTCTAAGTGCATCAGAGTTGATTCCTTGAGGACCTGCTCCATGATTTTTCCAGGGACTAAGGTGTGGCTGACTGGCCTGTAATTCCCCAGATCCTCCTTTTTCCCTATATTAGCCTTTTTCCAGTCATCCAGGACCTCCCCCGATTGCCATGAGTTTTCAAAGATAATGGCCAATGGTTCTGCAATCACATCTGCCAACTCCTTTAGCACCCTCAGATGCAGTGCATCCGGCCCCATGGACTTGCGCTTATCCAGCTTTTTAAAATAGTCCTGAACCACTTCTTTCTCCACAGAGGGCTGGTCACCTCCTCCCCATGCTGTGCTGCCCAGTGCAGCAGTCTGGGAGCTGACCTTGTTCGTGAAGACAGAGGCAAAAAAAGCATTGAGTACATTAGCTTTTACCACATCCTCTGTCACTAGGTTGCCTCCCCCATTCAGTAAGGGACACACACTTTTCTTGACCTTCTTCTTCTTTCTAACATACCTGAAGAAACCCTTCTTGTTACTCTTAACATCTCTTGCTAGCTGCAACTCCAAGTGTGATTTGGCCTTCCTGATTTCACTCCGGCATGCCTGATCAATGTTTTTATACTCCTCCCTGGTCATTTGTCCAATCTTCCCCTTTTGTAAGCTTCTTTTTTTTTGTTTAAGATTAGCAAGGATTTCACTGTTAAGCCAAGCTGGTCGCCTGCCATATTTACTATTCTCTCCATACATTGGGATGTTTTGTTCCTGCAACCTCAATGGGGATTCTTTAAAATACAGCCAGCCCTCCTGGACTCCTTTCCCCCTCATATTATTCTCCCAGGGGATCCTGCCCATCAGTTCCCTGAGGGAGTCAAAATCTGCTTTTCTGAAGTCCAGGGCCCATATGCTGCTGCTCTCCTTTCTTCCTTGTGTCAAGATCCTGAACTCGACCATCTCATGGTCACTGCCTCCCAGGTTCCCATCCACTTTTGCTTCCCCTACTAATTCTTCTTGGTTTGTGAGCAGCAGGTCTAGAAGAGCTCTGCCCCTAGTTGGTTCCTCTAGCACTTGCACCAGGAAATTGTCCCCTACATTTTCCAAAAACTTCCTGGATTGTCTGTGCACCGCTGTATTCGTCTCTTGGAAGATATTGGAGTGATTGAAGTTCCCCATGAGAACCAGGGCCTGTGATCTAGTCATTTCTGTTAGTTGCCGGAAGAAAGCCTCGTCCACCGCATCCCCCTGGTCTGGTGGTCTATAGCAACTCCCACCATGACATCACCCCTGTTGCTCACACTTCTAAACTTAATCCAGAGACTCTCAGGTTTTTCTGCAGTTCCATACTTGACCTCTGAGCAGTCATACTGCTCTCTTACATATAATGCAACTCCCCACCTTTTCTGCCCTGCCTGTCCTTCCTGAACAATTTATATTCATCCATGACAGTACTCCAATCATGTGAGATATCCCACCAAGTCTCTGTTATTCCAATCACATCATAATTCCTTGACTGTGCCAGGTATTGCAGTTCTCCCTGCTTGTTTCCCAGGCTTCTTGCATTTGTGTATAGGCACTTAAGATAACTCACTGATAGTCATCCTTTCTCAGTATGAGGCAGGAGTCCTCCCCTCTTGCGCTCTCCTGCTCGTGCTTCCTCCTGGTATCCCACTTCCCTACTTATCCCAGGGCTTTGGTCTCCTTCCCCTGGTGAACCTAGTTTCAAGTCCTCCTCACTAGGTTAGCCAGCCTGCTTGGGAAGATGCTCTTCCCTCTCTTTGTTAGGTGGAGCCCATCTCTTCCTAGCAATCCTTCTTCTTGGAACACCATCCCATGGTCACAGAATCCAAAGCCTTCTCTCCGACACTAGCCGCGCAGCCATTCACTGACTTCCATGATTTGACGGTCTCTACTGGAGCCTTTTCCTTTCAGAGGGAGGATGGACGAGAACACAACTTGCGCCTCAAACTTCTATAGCCTTCTTCCCAGATCCACGTCTGTAAAGTGGGTTGATAACACTTCCCTATCTCACAGGACTGGTGTAAGTTTACTAGTATCTCTGAGGCACTCTGATATTAAGCTTACCAGGCTAAATAAACAAACATGTTCATTAGATTAGAAAAAATCCAGAATCTTCACCAGTGGAGATTGCCCTGAAGGTTGTGGAATTTACAAGTTAACTAGCAGAGCTTCTAAGCTTTTTGCTCCAGCACTTTTTGGCTTGTGGATCTTACAGACTCCACTGGCATTGTCAGCATAACTGAGTGTAGTGTGTATATTACTTTAGAGCTTGATCCTGCACCATTGGAACTGATGGGGTTTTTACTGTTGACTGTAATGGGAACAGGATGAAATCCACAACCATAATTATCTGCACAGGTGTGAACCTGTGCAGCACAATTTAGTAAACATTCATTTTGCTCATGTTCAGTCCCATGTTTTCAAACATACAAAAGACTCCCAATAATTGATGAGGAGGTGTCAATACCAAGAGAGGGAAAATTGCTTTTGTATTGAGCCAGCCACTCCCAGTCCCAATTCAAGCACAAATTAATAGGCTAGCAAAAGGGCACAAACATGGAAAAGGGTGGATCAGCTGTGCTTTGGTAATTCCTGCCTCTTACAACAGCGTCTGAAGGTTTGTGTGGGACCAGAAAGGTCCTTGGCCAGCTCCAGGATCTGGGGCCACAAAGATATGTTGCCACTTATGTTCCTTCTCTGAGCTGTGCCAAATGGTGCTCATAATCTGGATCATGAATTGTTTGCAGATCAAGTCTGGTTTTTTTTAATATGTTTGTAAATATTTACTGGATTAAAAAAAGGCAGCCTGTGGGTCAATGCAAACTGTTTTTTTCAGTTATTTGTATTTCATTACTTCTGTGGTGTGTCTGGTTACCTAAGTCATGTCATATTCTTTCTGCTTCTTGATTGGGTGGCAATTATTTGAAGAGGAGAACAAATACTTAATACTTCTCTGTATGAATAGACATTTGGGCTAAAATTCCTGAAACTTTGAGATTCATGGCCCCCTCCCTCAGGGAGTTTCCTGGGAAGGCAGATTAGCATTGTATTGCTAACGCTATTGCTTGCAATGCAAAACATGCAAAACCAGGTTAATTTAACACTGCAGCTAGCAAGCTTAGTTGGAAGATAAAAAGCTATGCTTCCTCCAAGACAGAAGGAGGGAAGTCCAACCCCCGCAACTGGCCATAAAAAAAACAACACCTAAGTTAAGCAAGGCTGCAAAAATAACTGCAAAAACAGTAAAAAACAAAACAAAACAAAACAAAACAAAAAACAGTAAAAGCAAATAAAATAGCAACAGCAAAGGCCAACAGAGGGAAAACAGTCTCTGGAGCTGGGATGTTTTGAAAAATCAGGGAACGCACAGCAAGCCTGTTTAAATTGGTACAACAAGCACCACAAAGAGAGGGCCCCAAACATAAACACCCCCCAAAAACCCCAAAACTTATAACCCTCCCAAAAGCCAAAGCAAGTCAAAAAGCACAGCAAATTCTTAAATAACCTGGGCCCAGGATAGCAGTCCCGTCCACCTTTCCCCCTTCTTCTTCTAATGTTACACCCAGACTTGGCCAGTCTGGGTCATACGGGTGTAAGTATAAAAGTGGGTAAGGGCTCAGGGCATTTACGCTTTCGTTCTTCCCCTAAGTAACGTGAAAGCATTCCCAGCACTCTCCGCTGTTATTTTATTATTTTATCAATAAAGCTTTAAAATTTAAACACTTGGTGTGCCTTGTCATCTCTCCCCCCCCCGAAAAAAAATCCTGAGGCCCAGCCTAATCAGCTGTGGCACAGGCAAATTGATAACAAAAATCTGTCACGGTTTTGGTGGAGAATTGCAGGAGGAGTGGGGGAAGCCCTGCGGAGTGCACCAACTGTTCTGCCCTTGGTATTTCATGTTTGCTCTGTTTGGCACTGTTGTTATTGCATTTTGAGGATTTTATGATAAAGGTGGTGCCCACCCTCAGCTGTAGTATGCCTGAGAACTGGAGAGAGGGGGAGGGTGCAGGTGGGTACACCCCCGGCTGTAAAAGTCCCGGGTGATAGAAGGGAGGAGGATATAAAGATTCTCGCTCCAAGGAAATAATCCTGGGTTTATATGCCCTAAGCCGTAGTGTGCCTAAGTGTAAAAGAAAGGTGGATGGTGTCTTGCTCTGCCCAGGAAGGATTTTGGTGTATGGACCCTCGGTGATATTGGACCGAGTAATTTGGAGGGAGGCTTAGCATCTCTCCGTCTGGCCTGGGGTGGGGTGAGCATTGTAAGCCTCTGTACCATTTGGTGTAAGCAACATAAAATCTCAAGTAATTAAAAAATCTTCAGAGTTGTATGGACGGATTGGGTCAGCATGTTCAGGAAACAGAAGGGTACAGCTGCAAATTTGGGAGTCCTGCGGTTGTGGGCGATGGCATCAGTGAGCGGTTCAATGCTGGATATATGGGCTGTGGGGAACGTGAACAACATGGTATTCCGGCTACCTGGTCAGCTACCATCATGGGAGGCAGGTGGACCTAATGCCTGAGCCATGGGAGAGGCAGCAAAAAGGGATGGGACCCTGCTACCTCTTTCAAAAGGGAGTGAAGACCTCTCCTGGATGGAGGGGGCTCTCACCAAGGTGGGATACAATCTCTGGGGTTCTGTAATCATTGAATATGAAGGTTGGAAGAGACCTGAGGATATCATGTAGTCTAACTCCCTACTCAAAGCAGGACCAATGCCAAGACAGATTTTTTTCCCCAGATCCCTAAATGACCCCCTCAAGGATTGAACTCACAACCTTGGGTTTAAGCAGGCCAATGCTCAAACCACTGAGCTATCCCTCCCCCATTTAAGCGTCAAAAAAGGGTGAATTCTTGGCAAAATTTGTTAAATCTATATACTAAGTATGAAAAGCAGAAGGGTAATAACCTAGGGGCACCCATGGGATTAATTTGTACTGCAGCTGCCATGTGATATCAAATGCTATCGGAACAGAAAGAGGAGTTGAAGAAAAGGGATGTGTGCACCCAACAGTGTGTAAAAATTAAGCAATTAAAAGCACAAATCACTAACCAGGCAGCAACCCAAGAATATGACCAAAACAAATTGCAAGCCTTAAGACAGGACTTCCAGGAAGGCACACTTCGCCTTTTCTGCCTGGAAGCACTGGCTAAGCAAGTATTGGTCCTTCAGGGGCTCATCAAAAATTTAACCATCGGTGCCCAGCATACGCTGCACCGGCAGTGTGCTTGCCGTAAAAAATATAAAAATTGTACAGTTAAAATATCAATTGGCCGTACATTCGGTCCAGGTGGCAAGCCACATGGGGGATGATTCAGGTGACCCTAGTAAGGGCTGGCTTTAATCTCTCCCTTTCTAAAAATCCTCAATTTGGGGCAAAACCTTGTTGTATGCTTATAGCGGCCCTCATTAAAACTAAGAAGAGGTCCAGTGGGTGAAAGCAGGGGAGAAGGTTATATGTATGGTACCCGCAACTAAGAGGAGAGCACCCCGTGGGGTAATTATAAAAAGGAAAGGGACCAGGAGGGGTGGGGCTAGGTAAGGAGCCTACCCTCCTTGCTAAATTGGTAGTAAAACAAACCCATCAAAAATGGTTTGGCAATAAATAAATAAATAAATAAATAAACCCAGAATTGGACCCAAACAAGCAGGCAGGCAACAAATAAAAAAATTTAAAAAACAGCCGTAAGGGGATAATAGCAAAAATATATATATAAACACATCTCTATAAAAATTCTTAAGTCTCCATTATTTTTAGCCTCCTTTGTTAATTTTACTGTGTCCAAAATTTGGCCCTGGTAAAAAAAAAAAAAAGGCCAATTATCTATTAGCCAGGAGGGGGATTATGGCCCAGCATCCTAAAAAGGTGGCATCAAGTATTATCTGGGATCTGGGATTGGGTGGTCCATCGCGACGTGTGGGAGGTGGCTCCCCCCAATAACACAGCTAAGCGGTATGTGCCAACTACATCCTCTGTCAGCACATATGAATTGCAAAGGGCAACACTTAGCAGCTGTGGCCTATAAAGCCCCCTCAAATGGTGTATTTAAAAAAAAGGCAGTGCCAGGCCGCTTTTATAAGGTGGGTCAACACATCTGTTGGGAAGGGAAGGCATTAAAATATGCCCCCAACAAAGCATATATGTTTACCAATACCTCAGCATGTGTTTAAAAAAACACTGACCGTCAATTTGCTATTAAAATCACAAACACAAAATTTTTCGGTGCATTGGCCTGACGTTCTGCAACAAACTGTTAATATTTCTAACTATGTTGTGTTTAATTTTTCATAAATAACACTCAATGTGTTCCTGCCATTGGCGCACACCCAAAAGCAGCTTTCAGTATTCCAAACAAATGCCTCCTTCTTCACAGTGTTACAACACACGTTTAACCTTAAAAGAGGTTCACTTGCCATCGCCATTTAAGTGGGGCATCTATGCGAACGGGGGAATGTGTTATGCGATATAACTAATAATGCCAAAAGTCATTATTGGCTAGTGTATGCAATTGTTGCTGCCCTAATAATTTTATGTATGCTATATTGCAGTTTATGTAGAAAACCCACAGTAACCCTTGCCACTGTACACAGGGGAGGATGAAAACCTCAGTGGTGACCCTTCCCAACAAAATGTTGATCCGGGGTACAGGAGGGGACTGTCACACCCCATGGCCCCCTCCCTCAGGGAGTCCCCCGGGAAGGCAGATCAGCATTGTATATTGCTAATGCTATTGGTCACATCGCAAAACACTTTGAGGAAGGTCAAAGGTGTGTAAGTGGGGAGTGGAAGTTTTTTTTGTAGGTACAAGAGGCTGAGGGAGAGGGGTAGAGAAAGAAGAAAGCAAAAAACAGGTTAATTCAACACTGCATCTGGCAAGCTCAGTCCAAAGATAAAAAGCTATGCTACCTGCCAAGACAGAATGGGGGAAGTCCAACCCCCCGCCCAACTGGCCATAAACAAAACAAAAAACAAAAGAAAACCTAAGTTAAGCAAGGCTGCAAACATAACAGCAAAAACAGTAAAACAACAACAACAACAAAATCCCACAAAAAACCAGTAAAAGCAAATATCAATAAAGCTTTAAAATTTAAACACTTGGCATGCCTCGTCATCTCCCCCACTAAAAAAAAATCCTGTGGCCCAGCCTAATTAACTGTGGCCTAGGCAAATTGGTAACAAAAACCTGCCACAGTTCACCAAAGAACTATGAGTAATGAGTACTGTGACACCACAAATACCATGACTCAATAGTTGTATTCAGAAAGATATTGACAAAGCAATTGGTTAACGCCCCCAAAACAAAACAAAACAAGAAAACTCTACTATTCAACCAGCTGTATTTCTGACCAACAAAGGGATGAGGGAAGTACAGCTATACTTCACTGAACTGGTTGCTAGTGTTTTACTAATCAGAAAACGTTCTCAGAGAGAAGAACCAGCTCACTTTCTGAGGGCAAGGAATTGGGAAATGTAAAACAGAGGCTACGTCTACACTACCCGCCGTATCGGCGGGTAGCGATCGATTTTTCAGGGATCGATATATCGCGTCTCATCTAGACGCGATATATCGATCCCCGAACGCGCTTATATCAATTCCGGAACTCCACCACCGCGAACGGCGGTGGCGGCGTCGATATGGAGAGCCCCGGAGATCGATCCCGCGCCGTGAGGACGGGTAAGTTATCGATATAAGATACTTTGACTTCAGCTACGTTATTCACGTAGCTGAAGTTGCGTATCTTATATCGATTTTTCCCCTTAGTGTAGACCAGCCCTAAGGTCTTATATCTCAGGAAGACAGAATTTTGTATTCCCTTTCATTTGAGGAAGCTTTTTAACAATATATTCTATTTTCAGGTTCTTTGAAAGCTGGGATAACTCAATACCAAGAAGTTTATTCAGCAGGCTGCAGAAAGTAGCATTTTGTCAGGTGACAGGGCATTGTCCCCCCACCGAGCTACTTAACAAGGCAACAGAGATGCTGAACTATTATCTGTTGTACCACTGAGTTTTGCTGTTTGGAATTTTTCCTTTCTGTAAGACATAAATTGGGGGTGGTGGTAGTGGTTTTGCTTAAGATTTATTTAATTACTTCAAAATCCATTTTCTAACTGCATAATGTAGCTAGGGCTGAGTGGAAGAATCACCTTTATTACAACTGTGTGTCAAGTTCTATTATAAAGATTTTTCTTTCCAGTGTCTGTAGCTCAGAGTTAGACTTGAACTGCCTCACTCATGTATAGCCCTTTCTGGTGATAAAAACCAAAATCCCCACCCCCCCAGCCCGTTTATTGTTTGGATTCATGGCCTACAGGGAGTATGGAGCATTTTATACGTTCCAACTTTCTTCCATTCACTTCTGACATCACACACACACAAAAAAGGTTCTTCACCTTCTCATAACTGTTGTTCTTCAAGACATGTTGCTCAGATCCATTCCAATTAGGTGTGTGCGCGCCACATGAACAGTCATCGGAAGGTTTTTTTCCCTAGCAGTACCTGTCAGGTCAGCTGTGGAGCCCCCTGGAGTGGCGCCTTCATGGTGGTAGATATGGGTCCCTGTCGATCTGCCGCTTCTTCAGTTCCATCTTGCTGGCTACTCTGACAGGGGGGAAGGCGAGTGGGTCTTGGAACGGATATGAGCAACACATCACGAAGAACAGTTACGAGAAGGTGAGTAACCATTTTTTCTTTTTCAAGTGCATGCTCATGTCAATTCCAATTAGGTGATTTCCAAGCCCTAACTAGAAGTTGGGGTCGGAGCTTATGGAATTACAGATTGGAGCACTGCTCTGCTGAAAACCGTATTATCCCTGGCATGCTTGGTAATAGCATAGTGAGAAATGAAAGTGTGAACCGAGGACCACATCGCCACTTTGCAGGTCTCCTGGGTCAGGACCTGAGCCAAGAACACTGCCGAGGAGGCTTGTGCTCTTGTGGAATGTGCCATCAGTGCAGAGGCCCGTACTTTTGCAAGATCATAGCATGCCTGGATACAGGATGTGATCCATGACAAAATTCTTTGTGATGACACCAAGAGATCTTTCATTCTATTCGCAACCACCACGAACAACTAGTCCAATCTGCGGAATGGTTTTGTGCATTCAATATAAAAGGCCAGTGCTCGTAGAATGTCTAAGGAATGTAGCCTTTGCTCCCAACTATCCACTTGAGGCTTAGGATAAAAGACTGGGAGGGAAATGTCCTGACTGGCATGGAATTGGGAGACAACCTTTGGAAGGAAGGCTGGGTGAGGCCTAAGTTGCACCTTGTTCTTATAAAAAACAGTATAAGGTGGGTCAGAAGTTAGAGCCGTACACTCAGACACTCTCCTTGTTGATGTTATGGCGACCAGGAATGCCATCTTCCATGATAGGTAGAGCAATAAACAAGTCGCTAGGGATTTGGAGGGGGAGGGGGGAGTAGCCTGGAAAGGAGCAGATTAAGGCTCCAAGATGGGACTGGTTGTCTAACCTGCGGGTATAGTCTGGTCAAGACCTTTCAGTAAATGACTTACTGAACGGCCAGCCGCTTCCCGGTGGAATGCCAAAATGGCCACCAGGTGGACCTTGAGAGATGATACTGAGAGGCTACTGTTATAAATGTGGTAGGTAGTCTAAGATGAGCAGTATAGGAGCCTGCATTGGGACAGTGCAACCTTGAGAGCACCAGATTGCAAATCTTTTCCACTTGACTAGGTAGGTAGCCCTGGTGGAGGGTTTCCTACTGCCAAGTAGGATCTCCCTAATGGACTCAGAGCCCATTAGCTCCATGAGGTTTAACCATGAAGCTTCCAAGCAGTGAGGTGAAGAGACTCGAGGTTGGGATGATGGAGACAGCCATGGTCTTGGGTGATCAGGCCCGGAAGCAGAGGCAATGAGATTGGAGTGTCCATCGATAGCTCCAGGAGCATAGTATACCTGTGCTAGCAGGGCCAAGCTGCTGCTATCAGTATGACTGCCACCCATTTCCTGCAGATCTTGAATAGAACCTTGTGGATGAGTGGAAATGGCAGGAACACGTACAACAGGTGGTCTGTCCAAGGGAGGAAGAACACATCCCGAGGGAGCCTGGACTCTGATTCCAGAAGGAACTGGGGGCATTTTCTGTTTCTCTTTGTGGTGAACAGGTCGATTTGGGGAACTCCCCATCTTTGGAAAATGTTGTGCACAACATCCGGGTGAATAGACTACTCATGATGTGAAAGAATCTGCTGAGATAGTCTGCCAACTCATTCTGAGAACCTAGAAGGTAGGATGCTTCCAGGTGAATTGAGTGGGCTTTGCAGAATTCCAACATCTTGAGGGCTTCCCAACATAGGGGAGAGGAACAAGCTCCACCTTGTTTCTTTATAAAAAAAATTCCAGTTGTGTTGTCCGTCATCACCTCTGCGCATTTCCATTGCAAGTGAACCCCTGGTCTGGTATGCCAGGCACCCCACTCTCAGCTCCTTGATATTGATGTAGAGCGAGAGCTCATCTTGCAACCAGAGACCTTGGGTCTAAAAGTCTCCCAGGTGAGCACCCAACCCCAGCACTGATGCATCTATAACCAGGGACAGAGAGAGCTGGGGCTTGGCGAAGGAGAACTTCTGTGGGTTGAGTCACCAGTGGAATAACTTGAGAACTGGCACCAGGAGGGTGACCACATTTCCAGACCCTCATGCCCTCGCTGATAGGCTGATGCTAATCAGGCCTGGAGAGGTCTGAGCCTCAGCCTCATGTGCTGTATCACATACATATGTGCTGCTATGTGCCCAAGGAGCTTTAAGCAAGTCCTCACTGTGGTGGTGGGGTACTGCTTGGGGCTTTGTATGATGTTTGTCATTGTCCGAGACTCTGGCAGGAATGCCATGGCCTGGCCTGGGTCCAACATTGCTCTGATAAACTATCCTCTGTGTAGGGGATAGGGTTGATTTGTGCACATTGAAAAGGAGACCCAGCCTGTCAAAGGTGGATCTTATCAAGTTGACATGGAGCTCCACTTGCTCCCTGGATCATCCCCTGAACAGCCAATCATCAAGGTACGGGAATACCTGCACCTGCCTCCATCGCAGGAAGGTGGCTACAACCGCTATGCATTTGGTAAACACTTGAGGGGCCGTTGACAGACCAAAGGGAGGACTGTAAATTGGTAATTATTGTAGCTTACCATGAACCTGAGAAAATGTCTGTGGGCTGGAATTATAGATATGTGGAAGTACATGTCCTTGAGGTCAAGGGCAACATACCAGTTTCCCGGATCTAGAGACAGAATGATTGCATTTAGAGACGCCATGTGGAACCTCAACTTTTTAATGAATTTGTTGAGGCCTCACAGATTAAAGACCCCCTTTGGCTTTGGGGATTAAGAAGTATCAGGAATAGAATCCTTTGCCCCTTAGCTCCTGAGGAACCTCCTCCACTGCTCTCATGGTGAGGAGCGTTTAGACCTCCTGCATTAGGAGATGCTCGAAGGGTACCTGAAGAGGGACAGGGAAGGGGGGTGGGAAGGAGAGGAGGAGCAGAATTGGAGAGAATATCCCACTTCTACGGTGTGCAGGACTCAGTGGTCTGAGGTCATCTGGGACCAAGCATGGTAAAAGTGGGCCAGATGATTCAGAAAACGGGGGAAGGATCTGGTGAGTAGACTGGTGCGTCGCCTGTAGGTGCATCTTAGGTTTGCCCTGGTCTTGGCTGGGTGGAGGATGGGGAGGCTTATGCAGAGGCGGCGAGTCCTATGGGCCTGTGGTGTCTGGGCACCAGGAATATTACTAGCCTGGCTCCAGCAATGTTTGGGGCAGGGTCTCTCCCTTGGCCCCATCTTCTGCCCCCACCTGCCCACCCCCTCACATGTCCCCTGGGCAATTTAAAACAGCCCGGGGCCCCCATTCAGCATTGGCAGCGTAGCAGAGCTGAGGGGCTTCCTCCCTGCTCACTCCATGTGGCAGCTGGCCCCTCCCTGTAGGCCCTGGGTGGAGTGGGTCTGTGTCCCACCCCAAGCGCCCCTGAAGCCAATAGGAAGCTGTGGGGGCAGTGCCTGGGGGTAGCAGGACATGGAGACTCCCGGCCTGCCCTGCCTAGAGCCTCAGGTAAGCACTGCACCCCCCCACCCCTTCCCATAGCCTGCACCCCCCCTTCGGCCCCCGAACGCCTTCCCAGAGCCTGCACCACCTCCCTCTGCCCCTTCCCATCCCCAAGCTTTCTCCCAGAGCCTGCACCCCCACCCCCAGCCTGCATCCAAACTCTGTCCCAGCGCCTGCACCCATCCTGCACCCCCAGCCCCTGTCCCAGCCCAGGGCCTGCACCCAGCATCCAAACTCCATCTGAGAGCCTGCACCCCCACCCCCTTCCCACCATCCCCTTCTGCCCCCAAACTCCCTCCCAGAGCCTGCACCCCTTCCCCTCTCCAAGCTCCCTTCCAGAGCCTGCTCCCCCCACCCCCAGCCTGCACCCAAACCCAGTCCCAGCGCCTGCACCCCTCATCCCATCCTGCACCCCTAGTCTCTGTCCCAGCCCGGAGCCTGCATCCAGCACCCAAACTCTATCTGAGAGTCTGCACCCTCACCCACTTCCTACACATCCCCTTCTGCCCCCAAACTCCCTCCTAGAGCCTGCACCCAAACTTCCTCCCAAAGCCTGCACCCCTCACCCCATCCTACACCCCCACCCCTTGCCCAAGCCCAGAGCCTACACACAAACTCCATTCCAGAACCTGTACCCCCTCCCTCCGCACTCCCTCCTGTCCCCAAACTCCCTTCCAGAGCCTGCACTCCCACCCCCAGCCAGAGCCAACACCCAAACTCTGTCCCAAAGCCTGCACCCCTCATCCCCTCCTGCACTCCCACCCCTTGCCCAAGCCCAGAGTCTACACCCAAACTCTATCCCAGAGCCTGCACCCCTCAGCCCCTTCTGTACCCCCAGAGCCTACACCCAGCACCCAAACTCCATCCCAGAGCTTGCACCCATCACCCTCTCATTCCCTCCCAGAGCCTGCACCCAGCACCCCTGCTCCAGCCCAGGGCCTGCACCCCAGACTTTCTTATAGCCTTAGGCAGGTGGGGGGCAGATTTGGGGGGGCAGGTTCTGGGCACCACCAAAATGTCTGCAAACCTGCCACCCCTGGGCTTATGCCTGCCATTCCTGCCCCGCTTCCTGGAGAAGTCCTGCCTGGGCCGGGGAGGGTAGAAGCTCTGTGGGGACTGTGTTTTAAAATGCTTTTGCTGAGTAGCTGGGGTATGCAGGCCCAGCGACTATAATGTTGTCCGCAAATCTTTCAGGCTGTGAAGCCTGGAGTCCATTTGCTCGGCAAAAAGGCCCATGCCATCAAAGGGAAAGTCCTGAATTGCCTGCTGGACTTCAGATGGAAGGCCAGATTCCTGGAGCCATGAACCTCTCCTTATGGCTATGCCCGAGGACAAGGTTTGCGCAGCTGAGTGTGCAGCATCCAGAGAGGCCTATAAAGAGGTCCATGCCACTGCCTTGCCCTCATCTACTATGACCGCAAACTCTGACCTGGAGTGTGTCGTAACCAACTCCTTAAATTTTATCATGGAGTCCCATGAATTGAAATTGTATCTACTTAGTATTGATTGCTGGTTAGCAATCCTAAACTGGAGTGCTCTGGTGAAATAAATCTTCTGGCTGCTGGTGGTGGTGGGCCCGGGACCTGGATGCGGCTCTGCTCCATGTACCAACATCATTTTGGACCCCCGGGGGGTGGGACAGTCCGTGGCTGGCAAGGGTGCATGTCCTTCTGACACCACAGACTGGGAATCCCTGGAGTGTGTGCTAGGGTTACCATATTTGAACATTGAAAAAAAAAGGACACTCCACGGCCCCCGACCCCGCCCCAACTCCGCCACTTCCCCACCCCCATTCCAACCCCCTCCTCAAAGTTCCCACCCCAACTCCATCCCCTCCTTGCCCCATTGGACCCCTTCCCCAAATCCCCGCTCTGGCCCCACTTCCTCCCCTGAGCGTGCCACATTCCCCCTCCTCCCCCCTCCCTTCCAGCCACCCGAAACAGCCACCTCCTCCCCAGGCTCCAACTTTCCTGGCTCCCGCCTCTCTCCACCCCATGCACCCCCAGCCAGGCGCTTCCCCCACGCAGCAGCAGCTGGAGCCAGTGGGGGGCGGGGTGGGAAGTTGCTTCGGGCCCCAGACCTGCCCCTGAGCTGGGCATCCCAGCCCCAACACGCTCCCACCTGTGAGGCTCTATCCCAGCCGCGGGCTCCCTCTCTGGCCGGGCTGGAGCAGAGAAGTGCTTTGTGCATGACCCCGGGCAGCGGCTCCACGGGGGGCGGAGGGGGAAGCAGCCCTGGCTGCACGGACTGCTGGCGGGGACACTCCTTGCACGGCCGGGGTGGAGGGGGGAGACTGAGGCTCTGCCAGAGCCATGGGGGATGCTCGGAGGAGGGAGAAGTGGCCGCAGGTCCGTCCCTCCCCCGCAGCTGGCTGCAGAGATGCCACCACTCCTAGCCATGGGGCGCGCGGTTGCAGCAGCACTGGGGGGGAGGGAGGGTTGCAATCCGCAGGCTGCAGTGAGCTGACACCCCAAGAGGAGAGAGGGGCAGTGGGTAGGGTAATCATACGTCCGTATTTTCCTGACTTTTTATATATTTAAAAAATCCTCCCCGACGGTGATTAACAACTAAAAAGCTGGACATGCCTGGGAAAATACGGACATATGGTAACCCTAGTGTGTGCCCTGGGCCTGGTGGTAGGCCACAGGGTCCAGAATGGCCATTGCACAGGCCCTTGCCACTGTGCTTGTCATGGCACCATCCTCATATCCTGCCAGTGTCTGCGGCTGTCTGAACATGCCAGCTGCGCCTCAACTAATAGGAGTCTGCCTCTGAGTCCAATGATCGGGACCTTGAGTGGGTAGACCACGGCGGTGCCAACCACATGGTGCCAGGAAACAGTGCTGCAGAGATGGTGCTGGCTCCTGAGAGACTGATGCTGAGTGCTCCTGTGCAGGATAGACCCCGCTGTCCAACCTGGCCACTCTAGATGCAGGTGAGCACCCTCTGTCTGCCTTCCAGTACCAGAGAATGCGAATGATGCTGTGCTGTCTCCGCAAGTTTCGGCACTAGGGAGTGTTGATGCTGAGGGTCTCTATGGCCAGAAACCTTCCTCTGCACCATTTCTCATATGGAGGCCAGAGTGCTTTGCACAGAGGTATTTGGTGCTGGAGTCTGCCAGCCCAGAGCCGTCTGCGGATAGAGGGCTGCTTCCATCAAGATCTGCTTCAGCCTGAAGTCCCATTCTTTTTTTGTCCTCGGGCCGAACCCTTTACAGATCTTGCATCAATCTGTTTGATGTGCCTCCCCTGGCTTGTGGCAGGTTCCACAGGGTTTAAACCCTTGGGATCGAGGCATGCCCCAAACCCCAATGGGGGAAACAAATTGGGGTGAAGGAAGACCCCCACTCTTAGCTAACAAACAAACTAATTTACACTCACCAACTAACTATTTACAGAGAGCTGGATTACAAACACTAGGAGAAGCACTTGCCAAGGCAAGTGACTACAGTTCCAATGACTGTCACTGGTGGTAAGAAGGAACTGAAGGGGCAGCAGGTCAGCAGGGCCGCTGCAGATGGCTTACCGGATGGGTGCTACTAGGGGAAAAACCTTCTGATGGCTGTGCACATGTATGCGCATACACCTAATTGGAATCGACACAGGGTGACCAGACAGCAAATGTGAAAAATTGGGATGGGGGTGGGAGGTAATTGGAGCCTATATAAGAAAAAGACCAAAAAATCAGGACTGTCCCTATAAAACTGGGACATCTGGTCACCCTAAATCGGCATGAGCAAGCACTTAAAGAAGAATTGTGTCCTTTCATCCCTTTAATTGTCTTCCTAGAACTAAATAAAGAGTATGCAAAACCCAGGCTCATTATTACTAATCCACAAACTGTATGAAAGTATTATTTATATGATGGTAGCACTTAAATACTTTATCATAATTGAGACCCCTCTGTGTTGGCCACTCAGAATTCACACATTAAAAGATAAGCTCTTTGGGGCAGGGACTACCATCTAAATAGACTAAGATGGGAATCATAGAATAGAATAGGGATCAGCAACCTTTCAGCAGTGGTGTACCGAGTCTTCATTTATTCACTCTAATTGAAGGTTTCACGTGCCAGTAATACATTTTAACATTTTTAGAAGGGCTCTTTCTATAAGTCTACAATATATAACTAAACTATTGTTATATGTAAAGTAAATAAGGTTTTTAAAATGTTTAAGAAGCTTCATTTAAAATTAAATTAAAATGCAGAGCCCCCCACCCCGGACTGGTGGCCAGGACCCGGGCAGTGTGAGTGCCACTGAAAATCAGCTTGCATGCCACCTTTGTAGTTTTGTAGTTTGATTCAGAAAAACTTTCGAGAGTTCCTATCCTATGGAAAATGTGCACTAGACTATGTCATCTTCTGATCCCAGATAATTAAATTCCCTTGTCACAACACATGCTTTGCTCCCCCACTGACAATCCCTCAGCACCTTTACCAGGTAGTTTGGGATGATTTACGCTGGTGATCATAGAACCATAGACTATCAGGTTTGGAAGGGACCTCAGGAGGTCATCTAGTCCAACCCCCTGCTCAAAGCAGGACCAATCCCCAACTAAATCATCCCAGCCAGGGCTTTGTCAAGCCTGACCTTAAAAACCTCTATGGAAGGAGATTCCACCACCTCCCAAGGTAACCCATTCCAGTGCTTCACCACCCTCCTAGTGAAAAAGTTTTCCCAATATCCAACCTAAACCTCCCCCACTGTAACTTGAGACCATTACTCTTTGTTCTGTCAACTGTTTTTCAAGGAAAAATTGGAGGGTTGACTACATGAATTTTTTCACAAGAAGTGTCTATTTTTCACAGGAAAAAGAGTTTGATTTTTCATTGGAAATCCAAAGTATCTTGGCTAAAAAACTAAGTTCCATTTGGATTGCTGCTGCAGCACCACATGGGAGTTATAGTTCAGTTGCCCCATTCTTCTCTAAGAACTGGGCTCCTTGGCTGGACTTTGTCTCCCATGATACGCCACACCCTCTGCTCCAAGAGGGGAGACTGTGCTGCAACATGGAAGATGTAGTCCAGTCAGGAGCCTAGCCTATGAAGGCAGCATGAGACACCTCAGTGACATTGCTGAATAGAAATATTTTTATTTTCATCTGAAATATTTCAGTATTCTGATTTCACTGAAATTTTTAAGTTTTATGCAGAAAAAGCTACCAATTTTCCAACCAGCTTTACTGGTGGTATCTTTTGGGAGAAGTTGCAGTTGACTGCTAACCTCCTAGCCAGTATTTTGTGAGGAGTGAATGAAAGGTCTGTACCTCCTCCCCACCCAGACCCAACATTCTCCCAGCCAGATGGGATGCATCCTCACTCACTCAAACCTAGGCCTCCTACCTAGCCCACTGAACACTTTTAAAAAAAAATCTGTAGCAGAAAGCCAGGCAGGCTGCATGGGGGAAGCGGGGAGGGAGGGGAGAGTTCTAGGTAGAAGCAGTTCAGTGAGGCAGAGAGAGACCGTACAGTTTTCCTTGCTCTGTGTTTGTAGAAAGCCACTCTTTCTGTGGTTCTTTATCATTATCACAAGGCACAGTGCCAGAAGTTGACTCATTATGAATCAGCAAAATAAAAGGAAAAAAATACATATATAATTTCAGGAGGTAGATAAAGCTATGGGAAAGGCTATTCTAGATTTGATTTCGATAGGGAGGAACTGGTTGAGAGTTTGAAAGTGGAAAGCAGCTTGGGTGAAAGTCATCATGAAATGAGAGTTCATGATTCTCAGGAATGGTAGGAGGCAAAACAGCAGAAAAAGATATTGATTTTCAAGAAGGCAGGCATTAGCGAACACAGGGAGTTGGTAGGTCAGATCTCATGGGAAGCAAGCCTAGGGGAGAAAACAGTTTGAGAGAGTTGGGAGTTTAAAAGAGACATTAAGGGCACAAGAGGAAACTATCCCTCTGCATAGGAAACGCAGAAATAATGGCAAGAGACCACCCTGTCTTAACCAGGAGATCTTCAGCAATCTGAAACTCAAAAAAAGAGTCCTACAAGAAGTTTTAGCATAATATTCCTTCTTGCTGCAGGCAGACCCCTTGACAGTCTGAGCTACATGAAAACAAATAATTTCCCAGTAATAAAGCAATTGAGTTATCATTTACCACAGCCACAGACAATACAGCTTCCAAATCCTCAGTTTCTATGTGCATTTTAGCCAAAGGCACAAGGATTTTGTAAACTCCTACTAATAACAGCTCTGCCATCTGTCTTGGCAGTATGTCACTTTTCTGTACAACACTTCTTCTAACCCCAGAAATTTCTGCCCCTGTGTCTTCCCACCCAAGGTATTCTTTGCCATTAATCCTGACAGCCTTTATGTGCTTCATGCCTGGCTGTGCAGAGGCTACTTTCACAAATCCTGTATGGTAAGCGGCAGGCGCCTGAGGTGCTTTTGTGTTCAGGGTAACAATATTCAAATGAGTTGCTTGCTGCCTGTTCCCTCTCAGCACAGGGCATTATTGTTCAGGTTCTCAGTGGAATTACAGTGATAGCGCTTCTGGGCTCCTCTGTTTTTACAGCAGATTTGGGGTGGGCACTAGAGAAATGGATTTGGGGAGGCGAGTGCCCAGCCTCCCATCCGCCTCCTACTTCCTAGGGGTAAACAGGAACCCTGCTTCCTACCAGGTTTAAACCCCTCTGTCTGTGGTTTGTTTGCAATAGATGCTTGAGTTTGGTCAAATTCATCAGCTAGGGTAGCCAGTTCTTCCATAGTTTTCACATTTTTGTCCCAAAAACACTATTTTACATCATCTTTACATATATTCAGGAAATGTTCTTGAGCAACAAGTTCACACATTCCTTCAAAGCTTGTAACACCTTTTCCCTTTACCCAGTTTTCCATCAAATCTTTCATCTGGTTTACATATGCCACATTACTGATCTCAGTACCCCTGTTAAGGCTTCTAAATTTTACTCTATATGTTTTAGGTGTAATCTGAAACTGTTTTAAAACCATTTCCTTGAATTTACCATAATCTGAAGCATTTTCAATTGGTATCTTATTGAATATATCCAGAGCTGTACCAGTCAACTTTGCAACCAAAGTGGGCATTTGCTGGTCCTCAGGAATCTTATGAAGTGCACACAGCCTCTCAAAGGTGATAAGATATTCAGTAATATCCTCTGTCTGTATGACACAACCATTCTCATTTGTGGATTTTTGGAGAGGTGGGACTTACTGGAGTGTGGGGGTTCTGGTTCAGGTTCTTGATTGAGTCCAGTAGATGCTTCCTTTCCTTTTCCTCTATTTTTTTTTTTGGCTTGCAGTTGCATGGCTCTTCGGTGTGCAGTTTCTTGCACATCGATTTCCATCTGTTTTAATTCCATAAAAGTCTTTTGTGTTCTTTTCCCCTCTCTTCCACCTGAAATCTGCATAGCTCCAATTTTGTGATAGATTCACTTTCACTCATTTTGCTGCTTTTCTGTCCCTGCTTCCCTTTCCCAAAATAAGCAAACATAAAATAACAGACTGGTAACCTCTTTGACTGATCTCTAGCCACCATACTTAAATCTCACTTAAAATCACCACCAGCATATGAAGTGCCAACCTCACTCAGAACAAGCTGTGCATTTAATCCTACCAACTACGCCACTCTGACAGGTTCACCTGGGGTGCCACCTGGAACTGGAACTACCAGCCTAGGCTCCCTCTCACACTGTGCTGCTCTGATAAGATGCAAAGCCCTCCAAGCCAGCACTTTCACCAGCATTCACACAGATAGGGATATACCCAGCAGCAGTTACACACAGGCTTTCTAACCACCAGCTTCGCAGGCTAGGACCCAGAGTAGTACCATTCTGCCCTGATCAAATCTGGCCAGTATATGGGTTTAATACCCGGTCCGCATCTCCCTCAGTGTGAAGAGAACAATGCACACTTATAGTAAGCAAGCAGAGATTTCCTCCAAACACTCCAGTCAAATCTCGCTGGTTTGGATTAAAACATAAAATAAGTTTATTAACTACAAAAGGTAGTTTTTAAGTGATTGTAAGTGATAGCAAGCAGATTAAAGCAGATTACCTCGTAAATAAACAAAATACAAACTAAGTCTAAGATACTAGAATGATAGGATATGAAATAGCTAATTCTCACCCTTACAGATGATACAAGCAGGCTGCAGATTCTTAAAGGGGAAGCTGCACTTGCTTTACAGCTTGGAATCCCCAGGTCTTCCTGTGTGGGGAGTGAAGAACCACAGATGACGTCACTCCCTGCCTTATATAGCTTTAGCATATGGCAGGAACCCTTTATTTCAAAGCTTGGTTCCCAGACCAGTTTGTGGAAAAATACTGACATCCCAAGATGGAGTCCAGAATCATGTGGCCTGGTCACATGTCCTTGTAGAGTCATAGCAGCCATTACTTACATGCTGTCTGGAGCATTCTCAGGAAGGCTCACCCGGTCGGGGATAAGCTTCTCCTAAAGCCTATTGTTTTTTTCTAATGGCCCATTATCCTGAATATGCCCTCTACAACCAGCTATTTAGACTAGTGGATATTACCCAGGTGTAACCACATTTGAAGGACAGATACATAGTCAGTATTTATAAATTCAGATACAAAACTGATACATACAAATAGGCTAATCATAGTCAGCAAATCATAACTTTTCCAAGGACACCTCACATGACTTATCTTGTACAAAATGCATCATAATTATGCCATAACCATATTATAATATTACTATGACAATGGTGGAGTGCAATGTCACACTTTGAGCAAGCAGGAATTTACTATTCTAGAAACTGGATTTAGGTAAACTATTGAAAATTTTGTGTTTCAAATTCCATTGACCTAAATCTAGAACTTTTGGACGGTGTTAGATTCCAGACCTGTTCATCTTGTGTAGTCCAGGTTGGCCTGTCGGCTGGACATGTGTTTTTTTTTTCCAATCTAAACCCTGCTTCAGCAATTTAAGTACATCTTAAGTACACCATTGACGCAAATCACCCTTCATACCCTAGAGGGATCTGGCTCTTCAGACATCCTTCTAACAACTGCACTGGAAGGAGTTAAAGTGCTTAGAGGGCAATGACCCCAAAGCTGTTTAATGGAGTGCATCCACTTGAAGACAGACTGTCATTAAAAAAAAAAGAAGTGAGCAGATTAATTATGCAGATTCAAGACTTTTCTTGCTACCCTTACTTACTACTGTACCTTCTTGCTGCTCTTACTGACAATAGCCATACATTTAAACTCATGATTTTCCCAGAGATAGATTAAAGACATACCGATTTTAAATCTAGTCCTCAGGTTCCTAATCAAACGAAACTCCTAATGAAGTCACCGAGAGTTTTGTCTGAGTAAGAAGTGCAAGATAAGGCCTCTTAGCTATAACATCAGGAATGGAAGTCAAACTATATTAACAAGTTTGCTAACTCTACAAGTTTCCCCAAAACTCTGGGTTTTCAGATCCTCTTATAAGTCTGCAGGGAAAGCCCCTCTGATTAATATATGGAAAGCTAGTAGCCACCCCTATATTTATGTTGCTGACACTGCATTCATCAAAATCATTCTTCAACATCATCAAAAGCTTTTATTTCAAATTACTTGCAGTGTTGATCACAGTGAGTTCAGTTTTGAAGTAAAAACAGGAGTACATTGGGGTGTATCAGGTCTGCAATCCTCTTCCACATTGCCATTGACTGGGTAATGCAGCGTACAACAAAAGACATGCTAAGAGGCATTACATGGACACCCTTATCATCCCTTCAAGACCTGGGCTTCACAGATGATCTCACTCTCCAATCACATAGCCAACACCATATACAAGAAAAAAACAACTCAACTCAATGCATTCAACCAGAAAATTAGACTGAAAATCAACCACAAAAAGACAGATATCATTACCTTTAATATTGCCTCACCATCTCCCATACGGATAGAGGATTATGTTCTCACCAATGTAGAAAAATTCACATACTTGGGCAGCACCATCAGCCAGGATGGTGGAACAAGCCAGAACATCCAGAACAAAAGCAATAAAGCCAGGAACACCTTCAGGAGCTTAAATACAGTCTGGAAATCATCAAAATACAACACCAAAACCAAACTCAGGATTTATCAGAGCTGCATACTTTCAACATTACTGTGTAGTGCAGAATGCTGGGGAATGAGAAAGTATGGCATGTCCAAGCTGTCTTCATTCCATACAACCGGCCACAGAAAAAACCTCCATATCTTTTGGCCCAAAACAATCTCAAACCAAGATCTATTGATACAGTGCAGCCAAGAGGATATGAGCACCATCATTGCCAGGAGGCATTGGAGATGGATTAGCCATGTGCTTTGGATGGAAATTTATTCCATAACCAGAGCAGCAATAAGATGGACACCTGAAGGCAAGCAAAAATGAGGCCACCTGAAAACAACATGGCAAAGAGCTGTGGAAGCTGAGCTGAAAAACCTGGGGCACAGCTGGCAAACCATTGAAAGACTTGCCAGAAACAGGAGTGGAGGAGCTTCATCACTGCTATAAAAGGCGTAATGAGAACATGATGATGATGATGATGATGATGATGATGACAACTGCATTATAAACGATCCTAGTAACCTTTTCTTTCACAGAAGCTTACACTTCCATTGAGTGCCTTTGATATTTGACCAGGGAAATGCTTTGGGGCTAAGGAACTGCCTTTCCTTTGCTCCATGAAATTCCATTCAGCTTTTGCAGATATATAAACTGTTAAAAAATCACTACTTCCTTTCTCTTACTTATGTTCCTCAGAAAATTTATGGCACTCTGCCACACTAGTTACTGAAAGAGCAGCAAAGAATCCTGTGGCGCCTTATAGACTAACAGATGTTTTGCAGCATGAGCTTTCGTGGGTGAATACCCACTTCTTCGGATGCAAGTGGTGGAAATTTCCTGGGGCAGGTATATATAAGCAAGCAAGAAGCAAGCTAGAGATAACGAGGTTAGATCAATCAGGGAGGATGAGGCCCTGTTCTAGCAGTTGAAGTGTGAAAACCAAGGGAGGAGAAACTGGTTCTGTAATTGGCAAGCCATTCACAGTCTTTGTTTAGTCCTGAGCTGATGGTGTCAAATTTGCAGATGAACTGGAGCTCAGCAGTTTCTCTTTGAAGCCATACTCTATCGAAGAAACTGAGGAACCACCTGATCAGCATCCTATACAGCAAACAGGAAAACATCAGAAAAGAGCTCTCCAACCTGGAGACTCTCATCAATAACCAAACTTCCATACAAACGGACTTCACTAAAATAAGACAGGAGATCTACATTACTCACTTCACCTCTCTACAAAGGAAAAAGGACTGTAAGCTGTCTAAACTCCTACCTGCCACATGGGGCCACAACTGTGGTACCCCTAACCCACCCAGCAATATCGTCAATCTATCCAACCACACACTCAGCCCAGAAGAACAGTCTGTCCTATCTCGGGGACTCTCTTTCTGCCCTGCCACCCCCACCAACATGATACAGTTCTGCGGTGATCTGGAAGCCTACTTTCGCCGTCTCCGACTCAAAGAATTCTTTCAGGACAACACTGAACAGCGCACGGATACACAGTTACCCTCCCACCAACAGCACAAGAAGAAGAACTCCACATGGACTCCTCCTGAGGGTCGAAATGACAGTCTGGACCTATACATTGAATGCTTCCGCCGACGTGCACAGGCAGAAATTGTGGAAAAACAACATCGCTTGCCTCACAACCTAAGTCGTGCAGAACGCAATGCCATCCACAGCCTCAGAAACCATCCTGACATTATAATCAAAGAGGCTGATAAAGGAGGTGCTGTTGTCATCATGAACAGGTCTGACTACCAAAAGGAGGCCGCCAGACAACTCTCCAATACTAAATTTTACAGGCTACTTCCCTCAGATCCCACTGAGGAATACACTAAGAAACTGCACCATCTACTCAGGACACTCCCTACACTAACACCAGAACTAATCAACATACCCTTAGAGCCCCGACCAGGGTTATTCTATCTACTACCCAAGATCCACAAACCCGGAAATCCTGGACGCCCCATCATCTCGGGCATTGGAACTCTCACTGAAGGACTGTCTGGATATGTAGACTCTCTACTCAGACCCTATGCTACCAGCACTCCCAGCTATCTCCGTGACACCACTGATTTCCTGAGGAAACTACAATGCATTGGTGACCTTCCAGAAAACACCATCCTGGCCACCATGGATGTAGAGGCTCTCTACACAAACATCCCACACACTGATGGAATACAAGCTGTCAGGAACAGTATCCCTGATGATGCCACAGCACAACTGGTTGCTGAGCTCTGTGGCTTTATCCTCACACACAACTATTTCAAATTTGCTGACAATATATATCTCCAGATCAGTGGCACCGCTATGGGCACCCATATGGCCCCACAATATGCCAATATTTTTATGGCCGACCTGGAACAACGCTTCCTCAGCTCCCGTCCACTCACGCCCCTTCTCTACCTACGCTACATCGATGACATCTTCATCATCTGTACCCATGGGAAGGAGACTCTGGAAAAATTCCACCACGATTTCAACAGCTTCCACCCCTCCATCAACCTCAGCCTGGACCAATCTACACGGGAGGTCCACTTCCTAGACACCACGGTGCAATTAAGTGATGGTCACATCAACACCACCCTATACCGAAAACCTACCGACCGCTATGCCTACCTTCATGCCTCCAGCTTCCATCCCAGACACACCACAAGATCCATTGTCTACAGCCAAGCACTGAGGTACAACTGTATCTGCTCTAACCCCGCAGACAGAGACCAACACCTAGAAAATCTCCACCAAGCATTCTCAAGACTACAGTACCCACACGAGGAAATAAGGAAACAGATCAACAGAGCCAGACGTGTACCCAGAAGCCTCCTACTGGAAGACAAACCCAAGAAAGAAACCAACAGGACTCCACTGGCCATCACTTACAGTCCCCAGCTAAAACCCCTACAACGCATCATCAGGGATCTACAACCCATCCTGGACAATGATCCCACACTTTCACAGGCCTTGGGTGGCAGACCAGTCCTCGCCCACAGACAACCTGCCAACCTGAAGCATATTCTCACCAGCAACTGCACACCGCACCATAGTAACTCTAGCTCAGGAACCAATCCATGCAACAAACCTCGATGCCAACTCTGCCCACATATCTACACCAGCAACACCATCACAGGACCAAACCAGATCAGCCACAACATCACCGGTTCATTCACCTGCACTTCCACCAATGTAATATATGCCATCATATGCCAGCAATGCCCCTCTGCTATGTACATCGGCCAAACTGGACAGTCTCTAAGGAAAAGGATAAATGGACACAAATCAGACATTAGGAATGGCAATATACAAAAACCTGTAGGAGAACACTTCAACCTCCCTGGCCACACAATAGCAGATCTTAAGGTGGCCATCCTACAGCAAAAAAACTTTAGGACCAGACTTCAAAGAGAAACTGCTGAGCTCCAGTTCATCTGCAAATTTGACACCATCAGCTCAGGACTAAACAAAGACTGTGAATGGCTTGCCAATTACAGAACCAGTTTCTCCTCCCTTGGTTTTCACACTTCAACTGCTAGAACAGGGCCTCATCCTCCCTGATTGATCTAACCTCGTTATCTCTAGCTTGCTTCTTGCTTGCTTATATATACCTGCCCCAGGAAATTTCCACCACTTGCATCCGAAGAAGTGGGTATTCACCCACGAAAGCTCATGCTGCAAAACATCTGTTAGTCTATAAGGCGCCACAGGATTCTTTGCTGCTTTTACAGAACCAGACTAACACGGCTACCCCTCTGATACTTGACTAGTTACTGAACACATTAACATTTCAAAGTGCTAGGCTCACACTGCCACCAAAGCAGCAGCTGCCACTGTACAGGAAATGCCTATGAACTACCAGGTGGCTGCTGAAAGAAGGGAGGAAACGAGAGAGAGCTGAGCTGAGTTTCATTTCTGGATGTACACAAACAGAAAGAGAGAGCCCAACCAAGCCTCTAAGCTCTTTGGGACAGTGACTAGTTCTGTGTTTGTACAATGCTTAGAATAATGGGGCCTCGGCTCATGACTGGGGGACCTAGAGAAGCTACTCCAATAGATACACAACTAATCTTTAATTACATGATCACATGCTGTTTTTCCACAAGACCCCTGCATCATTCAGTGTACAGGATGGATGCACAAAAAACCATAAGCCTGGCATTTCCCTACTTTCAAATGCTTGATGTCACCGAAATAATATTATTTTTCTGTCTTTTTTGTATGTCATTTAACATTAATATTGCAGTAGTGCCTAAAGGCCATCAAAGTCAGGGATCCATTCTTCTAAGCTTTCAGAAATATACACAAGATGACAACCTTTGCCCCAGAAAGCTCTTAGATTAAAGAAACGGTCAAAGCAGCTGAGCCAAACTAGTGGCTAGAATGGAGGAAAGAAGTTAAAAAACAACAACAAAAAAAACACAGGATGTGCATATTTTTTAGCTGTCAGGAGCACTGATCATAACTCATCACCAGCCAAGCTGCTACCAAATTGCAATTTACTTTTCAGAATAGGTGAGTTTTGAGGGAGGATTCCTGTTTAGCTGTCTTTCCCCACTCCTCTCCCTCTTGGAGAAAGACAGCCAATCTGAACTGATCCACATGCTGAGGGGGTCTTCAGCACGTGGAGCAGGCAGAGATCCTACCCTAGCCCTGCCCTCCCTTTTCCCCATACACGGCAGAAGTGAGCCAGATGCATTCAGCCCGGCTGCTCCACATCTGGCTTTGGAGCTTCTTCTCTCCAGCTCTCAGTGCTGCCCTCTATACATACAGTGGTGGAGAGACTTGACCATGGTCACACAGGAGTTTATCATCAGAGCTAGGAATCCAAGTTTCCTGACTCCCAGACCAGTGTCTTATGCACTGGACCCCATCTGTCATATGCAGCACACGTACATAAAAATCAAAGTAAGTAAAATAATACTCTAATACAGAATTAACAGAAAAAAATCTCCTCGATTTTAAGATAAGGTTGATAGGTACAATCAATAAAATGCTACAATTAAAAACGCCTTATTTATTGCTGCTTCACAGCTTCCTGGTGCATATAGATTGCTGCATCTGTCCTTCTGCAAAGATAGGCCATATGGCTGTGTAATTTCAATTTAATATCTAACATTGGATCTTAATTCTTCCTACTCTGGAAACCGACTAAATGGGAACTTTTACAACTAAACAAACTTGAAAATAGAGAAGAATGTACCTAACCAGTGTGACAGACCCAGACCAGTGGGGTACAGGAGTCTGGTAGAGGGCAAATATACTGGTCACTGGATGAGTAGTTTTTTTGTTCCCTGAGTGACCAGAGCAGGGACTGCACTAGAGTAATCAGGAACCTGCTAGAACCAATTAAGGCAGACAGGCTGATTAGAACACCTGCAGCCAATCAAGGCAGGCTAATCAGGGCACCTGGGTTTAAAAAGGAGCTCACTCCAGTCAGGTGGGGGGGAGCCAGAGGAGAGGAAGTGCATGTGAGGAGCTGGGAGCAAGAGGCACAAGGAGCTGAGAGTGAGAGGGTGTGCTGCTGGAGGACTAAGGAGTACAAGCGTTATCAGACATCAGGAGGAAGGTCTTGTGGTGAGGATAAAGAAGGTGTTGGGAGGAGGCCATGGGGAAGTAGCCCAGGGAGTTGTAGCTGTCATGCAGCTGTTACAGGCGGCACCATAGACAGCTGCGATCCACAGGGCCCTGGGCTGGAACCTGGAGTAGAGGGTGGGCCTGGGTTCCCCCCAAACCTCCCAACTCCTGATCAGACACAGGAGGAGTTGACCCAGACTGTGGGGAAGATCACTGAGGTGTGCAAATCTGCCAATAAGCGCAGGACCCACCAAGGTAGAGGAGGAACTTTGTCACACCAGTAACTGTCTGTTGTTCCCTTCAGCCTGAGTGAATAGCTGAGATGGGGATCCAAATGAGCCACATTATCATCTGAATTGCAGACGAGCTTGGGTGAGTCTGTGCTTAGGAGACAGCATCATGTGAAATGGTGATGTTTGCATCCAAATGCAACACCATCATTGCAACTCCAAACCAGAAAAGTCCTATATTCCACTATTTCATTTCCTGCATACAGGATGGAGTTTGGGCTCAGGTTTAAAAAAATGAATAGAGAAAGTGGGAAGAAAGGTGGGCTACAGCGTTGCCAACTCTCATGATTTTGTCCTGAGCCTCACGATAATGGTTTTCCTTAAAGCCCCAGCTCCTGGAGTCAAGTGGATGTGTGATGATTTCAGCCTTCATTCTTAAAGGAAAAAATAAGTTTCTAGCCCTCATGGCTGTGGAGAAAGCTTCAAAATTTGACCCCAGTGCACCCTAAAGGTTCAAAAAGCAGAAAGCAAGTAAAATATTTATTATTTTACTGGTTAGCCTGACTCATGATTTTTGAACATTTGGGATTGGCAGTACTGCTACAGCTAGGGCAGAAGCTCATGTTTTGTGGCCCTTGAACAGAATTTGAAACTTTTACTCTTTGAATGTGCAGTGTTTTTTTTTCAAAATTATTTTAACAGAGAAGGTTTTTGAGAGAGCTCGACTCCCAGTTTAGCATTGAAACAGAGGCCAGATGAGAAGGTCACTCGTCCTGTGCAGTAACTCAGATTCTTCGAGATGTGTCCCCTTATGGATGCTCCATTGTAGGTGTGGCAGCACCCCCTGCACCTGGAATCAGAGATCTTCATCAGCAGTGCCCGTCAGACTGCACATGCGCTCCTCCCAGCTCATGCCATGAGCTGGACTGTATATATAGCTCTGTGCGGTCCAACTGCCCCCCAGTTTCTTCTCTGCTGCAAAGCTCATCTTTCAGCTCCGAAGTAGAGGGTAGGAGGGCAGATAGTGGAACACTTACAGGGACACACATCTTGAAGAACCTCAGTTACTGCACAAGGTCGGTATCCTTCTCTTTGAGTGATGTCCCTATCAGAGCTCCATTGTAGGTGACTGCAGAGCAATTCCTCTAGTTGGAAGGCTAAGGCTTTGGAGCGGCCTTTACTGTAGATGACAGGATAGTGTGTCCTAGTAAAGTATCTGATGTAGCATCTTGAGTAATGCTGTAGTGATGGTTAAAAGTGTCCACTGATGCCCATGTGGTGGCTTTGCAAATGTCAGCAATTGGGACATTGTTGAGAAAGGCAAGCGAGGTGGAAAGTGAGTGGGTGGAATGTGCTCTAGTTCCAGGAGAAGGTTGTCGATTGAGTAGTTGGTAGGACAGATGCATACACTGAGAGATCCACTTGGAAAGGCATTGCTTAGAAATGGCTGCTCCTTTTGGTCTTTCAGCCACTAAAAGGAATATGTGTGGTGATTTTGGGAAAGGTTTAATTCTGTCCAGGTAGAAAGCTAATGCTTATCTTATGTCCAGGGTGTGCAATGTTGCCTCCTGTTGGTTGGTGTGTGGCTTTGGAAAGAAGCAGGGAAGGTTGGATAGGTTGATTTAGATGGAAAGAGGATGGTACCTTGGGTAAAAATTTGAGATGTGGACATAGTGTAATCTTGTCTTCATGGAAAAATTGTGTATGGGGGCGGGTATGCCATAAGTGCTCCAATTTCATCAACCCACCAGGCAGAGATGATAGCGACAAGAAATGCTGTTTTCATAGATAAATCAAGATAGGAGCATGTTGCCATTGATTCGAATGAAGGCCTAGTAAGAGAGCAAAGGATGAGGCCGGGATCCCAAGCCGGTGTCGGATCCCCTATGTGAAGGTAAAGATTTTGGAGGACCTTCAGGAATAATTTTGTGAGGGAGTGGGTGAAGATGGAGTGGCCATCTATCTCATAGTGAAAGGTTCTGATGGCTACCGAATGCACACGAATGGAGCTCATGGATAACCCCGATTGTTTAAGGTATAAAATATAGTCCAGGATAAGTGATAATGGAGCACTTATTGCCTCAATATGATTGGAGGCACACCAGGATTGGAATCTAGTCCATTTGTGGAGGTAAGTGCGTCTAGTCATATCATGCCTGCTATTCAAGAGTATTTGTTTAACTGCTCCCGAACAGGTTATTTCTGAATTCTGGCACCATGGAGGAGCCATGATTTCAGTTGGAGTAACTGTGGATTGGGATGCGCATCCTGTAAAATGTCATGGAGTCACATGGACATGCAAATGAGGTAAGTGTACCAGATCTGTCGTGGCCACATCAGAACTATAAAAATGACATGAATCATAGAATGATCCAGGTTGGTCCTCCTGGATCTTGTGGAATACTTGAAACAGAAGGGAGAAGGGAGGGAGGTATAGAGCAGTGGTGTATCCCAAGATGAAGAATGCATTTCCCAGGGATCCATGTCCTAGGCCTACTCTCGAACAAAATTGAGGGCAGCAGGCATTCTCTGGTGTGGCAAAGAGATCTATGGTGGGGAATCCCCAGTGACTGAAGATGTGCCGAAGGGCTTGCATATATAGTTCCCGTTTCTGATTGTGGAAGAATCTCCTGTTCAGCGAGTCTGGCTGTATCCACCAGAGTCCTTGACCTTCATAGACATGGATGGGAGTTTGGGAAGGCTGTGTCTGTGACTGTACATAGCCATGCCTGGAGACATCACATGTGTAACCGTGCATACTTTACCACAAACGTGACCACTGCCATGTGGCTAGACATGTCCTGGCTGAGATCTGGGGGCAGGTTCTCAGGGTACGTCTTCACTACCCGCCGTATCGGCGGGTAGCAATCGATTTCTCGGGGATCGATATAACGCGTCTCATCTAGACGCGATATAGCGATTCCCGAACGCGCTCCTGTCGACTCCGTAACTCCACCAACCCGAACGGCGGTAGCGGAGTCGACATGGAGAGCCGCGGACATCGATCCCGCGCTGTGAGGACGGTAGGTAATTTGATATAAGATACTTCGACTTCAGCTACGTTATTCACGTAGCTGAAGTTGCGTATCTTATATCGATTTTCCCCCGTAGTGTAGACCTGCCCTGTGGATACAAGAGCGACTACAGTTGGAAATCTGTGAACTGAGAGGAAGTTTCTGATTTGTATGGCATCCAATTTTGCTCTCAAAATCTTCAGATGTTGCACCAGTGTTAGTATAGATTTCTCCAAGTTTATGCGAAGGCTGAGACTTGAGAAATGTTCCATTGTCATTCGGACAGCATAGGTTTCCGAGGAGGCCTTGAAGAGACAGTGCTCTAAGGATGGAAAGATGACAACACCCCCTTTGCATAGGTAGGTAGCCACTACCTCAAGGACTTTGAAGAATACATGAGGGGCTGTCGAGAGTCCACAGGACTGTACCTTGTACTGATAGCGATTGGTCCCAATGATGAACCAATGTAACCATCTGTGGGCAGGGTATATTGTGATATGAAAATACATGTCTTGGAGGTCAAGGGCTGAGAACCAATCCCCCTGTTCCAGTGCTGGGATAATGGTGGAGAGAGTAACCATCTTAATGTGTTGCAGTTTGACTAACTTATTTAGGTTTCAAAGGTCTAGGATCAGTCTGCATCTGCCCTTTTTTTTTGGACCAGAAAATAGTGGGAGTGAAAACCCTTCCCTGTGTGCTGGGATGAGACCGACTACAAGGCTCCCAGTTTCAGAAGGTGATTTATTTCTTCTTGTAGAATGGGTTCATGAGAAGGGTCACTGAAGAGGGAAGGGGAGGGAGGGTGCATGGGATACAGTATCCTTCCTTGATCAGAGAATCATAGCTTATCAGGGTTGGAAGGGACCTCAGGAGGCCATTTAGTTCAACCTCCTGCTCAAAGCAGGACCAATTCCCAACTAAATCATACCAGCCAGGGCTTTGTCAAGCCTCACCTTAAAAAACCTATAAGGAAGGAGATTCCACCACCTCCCTAGGTAACCTATTCCAGTGCTTCACCTTGTGAAAAAATGTTTCCTAATATCCAACCTAAACTTCCCCCACTGCAACTTGAGACAACTACTCCTTGTTCTGTCACCTGGTAACACTGAGAACAGTCTAGATGAATCCTCTTTGGACAGAGGCGGCTCTAGACATTTCGCCGCCCCAAGCACAGTGTCATGCCGCGGGGGGCGCTCTGCCAGTAGCCTGTCCCACGGCTCCGGTGGACCTCCCGCAGGCGTGCCTGCAGAGGGTCCTCTGGTCCCGTGGCTTCGGTTGAACCACGGGAGCAGCGGACCCTCCGCAGGCATGCCACCAAAGGCTGCCTGCCAGCCGCCATCCCGGTGACCGGCAGAGTGCCCCCCACGGCATGCTGCCCCAAGCACGCACTTGGTCTGCTGGGGCCTGGAGCCGCCCCTGTAATCCTCTTTCAGGTAGTTGAAAGCAGCTATCAAATCCCCCCTCATTCTTCTCTTCTGCAGACTAAACAATCCCAGTTCCCACAGCCTCTCCTCATAAGTCATGTGCCCCAGCCCCCTAATCATTTTTGTTGCTCTTCGCTGGACTCTTTCCAATTTTTCCACATCCTTCTTGTAGTGTGGGGCCCAAAACTGGACACACTACTCCAGATGAGGTCTCACCAATGTCGAATAGAGGGGAATGATCACGTCCCTCGATCTGCTGGCAATGCCCCTACTTATACAGCCCAAAATGCCGTTAGCCTTCTTGGCAACAAGGGAACACTGTCGACTCATATCCAGCTTCTCGTTCACTGTAACCCCTAGGTCCTTTTCTGCAGAACTGCTGCCTAGCAATTCGGTGCCTGATCTGTAGCAGTGCATGGGAATCTTCCGTCCTAAGTGCAGGACTCTGCACTTGTCCTTGTTGAACCTCCTCAGATTTCTTTTGGCCCAATCCTCTGATTAGTCCATGTCCCTCTGTATCCTATCATAGACTAATAGACTTTAAGGTCAGAAGGGACCATTATGATCATCTAGTCTGACCTCCTGCACAATGCAGGCCACAGAATCTCACCCACTCACTCCTGTAACAAACCCCTAACCTATGTCTGAGTTATTGAGGTCCTCAAATTGTGGCTTGAAGACCTCAAGCTGCAGAAAATCCTCCAGCAAGTGACCCCCTGCCCCATGCTGCAGAGGAAGGCGAAAAACCTCCAGGGCCTCTGCCAATCTGCCCTGGAGGAAAATTCCTTCCCAACCCCAAATATGGTGATCAGTTAAACCCTGAGCATGTGGGCAAGACTCACCAGCCAGCACCCAGGAAAGAATTCTCTATAGTAACTCAGATCCCAGCCCATCTAACATCCCATCACAGACCACTGGGCATACTTACCTGCTGATAATCAAAGATCAATTGCTAAATTAATTGCCAAAATCAGGCTATCCCATGATATCATCCCCTCCATAAAATTATCAAGCTTAGTCTTAAAGCCAGATATGTCTTTTGCCCCCACTACTCCCCTTGGAAGGCTATTCCAGAACTTCACTCCTCTAATGGTTAGAAACCTTTCTCTAATTTCAAGTCTAAATTTCCTAGTGTCCTGTTTATATCCGTTTGTTCTTGTGTCCACATTGGTACTAAGCTTAAATAATTCTCCTCCCTCCCTAATATTAATCCCTCTGATATATTTATAAAGAACAATCATATCCCCCCTCAACCTTCTTTTGGTTAGGCTAAACAAGCCAAGCTCTTTGAGTCTCCTTTCATAAGACAGGTTTTCCATTCATCGGATCATCCTAGTAGCCCGACTGTGAACCTGTTCCAGTTTGAATTCATCCTTCTTAAACATGGGAGACCAGAACTGCACACAGTATTCCAGATGAGGTCTCACCAGTGCCTTATATAACAGTACTAACACCTCCTTATCTTTGCTGGAAATACCTCGCCTGATGCATCCTAAAACTGCATTAGCTTTTTTAACGGCCATATCACATTGGCGGCTCATAGTCATCCTATGATCAACCAATACTCCGCGGTCCTTCTCCTCCTCTGTTACTTCCAACTGATGTGTCCCCAATTTATAACTAAAATTCTTGTTATTAATCCCTAAATGCGTGACCTTGCACTTTTCTCTATTAAATTTCATCCTATTACTATTACTCCAGTTTACAAGGTCATCCAGATCTTCCTGTATGATATCCCGGTCCTTCTCTGTGTCAGCAATACCTCCCAGCTTTGTGTCATCCACAAACTTTATTAGCACATTCCTGCTTTTTGTGCCAAGGTCAGTAATAAAAAGGTTAAATAAGATTGGTCCCAAAACTGATCCCTGAGGAACTCCACTAGTAACCTCCTTCCAGCCTGACAGTTCACCTTTCAGTACGACCCGTTGTAGTCTCCCCTTTAACCAGTTCCTTATCCACCTTTCAATTTTCATATTGATCCCCATCTTTTCCAATTTAACTAATAATTCTCCATGTTGAACCGTGTCAAATGCCTTACTGAAATCGAGGTAAATTAGATCCACTGCATTTCCTTTATCTAAAAAATCTGTTACCTTCTCAAAGAAGGAGATCAGGTTGGTTTGGCATGATCTACCTTTTGTAAAACCATGTTATATTTTGTCCCAATTACCAATTACCTCAATGTCCTTAACTACTTTCTCCTTCAAAATTTTTTCCAAGACCTTACATACTACAGATGTCAAACTAACAGGCTATAGTTACTTGGATCACTTTTTTTCCCTTTCTTAAAAATAGGAACTATGTTAGCAATTCTCCAGTCGTATGGTACAACCCCTGAGTTTACTGATTCATTAAAAATTCTTGCTAATGGGCTTGCAATTTCATGTGCCAGTTCCTTTAATATTCTTGGATGAAGATTATCTGGGCCCTCTGATTTTGTCCCATTAAGCTGTTCTAGTTTGGCTTCTACTTCGGATGTGGTAATAGCTACCTTCATATCATTCCCATTTGTCATTCGTCCATTATCCCTAAGCTCCTCATTAGCCTTATTAAAGAGTGAAGCAAAGTATTTATTTAGATATTGGGCCATGCCTAGATTATCCTTAATCTCCATTCCATCCTCAGTGTTTAGCGGTCCCATTTCTTCTTTCTTTGTTTTCTTCTTATTTATATGGCTATAGAACCTTTTACTATTGGTTTTAATTCCCTTTGCAAGGTCCAACTCTACATGGCTTTTAGCCTCTCTCACTTCATCCCTACATGTTCTGACCTCAATAAGGTCGCTTTCCTTGCTAATCCCTCCCATCTTCCACTCCTTGTAGGCTTTCTGCTTTTTCTTAATCACCTCTCTGAGATGCTTGCTCATCCAGCTTGGTCTACAACTCTTGCCTATGATATTTTTCCCCTTTCTTGGGATGCAGGCTTCTGATAATTTCTGCAACTTTGACTTGAAGTGATTCCAAGCCTCCTCCGCCTTTAGATCCACAAGTTCTTCAGTCCAATCCACTTCCCTAACTAATTTCCTTAATTCTTTAAAGTTAGCCCTTTTGAAATAAAAAACCCTAGTCCCAGATCTATTTTTGATTAGCTCATAATCACTTGAACCAAGGTTGTCCCCTACAACCATTTCTTCTATGAGGTCCTCACTACTCACCAAAACCAAATCTAAAATGGCATCCCCTCTTGTTGGTTCTTCAACTACTTGGTGAAGAAATCCATCAGCTATCACATCCAGAAAAATCTGAGCCCTATTATTGTTACTAGCACTTGTCCTCCAGTCTATATCTGGGAAGTTAGTCTCCCGTGATCACACAATTCCCATTAGTGTTTACTTCATTAAAAACATTAAAGAGGTCTCTATCCATATCCAAATCAGATCCCGGCAGTCTGTAGCACACCCCAAGCACTATCTCAGGGGAGGCTCTAGTAGCTTTCTTTCCCAATGTGAGTTTTGCCCAGACAGAACTTATCTATTCCATCACTTCTTATTTCTTTACAGTTAGCCTCATCATTGATATACAGTGCTACTCCACCACCTTTGCCGCTTGATACCGGCTGCCAACTAGATATGGAGCCATTGATCACTACCCATTGAGCCCGACGATCTAGCCAGTTTCCTGTCCACCTTATAGTCCATTCATCCAGCCAATACTTCTTTAACTTGCCAGAAAGAATACTGTGGGAGACCGTATCAAAAGCTTTGCTAAAGTAAAGGAATAACACATCCAGTGCCAGTTATCTCCTCACAGAAGGCAATTAGGTTAGTCAGCATGATTTGCCTTTGGTGAATCCATGCTGACTGTTCCTGATCACTTTCCTCTCCTCTAAGTGCTTCAGAATTGATGATCTCTAGAACCCCTTTGTCCGAGGTAATTAGCTGCCATGATGGAAAGAAAGGGGACAGACGGTCACCAAACAGATGGAAAGTCAGAGATAGTTGTTGTGAATGGAGCAGTGAGGCTTCTTCACACCTTCAAAATTGTTGTTTGGCCAAATGTGTGTGAGAGGTAGCCCCTTGAGGAGTTGTATGTCTACGCTTGGTGCGGGGTTTCTGTCAATGGCACTGAGTATCGGAGTGTTGCTGAGGAGTGTATTGCAGTGATTGGGATTGTGGGGGAAGTTGGTATTTTCCTGGGAGTTTTTTCGGCGCTGATGTGAAAATGCCGAGAGATCGGAGAGTTGCTCGAAAGTCCTTAAGGGAGCATAGGGACTCATCCATATGTTCTGCAAATAATTTTGGGCCCTCAAAGGGTAGGTCCTGGATGGTGGTTTTTACCTCCTTAGGAAGGTTGGAGAAGTGCAGACATGACACCTATTTCATGACTCTGGCAGCTGCAATGAAACAGGCAGTAGTATCTGTGGAGTCCAAAGAGGCTTGTAAAGCTGTACGGGCCAAGAGGTGTCCTTCAGATATGAGTGCCTGGAGTTGGATTTTTTATCATCAGGAAGATCTTGGCAGAGTTCCTGTATTTTAGAATATTTGAGATATTGTACTTGGCTATGAGAGCCTTGTAATTGGATATTTGGAATTGGAATGTAGTGGATGAATAAGCCTTGTGCCCATATAGATCCAATTGCTTCCAGTCTCTGTCATGAGAGATGGATCGAGGTTGGTATTGGCATCCCTTTCCATGTATGGCATTGACTAAGGAATTTGGGGTGAGTATGAGATAAAAGAATTTCCCATGTCCTTTTTGAGAACATAATATTTTTTGTCTGCCTGTTTTTCAGGTCAGTGAGATGGATTTCGGGGTCTTCCAGAGCACCTTGGCAAGATTAAGAAGGGCCTCATTAACAGAGAGGGCTATACTGGAAGATGAGAATGTGTTCAGGATGCTGTGCAGTTTGTTATTGATCTTTCACTTCTCCCAAAGGAACCTGGAGGGAGTCTGCATTTCTGTGAAACAACTCCTGGAAGTGTTTGAAGTCATCGGCTGCAGTAAGTGGTGGAGTCACAATAGCCTTACCAGGGAAGAAGAGGAGAAATGCAGTGGCAGTGGAACTTCCTCCTCCTATTCTTCCTGCTGATCTGCTAAGGGGAGAGGCTCATTCTCTGGTGGTTGAGACACTGATGGAGACGATGAACGTGTAGGCCTCTAACTTTGCTCTATGGGAGGCTTCCCAAACTGTGCCGTGTACATGGCCCAAGAATCCCAATATGTCCAATGTGGAGGGAGTAGCACATGGGGTTGCATCCATGGTGGTCCATACCAGGGCCCTAGTCTGGTTGTGGATTGTAGATAGTTAGGACATATAGAGGACACCTTTTGTGCCTGTCCCAAGTATGAGAGTGGGACAGAGTACTCCTCCTCCTCCTCTGCATCGCTGGGGAAGGGTACTGCTGTCCTTGGAGGAGAAAGGGAAGAATGGTATAATTCCAGAGAAGAGGATCAAAGTGGAGGGAGGGTGTGTCTGAGTAGTGGTGATATCAGATACAAGTAGGTCCTTGGGGTATTTTAACTTGTGGGGAGGAGGGAGGCGCATCATCAGCACTGGCTCATGCATCGGTGCTGCGAAAGAGGTGCAGTCTCTTGAGCAGACAGATGGAGTTGAAGACGCGCTTGTTGACGAGGTCTTGCTCATTGCTGAAATGGATATTTGGCACTGGTAGGCCTGTCGGTGCCATAGTACCTGAAGTTGGTATGGTCAGGGTAATTGGCACCATTCTTGAAGGTCTTGTGTCTCAGTTAGGGTCTTTAAACCTTTGCTTAGCTCCGCTACTGGAGGTACTCAGGTGGTCCCTGGAGCTATATCCCTCTGAGAATGTCGAGACAACTGATCTTGCAGGGGATGGAAGGTGCCTCAGAGGGTGATGAGGAACCCTGTTTCTTCCCATCAGTGTCGGAAAGAGTCATTTCTGTTCTTTTGACAAATAAATCATTTTGAGTCAGGACTGCATTATAGAGGTTCTCCACTCCCCATGTAAATGTTAGTAAAAGTTATCTAAAGGTCTATTGAATCAGGTTAGTAATTATTTCTGTAAGCCTAGCTGTTAAGGGATTCAGGGAAAGATGATTTAGCTGGGGATTGGTTCTGCTTTGAGCAGGGGGTTGGACTAGATGACCTCCGGAGGTCCCTTCCAACCCTTATATTCTTTTATTCTATGATTCTATGGAAGTGAATTTTATGAAAGACTTGTCCACCCCGTCCCACACACAGTCTGAATAAATTCATTCTTCAGAAGAAAAGAAGTCAGGAATTACTTGTTTGTATATTTGAAATTATTAGCCCCAAATGCTCTACAATCAAATTAAATAGGTGATTTTTAAAATGAAACAAAAGCATATTGATCAAACGTAAATTGTATTTGCAGCAAGTCATGGGCAGAATGCATTAATAGCTGTTCTTACTCCCCCCCCCTCAGGAAAAAAAAAGGTTTTGAACACTGTATGCTGAGTTGACAAAACAGAAGCATCTGTTTGATAAACTGCCAGTGAGTGGTGACACAGAATGCATTCCTAACAAAGGGAAGAGATTTTTTTTTAAATGACTACAGTATACCACTCCGATGGTTTCAATGGCAATATATAGCAGGGGTGGGAGGGAAGGAGCGGGGAAATGACAGTTTAAAGAACCTCTAATCCTATTCCCAGAAGATTATCTTTGATGTGTGGCTACTTACTATACCTTAATAGTAAACTGTGAAATAAAATTGCCTTCATGACAAGACATTATTTGGTTGTGTGCTGTATATACTCTAGGGCAGGTGTCAAATACTAAAACAACACATATGTCAGTTATAAAAACTGAATGTGATTGCACTCTTCCTCTCCCCACATTGCCCTGCTACTGATCTTCATCCTGGTCTACAGAGATTCACCTTCTTAGAGAGGCAGCTGATGATTTAGTAATCAGTACACCTGCTAGTTCCAACCCTGAGGCATTCCAGACTGCCAGCTGTGCCAGAATGCAGTTCATTCTGTGCTGGGGTTCTGTGGTATTGACTATCATCCACTAGGAAATTAAATTAATATGTTAGTCACATTTCATGTTTGACCAAAATTCATGTGCCATTCATTACTAAAAAATACTCGCCATGCACTTGTGGTATTTGTGAAATATCTTTTTACTGTTAATACATTCAGAGCAATTCAGGAGAATGCTTTAGAGTTGCACTAGACATGATGGGCCAAATCCTTCAACAGGATGCAATTGAATTATGGCTGAATTTGGCATGATGTTTTTAAACCTACATGCCTGCAAAACAAAGAAAGTGTGGAATACTACCAACATCCTCCATTAGGATTTAAAAGATTTATTTCACGCGTCTTTCTATTTCCCCAAGGTTGCCATAGAAATGTTTAGATAGATCACACAGCTATGCTGTGGGGGCAGGGTTTCCCTTCTGAAGAATTCCATACTGGGTCATGCTTAAATAATTAATTCTTTCACTGCATAGGTTTAAAAAAGACAATACTTTAAAAGGTTAATGTGCTCAACATTCCCTGAATTTCAGGGACCACAGAACCCTACATGCTGGCTGTAAGATGACAGCAGTAGCTCTGTCCAAGGAGGCAAAGACGCTGACAAGTGTTTTTACACATTTAAACTTTTTCTGCTCTTTAAAGTATATATGTATTAATTTACACATGTGATCTAATAAGAGAAGCAGTTACCATCAGGAAAACTGCCTCATGCAGAAAGTCTTTTTCAAGTGATGGAACGTGGATATTGCCACACATATATATTACTTGACAATTATATTTGATAGGTATTTGGCATCTGACTGCTCAATAGCATTAAGCCAAAGGGTTAGAGAGGCAAAATCCCCATGTGCAATATATTTTATCTACAGTACATGAAACCTACCACATAACTCAGTGATCAAAGGTGCAGAAAGTATTTGTCTTGCTTTGTAAAATAATTACATTATCCAACTCTAAGTGGAGGGGCATCTGAAAAATTATCAACTACATGTTGTTTTTGCAATCCTATCACTACTTTCTTAGTTAATTTTGCAGTATAAGCTAAGTATGTTCCTGAGTACATTGAAGAATGCTGTATGGATGCCCTCATTCCCTGTGGATTGACTGCCTGTTAAATAACCTGAATCAGTACCAGCTGAAATGTCATTTAGCCTGACCAAAAAAAAAAAAGTTAGGGATGGCTGAACTGGTTTGGATAAAACAAAAATCTACCTGAACCTTTGCTCTGAAACTGAGCAAAGTTTCTTTAATGCTCAAAGGTCTTTGGTTATGGTCTAAAATGTTATCCCTGCAAATTCAAGACTAAAGCAGTTTTCCCCTGTGCACATGGGCAGTAAACCATTTATCACTGGATTTTCTCCTTTAAGAGTATGAATGCAATGTGGCAGACTTTCTTCCATGAAGTTATCTCCAGAAAGCATATCAGTGAGAGGGCTTCCTTAGAACTCAGAAGAACCAAGTCAGTATGCAATATGTTGTGAATATATATTAACTATGGGTACAACTGGTCTAAATATTTTGTTGAAATTTTTTTTAAATGAGAATGCTTTTCAACTAAAGTTGTTTTTTTTCTCAACATTTTTCAATAAAATTTCAAAACAAAACATGTTTTCTTTGGATTTTTTGTGTGTGACATATATATTTTTTTCAAGTGGTTGTAGCTATGAGCCAGATGTTCATCCTAGCTTCTAGCAAGCCAAGCCCTGCCTATAGCAGTTCACAACTCCACCCACTCCTTTCTTCAATCCACTCAGACATTATTTCACTTTTTAGCCACATCTTGCCAGACAGTTGCTAACTGGGGTTACGAGGTCAGCCATATATCTTGTACACTGCTTGGGGTTTGCTCATTTCATTTTTATATGATTTTTATGTGTTTTTTCCCCAAATAAAAGGTGTTTGTGGATTCATATTCCCAAAGATTCCTTAGTGCTTGGGGGACACGAGGGGAGAAACAACTATAAAAGTTACTGGAGGGTTTAACATTTTAAGAATATAAAACCTGGTACTAGCTAAGGTTTTAGGCGGACACTTAGAATCGTAGACTGATAGAAGATTAGAGTTGGAAGAGACCTCAGGAGGTCATCTAGTTCAACCCCCTGCTCCAAGCAGGACCAATCCCAACTAAATCATCCCAGCCAGGGCTTTGTCAAGCGTGACCTTAAAAACAGTTAAGGATGCCACCTCCCTAGGTAACCCATTCCAGTGCTTCACCACCCTCCTAGTGAAATAGTTTTTCCTAATATCCAACCTAGACCTCCCCCACTGCAACTTGAGAACATTGCTTCTTGTTCTGTCATCTGCCACAACTGAGAACAGCCAAGCTCCAACCTCTTTGGAATCCCCCTTCAGGTAGTGGAAGGCTGCTATAAATCCCCCCTCACTCTTCTCTTTTGCAGACTAAATATGCCCAGTTCCCTCAGCTTCTCCTCAAAAGGCATGTGCCTCAGCCCCCTAATAATATTCGTTGCCCTCTGCTGGACTCTCTCCAATTTGTCCACATCCCTTCTGTAGTGGGGAGCCCCAAACTGGATGCAATACTCCAGATATGGCCTCACCAGCGCCAAATAGAGGGGAATAATCACTTCACTCAGTCTGCTGGGAATGCTCCAATGCGATTTGAGGCAATTATTTTATTTATTTCTAAAAGGACTCACAAGCAGCACTGAATTTAGCCCCTACTATCTTGAATTAGATAGGAAAAGCCACTGGCTTGAAAAAAAACTTAGTTTTTCCACCACCTTATGAGTTCTATCTTATTTTCTTCCCCCATCCCCAAACCTCAGTTGTCCTGGTAGTCTCCTTTTTGCATTTTTTTCCTGAGGAATGTTTGAAATTCCTCACAAATTGAAAACCATTATCTGAAACAATTTTTGTAACATGTAGAGCAAACATATTCTGCAATGCCTTGGGAGTCTGTGTTTTAACACAGACTATTTGTTTATTTATTCTGCAAAGTCAGCATAAAGTCTTTGCCAGGGCTTAGTAGCCCTCTTCCATCAGTAACATGGAACATTTTCTGGCATGTTTTGTTTGGTGGCTACTACATAATTGACACTGGCTACTTCCTTTCCAATGTCCTTATCTAACTGTCCTCCTCCCTTGACCATCAGATGCAGAAAACAGAAGTTACATGGCACCAGTTATTTCTATCATTTTTCTAGGTCTTTTATAGTCAGATGTAATAATGCCATTTCTGCCATTATTGTGCTATGAAGTATGCCTATAGGTCAGCCTCTCCTCTTTTCCCTGGGGTCACCAAAATTACTTATTTAGGTAGCCTAAATAAGTCTTAAAAGAACAGTCTTAAAAGATGTCCCCAAAATGCCCATCTTTTCTTGTGCGGGTAGCTATGTCCACTGTAGGACCACTTTGTTACTTATTCTATCTGTCCATTTACTTTTAATATTCAAAAACTGATCATTTGCATTAGATGGACTTATTTTTCCAGGACTCTGCTCCATATAAATATGGACACCAAAATAACTTCTAGCCAAACATTTCATTTTTACTGTGCCTTAGTGATGTTCAGCTTTTTGGAACAACTACCAATATGCCCAATGAGAATCAGTCATTTCTGCTGACGCCTCCATTTTTAGAAAGAAATAAGGAAGACGTCTCATCTGCTATGTGATAAGCCATATGGAAAGTGTTTATTTTACAGTACTATCTCAGCCTGCAATAGGAAAGTCTTCTAGGAAAGATTCTGTACAAAAATATTACTTTATTTCAGAGACAATAGGTGTCATGCATCAATATTAGCATGCTCCTCTGAATGCTTATACGTGATATACTCCAATGGTTCCATACTGGGACCCTCTGCAGCCCCCTAAGCTACCTGAAGTCTCTCATTTACCAGTGTGGGAAGGGCAGGCTGGCCATGACCCTCCTCCCCCATTGAGAATGTCTGTTTTACTGATGAAAGTGTAAGATTAAGGCCCATCTCTGAATCCCACTTGCTTGCAGAGGTGGGATTCTGCCCTTTGGATACAGCATCTGTACTGTGGGCTTGTAATTGATCAAGGCGATTTTGTCAAGGTATTCATGAATTTTAACCAATTTACAAGTAATGCCTATGGCTCTTTTTCTATCACAGAATTTCTGCTAAGTCTTTGGTACTGTTCTGGAAGCAAATGCCACAGGTCTTAAATTCCCATCTTCACATACATATGAAATATCTGCTTCTGCAGATAGTCTCCTAGGAATTTAAGAGTGAATTTAAGAGTGAAGTCCTAACAATTGCTCAGCGTATGCACCAGTGATTGGTGAGTTCTGTACAGTTGGTCCACAGCCTTTGCTGATTTTTCAGCCCACTCCCCTTCTCATCAGCCTGTGTCTATAAAAGCCTTGTCATATTTAATGGTATGGTGTTCCCTTTCTGTGTATGGTTTTTTAAACAAAACAGAAAGGGAGTTAGAGAAGGAGTAGTTCTAACACTAGAAGCCTTTCTTTTGGTAAAAATAATGTGTTTAAAACGTGTCTATTGTCATTCTGAAATTACAAAGCACTTTACATAAATATACTTTTCAGGTCACAAGCCATTAAGGGGCTGGTTTGCCTTTCATCGGTTTTGATGGGTGTGTTTTTGACTGCAATAGGATCAGTATTTTGATGTAAGAGCATGTGTGTATAGGCTGAGTAACTACAGTTCAATATATATTCTAAAATAAGATAGTATGACTGTACTGTCCTCCTTTGCTTGCCTGTCAAGAGTGGAATTCAGAGTTCTGCATTTCCCTTCATGTTATCAAAACAATGAAAGGACTGCAACTTACTGCTAGTTTTCAGTGTTATCAGTGTCATCAACTGTTCATTCATGAGCTACACAGAAGCCTGAACTTGGGTCTTAGCTGAAAGGTGAACTGAAAAGCTTTTTATCTGCCAACCTGTAAGCCACATTATAGACTTTACTAACAACAAGAAGAACCAGGAGTGCAACCCACTACCACTGAGGTTTTCAGATTAAGAAACAGCAGATACAGCTGAAAAAAACATGATGGCGGGGGAGAATTTTCCCCTACCCCAAATGTTAGTTGCTGGTGGATGCTGAATCCTGCCATATCAATGTTAGAGTATGTCTACACTACGAAATTAAATTGATTTTATAGAAGTCGATTTTTAGAAATTGATTTTATACAGTCGATTGTGTATATCCTCACTAAGCACATTAAGCCGGCGGAGTGCATCCTCACTACCGTGGCTAGCATTGATTTACAGAACGATGCACAGTGGGTAGCTATCCCACAGTTCCCGCAGTGTCTGCCGCCCATTGGAATGCTGGGTTAAGCTCCCAATGCCTGATGGGGCAAAAACATTGTCGTGTGTGATTTTGGGTTCATGCCATCAGTCGCCCCTCCCTCCGTGAAAGCAACGGCTGTCAATTGTTTCGCGCCTTTTTTCCTGGGTTACCCATGCAGATACCATACCACGGCAAGCACGGAGCCCACTCAACTCACCGTCACGCACTATAAAAGCTCGCTGGTGCTATTTGCTGACTAGGTCAGACCTCAGTGCAACCAACATTCCCATTGTTATTGCTGCTTGCGGTGTGCTCCATAATATCTGTGAGAGTAAGGGGAAGACGTTTATGGTGGGGTGGGAGGTTAAGGCAAATCGCCTGGCATCCAATTTTGAGCAGCCAGAAACCAGGGTGATTAGAAGAGCACAGCAGGGCACGCTGCCCATCAGAGAGGCTTTGAAAACCAGTTTCATGACTGGACAGGCTACGGTGTGACAGTTGTGTGTGTTTCTCCTTGATGCAAACCCTTTGTTGATTTTAATTCCCTGTAAGCCAACCACCCTCCCCCCTTCAAAATAAAGTAACTATTGTTTTGAAACCATGCATTCTTTCTTTATTAATTAAAAAAGAATGAGATAATGGACAAGGTAGCACAGGTGAGGTGGGGGAGGAGGGAAGTACATGGCCACATTTTGGGCCATATTCTGGAGTGGAGTGGCTAGGTGCCCGGAGCCTCCCCCCCCGGCGAATTCTTGGGCGTCTGGATGAGGATGCTATGGAACATGGGGAGGAGGGTAGGCAGTTATACAGTGGATGCAGTGGGGGTCTGTGCGCTTGCTGGCTTTCCTCAGCATCACGTCCTGCCTCTGCTCTTCACTGTCATTAATTCTTTCCTGGCCTCTGCCACTGAATGCTTCCATGCATTAAGCTGTGCCCTATCAGTGCGGGAGGATGGCATGAGCTCAGAAAACATGTCATCGTGAGTGCATTTTTTTCGCCTTCTAATCTGCGATAACCTCACGGACGGAGATGATAGGGAGAGCGTAGAAACATTTTATGCTCTATGATTCTGGGGGGACTACATGGTCACCTCTGCTGCTGAGTTCACCATGCTGTGTACCTGGCATTGGAGTTCAAAGTGCTGTCCAGAGCTCCCGGAGTTCAGTTGCATCTGCACTACCCCAAATTTGACCCAGCAAGGTCAATTTCAGCTCTAATCCCCTCATCGTGGGAGGGTACAGAAGTTGATTTTAAGAGCCCTTTAAATGGATGGAACAGCGTTGGTTGTGTGGACGCATTCATTTTAAAATCAACCTAATGCGGCTAAATTCGACCTAACCCCGTAGTGTGGACCAGGCCTTAGTGTATAAGAATAAGTCAGTATACACAGTCTGTAATTGAATGTCAAGAAAAATGAAAATATATTGTTTTATTGCTACTGTTCATTGATTTATTGTCATTGGACATGAGGTCCAACAAATCATTTTGCTGACACCATCAGCTGCCTTAACTAGGTTGTCAGTTCACAGCATTAAAGGTAATGGATGGTGATTATTTTACTGTAATGGGTTTAATTTGAATGACTTAGCAGTCCTGCCATATTATAGCCAACTCATCATTCATCAAGGCAGCATTTGTTTACCAACATCATCTATAATTCATTTGATTGTTGACAATCATCAGCAAATACCTCTCCACCTAAGTTTTATCAGAGATGAAAATCTGCACAGCTGCAGCATATTAACTAATCCTTTCTGTACTACTAGGGCAAAAATGTTATTCTGGTACTACACCCAAGTATGAGGAAGTGTCATGCACTACATTTACACTATTTCTTTCCTCTGTCCTCCATACTAGTATTTACAAAAACTTAAAATATATAATTGCTCATTTTATTATACATGCCTGCCCTCGAGAACTATTAATATTTGATACTTTTCATGGAAGAATATTGCCATGACTTAGAAGAGTCAGAAAGAAGAGACCACCTGTCCACTATCGAGTAAAAACAATAAGCAAAATATGCTCATTTTCTAAAATGCATATAAACCTAGTTTGTTTTTTAAAAAAAGATATAACTGATTAATTGAGGCAGTCTCAAAGGCTTACAAAAATATTCAATATATTCTGTACATACACACACACACACACACGCATACGCACGCACACACACACATACACACAAGTGTAATCATTATGGTATTCCGATGTTATAGGAGACAAGCCCCTAAATTAATTTTCTTGTCTTATGCTCTTCGAGTTTAAGGAATGAGTACAAAAATTGTTGAAGTTTTTTCTGAGATCTGTACAGCAGATCTCAGTATTTACATTTTCTCCTCTACTGATGTAGGGAGGCACTGAAATTACTATTGCTGTAGTGATAGGAGAGGATCAAAGTTCTACCTTTCAGATCTGAGAGAAGAATTTGGCTCTTTAAACTGCAAGTGCTGGCTATTTTAGCTAATTTACCTCAAGAGGAGGCTGTTTCAAAGTTTTAAGAGTTTCATTTGTAAAAATTGTATATAAAGGTGAAAGGCTTGCAAGAAAGGATTTTAAAAGAAAGTAAGTTAAAAACCAACATTTAATCAAAATGAAAGCTTATTCTAAACCCAACATTTTGGTCTACAAAATTCAGACTCAAAGCTCAGGAGAAATGAGTACATATGGCAAATAGGTGGATCCAATTCTGAAGGTGCAAGGAAAAGAGACTACAGTAGATAAGGAAGAGAAATACTCTTCATATAGAACAGTTCAAGGTCAACCAATCATAAACTGGTATTCTACTCATATACACAAGCACACAGTAGTGTGTGTATAAAAATGGCATCAAAAACATAATACTAAACTTGGTCTGTTTGATTAAAAAGAGGAAGTAACAGCAGGTACATAAAATTTACTGTCACATTGTCATCAAGGACAGAACAAGAAATAATAATCAGCCAGGAGCAATTTGGTTAAACACAATGAAAAACTTAGCCATAAAAAAACAAAGTACCAAGTGACTCAGCTACTGTCAGTATTCGAGATCTGAAAGCCATGTATTTGGTATGGTTTAGGAATAAAGAAATTCCACTTACTGCAATGTAAGAATATGTTAAATAATCCACTAGGGACTCCTTCCCACCCTAATATTCTATCATATATGCAAATAAACTAAAAAAATTAAGAGCAAACTAAAAAAACCCCAACATTCAAATAATGTGTCAGGCCTAGGAAACTGAACAAGATGTAAGCCTATTTTAAAAATAAGGAGACATCAGAAACAAGACTCACCATCTGGGAGCACCCTCTCACAGCAAGACCCAGCATTGCAGGACCCTGCCTCAGTGGTGCATGGGATTCCTTCTTTGTGTAGGACGCCACACTTGTCCTTGTTGAACCTTATCAGATTTCTTTTGGCCCAATCCTCCAATTTGTCTAGGTCACGCTGGACCCGATCCCCAACCTCCAGCATATCTACCTCTCCCCCCAATCTTAGTGTCATCTGCAAACTTGCTGCGGTTGCAACTAATCCCATCATCCAGATCATTAATAAAGATCTTGAACAGAATTGGCCCCAGGACCGACCTCTGGGGAACTCCACTTGATACCAGCTGCCAAATAGACATTGAGCCGTTGATCACTACCCATTGAGCCCGACAATCTAGCCAGCTTTCTATCCACCTTATAGTCCATTCATCCAGCCCATACTTCTTTAACTTGCTGGCAAGAATACTGTGGGAGACTCTATCAAAAGTTTTGCTGAAGTCAAGATATATCACATCCACCGCTTTCTCCATATCCACAAAGCCAGTTATCTCATCATAGAAGGGAATCAGGTTGGTCCGGCATGACTTACCCTGTTTTAATCCATGTTTACTGTTCCTGATCACCTTCCTCTCCTCCAAGTGCTTCAAAATGGATTCCTTGAGTGCCTGCTCCATGATTTCTCTGGGTACTGAAGTGAGACTGAAGTCTGTAGTTTCCCCGGGTTCTCTTTCTTCCCTTTTTTAAAGATGGGCACTATATTTGCCTTTTTCCAATCATCCAGGATCTCCCCCGATGGCCATTATCATTGAAAATTTGTGATGAATTGTTCTGCAATCACATCAGCCAACTCCCTCAGCAACCATATATGCATTAGATCTGTAAGCTTCCTTTCTGAGATTAAGCTCACCAAAGATTTCACTGTTAAACCAAGCTGGTCGCCTTCCATATTTGCTATTTTTTCTGCACTTCAGGATGGTTTGTTCCCATACCCTCAGTGAGACTTCTTTAAAACAGAGCCAGCTCTCCTGGACTCCTTGCCCCCTCATATTAGCTTCCCAGGGGATCCTGTCCATCAGTTCCCTAAGGAAGTCAAAGTCTGCTTTTCTGAAGTCCAGGATCCATATTGTGCTGCTCTCCTTTCTGAACAGTTTATATCCATCCATGACAGTGCTCCAGTCATGTGAACTGCCCCACCAAGTTTCTGTATTCTAATCACCTCATAGTTCCTTGATTGTGCCAGGACTTCCAATTCTTCCTGCTTGTTTCCCAGGCTTCTAGCGTTTATGTACATGCACCTAAGATAACTAGCCGATTGCCCTACTTTCTCAGTATGAATCAGCAGGCTTCCTGTCTTGTACCCTCCTCCTTGTGTTTCCACCTGGTATCCCACTCCCACACTTACCTCTGGGCTTAGATCACCATCCTCTGGCAAACCTAGTTTAAAGCCCTCCTGACTAGGTTAGCAAGCTTGCCTGCGAAGATTCTCTTCTCTCTCTTTGTTAGGTGGATCACATCTTTTCCTAGCAATCCTTCTTCCCGGAACAGCATCCCATGGTCAAAGAATCCAAAGCCCTCTCTCCGACACCACCTGCATAACCACGCATTCAGCTCCACAATTTGACAGTTCCTACCTGGGCCTTTTCCTTCAACAGGGAGGATGGATAAGAACACAACTTGCACCTGAAACTCTTTTATCCTTCTTCCCAAAGCCACATAGTCTGCAGTGATCCGCTCAAGGTAATTCTTGACAGTATCATTGGTGCCTAAATGGAGAAGTAGGAAGGGGTAGTGGTCCGAGGGCTTGATCAGTCTTGGCAAACACTCTGTCACATCCTAGATTATAGTTTCAGGCAAGCAGCACGTTTCTCGAGTCTCCTGGTCTGGTTGGCAGATGGATGACTCCGTCTCCCTTAGGAGGGAGTCACCGACCACACTCCTCTTGGGAGTGGTGGTCATGGAATCCCCATCCCTAGGACAATGCATCCCATGCCTTCCGGCCGATGGGGTCTCCTTCTGATACCTTCCCTCATAAAGGTGACTTGGCCCTCCAACCAAGCTACTTTTAAACATCCAACTCTCCCTTCCCCTCCCCTTGTGGGACAAAACAGGGGTGCTGAAACAATATTTATAGTATGGGTGCTGATGATGGAAACCATGGAAACCATGTATTTGGTGTTTGTTATTACTACTTCAAGACATGGGGTGCTGTGGGTGCTGCTGCACCACTAGTTCCAGCACCACAGTCTCTTAGCCAAAGCCCAACACAAGAGCCAAACAAGAGTCTTTGGCCCCATTGGGATTAGCCTTCAGTCCCCTTCCTTATAGGCTAGCTTCCAATAGCAAGAGCCTGTCTCACTAACAGCTTCTTGGCTCCAATCATTCAAGTGCAGTGTACCTTCCTTTCAAGGATAGGACTTTCTTGCCTCATATCAGAGCAACCTGTCCATTCTTCTCCCAGCCAACCCTTCAGTATGGCTCTCCTCCTTCGTCTCCAAGTTCTACTTCAGACCATAAGCCTCTGATTCCTCTTGGGCTGAATCTTTACACACTTTCTCAAATCTGGTATTCCCAGGAATCTGGCTCCAAAATCCTAGCTTCAGGCTTTAGTTCCCTAGCTTCTTTGACTCCAAAGAGGCCAACGGCATATTGGGCTGTGTTAGTAGAAGCGTTGCCAGAAGATCAAGGGAAGTGATTATTCCCTGTTATTCAGCACCGGTGAGTCCAGTTTGCATCCAGTTTTGGGCTCCACACTACAGAAGGGATGTGGACAAATTGGAGAGAGTCCAGCGGAGGGAAACGAAAATGATTAGGGGGCTGGGGCACATGACTTATGAGGAGAGGCTGAGGGAACTGGGCTTATTTAGTCTGGAGAAGAGAAGAGTGAGGGGGGATTTGATAGCAGCCTTCAACTACCCGAAGGGGGATTCCAAAGAGGATGGCGCTAGGCTGTTCTCGGCAAATGTCAGAACAAGAAGCAATGTTCTCAAGTTGCAGTGGGGGAGGTCTAGGTTGGGTATTAGGAAACACTATTTCACTAGGAGGGTGGTGAAGCACTGGAATGGGTTACCTAGGGAGGTGGTAGACTCTCCATCCTTAGAGGTTTTTCAGGCCCAGCTTGACAAAGCCCTGGCTGGGATGATTTAGTTGGTGTGGGTCATGCTTTGAGTAGGGGATTGGACTAGATGACCTCCTGAGGTCTCTTCCAACCTTAATATTCTATGATTCTATGATTTCCTCACAGAACTGATGGGAAGGATAACCTGGGAGGCTAATATGAAGGGAAAAGGAGTCCAGGAGAGCTAGCTGTATTTTAAAGAAGCCTTACTAAGGGAACAGGAACAATCCATCCTGATGTGCAGAAAGAATATCAAATCTGGCAGGCAACCAGTTTAGCTTAACAGTGAAATCTTTGGTGAGCTTAAAAACAAAAAGGAAGCTTACTAGAAATGGAAACTTGGACAGATGACTAGGGAGGAGTATATACCCCTGCATGCTGAAGCAATATTTTTAATCAGGAAAGCCGAAACACAATTGGAGTTGCAGCAATGGTCACAGCTTGCAGTATGGAGGTTTACGGTGGATATTAGGAAAACTTATTTCACTAGGAGGGTAGTGAAGCACAGGAATGGGTTACCTAGGGAGGTGGTGGAATCTCCATCTTTAGAGGTTTTTAAGGCATGGTTTGACAAAGACCTGGCTGGGATGGTTTAGTTGGTATTGGTCCTGCATGGACCAGGGGTTGGACTAGACATCCTGAGGTCTCTTCCAACCCTAATCCTCTATGATTCTCTCAGGCCATCTCAAGTCCAGCTTCTCATCCCACACCAAAGTACTATACTCACTCTCCTTCCCAGCCTGCAGCCAGCTGGAGGACTTTCCTCCTTTTAAGTCCCACATCCTACACAGGTGTAGCTGGGCAAGGCTACTAGAACAGGGTTGACTGGACTAAGGCTTTTTGGCCCGTAAAGGAGCATGTCACCCTGTTAGACCATGGTTATTTAATAAGGATCATTTTACTATTTCAACAAGAGAAGACATTAGTGTCAGGTGAAAAACATGTAATGAATGCATAAAAGGTTTTGGAATTCTCACACCAGGAGTCACAATGTTCCATACAGTTGCATTGTAGATCCCATAGAATTCCAACTATTGTTCTAAAATACTATACAAGTTAACAGCATTGCACTTATACTGCTAAATTGAGGGCTGAATTCATTAGTCGCTAACCCTAACCCATCATTGTTTCATGTTCTGAGTTTCTCAACTAAAATCTCCCACAACTATATTTCTAAACAGCACAAAATATTCAAACTAGAATTTTTAATGTGTATAGTTGTCTGAAACTGAACGTTTTAAAGTTCAGCTTTCAGGAAGTCTCCTTTTTGCAAAATCCCCCTCCTAATATGCAATTTCTGTAAGTTTTTATGCTTGAACATTCTTACATATCTAGCTACAATACTTATTAGTTGGTTTGTATTTATTGTACAATAAAACCTGATGTCCATCACATATTAGGTAGGGCTAGTACTCCTGTTGGAGGAACATGTCATGCTCCTTAGGGAGTTGTTCATTCACTTTGGTCCCCACCTACACTCAGCTCTCACCTGTGGCTCCAAGTAGCTGTTTGCATGAGACAGTGGCCACATCCCAGTAAACTGTATCAACAAGCAGGCTAAAGCAGGTGAGGGTAGATGATGGGTCTTTTACCCTCGGTGAGATAGAGAAATTGACTTTCTCTAACATGAGTTTCTCTAACTGTTCTGGTGGACTGGGTGGAGGAAATCAATTTGTGATTTAAAGGCCATGAAGGTGGTTCAGTAGCGTGCTGTGGCATGTGGAAAGCATGACAAGGCACCGAAAATATCCTGGTCACCCACTGCAGCTAAGGAAACCCCCAGCCATAACAATCCTTAGTGCCACTGGAATCTAGCTTCCATGGCTGAGAGAGTGGGACTGCCCCTGTGCGACAGATTTCTTACTCAAAAAATTCCCACACAGGTTTTCTTGCAAATCTCATCCCACTAACATAATCTTTTCAAATCTCATCATCCTCAACATTATATTATTAATCCAAGTCCTCCAGAGATGGGGGCATGGTGAAGCGACAGGTGAGAATGATTACTGGCAGTTGTAGCCACAATCCCTCATGTAGGCGGTTTTGGGACTAGTGGCTGTTCAGCTTCATCCCTTGGGCAACGAGAAGTTCGGCAGCATCCTATGTGACTGAGTAGTCCTTTTTAGGATAGTACTGCTCACCCTTTTTAAGAGAAGGGGCTAGAAAAGTGCCCTAAATATTGCCCGCCCCTTAACATCTGGGCAGACTATCATGGATGGCAGATCATCCTACAGTGGTCATAAAACAATAAAGAAGAAAAGACTCATTCTAGGAGCATGGAATATCCACACCTTTATGGACAGAGGTGATGCATGAAGGCCTGAGAGAAGAACAGCTCTTGTTTCCAGAGAACTCGCCCGCTACAATATTGATATTCCACCACTGAGTGAGACTAAACTTCCTGGAGAAGGTTCCACCAGTGAGCTAGGAGGTGATTACACTTTCTTTTGGAAAGGAAAACAAGTCTCCAATGGATGGGCTGACATCAAGTTCAAAGAACTCAAGCAAATGGTTCAGAACAGGACTCACTGGCAGTCTCTGATAAGATCAGCATATAACAGGTTTTAGTGGCATTGACTAAACCATCTCCAGGCTGCACATGAAAGGTGCCACAGAGCTGCATCATCAAACATAGATACAGACTTCCCATGCCCTCAGTGTGTCCGACTCTGTGCATCAAGGTTCGGACTTCGGAGTCATATGCCTAACCATAGATGAAAATTGCAACAATATCGTCATTGTCAGTGACGGATTACCACCCAATCACAAAAACTGTGATTCTGATCACCAACACATGTAACTGTACTGACTTTCATACTGTTTGATCAGAATCAGGCTCATAAAATCAAGGCTTGGATTGAGTCAGTATGTAGAAATGCAATGTGCCAGCACCTCTCTGAGGCAATTATCTTGTTCTTCAGAATCTCAGCTTTCAGCTTTTTAAAAAAGTAAAAGTGTAGCTCTTATGGTTGCAAAGGAAACCTCAGAAATGTGAACTATGTGTACTTGATGCAGACACATTCAAGGCCTGATCTACACTCAAAAGTTGTGCTAGCAGAATTCTCCTTTTGTTGGCACAGCTTGGTGCGAGTCCAAATTCAAGTTTGTGTCCTGCCAACAAATCCTCCACTTTCTCCTGGCATAACTATTCCATCTTTTAGAATGGCATATTTTCCTGCCACTGGATTTATATAACAGTGGCAGCACAGACTCACTGTGCTTATACTGTATCAGTATAAGTCCTTCAGCTACAAATCAACAATTTCCTTCAGCAGCAATCTGTCAGGTAATACTATTGAACTGTGCTGCCTAAGGATCCCAGTGACCAGGGCATGGGTGGACAGAAGTCCAGGCTGCAGGTAGGTGCCTCTTTCTGCTAGGGAGTCTCAGCTGTGAACCCTCTCCTGGTGTCAGGAACCTATACCATTTTAGCAAGAAGGACTGGCAAGGGTGTGGAGGTGGACAGAGGAGATGGATGACAACCTCCCTCGTAACTTTTATCCCAATGGGTAGGGTACTCACCAGGGATAAAAGCTTCTGCCTCCTGCCCCCCGCAGGGGAGATTGGTGGCCGGGGGGCTGAGTGGAGCTGGGGGCCAGGACCACAGCAGGCAGCAGCATGTTGCCTGATTTGGGGAGGGTTAGTAGGGACAGTGGAATTTATCCACTTAATTTAGTTTTATTTAATAATTAATTTTCTAATTAATTAAGAATGTTAGTAATAATTAATAAGTATTAATAATATGGGTATGGCTCGCCAATATGTGTGATCAGAAGATAAAAGTTCGTCTTGAATCAGGCTTCACAGAATTTATACAAGGAGATTGGGTTATGTGACAGAAAAACTATACTGAGACAGAATTAGTCAAACAAGACCTTTTATTTAAAATCAATGAAACAAGAAGTAAATGTAAAATGTTAAAAGCAGTATGAGATTACAAAGTTACAAAATATCACAGTTCTTTAAGAGATATGATATGATATCTAATGCACTTTGCAGCAAATAGTACTAGAGTGAATTTCACACCTCTGCTAGAGGAAGTATAGTTATAAAGAAACTGGTTATGAATTAAACCCTTCTTAGCATAGATGCTTTAGAGGTGAAGTAGAAATTAAGAATTATTTCATACTTACAGCTGTGAAAGGACAGAACACTACGACTTATCATTAGTTGACAGCTTTCGTAGGTGTAGGCAGGGTGAGGCGATGGAGAATAGAAGGATGGGTGTATCGCCTGCCTTAATGGTGGATTATCACACCTTTTATAGGGAGAAATCCTTCCTCTTATGCCCAAATTTGTCTTTCCCCATGGAAAGGTGAGGGTGCCTGTTTTCATAGGCTGACCTTTGTATACGTATTAAATGACAACTATCTACGTATCTTGTGGTGTACTTGTTAGGTCCTTTTGCACCTAACTAGGTGAAAGGTTAGCAGATATTCGAAAAGTCCCTAGACAATTTGCGTAGGTTTGTTTCCTATTATCACTTTTCTGAGTAAGGGTCTTAAAGGTTGCTTTCAGCGTCACAGAGGAAATAGGCCAGGATGTCTGGTCTAGAAGTTTCTAGGTATCTTCATTACAGCTTATTGCAAATTCTATTAATCTATGCAGCCTACACACTTTTATCAAAAAGACATTTTATACAGACCAACAGATTAATCCTCAGGGCTACACGCCCCCCTTTGACGGGGTGGTTTACATAAAGAAACCCCGTCACCTAGGACTTAATATCTGTGGGGCCCTTTTTAGTTTCATACCTGGGCAAATTTTGGTAGGTATCAGGAATGGGCACAATGTATATATATTCATCTTTATCCCCAGATGGTGCTCGTCTGTGCATTTGTTTAGGTGATTGTCTGGGTGTCTGTCTAGGTCTCTGCCTAGTTTTTGGCTTGGGTTTGTTGCGTTTATACAGCATATAACCTAACATAAGGAAATTAATCACAATCCCAATTCCTTGGATAATCATCCATACTTCTAATCCGAATTTTTCTTTAGAAGTTGTTGCAGGCTCATTCCCTTCATTCATTAATTGGGTAATAACTTGTTGGGCTTCATCCATATTATTAGTAATTTGAATGAGGTGAGTCTCTTTACGAGTCATTAAGGATTTCAGTTGCAACCCTAATGGTGGAATATAAGCCAGAAAAGTAGGTGTACTTTGAATAGTTAAATTCTGGTAATCAGGGTTAGACTGAATAATGGTAATATTCTCAAAAATAGGAATAGGGGAAATAACTTGTTTTCCTATTACCGTGGGTTGCTTTGGGGTAAAACAGAAATTTGGCTCTGTGACAGGACACTCCAAGGGACCATACTGGTACCTCTTTTGGTTGGTAACCACGCAAAATTGGTTCCTTCCAGCATAGGTCACCCTCTCCATCGGAGTCTTCCATGTGGTCAGCCTCACCAGGCATGACGATGATGAATTCTGTGCTTTCTCTCCCTGCAGTCCACACAAAACAGTGTCTGTTTCAAACACATTACACCTACAGATATACTGGGGTCCCTTTTCAGAACAACAGGCCATCTGTGGTACCTTCCAAGTCTGAGTTGGAGTGTGATAGACTACCAGGGGAGGTGCATTAACGCGTTCCCTGTAGATGTCATCTTCGAGGTGACCTATAGAATGGATAGCAGCCAATTGCCTGTACACATCTCTGTCTGGGTCAAACACTGGTAACGAGACCATGAATGAGACATACAAAGACCGTGCCATCATACAATCTTTTGTAAGAGAACAACTGTCTCGGTTGGGGTGAGGTGTCACAGATCCTATCTCTCTCATAGCACTCACTGACAAATGCTGGCATGCATCCAAACAAGTGGATCTTTCCTTTTCCAGCTTTTGAAAACATTTAGGACAATACCAACTCATTAGTTGTTCATCCTTAATTAAGTCAGGGACTTCTCCTAATTTTAAGGATTGTAATGCATCAGTAATTGTGCTTACAACATATTCCCCATATGCAGAACATATAATTTCTTTCCCCAAATGCTGATCTCTTTTCTGATCATTGTTTAAAGCAATTAACTTTAAAAGCAATTAACACATCTTTTTCCAACCACTAGAGGGTAGTGCAGTTACTTCCACCAATTGATATTCAAAAGTAACATCCTCCCCCCGAATTCCCTTAACCTGTTGAATCGGGTTGTTGACCAGTTCTGGATTAAGTATAATAGTCCGTTCCTTCTTTGTTGGTATGTTTTGTTGCTTGGGCTCAGACAACTGAATACCATCTGGTCGTCTGGTTTCCTGGGGTTGCAATAGTTCGGTTTCAGACTTAAGATTTTGGCATAGTCCTACCCTTAGAGCAACAATAAGGGTGTAATAAGTCAAAAATGTCAATGTCAATTTCATGGTTGCAAACTGCTGGGCTCCAATTGTTGCGATTTCGTCTGATCACTTAAGTCCTGAGGAGGAAGTTGCTCCTGCGACCTGGACGATCGATACAGCTTTAACTGGTTAGCATGATAAATCTTGTCTCTATTATGCTTTCCTCCTGTTATTCTGATCTTATATACTGCTGAACTGAGTTTATCAATGATTTGGAAAGGACCAATCCATCGATTACACAACCCATGTTCTGGTGACTTATATGACAATAACATTACTTGGTCTCCTACCTCCCAAGTATTCTCTCTCTGGTTTTTGTCAAAGTAAGCCTTTGCCTTACGTCTGGATTTTCCCAATTTAGCAGCTACCTGCAAGTGAATGTGATTTAAATGTTTTTGCAGATTTTGCAGGTAGGTATCCATTTTTATTCCCTCTAATTGAGTGCCACTAGCTTGCCAAATTAAATGTTCTGGTAATCTCATTGTTCGGCCTGTCATCACTTCAAAAGGTGTTTTATCAGTAGATGCAGCCGGTGTCGCCCTTAATGCCATTAAAATTAAAGGCATGAGGGTGTCCCAGTTACGTCCATTGGCATCAACCAGTTTCCTCAACATCACTTTTATAGTCCGATTGGTTCGTTCCACCATCCCAGATGACTGTGGCCTGTATGGGATGTGTAGTCTCTGCGGGACTCTCATCAATTTAAGACAATCCCTAAAGAACTGTCCTGTAAAATGTGATCCCTGGTCTGATTCTACCTTTGCAGGGATCCCCCAGCGAGAGAAGACTTGTTCTACCAAGACCTTGGCAGTGGCTTTTGCAGTATTGGCTTTAAGAGGAAATGCCTCTATCCACTTTGAGAAAGGATCGATAATCACCAATAAATATTGGTTACCTCTTTGGGTCCTTGGTAAAGGACCTACAAAGTCAATCTGCAAAGCCATCCACGGACCTTCATACACCTGGGATCTTAGTGGCGCATTTCTTTTGGATGGAGTAGGATTAGCTTGGGCACATGCCAGACAATTTTCACAATATTGTTGCACATCCATCCTAAGAAGTGGCCACCACCCTACAGATGCAAGACGCTGGACAGTTTTGTCCACTCCCTGATGTCCTCCTGTAGGAGTGTCATGGACCATGTACATCATTTCCCTCCGTAGGTGAGCTGGAACTACCCACACAGGGAAAGGACCTCCTGTATACATGAGAACTCCATCTACGACTTGTAACTGCTGTTCATGTCGTTTGTACAAAGGGTCTATTGTTAGTGATCCCTCTTTGTCTAATTTGGAATGCTCTAGAATTACTTTTATTATGTCCTTATCTAATTTTTGCATGTCTTTTAAATCTGGTATTTTGGGTTGTACCAATTTAGTTGGTGTGACCTGGTTTAGGCGTCTGTAGTCTATTGTGAGACGCCACGAACCATCTGGTTTCTTAACAGGCCAAATAGGTGAATTTGCAGTGGAAGTACATTTTTGTAGTACTCCCTGTGTCAACAAAGACTTAATAGTCTTTTCTATGTATGGATTTGCTTGTTCTGGGTAAGGATACTGTTTTTGGGCTGAAATTTCTCCTCCTTCCACAACAATAGTGACGGCCATGCATCCACAGTCATGTTTGTGTTTAGCAAAGGCATCTGCATGTTTAGCCACTATTTCGTCCAAATCATACCCTTCAGGTTCAAAGTCCTCCACTGGAGATACCATGCCACACTCAGGTATGACTACTGGAGAGTCATCCTTTTCCTGTTCTACTGAAAGACACAATAATTGGTTACACAAATCAAGAACACATCCCTGTTTGTATAAGAAATCAGTTCCCAATAAGGAATTCTTTGGGTCTGCTAACTTCATTAATGCAAAAGTATGATTCTTTCTTAGGTGACCTATTTGTACTTCAAGGGGTGTAGAAAGTGTGGTAGTAACCTGATTACTTGCAAAGGTTGCAAGTGTCTTGGTACATCCTGATGATAGAGGAGAGGATCTAGGATCCTCGACATGGAGAATACTGATTGCTGCTCCAGTATCTATAATGAGATTCCTGTCTAGTCCCTCTATCACTGCAGATATTGTGGGTCTTCCACTTGTATCTCTGCCTAAAGGGGTTATGACTACACTTGGGGTTGTTTGTAGTCATGCAGCATATGCTGTCAGATAATCAAGGGGTTCCTCCTCTATCTCCTCAGAGGCAGCCAATTCTGGAGGAGTGGCTGTCCACTGGGAAAAAGGGGATGGATCGACGGAGGCCACTGGACGGTTCAAGGTTGCTGAGCCTTGGCCTTCCATCATCATCAGCTCATTCACACGGGCATCAAGTTCTCGGATAGCCCGTCGTTGAGCCTCAAGCGTCTGTTGCACTGTTTTAAACATTTTCACAACCGAGTCCTCAGTTTTGTGCAAAGGCGGTGATTTAGGTCTCTGCAGACGTGAACTGTTCTGTGCAGCATCTGAAAAGAAAGGAACACGATCCCGGGCTCCTGCATAGGATCCAAACGCATAACCCTGTCGAGGGGCCTGGCCACTCGAAGGTCCAGGGTTATTACGTGGGTTAGGGTCATTTTGCCAACGTTGATACTTAGGGAATTTAGGAACTCCTCGTCCTAATCCCGGCTGAAGTTGAGGTCCCTCAATCCTCACCGTAGGATTAGTTTGTGGTTCCTGAAGTACTGCAACCGGGGCTCCACGCCGACCTAATTTAGAGCCTCCCTGTGCATGTGCTTTAGCCAGTAAGGCTAATGTTCTTTTTAAAGAAATATCATCAGTAATATGCATATTAACCATTTCTCTTAACTGAGGAAGAGAATTATTAACAAGCAGACTGATATATGGCAGTTCATCTGTTTCTTCTTTGATATGACTCCGCCAAGCTGCACTTAACCGCAAATGAAACTGATGTGGAGTTTCATTAGGTTTCTGCTTTAAGTTAGACAGAATTGCTACTCCAGCTTGCCCTGGGTGCTGGTTATGTTCCAATAGGGCTACTGTCTCCTGAAAAGTTTTCTCTCCTACCCTAAACTTAAGTGGCAAAGTACTCCACAATGCTCGATTCACTGTGAGTTGTAAGATTTTAACCCAATCTTCCCTTGGTAAGCCAAACACTTTTGCTGTCTCCTGCACACGTTGTGCATGCATAGCAACTGAAGAATCCTCCATCATTCCTACTTGCTTAGCTACCAGGTCTAAGGTTTTAATATCTGTGACAACTGCTACAGGACAATCAGAATTGGAACCTGCAGTTCCTTCTTCTGGATCTGAATCTGAGCTTTCATCTGAGCTTTCATCTGAGCTTAAATCTACAATTTCTATTCCTTGCCTCCTTCTACCTGGATTCACATTTTCCTCATCTGAACCATCAAAACTTTCCACTGGAGATAATCCTGGGTATCTAGGATAATTTTCCATGAAATGTCTATGGCTTACATTCAAAGTGTCTCCACACTGACGCAGGACATCCCTTAGTCCACTAAAGTCTGGCGTGGTAGGGCGTTCTACCGATACACTAGGTGATACCAGCATATACCACGGGGGTGTAGAGGACCCACAAAATTCCTGGGGTCTAGGCAATGTTGATTGCCCGAATGCCAATAAATGTCCACCCAAAGGGACTGGATTTTCTACTCTATATGGTGCTAATGTAACATTGGGTGGAGGAGCAGGAATTCTATTCCCTGCTTGTTGTTGTAGCTCTCTTTGTAACTTAGAGATCACTACATCACATGCATTAGCTACCTGTGTTACCTGTGATACGGCCTCTTCTAACCCTTGAACAATGACCGATTCTAAAGGTACTGCTTCTTCACTCACAGAAGCTGTCTCTACAGAAGCAGAAATCTTTTCCTCTTTCTCTGCTTCTCTGTTTGTGTCACTAACTACTTCACTGACTGTGACACTTGTCTCCGCCTCCTGAACTGTCACTTCAGAACTTCCGTCTCTTATCGGCAGACTGTCAGTTTTCTCTGCACTGCCAATTTCCTCTGACTCCACAGATTCAACCTGCAACCCTGCTTCTGAAGGTACTGTGTCTGCTTGAGCTAATTCTCTTGTTTTACTTCTAGTCACTGGTTCAATATGATTTTCTACCTCTGTCGGGTTCACCATACCAATAGGAATGGGAATCAATTCTTCAATTTCCTCTGCTATATTTTCTCCCTTTTCTAGTTCTTTAATCTTTTCCAACAGCCGACCACGGTCTACTCTATAGGCTATCAGCATCTGCTGAACTTCCCTGAGTAACTCCATCTTTTTATCCAATTTCTTTCCCAATGAACTACAAGCTACAAGCAAGCATTCAACAGCTATTCCCTTCACCACCTTAGCTCTCTTCTTTTTCTGCTCTGTTTCATCCTCAAATACATTACTCACAAAACCCCACGGGTTTCTCTGCTCAGAAATCATTCCACTATTTCTCAGCTGCTCCAAACCTCCACCATGTTCCTGAATATATTTCCTAGCAAAGTTTTCCAAAGCTAAACTGCTAGAAATTCCAACACACTCCACTCCTGTTCTATCTTCACTTTTAACACTCTTACTACGAAATAGAGAATTCATCTCTTTCTTTTCCTAGTATATTCACTAGAATCTAGTATAGTCTAGTATATTCACTAGAATCTATCCTCTGTCGATTTACTCTGATATAGAAGGCGTCCCTTCACAGAAACAACAGGATAATACCCCTTGTAGACCGGTTTAAGCACTATATAATAAAAGTCCCAAGTAAATAGAGGGAGCGGGGATACTCTCTTCTCTCTTCTCTCGATGGCTTATAGCAGATCGAGAGGTCTTTCCCCTCTGTCGGGACCTGCCAAATATCGGGGAATACTGAGGCAGACGGATCAGAGGTGCAGTCCGGAAGAGTTAATGGGACTGAGATAAGGTATCTTTGAACTATTCAAGTTCTGACTGATTGCGGCCTTTCTGGCGGCTATGAATACCTTGCTTTATTAACTCCCCGCCACCACTAGTGTGGGTCATCGGATCCAGATGCTACTGCAAATTATTTTATTCGGTACCATTCATTAACTTCTTCAACATATAAAAAACCCCTTTCTGTGCACATATATCACTTTTAAACTTTATTACTTTAATATTCAGTTAGCTAATACAGTTAAAATCCTTTAGGCAAAAGTGAAAGTAAAAACCTTTCGGATGTATAACCACAATACAAAACGGAAATACTGGGCGTGCTGCCAGCAGCAATAACCACAGTTGATTCTGACTCTGGTTTAAGAGAAAGATTTCAGAGTTTTACTGAAATTAACTATTTACTTGCGTTTCAAAGAAAAAGTCTCTTAAAGGGTCCAGAAACGTCTGGAATACCTGAAATTCCTGTCACACACTCCTTAAATCTCCTCCTGGCGGCTCGCCAGTCTGTTGCCTGATTTGGGGAGGGTTAGTAGGGACAGTGGAATTTATCCACTTAATTTAGTTTTATTTAATAATTAATTTTCTAATTAATTAAGAATGTTAGTAATAATTAATAAGTATTAATAATATGGGTATGGCTCGCCAATATGTGTGATCAGAAGATAAAAGTTCGTCTTGAATCAGGCTTCACAGAATTTATACAAGGAGATTGGGTTATGTGACAGAAAAACTATACTGAGACAGAATTAGTCAAACAAGACCTTTTATTTAAAATCAATGAAACAAGAAGTAAATGTAAAATGTTAAAAGCAGTATGAGATTACAAAGTTACAAAATATCACAGTTCTTTAAGAGATATGATATGATATCTAATGCACTTTGCAGCAAATAGTACTAGAGTGAATTTCACACCTCTGCTAGAGGAAGTATAGTTATAAAGAAACTGGTTATGAATTAAACCCTTCTTAGCATAGATGCTTTAGAGGTGAAGTAGAAATTAAGAATTATTTCATACTTACAGCTGTGAAAGGACAGAACACTACGACTTATCATTAGTTGACAGCTTTCGTAGGTGTAGGCAGGGTGAGGCGATGGAGAATAGAAGGATGGGTGTATCGCCTGCCCTAATGGTGGATTATCACACCTTTTATAGGGAGAAATCCTTCCTCTTATGCCCAAATTTGTCTTTCCCCATGGAAAGGTGAGGGTACCTGTTTTCATAGGCTGACCTTTGTATACGTATTAAATGACAACTATCTACGTATCTTGTGGTGTACTTGTTAGGTCCTTTTGCACCTAACTAGGTGAAAGGTTAGCAGATATTCGAAAAGTCCCTAGACAATTTGCGTAGGTTTGTTTCCTATTATCACTTTTCTGAGTAAGGGTCTTAAAGGTTGCTTTCAGCGTCACAGAGGAAATAGGCCAGGATGTCTGGTCTAGAAGTTTCTAGGTATCTTCATTACAGCTTATTGCAAATTCTATTAATCTATGCAGCCTACACACTTTTATCAAAAAGACATTTTATACAGACCAACAGATTAATCCTCAGGGCTACAAGCATGCCACTCAAAATCAGCTTGCGTGCCTGTGACGGGGTGGGACAGCCCCGCACTGGTACAGCGGGGGTTAACCCTGCTTTGATAGCAGAGGAAGCACGCCCAGGAAGCTCTGCTGGGCGTGCTCCAACTGGCAGACCGGCAGGTCTGCTCAGTCGGGGCTGACCACCGGGGGAGAAGGACGCAGACCGTCAGCTCCTGCAGAAGGAGAGCCAGTGCGCCTGGACCGGGGCTTCAGCCGAGCAGAGGCCGTACCGGAGACCCCGGGGGGGGGGGGGGGCACCTGCCGGGAGGGACCTACGGGGGAACCGCTCGCACAACGCCGACGTCCGGCTAGACAGGGTAGGAAGTGACCCAGGGGACTGTCGAGACTGACAGCCTTAAAGCTGCAGTAGCGCTCAGCGTGTTGCGGGCGGATCCCCGCCGAGCGGGGGAAGGGGTGTCTATGGACTCTGGCCGCTAGGCCGTGCTACCCCGCTCCGAAGAGGGGGTTGTTGGACTCAGGCCGCTAGGCCGTGCTACCCCGCTCCGAAGGGGTGTTTACGGACTCTGGCCGCTAGGCCGTGCTACTCCGCCCCGAAGAGGGGGTTGTTGGACTCCGGCCGCTAGGCCGTGCTACCCCGCTCCGAAGAGGGGGTTGTTGGACTCCGGCCACTAGGCCGTGCTACCCCGCTCCGAAGGGGTGTCTATGGACTCTGGCCGCTAGGCCGTGCTACCCCGCCCCAAAGAGGGGGTTGTTGGACTCCGGCCGCTAGGCCGTGCTACCCCGCTCCAAAGAGGGGGGTTGTTGGACTCCGGCCGCTAGGCCGTGCTACCCCGCCCCGAAGAGGGGGTTGTTGGACTCCGGCCGCTAGGCCGTGCTACCCCGCTCCGAAGAGGGGGGTTGTTGGACTCCGGCCGCCAGGCCGTGCTACCCCGCTCCGAAGAGGGGGGTTGTTGGACTCCGGCCGCTAGGCCGTGCTACCCCGCTCCGAAGGGGTGTCTAGGGACTTTGGCCGCTAGGCCATGCTACCCCGCTCTGAAGAGGGGGTTGTTGGACTCCGGCCGCTAGGCCGTGTTACCCCGCTCCGAGAGGGGGTGTTTATGTGAACTCTGGCCAGTAGGCCGTAATACGCCGGTTACCAGGGGCAGGCCGAAGAACAAGGGAGTGGCGGGCGCTAGGCTCCAGCTCGCCCCCGCCACCAGGGGGTGCTGGGGTACCAGACCCGTCACAGTGCTGTGTTTGGCATGCATGCCTTAGGTTGCCGACTCCTGATTTACAGCTTTATTCAGCACCTAGAAAAGTGGTCACCAAACTGTGGGGCGCAATCCCCTAAAGGAGTGCAGAACGTTCAGTGGGGTGTGGTGGGACCCAGGCCAACCCCGATAGGGGGTGGAGAGGGAACACCACCCAGCCGTGCTCTGCCCCGCACTCTGCTCTGGCCCCAGCACCAGTTCCAGCCACAGCCTTGGCCCTCTGCTCCTGCCCTCGCTCCCAGCCACAGTTTCCAGATGAAGCTAAGGCCCCGGCCTTGGCCCCAAGCCCCCAGCATGCCCCTGGCTCTGCTCCCAGCCTCCGGCTGCAGCTCCCAGCCCTGCCCCTGGCCCTCAGCTCTGGTCGCTACCAACGGCCTCACTCCTGGCCCTAGCACCCAGCTGAAGCTCTGGCCTGCAGTCCCGGCTTCTGGCCCCCACCGCAGCTCCTGAGCATAGTTCCTGATCACAGCCCTGGCTCCCGCCTCCCAACTGCGGCTCCCAACGGCAGCCCTGGCTCCCAGGTCCCAACTGGAGTCCCAGCTCCTGACTGCAGCTCCCGATGGCAGCTAGGGTTGCCAACTTTCTACTTGCACAAAATCAAATACCTTTGTCTTTCCCCCCATCCCACTCCTCCTCCAAGACTCTGCCCCTGCCCCATCCCTTCTCTGAGGCCCCGACCCCTGCTCACAGGCTGGTTCAGGAGGTTGGGGTGGCAGGAGGGGGTGAGGGCTCTGGCTGGTGGTGCAGGCTCTGGGATGGGGCAAGGGATGAGGGGTTTGGAGTGCAGGAAAGGGAGGGGGGTGGAGCCGAGGGGTTCAGAGTATGGGAGGGGGCTCTGGGCTGAGGCAGGGGGTTGGGGTGTTGGAAGGGGTACAGGATCTGGGCTGGGGGTGCAGGTTCCAGTGTGGGGCCAAAAATTAGGGGTTCAGGGTGCGGGAGGAGGCTCCAGGTAGGGGCAGAGGGCTGGTGTGGGGGGGGGGTGAGGGCTCTGGTTAGGGGTGCATACTCTGGGGTGGGTCTGGGGATGAGGCACTTGGGGTGCATGAGGGTGCTCCAAGCTGGGACCGAGGGGTTTGGGGCATGAGAGGGGGTCAACGGTGCAGGCTCCAGGTGGTGCTTACCTCAAGCAGCTCCCGGAAGCAGCGGCATGTCCCCACTCTGGCTCCTATGAGGAGGCGCAGCCAGGCAGCTCTGCACACTGCCCTGTCTGCAGGCTTTGCCCCACAGCTCCCATTAGCTGTGGTTCCCAGCCAACGGAGCTGCAGAGCTTGTGCTTGGGGCATCTCCAATGCTGTGCATTCCCAGGATCTGCAGAATGCTGCCAAATAGGTACTACAGGTAGTAGTGGGGAGAGATCTCGTGGATCCTCAACCTTCCTGTCAAAAGTGGTGCTTAGGGTCAGGTAGTTGGGTCAAGGACAGGGAGTCTGAAGGCTTCCATTTTGAGAATTTCCTCTTTTTCCTTTGGGGCTCATAGTGCAATTGTGATGGGAATTGGGACAAATAAGGCGTTTGTTGGTATTGAGGGCTAAAACATTTCTTTAGCCCCAGTGTGTAGATTCCCAGTGACTTGACAGTGGCCCTGGACTCCTTCAAGGAGTGAAGAGAGGCATCGGTCTTCCCAGCATATAGCTTCACACCCTCAAATGGAATGTCCTCCCCTGTGATCAGCACCTCCTTTGTGAATCCCAATAGGTGAAGTCATGATGCCTGTCTCATCACCACAGCTGTGGGGATGGTCCTGGCAGCTGTGCTGGTGGCATCAAGGGCCGAGGAGTACACTTTCCTACCAAAGAGATCAAGGAGCTTCCAGTCTCTGTTATGAGGTGTTGTCCTAGTATGTTGCTGTCAGCCATGGCAGTTCACAGTGTCCATGATGGTGGAACTGGGTGCTGGGTGGGTGAATAGGAACTCTGATTCCTTCACAGGGACATAATCTTAAGCATGGAGGACATCAATGAGCTGGTGGTGTGCCTATTTAACCTCCTCCAATGGTATGGGGAGGGTGCACTATTTTCGCTAGCTCTTGGAACAAGGGTGGTGATGGTTGGTGGTGATGGTATGACTGCTTCATCCAGCAAAGAAGAGGATAAGGCCTTAGGTGTTACCTCCTCCTCTGTCTACCTCCTGCTCTTCTACTTTTTGAGGGTCTGAGGCCTGAGATGCTTGGCCAAGGGATCATGCTTGCGACGCTCTTGGTTGGCCATGACTCAGTGCTGTGATCTCAGTCCCAATGGGCAGAGAGTCAGGTGCTTCCAGCATAGCCCAGTCACCGGCCTGATGGAATTCTGCTGGTAGCAAGCAACCTGGTGGGGACGGGGACCTCAACTGTACTGACCTTTCTGGTGCCTGAGGGGCCAATGCCGCTAACAGTACCAATGTCAGCTCATGTAATGGGAATGACTTAGGATGTTTTCTCTTATCTTTCTGTGCTGAAGTTTTGGTGCCTGTGCTCAAAGAGTCTGTGAGCTGATCAGTGGTACCAGACTCCGACAGTCATCATGGGTGCTGGATGATCTCAGTGCCAGCGGTGCCAAAGATACCAAGCAACGTGGTGATCACTTCTGATCATCCCTGATCCCTGGACTCACTGAGGAGACTTCCTGCTCTCTTTTTTGACTTGTGATAGGAGCCCCCGGACTGTTACTTCAACCCACTGTCCTTCAAAATCGAAGGTTGAGGGGAAGATTGACACCTGCCAGAGGGTTGGGGTTGGAGAGTTGCCTCCATAAAGATAATTTTCTTGAGGAACTCTGTCCTTGTGGGATCTCGGTGAGAGCTGCTAGCAGATGGAGCACTTCTGTTGGATGTGGCCTTCGCAAATGCACTGGGAGTGGTTGTCTGCAATCGGGATCACCTTGCTGCAAGTGCAACACTTCTTGAAGCCTGGAGAGAGTGGGGCATAGCCTTGTCCAGGCCTCTGCCTTCTGACCCTCCCCCACCCCCACCGAGGGTGGACACAAGAACAAAGTATTTTCTTCTTTTTTCTTTTTCCTTAGGCACAGCCAAATAAAGAGTCAGATGAAAGCTAAAAGGTTTGTTAAAGCTAAAGATTAACAAATGAAAAGGAGAGTTAATGATCTGCTAACAGACAGGAAAAGGCTCTGTTTGTAGATGGGACAGTTGAGAAGGAACTAGGGACATTGGCTAGCCTTGTGGAGCAGCATGAGGAGAGACAGAATTTGCAGCGGGCCTAATGGACACTGCTCACCAAAGTTCTCTGATCTGGGACACAGACGCACCTACAGTGGAGCACCCATAGGAACAGTAGTAGAAGAACATGTCTATCTATTATTCAACATACTGGAGACTCAGCATGCCATTATATTGACCAGTGGCTGCCTATACTGTTGCCTATATATACTGAACATAAGTATATGTTACCAAAGTAACTCTTTGGTTTCTCTCAACTAGAATACACATATTCTTCAAGGGCCTCATCTAGGATGACCAGAGAGCAAATGTGAAAAATTGGGACGGGGTAGGGGGTAATAGGAGCCTATATAAGAAAAAGACCCAAAAATAGGGACCGTCCCTATAAAATCGGGACATCTGGTCACCCTAGCCTCAACCTGCAGTGCAGAAGAAGAGGTATGCATGAAACTTAACTGATACTTTGACTGGATCTGTAAATCACTCTATGTGGGCTAAAGGGAAACATGTGGTGTACTGAATTTTAAGACACTAGCCTTCCATTACTGGAGAGATCACTTAAAATCCTGTGACAAGTCACAATTAAAAATTAGTCTGGTGGTCTAATCTTGAACTCTACTAGATTTTTATGCATCTCACAAAACCTATCCGCCAAAAAATCTGGCATGATTGTCAGTTTCTACACAAAAGAAGTTAAGACTGAAGTGCATCAACACAGTTACAGAAGACAAGCTGGCAATATGCATTGCTCACACTATGCCTGCTTCTAGACAATGATCTGTGCATACGGGATAAAACTGGGAGTAATAGGATAAAATTAATCAAAGGAAAATGTGGACAAGGAGTCTGGTGAGACTGGTACGGCTGGGCAAGGAGACTAGGACTGAAACATAGGAATTGGGAACTAGTTGGTGATGCGGGAGGGAGGGGAAGCACTGAGCTCAGACAAGGAGCTGGAGGGGGAGAACCTAGGATGGGCTGGACAAGAAGACCGGGAGTAGGAACTGTGATGGGTTGGGTCACAGCAACCCCTTTGGGAACTGTCACCTGATGAGCCTAGACTACCTCTATGCCTTTTTTCCCTGCCAACTTGGGACTCCAGTGCCTTGCCTTGTCTGAGCCAGACACGCTTGCCTGCTGCAAACATAGATCCACGCCCCCCACAAGCTGCAGGCTTAACTGAAAACAGCTTAAGAAGTGCTCCTGTCTCCAGCACTCAGGTATCCAGCTTCCAATGGGGTCCAACCCCCAAATAAATCCATTTTACCCTGTATAAAGCTTGTACAGGGTAAACTCATAAATTGTTCGCCCTCTATAACACTGCTAGAGAGAGAGATGCACAGCTGTTTGCTCACTCAGGTATTAATACATACTATGGGTTAATTAATAGGTAAAAAGTGATTTTATTAAATACAAAACGTAGGATTTAAGTGGTTCCAAGTAATAGACAGAACAAAGTGAATTACCAAGCAAAATAAAACAAAACACACACGTCTAAGCCTAATACAGTTAAAAAAACAAAACAAAACAAACAAAAAAAACCCTAAATGCATGTAAATCTCACTGCCTAGAGATGTTCCAATAAGACTCTTTTACAGACCAGCCTCCTTCTAGTCTGGGTCCAGCAATTACTCACACCCCTCGCGTTACTGTCCTTTGTTCCAGTTTCTTTCAAGTATCCTTTGGGATGGAGAGGCTATCTCTTGACCCAGCTGAAGACAAAATGGAGGGGTTTTCCCAGGGGCATATACAGTCTCTTTCTTGTGGGTGGAAACCCCTCTCTCCTCCTGTGTAGAATCCAGCTACAAAATGGAGTTTTGGGGTCACATGGGCAAGGCACATGTCCATGCATGACTCAGTTTCCTACAGGGTGTTCCTAGGAAAGCTCAGATGTGGATTGGTGTCTATCAAGGTTCATTGTTAGCCAAGTACTCCCAATTACTTGAATAACCCCGTCACACTATTGTTGACCAAATTTGCCTTATGTGCTTTCTACAGCAAATACTTTAAATACAAGCATAGAGCCAATGCTCATAACTTCAGATATAAAAATTATACATGCATATGAATAGGATGAACACATGCAGAAGAACATAACCTTTGCAAAGATATGTTACATGGCATATCTAGCATAAACCATATTACAGTTATATTATATTTACACTCATAAGCATATTCCTATAAAGCATTATGGGGTGCAACATCACAGGAACCAGTGCGTTGGGAATGGGGATGGGGAGGCAAATCTGATAGGTAATCTTGGAGGCTGGAAAATCGACTTGGATGAGAAATGGGGGAGACTGAGAATGGAGGAAGAGCCTGGGGAGAGAGACTGGGACTGGAAGCCAATGGTGGGAGGGAGGGGAGAGACAGATCAGACAAGAAGCCAGGAGTAGGGAACTGGGACTGGCTGAGCAAAGAGACTGGGATGAGAACTGAAGAGTGGAGACTGGCCCAGGAGCCAGGGGTGGAGAAGACACACAATTGGGACAGGTTGGAAGGGGTGGAGCAGAAGGAGTCAAGCTTGGGGGATACGGATAGAAGAGTCTGTGTCCACTAGAACACGCTCTCCTTCAGAGTCCGGAACGGAACCCAAAATTCTTGAGTCTCACCATTACTCTTCTGCCAGAAAATATCTGAGGAACCCTGTAGCAGAGAGTGGCTATATGTACACTTGGAACTGCAGGTATGATTCCCAGCTGGCATGGACATACTCATGCAAGCTCTCATCAAGGTAGCAAGCTAAAACTGCAGCGTAGCCATGGTAGTATTGGCAATGGTGTAGCTGCCCTAAGTACACATGCACGAAGTCCAGGTGGTTTCTCTTCCTTATCTACTGCACTCAGGTCAGCTAGCTCAGGCAGACGCTTGCTGCTACCAGAGGTACCACCGCTACACTACAATTTTTAGCATGCCAGTTTGATGACAGCTCATACTAGTATGTCTACACGAGCGCGAAGCTCCAAGTGTAGACATACCCTATGTGTCTCATCTCTATCTGGTACTGGTCCACAGAGAGAAAACTTACTATTGTTATCAGTTATTCCATTAGCTCAGATAGCAGAAGTCTATGTGGTGTATCTAAAGGTTCCAACCTTGCTGATGAGGTCACAAAATAAAGATTCCTAAAAACAGCCTCCTTTACTACAGCGCTGATTCATACATTCTGTGCACTGAATGAGGCAGGGGGGTCTTACGGAAAAAATACTACGTGATCAGGTAATTAAAGACTGTATGATAATGCATATTCACAAGGCGGCCAAATTAAGGTTGCATAGGCAACCTTAATAATGACATTTCATAACTTTTCAGTGCTACAATTTTAATAATGCTCTTTAATTTGCACTTTGTATATCTAATACAATACTAATTAAAAACCATCATTTTGTTAATTGGCATTATGAAATGAAGGGGGTTTTAAATCTAACAAATATTTTCAAACTTGTGCCATTTAACTACAGTAGGATTAGTGAAATTATAACTTATTTGTAAACACATTCTCTTTTAGAAACTTTCAATAATGTCTATGAACATTTATTTTTAGCATTTGTGTATATAAAAAGAATGGCACATGAGAAACACTAGCTATAAGCAATGAGAAAGAGTTAATTACTTTTTAATTATGGAGAATTGGGAACCAGTTGGTGATGGAGAATTATGTTACATTAACCATAATTTCTGTCAGTAACCACAGGGTGGCATTCATGTTCTTTGCTATCATATTAATGACTCTAATGGAGTACATGGTCACTTTGTGTGGTAAATATTCTGAAGACCCTTTCAAATAAGATTCTCTTTCTGATTTTTTCTATTACTGCTGATTGTAACATGGTGTGCACGCACCGCCACGGCACCTCCTGCTGGTCATCTGGGAATTCGCTTTATACCAGCCTCGGAGTGCCTGAGCCTGGGGACTCACCAGGCCAGAATGCCCCAGCCCTGCTCTGTCTCAGGTATCCTGCTCGCTCTCCCTAGCAGCCTGGTCCTCTCTGCTCCCTAGCTGGAGCAAGAGTCTCTTCTCCCACTCTCTCAGCCTGTCCTTTTTATCAGGGTCAGCTGTGCCCTAACTGGCACAAGCAGCCTCCTTTGGCTGCTTTTATACCCTTTCTAACTAGAGCAGGGTGACCACCCTGCTACTCTGATGAACTGCAGAACTTACACCTGATTTTGCATACTGTAAATCTGATTCCTGACTTGAGATATTTTGGCTTATTCCATCAGCTGGCCTTGTTTCAATTGTTCTCATTTAAAGAATCTAATGAAAGTTACCATATGATGCCATGTTAGTATTCATTTCAACCAAGCTATCATTTTAAATTTTCAGGGTACCTTTCATACAGATATGTGATTGAATAGTAACTGGTAAACACTAAACTGCATATCAAGTAGCATAGCTCACCCCAGTGGCTTGCTAAACCTTCACTGAGCTTGTACTTGAGGCTGTGAAAGTAACTATTCAATATTTAACCATCTCTTTGATCTTTTTTTTTTAAATTTTTTTACCCAAGGAAGTTTAGCTCAGATGCAGCATCTGCTTGTCAGAGAGAGCCTCCTCTTTTTTTAACCTTCTCTTACAGTAAGAATAATCAAGACACAAGGAAGTTGGATGTTTTATAATTTTTTTTTTAAAAATAGGGCTTGACTCTCCTTTTACTTACACGGGTAAAAGTCAGGAGTAACTCCACTGAAGCTGATGGAATTACAGCAGTATAAAAATGGTGCAACAGGGCAGAAACTGGCCCATAGTTGCATATAATGCTTAATTGTGAATGAATCTAAAAAGCAAAATTACTACATTTTTAGATTGATCCTGTTTTGTTGCATATCTGTTTGGGTAAAACACATTTTCAGTTTTACCAGTTTGTTTCCAAGGATACCGCTGAAAAGGTATCAGTTGTTAACAGTTGTACTGAAGAGACAAAGAGAAAGCAGTAACAAAAGGAGCCTCATGCTCCACTGCCCTGCATTCTGTGTGGTCATTTATGCCCTGGTAAAGGTGCTGCAAAGTGCTACCAGTTCAGAATGGTATCAATTTAGAGCTACTTTGCACAGGTGCAAATGATCACATTAGATATGAAGCAATGGGGAATCACACTCTACATATTCACTCTGTCTAGATCTTTATCTTTTCAATGTGGTTTTTAAATAATAATAAAAACCTGAACATCCAGAGAGAGAAATAAAATACAAGTTTAATTTATTACCCCATCAAGGTCAGCCTGGGTAAGAGCTAGTCTGGAGAAAGAAGAGGATTTTTCCCCCAAAAGAGGGAAAAAATGGGCAACATATTTCAGATTCAAATATTTTGACATTTATTTAATGTTTACTTAGCAGCTGCAGGTTTAGCAGCAGAACACGCACATATCTTCTAATTCCTTTTAACACTAACTGGTTTAGTAGACCCTTGGAAGAAAACCCAGAATGATGTACAGCTTACTGGCTTGATATAGTGATTACTGTTTGACACTTTTGTCCTCTGTTATGCAGGCGATCAGAATAGATAATTGTAATGGTCCCTTCTGGCCTTATAATCTATGAAAGCTCATCTGGATGTGTGTGTTCAGTTACAAAATTTAAATTTTGACTATGTTTAAAGGCTGGCTAAGAGTCACATAACTTTTGATCACATCTGGGTTGATATATGCTCTTGAAACAAAAATCAAGTAAAATTAGTGGAAGTGGCTGGTTCAACATGAAACTAGGAGGAAATCTGAGATTTTGACCGAGTTTTGCTTTGAAACACTCAGCTAATTTGAAACCAGAGAAACTTAGGTGAAGGCAGATCTGAACCTAGGCAATTTGCAATGTAAGAAAATGTTCACACAAAACTCCACAATCCTAATCTGCCACCTTTTATATTTCTCGATTTGATATACCACCTGTGATGTTGTATGATTGAAACATGACCATTTATATCATTAACAGTGCCACTATTAGACAATTGCAACAAATCTTGTACAAAGTATATCAATGTAAGGTGTCAATGGAAAAAAGTTATGATTTGCGGAGTATGATTATACTCTTTATATGTATCTATTTTGTATCTGAAGTTATAGATATTATGAATTGGCATCCTACATTACAGTAAAAGCAGCAAAGAATCCTGTGGCACCTTATAGACTAACAGACGTTTTGGAGCATGAGCTTTTATAGATCCAGACTAACATGGCTACCCCTTTGATACGTTACAGTAGAACCTCAGAGTTATGAATACCAGAGTTATGAATTCATCAGTCAGCCACACACCTCATTTCGAACCAGCAGTACAGTACTGTGCTGTAAACTACTAAAAAATAAAGAGAACATTTAAAAAAAAGATTTGACAAGGTAAGAAAACTGTTTATGTGTTTGTTTCATTAAATTAAGAGGAGGGGGGAGGGGAAGGGAGTCCGTCGGAGCAGCTGCTTATCTGGTCTGAAGGCTATTTGCATTTAAGATTGTGGGGGAAGTGGTAGGAATTTGCAAGGCAGGGAGCTGACACAGTGTCGGCTCCAAAAATCCACTCTCTCTCTCTCCCCCACACTCCCTGTCACACTCCACCCCACCCCCCTCTTTTGAAAAGCACGTTGCAGCCATTTGAACGCTGGGATAGCTGCCCATAATGCACCACTCCCAACACCACTGCAAATGCTGCAAATGTGGCCACACTGCAGCGCTGGTAGCTGTCAGTGTGGCCACACTCCAGCGCTTTCCCGACACAGCTGTACGAAGACAGCTTTAACTCGCAGCGCTGCACACCTGCAAGTGTAGCCAAACCCTCATGCAGAAGCTGGGCAATCCGCTTGCTCAGGTTCCTTGGCAGAGCTACTGTGTTCCTTGTCCCATTAAGGCACCAATGTGCTGTGAGGTGTGTGGGGATCATTGCTGCACACGGGCAAATTGCATAAAGGCCAGGATGGAAGCTGCATTGTAGTAGAAGACCCTCCCTTGCTTCCCAGGTCACTCTCAGCAGCAAGATATCTTCCAGGTCGAACTCATCCTGTGGAAAATGTGGGGACAGAGTTCAGTATAGGGGCCCCCTGCAGCTGTTGGCTCTCCCCAAGGCACAGAACCCCAGAGGACAGTACAGTCCTGAAACCATCAGTCCCCCTTACCCCTGTGCTTTCTCACCATTTTGAGGCTCCTCTGGATTATGTGTGCTCACTTTGGGATGGGCACTTTCTCTTATTGTGTACACTGTACTTGTCTTTAAGTTCAGCCAAATCATTGCTCTGGCTAGTGTGAACAATACTGCCTCTGTTAAGTGTTGCATTTTGGCTTTACAGATGCAACCTTGAGATTCCAGCCGTCCTGGTTATCAATGGCCAAAAGGCTGCAAAGAATCAGGAAGCGTCCGTGAAGAACCAAGGGGGACCTTCTGCATGAAGTAATGCAGCAGTCCCTTAAAGAAAATCAAAAAGTACAGGAGTGGCGGGAGACTGAAAGGAGGCTCCGCCAGCAGAATGCAGATCTCTGACACCAAAGCACGGAACAGCTCCTATGCATTATAGAGCGCCAAGTGGACTTGATGCAGGCGCTCATAGCACTGCAGATGGAGCAGATCCGTGCCCGCCTGCCCCTGCAGCCTTTGTCCCAAAACTCTTTCCCATGTCACTACCAACCCGCTTCCCCCAAAATACAGTTTCTTATCGCCACCAGCTGCCTCCAACACCTGTAGCTTCACCACCCAGCCCTGCAAACTACGACCCTTACCCACTGCACTCTACGCCCATCACCAGACAATTTAGCCAGCCTGAAGTGCAGCACTCATTGCATGGCACTCCAGACAGGAAGGCTGAATATGATAACAGGACATATGCAAATCTGTAATTGTCCCGTTCCTCACCCTGCACTCTTCCCTCCTCCTACACAGCACAGATGTGTCATGCCCTTTCTGTTTCCCCAGCAGTTGTGTTTCTTTTCAATAAATGAATTTTTTGGCTTTGAAAACATTCTTTATTGCATTAAGTAAAAGATACCATAATCCAGGCACCGCAACATACATAGTAAAGACAGATCATAGACTATCAAGGATGGAAAGGACCTCAGGAGGTCATCTAATCCAACCCCCAATTCAAAGCAGGGCTAATCCCCAGACAGATTTTTTGCCCCAGATCCCTAAATGGCCCCCTCAAGTATTGAACTCATAAGGCTGGATTTAGTAGGCCAATGCTCAAAGCACTGAGCTATCACTGCACTTTACTCCCATGCAGGGCACCAAACATTACTGGTGGTTTTCAGCATCGAATTGCTCTCTCAAGGCAATCTTAATCCTTACAGCCCCATGCTGAGCCTCTCTAATAGCCCTGGTCTCTGGCTGTTCAGATTCAGCCTCCAGGTGTTGAACCTCCAAGGTCCATGCCTGAGTGAAGCTTTCACCCGTCCCCTCACAAATGTTATGGAGGGTACAGCACATGGCTATAATCGTGGGGATGTTGTCATCAACCAGGTCCAGCTTCCCATACAGACAGTGCCAGTGGCCCTTTAAATAGCCAAAAGCACACTCAACAGTCATTCTGCACTGACTCAGCCTTTTGTTGAACCACTCGTTGCTGCTGTCAAGGCTCCCTGAGTAGGGTTTCTTGAGCCGTGGCATTAAAAGGTAAGCAGGGTCTCCAAGGATTTTCATGGGCATTTCAACTTCCCCTACAGTGATCTTCTGGTCTGGGAAGAAAGTCACAGCTTGCAGCTTCCTGAACAGTTCTGTGTTCTGAAAGATGCGTGCTTCATGCACCTTTCCGGAACAACCTGTGTTAGTGTCCATAAAATGCCCACAGTGATCCACATGCGCCTGGAGAACCATAGAGAAATACCCCTTCAGATTTATGTACTTGGAGGCTAGGTGGTCTGGTGCCAGAATTGGAATATGCATCCCATCTAGTGCCCCTCCACAGCTAGGGAAACCCATTTGTGCAAAGCAAGCCATAATGTCAGGCCTGTTACCCAGAGTCATGGTTCTTCTGATCAGGGTGCGATTAATGGCCATGCAAATTTGCATCAACATGATTCCATCGGTTGACTTCCCCACTCCAAATTGGTTAGCGAATTGCCAGCTTCCAGACTGAAATAGCCACATGCTTCTCCACTGGCAGGGGAGCTCTCAATCTCATGTCCTTCCATGCGGCGAGCTCAGCGCACAGGGTGGGGGTGAGCTCAGTCCCATGAAAGTGGCTTTCCTCAGGGGTGAGCTGGAGCCGGTTCGCACCGGTTCGCACGAACCCGTTGTTAAATTTAGAAGCGGTTTTAGAACCGCTTGTTAACTAGCTTCCCTGCGAGGGAAGCTTTGATGGGCTCTGCCTGGGAAGCCTGTAATTCCTCCTCCCAGCCGCCGGGGGGTGCTGTGCTGTGCTGCGAGAGCCATGTGAGCTGCCTCCTGGCCCTGTTGCTGCTCTTTGGACCTCTGGCCCTGGGGCTCCTGCTGCTGCTGCCGGTGAGTCCCCGGCTGCGTCCTGCTGCTCCCAGCCGCTCCCACCGTGTGAGTATCTGCGCCCCTCCCCCGCCTTCCCTGCCCCCAGCCGCCCCCTGCCCCACCCCCTGCTCCCAGCCAGCCCCTGCTACAGCCACCCCCTGCCCCCAGCCAGCCCCTGCCCACAGCCACCCCCTGCCCACAGCCACCCGCAGCCCCACCCCCTGCCCACAGCCACCCTCTGCCCGCAGCCACCCTCTGCCTGCAGCCCCTGCCACAGCCACCCCCTGCCAGCAGCCAGCCCCTGCCCCCAGCCGCCCGCAGCCACCCCCTGCACCCAGCCAGCCCCTGCCCCCAGCCACCCCCAGCCACCCCCCTGCCCCCAGCCGCCCCCCTGCCCCACCCCCTGCCCACAGCCACCCGCAGCCAGCCCCTGCCCCCAGCCAGCCCCTGCCCACAGCCACCCGCAGCCAGCCCCTGCCCACAGCCACCCCCCTGCCCACAGCCGCCCCCTGCACTCAGCCCCTGCCTCCAGCCCCCCCCAGCCACCCCCTGCCCCCAGCCACCCCCAGCCAGCCCCTGCCCCCAGCCACCCCCTGTCCCCAGCCGCCCCCAGCCAGCCCCTGCCCCCAGCCAGCCCCAGCCAGCCCCAGCCCCCAGCCACCCCCAGCCACCCCCCTGCCCGCAGCCACCCCCCTGCCCCACCCCCTGCCCACAGCCACCTGCAGCCAGCCCCTGCCCACAGCCACCCTCTGCCCGCAGCCAGCCCTTGCCACAGCCACCTTCTGCCCGCAGCCAGCCTCTGCCCGCAGCCCCTGCCACAGCCACCCTCTGCCTGCAGCCAGCCTCTGCCCACAGCTGCCTGCAGCCACCCCCTGCCCGCAGCCACCCGCAGCCCGCCCGTCTGCATCACCTGCCCACAGCCAGCCCGTGTCACTCCCTGCCTCCAGCTAGCCCTGCCCCACGCCCCTATCTGCAGCCAGCCCCACATCCACTGGTGCCCTGCAGTTCCCAGGGCAGTAACCCTGCACACCTGCTTTAATGAGGGGGGGAGGGAGCAGCTGGGACCCACACATGTGCACACCCTAGAGTGACCAGACAGCAAGTGTGAAAAATCGGGACGGGGTGAGGGGTAATAGGAGCCTATATAAGAAAAAGACCCAAAAATTGAGACTGTCCCTGATCACCACCCACACATGTGAAACGGAGCTCATTTCTAGTTCAGCCCCATCTTTTTAAAAAAGAACTTTAGGTAGGGTTAAAATACATCTGTATTTTCCTGGACATGTCAGGCTTTTCAGTTCTTAATCACCTCCTGGGAAAATATGGACGTATGGATTAGATGACCTCCTGAGGTCCTTTCCATCCTTGATAGTCTATGATCTGTCTTTGCTATGTATGTTGAGGTGCCTGGATTATGGTATCTACTGGCGGGGAGCTAGCTAACATTCTGGGTTTGGGCCCCCAAACGCAATGTCCAAAAATTTCCCTTCTCGGCAAACATCACAGGGGGGTTTAACGCGCCTTGTATCTGTACACGGATGTCATAGAACACCAGTTTGTGGGGGACTTTTCTGTTCCCCTGTTACGCTGCGTCCCTGTCCGAGGAAGGAACAATGAGTTTGTTACCATCACCTATGATAAACCTCATTACGTCCCTGTCAGTAAACACCACATCGACACCATTACCATTGAAATAAAGACAGATCAGAACAGACGTCGATCGTCAAGCTGCATCTGCGACCGCGGAGACAGCGAGGTTTCTAAAAAAAGCAAAACACTATTATGGCGATCCTAAAAAATTATGGCGACCCCACCCATCTACAGGAACTATTACTGGGCTGGATATGCCCTTCCTGGATATCATGGGGCCCCCATGATGTACGGGGCTGGTGTGGGTGGAATATTTCGTAGCCTCTTTCGAAAAGCTGTACCGCTTTTGAGGAGGGGGCTAGAGATTATTAAGCCCCACGTAAAAACCGCGGCTCAAAACATAGCTAAAGACATGGTAGGTCATGTCTCCCATGCTGTCCTGGAGAAGGTGGGGAATACAGCTTCACAGGAAGGATCAGGCTGATCCTGACTAAAAGGAGGAAGTGAAAGAGAAATACGTCATACCCGCGACGCACAGGTCCCCCGAAACCCTTTAAAAGAAGGGCTTTGACACGCAGGGCCAGCCATAAACGAAAGTCCAAGAGGAAGCCTGGGCAAAAGAGGAATCGCGTGCTGCCTGGTAAAAGAGACATATTTTAATCAATATGGCTTTTGTTCACTGCGGGTCTGAAGAGTGCACTAAATCCGAACTAGACTTGTTTCAAATAGCCCCTATGCAGACCAGCATTTACATTGAGGTTTCACCTCTATCAGCCGTTACGGAGTCTGCACCCATTGACTTTTTTATAGCAGGGAATGGCATAGATTATATGGATTTAAACAACACGCTTGTAGTTTATATCCAATGAAGTCCAAGTCACACAGTCATGGTGCCATTGGGTTGGCGCATCAATGACACAACACTCATAATCTTCAAAAAGCTTTTCCCTAAGGCAGTGTTTAAGGACAGCATAAACAGCAAAACGTACAATAGTCCGCATGACTTTTTTACGCTCACAACGTGGCACTGGCTCAGATAGTTCTATGCCAAGCCTCCTCCTAAACTCCTCAACCCCATCATCCTCGGAGCCCTCTTCAACAATTTGTATTGGTGTTGAGCAAAAACATGGTGGGTCCGGTTCATCTTCGCTGCTTGATGCAGCGCTGTCCAGGGCCTCCGGGTCCTCTAGAAAGGCATCGTCAAGCTGTTGAGAGATTTTCAGAAAAAGAAACAGTGTAAGCACCTCCACTGCTTGTTTTTAATTTACACAAACCCCAGTTCCTAGCCTCATTACCCACTCCCTCCTCTACCGCCATTTCTTAATCATTCATTTACCTGAGCACCGTCTTTTCCATTTGCCTTGTCCACTGAGCTGCACTCGCCTTCCACCTCTGAGGGGGTGGATAAAGAGAGGCCGCCAGGCTCATCGGGATGTTTCAGGGTCGGATTCCAGCGTATCCATCAACGGCTGGGCCAAAGGGCTCCCCTCAGTCACTCTCTCCTCCTCTTCAGATCTATCGCTGATGTAGCATTTTCTCCGTGGATGGTCAAAGACCCTCGGGGCTAAAACAAAGTCCGAAGTTCTGATGAAGGTGGTAAAGGAGTCCATGTTTCCTCTCAGCAGCATTTCCACGCTTTCTAAAACATGTGTCCTTGGTAAGAAATGGCCTCCTCTGTCTGGCGCTGGGACTTATGGGGTAATGGTGCTGCACTCGGATTGGCGGAGGGCCTTGGGAGGAGTTCTTAGAGGGGTCACATCTGATTGGGCAAAATCTCCTCTGGGGGGGGTCCTGTCGGGACGAAACCCCTCCTGATTGGTAGAGGGTGGTGGGAGGAGTTGTTAGACGGGTCACACGACCCACTTCCGGACCGCTCACCTCACCCCGGAAGTCACCCTGATTGGTCAAAATCTCCTCTCAGGGTGGTCCTTTCGGGATGAAACCCCTCCTGATTGGTAGAGGGTGGTGGGAGGAGTTCTTAGAGAGGGGGTCACATGACACACCTTGCTTCCGGTCATGTGGCCACCTTGACCCTGGAAGTAATACCCCCATAAGGTGGGACTTCCGGTGACAGGTGGGAGGGACTATAGGGGTCAAAGGGCGGGGTTAGGGTTTGATTGATGGTAGGGCCCTTATACTACTAATGTGTGTTTAAACTAAATCTTGCAACATTTTTTTTAAAGTTTGAAAGCCATAACTGCCACGGATGGAAAGCTGAGGAAAAGTGCCTTTATTATGTGCTTTGGCAGAAGCTGTTTTGGAATAGGCTAAGTTATGAGGTGTTGAAAATCACATTTCATGAATGCACAAAACATCTTTTTAATGGATAACATTTTATGAATCAGAGTATGCCAAGCTAAGAGCACTATGAGCACTGATGAAGGAAGGTTAGAGCATGTCAGGAACTTTTTTACAAAACTTTTTTGTTTTTGGAAAATGCTTGAAACCTAAACTTTTCACAGTAAAGTATTGTCTTGACAAAACTTGCATTGGGAATGGTATCTCAGGTTCAGGCTGGTATTTCTGGTCAAAACAAGAGAGAGAAACCCACCCCAGAATAGCCAATAACCTGGTGGTTAGGACACACACATGTGAGAAACCCATGTTCAAGTTCCCACTCAGGCTTATTCACATCAGGGACTTGCACCTATGTTTCCAATAGAAGTGCCCTAACCATTGGATTTTTATTTTTTTTCTCACTCTCATATCTCTGTTTTGTCCCAGTAAAGAATGGGAACATTTTTGAAGTCATGAAAAGTTACCCATCTGTAGGCAGGAGCGCCTAGGTTTCCTGCCTTATTCCATGCAAACTCTACAGCTCACACTGAATGCTGAGCCTTGCTTCACTTAAATGTGCATCTGGTAGACTGTATATGAGGGTACAATCTAACACCCACTGAAATCAATGGAAATCCCCCTTTAACCCCTCCTCCCCCTTAATGAGGTCAATGGGGATTGGATCAGGTCCTGAATGAAGCAGTGTTCCATTTAGTCCTTGACTACATGTGATCTTCTAAGCTAAGGCATGAATAGGGCAGGGCTACTTAGGCTTGTGGGATCTTTATAAGTAATTAAGGACTCTGTAACACTGTGTCCCATATTCTTCATAGAGATATTATGATATGATTATGGCATAACAATGATGTATTTTATATGATACGCCATGTGAGATATCATTGAAAAGGTTATGATTTACTGAATATGATTATCCTATTTGTATGGATGTATCATTTTGGTATCTGAAGTCAGGAATATTGACTGTATATCTGTATTACAAATGTGTTTACACCTGCGGAATGTCCAATAGGTAGACTGCCATCAATCTAGGTGGCTGGCTGGGAAGGGACATTAGGAGAATACAGTAGGCCTTAGACGAAGTTTATCTCCCACCAGGGGGCCTTCCTGAGGATTCTACAAACAGCCTCTGAGTCATGGCTGCTATGATACTACAGGTGCATGTGACCTGGAAGTCAAATGATGAGCTATAGCTAGCTGCATCATTTTAGGTATGTTTCTTTAGTTCTTTGACTTGAGTGTGTCACTGTCAGTCACTGAGTAGAACAAATTAGAAAATGACATTTTGTGTGCATGAAGATGTTAAAAAGTTTAGCTGAAACAGTGCTAAGTAACAAGATAAATCAATACCCGGGCATGGTGCTAGGGGGCGCGCTGTCACTGGAAGAGTCATAAACCTGTGGTTCTGATCACTTGTAGTACTAACTATCCCACAGCACTTTTCGAAAGAGAGAGAGAGAGAGTGTTAGTCCTGGATAAATTCCAGTTACAGTGCAAACCCATATTTTCAACTAGATGTAAGTCTTACTTCCAGACTACCCTGTGCTGTTTAAAGTTTGCTGCCTTCAACCCTGGTAATGGATCCATTTCAGTGATGTATCCCATGATCCTTGTATATACAGGGCCAGACTTTGATTTTGGATGGCCCTGCATGTCTCCATCATGAATGGAAAGGATAAGAGCACTGGTGGTAGAGTGTCGATGGAGTCTGCTTTCCTACCTTTTTGTACCTCCACAGGAGACAGCCAGAATCCCAGTGTTTGCACGCATGGTGCACTAGGTGCAGGAAACATCACTTTCCTTAAAGGGATGGGCACAGATGGGACCAAAGCCAGACCAGGTAGGACCACTTCTGAACCTGCAAAGAGATTTAAGAGCTGCAAAGTGCCCCCAGAGCATTCCTGGCTGGTGTAGTGCACCTGTGTACTATGCAACAGATTGCCCTTACATGCCACAGATTAACCCCTGGGTTGTAATCCATTAGTACTACTCATTAAATAAAGTGGGATGTTTGAATGAAAGTTGTTCTCTGACAGTTTCTTACTTTCTTTTCTTACTGTGGTTAGTCCCAAGTACTGTATGTATCTGTTTCGGTGATTCTTTTTTTGTCCAGCGTTTTCCCAGATGGGAAATTGCCTTGAAAAAAGCACATTCATATCCACCTCCCCCATGCACAATGTCATACTGTGGGCTGTTTTTCTTCAGATATCAGAGAAGGAACAGTGCTAATTCAGAACTGCAGTCAAAGAGCTTCCCTTTGAGCTGGTAGGAATTTTCTGGTGGAATTTTTTTTCTGTAGGAAAATATCAACTTGTTGAAAGAAAAACAATTTGCAAAAATATGTTGATTTTTACAACATTTTATTGAGAAAGAATTGAAAAAATCATTTAGACAGCAGTGTTTCAACCTTTTTGGTTGAATCATTTGAATGGAATGGAACATTTTGATTTTCCATTTTGCAATTACTTTGTATCAGTTTTTTAAATTCCATGTTATAAAATATAAAATTGCTAAAAAGAGTCAAAATCTGAAGATAAAACTTTCCAATTGACCAAAAATATTTTTTTCAGAATTTAGTGTTGCAGGAAATCTCAAAAATAAAATCAGTTCCTGCCCAGCTCTATTCCCAGGCTAGAGGGTCCTCCGTCAGGGATAGGTTGGTGTTTACTGCTCATGTTGCTGCATGGTGTGGAGAACGAGCTAGTTCATGCTGACAGAACTCTGTAAATAAGGGTTTCCCCATCTATTGCTGCCCTGGCTGGGGCACATCACTAGAATTTGCACAGGGTCCAGGATTTGTTTCAACCTACCTTGACTTGAAGTATGGTACTCTCCAGATTGTGGCACTGCCTCCAGTAGTCTGTCTCTCCAGGAGGAATGTGTATCAATTTGTTTTAACATGCAGCTGGTACAAATGTAATATTGTCACATCCCAAAATGATTACTTATGTTAAACATAAGGTGACAGCATTAACCAATGTGGTATAGCTAAGAAAATATGCCAGGTGCTTACCCCAGTGGCAGCCATAGCTGAAAGCCAGCATACATATTAGAATACCTAATATGATAGAATATAATAGAATACCTATTCTGTTCATTCCCTCTGAAGCACCTGGCATTGGCGACGGCTGGAAGACAGCATACTGGCTAGATAGACCTTTGATCTGACCCAGAATGGCCATTCTTATGTTCTTATACACTAGACAGGATTTGAATCAAGCAGTGTCTCACTGTGATGGTACAAACAGTCTTCCAGTCTTCCATACACAAGCAAGAAATCCCTTCAGCCTAGAACCACGTCCCCAGTCCAGTATTTGTTCCTGAGGTGTTGAGTTATGGGGGGAGTGAGGCCAAGTGATGATGCCACTTCCCCCTTTTATAGCTTCTTCCATGTGGAGGGGACTTCATTGTGCCAAGCAAAGTCCCCAGCACAGTTTGTGGAAAAATACAGGCACAAGATGGAGTCCAATATCTCATGATCTAGTCACATGCCCTTGCATGCTTCATTGAGTCATAGCAGCCATTATCCATATACTGGTTGAAGCATCCACAGAAAAATTCATCAGATGGGGATAAGCTTCTTCCATGGCCTATTGTGTTTCTTAATCGGCCATTACCTTGAATAGTTTATCCACAATGTGCTAACTAGACTGGATGTAAACTACCTTGTGAGTGTCACCCAAGAGAAAACACATTTGACATTCTGGTACATAGTCAATATTCATAACTTAATATACAGCGACAGCACATACAATCAAAAGGATGTCAAATATCAGAGGGGTAGCCGTGTTAGTCTGGATATGTAAAAGCAGCAAAGAGTCCTGTGGCACCTTATAGATTAATCAAAAGGATGTTAATGTTCAACAGATCCAGATCAAGACATTTAGAATGATGTCTTACAAGGCATATTTTGCACAAAACATCATAATTATATCACCATTGTAAATATGGGGGTGCCAGGATGTTGGTTTGGGGTGCAGAGTGTCACAGATGCTCTCTTCCCCCATCTGTTCTCAGCCTTTGTGTACAGGACTCCACTGAGCAGGCTGTCATGTGTGTGCTGCCATTGGCACATATGTATCACTGATTTCATTCTGCTGCTACATACCTGGTGTGTGGCCATATGGTTTTCTCTTTTATTATTGCTGGATAGCACTGGCTGATTCTCCCTCGGTTATTGCTTTCAGCTGTGCGTGGGTGCCTTGAATGGCAACACCTGGAGCCTTCTTTCTTTCTGGGTTACTCTAGTCTTTGCCCATCCTTACTATGCTAATCTCCAGTGTCTCCAGGCACTTTCTAGGGGATATCCTGATACTTTTTACCTCCTTGCATGCAAAGAAGCATGGCGTTTTGCTTCTTTCTCACTTTGGGGACAGATGAACTCCCTGTTTTCATCATTAAATGCTCGAATGCTCATTTTTTCCCCCATTATGCCAGTTGGTTCTCTGGAACATCTAAACCACTGTTTCTCAACCTTTCCTCTCCTCTGTTACTTCCAACTGATGCGTTCCCAGCTTATAACATTAATGTTATTACTCCCTAAATGCATGACCTTGCACTTTTCGCTATTAAATTTCATCCTATTACTATTACTCCAGTTTACAAGGTCATCCAGATTTTCCTGTATGATATCCCAGTCCTTTTCTGTATTGGCAATACCTCCCAGCTTCATGTCATCTGCAAACTTTATTAGCACATTCCCAGTTTTTGTGCCAAGGACAGTAATAAAAAGATTAAATAAGATTGGTCCCAAAACCGATCCCTGAGTAACTCCACTAGTAACCTCCCTCCAGCCTGACAGTTCACCTTTCAGTACAACCTGTTGTAGTCTCCCCTTTAACCAGTTCCTTATCCACCTTTCAGTTTTCATATTGATCCTCATCTTTTCTAATTTAGCTAATAAGTCTGTTCAGAAAGCTGCGAGCAGGGACTTTCTTTCCAGACCACAAAATACCCATTGATGATGTTGAAATGCCAATTGTGATTCTGGGAGACCAGCCTAACCCTTCATCCCGTGGCTTATGAAGCTGTATACTGGCCACATGGAGAGCAATAAGAAGCAGTTCAACAATAGGCTGAGCAAGCGAAGAATTGTGGTGGAATGTGTCTTTGAACATTTAAAGGGTCACTGGCACACTTTGCTTATTAGGTTAGTGTTATTGTTGTATGCTGTGTGATCTAGAATGTATGTGAGGCAAAGGCAGAGAAGTCTTCATAATGGTGGGGTGTGGAGGCAGATAGATTGGAAGCTAATTTTGAGCAGCCAGATACAAGGGCAATAAGAAGAGCAAAGCAAGGAGCTCTGCATCTCTGGGAGGCTTTGAAAACACATTTCAGTAATGACCTGTAGTAGGGGTGGGCGAACTTTTTGGCCCAAGGGCCACATCTGGGAATAGAAATTGTATGGCGGGCAATGAATGTTCACAAAATTGGTGTTGGGGTGTGGGAGGGGGTGAGGGCTCTGGTTGGGGGTGTGGGCTCCAGGGTGGGGCCAGAAATGAGGAGTTCAGTGTGCAGGAGGGGGCTGGGGAGTGGGGTGCAAGGGGAGTGAGGGCTCTGGCTGGGAGTGCAGGCTCTGGGATGGGACTGGGGATGAGCATTTTGGGGTGTAGGAGGGTACTCCAGGCTGGGACTGAGGAGTTTGGAGGGCAGGAGGGGGATGAGGCGGGAAGGGGTGCAGGCTCTGGCTGGGGGTGCAGGTTCGGGGGGACTGGGGATGAGGAGTTTGGGGTGCAGGAGGGTATTTCAGGCTGGGATTGAGGGGTTTGGCGGATGGGAGGGGGATCAGGGCTGGAGCAGGTGGTTGGGGTGCAGGGAGAGACTCAGGAGTGCAGGCTCCAGGCAATGATTACCTCAAGTGGCTCCCGGAAGCAGCGACATGTCTCTTCTCTGGCATGCCCCACAAGCAGCGCCTCTGTAACTCCCATTAACTGTGGTTCCCAGTCAATGGGAGTTGCGGCGGCGGCGGCACTTGGGATGGGGGAAGCATTCATAGTGGAGCACCCTGGCTGCTCCTATGCCTAGGAGCCGGAGGGGGGCCAAGCCATTGCTTTCGGGAGCCACGTGGAGCTCCCCACGACCCTGCTCCCCAGCTGCAGCACCAGAGTGGGGCAAGCCCCAGACTCCGCTCCCCAATAATAATAATAATAATAGGAGATATACCAATCTCCTAGAACTGGAAGGGACCTTGAAAGGTCATCTAGTCCACCCCCCTGCCTTCACTAGCAGGACCAATTTTTGCCCCAGGTCCCTAAGCGGCCCCCTCAAGGATTGAACTCACAGCCCTGGGTTTAGCAGGCCAATGCTCAAACCACTGAGCTATCCCTCCCTCCAGGATAGCTCAAGCGCTGGATCTGGCCTATAGTAATGTGTGCCAAATATCTGCGTGGTGCCTTCCCATACCATCCCCTCTGGTGAATCAACTTCCCTGTGAATCCTCCACCCCCATGCTTGGAATAAATAAAGAGCCTCTCATTCTCAAAACATTTACTTTTATTGCACACACAAACAGAAAATGAAAGAGCAGGAAAATAATTGAAACTTGGGCAAACTGTGATAGAATTGGGAGGGGTGAAACCAAGTCATCTTGTCTAGGAAAGCATAGTAGCCTTGATTATCAAAGGTCTTTGAATGGCCGCCTTTTGTTTTTGGTAGCCTCTCCCACTGTTGAGTGGAAGGGATACTGCACCTCCCCCACCCCGCCTCCTGGAATATTTAGCAGAGGGGGATTGGGAAGAGGGTAATGCTTGCAGGAAGTTCTGCAGGGGCTGCAATGAGAATTTACCCTCCAGCTGCTTTTTCTTGAAACTCAAGCAGATGCCTCAACATATCTGATTGGTCCTTCAAAATCCGTACCATCTCATCCTGCATGGCATGCTCCTGCTCGTGGGATGCTCTCCTGCTCTCAGGTCCATGATTAGTTTCTCAGACAATTAAATCCCCCAGGTTCTGACCTCTGTCTCAGCTGTCTTGGAGGCATTCATTATCTCGCTGAACATGTCATCACACGTCCTCTTTTTCCAACTTCTAATTTGCGAAAGCCTCTCTGACAGTGTGGAGGATGTGCTGAAGACAAGCTTTCCACTGTAAGGCATGCAAAACACAAGGCAAACACTGTCAGCACATACCGTGGATCTAGTACAAGATTGCTATTTAAAAAAATTTCCCTTATTACACTCAAGTGCAAGCCAGAACATAATCAGAATCCCTAGCTGTTCAATGAACCAGTTTGCTGTTCCAGCCATGGTGAGTATGGCCGCATGGCATGGGTGACAGGCCTTGTGCTGAAACTTGTGGGAAACCCTTGTCGGGAGCACAGGTGTACAATGACCCCTCCTCCTAGCAACGTGGATATTGCTTTGAGAATGGGGACCATTGTTAAGCCTCTCAAAGTGCTGTCTTTGTCCCTGATGGCTCCAGGGACGGGGGTGGGGGGTTGCAGCCCTGAGAAAACACAGAAAACCCACACCATCTTCCCTTAACAGTGCTGGTAGTGGTCACCCTGGACTTGCAGAATTTGAGATCAATGCCAATCCCTGCCATCCAAGCCACCAGCATGTTAGGGAAAGTGTGGTTGAGGGACCTGGATCCCCTATGAGTGGTGGATCACATGCTCTATTGTTTGTGGTTTGAGCACTTGTAATGAAAACTTCCCCTGTTTCTCCTAGGTGACCCTAGGTGATATCAGTCTCCTGAGGAGAGTCTCTGCATTAAGTTTAGAAGTGTGAGCAATAAGAATGATATCATGGTGTGAGTCTGCTATAGACCACCGACCAGGGGGATGAGGTAGATGAGACTTTCTTCCAGCAACTAACTGAAGTTACTAGCTCACAGGCCCTGGTTCTCATGGGAGACTTCAATCACCCTGATATCTGCTGGGAGAGCAATACAGCGGTGCACAGACAATCAAGGAAGTTTTTGGAAAGTGTAGGGGACAATTTCCTGGTGCAAGTGCTGGAGAAACCATCTAGGGGCAGAGCTCTTCTTGACCTGCTGCTCACAAACAGAGAAGAATTAGTAGGGGAAGCAAATGTGGATGGGAACCTGGGAAGCAGTGACCATGAGATGATTGAGTTCAGGATCCTGACACAAGTGTAAGCAGAGTCAGGATGAACTCTACCCTGACATCTGATGGTGAATTGTGGCGAGTTGTAGAAAAGAACTTCAAGGGCTGATCTTGTTTGCATAGACACACCCACCCCACCCAGCATGAGCCCACAAATGGTCACTTTGGCTGCTGTGGGATCTGCAGTTTCTCTGTTATTGGGGCAGGAAGAAAAGAGTTGTTACCCTGATTATGTGAATCAAGGCCAGTGGAACTGTTTTATGACAGAGGGACTCACCATCAACTAAGTAGCACTCGCTAGACAAGGGAAATGGGCTCCAAAACCAAGTGAATTGAGAGAGAGGCTGGGGATAGGTATGTATACCTGAGGGTATGGGCCCCCTTTTGAGAGCCTGAAAAACAAATTGCACCTCTTTCTCTCTCCACTGTTGAATAGCAGAGCTAATTTTGATTCCATTAAGGGTCTAGTTACAGGCTGCTGTGCTGAATTCACTTTGGGCCAATGGTGCACCAGCACTGGGGCTCCCTTACTACAAGCAGAAATCACTAAGGGTAGGTCTATACTCACCGTCCAGGTCGACGCGGTGAGTTTGACTTCTCGGAGTTCGAACTATCGCGTCTAATCAAGACGCGATAGTTCGAACTCCCCGCGCGATCCGGTCGACTCCGGAACTCCACCACCGTGAACGGCGGTGGCGGAGTTGACCTTGGAGCCGCGGAGTTCGACCCCGCCGCGTCTGGACGGGTAAGTCAGTCGAACTAGGGTACTTTGAGTTCAGCTATGCGAATAGCGTAGCTGAACTTGCGTACCCTAGTTCGACCCCCCCCCCAGTGTAGACCAGGCCTTACCCTAGTGTAGACCAGGCCTTAGAGCTGAAATTACTAAGAGCTGAGATCACTGAGTGCTGTGTTAACTAGTGCGTGAGCCTGAAGATATATTGCTAAGTGGCTGGCAGAGCAGAGCAGTTTGTGGGACGCTTGGTGCAGCCCGTGGGATGGTGAGTGGAGTCAAGCGGTGCAGAGTGGAGCAGTTCGTGGGACGGTGGGAGTGGCTCACGGGATGGCTGGTGGAGTGGAGTGGCTCGTGGTAAAGGTTGCAGCAGAACCCCAGGGAGAAGCGGAGCAGTTGGCCTTGGACCATGTAATGTGCCCCTTAACACCTTGTGTGCCCCTTTCTCCCCCCCCATTTCCACCCAGTTGGGGTGTGTGTGTGTGTAGAACTCTGCAGATAAACTTTTTAACTCTGGGGCTGCAGTGACCAGGGACAGAGACTCTTGGGCTGTTGGACTTTTGGGACTTTGGGGTGATCTTTTGGGTGGCTAGACTTAACACCCTGAGGAGAAAAGGACACTGCCAAACTAGCTTGGAGGTGGGTCTTTTGCTCATGATTTGTGCTATGAATCCTGTTTGTGGTGTTTCCCCAACATAATGCCGCATTGTTTCCCTCCTTTATTAAAAGGATTTTGCTACAGTCAGACTCCGTGCTTGTGAGAGGGGAAGTATTGCCTCCTGGAGGCGCCCGGGGGGGTGGTATATAATTGTCCCAGGTCATGAGCTGGTTTTGCATTGCGTTATTAAAACGGAACCCCTAGATACTGAACCCGGCCCTTGTTGCTGCCATCTCAGACGGGCAGAAGGGTTACACAAGGAAGAAAGGGGAGCAGCAAAATATGGACCCTGGACTTCAGAAAAGCAGACTCTGATGTGAAGGATCCCCTGGGAAAATAACATGAGGAGGAAAGGAGTCCAGCAGAGCTGGCTGTATTTTAAAGAATCCTTATTAAGGTTTCAGGAACAAACCATCCCGATGTGTAGAAGGAATAGAAATATGTCAGGCGACTAGCTTGCCTTAACAGTGAAATCCTTGCTGATCTTAAACACAAAAAAGAAGCATACAAGAAGTGAAAGATTGGACAAATGGCCAGGGAGGAGTCTAAAAATAGTGGTCAGGCATGCAGGAGTGAAATCAGGAAGGCCAAATCACACTTGGAGTTGCAGCTAGCAAGAGATGTTAAGAGTAGTAAGAATGGTTCCTTCAGGTATGTTAGCAACAAGAAGGTCAGGGAAAGTGTGAGCCCCTTATTGAATAAGGGAAGCAACCCAGTGACAGAGGATGCGGAAAAAACTATTTGCATATGTCCAGGATGTGTTGACTAGGGTAAAGAGTCAAAAATAACCTCCAAATTGCAGGCCTGAGTTATGGGGGAAATGGTGGAGGTGTAAACAATGGTGAGGGAGGAGGAGGAGTGGTACCCATCTGTTGCTTAGCGCCTCATCTCATATCTTTTTATTATCTCCATCCATAGCCTGACTCTCCCACTCACCCAGATGGCCATTTGATATTATTTTCTCTTGAATTCCCTTTCTGGCCACAATCTAATCTCATTCATCAGCACCCACTAGCCCCTGCCTCTCACCCCTCCACTTGTACCTCCCCCAACCCCTAGATTATCCACATCCCTTCTCTGTCCTCCACAACCTCTCCTCTCTCTCTCTCATCCCAGAGTTGATTCAAAATTTCTTATGGTGTTTCAACTTTTTCCAGTTGGAAAACAATAAAAAGTGTGAAATGTGGGTTCTCCCCAAGCACTTTTTTATTTTTCACCCCATTTTTCAATTAAAAATATATTGGGGTAAGGGATAGAAGGGTGGGAGAGAGAACAAAAAATCCCCAAACTTAAACTGGAAAACTTTTTTTTTCAAGTTCCAAAAACTGACCCAAAGAGATGTTTTAAGGCAAAATGAGATGAAAATGTTTGTTTTGCTACAAAATGTTAGTTTGAGACAAAATGTTTCATATAGCATTTTCCAGTGAGAACTGAAAAATATCATCAAAACAGATGGTTTCTCTTGTGTTGTATCTTGCTTTTTATACATACATAATATGATGGAACTATACAGGCATGATCCAGATAACCATGTTGATTAAATACACAACACACTGTGTGGCCTAGCTACATAAACACACTGATGTCCTGGATGGCTTCTAAAACACAGTGAGTGTCTCCACAGGGCTCACAACCTATTTCAAGTGATACTGACCATTCCTATACACTACATAATCTGGCTGATACAACCTCCACTGAAGTCAATGGCCAAACTCTGATTGATCCCAGTGCTATACACTAAAGAAGATAAACGCTTTCTGCGACTGGCAAAACCAACCACTTTCCATTCAGAAGCAGAGCTCTTTCCATCAGCAGAAGTTCAAAGGAGGATCCGAGAAATCAAAAACAAATGATGGGAGGACAAAGCAAAAGAAATCCAAACATTCACTGACAGACATAATATGTGGAGCTTTCTTTGTGAGACAAAGACCCTGTACGGAACAAGCTCAAGTGGCCTCACATCTCTAAGATCCGAAGATGGTAGTGCCCTTCTCAAAGATAACAAATCCATCAAAGAGTGCTGGAAGGAACAGTACCAAAGCCTTCTACATCGAGAATCAACTGTGACTGACGAAACCAGAGACTCCATCCCTCAGCACCCAATCTGGGAAACTTGCCAACCCACCAATGCCTGATGAGGTCTGAAAAGCAATTAAACAAATGAAGAACAATAAAGCATCTGGTCCTGATGGCATACCAGCTGAAGTACCGAAAGTGGGGGGAGAAACACCGCCAAACAAACTTCACTTGCTGTTCCTCATAATCTGGTGCACTGAAGAAATCCCTGCCAATTTACTTAATGCTAACATCATCACCATTTTCAAAAAGAGAAACAGTGCCAACAGTGGTAACTATTGAGGCATTTCCCTCCTCTCCATCACTGGGAAGATTCTTGCTAGAATCTTCCTGAATTGCCTGCTCCCTCTTCCAGAGTCCCAGGGTGGCTTCAGACCATCACAAGTCACAATAGACATGAAGAGAGGAAGGTGATCAGAGTAGTTAACATGGATTCACCAAGGACAAGTCATGCCTGACTCATCTTCTATGAGTCTATGATTTTCGCAGCCAGGGAGATCCAGGAAAAATGTCAAGAACAACACCAGGAGCTGTATATGGCCTTTATCGAGCTAACCAAAGCCTTTGACTCTGTCAACCGTGTGGAAAATCATGTCAAAGTTTGGCTGCCCAAGCAAATTTATCAGCATTGTAAGAGTGATATTGCATTCCAACATTGCCTCTCCCCTGGCACTGGGTCTCACGTCCGTGGTAATTTTTTGAAGGAGGGGATCAGTTTTCAGATTCTGCCTTGCTCTCTGCAAAAAACCTCTGTGTGACTCTGAAAAACGTATATTATCTCTCTCTCACATATGTGTTTCAACTGAACTGATTTTAGCAAGATGTAAAGGGGGAGTGGATGTTTATATAGATAGGGATATCAGGTTATAACAATTAAAGCTGAAAAAAAGGATTTGGAGGGAGATAATACCTCTTTTTTTCCCCCAGGGGTTAAACTAATTAACTATTAAGAATTAGGAAGAGACCTCCATGGGGGACACATTATCTCACATCTGTCTACTGTGGAGTTGTTTGCACTTTCTTCTGAAGACTCTGGTGCTGGCCATTACTGGTAATGGGACATTGAACTAGATCAGGGGTCAGCAACCTTTTGGAAGTAGTGTGCCGAGTCTTCATTTATTCACTCTAATTTAAGGTTTTGCGTGCCAGTCATACATTTTAACATTTTTAGGTGGTCTCTTTCTATAAGTGTATAATATATAACTAAACTATTGTTGTATGTAAAGTAAATAAGGTTTTTAAAATGTTTAAGAAGCTTCATTTAAAATTAAATTAAAATGCAGAGCCCCCCCCCGGACCGGTGGCCAGGACCTGGGCAATGTGAGTGCCACTGAAAATCAGCTTGCGTGCCGCCTTCGGCACGCGTGCCGTAGGTTGCCTACCCTTGAACTAGATGGACCACAGGTCAGATCTAGTCTGGTAATTCCCATGTTCCTATTCTTTGGTTACTACAGCAACTGCTCATTTATGGAAGGGTACAGCAATGTTTGTTCATGTCTTCACGCTCAAGCAAAGTGGCATATTTTGAAAGATATGTCTTTCTTTATTCAGAAAGATTCCATAGCATTTGTCTCCACTGTATTCTGTCAGTCTCAACAGGCAAACTAATTACATCGGCCCTTCTCACTGGCTAGAGCAAGTAAATCATAAATTCCAGTTGGGAGAAGTGATGTTTAGGTCAAGGCAAAATTGTAATCCTCATCCCACTGGGATCAAGTTTTAATTCTGAAACAAGATCCAGAACATGCCCTCCTCGATCTGTTGAATCTGCATCCACCTAATTCAAGCCCAAAGGTTACATGGTAGTCATGAGGTCTTGAGTCAACCCCCCCACCCCCATAATCAGCGCTGATATTGAAGTCACTAAGGAAAATATAATTAAAATAACATGAAGGACACGTTTAAAATACACAGATTAGAGAAATTAGATAGATTAATCTACATGTTTCCTGTAAGAAGCCAGCTAAAACCTCTCTCAAATAAGCCAGGAAATGAAGTGAAAACAGTACATTACTAGATTGGGACTCTTACACAAAGGAAACATTGATATGAATCTGGGTTTGAAGAGAGGAATGTCCTAAATAAATACATTGCAATAACGGGTTAGATTTTCTAAAGCACCTAAATGAATTCGGTACATAAGTCCCACTGAAAGCTATTTAGGCACTTAATATTCTTTTATTTGAAACTGGCACCCACACTCTTTAATACTGTGAGGTGCTGAGTCAGTAAAAATATAAATAAAAACCACGAACACAATCTTAGTTCATGTTAAATATTGCATCCTTCCAGAAAAAGCTAAGCTATGAGCCCTTCTGATTAAGCTAGCCAGAACATGGGTCAGATTCTTAGCTAAAGTAAATCAGCATAGCTCCATTGATTTCAATGGGGCTATGTCAATGCATACCTGCTGGAAATCTAGCCTCTTGATTTTACAAGCAAAGCCAGGAGCCTTACGATTGTTTCTTTAATGTCCATTTGCTCCAGATACATATGTCTCCATTGGTGATGTCATACATAGTTCTTGTGGAAATGTATGATGTCATAAAGACAGGAATATGATTTCTGCTGAAGAATATGCAGCTGGAACAGTGGCACTCCCCAGGAACAAAGATCCTATTTTCATGCAAACATCCTTTGTAAAATAAAAACAGGAACAATCCCTTCAGGTAATAGGATCTCCCAGCAGTAGTTTCTTTAAAAAAAATGATTTTAAGAGTTTCCCCATAAGGCATCATCACAGCAGCTCTTTAACCTCTTCACTTCTTAAATCATCAGTTAAGTAAGCATTCATCAGTATAAGTACAGAAATCTGAGAAGAATTCTACTGATTGAGTTTCAAAAGCAGTCATTCAACCATACTACAGTAACTTTTTAAATTAAGTATTGAACACTAGGTAGATTACAAGAAAATGGCAGAAGAGATAAAGGACGGTATTAGAAATGCAAAGAGAAACTTTGAAAATAGATATTGAAAGCCATGCTAAATACAACTCATTTTTTTTAGTACTACAAATCAAAAGATGAGGGAAGGAGAAAATTAGAATATTATGGGCCAGAATGAGAAACTGAATCGCTTGTGAGAGCAAAATGGCTGAACTGTTTCATTATTACATTTTCATTGTATGTACAAGGAAGAATGATAAAAATGTGCTGTTTAACCTGGCAGAAGATCTGTAGTTATGTAAGCCCTTAAGAACAAGCAGACAGAGGTTTACTGAGAACAAATCAAAATTAAATATGTGCCAGAAGCCGAACACATGCTACCTGCCTCTAAACAGAGACAGCAGGAAAGGACTCATGTTTTGTGCATAATTACCCCTTATTAAGTGATATTTCTGTAAATCGCTGATGTAAGGAGACACATGCATTGTGCTATAGCTGGTCATGTCAAGTTACATCATGTCATGTGATATAACAGTCTAATGTAATCTGACATGGGACATATTAGTGCCAATGGAAAAGCCTAAATGCCAAGCCATTTTCATAAATAAGCCCTGTGCACTGGTATATAACAAAAAACATATGGGTATTTATCCTAGAGCTTTACAAAAATATCAGCCAGCCATGGAGAGACAGAGAGACAGACATGATATTATGGAGCAGATCTACAGAAACAGAAGTAAATGTTGGTATTCATGTGATGTGATCTCTCAACCAAACCTGTCCATGTGGGTTCCTCAGAAAACGCAGTCTGGAAATTTCATACTGACAGTCTGTTTTGCGTACTTCTGCACTTAAATTTCTGATAGCTACCCATCTTATTGTGTGACCACACTGCCAGCCTTTCCTAGAACCAGAGAGTGGAAAGATACACAAAGAGAAAAAAAATGTACATTAACATCTGTCAACCTGAAAAAGGATTGGGCTCACTGGACCTAGCAGGAAAAGGTATAATATGATCCAATGGGATGAAGCTGAGGTTAGACAAATTCAGAACGGAAATAAGGCATGTATTTTTAAAAGTGAGAGTAATTAACCATTGGAACAATTTACCAAGGGTTATTGTGGATTCTCCATCACTGACCTTTTTAAATCAAGACTGGATGTTTTTCTAAAAGTTCTGCTCTAGGAATTACTTTGGGGGAATTCTATGGACCGTGTTATACAGCAGATCTGACTGCATGATCATAATAGTCCCTTCTGGCCTTGGAATCTATCAATTTATGATCTCATTCACCATTAGCCTTGCACTGTGTGTAGGTGTTTACTCTGTTCAAAGTGGGGGAGAAAGATTACTGATTTGGGATGGTAGGATTTTACACCTACTTTGCATTGATGACTGCACAAATTGCAGGACAATGGTGAATCAGAACCACTGCGTCTTGGACAGAGATTTTCTTCAGTTCTTATTTTAGTATAGATTGACAAACAAAGGCCTTGATTCTCTCTTGCACCAGAGTGCCACTCTGCCTCAGAGATAGGTGGGGGAGTCAGAGTGTTCCCTGATTCTGGGTACCAGCCCCAGCCACAAGGAGAGCTAGAGCTTACTGCCTACTGGCAGCTCTAACTTGTGTCACTGATGCAGCATCCTCAATGAATCATAATGCGGCATGGATAAGTGTTCACGTTGCATTCCCCGTCAGTCCCTGGCCCAAGGTGGGGAAGTTAATGATTCAATCAGTGGACCAAATTCAATGATGAATCCTGGTCATGTGGCACCTGAGGTACATTGCACGTAGGCTAAGAAGAATAAATTTTACACCACATGCACTCCCTGCCTGCTTTATGCCCGGGGAAGGAAATGGCAGGCAGGAGGCCCACAGCTGGCACACATGCAACAACAGAGGAATGTTCTACTGGCTAACTGCAGCCAGTTTCCTGCTGCTTTGTGCATTCTGAGAGGCACAAAGGGGCTGGAGGTTCTGATTAGAGAATTCAGCCCATGTTCTAGAAATAAAGATTTTGCAGGTATGTAGTTAAGTATCAAGAATTTCTTCCCATTTAAGTGTTTCATCTGAATGTACTTGGAATAAGAGCTACACCTAGGAAATGAAGGGACCAGTCCTGCAATCTCTAATGAGGCAAAATGTCCATAACAAGTCACTAATGTAAAACTGCAGGACTGGGTCTAAAGCATTAGAAATTGTAGACTTTATTTCAAAGCATGCACCTTAGCATTTGTATGGCAAATTGTAAATATGTGGAAAGGCCTGGCAGGCATAAAATGTGGCCCTTTGAGAGACAGCTAGCAGCATTTAGAGAGACTGGGGGAAGGAAAGCTAGAAAAATATATCCTAAATGTTCCATGAATTGTACTCTTCCCGCAGAAAATCAGCATGTTTTTATTACTTAAACTACTTTTTATGGAATATTAAAAGAGGAGAGAAATTCCTTTGAATTCAGTTGCTACCAAAGCTGAGGACAACCAATTCATTAAAGCTTTAATTTCTTGGGACTTATTGCTTAAATAACCTTTCCAGGGAAGATTTGGAAGAGGATGAAAGTCTGCTACATCAAGTTGCTTCCTGCTCAAGCAAACATCATTGCCAACCACTGTTTAGAATTCAGCTGAAAAGGGCCAAAGGTGAATTTTGGCATCAACAGTGATTTATTCCAGCAAGAGAGTTTAAATACAGGCAATATATTCCTGTCACCCTGTCAATTGTCAAAATGTCAGTAGACTTTTATAATCAATTGTTTTTGTACCAAATGTCAGCTGTCATCAATCTATGAAATAATCACTATAAATAAAATGGGATAAGCAAATGGCTACCCAATAAAACAATTTTTCATATGGTACAATTTGGTGCCATTGGTTATTTGTAGGGCTGTCAAGCGATTAAAAAATTAATTGTGATTAATTGCGCTGTTAAACAATAATAGAATACCATTCATTTAAATATTTTTGGAAGTTTTCTACATTTTTCAAATATATTGATTTCAGTTACAACACAGAATACAAAGTGTACAGTGCTCACTTTATATTTATTTTTTATTACAAATATTTGCGCTCCAAAAAAACAAAAGAAATAGTATTTTTCAATTTACCTAATACAAGTTCTGTAGTGCAATCTTTTTATCATGAAAGTTGAACTTACAAATGTAGAAATATATACAAAAAAACCTGCATTGAAAACTAAAACAATGTAAAATTTTAGAGCCTGCAAGTCTACTCAGTCCTACTTCTTGTTCAGCCAATCACTCAAACAGGTTTGTTTACATTTTCAGGAGATCATGATGCCCGCTTGTTGTTTACAATGTCATTTGAAAGTGAGAACAGGCATTCTCATGGCACTGTTGTAGCCAGTGTTACAAGATATTTATGTGCCAGATGCACTAAAGATTCTTACGTTCCTTCATGCTTCAACCACCATTCCAGGGGACATGCATCCATGCTGATGATGGGTTCTGCTTGATAACAATCCAAAGCAGTGCAGATTGACACATGTTCATTTTCATTATCTAGTCAGATGGTTCGGGTTCTGTAGTTTCTGCATCAGAGTGTTGCTCTTTTAAGACGTCTGAAAGCATGCTCCACACCTAGTCCCGCTCAGATTTTTGGAAGGCACTTCAGATTCTTAAACCTTGGGTCAAATGATGTAGCTATCTTTAGAAATCTCACATTGTTACTTCTTTGCTTTTTTTGAAATCTGCAGTGAAAGTGTTCTTAAAATGAACAACATGTTCTGGGTCATCATCCAAGAGTGCTATAACATGAAATAAATGGCAGAATGCAGGTAAAACAGAGCAGAAGACATACAATTCTCCCCCAAGGAGTTCAGTCACTAATTTAATTAACAAATTAACACATTTTTTTAACAAGCATCATCAGCATGAAAGCATGTCCTCTGGAATGGTGGCCGAAGCATGAAAGGGCAGCGGTGACAGAAGGACAGTGAAGAAAATTGGCAGCATGTGACCTCCAGAAGAAGAAATAGGAGCATCTATGTACTAGCAATGCAGAGACACGTGAGCAACCGTTTTCCTCTCCACAGGTACTAATGCGGAGAGTGGACTAGATGGTATATCTGAGTGAAGGGAGCAGAAGGAGACTCCACTGATTGGAAGGCATGAGATGCACTGTCCTAGGGATGGGAGTTCCGCAACCACCGCTCCCAAGAGAAGGAGGCGGGTGGTGGTGGTGGTCAGGGACTCCCTCCTCAGGGGGACTGAGTCATCTATCTGCCGTCCCGACTGGGAAAACTGAGAAGTGTGCTGCTTGCCAGGAGCTGAGATTCAAGATGTGACAGAGAGTCTGCCAAGACTCATCAAGCCCTTGGATCTCTACCCGTTTCTGCGTCTCCACATGGGCACCAATGATACTGCCAAGAATGACCTTACGTAGATCACTGTAGATTACGTGGCTCTAGGAAGAAGGATAAAGAAGTTTGAGGTGCCAGTGGTGTTCTCCTCCATCCTCCCTGTGGAAGGAAGAGGCCCAATTAGAAACCGTCGAATCGTGGAAGTCAACGAATTGCTACGCAGGTGGTGTCAGAGAGAAGGCTTTGGATTCTTTAACTATGGGATGGTGTTCCAAGAAGGAGGATTGCTAGGCAGAGATGGGCTCCACCTAATAAAGAGAGGGAAGAGCATCTTCGCAAGCAGGATGGCTAACCTAGTGAGGAGGGCTTTAAACTAGCTTCACCGGGGGAAGGAGACCAAAGCCCTGAGGTAAGTGGGGAAGGGGGATACCAGGAGGAAACAAGATATGTTAAGAGTAACAAGAAGGGTTTCTTCAGATATGTTAGCAACAAGAAGAAGGTCAAGGAAAGTGTGGGCCCCTTACTGAATGAGGAAGGCAACCTAGTGACAAAGTATGTGGAAAAACCTAATGTACTCAATGCTTTTTTTGCCTCTGTCTTAGAATAATAAAATATCAGAGTTGGAAGGGACCTCAGGAGGTCATCTAGTCCAACCCCCTGCTCAAAGCAGGACCAATTCCCAACTAAATCATCCCAGCCAGGGCTTTGTCAAGCCTGACCTTAAAAACCTCTAAGGAAGGAGATTCCACCACCTCCCTAGGTAAGCCATTCCAGTGCTTCACTACCCTCCTAGTCAAAAAGTTTTTCCTAATATCCAACCTAAACCTCCCCCACTGCATACTGTGGTTCCCCGGATCCTCCTTCTTCCCTTTTTTAAAGATGGGCACAACATTGGCCTTTTTCCAGTCATCTGGGACCTCCCCGATCGCCATGAGTTTTCAAAGATAACGGCCAATGGCTCTGCAATCACATATGCCAACTTCTTTATCACCCTCAGATTCAGTTCATTCGGCTCCATTGACTTGTGTTCATCCAGCTTTTCTAAATAGTCCTGAACCACTTCTTTCTTCACAGAGGGCTGGTCTCCTCCGCCCCATGCTGTGCTGCCCAGTGCAGTAGTCTGGGAGTTGACCTTGTTCATGCAGGGGGGATATTTATCTCAGTGGTTTGAGCATTGTCCTTTTAAACCTAGGGTTTTGAGTTAAATAATTGAGGGGGCCATTTAGGATTCTGGGACAAAAATCTGTCTGGGGTTTGGTCCTCCTTTGAGCAGGAGGTTGGACTAGATGACCTCCTGAGGTCCTTTCCAACCCTGATATGATTCTAATGGGCATACAAATGTTTAGTGTATCTGGCACATAAATACCTTGCAATGCCAACTACAAAAGTGCCATGCAAATGCCTGTTCTTACTTTCTTGTGACATTGTAAATAAGAGGGCATCATTATCTCCTGTAAATGTAAACAAACTTGTTTGTCTTAGAAATTGGCCAAACTGAGCAGACTTGTAGGCACTGAAGTTTTACATTGTTTTCATTTTGAGTGCAGTTATGTAACAAAAAAAATCTATATTTGTAAGTTGCACTTTCATGGCAAAGAGATTGCACTACAGTACTTGTATGAGGTGAACTGAAAATACTATTTCTTTTGTTTCTCATTTTTACAGTGCAAATATTTGTAATCAGAAATAATATACATTTTGATTTCAATTTCAACACAGAATACAATACAGTAACTCCTCACTTAACATTGTAGTTATGTTCCTGAAAAATGCTAATTCAATTTCACTTGAAGTAGCATTTTTCAGGAACATAACTACTAATATATACTTATACATACACAGTATAAGTTTTAAACAAACAATGTGATACCATACACAGCAATGATGATTGTGAAGCTTGGTTGAGGTGGTGGAGTGGAAGCTTGAGGAGATGGTGGAAAAGGGTGGGATATTTTCCAGGGAATGCCTTGCTGCTAAATGATGAACTAGCATTTGTCTGAGCTCTCAAGGGTTAACACATTGTTGTTAACGTAGCCTCACACTCTACAAGGCAGCGCAAATGGAGGGAGGAGACACAATAGACGCATGGTGGTGTCTGCAAACATTCCCTGCGGAAATCGAATGTGATGATGAACCCACACTATTGCACTGGAGCGCACCACTCCCTCCACTTTCCAAAGTTCTGGGGGGTGAATGTGTGTGTGACACACAGACACACACTGTGTGTGTGTGTGTGTGAGAGAGAGAGAGAGAGAGAGAGCTCTCCTACCTCCCCGCAGAGCAAGCAGTAGACTCCCGGGACTGGTGGCAAACATATGGGGGCCTTATTTTTTGCTTCTGCATAGCAGCAGTGCATCCCCAGCTTCCCTATCGGCATCTGGTTGACTGCCCTCATTTGGCCCTGCAGTGCCTCCATAGCTGTATGTGAACAGTAAAGCAAAGCTCACTTCCGTCTTGAGCTAATCGAGCAGAGAATAGTAGGGGTGAGCAATGCATATATCAGAAATGAGTGGAAGACAGTAGGCAAGGCCAAACAGACCAGCAGGTAACTTTACTTAGATTCCCTCCTCTTATTCTCCAGGGACAATTCTCATCACAGGAAAAATATTCTTCTCCCCTTTCCCCCATCTATATGTTGCTACATCTGCCATTTCCCCAGATATCCTTACCCCCACCCATTCCTACACAACAAGTGCAACAAATAAAATGATGGAACTGTCACCTACATTCTAGAGCCAAGTGTATATTAGAATGCATAAAATACAGAGATAGATTTAAAATCTGTGTGGAAAGAAAATCTTGATTTTAGATTGCTACCTCTTTCCCCTTTGTTTCAAACCCTGCTCACATCCTGTTTCCACCTTGCAAAATAACATTTAGTCTATTGCCTCAGTTGCCAATTGTCTTTTAAAACCTTACAGATATCATTGCACAGCTCCCAGTCTAAATAATAAAAGTATCCTTCAGGGCATGATAAGGATTCATTGTTATTGAGGGGGTCGGTAGAGTAGTGCAGGAAACCTATGATAAAATAGTCTTAATATCCAACTTAATATTATAAAGGATTACCAACCTATACTGAATTACAAGTTTTTTATTCTTTTGAGACTTGTCATTGTATCTTTTCAAAAGTTGTTTAAAGGACAATGGACTTAGATTTCAAAGTGGCACCGCATTATGTTGTGACTCTAGCAGCAGACTGCAAGATGTAAAATTGATTCTTTGTGATATATCAAAAGGAACGGTTATGAGATTTTTTTTTTCTTGGAATGATTAGCCCTGAAATGTTGGGCAGGCTGGAATTTTCCACAGTTCATCTGTGCCTCCAAATTGGATTCAGAGTGTTTCCCTTTTCATGAGATTTTCAGAAGAGCTTGTTGGTCATGCCCAAAGTGTCTGCATGCTCTTGAGGGTGAACGCTCTCACAAGGAGGGGATATGGGGCAGTAGACACTCAACTTGGATTTCTTTCTAAATGCTCTGAGGCCCTAGAATGCTTAGCATGTACTTTGTGTTCCTCATGTCAGGGCTAGCAGGCAAACACCACTCTTTGAATGCTCCACTCACCACATGCCCAGTGAGCCTACTCCAAACACAAAAGAGAATGCTGGTGACAGAGAAGGGAAAAGTCAGATAAACAGAATGACTGGGATAGTTAGAGAAACAGAGATCATGTGCTATGGGTCTTGTGGACTTCGGCAAGGAAAGAACCAAAGAAGAGTGGAAGGACAGTTACAGGGGACAGGATTGGTGGCATGTGGGTCAGTGGGGTGGTGCTTCAAAGCTTGGCTCTACAGGATGGCTGCAGTACAATATCTACAGTAGTACCAGTATCTTTTGAAGCAAATGAGGGGGGAAAATGGGTGCCTTGACTCAGAGATGGGGGAAGGCATTGTTATACTTAGTACAGTCTATGAACCAAGGAAGACTTTCCTCAGTCTCCCTGAAGGGCAGGTTATCTGGTAACTGTATGAGTTCAGGGGTGATATGGAGAGGCTGACAAACAAAAGCCATGTCCATCTCAATCCCACTATGGTCATGATTGCCCTTGGACATTCTAGCTGCTGGGTTCTCCTGAAGGACCCCACAGGCATCTGCCAATCTGCTGCCTCTAGGACTTTCTGAATGCTGTGGAAAGAAAGGCCACGCAAATACACCACCTTCTCCATGGACAAAAATGTCCACATGCAAATAATGCCAGATGTATAGAGACCCCACTTTCCTCCAGTGCTGGACACAGTGGATGAGGTAATGCATCCCCCTGGGTCCTTGCAGCCAGGACAATGCCCCATAATTATGATATGTCTTGGAATCCTCACTGCTAACATGAGCATCTTACTCATGTGACAGCCAATTATCCAGATCTTTCCATTCAGTGAGTAGAGCTTGTTTTTCTCTGCCATCACTGAAACTGGCATTCTGCTGGACTTCCTTCATGATGTGAGTCAATTGGAGTGCAAATTCAATAGGGAATAGTTAACACATGGAATCGGTTGATTTCAGGTAGCCTGGGGAACATAGGCCTGTTCTACACTGGGAGGCGGTCGGGGGGGAAGGGAGATCTTCAGCTACGTACTTAGACCTACTCACTGCAGTGTCTTCACTGCGATGAGTCAACTGCTGCTGCTCCCCCATCGACTCTGCCTGCGCCTCTCGCGATGCTGGAGTACAGGAGTCGATGGGAGAGTACTTGGGGGTCAATCCGGTGGGTAGTGTAGACATACCCATAGAGTACCATCCTCTGTAGGTGGCACTCCTGACTGTTAACTTTGATTTGTCTCCTGCCTGAGAAAATATTAAGTATGAAATCCTCGTACCATTGAAATCAATGGTGAAACTGCCACTGATTTCAAGGGGGCCAAGATTTCACCTAGCAGAGTACCCTAATTTTTTTTTACCACTTTGCTGTCTCCCTTCTTATTCCATCTTGTGTGCCATTGATAGATCACCGAACAGGATGTACTGTATTGTAGCATATTGTACCATAACGGTATTGCAGGATGATGCTCAAAGTTCTGAGATACAGGATGTTTCCTGATCTGTTTTTGTGTTTTATAACTAACAATTCTGAGTCACAGTTTGCTGCAGGTGGCTCTTATCTGGAAGTACATTCCTTTTCTGATTTTTCCTGCAAGCAGCTTAGACAGGTAAAATAAAACTGAAGAGAGGGGTTTCCCCACACTTATCTGGGCCAATTGGGCTTTTGAGATGCTTTGCCTGGTTCCTGTTTCTTTGTGAATTCTTCCTATTACCCAGTATTTATCACAGAGCCCCAGTATGGCTTGCTGCTGAGTGTTGGGAGCCAGGGTAGTGGAGGAAACATCTGGCATTTGGCAACTAGTGGATACAGCAGTGCTAGATGCCATAGTCTTCAGCCTTCTGAAAATCTAAAAAGAAGAGAATTTAGCTTGAGCTAGAGCACCAAGCAGGCATGAAGATCCCGCAGCGGAAACTATATGTTCAGAAATCCGGTACATACCTATAATTTCCAGAATAGCCAGAGGGGATTACGTTACTTTCTGCTGTGTGCCCCAAATTCACCCTTTGAAATTTTCCCTTTACATGTACACACAAAACCCTTCTACCCAAAAAACAATACCTTATGTTACAGATACAATGCCATTTGCTGTATGTACAATATATATCATGTCTATAGAAATGAAGAGGTGAATGTAATCTTATCCTTTCTTTTTCATATGAATTACCATCAACTTCAGAGTGTGTTCAAGAGAGAGAACTGGAATCTCCAAAATAAAGGCATTCTAATTTCATGATTACAGCCACATTAGAGCCATCAACAATGAAATATTTTCATTTGGTTCATATGCTAAATGCCAGTGAGATTGTCAATAGCTACAGTGTAAGGTATTTCCTACCGAATATTTCCTTACACTGATATACCTCAAAAAGGTTAATTATTCACCTAACATATAATTTTAAGATTAGAGTGTTGACATTTTTTTATTCAAAAAGGGAAAATGCATAACAAATAATTTAATCTTGATTTTTTTTCTTGGAATGATATGATCTTTTCTCCCCTCCACAGGTAATTAAGCTCCATAAAATTCAGGACTGAATCCAATAGTTAAATAATTCATTGTATATTTAACAGACAAGCTGTGTTTTTACTTATTGAAGGTACAATTAAAATACATAAAATTTTCATTCATATGGCATTTAATTGGTAAGTTCTATGCCAATTATAGTACAAAAGTACTCTTACCCTCATTTAAAGTTTTTTTTAACTCCTATTTTATTTTTCATTAAAATGTTAAATTAAAAAAAACAGAAGAAGTTGTCAGTAAACCTAGCAGGCAGTGTCTGTTAGCATTGTTAAGTGCACTTTAGGGAAATGGTGCCCATGGATTCATTTTTGAAAACAACCATCATGTAAAAAACCTTAAAAAATTCCATACAAAAGTTAATGCATATATCTTACCCTAGTATCTGTTTTAACAGCAAAATTGGTGATCTTAAAGCATAGGGAAAATTTGTGATCTTAAAGCATAGGTGATCTTAAAGCATTGGTGATCTTAAAGCATAGGGAAAATTTGTAACTGACATTATAGAGTGTGACAGTTTTAAACTATGATTTTTGTTTCTTCAAGAGGTATTTCATATACATTTATACGTAAAAATGTTAATGGTGGTTTCATTTGGAGACTTGGATGGTTCAGAGAAATGTTCGCATGGCAGCAGGGCACAAAGCTCTGGAACTATATGTCACTAGCTTGACTCCAGTGTGGCCTAATACTGACCTAAAGTCATAACCATGTCAGGCAGGATGCTACGTTCCAGGATAAAAGGTCAGTATGTAATCTATGGCTATACAAATGATCTGTTTAAAGAAAGAGTGGGAGTGGGACCTGAAGCTCAAGACTGAGCTTTGTGGAACCAGAACTTCTGGGTTCTGTTTTAGATCAGTTACCACTGATTCAGTGAATAAAGCTGGGAAAATCACTGAACCTCTCTGTGCTTTGGTTTACCCAGACATATAATAGGTTTACTCCTACTTACCTACAGTATCTCCCCAGTCTCATTTCATTAATATTCCTACATGCTTCGAGATCTTCAGACTTGCCAACTGGACCCTCTTCATGAGGGACACTAAGCTTTGGGACTCACTCCCCTGCCAGGGACTGATAAAGGCATAGGCACTCTAGACTTGTGCTTAGGGTCTCAGATATGGAGGTCATATGATGAGGGGCATAATCTCAGTATTCATTAAAAAAAATTCTAGACTATGGTTTCAAAGAAAAGCTTGAAAACATGACTGGAGGGTAACTGATGCAGTTACCTGCATCTGCCTGAGTCTGCAAACAGCCTGAAACAATACCTCCAAGAGGGGAGAACTGTGTCCAGTTAATAGTGCACATATGCCCAATCAGCACAAAACCTGCCATCTTAACTGCCTTTATTAAAATGTAGCCCAGTATTCTAGAGTCATTGCTCCAAATGCTCATGTGTCTCTATTATAAGAGGTTGTGTTTTGCACCATGGACATAGAACAGTGATTCCCAATCTGTGGTTCTCTAAGCATTTCCTTGTGGTATGCAGAGAAGAAGACTGTTACAATTGAATGAAAGGAGGAGCAGCAGCCTAACTGCATTTGCTAGGAAATGCTGCTACACAGAATGAGGAAGAGAAGAAACTGGAATAATCCACACTGTTCAAAGCCACTACGGAAGTACAGATGCTAGGCACCTGTACACAGGAATGTTCAGGCAAGCATGGTCAAGATACCCATGCAAGATGTCCAAGGGAGCAGGAAAAGAAGAGAACCAGGTGTCTGGACAGCACATCCAGGGGAGAAGGGAATTAAATGACTGGGTAGCATGTGCAGAAAGAAAGGAGATCAAACCAGGGAGCAGAGTGGGGAGAAGAAAAGGATAGTTAAGACAGAGTCAGTGGAACAAAAAGCAAAATCAGACAGAGCAATTAACTTAAAGAAAACTAAAATGCAACATTAAATGCAGCTAAAATGCAATAAATGCTTTCTTAATATTTCTTTTCCGTGTAAATAATCACTGTAAATGCCATAGGGTTCTTGTCTGACCACTGTTGGGAAGTTAAGTGAGGCCACAAAAGACAGGAGAGGTGTCCACAAGACAATGTGTCCATTAAAATGTGACTTTTACTATGAAAACTCCCCTACTACAGAACACTATGATATTGTTATGGCACGTATCACCAGGTAACACTGTTATACACAACCTTCAAAGCTCTTTCGGAAGGTATGTCTACACAGCAAAGAAAACCCTGTGGCTGGCCCGTGCCATGCAACTCAGGCTCACAGGGCTCAGGCTAAGCAGGCTGTTTCAAGAATAACCTGACAAGCTCAGTGGGTAGAGCATGTGACTCTCAATCTCAGGGCTGTGGGTTTGAGCCCCATGTTGGGTGTTTGATCTTGTAGCCTTAGACATTGGGGTGAGGGAAGAGCTAGCTCAGTGGTTTGAGCATTGGTCTACTGAACCCAAGGGTGTGAGTTCAATCCCTGAGAGGGCCATTTAGGGATCTGGGGCAAAAATCTGTCTGGGGATTGGCCCTGCTTTGAGCAGGACTAGATGACCTCATGAGGTCCCTTCTAACCCTTATATTCTATGATTGCAGTGTAGACTTCTGGGCTCAGGCTGGAAATTCATCTTGGAGGGTACTAAAGCATGGGTGCCAGCCCAAGCCCAGACTTCTACACAGCTGTGAAACAGCCCCACAGCTGGAGACTTGTGAACCTGAGACAGGTGAATTGCAGGCATGTAGTTGCTGTGTAGACATACCCTTAGTGTGCTTCTTGGAAGACATTCAGACCCCAGAGGGGGGTATGGACTCTGGGCTTGGTAGGGGGTGCAGGAGGAGGTTGGGGGAGTATGGGCTCTGAGGAGGGAGTTTGGGTGAGGGAGGGGACTCTGTGTTGCAGTTCAGGAGAGGGTGTAGGATTCCAGTGGTGCTTACTGCAGCTCCTGAGAAGAGTCTACCAGGTCCCTGCAAGCCCTAGACACATGGGCAGCCAGGAGGCTCCATGCACTGCCCATAGGCACAGGAACTAGGGGTGCAGGGAGTGCTGCAGCACCCCCTGGCTGCCACCCCATGCCCTGGGCTTTGCTCCTGGCCTCGGGGTGGGGATGACAGGGGTAAGGGAGCTGGCTTTTAGCACCCCCGCTATTAACAATGTTTCAGCACCACAGCAGGCACTGACACTGCAGCTCCCATTTGTCATGGTTCCCAGCCAATGGTAGCTCCAGAGCCAGCCCTTGGGGCAGGAACAGCGCACAGAACCTCCCTGGCTGCCCATGTATGTAAGGACTGCAGGGACCTGGCAGATGCTTCCGGGAGCTGCAAAGAGCTAGGGCAGGAAGGGAGCCTGCCTTAGCCTTGGGCCCCTGCTGCACCACCTACTAGTCTTTTAATGGCCCAGTCAGCAATGCTGACTGGAGCCGCTAGGGTCCCTTTTTGACCGGGTGTTCAGGTCAAAAACCGGATGCCTCGTGACCCTAGTCTTATGTCACGGGCTCTATATGGGCTTTGTGTGGTCCATAGAACCTGCTATGGGCCCTTTGGCCTTGGGTCAATTTCATCCTACCACAGTCTTATTTGCTATCTATTGCATCTGCTGGACATGTCCAGAAGCCAACTCTCAACAGAAAGGCAAGCAATAAATGGATACTTAAACTACCCTCAGGCCTAGCGATGGCCATCTTGGTGCAGGATAACATAAACTTGCACTGTTGCTACCTATGTTGTATTTGTACTGTGGATAAACAAAGCACTTTAGACCCCATGGCTGCCAATCTGACATTTTTTATGAGTATTAAATTAACTTAAAATATATAAATAGATACTTGTATAAAGGGGTAGGTTTTTCCTACATCTCAATTCTGTAAGTACATCAGAAGCAGGAAGCCTCCTGAACAATCAGTGGGCCCACTAGATGATCGAGTTACTAAGGGAGCACTCACGGAAGATGAGGCCATTGTAGAGAAACTAGAGGAATTTTTTGCATTTGTCTTCACTTATGAGCATGGGTGGCAGGTATAATAAGCCAGGGGACCCAGGTGCAGCAGCTGCTGACCCGCTGCTGGACACCTGGGATGTGGCCCCGCCTCTTCCCCTTCCTGCTCCACCCCTTCCCCGAGGCCCCCGCCACCTGCTGCTGCTGCCTGGTGAGTCTTCCCACCCTCCTCCATCCCCACCCCTCATAATCCTTGCTACGCAGTGTCCCTCCTCTCCTCCACCCCTCTGCCTGAGCGGCAGGTGGGAGAGTGAGAAGAGACACTGAGAGAGGCAGGCAGGAGGGGGTCTTGCGGCAGGTGATGGGGTTAGAAATGTCATGTCGAGCCAGTGGCATGCGGGAGGGAGTCTCACAGTGGGCATGGTGGGGTGAGGAGGGCTGTGGTGAGCTAGTGGTGGGTGTGGGGGGTATTGCGGCAGATGGGGGAGTGAGGAGGTATGTCATAACTATAAAGGGAAGGGCAACAACCCTCCTGTGTACAATACTATAAAATTCCTCCTGGCAGAGACACCAAAATCCTTTTACCTGTAAAGGGTTAAGAAGCTCAGGTAACCTGGCTGACACCTGACCCAAAGGAGCAATAAGGGGACAAGATACTTTCAAATCACCCACCACCTTCCAGAGAGTTGTAGATGATCTCCTAGTGGGATTGGGAGAATCTGCAGTTGCCTACCTTGATGATGTGGCCATTTTTTCTGATTCATGGGCAGAATACCTGGAGCACCTGGAAAAAGTCTTCGAGCGCATAAGGCAGGCAGGACTAACTGTTAAGGCTAAAAACTGTCAAATAGGCCTAAACAGAGTGCCTTACCTTGGACACCAGGTGGGTCAAGGAACTATTTAAATCACCTACAGGCCAAAGTGGATGCGATCCAAAAGTGGCCTATCCCAAAGTCAAAGAAACAGGTCCAATCCTTCTTAGGCTTGGCCAGATATTATATGCGATTTGTACCACACTACAGCCAAATCGCCGCCCCACTGACATACATAACCAAAAAGAAACAGCCAAATGCAGTTCAGTGGACTGATGGGTGTCAGAAGACCTTTAACTAGCTTAAGGCAACACTCTTGTCTGACCCTGTGCTAAGGGCCCCAGACTTCGACAAATCATTCCTAGTAACCACAGATGCATCCGAGCGTAGTGTGGGAGCAGTTTTAATGCAGGAAGAACTGGATGAAGAATTCCATCCTATCATGTTTCTCAGCCTTCTCCCTGCCCCTGACTGCCCCCCCAAACCTGCGCCCCATCCAACCCCACCTGCTCGCTGTCCCTTGACTGCCCCCCCCCACCGGAACCCCCTACCTCTTCTCCAACCTCCCAGCCCCCTTACCGTGTCACTCAGACCAGCTTGTCTGGCTCCGCGCAGCACCAGACACGCTGGTGCATACATGCTGCCGTGCTCCCCTGTGGAGCCCACAGCCCCCCCCCCCCCCCGCACACACACACACACCCGGCAGGCTTCCAGATTTGAACACCTTAAAATTCAGGAGTGCTCAAGCTCAATTTGGGCAGCTGTTATGTCATTTCTCCCAAATCAAATATACTGATCCACTGTAACTTGCTGTAGAAAAAGTAGGATAAAATTGAGCAAGAAATGCTTCCCAGTGGTTATTAGGACTGGAATTGCTATTTTCAACAGCTATTGCCTTTTTGTTTGTTTGTTTGTTTGTTTAAAAGGAAGACAGTGATATTGCATTGGCAAATTCCCCATAGAAAGAAAGAGTGGAACAAAAGAATAATGAAGGCACCTCAACTTTTCCTCATTTATGTAGGACAGTCTTATAATATGCATCCAGATATCCTCCAATCACACAAGCTGAAAATTGTTCCACTTTACTGCAGCTCTGTAACCATATGGGAACCAATCCTGTCTGTGTTCTGTGCACATCCAAAATTCCTGCTGAATGACCCACCCTGGGAGCGAGTTACCAGTGACCCAGGGCTGCGACGGAAGGAGGGTGCAGGTTGGGTGCGGGAGAGAGCCCAGGGCTGGGGCGGCAGGAGGTGTGTGTGTGGGGCACTGGTGGGGGGGGGGGGAACGGGGGAGCCCAGGGCTGGGGCGGCAGAGGGGTGGGGGGAGGGCACTGGTGTGGGGGGGAAAGGGTGAGAGCCCAGGGCTGGGGTAGCAGGGGGGTGCAGGGGGGAGCCCAGGGCTGGGACGGGGAGCAGCCAAAAATTTTTTTGCTTGGGGTGGCAAAAAACCTAGAGCCGGCCCTGCTGTCATGGGACAAGAGGGAAGGTCCTCTCATGGATCAGTAACTGGTTAAAAGATAGGAAATAAATGGCAGAATAAATGAGAGGTAAATAGAGAGGTGTCTGCCAGGGGCCTGTACTGGGACCAGTACTGTTCAACATATTCATAAATGATCTGGAAAAAGGGGTAAAGAGTGAGGTGACAAAATTTTCAAATGATGCAAAGTTACTCAAGACAGTTAAGTGTAAAGCAGAGTGTGAAGAGTTACAAAGGGATCTTACAAAACTGGGTGACTGGGCAACAAAATGGCAGATGAAATTCAGTGTTGATAAATGCAAAGTAATGCACATTGGAAAATATAATCCCTACTATACATATAAAATAATGGGGTCTAAATTAGCTGTTACCACTCAAGAAAGAGATCTTGGAGTCATTGTGGATAGTTCTCTGAAAAATCCACTCAATGTGAAGCAGCTGTCAAAAAAGTTACCAGAATGTTGGGAATCATTAGGAAAGGGATAGCTAACAAGACAGAAAATATCAAATTGCCTCTCTATAAATCCATAGTACGCCCACATCTTGAATACTGAGTGCAGATCTGATCACTCCATCTCAAAAAAATATATTTTGGAATTGTAAAAGGTACATAAAAGGGAAACAAAAATGATTAGGGGTAAGGAATAACTTCCATATAAGGAGAGATTAATAAAACTGGGACATTTCAACCTGGAAAAGAGTTGACTAAAGGGGCTATGATAGAGGTCTATAAAATTATGACTGGTGTGGAGAAAATAAATAAGGAAGTGTTATTTACTTCTTCTCATAACATAAGAACTAGGGGTCATTAAATGAAATTAGAATAATAGATTGTTAGTGACCTCAGGAGATCATCTAGTCCAACCCCCTGCTCAAAGCAGGACCAATCCCCAAATGTTCTCTGCAAGGATTGAATTCACAACCTTGGGTTTAGTAGGTCAATGCTCAAACCACTATCCCTCCCCCAATAGGCAGCAGCTTTAAAACAAACAAAAGGAAGTATTTCTTTACACAACAAACAGTCTATCTGTGGAACTCTTTACCAGAGGACATTGTGAAGTCCAAGACTATAACAGGGTTCAAAAAAGAACTAAACAAGTTCATGGAGGATAGGCCCATCAATGGCTATTAGCCAGGATGGCCAGGGATGCAAAATCATGCTCTAAACTGTCCCTAAACTCTGTTGCCAGAAGCTGGGGATGGGTGACAGGGGGTGGATCACTTGATGATTACCTATTCTGTTCATTCCTTTGGAAGCACCTGGCATTGGCCACTGTTGGAAGACAGATCATTGGTCTGATCCCGCACGGTCATTCTTATGTAATTTCTTAGTATGTTGTAGATTATTATAATATAATGTTCAATTTTTAGGACATAAAGTTGGGATAAATGGGAGGCAATAGCCAGGAATAATGAAGCCAACACATATTTTGAAAAGCGTAACTTGCTGTGTAAGCTAACAGACATCTTTTTTTATCAAAGTGCAGTAGAGGTGCCAAGTCCCCTCAAGTATTTCTAACATGCTAACAGGTATTTTTGTTCATGGACACCAAGAGCGGGGTATAAAGGTTACTAAAGAACAATTTGCTGAATGGGCTCAGAAAAGTACTGTACTTTCTAATTAGGTTTGATTTGTCAATCTTTGTGGGAAACGTTCTCCTCTGTCTTGTTTTAAGGGGAAGACTTTTGATTTTCTAACAGAAGGTAGGCATACTTTTTATTACCGGAACATTTGTAAATAGGGATTATTAATACATGCTTTATTAAGTGATTAATCAAGAGTCCAGGAGTTAACTAGGTTGCTTACAACCATTACTTAAAAACATCTATAACACTTTCAACCAATGTATTGTAACCATCAATAACACATAATACTTATGTCTGTAACATGCTAATAACATTAATTATTTATAAATATATTCTTTATATAAAATGTGACCATCAGGACTATCATACTGGACATGAGTCAACCTGACAATGCCTGGACTGGAAGGTCTCAGTAGCTTTGGTGGAAGACAAAATGCCTAATTTTAAAGAGCTTAATCAGGGTTTTCCTTTCACAGCACTAGTTCTATGAAATATTTATTACTACTGACCTTTAGCAATATGGTTTTTCTTCACTGAACCCAAAAATTCCTATCCAAAGAGCATTGCTCTTTAAACTGAACCAGTGTTTCTGATTTACACTTGTCCAACACCATTTTAGTGCAGGAGGATATATGGGTAGAAATAAAGACAAAATTGGCCCATGCTCTGCTGTTTTACTGATGCCTCACACTGTTAAACCAATAAGGGCCCCTGAAGCAGAGGATCTACAGGGAAAGAGCTGGGGGGTAGCTGTGTTAGTCTGTATCCACAAAAACAACAAGGAGTCCGGAGGCACAGGGAAAGAGCTGACAGTTTTAAGCAGCAAATGTTGGAAATTTCACAAGAAAGCCTCACAAGCTGTGCAGCCTCATAATTTTTCAGATGCAAGAACCTCAGATAGTTCAGAGTACATCTCATAAGTAGAACTGGATAAATAACTGATTTTTTGGTTCACTGGCAGTTCTGAACATTTAAAAAAAATTAGAATTACAAAAATTTTTAGAGAATCAAAAAGGTCCATTTCAGGATGAATAAAACATTTGGTTTGATCCAAAACATTGAGAGTCTGGCTATTTTTAAAGGGCTAGATTAGAAGGAGGAGGAGCTGGTGCTGCTGTCAATCTCTTCCTTATAAGAGTTAGCTCCCCAGTTAAGGCACATCCCTAGGACATAGAAGATGTAGTCTCAATTTCTCACTCTACCTGATATGGAGAAGGGATTTTAATTTAGATCTCTTACTTTGCAGGAGAGCATCCTCCTTCCAGAAGACATGCTGATTGTGACAAGCCTTCCTGGGGTTATAGCTATTTTGGGATTAAACTTCAGCAGTGACTGGGTAGCAGAGCTGAACTGGGAGAAATGGTTTGCTTCCTGCCAGGTTAAGTGATGAGGTGGAAGAAAGGGATCCTGATATTGGGAGAAAGGGTGATGTTAATTAAAACATTCCTGTTACATCTTTGCATTTATGTAACATATATATATATATATATATATATATATATATATATATATATATATATATATATATATATATATATATATATATATATATATACACACTCCCCCGGGAAAAGTGTTGGTCAGATGCTCTGAGGCAGTAAATGTAACCTAGCAAAGAGAAGTATGGTTTATATGCCAGTTAAAGAAGAGGGGTTGGGAATGGTATCCCCTAAAGCTTTCTTGATGGTGTTTTTGGTTTTCAATTTTTATAGGGTTCGTGCTGCTGATGGTAGGGGATGACCACTTATTTTCCATTTATGCTGGGAAATGTCATCAGCTTAGAAATGGGATAGCTGGTGGGAAAAGGGAGATGTAGTTGTTAAAAGTCCCCTTAGATAGCCAGCAGTCTCCCTCTTAGATATAACTTGATGTATCTCCTACAGGCAAATTCAGGCAACAGCATTCCAGCCCAGCGGGTTAACAGTTTAGGAGAGCACTATATCAGAGGGCGATTAAGGAATTTTTTTCAGAATGCCATTTAGCAGTACTGAATTGTCCAGAAAATTGTCTCAGTGGGACATTGATGAATCTTTGAAATAACAGAGTTCTCTTTAGGTGCAGGGATATACTGTGGTGATTATTTAATGGTAAATTGTATGTCAGAAGTAATCTATGAAAGAAGCACATAGTTAGATAATGGCTCCCCTCAGGAAGCCTGCTGTGGAGCAGAGGAGACTGGAGCACTTTTTACTATTCTGCTCCTTTGACATTCACATTTGGGGTTTATTGGCCTCAAAACTGAGCGTCACTCTGTAGCATGGCCAGACTTATAAACAGCAGACTTTCAGACTTTTTCAGACACCAAAAGATTCAAGATCTATTTTGATAAGGAAGGTCAGACATTGGCCGTATATTTTCTTTGAGACTTGCAGTTGTTAATGCAATGCTTTTATGCTACCTATGGCAGAACTGCTCTTTGGCCTGTTTTCAGGAGCCGAACATCTAACCTGAAACTCTAGTTCACACTATTTGTGCAGTCATTCGGTCCCTGGTGTTAGCTAACACATAAATGTGAGGCGTAGCATATACTATGTTAATGGGTACCATGCCATTTCATTTTGTGTCTGATTGCACTAGTACGACAAGTATGCTTTAGAAAAGGAATATTAAGTTAAAAACTGGAGCATGCATAAGTGGAACATTATAAAACAGAATTCTACAAATGTACTGGGATCAGACCTTTATTATCCTCTGCTTTTTCTTAAGTTTAACCTAATAAGCTGTGTTGAAAAGGATTCTCATTATACATAGCTGAAGCCCAGGCCCATGTACTACATATGTACTGCAATACATGGGGGCCAGGCTCCACAGCTCTGCCCATAGGTGCAGGAACTAGGGGTTTGGGGTGGGTGCTGCACTTCCCCCAACCCAACCCAACCCAACTCAACTCCCTACCCCTTCCCCGCAGAAGATTTAATGCTGATTTAACACAAGGAGGAACAAATACAAGGAAGTCTTTTTTATAACACCTTTAAACTTTTGAAGGCAACAGATGCAGGGCTCCCAGCTTTCCTTCTTGCTTCACAAGAATACACAGAGTGGCCTTTTATTACCTAGTGAGAGCTCACTTCATATACTTCATCGTTAGTAACAAAGCTATAATGCACCACTAATCATATTTCCAGTGTGTAGAGACCTGACATTTACCCAATAAGGGTGCCTCATCTATATGGCTTAAACATGGGCACTGAGGGCACTTACTCTCACAATACACTGAATTCTTTCTTTTACACTGCACCTTTAACACTGTGAGTTGCTTTGGATCAAACTGACTCTCAAAACAGATAATTTACTTTGCTGATACCAAAAGTGAAAATATAGAGGGTGCAGTTGACAATGTGTAAGAAGAAAAATCTATAACTGAATACCAATCCTGAATCTTTGTCTGGCTAAATGAATTTAAATGGCAGAGGACTGAAAAAGTACCATATGAAATACACTAGTTGGCACTTTATGGCTGCAATCTTAATGTATTTTATTGCTTTTATGTAAGTTCTTCAAAGATTTATTCTCTCAATTACCAATCAAAAGAACTCATAAAGGTAAAGCCAGTGGACCAGGAAATATTATGGTTGTCTGTGAAGACAGATGAACACATAGCAGCTTCTGTGCATTAAACAACTTCATTCGGAAACCATTCTTGGCCCAAATGACGGTTGACAAACTGAATTGCTTATAATGAACCATTTAGATAAAAAAAGCACAACCCAGGCTTTAGTTAAGATTGAGACTGAAAGAACTGGTTCTTAAATCTTGTTTATGACAAACCAGGCCAATTAAAAATAAAAAGCCAAAAGCTACTTATATTTATTTTCTTTTTAGGAAAAAGGAATACTATTTATAGTAGCTGCTGTGTGATCTGAGTTGGGTATCTTCTTAAGTATATATTCAAACAATGCTTAATACACATATTTAGTATATGAGAAATTGTACCTTCTTTCCCAGGCGTGAATCCATTGAAAGATCCTGAATTTCTTTCTGGAGAATTACTCCTCCTGAAGCATTCAGAACACTTAAGTCCTATTTGCTACTAATGAGACTATTCATTGGGCTTAACAGGAAACATAAATTCAGCTGTTTTTCAAACTAGGGATGAATATATATGCCTAAAGTTAAGCATGAGCTTAAGTGCTTTGTTGAATCAGAGCCTATCCCAGAAAGGTGTCTGTGAAAATTTTTTCTTTCTTTCTTGAGGATGGATGCTCTTCTTTAAAACTTCTGCTTCCTTTCTTAGAATCTTGGAAACTCTGCCCTTACAGAATGTTACCTGCTTTCCGGGAGATGTGCACATGCTCATTAACATAACACAACAACAACAGCTTTCTTTATATTATCTGAAAGATGTATCAAATGAGATTGGCTGACTGTGGTATGAGCATATTTACTCATTATTTGTTTAACTAACGTATTAATGGCAGTTTGGGATTTTAGTGAATATTGATAAACTAGAGTTTGCTATGGATTTTTTAAAATAAAAATTGTAAATATATCTAGAACTTGAGAGATACATTTAATAAATCAAAACATACATTCACACTATCACTGAAATGCAGCCACCTCTAATGTAGGACTCAGCACCTATTTAACCGGTCACAACATTACTCCATTTAGGAAGGAACAATCAGTTGCACACATACAAAATGGGAAATGACTGCCTAGGAAGGAATACTGTGGAAAGGGATCTGGGGGTCATAGTGGACCACAAACTAAATATGAGTTAACAGTATAACACTGTTGCAAAAAAAGCGAACATCATTCTGGGATGTATTAGCAGGAGTATTGTAAGCAAGACACAAAAAGTAATTCTTCTGCTCTACTCCACCCTGATTAGGTCTCAGCTGGAGTATTGTGTCTAGTTCTGGGCACCACATTTCAGGAAGGAGGTGGACAAACTGGAGAGAGTCCAGACAAGAGCAACAAAAATGATTAAAGGTCTAGAAAACATGGCCTACGAGGGAAGATTGAAAAAATTGTATTTGTATACTCTGGAAAAGAGTATCAGAGGGGTAGCCGTGTTAGTCTGGTTCTGTAGAAGCAGCAAAGAGTCCTGTGGCACCTTATAGACTGACAGACGTTTTGCAGCATGAGCTTTCGTGGGTGAATACCCACTTCTTCAGATGCAAGTCTTGCATCTGAAGAAGTGGGTATTCACCCACGAAAGCTCATGCTGCAAAACGTCTGTTAGTCTATAAGGTGCCACAGGACTCTTTGCTGCTTCTGGAAAAGAGAAGACTGAGAGGGACATGATAACAGTTTGCAAGTTTGTAAAAGGTTGTTACAAGGAGGAGGAAGAAAAATTGTCTTTCTTAAACTCCGAGGATAGGACAAGAAGCAATGAGCTTAAATTGCAGCAATGGAGGTTTAGGTTGGACATTAGGAAAAACTTCCTAACTGTCAGGGTGGTTAAGCATTGGAATACACTACCTAGGGAGGCTGTGGAATCTCCATCATTGGAGATTTTTAAGAGCAGGTTAGACAAAAACCGGTCAACTAGATAATTAGTCTTGCCATGAGTGCAGTGGACCAGACTAGATGACCTCTCGAGGTCCCTTCCAGTTCTATGAGTCTATGATTATTATTATTATTATTATACAATGTTGAGGTAAGAAGTGAAGAGAAGTATTGTATCCAACTGAAACTGCAGGTGAACTAAAAAGGTAGGATATTGTTATGACAAAACTGTAATTTGGCTAGCACACAAGGGCTAACATCCTTTTACTCATGAAAAATGCCACAGAATCTATAAAAGTCCAAGGTGATCATAACCTCATTCTCATGTCCCATCAGACAGACAGCTCCTTCAGACACAGTGTATTCCCACATCATCGTGGGACACTGAGTTAACAGTGAATCAAATGGAAAGTATCACCTCTTGAATCATGAAGCTGACTTCCTGCACTAGGGTTGCCAGGTGTCTGGTTTTTGACTGGTATGTCCCCCCTCTGGCTCCGCATGTTGCTCCCACCCCTATTGCCAGATCTGCAGCTCTCATTGGCCAGGAACCCTGGCTAATGGGAGCTGTGTGGGTGGCATCTGTGGACAAGGCAGTGATATCCATGTAATATCTTGAACCAGATCTATTGACTCTCCCAAATCCTTGTCTCTTTTCACTCATCACCTTTGCTGTGCCCCCAGCTCTGCTAGCCATGACACTGGCAAGTCACTTCCCCTCTCTGTGCCTATTTAGCTTGTGAGCTATTCAGGGCACTCTTACTATTTGTATGCGCACTGCCTAGAACTATAGGGCCCAACCTTGATTGAGGTATCTGACTACTACTTTAATACAAACTACATAATAATTTTGTCAAAGCCCAACACCAGTCATTGACATGATGCAGCACAATTGGAAGTAACATTGTTTTTTTTCTTGACATTTTCTATTTGAAAATTTTACCACAGAACCTTCTCCTACAAAACTTTTTGTTGGTAACTGATGCTAAAAGTGTCATGATAGCTCCCTTGTCTAATGAAGGGTTCATTGCTAGGTTTAAAAGGATCCTGTCCATGTTTATGTTGTTGTCTTCTTCTTTTTGCCAAAGATCTCTTTTAAAAAAACATTTTTGTGCTAGTGGAAAGTAGCACTTTAACTATTTCATCTCATTATGTAGTGTTCTAAAGTAATATAATTTTTAAGGTAATGGAAGCTGTTTGCTTTTCCAGGAAAAATAATGGAATGAATCTGAGTGTGATTTTTTTTTTTAATGCTAGCTCTTTCCTCCTCTGCCCCTTTTGGAAGATTGTTACTGACAATATGGCAGGAAACATATTGCTGTATTAACAAGGTCACTCAGTCACAAAATCCTATTAGTGCTGAAAATGATAGAATTGAGCGGTGTAGTGACAAATAAGGCAAGTTCTCACCTTGTATATGAAAAGTCCCAGGTTCAAACTGACACGATGGTGAAGTAGCAGAGAATGCATCCATGGCACACTTCCACTTTGAATACATAATCCATACAATGTCATCTTCAGAATTCTTATTTAAACAAGGCACCTATAGTGAAGGAGTTAGCTTTTTTTAAGCTTTCCATTTATGCCGAAAGAATTGAAGTCTTTCCATATATACCAAGCAAGAGCTGAACAGAATACATTGATATTTATTAATGATTTCACTGCTGTCACACATTGTATGACAAAGAGTATATTATGAAACAGAAGTGTGATTCCATGAAAAGGAATGATAAATAAAAGCTTTCAAATGTAACAGAGCTAGCCTGTGACTTCAGGCAGAGCCCTGTGCAAGGGGTAAGGTGTAAGTTGCATGCCTCCCAGGAGGCATCCTACCTCATAGAAGAGCCTTCTGAGGCATAATTCCTCCCCTGCTTCTTCCTGGCTCAATAATTATATGCTGGCCTTTTCCCCCATGGCAGTTCACCTGCACTGACCAATGAGTAGGCTTGACCCTCTCTACCCATCTGCTTTGGGGGGGTACCAAGAGGGCTGATTATTTCTATATGCCTGGAGCCAAGGACCACGTGGTCTGTGCAGAAAGGTTCTGAGGGGAGTATTATTGCTCTCTTACTCAGGTGTGTAATCTAAATCACAGTCTAGCACAAACGGAAGATAGGAGTTGTGGGTGACAAATTGATACTAATTGGACAGCAAACATTAAAAGAGAAAAATTAGGGAAAAAAGTGATGCTTTGATAATGCTCTGAGGCTACTTTGTTTTATTCTTTGAGATTTGACAGTTCTACAAAACAAACAAACCTTAAAACTCAAATTATGTTTTTATGAGATTGTGAATATTTGAAAATGCCAATTTTCCCTCAGGACATTTAAAAATTTCCTGTACAAATTTCTCAGACTTTGCTGAAAAAACAACACATTTTGGGGTTTCTAAAACTGTTTTTAGTTAACATTTTATTCTTTATTTTTTGCCGTTGAAGAACGTGAAAATTTATAGTACAATGAAAATTTTCTTCAATGTATATCACAAAAACATTTTTTGTTGAAAAAAATGTTTCAAATAAACTATTTTGACTATCTTTAAGGTAAAACTTTACAGCGGTGAAAGAAGAACTAGTGACATTTTACCCTTAAGAATGAGCCTTCTCTTCAGAGGTGCTAAGTGACCTCAACTCCCATATAATTTACTGGAAAAACTCAGTACCTCTCTCTCAGGGGATGCTGTTTGACACCTCACAGGTTTGAGCCTCAAAGGAAACCTCTAAATGTAGAAACCTAATTTAGAAATAATCTCCTCTTTCACCGTGTTTATTCCTGTAGTATGAACAGGACAGGCTACTTATTCCAAGATTTATAGTTAATATGCTGTGTAATTCTATAGCATGTTCCACCCAGGATTTCATTGCACTTAGACATTAATGAATTAAGTTTGACAACATCCATACAAAATAGGGAAATAGTAATAGAAACTGAAGCCCAGGGAGATTAAGAGACCTTAATTCCCATTGAAAATGCTCAGCACTTTGCAGGGTTGAGTCCTAAGAGATATAGGAACTGATTCTTCCTCTTTCACTCACACCAACTAATACCTTACTCTATAAGTAGCCCTATAAGTACCCAAGGTACAGTACTATTAAACAGAGTCAAGCCAAAAGGCTCCCGTCCTTCAAACACTTACACATGTTCTAACTATACTCATGGGAATAGCCTCACTGAAGTCACTTGCAGGATCAGGGCCTAAATTTGTACTAGAGTTGGAAATAAAATCCAGACATACCAACTCCCAGACCTTTGCTTCAGCCACAAAACCACCCATGCTCCCCTTAACTGACTGGAGAGCCATGTACTGAGACAGATATTTGGTATAGGTTGACTATAATAGCAAATAATATAGACAATATACTGAGCCACAGAAAGTTCATTCCCTTTATTCATATTCTACTGCAGAATGTCACCATATAAAAGTTCCTAGGCACAGTTGCTTTTTCACTGAGAATAGAAGAAGCTAAATAATATTTGTGTTCCTCTGTGTCATTATAAAACATTCTGAAGACTGAAGAACTTCTAAAAACGTACACTTGTTTCTAGGAGAGTTAAACAAAAACATAACACCTCGTTTTTCTAAATGAAGTGATCATTTTACAACGTTTGGGATGAAAATAGTGCATATGAGTCTCCCTTACACTGTAAGCTCTGTGGGATCAGGGCTGTCTTTAACATGTGTTTGTACAATGCCTAGCACAATGAAAGCCTAGTCTGTGACCTGGGCTCCTAGTTGGTACCAAATGAAAGCAAGCAGCATCAACAGACAGGCTCCTAATGCTCCTGTGGCTGCTAGCTTATTCACTCCTACTTTCCCCAAGTAACCAGTTGTTAATCGTATCTGTTTTTCCTAGCACTGGGGAATACAATTATTCCCAGGTGCCAATTTATTTCCTTCTAGAGGAGGCCTTCACACCTGTCCCTTCCATTGCTGCAGTTTGCAGCTTATCCTTCAACAGGATGATCATATAGTCAGGGCACTGAGATGGGATGCAAAATATGGATTCAATTACTGGCTCTGCTACTGACTTCCCGTGTGACTATAGAAAAGTCATTTAACCTGTCAGTGCCCCAGATCTGTCTGTAATATGGAAATAATTATACAGCATTTGTCTTTCTTATGTATTATAAGTGTTTGGGGGAAAGCATGAACTCCTATTGTGTGTATCTACAGCACCTATCATAATAGCTCTGATGTTATTTGGGATTTCTATGTACTACCATAATAGAAAAAATAGTGAATAATAAAATACAGCAAAGCAGAGTATCAGGCATATTGACAGCCATTCACACAAGTAGGTACCTACAGAAATGCCTGTACCCAGGAACTAATACAATGAATCAGATGGGTGTGACAGTGACACAACTACACAGATACTCAAAATCCTGAGTAAAGGGAGCTTCCGACTTTCTGACTTCAAAAGGAGCTCAGTATCTGGTAAAAGGTACTGGCACTGGTGAGGCTACACCTGGAGTGTTGTTTCCAGTTTTGTTCCCCCCACTACAGAAGGGATGTGGACAAACTGGAAAGAGTACAGCGACGGGCAACACAAATGATTAGGGGACTGGGGCACATGACTTACATGTTCTAACTTTACTGATGAAGCACTGGAATGGGTTATCTAGGGAGGTGGTAGAATCTCCTTCCTTAGAGGTTTTTAAGGTCAGGCTTGACGAAGCCCTGCCTGGGATGATTTAGTTGAGGGTTGGTCCTGTTTTGAGCAGGGGATTGGACTAGATGACCTCCTGAGGTCCCTTCCAACCCTGAAATTCTATGATTCTAAAAGGGACCTTAGTATGCCTGAAAGTTCAGGCCATGATGGTGGATGCCTCAGCTCAGGTCTGTGTTATTAATTGTCTATGCATGGGGACACTGTGGGGAGCAGGGAGGGGTATAATAATTGATATAATTGAGAAGAAAAGTCACTTTCATATCATAACTTTTTACAAGGAACATTGCTACACAGGATTGTGGTGTCCTATATCTGCCACTAAGTCTGCCTTCACTCAGGGTTTGTTTGGAGGATCTCATTCAAGTAGAAGACTGGATATAAATATTAAGGTTTTATTATAGACTGCAGATGTTAGATGGTTTTTCCTCCTCCATTATTTCTCAGGCACGAAACAAGCAGTTCATAAAAGCTCTTGAAATCAAAATGTCTATTAGCCAGGATGGGTAAGAATGGTGTCCCTAGCCTCTGTTCGTCAGAGGATGGAGATGGATGGCAGGAGAGAGATCACTTGATCATTGCCTGTTAGGTTCACTCCCTCAGGGGCACCTGGCATTGGCCACTGTCGGTAGACAGATACTGGGCTAGATGGACCTTTGGTCTGACCCGGTACGGCCTTTCTTATGTTCTTATGTTCTTAAAAGTGTGAGAGGAAAGTTGATATATTATGAAAGAAATATAAGGGTCCCTCCTGATTTTCCCATTGTTCCATCTTTCAGATTCCTAAGCATTCCATTTCTGCAGGAATCACATTCATGGCTTCATTTAATCTGGCTAGGAATCTTGACCTTTTTTCCTTCATAGCCCTGTAAGAGAAGATGTATGTTGTTTCTCTCAGGGCTTTATTGGTGGGGGAGGAAGCGGAGTGGACAACAATGGTTGAGTCAGTTTCAGGACTGATTTGATTTTGCAGTTAAGTTTTTCCCCCCTTTGTGATAACATTTGCTTCTATTGGAAATGTCAGTAAAGTGGGAAAAGCAATTAATATTTTTACCTCTGTGACTTTCTCAAAACCTTTACTTTTCTGAAAGCGAAGGTCTTGAAAAAAAACCACAGTTCACCTTGAAGAATGATGAGAAAGAAAATAACTGTAACTTCTTTCATGTGTTCTTTGCTCATTAGCAATGACAGGCTGTGGGCAAAAAAGAGAGATCCTACAATCAAATGTTTTGTAAACACAGTTTCAATAAAATATATTCCAATGGGATAGGCCATTTCTTTAAAAAATCTACTTTATCATTGGCATTATTTTTGTTTTTGGTAAGCTCAGCCAAAAAAAATGGTAGCCTGAAATTGGTACCAATTAAGTGCAATTGGTACCAAGAATGGTACCAGTTAGGTACAATATGCTGTTTACCTAAATATATTGGCTCCTTTTGCAAGTTTTGCTTAGGAAAGTAGAAATTGGCCCCTTAGAGTGACTCACCTGGCTAAGTACCCATTCCTAGTGTGCTTGTATCGCTGTATTATGCACTGAGTATACTCAATTCAAAAGGGAAACAGTAGGGGGTCATGACTTTTAACATAAACAGTCATAGAATTATAGAATCAAAGAATATTAGGGTTGGAGGATACATCAGGAGGTCTTCTAGTCCAACCACCTGCTCAAAGCAGGAACTGCCCCAACTAAATCATCCGAGCCAGGGCTTTGTCAAACCAGGCCTTAAAAACCTCTAAGGTTGGAGATTCCACCAACTCCCTAGGTAATCCAATCTCATGCTTTACCACTCTCCTAGTGAAATAGTGTTTCCTACTATCCAGCCTAGACCTCCCCCACTGCAACTTGAGACCATTGCTCCTTGTTCTGTCATCTGGTACCACTGAGAACAGTCTAGATCCATCCTCTTTGGAACCCCCTTTCAGGTAGTTGAAAGCAGCTATCAAATCCCCCCTCAGTCTTCCCTTCTGCAGACTAAACAATCTCAGTTCCCTCAGCCTCTCCTCATAAGTCATGTGCTCCAGCCCCCTAATCATTTTTGTTGCCCTCCGCTGGACTCTCTCCAATTTATCCACATCCTTCTTGTAGTGTGGGGCCCAAAACTGGACACAGTACTCCAAATGAGGCCTCACCAGTGCTGAGTAGAGGGGAATGATCACATCCCTCGATCTGCTGGAAATGCCCCTACTTATACAAGCGAAAATGCCATTAGCCTTCTTGGCAACAAGGGCACACTGTTGACTCATATTCAGCTTTTCGTCCACCGTAACCCCTAGGTCCTTTTCTGCAGAACTGCTGCCCAGCCATTCGGTCCCTAGTCTGTAGCAGTGCATGGGATTCTTCCGTCCTAAGTGCAGGACTCTGCACTTGTCCTTATTTGCTTAAGAACAATATATTAAGTGTTTGATTATGCCCCCAACAAAGTCAAAATCAAAACTCCCAGGGATGAAATCTTTTTCCCATTGAAGTTAATGGCAAAACTCCCATTGACTTCAATTAGACCAGGATTGTCTCCCCCAGTGACTTCAGTGAAAACAGGATCAGGCCCCAGAGCTGTTAAGCAGATCACTGGAGTCCTTCAAGCCAGCTATTTCAGAGGCTCTGATGTCTATCTGCATCTGCACAATGAAGTATGCTCCACAAACAGTGGGACACAAGAACTCCTCTAGTGCAGGTTCTCTCTCTCTCTCTCTCTGTAGTATCCCATTATCTGGAAATAATAACAAATGTTTTCAAGACCATTGTCTTAAGAGTAAAATTCAGGAGTAGGCACAGTCCAGCCATCTCAATGTGCTTTCCCATTTTGGTTTATTTTTTTCTTTTTCACTGTACCTTTTACCCTCTGCTTCATAGCCCTCCCAGTCGGTGAAGATGTGCAGCTATAGCATAACCTATATGCTATACCTCGGAATGAAAACCTTCTTTCAAAGATGCTTCTGTTCTTTTTTTTGCACATGTGGTTTTGTTAAGTACATACTGTATTTCTGAAATCCAGCTAGGAAAACCTAGAAAAGTCATCCAATTATAATCCTTGATATTTCCCCTAAAGCTAAACCAAAGCCACTGTGAATGAGAAAAATGTCTTTCAAAAATCAGAAGAGTAAGACCTGAACTTTCCTATCTGCAGTCTTCTGGTCCAGGACTAGTTTCTCCACACTTTCCCTCAGCAAAAAAACGCAATTTTTTCCTGTGACTATTTTTAGCTAATTTGACTGTCCTCCTTGATATATGTCCCAGCCAATGCTTGTGTTAGTCACATGAGCATTATTTACATTATGTGTTTACATCAACAGTAGCAGCTTCCCTGGTGTATATTTGAAAGCAGTACAGGACAGGTAAATGAGACTGTATAGTGCTCTTTGTCAAAAATCCATAGAGACAGGCAAGTTTATTGATCAGTTTTTCCAACAGTGAGGTTTACAGATTAGCCTATGTTCATGTTAAAAGATAGTTTCCATTAGAAAGCCAGTGCCTCCATAAGTTACAGATGGATTTAGTGTATAAATCCAAGGCTATTTTAAATGGCCCCACTGTGAAGTTACTGAGTGATTTCAAGGAAGAAATAATTCATCATACTCATGTCCATCTTAGCTAATGTTTTTTTTTTCCCCTGTGGATCCTCTGTGTAGCCAGGCTATAAAAATCTATGTGCTATGTTTGTTAGCATAACTACTCCAGTGCAGGTGGTTTAGAAAACATATAGGTAACATTAATGTGAACCTTGTAGTTAAGAATAACAAGGTGCAGTAAGGGTGTAATGAATAGAAAGGGCATAAAACCAGTTTTTCTAATGGGCTTTGAATCCACATGTGAAGAAAGGCAGTTTAGCTTCTTAAATTATTGAAAGTAGCACCCTTTACTTAAAACATTACTTTTGTGCTTGATCTAAATTTTGAACATAATATTATGTCCAGAATCTGAACTAAAAAGGCAATGAAGAAACTGTCTTTTGGGACCAGGACAGCAATGAAACTTCCATTTTCATAACTCACCAACACGGAGTGCAGTGGATCAAATTTGTTCTCATAGAATGCTAAACAACTAAACAGTGAAACATATTCAAGTGAAACAATGTTCAGTATTTCAACTCAAGGTCTATATGAGGGCAAGTAATCATCCATTTTGGTTAATTGCTTCACACATATTCCTGTTTTTTAACACCTCCCTGGCAAATTAGACAAGACTACTCAATGTGTTATTGGAGCTGTGTCAAAGATCCTCCTCGTACATTTTATCCAGAAAAGTAAATGGCCAGAAGTTAGGCAGAGGACAAAATGGACCATACTGAAGCAAAATCCCTGCAGAGTCATTTGGCCACAAAAGAGAAAGAGCGAGAACCCAAGCGTATGACTCTATAGCTTGGTGATTAGAACACTCACCTAGGATATAGGAGACCCAGGATTCAGTCCCCCTGCTCCAGTGACTTTCATTATGTATCCAGAGTGCAACAGTATCACCAGAAAAGATTGAGGGAGTTCCCCCACCAGCATGGTCCAGTGATTAGAGAACTCACCTTAGACATGGCAGATACATGCTCAGCCCTCTTATCCCTCTCAGGTAGAGGAAGATTTGAACCAGAGGTCTCCCAAATCCCAGTGAGTACCTTAACCACTGGGCTAAAAGTTATGAAGGAGGAGCTGCTGCACCTCCTCCTCCTAATAAGAGAGTTCCCATCTATGAATTGCTAGCAGAGATAGACACTTATCTGCTTGAGAGACATGGGGTTTAGCATATATCCCTCTCATTGGCATCTCCCATTGGCTAATGTAGACAGCTCCCTGCCCAGTGTGCTGGCTTCTGTGAATTGCAGTCTAAGGTACCTATCTCTCTACATTCATTGTAGAGGAAACCTAATTCCTAACTGCAGCTGTGTGAATCACAGTGATTTAGAAAATCACCTTAAAGTTAGACACTGTGATGTTGAACCACAGCAACCTTCTGTGCTGCTTCAGGGTATTGGAGTGAAGGCCCCTATTGGACTTTCATAAGGAAAATACATGTCTTCTGGAGTTGATAGGAGTGTGATGCTCTCCTCTTAGCCTGAATCGCCATAGTGGAGGGAAGCTTTGAAGCATAGACTGGTTCTCTCTAAGCTGACAGTGCAATTGGGAGCTGTCAGCCTGCAAGTTCTCTGGGTGTCATATCAGTCTAATTATCGTCACTCAGTTGGAGCAACCTACCCACATACTTCCTTGGGGATATTCCTCATGGCAATACTAATATTTGCAGCTCGAAGCTGGGAGGGAGTCACGGTAAAGGCTCTACCCTGGGCAGGGATATAGCCATCCTTGAGGTGAGAGAAAGGTCTCCACTCAGGATCTGAATTGGCTGTGGAGGCACAAAGCAGGGTGGACTAGAGCACACAAGAAAGCATTGCAACATCAGGGCATTTATAAACTAGGACAATTTCCTATACTTAGAAGACAGTATCTCAGCGAGTGGTTTATATCACTGTATCCTCTCCAGGCTGCCTATTGTGCAGTACATACTTCAATATAATTTGTATTTAAGCAAGTACACACTAAAATATGGACTCCATTTTTGTGAAGAAAACTGAGAGGGGAAAATGGATACCTGGCATTCAGAAACACGATCTACTATTTATAATTGATTGATTAATTTATTAGCTATATGGAAACGCTATCAAGGGGCCACCTATCCATATGCATCACTGACATAACTTACAAATGCATCCTAAGTGCAGTAGCACAATTCACGATATCTCACTACCACCAGTAAGCCAAGTCCCCCTATCCTGTAAATAGTTCCCTAGACTTTTAAGTCCCATCTCCCTGCTGCGCAAATAATTTCAAGGGCCTAGGGAAAAAATGAGATTTGAAAAGTCCCCTGAAAGTCAGACCAATGGGATGGGAACAAATTTCAGAGCAATGGGGCACTCTCACAGACTATTATTCTTTAAACACCCTCATTTAAATCAACAGACTTAGATCAGCTGCTCATCACTTCTAGGGTTACTACAGTTAAGTCATTAGTATTTTATGCAAGCATGTATAGAGGGACTACATGTTCATAGGCATGTTTTACGAGTATCAATTTGGGATGGCCCCATTACTCCTGAATGGCACGTGCATGTGCGCACACACACACACAGAGTTAAATCACTATGGCCCATTTGTGTGTTACCAGTCTAGCCAAAACATCTATTGAACCTTACCAGGAGTTTTGTTTGGCTCAAGAGAGCAAGATTAAGAACATAAGAATGGCTATACTAGATCAGACCAATAGTCCATCTAGCCCAGTATCCTGTCTTCTGACAGTGGCCGGTGCTAGATGCTTCAGAGGGAATGAACAGAACAGGGCAATTATTGAGTAATACATCATCCCCTGTCATCCAGCCTCCACTTCTGGCAGTCAGAGGTTTAGGGACACCAGAAATGGGGTTGCATCTCTGACCATCTTGACTAATAGCTACTGATAGACCTATCCTCCATGAAATTATCTAATACTATTTTGAACCTACTTATACTTTTGGCCTTCAAAACATCACATAGGACAGAGTTCCACAGGTTGATTGTGAATTGTGTGAAGAAGTACTTCTTTTTGTTTGATTTAAACCTGATGCCTATTAACTTTATTGGGTTACCCCTGGTTCTTGTGTTACATAACACTTCCCTCTCTTTCTCCACACCATTCATGATTTTATAGACCTCTATCATATCCCCCCTTTAGTCTTCTCTTTTCTAAGATAAACTGTCCCAGTCTTTTTAATCTCTCCTCATATGGAAGCTGTTCCACAACAATAATATTTTTTGTTAACCTACTCTGTACTTTTTCCCAGTTCTAATATATATATATATATAGATGGGGCAACCAGAACTGTATGCAGTATTCAAGGTGTGGGCATACCATGGATTTATATAGTGATGTTATGATATTTGCTGTCTTATTATCTGTCCCTTTCTTTGGTTTCTAACATTCTGTCAGCTTTTTTTGACTGCCACTGCACATTGAGCAGATGTTCTCAGAGAACTATCCACAATGACTCCAAGATCTCTTTCTTATCATAGAATCATAGAATCATAGAATCTCAGGGTTGGAAGGGACCTCAGGAGGTCATCTAGTCCAACCCCCTGCTCAAAGCAGGACCAAACCCAACTAAATCATCCCAGCCAGGGCTTTGTCAAGCCTGACCTTAAAAACCTCTAAAGAAGGAGATTCCACTACCTCCCTAGGTAACCCATTCCAGTTCTTCACCACCCTACTAGTGAAAAAGTTTTTCCTAATGTCCAACCTAAACCTCCCCCTCTGCAACTTGAGACCATTACTCCTTGTTCTGTCATCTTCTACCACTGAGAACAGTCTAGATCCATCCTCTTTGGAACCCCCTTTCAGTTAGTTGAAAGCAGCTATCAAATCCCCCCTCATTCTTCTCTTCTGCAGACTAAACAATCCCAGTTCCCGCAGCCTCTCCTCATAAGTCATGTGCTCCAGCCCCCTAATCATTTTTGTTGCCCTCCGCTGGACTCTCTCCAATTTATCCACATCCTTCCTGTAGTGTGGGGCCCAAAACTGGACACAGTACTCCAAATGAGGCCTCACCAGTGCTGAGTAGAGGGGAATGATCACATCCCTCGATCTGCTGGAAATGCCCCTACTTATACAAGCGAAAATGCCATTAGCCTTCTTGGCAACAAGGGCACACTGTTGACTCATATTCAGCTTTTCGTCCACCGTAACCCCTAGGTCCTTTTCTGCAGAACTGCTGCCCAGCCATTCGGTCCCTAGTCTGTAACAGTGCATGGGATTCTTCCATCCTAAGTGCAGGACTCTGCACTTGTCCTTGTTGAACCTCATCATATTTCTTTTGGCCCAATCCTCTAATTTGTCTAGGTCCCTCTGTATCCTATCCCTACCCTCCAGTGTATCAACCACTCCTCCCAGTTTAGTGTCATCTGCAAACTTGCTAAGGGTGCAGTCCACACCATCCTCCAGATCGTTAATGAAGATATTGAATAAAACCGGCCCCAGCACCGACCCTTTGGGCACTCCACTTGATACCGACTGCCAACTAGACATGGAACCATTGATCACTACCCGTTGAGCCCGACCATCTAGCCAGTTTTCTATCCACCTTACCGTCCATTCATCCAGCCCATATTTCTTTAACTTGCTGGCAAGAATACTGTGGGTATTGGTAACAGCTAATTTTGTATGTATAGTTGGGATTATGTTTTACAATGCACATTATTTTGTACTTATGAACACTGAATTTCACCTTCCACTTTGTTGTTGAGTGACCCAGTTGTGAGATCTATTTGTAACTCTTTTCAGTCAGCTTTGGACTTAACTATCCCGAGTAATTTTGTATCATCTGCAGACTTTGCCACCTCACTGTTTACCCCCTTTTCAAGATCATTTATGAATATGTTGAACAGCGCTGGGGGAGAGGGATAGCTCATTGGCTTGCTTAAACCCAAGGTTGTGAATTCAATCCTTCAGGGGGCCATTTAGGAATCTGGGGCAAAAATCTGTCTGCGTATTGGTCCTGCTTTGAGCAGGGGGTTGGACTAGATGATCTCCTGAGGTCCCTTCCAACCTGATAGTCTATGATTCTACAGTCCCAGTAAAAGATCCCTAGAGGACCCCAGTATTTACCTCTCCCCACTGTGAAAACTGACCATTTATCCCTACCCTTTTTTTCTTATTTTTTAACTGGTTACTCCTTTTTATCCCCAAACTGCCTACTTTGCTTAAAAGCCTTTCTGAAAGTCCAAGTATGCTATATCCACTAGATCATCCTTATCCACATGCTTGTTGACTCCCTCAAAGAATATTACTAGATTGGTGAGGCATGATTTCCCTTTACAAAAGCCATGTTGACTCTTCCCCAACATATCGTGTTCAACTACATGTCTGATAATTCTGTTCTTTATTATAGTTTCAACCAATTTGCCTGTAACTGAAGTTAGGTTTGCCATCTTATAATTGCCATGATTGCCTTGACAGCCTTTTTAAAAAAGAGGCATTACATTAGCTACCCTCCATTCAGCTGGAACAGAGGCTGATCTGATGGTAGTAGTTCTACAATTTCATATTTGAGTTCCTTCAGAACTCTTGGGTGAATACCCTCTGGTCCTGATGACTTCTTGCTGTTTAATTTATCAAGTTGTTCCAAAACTCCTCTACTGATACCTCAATCTGGGACAGTTCTTTGGATTTGTCACCTAAAAAAGAATGCCTCCGATGTGGGAATCTCCCTCAGATGCTCTGTAGTGAAGCCCAACATCAAGAATTCATTTAGCTTCTCTGCAATGGCCTCGACTTCCTTGAGTGCTCCTTTAGCACCTTGATCATCTAGTGGCCCCACTGACTGTTTGGCAGGCTTCCTGATTCTGACTGTTAGAGGGCTTTCCCTTTACCCTCTCCCTCGTTCTTGTCATGCAGACAGAAAGCAGAAGAACAGAAGTCCAAAGTGCAGCCAATGTGATGTTTATTGGGGTTAGTTCCAAGCAAACATATCCATAGCTCTATACGCCACAGAGTGTGTTTCCCAGTGTTTGGTTCTCATCTCTGACAGCACAGAGCCTTTATCCCATATGTCTCTTCCCAGCTCTGACACCACAGAGCCTTGTCTGTGTACCCAGTGATGAGCTGCCAAAATCTTAACAACCGGTTCCCTATAAAAAGTTCTCATTTAAGGGGGGGAGCGGGGGAGGGACAGGGGGAGACATACCCGTGGGGCCGGGGGCCCCTGCAGGGCCCGGGCCAATTGCCTCACTTGCCCCCTCCTCTCCCCTCTGGCCAGCCCTGGAGCGTGCAGCAGGACCCCCCCCACACACACACACCTTGCTGGGCCTCTCAAAAAGCGGCAGCAGGACAACTCCGGAGCTCAGCTGAGCCGCCCAGCTGATGCCGGCGGCTGGCCACGCCGCAGCTGGGGGGAAGCGGGGGAAGGGCAGGGGGAGCCTCAGCCTCCCCAGCTGGGAATCCTGGGAGCAACAGGATGGTCGGCCCGCAGACCGGAGTTTGTTGCCCACTCCCAGGCCCTTTAACAACCGGTTCTCCACAGAGGTCTAATTTTAGCAACCGGTTCTTGGGAACCTGTGGGAACCGGCTCCAGCTCACCACTGTGTGTACCCCATTTCCCAATTCCCACCTCCTTCTCCTTAGCAGGCCCAAATGTACCTGCAGTGCACACCCCTAGTCACACCCCTTACAACTTATGGTCATGTTCCATTCTGAAGGGTCATGAGTCTAGGGTCTTCTTCCCACCTGTTTTGTATCCCATAGTAAGGAGTGAGGTTGTGTTCTGGCAAAGGGCAGGCTTTGCTTTGGCTTTTAGTGTTTCTTATGCATCCCCTCCATCCCGCCTTGCCTCTCCTAAATGGTTGCTTGACCTTGGCTTGAGAGAAGAGCCAGGCAGCCTTCTAGTGTATACCCTGTAACACTTTAACTGCTCTATCCCTTATCTCTTCCCATTGTATTAACAAAACCATCTGGCTAGGGAGAAGCAACACACAGTGTCTTTTGTTCTTTCTTCACGCATATTAGTATAAGATATAAGAGTATCAATAAGTCAACCTCAAAATTCTATCTCAGGCTGACAAACAAGCCTATATGCTAACACTCCACCCCTCTTTTCTTTTCTTCTGGGATCCGCCTGGCCAGGTATCCCGGGAAAAGCATCGGACATATGGCGGCACATTTCCTGATAGGGCCAGCTATCAATATGGAATGTGTCGGTACTCCATTTGCCCCACTGCCCCCTATGCAGTATAGTGCCTTGCACCTTGCCTCATAAGGACATACTGCACATATATTCCAATTAGCGTGTCAAACTCCCTGTGACAGGCCTGAAAAGGTAAGGTCTGGGTATCTGTTACACTTTGGTGGAGGGCCTATTACATTACTCATATGTTAGCCACCGCAGTATACACTACAGGATTAGTATATTTAGTAATAGGTTAATAGCCATAATAGCCATAATAATCCACAGTAACATCAGGAGCCCTGACCATTGTAATATAGTCCAACATTTGGGCCATTACCAAAAACACTGCTTCTCCTCTTTTGACAGGGTTAAAGTCCTGTAACTGGAGTGTATATTTTAAATGTGTCCAGTTGGCAGTTGCAGTGAGCTGCTTCTGCAGTGTTCATGTACACTTGTCCATATCATAAGTCCACTGGATATTCACAGAATGATGGGGTATTGTCCAAACCAGCTTGACCACTTGGTATGGAATTGGGTAGTATGCACTGGTTCCATTATTCACAGCAATGAGTTTCACAGATTCATTTGTGCATCAAAGTCCTGATGGCAGCGTGTAAATGTGTGTAACTGTGCCTGATGCTGGTGCACTTGTACTCCCAAGTGTTATATTACAGAATTATGTACTCTCCCAGCAGATCATTCCGTATCCCGTATACATTACACCCAATCATCCACCCCTGGCAACAGGCCATTGGGTCTGCTCCTCCATGGCCATCGGGGAGGGGCACATCCAAATATTTTCTCTGGACAATTACTTAACTGATTTACACCATTTCATCCTCCCCATCTATCCCACAGTGAGTACCAGTGAGTTCCTCCCTTTCTCATTACTCCCACAGGGCTCACGGGGGCACTTTAATTGCCGTCCCAGTCCAAGGTACCACATACCTATTACATGGGTGCTAGCCCCCAGTTGAGCACCTTGCATTCTCACCCCCTGCCCCGCAAGTTAGCCTTTTGAAGCCATCCCCCAGCCATGTCATGAGGTTTCCTGTCCATTGAGCTAGGCTCAGGTATACCTCTGTGGTCCTTTTCCATCCTCTTGCGATTGCAAATGTTTGCTGTGCCAGTAGTTCATTGATTTGCTGCTACAATTTCACATTTCAGCTTATCAACTGCTTGTTTACCCAACTGTCCCCCAGATTCCATACACCCAGCCCTGTGTTTCCTGCTGCCGATAAATCCCTTTTCCTGTGATAATTCATGTGTCCCCTCACCCATCAATTAAATTGTTGTTTCAGCCCTTCTATGTATGTGCTGCAATTGGAGTGTACCACCCATGTAATGGACTGGAAAGACATGTTGAAAAGCATTGGTTGCACCCGCTCCCACTGTAGCTCCCACATGTTCGCCCGTCAGGAAGTATTTCCGGCTCCAGGCTGCAGCCAGCTTAAATCAGGATTTTCCCAGCTTGGTATCCATATTACCTGTAGGGTTACATTCTGCAAAGTGGCTAAATTGTGATATAGTCAACATCTCAGGGGAGACTTTATGTCCAGTGTGGTGTGTACATAACTGCATGCCCAGAGATTGTCTTCTATGGAGGTACCATTATGATTACCCATGGTACTATCATATCCCAATTGTGGGACCCCCTAACTCAAACACTCCAGAAGGCCAGAGGGTTATATTTTTGGGCCCTCCATGATAAACCACATGTCTGGATGACTGTTTCCTACTGTCATTCATTATGGCATAGCCTAGGGAATACCATGAAATGTTTACTGATAAATTTGATATTCTCCACCAGGTTAGGATCCCCCCCTTCCAATCAGTATACCACATACCAACACTGCCAAATTCCCATGGGGGGATCAGAGGTACAGTTTTCTACAGGTAGATCCTTAAAGTCCTCATCTGCATTATTACCACAACTTGGGGGTGTAGCAGTCCACGTATTTCCTCCCTTTGCCATCTCACATCACTGTATTTGGGTAGGGCTTACAGTAGCAAGAATTGTGATTAGCAGCAATGATTGCTCTCTTCTGGCCCAAAGGGGTCCCCTTGTGGGTTCACCTGTAAGATGCATGCAACATAATTAATCCATCCTTCTCCTTAATCTCCATTCTGTGCCTTTTTATTTGCATGCAGTGAACCCATTTCCACCCTTTATTCTTCGATTCCAATAGCAGCAGGCTGGGCCCCAATCGGTTAAAGAGTAGGTAAGGGCCCCTCCATTTAGGAACTGGGAATGGGAATAGATGGTGTTCTTCTGGAGTGCAGTACATCATTTGATTTCCCCGCCTTGGGTAGGCTGTGCTCTCCAAGGAAGCCATACCATACGTTGACCTTTCCTGCTATATGTGCTAACCCTCCTTGTACAATATCCACCAAAATAACAGTAATAACAAGACAAACAACACAAAACACACAACATAATCTTCGTCGCAACAGTAGATTCATAGTGTTCTGGGTTGTTCTTCCACTGACGCCAGCTTCACTATAGAGTGTCTGGAAAACAAAAGAAACATTTCCCAGCCCCTTTGTGGGGACAGATTATTGCTTAAAAATACCCCTTCCTTTTACAAATCTCCTTGCTGACTGCAGGAAAAACAGAAGAATTACCTCCATACTTTCCTTGTTTTGTTCTATAGACAGTCCAGGTTTCTACCCTTAAATGAAAGGTAAATTCTCCCACTGTTCATTTATGAAATTCATGAGGTGGTGTATCTCAGTTCCCCCTCTTGTACAACAGATTGGGTTTGTAATGTTTTTTCTGCTGTGCCAAGCTTTAAGGTTATTTACAAGTAACAGCTGAGAGGCAGCATTACCATGAGACCTTTGACATGAGATTTGCTTTCAATTACCATTTTTAGCTTGCTTAAAATTTCCCCCCAAAATCATACACATTATTCATTGTTATGGGATTACTCACTAGCATTTATCCCAATGTTTAATACTATGATAGTTTGATTACTCAGAGCCACCTCAAGGCTCAGTGTTTCTGACATTGCTTCTTTTATGCATTCCACCCCTGCCTTTGCTTCAGAGGTACACTGTCTTTTAACGTTTTTGTTCCTCTCCTGCTATTTATTACCAAAAAGGGATCCAGAATCTCTCCCAGTTCTCCCAGTTCTGGTTGACCCAGCCAGGGCCACATTCTCTGGTCCTTATTTAAAAAGATATTAAACTTTATAAAAACATGGAAGTACCCAAAGGGTTACATGCTAAATACCAAAGCCATATCACACTAGCTGCCTTTGTCTGGCACAAAGGTCTGTCAGTGTTGCAACTCTGAATGAGAGATTCAAATGGAGTTTTAGTGGCATTGTTCTTTTTATTTAAAAAACAAAAACAACCCAATTTAACTTAAACCTACAAACAGGACTTTGCAAACCATGAGTGTTGGTTTAGGTCCTTAAAATCTTACATAATTACACAAAAACACATTCTCTTTTGCCCAACACTCCTTGCACTGCTTTAATTATTTTTACACAACTGTACCCAAATTACATTTCCATCTTGTACAATCAGAGACAGTCAAGTTAAGTTCCAATAGATACCCCTTATATTTCTTTAGTGAATTTGATTAAATCATATTTACGAACCATTCCTGTGGAAAAAGAACCCATTTTCCTTCAGAACAGCTATAAAGTCTCCTGGGGACAAAAACATAGTGGTGGTAGAAGCCACCTGACCCCCTTGTATAATTTGTTTAACTAATAGCTTTCCACCCAGTCTGACTGTACCGAGAGCCACATATAATTACATTTACATAACTGGATTTTTTATCAAACCAAAAACTTCCTTCTTATAACACCACAACTGTTATTCTTTAGCATCTTCACTGCATAGACTGCGTAGACTGTCGGTCCTTCATCAGTTGAGACTGAGCCGATCACAACACATCTTCCAATCTTCTATTGCTCTGGCCATCCTTCGCCATGTTTGTCCATATCTCCTTGTTAGGAAATCATCTCACCTCTTTGGAGGCTGACCGCATGGCTGTTTCTGTTCTCGCAGATTCCACTTGGATATAGCTGCAGTCCATCTGTTGTCGCTGAATTGGGCCACATGTCCCGTCCACCGCATTTTGCTGAGCCTGCTTTCAACAACAACGTCTTGCATTCCAGACTGCTGCCTGATTATTTCATTGGGGATGTGATCGCAGAGCGAAATGCTCAAAAATGTTCATTTCATTGCCCTCTGTGTGACAGACAGTTGATGTTCTTCAATCTTTGTCAGGGACCATGTTTCGCTGCCATATAACATCATGGAAGCACGGTCGAGTTGAAAAGATTTGCATGAGTTGTTTTGCTGATCTTTCCTTGGAGGATGTCCTTCATGTCAGTGAATGCTCACCATCCAGCTTTTTTTCTGCCTTTCTGATTGTGGCACATGTTGACTTCCTGGCCCAAATAAACGTATTTACCAACCTCTTAGATCTGCTCTCCTCCAAGAGTTATTTGGGTTCTTGGCAGAACATCTGATCTCATGTATTTCATTTTCGACCGATTCATTTTTAATCCGACTTGACTACTTTTCGCGTTCAGTTCTTTAAGCATTCTCTTAAGCTGGGCTGTATTTTTGGTTATCAGCACTATATCATCTGCGAACCTGAGATGGTTTAGCCACTCACCATTGATATTAATCCCACCTTTCAAGTCTGCTCATCGGAAAACCAAGTCAAGACAGTCTGTGAATAATTTTGGTGAAACTGTATCTCCTTGTTTCACACCTTTCTCAATGTAGATTTGGAGGGGAGTATCAAACAGCAATATGTCCGTGCTGCAGCCAGAGTTCGCTTTCTTTAGTAATGTGATATATTTCATGCTGAAAGAGCTTCAAGAACGGCATTAGTCTCTATGCTGTTGAACGCCTTCTTGTAGTCCATGAAGGCAATGCACAAAGGGAACCTATATTCCCTTGAATGCTCTAGTAGTTGGTTTATAGTGAAGAGATGGTCTATCATGCTATAATTCCTTTGAAAGCCGGCCTGCTCTCTAGGTTGCTGTTCATCCAGGTTTCTCGACAGTCAATTTGTTATTATTTTAGTGAACAATTTATAGATATGTGAAAGCAGGCAGATTGGGTGATAGTTCTTTAGATTTTCTCGATTGCCTTTCTTATGCAGCAAGATGGTATTGGACTCTTTCCAACTGGACGGTATCTTCCGGATTTCCAGGTAGCACCTGAACCTTTGGGCGAGAGCTTTCCAAAGTTCCTGACCTCCTGCCTTAAGCACTTCTGCTGTCAGACCATCCTTACCTGGAGCCTTCCCCGCTTTCATTTGGACTTCACTAATGAGAACCAGGAATATGTGTTCATTGGTTTGTTGAAGTGATGGCATTGGGATGGCTATACAGGATGCAAATAGCTGGGTATAGAAATCCCTGCAGATTGCCTCCATCTCTATTTAATCGGTTACTGATTCTCCATCCCTGTTCTTCAAAGCTGATAATGATGACCTGTACAATGCCAGTTCCCGTTTGCATTTTTTGAGTCTTTTGCAGTCTTCAGCAGCCTTTAGGAGCTTTTTGGTTTGAAATTTCTCAAAGACTTCCTTCAACTTCATTCATATGAGCTTACAGAGAAGGGAGTGCTCGAGCCTGTTGCTACCATTTCTTTTCATTTTCCTCCTCTTCTCCAATAAAGTCTCTGTATTCTCTGAGATTCTTCTGCTAGCTCTTCTTGGACTTTCACATTCAGCTGATTTCACACACCATTTCAGTCTCTTACTGAAGTTTTCATAATCATCGTCACAGTCCAGGAGGCTCCAATCTTCCCTAGAAATGTTTTCCTTCAGGATTGTCTCATCAAAAGCTACCAGGTGATGCCTTCTGTTTGCCATACCCAGCACCTTTTTCTCCACCTTCACAGTGAACATGAGTCTGGCTCTCAGTAGGCAATGATCGCTACAGATATTGAATGATGGCACTACTGAAATATCCTGCATGACGCATCGTTTATCGATCAGAAAGTAATCAATTTCATTTTTTGTCTTTGCTTTTGGTGCGATCCAGGTCCTTCTTCTATTGGCCTTCTTTCGGAACCAGGTGTTACCAATGAACATTCTCCTTGTCTCTGCCAATATAGCTAGCCATTCTCCTCGCGTGTTTCGTTCTCCGATACCGTACCTTCCTCTCTCCCTCTTCCAACCTTGGCATTAAAATCTCCCATCACAATCGTAAATGTGAAACTCTGAACGAGGGTTTCCTCCAGTTTCCTCCATCATCTTCCAATATCTTCACAACCGTTACCTTTTCCCAACTCCCAACTGTTTACTTCCCCCAAACTCCTTCCAAACTCTATAGTATTAATTTCTGCAAAAGCTACTTATAACTCTTCACTCACTTTAAATCACTTACTTCTGCATTCAATTCTTTAAGGTATTTTGCCTATGATGACTTAGCTACCAAATACAATCCCTGCAGCTCAGCTGCCTTATCCTGTGATGTTTTAACCTTGGGATTGTTTAAAAAGACAGGAAAGCATTCGTATTCATGGTCACCCATGGGTCTTTTACTCCAAAAATTTCAATGGAACCCAGCAGACTTCTGTCATGGAGGAGGAGAAGAAGAAAAGGATATAGTTATCTCTGAGCAAAGGGAAGGGCTCCCTAGGTTTAAACAGCTGGGGACCACTTACCCCTAGGTTTTTATCCTGGATCTGGGATAAGAGTGGAGATTGTTACCTGCTCCTACAAACCCTGAATTTGTTCCATCTGTGTCTGTTTCTTTTGTTTACACCCCAAGTGAATTACAGGAGTGCTCTTCTCTGTTGTAGTTAACTGTTTCCAGGCAATTCCATGGTTAACCCCCTCACTCTCCGCTTTTAATTTTGAAACTTTTTTCTTCATTGCCCTAGGACCAAGTCTCAGTTCCCATCTCTTAATGTGGTCTGTTAACTCTGCTTCTGACTCCAAACCCTGCTTTGCCAAATTATCTTTAGTCACCCCTAACTCTAATTTACAATCTTCCAGTTGCCTTTGCTGGAGGCACTAAACATTGATTTATTTTTTAAAAAGTGTTAGTTTTTGTGTCTTTTGCTAATTAGTCTAGAAATTATTTTTGGTTGACCTAATTATACTTTTACATTTGACTTGCCAGAGTTTATACTCCTTTCTATTTTCCTCAGAGGGATTTGACTTCCAGTTTTTAAAGGATGTCTCTTTGCCTCTAACCACCTCTGATACTCTGTTGTTTAGCTATTTTGGATTTTTTTATTTTTTTGGTCTTATTTTTTTTTTTTTTTAATTTAGGTATACATTTAGTTTGAGCCTTTATTATGGTGTTTTTAAATAGTTTCCATGCAGCTTGCAGGTATTTCTCTCTTGTGACTGTTCCCTTTAATTTCCGTTTACCTAGCTCCCTCATTTTTGTATAGTTTCCCCTTTTTGAATTTAAATGTTACCATGATGGGTTCTTTGGTATTTCCCTCCTACAACAACGTTAAATTTATTTACACTGTGGTGCTATTACTGAGTGGTTCAGTTATATTCACCTCTTGGGCCAGTCCCTTTACCTTAGGACTAAATCAAGAATTACCTCTCCCCTTGTTGTCTCTAGGACTATCTGCTCCAAGAAGCAAACATTAATGGTGCTTAGAAATGTTATCTCTTCATCCTATCCTGAGGTGACATATAGCCAGTCAATAAGAGGATGGGTTGAAATTCCCCATTATTATTGGGTTTTCCATTTTTGTAGCCTCTCTCTAATCTCCCCGAGCATATCACAGTCATTGTCAGTGGTATATTCCTGCTGCGATACTCTGATTATGCAGGCATGGAATTTCTATCAATAGAGATTGTATGGTACAGTTTGATTCATTTAAGATTTTTACTATATTTGACTCTACACTTTCTTTCACAGATAGTGCCATTCCCCCACTGGCAGATCCTACTTTGTCATTCCCATATATTTTGTACCCTGGTATTACCATGTCCCATTGATTATCATGACTCCACGAAGTTCCTGTGATGCCTATTATATCAATATCCTCATTTAATACCAGGCACTAAAGTTCACCCATCTTAGTATTTAGACTTCCAGCATGTGTATACAAATTCTTATAAAATTTGTCAATATTTACTTGTCTGCCTTCACGTGATGTAATTGAATAGGATTCACTTTCACTTGACTGCCTCTCTTCAGTACCTACCTATACTTTATCAACTTCAATCCTCTCCTCTTTACTAAGTATTGGTTTTCCCCTTTAATAAATCCTCCCCCTAAGGGATGTCTCTGTCTGAACCATGTATTTTCCCCAACCCTTATTTTAAAAGATGAAACAGGATTTTTTAATGTTACATGCTAGCAATGTGGTTCCATTTTGGTTTAGGTGGAGCCCGTTCTTTTTGTAGAGGATCCTTCTTTCCGCAAAGGCTCCCCAGTTCTAATAAACCTAAATATGTTCTCTGAACACCATTTTCTCATCCATGCACTAAGACCCTGCAATTTTGTCTAACTAGCCCTCTGAGTGAAACCAGAAGCTTTCAGAGAATGCTACCATGGAGGTTCTGAACTTTAATATTTTACCTAGCAGCCTATATTTGGCCTTCAGGACCTTTCTCCTAACTCTCCCTATGTCATTGGGATCTACTTGTATCACAACCACTGTGACACACCATACCTCAAAGTAGCACCCTGTAACCCCCATATTAATCATTCATACATGGTTGTGATATTTCATACAAAGCATGCCAAGTAAGATATCATATGAAAGGTCATGATCTGCTGAAACTGTCAGAATATGTGTTTGGTTAGTGTGTATGAAGTTATGAGCTTTTGCTGCATGCTTGTTATTGAAATATGTTGTAAGTCTGGGAGTTGTCAAATGCTAGTTCTCCGGTGACAACAAAGGAGGTGATCCACACTCAGATGGGTGTTACATGACCATTAATCAACAGGGGAGTTGTAAACAAGAGATTTACAATTCTGTAAAAGACTTGCGCAAGCACCACAAAATTGGGATTGCCAAAGTCTGGGACACAGCAAAGCCCACCAGGACATGTCTGGGCTAGTAATTTCCATTTTCCAGGCACATGAACTGTGGGCATAAAATAAAGGACAGTGGCATCATACAATTATCTTTTTCCTCCCCCTCATATTCTGGAAGGAACAAGAATGCTGGGAAGACAAAGATTTGAACTGAGGAGACTGGTCCCAGACTTAAAGGCAAAGTCTGTGTATTAAGGACTGTAACCTACCTGTAACATCCTGTGGTGAAAAAAACCTGCTTGATCCAAATATTGCTCAGTCTAATAATGTCTAGGATTTAGAGTTCATGCTTTCTTTTTATTTTCTTTGGTAACTATTTCTGACCTTTTATGCCTACCATTTATAATCACTTAACATCTATCTTTCTGTAGTTAATAAATCTGTTTTATATTTTACCTAAAAAAGGTATGATTGAAGTGCTATGATTGAAGTGCTTGGGAAATCTCAGTTTAGTTTACAAAGGCTGGTGTGTGTCCTCTCCACATTGAGGGAGGGGAGGACTGGGGAATGAACTTACACTGGTCAGACTTCTGACCAGGGCAAAATGTTACAGTTCTGGGGTGCAAGGCAGGGGGTTTGGGAGATTTGCTGGTGCCTTTCTTTGGGTGATTCATGATTGGCTCGGGGAGCATTAATGCATTTTAGCTGTTTTTGGGGTTCCACTTTCTGTTGTATTGGTTGATAACAGTGCCCGGAAGGGGTTGCTGCTTGTCACTAGTAAAGCATTGTGAGAGACAGTCCAGGCTGGAGAGTTAAGGGGGCACAGAGGTACAGGGTAAAGCTACAGTTTGTACCCCAGGGATCCCATCACAACTACTGGTTCCTCTCCAGAACTGCTCATAAGTCTATCTAGATTTCTCAAGACGTCCACAACCTTTGTACCCAGTAGGCAATTCACCAGGTGGTTTTTCCCAGTCATCACAAACCCAACTATCTATTTCTAATAATTAAATCCCTCTTTAATATTACCTGTCTTTTCCTAATAACTGGTGTCTCCTATGTCCATTCAGCAATAAATTTTGAAATGAATCCATACAAATAAGGCCATTCGAGCTAAGCTCTTCTGAGAATTACTCACTTCAGTTGTAATGTTGCTTGTTTAAACCCTTGGGCTGGCTGGTTAGAGTTAGTGTCTGCCCCCTCTCCCATTATGCAGTATTAGTCCCCAGCTGGGAGACTTAGCAAGACAATTCACTGACCTCTTCATCAATTTAACACTTCATAGCATAAAGAGGATGCAAGCTTGTCAACCTGACACTCATATTGCCATGTCTTTCAAAATTGACCCTCAGAGAGCATTACAATATGGCTGGAAGCTCTTTATTACAGATGTATAAATAGGATACATCAGACTCAGCTATTATAGAAAAGTCATAAGGTGCTTATCAGAGTCCCTTCACCCAGATTAACATTGTCACCTTTTTTTAACTAGTACTACATGATATTGATTAAAAGTCTTTACCATCTGTTTTGGTTCATATCGACTTTATTAGAATTTTTTTTCCTGAACTCCATTCAAGCGCTCCTTAAATTAAAGTAGCATTTCTATCTATTGTGCCAGGTAGTTGGGGTTTTCATTGTTAAAAATATGTGTCATGCCAGTGACCAAGCCTTAAGAAATTTGATCACTTCATTAAACTCAAAAGGAAATTCATCCATAGTTCATTGTAATGGCAGCATGAAAACTGTAATTAGAAACAGAATACATCTAAAAAATTAAAAGACAAAATGAATTATAAGTGGATATTTAAAATATATTTGACAGCATTTTAAGGATGATCAGAATGGCTGGCTGTCTTCTCCTACTCACATACTCCATGTGGCTGTGTAATGGATCAAAGATAAACTAAAAAGAACAAGAATTTGGCATAATACTTTTAAAAAATTCAGAGCACACTTGCAGTATACATTTAAAGTCTTTTGTTAAAATAATATTTTTAAGTCACAGCCTTTATATTAATTGGTCTGTTGAAGCCTATCGTCAGCAATCTACATTTTGTAAAAGCAGCAAAGAATCCTGTGGCACCTTATAGACTAACAGACGTTTTGCAGCATGAGCTTTCGTGGGTGAATACCCACTTCTTTGGATGTAAGTAGTGGAAATTTCCAGGGGCAGGTATATATAAGCAAGCAAGAAGCAAGCTAGAGATAACGAGGTTAGATCAATCAGGGAGGATGAGGCCCTGTTCTAGCAGTTGAGGTGTGAAAACCAAGGGAGGAGAAACTGGTTCTGTAATTGGCAAGCCATTCACAGTCTTTGTTTAATCCTGAGCTGATGGTGTCAAATTTGCAGATGAACTGGAGCTCAGCAGTTTCTCTTTGAAGTCTGATTCTAAAGTTTTTTTGCTGCAGGATGGCCACCTTAAGATCTGCTAGTGTGTGGCCAGGGAGGTTGAAGTGTTCTCCTACAGGTTTTAGTATATTGCCATTCCTAATGTCTGATTTGTGTCCATTTATCCTTTTCCTTAGAGACTGTCCAGTCTGGCCGATGTACATAGCAGAGAGGCATTGCTGGCATTTGATGGCATATATTACATTGGTGGACGTGCAGGTGAATGAACCGGTGATGGTGTGGCTGATCTGGTTAGGTCCTGTGATGGTGTTGCTGGTGTAGATATGTGGGCAGAGTTGGCATCGAGGTTTGTTGCATGGATTGGTTCCTGAGCTAGAGTTACTATGGTGCGGTGTGCAGTTGCTGGTGAGAATATGCTTCAGGTTGGCAGGTTGTCTGTGGGTAGGCATAGCGGTCGGTAGGTTTTATTTAAATAAGTGATGGTCACATTAACACCACCCTATACCGAAAACCTACCGACCGCTATGCCTACCTTCATGCCTTCAGCTTTCATCCCGGACACACCACAAGATCCATTGTCTACAGCCAAGCACTGAGGTACAACCATATCTGCTCTAACCCCGCAGACAGAGACCAACACCTAGAAAATCTCCACCAAGTATTCTCAAGACTACAGTAGCCAGACGAGGAAATAAGGAAACAGATCAGCAGAGCCAGACGTGTACCCAGAAGCCTCCTACTGCAAGACAAACCCAAGAAAGAAACCAACAGGACTCCACTGGCCATCACATACAGTCCCCAGCTAAAACCCCTCCAACGCATCATCAGGGATCTACAACCCATCTTGGACAATGATCCTTCACTTCCACAGGCCTTGGGTGGCAGGCCAGTCCTTGCCCACAGACAACCTGCCAACCTGAAGCATATTCTCACCAGCAACTGCACACCGCACCATAGTAACTCTAGCTCAGGAACCAATCCATGCAACAAACCTCAACGCCAACTCTGCCCACATATCTACACCAGTAACACCATCACAGGACCTAACCAGATCAGCCACACCATCACTGGTTCATTCACCTGCACGTCCACCAATGTAATATATGCCATCATATGCCAGCAATGCCTCTCTGCTATGTACATCGGCCAAACTGGACAGTCTCTAAGGAAAAGGATAAATGGACACAAATCAGACATTAGGAATGGCAATATACAAAAACCTGTAGGAGAACACTTCAACCTCCCTGGCCACACAATAGCAGATCTTAAGGTGGCCATCCTGCAGCAAAAAAACTTTAGAATCAGACTTCAAAGAGAAACTGCTGAGCTCCAGTTCATCTGCAAATTTGACACCATCAGCTCAGGATTAAACAAAGACTGTGAATGGCTTGCCAATTACAGAACCAGTTTCTCCTCCCTTAGTTTTCACACCTCAACTGCTAGAACAGGGCCTCATCCTCCCTGATTGATCTAACCTCGTTATCTCTAGCCTGCTTCTTGCTTGCTTATATATACCTGCCCCTGGAAATTTCCACTACTTGCATCCGAAGAAGTGGGTATTCACCCACGAAAGCTCATGCTGCAAAACATCTGTTAGTCTATAAGGTGCCACAGGATTCTTTGCTGCTTTTACAGAACCAGACTAACACGGCTACCCCTCTGATAATCTACATTTTAGTTGGCTTTTCTGGGGGCTTTCTGTATCAACATTTCCCTGGGAAAATCTTTGATAAAACAGAGTAAATCTTGAAGAGCACCCAATTCAGGATTTAGTGGATTAAAAGGTCTATGTTCTAGAAACAAAGATCACTTACCAACAACCTCTTGCCAACATACCTCTCCCATGCTCAGCAGGGTGCTATAAACTTGAGCACCTCAGATGATGTCATATATGAAGAGAGAATATCTTGCTACCAAACCTTTTATAGCTTTACAGGTCAATACCAGCACTTCAACATCACCCAGCCATCCGCAGATAGCCAGTGCTAATCAAGGTTCATAGGTGTAATTCGCTACATGTGAGAAGGCAACCAGTAACATTCTGCTCCCTCTGCTGTTTTTCGTAAGGGATTATTTTGTTGTTGTTGTTGTAAGAGAAAGCAATGATTTAGAAGATCAGTGTGATATCTGGCTGTGGAACGCAGGGAAGGTCAGCGCAGGCTAAGGTCAAGTCTCATTTTTCTCATGCTGGTTTGCTGTTCCCCTTGCGCTGTGTGCACCCAATGCTACACAAAGGGAACTATGTACAGCAAGTAGGAGCTGGAGCCCTAGTTTATTTGGTTGCAGTGATAGAATGTCTGACAGCTGAAATACTAGAGTTGACTGGTGCCATTGCTCAGGGTAATCAGAAAACATAGATTATCCCAAAGCACTTGCAGCTAGCTGTTTGTAATGATGAGGAGTTGAACAAGCTACTCGCGGTGGGGAGGGAAAGAAGGGGAGGGGAGGGGTTACTACCACTAGGGGCATCCATGCTGTACTGCTGCCCAGGAAAACAGAGAGCCACAAAGCCAAGGACAAGTGAGACTGTGTGAATGAAAGCATCCTTAAAACCACCAGCTGCTGTTTCAGAATGGTTTTAAGGTGCAGTCTAACACAGGAACCTACAAGATGGAAGAGGAAAGGATGCAACCTTCATGTGAAAAACAAACTTAGAAAGCACCTGTAGGCAACCACTAATCCCTGGACATCCAAAAGCATCTGGAGACCCCAAAAGAGCCCCAGGTTGTGAAGCTGAAATCAATATCAGGCACCCAAACCATAATTTCATCTGGTCATTTCCCCATCCTATGAGCAGTCTCTTAATCTTTTCTGTATTGAGAGTTTCAGTCTCTTTTAAACACTGTATAAATCACTCCACTGCATGCAAAGAACCTGTAGCCATGGAAATGCTTACCCATGAAAGAATACCCATATGCCTGAAAAAATTTAAAATCCTCACTAGGATATCAATGGAAATGTTGAGTGCAAGGATGAAGCATTAAGCCCTAAAAACAGGACCACAGTGTGTGATTTACACTCAGGGAAACAATTAGGGTGGAGGTGGAGGAATGGGGATGTATCATAGCCCCAGGTATTATGCCTTAAGGAAACATACACTGGCATCCCTAGGCATACATAGTGAGTGCATACCACACTGCCTTGGAACTGGGGCGGCTCTAGGTATTTTGCCGCCCCAAGCACCGCAGGCAGGCTGCCTTCGGAGGCTTCCCTGCGGGAGGTCCCCTGTCCCACGGATTCGGCAGCATGCCTGCGGGAGGTCCACCAAAGCCGCGGGACCAGCGGACCCTCCGCAGGCATGCTGCCAAAGGCAGCCTGCCTGCCACCCTCGCAGCGACCGGCAGAGCGCCCCCTGTGGCTTGCCGCCCCAGGCACGCGCTTGGCATGCTGGTGTCTGGAGCCTCCCCTGCCTTGGAATGGTGTGTGCTCCACTCTCTGGAGCTGGCAATCTCTGTGGGATGGTGCAAGGTGGGGAACTGCTTGGCCATGTTTCTACCTCCTCCTTTTCCCCTTTAGGGTGGTTTACACCACAAGGAGTATTAAGTGGGTGCAACCTTTGCATTCCCTTGTGGTCCAAGGAATCTGATCATAGCAAAGGAACACAAACAGGATGGGAACATTTCTTACAGCCTCCATACAAGGATTAGGGACAACATTGATTTCTCAATATTTAGGCAGCTCAAATTGGGCACCTCATATTAATTGACTCTTGGAAATTAAGGCTTTATAATGGTACATCTCAGTTTTACTAGCTATAAAATAGGAGCTAATGATACTTACTTTCCTGTGTCAAGTGCTTTGAGATATATAGATAAAAGCACTGTATATATGCTAAATATTATGTGCCCTTGAAATCAATGAGGTTTGCCCCTTGGTTGTCACTGGGGCAATAAAACAATGCACCGATATCCCTTACTATTTTGCCTAAATGTTTTCAAAAGCATTCTTCATGCAAGTGTCTCTACTAGGTTTCTAAGTGGGAATGAGAACTGCACTGCTGCTGGAACAATGACTTTCAAGTAATCCTAAACACTGTCAAATTTAGCTGTGTTGCTTCTATCCCTGTAGGATTTTCACATGCTCACAGTGATGAATTTATGAAACCAGAGATTTGTGATTTATCATCCTCAAAGCTCGTTCTTCATTGCAGACAAAAAATGATGAAGTCACGGTTGTCTGCTATGATTGTATCGCAGTGAAGTGCCACCTCAGGTTGAGCTCAGCTGTGTTAAAGTTTCTCCTAAAGGGAATGCAGTGTTTTAGCTTTAAAGAATTAGGGCTTGCCACAAACCCTGAACAAGGAGCAATTCAGAGTGGTGCTGCTCTAGAAATGGACCATTGTGACCCAGGGAGCCCCCTCAATGTCAAGTGGCAGAGAGTACATCATACCATAACTCACATCTGGCCTGACACACTCATTGCCGGAACACACTGTTCTTATAATCTGTATCTAAAAGGTGTCATGCAAGATATCATATGCAAACTGGCCATTAATATTATTGTGTGATGGATGTACAGGTGGTGTTTAAAGAATTATAGATGGGAGCAGAAATATGTTCTTAAAAGATGTTTTGCAATCAGTGGACAAGCCCAATCTGTCCTACACAAAGGATTGTTATTTCACCTATTTTACTGTGTCTCCAGTGTAAATAGAGCCCGGAAATACCTCAAAGGACAATGAAAAGTACATCTACCTATAAGGTAAACAAAGCCATCATGCTAAACAAGTGGAAGTGGGGAAGAACATTTAACAATCACAGTTAGCCTCCAGGAAACCTTCCTGACTCTTGAAACAGAGCCAATAAATTTTGGGGACATATAAGCAGAAAGAGAGAGCCATTTTGGCATATATCATGTAAGGGACAAAGAGAGAGCAGCACCATTTGAGATCATGCAAAGTGGATTCTCTTGGCCTGAAAACCAAGAGTAGCTGGAACTGACATGGGGAGAATCCTGCTTAGGCAAAGATCATAACTTGCTGAAGTTATTTTAGTCACTGGAAAGTGTGGTTAGTTTTGTTTCCCCTGTAACCATATCTCTGTCTCCAATTCTTACATATTATCCCTTAAATATCTATTCTTTGTTAGTAAATGTATTCCTGTTTTATTTCCAAACCATGTCAGTGTTGTGTGTTAAACTGAAGGGTGAAGTCTGCCGCTAAACTAACAGGCTGGCGTGTGCTCTGTCTCTTTGTAGGCAACAAACTTAATAACTTCTGGGAGTATCCAGTCAGAGGGACCGGACACTGCTGAGGAGACAGTTTTGGGGCATCTCAGCACTGGAATGACTGTTGGTGTCTCCCTGCAAGGAGTGACCAGGCTGGGGGAAGCCAGGGTAAGCCCACTGTGCTGTGAGCTGGCTACTGGTGTTAGGGGTCTGAGCCAAAGTTATGCAGCACAGGGTTACAAGGCAGGAAGTGACAGAGCACCTTACTGTCTGGGTGAATCCCCATAGCAACACAACCAAGAACAAAAATGGAGACTCAGAGGAATAACAATCTGATTCCCAGTTACTCTCTTGCTCCCAGGTGAGTAATCTTCACCAAACCTGGTGCAGCTACAGTAGCCTGTGTGTTGGGGTGAGTGGTAGACACAAAGCTCTGCCCACTCCCTTCTCTGCCCACCCACGTGCATGGGAGGGGATGCAATGGCTCTGTAGATGCTGTCTCCCCCCTGCACTGCTACTGGAAATCAGTGGTGCAAGTGGAATTAATTTTTTACCAGTGGGGGGGGGCACGAGGGGCACTTGACTCCTCCCCACCCCGCCCCTAGCCCGGGGCCCCCACGCTCTTCCCGTCCCCTTCTCTTGATCCACCCCATCTTACCTGGGGAGGGCGGGCTCTGTCCTTCTCCCGCTGCACCTTTGGAACCACAGAAGCGAAAGGAGCACAACATGGGGCTGCTGGGCGGCCCCACCCCCGCAGCTCCTCTGGCATGGATCTACCCCCCAGCCCTTCCATGCAGGGTCTCCGCCGTCTGCACAGCAGCCAGCCCCACTGGAGCACAGGGCTAGGGGGTAGGCTGTGGGTGGTACAGCAGTTGTGTCGGAGGAGCTGCCGGCGTGGGGCTGCCCAGTGGCCCCACGTTCTGCTCCTTTCCCGGCTTCAGTTCCTGGGAGAGCCCTGGAACCGCAGCAGGGAAAGGAGCAGAACACCAACAGCTCCTCCAGTGGCTGTATCGCCCCCAGCCCTGTCCTCTGGCAGGGCTGCTGCTGGGAGCCGGAGGAGATACAGCTCCATGCAGGGCCGGCTCCAGAGCCCAGCGGGGCAAGCACCCGCCTGAGGCGGCCCTTTCCGGGGGGGGGGGGGGCAGCAGGCTGGGCCGGTGGACCTGCCGCAGTCATGCCTGCGGAGGGGACGCTCGGCCGGCGGCTCCAGTGGACCTCCCGCAGGCATGACTGCGGACGGTTCGCTGGTCCCGCGGCTCGGCTGGACCTCCCGCAGGCATGCCTGCGGCAGCTCAACCGCAGCCACGGGACCAGCGAACCGCCCGCAGCTGCGGGAGGTCCAGCCGAGCCGCGCAACCAGCGGACCCTCCGCAGTCATGCCCGCGGGAGGTCCGCTGCTCCCGCAGCTCGGGGGCGCCTCCCGGGCATGATTGCTTGGGGCGGCCAAATTTGTAGAGCTGCCCCTGGCTCCATGGAAGGGCAGGGGGTGGGGCTGGGGGTTCTGCTCCTTTCCCCGCTGTGATTCCCTGGAGAGCCCTGAATGACAGTGCTCTCCTGGGAACTGCAGCTGAAAAGGAGCAGAACATGGGGCCACCAGGTGGCCCCATGCCCGCAGATCCTCCAGCATGGCTGTACCACCCCCAGCCCTGTCCTCTGGCAGGGCTGGCTGCTGTACAGATGGAGGAGACGCTGCGTGCAAGGTCTGAGGGTGGTACAGCTGGAGGAACTGCCGGTGTGGGGCTGCTCAGTGGCCCCACCTTCTGCTGCTCCTCTTCCCAGTACACCATACCATCTATAAATATCTTGCCGGAACAGCGTACCAGACTGTACCACCCTACAACCTCTGCTCTGACTCAGGAATCAGCATGGATCTTCCTACTGGATCCTGCAATGATGCCTTGCCCAATTTGGGAGACATAAATGTAAAGGAAAATATTGGCTTTCACTGAAAAAAAATGGTTCCTGGTCCCGGCTGGTTGCTCAGATAGCCTTGAAAACAGAAACCAGTGTTATCCACTCACTAGGCTTGAGCGGAACACACAGCTTGACTTGACTTCTGCAGGACAGGGCAGGGTCCAGGTTAAGTGTACCTAAAGAGCCCCTCCCACAAGCTTTTTGTTGTGAGGTGAGTCAGGTAACTATAGGGAGGGCAACAAAAATGATTAGGGGGCTGGAGCACATGACTTATGAGGAGAGGCTGAGGGAACTGAGATTGTTTAGCCTGCAAAAGAGAAGAATGAGGGGGGATTTGATAGCTGCTTTCAACTACCTGAAAGGGGGTTCCAAAGAGGATGGATCTAGACTGTTCTCAGTGGTAGAAGATGACAGAACAAGGAGTAATGGTCTCAAGTTGCAGAGGGGGAGGTTTAGGTTGGACATTAGGAAAAACTTTTTCACTAGTAGAGTGGTGAAGCACTGGAATGGGTTACCTAGGGAGGTGGTGGAATCTCCTTCCTGAGAGGTTTTTAAGGTCAGGCTTGACAAAGCCCTGGCTGGGATGATTTAGTTGGGTTTGATCCTGCTTGATCCTCCTGAGGTCCCTTCCAACCCTGAGATTCTATGATTCTATGATTCTATGAGGGGGTCCAAAGAATTTTCCCACTTACTTGCTCCAAAGACCTCAGACTAGCACTGAAGTGTAATTAGGGGACAGGAATCAGTTATTTTGGTGAAGGGGCTGGCAAAATAATGTTTTGCTGGCCCACACACAAATTCTAAGGCTGTTGCCACACTGATAGTTTAAGTGTTTGCAATGGCCTAAAGCTCAATTTATCAATTTCTTGCTAAAAGCAAGAATGTATCCCCTACACTTAGTTACAAGGTAAAATCAGTTGCCAGACAGGAATGCCATGCTCAAACATACTAATTATACAGCTGCTTTTTAAATACCGGACAGAAGATCTGACAAAATGTTTGGCAGGCAACATGCATTTCCTTTTGGCATCATTCTCCCTGTAACAGCTGTAACCTCACATGTAGCCAGAGGGGGAGACTGATGCAAAAGAGAAATGATACTGCTTCTTTAAGGGGATGTGGTGAGAGGATGTGGGGAGAGGAATGGCTACGCCTCCCAACACTGCCTGTGCACAGTGTGTCCATGCTCCCTTAGAGAGGAGGCAGAGGAGAGCTGATCAAGAGCCCAGTCACGGCTTACTTTGTGAATTTCCAGTTGTGACCCTTCTGCTGTCTCAGTCCCCTGCTACTCAGACTACTCCAGATCTCCAGTCTCCCCACTGCTCCTGCTCCATGCTGACTCCTTGGACCACCTCCTTCCCCTACCCTTTCTGCCACTGCCTCCCATTGCTAGTCTCAGTTCTCTCAAGGACTTTCACCTATCGGCCTTCTGAGCAGGGCCTAGTGCCTTTTAGTCCCTCACCATTGCCTTCTGGTTTGCCAGCTGGCCTGCCTTCATCTTCTCTAGAGGGGATGCTCCCCCTTCCCTTCCACCAATAGATAAAGGACACCATTATCTTTGGAGAGGGCTCCTGTTCCTTCCCCGCCTATATATCCTACACTGAGGGAGGTAGGGCGTGTCTCTCCTGTGCAGGAAATGCCACCAAACACGGGCAGGCTTTACTGCAGGGCCCTGCTTAATCAAGTCAGGTCCCAACTCAAGCAAATCCAAAGCGCCAAGCAAATATTTTCAACAAACAGATCTTGAGGAATCCATAGGCAGAAGTTTGTTTGCATGAATTGTTTACTGAACAAATGAGAAAAGCCAATAAATAGGTAACAGTTGTGTATTTGCAAAGAGAAAAAAAGGGCTACATTTGAGAGATGTTGTTTGTTGTAAACAGCTCAAGCGGCTGTACCAGGAATGCATGCTTTTCTACATTTCAAGCACAGAGCTAATAATGAAGCTAGTAGTGATGAAGAATCATAGTGAGCACAGGTGGATGCAGTACTCTCCCTACTGAAATAAGCACATGCTAAGTAGTCATTTTCATGGAAGGGTACCAATAGATTAGTTAAAAGCTTAGACTTGGCACATTGGTTGGGCAGGTGCTCTGCTCTGTGCATCACTTCTCTAGTAAAGATCTTGGTGATAGGGATGGTCAGTGTGCCAAAGAGTGGTTTGTTACTTTTCCTGATGTACTTTCAGTTCAGAGTTTTTGCCCAGTGGACACAATGCTAGACTTAGGACTTGTGTAGCCTCGGTGGCTCAGAAGCCCTGCCCACACTGACTCAGGATTCCAGGTTGCCCCTCTTTGCACCCAAAGAGCTGAAACACTCTCCCCACCAACTTTTGGGCACTCAGCCAGCAATACAGAATTGCAATCTTATCTCTACAGGGCTATCCAGAGATGAAGGGAGGTCACAGTTCATAGGTGGGGACAGAGCTGAACAGGGTGCTCCAGATACTTCCATAGCCTTGCCCTGCCCCCTGACTGAAAGCTAGCCCTCAGTGTGCATGATTACAACAGTCTCTTTCCTCATGGCATTTCTTCTGTAGTCTTTTGTTGTATTGCTGACATTGCATAATAGCCCAGGATCTCATGGCTTAGTGATAAACTATCCCAGCACTGTATGATTATAACTAATCTTTGTGGATTTTTTTATTGTTTTTTAACTTTCATTAATTTTCCTGTTTTTTGTTTGCTGCAGTTATAATTATTTATTATACTGATTTTGTATTGCACTAGCTATAATTTACCCAAGCACAACTCTGAGATCTGATAGAGCTCTTAAATGCAAGAAAAAAATTAAAAGAATCAGAATTAGGTTTGGTGGCAGCTGAGCTGTGGAAACCTGCTGAGCCTTCATGACTAGAACTCTGAAACTTGGAAATTTTGATGAATAAAGGGCCATTATGAATTTCTGGCTATGAGCATATGGCAGCAGTCGCTGTATAGCCAGGAAAACAATGTTTGCTATATGTACTTATTTTAATCAGAAAAGCTTTGCCTGCATGTTTTACACAAAAGCATAAGAGGACATTTTATTGACTCAGGATAGTTCTGAATCCTGCCTAAAAACTTAGTGAAAACTGTGGTGCATTGAAAACTGTGTTAAAATTGTGATCTATCACTTTAAAATCAGGGTTATTCCTGTTTGTGCTTGTAGGCTAGGAGGCTCTGCAGTGAAGCCTGTGCTGCGACGATCAGAGTCAATCAGCAGACAGACAGCGTATAGCAGTGTGTCTCAAATTGGGGTCGCCGCTTGTGTAGGGAAAGCCCCTGGCAGGCCAAGCCGGTTTGTTTACCTGCCCCATTTGCAGGTCTGGCCGATCGCGGCTCCCACTGGCTGTGGTTCGCCGCTGTAGGCCAATGGGGGCTGCTGGAAGTAAGTCCCTCAGCCCACACCACTTCCAGCAGCTCCCATTGGCCTGGAGCAGTGAACTGTGGCCAGTGGGAGCTGCAATCATCTGGACCTGTGGACGGGGCAGGTAAACAAATTGGCCTGGCTCGCCAGGGGCTTTCCCTGCACAAGTTGCAACCCCAGTTTGAGAAACACTGGCATATAGTAAGGTGGAGTGAGCTGTGCCTCAGTTTTAGGGAGCAGCCTGCTTTGTCTCCCTGTTTTGGGGTTCTTGCATATTATCTTCTAAATTTCAAGGAATAAAACAGTGCTATGTTGCAACCTCCCAGCAAAAGTATTTATGTTTTTATCTACTTCTCTGTGTTTATGCCATGAACATAACAAAAACAAACCACCAAACTGTGTACCAAAACTAGTCTTGAAGGGTAATTGCTACGCTGGTTTCCATAAGAGGTGAGAGATCCTGGTGATAACATAGTTATTAATTACTGCTGAATAGGCTGAATTTGGTGCTGGAAATTGTCCTTTCAGAGGTCTTTTTATTCTTGGACAAATGCTCAACTTCAGACAAACCAGATCAAGTGATTGGCACTAGAGTAGCCCACAGGAATCAGAGATGGAGCTGCACTGCTATCAGAGATATAATCTAATATCTGGCATCTCCTTGTTCCTCTTCCTCCATAAGGGATTTCCTCCTCTACTAGGCCTTGCAAAACTCCACAACTTCCTTCTGATTTTAATACAGTTGCTCTAGATATACCCAAGTGTAAAATGTGAGAAGAATTTATCCCATAGTTTCTAACAGTAAAATTTGGAAAACTAACATCAGAAATTACACTTGTGGCCTTTTTTATTTTCTGTTTTTCAGAGAACACTGTGTGGTTTATTTTTAGTTTTCCAGGCTGCTGACATGACAGCCATCTCTGTACCGTCATGTTCAGAAATGCTGAATTATTTAGCACATATGTGTTCTACAAGTATTGTAATCAGATTACATTCCTTGAAGAAATCTATGCAAGTCTTCTATAGCAATGATCCAACCTTTACTAGTGTTACTCCTGTGTGTTCGACCATTGCTACGGTATACATTAATATATAATTGTATAGGGGTTTATATAGCACCTCTCATTCCAAAGAGTTCATGTAATACTTTACAAACTGATATACCAATTATGGAGCTAGATCATATCACCATGAAATGCACCCACTTTTTAACACCATACTACACCACTGAGAATAGTGGCTATTCAGGTACACAGGCTTCTCAGAGATGCCAGTTTTAACACCTCTGCTCCTACAAATTTTAGCATAGGATCTTTAACAGACACAAATGGTCAAGGCCCTGGTTTTATGTCTCATGTGTAAGAGACAGCAATTCCAGAGCACACCACCTCCTAAAACCATCTTGGGGCACTGGTTCAGTACTGACTCAGTGGGAAAAGTGCCACTTGCTGACTCACCACCACTTCCTCCAGTGCCTGCTTATCACTTAGAGCTCTTCTGTCCAATTGCTGACTCAGCTTAACCTGTCTCCGTTTGTGAGAGCTGATGAGCAAACACTGCAAGGAGGGAATTTATCAGTTATGTTAAAATCACATTAAGAGTCCATAGAGGTAATTACTAGTAATATTAGTGTTCAGATTAGAACTTCATGCCATTTTAGTTAGGTATTGGTGCAGCTCCTATGGGATTTCATGACATTTCCTATTAGATTTGTTGACCAAAGATCATATGCTCTGCCAGAATGAGACAATGTGAGTCTTAGATGCAAGTGAGATACTAAGCATTGCCTTTCCTGCTCTGTCAGTTAATACTAGACATAACTTTCATGTAGGATTCTTGCCTGTGAATTGTGCAGTTGACAATAGTTTTGGATGTTAGAAAAAAATGGAAAAGGTGCAAATTTTAGCTACAGAAGCACATTAGAACAGACTGTGACAAAGTCAGACTGGACAGCTGCAAGAGGGTCCTTCTATTGGGTTCTTGTGCCTGCCCATGGCTAAAGGACCCTTACCTAGGCTGTGGGGAGGATCCACTGAGCCCAGGACTCAAACAGTTACAGGGGGCAACATAAAAAATAATACTGACAGGTGTGAGGGTCAAAGGCTCAAAAGTAGGAAATCTGAAGGGGATACCGAGCAGAGTAACCCAGACAGCACCCACTGCTCCTCAAAGATGTCAAGGGAGCCAGTGGATGCCACCAAAGGAACTCTGCCTGGATAGGTGAGTGGAGAGAGGAATGGAAATAGGCCCCACAGTCGCAGAGAACCCCCTCAGCCAACATCTTCTCCCTGGAGTTATAGATAGCCACTATAGCAGGCATGCCCTCACCTCCTGAAGTACACAGTGGGGAATTCAAAGGGTGGAGTGCCCCCATGCACTGAGTGAGCATCAGGGGGTACACCCAGACTCCCTGGTTGTAGTCCAGGAGGTCTCGGATCCTGGTGACTCCAGCAAGGACCAACCTCTGGCACCTGAGGGGGACTCTGCCACCTGCACACTGAGTTGGGGATTGTGTAGCAGGGGCTCCGTGAGATCTACCCCCTCAGTGGCTGCCATGGACCTGATTGCCGAAACCAGCTTCCAAGTCTGGAGGAGGTCCTTGTAGGAGATGGGCCACTCAGAGAGGTCTCACAGAAGACGTCTCAGATGTAGATAAAAGAGCTGCTGGTTGTATTGGAGCTCTCTGAAGCGGTGCAGGAAGGCATGCACCACCATGCTCCATGTCAGATACCTGCACTATAAAGAAGCCTCTGCAGGGCCTGGAGGCAGAAGACCTGGACCTGAGTGTGAAGGCAAATCAGGCCCTGTCCTCACTCCTCCTGTCAGTGCAGTCCTGGCCAAAAGAACTAGCGTCTGGAGATGGCCCAGGAAACCCAGGGCCAGGATCAAGATGTTGAGCTGGTCCCAGAGCATGGACAGGACTAGCTGATTCAGCACCAGTGCCCTCCCTGCCCAGGAAAAGGTACCGGAGTAGTCCTGTCCACCTGTGCAGCTGCTCAGCCACCCTGCCCTCCAAACCTTGCCAGTTCTCTGGCAGAGGAAGATGCGCAGCTGAAAGGAAAATGCCAAGATAGAGCAGTGGACCCATGCTCCACTGTCTGACCTGAAGCGCAGGTGGGAGGGAGCTTGCCTGCCACCCATCCACAACCACCAGGCCAGAGCTCTTGACCCAGTTGACCCGGGTGGAGGAGGCCGCCAAGTAGATGGCCTGGCAGGCCTCCACCCACACCAGGTCACCTGGGTCCTGGACCACAAGGAGCATATCATTGGTGTACGCTGAAAGGACCAGCCACAACTCTGGCCCACGGAGCACCAACCCCCTACGGAGGAGATGGAGGAAGGGCTCAATGGCTAGAGTGTGTGCAGCTGACCTGAGAGCAGACACTCCTGATGTACACTTCACCCAAAATTGACCAGTTCAGTCAGGATTAAGTTGAGCTTGACCAAACACTCTGTGGAGACATACAGCACCTGGAGAAAAACCCCAAACTTGGGCCCAAAGCCAAATGCTCTCACAATACCCAGGAAATACCCTTGGTCCACCCTACCAAATGCCTTCTCCTGGTCCAGAGACAGGAGGGCAAATGACAGACTATCCCTACACCTGATTCTGACATTATTGTCATGAACTGTGACCGTATAGATCATTGTTGCAACCAGTGTCCTATGGTTGCACCAGATCTTGTACAGAGGAGGTCAAGTGGGGTGTCTATGAAAAGGTTGTAGTTTGCTGGTTATGATTATACTGTCTGCATGTGTGTATCATTTTTGTATTTGAATTTATGAATATTGGCTATGTACTTGTATCTCAATGTGTTTGATTCTAAGTAGCATCAGTGATGCATTTGGTCTGCTTCTTGAGAAAGGACTATTCTCAGTAAGTGCCCAGTCAAGAAACACTTAACCGACAATGGACTTTGGGAGATGCCAATCCACATCTGAGCTTTCCTGGGAATGTTCAAACTAACATGTAAACATGCAAAAAGCTGAATCATTCGTGGACATGTGACTTGCCCAGGTGGCTACAAATGCCATCTTGTTCCTGTGATTTTTGCACAGGAGAACAAAGGGGTTTCTGCCCACAAGAGAGAGAATATAAAAGGCCCTGGAAAACCCTCCATTTTGTCTTCAGCTGGCTCAAGAGATGGCCTCTCCACTCCCAAGAGATGCCTGAAAGAAACTGAAACAAAGGACAGTAACAAAGGGTGTGAGTGATTACTGGATCCAGACTAGGAAGGAGTCCAGTCTGTGAAAGAAGCTTATTGGAACATCTCTGGGGGAGAGATTTCAAATCAGTTTCTTAATGTATTAGGCATAGACTTGCATGTTTTGATTTATTTTGCTTGGTAACTTACTTTGTTCTTTTTGTTATTACTTGGAACCACTTAAATCCTACTTGTTATACTTAATGAAATCACTTTTGTTTATTATTGAACCTAGAGTAAGTAAGTAATACCTGGGGGAGCAAACAGCAGCGCAAATCTCTCTATCAGTGTTATAGAGGGTGGACAATTTATGAGTTTGCCCTATATAAGCTTTATACAGAGTAAAATGGATTTATCTGGGGTTTAGGCTCCCAAAAAGACTGAATACTGGGTGCTGGGAAAGTCTCTGTTAATTAAGAAGCCCCTGAGTTGAGTAGATCTCAGTTTCAGTGAACTGCAGGGGGCCATGACCCAAACTTTTGGTCTGTGCTGTAGTTGACCGGAGTGTCTTACTAAGCAAGACAGGAGTGGAGGGAAGCCTTCTCTGGCAGGGGGGTTTGTTCTCAGCATAGGCGTCAACTCCATGGGTGCTCTGGGGCTGGAGCACCCACAAGGAAAAATTGGTGGGTGCTTAGCACCCACAGGCAGCTCCCCGCTCGGGCCCCCCGCCCAAGCTTACCTCCACCTCTGCTCTGACTCTGCCTCCTCCCCTGGGTGCACCACATGCCTGCTTTTTCCTCCTGGCTCCCAGCGCTTGTGCCGCGAAACAGCTGATTCACGTGGCAAGTGCTGGGAGGGAGGGGGGAAGAGGGGGAATGCGGCACACTCGGGGAACAGGCAGGACTGGAGCGGGGATTTGGGGAAGGGGTCCAATGGGGCAGGGAGGGGGCAGAGTTGGGGCGGGGATTTTGGGGAAGGGGTTGGAATGGGGGTAGGGATAGGGTGGGGGCAGGGCAGAGCCAGGGACTAGGGGGCACGAGCTCCCACCGGTGCCGAGGAAGTTGGCACCTATGGTTCTCAGTGGTGTCCCAAGCACATCTAGTGACAGTCTTAAGGGGGTTTCTGTGACTGAACCCGTCTCACCGATCTCTAAGAGGTTCCGGACCAATGACAAGTTGCCAGAGATGGTACCGCCTGGGACAGTACAGTCGGTATGGCCCAGGACAGTGTAGACAGTGGTTGGGGTGGACCACGTCTGCCAGCACAGACCCCAGCCGCAATGAGATGGCCTTCACTATGACCTTGTAGTCCGTGCTGAGGAGCGAGATGAGACATAAATTCCGAATGTCGCGGAGGTCCCCCTTGTTTGGAAGCAAATCCCACCTGCGTGACATAGGGAAGACGCCATTCCCCAAGGACTCAGCCCAGAAAGTAACAAGGCCCAGGCTGATGATGTCCCAGAATATGCAGTAGAACTCCACGGTCAGCCCGTCCATGACTGGAGATTTATTAATGGGCCTGAGATGGGGGGCTTCCAAGAACTCAGCCAGAATGAGAGGCTCCAGCCGGTCCTGGTCATCCGCAGTGACCATTGGGAGTTCGTCCCAGAGCACTCCGCAGGCATCAGTGTCAGTTGGATCCGGGGAGAAAAGGGCAACGTAGAAGGAAGTGATTGTCTATGATCTCGTAGAAGATGTCCATGGCGGCCAGGCACAGCTCAGTTCGCGAGTGGTCCTGCTCTTTGAGGGTGATGTTGAAGTCTGCACCCCAGGACCAGGCACTTGCAAGGATCCAAGAAGTCAAGGAAGGCAGACGCTTGCTGAAAAAACACACCCGCTCCAGGCCCAAGGTTGGGGCATAGACATTGACAATGTTTAACATCAGCCCCATCACATGAGCCCGGAGGTGCAGCAGGCGACCTGACACAACCTCGTCAACCCCCAGCACCTCGGGCTGCAGATCATGGGAGAACAGGGTGGCCACTCCAGCCTTGGCAGCTGGATCCGTGTGGGTCTCCTGTAGGAAAACCACAGAGTACCCCCTGTCCCGAAGGAAGGAGAGCACATGGCACTTGTGGAGACCCACCTTACAGCCTCGGGTGTTCAGTGTGGTGAAGATGATCAGTGCCATAGAGAGGGCTGGGGAGAATCCTTGCGGGCAGGGCAGTTAACATCCCCCATTGGACCCTGCAGCAATCTGTGACCGACCCTGAAAGCCATCAGGGAATCACAGAAGCAACGAGCCTTTACCTTCCCCCAAAATGGCTCTTAAGGCCTGGAGGACACAGTGGAAATCCCCCCAGTGCTGGAGAGTGAGCTGCACCTTATTCTGGGAACCATAAGTGCCCAGGAAAAATGTGTGCAGCTCGTCTCGCAGCACATCAAAGGCTGGGGTCACAGAGCCCTGGGCATCCTCCCACTACAGCCCCATGCCCTATTGAGATGGGCAGGCAGGGAGCAGACCCTCCATGTAGCGCCCGTTCTGTCGATGCTGTACAGCCCATCTCAGTCACTGGCACGGGAGGAGGCGGCAGAGGGAAAACAGCAGAGCCTAAAGGGTCGGTAGAGGGTAACATGAAAACCGCCTCCCGAGGGCTCTCCAGACATGCCCTGTTGCTCAACAGAGATAATACCTGGCCTCCCCCTAAGAATAATATACCCTGTAACAGGGCCCCTGGTGGGGCACCAGAAAGGGCTCCTCTAATGACTGTCCACCACGCGCCACAGGCGGCAGTTGGATCTGGACCTGCCAGTGGAAGGACAGTACATGAGGGAGGGAGGGGTCCTTACAGCATAGTGGGAGAGGTCTGATCACTGACAGGGGCTTCCCCAGGGTGGAGAGGAAGGGCAGAAGGGTGGTGTTGGGAAGGAAGGCTGGGATGGAGGTCAAAACCACCCACATGCCCAGGTCCTCCCAGCCACTGGGAGCTGCGGGAAGCCATGCAAAGGTAAACCAACTGTCTCGCGGCCCACCAGCAAATTACCCTGATGGGTTGCAGGTTGCCCATCACTGCTTTAGGCTGACCCTGGGGCCTACCCTGAAAACACAGCCAAAGGAGAACACAAGGGGGAAGGTAGACACTGCCCAGGGTGTGACTGATTTACCCCAGGCCTGCCATTGCCAGGGGGGAACTGCTAAGCCTGGCGAGATGAACAAGGTGCCTTGCCACAAGACCCTGCAACTGTATAATACCTACCTAGTAAACTCTAATAGAGTTTGAAGATATTAACATTTCTTTTTCCAAAACATGTAGGATTTACAGGTTATTCTTTTACATTAGTATCACACTCCCATCTATGACTCATACTCTGTGGATCTTTTCATTGCAGCTAATATTGTCCTATATCAGAGGATGCCATGCAATCCAATGGGAGCTGTTGTGACACCTTTACATGCTGGCATGAATAAAGGATAAAGTTCTTGTTTAAAGTGGACTAACATGTCCTTTGGAGCCACTACAGCTAAAGCTTCTAGGCTCAGGGCTCAATTGGTATTACCTGTACCACTGGTGGACAGACGTTAATCTTCCCCATTGCCAGTAAATATTGGTTTATTCTGAACCATAAAAATGCCTCACTTATCTGAATCTCAGCATTCCCTTGTTTCTCTTCTTCTCTGGATTGGCCTAAAGTAATGGAAAGTCCCCTGCAAATATCACAGCGAAGCCCATTGCACCCAGAACAAAATACGGACAGAACCTTCTAAGGTGGCCCTCCTTCCATTGACCAGTCTTGTAAGTTCCATGGAGTCTCGGGATCCTGTATGACCAGCTTTGCTTAACCTCTCTCCCTCTCTTGTTAGCCTAGTGTTGCCTCACACATCCCAAATGAAAAAAATATAAGACTTAGATGAGGCCTTATTAGCAGCAGTTCTATTAACTACTGGATTTAGTGCTTTTGAAGTGTTTGACTTGGTCAGCAGACAGATTTCATTGGGCTCTTCATCTCCAAGCCCCACTCCTGCAGTCTTTATCAAGGGCAAAATTCTACTCTGCCTGATTTTGACCATGGAAGGTAGCAGGGGTGGTGGCCATGCAATAGATTTATGAGTTTTATAGCTGGTGCAGGCAGGATGGCACATTCAGGTTGGGAAGGGGGATGCTCTGGTGAGCGTTCTCCTGAAAAAGTGCATGAAAAGTCGATGAAAAACCCAACGCGGTGTCAACCAAATCCACTTCCAGAACTCAAGGAGGAAAAGGAAAGTATCCTGTTCCTGTTACTATGCAGATGCATGAGATTCTCCTTTCACCTTCTTTGACTAGCAAATTTGTGCAACACAGGGCAGGATTTACAAAAGTTAAAATCCCAGTGAAGTTTTGCTTAAGTAAGAACTGCAGAATTGGATCCCATGGCTAACATTTCATCCACTGATTTCTGGGTGCCTAATGCCACACACCCAAGCCAGAATTAGCAGAGGTGCTGAGCACTCTGACTTTAATTAGAACTGATGTTCAGCACCTCTGAAAATCAGGCCCTAGATGGGAAGTTAGATACTCTAAATGAGGTATCCCAAATTAGAGGGCTTTTTAAAAAATAGCCAACATGTTTCCCTGGGAGCACTTCCCAGCTTGTAATGCATACCTAACATTGCTCTAACCCTGTTAGTTCACCCACAAACCTCAGGCATATGTTGGAAATTCCTGTGAACAGTACACTGTAACTCTACATATTAATTATATAAAACGTGATTGCTGATCAACATTTTTTAGAGGAACAAATAATTTTTACTTGGTTCTGAAAAATCCTAAGATCAGGTCTTGAACCTATCATCATCTATTTTATAGGCTTGTATTTTTGACTAAGGCATACTTCATTTTGACACATCTATCATTTGTCAGTTGAATGTATACTGTTACCAAAAACCATGACGTGTACTATAGATTGCATAATGCCCCCTTTTATTTAGTCGCTTATGTGCAATATTAAAATCACATGTTTCTGAATTGTAAGTGCTGGCTTTGTTTCCAGTTCCTGGCTGCCAAATTCATTAGCTTTTAACAAAGTACTGTGTCTGTAATACTAATACTCATATTGATGTGTTATTTAAATTTTAGTAGAGCAGGCAGGTGAACTGAAATTTAAAAATGGCTTATTTTGGATTGGTCTTATTAGAAGGCTATGGATAGTTATTTAATGAATTATGAGTTTCTGAAGAAAAAAACTAATTTGTTTTTCTTTTAAAGGTTTGGTAAATTTCCTACATTCAAACAGCTTGAACATCAATTTCTTCCAGTCAGTTACTAAATTACAGAAGAAATCCATATCAGTATTAAAATTAAGGGTTTTTTTTCTTAGAGTGATCATTATCTAAGCATATTGTGCTGTAATAAATATTTGTGCTCATATATCAATGTATCAAATTATTCCACGTAAGTTGTGAAGGGCACAATAACATTTGGAATTTCACTCCCCACCCTCATTCACATGAATCCACTAGAGTGTTGTAAGACAAAGAGAGGGAGAATGTGTCAGTTTCCTGTTATAACATGCTTGGACTTGGTTTCTTGTGAGAATCTATCCACCAACCTAAACTACTCCCTCCCCTCCCAAATATTACAAAAGCATTTCTGAAGCTGAATTTTGCAAAAGCTATAAAGTAGATTCACTTTCACTGAAGAGCAAATATCTCTATATATTCAATGGAGGAAGCTATGTGTAAGTTTGGAAAAATAGAGAGCAATGTCGTACTATGCAGCCTGTCCCACCATGGGCTGCTGCTATTGGCTAAAGAATTATTACTCAATCATAGATTTATTCAAATTCATATTTTGAACATCTAAGCACATTTTATGAAATGCATCACCAAGAAGCCATCTGTGCATTTTTAACCATACCATTTATATTTCATTAAACCAAGCAGCTGTTTAGCAGTGATTTTTCTGATCTTTTAAAAGTGGCTTTCAAGACCCAAAAGCCATTGAGGTTACAGAACATAAACTGCAAATTGGCTTTTACTATGTATGCCTGTGGGGGGAGGAAACCCTTACAAGTTGTCTTAGAGAAATTCATAACACTGAAGATATTTTATATGAGACCTATAACGTCAATTAGAATGAGAAGTAATTGCTAAGATTATATTGACCTTCCAGCGTAATTGCCCAAACACACTGTCAGTTAAAAAAGTCTAATAATAAAGGCCAACGTGAACTACTGATATACCAATTAGCATAAGTGCTAAGGGAAGAAAGTCTGGCAATTTGTTCTGAAATAGTTGTGTTAACTAATTCTTCTTCCAGATGTAGTGAAGAACTCATATAGCATATATCCAGTATATTGCGGGGTGTGCAACTACGTAAATGGAAGGACTATCATATTGTTCTCTGGACACTGCATTTAGAATGTAGAGGAGTCTTCATCTATTGCACGGGCAGCTGTGAGGCAGCTGCCATTTTAACTTTGCCATTTCAATGGAAAGACATACACTGAGTCACTTTGTTCTCTTTCTGAGGCATTTCTGTTCTTTGTTGCTTTCCTTAATCTGATATAAAGTACTTGGTTGAGAAATACTAGTTTTGTTCTTTCAGTAAGGCGAAATCATAGCATGTACCTTGTGCTTAAATACTACATTCTGTTATGATGTATTAACTATCTCATTTATGCTAATACCATGCTTGTTGTTATAAAACAGGGTCATTAACAGGAGAGCTATGGGCTAAAGTTTTTATCAGATAAATTCACAAGATACCATGGGGACGGGCCTGTGAGAAATAAGATTGAGTAGGTAGATTAGAGGAGGATGAGAAGAAATCCAAATATTGAAATAGGCCCTACTGTAGAGACGTGTTTTAATGAATATAAATTGAAGTTTAATTTTATTGGGACCACTAGACCCAGGCAAGACCTTGTAGTTCTCTCTGGACTAATTGAACCTCACTTGGGTTGCCTAGTGTCATAAACAGAGTGTGAAATCCTGACTCCATTGGAGTGAATGGCAATACTCCTATCTTCATCAATAGGCAGGGCCACCCAGAGGGGGGAGGGCAAGTGGGGAAATTTGCCCCAGGCCCTGGGCCCCACAGAGGCCCCCACAAGAATATACTATTCTATAGTATTACAACTTTTTTTATGGAAGGGGCCCCCGAAATTGCTTTGCCCCAGGCCCCCTGAATCCTCTGGGTGGCCCTGTCAATAGGACCAGGATTTCATCCAGGGTCTTAATAAATTTTGGCCTGATTAAATAGTCACTGCGTGGATTACTGACTGCACTACATATAATTTGTGTGACTAAATATCTTGACAAAGACAGGGAAAGATGTCTGCTATAAGTCAATTGACTCAATGGAGTTCCACCACAGATGGATTTGGCCCAGGGCTCTTAGATGACCGAGGTCAATAATTAAAACTTTGAAGGCAAATAAATTATTAACTCTGTAGCTACTTCCTGCACATCTAAGGTTTTACAAGTACTTAATTTATTTACTGTGCCTAAGACAGGAGTAACTAGGTGCCATACAATACTGTTTAAAGAATTAAGTTAACGAAATTACTGGTTTAATTAGATGCCTCTTTTATTTCCTTTTAAAGGACAAATTTTGACTGTAGAAAACAGAATTTAATTTGAAGTGAACAGAACCTTACAAGATACCACTTATTTTTAAATGATTTACGCTGTATGAAAGATGGTTATTTATGGACTATTAATATGACTTTGACCAATGTGATGTGTTTACATTTATGTCCTGCTTCAAATTTTCAATCAGTCTCTCCCATCTGTCAAATTTTTTAGTGCCGCTAAATGATAAAGCCTTGTTGCTATGGCAATTAGATCCATTACCTAGGTGACAGTGTTGCTGTGATGTCACTGCTAAAGTGATCTAACTCCTGAAACATTTTTAGTCTCAGTTGCAGATGGACCAGAGTCAAAACATCATTCATCAATAGCCCAGAGGTGAGGGGAGGCTGGGTATAACCTGAATAGTCTCTTTACCACTTGAAGACATGCACCTCAAGAGTTGAATACCTGAGCTGTATTTCTCAAAGCTGGCTGCCGAGTACCATCTCATCAGCATTCAGAAGCATTGCCACAGGATGAAGGAGAAGAACGAACAAATATGAGCAAAGATAAAAGCAGAACAGTGAGGAAAGGAGGCAAAAACTGCTTTTTGCCACTTCTGTGGTGTTTGTGTCTTAAATGAGCCTGCCCCACACCAACCATAAGAATGTGAAGGCACGAGCTGCAGATAAATGCAGTGGTCTATTTAACATCCATGCATATTTGGAATTATTACTTATATTTATTTATTATTTATATTTTATGTATTATATGTATTTTAGTAACACTTAGGAACCTGAGTCAAGGATCAGTGCGCCAAAGTGCTAGGTTCTATACAGACAAGTAACAAAGATGACAATCCCTGCCCTTAAGAGCTTACAGCCTTGTGGGGACTTTAAGGTAGGAGGCCGGATCGTTGTGGACAGCTAGGAAAATGTGAGCAATAATAATACTAATAATCTTCCTTCTCCCCTAAGTGTGAGTCATCTCATATACAATTAAATGATAGAACAACCAAAATCCATGGGGAGGAGGTTTGGCCACAATTAAATGGACCATGATGGTGGCACCTGTTATGTTTTTTCCTTGGCTCTACCTCAGATTTCTATGACACACACAAGTTTCAGCTCATATTTATTAGTTAGTCAGCAGCCAGATTGTGTGCTTGTAGAGGGCATGGGTGGGAGGCAGAAGGTGATGGGGCATGGGGGGACAGCTATAGTTGCTGCGTTAACAAAGATAGAAAGTGCTTCATTAATTATCCTTAAATTCTCTATTTTTGAGGCAATTATTGCAAATGCCAGTTTAAAGATGTATAATCTGGACTCTTCGCCATTCTCAACCCCAATTTAATTTTTAAGGAATTGAGTAGACCTGAGTGAGGAATTTGCATCGAATAATCTATTACATGAAACTTGCCTCCCTTTTCTGTTTGAAAATTTCTCATAAAGAAGCCAGTAATTTACCAGGTTTATCCATTATTAAAGGTTATCAGCAAATGTCTACAGAAAGTAATCTTTGCTCTGTTAACCAGCAGTAAACAATTCATTGCAAACACTCACTGTTTGGACTCTTTTAATTAGTCACATAGTGACATGGCATCCTGAATATTTGAATGGCAGTTCCTGAAGATTGCAATTCTTTGCCTTTGTGCCACTTTCGTCAATATGTCTTGATGCCAACAATGCTGTGTCCTACTTCTCATGCACCAGAAACCTTTCTTCATTCAAGTCCCTTCTCTCAATCACTGATCACATCTGCACCTGCAGAATATACATTTATACTACTTTGTCTGCATGGTTCAGAATATAGGTACCCAATAAGTGAGGCCTGTGTCTTTCTTTATGTGTTATACAGAAGCAATCACTGTGATAATACTGAATGAATAAATAAATAGCAATAATTCCACCATGGAAAACATTCTTCTGCTGATGTAGATATAAGTGGACTTTGATTGCATGGTACTACTCTACTCTGGGTTGATGACAAACTGTTCAAGCAATCCACATGCTTAATTCCAATTCATCTGTGGTCTGGGGCTATACTAACAATTTCCGGCAACCACTAGTATCCTCATAGTGGCTACTGTTTCATGCTGACCTTCTTCTACTAGGATATTTCAGGAAGTTGACATTTATGATATGCCCTTAATTTGCTAGAATAAGTGCCTCCTTTACAGTGCTTTCTTGGTTTTGGAGGGGGTCTTTCTGCCACTGGCACTCCATTTTCCTGATCACCGCCCAGCCTGTCTGCTTTCTAGCCTGCTTGTGTATCTGCTCTTTCTGACCTGCTCCCACTCTGTTGGGCTGTTCATATCTGATTCATTACTTCTAGCTTTCCTGTTGCTGTATTTACTAACAATGAATTTAGAATCCAGTGACACATGACTGCATGCTGCAAATCCTGATACACACAGTTTTGCAACATAGTGGTAGTCCCTCCCCAAAACAAGTGCTCTCACAGGAGGTTCATCTTCTGAAACTATTTAAAAGCAGATGTAATTTAAGTGGGCTATATTGCCCTACTGCTTGGCAAAAGAAAATTTTCCCAGGAAGTCCTGGGAAATAGAAAAGGGATTTCAACTGCACTCTGAAGTGTGGGGGATGTCAGGGCTTTATTCAAGACCTGGGCTGCTTCCTGAAGCCTAATTGAAATTATGCTAAGTATAAAATAGTCATAAAAAAGAATAACACCATCTGCTCAGTTCACAAGCTTTTCTCCTCCTCAGCCTCTGAAGCAGCCCTAATTTCTCCCATTTCTGGGAGAAGGTTGTTGCTCACACAGAAAGTGATGGGAAACCTAATTCCTGAGAACCACATGTTCTCTATACTAGGTCTTCTACTGCATTTGTTCTGCTCTAGGGCCAAAAAATAGTTTGCTACTCTCCGTCAAATAATGTATTGACAAGAAAAAATATTTTTACAGAGAAGTTACTACTACTTTGCTGAGCAACATCAGAGTGCTTGGTTCTGTCCAGTATGTAAAGGAAGATGTGGTCTTTTTTTCAAGAAGTTTATTTTCCCAATATATCTTCCTTCTTTTGCCGAGAGGGTAGATTAGATGGCACACAGCACAGATATATGGGCTTTCAATGTCTGTGAGGAACACCATACTTTCTATAGTACCTGAGCAGTATCTGGAATGACTGCATGTTCCTGCTTACCCAGATATACCTATATCATTTAAACGGTGACAGGCTTGCATAATAGAACAGCTTTGTAACCCAGCTGAGTCTCTTGGGGCCTGATTTGGTTTACATTGACATCTGTTCCAAAACCTCTATTGACTTCCTTGATACAGGATCAGACCCTTACACTGCCACATTGACAAGACACTGCTGTTTCTAAAGGAAGTTAAGGTGTTCATAGGTTTGTAATTTCTCTTATGTCCACTAGTACAACCAATTGTCCACTAGTATGACCTAATTTTAAAGCCCAAACCTAGTCTGACCTGGATCTGGACCCAAGTCAGTTTTGCTGCTGTCATCCCCTGCCTGTGGGGCCAATGAGGTGGTGTCTGAGTGCCCCGCCACTGCACTGCCATGCCTGTGTGCTGTGGAGTGAGAAGCGCTACTGCAACTCCTTGACTCAGCGGTGCAGTCACAGCAAACACACACAGTGCAGTGAGGTGGTAGTGGCCAGCAGGAGCTGGCATGCAGCTGCAGTTGCACCAGTCCCATGGCAAGAGGAGGAGAGCTGATCCAACCTGAGCTTAGAAGGGGTGAGTTGTTTTCTCACCTGACCCCACCCAGACACTTGTAGTCATGTCCTGTTGGGTTTAGGTTGAATTTCAGGGCTATACAGATTTATACATGTTAGTTTATGAAAGACAGTAATAAGTGTGTACATAAGAAATGTAATATGATTATGATCTTACTATTTCCCAGCATCTTTCACCTCAAAAGTTTCCAAAAGCAGTTTTCAAACATAGACCCTGATTCAGCAAAGCAATTAAGCATGTGCTTACAATTAAGCACTTAAATCCCATTCAAGCTAATAGGACTTAAGCACATGCTTAAAATTAAGCATGTGCATAAGTGCTTTGTGAATCAGGTTCTTCAAAGACAAATACGCAAACTCTACACAGGGAGAATTTAATCAAACAATAAAATGCAGCTATCAGGCTAAAATATCAACTGTTTAACAGCAAATTGCTACATTATGCAACAGTTATAGATTAGAAAGTGAAATATACATCCATTTGAAACTGTAAAAAAAAGTTTAGATTGATTTGATCCTGTCTATCAAGTACGTATTTGGCCAGGACACCATGGGAAATTAGTTAAATTGGAGAAAATGGGGATTAATATGAGAATCAAAAGGTGGGCGAGGAACTCATTAAAGGGGAGACAACAACAGATCGTGCTGAAAAGTGAACTGTCAGTCTGGAAGGAAGTTACTAGTAGAATTCCTCAAGGATCAGTTTTGGGACCAATTTTTATTTAAAATTTTCATTAATGACCTTAGCACAAAAAGAGGGACCGTGCTAATAAAATTTGTGAATGACACAAAGTTGGAAGGTATTGCCGATAGGGAAGAAGACTGGAATATCACACAAGAAGATGTGGATGACTTTGAAAACTGGAATAATAGAAATGGCATGATATTTAATAGCGCACAGTGCAATTGTGATATGTCATTCCATATTCTTTATGAAAATATGCTTATTATATGAATGACACAACTGAGATATACTTTATGCAAGATGTACAGGAGCACTTGTGGCACCTTAGAGACTAACAGATTTATTTGAGTATAAGCTTTCGTGGGCTACAGCCCACTTCTTCGGATGCATGGAATGGAACATATAGTGAGGAGATCTATATACACATACAGAAAAGGTGGGAGTTGCCCTACCAACTCTAAGAGGCCAATTAAGTAAGGAAAAAAAACCTTTTGAAGTGATAATCAAGATAGCCCAGTACAGACAGTTTGATAAGAAGTGTGAGAATACTTACAAGGGGAGATAGATTCAATGTTTGTAATGGCTCAGCCATTCCCAGTCCCTATTTAAACCTAAGGTGATTGTATCTAGTTCATGTGAGATATTATTGGAAAGGTTATGATTTACTGAATATGATTATCCTATTTGTATGCATGTATCATTTCTGTATCTGAAATTAGGAATATTGACTATGTATCTATATTTCAACTATGTTACTTTGAGTGATGCTCCCTGCTAACACTTCAAATACAACAATGAAAAGGTCCCACAGTGTTGATGGCCCATCAGCAAGAGACAATGGACTGTAAAAGAGCTTAGTCTTCCTGTGAACGTGTGGGTCAGACTATGAAGAATGGCTATAGGGGCCCTACAGAGGCATGTGACCATTTCACCTGATATTGGAGCCCATCTTGAATTCTGTAGTTTTCCATGAGAAGCTGGGGGGAGGGATCAAACTAAGAAACAAAGGACTCCTGCCTTATGCAAATCCTATTTAAGGATGGGGAGTGAGGTAATACAGGTTATCAATTCTCCTCTGCTACCCCAACCAAGATGACTGCTGGACAACTAAGACTGAACTGGGGGAAAGAACTGGACCCAGGCTGGAAGAGTGTCTGGAAGGCTGGTGAAGAAGATTATTAGACCCACATTTAGGGTGAGAACTTACATGTAACCAGTTGCTTTAGTGTGTTAAACTTAGTTTGCATGCTCTGTTTTATTTTCTTAGTAATCTGCTTTGTTCTGTTTGATATCCCTTTTACCATTTAAAATCTGCCTTTTATACTTAATAAAATATGTTTTCTTTATTATTAAACCCAGTTTCTGTAATTTCTAACTGGGGTGGGGAGGGGTAAGAAGTGTGCCCACACCTCTCTCCACATTGAGGGAGGGGGTGAATTTCATAATAAATCTTTGAGTCTGCACTCCAAGGGAGGTGGACATCCGAGTGCTGGAGCAAGTCCCTTAAGCTGACTCTTCCCAGAGCTGATCTGCAGCTGGGCGTGGCCTTGCCTGTGTGTGTGTTAGAGGACATTTTAAGAGCCTGGCTCAGCAAGACAGGTTAAAGGGGGCCCATGGTGGCAGAACAGGTAGACTCAGTGGTATCTCAGCACATAAGGTGCCTTCCCAAGAGGTCCAACCCATCACAGAAATGTCATGCACTTAAAGACTCACGACAATAGTTTGTGCTATAAGCTGGGGACTTAACAGTTAGAAGCAACAGAGGAAGAGAATGACCACTGTGATGCAGCCATAAAAAAAACTAATGAAATCCTAGGATGCATAAAGGGAATTATTTCCAATAGAGATAGGGAAGTATTATTACAATTGTACAAGGTACTGGTGAGACTTTATCTGGAATACTGTGTGCAGTTCTGGTCTCCCATGTTTAAGAAAGATGAATTGAAACTGGAATAGGTACAGAGAAGAACTATAGAATGGTCAGAGGAATGAAGAACCTGTCTTTCAAGAGAAGATTTAAGGTGCTTGGCTTGTTTAGCCTAACAAAATGAAGGCTATAAGAAGATATGACTGCTCTCTGTTAGAGAGATAAACACCAGGGAGAGAGAAGAGTTATTCGAGTTAAGGGCCATTGTTGACACAAGTACAAATGGATATAAACTGGCCATAAACAAGTATAGATTTGAAATTAGATAAAGATTTCTAACCATCAAAGGAGTGAAGTTCAGGAACAGCCTTCCAAGGGGAGTAGTGGGGGCAAAAAACCTAATTTGTTTCGAGACTAAGTCTGATAAGATTATGGAGGGGCTGGTATGATGACGTTGCCTACAATGACATTAGGCTCATCCACCACCATTATTAGCAAATATCTCCAACAGTCAGAGATGTGACACTAGATGGGAACACTCTGAGTTACTACAGATAATTATTTCCCAGGTATCTTGCTGGTGGGTCTTGCCCACATGCTGACAGAGCTCACCATTTTTGGAGTCAGGAAAGAATTTTCCCCCAGGTCAGATTGGCAGAAACCCTGGTGTTTTGTGTTTTTTTTGCTTTTTTTTTTTTTAACTTCCTCTTTGGTGTGGGGCTTAGGTGACTTGCTAGTTGGAACTAGGGTAAACGGTGGACTGTCTGTAACCTGAAGTCTTTAAATCAAGATTTGAGGACTTCAGTAACTCAACTAGAGGTTATGGGGTTATTACACAAGAGGATGAATAAGGTTCTGTGGCCTGTGATATGCAGGAGGTCAGATTAGTTGATCATGGTGGTTCCTTCTGGCCTTAAAATTTATGAGTCTGTGAAGATTGCCATTGGCACAATACTGACCAAATACAGTCAGAATTTGAGTTTGATGTATCAGCTGTAAATTAGGTGATCAATAAATACTGCTACAATTTTTTATATATACACAGGTAGGTTCAAATATATGAGGTAAATGTTTCTAGGGGAACATGTCTAGGAGACTGTTAAGTGGCTGGAATAATGTGTCAAACAAATCACCACCATGCTTACATCTTACACAGTGAGCTCATTAAAAGTATCTGATAAGGCTCTCTGGCTCCTCTCATGAGGGAGACATTTAAATAAGATTTTCTATAGATGCTCACTGTAGACCACCTAAAGAAACGCTATCCAAACTTGCAATAATGGGTTCAGTAACATAATTATTGAAATTATTGCTGCAGCCAATTTTATAAACTGCATTTATGCATAATGTCTATAATATACCATCTACACAAAAATCCAATTTAAACATACTAAAAAACTGGAATAAAAATATTGCCCTGTGATGGGACAAAACCATTTAAAGTACAAAATTTTAAAATTAACACTGCTTTACCTCCAGTGTACTCAGCTTTGGTACTGTTTTTCAGCAACCTCTCTGAGACAGCCTAATCTAATCCTAGATTGTTATCACATTAGCTAAGAGGCGATTCTATTAGACTTTCCAAGCAATGAAATATGAATTTGATTTTCTACTGCCTGTGGTAAACTTCCGGGAGAAGAGAGAATGATGAGGGGCATTAACAAAAGTCTGCCATGATCTTCCATGGTGACCGATTGACTTGTACATTCTGTCTTTAAAAACACACACACACTGACACAGCACAAGCATTGTGTCAGCATTGCGTCACCTTGTGTCACAGAAAAGAAAGTGTTTAACGTACGTAAGACCAGCATGAGTGCCTTTAAACCCACTCTTCATGTTGCCTTTCACATTACGTTTAGTCACCAACTCCAGACATACTGTCTTTTTGCAGATATTTGTGTAACACTATGGAAGACTGAATTTCTTTGGGTATTTTCCACAAAAAAACATTCTTCTGAAAAATTCATTCTTACAGAATTCATTTACTTTATAAAGTGCATTTCTTCAGGCTACATAAAAATCTCATACTACAATATGAGAGATTCACTTCTTCTACTTCAACTTTTAGAGAGTTCTGGCTCTTTCCACCCCCACTTTGCTTAAAGAAAAAAAAAAGAGGGTTCTGCAGTTGTCCCTACTTGCTATCATGTTACAGGCCTTAGACATAGAAGGGTATTTTATCATGTTAGGGACTAATCTTGCAGTCCTTACTCATGTAAAGCTCCCCTGGATTTCAGTCAAAATTTGTACTTAGGCAGATTTTCTTTTAATTGGGTAGCATAAGCCCATGAAGTCCATCTAAAAATGTAATTGTTCTTTGTGTACATGAAAATTAGATTTTTGTTTATTCTCTTCAGGTATTTTTGCGCCCGAGGCAAGAATATAAAATTGAGCCCTCCCCCAGGGCCGGCTCTTTGGTGGCAATTCGGCAGCAGGTCCCTCAGTCCCTCTCAGAGGGAAGGGTCTGCTGCCGAATTGCCGCCGAAGAATGAATGAAGCGGCAGCAGTAGAGCATGTGATTTTGTGGGGGTCTAACATTATTTTTGACTGCTTGGGCTGGTAATGTTGCTTCCAAGCTGGTCTTTGGTTCCAGTCGAGTTCCAATCCAGAGAGGGACTCACAGGTTAAAAGAGGAGGGAGGTGCTGGATATCAGCAGTGGCCACTAGGGATCAGCATGTGTCCTGAGAATGCTGGGAGTTCAGGTCTGCAAGGCAGGATCAGGGGTGGCAGGTTTGTAGAAATTTTGGTGGTACCCAGAACCCGCCCCCACCTGCCCAAGGCTCTGGGAGGGAGTTTGGGTAAGGGAGGAGGTCTGGGGTGCAGGCCCCAGACTGGGGCAGAGGATTGGGGTGCAGGCTCTTGGAGGGAGTTTGGGGATGGGAGGAGGAGCAGAGGGAGGGGTGCAGGTTCTGGGAGGGAGTTTGGGGAGGGGTGCAGAGGGATGGGGTGCAGGGGTGAGGGCTGTGGCTACAGATGAGGGGTTTGGGAAGGGCTCAGGGCGAGAGTAGGAGTGTGGCGGATGAGGGCTCGGTCTGGGACTGGGGATGAGGTGTTTGGGGCTTGGGGAGAGGTTGAGGGTACGGTGGAGGGTTGAAAGCTCTGGCTCGGGGGTGTGGGCTCTGGGGTGGGGCAGGGCTGGGGATGAGTTTGGGGTGCAGGCAGGCTGCTCCGGGACAGGGGACAGAGAGCGGACTCCCCCCAGCCCTTTCCCTGCCGGCAGCAGCAAACTCTGGGGGAGGAGCCCCCTTTTCCTGCCTCCCCAGCAGCACACTCACGCCCACCACTGTCACTGCATGTGATCCTAGGGCCCCTCTCAGGTCCAGGAATCTTTCTCGCCTCCCCCGTGGTGGATGCCGGGGGTGCTGCGTGCGCCTCCTCCCCTGCTGTTGCTCCTGACTGTAGCCTCACTGGGGGTGGGGGATGGGACTGCCTCCTTGCCCAGCATGGGGCAGGAGTGGTGACTGTGGGGGGGGGCCCTGTGCTGGTGGAGGGTCCCAGTGGAAAATGAAAGGGTCTAAGGGGGAAGGGCAGGCTCAGAGTCAGTCTGCCCTGGCAGTCGAAATGGGGGGCACTAGGACGGCAGCATGGAGCTGCAGGGGAGAGACAGGGATTCTCTGCTCCAGGCCGGGAAAGGGGAGGGGCAGGGGACACTCGGGGGAGGCATGGGGGGACGGGGGGGAGATCACCCGGGTTATAAATATCTCTGTGCCAGCGGCTTTTTTTTTTCTCCACCGCTTTCTGCGCTCCTCGGCTTTGTGCGCCCGAGGCAAGTGCCTCTCTCGCCTCACCCTCGTTAGGGCACTGATTCTCTTTAACTAAAATATAGATTATCTCAACAGGATTTGTGCATGGCAAAACGTAACAGTCACAGGGAGCAGAGCTCCCTTTTCATGTTAATTCTACCCTCCTCCATTCCTTTGTCTGTCTGCTGCAACCCTTTGAGAAGTTTGTTGCTGAGTGGTGCATTTATACTAACAGAGGTAGTTAGTTCTCCCATTATTTCTATTCCCCTTTCCTCCTCTATCCTCTTCAGATTGCATATTGCAGTACTATTGCCTGAAATATATCAGTATGGGGCAGTAGAAAAGCAGAGACAAATATACAGTCATAACAGCCATGAAAATCTCAAGGAGAGAGACTACTTCTTTTGAGCCAACCACAGTTTCCAACAATCTGACTCACCATTGGGGCTAAGATGTGCCTTGGCTCCTGTTTATATCAGTTAGTGGCATCTGCACAAATCAAGGATACATATTTGTCCATTTTGTTGCTAAGAAAAGGTGGCCTTGTGCAGCTCTCAGAACAGTGAGGGATTTTGATTGGCTAGAAAAGAGAGTTCTTTCTTCATGGAGAACATTCCATTGGCATAGTCTTGGTTTTCTTGTTTTGTTTTGGGGGGTGGGGGTTAAGAAGTGAAGACAAAAGTCAATGGAGAGATTAATAACTCTGCCTAAAAATAAATAAACTGTATAATATATTATTATATATATCTTTGGGAGTAAGTACAGACATACAGTACTCAAGCACTCTCATTCTGTGCTTCTCTCATCTGTACCACTTACAAGACACTTTTGTAACATAAGAGGTAACCCTGGTGACATGAGTTTTTTTTAAAGAATTCTCACAATAGTCTGCCTTACTCAGATCAACTTTTTAGTGACACAAGCAGCCTAAATTACTTTAATTGTAGCCATTGCATTTTCCTCGATACCTGCAGTGTTTGTGTGAAACGTTTTGAAGGAGAAGGGTTATATAAAGTTGAGAAAGAATCAAGGCCTCTGTTGTGTTTTGGAAAGATTCTTAGTGGTGGACATAACTTTTGTGCACATTGTATGAGACACACATGGGGGCACACACACACCCCGCCCCCCCTTGCTTACCTGTGCCTCTACTGTAACACTAATAGGTTAAGCTCCTTTACACAGAAGATACAACGGCTAACCTGGCCAATGTTTATTTGTTGCATCTAAATACTTTTCAAGGTAAAGCAGGATTCCAAATATTGGGTTTAGTTTGCTTGTAACAAGCCAAGTAACAAGGAATTCCTGTATTTGAGAGGTCTAATTTAGACTTCCAAAAGAAAGATGGTACCAGGAAGGTGATAGCAATGGCTCAACATCTAAGTGGCACATCAAATGAAGAGGACAAAGGCACGGACCTACCATCTAACACCAATATCACTCAGTTTGTTAATTGGAAAGATAATGGGCAAGGCACAACACTACAGGAAATTATCAGGTTATTCATGGTTCTGCATACATTAAAGTAACGCATATAAAGATACTTTGGAACTCATTGTTAATAACTTAAACAATATCTGCTCCTTCCCATTCATTCTTCATCCAGTACTAGTCTTTTTACACTAAATATGCTTTACTGTGCAATTGCAACACATTGTCTAGTCTAGATAATATAGCCCCAACAACATTTGGTTTCCAATACTTTTTATTAAAACTTATTTGTGATCAAAGATGTCAATCTATCCTACCTATTCCAGGAACATATTTATCACTAAAAGAAGAGGGACAGTAGGAGAGAAAGATGCTTGAGTAGGCTATGTTGGAATGCATAGCTTTTTAGGATTATTGGAAACCCTTTTAGTTCTTGGCCGTAACTGTCTCATTCTCTATGATCTAAAGGAATTTTCCCCTTCAGCAGGCACATAAGTAATTGGACTGATTTCTAAATATGTTTGAGGAGGAAAACCTCACTAATGCTATAAATAATCATTGTTTCCAGTGCTATTGAACTGTAAATACTGCAGATTAGACAATTAATATGTGAACACCTCATTTGGCATTGTTACTTTAACTTATATATTGCAAGGAATAGTTTTTGTTAAATTTAAATGTTGCAACTCCCTATTTGATCACTCACTAATTAGGTAAATGCTGTGGGCTATATAAGTTGTTGAAGCTAAGGAAGATCTAATGAGAGTTGAGAAACCCATACTGACTGTATGGCAATAAAGTAGTTATGGAATGAATCCACTTCTAACCCACCCAACTGAACACCACAGGTACCTTAGATTGTGTGTGTAGTTTCTATATTTGTTCTCAAACTTAGAGGAGCATATAGAATATTTGACAGAAAAAGATGTTACATCAAACTGGAATACAATGGTGATATTAGTTCATAAGCAGTAAGACAAACATTTCAATAACTATACACATTTGCCTACTCTCGGTATAATGTTCACAAAAGCATTGGTAAAATTCTGGCAACTTCTGAACTTTAATAAACTACAAGCACAGGATGGATTTCAGAAATTATTTCTTTATCCTGGGTCACTTGCACAGAGACCCAGGTTCTGGAGAACTCTGCCAAGTACTATAAAAGATACATGAATCGATTTTGTACAGAATAGAAAGGTCTTTGAAGCTGTGGAAATAGAATCATTGTTGAAAGTACAGAAAGATGGAGCAAAAGAATGAGATGTACTGCAAAATGCTGACAAAGTCAAGTTGAAGCATCAGACTGAGCAAGAATAATTTCCAGAATCTTATTAAAAAACTTTTCCCACCTTGCCTGGAGATATTCTGAAGCTAGAGCATCACTCCGCTAAGTGACTTGGTAGAAATGTTGATGTGAGGTTCAACATTTATTGTAACTAATTCCCAGATCACATTTGCTCAAGTTTACATGTAAAAAGATGGGTTTTCTCATGGTCAATAGTATAAACTTAGTCTGGGATCTTAAAGGCAAGATGCAGGTTCTTTCTTGCTCATATGCCATGACCAATAATAGATGTTACATCTCTGCAACCCAGTTGTCTTCAGGTTAAGCATTAAAGGCAGAATTGGCTTTTGCACTGGAATTTAGTTAACAGTTCAGAGATAGCTATAAGAAAGTGAGTTGGATTCTATGCTAGTTCTGCAGTGCTAACAAGAATAAGAGGTAAAAAAAACACTCTTACTTTTGTCATGAAAGGAAGCAGATATGACTGAGTGCAAACAGGGATCAGATATACCAGTTAAAAAAAATAATAATAATGCAGTCACTTTTAAAAGTAGAACTGTGCTTTAATGGAAGGAAAATAAATGAATAATAGCTACTTGACTTCACATTTTCAGATCACATTTTCCCCAAGAAATCTCTCGAGATAGTATAGCAGCAAACAGAGAATGAAACTCTAATAATGTTTCAATAATCAGGATTCAAGAATCAGATGACTATATAAAACAACTGGAATTATGTTTGAGACAAATGTAGAAGAGAAAAATACAATGGGTTAAAAAAAGGTAAAGCCTATTTAAGAATTCCTCTAACTGATCCAAGTATTGAAAGCTATTCCAAGCAGAAAGATTAAATGATGCTGTATGGACAGCCTCTAGAAGACTGATTGGAGAGAAAATGAAGATAACACCATGAAGAGGACCCTTTACACTTATATACTTGGTGAGATACTCTATAAAGCAGAAATATAGCAGTATTTAATTATGTTGTTCAGTTTCAGTCAAAAGGCTATAGCTTTTAAAAATGGTTTCCCACCTCTGCAGATCTGATCAGTCACCTCAGAAAACCTTACTTCCGGAATAATGATCATTTTCCACACATTTAGACACCATAAGCAGGCATTTTCCCAGCCTGCTTTAAAACACAAAGTAAATTCCAGATATAGTCTTGACCTGGGGGTTGGCTTTAGTCAACCAAAAATCAACAATAAACTGACAACATTTAAACTTCACTGCTCCTAGTCTTCTTTTTCCAGGAGTACTGGCCCCACCCCCTAGATTCACTCTCCCTGAGAGACACTCCTATCTCCCTTACATCTAGGAGAGGCAACAAAGCAGCTGCACAAATGAGTCTGCAAAACCCACTTAATCCTTTCTCAGCAGGATCTCCACCTGCTTATAGGATAGGGTGTTTCAAGAAAACACGGTCACAGATATAGGAACATATTTTCCAAAAGATGCCTACTGCTTGTACACAAAACCAAGCAGGAAATCCATACTAATGGAACCACCAGAGTGTGGCACTGGACAGTGTACCTTTAGTGTGGTTTAGCTTCCCAGGAAGGAAGTCTGGAGCAGGGGTGCCACAGAAGCCCATTTTCTGTCATGCAGAGTCAGTTGGGAACCATGTCCTGCAGAAAAGGACCTGGGGATTACAGTGGATTAGAAGTTGGATATGAGTCAAGAAGGCTAATGGCATATTGGACCGCATTAGTAGGAGCATTGCCAGCAGATTGAGGGAAGTGATTATTCCCCACTATTCGGCACTGGTGAGTACTGCATCTGGAATAATGCATCCAGTTTTGGGCCCCCCACTACAGAAAGGATGTGGACAAATTGGAGAGAGTTCAGCAGAGGGCAAAAAAATTATTAGGGGGCTGGGGTGCAAGACTTACGAGGAGAGGCTGAGGGAACTGCACTTATTTAGTCTGCAGAGGAGAAGAGCGAGGGGGGGGATTTGATAGCAGCCTTCAATTACCTGAAGGGGGGTTCCAAAGAGGATGGAGCCAGGCTGTTCTCAGTGGTGGCAGATGACAGAACAAGAAGCAATGGTCTCAAATGGAAGTGGGGGAGGTCTAGGTTGAATATTAGGAAAAAGTATTTCACAAGGAGGGTTGTGAAGCACTGTAATGAGTTACCTAGGGGGTGGTGGAATCTCCATCCTTAGAGGTTTTTAAGGTCCAACTTCACAAAGCCCTGGCTGGGATGGTTTAGTTGTGGTGGAAAATGGATGGTTAAGTGGTGTAGGGTGGAAAGTTTGGGTTTTGTGGAACATTGGTCTGCCTTCTGTGGGGAGAGGGGACTGTATACTTTGGATGGCCTTCACCTCAGTAGAAGGATCAATCTTCTTGGAGACAAGCTGGCTAGAGTAGTCAAGAGGGCATTAAACTAATAACAAAAGGGGAGACCAAAAGAGGGAAGATATGAGCACTCAGCACAAAGTTGAGATGTTGAGAACCAAATTAATGAAGGCACCAAAGAACATGAGGAGAAGAAATTCTTTAATTGCCTATAACAGTGCTAGCAGCCAGGGTAGGAATTGCACATTTCTGAGCATAAATTTGTTCTAACTGGTATTACTGAAACTTGGTGGGATGAATCCCATGATTGGAATGTTAAAATCAATGTTTATAAACTATTTAGGAAGGAACCTGTGGTCAAAATGGGAGTAGGGGGGAAGGAGTGGCATTTTATGTAAAGAAATGGCATTACCTGTTTCCAAATCACTAATAGCTTGGAAGAAAATGAGCTTGAATGCTTATGACACAATGTGCTGACAAATAAAGTGCAAGATGTAGTATTAGTTGGTGTCTGCCACAGACCACCAAATCACACTAGGGAACAGGATGATTGGCTTCTGTCACGTGGGAGGTACATCCCATCATGTAGGGTTAGATGGAAGGGCAGAGGCGATTCTGCAGCCGGTTAGGTCATATGCAGATGACCCTTACTGTAACGGGGGGAGTATTACTTAGTGACTAGAGTCAGTAAGCTTCCCTTCCTGCCAGGGCAGCATGGCCTAATGGTCAGAGTCAAGGAGTGGCCCTTCCCAACAGGACAGCATGGCCCAATGGCCAGAGTTAGTGAAGTAGCTCACCTCTGTGAGATTGCGTGTCCGGTTGGCCCGTGGGGGAGTGGGACACTGCTCGGGGTGTGTGGAGCCCTGGGTAAGGAGACTTGGGCCTTCCCTGCTCCTCCGACCTCCAGCCCAGGGCCCTGGCGGTGGTGGGGGTGCTCACCACCAAGTCAGCGGGTATCCTCCTGAAACACACTGACCAGTCCCCTGGTTCACTCACCAGTGAAGCGTTCTAGTCCTCTGGGCTGCTTCTTACCCTTTCCCCCTCATCAAAACTCCGTGGGTTGCCTGGGTCTCTGGGGTCCTCAAATGGCCAGGCTCCCACTGGTACCACCCTTTCTCTGGGCTCATCAGGCATCTTGAATTCTCCAGTCAGGAACTCTGTGAGCCATAGTCCCGTAGTTGGGGTTTGTAGCAACTCCCTGCAGGGAGCTTGCAGCCTACATCCTTCTCCATCAGCAGTCTTCTCAGACTGAGCTGGGCTGCTACCTTTTATATGCTTCCTCCAGGCTGAGCATGCTAAGCAGGATCTGAGGAGTGGGGCTTCCTCAGCCTGCAAAGCAGAGTTAACACTTTCAGGGCTGGTGCATGGTAGGTACACCCCATCACACACCCTACACCCCTCAAGACATGACCTGGCGGGGGTCCATCCCTGTTGTCCTCCCGTCCAGCCTGGTAGAAAAAGTCTGCATTAGTGTGGGCCCTACCTGGGCGGTGTAACATGCTGACTTTATAGGGTTGGAGGGCGAGGTACCATCTCATAATCTGTGCATTCGAATCCTTCATGATCCATCGTCGGGGTGCATGGGCTGTAATAAGATAAAAGGGGCTCGCTCCCCAGTAGGTAATACTGTAGAGACTCGATCATCCATTTTACCGCTAGTGCTTTCTTTTCAATGGCGGAGTACTTGACTCCTCAGGGAAATAGCTTCCAGCTTAGATGTTCATCCCCCTCTTGTTCCTGCAATAGCATGGCCCCTAGCCCCATTTCTGAGGCATCCATTTGTAAAATAAAGGGTTTTGAGAAGTCTGGGTGGAACAGGATGGGTTCCTGGGTGAGTTGCATTTTCAGGGTCTAAAAGGTCCTTTCACAGTCCTCTGAGCACTGGACGTTCTATGGCCAGGTGTAACGGGTTGGACTCACCCCTGCGGCGCCTCCTGCTGGTGACTCTGGGAATTAGCTCAGTCCAGTGTTCGGAGCGCTCTCTGCAGGCTGGTGATCCACCTGTTCTCAGGCCCGAGTCCCTCCCTGGACCCCGGTGCCCTTTTACATGGGGTGCTGCCTTTCTCTCTGGGTCTCCCCTCCTTAGGGAACCCTCACCCTCTATCCCCACCTTGCCTCAGTATTTGGCTACTGCCAGTCATTGTCTAGCCCCCCACTCTGGGGCAGACTGCAGTATCAGCCTACTCATCACTGGCAAGGAGGGTTTGGACCTGCTGCCCTGGCCTACCCCTGGGCTGCCCTCTGCAACCCCCAGTACCTGTTGGCCCACTGCTAGGCCGCAGCCTGGGGCTTTCTAGGCTGGAGCTCCCCAGCGCCTCAGCCTTCCCCAGCTGGCAAAGTCTGGCACAAACCGTCTGTAGTATCCGGCCAAGCCCAGGAACTGTCTTACCTTCCTTTTCATTGTAGGGGCAGGATAGTCCCTCAGGACCTGTACCTTGTCCACCCAGGGATTGAGTTGGACCACCCCTACCGTGTATCCCAAGTAGGTCACTTCTTTCTGTGGAGGTGACACATGGTGGGGTTTTCTGAGAGTCCTGCTTCCTTCAGGGGCTGTAGGACCACGTTGAGATGTTGTAGATGTTCCTCCCAACTTGTGCTGTAGACCACAATATTGTCAATATAAGCTGCCGCATACTGCCAGTGTGGCTGCAACAGTTGGTCCATCAATCGCTGGAATGTAGCTGAGGCCCCATGTAACCTGAAGGGAATGGTATTGAAATAGTATAGGCCGAATGATATAGGGAAGGCTTTCTTCTCCTGGGAAGTCAGGATTAGGGGTATTTGCCAGATTTGGTCAAATCTAGTGTTGGTAGAAACTTAGCACTACCCAGCCATTCCAGCAGTTCATCCACCCACAGCATCAGGTAGGCATCAAAGTGGGAAATGGCATTGACCCCCGCATAAAGTTTATACAGAACCTCACAGTCCCATCAGGCTTTGGGACCAGGACAATGTGGCTTCTCCATTTCTTCTAGTATACTTCCACTACTCCCAGGGCTAGCATTGCCTCAAGCTCTTTCTGGACCACTTCCCACATTTTCCTGGGAAGTGGGTGATGTTGGTTGCGGACCTTTCATCGGGGAATGGTGTCTATGTGGTGGTTGGTAATAGTCGTCCCTCCTGGATGAGAATATAAAACAGAGGGGAAGTCTTGGACCAGCTGCTGTAGGCTTGCTTGTTGCTCTGGACTCAAGTCCTGCCCCAATGTGATAGGTGTGGTTTCGGGGGCTCCACTGGCTACTGGTCCCAATTCAGGTTCTGGGGGATAGGAGGCGATCAGTAGACCTTCCCGGGCCTTCCAAGCCTTCAGGAGGTTCACATGGTAGATTCGTAGGTCTTTTCATCGCCCAGGGAATCTGACCTAATAATCCACCAGTCCCACCCATCGAACAATCTCAAATGGTCCCTGTCATTTGGCGAGTAGTTTAGATTCTGACAATGGCAACAGGAGCAAGCCCCTGTCCTCAATCTTAAAGGTTGGCATCTTGGCCCCCCAATTATATTGGAGTTCCTGGGTTTGCTGGACCTGGAGTAGGTTCTCCTGAGCGACCTCCCCAAGCTTCTGGAGACATTCCCTCAGATGCAGGATGTATAGGACTGACCCCGTGACCCTCGACTCTTGTTCCTCCCAGGTCTCTTGGAGCAGGTCTAGGATCCCTCTCGGCTGCCTCCCACAAAGGATCTCAAATGGGGACAATCCTGTTGAGGCCTGGGGAACCTTGCGCACTACGAACAGTAGTGAGGAGAGTAGCTTGTCCCAATGCTGTGGGTCGTCATCCACAAACTTCCTAAGCATGGTTTTTAGGGTTCTGTTAAATCTTTCTAGTAGGCCATCGGTCTGTGAGTGGTATACCGATGTCTTGAGAGCGTGGATATTTAACAGATGACATAACTTGGCCATCAGTTAGGAGGAGACATTCGTCCCCTGGTCTGTCAATATTTCTCTGGGTATCCCGACCCTGGCAAAAAATTTAAGAAGCTCTGCGACTATGACAGGGGCTGTGGTGGCCCATAGCAGGATGGCCTCCAGGTATCGGTCACATAGTCAACTACCACTAGAATATATTGACACCCGGACACGCTCTTCTCCAAGAGTCCCACTGGATGTAGGCCGATCTGTTTGAAGGGTACCCCCATGATTGGGAGTGGGATCAGAGGTGCCCACTTTACTTGCTTTGGGCCGGTGAGTTGGCATTCCGGACACAAAGCACAGTAGTCCCGCAACTCCTGGTGTATTCCAGGCCAGAAAAACCTCAGCGCTACACATTGCAGGGTCTTCTCTCACACCATGTGGCCAGCCCAGGGCACCATGTGAGCCAACCGTAACAGCTCCCAACAGAAGCTCTTGAGAACCAGCAGTTGGTGGAGTTCCTCTCTGGTCTGTGGCACTTGGGTCACCTGGTAGAGGCGATCACTGTAGACCTCAAAGCGTGGTCCCTGTGGTCGTCTTGGGCCGACATCCACCTGGCCTCTGGCATCCTGAACTTGTTCCCAGGCTTGGCTCAAGGTGGGGTCTTCCCTCTGTTGCTGTAGGAAATCTCCATCTAGTATCAGCCACTCTTGGCTGACTTGCTCTGCCCTTGCAGGCTTCATATGACACAGCATGGGGTTTCTAATCTGGCTGTAGGGACCCTCCTCTGGGTCATCCTGCCATCCTTGGCCCAGGAACTCCTTCCTTATCAATCCTGGCCTCTCCTGTTCTGAGGTTCGGTCCCCTCATTCTCGCAGGAGTTCCCTGAACCAGGGCCAATCACATCCTAAGATTGCCAATGTTGAGGCTAGGCCCACCCGGCACTCTTCCTCATGTTGGCCTATCTCCAGGCATACCTTGGTGGTGGGGTAGGGCCACATCTCTCCATGGATGCACTGCATATATATAGGTGTCACTTCAGGGTCTGGGGCGTTCACCAGGCTGGCCTGGACTAGCGTCTGGCTGAAGCTGGATTCAATGAGGGCAGTCACTGGGGTACCATCTACCCACTTGGGGAACAAGGATTTTGGTTGGGCCCTTTTTTCAAGCCTGGCGGTCCACTGTCCACATCTGGCCATAGCCACAGACCATGAACTGGCAATCCACCAAAAGTGCCCCTCTTATCCACACTCATAGCAGCACTCTTTGGGTACTTCATCCCATGGGTCATGTCTTGGAGCCCCCAATGTGCCCAGAGGAATTCCATCACCTTGCAGGGTTAAGCGTGCCACCTGACTCCTACCGGTATTCCACGGGGGTCCTGCAACACTGGCTTTACTCTGAGGTCTCCCCATATCCGGCCTCAGTTGTCAGGCTCTGTGTCCTGGCTTCCTCCAACTGGACCTTCTGGTTTGGGGGATTGTCATTCGGGTCGTTCGGCAGAAAGGTAATCCTCCATCGAAGAAACAGCTTCACTGAGGGTTGCCAGGTGGTGGCGCTGCACCTATTCCTTTGCCCCAGCTGGCAAATTGTGTAAATTGTCCCAAAGCTGTGGCCTCTGCCACCTGGGGTCCAGTTAAATTCTTTGGATTAAGTCATCTCCTGCAGTAGTCCCGCACACGTTGGGCTACCACTCGCGGTCGAGCTCCCGGCTCTTTGCAAAGTTGCTGTCAATAGGTCTCCAGGCTAATGCTGGTATGGTCTAACATGGTGGCCCAATGGCCAGAGACAGTGAACGGCCCTTCCCATTAGGGCAGCATGGTCCAATGGCCAGAGACAGTGAACGGCCCTTCCTATCAGGGCAGCATGTCCCAATGGCCAGTGTCAGTGAAGCAGCCCACCTCTGTGAGATTGTGCGGCCAGTTGGTCTGTTGCGGGAGTGGGGCACCACTCAGGTAGGTGTGGCGCCCAGGGTAAAGGGACTTGGGCCCTCCCTGCTCCTCTGAGCTCCAGCCCTGGTGGGGATGGAGGTGCTCACCACCGAGTCAGTGGGGATCCTCCTGAAACACGGAGACCAGTCCCCTGGTTCACTCACCAGTGAAGAATTTGAGTCCCCTTTCCCCCTCATGGAAACTCCCTGGGTTGCCTGGGTGTCTGGGGTCCTCAAATGGCCAGGCTCCCACCGGTGCCAGCCTTTCTCTGGGCTTGTTTGGCAGCTTGAAGTCTCCAGTCAGGAACTCTGTGAGCTGTAGTCCCGTAGTCAAGGTCTGTAGGAACTCCCTGCAGGGAGCTTGCAGCCTGCATCCTTCCCCATCAGCAGTCTTCCCAGACTGAGCTGGGCTGCTACCTTTTATATGCTGCCTCCAGGCTGAGCATGCCTAGCAGGGTCAGAGGGGCAGGGCTTCCTCAGCCTGCAAAGCAGAGTTAACCCTTTTGGGGCTGGTGCGGGGACGTACACCCTGTCACAGCTTCTTACACACCTATCTATAATGTATAAGAGAAAAAAAGCTGCTTGATCACATGGGGGTCTTCAACTGGAGAAACATATGGTGGAGTTCTCATGCTGCCAGTATTAAAACATATTGGGAACTCAAAAATTGTTGCATCTAACACAAGGGGATTCGATATTAGAACTTCTCTTGGGAGATAAAGAGGAACTGAACACAGAATGAAAAATTAATGGTAACTTGGTTACAAGTGATTATGACTTGCTCACGTTTATAATGTGGAAACAGAATAATGTCCATGCCAGTGATATCCATATTTTTGGTGCTTTAAATGGGCCAATTTCATAAAGATGAAAACAACTATGAATGAAATTAGTTGGGAGGAAGAATCTGATTGGAAAAAATGTGAATGATAATTGGGAATTATGTAAAGAACACTTCACTAGGTGCCCCAAAAAACACAATCCTATAATTGAGGAAGGAGGCTGTATTGGTTAAAAACCCAATCTGATCCAGAGGGGAAGTGAAAGCAGCTGTAAAAAATAAAAAATGATATATAACAAATGGAAGAAAGGGAAAGTTTATAGTAATGAATATAAATCAGAAGCTAGGAATTGTAGAAAATTGATGCAGGATGCAAAGGGACAAAAAAGTCTATGACCAGCTGAGTTAAGGACAATAAAAAGGAGTGTTTAAAGTATACTGGGGAGAAAAAGGCATCCTAACATCCATTACTAGATGGAAATGGTAGAATTATCAAAAGGCAAAAAAGGCAAAAGTATTCAATAAATATTTCTGTTCTGTATTTGGGGGGGAAAAACAGGTGGTCATATGATATGATAACACTCTTTCCACTCCACTAGTATCTCATGAGGATGTTAAACAGCAACTACTGAAATTAGCAAAGAATCCTGTGGCACCTTATAGACTAACAGACGTATTGGAACATGAGCTTTCGTGGGTGAATACCCACTTCGTCGGATGCATGTAGTGGAAATTTCCAGAGGCAGGTATATATATGCAAGCAAGAATCAGGCTGGAGATAACGAGGTTAGTTCAATCAGGGAGGATGAGGCCCTCTTCTAGCAGTTGAGGTGTGAACACCAAGGGAGGAGGAACTGCTTTTGTAGTTGGCTAGCCATTCACAGTCTCAGGATTAAACAAAGATGGCATGGATGAGGTGCTCTCAAAATCTCATCCTGGACTTGAGGAAACCTCTCTAAATAAAGGTTTTGTCAAAACAGATCCCTTTCTGCAAGAAGTTTCTGTTTCAATAAATTGGCCTTTTTCTCTCAAATAACATGTCATCAAATATTTCCTGGCCACTTGTATTCCTATGTTCACTGAATGCCTAAGATGGATACACATGCTTTGAAGATTAATTTTCTTGGTGCTTGCAAAAGCCTCTAGCTCTGTGCTCTTGGGTTTAAGAACATATCCACACCTCAGTTTGGGTATACTGTATAAGTTTTTTTGCTGTATCTTCGGTATTACTTGGTGTGTGCATGTGAATTCTGGAAACAGCACTCCAATTGTGCACACATATCTGGGTGCACTTACTGGTACTTTACCTGCACATGCCTAATTTGACTGGAAATCTGCTCCTTTCTCCAAAGCAGAAGGTCCTCCCAGGATTATCTACAATTAGGTCATCATGTTTAGACTTTGGGGATAAGTTTAAGCATCTAAATTCATATTTGGTCATCTACATAAGTGATCTGATTTTCTGAAATGCTGAAAATGCTGAAACCCTGCAGCTTCCACTGAAGCCTACAGCTCCGGAAAGAAATCAGGCTACTTTTTCAGTTACCTAACTTTATGCACCTAAGTAAGCCAAAAATATTCACAGCTTCCAGGAAGTCTTTGATCAACAATTTTATTGTACCAGCTATATTCTAAAGGCCTTGTGTGCTATATTTCAGATCATCAAGCTCTCCCTCCTGTACTTTGGGCTCAGATGCATATGTTGGTCTCTGAAGGGCCATCTCTGCATTGGAACATTCATTTTCTGCAGATAACGGTACAATACATGCAACCACCAACAAAACCATATCCATTCACAATTTGTTTTCTGTCATTGCTACATTTATTAGGATTGCACATGAACAGCTAGTGCTTACTTCCTGATGCACAGGTGAATACTTGGTTTCTCCAAAGGTAGAAGATTCAGATGTTTACAACATAAGAGAAATATTGCTGGGGCTTTAAGGTTTGCTTGGATTCAGATCCTGTCATGCTATAGAAGCTGTCTACTTGCAATAATTGATGGTTTGGGGTTTAAAAAAAAAACTTGTTCACAGTTTGTATTTAGAGGATATTCAAAAATAATTGGTTGTGACAGAAAGTTTAGGTTAAAGGCAATACCCCAAATGAGTGCATCCTGTAATTCTCCCAAGGATTGTTTTGGTAATGTTATACCTCTTGATATGGCTGTTGCATCAGAATTGTGTTGTGTAGCAAACTGTTTATGAGCAACACTTATCAAAGGATATTATCAAAAGATTAGTCAGATAGGTAACAGTACAACTGCTGTTTTGACTAAAACATGCTATTTTAGAGGTTCTCATTTATGATACAGAAACTTTGCTTCAGGCTTTACGAAAGCAGGTACTTTAGGTGGGGATTACAGAGTGGTACTGTGGTTAAAGGTTATGCAGTGAGCTACATTTACACAATTCTTTTCAGTGTTTCCAAAATTAACTTAGTTCAGGAGAGAAAAAGTTCTCAGTAATTGGTGTTGCCGAGAGGTGGGGTGGGATGAAACACTCTTTCAAATGAAACTTCTGCCAAAAGGGAAACTATGGAATTTTTGTAATAGTATAAGAAGTGAAGTTTCTACTGCAGAGACTTCAACTAGAAACAGTCTATAGGTAAGGGGTTGGTGGGAGAGGATGAGACATATGAAATTTAACATGCTTTACAGGCACATGCTGTGACAGTAGGATTCTCACCTCCTAAAGCTAGTGAAATCAAAGGTGTTGAAGATTCAAGCATTTTTCTCCTGGCTGTGGGTGGCCTAGTCCCTCAATCCAGCTGCCTTTTTGTATTAGAAAGCGAGCTGAAATCATCTTCACTTATACAAGATTTATTTTACTGTGGAGTTTTTATCCACTACATATAATTTGGTTAATTTCATTTTGATATTCTCCCCTCTTTCTCTGAGAAGAACAGTGTGTCCCATTGCAACCTTGTTTGCACACTGCACATATTCTCTTCCAAATCAAGGGGGTTAGACTAGCTTTCAACATATTGTTTTCCATTTTAAAAAAAAAAGAGGACTCTTAAGCTTCAGCTTGTTTTTGGTGCTCATCTGAAGTGCAGCTTTTCAGAGAAATGTATAGAAGAACTACATATAAGAAATGACAATCCAAATATCACTTTGATTTGCTTAATTTAAAATGAGATTTTGTTGTGTGCCATATATTTAAAATTAGGTTTTTACTAGTAATGGGCAATCCTCACAGGTTTTAGATGTTTGATTTGATAAAATACAAATACTCAGCCTGCCTAACCTCACATACTGTCTGTTATTCTCTCCATATAACTGCTTATAACATGCTAGCCTGCTGAGGAGGAGCCATTATGCATCATGCCAAAGATCCTCAACACTGACATTTCTTTCTATCACTCAATACACAGAAGATTCATCAAAGGCTTCATTGAACTTTGCCATGCATTGGAAAATCCTAAAATACTGTAACATTCACCAAACTAGATGTCACAAAGAAAATTTAAAATAAGGTTCTGAGTCAACCTGATAGAATCAGGCTGTTCAGAGTTAAAGTTAGCAAAGTAATAAAGGAATTGCCATACTGGATGACTTCAGTGGTCCATCTAGTCCACTCTCTTGCTTCTTGCCAGTACCAGCTGCGTCAGAGGAAGAAACATTGCAGTAGGCAGTTATGGGATAATGTTCACTTAACATAAGTTTCCTCCTAGCCCCCAATAATTAGAAGTTGGGTTTGTGCCCCCAAGCTTGAGGGCTTATATGTCTTTCAAAACGCTCGCTTATTTTATTAGTATTTACTATAACCCTGGATTTTCTTACTGTCCAAATAAAAGTCCAATCCTTTTTTTCTGAAAAAGGTAGTTGAGCTCTTGGTCTTAATATCTTGTGTCCATCAGTTCCACAGGCTAATTGTGTGTTATGTGCAAGAGTATTTCCTTTTTTATCAGGCCTGGATTTACCTCCTTTCTGTTTCACTGAAAGTCCCCTCATTATTGTATTGTGAGAAACAGTGAACCAAAAGACCCTGAACTGCTTTCTCTATACCATTTGTTATTTTGTATACTATTCTCGTGTCCCTTCATGTTCATCCCCTCTCTACGATAAATAATCCCTTCTTTTTAAGCTGCCTTCATAGAAGACATATTCAGCATCTCTAATCATTTTTGTGACATTTTCCCAAAGCCGTTCTATTTCTGCTACCATCCTTTTAATATGATTTTACCAGAACTAAACCTTATTCCGCATAATAGCAAACCATTAATTTATAATATTTTCTATCCCATGCTTTATGCACCCTATAATTGTGTTTGCTTTTTTGACCATAGCTGCAAATTAAGCAGAAGCCTTCACTGAGCAGTTCACAGTGACACCAAGACTTCCTCCTGAACTGATGCAGTTAAGTTGGAACCCAGTAAGGCAGGAGTGGGCAAATTTTTTGGCCCGAGGGCCACATCTGGGTAGGGAAATTGCATGCAGGGCCATGAATGTAGGGCTGGGGTAGGGGGTTGGGGTACGGGAGGGAGTGCGGAGAATGGAAGGTGTGCAGGAGGGGGCTCAGGGCAGGGGGTTGGGGTGCAGGCTCCAGCCCAGCGAGCATACCTTGAGCAGCTCCGGGGTCTCAGCGGCATGCAGCGGGGCCTGCCCTAGCTCCCTGCCTGCCTTAGCCCTGCACCGCTTCCGGAAGCAGCTGGCACCATTTCCCTGTGGCCCCTAGAGGAGTGGAGAGGCAAAGGGCTCCGCACGCTGCCCTCGCCTGCAGGTACCTCCCCCGAAGCTCCCATCCCATCCTGTCGTCCCCCACCCCCCCAGGTAACAGGGACGTGGTTCCAGCCGCTTCTGGGTGCAGCGTGGGGCTGGCAATCCTGTGGGCTGATCCAAAGTCCTGACGGGCTGGATTCAGCCCACGGGCCGTAGTTTGCTCACCCCTGCAGTAAGGTGTATGCTACCTGTGTGGCATCTTGTCCTTAACTCACTCCATTTTATTTCTGCAGGCAGAAAATATGAATCACATAATAAACATGCTAAATGGAATACTGAATTATACAGTAAGTAAAAGGGAAAGGGAAATGTTGATTTACAATTAGTCTGTTGACTTACACTAGACTCTATATGGAAGCAATTATGAAGGACAATAGTGTTTTGTCTTTGATCTTTTTTTGATAGACTGGACTTGATCACTGATCACTGATAATGCCTCCTAATTGGAGGGACTTATCACTTTATTAAAGAGAAGAGTTTTCAGATTGTAAAGCTAGAGTCTTATTTTAGTTTTCAACAGGATTTCATTATCGGAATTACCAAAGACTCTCAAAGCTTCTCCTAATGTACATCTCTCAACATGCATGGCAACGGAGAAATTTTGCATGGATTTAGTGGGGCTAGGTTATTGTTTATGTGATCATATCTTTTATGTGCTGAAAACCGAAAATGGTTCCCATTTGAGTGTTTTATCCCTGTCTGTGTCAAAGTGTGTGAAATTTAAGTATGAGTGCCTAAATAAGGACTTAGAGGGATTAATTTATTTCTGTAATTAGTATCAGTTTTTTAGCTACACATAGGTGTTATATTTAATATTTAGAATTTAGGGCCAGATCTTCTAAGCAGCACAGGGGCTGTTGGGTACTGTTTACGCACCTAAATGAAGTGACTAAATTTTCAAATGAGAGAATTGTTCTCAGTGGGAACAGTTGGGTGCAAAGCACTTTGGAAAAATCTGATCCTGAGACTATGTCTACACTTACAATGCTACAGTGGCACAGCTGCAGCTGCACTGCTGTAGTGCTCAGTGTAGACACTTACTACAGCGATGGAAGAGGTTCTCCTGTCATTGCAGTAAATCCACCTCCCTGATAGGTGGTAGCTTTCATCAACCAAGTACTATCTATACCAGGGGTTAGGTCAGCTTAACTATGTCACTCAGGGAGGTGGATGTTTTACACCCCAGAGCGACATAGCTGGGTCCATCTATTTTTTTAGTGAAGATCAGCTATTATTAGCATCCAGTTCAACATCCCTTTATACCTTATGGAAAGGACATACTTGTTTTACTAGATGAAGCAGCAATTATTTAACTGTGTTAAACACATTTATTTAAAATTATAGCTGCTTTCAACTACTTGAAAGGGGGTTCCAAAGAGGATGGAGCTAGTCTGTTCTCAGTGGTACCAGATGACAGAACAAGGAGTAATGGTCTCAAGTTGCAGTGGAGGAGGTTTATGTTGGATATTAGGAAAAACTTTTTCACTAGATGGGTGGTGAAGCACTGGACTGGGTTACCTAGGGAGGTGGTGGAATCTCCTTCCTTAGAGGTTTTTAAGGTCAGGCTTGATGAAGCCCTGGCTGGGATGATTTAGTGGGGATTGGTCTTGCTTTGAGCAGGGGAGGTGTACCAGATGACCTTTAGAGGTCCCTTCCAACCCTGATATTCTATTCTATTATCTCCCGTGAAATGTATGCAAGCATGACTGAAAATTGTGTATCCTTCACCCCTTTGTTATATTTGCTGGGTATAAACTATGTATAAGGTCTGTAATAAGGCAGATGTAGATATTATTACATTTGGATTAATAGCCTAAAAGTATATACTGAATGTGTGAATTTCAGATGTGAAATTGACCTTAAAAAATTAAAGTTAATTAAATTATCAAAAGTTTAGTGAAGTTAACACACAAACATACTGTGATAAATGAAGGTGGGGGTAGCTCCCTTTTATGGACCCAGCCAGCCAGTTAGCTATAAAATCCCTCTTAGTAGCTGTTCTCTACTTACTTTACCTGTAAAGGGTTAAAAGTTTCACTGTGATGCATAGGTAAAAGGAATTGAGTGGGCACCTGGCCAAAAGAGCCAATGGGAAGGCTAGAACTTTTTAAAATTGAAACAAGACTCCTCTTTTGTCTGTCTGTTGTTATTCTCGGGGAAAAACAGACAGGGAGCAGCGATGCTGTACAAAGCTTTGGGCCAGGTATGAAAAATTATCCGTATCATACCTAGAAACTACTCATCTAAAACCCTAGATATATAAGTAGATTAGGAAATGTCTAGAAAGACACAATTAGGTTTATCTCTTTTATTTTTGTATGGCTTGTAGATTCCTCTGTGCTAACCCCAGGTGCTTTTGTTTTGCTGGTAACCTTTAAGCTGGACCTAAAGAGAGCTATTTTTAATGCTTAAATCTTGTATTTGCTCTTTTTAAATCTAGCAATAGTCTGAGTTTTCAGATGTATTTTCTTCTTTGTTTTTTAATAAAATTTACCTTTTCTAAGAACAGGATTGGAGTTCTGTGTCTTAAGAGGTTTGTGCACACTATTTTTTTTAATTAGCTGGTAACAGTAGCTATTTTTCTTTGTTTTATCTTTCTCAGCTCTTCCCTGGAGGGGGTGAAAGGGCTTGAGGGTAACCTACAGGAAGGAATTCCCAAGTGTGCCTTCATGGGTTCTCAAAGGGGTTTTGCACTTGGGTGGTGGCAGCATCTACCCATTCAAGATCAGGGAAAGTTGTAACATTGGGAGTTGAATACAAGCCTGGAGTGGCCAGTATTAATTTTTAGAATCTTTGCGGGCCCCCACCTCCTGCACTCAGAGAGTGCCAGAGTGGGGAATTAGCCTTTACACATACATTAAGGGGAATAACCCAAGCAATTCTGGAAGGCATAGTTCCTTTAGATGGAACAGCTGAAATCTGAAGACTAAACACAGGCTAATGAGAGAACTCTCCAGAAAAAGAAATTGATATTCTACAAAATGGTGCTTTTACCAAACTGATGCCATACGAATCATCATCTACTCATTGCTAGTATTGTCCTAACTGTATTGAACATCCTTATTCTGGGAAACTGATTCTACATCTCTGGATGTTTGCTATATATAGGCAGCAAATAAATATTGAATGGTTGACTTAGCAGATTACTAAATACAGTTGTCGTTCAAATGTACATACATTTGACTCTGATTTACCTACTGTTCTCTGCATCGGGGCTTGTTCATTGATTAGGATGGAAAATAGCAACCAACGCTGTCTCATGTTAAAAATGATATTTGCAGTATTACAAATAAATCAACAGTATTCACTTCTGGAGATATCTGATCATTCAAACCACTTCTAGCCACAGGCTTTCGCCATATTGAACTATTTTAGACAACAGAAAATGGGCCATAGCGTTGCCAGCCAGAAGCATTTAAAAATAATGAGTCAGGGCCCAAAAAATGATGAAAATGACTATATATTGTCTTGCAATGTATGTGATAGCTGTGACTCATCTCTTCAGTATTCCAATGACTGGAGAAACTTTTTTACTTTAAGCATGGGAGATGGACTAGATAATCTCTTCAGGTCTCTTATAGCCCTACATCACTATGAGTCTGTGGTTTCATACCATCTTGAGAGCTACTAAACAGCAGTTTCCATTATTGTTGAGACTGTATGAAGCACTTTAAACCTGAAGTTCTACAATTTTCCTGCACAATAGCATATGGCAGAGGGTTGACAAATAGAATGAAGTTGTGCCAGATACATGCAGGCTTGCACTGAGGACAGTGTGTGACTGCATATCCCATGAGGAGCTCCAGAGGAGATAGTGTCTCCTGACACTGTCACCTCCCCACACTCCTGAAATGGAAGACGATTGTTCACACTGCAGTATTGCTTAGGATGGTGCAGCCTACTCTTCCGAGCGAGCTCCATTGACTGGTGTGGAGAGGAAGGAGCAGAGCTAGGATTTTGATTCTTCTCTCCTCCAAGCATAAGTACTGCTCTTCTGTCTGGACTTTGCATGTTATGCATGCCACATATGAGACAGAAAGCTCCCTGTGTCCCCACCCTCTCAACACACCAGTGCTAGATCCTGACACAATGTAGCCCTTGAGAAACAATGAAGATTTCTGAGATTGATCTTGATGCATTCTACCAGAAGTATAACACAGGGTATAAAACCTTACAACATGCCAAATTTTAGGGTTTGAGGCTCAGGCACAGGGTCACTGTGTGTTTCAGCAGTGGCACAAAGTGACCTTACAGCTGCTCTAGAGATAGCTGAGGATTTCCCAGCATGGGGAAATCTTCAGGTGGAATACAGCCTCCATCTGCTCCCCAATCTTCGTGCAGGACGCATGTAAGAGGTCTGAAGGTGGTGACACATTAGGATAGGGCAGAAGTTTGCAGTGCTTCTGCCCAACTTCAGCTAGCAGAATAAACTATAAGGAGACAGTTTGGATTAAACAAATTGGAGCGCTCTGAGGTTTCTCTAAGTACTCCAGGAGCAGAAAGGCTGAGTCTAACATCACCTCTTGAGATGGACCAAACTCAGTTTAGGTGCACCTAAGGATTCAGCCATTAGGGCCAGATTTTCAGCTAGTGTAGATCACCATAGTCCCAATGACTTTCTAGTGTTGTAGTCAGGGCCGGCTCCAGAGCCCAGCGGGGCAAGCACCCGCCTGGGGCGGCCCTTTCCCGGGGGGGCGGCAGGCTGGGCCGGCGGACTTGCCGCAGTCATGCCTGCGGGAGGTCCACCGGAACCCCGGGGCAGTGGACCTGCCGCAGGCATGACTGCGGAGGGGACGCTCGGCCGGCGGCTCCAGTGGCCCTTTCGCAGGCATGACTGCGGACGGTTCGCTGGTCCCGCGGCTCGGCTGGACCTCCCGCAGGCATGCCTGCGGCAGCTCAACCACAGCCGCGGGACCAGCGAACCGCCCACAGCTGCGGGAGGTCCAGCCGAGCCGCGCGACCAGCGGACCCTCCGCAGTCATGCCCGCGGGAGGTCCGCTGCTCCCGCGGCTCGGGGGCGCCTCCCGGGCATGATTGCTTGGGGCGGCCAAATTTGTAGAGCCGCCCCTGGTTGTAGTGAAGAAAGTGGAGCTACACAGAATTATACTAGCTGAGGATCTGGCCTTCATTTGCTTTCATTTTTATTTGCTTGCATTTCATTTATTTTCATACCAATCTCCTGGTGACAGATCTTGGATGTTTTTTTAATTCTAGCTTTTAACCAGTTAACAATTATCTTTAACATTCCTCTCTTCATTATTTGAGGAAAGAATAAATTCTATTTCTTTCAGGATTTAACTTTTGTTCTCTTGAAAACTACAGATAATTTCAGATGTGTAGGAGGAGATGACTGCCCAACTGTTTGCTTAAGTAATGTTTTATTTATAAGTATTTTTTTAAAAAACTACTGTTCACTTGCAATGTTAAACATCTCTATTACCATAACTGTCAAAATGATTTTAATACCAAATGCAGTACAGTACATACTCTCTCAGTTCATTACAACAGACACAAAAAATATGAAGCAGACAGTAGCCATGAATGGTCTTGTAATGTCCTATAGTGTAGATTTATAATATGAATAACCAGGAACTCCAAGCTAAGTACTTATATCTCCCTGTAATGCTTACAATTACTATGGACACCTACAGTAATCTTGCACTTCTCATCTGCTGAAGATGATTGTTGTCCCTGAAAAACTGCAGAACAAACCCATATAATAACACTGGTCTGACTTACAAACACCTTAAAAACATCTGTGTTACTTGTGGATATCAGCAAAGTATGGAAAAATAATTTAGGGGCAAATTCTGTCCTTGGATGTATGCAACTGATAAAGGGGAATCATGCACATATATCCAAAGGCAGAATTTAGCCCTTGAAATAGGAAGCATTTTATTCAACTCTACATTGATCTATCACAATTGGGATCATAGTATACTGTGCCTCTGTTGAGATCTTTGCTGATCTTTTCCATTGAGGGTTACACAACAATTGGGATCTTATATTTTTTTCCAACTAGTCTAAGAACTCAAAACCCAAATAGGTGCATTCTACCACCATGAAAAGGATACTCTGCAAAGCAACATGAGAAAACCACCTCTGTATGATTAGCAAATGACTAACATTTAAGTACACTACAATTAGCAATTTCCCAGGACTCCAGGAGCAAGGGTACTGGAAGAACCATGTGGAGAAGGTTGGATACATTGGTGCAAAGACTTGTAGAACTTTGTGGTGATTTGCTAAATTGATGCCATTATATTCCAACATCACCATTAATTTGTACAGCACACTTTGCATACTCTGTAATTAAAGAATTATAATATACACCTTCCTAGAGTTTCTTTTTATTGCTAATTTTACTTAGCCTCTACGAGTTATTTTTAGTATGCAAATGAAACATGGGCATCATTTCCTAACTAGTATTTACTTGTAATGTTAAACTATAATAAGAGCTTAATTCAACATATGCAAATATAAAATTGACTAGGAAAAAGGGAAATTGTATAAAAGGTCCTAGATCGAGACTGCACCTTGATATTAGAAAGATGCCTCAATTCAATAAAACTCACAAACATTAATGAAAAAGCCATAGGATACAGGGATAAGCCATAAGGTCCAATCATTTCACATAATGTAGGTCCTGCTTCTTCTCCCAATGGAAAAACTACTGACTTCAGTGGGAGTAGGTTGAGGAGCATGAACTGAAGATTTAGAAGGCCATGTAGTTTTGAATGAAACCCTGGATCAGGAATCAGTACCTTGAAAACAGATTCTTTGTTTAAAATTCAGAGGGTCCAGGCCAGGGGTCAGCAACCTTTCAGAAGTGGTGTGCCAAGTCTTCATTTATTCACTCTAATTTAAGGTTTCGCATGCCAGTAATACATTTTAATATTTTTAGAAGGTCTCTTTCTATAAGTAATAAGTAGAGATATACCAATCTCCTAGAACTGGAAGGGACCTTGAAAGGTCATTGAGTCCAGCCCCCTGCCTACACTAGCAGGACCAATTTTTTTTTTTTTTTTTGCCCCAGATCCCTAAGTGGTCTCCTCATGGATTGAACTCACAACCCTGGGTTTAGCAGGCCAATGCTCAAACCACTGAGCTATCCCTCCCCCCAAGTCTATATAAGTCTATAATATATAACTAAACTATTATTGTATGTAAAGTAAGATTTTTAAAATATTTAAGAAGCTTCATTTAAAATTAAATTAAAATGCAGAGCCCCCCGGACCGGTGGCCAGGACCCGGCCAGCGTGAGTGCCACTGAAAATCAGCTCGTGTGCTGCCTTCGGCACACGTGCCATAAGTTGCCTACCTCTGGTCCAGGCCCATCTTTAATACTCAGTCTCTCAACTAGGGCAAGCTTAGCAAAGCTCATCCAGAGGCATGTTCAGCTGCCTTTGAATGATGCTCTTTATGCCTTGATGGCAATAATGTGCAGCATTTATAAAGGAATCTGGCCACAATTCTAATTGGCTGAGTCTATGCTAGTGTCTGGCCACTACAACAATTTCTTCTGTACATATTAAATTATCTCTTGTTGGAGAGAACTCAACTGAATGTTGGCGAAAATACAGCAATTTAATTCATCCTGATGACTTTAAGAAGTGCTAAAGCAAGATAATATCTCTCTGATTTTTTTTATCTCTCTGATATATTTTGGGGGGTTGTTTTAAAAGATACACACTCTAAAAAGCCATTGGTAATTAGGTCAAAATAATGGCTTAGGCTGTGTAGGAGACATATTACTAGATCCGTGGAAAACCCAGCAGTTCCAGTTCACAAGTGTTCAGAAAACCCTTTGAGTGTTTTCAGTATGAATTAAACCAAAACTCAAAGTGAAATTCCATGGAAACCACCAAGTTGAGCACGATTTTGGGTCAAAGCCATAAATCAGAGATGATTTGTGTAATACTTTGCTGAAAGGGCCTGAACTGGGGATTGTAACGAAGTGCAAATGAGATGAGTTTTGTATAGTTTGAGGTTTGACAGTAAAAGCTTCATACTCATTGCTGCCTGTAAATTCAGGCTCAAGCTATAAATCTCTCCTCTCATAGTTGTCAGTTAAGCAAAGCTCCAGTTCTGCTGCTCTACACATATCTGGCAGGATTGTACTTCTATGTTTTATTTTCTAATCTGACCATTACAGCAACTAATTTATTTGTACATACTTTAATTATCTTTAGTTGTTCCGCATCTTTGGAATTCTCAGAATGCTTCACCTCTGCTGTTTAATTTTCTTTCAGCTCTTCTACTGCATTTAAATGATTGCTCTTTACGTAGATTGCTAGCATGCAAATATTGCTTAACTTGTATCATCAGCGGTCAGGACTTCTTTTATTTAATAGTGTTCTGAAATAATCAGACCAAGAAGGTGAACACCTGGATTCTGATCTCTGGTCCTTAGATCTGGGCTCATTTTCAGAAGCTGCTATTTTCACAGTTTTGATAATGCAGTTGGCCTCTTCTTTTTCTTCTGTAAATTTTATTCCCTGTTTCGTTACAAGGTATGTTTCAGGCAGTAAATTATTTCCTTGATCCCTGTCAGAGAACCTTTCATTCATTTACTTTTGTATTTTTAAATCCTGCCATGTTAATCGTGACAGGTTCAAGAAGGCAAAGAATTGGCTTCCTTTCTTTTTGAGGGCTCTGTGGATGAAATCTTGATCCCACTGATGTGGACAGGAGTTTTACAAGTGACTTTTCTGGGGCTAGGATTTCGCCTGATGGGTTTACCCTCATGAAGTTCGGATTTGTGCAATCCAAGCACCCATGGAGTGAGCTAGCTCTAGGTGCTTTGCACCTGTAACCCTTGCAAAGTATGATAGCCATTAGAATGAGACTTGAAATACAGACATTCCATATAAATTAATAACATATTATTCAGCTTTGTGAATTTCCTTCTTAAAGAAAAATATATGTTTTGGGGTTGTTTTTTTCAAAAATTTAGACGTTATTGAGGAATATCAAAACAATAGAAACTGTCTTGGTTCTAAAATAACATGGTTAACAAAAGAGAAAAAATACTTATTCTGTGGCAGCTGCCATTTTTGCTGCTAACAGACATGAACTGACATGAAGAAACTCATTTTGCTTACAAGACAATGGAAAATTATGGATTTAAGGCAAGTTTCAGTATATATTTTAATTTTTCAGATAAATATTGTTTTGTTTGTTTAATGTTATTTTAGTATTAGATGATATCTGGGAATTTTAGTTTAAGATGGATAACATACAAACTCCTCATCTCTAGTCCCACTCGGTGTTTCTTTTGCCCATCACTCAAACAAGACAACTCCCCCAGAATATCCAGCCTTCTTGATTAGCCCAGCCCTAGAACTAGATGCTGCTTATTGTCTGTTCTAGAACCCACTAATCTTCCACCTGCAGCTTGAATTTGGCACTCCACACAACCTTCCCTCTGCAAGGAAGGACTGGTCTGAGAGTAACCTGGCTGAAGAAATAGGAGAGGTGATGCTCAGAGACACAGGATGCAGATTATGTCCAGCTGAAGTATTTGGCGGTAAGTGCAAGTGATGTTAAATAAAAGCTACATTTACTTGATTTAAAATAATGTATATCTAGGCAGTACAGGTAGCAAAACCTTTCATTTAAGATTGCTTGACACTTCCCATTATAAGATCCTGATTTTAGTTACCTATAACTTTGCCAAACTAAGAGTTTGGCTAAAATTTTTCCATGCCAGGTATGTGCCTCAGGCTGAATTATTGCAGAAAATTTCAGCAAAAATGGTTCAGAATGAGGTTAAGAAAAATATATTTTGCCCATGTTATATTCTTACAATCGTTTTGTTGAGAAGTTTTAGCATCTTCAAGCTTTGAAGCAGAGACTTGAAATTTGGCAAGTGTTAGAGATGTGTCTTTTACCATATTAGTAAAAACAGTCCAAATCTGGTCAAGTTATGAACCTATGAAAATCTCAGTTCACACATATATAATAGAAACTTGTTAGTTTGGCAGCTTAATGTTCTGAACATTCCATCTGCACTAAGCATGTTCCATCTTCTCACAGCACTTTTTTGCCAACTAGACTGTACATGTGCAATCCCCAAAAGTGATAAGTGTATTGGCTCCAGTTCAGGAGTACAGGGGCTGAGCAGGACTTTCCTGCAATTGCTCCTCTGTGCAAGCCAAGGTCTGCTGAGGTCCTGGGCACAAGACCCAAGAGTAAGAAACTATCTCATGCATTTTTCATGTTCCCCCTGCTGGTGCCCAGGCAGCATGGAGAAGGAGGAAACCTGCCTGGAACAGAGAGGTCTGAGGAGCCATATTTGGCAGGGTGCGTAGTGAGTGGCGGGAGACTGGGACTAAATATTGAGGGAAAGACTGGAATTTGAGGAGCTAATGGAGACACACTGGGATGACAACTAGCTTGGAGGGACAAGGACAGAAGGGTCTGGAACCACAAAAGAACACTACCTTTAGAATCTAGAACAGAACCCAGGATTCCTGAGTCTCATCATTCCTCTATCTGTAAATAGTGGTGAAACAATGACAAACATATGCCTCATTTCTTTCTAGTGGCTGGCCCATACAGATGATACCAGTCTACTATAGCTATGAATTACTTTGTTGGTTGAATGGCATAGTTCTGCGCTATGGATCTAAAGATTCTAACCCCACTGATGTACCACGTGGGAGTCATAGAATCATAGAAGATTAGAATTGGAAGAGACCTCAGGAGGTCATCTAGTCCCAACCCCTGCTCAAAGCAGGACCAAACCCAACTAAATCATCCCTGCCAGGGCTTTGTCAAGTCGGGCCTTTAAAACCTCTAAGGATGGAGATTCCACCACCTCACTAGGTAACCCATTCCAGTATTTCACCACCCTCCTAGTGCAATAGTGTTTCCTAATTTCCAACCTAGACCTCTCCCGCTGCAACTTGAGACCATTGCTGCTTGTTCTGTCATCTGCCACCACTAAGAACAGCCTAGCTGCACATCTTGGGAACCCTCCTTCAGGTAGTTGAAGGCTGCTATCAAATCCCCCCTCACTCTTCTTTTCCGCAGACTAAATAAGCCCAGTTCCCTCAGCCTCTCCTCATAAGTAATGTGCCCCAGCCCCTAATAATTTTGGTTGCTCTCTGCTGGACTCTCTCAAATTTGTCCACATACTTTCTGTACTGGGGGGCCCAAGACTGGATGCAATACTCCAGATGTAGCCTTACCAGTGTCGAAAAGAGGGGAATGATCACTTCCCTCAATCTGCTGGCAGTGTTCCTACTAATACAGCCCAATATGCCATTAGTTTTCTTGGCAACAAGGGCAGAGTGTTGACTCATATCCAACTTTTCGTCCACTGTAATCCCCAGGTCCTTTTCTGCAGAATTGCTGCTTAGCCAGTCAGTCCCCAGCCTGTAGCAATGCATGGGATTCTTCCATCCTAAGTGCAGGACTCTGCACTTGTCCTTGTTGAACCTCATCAAATTTATTTTGAACCAATCCTCCAATTTGCCTAGGTCACTCTGGACCCCATCCCTACCATCCAGTGTACCTACCTCTCCCCCCAGCTTAGTGTCATCCGCAAACTTGCTGAGGGTGCAATCCATCCCATCATCCAGATCATTAATGAAGATGTTGAACAAAACCAGCCCCAGGACCGAATCCTTGGGGCACTCCGCTTGATACTGGCTGCCAACTAGACATGGAGCTGTTGATCACTATCCATTGACCCCAACCATCTAGCCAGATTTCTATCCACCTTATAGTCTATTCATCCAATCCATACTTTTTTAACTTGCTGGGAAGAATACTATGGGAGACCGTATCAAAAGCTTTGCTATCTAAAGTCAAGGAATAACACATCCACTGCTTTCCCCTCATCCACAGAGCCAGTTATCTCATCATAGAAGGCAATCAGGTTGATCAGGCATGACTTGCCCTTGGTGAATCCATGTTGACTGTTCCTGATCACCTTCCTCTCCTCCAAGTGCTTCAAAAGAATTCCTTGAAGACCAGATCCATGATTTTTCTGGGGACTGAGATGAATCAATATAGTTCCACACCATGGAACTGATTGTTTTCACTTTTCTTTTTTAAAAACCTAGGAAATTATGTCCTAAATCTGAGTGTGATTTCTGCTTCCTTTGCATTCCTTGGGTGGTGCAAAGTCAGCGGAACAGGGCAAAGAACCTGCCGTGAAGTATTGATTGTAGCCCCTTGACTTTTTCTCTAACTGTTATCAAGTCAGAAGGTTGAACACCATTGACATTTAACATGTGGTAGTGAAAAACTCCAGTGTCTTGGAGTAAGTTACAGACAAGCTAATGAAAAACAATGTAGAGGTACAAATTTTCCACTCTTTATGACAAACATTCTATTTGTTCCATTATCACAAGCAGTATAAATCCAGGGCTTCACATAGCTTCTTCACACACATTCAAAGCAGAGTGGGATTTCTTACAGTGACACATGCCTAAAGAATTATTACTTTAGTGCTATTGATCTTTCCCTGGCTACTTTTACTTCTCTGCTTGGAGCTTGCACCCAAGCATGAAACAGTCTCTTACATAATTAAAAACTGTGTTTTAAACTAAGTTGTCTGTGGAGCTTTGAAAACATTTGCGATTTAACCTTGGCACTAGACGTTTTCACAAACTTTGCTTCAGCCAAAACACTTTTCAAAGCAGAATTTGGATTCTTCAACCTTAGCTTTAGTTAGCAGAGTTTGTCTCTTACATATTCTATAAAAAATAAAACTACAGGCACCATTTAGTGCATCATTTAGGAAGAATTTTTTTTGTTTTTTTTTTTATGGCCAGTCTCCATCAAGAATAGCATCTTGGTTACATTATAGAGATTAGCAGAGGTAATGTAAAATTGTCTGAGGCTATGTGTACACTAAAGATAGTATAAGTTATGTTGCTCAGGGGGGTGAATAAGCCACCCCTCTGAATGACATAAACTGCCAGTGTGGACAATGCTATGTCAGCAAAAGAGTTTCTCTTGCCAACATAGGTACCACTGCTCATGGGGTCTGGAGTCATTAAGTCAATGGGAGAGATCTCTCATGTTGGTTTGTGCGTCTGCAGTAGCAGTGCTACCGTGGCGCAGCTGTATCAGTGCAGCTTCACTGCTGTAAACGCTGTAGTGTAGCCATAGCGTGGGCATTTGTTGGCAGAAAGCATATAGTGTCAAATTAGGCAAGTAAAACTTGATGGATTGTGCTAAATGGAATACTTTGGGGGTAGCACACTTTGACTATCAGGTGCTGCTGCAACTCTATTGCAGAAAATCTATTTTTTGAAACCTCTTATGTGGTGATTCTGTAAAAAAAATGCTACTTAAATATGCATCTGCCCATTCTCGGCCAAAATTTTCACTCCTGCTCAACAACTATAAACACATGGAGTTAGCATTGCATGCTGTAAATTACATTGGGGGTACAGACAGATTGTACTTAGCTATGAAAGGACAGCTCCTCAGATGGTATCAATTGTTGTAGCTCCATTGAAATTAACAGAGCAATGATAATTTAAAGCATGTGAGGATCTGCCCTGTATTGCTTAGCATTGACAAACATGGGGAAAACTAGGTGGTTCTGATTTAGGCTCACAGGGACTTCCTTGGTCAGGATCTGCTCTTACAAAAGTAAAACCAGGGTTTGTTTGGAATTGGGTCCCAATCGATCTGAACCCCCTAGGTAACAGTCCTCAGCCTACAAGAAATGCTTCCAGTTTTGACCCATTTCTGTTTACAACCAGTATTATTATTATTGACCTGATATGTGTCCACATACTCATAGACTCATAGACTCATAGAATATCAGGATTGGAGATCATCTAGTCCAACCCTCTACTCAAAGCAGGACCAATTCCCAACGAAATCATCAAGCCTGACCTTAAAAACCTCTAAGGAAGGAGATTCATAGTCAAGGAAAGTGTGGGCCCCTTGCTGAATGAGGGAGGGAACCTAGTGACAGAGGATGTGGAGAAAGCTAGTGTACTCAATGCTTTTTTTTGCCTCTGTCTTCACAGACAAGGTCAGCTCCCAGACAACTGCACTCTGCAGCACGGTATGGGGAGGAGGTGACCAGCTCTCTGTGGAGAAAGAAGTAGTTCGGGAATATTTAGAAAAGCTGGAGGAGCACAAGTCCATGGGGCCGGATGCACTGCATCCGAGGGTGCTAAAGGAGTTGGCCGATGAGATTGCAGAGCCATTGGCCATGATCTTTGAAAAAGTATAAGCAGCAAAGAATCCTGTGGCACCTTATAGACTAACAGACGTTTTGCAGCATGAGCTTTCGTGGGTGAATACTTGCATCCGAAGAAGTGGGTATTCACCCACGAAAGCTCATGCTGCAAAACGTCTGTTAGTCTATAAGGTGCCACAGGATTCTTTGCTGCTTCTACAGAACCAGACTAACACGGCTACCCCTCTGATACTTGAAAAAGTATGGCGATCAGGGGAGGTCCCGGATGACTGGAAAAAAGCTAATGTAGTGCCTATCTTTAAAAAAGGGAAGAAGGAAGATCCAGGGAACTACAGGCCAGTCAGTCTCACCTCAGTCCCTGGAAAAATCATGGAACAGGTCCTCAAGGAATCAATTCTGAACCACTTAAAGGAGGGGAAAGTGATCAGGAACAGTCAGCATGGATTCACCAAGGGCAAGTCATGCCTGACTAACCTAATTGCCTTCTATGATGAGATAACCGGCTCTGTGGATGAGGGGAAAGCGGTGGATGTGCTATTTCTTGACTTTAGCAAAGCTTTTGATACAGTCTCCCACAGTATTCTTCCCAGCAATTTAAAGAAGTATGGGCTGGATGAATGGACGGTAAGGTGGATAGAAAACTGGCTAGATGGTCGGGCTCAACAGGTAGTGATCAATGGTTCCATGTCTAGTTGGCAGCCGGTATCAAGTGGAGTGCCCCAAGGGTCGGTGCTGGGACCGGTTTTGTTCAATACCTTCATTAACGATCTGGAGGATGGTGTGGACTGCACCCTTAGCAAGTTTGCAGATGACACTAAACTGGGAGGAGTGGTTGATACACTGGAGGGTAGGGATAGGATACAGAGGGACCTAGACAAATTAGAGGATCGGGCCAAAAGAAATATGATGAGGTTCAACAAGGACAAGTGCAGAGTCCTGCACTTAGGACGGAAGAATCCCATGCATTGCTACAGACTAGGGACCGAATGGCTGGGCAGCAGTTCTGCAGAAAAGGACCTAGGGGTTATGGTGGACGAAAAGCTGAATGTGAGTCAACAGTGTGCCCTTGTTGCCAAGAAGGCTAATGGCATTTTGGGTTGTATAAGTGGGGGCATTTCCAGCAGATCGAGGGACGTGATCATTCCCCTCTGTTCAGCACTGGTGAGGCCTCATTTGGAGTACTGTGTCCAGTTTTGGGCCCCACACTACAAGAAGGATATGGATAAATTGGAGAGAGTCCAGCGGAGGGCAACAAAAATGATTAGGGGGCTGGAGCACATGACTTATGAGGAGAGGCTGAGGGAACTGGGATTGTTTAGCCTGCAGAAGAGAAGAATGAGGGGGGATTTGATAGCTGCTTTCAACTACCTGAAAGGGGGTTCCAAAGAGGATGGATCTAGACTGTTCTCAGTGGTACCAGATGACAGAACAAGGAGTAATGGTCTCAAGTTGCAGAGGGGGAGGTTTAGGTTGGACATTAGGAAAAACTTTTTCACTAGTAGGGTGGTGAAGAACTGGAATGGGTTACCTAGGGAGGTGGTGGAATCTCCTTCCTTAGAGGTTTTTAAGGTCAGGCTTGACAAAGCCCTGGCTGAGATGATTTAGTTGGGTTTGGTCCTGCTTTGAGCAGGGTGTTGGACTAGATGACCTCCTGAGGTCCCTTCCAACCCTGAGATTCTATGATTCTATGATTCTATTCCACCACCTCCCTAGGTAACCCTTTCCAGTGCTACTCTTCCATTGCTTTAAACAATAAGACAAGTCTTTGCCAATAATGTATACATATCACATTGTATAACATGGGGTTGGTTTTCAAAAGTGCTCAGCACTGATCTCATTCTGCTCTCATGAAACTCAGTGTTCAGACTCCCATTCAGAGCAGAGACAGGGCAAAGGAGAGTGCTTTTGAAATCTTTCCCCATCACTTCCTGCCGTCCACAAATCAGTAAGCAAGACCAGGCAAATTTTGAATAAATTCAACATTTTCCTCTTCATGGAGATTGCTAAACTGATTTTCAACTATTTTATTTGAGGTTTTGTCCATAAGATTTAAACATTTTACAGATGAACTTGTAGTTTCAAGAGCCATTTCTCAGCAAAACTATAGATAGCCTTAAATTCTCAGTGCACGATTTTGAAGATGAGTATTTTTTTTTGCAACTTTTATAACAGCTTTAATAAGGAACTCCTAAAAAAACAGCTAATCAAATAAACAAACAGATACCACACAAACAAATTGTAACATGGCTGGTATCAGAATATCCCCTTACCTCCTCTACCTCCACGAAGCACCATAGTACCCCTATGTTAAAGATGATTTCTCACAGTGACTTCCTTGGTCAGGATCTGCTCTTATAAAAGTAAAACCAGGGTTTGTTTGGAATTGGGTCCCAGTTGATGTGAACCCTCCTAAGTAACAGTCCTCAGCCTAAGATAAGTTAACGTCATTATGCATCCCACGGAGCAGAACTTTTTTGACATGGGAGGAAATATATATACATAGTACATGAAGTAAAGTATTAATTTTAGTATAACACTAAATTATGTTGTTAAAGACTGTCAATGTTCAATCTGGAGAGGCTGCTATGTTGCTACCTTTCTGTTTGCCAAGAAATGAATTATTTGGCTCCCACAAATGGGTCATTAAAAATAAATACTGCATGAACCTTCCAAACTTTCGGAGATTCTCACTAAAACCACTGTTTCCGGAAGTGTTTATGCAGCATTTCAAACAGACTTCAGACTTGAGACTGATTCTGTGTCTATAGCTGCCATTGCCTTGTGCAACTATTCATAGGAATCTAGCACCCCAACTGAGAGGGTGCTTATTTTGGCATCTAATAAAGAAGGTTTTATTTTCTTCCCAGAATTCTGCTTTAAGAAGGTGCATATAATTTAGGCTTCTTTTTATGTCACTTCTAAGAATCAGAATCTTTTTAATTATGGCAAAATAAAAATAAATAAATAAATAAATAAATAAATCCAAAGCTGGAAAGAAAGTCCAATTTTCTAGGGCGTTTTTTGTGTGTGTGCTATTTAATGTACACTCTACTAGCCAACCATCATTCTAGCACATCTCCCCAGTGTGAACTGAGTAAAAAGCTGCACCTAGTTACATGGGTAGGTGAGTGGGGAGCAAGGAACAGTAGAGGTGAGAAATTTGTTTTTCTGTACAAATATGCATGGCCAAACGCTCAAAAAGTTGGATATTACCTGGGCATACATGCACCTACCCTGATCATCTCTGGCCAGGTCTACACTAGAACCTTTTGCTGGTATTGTAATACCAGTTAGGGGTGATTTTTTAATGGTGTTGCAATACCAGCAAATCCTGTTGTAGAGACTCTTATATGATCATACAAATGTTTTTGCCAGTATAGTTTATTTTGGTCATGGAACCAATGTAAGATATATTGGTAAAAGCTGGTATAAGCTAAGTCTACACTAGGAAGATTTGCTGGTGCAGCTATACCAGCTAACATTTTCTACTGTAGAATAGGCTTCAGATCATGCAGCCTCAGGCTTATACAGTACAGTAACTCCTCACTTAACATCATCCCAGTTAGCATGGTTTTGTTGTTATGTTGCTGATCAATTAGGGAACATGCTCGTTTAAAGTTGCACAATGCTCCCTTATAACATAGTTTGGTAGCCACCTGCTTTGTCCACTGCATGCAAGAAGACCAGCCCATTGCAGCTAGCTGGTGAGGGCTTGGAACCGGCAGTCTCCCTATCAGCTCCCCTAAGTTCACTGTGCAGCAGCCACCCAGCAGACTATCAGTTGCAGGGCAGTTCAGCTGTCCTGCCCCCAGGGCCCGTTCTAGGTTTTTTGCTGCCCCAAGCAAAACAAATTTTGGCTGCTGCCACCCCAGCCCTGGGCTCCACCCCGCACTCCTCTGCTGCTTCAGCCCTGGGCTCTCCCCACCCCCGACCTGCACCCCCCTGCCGTCCCAGCCCTGGGCTCTCCCCCCCACCCACACCCCCTGCCGCCCCAGCCCTGGGCTTCCCCACACACACCCCATGCTGCCCCAGCTCTGGGCTCTGCCCCCTCCACTCGCACCCCCTGCTGCCCCAGCCCTAGGCTCTCCCCACCCCCGACCTGCACCCTCCTTCCGCCCCAGCCCTGGGTCACTGGTAACTTGCTCCCAGCGCAGGTCATTCAGCAGGAATTTTGGATGTGCACAGAACACAGACAGGATTGGTTCCCATATGGTTACAGAACTGCAGTAAAGTGGAACAATTTTCAGCTTGTGTGACTGGAGGATATCTGGATGCATATTATAAGACTGTCCTCTATAAATGAGGAAAAGTTGAGGTGCCTTCATTATTCTTTTGTTCCACTCTTTGTTTCTATGGGGAATTTGCCAATGCAATATCACTGTCTTCCTTTTAAACAAATAAAACTAAATAAAAAAAAGGCAATGGCTGTTGAAAATAGCAATTCCAATCCTAAAAACCACTGGGAAGCATTTCTTGCTCAATTTTATCCTATTTTTTCTACAGCAAATTACAGTGGATCAGTATATTTGATTTGGGAAAAATGAAGTAACAGCTGCCCGAATTGAGCTTAAGCGCTCCTGAATTTTGAGGTGTTCAAATCTGGAAGGCAGGTGCTAGATTCTCTTTCTGAATATTAGCTAAATCTGGAAAGGAAAAGTTAATTTCTGCTTCCATGGCTCAGAAGTGGAAATCCTCCTACGTGCCTGGTACTTGTCCCTGCCAAGCAGGTAGGGGATCTTGGGGGACAATTACTGCACTGGTGGGGTGCAAAATAAACTTTATTAAGAAAATGCAAAAACAGGGAAAATTCAATAGTGAGGGGTATGGGGTTTGTTAAGGTAGACAATTGGGGAGGGGTTTCTTTTGGTAAACAGTAAGGGGGTTTCAATAGTGGGGTACAATACAGTAGGATACAATACAGTGGGTAACCAATTAACGCAGAAATATAAATGTAACAGGTAGCTAACAATTTTCTATGTACAGGGTGTGTCACAGCAGCATATAACCAACTAACAGTTATGGATAAGCATGTTAAATAGCAAACAATTTTAGGTAAAAATATGTCACGGTGGTGTAAATGTAGAATGTGAGGTGTATCAGAGAGAAAAAGGGTAACCAATGGGGTTTTATGCTAGATTGGGATGGGGGAAGAGGGGCATGTGGTGGAGCAGCAAAGAGACTGTAACAAGTCAGAGAGACACAGAGAAAGCCCGGGGGGGTGGGCTGACAGTGAGAAGATAGACTTAATCACAATTATACAGAATACAGCAAAATCTTATCTATGATCTAACTTAACCAAGACTACACAAATTAGCAAGTAACAAAATACAATGCAACAATTCTCTAAGCCTAACTTATAGAGTACAATGCTAAACCTAACTTAACCACAACTATGCAAAATGAAATTACAATTTATCTAGACTAAAGGCTAAACCTAACCTAATGGGTGCACCTTATACTAGGGGTAGTTCTCCAAGGGTGTGGCTGCAGCAGTGGGACAACTGTAAGTGGGCTGCCCAGGATAGAATCCAGGGAGGCACAGCTTGGCAGTGGCACAGGTTTATTTCTAGCAGCACAGACCACGGAGTTAGCTTAGGTCTGTCTGCTGGGGAAACAGAGCCAGCAGCCAGGATGGGGGGGTTTGCAAGAGAGAGTTCTTACCAATCCCCAGGACAGCAGCAAAGGCAGAAGCAGGCACAGCAGTTTCAGCATCAGAGGACTCAATTTGCTCACAATAATCAGGAGATCGCCAGGCAAAATTCGTTGTTCGTGGGAGGGGAGTTTAAAAACGGGGGTACGCTCAAAAATAAAACGAGAGCGGAGAAAGAACCCCCCAGAACCCCTGGCTGATCAGACCAGGCAGCAATGCAGGAATCTTTCTAAGGTCTGATCAGAAAATATCTGGTTATAAAGGCAAACTTAGGCAGTTTCCTGCCAGTAACTTTGATTGGTTCCCCTTGTTAGAGGGGAGGAGAGGAGACTTCAGGTGGGCACAGACATGTCTGAGCAAGTTTTAAGCCACAGGCATGACTCATATGCTCAGCTATTTGGCCATATTAGGTCTTGCATACCTGGGCAGAGCACCTCTACACTGAGCCCAGGTCTGAACAAAGGAGCCTAAAGCCCCCCTCCCTGAGCAGAGCAATGACTCCAGTTAGTCTGCACAAGCCATTTCCATGAGCAGGGCCAGGCTGTGCCCCTTGTTAGCCCATGGCCGGGAGGGGCGGCCACACAGAACAAGCACAAAGGAGAGGAAAACAAAGGAATGCAGCAGGGGGGACAGCTGTAACAGACAGTACTGTATCTAAAGCTGCCCAGGTCCAGTAGAGCCTCCCCTCCCTTACTTTTCATTTTAAATTCTAGTGGGATCCACGTACCTTCCTTGCTAGGCTTCAGATAGAGAAGGGGCAATGTCCATTTAGTCCACCCAATTCCTTCTTTGGGGGCTGCAAGGTTAGGTCACACCAATATCCCTAATCCAGGCTGGGGATGTCTTCTGAAGGGGATATATGGGCCAAAGCCTTCTACTCCTTGGGCACACTTGTTCCCCATTCACAGTGCCACCCCGCTCTAGCATTCACAGCAAGCTGCAACAAGAGGTTTCAGCTATCATACTTCCTCCCCATCCCTTTCCTATTGATAGCGGCCAAGGGAATGCTGGGAAATGTAATTCTTTCCCTGCTCAAGGGCTGGCTCTGTAGGCAGGGAGCTAACCAAGGAACTACAGCTCCCAGGGCCCCCTGTTGGTTCTCAGCTCCCAGGCTGGATCCCTGCCAGCTGCCGCCCCTGCAAATGGGTTGCCCCAAGCACCTGCTTGCTTTGCTGGTGCCTAGAGCTGCCCTTGCCCACCCCCTACTGCCGTGTGCTGCTCCAGCACTCTGCTTTGGAGCTCCTCCCAGGAGCCTCCTGCTTGCTCTGTGTGTGGGGGGGAGGACATGATAGCCCTGCCCCTGTATCTTATCTCCACAGAGCAGGGTTGGGGGACATGACAGGGCTCAGGATGGAGGGAGCTTGCTGGCAGCAGCTGCTGTCTCAACTTGCTGATCTACTTAAAAAGGCAGTGTATTTAGAGTTCGGTCAGCATACTTAAAGGAGCAATGCGTCTCTCTCTCTCTCTCTAACACACACACATACACACACACACAGTGTGTGTATCTGTCTCTCTCTGTCATTCTGTGTCTTCTCCCTCCATTAGTGCTACATTTGCTTAAAGTAGCATTTTTCAGGAACATAACTACAATGTTAAGTGAGGAATTACTATATTTTGCACATTCAGATTCCCCTTTTGCACATATTTTCCCATTTGCATGCAAAAGTAGGAATTGGGTCAGTCAAATACAAGTGCAAGTTTGCACATTTTTTGTGCACACATATCCCCTTCACTTAAAAATTTTTGGTTAGTAGTTAAAAGTTGTGCTTGAACTGAACTGAATCTCATAATTTATTTTTTGAGATTTTGACCCAAAATACCAGAAACCTTGCAAAATTCTAAAGATTTCCATGATCTTGGTGTTGTCTTGCAAACAGTTCTTTAAAGAGGCTTTGGCTGCATCTGAACTGGAAAATACACCACTGGACTTGGCCTATTGTAGGGGGAGGTTTTGAAACTAGGATTTTAGAAGCAGCAAAGAGTCCTGTGGCACCTTATAGACTAACAGACGTATTGGAGCATGAGCTTTTGTGGGTGAATACCCACTTCATTGGATGCATGGATTTTAGAGTTTAACTTCCGCCCCTATACCTGAACTTTGAAGGGATTCAGACCTGCGGCTCCAAGTGCAGCCCATCTCTTTTAAAGTAAACCTAGAAAGCCCCCCCAAAAACTGAAAACAGTGATATTTTCATAGCATGTTTTAGTGGCAGCTTTATTGCCCCATTTTGTCTCACTGCTTTATTGAAAACATCTTGACAATTGTTTAACAGATGTTAAACAAGAAAAAAGAATTGGATTTGATTAGATTTTTTTCCCATACTTAAAAGGCAGCATCGGAGGAACTGTGAAGGTGCTTGTGGGCAGAGCCAACAGTGGGTGGTGAAGATTTGTGAAGGTGGGAGTCAGTGTCACTTTTTAAATGACCATTGTATTTACTGAATGACTATTTATAAAAAGGGATATGTTCAAAATATATTCCTAAAATGTCTCTTTAAATCTCCCAATTGCTATATTAATACCATGCTATCTGCAAATGATTCTGGAGCCTTTTAAGGAGGCTATTTGCCTGTTGCCTCCCATCAAGAATTCCAGTCTGCTGATTAATGGCCCAACCCTGGAGTCCTTAACCCCTCAATACACATCAAAGCCTTGCAAAGCTTTTGCTGAACGCTGAGCAAGAGAGAGGTAAGATGTTATTTCCACTGGTTTGTTTTTCAAAGGCAAAGAGATCCAATTAACACAAAAGGAGTTTCTACACATATACAAAAAGCAGAATAGAACATAAGAATGGCCATACTGGATCAGACCAAAGGTCTATCAAGCCCAGTATCCTGTCCTCTGACAGTGGCCAATGGCAGATGCTCCAAAGGGAATGAACAGACAGGTTATCATCAAGTGATCCATGCCCTGTCACCCAATCCCAGCCTCTGGCAAACAGAGGCTAGGGACACCATTCCTGCCCATCCTGGCTAATAGCCATTGATGGACCTATCTTCCATGAATCTATCTAGCTCCCTTTTGAAACCCGTTATAGTATTGGCCTTCACAACATTCTCTGGCAAGGAGTTCCAGACCGTACATTGTATGAAAAAAATACTTTCTTGTGTTTGTTCTAAACCTGCTACCCCTTAATTACATTTGGTGGCCCCTTGTTCTTGTATTATGAGAAGGAGTAAATAACACATCCTTATTTACTTTCTCTATACCACTCATGATTTTATAGACCTCTATCATATCCTCCCTTAGCCGCTTCTTTTCCAAGCTGAAAAGTCCCAGTCTTATTTATCTCTCCTCAAACGGAAGCCATTCTATACCCTTAATCATTTTTGTTGCCCTTTTCTGAACTTTTTCCAATTCCAATATATCTTTTATGAGATGGGGCGACCACATCTGCACTCAGTATTCAAGGTGTGGGCATACCATGGATTTATATAGAGGCAATATGATATTTTCTGTCTTATTATCCATCCCTTTCTTGATGATTCCCAACATTCTGTTCGCTTTTTTGATTGTCGCTGCACATTGAGTGGATGATTTCAGAGAATTATCCACCATGACTCCAAGATCTCTTTCTTGAGTGGTAACAACTAATTTAGACCCCATCATTGTATATGTATAGTTAGGATTACGTTTTCCAATGTGCATTACTTAGCATTTATCAACATTAAATTTTGTCTACCATTTTGTTGCCCAGTCACCCAGTTTTGTGAGATCCTTTTGTTGCTCTTCACAGTCTGCCTGGGACTTAACTATGTTGAGTAGTTTTGTATCATCTGCAAATTTTGCCACCTCACTGTTTACCCCTTTTTCCAGATCAATTATAAATATGTTAAAAAGGACTGGGCCCAGTACAGATCCCTGGGGGACACCACTATTTACCTCTCTCCATTCTGAAAACTGACCATTTATTCCTACCCTTTGTTTCCTATCTTTTAATCAGTTACCAATCCATGAGAGAACCTTCCCTCTTATCCCATGGCTGCTTATTTTGCTTAAGAGCCTTTGGTGAGGGCAAAGAGGGGCGGGCAAGATCTACTTGAGAGCACTGTTACCATTACAGTATGTCTGTGCTAAGATTTTGCTTGAAAACTTATTTCTGTGTTAGCATCTCTTAGCTCAGTCACAGAAACAACACAACACACAGATTACACAGGCTAAGTCTGCAGAACCATACTCAGACTCAAGACTCAACCAGTGAAAGTGGGAGTATTATAGGGAAGCAGAATACTCCTGGGCACCATTAATGGGTTCTACTCCCACAGGTACAGAAGACTGCATGTGATGTGAGTGTCAGTGGGTATTGTGCTGATGTTAACGGTGTTGTTACCAGGGCAACATCCCATACTAAGACAATGCACACAACAAAACAGTGAGATTTGATACAGTTCTGTGACACTATAGTGCCAGAATCTATTTTCGCAGATTCATCAATTCCAAGGCTGGAAGGAACTCCTGAGATTGAGTAGTCTAACTTCCTCCATAACACAGGTCACTGAACTTCCCTGAAAGGCCACTCACACTTAGTGTCAAAAAGCCCTCCCATTGCATCAGGCCTTTTTCAGCCTTGATTCAGGACTGGGGTGATATGTATTGCTACTGGACTTACGCAAACTAGAGTAAGTCAAACTCTCTATGCCTTAATTTATCCATCTGTGAAAAGATACTGACATCACAGGGATATTTTCAGGCTAAATTCACTAAGTGCTTTAAGATCTTTCTGGGGCAGATGGTATGGAAGAGTAAACACATTACAGTGAAAAAGTTTGCATGGAAATTCAGGTTTGAAGTCATTGGGACACCTCTGTGCTCAGGCATTGTCTAGAAAGCAGTTCAACTACTGTGATGTGCTTGTGATTGCCAACTTGGGAAGTCCAAAGTGCCCTGAGTTCATAGAATACCAGGGTTAGAAGGGATTTGGTTATCTAGTCCAACCCCCTGCTCAAAGAAGGATCAATCCCCAGACAGATTTTTGCCCCAGATCCCTAAATGCCCCCCTCAAGTATTGGACTCACAACCCTGGGTTTAGCAGGCTAATGCTCAAATCACTGAGCTATCTCTCCCCTCCCCTCCCCTCCCAAAGGACGTGAACAGACAGTTGAGTAAACTGTTCAAATAGAACAAAAACCTTTTGTGGCACCAACAATAAACAGAGAACTTGAAAGCAGGTGATACCACCTGTTCCCTTTTAATTCCAGCCAAAACAATTTCCTCCCCCAAAGTACTCAGTAGAGGAGAAGGAAAGAGAGTGATCAATAGTGATTCTCAGTCCAGGACAGAAAGTTGCAATAGTGGCTCTGGCTCCCTATTGAGCCCATTGTAGAGGCAGCAGCTTATCAGTACCAGGAGACTACTCTTTGTACAACAGCAACAATGGGCAATATCTGCCTCCCCCAAAGCTCTGGCTACCAACTACTGGATCAAACACCTGTGTGACAGACATGCACAGCTGTATGCAGGCCAGCACTAATCAATCTTGAGATCATGCCACATTGCTTCCCTTAGGGTAGGTTGCAAGGGCAATCCATTAATGAGAAAGACTAGAGCCGAATTGAAATACTCTGATAATTTTAATTAAAGTCATATCCACAAACCTGGTAACTCTAGTGAACCATTTGTACCTTAAAAAAAAAAAGACTACAACCAGCTCACTGAACCTGTTGTGTTTTCTCCCCCACGTCCCACAGTTTCTAATAGCCTCAAATAAAAGGCCCATCATGGTACACAGAATCAGATGTTCTTTCTAGTTTGTCAAATTAGGTATAAGGAGAGAAAACTGTTAGGGCTCTATGCTACCTAATGGTACTACCGTCCCTCACTACAGAGCTAGCCTTCACAAAAATAGAATACCAGAATTCTAAAGAGCAAGGAATACAGAAATATATTCTTTGGGGGTGTGAGGTAATAATCCCTTTTGGGGGCAAATTCTAGAAAGGATTTTGCATTGTACTTCAATATTACTTTTATATCAGCTTATATTTCTGTGCACACCACAGAGCTTTATGAGCTATTAAGAGAAGAAATGGTTCCTCCATGACACATTAACAACCAAAAACAAAACTCCAAACACAAAAGTCATAACAGAATGATAGAAAACCAAGTTCATGCTCAGTATAAATACTGAAGGTTGTCTAGTGATTAGAGCAGAGAATTTGGAGTGAAAATTTCCAGGACTGATTCCCACCCTCATAATTCCCTTTGTGTGCTGCCTTGGGAAAATTATTTAGACTCTGATTTTTTCAGAAGTGGCCAGTAATTTTGGTGCCTCAACCTTGTGGGACCATATTTAAGACACTTTGGGTCTGATTTGCAGAAGCACTGGTCACTCATCTCCAACTGATGACAACTGCAGCTGCACAGCACCTCTGAAATGAGGCCTTTGGTATCTCAAGTTGGGCACCTGAAAATTGGAAAGTTTTGGTCTTAACCTCTTTGGGCCAAACCCTTGAGTTGTGGTGTGTTGTGCTCAGCACAGGACCTAGTGTGATATAGGTAAAGTGCCTGTAAGACATCTTTCTGTTCCACTGATCTTCAAGCCACCTAGGGACCAAACCAGCCTTTGGCATAACTGAGAGAGCCTAAATTATGCCAGCTAAAGTGGTTTTCTAGGACACTGCAGCCTGCTCAAGAATGTCCTCTGCGCCTGTCAGATGAGTGAATGTCATAGAGTCAGCTACATGCCAGCCATGGATCGTCCCTATGTCTTTTAGGTCAGATTTCAGTCCTCTTTGTGTTGTTGGAACAACACCAAAGAGATAGAGTAAGAGCCTAAGCGCTGGCCCTTCTCTTCTGTTTCACTATTTATAAAATGGGGCTGATACTAATCTGCATCACAGAAGTTTTATGAAATGCAATGGAGATGCTTGCAAAGTGCTTTGAGAGGCTCTGATGAAATGCCACAGAGGTGCCAAAGAACATAATTCTTTGTTGAAGATAGTAATGGGATAATAAATGTACCTTTACAAGATCTAAGTACTCTGGTGGTGGGCATCATTAGATTAGACAGGAGCAAACAGATCGGGAATCCCCTTCTGAATTTACAGACTAAGTGGAATTTGACAAAGGGAAACAGTTTCATACATTGGTTTCACTGAATTAGTTTCATTTCATCCCCTATGATATGATATTGGTTGCTCGTATCATATCCCTTTTCATACGTGGCCCTTCTGCACTCTATTTTCTTTCTGACTTCCCTTGCTCTCATTTTTGCTTTAGGTTATTTTATGCTCCTATTTTTGTTTCTGGTTTTTATTGTTTATGCCTCATGATATACTTGCACTACTAAGAAATGTATGTTAGAATTACAAAGATGTGAAAGGTTTATACAGAAGCCAAATCCTGCCAGAAATGAAGGTCAATTCAGTATATTATATATTAATGTTCACCTCAAGTTCAGGTTAGGGAAGGAGGCTCAAACATGGGCTGGTACTGTTTGCCTAACTGTCCCATCTCATACACTGCTCTATAGAACACTTTATAGATTGGGGGCAGGAGATTGTAACAATTGGGCACTTGGAACAAAACTGGGGCAGCAGGTATTCAGCTTCCTCAGGTGGTACCTGGCGAGAGTGGAGGAGGCCACCTACTTTAGAAACAGTCTAATGGGCAGACTGTAGGCTGCCAGGCACCTGTAAAGACATCAAAAAGTAAATAAGAGGCTCCACACAGCCTAAAGTAGTGGGTCTCAACCTTTTCTGATCCCTCCCAGCTAGCCAGGATCTACCTAAGACCCCCACCCCCATCCTGTTAAGCAGTTTGGGAAGTGAAGGGAGAGCACAAACCCTGATACCTGTTTGCTACTCCCTTGGAGATCACTACTCCCAGGCTGAGAACCGAAGGCCTAGAGGAAGGCAACAACTATAGAGATTTCTTAGAGATGAGTTTCTGTACAACCTACACTTCCATGCCTAGAGAGGCTGGGCCAGTTTCAACTGTTGCAAATGGAACCAGCAGGCTCCAGTATGTATGGCTGTAATACCATGCCTAAAGTCAGGCATACTTTAATAGAATAATACTTTGCACTTCTATTGGTGCCTTCTCATAGAAGGTCTCAGACCATGTCACAGATACTCATGATTAAAGCCTCACTATACTGCTGAGTGAGATCAGAGCCCCAAAGCTCTGCCAAGCCCCAATACTCAGAAATACAAGAAAAAAGGTTCTAAAATGGGAAAAGTAATCCATTTGGATTCACAACGAGTGCTGTGTGGCCAGTCAGTGATGCTGTATAGTCATGTATCCCAGTACCAGTGTTTGTGAACCTGGTACTGAAGAAGGCAGTGCTGGGAACACACAGCTTTTGATGTACCATGATGACTTGCAATGTCACCACGTAATATAAAGTATTAAAATCTCCAAAGACATATACAAATGGCACTTAGAGAATTGCATTGCTGTATATGCATATTTCATTTTGTTCATATGCTTAAAAGGTTAATAGTTTCATTTAAAAAGCTAAAGCAATATGCTCCCAGTTTAATTAAATATTTTACACTGGGAAAATAGTCCCTTACCCCTCAAAAAAACTATCTTGCACAGCCCTGTTCTGGCTAACGGTCTGAGAGCCAAACACAGAATTTAAAGAACTGCGATCTAAAATTTCATTTGAAATCACTTCTTTGGAGCAGAGGGATTTTAGAGGGGGCAGTACTGATTTGCATTTTGTATGTTTTCAGATGAAGATATCCTCTTATTTTGTGTAAGCAGCATTTAAAGCATTCCTGACATATCTGCTATACCAAGCTGTTCTGTGCTACAACAGGAAGCTCTTTGTGTTAAATCTTATCTTGCTTTCCATATAAATAGTACATGGGTATTTGAAGATATATGGTCATTATTTCTAGAACACGACACCAAATATTCCAGCATGTATATTAACAGCTAGAAAGGAACTTAATCTTTGCAAGGCATAACCACATATAAATGGAAGTACAGATGCTGTAAACTACAGTGTGTTTCATTACCTCTGACTCCCTTCCCCTTCACTCTCTTACATAAATAGAATTAAAAACATTTAAACAAAAAAGATTACACAGAAAGAGATACAGATAATGATGTGGCTGCTCAGCTGCTAGTGCCAGGCCACTATTCAAAACTGTGAGTATTCGTTTTTTTTTTAAAAATATGATAGTTATCTTTGACTTAATTATTCAGGAAATAAGATCAATTTATTATCTCCGCATTATACAATGTGACTCCAATGGCAACTGAGCATTTCCGGTTGCTGTTTTGTAGCTGTGGCACAAAAGGAGCTTTGATTTAAGGATTATGGTGAACTATTTTGCTCCCTTGTAGTAGGTATAAACATTTTATTAATGCTAATGTTTAAAAATGTATATAATACATAGGTTGGGAAAAGAGTGTCTGTACATCTGGGTATAGTGCTTAGATTATCCACAAATACAAAGTTTGTTTTTAAAAGTCATATGATACATAGAGTACATAATCAGCAACAACCCAAATTTAGGTGAAAAGATTTAACAATACAGTTTAGATATTAGAATCCAAGTACTCGGGTACATCACCCATGAAAAGTTGTACAGAGATTTGGTTGTGGAAAGCAAAATATATCAATGAGTGGAGATTGTCCCTCAGTAATTGAGAATTAGGTAGGTCATCCATTTGGAAATGTAGTAGGTATATTAAACGTTAGTTTACCCCTTTTAACTAATTGGTAGCAAATTTTGCATCAGTTGGTTGTGTTTTTAATGTTGAGCTCATTTAATACTCTAGGGGGGAACTTTCTAGAAAAGTAAAAGAATGTATTTATTTGGAGTGAATGCAGACTGTTCACTCATCATTTTTAAAAATCAGAACCAATTTCCTTTAAAATTACTTTGGTAGATTTCATAAGATCTACAGAATAAGACAGTTAAAACAAATCAGTTCACCCATTGTTGACTTACTACAAAGAGGTTCTGAATCAGTTTTACTCAAAACTCCCAAAAGCTGTACCTTTGAATTAAGTCTAAGGATGCAAAATTTCACTCCAAAGGAATTTTTTGCCAAAATTATGAATAACTAAAAATTGAGGGCTATATGGAAGTAACCATAGAGTGTACTGCCAGCCATGCAATATACAGTAACTAACAACGCATTAAAAAACTGAATAGCAAATTAAATTGTTTTAATATTAAAAATAAAACCCAAAATTTCTGATAAATATTTTGTACCAGATCAAAATGACAATTATTAATGCATTTTTATGTAATGGAGACTGGGTGTCTCAGGGGTCTGGTGGTTTACAGCATTTCATATCCAGCCAGACAGTTCAAAGCTTGCCCAACCTAGTATTGATTGAAAATTGTGACTGTCTGATGCTTTCAAGATCTATGTAATGAGTTTAGTGGTCTCAGTCCAGTTCCAAGAGTACAAGAGTCCACATCACAATACCACTGTAGCTGGCAACAAGGACTTGATTCAAAGTCCACTGAGTTTTTCTGTGACTTCACCAGGTTTTGGGACAGGCCCTAATTAACCCCTTTCTTAGATTCTCAGTGGACAAGATCAAAGACTGAATGGCCATGGAAAATTAACAAATCTTGCATTTTAGGGTTTAGATACATTGCTTAGGCAGGGTGGAAAACCTCGCACTGTTTCTTCCATCCAGTTACTGTTTTTTAAACTGAAGATTTCAATCTCCTGGGCTTTCAATCTAGCATTTTTCACAAGGCCTACATTCACTCCAAATAAATATATTTCTTTACTTTTCTAGAAAGCAAAATGAGGAAGCCTTTCATACATCTTCCGTTTACTTAATAACATCCTTTGGTGGACAAGGGGATATCAAGACATCAGATTGTGAATGGCTTTGTAGCAAAACAGGATGAATTTATCTTAATAATCTATATCTGCTGTGATATACAATATGCTGCAGTGTATCCTGCTGCATGCTGTGCAGCACTTACAGAGCAAAGATCAACCTTTCTAGATAGTGCCTAGCACACAGTGTTTACCAGAATATAGATTGCTGTGAGATATAGTTAAAAGTTGTTCAGAAATAGGATATCAGGGAGACTGGCCAACCATTTGTGAGGAGGCAAGTCATACTTTTTTTTTTTTTTTTTTTTTGCCTGCAGCAACTCCAAGTGCAATAAAATATCAAAGTGGGAAAGAATTGCTATAGCAACAAAGTATGTTCTCCTAATGGAGACAGTGTATAACAAGCAAGAGCCAATAAAACTTTAGGGGGAAGGAAAAGAAAAACATACAACAGCAGACAACGAGAAGCATTCAAAAATTAACAATTTCTTGTTCTGTGACTTTCATTTAACCTACTTTCCATCCAAACTAAAGGTGCTTTTCATCCTATGGGATCACCTATTTGCCCTCTCATATAGAAAAATTTGACAAGCTCATAACAATTGTGTAAGTAATTTATTAATATTAATGCAATAATAATATAGCATGTGCTTTTATATAGTGCTGTTATTACTGCATGTAGTATTACAGCGGTGCTTACAAACCCCAGCTGAGATCAGGGATCAACTATGCCTGGCACTGTACAGTGTACCAACACATACTAAGGCTGTGTCTAGACTTGGAGCTAGGGGTGTGATTCCCAACTTGTATAGACATTCTCACACTAGCTCTCATTGAGTTAGTTCACTAAAAAGAGTAGTGTAGCCACAAGCTAGCTACCCCGAGCATGTATATATGGGGTTCAGGCTGTTGTATGCGAGGCAGCTTGCAACCTTGCAACTGCAGTTACATTGCTGGTTATAGTTTGCTAGCTTGATGAGAGCTAGTGCAAGTATATGTACACAATCTGGAAATCACACTCCTTGCTCCAAGTGTAGATGTAGCCTAAGAGCTTCTCCCCAAAGAGCTTACCTTCTTAATAATCAAGACAGACAAACGGTGAGAGAGGAAACAGAGTCACAAAGAGGTAGAGTGACTTGCCTGAAGCCACCCAGCAGGCACGTGGCAGGCTCCTGTCTCCTGAGGTATTGGTCCCACCTGCCTCTTCTTTGCTATGATATGAAAGTGCTTCAGAAGTTTTAAACCTCACAGTATCCTTATGCATTAAGGGCTATAATGTCACAGACCATATTCACTCACACAGGGGAACAAGGCATTCCCCTCTACACACACTCAGACAGACACCAGCTGTGGTGGGGAGGGCAAGACTACTGGCCTGATCCCCATGCTGCAAACAAATGGATGGGGAGGGGATTGGAGAGTAGGAGGAACCCTCTGGGTTTCCTACTCACTGGCCAGAGTAACTTGCTGGATACAGATGGGGAATAATCTGCTTCACAAACAGGGATAATGTAACTTACTGTTTCCCCAGGGCAAGGGAGGGTGGGGAAGAATTGTGACTTTGAGTCACAATTCATTCTCTGGTCTGCTCCTGGAATGGTGAAGCACCATGTGCCTTTGATGGGGCTGTCCACTGTGTGGGGCAGGATACTAAACTAGATGGAACACGGGTCTGGTCCACCCAGGCAATTTCTACATTCCCTTGCTCAGGAATTGTATAGATGAGTAAATTGACAGACACATTAAACTTACAATCAGTGGCAAAATTGGCACTAGAACCCAGGAGTCCTGAATAATTAAATCTCAATGTCCTGATACATCCACTAGGCATCACTATTTTCAATTGAATACCAAGTACATACTATGGCACCAAAAGTGAAAGGCTTTTTGAAAAGTCTTGTTCCCCATTGGAGAACTATTTCCTGGCATCTCTTTGCAATGAAGCTCATTATGTGTTGTCCTATTTATAACTCACACATCTCTATAACAAGCAAATTCATTAGCAGTAGAAAACAGAGTATGATTTCAATACAACTGTATATCACACTTTGATGTTACCACTCTGGCAACAATTTATAACAAAAGTGTAGTAGCATGGGTCAATGAGTGAGGGACATTATGTAGTGCAGGGAATTGAACAAGTTAAACTTTCCCTATCTGTAAGGAGGACAATTTTCTTTAAAATAAAAAAGTAGAAGATTTTTGGCTCCCATCTTATAACCTAGGCAGCAAATCCTCCTCTTTTTTCAATAAAATGTATCTTATGCAGTTCTTCCTTTAGGATTCTTAGGCCTGGTCCACACTAGGACTTTAATTCGAATTTAGCAGCGTTAATTCGAATTAACCGTGCACCCGTCCACACCAGGAAGCCATTTAATTCGACCTAGAGGGCTCTTTAGTTCGAATTCGGTACTCCACCCCGACAAGGGGAGTAGCGCTAAATTAGACATGGCTATGTCGAATTAGGCTAGGTGTGGATGCAAATCAAACTTACTAGCTCCAGGAGCTATCCCACACTGCACCACTCTGTTGACGCTCTGGACAGCAGTCCGAGCTCAGATGTTCTGATCAGCCATACAGGAAAAGCACCGGGAAAATTTGAATTCCTTTTCCTGTCTGGCCAGTTTGAATCTCATTTCCTGTGTGGACGTCGTGGCGAGCTCAGCAGCACTGGCAGCGATGCAGAGTTCTCCAGCAGAGGAGTCCATGCAATCTCAGAGTAGAAAGAGGGCCCCAGCATGGACTGACCGGGAAGTCTTGGATCTGATCGCTGTGTGGGGCGATGAGTCTGTGCTTTCGGAGCTGCGCTCCAAAAAACAGAATGCAAAGACCTACGAGAAGGTCTCCAAAGCCATGGCACTCAGAGGATACAGCCAGGATGCAATGCAGTGCCGCATGAAAATCAAGGACCTGAGACAAGGCTACCAAAAAATCAAAGCGGCAAACGGACGCTCCGGAGCCCAGCCCCAGACATGCCGCTTCTACGAGGCACTGCATGCCATTCTAGGTGGGTCTGCCACCACTGCCCCACCAGTGACCGTGGACTCTGAGGATGGGATAGTGTCGAGGGGCAGTTTCTCGGCGATGTTCGCCGATGGGGAAGATGAGGAAGGGTTTGTGGAGGACGAGGCAGGCAACAGCGGTTACAATACTGCTTTCCCCGACAGCCAGGATCTCTTCATCACCCTCACAGAGATCCCCTACCAACCCTCCCCGGCCGTTAACCCGGACTCCGAATCAGGGGAAGGATCAGTCGGTAAGTGCTATAAACATGTAAACATTTATTTCTTAACAAAACAGGAATAAAGACTATATAAAAAGAAGGTCAATGCATATAGGGATCGAACAAAAATCCTCTTGGGACAGTTCAACGAAGCTCTCTGAGAGGTACTCGAAAAGCCTCCACAGGAGGTTCCTGGGGAGAGGTGCCTTGTTGGGTGCTCCATGGAAGCACACTCTTCCGCGCCAGGCCATCAGGAGGTATAATGGGAGCATCGCCTCAACCAGCATGGCAGCATAGGGCCCTGGTCTGTGCAGGGATTCACACAGCATGCGCTCTCTGTTTCTCCTGGAGACCCGCCTCAGGGTGATCTCGCTCGGCGACTGCTGCATCTAATTAGGGGAATTACTTTAATGTTACTATTGTGAATGCTTGACTTTTCCTTTGCATAACAATGACCGTCGTTTAACAGCCACGTGTTGTAGGCTGCAGAGGAAAAGCATACAGGGATCTTTCCTGGGGACAGCCGCGAGGGGCTGGAACAGGGTCAGACTTTATGCTTTCCAGATTGCCTGCAGCAGGAGGGCACTGCTATCCATTAACTGTTAAGCAGCCTAAAGTTTACGGCTTACCAGGCCTGGCTGCTACACGGATTCTGCTTGTCTGATCTCCAGTGCAAGACCCCAGGCAATGAAAGCGAATGCCGAAAATTCGAACTTGTCCTGAGAGCACATGAGATTAGGTGCCCTGTATGGTCTTGTTCACAGAAACTGAGTAGACTGTGTTCAGTGTTCGCAAACATGTATCTTTGGAAGGAAAACACTTCCTTTTTCCCATCACACAGCTGCGGCTCTTTCCCGAACTGCCCCGGCATCCCCCTCACAGAGGCTGGCGCAGATTAGGCGGCAAAAGAAAAAGACTCGGGACGAGATGTTCGCTGAACTGATGGCCTGCTCCAGAGCCGAGGCGGCCCAGCAGAGCCAGTGGAGGGAGACCCTCTCTCAGCAGCAGCGCTCACACAGTGAACGGGAGGACAGGTGGCGGCAGGAAGACCAGCAGGCAACTCAAACGCTGCTTGGACTAATGAGGGAGCAAACGGACACGCTCCGGCGCCTTGTGGATGTTCTGCAGGACCGCAGGCAGGAGCAGAGAGCCCCCCTGAACTGTATCTGCAACCGCCCTCCCCCGCCACAAAGTCCTGTCCCCCCCTCACCCAAAATCACAAGAAGGAGGGGCGCTAGGGGCCGTGAAAACTGTCACTCCACCCCAGCAGAGCGCTCATGTACCAAACAGCTCTCATTCCCTAAAGTATGAGAATTGCTTGCCTTCCTGGCTCACCCGATCCCAAATCCCAGTTTCATCCCCCAACTGTGTAGTTGAGTATTAAAAATAGTTTGCTGTTCATTACTGTTTCCGTCATGTTTCTTTGCAGAAGACTTTGTGTGAAGGGGGGGGAGGGGTTTGTTAATTGCATAGGACAGCCACCATTAACAGGGTACAGACATGGGGGCAGGATCAACAGCAGGTCACACACAGAGTGCAGTCACTAGGCACCCGGGTCACTCTGCGAGGTGTCTGCTGCCCCAGGTCAGTCTGGGAGGTGTATGTTGCCCCAGGGTCCGAGCGCCTGGCATCCACAAATGGCAAGGCAGGCTGCCCTTACCATGCCCTTCCACCCTAGCCATGAACCTCTCCGATGCCCTGAGCCCCAGCCAGAGCCATCATCCCCCCACACCTACTCACCCTTCCCACACACCCCTCACCCCTTCCTGCAAACCCACCCCTTCCTGCACACCCTCCGGTAACCGTCCTCCCCCCAGAGACCGCTGTAGGAGCAGGAGCCTGTCAGTCCTCGAGTGTAGAAGCGGTCTGTACATCACTGCACACCGTACCCACCACAGTCTGCGTCCCTGTTGGAACCCTTGAACGAGAATTCGTTAGTAAAGAAAACTTTGTTAATTAAAAATGTTCCAATAACTTTATTTTTAAACGTCTGTTGGAAGGGGGGAAACCTGGTGAACGGGGTATGTAACCGCTGAAAAAAGTGAATAGTAACTGAAACAGGGGCAGGTTCAGCTTCTCTGTAAAGAGACTGGACAGTCATAGGTTACCCTGCTCTCTGAGGAACCTAGCTTTCAAAGCCTCCCGGATGCACAGCGCTTCCCGCTGGGCTCTTCTAATCGCACGGGTGTCTGGCTGAGCGTAATCAGCAGCCATGCGATTTGCCTCAACCTCCCATCCCGCCATAAAGGTCTCCCCCTTGCTCTCACAGAGATTGTGGAGCACACAGCAAGCTGCAATAACAATGGGGATATTGGTTTCGCTGAGATCCGAGCGAGTGAGTAAGCTCCTCCATCTCCCCTTGAGACGTCCGAAAGCACACTCCACCACCATTCTGCACTTGCTCAGCCGGTAGTTGAAGAGCTCCTTGTCACTGTCCAGGGCGCCTGTATAGGGCTTCATGAGCCAGGGCATTAGCGGGTAGGCTGGGTCCCCGAGGATCACTGTAGGCATCTCCACATCCCCAACACTTACTTTGTGGTCCGGGAAGAAACTACCTTCGTGAAGGCGTCTAAACAGACCAGAGTTCCTGAACACACGCGCGTCATGAACCTTGCCCGGCCACCCGACGTAGATGTTGGTAAAACGTCCCCTATGGTCCACCAGTGCTTGCAGCACCATTGAAAAGTAGCCCTTTCGGTTAATATACTGGCTGGCCTGGTGGGCTGGTCCCAGGATAGGGATATGAGTGCCATCTATAGCCCCACCGCAGTTTGGGAATCCCATCGCGGCGAAGCCATCTATGACGACCTGGACGTTTCCCAGGGTCACCACCTTTGAGAGCAGTAGGTCAACGATTGCGTGGGCTACTTGCATCACAGCAACTCCCACGGTAGATTTGCCCACGCCAAAGTGGTTCGCTACTGACCGGTAGCTGTCTGGTGTTGCAAGTTTCCAGAGGGCTATGGCCACTCGCTTCTGCACACTCAGGGCTGCTCGCATCCGGGTGTCCTGGCGCTTTAGGGCAGGGGCCAGCAAGTCACACAGTTCAAGGAAAGTGCCCTTACGCATCCTGAAGTTTCGCAGCCACTGTGATTCATCCCAGACCTGCAGCACTATGCGGTCCCACCAGTCCGTGCTTGTTTCCCGGGCCCAGAATCGCCGTCCCATAGCATGAACGTGACCCATTGCCACCATAATCTCCACGGCGCGGCGTACCGTGCTTTGTGAGAGGTCTGTGCTACTCTCACACTTCACGTCCTCACCGCGCTGCCGGAGCCTCCTCGCCCGATTTCTCAGCAGCTGACTGTGGAAGAGGTGTTCGATAAGGTGCGAGGAGTTGACAACGGCCATAAGTGCAGCGATGATCGCAGCGGGCTCCATGCTCGCAGTGCTGTGGCATCCGCGCTGTCACTGACCAGAAAAGTGCGCGAACAGAGTTCCCGCCGGCGCTTTCAAGGAGAGAGGGCGGGAGTGACGGTTGAATGATGACAGTTACTCAAAACCACCCTCGACACATTTTTCCCCCAGCAGGCATTGGGGGCTCTACCCAGCATTCCAATGGGAAGCGGGGACTGCGGGAACTGTGGGATAGCTGCCCAGAATGCACCGCTTCCAATGTCGACGCTTGCCCCGTTAGTGTGGACTCACAAAGTCGAATTAGTGTCCTTAGTGTGGATACACAAATTCGAATTCATCAGGTCGAATCCACAAATTCGACCTAAGTTAAATCGATCTACTCTTGTAGTGTAGACATACCCTTAGAAGTACATTTGTCCCAGATCACATATTATTCCTTCAGATCTGGTACTATTTGTAAACCTGTAAGTTCACTTAAAAAAAAATTAAAAGATATATTTGTGTGAATTTCATACCAGTGAAATGTGCACTCTTGACATTCCTGGAGAATGACATTCTGCATCCACACAAGTAGTTCAACCCAGGCCATAGTGACAAAGCTTCCCATCACTGTCTCACCAGTGTGGATCAACCTGGACCTGGAAACATAACCTCTTTTGTAAGAAAGGGTGCAGGGAAAGTCTGTGCACCCTCTGTCTTGACCACTGTGTGGAGGCTGCCAGTAATGGTGCAAACTGTGGGATGGTTTTTGTGATATGGACATTTAACCACTGGGAAGTAGACTGACACCAGCAAGCAGGCTGGCTAACCTAGTGAGGAGGGCTTTAAACTAGGTTCACCGGGGGAAGGAGACCAAAGCCCCGAGGTAAGTGGGGAAGTGGGATATCGGGAGAAAGCACAAGTAGGTGAGTGCAAGAGGGGAGGGCTCCTGCCCCATACTGGGACAGCAGGACGATCAGTGAGTTATCTTACATGCCTATACACAAATGCAAGAAGCCTGGGGAACAAGCAGGGAGAACTAGAAGTCCTGGCACAGTCAAAGAATTATGATGTAATTGGAATAACAGAGACTTGGTGGGATAACTCACATGATTGGAGTACTGTCATGGATGGATATAAACTGTTCAGGAAGGATAGGCAGGGCAGAAAAGGTGGGGGAGTTGCATTGTATGTAAGAGAGCAGTATGACTGCTCAGAGCTCCAGTATGAAACTGCAGAAAAACCTGAGAGTCTCTGGATTAAATTTAGAAGTATGAACAACAAGGTTAATGTCATGGTGGGAGTCTGCTACAGACCACCAGACCAGGGGGATGAGGTGGACGAGTCTTTCTTCCAGCAACTAACAGAAGTTGCTAGATCACAGGCCCTGGTTCTCATGGGTGACTTTAATCACCCCGATATCTGCTGGGAGAGCAATACAGCAGTGCACAGACAATCCAGGAAGTTTCTGGAAAGTGTAGGGGACAATTTCCTGGTGCAAGTGCTGGAGGAACCAACTAGGGGAAAAGCTCTTCTTGACCTGCTGCTCACAAACAGGGAAGAAATAGTAGAGGAAGCAATAATGGATGGGAACCTGGGAGGCAGTGACCATGAGATGGTCAAGTTCAGGATCCTGACACAAGGAAGAAAGGAGAGCAGTAGAACAGAGACCCTGGACTTCAGAAAAGCAGACTTCGACTCCCTCAGGGAACTGATGGGCAAGGTCCCCTGGGAGAATAACATGACGGGGAAAGGAGTCGAGGAAAGCTGACTGTATTTTAAAGAATCCTTATTGAGGTTGCAGGAACAAACCATCCCAATGTGTAGGAAGAAAAGTAAATATGGCAGGCAACCAGCTTGGCTTAACAGTGAAATCCTTGCTCGTCTTAAACACAAAAAAACAGCTTACAAGAAGTGGAAGATTGGACAAATAACCAGGGAGGAGTATAAAAGTATTGCTCAGGCGTGCAGGAGTGAAATTAGGAAGGCCAAATCACACTTGGAGTTGCAGCTAGCTGGAGATGTTAGGAGTAACAAGAAGGGTTTCTTCAGGTATGTTAGCAACAAGAAGAAAATCAAGGAAAGTGTGGGCCCCTTGCTGAATGAGGGAGGGAACCTAGTGACAGAGGATGTGGAGAAAGCTAGTGTAATCAATGCTTGTTTTGCCTCTGTCTTCACAGACAAGGTCAGCTCCCAGACAGCTGCACTCTGCAGCACGGTATGGGGAGGAGGTGACCAGCTCTCTGTGGAGAAAGAAGTAGTTCGGGAATATTTAGAAAAGCTGGAGGAGCACAAGTCCATGGGGCCGGATGCACTGCATCCGAGGGTGCTAAAGGAGTTGGCCGATGAGATTGCAGAGGCATTGGCCATTATCTTTGAAAAATCATGGCGATCGGGGGAGGTCCCGGATGACTGGAAAAAAGCTAATGTAGTGCCCATCTTTAAAAAAGGGAAGAAGGAAGATCCAGGGAACTACAGGCCAGTCAGTCTCACCTCAGTCCCTGGAAAAATCATGGAACAGGTCCTCAAGGAATCAATTCTGAACCACTTAAAGGAGGGGAAAGTGATCAGGAACAGTCAGCATGGATTCACCAAGGGCAAGTCATGCCTGACTAACCTAATTGCCTTCTATGATGAGATAACCAGCTCTGTGGATGAGGGGAAAGCGGTGGATGTGCTATTTCTGGACTTTAGCAAAGCTTTTGATACAGTCTCCCACAGTATTCTTGCTAGCAAGTTAAAGAAGTATGGGCTGGATGAATGGACGGTAAGGTGGATAGAAAACTGGCTAGATGGTCGGGCTCAACAGGTAGTGATCAATGGTTCCATGTCTAGTTGGCAGCCAGTATCAAGTGGAGTGCCCCAAGGATCGGTGCTGGTTCCGGTTTTGTTCAATATCTTCATTAACGATCTGGTGGATGGTGTGGACTGCACCCTTAGCAAGTTTGCAGATGACACTAAACTGGGAGGAGTGGTTGATACGCTGGAGGGTAGGGATAGGATACAGAGGGACCTAGACAAATTAGAGGATTGGGCCAAAAGAAATATGATGAGGTTCAACAAGGACAAGTGCAGAGTCCTGCACTTAGGACGGAAGAATCTCATGCACTGCTACAGACTAGGGTCTGAATGGCTGGGCAGCAGTTCTGCAGAAAAGGACCTAGGGGTTACGGTGGACGAAAAGCTGAATATGAGTCAACAGTGTGCCCTTGTTGCCAAGAAGGCTAATGGCATTTTGGGTTGTATAAGTAGGGACATTTCCAGCAGATCGAGGGATGTGATCATTCCCCTCTATTCAGCATTGGTGAGGCCTCATTTGGAGTACTGTGTCCAGTTTTGGGCCCCACACTACAAGAAGGATATGGATAAATTGGAGAGAGTCCAGCGGAGGGCAACAAAAATGATTAGGGGGCTGGAGCACATGACTTATGAGGAGAGGCTGAGGGAACTGAGATTGTTTAGCCTGCAGAAGAGAAGAATGAGGGGGGATTTGATAGCTGCTTTCAACTACCTGAAAGGGGGTTCCAAAGAGGATGGATCTAGACTGTTCTCAGTGGTAGAAGATGACAGAACAAGGAGTAATGGTCTCAAGTTGCAGAGGGGGAGGTTTGGGTTGGACATTAGGAAAAACTTTTTCACTAGTAGGGTGGTGAGGAGCTGGAATGGGTTACCTAGGGAGGTGGTGGAATCTCCTTCCTTAGAGGTTTTTAAGATCAGGCTTGACAAAGCCCTGGCTGGGATGATTTAGTTGGGTTTGCTCCTGCTTTGAGCAGGGTGTTGGACTAGATGACCTTCTGAGGTCCCTTCCAACCCTGAGATTCTATGATTCTATGATTTTCACTCTTTGCCTCAGTAGACTTGGTGAAATCGTTCATAGAATCTATGATTCTATGAACTGATTTCACCAAGTCTACTGAGGCAAAGAGTGAAAATATATATTCTTTTCTACTTAACCACCTTGGACAAAGATTATACTACACCCGAATGGCAACAGGAAAGACAGACCCAAGCCCAGAATTCATAAGAGAGTCTCTGTTTTTTCACTAATACAGAGGCCTAAGGCCCAGATCCTTAAAGGTATTTAGGTGCCTAACTCCCAATGATTTCACTTGATTGCAATGGAACTTAGGTTCCTAGATACCTTTGAGGATCTGAGCCTGACAAATTTTTAGAAGTGGTCTCAAATTTTTTCAGCAAAATTTCATATTCATCTGTTTGAGATCAAAACCTGTCATTTAATCACAGAGACCCATAGTCAAGCCTATAAATCAAGTACATATGCATCTAACTCCCCATGTTCTTATGTGCAAGCTCTGATTTTGTACAAATAAAGATTTGGAAACTTTGCATGCACAAAGAGCACACATGCAATTTTGAGGTACAATTTTGAAAAACTAGGCCTCAAAGTATACCTAAAAATTGTAAAAAATCTTTTATCTGTATGTCTTGCTTTCTGCATACTGCTATGAAGGAGGAAAACATCTTTTTGAAGATTTTGTTTATATATTACCTAAATATTAAATGTGGTTATTGTGTTAAGGAACTGAACAGACAGTGTGGATTCCATTTGAATGCACACCACTCAGTTGCATTGTTTTTCTGTTCCCAGTGGAACCAAAGTTATTCTGGTTACAGCTCCCTGATTCTCAGGGCAGACTTGCACCATCAAATCCCCAGAGCAGGCTAGAACAGCATGGGAACTGCTATAAAATATACCAGGATGGCAAAGTTTCTTAAGAGACCATATGTCCACTGAACATAGCCAGAGTGCAGCATGTTGCAGCCACACCTCTTTCCCTGTCATAAGCAGACAGTTAGGGGTTAATTCCTCTTTTACCGGTAAAGGGTTAAGAAGTTCACATAGCCTAGCTGACACCTGACCAGAGGAACCAATGGGGGGACAAGATGTTTTCAAAGAGGGAGGACGGAAATCAGTCTTTGTCTGTTCAGAAAAGTTTGTGCCGGAGTGAAGGATCCAGGAATCAGCCATCTAACATTTCTTAAAAGTAGTAAGTGTTTAGAGAAGGAATGTATTAAATTATGTTTATTTTCTTTTGTGACTTCGTTTTGCATAAGAGGGAGAATCAAATTGCATGCCTTTATGTAACTAAGGTTTTTGTCCAGAGGGACATCCTCTGTGTTTTGAATTTGTTGTCTGTGAGAGTAGCTTGCATGCCAATCTCAGAGAGGTATTCCTTTCACCCTTTTCCTTTAACTAAAAGTCTTTTTTTAAAGAACCTGACTAATTTTTCCTTGTTTTAAGATCCAAGGGTTTTTTGGATCTGGGCTCACTGGGAATTGGTGGGAGGTGAATCAGACTCAATCCTGCCAGGAAAAGAGGGATAAAAACTGGGGAAATAACTTGAGGGAAGGCAATGTTCCAAGTGGCTCTCCCCTAAGATTTGGAACATGCTTGGTGGTGGCAGCTTACTGTTAACTTAAGCTGGTAAATAAGCTTAGGGGTTATCTCATGCAGGTCCCCACATCTGTACCCTAAAGTTTAGAGTGGGGGTGACACCTTGACAAACCCTTTACCAGTAAAAGAATAATTAACCCTTAACTGTCCGCTTAGACCATATGTCCACTGAAGATAGCCAGAGAGCAGCATGTTGCAGCCACACCTCTTTCCCAAACATCTCTGCCATGACATTCATGTCAGGACTAAGTGTGGGTGCCTGAGCCAGGTATCACAGCTCTGCCCCTTCTGAGAGCTTTCCCACATGGGAGGAATTCAGAGCTGAACAGATCCAGTGGCCAGGTGGCACAAAGGGAGCTGAAACACAATGGAAAATATGACTTTTGCTCTTCCTGCACCAGAAAAAGTGTGAGACAAATGGGTCCAGATCATTTACATTCCAAACTTCCATGCCGTTAGATGTGTATCAAACTATTTTGTAATTCAGTGACAGTTTTCAGTACTAACCTACTGTACTAAGGGACTATAGGCACTCTTAGCAACAAAACCAGACATATCTGTTTGTGAATCAAACCCTTAGTAGCCATCCGTTGGTATTCAAGCACCATTAGGTTTGTTGTCTACTTGCTATAAAAGTATCCTGCCATGACTAGTGTTCAGTAAATTATTGCAGGTATTTTTCTTCTAACAAAAACTGCTTTTACTGAACAGCTATTCTACATCACATTTTCCTTAAAGTAAAAAAAAAACAACAACCCATAAATAAAATAATAAAGAACAATATCTCATACTGGAGAAGTATAACACACAGCAATAAAACGTGCCCCTTCTCTTTATTTTGTTTGTTGGCAATTTCATTTCATATGCACAGATCTATCTCATTCAGGTCAAATGGATATGAATAGAAAAGACTAACTGTGATAAAACTGTTGTCAGTAGCTACCGGTGTGGTGCTCTGCTCTTGTTAGATGATGATAACAGTCGGCTGCGTGCGTGTTCCCTGTGTGTGCTGTCCTGGCTCTGCACAGATAGCTGACACAGCAAACCCCGAGAGAACCCCCAAAGACCACAGACTCTAGTAAGGTACGAAGGAACCTGAGCCAGGTTTATTGTCAAACGAAGCACAGCAATAGTTTCCTATAGACTCTACAGGACATACTACGAATATGTGCCCCCTGGCAATGGACACAGCTCAGTCAGTGGCGAGACTTTCCACTGCCTCTTAGGCTGGACAAAGATACTACTTCTGTGAGTGAGGCCTGCCTCTGGCTCACAGCCCAGCTTTTGCTTAGCAATGCCTGGAAGTACTTTGGTTCAGGCTTCAGGCTTTAGGCCTCAGACTAGGCCTCTGACACAAGAGTTTATGTTTCAGGGCCTCATCTTACTACAAAAACAAGCAGAACAATTACGGTACTTGATTTTCTCTTCCATTCTATAGCCCAGTTTATAGCCACTAGACCTTCTTCACAGTGAAAGAAGCTACTGAGCCCCGAATTTTTACCATGGATGAGCACAGTATTTTTCAGTGCATGTCTCTGTGCTACAGTATATCATTCCGCACTGTTCAATAGCCCCCAGAGCAGACATTTCCACTTGTATGGTGATGTAGCCTAAAGCAAACTGGGCTGTAATATTAGACATGTATTGTATTAACTATGGCTGGCTTTAGACTAATGAGAGATCATTTAAGGCCAGTTTGTGAGCCCTTTATTCCTACTGATGAGCAGTTCCTCACAGGAGTAGTTTCTCTGAAGTCAATTCTGTTCATATAAAATTGCTCCTAGAGTAACTGCTCACCAGCAGGAGTAAGTAGTTCACAATCTGTCTCTAAATGTCTATGCTGGTTTATTTGTATGGGTTTTGTTTCTTGCAGCATGGGGATATTCAGCAGTGTACATAAAAAGAAAATTAAATACATTTTCAAACGCTACGCAAAATCACAAGTTTATCTAGGTGTCATGTTACTGTTGGGGAACATACACACAAAACACCTAGCCCTGGAAACACAGGTGTGAAATCTTAACAGTGGAGGGATGGTTTGGTTTTAAGAGCGTGGGCAAAGAGCTAAGAGTTGGCGTGAGATACAGAATGAGTGGTGGTCATAATAGCTAATTCTTGTTAAGAGCTGCATGAAAATCAAGCTATTTGTAATGCATGTAACTCTGGTGTTCAGTGATCATTCAGTACTTAAGGTGCTTACAAGAGCTTTGCTTTATTCTGTGTCTGGTTCCAACTGGCTATGCAAAACACAGGACCCTACCCACACTCTCCCTGGAATGCTCAGATCTTAAAGGCACAGGTCCAGATCCTCAAAGGTATGTAGACATCTAACTCCCACTTCAGGGATCTGGGCCAGTCCCCAATATCACAAAAAACAATAAGTCTTATCAGGTCTGCAAATCCACGAATATCGCTACATATTCTTAAGTGCTGTCAACTGGCACATTATCTATGAACATATACTTTCCATATAGAAATGAATGAAAATGATGACAGGGTGGAAGGGAGTTTTTTGTAGGTGGTAGGAGGGCAGAGTTCCTTCTAGAATCATAGACTCATAGGACTGGAAGGGACCTCAAGAGGTCATCTAGTCCAGTCCCCTGCACTCATGGCAGGACTAAGTATTATCTAGACCATCCCTGACAGGTGTTTGTGTAACCAGCTCTTAAAAATCTCCAGTGATGGAGATTCCACAACCTCCCTAGGCAATTTATTCTAGGGCTTAAACACCCTGACAGTTAGGAAGTTTTTCCTAATGTCCAACCTAAACCGCCCTTGCTGCAATTTAAGCCAATTGCTTCTTGTCCTATCCTCAGAAGTTAATGAGAACAATTTTTCTCTCTTGTAACAACCCTTTTATGTACAGTCAAACCTCGCAATAATGCGCTCCACGACAATGCAAATTCAGATATAATGCGATCATAAGTTGGCTCCCCTTTAAGGCCGTAATACTGTTCGTGTTTTGCCGGAATACTTTTTTTTACGACATTTATAAATAAACCACATTCTTCTGGTCTTATAGGATAAAGTGACTTCTGGCCACTGCAGGCCCATTGCATTTAGTTCTTGGGTTGTACATGTGTATGGTGTTTGCCTATGAACTTATTAATTTCCTATATTTTTAAAAATATTTTACCGTTATGGATACGCCAGATCGCAAACGCAAGTCGTTTTCTGCCCATGAGAAATTGTACGCCCTGGATCAACTAAAGAAGGGCAAACAACAAACTCAGCTTGCTAGAGATCTAGGAATTAATGAGTCCACTCTGCGAGGGTGGGAAAAAGAAGAAGAAAAGCTCTGTAGCCTACCCTGCATTCTTGAAGCGGAAACTGGTTTACAGCGTAAAAAGGTCAAGTTTGCTAATGACGAAAGCCTAGATTCAGCCTTGTACCAATGGTTTGTCCAGGCTCGCTCAGAAGGAGTTCCCATTTCTGGCCCTATTCTGAAAGCTCAAGCAGAGAAATTTGATCTCCTTATCAATGGAAATGAATCCAAATTTAAGGTGAGTAATGGCTGGCTGGACAGATTCAAGAAAAAGCACACTATAAGCCAAGTTCTTGTGTCTGGGGAAATCTACTCAGCTGATAAAGAGACTGCCGATTCCTGCCCAATTGAGCTTAAAAAGTTGCTGAAGGAAGGTTGCTACACAGCCAATCAAGTTTACAACTGCAACAAGACTGGTTTACACTTTAAAATGTTACCCGATCACACCCTCGCAACCAGGACTGATAGTCACAAACAAGAAGGCTTTAAGCAGAGGAAGGACCGAGTCACTCTCTTGTTTTGCGTCAACTAGTCTGGTAGCCACAAAGTCAGACCTCTGATGATCGGAAAAGCGAGGTCTCCCAGATGTTTTCATCATGTTAATATGAAGGCCCTTCCCTTTGAATACACCAACGGCAAGAATGCATGGATGAATAACTCCATATTTAAAGACTGGTTCCATAAAACTTTCATGCCAGCTGTTTGGGCTCATTTGCAAAAACTCAAGCAGGAGGAAAAAGCTCTCCTCCTGCTCGATAATTGCCCTGTCCACCCTCCAATAGAAAATCTTGTCAGTCATGACGGCAAGATTAAAGTCTCTTATCTCCTGAAGAACACCACGTCAGAAATCCAGCCACTGGAGCAAGGCATCATATCGGTATTTAAGTAAAACTATCATCACGAAATGATCAAGCGGATGGTAGCGGATAACTCCTCCGTCGACACATCACTGGCGTCACTCAACTTGAAAGAAGTCCGTCACCTCGGCGGGAAAGCCTGGGATGCTATCTCTGCACGTTGCTTTGAATGATGCTGTATAAAGGGTCTTGGTCCAGCTTTTCTGTCATCTGCACACAATGATGGTAACGACAACGAGCCTGAATTTACAAGATTAATTGAAGTTGATGTACATTTAGTTGAAGAAGCACTCAGAGAATATGAGCACAGTCATCATGATATCCTCAACTGGTTTTCAGCAGATGACATCTGCCCCATAAATGAACACATCTCAGATGTCGAAATTGTTGCAAATGTCAGTGGGAAGAATGAAGCTGCACCACCAGAGCCTGAAACCAGTGGCGCTAGTGACGATGACGACGACGATGATGGCACCTCAACTCCCCCACCAAAAGTGTCTGAGGCAGTAAAGCACCTAGAAGCCAGTTTGAGGTGGCTGGAAACTCAAGATGTGGACAGCATCAAAATCCTCCAACTCAGAAGCATTCTTGACTTTTGCTAGAAGCCAAAAGTCCACGGCAAATAAGCAGACCACACTAGATAGCTTTTTTAAGAAGTGATGAAATTTAAAATTATGCAGTCATGCAACCAGATTGACTTTGGACTCGTGCAATGATTAGTATAGTCGAAGTCAAATGTTTCTTTCATGTACATGTAATTAAATGACTACTTTTGTGTTTAAAACACGCTGGGATAACCGTTGTTTTTTTTACAAGTCTTAAACTGACCAGCTTGAAATGGTAAATTTTTGTAACCCTGCTATAAAGCAACCCCACATTTATCGCGATCGAATTTTTTGGACCCCAAGTATCGTGTTATAGCGGGGTTTCACTGTACTTGAAAACTGTTATCATGTCCTACCTCAGTCTTTTCTGACTAAACAAACCCAATTTTTTCAATCTTCCCTCACAGGTCATGCTTTGTTACTCTCCTCTGGACTTTCTCCAATTTGTCCACATCTTTTCTAAAATGTGGCGCCCAGGACTGGACACAATACTCCAGCTGAGGCCTAATCAGTGTGGAGAAGAGTTGAAGAATTACTTCTCATGTCTCACTTACAACACTCTTGCTAATACATCCCAGAATGATGTTTGCTTTTTTTGCAACAGTGTTACATTGTTGATTCATATGAACTTGTGATCCACTATGACCCCTAGATTCCTTTCTGCAGTAGTCCTTCCTAGGCAGTCATTTCCCATTTTGTATGTGTACAACTGATTGTTCCTTCCTAAGTGGAGTACTTTGCATTTGTCCTCACTGAATTTCATCCTATTTTCTTCAGACCATTTCTCCAGTTTGTCCATATAGTTTTGAATTTTCATCCTATCCTGCAAAGCACTTGCAACCCCTCCCAGCTTGGTATCGTTCACAAACTTTATAACTATACTCTCTATGCCATTATCTAAATCATTATGAAGATATTGAATAGAACTGGACCCAGAACTGATCCTCATGGGACCCCACTTGATATGCCCTTCCACTTGACTGTGAACCACTGACAATTACTCTCTGGGAATGGTTTTCCAACCAGTTATGCATCCATCTTATAGTAGCTCCATCTAGGTTGTATTTCTCTAGTTTGTTTATAAGAAGGTCATGTAAGACAGTATCAAAAGCCTTACTGAAGTCAAGATATAACGCATGTACACTTCCCCCCATCCACAAGGCTTGTTACTCTGTCAAAGAAAGATATTATGTTGTTTTGACATTATTTGTTCTTGACAAATCCATGTTGACTGTTAGTTATCACCATACTATCTTCTACGTGTTTGTAAATTGATTGCTTAATTATTTGTTCCATTATTTTTCTGGGTACTGAAGTTAAGCTGACTGCTCTGTAATTCCTTGGGTTGTCCTTATTTCCCTTTTTATATATTGGCACTATATTTGCCTTTTTCCAGTCCTCTGGAATCTCTGCCATCTTCCATGATTTTCCAAAGATAATTTCTAATGGCTCAGATATCTCCTCAGTCAGCTCCTTGAGTATTCTAGGATATATTTCATCAGGGTCTGATGAACTGAAGACATCTAACTTGTCTAACTAATTTTTAACTTGTTCTTTCCCTATTTTAGCCTCTGATCTGATCTCATTTTCACTGACATTCACTATGTTAGATGTCCAATCGATACTAACCTTTTTCGTGAAAACAGAAAAAAAAAGTGACTTAGCACTTCTGCCAGTTCTACATTTTCTGTTATTGTTAGCCCCCCTCCAGCCCCCACCCCCCCATTGAGTAATGGGCTTAACCTGTCCTTGGTTTCTTCCTGTTTCTAATGTATTTGTGGACTGTGTTCCTGTCACTCTTTATGTCTCTAACTAGTTTAATCTCATTTTGTGCCTACATGCTTGTGTTGTTTGCTTATATTCATCTTTGCAATTTTACCTAGTTTTAACTTTTTGTGGGACTCTTTTTAGATTTTCAGATTATTGAAGATCTCCTTGTTAAGCCATACTTCCTATCTTTCCTATGCACTGTGTTTAATGCTACTGGGGTTTTGTTTTATTGTCATTAACTATATGCCAGGATACCTAAGGCTGTGTATAGGTCTTTTTATCATTTAAATTTCAATAAATAAATAAAATATAGAGCACTGCAATTAGGTTTTCTAGGCTGCGCCTCCTGGTGACCCATCAGGGCACGAGGCACCCCGTGTGGGTCCCTGACAGTCAGGTTTCACCCTCACAGATCCAGCCTCTGTCTATGGCAATCTTGAGTCCTCCCCCTTCTGGGGTATTACAGTCCAAAACAAAAAGGAAAACAGTGAACTTCAAAATTAGGGTCATCTGTGTCTCTATTAGCGGGACACCACCCTTCTGCTCTGGGCTTGTCTCCATAGAGCTAATCCCTTTTCATTAGTCTTCCTAAGCCTAGTCATTCCATCTACCAAATGGTTTGTGCAGGTATCAGATTGTCCCAGGCTTTCCTTATCAAGGAAGTAGCAGAGCTCTACCTTCCTTCCTAATCAGCCATGAGCTGGACTAGATCTCTTTTATTTTTAACTCCCCTCTCCATGCCTGACATTGACTGCAGGTGTAGCAGGGCAGGCTCAACTGGGTCCACAGGCTTTCATTAACGGGGGGTTGCCAGTGTAGGGCATATCTGCCCCATCACAAGCACTCACATAACAATTCTCATTTACACTTAGGCTCCTTTACAATGAAAACCTGGGCCTTACATATTTATTATAGAGGCAAACCAGGGACTTACTCAAACACTTCAGCAAAATTCTTCATCCTTGCTTGGGCTAATCTCCTGTGGAAGACATGAACTGTTTGCCCAGACATGAATGCAGTACTTGGTCCTTTGAATTTGGATAAATGAATTACAATAATTTGCATTTTTAATGACAACTAGGGAGTTGAATTAATGAAGAGATGATTACTGTATTGCTGAATGTTTTTGTAATCCAAGTGGACTATTTGAAAGTAGTTTTTCCACTCCTCACTATTTGATATATTCAGACATTTTCCATACATGACATTCATTGATGAATATACAAAGATATTTGATATAAAAACAAAGGGCAAATATATTTGAATTATAGAAGAAAGCATTGCTAATGATTGTTGTTTGTGATTAAATATATGTACAATGTATTGTGTATCGTTTATGTGTACAGTAAAATTATATTCAGCCTCTTCATTTATTCAGTACCTTCTGCTTCCAGTGCTGCCCAAACATCCAGAAAAATCTGATATGTGAAACTTAAAAAAAAAGTTGACTAAAATCTTTTTGACTTGAAACACAAAACAAAACAAAAAAAGAGGTTGATTTGGGTTTTGTTCAAGTTTTGACTTGCTTCTTTTTTTTTAAAGGGATTTGTCAAATCCTATGCTAATGATGATACTTCAATATTTAATTATGAATTATTCTGGTCTAATTGCAGCATTACATTTCTGCTCCATATTTCACAGAGAACATCCAAAATATATTCTGTTTTAAACATGAGCTAGAGCAAGTGGGTAGAACTCCAATGAAATCAAAGGAGTCATGCCAACAGGGAATTTGTCCCACTGCATTTTCATTGATTAGTGATCAGTGCAAGTTAGGAGCCATGTATATAAATTCACTTTACAGAAATTCTGTGGGGTGACAGTGATCCAGGCATGGAAAATACAAACATACATCAAATACAAAACATTACCATTGGTGAATTCCCAGCAACATGATGAAAAACGCATATATTGGTCATCATTAAAAAGGTCAACATTTACCCAGAATTCCTACAGAGTTAATTCAGTTGCTTCCCTGTTATAATGGGTGAAATCCTGGCCACATTCCAGTCAATGAGAACCAGGATTTCACCTTACAAGTAATACCACTGTGTGGTAACTGTGGATAAATGCTGATTTTTTCACATGACATTCAATGTGCATTTTCAATGCAAATAAAATATCTTAATAAGAAAAAGATGCTCACTAATGTGTATACATTTTGTAGTATGGTTAAATTCAAATAATTTTTGATTGTCAAATTTTAAGATGGTCTATTCCAAAGTGGTACTTTTGTAAGTGTAAGAACTTATCTTTGAATAATTTAATGCTGTGATAATATCATTACACCCATGAGATGCAGTGGTGGAATTATATGGCTGTATGCATTAGAACTCATGTTTTGTTTAGACGTTACAGGTATTTTTGGTACATGATTTTTTTTTTATTCCACCTTGTTATAAAGAATTCATGGTTTACACTGAAGGACAAGGTCTGTGTGGAGGACTAGAATTGATCATTTTCTTCACTGACTTTAGGTTCAATTAACAAGCTTGGAGAGCTTTTGAAAAGAAAACTATTGTTTGCCAGGAGGGCATTTTCAAATTCTCACAAATCTCTCACTAGTGAGAGAAGAATCTGAACCAAAGTTTAGGAGACACATCTAAAAGTCTGGATGGTAATGTAAATTTCCCCATATGAAAAAGATCTATATTTTTTGACAGGGAGGATAACAAAAGGTTTGTATGGAAACGCTATAAAACCCTGTACAATTTAACCAAGAACAATTTCCTTTTTAAAAACTATTCTGTAGAATTCTATAGCAGGGATATTTTTTTCTATTGGATCACCTTATAGAAATTAACACATCTATAGGAAAAGTTATCAATTTCTGTGGAATTCTATAGTACATCTAATGAGGTTTTCACTAATTTGAATAATTTAAAATTAATGGACGTGCTGACTGTACGGAGTCCCTCTTCCCTCTCACTAAATCCATGTGGCTTTCTTTTCCTCCTTCTCTTTTCACATGCAAAATCACAAGAGCTCCACTTCTACTTCCATTACAAAATCCTTCTACCTATCATCTAGGGCCTTTACCTCAGTGCCCCTAATATTTATTCCTTTCTCCTTCTAAATCCACTCATCACCCATCCATCACAGAAAGGACCTCAGGAGGTGATCTAGTCCAACCTCCTGCTCAAAGCAGGACCAATCCCCAGACATATTTTTGCCCCAGATCCCTAAATGGCCCCCTCAAGGACTGAGCTCACAACCATCCATTCTATGTTTTAGTCTTTTCAATCCTCCCAGCCCCATCTCCATGCTACACCGGCCCTTGCACCAAATCCTTTTCTTCACAGGTTCTCTTATTGACCATAGTCTCAGCACCATCTCTGTTATGTCTCATTGCTTCAGTTCTGTAGCACAATGCAATCTACCATAGAAGGGCGGGAGCAGAAAAGTAACACAGCTGCCAATATGTCATATGCCCTGGAGGTAAGAGGGAGCAAGAGGTCTGGAGGGCATTATCTCATAAAAATTGGTGTGCTCATTTCTAATGATAAAATTTGCAAGTGCCAGTCAATCAACAGCAAGCTACAAATAACTATGTAAAGTTATTAAACAGTGGAGTAAAGCTTCTAGGAACTGTGGGGGGGGGGGCGTGTTCTGAACAATTACTCTAAATCTAGTACCCATTAGTGACTAGGAAGGTAACTTTAAATGTTGATCATAAAGGATTAAGCTTTTACCTGTTGAGAGAGTCTGATGTTGAATATTCTCAAAAATAGGCCACTTGCCAGGAACAAGTATTATGACATGTTACAGGGTACATGGGTATTGTTTGGTGAATAAGGAAGTACATTTTATCTGAAAGGGAAAGGTACAACTTAAAAGGATTTGCGAAAATTAACTTTCACCTCCCAGCAATGAACCAAATGTTCCTCCCAAAATAATAATCATGTCTGAATTTCCAGCTAGTCAAAAATCCTTATCTGTGTTATCTGAGTCCCACTTTGCACCTCACCCCACTGATTCCTCACCCCAGTAAAGAAAACAGCTCAGCTTTTAATCAATTAGAGAACGTGGGGATTCATTTCTGAAGCAAACAGTAGCTCTCATTTTACTTCGTTTTGACCTGCTGTCTGATGCCCCCATTTCTCTGTCTAGATTCTCTTGCCCTTGGTTTGCAGCTTCCATTATGGAACCTTATCTCTACAAAACAGACAAATAACTCCCTTCAGATGCCATGCCAATACCATGGCTGCATCAATAAGCTGGCAAGTGGAGAAGGCATAAAGATGCAGCCATTGTATGAAGAAGGCAAATGCTTCTTCCAGAGACTGAATACATCACCTTCACCACCCCAGGGTCAGAAAAATCTCAGGCTGTTTCCAAACTTTTCTCCATTTGGCAGTACAATTAGGCTGGTTAATCTTAAAACACCTTTGGCATAGTATCTTGCTCTTTATATTATATTTGTTATGGTAAGTACCCAAGTAGTGAGGAATAATAGTGTATGTGCCCTCCTCCTATAATAAGAAATATACATATTTTGTTCAATTCTTTTTTTTCCTTTTTTCCCCCCTCTGGGTTCTCAACCTTTCCAGACCATTGTACCCCTTTCAAGAGTCTGATTTGTCTTGCACACTCCCAAGTTACATCTCACTTTAAAACTACTTGCTTACAAAATCAGACAAAAATATAGAAATATCACAGCATACTATTACTGAAAAATTGCTTACTTTCCATTTTTACAATATAATTATAAAATAAATCAATTGGAATATAAATATTGTATTTACATTTCAATGTATAGTATATAGAGCAGTATAAACAAGGCATTGTCTGTATGAAATGTTAGGTTTTACTGACTTTGCTACTGCTTTTTATGTAGCCTTCTGTAAAATGGCAAATATCTAGAAGAGTTGATGTATCCCCTGGAATACCTCTGTGTACCACCGGGGCACGCATATCCCTGGTTGAGGACTACTGCCCTCAGTTATCATCACACAAGAGATTTAAAGCCAGATCATAATGCTCCAGTCCAGAATGCCTGCAGTGAAGTGTTCCTTTTATTATTGAGCCATGCAGTATAGCTGGCCACAGTCCCCATCCATGGCTTGGCCTTCCCCAGACAGCAACAGCTCCTGCTCCATGGGGAGGAGGGACAGCCCATGGCCCCCCGGCATCTGCTTTTTTGAATGCAGTCTGTCTGTGTGTAGACTTCCTGGCATGTTGTTAAAATGCAGTTTGCACAGTTTCCCATCTGAACCACAAATAATAGCAGAAGTCCCAGCTGATGTCATATAGAATAGAATATCACAGTAGGAAGGGACCTCAGGAGATCTTCTAGTCCATCCCCGTGCTCAAAGCAGGACCAATCCCCAATTAAATCATCCAACCAATTTTTGCCCCATATCCCTAAATGTCCCCCTCAAGGGTTGAATTCACAATGCTGGGTTTAGGAACCCAATGCTCAAACCACTGAGCTATGCCTCCCTCAATGCATGCTTAAAGCTATATTACCAATTGAATTCATACTTATGAATATGTAATCAATATGTTCAGAATGAGTGAGATGGTATGAGTGTAAGAAACCAGTCGCAAGGCTTGAACTGAAATATTACCGTGTAAGGATAATCAAGGTATATATGAGACTGTATATAAACCTACGCCAGTAGAGGCCAGAGAGAAATATAACCCACAATAGCAAAATCTCGCGGCCGGACTGGAAGCAGTAGAGCCCTCCCACAGATGCAAAGGGGATTCTGGGACTCTTGTCACCTAGTGGTTCAATCTCTGGGAAGCTGGAACCTGGCCAGTCTCAGTCACCTAAGATCAAAAACAACACCCACGTCTGCAGTCTGTCATGAGTATGAATGGGATGTGTGTGTGAGTATAATTGCACAAATAAGGAAAGCAAGGAATAAATCAACCCTCAATACTGCTTTAGTTTGACCTTTGTTTGTGGCTATTTCCTGGTCTGATTCCAGAGAACAAGCATCATGTAGTAGGTCTATTATCTGTCTAAAGGTGGCCAAAGTGCATTTCCAGCAGCTCCACTAGAGTACTGTAGCTGAAGTTGACGTATCTTATTCTGACTTACCTCTCGTCCTCATGGTGTGGGATCGACGGTCGCGTCTCACCCGTCGACTCCGCTTCCGCCGCTCGCTCTGGTGGAGTTCCAGAGTCGACGGGGAGAGTGTTTGGGGATCGATATATGGCGTCTAGACCAGACGCGATATACTGATCCCCGATAAATCAATTTCTACCCACCAATACGGTGGGTAGTTTGGAGGTACCCTGTGTGGCCCTCCTGTGCTATAGCTGTTCCAGTCACCAGCTTCCATTTACTCCTGTTTTTGCCACAAGTTGATAGGGATGGATGAAGGAGTCAGGCCCAGCACAAATCAAAGTGGTGCCAAAAGGGAATGGAGGCTAAGAACTCCAATGAGTCAGACAAGCAAAGAGTCAGTGACCCAAGATTGCTAAATTTGTTAAGACAGCCTCAATGTATGGCTGCACCACTTACCTGCCTGAAAATTAGTCCTCTCACCCCACATGAACTTTGACAAGATTTAACTGGGGAGGTATGGAAAGACAGGGTGCTCTAGTGGTCAGTAGTGGACTGGGAGTCAGACAACCTCAGTTTTATTAATGACTGACATTGACCATCAGCAAAATAATTAAACCCTTCTATGCTGCAATATCTCCTAGGGCAGAGGTGGGCCATCTATGGCCCATGGGCCACATTCGGCCTGTGGGACTGTCCTGCCCAGCCCATGAGCACCCAGCCTGGGGGGCTAGCCCCCGGTCCCTCCCCTGCTGTCCCCCCCTTTCCAGCAGCCATGTCGCTGCGCGGGCAGCGCTCTGGGTGGCGGAGCAGCTCTCTCTTGCCGAGCAGAGTGGCAGTGTATCTAGCTCTGGCCGGGCAGTGGGGGTTGTATAAGGGAGGGAGGTCCTGGGGGGAAGTCAGGGGACAGGGAGCAGGGGGCAATTGGATGGGATGGAGGTTCTGGGGGGGGGCGGTCAGGGGATGGAGAACAAGGGGTGTTGGATAAGCATGGGAGTCCCGGGGGGCCTGTCAGGGGGTGGGGGAGTGGATAGGGGTCGGGGAAGTCAGGGGACAGGGTGCAGGGGGGTTGAATAGGGGGTGGGGTCCCGAGGAGGCATTTATGGGTGGGGGGGCCAGGAGTGGGCAGTCAGGGGACAAGGAGTAGGGCAGTTTGGATTGGTCGGCAGTTTTGAGGGGGGCAGTCAGGGGGCAGGAAGTGGGAGGGGGCGGATATGGGGTGGGGGCCAGGCTGTTTGAGGAGGTACAGCCTTCCCTATCTGGCCTTCCATACAGTTTTGTAACCCCAATGTGGCCCTTAGGCCAAAAAGTTTGCCCACCCCTGCCCTAGGGGTTATGCAAACTTCAGTGTTTTAAAAAAAAATGGAGATATACCTATTTCCTAGAACTGGAAGGGACCTTGAACGGTTATCGAGTCTAGCCCCCTGCCTTCACTAGCATAACCAAGTACTGATTTTTGCCTCAGATCCCTAAGTAGCCCCTTCAAGGATTGAACTTACAATGCTGGGTTTAGTAGGCCAATGCTCAAACCACTGAGCTATCCTTCCTCCCCATACAATCATAAAAATATCCATCAGGACACTATTTTTTTACTACATTAACATCTTTCAGTATTAAATGATCAGGAAAGGAAGCACATGAAGCTAAAATTTTCAACCTTCTCCCCTCCCCTCAACATCTACTCTAGTGCAGTGGTTCCCAACGTGGTGCCCGCGGGTGCCATGGCGCCTGCCGGGGCATTTATGTGCGCCTGCCTAGTGCCCAGCAGGGGACCTGCCGGGGACAGAGAACTCAGGCTGCGGGCGCGGTGTTCTCTGTTCCCGGCAGGTGCAGGGCCTGCCTAGTTCCCAGCAGGGGAGAGAAGCTGCAGCCCCGCGCCTGCCAGGGACAGAGAACTCTGGGGCTGCAGGCTGCGGGCGCCGGTGCTCTCGGTCCCTGGTAGGTGTGGGGCCGCGGCTTAAGGCGGAGAGAAACCGCGGCCCCGTGCCTGCCGGGGACAGAGAACTCTGGGGCTGCAGTCGCTGGTGTTCTCGGTCCCCGGCAGGTGTGGGGCCCACCTAGTGCCCAAATAAGAAGAGAATCTGGGGCCCCGCTCCTGCTTGGGACAGAGTACTCCAGGGTGGAGGGCACCGGTGTTCTCTGTCCTCGCGGCTTTTCTCTGTCTTCTCTCTGGATTCATATATTATGTAATATGAATATTTTTTTGTATTATTTAATGTACAAATACAAAATAAGCCTTGAAAAATTGTTGGCGCCCGCCACGCTCTTCTGAAAACATGAATGTGCTACTGGCCACAAAAAGGTTGGGGACCACTGCTCTAGTGCAATCAGTTTATAAGTTTCCATATTTACAGCATATGAAGAAGTATAATTACAGATGTGGAAAAAATTGCCAAAAATCAACCCTTAACATTCAGGGTGTTGTCTAATCATATATAGGGTGCAGAAAGGAATTTCTCTGTTTCAGTCTGTCTCTCTCTCTCTTTCTCTCTCAAAAGCAGGTGTATTTTCGAACAGGGTCCTACTTCCTGAAAAGCATCAGGTGTAGTCCACTGCTGAAGTCAAGATTCTGGACAGACATTCAGAATTAAGATTTGTTTTCTATTCCATGCTCTGCTCCAGCATGGCATACCGGTAGGTTTGTTCCTTTGCTCCTAAGCAACTTTCATTATGCTGCCTGAACATTTTTTCTCCCTACAGAAGACAATACTTATTTCCAGAGAGAAAATGTTATTTCAAGTTCAGTACAGGCTGCTTTAAAGCAAAGGCTACCATTAGTTTTGGATTGTGCTAATGTACTGTACATATAATAGTTTAATATCAATATTATATGTTAGAAAATGAGGCCATCATACTCCTTCCACCTAGGACTCTTTACAGGCATTTAAGCAAAGTGCTTTTACTTCACTTGCAGTACTCACTACATATTTTAACAAAATACCCAAACTTAGGGTTTTAAAGGTGGTTTTATTTTATGTTGTTTTTTTATTCTTGGTATATATTGTATTTAATCTTTACATCTTGATTCCAGGCAGTATCTATGCTTCAGTGAGTGAAAGAAATTAAAAATTTAAGTCCTGGCAAGTGCTGTTTGAAGAAAAATTGAAGGTCAGAAAAGGGTGGGTAGCAATGCCCCTAAATGACGGAAGAGAAGGTAACTTGGATCCAGGCTTTGGCAAGTGACTGCATGATACTGCTTGAACAACACAAAGCTTTCTTCAAGGAATAAAGGGAACTATCCTACCCCTATTATTTGATGAGTAATTAATCTATGGCATGTATATGTTTTCACTTACAGTTGATTGACAGTTACAATACATTGTTTATCAGCCCTGAAATTTTGTAGTGATCTTAAACAAAGCAGTTAAGCCATTCATAATGTATTCTTTCTGCTGAATGTTTTCACAGAAAAAGCAGATAACAGAAATAACTTGAAACAAAATGTAACTTAATATTTCAAAGCCCTCAGGTCTTTGATTAGACCATTGCTTTCTACACATAATCTCACACTAAACTAAATTGATTCTTTTTCAATAAAAATTAGCACTAAACCTTTGAATGTGAAACAAGCAGGATTCTATTTGCTCCTTGACATGAAAGCAAGAAAATAAAATCTTATTTAATTACCAAAAGAAATGAAAAACATGATGTTTAGACATAGTGAGAATTGATTGGAGCACATTTTTACTGTAGCTGTAAATTTTCTGAGTAAACTGCACTTTTGGACAGGAAACATTAATTATATGTTTTATGTACAAGAGTCCTTGGACCAAATGTTGCTCTCAGTTACACTGGTGTAAATCTGGAGTAACTCCACTCAAGTCAATTGTATTGCTGTAAATTTATGGCAGTATAACTGAGACCAGAACACAGCACCTTGTTTACAAACTTAAACTGTCGGAGTATATTTGTGCATGCTTTTTGATTTGCCAATCAAATAATTTTATGGAGCTGTATTTGTATGAATAGTTAGATTTAAATCCAGAGGGGACCTTATAGGCTTGAATTCATTACAGATCATGCACCATTTTCATGGAGATACTCATAAAAATACAATATGGAATACAATTAGAAAGAATTCATTCAGCAGAGTTTGGGTATTCTACAAAGTCTTCTTGCCAAGTGCACATTTAACTGATTGTTCCCCTTCTCTAGCTAGGTATTTATGGGGCTCCTGTCCCTTATTTCTGAGCACCCCATAAATATCAATGAAATTTATCCTGACATTAAATGGCATTATCCCTATTTCACACATTGTGCTCTGAGGCAGGAAAGATTATGTGACTTTTCCAAGGTCAGATAGGGAGTCTGTAGGATTGGCAAGAATAGAACTCAATTTTTTCTGGGTCTTAGGCCAGTTCCTTAACCATCCATCTTTAGAGTTCAGCATGCCAAGACAGGGAGCAGTGGGATCAGAAAAAGAAGTTTGCTCAGTTCTCAAATTCATACAAAAAATAATTGGGCTAAAGTAATGCTGTGGCATGACACCAACAGAAGCCAAGAAATTCACATCTGAAGCTTATACTGTGTCCTTAACTATGTCTCTTACTATGGCAGTTCCTGTATATTAAAGAACCCATCATAAATAACCCATAGGATAAGGATCAATATAATCCACAATGACTTGGCATAAACACTCAAATAAAAAATAATCTCCTGGTTTTGTGATTAATGGGCTAAATTGAGATAATCTACCAGGTGAAGGCAGTCCCTTAGCCCTCTGAAATGAAGGCACATTGGGGCAGTTTTTTAGAGGTATTTGGGCACCTATGCTTGGACGTTCCTAGACAGACACCTAATGGGATTTTCAAAAGCACCTAAGCAGGTTAGACCTTGTAGCAAGGAGGCATGGCCACCCTCTGAGACTGACAGGGATGGGTGGTTGCACTTGCCCTGGTGGGAGGAGCCAGTATATAATAAAATAAATAATAATTGGAGATATACCTATCTCCTAGAACTGAAACATTATTGAGTCCAGCTTCCTGCCAGGACCAAATACTGATTTTTGCCCCAGATCCCTAAGTGACCACCTCAAGGATTGAATTCACAACCCTAGGTTTATCAGGCCAATGCTCAAACCACTGAGCTATCCCTTCTGAGTAAAGCCTAGCCCATCCTGCCAGAAGCAGAGGGACAAAACAGGAAGTACAAAAGGTGGACCCTGAACCTCAGTTGTGCTGGAGCTGCTGAGGGAGACAGATGCTTCTCCTCCACTGCTGGAGCAGGATGCTGAGGAGAATTTCTGCTGCCCTGAGGACTCACCCAAGCTTCCACAGCTGCCAGCCACTCCAGACATTGAGTAGCTGCTGGGACTACCATTGTCCGTATATCCCGGTGAGATGGAGGATGACCCCAAGATCCAGGTACACCCTGAATGGAGGTAGGAAGAAGCCTAGGGACAGATGACAGTAGTCTGTTGCAGTGCTGCCTGAATCTAGGTCAGTGTGTTGCACCGGGTTCCCCACTGACCCAGTGGTAGAGAGTTCCACCACTGTTAGGGCCCTACTTGGATTTAAAGCTGTTTGGAGCAGAAACCATCTCATTATTATATGTTTGCACAGCACCTGGCCTACAGGAACTACCACAATATAAATCAAATCAATAAATAATGCAGTTTTAGCATTCTCTAAGCCAGAATTCCAGGGTGCTTCTTTTGTAAGAATTTGCAAGCCTGGATTTAAAAAAAAAAAAAGAAAAAAAAAAAACACAGTACAATGGGTTTAGAGTTCCACTTCAAAAAAGGGCAGAAAAGCCCTTCTAATTGTTAAAAAAAAACACTTTTCATCTTCTTGGTGCTATACAAGAATTAACTAATTCACACTCATAGCACAATTCTGAGAAAGTATAGTAAATAAGTCTTCTCATTCCTATTTTTCAGGTAGGGAAACACAGAGTATTTATGTGACTTACCCAATGCCGCATGATGGCAGAAGGGAGGGGTTAGAATTCAAGAGTTCCAGACTCCCAGTCTTGTGCACATTTCTCTACATTCCTGCCTTGATGTAAAGGTTTATATATATAAACCATCAAACAGGAGCACAAGGAATTATATACCTCTTCCATCTATTTAGTATATGATATAGAGCAGTGGTTTTCAATCTTTTTTAATTTGCAAATCCATAAAAAAATTTCAAGGGGTGCAGACCCCTTTTAAAATCTTAGACATAGTCTGTGGACCTCCAGGGATCCGGGGACCATGAGTTGAAAACACTGGTATGGAGGAAGTGTACACTTGAACCTTGACTCTGATATTTGCTTGCTTCCTACATATGTTCCCCAATAGACTGAACTATTGCCAGGTTAGCGTAACTTTGAAACACAACACACTTGTATGAAACAGACAGTATTATGTGCCATATGCTGCATATATATATGAACTTTCTGAATACTTTACTGTATTTATATTGTTTCTGGTATATGCTTTAACTAGAAACTCTTTTGGTTAATTTTATGGCACACAACTTTTTACAATTACTATGTTATGCTCCTGCTGAGAGAAGAAGCTTTTCAGAGAGGGAATAATGTGGTAGCCGTAGGAATCAGCTAGATGGTGCTAAAGCAGTGACAGCTGAGGCCCCAGATAAGTGCTGGCATTTCATACTCAACCTCCTTCACTACTTCCAACCTCCCATGCTGTTTAACCAGATTATCATATATGAAAACTTAGGACACTGGTGGGGAGGGAGTGGGTAGGTGGAGGAAAGTTCTGCCTGTGATGTGTGTATGTACAAGAGCACAGGTCCAATGCAATTGTTTTGAACCTCACAGGCTGAGTTTTGAGGACAATGTTTTATTTTGCCCAAACTAGTTCACTTACTCCTAGCTGTTAGCCTAAATGCAGTCTTATTTATAGAACTGTACTGTCTGGGAGTCCAGAGATTTTTTAACTTATTACTCCTGTAATAGACAATAAGCATATCCTTTGGCTCCACTTCTGATGTGTCTTTATTGTCTTTTAAAAATCAGTATTATTTACTAAATAACACTTAATTGGCTTTGAAGCTGTCCTCCAGGTTTATTGGGGTTAATAACCTTTAAAACACATTATATTTATACCCTATATTATATTTATACCCTAACAGCTCCCATTACATGTTCATAGTCTTTTGAATGAGAAGGATTTTGGTGCTGATAGATTGTGAGGGATCTATTAGTGGTACCATACTTGGGAACTCTTAAAATCTGCAGATCATGCTTGGCCCCCGTGCAGAAAATATGTATGAAACTTTCATTTGAAAATGAGAAGCGTGTATATGTATAGAAGCTATTTTCTAAATATAACCTTTGATTGTTTTTATTTATCTCTCATCTCACACCTTCAAAATACCCAATGACATATCTTCCATGCTTGAATAATAAGAATATAGCAGTAGGGATATACTACTGACTACCTGACCAGGATGGTGATATACTACTGACTACCTGACAGTGACTGTGAAATGATTAGGGAGATTAGAGAGGCTATAAAAATAAAAAACTGGGTAATAATGGGGGTTTTCAACTATTCCCATATTGACCTGGTACATATCACCTCAGGACGGGATGCAGAGATAAAGTTTCTTGAATCCTTAAATGACTGCTTCTTGGAGCAGCTAGTTCTAGAAACCACAAGAGGAGAGGCAATTCTTGATTTAGTCCTAACTGGATCTGGCCCAAGAGGTGAATATAGCTGAACTGCTTGGTAATAGCGACAGTAACATAATAAAATGTAACATCCCTGTGGTGGGGAAAACACCACAGCAGCCCACTATGGCAACATTTAATGTCCGAAAGGGGAACTACACAAAAATGAGGAAGTTACTTAAAAAGAAATTAAAAGGTATGGTGTCAAAAGTGAAATCCCTGCAAGCTGAATAGAACTTTTTAAAGACACCATAAAAGAGGCTCAATTTAAATGTATACCCCAAATTAAAAAAAACATAGTAAGAAGACCAAAAAAGTGACACCATGACCAAACAACAAAGTAAAAGAAGCAATTAGAGGTAAAAAGCCATCCATTAAAAAGTGGAGGTTAAATCCTATTGAGGAAAATAGAAAGGGGCATAAACTCTGGCAAGTGAAGTGTAAAAATGTTATAAGGAAGGCCAAAAAAGAATTTGAAGAACAGCTGGCCAAAGATTCAAAAAGTAACAGCAAAAAATAATAATTAAATACATCAGAAGCGGGAAGCCGGCAAAACAACCAGTGGGGCCACTGGACAATTGAGGTGCTAAAGGAGCACTCAAGGACGATAAGACCATCATGGAGAAACTAAATGAATTCTTTGCATCAGTCGCCACGGATGAGGATGTAAGGGAGATTCCCAAATCTGAGCCATTCTTCTTAGCTGAAAAATCTGAGGAACTGTCCCAGATTGAGGTATCATTAGAAGAGGTTTTGGAATGAATTGATAAATTAAACAGTAATAAGTCATCAGGAGCAGATGGTATTCACCCGAGTTCTGGAGGAACTCAAATGTGAAATTGCAGAAATACTAACTGTGATTTGTAATGTATCATTTAAATCAGTTTTTGTACTAGATGACTAGAGGATAACTAATGTGACACCAATTTTTTAAAAAGGCTCCAGAGGCAATCCTGGCAATTACAGGCCAGTAAGCCTAACTTCAGTACCAGGCAAATTGGTTGAAACTATACTAAAAAACAGAGTAATCAGACATAAATGATCTGAAAAAAGGGGTAAACAGCGAGAAGGAAAAATCTGCAGATGATACAAAACTACTCAAGATAGTTAAGTCCAAAGCAGACTGCAAAGAGTTACAAAAGGATCTCACAAAACTGGGTGACTTGCCAACAAAATGGCAGATGAATTTCAATGTCGATAAATGCAAAGTAATACACATTGGAAAACAACAAAACGAACTATACATATAAAATGTTGGGGTCTAAATTAACTGTTACTTCTCAAGAAAGAGATCTTGGAGTCATTGTGGATAGTTCTTTGAAAACATCTGCTCAATGTGCAGAGGCATTCAAAAAAAGCTAACAGAATGTTGGGAATCATTTAGGAAAGGGATAGATAATAAGAAAATATCATGTTGCCTCCATATAAATCTATGGAACACCCACATCTTGAATACTCAGTGTAGATCAGGTTGACCCATCTCAAAAAAGATATATTGGAATTGAAAAAGGTACAGAGAAGGGCAATAAAATGGTTAGGGGTAAGGAACAGCTTCCATATGAGGAGAGATTAATAAGATTGGGACTTTTCAGCTTGGAAAAGAGACAACTGAGGGTGATATAATAGAGATCTATAAAATCATGACTGGTGTGGAGAAAGTAAATAAGGAAGTGTTCTTTACTCTTTCTCATTACACAAGAACTAGGGTTCACCAAATGAAATTAATAGGCAGCAGGTTTAAAACAAACAAAAGGAAGTATTTCTTCACACAACACACAGTCAACCTGTGGAACACTTTGCCAGAGGATGTTGTGAAGGTCAAGACTATTATCAGGGTTAAAAAAAGAACTAGATAAGTTCATGGAAGATAAATCATCAATGGCTATTAGCCAGGATGTGCAAGGATGCAAAACCAAGCTCTGAAGTGTCCCTAGCCTCCGTTTGCCAGAAGCTGGCAATAGGGGACAGGGAATGGATCACTTGATGATTACCTGTTCTGTTTATTCCCCCTGAAGCACCTGGCATGGCCACTGTCAGAAGACAGGATACTGGACTGGATGGACCATTAGTCTGATCCAGTATGGCTGGAGCTAGGCCCGTCCACTTTCAAAAAGTGGGAGGGCTATGGTCCCATGCTCCCCTCTCCGGTTTCAGTGCCACTGGCCCAGGGCCCCAGTCACAGGGGAAGGAAGATCCACAGCAGAGTGTGGCAGGAAGCTGGAGGGGCCCTTGGGGTGGAGTGTGGGTGAGGCCATGCAGGCAGTTTGGGAAGGCTCAACATTCTTGTGCCTTTGATACCCACACCTCCCATGGTCCTGTGCTAAAAGGAACTCTGTCTCTATTCTGCCTCAGAGCCACATTCTCTATTTCTTGTCACACTGTCTGCTGGCTTTCTGCCTCTCTCTCACCCAAACACATATATCTGCTACCAATCGATTCTGCAGACCTTGCATTTGTAATCAGCCTCCAGAGAAATCCCTCAGCCCTCATGGCTTAGCTTCTGCCAGGGCCTTGCCATTGCTGGCCAGTACCTTAAGCAGCAAAGAATCCTGTGGCACCTTATAGACTAACAGACGTTTTGGAGCATGAGCTTTCGTGGGTGAATACCCACTTCGTCGGATGCATGTATTGGAAATTTCCAGGGGCAGGTATATATATGCAAGCAAGAAGCAAGCTAGAGATAACGAGGCTAGTTCAATCAGGGAGGATGAGGTCCTGTTCTAGCAGTTGAGGTGTGAAAAACAAGGGAGGAGAAACTGGTAATGATTAAGCAGTGGCTTAAGCAGTGGCTCTAATTGTTTAGCTATTGCTATACAATGGGACATTTAATTTCTCTTTCAATTTCGTCTGAATGAAAGTTGCTTAGTACACCTATAAACTTCCCTCAGACCTGTGACTGATAGCAGCCATTAACACCTTCCAACATAACAATAATAATAATAAGAAGAACCACTTTCTAATCTGCAAATAGATTGCAAGTTATTTGGGGCAGTAACCCTCTTTTCATTACCTGTGTGTACAGTGCTTAGCACAATGGAGCCCTGATTCCTAACGGAGGCCTCTAGGCAGTATTAAAATACAAATAATAACTAATAATAACAGCATGTATAAGTACACAGCTTACTGAAAAATGAAGGATAAAATCTTGTCCATACGTGACATTGCAGAGCAGGAAGGGACATGGGGAGTGATGCTCACTGGCTTCATGTCTGGCACTAGATCCATCCTGCTGGAGCAGGCCAGGATTACTCACTAGCCAAAAGACCACTCCCCCTAAACTGCAGACCAGACCCCCATTAGGACAGTGTATTTCCCATAGTTCTGTCTTCAGTGCTAGATAGGAATCTAGCCCACTACGGTGCTGTGTAGATGCCCCAATATATCGTGGTAATGAGCTTGGTAATGAGCCTAGACAGATGAGAGAGAGGGTAGAAGGAAGCTGTTTCCAGCACTCTTTTTTTTTATTTTCCCATCACCCTTCATGCACCCACACAACATCAGATCACAATTTGGTGAGGGGAATCAAGGAAAACAGCCAACTGAGGAAGTGAGAGGGCCAGAGTTTAGATCTGTGCTCTATGCTAAGGACGGAGACAGCCACAGAATCTGACTATATAGGTAGCCTTAACAGAAAGGTAGCATTCCAGGGACTCAGCATTAGAAGGGGCTGTGGAAGAGACTAATGCCAATAACAGATTATTTAAAACATAAATCAATTATGATTTTTTTAAAATTTTGTGAAAATGATTCCTGAACTGAGAGCAAGTTTGTGCCAACTTTTGTCCCCCATATGAACATGAGCAGGAGACCAGAAATACCCTCTCCCAAGACACTTCCAGTTACAGTTACGGTTCTTTTCCTCTCCCATGCCCCATTTTCTTTTTAATTCAAGAGAGATAAATCTGAGCAGCACATTCATTCCGTCCCATCATTTCCCATCTAGCTTCCTCCATCTGCATGAGTTCTCTTTCCCTGTTCCCCTTTCTTTTAAAACAATACCTGACCTGTTCTTTGCATCAGGGGTTGTGTCAGTTCAGATTAAGAATTCAAATTGAAGGTCAGGCAATTTTTAATATAAGCTACTATCATGGAAAAGAATATGGCCACTACAAGTCAGAGTTAGGGCATGTTGGGCCTGATTCCTTACTTCCTTTAACCCTGTGTATCCATTTACACCTGTGCAGAGAGAGTGTAAACTATCACCCTCCATGTGAGCGGGAGTATGCTGCAACCACTTTGTACAGGTAGTGGAGAGCTAGGCCATTGTTTTCAAGACCTATGCTCCTGATCATGGCATGGTCAAAGCCTTGTGTGTCTGTCTTCTCCTTTACTGAGCTGTCTGTTATTTTATTTTGGCTTAGTCTACACTAAATTTTTGTATTAAATAAAGCCAATAACAAGCAATATACAAATACATAGAGTGAAATGTTCTATAAGCTCAGGACATAAGCACGAGCTGCCTAAGGTTCTGTTTAATAATTCATTTTGCTTCAAGGTGCATAGTACCTTCCAATAGCAAAAACACCCCACAAGTATGTACTGTGAACTCTTGTGCCTGGATATTCCTTTAATGTTTTGGAATATGATATAAATAGGAGACAGTATTTTATCAGGATTCTTTCCACTTTTGTTTTATTTAACATATGTTTCTGTCCAATTTTATTTTCATCTATCCAAGCCTAAAATTTTTGCAAAAGGAAGATAAACATTATTGTAGGAAGGGGGTGAGGAAGGAAGGGGAGGTGAATGCAAAGGAGGACAGCCAAAATATGCAGGCTATTCAATACCCAGGATACACACTATCAGCTGGATATTTGTTCCTGCTGAGCCTAGGTAGCACAATGGTAACTACAAATCTGATGCCTAGTATGTCTCTGTGCAAACTCCAGCTGAGATCAATCATTCTATGAGCAAAAATGAGATGTTCTCAATGATCATTTTGAAATTTGCTCACCTTAAACTGCACTTTTGTAATGTCACTGGCTACATGAATGCCCACAGCCTAGATGTTTTGTTTTTTACTTTAAAACTTACACAGTTGACTATCTTCCAGAAAATAAACTAACAGAGACAGTCTCAAGGAGCAGTAGCATTTGCACTTTTAGCATCCTCCCTTCTTCCTTAAAATATCATGCTTCCCTCATAGCAAAGTCACAAATTCACAGTGCAAAGGATGTGATTCATTACTGTCTTAGTCATTTACACCTGTACCAAGTGACTTCAAAATGGCTATAAAAAACCAACCAACCAAACACTGCTGTTCTGCTCTGATAGTGCTTTATATTCATTTGCACTCATTTGGTCCAGGTGGAAATTTGAACATGAGGGCAAGGCAAAGTAAATAAGAAATGAAAGCAATAATAATAATTGTGTGGGGTTCCTCCCCCCGAAGTCAATTTAGGCACAATGGTTATTGATTTCACTTCACAACACCAGTCTTTATTGATGAAAGATAACACAGAAGTAACATGGCCATAACACAAAGGAAATAAGGGTGGGAAAGAAATAGCTTAGCTTTTTGTGGAATTAGTTTAATTTTATTCTCGCATCCTAATGATAATGCAATAATCCTCCTTATTCGTTAACAGAAAGTAAAGACGAAACACATTTTTGGGGAGAGAGGGGGGAGAAAATTACTTTAGAAGTGTAATACTGGGGCTGGTTGAAAAATTTCCATCAAGACTGTTTTTCAATGAAAAATTAAGTTTTCAACTAAACAATTTTTCCTCAAAAAAAGGCCGTCTATGGAAAATTTTGACTTTTTTGTTGAAAAAATGAACATCCGCAAGCTGAAAACTTTGGGCTGAAAACTGAAAAAAATATTCAGAAATGCCACTGCGGTGCCATATGGGATTTGTAATTTGGGTGTCTCATGCTTCCCCTCTGGGCTGCACTATGTCACCCAGGATTCACCACAGCCATGGAACTCTTGTGATGCTACACAGCACCTCAGCAAGAGGGAAACATGGTGCACTATGGTACATGTAGTCTGGCCAGGGACTCCAGCTCATAGGGAAAAATGTGGACATAAGACACCCCAGCAGCATTTCCAAATAGAATTTTTTAGTTTTTAGCCAAAAGCTTTCAATTATTCACCAATTTTTTTAAATTTTCCCTGGAAAAAGAACCATTTTCAAACTAGCTCTGTCTAATACATAAAGTAGATCAAATGGATTTTCAGACTGTGTCTCTATGAGTCCAAAACTGGTCTTTCTTTTACGGCATATTATGTGTTCTATAGCACATTGGTAGTAAAATGAAATCTATAACTTAACAACAATGTGAGTCTAAGAACCTAAAATCTAGAACAGAGTTTATCTACTTTGGCACAGTCCAATAGTCCATCTACCCTCATTCATCCCACTTCTAACAATTCATATATACCTGATTCTTTAGAGCAGGGGTAGGCAACCTATGGCACAGGTGCCGAAGGCGGCACACAAGCTGATTTTCAGTGGCACTCACACTGCCCGGGTAATGGCCACTAGTCCTGTGGGCTCTGCATTTTAATTTAATTTTAAATGAAGCTTCTTAAACATTTTTAAAACCTTATTTACTTTACATACAACAATAGTTTAGTTATATATTATAGACTTATAGAAAGAGACCTTCTAAAAATGTTAAAATGTATTACTGGCACGTGAAACATTAAATTAGGGTGAATACATGAAGACTCGGCACACCACTTCTGAAAGGTTGCCGACCCCTGCTTTAGAGGAAAGTAAAAAGTCCATACAATGTGAAATTCTGCAATGAACATGAGAGGCTTGGCACAGAAAAATTCTTTCCCGACTTCCACAGGTTATCAGCTTATTTTCTGAACCTGAAGACTGATGCTCAATAAAGTATCAACATCTGTTCAAGTTTTTCAGGTGTGTGTTCCTTTCACTAATAATTCCAGACAGATATGTCTTCTGTGCTGAGTCCAAAAGACTGTCTCTCTCCAATAGTCCTTCAAGGAAAACCCTATGAACAACAAAGTTTAGTGAGAAATCTTAGGCTCAAGTTTGTGTTTTGCAATTGCTGATGTAAGCAGAGTCTGAATGAGTTCTCCCCTGACATATAGTGGTGAGCTGTGGAAAAAGATTTCAGCAGCTGATCTCATTTGCATGGACTCACCCCCCCTGCCTAGCTGCTCAGCATGATGGGATTTTTTGCCCAAATAATCACTTGTGGCTTGTGTTAGATCCCCAATCTCCTTGTTATTGGGGCAGGAGTAATAAAGTGTTGTTATCCTTGTTGTGTGAACCGATGGCAGCAGAACTGTACCTGGCATATCCTGATGGAGGGACTCACCCTCAACTGGATGGCACCTGGTAGGGTGGGTCTTGCACACCATTTGACCCTTCCTCTCTTCACAGTATAATAAAAGAGCTAATTTAGACTGAATTGAGAGTCTTGTTACATACTGCAGAGCTGAAATCGCTGATATCTAAATCTATGTATTAAATCTACTTTGGGACAGTATCTCTACTGCAAGAAACTGCCCAGTGTGCACTAGCAGTGAGGCTCCCCCACTAGCAACTGAAATTACTGACAGAGGTGCAGCTGGCAGAGAGGCATAGCAACCAGCCAGCAGGGTAGCTGGTGGAGAGGTGCGGCTGGTGAAGAAGTGCAGCTAGCAGGGCGGCTGGCTGAGAGGCACTGCAAGCGGCCAGCAGAGATGCTGGCGGAGAGGCACAGCCAGTAGTGTGGCTGGTGGAGAGGCGTGGCCATCAGGGTGGCAGATGGAGAGGCATGGCAAGTGGCCAGCGGGGCAGCTGGCAGAGAAGCTTGGCAAATGGCCATCAGGGAGGCTGGTGGAGAGGTGCAGCCAGCAGGGTGGCTGGTGGAGAAGGCCAGAACAGAGCCCCGCAGAGAGGCATGGCAATCGGCCATTGGGGTGATGAATAGGGGCCTGAGCAGTGGATCATGTAAGGTTCCTCCTTAGCCCCCCTTCCACACAGGGTGGGAGGTGAACTCTGCAGATGAACCTCTGAACTCTGGGGCTGCACTAGCCAAGGACAGCAACTGTGAGTGGGGTGCAGAGAAGTGCTGGGCACATTAAAGGGACTTTTGGGTTGACTTAAGAACCTGAGGGGAAAAGGACACTGCCCAACTTACTTTTACTCATGATTTCTGTTTATGAACCCTAGTTGCAGTGTTTTCCCAAATTAATGCTGAGTTCTTTCCCTCCTTTTATTAAAAGTTTTTGCTACTCTCAGACTCTGTGCTTGCGAGAGGGGAAGTATTGCCTCTTAGAGGCACTCAGGGGGTGGTGTGTAATTGTCTCATGGCACTGGGTGGGGGCTCAATATGGTTTTGTGTTGTATTGTTGAAAAGGAACCCCTAGGTACTGAACCCGGCCCTTGTTGCTGCTGGCTCCCCCTGGCAGAAGGGTTACACTATTTAAATTTCTAATAAATCCAAACCTCAGGAAGGAAGTATATTTGGCCTACATATAGTGTATGCATATTGTGCTCAGAGCAGGTTGGGAACTCCATTTGCTCACAGAGCTGAACTAGAACACTTTGGACGAAGTCGAAAAAGCATGGCAAGGGACCCCTCTTTAAATAACAAGATATAGATTGATTTTTAATGTGCACAGCTATTGCATGTTATCACCTCTCTTCTCTGCAGGTACACAGTATTTGCCCTTATATTTCAGTATATCTGATAACATAACAGAGGCAATGTTTGATTAAACTAAGCCTCTGCAGTTACTGTTCATATAAATCATGCTTAACTTGTCTGATATCTTCTAAAGAGATTATGATTTCCCTAAACCTATTGAAACTTGGAATTTTTAGTGGCTAATTGAATGTGAACTTGGATAACAGAGCAGGACACCATTGTGTCTTAAATGGAGGCTGAAGGATTTTGCAACTCAGATTAAGTGAAGCAAACACACATTATTTATGATGCATAAAATTTTGGGATTATAATAAAGGTGTGAGGGGCACTGTTTCTACAAATCTTTGAGGGTCAGATGATGTATTGGGAGTTCAGACTTAGAAGTCACAGCTACTAAATGAGTCAGGTCACTGTATTAATTATGATTGCTCAACCATGTAGCAACATATCATGATAAATTAGGAGGGACTTCACTTCAAGAGCTTATCTGCCTTTTAACATGTGCCCAGACTAAATGCTGTATTTAAATAATAGTAAGACAGTAACATAATCTGACAAAATGAAGAAATTCATACATGGAAACCCTGTCTGCTAATTCATTGCCACAGCATCCTCACCTTTTACCTTTGGAGCTAATACACAGATTTTTGTGTACTTATGAATTTTGTGTTTCTGACATATGTATGATTAACAGCCCTGGAGAATGACGTCTTCTATTCACAGAACAAGTTTGGCAGTGGCAGCAGCAAAGTGATTTTTCCTACGATGTATCTTTCAACTCTGACCTGGACTGACAGCTTCTGGGGGCAAGTAGCTATTTCAGTTGCCATGACCACTGCTGAGAATGCCAGTTGGAGCTATGTTTTTTTGTTTTGTTTTTTTTTGTTTTGTTTTGTGATAGGGACCCTGGTCTGCTTGGAACCTTAACATTTCACCTGTTCTACAGGAAGGGAATGTTTTAACAGGAACTCAGGGTTATTCATTGGACACACACACCCCACATCCCCTAATAGAGGAAATGCCTTCCTTCACAGGAGGAGTTTAAGGGCTGAGACCATAGTACACATTTCACATAGGCCACCAAACCACTCCCATATGATAACTTTGTATTACCACCTACCAGGGTTGGATTGGCAATAATGCTCTAGGAATCCTCTGAGCAGTGGTGCAAGTAGGGCAGTATGGTACAGTACGCTGCACCATTAAGCTATTTATAGCGGGTTCGGCATACTGGAAAGACACAGGAGGAGCAAAATGTGGGGCATCTCGGCAGCTCCTCCAGTGCAGCTGAACTGCTCCCAGCCCTTCCACGCAGCTGTGTGCCTGTGTCTCCTGTCTGGCATCTGTTCAGCAGTCCCATTGGAGAACAGGGCTGGGAGTGGTACAGCCATACCGGAGGAGCTGCCGCATGGGGCCGCCTGATGTTCCTCTTCCTGCTGTGGTTCCCAGGAGAGCCCTGAGGTTCCCTGGAACTGCAGTGTCAAAAGGAGCAGAATCCCATGCTGGTAGCTCCTCTGGCATGGCTGTACCACCCCCAGCCTAGCCCCTCCTAGCCCTGTCCTCCGGTTTGGTGCTGTACAGACCCTGGACAGGACTCAGGAGACACAGCTGCGTGGAAGGGCTGTGGCAGTACATCCATGCTGGCATGGAGGCCACCTGGCAACCCCACAATCTGCTCCTTTCTCCCCTGCAGTTCCGGAGAGCCCTGTGGTTGAGAAGTCTCTGGCGCAGCAGGAGGAGGACAGCCCCACCCACCCCCAGGTAACAGGGGATGGATCATGGGGAAGGAAAGGGGATAGCACAGGACCTGGGCTGGGGAGGGGCGGGGTCAAGTGTGGAGTAATGTGTCCCCCCGTTCAGCTGGTGCAGCATATCGGTAAGAAATGGATTCTACTTGCAACACTGCCTCTGAGCTACCAATACTCCTGCCCACTCTTCAGAAATTTGTTTCAGAATGTTTTTAAGAGCTAGTAAAAATACTAAAAAGAGAAACATTTAGTTCTAGCTCAGCCACAAATTCTGTACTGGCAGGAACTTCTCCTGAGATCATAAGAAGGGAGACAGAGCTGACAAGGATCCAGGTGAGGAGATCTGGGACTGGCTGAGCAAAGAGACTGGGGGCTGGTCTACACTGAAAAAATTCACACCCCTGAGAGATGTACCTATGCTGACCTATCACCCCATATTGACACCACAAGGTCAATGGAAGGATTCATCTGTTGACCTAGTTACTGCCTCTCAGGGAGGTGGATTAATGATAGTCTCAAAATCACTATCTCCTGTCACTGTAGTGAGTATCTACAGCTGAGCTTCTGTAGCAGTTTAAGTGTAGACATAGCTGGGACAAGGCGATGTTGGAGGGGCAGAAGGAGGACACTGAAATTGGACAAGGAGCTGGGGAGGGAGACTGGACCTGGGAGCCAGTGAGATTGGGGAATGTGAATATAGGGGGGTGAGACATGAAGCTAAAGGGGAAGAAGAGTGGAGGAGCCAGGAGAAGGGAACTGAAACTAGCTGGACAAGGAGACTGGGATGTGAAACCTAAGGAACAGAGATTGGGACTGGGCAGGCAAGGAGATTGGGACTAGAATGAGAAGCAATGGGTGAGGGAAAGACATGACTGAAGCAAAGACAGGTTGGAGGGGATGGAGTAGAAGGGATCAAGCATGTCAGAAGTATCTGTGCACACTAGAGAACACTCCCCTCCAGTGCCTATAATGAAGATCAAGATTCCTGAGTCTCACCATTCCTTTGTTGTCAGCAAATATTTGTGAAGTCCACTGGAAAAATATCTCAGCATCATCTAGTGAGGATCAACACAAAAAATGACAACTTGATATTGCTATCTGTCACTCAATTAGTTAAAGTGGTAGAGGTCTATGCAGGGGATGTAAAGGTTCCAACCATGCTGATGACCCATGTGGGTGTCATTACAATGCTATGATAGAATTTTTTTTAAAGTTTGCTTTTTTAAAAATCTAGGAAATTACGCACATGCACACACACACACAGACACATGCACACACATATGTTAAAAGAACATTAAGGTTGCAAAGTCAAATGCTCAAAGTTTAGGAAATGAATCAACCTTAATTCAGCTCCCTTGGGCATATGCATTATGATACACTAACTGCATGACCACTTTCAGTTGTTTCCTGTCTCATTCGGTGCACATGAAGGATAGTGCTCACCCACTGAGCAGCTGTTCCATATTTTGGAAGTATTTAGCTCCACCATAGCTAAAGTTGCATTACAGAGTTCAGCTTAACAGGAACTTTCAACCTTTATTTTGTAGAAATCTCATTTAAATCTCATTTAAATGTCAAAACCAAAAACTTCCAAAATTTCACTGAACTTTGCATGAACACAAAACCTTAACAACAGTGCCATCATATCAATTAGATCACCAGACTGGGAGATCTCACTGTCCCACATTCAATGACTTTCGAAGTTATTCTGCCTTAATACTGCTGAGGTCACTGTTAAGGTTTTGCGTTACTGCCAATATGATGAAGCTGAGGTTTGTATTGTTTTTGGACGTCTACTGGAGATAGAAGTGAAAGCCTTATAGAACATTGGAGGGCATTATTGACAGTGTTGCTGCAATATTAAAGTGGAAAGGCATGTAAGTCTTTCCCTTTATCCGCTGATTCCCACTCTTAAGGTTTTAGGGATGGCTTCTGCTAGAACACTTGACTGCAATTAATCTTAGTTTCAGTTTGATACACGGATAGAGAGCTCTCTGGTAACAGTGTCCTGGATCCTTATGTCTGGGGGTTGTGGAAAGACAGAGGAGTTTCCCACTCTCTGCAAGCTTGTTCCCTCCTTCTAGATCCCATACCTAGCCCAGGTATCCTTCTGCTTGAAAGGGGTTGCATAATTTGCTGTTGGTTTAACTTGCTGCCTCCCCTCCATCACCATCCTAACCCACACCTCACTGGAACAAGGAGGAAGCAGGTCAGGAATAATGACCCACAGGGGTGTTTCTGACTAAGGCCATGTCTATGCTACCACTTATGTCAGCAAAACTTATGTCGCTCAGAGGTGTGAAAAAACCTCTCCTGAGCAACGTAAGTTTAGCTGGCATAAGTGTTAGTGTGCACAGCGCTATCTTGGAGAGAGATCTTATTGGGGGTAGTTTAATATGTCGAGAGCAATCTCCCGTTGGCATAGCACAGGTACACAAGAAATCTTACAACAGTACAGCTGCTGTGCTGCTGTAAGCTCTCTAGTGTAGATATAGCCTATGAGTGCTTCTACTTGGGTAGTAGAGTTAACACATGACCTCTTGCTCAAGGCTGGGCTGTGCTTACAATTTCATCCTCCCTTATCTACATTTCTGGCTACAGGATCCCCTGCTAAAATTAACTGCTTATGCATGTTCTTACATTCTAATATGATCTTTCCAAGAGGCCATACCAAAAGAGGAAACATAATAGAGCCACTCAATATCCCTTCGATACTGTGGTACCTTGAATATGAACCAAAGTGTATCCTGGATCTTTACAGGGAAGATAAGAGAGTTATTCTACCATAGCCTATAGGACTAACCTGCTATATATATATTTCTTATAGTTTAAGTATTTGGTTTATTGTAATAGGTTTATAAATTTATATTAAAAGTAAGTTTGGTTGTAATGCAAAAAACCTACAGGCCATATCCTGTATGTTAAGCTAAAGCAAAGTTAGCATATCTATATCCTATGCCCTTTTACCCAAAAAACAAAGTTAACCTTTTATCTGGTTTTTCCTATACCCAAATAAAGTGCCTATGCCTAGATCTAAGACCTTTACCTAAACCAATAGACAATAAAAAATGACATAGGGGGGATTTCAGTGGTGTAACCAAAGACTTAACAAGTACAACACAAGACACTAATGTGCGTACATCAGTGGTGTAGCCAGGTTTTCAGGGTAGGGGGAGCAAAAAACATAAAAAAGGCGCCCTCCTTTGGTTCCCCCTCTGGCCACGCCCCCTTGGGCCCCCCTCTGGCCACGCCCCCAGACTGGACCCCCCCCGCCCCCGCTCATCTTTGCTCCTCCGCTTCCATGCCGGCCTGCCGCCCCGCGGCTCCTCCAGCTGTGCGATGGGCAGCGCCGGCCAGCAGGCGCGGCTTCCGAGCTGGCCTGCCGCCCCACGGCTCCTCTGGCCGTGCGGTGGGCAGCGCCGGTCGGCAGGCGTGGCTTCCAAGCTGACCTGCTGCCCCGCAGCTCCTCTGGCTGTGTGGTGGGCAGTGCCGGCCGGCAGGCGCTGCTTCCGCGCTGGGCTGCCGCTGCCGCCCCACGGCTCCTCTGGCCGTGTGGCCGGCAGGCGCCTCTTCTGCGCCTGCCGGCCTGAGCAGAAGCAGCTGCTTCTGCTGAATCCCACCAGCTACGTTTCTGGCGTACATACCTGTCATCAATACACACATACATATTAGCCTATGGGGTAAGCGTACCCTAACATTTTGTGGGTGAGGAATAAATTTGGGCATAGAAAAAAGGATTTCTGGCACTTTGCCCTATAAAAAAGGTAACCCACCTCACTAGAGTACTCCATTCTTACTTACTCTGCTCTATCGTTTCTATTATTACTTCTATTTCTACTCTATGTACAATAACTGCTAGTATTAGTAGGCTGTACTTGTTCTTCTTAAACTTTAAGTTTCAAGGAAACTATGCTAGCTTCGTTTCCCTAAGTTTTATTCTTAGTTTTATTAGGTTTTAAGTTTAAGTTAGTCAAGTAAACCCTAATTTAGTTTTGATAGCTCTTAGCATTAAATTTCTTCTAAGCACTGCATCCCTCACTCAAAAATTAAAAAACCTAAACTTCAAGGCTGGCCCTGTGTCTCTTACGGCCAGGTTATCGAAAAAGGGTGTGGGTATATTAACCAAAGCTTTGTTGCATATAATACTATATTATCATATGTATCTTTTAAATAGTAGTAATGCAATGTAACTTTGTAACTCTGGTTATTTTACCATTTACTTACTATTATTAATTTTAATAAAAAGACTTTAAGACTATATCTGTCTCAGTGTAAGCTTCCTGTCATACCCCCTAGGGTCCTTTGTAAATTCTGTAAAGCCTAATTCAGAACAAAAACTTATCTTCTAATCAAACAAAATGGCAAGCCTAAAACCCATATCAATTAATATTAATAATTAATTATTATTATTAATATTGCTATAAATAAAAATTAAATTCCCATATTATCCAAATTAATATTATCAGTACACCCTAAATCAGGCTACACTACATATAATATAACTTATTGTTCCAGGTGCATTGAAGTTGAGAAGTTTAATGTTCAAGTTTTTTAAGTAACTTTTCCCAAACGTAGACTGTATCACCACAAAAGTAATCTAATGTCTACTTAAGTACAACATCTGAAGATGAAAATAAGATTACAAATTTAGGACTATAATGAGATCAAGTTAAATTCACACCATTTCCCAGTCTAGGTACAATCTTTGTCATTAGAAAGGATTAACTTTTTGTTGCAATTTTCTAATCTCATTATACCTTTTGTCACAAGAATGATTTATTGTAAGGCTTAATGCTGTATATTTTGTGAAATATTATAGTATGCTGTAAGACAGTACTATCATTTGACTTTTTCAATAGTCTATATTTTCATTAGCTGGTAGCCATTCCATCCTTCCACACAACTCATCATGGCTATAAATAGAATGACCAGTCAACCAAATCACACAGTATTGCCAAGGTCAAAAAAGTACAGTACATTACTATAATTTACAGAATGCCATTCACAAAATATTAATACTCTGACACTTTATTTATGTGACAAAGAAAGTAATGAAAATAGAAGGCAATGCAAAATGATCACATTATCACCAGCAATTGCCGGGAAAATGAGAAATTGCAAACCGTGAGCCATTAGTATCTTTACAGCCTAAATATATGTAAATTCATGCTAATCTTTAGATGCTGTAGCTCCTTCTAAGGTCTTCATGTCACCCACTATATAGGCAACACATTATCCACAATTTGTCTGAACATTTTAGAAATAAAACTGTTAAAAATGTACCAATTGTAAAGAATGCTCAAAAACACTTTTGTAAAACTGACCTCTTTTTTGGCTGACCCCAAAGAGACAATATGGAAGGAAATTAAGAAAAAATGTGAATGGCCAGACAGGTCTAAAACATTACTACAGATTCCTAAGTGAGTAAGGGCCTGATCCAATATTAACTGAAGTCACTGGAAAAGTTCCCATTGGACTAAATGCATGTTTGATAAGGCCCTAACATTCTGTAGGTTAGGGAGATCAATAAAAATGTGAGCTCATGACATCTCAATTTCTCAGTTATCCAGTAGGATATTAAAATTTGCAAAAACAAAAACAAAAATAGGAGACCCTTTTTCTATCTAAAGGTTCTCAACCTTTTCCATATGGGGTCCACCTCCCATTTAGTGACAGGGGAAGGCCAGGATGCATGTGACCTTCTGCAATCCATACACAAACGCCAGACTGAGAAGCCCTGGTTGCCATGAATGGATTTCAGGATTTCTGAAATACCCACAGTTTGGTACTGTTCTGGCAGCTCTATTAGAAGTGGATTCCTATCCAAGGGCTTTTTGCGTGTGAAAGCCCTGAAGGGTCAGGCAATTTAGCTGAATAGCTAGAACAGTCTGAGTTTCTCAGCCTAATTCGAGGAAACAAGTCAGGAGTGGAATAATAAATAAAGTGAGATTTGGGAGATTGTAGGATCAGTTTTCACACAGATTTGAAATTATTGTGAGGAAAAGTACCTGAGGACACATCACCTAAGGCCTTATCTACACACAAAAGTTGTACTCCTTTAAATATGCCAGTATAAATTAGGGGGATACAACCCTTAGGGTATGTCTACACTACGGGATTATTCCGATTTTACAGAAACAGATTTTTGGAAACAGATTCTATAACGTCGAGTGCACGCGGCCACATTAAGCACATTAATTCGGCGGTGTGCATCCATGTACCGAGGCTAGCGTTGACTTCCAGAGCGTTGCACTGTGGGTAGCTATCCCATAGCTATCCCATAGTTCCCGCATTCTCCCCCGCCCATTGGAATTCTGGGTTAAGATCCCAATGCCTGATGGGGCCAAAAATTTGTCACGGGTGGTTATGGGTAAATGTCATCAGTCAATCCTCCCTCCATGAAACCAACAGCAGACAATCATTTCACTCCCTTTTCGCTGGATTGCCCAGGCAGATGCCATAGCACGGCAACTATGGAGCCCGTTCAGCCTTTTTTCATTGTCACCGTATGTCTACTGGATGTTGCTAACAGATGCAGTACTGCAGCGCTACACAGCGGCATCCCCTTGCCTTTGCAAGTTAGCAAAGATGGTTACCAGCCCTACTGTACCGTCTGCTGCTTTGCAAGTTGACAATGACCGTTACCAGTCATACTGTACCATGTGCTGCTGTCATGGGTGCTCCTGGCCGGCCTCGGTGAGGTCAGTCGGGGGCTCCTGGACAAAAATGGGAATGACTTCCCAGGTCATTCTCTTCTTTAAGTTTTGTCTAATGGAGAGTCAGTCCTAGAATATCAGGCAAGCCTACTAAATAACCAGAGAGGCAAACGGCTGCTCTGGGTCAGAGCCCCAGACATCCCACAGAAATGATGAGCTGCATGCCATTCTAGGGGGTGCCCCTGCAACAACGTCACCCATTGCTTCCCTCCTCCCCCACCCCTCCTGGGCTACCGTGGCAGTTATCCCCTGATTTGTGTGATGAAGTAATAAAGAATGCATGAATAAGAAACAACACTGACTTCATTGCCTCTGCAAGCAGAGCTCAAAGGGGGGAGGAGAGGGCAGCCTCCAGCTGCTATGATATTCCAGGCAGGACTGAATCTCCATTAGACAAATCTTAAAGAAGAGAATGACCTGGAGTCATTCCCATTTTTGCCCAGGCGCCCCCGGCCGATCTCACCGAGGCCAGCCATGAGCACTCACGGGATGACAATGACAGATATCAGTCCTACTGTACGTCTGCCATCCAGAAGGGAAGGGAATGCTGCTGTGTAGCGCTGCAGCATTGCGTCTGCCAGCAGCATCCAGTAGACATACGATGACATTGAAAAAAGGTGAGAAAGGATTTTTTTCCCTTTGCTTTCATGGAGGGAGGAGGTGGGGGAAACAACATATACCCTGAACGACCAGCGACAATGTTTTTGACCCTTCAGGCTTTGGGAGCTCAGCCAAGAATTCAAATGGTTTTCAGAGAGTGCGGGAACTGTGGGATAGCTACAGTCGTCAGTTGCCCCTCCCTCCGTGAGCGTCCATTTCATTCTTTGGCTTTCTGGTACACTTGTCTCAGCTCCTTAAGTTTCAGCACTGTGTTGAGTCCCTGTTGTGGCCTCTTTCCATCATAGCCTTGGAGATTTTTTCAGATGTTTTGGCATTTCGTCTATTGGAACAGAGTTCTGATAGAACAGATTCATCTCCCCATACAGAGATCAGATTCAGTATCTCCCGTACGGTCCATGCTGGAGCTCTTTTTTGACTCTGGGACTTCATGGTCACCTGTGCTGATCAGCGTTCCACGCTGGGCAAACAGGAAATTAAATTCAAAAGTTCGTGCGGCTTTTCCTGTCTACTTGGCCAGTGCATCCGAGTTCAGATTGCTGTCCAGAGCGGTCACAATGGTGCACTATGGGATAGCTCCCGGAGGCCAATACCGTCGAATTGTGAACACACTAACCCTAATTCAAAATGGCAATACCGATTTCAGCACTACTCCCCTCGTCGGGGTAGAGTACAGATATCGATATTAAGAGCCCTTTATCGCAGTAAAGGGCTTCGTTGTGTGGACGGGTGCAGGGTTAATTCGGTTTAACGCTGTTAAATTTGAGATAAACTTGTAGTGTAGACCAGGCCTTAGTGTGGACCCAGTTATACCAGTATATATGTGCTTATACGGTATGACTTATTCCCATATGGGAAGGAGAATAAACTATACTGGTATAAGACATCTTTATACTGATATAATTATATCCACACTGGAGTGTGTGTGGGGGGGAGTGAGGGGGGGGATGGGGTGTAACTATTTTAGATAAAGAAATCACACAGATACCTAACAAAAAATATGTGTAGCCCGGGCCTAAACTTTGAGGTCAGATCCGTGTCTGTGGGCAAGAGCAGTACAAATTGCCATGATAACAGTTTTACAATTGGACTGGATCTCCACTAGGGCTCCCCCAGCAGAGGCTACCCAGGAAAGGCATGAAATCCATGCATCTCCTCCACCCTGGGCTGTTTCTTCCCAATGTTGGCACCATGCTCTAGACCTACTGGCACAGCAGGTGTTAGTAGGTGGCTTGCTCCACTGAACTCCTACTCCTAACAGATTTACTGGCTCCATGAGCATAGAAACTGGGTTCCACCTGAGCAAACTGAGCCCTTTGGCTGTTGGAAAGTTGGCTTGAGGGATCATGAAACGCCTTATGGAACTTTGCTTTAAATGTCATAACATATGGAAATTTATCTGCAAAAAAGTGAGAAATATTTAAGAAACAGTTGGAAAGACTATCATTGAAATTTATCCTGGTTATGTCTAAACATGGAAAAGGACAACAGAAACCAATGGAAACTTAAGAAAAATGTAAAGAGTTGAATGTGCAACAAGCAGAAGGCTTTTTTTTTTAAAAATATAAACAATCTGGTGAGGAGGAAGAAAGGCAGAGCTATAAAAATAAGCCAAAGCAAGTAAAAATAATGAGAGGATTTTAAAAAAAATACTGAATGTCAATTTGCAGAGAATTTCTCATCTAGCAATATGGGATTCTTTAAATGTAATGTTTGAAGGCAGACTCCTAAAAGAATATTTCTCTTCTGAAATATTATGATAAGGAACGGAATGGAGATAGCAAATTGTCTACATAAGTGATGAAGACAACAGAGCTGTACAACAGACTTTTTCCTAAGGCTTCCTTTGGTCGTTCAGAGGACTGGGCCATGTTATGGATGGTATGGACTGCCTTAGGAGGAACTGGGTTAGGCCTGTGCCACAGGACACAAAATCCCTACCTGACTCCCTCCGACTCTATATCTGGGAGATGGTGGCACCTGGTGCACTTGGCCAGTTCTTCAGTGATGCACGGGGAGGGAGAAATATAGCCCTGTAGCATATACACCAAGTTTGTGTTGGGGGTTGCTCCCCCTTGGCTCCACCCCAGGCCCCGCCCCCACCCCACTCCTTCCCCCAAGGCCTCACCCCCACCCCACCTCTTCCCGCCCCTGCTGTTCGTCACCTCTTCCCGCCTCATTCCATCCCTTCCCTGAGCTTGCCTGGCCCCCTGCTCCTCCCCCTCCCCCCAGCACCTCCTGCATGCCATGGAACAGATGATCGTGACTGTTGGGAGTCACCGGGGGCATGGCGGGGGCGCTGATAGGGGGACTGCCAGTGTGTGCTAAGCACCCATCATTTTTTTTCCATGGGTGCTTCAGTCCTGGAGCATTCACAGAGTAGGCGCCTATGTCCTATAGTGTTCAGTGATCACTTATTGCTTAAGGGGCTTCAAAGAGCTCTCTATTATTCTGCATCCAGTTCCAATTGCCCTGAATAACAAAAGTTTCAAAGTGCCCTGCCCAAACTGTCTGGGAAGCTGAGCCAATAAAGCCACCATTCCCAGTACCACAAGCCCCACCCACTGCCTGCCCCCTCTGTATTTCAGAAGGTTCTTTCAAATAAACAATTACTGATTTCTTGGATGCAGTTCTCTCATGAACATGTTTAAGCACTACCTTTGTGAGTGCGGATGCAAAACAAGAACTGTGCATTCCAAATTTGCCTTGTTACAATTTTGGATCCCAAGCCTGCAAATTTTTATGCACATTTTTTGCTTTAAGCATGTGATTTGTCCCAGTGCATTGGGGGTCCCAGTACTGCATAGTTTCAGGGGTTGAGACAGCACCCTTCTTGGACCATGCTCCTCCCGCCCCCACTCCATTGCTGCTGTTCCCACTGCAAAGGTCTTTTCTCTAAAAGGTAAGCAGTTGCCAGCACAATGAATCATTTCACACTTCCAAATGAGGGGTCTTTATGCAGTGAGTCTATGGGGAGTTTTTACTGGAGTGGTTTTGATTCCAATATATGATCCTTTGTCCCAGTATAACTTGTGGCAGCCGGCCAAATTAGCGAATGGAAAAGTCAGGGGGTTGGGATGGGTCATTGTAAGAAAATATTTCAAGTCATGAGCTCATTGTATGGACATAACAAGAAATGAAAGAAGATGCTAGGATGCACGGACTCAGGTGTTAAACACCAATGAAAGAAATGCTGTCATTACTGAGTACAACATGCTTATAATCCCATGTGCAGTCTGAGTCACTTTTTCACACTCTTACTCTGCAGAGGCAGGAATTTAGGGCAACCAGAACAACTCAACCTTCCTTTTTAATTAAAAAAAAAAAAAGCTAATGGGGGCAAAGTTTATATTGATGCAGAATCATAGGATTCTCCTGCTTCTCTTGACTCCCTCCTCATGAATATTTGAAGTTACCAAATGGGCAAGATTTCCCCCTTACTGAATTTGTATGTCGAATTCTCCTCCCTTCATTTCAGTTTCTTTTTTTTTTTTTAGAGTTGGGAGGATAGTGGAAAAGAACTAAATGTCCAATAATAGCTATTAGTTGTTTCACAAATGCAGTGTGTTCGTTTTTTGAGAGTGTTCTAGCTAATGAGTTGTACTTGCTCAAATACTTACAAAAAGTATCAGAGGGGTAGCCGTGTTAGTCTGGATCTGTAAAGAGTGACAAAGAGTCCTGTGGCACCTTATAGACTAACAGACGTATTGGAGCATAAGCTTTCATGGGTGAATACCCACTTCATCAGACACATAGAATCTCAGGGTTGGAAGGGACCTCAGGAGGTCATCTAGTCCAACCCCCTGTAAAAGGTAATAATTGGAAATATACCAATCTCCTAGAACTGGAAGGGACCTTGAAAGGTCATTGAGTCTAGCCCCCTGCCTTCACTAGCAGGACCAATTTTTGCCCCAGATCCCTAAGTGGCCTCCTCAAGGATTGAACTCACAACCCTAGGTTTATCAGGCCAATGCTCAAACCACTGAGCTATCCCTCCCCCCATGTAATGGAAATTTCCAGAGGCAGGTATAAATATGCAGGCAAGAAGCAGGCTGGAGATAACGAGGTTAGTTCAATCAGGGAGGATGAGGCCCTCTTCTAGCAGTTGAGGTGTGAACACCAAGGGAGGAGAAACTGCTTTTGTAGTTGGCTAGCCATTCAGTCTTTGTTTAATCCTGAGCTGATGGTGTCAAATTTGCAAATGAACTGAAGTTCAGCAGTTTCTCTTTGAAGTCTGGTCCTGAAGTTTTTTTGCTGCAGGATGGCTACCTTAAAATCTGCTATTGTGTGGCCAGGGAGGTTGAAGTGTTCTCCTACAGGTTTTTTTATATTGCCATTCCTAATATCTGACTTGTGTCCATTTATCCTTTTATGCAGGGATTGTCCAGTTTGGCCGATGTACATAGCAGAGGGGCATTGCTGGCACATGATGGCATATATTACATTGGTGGATATGCAGGTGAATGAACCGGTGATGTTGTGGCTGATCTGGTTAGGTCCTGTGATGGTATCACTGGTGTAAATACGTGGGCAGAGTTGGCATCGAGGTTTGTTGCATGGATTGGTTCCTGAGTTAGGAAGTGCTCAGAAGTCATCAGAAAAGCTACAAAGTGTGCGACTGTGATATTCCCCTATGGTGTCATCTGGACCAGTGATCTGCTAGGTCACTCCAATCCTTGGCTCTGGGAGCCAGCCTTACCCTGCTCTACTCTGAGAACCTCCACTCCTGGGCTGTTCACGCACAGCCTCTGGCATGTAAGCTGCTCCCAGATACTTGCAACCGAATGACACTAGCCAATATCTCCGATCCCAGACAGAACTCTAGGAACCTCTGTCTTGCAGTGTCCAGTTATGCCCAGTGGACACTGCAAGCTTATATGAGTTAATCAGTTTAAAGAAGAAATTTATATGTACCAGGCTTGTTATCCCAAGGAAAGTGTCTGACATGCTTCAAACGAAACACACTGTTTCAGGTAGAATAAACAAATCTATTCACTTAAAATATATCTTTATAGTTATTATAAGTCAAAGTATAACAAGTCAGATTTAGTCAAATGAAATAAAATGCAAAACACATTCTAAGCTGATCTTAACACTTTAAATGCCTTTACAAACTTAGATGTTTCTCACCACAAGCTGGAAGGTTGCTCTTCAGCCAGGCTCTTCCCTTTGATCAGCGCTTCAGTTGCTTGGTGTGGTGTCTGTAGATGTAGGTGGAAGAGGGAGAGGATGAGCATGGCAAATGTTTCTTCCTTTGATCATGTCCTTTCATCCCTCTTGGCTTTGCCCCCCTACCCTTCAGGGTCAGGTAAGCATTACTGAGTCTCTCCAAGCAAGGTTGAGCAATTCCCCTGGTATGGCCTCATGCAGATGAGTCATTGAATTGTAGCTCCCTTGCTGGACAATGGCTGTTGATGGGTTGTTTGACACCACGCCTGGGCATTGGTTACTTTCCTTGCTGTTGCCTTTGGGGAGCTAATATCTGGCTGATTCCCCAACTTACAGCCAGTTTCAATGACAACCATACTACATAATTCTCATAACTTCATATGCATTCATGATATACATATATGGATAGAGAAATGACTTTCAGGAGATCATAACCTTTCCCCTGATACCTTACAAGGCATGCTTTATATGCAAGATCACGATTATATGAAAATGATGAATATGGGGGTTACAGCATGCTCCCCTAAGGTATGGAATGTCACAGCGACCCACTAGTGTTACTAACCAATACAACACAGACTTTGAATGTCTGCAATTAACTGCTTATGAGCAAACTGGAGACCAAAAAGTATTTGCAGTAGAACTTTCATTATTCTGTATTATTTGGAATCAATTCTACAGTTTTCCAGTTTGTTCCTAGCCAATTCATGAACAGAAAAAGAGGCAACATTGGTTGAATAAAATATTCATTGCAATTTTCTCACACAGCACTCAGCTCTTTCCTCCCTTTGCTAATGGCAGAGCATCCCAGCAGTGCTGGATGAAGCAGCTTCAGTGGGCTTATACTTAAGCACTCAGCTGAATTAAGGTCTTGACTGGCAGCTGCAATGAGTGACTGAAAAGATTATAGCTGTATGGTACTAGATTAGAATGAAAATACAGAATATCGAGACTTTAGAGTGTGAACAGTGGGCAAAAGATAGGAGAGGCTGGAGGTGATGAAGGAGAGAAAGGAAAAGATGGGGAGGCTAGCTGAAAAGAGAGTTGTTACTAGGAAGAAGGTGAAGAGAAAAGAAAGCCACAATAAGATTTTAGCAAGATTAGTTGAAGATTAGCTAAGGGCTAGTCTACACTTACCTGCCGGGTCGACGCGGTGAGTTCGACTTCTCGGAGTTCGAACTATCGCGTCTGATCTAGACGCGATAGTTCGAACTCTGAAAGCGCCGCGGTCGACTCCGGTACTCCACCACTGCAAAAGGCGGTGGCGGAGTCGACCTTGGAGCCGCGGACTTTGATCCCGCGGCGTCTGGACGGGTAAGTAGTTCGAACTAGGGTACTTCGAGTTCAGTTACGCTATTCACGTAGCTGAACTTGCGTACCCTAGTTCGACCCCCGCCCTTAGTGTAGACCTGCCCTTAGAGATGTGAAGGGTAACAAGAAGGGTCCAACTGATGTCTCTTCCAACTGTAATCTTCTATGATTCTATTGAAGGCTTCAACAAAAGTAGAATCATAGAATCATAGAATATCAGGGTTGGAAGGGACCTCAGGAGGTCATCTAGTCCAACCCTCTGCTCAAAGCAGGACCAATCCCCAATTAAATCATCCCAGCCAGGGCTTTGTCAAGCCTGACCTTAAAAACCTCTAATGAAGGAGATTCCACCACCTCCCTAGGTAACCCATTCCAGTGCTTCACCACCTTCCTAGTAAAAAAGTTTTTCCTAATATCCAACCTAAACCTCCCCCAACTGCAACTGGAGAGCATTACTCCTTGTTCTGTCATCTGGTACCACTGAGAACAGTCTAGATCCATCCTCTTTGGAACCCCCCTTCAGGTAGTTGAAAGCAGCTATCAAATCTCCCCTCATTTTTCTCTTCTGAAGACTAAATAATCCTAGTTCCCTCAGCCTCTCCTCATAAGTCATGTGCTCCAGCCCTCTAATCATTTTTATTGCTCTCCGGTGGACTTTTTCCAATTTTTCCTCATCCTTCTTGTAGTGTGGGGCCCAAAACTGGACACAATACTACAGATGAGGCCTCACCAATGCCAAATAGAGGGGAATGATCACATCCCTCGATTTGCTGGCAATGCTCCTACATATACAGCCCAAAATGCTGTTAGCCTTCATGGCAACAAGGGCACACTGTTGACTCATATCCAGCTTCTCGTCCACTGTAACTCCTAGGTCCTTTTCTGCAGAACTGCTGCCTAGCCTTTCAGTCCCTAGTCTGTAGCAGTACATGGGATTCTTCTGTCCTAAGTGCAGGACTCTGCACTTGTCCTTGCTGAACCTCATCAGATTACTTTTGGCCCAATCCTCTAATTTGTCTAGGTCCCTCTGTATCCTATCCCTACCCTCCAGCGTATCTACCACTCCTCCCAGTGTAGTGTCATCTGCAAACTTGCTGAGGGTGCAGTCCACGCCATCCTCCAGATCATTAATGAAGATATTGAACAAAACCAGCCCCAGGACCAACCCTTGGGGCACTCCACTTGATACCGGCTGCCAACTAGACATGGAGCCATTGATCACTACCCGTTGAGCTCGATGATCTAGCCAGCTTTCTATCCACCTTATAATCCATTCATCCAGCCCATACTTCTTTTAACTTTCCAGCAAGAATAGTGTGGAAGACTGTAACCGGGTCCTTGCCTGGCCTGCCCCCCTGGTGCTCTGGGCTCCTTTAATAAAGCTCCGTCAGGCTTCTCCTTTGCAGCACCCGTGGTTTATTCACAGAATAGTTCCCACCACCAGCAATACTATATACAAACTTTACAGGCTTTTCTCCTCTTTACAGGGATTTTCCCGTCTGTCTGGATACTAACCCTTCCCTGGCCATTCCCCCCCTGCACTGGCTGCCAGCCAGGCTTTATAGCTCCTTCCTGAGCAGGCCCACAGGTGCAGCCAGTTTCTGGGGCCAGGCACCAGCCTTCTCCCCAGCCCCAATCCATTTCCTCTGATTGAGGCTGGCTGAGCAGGGGCTGGTTAGGTGCTTCTGCAGCAGCACCCTGCTACATACCTCCCCCCTTAAGCTGGTGCAAGGCCTGGCCTCCCTCGGCCTCGCCTTCCACGGCCCGGGACCTTATCTGGCTGTTGCACCCCCTGCCCAGTCGGGGGGTTCCCTGTACCAACCCCTTGGGTTGTTTGTACTCCCCAGCCACAAAAGGCACATTCGGTCAGGGGTGAGGCACCCCACCGGTCCACGCTGACCCAGAGGTCCTCACACCAGTCGCATGGCTGGGCTGGCCGCGCCAGAGGCTCCCCTTTCTTTTCCAGCGGGGTTGCTAGCTCAGAGCCTACTGCCCCGAGCCGGCCCCCTGCCTCTGGTTCAGGATCTCTGCCCCTGTAGTGTTGGGCCTCTCCCTGCTGGACGCCTTCTATCCCCCCTGTGGTCTTGCCCGCGGAGCTCCCTGGGCTCCTCAGACATACCCTCTTGTTTATCCTCCTGGCTTGGTTGTCTAGGCTGTTCTAGGTTTACCCCGGGAGGTTGTGGGGCCTTTTCTTGCTCCCGATTCACCTCCACCGGGGCCTTGCTCTCCCTTTCCAGGGTCCCTTTTCTCCTCCTGTTTCTTGGTTGCTTCCCCGCGGCCGCCTTTCCCTTCAGGGGAAAGCGCCAGTCCTGTCCTAGGACCACGGGGTACGCTAACCCTTCGATTACCCCCACCCACTTCCAGGTAAACCACCCATTGACCTCCAGGGGTACCTGGGCCACGGGACAACACTTCCTATCCCCATGGATGCAGTCCACCCACATCCGTCCCCCAGGGATGAGCCAGTGCAGCTTCACTACGTGCCGCTGTACAAAGGAGCGGGCGGAGGCCATGTCCACCAGACCCCTCTGGGTCCTTTTTCCTACCCGCACCGGGATGGTAGCCAACCCATGCCTCTTTTCCCCTGCCCCAGTACTAGTCCATCCGCAAAAGTCTGCTGCTCCGCACTCCATCACCGGGCAGTCCCGACTTTTGTGTCCTGGCTGACCACATCGCCAGCATACGAACTGCCCTGGGCGGCTAGGGGTCCCCTTGGGCTCCTCCCGTCGCCGGTCCGGTGGCTTCGCCCCGCTGTGCCCCCGGGGTCCTCTGCTCCCCTCTGGGCCTCTCAAGACTCGGTGCTCCCTTACGGGGAAATCAGCCTCAGCGTACTCCTCGGTTCTTTGTACCGCCGCTTCCAGAGTGGCTGGCTGATGTCGCCGCACCCACACCCGCATGCTGTCAGGAAGGCCCTGCAGGAACTGTTCCAGGACCACCTGGTCCACTATCTGGCCCACAGTGTGGGCATCGGGCCTCAACCACCCGGTTGCCCAGTCCATTAGCTTTTGGGCATAGGCCCGCGATCGCACACGCCCTGTCCATCGGGCCGCCCGAAGCTTCTGCCTGTACTTCTCTGCGGACAACCCGAGGCGGTCTAAGATTGCCGCCTTCACTGCTTCATAATCCCGGGCTTGGGTCTCAGGCAGGGCCATATACGCAGCCTGCGCCTCCCCGGTGAGATAAGGGCCGAGCCGGAGGGCCCAGGTGGTCCGATCCCATCCGGCTCCCAGGGCCACCCGCTCAAAGGTTCCCAAAAAGGCATCGGGGTCGTCGGCAGGGGCCATCTTACACAGGCCAAGGCCTGGAGTCCGGGCCCCATCCCCCACCACAGCAGGACTCACCAGATGCTGCAGGAGCTGCTGCTGCACCGCCGACTGCTCCTTGATGAAGTCCTGGAGGGCTTTTTGCTGCTCAGTTTGCCAGGCGAGGAGGGCCTGCCGCTCCACCTGGTGGGACTCCTTGAAAGGCTGCAGTGTTTTTCCCAGTTCGGACTGCTGCTCTGCGAGCCATTGCAGGGTGCCTTCCATACTCAGGCTGCCACACTGTGTCTATGGCTTGGATAACAAGGATCCCGGACAAGCCCCCACGTGTAACCAGGTCCTTGCCTGGCCTGGCCTGCCCCCCTGGTGCTCTGGGCTCCTTTAATAAAGCTCCGTCAGGCTTCTCCTTTGCAGCACCAGTGGTTTATTCACAGAATAGTTCCCACCACCAGCAATACTATATACAAACTTTACAGGCTTTTCTCCTCTTTACAGGGTTTCTCCCATCTGTCTGAATACTAACCCTTCCCTGGCTATTCCCCCCCTGCACTGGCTGCCAGCCAGGCTTTATAGCTCCTTCCTGAGCAGGCCCACAGGTGCAGCCAGTTTCTGGGGCCAGGCACCAGCCTTCTCCCCAGCCCCAATCCATTTCCTCTGATTGAGGCTGGCTGAGCAGGGGCTGGTTAGGTGCTTCTGCAGCAGCACCCTGCTACAAAGACCGTATCAAAAGTTTTGCTAAAGTCAAGATATATCATGTCCAGTGCTTTCCCCATATCCACAGAGCCAGTTATCTCATCATAGAAGGCAACCACGTTGGTCAGGCATGACTTGACCTTGATGAATCCATGTTAACTGTTCCTGATCACCTTCCTCTCCTCCAAGTGCTTCAATAATGGAAGCTGAAGCTGCACATCACCTAGTAGTATTGGACCCTGAGCTCCTGAATATTATTCACATAGCTTGTTGCCATGAATTTTAATATACTAGCCTCATCAGATATCATAAGTCAGAACATAGTTATTGCATTGATACTAAGCAGTGTGATATTAGTGATACCCATTAGCAGCTCTTCAAGTCAAATCAAAGGGAATTCTGCGATTCCTATCAACTTGTCTGTTAGTATATAGGTCTATATCTTAGTACAATGGGAACAGATAAGAGCAGTTAAAGTGTTACTTGAGAGCACACTTTAAGATTGCCTCAACCCCTATCTCAAGGCAAAGTCAAGGAACTAGTTGTAAGGGGCAAAGGGGATCGGAGAGAAGGTACAAAACACTAAAAGACCAAAGAAATGCCTGTCCTTGTCAGAAGCACAACCTCACTCCTTACCCCTCGCATGGGATACAAAAGAGGTGGGATGAAGATCCCAAACCCAAAATGGAACATGACCCTAAACTGTAAAGGATGGGACTGTGGGCGTGCATTGCAAATATATTTGGGCCTGCTAAGAAGGGGGGGGGGGGAATGGGAAATGAGAATAGGAAATAGGGAATAGAGAATGGTGACACAGGCAAGGCTCTGTGGCATCAGAGATGGGAAGGGGGACACAGGGTAAAGGCTCTATGGTATCAGAGCTGGGAAGGGGGACATGGGGTAAATACTTTGAAGTGTCAGAGCTGGGAACGGAACACTGGGAAACAGACTCTGCTGGTGCATAGAACTATGGATATGCTTGTTTGGAACTAACACTAATAAACAACACATTGCCTGAACTTTGGACTTCTGCTTTCTGTCTGTGTGACAAGAACCAGGGGAGGGGGTGAAGGGAAAGCACTCTCACATCTTGGTGCCCTGACTCGGCTGCATCACACAGGACAGGTAAGTAGCAGCCAGGTAAGTCTCCCTCCCCAACATTCCATGTATCAGCTTGGAGGGGGTATGGTAGGCTCTCGTGATGGTAGTTGCGGTTCCTTGCAAGCTGGGGTAATGGTCTTTTTGGATAAGTGGATATAGAAGAATCAGGGCCCATTCCAGATATGAGTTTCAACCTGGGATGAGATTAAAAAGGAAATGGGGACAGTGTTATGGGATCTAGAGGGATGGGGACTAGCTGAGGAGCCCACCCTTCTCGGTAAATGGGTAGCAAAAGGATGTCTGTGCCCAGGGGGACAGGAGGCCTTCTAGGTAAAGGAGGCACTTAAGTCCACTTGTAAGAGGTTAGATTAAGTAAAGACAGCATTATGGAAGGCTGCCAATAATCTTTCAAGTTTGGTGCAACTCCACCAAAGGCAGTTGGAGGATTGTAAATTAGAATTAGGGGTGGCTAAAGATAACTTGACAAAACAGGATTTGGAGTCAGAAGCAGAGTTAACAGACCACATTAACATATGGGAGTTGCTACTTGGTCCTAGGGGAGTGAAGAAAAAATGTTTCAAAGTGGAAAAGCGGAGAGTGAGGGGGTTAACACATGGCGTTGCTTGGAAATAGTTAACTGCAACAGAGAAGGGCACTCCTGTAATTCACTTGGGGTGCAAACAAACACAACAGACACTGGGGGAACAAATTCATCATTTGCAAGAGCGGATAACAACCTCAACTTTTCTCTCAGAGCCAGGATAAAAACCTGAGGGTAAGGGTTCCCAACTGTTTAAACTTAGGGAGTCCTCCCTTTTGCTCCTTTTTTCCTCCTCCTCCTCCTCCTCCTCCTTCTTCTTCTTCTTCTCAATTTGCTTAATTTGCTGCTGTTAGCCTGTACTTTAAACTAACTTCACAGGGTTAATTGGTTGCTTTCCACCCCACCCCCCTCCTTCACACTTTTTGTTTTTCTGAAGTTTTAATGGAGGGTACTTTAGATACTTATGTGAAATGTGGGGTGGGGGTGGGAGTAAGGGAGGGTTGGACAAAGCATGACAGAGGTCTGCTATATTCTATTGAAATTTTTGGAGTAAAAGACCCATGGGTGACCATGGAAACAAATGTTTTACTGCCTTTTTAAATGATCTCAAGGTAAAGGAAGCACAGGGTAAGGCAGCTGTGTTGCAGGGATTGTACTTAGAGGCTAAGTAGTCCCAGGCAAAATGTACAACCTTAAAGAATTGAATGCTAAAGTAAGTGATTTAAAGTGAGTGAGGAGTTAGAAGTAGCTATTGCAGAAATTAATACTACAGAGTTTGGTGGGAAATAAACAGCTGGGAGTTGTGGAAATGTTAAAAAGTAAAGGTTGTGAAGATGTTAAAGAGTAACAGTTGTGGTTTTATAAAAGGGAAATTTGGTTTGATAATAATACCCAGTTAAGTAAATGTAATTATATGTGCAACTCGGTAAAGTCACATTGAGTGGAACCCTGGTTGTTAAATTATATAAGGGGCTCAGGTGGCTACTACCACCACTATGTTTTTGTCCTCAGGAGCCTTTACAACTATTCTGAAGGAAAATGAGCCCTTTTCCCACAGAAATCAAAAATCACTAAAGAAATGTGAGCAGTTTCTATTGGAACTTAACTTGACTGCCTCCGATTGTACAAGATGAGAATGTAATTTGGTTACAGTTGTGTAAAAATAATGAAAGCAATGCAAGGGGCGATGGCAAAAGAGATTTTTTGTGTGTGAATATTTTTGTGGGGTTATGTAAGGTTTTAAGGACCTAAACCCAAAACTCATGGCAATACCAGTCAGCTCTGTGTTCTTGGGGAACCAGGGTGCAGTATCCAGCCTGACTCATGAAAGACACGCCCCCCCCCCACACACACACCAGCCCCTGCTTAAACCAGAACCCATCAGAGGAAAATACTTGCAGAAAGCAGTGAAGGGCGTTGGGAGACACACTTAGACCCCTCCTGACAAGGGTGACAAGATTAAGACATCTCCATTAGCATACAGAATGAAGAACAGAGACAACTCCCCTAGCCTCATCTGCATGAAAGATGGGACAGGGAGACACTCAGTTTGTATACAGAATGGAGAACAGAGAACCGCACTGAACTCTGGGACCAGAAAAAGCAGGGAAGTGCTGCATCATGGGAATTTCTGCTCCAGTTGTTAATGAACCTATGCCTGCCCACACCCAGCTCAGTAGTTATCAGACCAATTCTAGTAATGAATCCTTGATTGATATCCAAAATACTGAAACATCCTAGTTGCATTGTGAGCTCCCTGGAAGAAAACACCACCCATAGCCAAGAGTGATCAGCTCCTATTGTCTAGCCTAAAGAAAACCCTGGAGTCATCAGTTTACCTATAAACAAATCTAGTGTTCTCCCTTGAACTATTGTATTTTCTCTACAAAAATCCCTACTCACCCTCCAGTAAGTGTTCTGATGCTTAGATCCAAACTATGCATCAGTTCCACTGGGACTCCATCTTCTCCTGGCTGCTCGTGCTGGAGGCTCTGCTTGTCTCCAGCACTCAGGACCCTGAGCTACCACCATCACCTGGGAACCCTCACCAGTTCAAGCCTCATGGAGAGGGTGAGATCCCCCTCTCTTTCTCTGTGTTTTCCTTTCTACCTCAGGTATTAACCTTTAATAATGTATGTTATGTTGGTTTAGCCCTCCTTGTGTAGTTAGCACTATTATTCAATAAATAACTTTTATGGTTAAGCTGGTTGCTTCTCTCTCTCTTGTTGAACTTTACTCTTTTGTGTCTTTAGCTTCCCCCATTCATTCTACAGCAACGCTTCTTTTCCTAAGCCAAAGATCCCTGCAGTGCCCAGAATACTGTGGGGTTTGCTCATCAAGTAGGTTATTGCCAGTACAATTGTGATGTGAGAGTGGGGATAGGGATGTGCTGAATCTGGGTGACAGCTTGAAAGTGCTGCTTGAGCCAGTTCATGGAGCCCAGGGGCATATAAGGGGAGGTAGCTTGAAAATGATGCTTCATCCAGCCCAGTGAGTCCAGAGACATATAAGGGGTCAGCTTGAAAGTACTGAGTGACTTGGGCCGCTCAGACTTGTTCTGTTAATGTATGTGTGGGTGTGGGTGTGTTCATCCGGTTCTGGGGCTGGAGAAACCCAGCTCTAGAGAACCTAGGTCCTCCAGGATAGCTCCGTTGGGATGAGATTTGCAGAAGGGAGAAGTAGAGCTCCACATGAAAACACAAGTGACACAAGTGACACATTGATAGAATTACAGACCCTCCTCCGTCCCCAAAGAGTAACCCAAATAAATGAGCATACCCCAAAATAACGGGCAAATCTGGTAACAATGGTTTGTAAAATCCTGTTTGTAGGTTTAAGATCAATTGGTTTAGTTTTGTTTTTTTCAGTAAAAAGAACATTGCCATTAAAACTCCGTTTGAATCTCTCATTCAAAGTTGCAACACTGAAAGACCCTTGTGCCAGACAAAGGCAGCAAGTGTGATGTGGCTTTGGTATTTAGCATGTAATCCTTTGGGTACTTCCATGTTTTTATAAAGTTTAATATCTTTTTAAATAAGGACCAGAGAATGTGGCCCTGGCTGGGGCAGCCAGAACTGGGAGAATGGGGAGAGATTCTGGATCCTTTTTTGGTAATAAATAGCAGGAGGGGAACAAAAAGTTAAAAGACAGTGTACCTCTGAAGCAAAGGCAGGGGTGGAATGTTCAAAAGAAGCAATGTCAGAAACACTGAGACTTGAGATGGCTTTGAGTAATCAAACTGTCAAGTGTTAAACATTAGGATAAATGCTAGTGAGTAATCCCATAACAATGTATAAAGTGTATGATTTGGGGGAAATTTTTAAGCAAGCTAAAAATGGTAATTGAAAGCAAATCTCATGTCAAAGGTCTCATGGTAATGCTGCCTCTCAGCTATTACCTGTGAATAACCATAAAGCTTGGCACAGCAGAAAAACCAATACAAACCTGATCTGTTGTACAAGAGGGGAAACTGAGGTACACCACCTCATGAATTTCATGAATGAATAGTGGTATAATTCACTAGCCTGTCTATAGAACAAAACAAGGAAAGTATGGAGGTAATTCTTCCATTTTTCCTGCCATCAGCAAGGAGCTTTCTAAAAAGAAGAGGTACCCCAATGGCTGGGAAATGTTTCTTTTGTTTTTCAGACGCAGTATAGGCAAGCTGGCACCAGTGGAAGAACAACTAAGAACACTGTGGGTCTACTGTCATGACGTAGATTGTGTTGTGTGTTTTGTGTTGTTTGTCTTGTTATTATTGTTATTTTGGTGGCTATTGTACAAGGAGGGTTAACACATATAGCAGCAAAGGTCAGCACATGGTATGACCTGCCTGGAGAGCAGGTCTATCCAAGTGGGGGGAAATCAAGTGATGTACCAGATTCCAGGAGAACACCATCTATTTCCAGCTTCTAAATGCAGAGGTCCTTACCTATTGAGACCCAGCCTGCTGCTATTAGAAATGTAGAAAGAAGGGTGGGTGGGTATGGGTTAATTGCACGCAAATAAAAAGGCATGGAATGCGGATTATGAAGGAGCATGGATAAATTATGTTGCATGCATTTTACAGGTAGACCCGCAAAGAAAAATAAGGACACCCTGGCCTGGTATGGAACAATCATTGCTGCTCATCACAATTGTTGCTGTTGTAAATCCTACCCAGATCCTGCAATGTGAAGTGGCAAAGGGAGGAAACACGTGGACCACTACACCCTTGAATTGTGGTAATAAGGCAGATGAGGATTTTAAGGATCTACTCATAGGAAATTGTACCTCTGATCTCCCATGGTAATTTGGCAGTGTCGTTATGTGGTGTACAGATTGGAAGGGGGAGTCCCAACCCAGTGGATATTATTAAATTTATCAGGAAATATTGCATGGTATTCCCTAGGCTATGCCATGATCAATGACAGTGGGAAACACAGTTTTCCAGACATGCGATTTGTCACAAAGGGCCCCAAAATATAACCTTCTGGCCTCCTGGGGTGTTTGGGTTATGGGGTCCCGCAATTAGGGTGTGATGTTACCATGGATAATCATAATGGTACCTCCACAAAGGAAAATTCCTAGGCGTACAGTTATGTACATATCACGATGGGCATAAAGTCTCTCCCGGGATGATGGGTATATGACAATTTAACCACTTTGCAGAATGTAATCCTATAGGTAATATGGATGCCAGGCTGGAAGGATCCTGATTTAAGCCGGTTGCAACCTGGAAGCAGAAATACTTACCAACAGGCGAACGTCTGGGAGCCACTGTGCAAGAGGATGCAACCAGTGCTTGTCAATGTGTCTTTTCAAAGTATTACATAGGTGGTACACCCCAGGGAATGGTGGGTGGACTGGGTACACCCCAACTGCAGTAAATACATAGATGGGTTGAAGCAACAATTTAATTGGTGGGTGAGGGGATGCACGTGGAATCATCACTGGAAAAGGGATTTGTGGGCACTAGGAATCCCAGGGTTGGGTAGATGAAATCTGTGGGACAGTTGGGTAACCAAGAAATTATTAAGCCAAAATGTGAAATTGCAGCAGAAAATCTATGCGCTACTGGCACTCCAACTGTCTGCAGTCACAACAGGATGGAAAAGGGCAGCAGAGGTGAACCTACGGTTAACTCAATAGACAGGGAACCTCGTGAACGTGGGTGGAGGATGGCTTTTGAAGGCTAATCTGGGGAAAGGTGTGTGTGGAAATACAAAATTCTCAACTAGGGGGCTAGCACCTGTGTAATAGTTACCCTGGTACCTTGGAATGGGACAGCAACTAAGGTGATCCACATGAGCACTATGGAAATAATGGAACCACTGGGGGTTAGATGGGGAGGATGGAATAGTGTAAATTAGACAATAATTCAGTTAAGTAATTGTCCACAGAAAATATTTGGCTGTGTCCCTCCCTGATAACCATGGAGGGGGAGAACCAATGGCATGTTGTCAGGGGTGGATGATTGAGTGTAATATATATGGGGTATGGCGTGCTCTGCCTGGAGTGTACACAATTCTGTAATACAACACTTGGGGGTAAAAATGCATCAGCATGTGGCACAGTTAAACACATTTACATGCTGCCATAGGGACTTTGGTGCACAAATGGATCTGTGGAATTCATTGTTATGAACAATCAAACCAGTGCATACTACATAACTCTATACCAAGTGGTATTTGAGCATTTGGCCCGAGTGGTCCTCTGCCATGACTTATGAGAAGAGGCTGAGGGAACTGGGATTATTTAGTCTGCAGAAGAGAAGATTGAGAGGGGATTTGACAGCTGCTTTCAACTACCTGAAAGCGGGTTCCAAAGAGGATGGATCTAGTCTGTTCTCTGTGGTACCAGATGACAGAACAAGGAGTAATGCTCTCAAGTTGCAGTGGGGGAGGTTTAGGTTGGATATTAGGAAAAACTTTTTTCATTAGGAGGGTGGTGAAGCACTTGAATGGGTTACCTAGGGAGGTGGTGGAATCTCCTTCCTTAAAGGTTTTTAAGGTCAGGCTTGACAAAGCCCTGGCTGGGATGATTTAATTGGGGATTGGTCCTGCTTTGAGCAGGGGGTTGGATTAGATGACCTCCTGAGGTCCCTTCCAACCCTGATATTCTATTCTATTCTATTCTATTCTTTGATTACATTAGGCTAGTGCCATCAATGACACTAGAGCCCAGTCTACACACAGAAGTTGCACCAATCTAACTAGAAGTGTGATGTTAAACTAATGCAGCTTTGTTTATGGACACTTACATTTGATTAAGCAGGGTGTAGCTTGCAGCTGTAGAATAAAAAGGTGAAAGCTAAACTGATATAGACCATGCTCAAACCAATGTCAGAGCATCCACACACAAAGGTACACTGGTTTTACTAAATGGGTTTAACACCTGTCACCACACCTTTTGTGAACCTCTGTGCATAGACAATGGCTAGTCTTCTCAACAGGTTTGAGATGGGGTGAAATGAAGGTGGAGCGTTAGGCCTTCATCCCCCTTCTAGACTTGGGGCTGAACTGGAGAGCTTAGCTGAAGCTTTCCTATGTTGATTGTTATTTGGATTTCGGTTCTGGTTCCGATCAATTATAGAGTCTGATCTTCTGGTGTAAATGGGTGAAACACAACTGCAGTTGATGGAGCTCAGCTATGTGTGAAGTGGACTGAATTATATTGTAAAAATAGAAAGGATTAAAGAAATGCTTTAAGTACCTTTAAGCAGAAATAAGGAATGTTGAAATACAGGTGTCAGGAAAAGAAACATTAAGGCATAAACAATGAGTCCACTTAAGCTAATGGTGGAACATTAACTGGAGATTGATAAAAGTTAGTAAGGAAATTAACTATGTATGTCTAGCCTCAGGTAAACTTGTCAGTTCTGCTTTCTTTGTCCTCTTCTTAAGTTCACGCCCTTTTTATCTGTATAAAATAAGGTCGTGTGGATCTTGCATGGTAGTCACGTTATCTGGGTGTATTAGCAGAGCACTGTGCTAATAAAACAGAGTGGTCTGACATATTGTGAGTCCTGACAATTTGGAGGTTCCACTGAGATGGCAACCGTCTTTACTGAGGCCATGTGATTCCTGACCGGTTTTTTAGGACGACCGTGGCAGCCAGCACCTGGGCATTTGGCCCTGAACTGAAAGGCACACGACCACAGTGAAGTCTACGCCATTGTGAGTCCTGAGTCTAACTTTGACAAATGTCATTTATACTAGTAGAGAGTTTGGCCCAAAAATTGATATTAGCTCTTCCAAAAGTCTATGTGGTTCAGATCTAGGGTTCTGGTTTGAGCCCATTCAGGGAAGTGTTATGAAAGTAGAGACTGGATCCCAAGCATGTGAATGTCTGCTCTCTAAAGATAGGGCTAAATCTTGCCTCTCTACAGGGAAAGGGCATATGTTGCAAAAGGAGCTGTTATTGTGTGTTTGCGTTTTGAATAGCAACAATTAAACAAAGTGACAGTTTATTTAAATGTTTTAATTTAAATTCTAAAAGAGAGGGAGAGAAGGAAAGAGATGCCAACACTTTAGGCACGATAGCACTTATTTAAATACTATCCATTCAGGAAATACTACCAAGTGACATAGACAGCAACAAATTACACTTCAATCTACCCCAAAAAAATCCATCTCCTTCTTCTCTGAGTTCTCTCCAAAGACCCAACCAAATGGATGGTCTTTGCAACATGCTTAAATAGTGCTCTTTTTTCATTGGATTCACTAGAGTTGGATTTGCATTTCCCAAAGTTCTCCATATTGTTATTACTGTAGCATCTAGGAGCCCTCATCGTGGATCAGGATCCTACTGTGGTGGGTATTGTACAAACACGGAACAGAAATATCCCTGTCCTATAGGGTTGCCTCTTACCTTCCTCCTCCTTTTTATGTTTAGGGGGATGTCTGTTTTCTGACACTGTAATACATTATGATCAACTAGCCTCCATTCTAAGCTGAAGGATTCTAATGGTCTGACTTTGATATTAGTCTTTTTTATTGTATTCCTCCATTTTTTTTTTTTTACAAAAATTCCCCCTTCTAAAGTTTAACATCACAGGGCTGGTTTTTGGTCCAATCTCTCCCATCAAAATATTGAACTTAATTATATATTGTGCTCACATTGCTTAGTGGCTCAGTACAGTTACTTCTTGGATCAACTCCTGTGTCTCACAGATCTAATCTTTCCTTTTGTATGCTTGGAAACTAGCTTTTCAGAGAAGAAAGCACTACAGGTATAGAGAAATTACTCATCTAAACCTAGTCCTGATGTGTGACATGCAGGTAGTCCAAGTTATCCATGATTATTGCTTTATTAGATTTACTTGCCTATTTGATCCCTCTCACTAATGCACATTAAATGTCATTTTCCTGTAGTATAACTCTACTAGTATATTTCTAGTCTTATAACTTGAGATTAGTATCCATACAGATCTATTGAATGGGCCTCTCCATTCAGAACCTTTGTTTTATGAGATTCTAGGAAATTTAGGCATAATGCTATTCCCCAGTTTTCAAGATCTAATCTGCCCATTATAAGCAGTTTAAATAGTCAGGCAATGCAGCATCCCATTGTCCTTCTTATTTACTTTATACTCAGATATTACAATATTTGATTACAGGATCCCAGTGAAGGAGTCATTCTACCATGTTTCACTTGATGTCAGAATAGTCTTCCACCTCCAGGTTATGTAGCTCCTTTTTTTTTTTTTTTGCTTTTAAGCCTCTTGCTTTGGTATATTTTTTATTTTTGACTTTGCCTATTTTTATTTATCTCCTTTATCTGACACCCTGTCACTCTGCTGAAATGAACCTCTGTGATCTCAACCTGTCTCGCCTCTACTGCAGCTGTAATTTCTGCCTTTGCTTTATTGCTGACTATAGAGTACTTTTGTAGTACTGACAGTCCTTGCAGATGTCTTTGTCTGACCTGAGCACTCCTCAGCACCTGTTGGCTTTCGCCCAGTTAGGCTCTTATTAAACTCAGTTATTTCTCTTACTCTTTATTATTGTTGCTCTAAACTCACCTCTTAAAGAAAATAAACTGAAAAATAAAATGTTATCTTCAGCTGTTTTTATAAGTAGTAGCTCACAACAAAGGGAGTAGAAACTGTATGGAGATTATAGCAAAGGTCTGTTAATCAGGACTCCTGAATATTATTCACATAACAGCTCTATGACTCAGTTTACTCATCCATAAAATCCTACAGTATCTCATAGGATAATTATAGGAGACTTAATGTTAAACTACATTCCTGAATCTCTCTCTCACACACATACCCCCCGACCCCACCATATCTACCAACCACAGAAAAAATTAAGCCCAACACCAACGTGTGAAATTTTATAAGCTGCTTGCTCCACATGCAATCTTCAAAAAAATGAAGGGGATAGGTAGATAGGCAGATTTCCTCTTCTAAAAACAAACTATCCCTTAAGGAACTAATTTTATCTTCTAGCATTAGTAAAAATACTGAATATATTTTTAAAAAATTTGAGTTTTAGGACAGCAATCATTGGAATGAATACTCTTAGTGAGACTAAGGCCGCAATCCTGTGGAGCTCAGAGCAGGGACTGTGCTTTAATGAAATTTTATTTGACATTTTTTTATTGTAAATAATTTTTTACTAGTCTATGGTAGTCATTAGTAATAGATATCTCATCCCTTTATTTTTTGCTAAGAAGCATAAATATAGTACTTTTTAAAAAAAAAGTAATTATTTTGCAGTTTAACCTAGGTACAAACTGATTGTCCCCTTCCCTTGTGCATAGAGCAGAATATTTCTTATTTATTAGCAGTTTTAGAGACTCCCTCCCCACAATTCTGTATTTTGTAGATATTTTTAAAAAGAACAAAAATAAAAAACAAACAAAAAACACCACAGACAGGAAAACAGAAACCAGTAATGAGTACAATTGTAGAACATCATCAGAATGTGAAGCCAAGAACTTCCAAAAATACAGATCTGAAGTTGTTCTTTTAAAAAAAAAAAACTTACAACTTTGAATTTGTGGACTATATTTACCATGACATTAATAATTTAGAATCCCTGGCATCCCCCATGAAAGAGAAAGGTCTGCGTTTAATCTTGTTTAAAATCCTCCCTTACTGTATTATACATGAGCCTAATCTGAACACGTGATGCCTGGTATCTGTCTGCAGGGCTAATTGGGCTAAAATGTGGCATGACCTAATTTTTCAGCACATACCAGCTAGGTCCCAGAGTCCTAAATGCTTTAAAGTCTTCCAACAGTTTTGCTGTTTTCTATGTCTTAAGACTTTGATGTATCTAGCTGCCAGCAGAGGGAGAAAATGCAATATGAAGTTTAGAAATGTAATACAACAAACTATCTCTTATCCTTGCTGCTGAAATAAATGTGGCTTAAACCATTTTTTTCTAGGACAGGGTACACTCATTGTCAATCTCCTAACCTACAAAGCCACCCGATTCATTTCCTCCCTCTTTTTCCTTTTTCCTTTCCTCCCGTGCAGGTGGAATCTTTAGGGGATGAATAAAGACTGGAAGAGTTATGCAGAGGGTTTTATTATAAAGCCAGAAATCATTTGTTTGACATTAATGGGAAAATCTGTCTTTTAGAGAGGTTCACATTTCTGGATGCTATTTCCTGCTCTCAAGGTTCTCTAATGCAATGAAACTAAATATATGAACTCTCCAGAGTCTAACATCAGACTTTTGTTTGGACCTTCAGCTCACTTGCACCAGCCTGACAGGAGAGATGGGAAATACTTTACTTCTCTCATGCTTCAGAAACATGTGTATATGAGATGAGTTGCCTAAGGGCTACATTCTTTTTAAATACTAGTGCTAAGTGTTTTAGATAGATGTGCTTCTGTTTTATTTAACAGTATTTGTGCCATTCAGCTTAGAAATGTATTATTTTAATCAGACGTCACTGTGTTTTCCCTAAATTCCAAAGGAATTTTTAAAAAAGACAAATGCTACATTGTTTAAATACAGTATCTTGCTATTCTCACCCCTCAGGAAGGAAACTTGCCTGCTGTAGCTGCAACAGGAGGCAGTTACCTCTTGCACCCTGGCCAGTCACCACTTCCTAGCTGCAGTGCTGGGGAAGCATGAATGGCTGGGTCAAACCTGAGTGATCGTAATTAGATCTGACACACCAGCAAAAGAGTGGGCAGACAGGCAGGTGACTGATCCTCACAATCTGTCCAAATGCAACAACACAAGGCTGGGAAGCGAGACAGTTGAGCCTGGCTAGTTTAATGCTCTTCTGGGCAGGAACATCATCAACCTCTGGTGGATACATGAGGACATGACTGTCTGCTCTACTCAAGACTAGAATTTTAGAGTCACAATTTGTTCTCTTTCCCCTTTGCTCCTGGGGAAGTAATCTGCTCCTAGCTGGATCGCTTGGTAATAGTGACCATAATATCATTACATTTAACATCCCTATGGTGGGGAAAACTCCAAAGCTGCCCACCATGGTAATATTTAATGTCCGAAAGGGGAATTACACAAAAATGAGGAAGTTACTTAAAAAGAAATTAAAAGGCACGGTGCCAAAAGTGAAATCCCTGAAAGCTGCATGGAAACTTTTTAAAGACAACATAATACAGTCTCACCTTAAATGTACACCCCAAATTAAAAAACTTAGTAAGAGAACCAAAAAAGTGCCACTGTGGCTAAACAAAATAAAAGAATCAGTGAGAAGCAAAAAGGCATCCTTCAAAAACTCTGGCAAGTGAAGTGTTAAAATATAATTAGGAAGGCCAAAAAATAATTTGAAGAACAGCTGGCCAAAGACTCAAAAAGTAACAGCAAAAAAAATAATAAATTAAATACATCAGAAGCAGTAAGCCTGCTAAACAACCAGTGGGGCCACTGGACGATTGAAATGCTAAAAGAGCACTCAACGACGATAAGGCCATTGCAGAGAAACTAAATGAATTATTTGCATTGGTCTTCATGGCTGAGGATGTGAGGGAGATTCCCAAACTTGAGCTGACAAATCTGATTGTGGTGTCAAGAGGAGGTTTTGGAAAAAATTGATAAATTAAACGGTAATAAGTCATCAGGACCAGATGATATTCACCCAAGAGTTCTGAAGGAACTCAAATGTGAAATTGCAGAAATACTAACTGTGGTTTGCAACCTATCATTTAAATCAGCTTCTGTACCAAATGAGTGGAGGATAGCTAATGTGACTCCAATTTTTTAAAGGGCTCCAGAGGTGACCTCAGCAATTACAGGCCAGTAAGCCTGACTTCAGTGCCAGGCAAATTGATTGAAACTATAGTAAAGAACAGAATTATCAGACACATAGATGAACATGATTTGTTGGGGAAGAGTCAACATGGTTTTTGTAAAGGGAAATCATGCCCTACCAATCTACTAGAATTCTTTGATGGGGTCAATAGGCTTGTGGACAAGGGGGATTGAGTGGATACTGTGTACTTAGATTTTCAGAAAGTCTTTGACAATATCCCTCACCAAAGGCTTTTAAGCAAAGTAAGATGTCATGGGATAAGAGGCAAGGTACTTTCATGAATCAGTAACTGCTGAAAAGATAGGAAATAAAGGGTAGGAATAAATGGTCTGTTTTCAGACTGGAGAGAGTTAAATAGTGGTGTACTCAGACCAGTAGTATTCAACATATTCATATATGATCAAGAAAAATGGGTAAACAATGAGGAGGCAAAATTTGCAGGTGATACAAACTACTCAAAATAGTTAAGTCCAAAGCAGACTGCAAAGAGCTACAAAGGGACCTCACAAAACTGGGTGACTGGGCAACAAAATGGCAGACAGGGGCGGCTCCAGGCCCCAGCACACCAAGCACATGCTTGGGGCGGCATGCTGCGGGGGATGCTCTGCCAGTCGCTGGGAGGGCGGCAGGCAGGGGTCCGGTGGACCTCCCGCAGGTGTGCCTGCGGAGGGTCCGCTGGTCCCGTGGCTCCACCGAAGCCGCGGGACCAGCGGACCCTCCGCAGGCACGCCTGCGGGAGGTCCACCGAAGCTGCGGGACCAGCGGACCCTCCACAGGCACGCCTGCGGGAGGTCCACCGAAGCCGCGGGACCAGCGGACCCTCCGCAGGCACGCCTGCGGGAGGTCCACCGGAGCCGCGGGACTGGCGACCGGCAGAGCGCCCCCCGCGACATGCCGCCCTGCTTGGGGCGGCGAAATGTCTAGAGCCGCCCCTGATGGCAGATTAATTTCAATGTTGATAAATGCAAAGTAATGTACATTGGAAAACATAATCCCACCTATACATATACAACGAGGGGGTCTAAATTAGCTGTCACCACTCAAGAAAGAGATCTTGGAGTCCTTGTAGATAGTTCTCTGAAAATATCCACTCAATGTGCAGCAGCAGTCAAAAAAGCTAACAGAATGTTGGGAATTGTTTAGGAAAGGGACAGATATTAAGACAGAAAATATCATATTGCTTCCATATAAATCCATGTAATGCCCACATCTTGAATACTGTGTGCAGATCTGGTTGCCCCATCTCAAAAAATATATTGGAACTCTTTGCCAGAGGATGTTGTGAAAGCCGAGACTATAACAGCGTTAAAAAAAGAACTAGATATTTTCATGGAGGATAAAGCCATCAATGGCTATTAGCCAGGATTGGCAGGGATGATGTCCCTAGCCTCTGTTTGCCAGAAGCTGGGTATGGGTGACAGGGAATGAATCACTTGATGTTTACCTGTTCTGTTCATTCTCTCTAGGTACTTGGCATTGGCCACTGTCAGAAGACAGGATACTGCACTAGATGGACCATTGGTTTGCCCAATATGGCCGCTCCTATGTTCTTATGTTTATAGCAGTAACAAATTGTTCCACCCTCGCATGTTGGATCAGCCAAGGCTCTGATCAAACCCTGTCCATTCTTGCTCACCTGTGCAAGAGGGAGAATAATCACCTTTAGGAGACCTGTCTTCCTTTACATTGTTAGCCACAATATAGGCAGTCCACACAAAGGAGTAAGAGGACATCTTATCCACCTTGCTTCTCTGTGTAAGCACACAGAATAAGAGACAGTCTTGCTCTCTGTTTGTGAAGAACCTAATATAACAGAGTCCCACTACTGATTGGTCATCTCGGTTCCCCTATAATAGAAATAAATAGGAAATAATCATAACAACAATGGAAGGCTTTGAGAGGACCCACTTCATCTGACAAGGCTTGAGCAAAGTTTGCAAGCCAGAAGCAGCCCTCTTTTCCAGCCCTCCTCTAGCCCACTTGGATTCTTACAGTCCTAGTGTCATGTACAAATGGAGCATCAAGGACTTTAAAGCAAAGGATGGTATGAGTGGATGATCTCTAGCAGTATGCTATCTATTATCATCCACAGGTCTCTGTGTTAATCAACTCAATCAACTTTGGCCCCCTCCTGACCACCACACATAAATAGGTATAAACACAAAATGTGAGTGAGCTGAACATAGGGGAAGGACAAGCAATAGTATCATATAATTGTGTAAATGAACAGGGGTGGTGGTGGATTGTGTAATTTGTGTAATTTTCAGGGTGCTGGTGGATTTTTTGTTTTGTTTATATAATGATGTAAATAAACAGTAGATGTTAATGTTATCAGTAATCCTGCCTGCAAACCTGCCTGGACATTATCAGCTGGCAGTTTCCTGTAGGCATTACCATACAAGTGGCCCTCCTGCCTAAATCTGGATGTCACCTTTGACTCACCTCTTGTTTTAGTCCTACACATCCAGGCCATGTCCAGATCTTGTCACTTCTTCCTGTATACCATAGCCAAGATCTGTTTATTTCTTTCTCTCAATACTGGTATTAATATAGTCCAGGGCTGTGTCATTTGACCTCCTTCTCTCTGCCCTGACATACACTTTGCCTTCCTTAAAGCTGCTTAAAAGTTGCTTTGGAGATCATCTTTCTGGCTTGTCATTTTGACCACATCATCATCCTCTTTGAACCCCTCTTCCCATCTCCACCATGTCAAATACAAGCTCCTTTCCCCTGACCTTTAATATCCTTCACAACTTAGACCCCACCATGCTTATCCTCACTTATATATTATTGTGTCATTCCGCCACCCCATGCACTCCCCCAACAACTGCAGCATCCATCTCTTGTACCTTCCTACCAGGAGCACCTTCGTGCTTTCTTCCATGCTGCCCCATATGCATGAATTGCCTTCATGAAAGCCAAGGGAAGACAAAATTCAAAGGAAGGGCCGGATTGCTGTTAAAAAGAGGCAAGGATGGAATAGAGACTCTGAGATGTAGTTAAGAAGAGACTGGTGAAGGCAGTTTCAGAGGTGTGAAGAAGGGTTGGAAAAGAGAAACTGGAAGCAGCAGCTGCTGATCTTCCAAGAGTTTAGTAAGTGCAGGGGAGAAGGAAGTTTGACAGTGGTTGGAAAGGCAGGTGGGTTCAAGGGTTGACATTTTTATGATATGGAAGGCAGTATGATGAATAAACAGAGCTTTCATTGAAGGCTGTTGGAACTGCATGTTATCTATATTGTGTGACTTGAACAGAGGGAAACTGAACCATGATATCAGAGCAAGCTGAGGCAGAAATAGAAGTAATACTTTGAACACTCCACCAGGGACAAAATGGGTATCAGTCCCATCTGAAATGGTGCAGTGGGGTTGCTGGCTGAGATCACACTTGGAACATGGGGAGTGAAATAACGTAAGCCCTGGCAGGCACGAAAACACATAGACATGAAACAGGACCAGTGTTTTCCATCTATACTGGCCTGGAAGTGCCAAGGGACTGGCTGGCTATGAACACTGTGGATGTGAGGGCTGTTTTGTATCTCCATGTACAGAGTACTCCATCTACTCTGAGTTAGAATTACTTTTGTTTTATATTAAGAAGACAACAGAACAAGTTGCATCTTCACGACAGGGTATAGTTTGTGTGTCTCCTCCGTAGCAGGTTGCATTTGAAACCAAAATGGCAGATACCTTTGGATCAAGGAAGGGGGAATGTAGCTCTGTGCAAAGGTGCACTATAGCCATACAAGTCATTACAGACACAAATTATACACACTGCAGTGTGCAATTATTTAAAAAAAATCAGATTGAGGTGGATATACTGACATGGCAACAATGTAGTTATCCAGACAATTTTCGTCCAACTACTGTGCACTTATTGACATGGGTTCTTTCATCTTCAGCTTTAAGCTTCTGTGAAAGCTAGAACTTTTTATAAGTATAGGTTACTCCATAAGAGTTGTATACAAACAACCCCTGGTCTGGTTATGACAAGCAGTTTTGCCAATCTAGAGTGGAATATCAGTAATAGTAGGAGTGACGTATCTAACTGCCTGGGTTGTTGGGAGGTCAAACAACAAGTAGCAGTCAGGGGATAAAGGTCTTTCATCCATATGGGTACCTGTATATTGGTGCTATTTAAGAATGGAAATGGGCTTTATCAAGAGCTCGGCAGAATCAGTGTCCTTGGAGTCTGGACATGGGCCTGATTCATCACTATGCAGCCCCTATGTTATGCTAGTGCAACCCACTGAGCCTGATTCTCAGTGAAGCCACTTGCAGTGGAAAGTAAAGTACAACTATGCAAATAACTGATTTTTTGTTTTGTTTTGGTCTCAATTCTGAAAAATAATAATAAAAAATCATTCTGAGTCAATGTAAAAAGAATTTTGTCAACATTTTTGGTGAACTGAAAAGTAAAAACAAATTCATTTCAGGTCTAGCTACACATTTCTTTTCAAGCTTTTGGAAACTTTTTTAATAACTGAAATGGAAGAAAATTTCAAAACAGAAAATAATTTCAAATTGAAAAATCAAAATATTTCATTTAGGAAATCTGAAAATAAAATATTTCAGTTTTGGAGGGTTGTTTTTTTTGTTTGTTTTTTGTTTGGCTGATTTTTTCTTAAAAAATAATTCAGCAAATTCTGCATAAATTTGCAAAATGTTTCAGTTGACCCAAATCTCCAATTTTTGACAAAAAAAAAGGTACAAATTTTCACCCAACTCTAATTTAAAGGCTTTATACTGTCACAGTGGTGTAAAGAGGCTTTAGGCTACATCTACACAGTCTGCAGCCGTAAGCCTCCCAGCCTGGGTCGAATGACTCAGGCTTATATTGCCGTGTTAAAAATAGAAGTTTAGACAGTTGTGGTTTGGGCTCTGAAGTCTACCCCACTCCCTAGGCTGCAGAGCCCAAGCTGGAGCCTGAGCCACAACTTCAAAGCACTGTCTAGACAGCTATTTTTCTAGTGCTTGCTCCAGCAGTCCAAGTCTGTAGAGGTAGGCTGGGAGGCTGTCACAGGCGATGTAGACTTACCTCCAGCCTCCTGGAGAATCAGGTCCATTGACTTCAATGGCATTACACTGGTGTAACAGCAGAGAATCAGGCCCCTTGTGTTTGAGACAGTTTTGTTTGCTTTAGTTCAGCATGGCAAGGATTATTTGCCTGTATTATTTTATTGTTTCTTGTTTAAAGAATTTGTGGCCTTGTTTTCCTCACAAAAATCATGATTCTTACTCTCATTTATGACATGTCAGGGACAAGTCAAGCATAAGTATACTGAAACCAGGAGTCTAGTAGCCTAGCACACCTTAGGATTACAGTGCTAGCAGCATTTTCTGCTTGCATTACCTTACAAAAATAGAGCAGGCAAAGAAAAATTGCTTCCGAACTTGTAAGTCTGACAGTTTGTTCAAATTATGCTGATTCACTTCTAGAGAGGCAAGTGTTTTCTGAATCAGTATTAGAATTGGGATCATAATATTTTGCTGTGGCAACAAGATATAAATGAGGCTGCAGCCAGAGCTTTCCTGCTTATTGTTACTCATAGACATCACCAGCAAAAAAGTGCAACATAATTAAGAGATTGATCGCCTGGAAACAATGCTTAATAAAAGGCACATAAAGGGAAAGCAATTCCACATTTTCAAATACCATTCTCAAGTTAATTTTGCCTGAGTTGTTTGTAAGCAGCCAGGAATACCTAAAATCAATATGTGCAAGTTGAAGTTGATGGCCCTTATTCTGGTCTCACTCACAGTGGTGTAAATCAGGAGTAACTCCACCTAAGCCACTGTGGTCACACTGGCATAAAATTGGTGTAGATGAAATCTGAATTGGGCTCGGTGTGCAAAGAGGTCTAGAAAAAAAAACCCTTCAGTTGGCTGGTTCTTTCAAGTCAGAGTGAAAAGAGCATTTATTGGCAGAAAAATATGGAGGAACCATTACATTTTATGCTCTGCATACAAATAACAAACTATCTACTTACTTTCATCATTGTAGCCATTAAAAGAAAACACAGTACCTGCATCTTTAATGCTCTATAAAGGCAGCTGTGGTCTAGCAACTCTTTGTAGATGGGAGATCATGGCTTGCTTCAAATTTGCAAAAGGCATATGTTTAAATACGGTGGGCCAAATTCATAGCTAACATACATGGGCACAACTCCATTGACTTCAGTGGAATTACACTACATCAGTGGTCATATGTCACGGAGTCCCCAGGCGATGCTCTGGAACTGCTCCCCACAAAGCCAGTCTGGACTTTGGGGAGCTTCCTCTCCCTTGGAGCAGACTATCTGCAGGGCAAGAAGCTCACGTCTTCACCTCCTGGGTCTCTCCTTGGAGCATTCAGCATCCTCTGCCCCTCCGTGCGCTTCCCACAGCGAGCCCGCCCCAGTGGGGTCCTAGGGAAGCCACAGGGTCATGCACCCCCACTTTGCAGTCAGATGTGACTCTCAGCCCGCCAGTAAAACAGAGGTTTATTTGATGACAGGAACATGGTCTAAAACAGAGCTTGTAGGTACAGCGAACGGGACCCCTCGGCCAGGTCCATTCTGGGGGGCAGTGAGCCAGACCCCCACGTCTGCAGTTCACTCTTCGTCCCCAGCCAGCTCCAGACTGAAAACCCCTCCAGCCCCTCCTCCTCTGCTCAGTTCCTTTCCCGGGCCAGGAGGTCACCTGATCTCTTTGTCTCCAACACCTTCAGTTGGCACCTTTGCAGAGAAGGGGCCCAGGCCATCAGTTGCTAGGAGACAGTGTCAGCCATTTATGTACACTGGCCCTTTGCTCTGCAGCAATCCCACACCCTTATTCCACCACCTAAATACTTAAGAACTGCATAGGGGACACTGAGGCATGAACACAGTATTCAGAGAAAACATTAAGAACATTCCCAGTTTGTCACATCATAAAAATATTTTCTTGATAAATTTCAGTACAGATCAACATAAACTAAAAGTAGAAGTTGCAAAATTTGGAAGGGCGATAGCTACCAGTAGTTTTTTACCTGCTGGTGATATAAAGAAAAGAGCCCAGAGTTTGTAAATCATTCAAGCCCATCGTAGCTTACAGAGATTAAGATAAAGAACACCAAACTGTTTTCTTGTGAACTGGTTTAGGTTATCTAAAATTAGTGAAAATTAATCATTTACTGCACTCTTCACCACTGTGTATCATTTGTATCCAGAAGTAAAAAATAAAGACCGAGAGAACTATGTCTTCTACAAATGTTATCGTCTCATGCTTAAAGTTTGCCAGTTCTGTCTCATGGGGGCTGTAGATGCAGAAAGTTCTCAGCAAAGCAGGAACATTTGTTTTTAATATTTTATACATCATGCACATTATAACATAGCCAAGAAGGCTAATGGCATTTTGGGTTGTATAAGTAGGGTCATTTCCAGCAGATCGAGGGATGTGATCATTCCCCTCTACTCAGCACTGGTGAGGCCTCATTTGGAGTACTGTGTCCAGTTTTGGGCCCCACACTACAAGAAGGATGTGGATAAATTGGAGAGAGTCCAGCGGAGGGCAACAAAAATGATTAGGGGGCTGGAGCACATGACTTATGAGGAGAGGCTGAGGGAACTGGGATTGTTTAGTCTGCAGAAGAGAAGAATGAGGGGGGATTTGATAGCTGCTTTCAACTACCTGAAAGGGGGTTCCAAAGAGGATGGATCTAGACTGTTCTCAGTGATAGAAGATGACAGAACAAGGAGTAATGGTCTCAAGTTGCAAAGGGGGAGTGTAGGGAGCCGGGGTGGCCCCCTACCGAGCCGGACCCAGACGCGCCGCGCTCTCCGCCCGAAAGGGCGGGGCCAGGGCGTGTTCGCTCCGACCCCGGCGGTGGGAGGCGCAGAGTGGACAGGGACGCGCCGCGCTCTCCGCCCGAGAGGGCGGGGCCAGGGCGCGCTCGCTCCAACCCCGGCCATCGGAGGGGCGGAGCAGACCGGGACGCGCCGCGTTCTCCGCCGGAGGAGGCGGGACCAGGGCGCGTTTGCCCCGTCCCCAGCTATGGGTGGGGCAGAGCAGGGAGTACAAAGGGCAGGGCCCTTTGCCCCGGGGGGGGCATCACGGACGGAGGCAGACGCGGACGCCGAGTCGCTTCCGCCCGCCCTTGCTGCCGACTCCGGGGAGGCGGAGGACCCGGCAACCCCCGCGGAGCCGGAGCTGCCTGCCGCGGTCTATCCGACCGAGTCGGAGGTTTGTGGACCTGGACATTTACCAGCGTTCCCCTGCTAGAGGGGCACGCTAGGGACTTCTACCAGCGTTCCCCTGCTAGAGGGGTACGCTGTGGACCTTTGACAGCATCCCCTGCCTGAGGGGCGCGCTGTGGACCTTTGACAGCGTCCCCTGCCTGAGGAGCGCGCTGTGGACCTTTGACAGCGTCCCCTGCCTGAGGGGCGCGCTGTGGACCTTTGCCAGCGTTCCCCTGCCTGAGGGGCACGCTGTGGACCTTTGACAGCATCCCCTGCCTGAGGGGCGCGCTGTGGACCTTTGACAGCGTCCCCTGCCTGAGGGGCGCGCTGTGGACCTTTGCCAGCGTCCCCTGCCTGAGGGGCGCGCTGTGGACATTTGCCAGCGTTCCCCTGCCTGAGGGGCGCGCTGTGGACCTTTGCCAGCATTCCCCTGCCTGAGGGGCGCGCTGTGGACCTTTGCCAGCGTCCCCTGCCTGAGGGGCGCACTGTGGACATTTGACAGCGTCCCCTGCCTGAGGGGCGCGCTGTGGACCTTTGCCAGCGTTCCCCTGCCTGAGGGGCGTGCCACGGACCCCCCGCCGCCGCCGGTAGCGACGGAATCGAAGGACCCCCCCGGCTTACAGGGAGGTTTAGGTTGGATATTAGGAAAAACGTTTTCACTAGTAGGGGGTGAAGAACTGGAATGGGTTACCTAGGGAGGTAGTGGAATCTCCTTCCTTAGAGGTTTTTAAGGTCAGGCTTGACAAAGCCCTGGCTGGGATGATTTAGTTGGGTTTGGTCCTGCTTTGAGCAGGGGGTTGGACTAGATGACCTCCTGAAGTCCCTTCCAACCCTGAGATTCTATGATTCTGTGATTCAACCTTCATAATAAATGATTATACCAAAGGCTGAATGCATCATAATAGCATCCAAACAGCAGTTAACAATGTATAAGAAACGGGAGAGCAAACCACAAAGGTCAGTATAGAAGAGCAACAGTGCACAGAGAGGCGTGTTACCTGCAAAAATCTAGGGCACCTCACCCATACCCTACCAAGGGGTCAAGGTGGGACCCAGTTAATGTAGATACTCCCACCCTTTCCCTACCAAGGGCTCGGGGTGTACAGCACCTACCCAGATCTAGGGCACCTCACCTATACCCTACCAAGGGCTTGGGGTGTGCAGCACCTACCCATACCCATGGGGCTCAGGAAAACCTGCCCTCACCCATGGGGCTCAGGGCCATACGGGTCTGCCGAACCTTTCACAAGTGAAGGAGTCTTACACAGCTGTGCTCTAAATGTCTATTTATTAGCAATACAGAGAGAATACATATGCCAAACAAATCTCTTATGCTCATCACTCCCAATGTACAGACAAACTTCATCCTATGGCCAGTCAGGATCCTCTCGTCTTGAGGTGTCAGCGATACCTCTGCACTTCAAGGTCATGCAAAGGGGTCAGAGTTCTGACAGCTTGATGTTGAACAGCAGTCCAGAGATAGTGCCCAAAGAGCATTGCTTTTTATTCACATTATATAGGTAAAACTAGCTACTTCCTTTAACTTCACTAAACCTATCACATTATTCGATACCCATAGGTACCAAAATTTAACCAGTCGTGCACTGGCACCTATGTTTCCTCCTCCCTGCTCAAATCTTTTTACATTTTATCTTTCATGCCCAAACTGTCACTTATGACCTTTGTGTGTGTGCACATTGTCAGTATAAATTCTCTGGTCAGAGCTTATCTATCTTTCCATTTTGGGGGTCCTTCTGTCTCCTCCCTAAACTTCCCAGCACCAGGGTGTATCTACTTTACGATCCTTGGTGTTATAACTCTTGTTAGGGGCATTCCTGAGGTGGGGGTGCCTTAGCAGCAGCACAGCATTTTTTTTTCTTAATTGTAGTGGTGAAATCCCTGAGTTTTCCCCAAGGCTAATCAAGGCTAGTTTAGTATGGGGGTGAGTTAAGCCCCAGGCCTACAGGCATGCCAGCTACAGGTGCAAACTTAGCATAATGCTTAACTACAAATATACAAGATAATGGGGGGAGGGAGTGTTGGAGGGGATGAGAGGAGCAAAGGGAATATTGATTAGTCATGGTATTTCTAACTATCATGTCTGCTACGCATAGGGTGACCAGATGTCCCGATTTTATAGGGATAGTCCCAATTTTTGGGTCTTTTTCTTATATAGGCTCCTATTATCCCCCACCTCCTGTCCGGATTTTTCACATTTGCTGTCTGGTCATCCTAGCTACACATGACATCATAAAGACCTTGGGTAATTTATACAAATATATGAGTAAATCTGATATTTTTGTTTATGCCATATAGAATGTATATATTCTATTAATGCACACACACAAACAACAACATCATCATAATTAAGGTTACAGAGTCAAGCATTCAAGATTTAGTAAATGCCAGAATTTAGTTTGCTCATTCAACTTTAAGTTTTCCCCATTGTGCATATGCATATGTATTATTCTATTCTGTTCGGGTTCTTAACCCACTCTCACCACTATAGTGACTAAGCACTTTCCAGTAGTGCATTAAGTGATGTAACTTACATTGGTCATAATACAGTCTCTCCTCATCCCATGAACAAGAATCTGGATCATAATTTACAATCAAAATGCAAAATAATCATGGTATTCAATGCTATTTGGCATGATGGGGTTTCTGAAGACCAAGACAAATCAGATGTATCTGCATCGAAGAGCCACCTGAATAGTCATTATGTCAAAATAAATACACAGATCCTGATGGACAAAGTGCTTAATCCCCAAATATTTTCTCTAAGGCCTGGTCTACACTAGGAGTTTATGTCGAATTTAGCAGCATTAATTCGACTTAACCGTGCACCCGTCCACACCAGGAAGCTAATTAGTTCGACCTAGAGGGCTCTTTAGTTCGAATTCTGTACTCCTCCCCGATGAGGGGAGTAACGCTAAATTCGACATGGCTATGTCGAATTAGGCTATGTGTGGACGGAAATCGACCTTAGTAGCTCCGGGAGCTATCCCACAGTGCACCACTCTGTTGACGCTCTGGACAGCAGTCCGAGCTTGGATGTTCTGACCAGCCACACAGGAAATGCCCAGGGAAAATTTGACACGCTCCGGTGCCTTGTGGATGTTCTGCAGGACCGCAGGCAGGAGGACAGAGCCCCCCTGCACTGTATCTGCAACCACCCTCCCCCGCCACAAAGTCCCAAACCCCCCTCACCCAAAGTAACAAGAAGGAGGGGCGACAGGGGCCGTGAAAACTGTCACTGCACCCCTGCAGAGTGCACAAATACAAGAAGGCTCTTATTCCCTAAATGTTGAGAAGTCCTTCCCTTCCTGGCTCACTGACGCCCCAATCCCAGTTTCATCCCCTAACTGTGTAGTTGATTATTAAAAGTAGTTTGCTGTTAATTACTATTTCCGTCAAGTTTTTCTACAGAAGACTGTCTGTGAAGGGGGTGGGGAAGGGGGTTGTTAATTGCATAGGACAGTCACCTTTACCAGGGTACAGACACGGGGGCAGGATCAACAGCAGGTCACACACTCAGTGCAGTCAGTAGGCACCCTGGTCGGTCTGGGAGGTGTTTTCCATGTTCTGTGTGGGTTGGGGGTACGTGACTTTGTGGCATGGGAAGGCATTTACAGAACTTATGCAGAGGTCCTTGTCCCGGACCACAGAGACACGCAGCAGGGGAATCTGTAACCGTCCTCCTCCGCCACAAGGTCATGTAGCCCCCGCACACAGAGTCCCGAAAAGGAGGGATGGCAGGCTCCGTTGAAACAACCAGTCCGGCACTGCAGACCGCTCTAGGAGCAGGAGCCTATCATTCCTCAAGTGTAGAAGCGGTGTTAACATCACTGCACACCCTACCCACCACAGTCTGCGTCCCTGTTTCAACCCTTTAACGCAAATTCATTAATAAAGAAAACGTTGTTAATTAACAATGTTCCATTAACTTTATTTTTAAACGTGTGTTGGAAGGGGGGAAATGTGGTGAACGGGGTATGTAACCGCAGAAGAAAGTCAACAGTAACTGAAGCAGGGGCAGGTTCAGCTTCTCTGTAAAGAAACTGAACAGTCACAGGTCACCCTGCTCACTGAGGAACCTAGCTTTCAAAGCCTCCCGGATGCACAGCGCTTCCCGCTGGGCAATTCTGATTGCACGGCTGTCTGGCTGAGCGTAATCAGCAGCCAGGCGATTTGCCTCAACCTCCCATCCCGCCATAAAGGTCTCCCCCTTGCTCTCACAGAGATTGTGGAGCACACAGCAAGCTGCAATAACAATGGGGATATTGGTTTCGCTGAGATCCGAGCGAGTCAGTAAGCTCCTCCATCTCCCCTTGAGACGTCCGAAAGCACGTTGAATGATGACAGTTACCCAAGACCACCCTCGACACATTTTTCCCCCCAGCATGCATTGTGGGGAAATCCCAGAATTCAAATGGGCAGCGGGGACTGCGGGAACTGTGGGATAGCTTCCCACAGTGCACCGCTTCCAATGTTGACGCTTGCCCCGTTAGTGTGGACTCACAAAGTCGAATTAGTGTCCTTGGTGTGGACACACAAATTCGACTTTGTAAGGTCGATTCCACAAATTCGAATTAAGTTAAATCGAACTAATCTGGTAGTGTAGACATACCCTAAGAAATCAGTTAGAATGATACAAATCTGATGGCCAATTCAGTTGCTGATATTCTATTTCTGGGAACACTTTCTATTGATGTGATATTAATAATGTAATGACTTCACAATGTCATGTTAAGATATTAATCTCTTCCCTTGTCCCGCAGCCTTCGAGGACAACCTGAAAATCAAGTGTTGTTACTATGCACACAGTAGCGGGGTGGTCACCCACTCCTGCCTTAAAAGGCTTAAAACAGCCTGGGCAGAGGGCTGTAGCAGAGAAGGAAAAGAGAGGCTGATTGGGGGAAGCAGCCTCAGCTGGGGGCCATGCCCCAATCAGGCCGCAGCTGGCTTAATGAGGGCCCAAATAGCCCTTAGAGAGGGCTGGGGCCAGAAGCCAGAGCAGGACTCTCGCTCTAGCTCTTGAGGGAGAAGGGCCTTGCTGCCTGGGAGCTGAGAAAGAGTACCCAGAGTGGAGCAGGGCTAGGGGAAGGCTAGAGGAGCTGGGGAGTCTCCAGCCTGGAAACCTCTCAGGCTGCAGGCCTTGTTAAAGGCCGGAAAGGTACTGGGGTTGCAGAGGGGCAGCCCAAGGGTAGGCAGAGGCAGCAGGTCCAACCCCCCCTTGCCGGTGATGAGTGGCATTTACACTGCAGTCTGCCCCAGTAAATGGGGGCTAGATTGAGACTCGCAGTAGCCATAGTCTGAGGTAAGGTGGGGATAGAGGGGGTTCCCTGGGGAGGGGAGACCCAGATCTGTGAGGGTACTGCCAGGGGGCAGCACCCGGGCCTGAAAGGGGCATTGGGGTCCAGGAGGGACTTGGGCCCAGAGGCAAGCGGGACACCAACCTGCTGAGGGCGCACTGGAGGCTGGAAACACTAATTCCCTGGACAACCAGCAGGAGGCGCTGCAGGGGTGAGTCCCGCCCTGTGACACATACAATAGCATATAACAAAGTATACAATGGTATAACTATATTTGTAGTATGTTTTAAAAATGTAAAGCAATATAATATAAAAGTGTTAAGAATTATAAATAGATTATATGCATAATATGCCTGTTGTATATGGAGAATTTGTAACCCCCCCATTCAATTTGCCTAAATTATCTTTCCAATAGAAACCATAGAGTTTTGTGAGGCTTACCAGCTGCTGTTCTCAAGGTTCAGACTATAAACAGAATTGTCTTACGACATGTAATTATCCATGATTTGGATCATGTCTTATGGCTTTGATCCAAATATCACATTAACAGTCATTGTCTGAAGGTATAGTTTTATGGCCATTAATATTATTATATATCTATGCAAGGTCTGACTAGGTTTATCATTTAATTTTTATCCAGTTTTAACCTTCAACTCTAATTGAGTCATCCATAGACCTTATAACCATATGGGCCACCTGTAAGCTGTAGAATGTATTTGGAGGAAACCACAGAACCTCATAATCAACTAAAACACATTTGGAGGATGTAATGTCGAAGCCTAATCCCTAAATATAGCTGAGCATATTTATTATTGGTCACCAGGCAGAGGATAAAACTAGAGGATGAAACTGTGGGACATCTTTCCCTCCAAAAAAAAGACTCTGAAGCATTATTTTAGAAGAGTGTTTTTAAAAAGCTCTGGTTGTGACCGCTGTTACTCTATAGGTTACTGGTAGATTTCAGGAATGTTATTGCCTATTTACATTCTTCTTTTTATCCAGCGCATTTTGGAAACACAAATTTCACGTCGCGGGACACCCTATTTTGCTGAAATCTGCCTCTTTTTTCTAAATGGTGCATTCTCATTATAAATGGGTAGATAGCTCCATGCTATGGGAAGAATAAGCTTTCAATAGTTCCACCTGAAATCAGAAAGATGCTTAAAATGAAAACATATAAACAGCTTTATGAAAACAGGTTTACTGCCAAACTAAAAATTACGATCTATAGTATACTACATGCTAAATACATTTAGATACAGAAAATAACATCTTAATTCCTCTTATGAAAAGAAAAGATTAAATGGCCTTTTACATCAAGATTCTTCTTTTACTAATCCCAGTGTGTATTCTGAGTAGCTCCAGTGAAATCACCAGAGTTACAATGGTGCAAAATTATTATAAATGAGAGGATAATCATACCTAATATTGCACACAGCATATAGTTTGAATGATAGACAGATGTTTAGCTGGCATAAATCAGCATAGCTCCATTGACTATAATATGGCATTGTTAAGTTACACCAGCTACGGATCTGGTCCAATGTTAGCAAAACTTTGTTTAGTCTTACATTAGGAAAACTGAAAGGAGTGTTGGAGACAGTGCAAAAGTAGATGGAATGATTATATTGGTGAAAATCCTTGAATCAATTTACTATGTGAAAGAACATGAATGCAAATAAATGCACAAGGTTAAAAATAAAAGCTGCCATTAAAAACAGCAACCACAACTGAATAAATTAAATATATAAAAGCGGTGGCAGTGATTCATCTTTCTTTTACAATTAAAAACTAATTATTTTGTCAAAACAAATTGTCATAATTTTTATTCATTATACTGGGAAAACAGGGGTGAAAAGCCCAAATTAGGGAGAGACTCTAGTCTTTTTGCTAATGGAAATTAACATAATAATTTTACTATTACCAGCATTTATGCCACAGCATTAGCACAATGATCAAAATAAGTGGCTACAGCAAAGAAATTGGAACAATGACATTAATAAAACCATAGGGGCTTGCCATCTTGTGAACCACAGGGAAATCCAGTTTTGCACAGTTGGTGCTTTGAGACACATGTGACACATTAGAAGAACAAAATAAGTTTCTCATTGCTGAGGCATTTACTGCAAATTGAGTCATTAATCTCATTTATAAAATGGGCACGATAGATCGAGCAATATGATTAGCTGATGATAATTCTTCTCACCAGTGTGTGTTTATCTCTATCTCATATATTTTATACTCTGGTCATTTTAGCTACATATAAATACATTACAAGCCTTGAGGTCCTGGAAGGATTATTACTATTATATTTATATTATGGGAGGATCTGGAGCACCCATGGGAAAAAAAATAGAGGGTGCTCAGTGGCCACCAGCAGCCCAGTGGATCAGGCCTCCCCCTACCCCCAGCACCGCCCACCTACCTGTGACCCGCGATCAGCTCCTCTCCCTCCCTCCCAGCACCTTATGCCTGCCACAGATTAGCTGTTCAGCGGCATGCAGGAGGAATGGGGTGGGAGAGGGAGGAACGAGGGTGGGGTGCACTCAGGGGAGGGGGTGGAAAGGGGCAGGGTGGGCATGGGAAGAGGCAGGGCAGGGTTGGGTAATTGTGGGATTGGGTGGAGTCGGGGCAGGGCCGGGGCAGAGTGGGGGTCAAGCACTCCTTGGCAACTCTTGAAGATGGCACCTATGTACAATATGCTTGGCATGGTGTCAGTGAATACAAGAGCTGGTATTGTGTAGCTGCAACCCTTTCTGATCTTAGATCCATTGTTTTATTTTAATAACATTAGTGGATTGGTTACTTTGCCCAACACAATTAGAATAATTCCTGTATAAATGGTTGAACTGAGAGACAAAGAAGTTGCTACTTGCCCAGGGTCACAGAATGAGTCAATAGCCGAGTAGCTAGAAGAGCACAGGTAGCCAGATTAGTGAGGCCCCTTTGCTAACCTCTAGAGGACACTTCCGTCTCCTGTGAATAGGTTTTTACCACTGAAGATATGTAAAAGCAAAAGCACTAAAGTAGTCAGCTGTGTTGCTTTTACATCTTTTCTTTTCAGTTGCTTAATTCTAAAGCCTTCCACTTTGAAAGCATAGCCAGTTGGGTGACTCATGCTGTGCTTACTTTAATTATGGCACCTAATGTAATGCAATGTGACTGATATGACCAGACGTGAGCAATCACAGAACAAGCCCTCAGCTTAGGAATCTGGAAAGATTCAGGCCACAAATAACAGTGTTTGAAAGGAGCCCATTAGGGGTGGAGGTGGGAGAGAGAAGGGGTCTGAAACTCTTTATTTAGCAAAACTCCCAAATCTCCATACTGGGCACTTTGATTGTTTTTTATTAAAAAAAAAATCTCCTGCTGGGGTCAGGTACTGGGGTTGCTGGCTGGCGCTAGCCAATTCAGAAATGTCAGTACAATGTCACCCATGGAGACATCAGGAAGCATGTCCTCTACATCCAGAGGTGGAATGAATGTGTGAGGTTTAAGCTATGATATGTTCATGGCCAGTGTTTGCTAATTCAGGGCTAGGTTCTATCACCCTGTCCAATGGGGAACAACAGTCTCATTGAAACTGAGGAGTAAGGTACCACCCAGCATGAATAAGGGTGGCAGAGTCTGCCCCCTGGGATGTAATTATGGATCATACTTTATTTCAGACACAACATTACTGAAGAAACAAAAAAAATCACATTATTAGTGGAAAGAGTTAGTGGTAAAACCTCATGTTTCAGGTCTTTAGCAAATCTGTTAGGAATAGGACAAGACTTTCTGGGGGCTCAGTGGTTTGAGCATTAGCCTGCTAAATCCAGGGTTGTGAGTTCAATCCTTGAGGAGGCCACTTAGAGATCTGGGGCAAAAACTGGCCCTGCTAGTGAAGGCAGGGGGCTGGACTCAATGATCTTTCAAGGTCCCTTCCAGTTCTAGGATATTGGTATATCTCCAATTATTACCTTTAGATGACTCCACATATATCTATTGTGGGGTTCTAACGCTCCTCTGAAGCGGCTGGTACTATCCATAGTCAGGCAGAAGATACAGGACTAGATGGAGCGTGGGTCTGATCTAGTATAGTGATCTTTATTTCCTCTTTCTCAGACACAAACCCAGTGAAATTCTGGGCCCATGTGTTAACATGTCCAGTGTACATGAATATATCTCCCTAACAATTTACAGTCCAGCTAAAAACACAGTAAACACAAAGGGAGGACAGAACAGGCTAGCAGCTATGTAATAGTGTATCATGGGCCTCATATCTTTATAGCACGACCAAAGCTCATAGTCAGTTTGGAGAGGGAATTGTAACGCCCCAGAGGCCTGTGAGAGAATGCTGAAGAAAACTTTTAAAGCCACCCTAAAAACAAGAATATTCTTAAAAAGACAGGAAGAACTAGGCAAAAGCAGGGCCAGTGAAAGGATATTTTGTGCCCTAGGCGAAACTTCCACCTTGTGTCTTCCGCCCCCCCCACTCCCCCCAGAGCATCGCTTATTATAAACTTTCCAAAATGAATACTGCATAATGTGGCATTGTTTATTAGAATAATACACATTCAGCTTGAAAATTTATTAATTTAATTATTTAGTCTACATATTTAATGAACATAAATGAATAACCTGACAGGGTGTGGGGCTGGCTGGCTTCGGGCACGGGGGTGTGGCAGGGGTTGGATGGAGACAGGGGGTGTGGGGCTAGCTGGCTTTGGGCAGGGGGTGCGGCAGGGGCTGGCTGGCTTCGGGCGAGGGGTGCAGCAGGGGTTGGCTAGAGAGGGGAGTGTGGGTCTGGCTGGCTTTGGGCAAGGCAGGGGAGGCGGAGCTGGTTGGAGATGGGGTGTGGGGTTGGCTGGAGACAGGGGGTGTGGGGCTGGCTGCGGGCAGGGCAGGGGGTGCAGCAGGGGTTGGCTGGAGACAGGGGGTGTGGGGCTGGCTGCGGGCAGAGCAGGGGGTGCATCAGGGGCTGGCTGCAGACAGGGTGGCGGGTACCAGGGCCATCCCTAGATATTCTGGGGCCCTATGCAGGCCCCCTCCCCCCGTGGGGGTGGGTGGGTGGTGCTCCAGGCCACTGGGGGGGCAAGAGCAGGGGGGGTCCAGGCTTCCATGGGGGGACAGTCCACTGAGGGGCAGAACTGGCTTGCAGGGCAGGGGGAAACCACTCACCAGCAGCGCAGCTGGGGCCAGGTCTCTGTAATTCCTGCCACCAGTGAGTGCAGGCCTGGCCCTGCTGCAGAGCTCAGGGGAGTGGGGGTGGGGCTGAGCATGGGCAGGAGCCCTGGGGAAGAGCCAGAGCAGCAGGGAGCAGCGCAGTGCCCCTGGCAGCTGGAGGAGGAATGACATCACTTCCCGGCCGGCCGGCAGGCACTGATCAAAGCCACAGCACCCACTCGCACAGTGGCGAGAAGAGGGTTACACATTTAGCTGGTGCCAAGTGAGCATCCCAGACATTTTGGGCACCGCTTTTTGGCGGCCTCAAATCTTGGTGCCCTAGGCCACCTAGTTTGCCTAGTGGTTGCACTGGCCCTGGGCAAAAGCAAAAATAAGCCAAATACTTACCAAGCCAGAAGAGGAGTTACTGCAGCTAGCTTGTATTCCTAACAAGTATCTTAAGGGCACACCTGTTTGTTTCTCTTGGATTTAAATGACCAGCTATCAGAGCAGAGCATTTTGGGAAATTACCTTATAAAAGCTGTACCTTCTTCCTAATGTATGCGCAACATACTTGAGATGGTGTGTGACTAGGTTCATCCCTGAATCTGCTCCGCTGGTTGGATCATTAGCTTCCCTGGGCCAGGTACCGATGGGGAACATGACATGAATGCTGATCCATGTCCCCCCAAAATGTACCAACAAGACTGGAGAAGATAGTTTTGATGAATTAGTCAATGAGAAAAGAATTCTAGTTAGTATGAAATGATAAATTGCTAACTCCCTGGAAAATGTAGGCTTTGGTGAAAGATACCCTGATGGGTTCCACTGCTAAAGTCTGATGTTTTGACTATGTTGGATACCCAGGTCCTACTTTGATTTGGTCTTGATTGTTTGATATTTATAAATGAAAAGAGAAATCTGGGACTCATTTTCTGCATCAAATGCTTCCTGTGCTTGAGGCTCACTCATCACCTCCTCAGAGAAAGCCATAGCATAACAGAGATAATCAGGTGATAGAGCAACAAAAGTGATACAAGGCTTAGAAAATCTAATTCATGAGGACAGGTTAAAAAACCTGGGTGTGTTTAGTTTAGAGAAAAGAAGGGTGAGGGTGAGACCTGATAAGTCTTCAGCTTGTTAAGTATTGTTATAAAGAGGACAGTGATCTGTTGTTCTTCATGTCAACTGAAGGTAGGAAAAGAAGTAATGAGTGTAATCTACAGCAAGAGAGATTTAGGTTAGATATTAGAGAAAACTTTCTAACTATGAGCCTGTCTTCACTTATTGGGGGATCGACATGTAGCAATCAATCTACCGGGTGTCGATATAGCAGGTCTAGTGAAGACCCGCTAAATCAACTGCCAATCACTCTTCCATCAACTCCAGTACTCCACTGCAATGAGACGCATAAGGTAAGTTGACGGGAGAGTTTCTCCTGTTCACCCAGCACGGTGTAGACACCACTAAAGGTCGACCTAAACTATGTCGACTCCAGCTATGTTATTCACATAGCTGGAGTTGTGTAACGTAGGTCAACTGAGCCCCACAGTGTAGACCAGGGGTCGGCAACCTATGGCACGTGTGCCAAAGACGGCACGCGAGCTGATTTTTAATGGCAGGCAGCAGCGTGCCATTAAAAATCCTGCCTGGTCCAGCCTGCTCTTTTCTACCCCCCGCCCACCACTCTCTCCTGCAGGGGCAGGGGGCAGAAGCTTGGTCCTGCCAGCTGCTGCTGCAGGGTAGCCTCCACCAGTAGCCAAGCTCCCTGCTCCCCTGCCTCTTCCCCCAGCGTGCTGGGTTCCTGCCCCTCTTCCTCTCCCTCCCAGAGGCCGAACAGCTGATGGGCCTGGAGAGGGAGGGGAAGAAGCAGAGCTGGAACCGCAGCTGCAGCATGCTCGCTGCTCCGGAGAAGAGGCGGGGATGGGGCCTTGGGGAAGGAGGGTGGAATCAGGGCATATCCCCTCCAGCCCACTGCCATGAGCCGCTCAGGGCAGGGGGCTGGGAGCATCTCCACGACTCCAGCCCACTCCCCCAACGCCCTGCCCTAAGCCCTTAACCCCACACACATCCCAGGCCCCCACCCTGACCCCTGCACCCCCCTCATGCACCCCTAGCCCCCTGCCCTGACTCCTGCACCCCCCACACATACCCAGTCCCCCACACCCCATGCCCTGACTCTTGCACCCCCCCACATCCCCACCCCCACCCTGAGCACCAAATGGAAGCTCCTGCACTCCCCCGCCACACATTCCCACCTGCACCCCTTACACCAAATGGGAGCTGCCCAGGTAAGCACTCCACACCCAAACCTCCTGCCCCAACCCTAAGCCCCCACCCTCATTCTAGCTCCTGGCCAGACCCTACACCCCAACCCCCAGCCTGCTCCTTCACCCCCAGCCCTGTGCTCAGTGCACTCCCACCCTCAGCTCAGTGCAGAGAGAGAAAGAGAATGGGCCAGAACCAGGGAGCAGGTAGGTACCCACTCTATGTGGGCAGGGCCGGGACCCCAGACCAGCAGCGGGCTGAGCGGTGCCAGCAGCCAGGACCCTGGCTGGCAGGAGCCAGCGGCTGGAACCCCAGACCAGCAGCAGGCTGAGCCCCACTGCCGGTCTGGGGTCCCGGCCGCCTGTCCCGCTCAGCCCGCTGCCAGTCTGGGGTTCTGGCTGCCAGCCCCTTGCCAGCCGGGGTCTCGGCCACAGGCCCCGCTCAGGCCGCTACCAGCCTAGGTAAATGGAACCCCAGGCAGGCAGTGGGCTGAGCAGGCCAGTGGCGTAAAATCAGCATTTTAACTTAATTTTAAATGAAACTTCTTAAACATTTTAAAAATCTTGTTTACTTTACATATAACAATAGTTTAGTTATATAATATATAGACTTATAGAGAGAGACCTTCTAAAAACGTTAAAATGTATTACTGGCACGTGAAACCTTAAATTAGAGTGAATAACTGAAGACTCAGCACACCGCTTCTAAAAGGTTGCCAACCCCTGGTGTAGACCTCTGAGGGCAGCTTAGTTGTGGAATAGGCTTCTAAGGGAGGTTGTGGAATCTTTGTCACTGGAAGATTTTAAGAACAGATTTTACAACACATAGCAGAGATGGTCTAGGTTTACTTGTTTCTGCCTCAGTGTAAGAGGCTGGGCTTGATGATGTCTCAAGGACACTTCCAGCCCTAAATTTCTGTTACAGAATGGCTAAAATGTCTGATACCCTTATCTCTCCTCTGTTTTACTTCTGAGCATTCTGCCTTAGCTATTTTACAATAAATATCCAATATAAATGTATTACAGGAGATGGCATCCGAGTTCATCTATAATTTAAACTCAATCTAAAATTTAAAACAAAACAAAGCCTGTGAAGGGCTCTGGGGATTAGACCAGGGCCAGTGCAACCCATTAGGCGACCTAGGCGGTCGCCTAGGGCACTAGCATTTGGGGGGTGGCATTTTGGGTCCTTCGGTGGTGACTCCGGAGGCCGGATCTTCGGCCGCCCCGGTCGTTGTCAGCATTTAGGCGGAGGGACCTGGGGCAGGGGGGGCGCGGGGAGGGCAAGTAAGCAAGCAAGTAAGGGGGGGCATGGCACACAGGGGAACTGCTCCCCGCCCCAACTCACCTCTGCTCCACCTCCCCCCCTGAGCATGCTGCCCCACTCTGCTTCTCTCCCTCCCAGGCTTGCGGCACCAAACAGCTGATTGGCACCGCAAGCCTGGGAGGCGGGAGAAGTGTAGCAGCAATGGTGTGCTCGGGGAGGAGGCGGAATAGAGGTGAGCTGGGACAGGTCGATGCCGCACGGCTCCCCGGGCTGGGGGGAGCTGCTGTGGTAGGGGGGGCGCCTTAGGGCGGAGGGGGGGGAGCTGTTGTGGGGAGGCACCTCAGGGCGGAGGGGGGGAGCTGCTGCGGGGGGGCGCCTCAGGGCAGGGGGGGTGGGGAGCTGCCACAGGGCTTGGGGGGGTGCGTAAGGTGGAAGTTTCGCCTAGGGCACGAAAAATCCTTGCACCCGCCCTGGATTGGACAGACCAGGGCCTCTATCTTTCAATCAGATCTACTTCACAGAGGCAGAGGCTGAGGGTAACAGATCTAGCTGCAGGATCCTAATATGGGATTAAATAAGTAGGTTGTACAATCTTTAGGGCAGGTACTGCCATTTACTATGTTTGCACAATATCCTACACCAATGGTGGGGAACCTGTGGCCCGCAGCCCATCAGCGTAATCTGATTGCGGGCCACGAGACATTTTGCTGATGTTGACTGTCCGCAGGCACGGCTCCCAGTGGCCGTGGGTTGCCCACCACTGTCCTACACAGTGGGGCCCCAAGTTGTTTGAGGGCTCCAGGCACTTTGGCAGTACAAATATTACATTATTATGATTAATTAATAACTGGTTCCATCCTTCATCCAGAACTCAGTATTGTTTCTGGGGTTTAGAAAAGTTTAGTTAACTTTTTTAATGCCGTTATTTTTCATTACCATAAACCTCCATGTTTCCAGGATCCAACAAAAGGTGAAAGTGCTGATACATCACAAGAAAAGCTGTTCGTATTTCCAGCCTGAAGGGAAGCAAGAAATAACAGGAATCTCACCAAAAAAAGATTATTTCTGGCCCAGTTTTTCAGACCAATGAGAGCTGGATGATTTGGATAAAGCTCCAAGTCAGTACTATGATATTACAACTAATAATGACACTTGAGAGCAGCATTACCCTCACTTACTATGCTCTTATTTTTCTGTGACCAAAGAGGCTTTCACATCTGCCTTTTCCACCTGGCACTACAAAAGTCTCATCCTGCAATCCTACACTAATGTAAAAAAAAAAAAATGATGCTAGCAAGCAACCATATTAATTCACTGCAGAATACACTAGTGTGAGTTAATGTACTACAGTCACTGGATTCCAGGAATATTTATCATAATAACCCATTGTGGCATGTGTTTTTGCCTTGTGCATTCATTGCATTTCTAGTTAGTATGCATTTTCTGTGACTTAGAGTAAACGCTGGAAGTCTAAACTATTAACATTTAGAACAGTTGCTGGAGTTTGTGAAATATTAGCTGACTTACTTCATCATAGCTTTAAGTAGATATAACTTCCAAGCTATTTTTGCTCCTGTGGGAATGATAAAACTGGCAGTAATATAACTGTATCTAAGGCCTGGTCCACACTAGGACTTTAATTCGAATTTAGCAGCGTTAATTCAAATTAACCGTGCACCCGTCCACACCAGGAAGCCATTTAATTCGACCTAGAGGGCTCTTTAGTTCGAATTCGGTACTCCACCCCGGCGAGGGGAGTAGCGCTAAATTCGACATGGCTATGTTGAATTAGGCTAGGTGTGGATGCAAATCGAACTTACTAGCTCCGGGAGCTATCCCACACTGCACCACTCTGTTGACGCTCTGGACAGCAGTCCGAGCTTGGATGCTCTGACCAGCCACACAGGAAAAGTCCTGGGAAAATTTGAATTCCTTTTCCTGTCTGGACAGTTAGAATCTCATTTCGTGGTTGGACATCGGGGCGAGCTTAGCAGCACCGGCAGCGATGCAGAGCTCTCCAGCAGAGGAGTTCATGTAATCTCTGAATAGAAAGAGGGACCCAGCATAGACTGACCGGGAACTCTTGGATCTGATCGGTGTGTGGGGCGAGGAGTCTGTGCTTTCGGAGCTGCGCTCCAAAAAATGGAATGCAAAGACCTACGAGAAGGTCTCCAAAGCCATGAGAGACAGAGGATACAGCCGGGATGCAACGCAGCGCCGCGTGAAAATCAAGGACCCCAGACAAGGCTACCAAAAAATCAAAGCGGCAAACGGACGCTACGGAGCCTGCCACCACTGCCCCACCAGTGACCATGGACTCTGACGATGGGACAGTGTCGACGGCCAGTTCCTTGGCGATGTTTGTGGACGGGGAAGATGAGGATGGGTTTGTGGACGACGAGGCAGGCGACAGCGCTTACAACGCTGCTTTCCCCGACAGCCAGGATCTCTTCATCACCGTCACGGAGATCCCCCAACAACCCTCCCCGGCCATTAACCCGGATCCTGAATCAGGGGAAGGAGCAGTCGGTAAGTGCTTTAACCATGTAAACTTTTATTCTTAATATAACAGGAATCTGAAGTATGTGAAAAGGAGGTCTCTCTATATATGGGGATAGAACAGAAATCCTCCTGGGAGATCTCCACGAAGCTCTCCTGTAGGTAATCGAAAAGCCTCCGCAGGAGGTTCCTGGGGAGAGCTGCCTTATTGGGTGCTCCGTGGTAGCACACTTTTCCGCGCGAGGCTTTCATGAGCTACTCAGGGAGCATTGCCTCCCTAAGCACGGCTGCCTAGGGCCCTGGTTTGTGCTGGCTTTCACGCAGCATGCGCTCTCTATCTCCTTCAGTGACCGTCCTCAGGGTGATCTCGCTCGGAGACTCCTGCATCTAATTAGGGGAATTACTGTAATGTTACGCCTGGTCCAAAGTATTTGTAAAAAATCTCCGGACAGACGGCATAGCAGAGACTCAGCACGCTGCTGCGTGACGAGCGTAACGGAAAGCCAAAGATTCAAATGGACGCTCATGGAGGGAGGGGGGACTGAGGACGCAAGGTATCCCACAGTTCCTGCTGTCTCCGAAAAGCATTTGCATTCTTGGCTGAGCTCCAAATGCTTCTAGGGTCAAAAACAGTGTCCGCAGTGTGTCAGGGCATAGCTAGGCAATTTACGCAGCCCCCCACCCACCCCCAGAAGTGAAAGGGAAAACAATCCTCTCTTGACTCTTTTACATGTCACCCTATCTTTACTGAATGCTGCAGATAGACGCGATGGTGCAGCACTGAACACCAACATCCTTGCTCCCCCCACGCTATGGATGGCTGATGGTACAATATGGCTGGTATCCATCCTCATCATCAGCCTATTGGCACATGGGGCAGTGCAAAAGGACTGGTAACCATGCCGACTAGCATCGGTAAGGTCAATCAAGGGCGCCTGGTCCTAATTTTTCGTGGTAGATGGTACAATATGGCTGATAACCATCGTCATCATAGCAACAGGGGGCTGAGCTTCATCAGCCCCCACCCTTCATGTGTAAAGAAAAGATTCAATTGCCCCTGGACTAGCAGCAGGATGCTGGGCTCCTCTCATCCACACTCCTTAATGTCCTATCTGGACTATCATAGCAACTGGAGGCTGCCTTCCACTCATTTCTCACTAACAAGTCACTGTGTCTTATTCCTGCATTCTTTATTACTTCATCACACAAGTGGGGGGACAATGCTATGGTAGCCCAGGAAGGCTGGGGGAAGAATGGAATGAACAGGTGGGGTTGTTGCAGGAGCACCCCCTGTGAATAGCATACAGCTCATAATCTATGCAGGATCTGACACAGAGCAGCTGTGCTCTCTGGTTCTCTGATACAGTGGTTCTCTAGTACACTTGCCCATATTCTAGGAAGGACTGATTCTATTTTTAGATACCAAAAAGGAGGGATTGACTCAGGGAGTCATTCCCAATTTTGGCTTTTGCGCCCCTGGCTAAGAGCAGCCAGGGGCACTTATGACAGCAGCAAATGGTGCAGTGCAAAAGGACTGGTAACCATGCCCATCTTATTACCAATTTATGGTATGGTAGATGGTACAATATGGCTGGTAACCATCTCTGCTATCATGCAAAAGCAAAAGCATGCTGCTGTGTAGCGCTGCTGGACCGCCTCTGTCAGCGGCATCTAGTACACATATGGTGACAGGCACAAAAGGCAAAACAGGCTCCATGGTTTCCACGCTGTGGCGTCTGCCAGGGCAATCCAGGGAAAACGGGCTTGAAATGATTGTCTGCTGTAGCTTTCCCGGAGGAAGGGATGACTGACGACATTTACCCAGAACCACCCGCGAAAATGGTTTTTGCCCCATCAGGCACTGGGATCTCAACCCGGAATTCACAGAGACAAACTAGACTGTGTTCATTGTTCGCAAAAATTTATCTTTGCAAGGAATTCACTCCCTTTTTCCCATCACACAGCTTCGACTGTCTCCAGACCCGCCACAGCATCCCCCTCACAGAGGCTGGAAAAGATTAGGCGGCGAAAGAAAAAGACACGGGACGAGATGTTCGCTGAACTTATGGGGTGCTCCCGAGATGACGCGGACCAGCAGAGCCAGTGGAGGGAGACCCTCTCTCTGTACCAGCGCTCACACAGCGAACGGGAGGAGAGGTGGCGTGAGGAAGACAAGCAGGCGACTCAAACGCTGCTTGGACTAATGAGGGAGCAAACGGACATGCTCCTGCGCCTTGTGCATGTTCTGCAGGACCTCAGGCAGGAGGACAGAGCCCCCCTGCAGTGTATTTGCAACCGCCCTCCCCCGCCACAAAGTCCCATACCCCCCTCACCCAAAATAACCAGAAGGAGGGGCACCAGAGGACGTGAAAACTGTCACTGCACCCCAGCAGAGTGCTCAAGTACCCAAAAGCTCTCATACCCTACATTTTGAGAAGTCCTTTCCTTCCCGCCTCACCCAAGCCCCCATCCCAGTTTCATCCCCTAACTGTCTAGTTGATAATAAAAAATACTTTTCTGTTAATTACTGTTTCTGTCATGTTCTTTTAGAGGAGACTGTGTTTGAAGGGGGGGAAGGGGGTTGGTAATTTGACAGGACAATCACCTTTACCAGGGTACAGACATGGGGGCAGGATCAGCAGCAGGTCACACACACACTGCAGTCAGTATGCACCCTGGTCGGTATGGGAGGTGGTTTGCAGGTTCTGTGTGGGTGGGGGGGTACGTGACTTTGTAGCGGGGGAGGGGGGTTACAGATCTCATGCAACAGTCCCTGTCCTGGACCACAGAGCCACGCAGCAGAGGAATCTGTATCCGTCCTCCCCCGCCAAAAGGCCACATAGCCCCCGCACACAGAGTCCCAAAAAGGAGGGATGGCAGGCTCCGTTGAAACATCCAGTCTGGCACTGCAGACCGCAGGCAGGAGCCTGTCATTCCTCGAGTTTACAGGCGGTCTTTACATCACTGCACACCCTACCCAGCACAGTCCGTGTCCCAGTTTCAACCCTGTAACGCAAAGTCATCAATAAAGAAACCTTTGTAAAGTTACAGTGGAACATGTATTTTTTTTTTAAACGTGTGTTGGAAGTTGGGGAAGCGGGGTGGGCGGGGTATGTAACTGCAGATGATAGTCAACAGTCACTTGGTAAAGAAACAGGGGCAGCTTCAGCTTCTCTGTAAAGAAACTGAACAGTCACAGGTCACGCTGCTCACTGCTCGCTGGTACTTGAAGAGTTCCTTGTCGCTGTGCAAGGCGCCTGCACAGAGCTTCACGAGCCAGGGCATTAGCGGGTCCCCGACGATCACTATAGGCATCTGCACATCCCCAAGACTTATTTTGTGGTCCGGGAAGAAACTACCTTCCTGCAGGCGTCTAAACAGACCAGAGTTCCTGAAAACACGCACGTCATGAACTTTGCCTGGCCACCCGACGTTGATGTTGGTAAAACGTCCCCCATGGTCCACCAGTGCTCGCAGCACCATTGAAAAGTAGCCCTATTTCTCAGCAGCTGACTGTGGAAGAGGTGGACGATAAGGTGCGAGGAGTTGACAACGGCCATAACTGCAGCGGGATCCGTGCTCAAAGTGCTGTGGCGCCCGCGCTGTCACTGAGCAGAAAAGTGCACGAACAGATTGCCCGCAGGCGCTTTCAGGGAGGGAGGGAGGGAGGGCGTGATTGACGGTTCAATGATGACAGTTACCCAAAACCACCCTCGACACATTTTTCCCCCCAGCATGCATTGGGGGGAAATCCCAGAATTCCAATGGGCAGCGGGGAGTGCGGGAACTGTGGGATAGCTTCCCACAGTGCACTGCTTCCAAAGTCGATGCTGGCCCCGTTACTGTGGACTCGCACAGTCGAACTAGTGTATTTAGTGTGGATACACAACTTCGACTTCATAAGGTCGATTCCACAAATTCGAATTAAGTTGATTCGAAATAGTCTTGTAGTGTAGACATACCCTAAGATAAGACAATCCACCAGAAAGGAAGTAGTTTCAGAATACATCATTCAAAATACAGATGAGCACAACATTGCATTGTAGTGTTATCTGATCCAGACTAGCCCCTCTCTGTATCCAAAGTGCAATTCCCGCAGTACATATTAAGACATGTCACATATTAGGAAGTAATGCGTCAGAGCTGTTTTCCAAGAAAGACACAAAACATATCTCTTTGCAATTAGTCTGGATTCTTGAAGAAAGCAGACTATTCCAAGAAGTTACTGCTTTACCACTGCTTTACCTGTGACTGGGAATGATCATCTGCAGGTGTAGAATAACAACAAACTGCAAGCTTCTTGCCAGGGCCGGCTCTAGGCACCAGCCCTCCAAGCATGTGCTTGGAGTGGCACTTTCTAAGGGGCGGCACTCCGCCCCCCCCCCTTTTTATTTTTATTTTTAATTTTTTTGCTTGGAGCATCATTGCCAGGAGCCGGCCCTGGCACAGCCAGTCACCCGAGCCGGAATCCACACCCACTGCCCAGCCCGGTGGCACCCTGCACAGCCCACTCGGAAACGCGGCGCCGCCGGGAGTGGCAGCGGCAGCAGGACCCCTCCTCCCTCTGTCCCTGGCTCCTCACACATTCCAGGAGCCCCTTTCACTGCCGCCGCAGCCCGGGCTTGGCTCCCCCTCCATCCCCGGCTCCTCACACGCTCCGGGAGCTCCTCACACAGCCGATCCCGGGCTGTGGCGGCGGTTAGAGGGGCTCCCAGAGTGTGTGAGGAGCCCGGGAGGGAGGCGGGGTCCCCTGAAGCTGAGCCCGGACTGCGGCGGTAGCGAGAAGGGCTCCCAGAGTCAGGGCTGCCTGGGCGGGGGGGGGGCAAGTGGGTCAATTTTCCCCAGGCTCCGGGCCCCGCAGGGTATGTCGGAGGCTCCTCCCGCCTCCGTCTTCCCCCATCCCCCAGTGTCTCAGCTGGTAAGGAGGAGGGGCTGCGAGCTGCAGCCCAGCGGTGGGAACTCAGGCCCCGCTGGAGACACCACACTGCTGCAGCGCTGTGGGGGAGAGGGGGTAACTGGCATGGTAAGGGGCCAGGCCGGAGCCGGGCACCCTCCGACCCCATCCCTCCCATCCCTGACCCCCAGCTCTGAGACCAGCCCCTCTGAGCCAGACACCCCCCTGACCCCCAGCTCTGAGCCTAGCCCCTCTGAGCTGGGCACCCCCAACCCCATCCCCCACAGCCCTGACCCCCAGCTCCGAGCCCAGCCCCTCTGAGCCAGACAACCCCCAACCCCATCTCCCCACAGTCCTGAGCCCAGCCCCTGTGAGCTGGGCACCCCCCAACCCAGAGCCCAGCTCCCCACCCAGCCCTGGGCAACAGCAGCACCACCCCCAGGCAGCGACAGCCCATTGGCACCAACCATCACCATCACCCAGCAACAGCCCATTATGTAATTGCAAATGTAGACATACCAGTAAAGCAGTTAATGTTTTAAAATAATGTATTTGGTGTATTTTCAAATTATTACAAATTAATTTTTTAATTTATTTCACTAGTTATTTTTTACATTTCCAAATACATGTTACTATAGTATTGCAACTTTTTTTTATGGAAGGGGCCCCCGAAATTGCTTTGCCCCAGGCCCCCTGAATCCTCTGGGTGGCCCTACCCAGAGTGTGTGAGGAGCCAGGGAGGGAGGGAAGCGGGGTCCCCTGAAGCCAAGCCCGGGCGGCAGCAAGAGGGGCTCCCGGAGTGTGTGAGGAGGTGAGCGGCTGGCTGGGCTTGTCGGTGCTGAGCCGGTAGCCCCGCAGCCGGAGATCCTCGCCTTCCCGCCCGCCGGGGCTGGGCCAGGGCACCGTGAGGCTGAAGAGCAGCAGGTCCGGGGGGCTCTCCAGGTCCTCGGCCACCAGCATGTCGGGGGTGAGGGCGGTGAGCACGAACTGATCCACCTTGGCCACCAGCAGTGCCGCGAAGCCCAGGGAGGGGGCCGTGTTCTCCGTGCCGCCCCGCAGCCACACCACCACCTGGAAGTACTCCCGCTCCACACCGCCCAGCAGCTCCACCCACATGAGAACAGAGTCGCAGCTGGGCCAGGGCTCGGCTGCAGTGTGCTGGTAGCAGATCCCACGTTTCGGGGGGAGCCCAGTGCTAGGGCAGCAGGGGGTGCGGGTGGGGGGCACTGGTGGGCAGGAGGGGGAGCTCATGTCTGGGGGGGGCAGCCAAAATTTTTTTTGCTTGGGGCAGCAAAAAACCTAGAGCCGGCCCTGCTTCTTGCATGTCATTTTAAAACAAACAACTACCACAATTATTGTTTAATTTTCCAAAATGAGTCTTGTTGCTTCATGGCTGAATGAGTGAAATTGTTCCAGATAAATTATTTTTAGTTTAAAGAAAGCCTGTTGAGGAATATTTTCCAAAAAAAAAAATCTGCTATTTATTACCTTAAGAATCACGATATTAGAGTTGTTTTTGGTTTGGTTTATTTCCACATAGTTGTTCAATTGTACACTGCTAGCTGCAAAACCATACTCTCTAGACATTTTTAAGGAAGAAATTTTTATTGTTATTTTGGCTTTTGGCAAGATGAATAACAGAGGCTTGAAAAATCTCAGTACAGTATGTCCAAAAATAAATACTAATGTATTGAGCAAGAATATGGTTCCATGATGCAATAAAAAAAATCATACATATCAAAGTGATTCAGAAGCAATTAAGGATAAAACAGAACTCAGGGTGTCCTGTTCTCTCATTGAAGTATCCTATGGGAGAACAGACCCCTTACTAGTCACTTTCCTCTAATTAGCCATAAAAACAATTCATGGGATGTGAAGAAATTGATACCTATGAAACTGCCCCAACAGGCATTCAGAAAGTAAAGTGTAAGTTAAAAGTTGCCACAATAGTATTTGAACCCCATGTACAGCAGGTGCTTTTTATTATTCAAAGCGACAGCATTGGGAGTTGTTTGTTTTTATAACTTTTCCTGCAAGCTATGGGTTTCAATAGTTTTCCTTCACCTATGCTGGTAACTTTTACTTTGCCTTTACATAGCTTACTCGAGAGCAATTAAAAAGTGTCCCAAATCTGCCTTTTCCCTTCCAAGTGAAAGTTAAAGTGGCTACATACAAATTCAATTAAACTGATGGATCAGGCTTACTTTTCATCTTTTGAATCAAGTCATTTTTCATTAAAGCAGCTTGAAAAGTTTGAAATTTGAGATGAGCAAATGAATCACAGAAACTTCAGTGTTTGGTTCAAATAAAATACCCAAGAGTTTAAGGGTCTGGTTTTCTACTGCTCCGTGCCTTCTGTAGTTGTTTTTCTCTGTGCCAAATGAATGCATTTTGATTTGATAGCATTCATTTCCTGCTTTGCACAGGTGTAAATGACCACACAACTTTCAAGGCATTGAAGAATTAGGCATTGTATCTAGGACTGGCTGAAAACTTTCCATCAAACAATTTTCTCAACAGAAAACTGGATTTTCCACTAAACTCTCTTCATCCACCATCAAACTTTTTATGGGGGTCCCATAGGGCTCTGTCCTTGATCCTCTTCTCTTTTCCTTCTACTAGAACTTGGCAATTTTTTTGTGCTAAACTATTTTTGGTAAAAAATACAGATTTAGATTGACCAAAACAATTTGTGAAATTGGGTCAATGTTGGCAATTGTTTCAGTCAGGAAAAAAATATTCAATTTTCAGTTTCAGTTTTCAGTTACAGAAAACAAACAAAAATGGTTTTCATCTCTTGACATCATTTTGGAATTTTCTACTGAAAATTTCAGTTAAGAATTTTTTTTTTAATTTTCATTAAACATTTTTGGGAAAAAATCCCCATTTGCTGACTAGCTTAATTTATAGGCAGCTGTACCTGTATGCTTATCAAATGTGTGGCCAGGCTATCTCTATATACCACTTACCTCAACAAAACTGGACTGGAAATCTTGCAAGAAGTGATATTCTTATAAACAGTTCTTTGGGCCTGTTCAGAAGCAGGAAGTACCAATCTATTAGAAGGATAGCATCTCTCACAATTTTAACCCATAGCCAGTTGGAACCAAGGGCAGAGATACACACCAGAAAAAAGTAGTGGGTGAAAAAATTAATCAAACTTCACATTTTGTGCATGTCTATACTGCAAACGTATGTGTGATATGGCATAGATAGCCATATCTATGCTAGCTTTCTTTCTCTCTGTCCCATTGACTGTTCCCCTGTGAATAAATACTTCAATAGTCATTGGGCCAGGGAGAGAGAGAGAGCAAATGGGAATGATTCTGTAGTCTAATGGTTAGAGCACCTGCTTCCAAACTGGGAGACCCATAGTGCATCAGCTCCAGAAAGAGAGATTGAGGGAGCCCCATATTGGAATATCCCATAGCTCAGGGGGTAGATCACTCTCCTGAGAGGTGGGAGACACCTGTTCAAATAATTTCTCTTCCTCTGGTAGAGAGAGAGGAACTTGAACCTGGGTCTCCCATATCCCAGGTGAGTTCTCTAACCACTGGGCTAAAATTTATAATGTTGCCACGTCTGCTCCTTTCCTTCCTCCCTCTCACCGGGGCCTGATCTTGAAGGCACCCTCTGAGCATGCCTATGTGATTGGGCCCTGCATGCAACTTAGGCAACTGAATGCCTGTCTTCCCATAGTTAATGGATTGCTCTGGGGCTTGGTCAGGAGATAGGCCTCCAGATGCCTAGAGTGAGATGGCAAGTCATGTTACCAAAGACAGAAACATAGGTGCTTAGGGAACTTTTATACTGAAAAACTTAGGTGTGGAGTGAGCTTAGGTGCCTACAGCATTCAGTCAGTTTTGTGGACCACAAAGGAGCCAAAACTGGGACTTGGGCACCTAAATATTTTCATGGATCACACCTGTTTTGCCTGAATCAGGAGAGCAGGATTGGGCCCAGTCAACAGAGGATTAGATAAGGGAGGTGGCTCTCACCAAAATTTGTTCTTATGGGCATCACCCCATAAGACTGGACAATCACATTCCATGTGCAGATATTCTAATGGCTGAGTGGTTCTCGACCAGGGGTCTGGGGCTCCCTGGGGGCCATGACCAGGTTTCAAGGGGTCTGCCAAGCAGGGCAGTCATTAAACTTGCTGGGACCCAGGGCAGAAAGCCAAAGCTCCACTGCATGGGGTTGAAGCCCGTGTCCCCAAGGTCCACCACCCAGGGCAGAAACCAAAGTCTGAGCAACTTAGCTTCACAGGAGCCCTCTGTGGCATGGGATCCTGAGCAGTTGCCTTGCTTTCTACCCCCAACACTGATCCTGGCTTTTATATGAAGAAAAACAACTGTTGTGGCTGCGGAGTTTGTGATGTTGCACTCCATATGATTTTATGAAAATATGCTAATGAGTGTGAATATAATGTGACTGGAATATGCTTCATTCAAAAGGTCTCTTGTAAGGTATCATTACAAAGCTTATAATCTACTGAGTGTAGATTATACTCACCTGAGTGTGGTCATCCTATTTGCATAAATGTATCATTGTTGTATCTGAGACTAGAAATATAAAATATAACTCTGAGGTCCTATTGTAATTATGCAAAGTGTGGGCCATTAATGGTGGTTTGGAATCTTGATGGCTCCCATTAACTAGGATGATTGGTTGTAAATGGCTCTGTTTACTTGCAAGCCTTCCTGTGTGTCAGGCCAGGAATAATGAAGGCTTGGGGTCTCACAGGACATAGAATCATAGAATCATAGGGTATGGCTACACTGGCGATTTGCAGCGCTGGAAAGCCTCCACCAGCGCTGCAATTAGTAAGTGGCCACACCTGCAGGGCACTTCCAGCGCTGCAACTCCCTGGCTGCAGCGCTGGCCGTACACCTCACTCAGCATGGGGAATAAGGATTCCAGCGCTGGTGCTGCAGCGCTGGTCATCAAGTGTGCCACACACCAGCGCTGTGATTGGCCTCCAGGGAATAAGGTGTATCCCAGAATGCTTTTATAAATTACTCTCTTTGTTTTGTTATGCAGCCTCTCTTTGTTTTGTTGTGAACGAGCTCCGCGGAGCTCCGTTGCCGTTGCTGCTTATCTAAAAAACAAACAGAGCTCCTGTTTGCTGTGATCATCTGTACCTGGCTGTAAACAATCAAATGAGAGGCAGGCAGGGAGCGAATGAAACAGCGGGGAGTCGTGTTGGCTGCAGGCTGTTTGCAATTAAGAGTTAAGACTAAGGGGTCAGAAAAAACTTCTGATTTTTCAAGGCAGGAAGCTAAACACACAGTGTTGGCTCCAAAAATCCACTCTCTCTCTCCCCCTGCTCCCTGTCACACTAGACCCCACTCCACCCCCCTCTTTTGAAAAGCACGTTGCGGCCACTTGAATGCTGGGATAGCTGCCCATAATGCATCACTCCCAACAGCGCTGCTAATGCTTCAAATGTGGCCACACACCAGCGCTGGTAGCTATGAGTGTGGCCACACACCAGCGCTGCTCCTACAAAGCTGGATGACCAGCGCTGCAAACTACCAGCGCTGCAAACCGTAAGTGTAGCCATACCCATAGATTCTCAGGGTTGGAAGGGACCTCAGGAGGTCATCTAGTCCAACCCCCTGCTCAAAGCAGGACCAAACCCAACTAAATCATCTCAGCCAGGGCTTTGTCAAGCCTGACCTTAAAAACCTCTAAGGAAGGAGATTCCACCACCTCCCTAGGTAACCCATTCCAGTTCTTCACCACCCTACTAGTGAAAACGTTTTTCCTAATGTCCAACCTAAACCTCCCCCTCTGCAACTTGAGACCATTACTCCTTGTTCTGTCATCTTCTACCACTGAGAACAGTCTAGATCCATCCTCTTTGGAACCCCCTTTCAGGTAGTTGAAAGCAGCTATCAAATCCCCCCTCATTCTTCTCTTCTGCAGGCTAAACAATCTCAGTTCCCTCAGCCTCTCCTCATAAGTCATGTGCTCCAGCCCCCTAATCATTTTTGTTGCCCTCCGCTGGACTCTCTCCAATTTATCCACATCCTTCTTGTAGTGTGGGGCCCAAAACTGGACACAGTACTCCAAATGAGGCCTCACCAGTGCTGAATAGAGGGGAATGATCACATCCCTCGATCTGCTGGAAATGCCCCTACTTATACAAGCCAAAATGCCATTAGCCTTCTTGGCAACAAGGGCACACTGTTGACTCATATTCAGCTTTTCGTCCACCGTAACCCCTAGGTCCTTTTCTGCAGAACTGCTGCCCAGCCATTCGGTCCCTAGTCTGTAGCAGTGCATGGGATTCTTCCGTCCTAAGTGCAGGACTCTGCACTTGTCCTTGTTGAACCTCATCATATTTCTTTTGGCCCAATCCTCTAATTTGTCTAGGTCCCTCTGTATCCTATCCCTACCCTCCAGCGTATCAACCACTCCTCCCAGTTTAGTGTCATCTGCAAACTTGCTAAGGGTGCAGTCCACACCATCCTCCAGATCGTTAATGAAGATATTGAACAAAACCGGCCCCAGCACCGACCCTTGGGGCACTCCACTTGATACCGGCTGCCAACTAGACATGGAACCATTGATCACTACCCGTTGAGCCCGACCATCTAGCCAGTTTTCTATCCACCTTACCGTCCATTCATCCAGCCCATATTTCTTTAACTTGCTGGCAAGAATACTGTGGGAGACTGTATCAAAAGCTTTGCTAAAGTCCAGAAATAGCACATCCACCGCTTTCCCCTCATCCACAGAGCCGGTTATCTCGTCATAGAAGGCAATTAGGTTAGTCAGGCATGACTTGCCCTTGGTGAATCCATGCTGACTATTCCTGATCACTTTCCCCTCCTTTAAGTGGTTCAGAATTGATTCCTTGAGGACCTGTTCCATAATTTTCCAGGGACTGAGGTGAGACTGACTGGCCTGTAGTTCCCTGGATCTTCCTTCTTCCATTTTTTAAAGATAGGCACTACATTAGCTTTTTTCCAGTCATCCGGGACCTCCCCCAACTGCCATGAATTTTCAAAGATAATGGCCAATGGCTCTGCAATCTCATCAGCCAACTCCTTTAGCACCCTCGGATGCAGTGCATCCGGCCCCATGGACTTGTGCTTGTCCAGCTTTTCTAAATAGTCCCGAACTACTTCTTTCTCCACAGAGAGCTGGTCACCTCCTCCCCATACCGTGCTGCAGAGTGCAGCTGTCTGGGAGCTGACCTTGTCTGTGAAGACAGAGGCAAAAAAAGCGTTGAGTACACTAGCTTTCTCTACATCCTCTGTCACTAGGTTCCCTCCCTCATTTGGCAAGGGGCCCACACTTTCCTTGACTTTCTTCTTGTTGCTAACATACCTGAAGAAACCCTTCTTGTTACTCTTAACATCTCTTGCTAGCTGCAACTCCAAGTGTGATTTGGCCTTCCTGATTTCACTCCTGCATGCCTGAGCAATATTTTTATACTCCTCTGTGGTCATTTGTCCAATCTTCCACTTCTTGTAAGCTTCTTTTTTGTGTTTAAGATCAGCCAGGATTTCACTGTTAAGCCAAGCTGCCATATTTACTATTCTTTCTACACATCGGGATGGTTTGTTCCTGCATCCTCAATAAGGATTCTATAAAATACTGCCCGCTCTCCTGGACTACTTTACCCCTCATGTTATTCTCCCAGGGGACCTTGCCCATCAGTTCCCTGAGGGAGTTGAAGTCTGCTTTTCTGAAGTCCAGGGTCTCTGTTCTACTGCTCTCCTTTCTTCCTTGTATCAGGATCCTGAACTCAACCATCTCATGGTCACTACCTCCCAGGTTCCCATCCACTATTGCTTCCTCTACTATTTCTTCCCTGTTTGTGAGCAGCAGGTCAAGAAGAGCTTTTCCCCTAGTTGGTTCCTCCAGCACTTGCACCAGGAAATTGTCCCCTACACTTTCCAGAAACTTCCTGGATTGTCTGTGCACTGCTGTATTGCTCTCCCAGCAGATATCAGGGTGATTAAAGTCACCCATGAGAACCAGGGCCTGTGATCTAGCAACTTCTGTTAGTTGCTGGAAGAAAGACTCGTCCACCTCATCCCCCTGGTCTGGTGGTCTGTAGCAGACTCCCACCACGACATCACCCTTGTTGTTCATACTTCTAAATTTAATCCAGAGACTCTCAGGTTTTTCTGCAGTTTCATACTGGAGCTCTGAGCAGTCATACTGCTCACTTACATACAACGCAACTCCCCCACCTTTTCTGCCCTGCCTATCCTTCCTGAACTGTTTATATCCATCCATGACAGTACTCCAATCATGTGAGTTATCCCACCAAGTCTCTGTTATTCCAATTAGATCATAATTCCTTGACTGTGCCAGGACTTCTAGTTCTCCCTGCTTGTTCCCCAGGCTTCTTGCATTTGTGTATAGGCATGTAAGATAACTCACTGATCATCCTGGTGTCCCAGTATGGGGCTGGAGCCCTCCCCTCTTGCACTCACCTACTTGTGCTTTCTCCCGATATCCCACTTCCCCACTTACCTCGGGGCTTTGGTCTCCTTCCCCCGGTGAACCTAGTTTAAAGCCCTCCTCACTAGGTTAGCCAGCCTGCTTGCAAAGATGCTCTTCCCTCTCTTTGTGAGGTGGAGCCCGTCTCTGCCTAGCACTCCTTCTTCTTGGAAGACCATCCCATTGTCAAAGAATCCAAACCCTTCTCTCCAACACCATCTGCTTAGCCATTCGTTGATTTCCACGATTCAACGGTCTCTACCCTGGCCTTTTCCTGCCACGGGGAGGATAAACGAGAACATGTGACCATTTCACCTAGTACTGGAATCCATCTTAAACCTGGTGCTTTTCCATTTAGTAGGAGGGATGGGGAGTGAGAGACAAAAGATTCCTGCCTTATGCCAAAGCTATATAAGGGGGTGGAACAGAACATAGGAGTTTTCAGTCATAAGAAATCCCCTAGTTACCACCTGAGCTGGAGCAAAGAAGAAGTGTACCGGGAAAAGGATTCGGCCCAGACTAGGAAGGAGTCCAGTCTGTGAAAGAAGCTTATTGGAACATCTCTGAGGGTGAGATTTTATCTATAATCCATTTCTTAATGTATTAGGCTTAGACCTGTGTGTTTTATTTTGCTTGGTAACTTACTTTGTTCTGTCTGTTATTACTTAGAACCACTTAAATCCTACTTGTTATACTTAATAAAATCACTTTTGTTTATTAATTAACCCAGAAAGTAAGTAATTAATACCTGAGGGAGCAAACAACTGTGCGTATCTTTCTATCAGAGTTATAGAGGGCAGACAATTTATGAGTTTACCCTTTATACAGAGTAAAAACAGATTCATTTGGGGTTTGGATCCCACTGGGAGCTGGGCGTCTGGTTGCTGGAGACAGGATCACATCTTATGCTGTTTTCAGTTAAGTCTGCAGCTTTGGGGCATGTGGGACAGACCCTGGGTCTCTGCTGGAGAAGACTGGCATGTCTGGCTCAACAAGCCAGGGTTCTGGAGACCGAAACTGGCAAAGAAAACGGGCTCAGAGGTAGTCTCAGCACATCAGGTGACAGTCCTAAGGGGGTTTCTGTGACTGAACCTGTCATAGAGTTTTTATAGCATGTTGGGGCGTGGGTATCAGAAAGAAAAAGGTTGACAACCCCTGTTCTAATGCACCACATTTTGAATCAGACAAAACTGGAAATCACCCCAAGCATCTACAAAGAGGATGAGCTTCCCACCTATACACATTAGTCCTTTAACACCAAGCTGAAGGGATTCAAAAGGCCTTGTATATGACTCCAGATCATCCCGATAACATAAAGGTTATGACAAATATGCCTTATCTTATCTATAGGTAACAAGTATATCTGCTACACTGTAGCAGATTCACATTCTTACAATATTGTGTTATACTTAAAAATGAAAATTATTAATAAAATAAAGCTTGGTTATAATAGAGCAGTAGAAAAACACACAAGAAGTTTATGATTTTCTGCATGCTATAGTTTAAAAATCCTTATATACAAATATCTTCGTGGACTGTAAATAATATTTTAGCTGGGAGCAATTTTTTCCCCGCAGAAATTATAACCTGTTAAACCCCCAAAGTTTATTGTGAAAGCTCTAGCTTAACTAGCATGGTCACTGTAATAATAGACACATCTGTGGTTACTCATGTTTTAATCAGTCATAAAAATTGTGTCATGTTCAGTGTGTGCAGCGAGATATCCTTTTCAGCTGAACATATAAGCAAAAACACTCATGCAATTCCTACTGCCTGGAATCTCTATTTCTCATAAAAACCTATTTATTCTCACATTTCATTTTTATTGCTATTTACAGCTCCAATGTTGCGTGTGCTAGAAGCTCACTTGGATTATAACAAAAGACAGTCATGCAACACTTGGGCTGGCCTTTGAAAACAGCATGCCATGAGAACATGTCTTCAGGGAGTTGGTGGCAAGTTACTGAAAAGGATGATGTACTTATGCCTTTAAAGCTGGCCTAGATATGGTGAAGTCAGGGTTTGAATGGAGGCACTTTCACATGACTGGAGAAAAATGTATTTATAATGAGGGAAAGATTAATATGTTTTGATCTTCTGGAAATATATATAGTGAATCATTCAGGCAGTCAATTAATTTAATTTCCATAGTTGTAGTGTCTTGGGTTATAAACATATTGGTAACATGGACAGAAAGGACTCTTGTAAGCCACCACATTTCTATTCACATTCCTTAATTTTAAAAACACTTAAATTAATATTCAAGTAACAAAAAACATAAAATAAAAAAAAGATCATAGAATCATAAAACATCAAGGTTGTAAAGGCTCTCAGGAGGTCATCTAGTCCAACCACCTGCTCAAAGCAGGACCAATCCCCAACTAAATAATCTCAGCTAGGACTTTGTCAAGTCTGATCTTAAAAACCTCTAAGGAAGGAGATTCCACCAAGTCCTTAAGTAACCCATTCCAGTGCTTCAGCACCCTCCTAATGAAAAAAGTTTTTCCTAATATCCAACCTAAATCTCCACCACTGCAATTTGAGACCATTACTCCTTGTTCTGTTATCTGCCACCACTGAGAACAGACTAGAGCCATCCTCTGGAACCCGCTTTCAGGTAGTTGAAAGCAGCTGTCAAATCCCCCCCCCCATTCTTCTCTTCTGCAGACTAAATAATCCCAGTTCCCTCAGCCTCTTCTCATAAGTCATGTGCTCCAGCCCCGCAATCATATTTGTTGCCCTCCGGTGGACTCTTTCCAATTTTTCCACATCCTTCTCGTAGTGTGGGCTCCAAAACTGGACACAGTACTCCAGATGATGCCTCACCAATGCCGAAGTGAGGGAAATGATCACGTCCCTCGATCTGCTGGCAATGCCCCTACTTATACAGCCCAAAATGCATTAGCCTTCTTGGCAACAAGGGCACACTGTTAATGCATATCCAGCTTCTCATCCACTGTAACTCCTAGGTCCTTTTCTGCAGAACTGCTGCCTAGCCATTTGGTCCCTAGTCTGTAGCAGTGCATGGGATTCTTCTGTCCTAAGTGCAGGACTCAGCACTTGTCTTTGTTGAACCTCATCAGATTTCTTTTGGCTCAAACCTCTAACTTGTCTAGGTCCCTCTGTATCCTATCCCTATCCTATAGCGTATCTACCACTCCTCCCAGTGTAGTGTCATCTGCAAATTTGCTGAGGGTGCAGTCCATGTCATTGTCCAGATCATTAATGAAGATATTGAACAAAACCGGCCCCAGGACCAACTCTTGGGGCACTCCGCTTTATACCAGCTGCCAACTAGACATGGAGCCATTGATCACTACCTGTTGAGCCCGACAATCTAGCCAGCTTTCTATCCACCTTATAGTCCATTCATCCAGCCCATACTTCTTTAAATGCTGGCAAGAATGCTGTGGGAGACCATATCAAAAGCTTTGCTAAAGTCAAGGAATAACACGTCCACTGCTTTCCCCTCATCCACAGAGCCAGTTATTTTGTCATAGAAGGCAATTAGGTTAGTCAGGCATGACTTGTCCCTATTGAATCCATGCTGACTGTTCCTGATCACTTTCCTCTCCTCTAAGTGCTTCAGAATTGATTCCTTGAGGACCTGCTCCATGATTTTTCCAGGGACTGAGGTGAGGCTGACTGGCCTGTAGTTCCCCGGATCCTCCTCCTTCCCTTTTTTAAACATGAGCACTAAATTAGACTTTTTCCAGTCTCCCGGGATCTCCCCCGATCACCGTGAGTTTTCAAAGATAATGACTAGTGGCTCTGCAATCACATCCGCCAACTCCTTTAGCACCCTCAGATGCAGCACAGCCGGCCCCATGGACTTGTGCTTGTCCAGCTTTTCTAAGTAGTCCTGAACCACTTCTCTTTCCACAGATGGCTGGTCACCTCCTCCCCATGCTGTGCTGCCCAGTGCTGTCATCTTGTTGTTCACCTTGTTCGTGAAGACAGAGGCAAAGAAAGCATTGAGTACATTAGCTTTTTCCACAACCTCTGTCACTAAGTTGAATCCCTCATTCAGTAAGAGGCCCACACTTTCCTTGACTTTCTTCTTGTTGCTAACATACCTGAAGAAATCTTTTTTGTTTCTCTTAACATCTCTTGCTAGCTGGAAGTCCAAGTGTGATTTGGCCTTCCTGATTTCACTTCTGCATGCCTAAGCAATGTTTTTATACTCCTCCCTGGTCATTTGTCCAATCTTCCACTTCTTGTAAGCTTCTTTTTTGTGTTTAAGATCAGCAAGGATTTCACTGTTAAACCAAGCTGGTCGCCTGACATATTTACTATTCTTTCTACATATCGGGATGGTTTGTTCCTGTAACCTCAATAAGGATTCTTTAAAATACAGCCAGCTCTCCTGGACTCCTTTCCCCCTCATGTTATTCTCCGAGGGGATCCTGCCCATCAGTTCCCTGAGGGAGTCAAAGTCAGCTTTTCTGAAGTCCAGGATCCTATTCTGCTGCTCTCCTTTCTTCCTTGTGTCAGAATCCAGAACTCGACCATCTCAAGATCACTGCCTTCCATGTTCCCATCCATTTTTGCTTCCCCTACTAATTCTTCCCTGTTTGTGAGCAGGTCAAGAAGAGCTGTGCCCCCAGTTGGTTCCTCCAGCATTTGCACCAGGAAATTGTCCCCTACATTTTCCAAAAACTTCCTGGATTGTCTGTGCACCACTGTATTGCTCTCCCAGCAGATATCAGGGTGATTGAAGACTCCCATGAGAACCAGCACCTAAAATCTAGTAACTCCTGTTAGTTGCCAGAAGAAAGTCTTGTCCACCTCATCCACCTAGTCTGGTGGTCTATAGCAGACTCCCACCATGACATCGCCCTTGTTGCTTATACTTCTGAACTTAATCCAGAGACTCTCAGGTTTTTCTGCAGTTTCATACCGGAGCTCTGAGCAGTCATACTGTTCTCTTACATACTATGCAACTCCCCCACCTTTTCTGCCCTGCCTGTGCTTCCTGAACAGTTTATATCCATCCATGACAGTACTGCAGTCATGTGAGTTATCCCATCAAGTCTCTGTTATTCCAATCATATCATAATTCCGTAACTGTGCCAGGACATCCAGTTCCCCCTGCTTGTTTCCCAGGCTTCTTGCATTTGATAATAGTAGATAATACAAGAAAGCTGGATAGGCAATGTATAGGCAAAGTAGCCAGATGTTTATTAGACTATCTAATGAAATGTAACCAGCAGATCCAATCAGCGGGATGTAGCAGGGTGCTTACCCTGCTCCTGCCCTGAAGGGCTTAAAACAGCCCAGAAGAGGGCTGGGCTGGGCAAGGTAAAACCCTGGCTGATTGGGGGAAGTGGCTGCAGCTGTGGCCATGCCCCAAACTGAGCAACAGGGCCTTATAAGAAGGCCAGGGAAGCCAGGAGCAAGAAGTCTCTCTAGCTATAGAGGGAGATGGGCCTGGCTCCAGGGAGCTGGACATAAGGTACCTGAGTGAAGCAGGGCTGGGGAAAGGCAGAGGAGCTGGGGAGCTCTAGCCTGGAAAGCCCCAGGCTGCGGCCTAGCATTGGGCTAAAAGGTACTGGGGGTTGCAGAGGGCAGCCCATGGGTAGGCCAAGGCAGCAGGTCCAAACCCTCCTTGCCAGTGATGAGTAGGCTGATACTGCAGTCTGCCCCAGGGCGTGGGGCTAGACAATGACTGGCAGTAGCCATATACTGAGGCAAGGTGGGGTTAGAGGGTGGGGATTCCCTGGGGAGGGGAGACCCTGAGAGAAAGGGGTTACTGACAGGGGGAAGCACCCCATGTAAAAGAGCACTGGGTCCAAGAAGGGACACGGGGGCCAGAGGACAGGTGGATCACCAGCCTGCAGAGGGTGCTCCAGAGCTGAATCGAGCTAATTCCCAGAAGACACCAGCAGGAGGCGCCACAGGGGTGAGTCCACTGATCTACACAGACTACTTGTGTGAGCAAATTTACTAACACGCATAAAAGAGTTTGCAGGATCGGGTCCTGGAGTAGCATTTGCTTGATGGAACACAGTCATTCTAACATAAACCCCTATTCAAAGCCCCTCTTTTGTTCATAGTGTATGCTGATGACCAGTAAGAGAATGACAAGTAGTGCAATGCTCAATTGGAACGACCAAGGCACACCTTTTGGCATGTTTTCTGATCCTCTGGCTACAATGGGAGTTTATTATGAGATCTAAATACACCCATAGCTCATAAATATATCTACACATTGCAATTAGTTTTTGCCAATAACCATGGCAATAGATGACAGAAAATGAAAGACCAGTAAATTCATAAAATGCCTTTGCCATGTTGCATATGAAATATGTGTATGGGCCACAGCTTAATCACAGAGCAGAGTCTTTGGGTCTAGGATGCTCTCTAAACTCATGGCCTGAGCTCCAACATAGACATCATAAAAACATGGGACTGGAAGGGACCTGGAGATGGAGATTCCACAAACTCCCTAGGCAATTTATTCCAGTGCTTAATTTATTCCTTACCATTAGGACGTTTTTTCTAATGTCCAATTTAAACCTCCGTTACTGCAATTTAAGCCTATTGCTTCTTGTCCTATATTCAGAGGTTGATGAGAATAATTTTTCTCCCTCCTCCTCCCTTAACAACTTTTTATGTACTTGAAAACTGTTATCATGTGCACTTAGTCTTCTCTTCTCCAGACTAAACAAACCCAACTTTTAAAATGTTTCCTCATAGGTCATTTTTTTCTAGATCTTTAATCATTTTTGTTGCTTTCCTCTGGACTTTTTCCAATTTGTCCATCTTTCCTGAAATGTGGCACCCAGAACTGGACACAGCTGAGGCCATATGAACACAGAGTAGAGAGGAAGAATTACTTCTCATGTCTTGCTTACAACAAACCTGCTAATAAATCTAAGAATGACGTTTGATTTTTTTTTGCAACAGTATTATACTATTAACTCATATTTGGCTTGTGACCCACTATGATCCCCAGATCCCTTTCTGCAGTTATCCTTTTCCTAGGCAGTTATTTCCCATTTTGTATGCGTGCAACTGATTGTTCCTTCCTAAATGGAGTACTTTGCATTTGTCTTTATTGAATTTCATCCTATTTACTTCAGGTCATTTCTCCAGTTTGTTCAGATCACTTTGAATTTTAATCCTATCCTCCAAAGCACTTGCAATCCCTCCCAGCTTGGTATCATATGCAAACTTTATAAGTGTATTCTCTATGCCATTATCTAAATCATTATGAAGATATTGAACAGAACCAGAACCAGGCCTGATCCCTATGGCACCACACTTGATATGTCCTTCCAGCTTTACTGTGAACCCCTAACCCCCACTGCTTGCATCCGAAGAAGTGGGTATTCACCCACGAAAGCTCATGCTGCAAAACTTCTGTTAGTCTATAAGGTGCCACAGGATTCTTTGCTGCTTCTACAGAACCAGACTAACACGGCTACCCCTCTGATACTTAACCCCCAATGTGTCTGTATCAATCTTGTCTCTATGTTGTTTATGACCATTTAATACATAAGCTATCCAATATCACATAAACCCAGTGAATAAGATTTAAAAGATCCAGTCTTTGTCTTGCATTTACTGGCACGGTTTCAATCTGTTCACATATGTCCTTTCATTCATCTGCCCTGCACAATATTCTACAGTCAGATAACTTTCCCAGTTAGTCTTTATAGTCTTCTTTCCAGAGCACATGTTTGTTTATTAGTTAATGCTTCTTTCCAGAGCTTTCTTTTCAGCAAGCTCCTTAATGATAAATGGCTATTCTAATGACTTAAACTCCAGATCCTCTTCTCATAACAGAGAGAATAGTGACTCTCAATAACATTAAAGCCTTTACATAGGTCTTTAGAGCTTTTTCCTAGTATCATTCTGAAACTAGTTATTAGTAGAGTGAAAAAGATTCTGTTTTAGAATTAGGGTATGTCCCTGGCTTCCTGTATTTCCTTTATCTGATAGGACAGCTGATCAAACATGAGAATATTATGTTGAGATTTTAAAATCTTACCTTAAAAGTAAAGAAAATTCCAGTATTGACATTTGCTTGGATTTTAGGTTCTATTATTTTAATGGTATGTATGTATGTGTGAGTGTTGGCATGCAATGTTTCCTCTAATTTTTCCCATGCATATGCGGAATGAATTTTGTTATGTTCACCAATATGGAGGTGATGTATGGTGGGGTGGGGCCGAGGGGTTCGGAGTGTGGGAGTGGGGTCTCAGGGCTGGGGTGCAGGGGGTGAGGGCTTCAGCTGGGGATGTGGGCTCTGGGGTGGGGTCAGGGATGAGGGGTTCAGGGTGAAGGAAGGTGCTCAGGGCTGGCGCAGAGGGTGTGGATGCAGGGGGGTGAGGGCTCCAGCTGGGGGTGCAGGCTCTGGGGTGGGGCTGGGGATGAGGGGTTTGGGGTGCAGGCTGCCCCAGGGCCACAGCAGGGAGAGAGGACTCCTCCCATCCCTTTTTCCCTGTAGCAGCACCTGGTCTGGGGTGGAAAGGCTCCAGGGCTGGGACTAGCGGAGAGGTGCCTCTCTCCGGCTGCAGCCGTGAACACCTCCACAGCCCTTGACAGGCTGCTGTGTGACCACACAGCTTAGAGGAAACTTAGGTTGGCAGGGATGTTCTTTCCCCATATGCACACCAACAGGACTGGTTACTGGCCACTTTAGGATCTTGAACCTACTATTTCCCCTTTTCAGGAATTTGAATTCTAAATTAATTTCTAGTAGATTAGGGCCCAAGACAGATTCAGGTTTGGATGGCAAACCACCCCTAAGTTTAAAAGTGTTTGAATTTGGCTCATTATAAAGATACGGCCTAGTGGGAAAAAAATGGAATTGGTTCAGGTTTTTGATCCCACAAAATTAGGCAGTATGACTTCACATTTTAGGTTCATGTTTCTCTGTTACCTAGTCATTACACTTCTCCTTTATATCGTCAGAATTGTCATAAACCCATCTCCTAATCAATACAGTTTCATGAGTTTGGAACTCTGCTAAAGAATCCTGCAAGCCCCTTTCCACCAGTCAATGCCAATAAATGCTGCAATGTCACTGACAGCCAGAAGGGGGCTCCAGGAAGATATTTAGTTTATGCTGTACCTTTTCTTTTAAAAACATCTACTACCTGGCTGTTGAAGATTGAACACCTAAGGGAGCATAACGGAAAAGTTGTACAATTGACCAAGGAAGGAAAGGGGAGGAAGATTGCTGGTTGAGGTCTCTTAAATTTAAGCTGTCTTGTTCAATGCTTTATTCCACAGACTCTTTCACAAGAGAAGGGCATTATCATGCCCCCCTCATCACATCTTAATGTCCCACCGCTTGGTTTTACATATTCATTCTGCGGACCAGACCTGTCTGGACTGTTAATGTTGATTTTCAATAAGTCTTGGAACGCCAGGGAAATTCCAGAAGAAAGCATATGTTGTACCAATTTTTAAAGAGGGTAAATGGGATGATCCTAGTAATTAAATGCCTGTCAGTCTGACATGGATCCCAGGAAAGATAATGAAGCAATTGATATGGAAAATGATTAATGAAGAATTAAAGAGGGGTAGTATAATTAATGCCAATCAATATGTATTTATGGAAAATAATTTTTTTGTCAATCAAACGTAATATCTTTTTTTGATGAGATTACAAGTTTGGTTGATAAAGCTAACAGTGTTCATGTAATACACTTAGGGCTTGGCTACACTTACAAGTTGCAGCGCTGGGAGTTACAGCGCTGGTCATGCAGCTGTGGAAGGGCCAGCGCTGGAGTGTGGCCACACTGACAGCTACCAGCGCTGCAGTGTGGCCACACTTGCAGCACTTTCCAGCGCTGTATTGAGAGGTGCATTGTGGGCAGCTATCCCACAGAGCACCTCGTCCCGTTTTGGCGCCGTTTTGGCGCTGAGTATTGTGGGAAGGGGAAGGAAGTGTGCGGGTCATTCCGCTTCCTGTTTGCCAGCGCCCCGTGGTGCATCGCTTCACATCCCAGCATTCACTCTTTCCAGCAGCGTTTGGCGCCATTGTGAGTGTCTTTCTGTTACTCTCTGTGTGAATCGCGATTTCTGTGGCAAATGGAGCCCGATCTGCTGAGGACTCTGCTGATGAGTGTCACCAGCACAACACGTTTGGCAGTCCAGCTATTCCTTCAGCTCCAAAGTGACAGTGAGGATTCCGACGATGATATCAATATGGATTTGCCTGCCGCGTGTGACACTAAAGTGCTTGCGGCATTTACGGAAATGCTCAGCACCGTTGAACGCCGCTTTTGGGCTCGGGAAACAAGCACTGAGTGGTGGGATCACATCGTCATGGAAGTCTGGGATGACGAGCAGTGGCTGCAGAACTTTCGTATGAGAAAAGCCACTTTCATGGGACTGTGTGCTGAGCTCGCCCCCACTCTGCGGCGCAAGGACACAAGATTGAGAGCTGCCCTGACGGTGGAAAAGCGAGTGGCTATTGCAATCTGGAAGCTGGCAACTCCAGACAGCTACCGGTCGGTCGGGAACCAGTTTGGTGTGGGAAAGTCGACCGTGGGAATCGTTTTGATGCAAGTTTGCAAGGCAATTAATCGCATCCTGCTAAGAAAGACCGTGACTCTGGGGAGCGTGCAGGACATTGTGGATGGCTTTGCACACATGGGTTTCCCTAACTGTGGAGGGGCGATAGATGGGACGCATATTCCTATTCTGGCCCCCCCCCCCACCTGGCATCAGAGTACGTTAATCGGAAGGGGTATTTCTCTATGGTTCTCCAGGCGCTTGTGGATCACCGCGGGCGTTTCATTGACATTTACACAGGCTGGCCTGGAAAGGTGCATGATGCACGCATCTTTCGGAACAGTGGCCTGTTCAGGAAGATGCAGGCAGGGACTTTTTTCCCAGACAGGAAGATCACAGTAGGGGATGTCGAAATGCCCACTGTGATCCTTGGAGACCCCGCGTACCCGTTACTGCCTTGGCTCATGAAACCCTATACAGGGAAGCTTGACAGGAGCAAGGACCGGTTCAACTACAGGCTGAGCCGGTGCAGAATGACTGTGGAGTGTGCTTTTGGGCGTTTAAAAGCCCGCTGGCGTTGCTTGTATGGGAAGCTAGACTTGGGGGAAAGCAGCATCCCCGCGGTTATATGCGCTTGCTGTACCCTCCATAATATTTGTGAAGGGAAGGGTGAAACATTCAGTGAGGCATGGACCACCGAGGTTCAAGTCCTGGAGGCTGAATATGCACAGCCAGAGAGCAGGGCTAATAGAGAGGCCCATCACAGGGCTACAAGGATTAGGGATGCCTTGAGGGAAGAATTTGAGGCTGAAAGCCAACAATAATGTTTGCTGCCTTGCATGGGAGTGAATTGCACTGCTTACACTGTTATTCTATTATCCATAATAATAATATGATTTGTAGTGCCTCTTTCTTTACTGGGCTAAGGTATCTTTCACTATCTGCTATAATAAAGACTGTTTTCAAAGCCAAGAATTGTTTTATTGAAAAGAAAAAAACTTCCTTGACAGACAGACAGACACACAACATTTCATGAACACAAGAGGGCAGGGGTGTGGGTTGGTGAACTGTACAGTCACAAGTTTGCATATGCCCTGTCTGGATTGCTGTTTAATGAATCCTGCACTTCAGGGTTCATATACTGCATGGTGATGGGGGTTGAATGCAGAGGGTAAGGGTGGTGGTAGGTATCAGGGCTGGTTGGGGAACATACAGGTGTTGGAGGCAGCTGGTGGTGGTAAGAACCTGGATGCTGGGGAAAGGTGGTTTGAGCTGACATTGGGGCACAAGGCACAAAGGACGGGGCGGGTGGGGGAGTAGCACGGTAGTGCTCTGCTTGCATGGCAACGAGTGACTCTATAGACTCCGCTTGGCGCTCCAGGATGCTTAGCAGCCGCTCCGTGGTTTTCCTCTTGGCCACTGCATTTCTCTTGCGTGTCCTGCTTTCTTTCTCTCGCCAATCCTTCAAGTCCTTACTCTCTCGAGCAGACTGATTAAGAACAGTTTTCAGCATGTCTTCTTTGCTCTTTCGGGGATTTTTTCTCAAATTTTGAAGCCTCTGTGATGTTGAACATCTGGGCAGTCCAGTAGTCAAGGTCACTGTAGAAACAGAAATGACAACATTTAACACGGGCAGCATTGTATCCACTATCTCCAGACATGAATTGTTACACTGAGGGAGTGAGTTCTTATTTAAGCATTCTTTTACCCACACGCATAACACTACAGAAGCCACGACATGGTGAGTGAGCAGTGCTTATATGGGGAGAAGTGGGGCTTGGGTGTAAGAGGGGAGCTGGTTGCTTTGGGTAATCTGGAGTGCTAGAGGGGTTGAGTGAAATGAAGATGCAGATGCAGGGGTGATCTTATCTCCCTATCTCTTCACTAAAGAGTCTCCCAACATTTTTCACAGGACTTAATCCTGGAAGATGTTTCCCTACTGCGAGTCACTAGGGAACAGCGGGGGGCTCTTTTAGAGCAATGTGGATTCCGCCCGGGACCCTATGCGGCTTGCCTGTGTTCAGAAATGGTCCCCCCACCACTGGCAGAAGAGTGGCGCGGACGCGTCACCGTCACTGGGACAAGGGACACAGTGGCTCTGCCTATAAACCTGCGCAGGCATATTGCCCACGCTCTGGATGAAGCTTTTGCTGAGATAACTAAGGCAGATTACCGCGACGTGATAGACCACATCAACGGGCTATTCCACATCTAGAGGCTGGCATGCATGCATCCATAACCCCCCCTCCTCTCCAGAAACATTTCACCCAGAAAATAAAAGCCGCTTACCGGTAACACGCTCCTCTGCTTGTCCTTCTGCAACTGCTGGCTGCTGCGATTGGGTGCTTTCCTCCTGGCTTGAGAAGAGCTCCTGGCTGCATGCCTCCAGGGAATCTGCGGTTTCTTCCCCCATGCCAGGAGCTTCACTCGCGGTTTCCTCCCCCCCCCCACGCCTCCGCCTCCGCCGCCTCCTCCGCCTCCTCCTCCTGTCCCCCAGCCTGCTCAGAAGTGTCCATCGTTATCCTGGGATTGGCAGTGGGGTCACCCCCAAGTATCTCATCCATCTCCCTGTAAAAACGGCAGGTCGTGGGAGCAGCTCCGGATCGTCGATTCCCCTCTCGGGCTTTGTAATAGGCACTCCGCAGCTCTTTAATTTTCACCCTGCATTGTACTGCATCCCGATCATGGCCCCGATCCAGCATGGCCCTTGATATCTGCTCAAAGATATCGTAATTCCTACGGCCGGAGCGCAGCTGTGCCTGAACAGATGCCTCACCCCAAACACTGATGAGGTCCTGCAATTCACCAGTGCTCCATGCTGGGGCTCGTTTGCCACGTGGAGGCATGGTCACCTGTAACTGATTAAAACTGATTGCACTCCACACCTGGCTGCAGCAAACAGGAAGGAGATTTTTAAATTTCCCGGGGCATTTACAGGGCGGGTCACCTGAGGCAAGAGCAGTAGAGTGCAAACTGATGTGCAGAGTGGCTGAACAGGAATTCTGGGATAACTACTTATTCCCTGGAGGACAGGTAAAGCGCTGGTGAGTGTCCACACCTGCTGGGCAGCGCTGGATCACCAGCGCTGCACTCCTTATACCCCTGCCGGGATGGGTTTTCAGCCAGCGCTGCAACCAGGGAGTTGCAGCGCTGGTTGTGCCCTGCAAGTGTGGACGGGGTGTTGTTGCAGCGCTGGAAAGCCTCCACCAGCGCTGCAACTTGTAAGTGTAGCCAAGCCCTTAGACTTCTGCAAGGCATTTGACTGAGTACTGCATGACATTTTGATTAAAAACTATAACAATATAAGATTAACATGGCACATATTAAATGGATGAAAAGCTGGCTAACTGATCAGCCACAAAATGTAATTGTAAATGGAGAATCATCATCCTCGGGCAGGTGTTTTTCCAGTGAGGTCCTGCAAGCAGAGGTTCTTGGCCCTATGCTACTTAACATTTTTATTAATGACCAGGAAGAAAACATAAAATCACCACTGATAAAGTTTGCAGATGATACCAATACTGGGGGAGTGGTAAATGATGAAGAGGACAGGTCACTGATATAGAGCGCTCTGGATTGGTTGGTAAATTGGGTGCAAGCAAACAATATGCCTTCTAATATGAATAAATGTATACATCTAGGAACAAAGAATGGAGGCCGTATTTACACAACGGGGGACTCTATCATGAGAAGCAGTGACTGAAAAGAGTTGTGTTGGTTATGGTGGATAATCAGCTGAATATCATTTCTCAGTGCAACGCTGTGACCATAAGGGCTAATGAAATCCTTGGATGCACAAACAGGGGAATCTCAAGTAGGAGCAGAGAGGTTATTTTACCTCTGTATTTGGCACTAGATTGACCGCTGCTGGAATACTGAATCCAGTTCTTGTGTCTACACTTCAAGAAGAACATTGATAAAATTGGAGTGGGTTCACAGAAGAGGCACATGAATGATTAAGAGATTAGAAAACATGCCTTATAGAAATAACCTCAAGGAACTCAATCTATTTAGTTTACCAAAGAGAAGGGGGGTGGCTTGATCACACTCTATAAACAGCAGGATGGGGAACATACATTTAATAATGGGGTCATCAATATAGCAGAGAAAGGTATAACATGATTCGTGGTAGCTGGAAGTTGAAACTAGACAAATTTAGACTGGAAATAATATGTACATTTTTAACAGTGAAAGAAATTAGCCACTGGAACAACTGAACTGAACTTAGGTCAGGGTGGATTCTTCATTACTAACCATTACCATCCATGACTGGATGTTTTTCTAAAAGATATGCTCTAGGATTTTTGGGTGGGGGAGGAAAGAGGGGGGAGGGGGGTGGAAGTTCTATGGCCTGTGTTATATTTCCAGTCCAATTTGGGGGTGGAGTCTTGAACATGAAAATCAAAAGAGAGAGAATTTCTTTGAATGCTGTATATTGGAATATTTGATGCTGAGCAACCTCAAGCATGTGAATAGTCTTAGAGATTTCTAGGGAAACTGCTCAATCTGCTTAAAGCTAAGTATGTGCTTAAGTGCTTTGCTGGGCTGAAACCAGACTGCTCAGTACCTCACAGGCTCAAGCCCTAATAGACTTGAGGCTGATGAGTATTACAGTAAAGAGCATAGCTGAAGAAAGAAATAAACAGTATGGAAATATTGCTGCAGATATTAGCTTGCTATATGCTTCCTCAGGGCAAGTGCAGTGTGTACCCTTAGCACAAAGTAAAAAAAAAAGTTTGCTAGGGTAGTCACTGTGAAAGTCATTCACATTGTGCTCCTACTTCATCACACACTGCATTCATTTGCAAAGTCCTGAACATCAAAAACAAAAGACACTGAATTTCTTTGAATGCACCAAACATCTCAAGCTTTTGAGTGCCACTTCACAAGCTCAAGTGCAAGAAAGGAATAAGTAATTAAGCAATAATTACCTTTAGGTTGGGCAATCCTGGCAGTTAATCCAGCCTTTAACCCAGTGGAGTTTTGCTCCTGAGAAGTCCCAATCCAGAGGTTGCCATGGGAGTCTTTAAAATAAAGTAATTACCATTTTGATGTGTTGAAAAGTTAAAAATTGAACTGCACATTGCCATGGATACAGTGTTCTATTTACAGAACTGGTCTTTCCCTAGCAGGTAAAGGCCAGTATAACTAACAGGACTTCACTCTGAATGTTTCATTAGGTTTATAATTGATGTACTTTCCTATACGGAAAGTACTGAGGTAAATGTTATTCAGGTATCTAAGGCTATTGGTAAGTTTTAAGGGCAAACACTGTATACCAAACTGTCTTTACCTATTCTAGTTCTTATACTGCACCCATTTCCCTAGCATCTGCCAATCAGTGCACAGGAATTCTGTACAGTAGGCTGAAACTGCCTGGGGCCTGCAGACTTTGTGCAACGCATTGCATACCCATGCAAAAACTGGTTGAGGAGTTAAACCAGGTTTGCTAATATTTTTGTCAACACCACTGGTTTGCTATCTAAAAAAATATGGATTTATATTACTTGAGTTAGTTAGGCATTAGACAAGCACTGGGTGTTAGTGAAAAATGTGAGTCCCCAAACATTCATCAACTTTACCATGAGTGTTTATTGGTTCAAAAATTCATACTGAAATTTGTCATCCATTATTCTCCTGTTTTAAGTGTTGCGATCATCATATCAAGGGCTAGAAACAATACTACATCGTTCAGCTAAAAATCACACACCACAAATATTAAGGAAACACCAAAGCAAACAACCCATAGGATGAACATTATTTGTCAAATATCTTTGGATAAACATTTACCAATGACAATACATTAAAAGAAATTCAAGATTTGTTTGTCCAAAATTCAGCACCTAATTAGCAAACATTATTCCTACTAAGTAGTATGAAAAGAGCGCCAGTTGGCTGGTGGGGAAGTCTCAGAAACGTGCACTGTCTCTTTAAGAAAGGCACTCACTCACCATTCAGACCTCAGACCACAGCAGCTCCGAGTCCTGAGCCAGGCTGCCCCGTCCCCTGCTCTGCAGAGATGGGGTACAGGCCAGGGCAGGGGAGAGGGACACCCAAAGGTGACAACCCACAAAAAAGCCCATCTCTAAAACCTCATTGACAGTTTTTCCAAAGCCTGCCAAGACTTCATGCTCGCCATAAGCCTAAAAAGGATGAACATACTGTGCCAAGGAGTTGAAGAAACACCCTCCATCAAGATCAACAACTATGAATCTGAAATGGTGAATGAGTTGGTGAATGGGGTCCACCACTGCAGTCAACCTCTCACTTGAAATGGAACTCAAAATCCACATTGGAAAAGCCACCACCAGAATGTCTAAACTTAGCAAGAGAGTATGGCAAAACAAACTGACAGAATGCACAAAGATCTGTGTGTATTGTGCCTGTGTTATCAGCACACTTTTATACAGGAGCAAGGCATGGACCTTATACTCTCATCAGAAAAAGAGGCTCAACAGCTTTCATATGTGTTGCCTTCGTCGAATCTTTGGAATTTCCTGAAGGGACAGAGTCACCAACACTGAGGTGCTCAAGCGGGACCCCAGTCTGACTAGCATCTTAGGAAAGAATGTTAGTTGTGTGAATTGTTGCCTGGGATTCTGCCAGGCTTTGTCTTATCAGCATTCAGCACAGCTGTCTTCTGTGTAGGAGGAGAACAAACCTCACTGAAACATAAGAAGGAGAGAGAAATTGAGAGCAGTGCTAAGAAAGACTTCCTACATTACTTACACTCTGAACTTTCCTTCAGCTAATACATCCCCAAACTCACTTCGGGTCAAATAACTGGCAGCATACAGCATGTTCTGCAAATGAAGCAGTAGCACGCACAGAGCTCTGTTTATCCATTGCAGAGATGCTGTAATTTAAATGCCCTGTACATAATCTTCATTCATTTTCATTTAATCAATGAGAGGCTGCTGTCTCTTGCAGTAGCATTCTCTGTCCCTCAGAGCAGTGAACTATGCAGTGAGTATCTACCTTTTTAAGAGTAACATTTCCCCCTAACTGGTGTATAACACACAGAGAAAACTGTTTTCTTCTCCTCCTCCAGTGGAAAAGAAAGAGAGAACAAGTATCAGAGGGGTAGCCGTGTTAGTCTGGTTCTGTAGAAGCAGCAAAGAATCCTGTGGCACCTTATAGACTAACAGACGTTTTGCAGCATGAGCTTTCATGGGTGAATACCCACTTCTTCAGATGCAAGTGGTGGAAATTTCCTGGGGCAGGTATATATAAGCAAGCAAGAAGCAAGCTAGAGATAACGAGGTTAGATCATTCAGGGTGGATGAGGCCCTGTTCTAGCAGTTGAGGTGTGAAAACCAAGGGAGGAGAAACTGGTTCTGTAATTGGCAAGCCATTCACAGTCTTTGTTTAGTCCTGAGCTGATGGTGTCAAATTTGCAGATGAACTGGAGCTCAGCAGTTTCTCTTTGAAGTCTGGTCCTAAAGTTTTTTTGCTGTAGGATGGCCACCTTAAGATCTGCTATTGTGTGGCCAGGGAGGTTGAAGTGTTCTCCTACAGGTTTTTGTATATTGCCATTCCTAATGTCTGATTTGTGTCCAGACCACAGTGAGAGATTATGCCATACTCTATCGAAGAAACTGAGGAACCACCTGATCAGCATCCTATACAGCAAACAGGAAAACATCAAAAAAGAGCTCTCCAACCTGGAGACTCTCATCAATAACCAAACTCCCATACAAACGGACTTCACTAAAATAAGACAGGAGATCTACATTATTCACTTCACCTCTCTACAAAGGAAAAAGGACTGTAAGCTGTCTAAACTCCTACCTGCCACATGGGGCCACAACCGTGGTACCCCTAACCCACCCAGCAATATCGTCAATCTATCCAACCACACACTCAGCCCAGAAGAAACGTCTGTCCTATCTCGGGGACTCTCTTTCTGCCCTGCCACCCCCACCAACATGATACAGTTCTGCGGTGATCTGGAAGCCTACTTTCGCTGTCTCCGACTCAAAGAATTCTTTCAGGACAACACTGAACAGCGCACGGATACACAGTTACCCTCCCACCAACAGCACAAGAAGAAGAACTCCACATGGACTCCTCCTGAGGGTCGAAATGACAGTCTGGACCTATACATTGAATGCTTCCGCCGACGTGCACAGGCAGAAATTGTGGAAAAACAACATCGCTTGCCTCACAACCTAAGTCGTGCAGAACGCAATGCCATCCACAGCCTCAGAAACCATCCTGACATTATAATCAAAGAGGCTGATAAAGGAGGTGCTGTTGTCATCATGAACAGGTCTGACTACCAAAAGGAGGCCGCCAGACAACTCTCCAATACTAAATTTTACAGGCTACTTCCCTCAGATCCCACTGAGGAATACACTAAGAAACTGCACCATCTACTCAGGACACTCCCTACACTAACACCAGAACTAATCAACATACCCTTAGAGCCCCGACCAGGGTTATTCTATCTACTACCCAAGATCCACAAACCCGGAAATCCTGGACGCCCCATCATCTCGGGCATTGGAACTCTCACTGAAGGACTGTCTGGATATGTAGACTCTCTACTCAGACCCTATGCTACCAGCACTCCCAGCTATCTCCGTGACACCACTGATTTCCTGAGGAAACTACAATGCATTGGTGACCTTCCAGAAAACACCATCCTGGCCACCATGGATGTAGAGGCTCTCTACACAAACATCCCACATACTGATGGAATACAAGCTGTCAGGAACAGTATCCCTGATGATGCCACAGCACACCTGGTTGCTGAGCTCTGTGGCTTTATCCTCACACACAACTATTTCAAATTTGCTGACAATATATATCTCCAGATCAGTGGCACCGCTATGGGCACCCGTATGGCCCCACAATATGCCAATATTTTTATGGCCGACCTGGAACAACGCTTCCTCAGCTCCCGTCCACTCACGCCCCTTCTCTACCTACGCTACATCGATGACATCTTCATCATCTGGACCCATGGGAAGGAGACTCTGGAAAAATTCCACCACGATTTCAACAGCTTCCACCCCTCCATCAACCTCAGCCTGGACCAATCTACACGGGAGGTCCACTTCCTAGACACCACGGTGCAAATAAGTGATGGTCACATCAACACCACCCTATACCGAAAACCTACCGACCGCTATGCCTACCTTCATGCCTCCAGCTTCCATCCCGGACACACCACAAGATCCATTGTCTACAGCCAAGCACTGAGGTACAACCGTATCTGCTCTAACCCCGCAGACAGAGACCAACACCTAGAAAATCTCCACCAAGCATTCTCAAGACTACAGTACCCACACGAGGAAATAAGGAAACAGATCAACAGAGCCAGACGTGTACCCAGAAGCCTCCTACTGCAAGACAAACCCAAGAAAGAAACCAACAGGACTCCACTGGCCATCACATACAGTCCCCAGCTCAAACCCCTACAACGCATCATCAGGGATCTACAACCCATCCTGGACAATGATCCCACACTTTCACAGGCCTTGGGTGGCAGACCAGTTCTCGCCCACAGACAACCTGCCAACCTGAAGCATATTCTCACCAGCAACTGCACACCGCACCATAGTAACTCTAGCTCAGGAACCAATCCATGCAACAAACCTCGATGCCAACTCTGCCCACATATCTACACCAGCAACACCATCACAGGACCAAACCAGATCAGCCACAACATCACCGGTTCATTCACCTGCACTTCCACCAATGTAATATATGCCATCATATGCCAGCAATGCCCCTCTGCTATGTACATCGGCCAAACTGGACAGTCTCTAAGGAAAAGGATAAATGGACACAAATCAGACATTAGGAATGGCAATATACAAAAACCTGTAGGAGAACACTTCAACCTCCCTGGCCACACAATAGCAGATCTTAAGGTGGCCATCCTACAGCAAAAAAACTTTAGGACCAGACTTCAAAGAGAAACTGCTGAGCTCCAGTTCATCTGCAAATTTGACACCATCAGCTCAGGACTAAACAAAGACTGTGAATGGCTTGCCAATTACAGAACCAGTTTCTCCTCCCTTGGTTTTCACACCTCAACTGCTAGAACAGGGCCTCATCCACCCTGAATGATCTAACCTCGTTATCTCTAGCTTGCTTCTTGCTTGCTTATATATACCTGCCCCAGGAAATGTCCACCACTTGCATCTGAAGAAGTGGGTATTCACCCACGAAAGCTCATGCTGCAAAACGTCTGTTAGTCTATAAAGAGAGAACAGTTACACATGTTAACCATCCAGAGAAAAAGATATATGATTTCCAAGCATTACTCCCAAAGACAGGGGGATCGAAATTGGGATCTCAGGGGAGAAAGTCAGAGTTTAACAAATATCCTCTATGTGGAACCCAAAGTGGAAATAGTTGAGACAAGGATAAATAAAAAAGATCTGAAAGAGAGAGACATAGTGATGGTAAAAGAAAAATAGACCATTGCATCAGCAGTAACAACTGTTGGGACTCCAAGTTAAAAACCAAAATCTTCTCTAGCCATCCTGCTATAACAGTGGCAGTATCAGGCTAGGTCTACGCTAGGCGGGGAGTCGACCTAAGATACGCAACTTCAGCTACGTGAATAGCATAGCTGAAGTTGGCATATCTTAGGTAGATTTACCTGGCCATGAGGACGGCAGTGAGGTGACTGCTGCCGCTCCCCCATCGACTCCGCTTCCACCTCTCGCTGCGGTGGAGATCCGGAGTCGACAGCAGAGCGATCAGGGATCAATTTTTATCGCATCTACACTAGACGCGATAAATCGATCCCCAATAGATCGATCACTACCCACCGATCCGGCGGGTAGTGTAGACATACCCTCACATAAATTCAGAGTTGGATGGGGAGTTCTCACTTTCTGCTGCAGTGTAGATTATTCAAACCACAGGGGTGACACCAGCTTTACTTCCAGGGATGAGATATGCCAGCCATGGGCTGCCCCTCTGATTCCATGTGATCTCGTTTGCCTGAATCACATAGTGGTGTTACTATCAGCTTGGAGGGAAGCTGAGCCTCCATCCTTTCAGGCAGAAGACGAGCATTTGACACCAGCCGCTCAAAAAAAACCAACACACTACTAAGGGGTACATTCCTAGTTTAGATTTTGTTTTTTCCCAGCTACATAAGTGCCTTTCCAGGCAATTCATAGCTTTTACTCCAAAGAGTACTTTGCATACATTTCTTGTAGATTGTACTTGTGAGGTGCACAAATATAAGACTTTCAGTACCAAGGTTTTATAATACAATCAGTGTTAATGACTGAAGCAAGAGCCTTATATCTAGCTTCACTGTTTCACCCTAACAGCTCATTTTTTATTAGAGCCAATTATTCCCCTCTCTTTTGAAAAACAGATAAATGCCACACAGTTTTATTCATCTTTCCAAACCAAGATTTTGGAGATTTCATAATCTATCTATTTTGCTTGAAACCTTCAAGCCAGCTCTTTTCAGTCACCTGACAAAGGTTATGTCTACACTACGGGATTATTCCGATTTTACAGAAACCGGTATTTGGAAACAGATTGTATAAAGTCAAGTGCACGTGGCCACACTAAGCACATTAATTCGGCAGTGTGCGTCCATGTACCGAGGCTAGCGTCGATTTCTGGAGCGTTGCACTGTGGGTAGCTATCCCATAGCTATCCCATAGTTCCCGCAGTCTCCCCCGCCCATTGGAATTCTGGGTTGAAATCCCAATGCACGATGGGGCAAAAACAGTGTCGCAGGTGATTCTGGGTAAATGTTGTCAGTCAATCCTCCCTCTGTGAAAGCAATGGCAGACAATCATTTCGCGCCCTTTTCCCTGGATTGCCCTGGCAGACGCCATAGCAGGGCAACCATGGAGCCCATTTAGCGTTTTTTCACTGTCACCATATGTGTACTGGATGCTGCTGACAGACGCGGTACTGCAGTGCTACACAGCAGCATTCACTTGCCTTTGCAAGTTAGCAGAGATGGTTACCAGTCATATTGTACCATCTGCTGCTGTCATGGGTGCTCCTGGCTGGCCTCAGTGAGGTTGGCCGGGAGCGCATGGACAAAAATGGGAATGACTCCCCAGGTCATTCCCTTCTTTAAGTTTTGTCTAAAGGTAGAGTCAGTCCTGCCTAGAATATCAGGCAAGTCTACTAAAGAACCAGAGAGGCATATGGCCACTCTGGGTCAAAGCCCCAGACATCCCGCAGAAATGATGAGCTGCATGCCATTCTAGGGGGTGCCCCTGCAACAATGCCACCCGTTGCTTCCCTTCTCCCCAACCCCTCCTGGGCTACCATGGCAGTTATCCCCCGATTTGTGTGATGAAGTAATAAAGAATGCATGAATAAGAAACTGACTTTATTGTGTCTGCAATCAGAGATAAAAGGGGGTGGGGGGGAAGGCAGCCTCCAGTTGCTATGATATTCCAGGCAGGACTGAATCTCCATTAGACAAAGCTTAAAGAAGGGAATGACCGGGAATCACTCCTATTTTTGCCCAGGCGCCCCCGGCCGACCTCACCGAGGCCAGCCAGGAGCACTCATGGGATGATGATGAGTGCTGACATCACTCCCTGACATCAGCACTCCTCTCCCTTCCTCCCACTCTGCACAGCCAGCAGGAGGGTCCCAGGAGCAGCTTCAGGGTGGAGCAACATGGCTGCACGGCAGGGGGGGAGGGGCACCTGAACACATGCTGACAGATGTGCACACTCTGCTAATCAACTGGCCAGCACTTGAATCTCTCTTGGGAGTGGAATATGGATACCACTCATATTGTACCATCTGCCATCGGGGAGGGGATGCTGCTGTTTAGCGCTGCAGCACCACATCTGCCAGCAGCATCCAGTAGACATACGGTGACATTGAAAAAAGGTGAGAAGATTTTTTTCCCCTTTGCTTTCATGGGGGGGGGGGGCTGACAACATATACACTGAACAACCCGTGACAATGTTTTTGACCCTTCAGGCACTGGGAGCTCAGCCAAGAATGCAAATGATTTTTGGAGAGTGTGGGAACTGTGGGATAGCTAGAGTCCACAGTCCCCCCTCCCTCCCTCCCTCTGTGAGCGTCCATTTGATTTTTCGACTTTCCATTATGCTTGTCTCAGCTCCTTAAGTTTCACGGTGCACTGTGTTGAGTCCCTGTTGTGGCCTCTGTCTATCATAGCCTTGGAGATTTTTTCAAATGCTTTGGCATTTCGTCTTTTGGAACGGAGTTCTGATAGAACAGATTAATCTCCCCATACAGAGATCAGATTCAGTATCTCCCGTATGGTCCATGCTGGAGCTCTTTTTTGATTCTGGGACTGCATGGTTACCCGTGCTAATCGGCGCTCCACGCTGGGCAAACAGGAAATGAAATTCAAAAGTTTGCGGGGCTTTTCTTGTGTACCTGGCCAGTGCCTCTGAGTTCAGATTGCTGTCCAGAATGGTCACAGTGGTGCACTGTGGGATAGCGCTCGGAGGCCAATACCATCGAATTGCGGCCACACTAACCCTAATCCGAAATGGCAATACCGATTTCAGCGCTACTCTCCTCTTCGGGGAGGATTACAGATATTGGTATTAAGAGCCCTTTATATCGATATAAAGGGCTTTGTTGTGTGGACAGGTTAATGTGACTTAACGCTGCTAAATTCAATATAAACTCATAGTGTAGACCAGGCTTTAGACCCTGATTAATCAAGGTATTTAAGTGAGTGACTAACATTAAGCATATTAATAGTCCAATTGACTTTAATGATGTTACTTAGATAATTAAAATTAGGCACATGCTTAAGTACCTTGATTTATCAGGACTATATAGAATTTACAGGGCATCATAACTTCAAGGCTTTCTCTTGCATCAACCCATCCTGATTCTCCTCTCATAGATACCAGTTTTGCAATAAGGTAACCAACTTTAATGGAGTTACTCCTGATTTACACCAGCAGAAGAGACAGGAGAAGTAGTTCCAAAGGTATTTAGCATATGGCTCCATTCTTTGCATGTAGGGCAATATCTGTGGCAGAAATCCCAGGTGAAATCTTGATAAAGAGGATAAGTAAATGGATTGTGCAGTAAATCTCATACACGTGGGTCAGATGCCTCAGCTCCAACTACACACATCCAACTACACACATGCACAGAATAAGTGCAGGGGAAAGGCAGGAGTAGCAGCTAGGATCCTGTGGGTTAACACAGTTTACAGATTCAGCTATCCCTACCCCTACCCTACCTTTACCATAACATCCCATCTCTGCTACGTGGCTTTCAAGATTTGCAGTGTCCTCCTGTGCAGGCTTCTGCAGCCTGGTCCTCCCTGTACAGCACAAACATGGCATTTCTGCATGCATTTCTGCAGCATCAAAATTTCTAAAGATATTTAGGCTCCTAAAGATGCAGATGGGGTGCCTAGTGGGATTTTCAAAAATAACCAGACACCTCTCTGCTTCTTTAGGCATCTAAATACCTTTAAAATTCTGTCCCGAAGTTCTCTGAGGCAGGAATTATCATTAATTCTATGTTTGTGCAGTGCCTAGCACAATGCAGGTCAACCTGCTTGTGGCCTATATGCATCACTACAATATAAGTGTTAATAATTTCTGTTAGGCTTTTGGCATTGCTGGTGGGGAGCAGATTTCACCCTACATATAATTGCATAAATGACTGTCCTTGTAAAGTATCAGGGGGTAGCCATGTTAGTCTGTATCCACAAAAACAACAAGGAGTTTGGTGGCACCTTAAAGACTAACAAATTTATTTAGGCATAAGCTTTCGAGGGTAAAAAACCACTTTGTTAGTCTTTAAGGTGCCACCGGACTCCTTGTTGTCCTTGTAGATGTTCTCATGTTATCTCCTAGGATACTGTGACGCATGCTAAACCAGAAGCAGCATGGGATGCAGCCCACACGTACAGTAATACTTTTGGACTCACAAAATATCCAAGTCTCAAAAAAAAATCATATTCTTTGATGCATACTGCGTCTGTCACTGCACAAAGCTGATTGTCAGCAAGGGTCAGGAGAAGAAAGGCATGACAACTGCTTTTTCAGCTACTTTTTTAAAACGAATCTCCATGAGGATCACTTATACCTTTGTTTAGATTCACTTATACCTACTCCTATCTGCCTGTTAAAGGATATATGAAACACAACCTGACCAGTAAGTCAGGGCAAACCTGTTTATAAAGTGAAAGCACACATGAATCTTGTTAAAAAACAAAGTTGAAAACACATGTGGCAGGTGTGGGGTCAAATGTCCAGAGTTCTTCTTTGAATACATCACACTGGACACGCCAAAGAAAGCATTTTGCTTCCCGTACTGCACTCCCAGTCCCTGGTGATCTGGGAAATAAAAGATCAGAACCAGAGTACTAACTCCATCTCTTTCACATGCCAGTGCAGCAGCAGCAGATCAGGTAGGCCACAAAATTTGATAGGGAACTCCCCACTCCTCCCCCCACAAGTTTGTATTATAGCATGAACCCAGTGTTAATTATGGGTAGAAACAAACAGGTACATTTCAAGATGATCAGCAAAATCATAGCTGCTTCAAGCACTTCAAGAAATTTATCATCCCAATAAAACATGTCATACAGATGTTCTGTAATACACTGTCTATTTACACATCCAGTCAAAAAGAGACCCTGGCGGCTCCGGTCAGCACTGCTGGTTGGGCCGTTAAAAGTCTGGCTGGCAGCGCAATAGGGCTAAAGCAGGCTCCTTGCCTGCCATGGCTCCATGCGGCTCTCAGAAGCAGAGGCATGTCCCCCCTCTGACTCCTAGGCATAGGGGCAGCCCCCACCTCAAGCACCAGATACACAGCTACCATTGGCTGGGAACCTCAAAACCTGCACCCCCTGCTGGAGTCCTAACCTCCTCCCGCACCCCAATCCCTTGAGCTAGCCCAGCGAAAATGAATGAGTGAGTGAGGGTGGGGAGAGTGAGTGACAGAGGGAGGGGGTGATGGAAGATTGGACAAATGACAAAGGAGGAGTACAAAAATATTGCTCAGACATGCAGAAGTGAAATGAGGGAGGCAACTTAGTGACAGAGGATGTGTAAAAAGCTAATGTACTCAATGCTTTTTTGCCTCTGCCTTCATGAACAAGGTCAGCTCCCAGACTACTTCACTGGGCAACACAGCATGGGGAGGAAGTGACCAGGCCTCTGTGGCGAAAGAAGTGGTTCAGGACTATTTAGAAAAGCTGGACGAGCACAAGTCCATGGGGCCGGCTGTGCTGCATCCGAGGGTGCTAAAGGAGTTGGTGGATGTGATTGCAGAGGCATTGGCCATTATCTTTGAAAACTCATGGTAATTGTGGGAGGTTCCGGATGACTGGACAAAGGCTAATGTAGTGCCCATCTTTAAAAAAGGGAAGGAGGAGGATCCGGGGAACTACAGGCCAGTCAGCCTCACCTCAGTCCCTGGAAAAATCATGGAGCAGGTCCTCAAGGAATCAACTCTGATGCACTTAGAGGAGAGGAAAGTGGACTGAGAGCAATCAATGGGACACAATCATTCTGGGGTACAAAATATATCGGAAGGACAGAACAGGTCGTGCAGGGGGAGGAGTGGCACTATATGTGAAAGAAAGTGTAGATTCAAATGAAGTAAAAATCTTAAGCGAATCCACATGTTCCATAGAATCTCTATGGATAGAAATGTCATGCTCTAGTAAAAATATAACATTAGGGATCTATTATCGACCACCTGACCAGGACAGTAACAGTGATAATGAAATGCTAAGGGAAATTAGAGAGGCTATCAAAATTAAGAACCCAATAATAGTGGGGGATTTCAATTATCCCCATATTGACTGGGAACATTTCACTTCAGGACGAAATGCAGAGATAAAATTTCTCGATACTTTAAATGACTGCTTCATGGAGCAGCTGGTACGGGAACCCACAAGGGGAGAGGCAACTCTAGATTTAATCCTGAGTGGAGCGCAGGAGCTGGTCCAAGAGGTAACTATAGCAGGACCGCTTGGAAATAGTGACCATAATACAATAGCATTCAACATCCCTGTGGTGGGAAGAACACCTCAACTGCCCAACACTGTGGCATTTAATTTCAAAAGGGGGAGCTATACAAAAATGAGGGGGTTAGTTAGACAAAAATTAAAAGGTACAGTGACTAAAGTGAAATCCCTGCAAGTTGCATGGGCCCTTTTTAAAGACACCATAATAGAGGCCCAACTTCAATGTATACCCCAAATTAAGAAAAACAGTAAAAGAACTAAAAAAGAGCCACCGTGGCTTAACAACCATGTAAAAGAAGCAGTGAGAGATAAGAAGACTTCTTTTAAAAAGTGGAAGTCAAATCCTAGTGAGGCAAATAGAAAGGAGCACAAACACTGCCAACTTAAGTGCAAGAGTGTAATAAGAAAAGCCAAAGAGGAGTTTGAAGAACGGCTAACCAAAAACTCTAAAGGTAATAACAAAATGTTTTTTAAGTACATCAGAAGCAGGAAGCCTGCTAAACAACCAGTGGGGCCCCTTGACGATCAAAATACAAAAGGAGCGCTTAAAGACGATAAAGTCATTGCGGAGAAACTAAATGGATTCTTTGCTTCAGTCTTCACGGCTGAGGATGTTAGGGAGATTCCCAAACCTGAGCTGGCTTTTGTAGGTGACAAATCTGAGGAACTGTCACAGATTGAAGTGTCACTAGAGGAGATTTTGGAATTAATTGATAAACTCAACATTAACAAGTCACTGGGACCAGATGGCATTCACCAAGAGTTCTGAAAGAGCTCAAATGTGAAGTTGCGGAACTATTAACTAAGGTTTATAACCTGTCCTTTAAATCGGCTTTGGTACCCAATGACTGGAAGTTAGCTAATGTAATGCCAATATTTAAAAAGGGCTCTAGAGGTGATCCCGGCAATTACAGACCGGTAAGTCTAACGTTGGTACCGGGCAAATTAGTTGAAACAATAGTTAAAAATAAAATTGTCAGACATATAGAAAAACATAAACTGTTGAGCAATAGTCAACACAGTTTCTGTAAAGGGAAATCGTGTCTTACTAATCTATTAGAGTTCTTTGAAGGGGTCAACAAACATGTGGACAAGGGGGATCCGGTGGACATAGTGTACTTAGATTTCCAGAAAGCCTTTGACAAGGTCCCTCACCAAAGGCTCTTACATAAATTAAGCTGTCATGGGATAAAAGGGAAGGTCCTTTCATGGATTGAGAACTGGTTAAAGGACAGGGAACAAAGGGTAGGAATTAATGGTAAATTCTCAGAATGGAGAGGGGTAACTAGTGGTGTTCCCCAAAGGTCAGTCCTAGGACCAATCCTATTCAATTTATTCATAAATGATCTGGAGAAAGGGGTAAACAGTGAGGTGGCAAAGTTTGCAGATGATACTAAACTACTCAAGATAGTTAAGACCAAAGCAGATTGTGAAGAACTTCAAAAAGATCTCACAAAACTAAGTGATTGGGCATCAAAATGGCAAATGAAATTTAATGTGGATAAATGTAAAGTAATGCACATTGGAAAAAATAACCCCAACTATACATACAACACGATGAGGGCTAATTTAGCTACAACGAGTCAGGAAAAAGATCTTGGAGTCATCGTGGATAGTTCTCTGAAGATGTCCACGCAGTGTACAGAGGTGGTCAAAAAAGCAAACAGGATGTTAGGAATCATTAAAAAGGGGATAGAAAATAAGACTGAGAATATATTATTGCCCTTATATAAATCCATGGTACGCCCACATCTCGAATACTGTGTACAGATGTGGTCTCCTCACCTCAAAAAAGATATTCTAGCACTAGAAAAGGTTCAGAAAAGGGCAACTAAAATGATTAGGGGTTTGGAGAGGGTCCCATACGAGGAAAGATTAAAGAGGCTAGGACTCTTCAGCTTGGAAAAAAGAAGACTAAGGGGGGATATGATAGAGGTATATAAAATCATGTGTGATGTTGAGAAAGTGGATAAGGAAAAGTTATTTACTTATTCCCATAATACAAGACCTAGGGGTCACCAAATGAAATTAATAGGCAGCAGTTTTAAAACAAATAAAAGGAAGTTCTTCTTCACGCAGCGCACAGTCAACTTGTGGAACTCCTTACCTGAGGAGGTTGTGAAGGCTAGGACTATAACAATGTTTAAAAGGGGACATGGTGGCTAAGTCCATAAATGGCTATTAACTAGGATGGGTAAGAATGGTGTCCCTAGCCTCTGTTCGTCAGAGGATGGAGATGGATGGCAGGAGAGAGATCATTTGATCATTGCCTGTTAGCTTCACTCGCTCTGGGGCACCTGGCATTGGCCACTGTCGGTAGACAGATACTGGGCTAGATGGACCTTTGGTCTGACCCGGTACGGCCATTCTTATGTTCTTATGTTATGTTCTTATGAAAGTGATCAGGAACAGTCAGCATGGATTCACCGGGGCAAGTCATGCCTGATTAACCTAATTGCCTTCTATGACAAAATAACTGGCTCTGTGGATGAGGGGAAAGTAGTGGACGCGTTATTCCTTGACTTTAGCAAAGCTTTTGATATGGTCTCCCACAGCATTTTTGCCAGCATTTAAAGAAGTATGGGCTGGATGAATGGCCTATAAGGTAGATAGAAAGCTGGCTAGATTGTCGGGCTCAACGGGTAGTGATCAATGGCTCCATGTCTAGTTGGCAGTTGGTATCAAGCAGAGTGCCCCAAGGGTCGGTCCTGGGGCTGGTTTTGTTCAGTATCTTCATTAATGATCTGGAGGATGTCATGGACTACACCCTCAGCAAGTTTGCAGATGACACTAAACTGAGAGGAGCGGTAGAAATGCTGTAGGGTAGGGATAGAATACAGAGGGACCGAGACAAATTAGAGAATTGGGCCAAAAGTAATCTGATGAGGTTCAACAAGGACAAGTTCAGAGTCCTGCACTTATAATGGAAGAATCCCATGCACTGCTACAGACTATGGACCGAGTGGCTAGGCAGCAGTTCTGCAGAAAAGGACCTAGGGGTTACAATGGATGAGAAGCTGAATATGAATCAAGAGTATGCCCTTGCTGCCAAGAAGGCTAACAGCATTTTGGGCTGTATAAATAGAAGCATTGGCAGCAGATCGCGGGATGTGATCATTTCCCTCTATTCAGCATTATTGAAGCCTCATCTGGAGTACTGTTTCCAGTTTTGGGCCCCACATTACAAGAAGGATGTGGAAAAATTGGAAAGAGTCCAGTGGAGGGCAACAAAAATGATTAGAGGGCTGGAGCACATGACTTATGAGAAGAGGCTGAGGGAACTGGGATTGTTTAGTCTGCAGAAGAGAAGAATGAGGGGGTATTTGATAGCTGCTTTCAACTACCTGAAACTACCTGAAACGGGGGTTCCAAAGAGGATGGATCTAGACTGTTCTCAGTTGTACCAGATGACAGAGTAAGGAATAATGGTCTCAAGTTGCAATGGGAGAGGTTTAGGTTGGATATTAGGAAAAACTTTTTCAGTAGGAGGGTGTTGAAGCACTAGAATGGGTTACCTAGGGAGGTGAGGAGTCCTGTGGCACCTTATAGACTAACAGACGTATTGGAGCATGAGCTTTCGTGTGTGAATATCCACTTTGTCAGATGCATTTAGTGGAAATTTCCAGGGGCAGTTATATATAAGCAAGCAAGAAGCAGGCTAGAGATAACAAGGTTAATTTAATCAGGGAGGATGAGGCCCTCTTCAAGCAGTTGAGGTGTGAAAACCAAGGGAGGAGAAACTATATTGGTAGTTGGCTAGCCATTCACAGTCTTTGTTTAATCCTGATTAAGACATGTGTCACTCTCACCCAAAGTTAAACTTTTTATCCACTGAAACCCTTAGATCCATTGTTGGGGCAGGTCTATTATTTCTAATGACTCAATAAATCATAGGAGGGGTGTAGTCTCACTCCTGTACATATATGAAATGACTAATAATGCTGGTGGGAATTACGTACATATTGAGGAGCAAAGAGGCCCCTTAGTGCGTTCCCTCGGGCCATACAAGTGATGCTGTAGCGAGTCAGTGTGGCTCCCCTCCTGCCCAGCAGAAGGAGCTCCCTTCCAAACACCCAAGTGGGCGGAGCCACCGCCCCCTGTCCCCGCCCCCCAGAAGTCAAGGGGCGGGACAGGAAGTAGAAAAGCCGGCAGCAAGAGCTCAGTAGGAGCCCAGCCACCGCCGCGAGCAGACGTGCCGACGGGAGCTCCAGACTGGGAACTCTCTAGGACCCGAGGCGGCTATCCTGACTGGCCAGACCTTCCTCGCGCCCAGTACGATGAGGAACCAGCGGAGCTTCCCCGGGATCGGTACCCAGAGGAGCCGCTGGAACTCCCTCGCACCGACTACGAAGAGGAGCCGCCGGCCCCGCTTCGGCCCTGCTATTACCCGGAGGAGCCGCCTGAGCACGCCTGGCCGGACTACCAGCAGGAGTTACCGGACCTGCCCCCAAGCCCTGGTTCCGAGGAGCCCATGCAGCTCGACTGGCCTGGGTCCAGTGCCACGGAGGAGGTAGGCCCGGAGGGGGAGATAGGAAGTAGCCCGGGGGTAGCCGACCCCTGTCAGGCTGTCGAGGCAGAAGTCCCCATGTCAGTGTGTTGCGGTCAGGACCCCACTGACCAGCGGCAGTGCTAGCCGCTGTTAGGGCCCCGGGCTGGGACACAGTGGAGTGTGTGGGCCTGTGAGCCCCCTGCCACCCCATTCACGGGTGGCAGTCTCCCCCTCAACTCCAACGCTCAGGCTTAGAAGCCTGAACTAAACTGTTTGTCTGCTCAGCCCTGCCTGAGGGTCTGAGCCCTGTGTTTATTGATGCCCCGCCCTGAGCTAGGGCCTGGGCTTATAAACTGTTTGTCTGCTCAGCCCTGCCTGAGGGTCTGAGCCCTGTGTCTATCGCTGCCCTGCCCTGAGCTAGGGCCTGGGCTTTATAGAGACTGATTACTGCTCAGCCCCTGCCCCAGAGGGCCTGAGTCCCTTATTGAACTGTGTGCTGCTCAGCCCCTGCTTCCTAGGGCCTGAAGCCTAGAGACTGATTGCTGCTCAGCCCCTGCCCCAGAGGGCCTGAGTCCCTTATTGAACTGTGTGCTGCTCAGCCCCTGCTTCCTAGGGCCTGAAGCCTAGAGACTGATTGCTGCTCAGCCCCTGCCCCAGAGGGCCTGAGTCCCTTATTGAACTGTGTGCTGCTCAGCCCCTGCTTCCTAGGGCCTGAAGCCTAGAGTAAGGTGACCATTTTTTTCAAATTTAAAACCAGGACATTTAAAATAGCTCAGCCAGCATGAGTAATAGTCGCTGTCGTAGAATATAAGTTGAAAAAATATTGCAGAGTATGCTTATCTTATTTTTTCTTTAAGTGAAAGAATACAATAAAATGTACTTCTTTTATTTATATTATATATTATGAAAGTAATTTTGCAAAAAAAAACCCAACTATTTGATATGGGTAGATTAGTACATAATTGTATACTTAGGATTTTGGGATCCAAGTGATAAAGAAACAAGTGTAGCAGTAAAACAAAATGGTTTTAATAAAAAATGGTACAAAAGTACTTAATCTACATTCCTAATTTTGCTTCTTATATTTTTGTGAAGAGTGGATTGATTTTAATAATAATTTGTTTTGCTGGATGTTTTTATAAAATTCCATGCAAGATTGGCTAAAATTATATTTAGTAATTAGCAAACATTTCAAAGATTCAACATGTAATTGAGTTTTATCACTGGACCAGATATTGTTCATCAAAGAAAAAAGACGTTCGGCAGGTGCATTGGTTCCTGGTAAACAGAGACAATATTCTACCAATTTGCCAATATTTTTGTAGGAAACATCATTTTCACTGAAGGCTTTGAATATTTCAATCCATCTGTTCGATACTGGTACAGAATTTTGTCTCCAGTGAGTAATTTTTTCATCTGTAATGTAGCGCAGGAAAAAGCAGGTTTCATCAAACAGTTCATCTTCTACTAAATTGATTTCAGAAAAATACTGAAGAATGTAATCACTGCAAACTTGAATGTTGTCATGGGTGAGTTTAGTGTTTAACAAAACGCAGTTGAATTTTTCGGTATGCTTAATAGGTCCTTCCCATTCCTCTAGATATTGAATACATGTGTCATAAAATTCTACCACTTTTTCTTTGAAAATAGCAGGTTTTAATATGCCTTCTTCCTCAAGCTGCTTCAAATTTTGCCGCACCTGTAACAGCAAGAAAACGTTTGCTTTTCTGTCAGCTAATTTTGTTTTTAAGTCACTGTAAATATTGCTAGTTTCTATAATAGAAATCTCCTGTCCTTCTATTTTCAAAATAGCATTGTGGAACACTGATGACACGTTATGCAAAAAGTAAAGCCAAGACTCTGTCTCTGAATTATCAAAATAATTTGTGATAATTGTGGGGCTCTTCTCATTTGAGGCAAAATATGATTTTAAGGCAGGATATATTTGTACGACGCGCTCAATCGCGGGTCATAACGCCAACCATCGTGTGGCACTGTATCCCAAGACTTTCTTATATTCGATGTCCACAAATTCACAAAATTCTTTCAATTCATTAACGTGCACTGTATATATATAAAAGTATGAATAAATCTTGGTGGTGAAAGTTTGCACATCAATTGGTACACAGTCGGCTGCAGTTTGTATAGCATTGTTCAAAATAGGAGTGGCACAACCAATTCCCACAAGCTCTCTTCCACCCAAATTTGATTTCAGCTTGGTAAAAATTTTATTTTTCCCACTTCTTCGCATTCCTCCCAAGTTAGTATTGGTGTTGTCAGCACACAATCCAAGTACCTTGGTATCTAAACGATACTTTTTTAACACTTCCAAAATATAATCAGTAACTATGTCAGATGTTTCGCCTGGCAAATCTCTTACTTCCAAAATTTTGACGTGTATTACAGACTGGTATGAAAAATATCTTATTATTATGGGAATCAACTTTACTTCCTTGTGGTTTGATGCATCCGAATAAATAGAAATAAAATTTGCAGCATCTAAATCCTCTTCCAATAACTGTTTCGCATAAGGCACCAGCACATCGGTAACTATTGCCTCGCATTTTGTTCTAGAACATGTAAACCTGGCATCAAAACATGTTTTAATCAGTTTGCAGGTACAATCCATTGATCGGAATGAGTGATTATGCATTACTGTGTGGTACGCCCATAAACCTTCAGCTGCAGCTAGTTTTCTTTCAGCATCTTCAAATTGTTGTTTCTTAAAATATGATGTCACACTAGTACTTGCAATTGCTGCAGACACGGCCCGTTTATGTTTGACTGTTTGTATGTGGTTTTCAATGTTGGTTTTTCCACTGTTTGCAATAGAAAATATACTTCTGCATTTTACACATTCCACCTCACTATTGTCATTATTAGTACTTGCTTAGATGAATGTATATTTCGATTTTAACTCATCATTGAAGACGCACTTTCGTCGTTTTGGCGCCATGGGTGTCCAAAAATAAACAATTATTACAAACTTCGTCGGATGTCGGTCTTGGTCCGAGGGGGCGAAGACGCCGGTCCTGGTCCAAAGGGGCGAAGGCGTTGATCCTGGTCCAAGGGGGCGAAGTCATCAGGTCCTGGCGAAGCAGTGAGGTGCGCCGTGAAAACGGCGGAGCGAAAAGCTCGAGTAACCGAGAGAGCGCGGAGCTCTGAGGGCCAGTGTCACAGTCCGAAGATGCCAAATCACTGGTGTCTTTCCTGTGCTGCGGAGGGCCTTTTATAGTCCGAAGCTAACACCGAATTGGTCGATTTTGGCGGGCTCTGTGTGATGACGTCATCACCGAGTTCCCACAGTCGGGCTGTATGTAATGCGCGGAAGTATTATCGAAGAGTCGCCGCGGCCACAATATAGTGAGAGTGCGTGTGCTGAATGCCGAGTATTGCCGAGATCCAACGACGAGAACCGTCGTGTAAAATAAAACTAAAACTAGGATAAATTAATAAAATTGATTTAGGCTGGTGTAGGAACTTTACACTTCTTAAGCACTAAGGGAGTAGGAAGACCGCCCCCGAATTTAGAGCGGCTGAAGTGGTTCCCCCCCCGCCAACATCCGATCAGGAGACACACTGATTAAGCGCCGACCAGGTGTTTACCACTGGAACACACAGTGCATAAAGCACCAATCAGGAGAAGGGGCGAGAAGTTGGACTGAGTTAGTACATGCGCATAATAGGATGATTTATGTAACCATTTATAATAAAAGGACGTGGAAAACCCCCGTTCGGGGCACTCCACCGGAACAGACTGATGGACTTGGCTTCATTTATTGCTACATCTGGTGACCCCGACGTGATTTCCCCCTGCTCACCGGCTGGAATAGCCTTCAGTGCATCGAACCTCGCTGGGAAGCCCCGTTCCGTGAGTATGGGAGGGGAACTGTCAGCTCAGCAGAAAGTTCATGCGAAAGAGCTGCAGGCTATCATACGACAGGCTGGCAGGCCAGTCTCCCTGGGTCAGTTAGAACAGCTACTTGCTGAAATCAATCGCCAATGTCCTTGGTACCCGGATCACGGGTCACTGTCGGTAGATGATTGGATAAAGATAGGGGCGACACTGCACCCGGAACCTCGAGCCGCGGTGCAGTGGCTCCTGCTTTGGCAGCGATGTAAGGAGGCTCTGGAGACAATCGGGATTGGAGCGTCCTCCAGGGCTATCCTTCTCGCTCCCGCGCCTTCGGCCCCTCCCCCTTACCCTCGGATCTTGCCCCCCAAGCCACCTGAGGCGGCACCCGAATGCCATGATGCATGTCCGGGTGCGGATGGCTCTTCACGGCCGATTTCTCGGCTGTCCCCTTTTCAGGCAATGATACAGAGGGAAAGGGAGAAGGGAGAACTGAAAGGCGAGGAGATAGGGGAATTATTGGCTGCGTTCCCAGTGACACATCGTCCTGGCAACGCAGCGGGGGAGGTTGAAGTGGAGATCACAGCCCTCCCCTATTCCGTTCTCCGAGAGGCGAGACGAGCGGTTACTGAGTCGGGATTGAAATCCACCTTCACCCGAGGCATGTTAGAAGGGATTGCAAATGGATATAGCATGCTCCCCCAAGATTGAAAGGATCTTTGTAGGATGCTTTTAAGCCCCGCACAGTATGTTATTTAGGATAGTGAATTTCAACAGGAAGCATTACAATAGGGGCGGGCATCGGGGGGGGGGCCTATACTCCCGAGCAGCTGTATGGAGCAGGACAGTTTGCCAGCATACGGGAGCAGGCTGCGAATATCCCTCTCGTAACGCTCCAAGTTGTGGGGCGTTGTGTTTTAAAGGCCCTGTTTAAAGTACCGGTGACGGGAAAACCCTCCCGGTCCTTTACCGTCACCCGCCAGGGCCCTCAAGAGTCGTATGTGGAATTTATTAACAGACTACAGGAGGCTATTCAGAGGCAGGTAGATAATCCTGAGGCCCAGTGGGAATTAATGAGGAAACTCGCTTATGAGAATGCTAATGCGGACTGCCGCAAGGTGTTACAGTCCATTGTGACCAAACCGGAATACTCTCTGCCAGAAATGCTAAAAGCGTGCACAGATGTTGGCACCCAAGTGCATCAGATGAATTTGCTGGCAGCAGCCATGCAGAAGGGGTCCAAACCCCAGGGAAAGTGTTTTAATTGTGGGAAACCAGGCCATTTTAAGAGGGAGTGTCGGGGGGGGGGCCAATACCGGGACGCGACAGCAGTCCAATAAGCCAAGATCTATTTGTCCCTGATGTAAGAAGGGTTACCACTGGGCAAATCAATGCCGTAGCAATCCCCCACTCCATGCCCAACCTCCGGGAAACTGGGCAACGGGCGATCCCCCAGCCCCGGCCCAAAGGTGGGAGGAGGCACCGCCTATGATACCCCGGCGGCCACCCTAGGAAGTGCGGGAATTGATTTGTTGTTGCAGGAAGATAGGGAGCTCACTTTCCCCGGGGAGGTGGTGGCGATTCTTACCCAACTTTCTGGACCCCTGCCCCCGGGCACTATGGGGCTAATCCTCCCTCGTTCCCATGCCGGAAAATATGGCATTCAGATAGTCCCCGGGGTAATAGATAGTGACTATAAGGGAAGTATTTATGTCCAAATCTGGGCTCATATGCCAAAACCGCTGCATCGAGGGGATTCATGGGCCCAGATGGTGATCCTTCCCTTCTGTTTGCCCGCACGGGGAACAAATGTGACCCGGGACGCTGGGGGTTTCGGGTCCACCTTAGCGAAGGCCCATCCTCAGGTGGCGGCGATCACTCAAGCAATAGGACGAGCAAAATTTAAGCGTACCTATTACTGCAACGGTATCCCCCTTGAGGGGCTGGTGGATACTGGTGCTGACGTTACAGTCATCTCCGCTCGGCAGTGGCCGTCCACCTGGGACAAATCCGAAGTGCCAGCCATTTGGGGAGTGGGCGGATTGCAGGCTGCTCAACAAAGCACCCGATGGATTGCTATAACTCCGCGAGAAGGGGGAAAGGAGATTCTCCTTAAACCCTATATCATGGATATTGCTGTATCCCTATGGGGAAGAGACTTGTTGAGCAAATTTGGATCACATCTTACCATTCATGACTGAGTTTACTGCCCTTCCTTTTTTGGCTAACACATTTTGCTATTGCCTGGCCGAGTTCTGCTGCTCTCATAGCTGCTTTTTTTGACTGTCCGCCAAGCCCCCCTTTTTCTTGGCTGTCCGCCAAGTTTTAGCTGTAAGCGGTGTCCTTGACTGTGGCCAGTGTCTTATCTTTAGCTTTTTTCGGTTAACTCATTCTGTTCTTTTCGGATACCATTCATGACTGAGTTTACTGCCCTTCCCCTTGTGTGGCTGACCAGTACCCCTGTGTGGGTGGAACAGTGGCCACTGCCCCAGGAGAAGCTTTTTGCATTGTGTCACTTATGTGAGGAACAATACCAGGCGGGCCATGTGGAAAAATCCACTAGCCCCTGGAATTCGCCTGTCTTTGTTATTAAGAAAAAGTCTGGTAAATGGCGAATGCTCCATGATCTTAGAGCGATTAATGCATGCATTCAACCCATGGGACCCCTGCAGTGTGGAACCCCAAATCCCAATCTTGTTCCATATGATTATCAGCTTATGATAGTAGATCTTAAAGATTGCTTTTTTACAATCCCTCTTTGTCCCAAAGATAGGGAGCGGTTTGCCTTTACTTTACCGGTCCTAAATAATTCCCAACCCACCCAACATTATCAATGGAAAGTTTTACCCCAGGGCATGCTTAATAGCCCTACCTTATGTCAATATTATGTGCAACAGGCTTTGTGTCCTTTCCACCTGAGTTACCCCGAGGCTATTGTTTATCATTACATGGATGATATCCTTGTTGCTGCCCCAAGCATCCCTCTGGATTGGGAGGCTGATTTGCAAGCCGCGCTATTTAAATACGGTCTTTGTGTTGCACCAGAAAAGGTTCAGCGGGTGCCACCATTTTTATATTTGGGACACAAAATGTTGCAAACCTATGCTACTCCGGTGTTGCCCAAGTTGTGTATCCCAAACCCGTGTACCTACGTGAAGTTGCAACAACTCCTTGGTACCATTAATTGGATCCGCCCATATTATAACATCCCCACCTCTCTGTTGTCCCCATTGTTTTCCTTGTTGTCCCTGGGCCGGCAGCCCAGCGATTTGATATCGCTGACGCAGCCCGCCGAACAAGCGTTGCAAGAATTTAATCGACGCCTTGCTTCCGTGTGGGTAGATAGACAAGTTCTTGGCCAAGCGCCCCAGTATGCCATCATGCCGACCTTGAGCCAGCCCACTGCCACTATTTATCAAATGAATCAAGCCACCGGGAAGGTTCATATTTTGGAATGGATAACATTGGCTCACACCCCATCAAAAACGTTATCCCCCTATTGGGACCAAATTGCGAGTATTATTACCAAAGGGCGCTTCCGCAATTTGGTCTTGTTTGGTCAAGACCCCGAAACCATCACGATACCACTCCCTCTAAAGGAGATGGAGCAGTACATTGCCTTAACGTCCTCACTGCAAATGGCCCTTGGGGGCTTCGTGGGGGTGCTTCAGTATCATGGGCCCAAGGACCCCCGGTTAACCGCCTCCCCTCATATTTCCCTTTCCCTTCGCCCTGTTCTGGCCTCCCAACCCCTTCAGGATGCCACGACGGTGTTTACGGACGGTGGGACAACCTATGGGGTATTGGCCTGGCAGGACATGGGACAATGGAGAACGAAATATACTTTACCCCAAGTGTCCGCGCAGCGCGCTGAAGTACCCGCTGTGATCCTTGCGCTTCGAACCTTTCCAGATGACCCCGTTAATATTATTACGGACAGCCTTTATGTGCACAACCTTGTGCGACACCTGCCTGGGGCCTATGTCACTCCCGCTATTGATAGCGACCTCATGGCCTTATTTATAACCCTGCAATTGGCTCTTTGTAGTCGTTGTCAGTCGTTGTATATTGCCCATATACGCAGCCACCAGCCACTTCCTGGATTTTTAGTGGAGGGTAACCGGGTCGCCGACTTAGCGGCGAAACTCAGTCCCTCCCCTCTCCACTTAACTCCCGTCTTTTCGGATCCCATTGATAGTCATGCATTTTTTCATCAAAATGCTAAATCCTTGGCGAAGCATTTTATGATCCCCCTAATTCAGGCCCAACGCATTGTTCAAACCTGTAATCATTGTGCAAGTCTTCATCATTATCCCGAACTGGGTGTTAATCCCCGCGGTCTTCAATCCAACCAAATTTGGCAAATGGATGTCACGCTTTATCCCCCTTTTTCTCCTTGGAAATATTTACATGTTACCATTGATACCTACTCTCATTATATTTGGGCCACCCCCCAACGGGGCGAACAAGCCAAACATGTAATTAATCATGTTCTTGCTGCGGTGGCCGTTATGGGCCGCCCCCGACAGATAAAAACCGATAATGGCCCCGCCTACATTTCTCACAGATTTGCGGATTTTTGCACGCAGTGGCAAATTAACCACGTCTTTGGTATTCCGTACAATTCCACTGGTCAAGCCATTGTGGAACGAGCCAATCGTACACTTAAAGAGTACCTAAAAAAGCAAAACAAAAAAGTGGGGGATGATGGGCCATCCCTGGGCGCCAAGCAAAATCAATTAGCGATAGTATTAGCAGCAAAGAATCCTGTGGCACCTTATAGACTAACAGACGTTTTGCAGCATGAGCTTTCGTGGGTGAATACCCACTTCTTTGGATGGCATCCGAAGAAGTGGGTATTCACCCATGAAAGCTCATGCTGCAAAACGTCTGTTAGTCTATAAGGTGCCACAGGATTCTTTGCTGCTTCTACAGAACCAGACTAACATGGCTACCCCTCTGATACTAGCGATAGTATTGTTTACCCTAAATACTTTAAATATTTTTCAAAATTTTACAGCCACTGAACGACATTTTAAGATGGAAACCCCGCTCCCACGCCCATCTGTTAAATATAGGCAGAGCCCGGACCCTAATTGGTATGGCCCCGTTCCATTGATAACCTGGGGACGGGGGCATGCCGCTGTGCTTACTCCCACAGGTCCGTTGTGGGTCCCTGCCAAGAACGTGCGACCGTGGCACGATGACGTGGCATCAAAGCCCCAAGAACCCGATACCCAACTTCAATCTGAACCTAACCGAGACCTTTCAAGCGTGCCGAGCCACAAAGACGGCACCAAAGGTTACCTGGGGGCAGGTGAACCGGCTGGCGCAGCAGGCTCAGCAAACGCTGGAGAATAACAAGGCCGAGCCTACCCCCGAAAATTTTACTGCTGCTATTTTTGCCTGTTTGACCGCTAATTTTTTTATTATATTGTTGTGTTGTTTTTGTGTGTTACCGGTTGGGGCCGAACCCGAATTGCATAGCCGCATGCGTTATAATATATGGGCTCGACTTGCGGTCCTTGCCAATCAATCTTCCTTTTGTTTACAGCAGGCCCCTGAGATGCATGGCCTGTTGGGCACCTGCCTGGTCCCAGTATGTAAGGCGCCAGGCAGTGCTGCACATGCAACGGGGATGTCTAATTTTATAAATGCCACCGAGATTCAATATTCTTCTATGAGCCTATGGGGCCAGGCCACTTATGTGAAACCCGCAAGTGCCTTGTCCCTCTTTACCCCACGGGTAGCCAATCACGCCAATTTGACCTGTGTACGGATGGTTAATTGCACACGTCACAGGCCCCCAAAAGGCTGTTTGTGGGTGGGTACCCCAAAATGGAACTGTACACGCTTTCAAAATGTGTCCAGCAATTACGGGCACATTTTGTTACCAGAAGGTTGGTTTTTTACGTGTGGTCAGAGGACCTTTAATTATATTCCGGCCAATATTTCAGAAGCTCAATGCTGCCTAAGCAGGCTCACATTGATACTCCCCACAAGGTCAGTGTTAACTGGCTCCCGAACTAATGAGGCCCGCACCTGACGCCGGCGAAGCTCAACCCCCATGAGATCAGAATGTAATGCTAATGTCAGCCTTTTCAGTCGGGCTGAGTACATTTCTCTGGCTGTTTCCTTGGTGGGTCTCCCTGCGTTGGGAGTAGCCAATCACCAACAGCTTAGTCGATTGGCATGTGCCTTAGCGAAAAATATTAATTATACGTCTGCCGCCTTGGCCTTGCTAAATCAAGAACAGGAGGAGCTTCGCAATGCCATATTAGATAATCGAGCGGCAATTGATTACCTGCTATTGCTCAGCCATGTGGGTTGTGAGGAGGTATATGGCATGTGTTGTTTTAATCTAACAGACAATTCTAAACGGATTCAAGCACACATAGATAACCTCCAAGAATTGGCACAACACATTCAGCAGGACAGGAACCCATCATGGTGGGATGACCTTTGGGCGTGGCTGCCATCCATGGGATGGGTCCGAACTGTTTTGTAATATGCTTTGATTGTTATCGCCTGCTTGATTGGTTTTTGTTGCTTTGCTCAGTGTATTCCTAATATAATTAGGATGTGTTTTACACCCTGTCGGCGCAAACCCCTGCCTACACCCCAAGCCGTCATGTATGCATATAAAATCATGAAACATGCGGACCAGGCACGGGTCGACAAAACAGAAAAGGAGGGGATGTAGGAACTTTACACTTCTTAAGCACTAAGGGGGTAGGAAGACCGCCCCCGAATTTAGAGCGGCTGAAGTGGTTCCCCCCCCCCCAACATCCGATCAGGAGACACACTGATTAAGCGCCGACCAGGTGTTTACCACTGGAACACGCAGTGCATAAAGCACCAATCAGGAGAAGGGGCGAGAAGTTGGACTGAGTTAGTATATGCGCATAATAGGATGATTTATGTAACCATTTATAATAAAAGGATGTGGAAAACCCCCGTTCGGGGCGCTCCACTGGAACAGACTGACGAACTTGGCTTCATTTATTGCTACAGGCTGGTTTATCAAGGATTGATTTGATGTACTCAATCTTTTGATAAATTAATAATTTTTGATTTTGTAGTCCTAAACTGTACTGGTTACATCTCACGACTAACCAGACCAATGTCCAAAAAACCAGTACTGTACTGGTAAAACCAGTACGTATGGTCACTTTAGCCTAGAGACTGATTGCTGCTCAGCCCCTGCCCCAGAGGGCCTGAGTTCCTTATTGAACTGTGTGCTGCTCAGCCCCTGCTTCCTAGGGCCTGAAGCCTAGAGACTGATTGCTGCTCAGCCCCTGCCCCAGAGGGCCTGAGTTCCTTGTTGAACTGTGTGCTGCTCAGCCCCTGATTCCTAGGGCCTGAAGCCTAGAGACTGTTTGTTGCTCAGCCCGGCTTCACAGGGCCTGAGCTAGTGTTGCCAAAGGGTGGCTCACCCCTTGCCCCAAGGGCCGGGGTGATCTAACACTGTTTCCCTGACACTCGGCCAGTTAGAGGAGACGAGGAGCGAGTCGGTGTGGCTCCCCTCCCGCCAGCAGGAGGGTTGAGCCCCGACCCAACCGTTTACAGATGCTCAACTCTACTTAGTTTCTAGCAGTGAAAAAAAAATACCTCAAGCATCTGGGGTGCGGGAACAAGACATGTGAACATCCATTGATAATAATGGAATTGCTCTGATGGACCTGTAAGGAGACTAATTCTTTAGTTTTTAGGATTTCCTCACAAAGTCTTACAGGCTGGAAGTAGCTCTGATACTAGTGAGTATGCTGGTTCTGTACATTGAAGGTTAATAGTGTTTAGGATTTTTGTCACTGATATAATAGGGGGTGTCTTATAAATAGGCCCATTTTCTAAGACTTATGTGTACACTATTCAGAGAGAAATTTCTGTGGCTTCACTGTGAATGCCTGTCTTGTTGCCATTCATAGCTCCCTTAGGCCTCATCTTTTTGTTAACTTAGCAGCCACAGTGTTTATGGATTATTTTAGAAAATCTTTACTTATTAAGAGATTACTTCTACTAATTTGTGGGGGAAATTAGAGAAAACAACTGCTAATGTTCAGACATTAGAAGTCAGTACCTTCAGAACAGGGGTGGGCAAACTTTTTGGCCCAAGGGCCACATTGGGGTTGCAAAACTGTATGGAGGGCCGGGTAGGGAAGGCTGTGCCTCCCCAAACAGCCTGGCCCCCACCCCCTATATGCCCCCTCCTGCTTCCTACCCCCTGACTGTCCCCCTCAGAACCACCAACCCATCCAACCACCCCGGCTTCTTGTCCCCTGACCGCCCACTCCTGGGACCCCCCCACCCCAAAACACCCCCCTGGGAACCCCCATCCAACTCCAACCCCGCTTTCTGTCCCCTGACTGCCCTTACCCCTATCCACACCCCCGCCCCCTGACAGGCCCCCTGGAACCCTCACACCTACCCCCCCCCCCGTTCCCCATCTCCTGATCCCTTTTCACAGCCACACCCCCAGACAGGCCCTCCAGGACTCCCACGCTTATCCAACCACCCTGTTCCCCATCCCCTGACCACCACCCCCAGAACCTCCGCCCCATCCAACCACCCCCTGCTCCCTGTCCCCTGACTGCCCCCCAGATTCCCCCGCCCCTTATTCAACCGCCCGCCCCAGGCCCCCTTACCATGCCACTCAGAGCAGCATGTCTGGCAGCCAAGCTGCCCGGATGGAGCTAGACATGCTGCCGCTCTGCTTGGCAGGAGTGCGCCGATCCAGCACCCAGAGCGCTACATGTGCAGCGGTATGGATGCTGGGGAGAGGCGACAGCAGGGGAGGGACCAGGGACCGGATGTGGCCCCGCGGGCTGTAGTTTGCCCACCTCTGCTTCAGAAGGCTGATGGAAAAATCTCACTACGTTGCCTGACCTCTTCAATTTTTCCTCCTGTAATGTAGTTTGTGGTGTGATATAACCATAAGTAAATTCTTCACTTCAAGACTTGGCAAGGATCCAGATGGTTTTAAAGTCACTTGCTCAGGCAAAAGAAGAATGGTATGTTTGGGATGAAATTATCCTAGAGGGCATTGTTGCAATTAGAGAGATGAATGACCATGGGCTTTAATTAGAACACTAGGTACACATTCCATATCATTATTCTAAGCAACCCAGCTCACACTGCTAGGTAATGTAATGTTACTGACTTAATACCTCAGAACTGCAAAACCATTTCTAAGTGAGGGGCCATTGTAACTCCATATTTATTTTTAACTCCATGTACATTTATAAAATAACTGTAAAAATATCTTTCCTAAGTAACCTGAATTTCCTCTGCACCATGCCTCCAAACAAATCACAGTTGTACTTAAATTCAAAACAAGGTAGTGTACAAGGTTGGGGGGGGGGAATGGCAAGAGGGAGAAAATTGAGAGTAGGAAATGCATTTTACAGTTAGAAAGAGTAGACATGTTAGAGATGCATATTGCTCAAATCTTCTTTTAAAGAGCAGACATTTTATATGTTGCTGCCTGCATATTAAATCTGTGCTTTCAAATGTGTTATTTATGTTTTTTATGTTCTATGTAATAAGATTGTGTTTCATCTACACACAGTCATATATATTTATATATAGTTATGCACAAAGGTACCGGCGACTTCATCCATCACAAACCTCTGAGTTTGGGTGTGAATGCACCCTTCAATAACCAATTATGACAACTATGATAAATCAGAACCCCCCCACACCTAAGAAAAAGGGGGTGGGGGTTGTGGACCTACCCAGGAGTTTAGATTGAGTGAGCAGAGGGCTTTTGCTAAGTATTATGTGTGCACAGGCAGAACACACGGCAGAGAGAGGCAGAGGCAAAAAACAAAACACACCAAGAAAGCAAAGCAGTAGCTGGTGAGCACACTGTGACCCTGGGAAAAGCTACAGAGTGCTTCTGGGTTTGTTATTGGCTAAAAAGGCTTGGGTCTGCAAGTGACAAAACTGCTCCTTTCGTTTTTGGTTCCTCCTGCATTCATAGAAGCAAGACTCTGTACATTCTTTTTAAATACACAAACACTGCATCAAAAAATACCTGACTACCACCAATTCCAACTCCCAAATGGAATAAACACAAGTCCCAAACTTTGACTAGCCATTCAGGTCAAAGAGTGGCAACAGGGACCAGTTTTCTAGTTTCTAAGAAGAGATTGTTAGCTGGTATTCCTGTTGAACCAAGATGGAACATATAATGGAGGTGTGTTTGCAGAAATATAAAAAGGCCAGCAGGAATTAAACCAACACCTGGAAGTTTACCAGCAGGGGCTCAGAGATGACTTACACGCTGAGATGAGAGCCATGCTGAAGCAACAATAGGGTGACCAGACATAGAATCATAGAATCTCAGGGTTGGAAGGGACCTGAGGATGTCATCTAGTCCAACCCCCTGCTCAAAGCAGGATCAAACCCAACTAAATCATCCCAGCCAGGGCTTTGTCAAGCCTGACCTTAAAAACCTCTAAGGAAGGAGATTCCACCACCTCCCTAGGTAACCCATTCCAGTGCTTCACCACCCTACTAGTGAAAAAGTTTTTCCTAATGTCCAACCTAAACTTCCCCCTCTGCAACCTGAGACCATTACTCAGCAAAAGTGAAAAATCAGGATGGGGGTGGGAGGTAATAGGAGCCTATATAAGAAAAAGACCCCAAAATCAGGACTGTCCCTATAAAATCGGGATATCTGGTCACCCTAAGCAACAATGACAAAGTGGCCTAGATAGATTGGGAAACCCAGCTGCAACATACCCAGGGTTGAATTGTTAAACAGATTGATGAGATGACCAACAATCTGACTGCCATAAACCAGAAGTTTTCCCATGAAATAGTGGAGACCAAGCAAGTTTTAGCAAACTTGTAACTTGTTAGCAGATATAAGCAGCAATAAATTATTTAAGGAGTTGAAAATTCAGCTGCAGAAGGAAATCAAAGGGTCAGGGATCACAGTGGAAGGCAGATGCCTGGATGAGGAATTGAGCCAGTTAGAAGACTTGGGTAAGACCAGATATTTAACAGTTTTCTACCCTATTTGTAATCCACAGAGGCCAAGAGGAGAGAGGTTGGGATGTCCCAGCTTAAATGATGCACAAGCCAACTATCTTTGAAGGAAAAACTCCCTGGGAGGTTTATCTGATTGACAGAGAGGAAGGCCAGAAGGGACCACCAGATGATCTATTCTGACCTCATGCATATCACAGGCGAACTACACCTGCGCACTAAACCCAACCACCAAAATTAGACCAAAGCATTACAGCCCACAGGAAACTAGACTAGCAGAGAACAGAGGGACCAAGGTGCACCAGTGCCCGAGGCCCCAGCAGTGGTAGGGAATTGATTAAATGAGATATAGCCGTATAATCCCAGCAAGTAATCCACACATTGCAGAGGAAGGTGAACAACCCCCAAGGTCATTGCCAACATGACCCAGGGGAAAATTCCTTCCTAACCCCACATCCGATGATCAGTGAGACACTGTCCTGTGAGCAAGATCCAGACAGCCAAGCACTTAAGAGATAACGCTTTGTGCCACCTTAGAGCCATGGCTCTCCTCATCTAATGTCCCATCTTCAGCCGTGGCAATCCCTGATGATGGGTTTTAAAAAACTCAGAATACATTGGGGGGAAAAATCCCTTCCTCACCCCTCAAGTGGTCATGTGAAACCCTGAAGTGTGAGCTTTTAGAAACATAAGACACAAAGCGAAAGTGAGCCCCAGGGTTGCTGAACCCTGCTCCCTAGTATCACAAGCAACCCTGTCATACAGTTGCACTCAAATTTATTCAGCTCTCTTTCAAAACTAATTGCCTCCACAGCTCCTGTTGGGAGGCTGTTCCAGAACCTTACTCCTCTGATAGTTAGAAACCTTCTTCTAATTTCTATCCTGAATTTATGGCCAGTTTATATCCATCTGTACTGGTGTCAATATTGTCCTTTAGGTTAAATAGCTCTTCACTTTCCCTGGTATTTACCCCCATAATGTATTTATAGAAAACAATCATATAGTCTCAAAGTCTTTTTGCTAAACTAAACAAGCCAAACTCTTCCAATCTCCTCTCATTAGATAGTCCCTCCATTCCCTTGATCATCCTAGTAGCTCTTCTCTGCACCTGTTCCAATTTAAATTCATCTTTCTTCTACTAGATCACCAAAATTATATACAATATTTCAAATGAGGTCTTACCAGTCCCTTGTACAACGGCATTAATACTTCTCTATCTCTACTGGAAATGCCTCGCCTAATACATTCTAAGGATAACATTTGGCTTTTTTCACAACAGTGTCATATTGATGGCTCAGTCATCCTATGATCTGACTTACACACCCATCTCTCTCTCCTTCTCTGTCATGTCCAACTGAAGAATCCTCAGCTTGTAGCAGGAATTCCTCATTACTTACAAAACCAATTCTAAAATTGCAACACACATTGATGGTTCAGTGATGATTTGATGAAGAAAACCATCTATCAGATGCAGGAATAAGGGGGCCCTACAAGGATAAGTACCATTTATTCTCCAATCTATATCCAGGCAGAATCTCCCATTATGGCACAGTACCCCAAAGTACATCTCTAATAATGGGAAAGAGATCACTATCGTTATCTGAAGTCTGACCCTGGGTGTCGATAGCAAACCCCTAACACTATCCCAGTAGAACCTCTTTTACAATCCTTCCCTAAAGTGATTTTAGCCCAAACAGATTCTGTTTGTTCATACTAATCATTTTGTATTTCTTTACAGTGTACCACTTAGTCGATATATGACCCTATTCCACCACCTTTACACCTCTCTCCTAAACAGCACATACCTTTCAGTACCCTTATACCAGTCATCAGTGCTATTCCACCGTGTGTCTGTAATCTCGAGAATATCTGGATTGACCTCCTGCACCAGGTCCCATTTCCTCTATTTTATTGCCCAGACTCCCTATATCTGTGTACAAGCATTTTTGTTGTTTCTGTAGGACCTCACTCAGTTCAGTACAATTCAACATTATAGCTCAAATGAACATCTGGTATAATGGACAGATGTTTCTAGCAGCCAGCTTGGATACCCGGCTCTGATAGTGCTGCAGAACCTACCCCCAGAAAAGAAATTGAGTTATCCAGACCTGGTACAAGCCCTTGTCATGTTGTGTGGAGCTAGCCATCAATCTGAGCTTGCCTGGGCACAGCTGAGAGTTAGAAGCAGAGGGAAAGAAGAAACACCATCTGAACTGAAAAAAGGACTGCAGAGGCTTGTACTCCTGACATAATCAGATACCACCAAGGCCTTCTAGGATAGACTTCAAGGGACCATTTTATAGATATTCAGGTGGATTTGGACTCGCAGATCAAAGTCTGCAAGAGGAGGCCAAAGATACTCTCAGAAGCTGTGGAATTTCCCATAGAACAAATTGTTTCTTGCAGCCTCCTTGCATAACATAAGAATGTCCATACTGGGTCAGACCAGTTGTCCATCGAGCCTAGTATCCTGTCTTCTGACAGTGACCAGTGCCAAGTGTTTCAGAGGGAATGAATAGAACAGGCAGGCATTGAATGATCCATCTCTTGTCATCCATTCCTAGCTTCTGGCAAACAGAGGCTAGGCATTACTTTGCATTTATCAACATTGAATTTCATCTGCCATTTTGTTGCCCAGTGACTCAGTTTTGCGAGACTCCTTGGAACTCTTCGCAATCTGCTTTGGACTTAACCAGATCACCAGAAGAGGAAGCAGCTGCTACGGAGGAAGATGGACCCTATAGGTATAGTTCTGTGTCTAATGTGCATGATGAAAGAGGGGATTCTAATCTGGTTCACAACTGTATTGACCAATTACATTAACTGATTAATTTGTTTTGTAATGCAAAAATTAAAGGAAACAGTTCAATTAAATGCTGGTGCTATGACAAAATTGGCCACAAAAAGGATTGTTATAAATTAGGGCTGCCAATTAATCACAGTTAACTCATGCAATTAACTCAAAAAAATTAATTGTGATTAAAAAAATTACTAGCAGTAAATCACAGTTTTAATCGCACTGTTAAACAATAGAATACCAATTGAAATTTATGAAATATTGTGGATGTTTTTCTACATTTTCAAATAATTGATTTCAATTTATAACACACAATAGGAAGAGTATAGTGCTCACTTTACATTATTTTTATTACAAATACTTGCACTGTAAACAAAGAAATTGTATTTTTCAATTCACCTCATAAAAGTACTGTAGTGCAATCTCTATCATGAAATTACAACTTACAAATGTTGATTTTTTTTGTTACATAACTGTACTAAAAATAAAACAATGTAAAACTTTAGCGCCTACAAGTCCACTCAGTCCTACTTCTTGTTCAGCCAATCACTAAGTAAAACAAGTTTGTTTACATTTACAGGAGATAATGCTGCCCACTTCTTATTTACAATGTCACCTGAAAATGAGAACAGCTGTTTGCATGACACTGTTATAACTGGCATTGCTAGGTATTTACATGCTAGATATGCTAAACATTCGCATGCGCCTTTATGCTTTGGCCACCATTCCAGAGGACATGCTTCCATGCTGATGATCTTCATTAAATAGTGCATTAATTAAATTTGTGACTGACCTCCTTGGGGGAGGATTGTATGTCTCCTGCTCTGTTTTACCTGCATTCTGACATATATTTTGTGTTATGGCAGTCTTGGATGATGACCCAGAACATGTTGTTTGATTTCAGAACACTGTCACTGAAGATTTGACAAAATGCAAAGAAGGTACCAATGTGAGATTTCTAAAGATAGCTACAGCACTTGACCCAAGGTTTAAGAATCGGAAGTGCCTTCCAAAATCTAACAGGGATGAGTTGTGGAGCACGTTTTCAGAAGTCTTAAAAGAGCAACACTCTGACGTGGAAACTACAGAACCCGAACCACCAAAAAAAAATCAACTTTCTGCTGATGGCATCTGATTCAGATGACGAAAATGAACGTGCATCAGTCCGCACTGTTTTGGATCATTATTGAGCAGAACTCTTCATCAACATGGAAGCATGTATTCTGGAATGGCGGGCAAAGCATGAAGGGACATATGAATCTTTAGCACATCTGGCATGTAAATATCTTGTGACGCTGGCTACAACAATACCATGTGAATGCCTGTTCTCACTTTCAGGTGACATGGTAAATAAGAAAAGAGCAGCATTATCTCCTGAAAATGTAAACAAACTTCTTTGTCTGAGCAATTGGCTGAACGAGATGTAGGACTGAGTGGACTTGTAGGCTCTAAAGTTTTACATTGTTTTATTTTTGAATGCAGTTGATTTTTTGTACATAATTCTACATTTTTAAGTTAAACTTTTACAATAAAGAGATTTCACTACAGTACTTGTATTAGGTGAATTGAAAAATACAATTTATTTTTTTCTTTTTTACAGTGCAAATATTTGTAATAAAAAATAAATGTAACCCTTTTGCAGGATGGAGCCAGCAGCAACAAGGGCCGGGTTCAGTATCTAGGGATTCCTTTTCAACAATACAACACAAAACCAGCTCAAGTCCCCACCCAGTGACCTAGGACAATTACGCATCACCCCCTGGGTGCCTCTAAAAGGCAATACTTCCACTCTTGCAAACACAGAGTCTGAGTGTAGCAAAATCTTTTAATAAAAGGAGGGAATTAACTCAGCTTTCAACTGGAAAACACTGCAACTAGGGTTCATAAACACAAACCATGAGCAAAAGACCCACCCCCAAATAAGTTGAGCAGTGTCATTTTCCCCTCAGGGTCTTAAGTCCAGCAACCCAAAAGTCCCTTTAACATGCCAATCCTTTCTCTGTACCCCACTCACAGTTGCTGTCATTGACCAGTGCAGCCCCAGAGTTCAGAGGTTCATCCGCAGAGTTCACCTCCCACCCTGTGTGGAAGGCAGGGGGTGGGCTGAGGGTAAGGAGGCACCTTACACACTGCACTGCTCGGGCACTCATTCATCGCCCCAACGGCCAATTGCAGGGCTCTGCTCTGGTCCTCTCCACCAGCTTCTCTGCTGGCTGCTTGCCATGCCCCTCCACCAGCCACCCTGCTGGCCACTCACCAAGATGTCTTCACCCCCCCACACACACACACCTCAGTGATTTCAGCTGTTAGTGGGGAAGCCTCACTGCTGGTGCACACTGGATAATCTCTTGCAATAGAAACACTGTCCCAAAGTAGATCTAACACCTAGACCTAGATATCAGTGATTTCTGCTCTGAAGTATGTAGCAAGATTCTCAATTGAGTCTAAATGAGCTCTTTTATTATACCACAGAGAGGGGAAGTTTCAAATGGTGTCTCAGACCCCCTGAACAAGGCCCACACAACCAGGTACAGGTATATGTCCCCACCCTTTCTTAACTTAATGGCTTTGGAACCCATGTCTCCTGCCTAGTAATTGCCATTCAGTTGAGGGTGAGTCCCTCCATCGGGGTATGCCAGGTACAATTCTGCTGCCCTCAGTTCACACAATAAGGATAACAACTCTTTATTACTCCTGCCCCAATAACAAGGAGACTGGGGATCCAACAGCAGTCACAAGTGATCATTTGGGCAAGCAGGGTGGGTGTGTCCATGCAAACGAGATCAGCTTCTGAAGTCTTTTTCCACAGCTCACGACTAGATGTCAGGGGAGAGTTCATTCAGACTCTGCTTACATAAATATAAAGTGAGCACTGTACATTTTGTATTCTGTATTGTAATTGAAATCAATATATTTGAAAATGTAGAAAACATCCAAAATATTTAAATAAATGTTATTCTATTATTGTTTAACAGAGTGATTGATCACAATTAATTTTTTAATCACACAATTAATTGCGATTTATTTTTTTAATCACATGATTAATTGCAATTCATTTTTTAATCACTTCATAGCCCTATTATACATTTAAGACAGGCCAAGATGGTCTGCTGCAAGTGTCTTGAAAGCCTCTCTCGTTGTTCAGGAAATGGGGGTACACCAAGCTGAAGGAGCAAACCCTACAGTTTTTGTTAGATGTGGGCAATTAAACAATAATGGTAGTGTGGTTATTGAGAGTGCAATAGGATGTGTAAAAAGCACAGCATTGGTTGATATGGCCTCAAACATAATATTTGTTAGACCAGAGATGGTAAAAAGGCTAGGAAATAGGGAATCCAGAACTAAGCCACCTAACTGGTCTCAAATGGAGACAGCGACTGAAGCAAGGCCATCAGACCAAACAAGGGGGAAATTGGGTTTGAAGATTTGGTCTCTGGAATTTGAGCAAGAAGTCTAGGTAGCTGAAATAGTGGATAAGCTAATAATTGGTTTGTATTCCCCCTAGTAATTGGGGAAATCAATGCCAGGAAAGATGTCATATATTCTGTCTGTGCAAATCTCCCAGTTGAGTCAAATGGCTTGTAGGCAATTGGTTTGCAGTGAACAAGTTGTCCTGTCTCCAGAGGCAGAAGTCATTATAAAAGCTACATGCTGTAGGTAGCTTTCCAGCCAGGGAAAGATGGGGAATTGTTGAAACCAGGTTAGAGAACCAGGGTCTCAGGGGAACCTTGGCTGCTAAAGCTCTGAATGTGCTAGATCAGTGGTTGGCAACCTTCAGCACGCAGCCCATCAGGGTAATCCACTGGCAGGGCGCAAGACATTTTGTTTATGTTGATTGTCCCTAGACACAGCCTCCCGCAGCTCCCAGTGGCCGCAGTTCAACATTCCCGGCCAATGGGAGCTGCAGGAAGTGGCAGCCAGCACATCCCTGCCCTACACTTTCCTCAACTTCTCCCCTACATTGCAGCCTCCTTCTGCTCTTTATAGGGCAATCACTCTGGCATTCAACAATTAGCAAAAAAGGGAAACAATTTCAGGGCAGCAGGTGTGATTTAGCATTGTCAGACTTGAAAAAGGCTCTTGTGGCTGCTCCTGTCTTGGCTTACCCATGTCTCAAAACTCCTTTCTCAGTGGATACAGAAGCTAGTGCTTACAGTTTGAGGGAAAGAATTTCAGTGCAACTGCCCCACCCCGCCTCCTCCAAATCTGAGAATGTAGCTGTGGAAGTTGAGACTGGAAAAGTTGTTACAGAATTCAATTCCCCATTGAACCAGAATGGGCAGGGTCTGCCTCAGCCAGCATATTCTACATAAACAATAGTCATTCCTCAGGTGCTGACTGGTGGTTGAAAGAAAATCCAACAGGGAGCAAAAAATCAAAAAGGTGTTTAGGTGGGAATAAATATCTATTTAGTTTGGTGAAGAGAGGACACATTGATAGCAAGACAGTATACATATGTAAATAGTTAACCTTGTATCAGTTTTAATTTGTTAAACTGTTTTCTCTTTGGGACACCATCGTGATGGCAGGTAAAGCTAAAATGGGAGTGGGGCATTATGCTAATAGGTCCTGATGACTGCACGGATAACAACCCTCTGAGATTATAAATGGGACCCCTCTCCTATTATCTTTTGAGGGATGGAAGCTAGGGCTGTGTCTTCTCCCCCACCCCCAATTACTGCCATTTATATGGGCTGAAGGGGAAGTACTGTCCCCATCCAAACATCTTAGACAGCTGCAGCGGCACAGCAGCCAGCGAACAGAGCTGTAAACAGGGGAGTTTCACTGGGAGTTTACAGGAGGAGTTTGTGGGGGAGACTAAGAGACCTAGGCAGAGGAACTGACAGGCTAGTGAAAGGAGTGGGTGGTGGTCTGCCTGTGTTCTGGTGCCTGTTGGGGGTTTGTTTTGTTTTGTGTTTCTTGGACTAACAGGTTTTAGGTGGGAAGGCTATGACCGATACAGAGGCAGCAGTGAAAGACACAATGAGGATGACTGGATGTGGAAGCTGCGGTATGTACGTGATCCTGGAAGGGGTACCCGAAAAGAGTTTTGTCTGCATGAAGTACCGCCTGATAGAGCTGATGGAAGAAAAGATCTGAGGACTGGAGATGCAAGTGGAAACTCTGGTAGAGTTTAGAAGGGGCTTTGAGCAGATGAAGGAGCAAAGACATGAGGAGGCTGAAGGGAAAAGCTCAGACTTGCAGATGGAAGCAGGACCAAAGAATTCTGAGGAGAGACTGCTGGGTGAGGAAAGTGGACGGTGGAAGCATCTGACTAAGAGAACCAGGCAGAGGAAAAGACGGGCCAGTGAAGGAGTAATAGAGTTCAGGAACAGGTTTGCAGAGTTGGAAAATGAAGAAGAGGCACAGCAGGTGGTCACTGAAGGTGAAAGGGCAAGGAAAAAAGAGAAGAGCTGCTAGTCCTACAGGAAGAGGGGAAGAGTCAATGGAGACGACACCAAATATGAGCTCCAGGAGGATATGGGAAGGGTTGCGTAGGATTGCAAGGGTGAATAGGAATCAAGAGGACTTGCAGCCAGTGGAAGCAAGGGATAGACCAGAGAATCACACTGTCACCAGGAAAAGGCAGGTCTACGTGATTGGGGACTCCTTACTGAGAAGAATAGACAGGCCTGTAACTAGAGCTGATCCGGAGAACAGAAGGATGTGCTGTCTGCCGGGTGCTAAGATACGGGATGTGGACCTCAGGCTGAAAAGGATCCTAATGGGAGCGGGAAAGAATCCGTTGATTGTACTTCACGTGGGAACGAATGATACGGCTAGATTCTCGCTGGAATGTATCAAGGGATACTATGCCAGGCTGGGGAAGACGCTTAAGGAAATCGAGGCTTAGGTGATCTTCAGTGGGATTCTCCCTGTTCCTAGAGAAGGGCAACAAAGGTGTGACAAGATTATGGCGATCAACAGATGGCTCAGGCAGTGGTGCTATAAGGAGGGCTTTGGGATGTACGACCACTGGGAAGCATTCATGGACAGAAGACTGTCCTCTCGGGATGGACTTCACCTGAGTAAGGAGGGAAATAGACTTCTAGGATGGAGGCTCGCCCAACTGATTAAGAGAGCTTTAAATTAGGAATTTGGGGGAGATGGTTGGGAGATGTACAGGTAATCTCCACGCTGGAATTTAACATTGAGAGGGAAGAAAACAAAGTAAGAGAGGATACAGCCATGGGCAGAACAATGGACATAAGGAGGAAGGGTAGTGTAGATACCAGTCTAATAGGTGACGCTGGTTGTAGAATGTCTGTGCCGAACCGGGTAAAGAATGTTAGTGAAGCCAAACGGCAAAAATTAAGATGTCTGTACACTAATGCGAGGAGCCTAGGTAACAAAATGGAGGAACTAGAGCTACTGGTGCAGGAATTGAAACCGGATATTATAGGGATAACAGAAACATGGTGGAATAGTAGTCATGACTGGAGTACAGGTATTGAAGGCTATGTGCTGTTTAGGAAAGACAGAAATAAAGGCAAAGGTGGTGGAGTAGCACTGTATATCAATGATGAGGTTAACTGTAAAGAAATAAGAAGTGATGGAATGGTTAAGACAGAGTCTGTCTGGGCAAAAATCACACTGGGAAAGAAAGCTACGAGAGCCTCCCCTGAGATAGTGCTTGGGGTGTGCGACAGACCGCCGGGATCTGATTTGGATTTGGATAGAGACCTCTTTAATGTTTTTAATGAACTAAACACTAATGGGAATTGTGTGATCATGGGAAACTTTAACTTCCCAGTTATAGACTGAAGGACAAGTGCTAGTAACAATAATAGGGCTCAGATTTTTCTGGATGTGATAGCTGATGGATTACTTCACCAAGTAGTTGAAGAACCAACAAGAAGGGATGCCATTTTAGATTTGGTTTTGGTGAGTAGTGAGGACCTCATAGAAGAAATGGTTGTAGGGGACAACCTTGGTTCAAGTGATCATGAGCTAATTCAGTTCAAACTAGATGGAAGGATATACAAAAATAGATCTGGGACTAGGATGTTTGATTTCAAAAGGGCTAACTTTAAAGAATTAAGGAAATTAGTTAGGGAAGTGGATTGGATTGAAGAACTTGTGGATCTAAAGGCGGAGGAGGCCTGGAATTACTTCAAGTCAAAGTTGCAGAAAGTATCAGAAGCCTGCATCCCAAGAAAGGGGGAAAAATCATAGGCAGGAGTTGTAGACCAAGCTGGATGAGCAAGCATCTCAGAGACGTGATTAAGGAAAAGCAGAAAGTCTACAAGGAGTGGAAGATGGGCAGGATTAGCAAGGAAAGCTACCTTATTGAGGTCAGAACATGTAGGGATGAAGTGAGAAAAGCTAAGAGCCATATATAGTTGGACCTTGCAAAGGGAATTAAAACCAATAGTAAAAGGTTCTATAGCCATATAAGTAAGAAGAAAACAAAGAAAGAAGAAGTGAGACCACTAAAAACTGAGGATGGAATGGAGGTTAAGGATAACCTAGTCATTGCCCAATATCTAAATAAATACTTTGCCTCAGTCTTTAATAAGGCTAATGAGGAGCTTAGAGATAATGGAAGGATGACAAATGGGAATGAGGATATGGAGGTAGATATTACCACATCTGAGGTAGAAGCCAAACTCAAACAGCTTAATGGGACAAAATCGGAGGGCCCAGATAATATTCATCCAAGAATATTAAAGGAACTGGCACATGAAATTGCAAGCCCATTAGCAAGAATTTTTAATGAATCAGTAAACTCAGGGCTTGTACTGTACGACTGGAGGATTGTTAACATAGTTCCTATTTTTAAGAAAGGGAAAAAAAGTGATCCAAGTAACTATAGCCTGTTAGTTTGACATCTGTAGTATATGAGGTCTTGGAAAAAATTTTGAAGTAGAAAATAATTAAGGACATTGAGGTCAATGGTAATTGGGATAAATTACAAGAAGGTTTTACAAAAGGTAGATCGTGCCAAACCAACCTGATCTCCTTCTTTGAGAAGGTAACAGATTATTTAGACAAAGGAAATGCAGTGGATCTAATTTACCTCGATTTCAGTAAGACATTTGACACGGTTCCACATGGGGAATTATTAGTTAAATTGGAAAAGTGGGGATCAATATGAAAATTGAAAGGTGGATAAGGAACTGATTAAAGGGGAGACTACAACGGGTTGTACTGAAGGGTGAACTGACAGGCTGGAAGGAGGTTACTAGTGGAGTTCCTCAAGGATCAGTTTTGGGACCAATCTTATTTAACCTTTTTATTACTGACCTTGGCACACAAAGCGGGAATGTGCTAATAAAGTTTGCGGATGACACAAAGCTGGGAGGTATTGCTAACACAGAGAAGGACCGGGATATCATACAGGAAGATCTGGATGACCTTGTAAACTGGAGTAATAGTAATAGGATAAAATTTAATAGTGAAAAGTGCAAGGTCATGCATTTAGGGATTAATAATAAGAATTTTAGTTATAAATTGGGGACGCATCAGTTGGAAGTAACAGAGGAGGAGAAGGACCTTGGAGTATTGGTTGTTCACAGGATGACTATGAGCCGCCAATGTGATATGGCCGTTAAAAAAGCTAATGCAGTTTTAGTATGCATCAGGCGAGGTATTTCCAGCAAAGATAAGGAGGTGTTAGTACCGTTATATAAGGCACTGGTGAGACCTCATCTGGAATACTGTGTGCAGTTCTGGTCTCCCATGTTTAAGAAGGATGAATTCAAACTGGAACAGGTTCAGAGAAGGGCTACTAGGATGATCCGAGGAATGAAAAACCTGTCTTATGAAAGGAGACTCGAAGAGCTTGGCTTATTTAGCCTAACCAAAAGAAGGCTGAGAGGGATATGATTGCTCTTTATAAATATATCAGAGGGATTAATATTAGGGAGGGAGAGGAATTATTTAAGCTTAGTACCAATGTGGACACAAGAACAAATGGGTATAAACTGGACACTAGGAAGTTTAGATTTGAAATTAGACAAAGGTTTCTAACCATTAGAGTAGTGAAGTTCTGGAACAGCCTTCTAAGGGAAGTAGTGGGGGCAAAAGACATATCTGGCTTTAAGACTAAGCTTGATAAGTTTATGGAAGGGATGGTGTCACGGAGTGTAGGGGAGTCAGGCCCTGCACCCCCGGGCTCCCTGCCGATTCACCAGGACTCTCAGCCAGCCAGTAAAGCAGAAGGTTTATTTAGACGACAGGAACACAGTCCAACACAGGTCTTGCAGGCACAGATAACAGGATCCCCCCCTGTCAGGTCCATCTTGGGGCCCCATAACCCCCATCGGGGATCAGAGCCCTCTCTCTCTGCTTCCCCTCTGTTCCCCAGCCAACTCCAGTCTGCCCAACCCCCTCCAGCCCCTCCTCTCTGCTCCACTTCTTTCCCGGGCCAGGAGGTCACCTGACCCCTTTGTCTCCAACACCTTTAGATGCACCTTTGCAGGGAGGGGCCGGGCCATCCGTTGCTAGGAGACAGCACTTCAGGCATTTGGCTGCATGGCCTTTTGCTGCTAGATACTTAGGATCTGTACCCAGCCCCCAGTACAAACAGTCCCACTTCGTCACAGATGGTATGATGGGATAGCCTAATTTTGGCAATTAATTTTGGCAATTGATCTTTGATTATCAGCAGGTAAGTATGCCCAGTGGTCTGTGATGGGATGTTAGATGGGATGGGATCTGAGTTACTGCAGAGAATTGTCTCCTGGGTGCTGGCGGGTGAGTCTTGCCCACATGCTCAGGGTTTAACTGATCGCCATATTTGGGGTCAGGAGGGAATTTTCCTCCAGGGCAGATTGGCAGAGGCCCTGGAGGTTTTTGGCCTTCCTCTGCAGCGTGGGGCATGAGTCACTTGCTGGAGGATTCTCTGCAGCTTGAGGTCTTCAAACCACAATTTGAAGACTTCAATAACTCAGACATAGGTTAGGGGTTTGTTATAGAAGTGGATGGGCAGGATTCTGTGGCCTGCGTTGTGCAGGAGGTCAGACTAGATGATCATAATGGTCCCTTCTGACCTTAGAGTCTATGAGTCTACTGTCCCCATCCAAACATCTTACCCAAGGGCCAGACAGCAGCGAGTACAAGCCTGGGGAAGGGTTTGGTGGCCATGTTATTGGTATATTGCCCTCTCATCTGGGATCCTGCCCCCTCAGAACCCACTGATATGACTTCAGTTTGTGACGGCTTCATACCACAGACCTGATATCATACCACAGCTGGGCCCAGGAGCTGGACAATAGCAAACAAGTGAAAATAAAATGTTCTGCTTATTTCTAAAGCACATGTAGCCAGCCACTGTATTTTATTGATTGTATTGTTGGTTTCCGTAGCAACAGATGTGGAGGAATTAATTAAGATCAAGGGTTATCAATGATAAAAATTGGAATTTTCAGTGCACTTCATCTATCATGCATGTTCAAATTAGTTTCCCTGACAAAATATCTGTTGGACTGAAATGGTGATGACTGAATCGTTTTAATACAAATAAATACAACTTGTTAATAAGAGCTTAATGCTGATACATTTGGTCTCGGTTTATCCCTTTAGAAAGCATTTTGGCTATGATAAATTCTAAAACAATTAGAAAAATGTGGAGAATTTGTATATTATCACAGAAAGATCCTTGTGATCAAAAGAACATTTTATTGTAATTTGCTTGTCAATAAGCATTTTCATTAATATATTCATCTAAAGCCCCTGAATGTTTTCACAGCAGCTAAAATATTGGTTTAGCTGGAAAAGAGCCACTTCTTTGCCTCAGACCTCATTATTCCCATTAACTCAGCCTGCTGCATGCAATAATGGGATGGTCACACTGAGTTATTGGCAGTTCTCTGATTTGTCCACATGGGAGGGATGTGTGTGTGTAAGAAAAAGAGAGAGACACAAAGGAGAGATTCGCTTACAGTATGGCCTGATGGGGGGGGGGGGGTGTCCTCAGTCCTCTCTCCCCTCCCTCTTCAGGAAAAAGACAACAACACTGACAGGTCCACAGTATGGGTGAGGACAATGGACTCTTTGTGTTTGCTAAGGGCCAACTAAGAGTGAGCATGATTAAAAAGCTGCTGATAAAGGATTTCCCTAATGGTTAAACAACAAGAAGCTAGGGCTGCTTTTGCCATATGCAGCTTGCTTGCTCATGCCCTGAATGGATTCTTAGTGCCTGAGACTCAATATATTGAGCTTGCTCTTGAGTAAAAGCTTCCCCAAACACAGATTGCAGTAATAGCAGGGCCGGCTCCAGACCCCAGCGTGCCAAGCGCGCGCTTGGGAAGGCATTTTGCCGGCAGGGCGGCAGGCGGGTCCGGTGGACCTTCCGCAGTCATGCCTGCGGGAGGTCCACCGGAGCCGCGGGTCCAGTCGACCTCCCGCAGGCATCACTGCGGACGGTTCGCTGGTCCCGCGGCTTGGGTGGACCTCCTGCAGGCATGCCTGCGGATGCTCCACCAGAGCCGCGGGACCAGCAAATCCTCCGCAGCTGCGGGAGGTCCCCTGGAGCAGCGGGACCAGCGGACCCTCCGCAGTCATGCACCTCCCGCAGGCATGACAGCTTGGGGGGGCCAAATTCCTAGAGCCGCCCCTGAGTAATAGAAACAGCTTTTCAAAGAGATGAGGAGGACTCACCATCTTTTTTTTGCTGTGTAAGAGCTACATCTTCATTGTTATGTAGGGTGACCAGATGTCCCGATTTTATAGGCACAGTCCCGATATTTGGGGCTTTTTCTTATATAGGCTCCTATTACCCCCCACGCCTGTCCCGATTTTTCACACTTGCTGTTGTAATGCCAGGTCGCAGAGCTATAGCTTCTGGACTGGTAGCACAGAATTCTGTGTAGCCACAATGTGAGAAATCTAAGCTTAGATCTGGACTCAGTGCTTCACTGCCTAACTCTGTAAGAAGCTGAGCAATGCGAACACATCAGCTGAATCTCAATGAATGAGGTGCAGACCCCAAAAGGTGTTTGATTCACAGAAACATCTCATTCAAACATTGAGAGGCCTCCTCTAAGACCATTCATTGTCTGTTTCTGCATAGTCACCCAACTGACCCTATTTCTCCCAATTTACCATGCTGCTCATAGGCACCAACTCCGGGGGTGCTCTGGGACTGGAGCACCCACAGGGAAAAATTAGTGAGTGCTCTGCAACCACTGGCTGCCAAGCTCCCTCCACCCCCGCCCCACCTCCTCCTCCCCCCCTGAGCACGCTGCGTTCCCGCTCCTCCACCTACCTCCCTGTGTTTCCTGCCCGGCTGCCGCCAAACAGCTGTTTGGCAGTGTTAGCACACTCAGGGAGGGAGGGAGGGGAGAAGCGGGAAAGTGGCGGGCTCAGAGGAGGAGGTGGGGAAGAGGCAGAGCCCGGGCGGGGATTTGGGGAAGGAGTTGGACTGGGGGCGGGAAAGAGGTGGGAAGAGGTGGGGCAGGGAAGGGGTGAAGTGGGGGTGGAACCAGGGGCTAATGATCCAACCATGATCCAAATTCTGTGATGAATCCTGGTCACATGCCAACTGAAGCACATTGTGCATACACTAAGAAGAACGATCCAATAAGACTACCTTACAAATTGCTCCGAGAGTGCAGTGTAAAAGACCTAGAGAAAAAGAAGTCTAATTTAATCCTATCTCTCTGTAGCTCTGGGTATTTATATCCACTACCTATTTGAATATATTACACCCATCACCCTGGTATCTAGGTGCCTGCTGGCATCTGGTAATCTTACCCACAGGCTAAATATGAAAAAAGTTCCTCCTCACTCTCTCTGAAATGCAGTTACCTGGGTATTTTTTACTAGATGTTACTTACCAGACCCTGCCACCCTACACTACTGTTAAAAACAAGAAGCAAGTCCTAACTTACCCTGAAGAAATTTCCAGGGGAATGTAGGTATCCAGAAAGCAGTTAATTGCTCTGGAATTTAGCTAGATACTGGGGTTAAAGTCCTATTTGTTTGAATTAATTTGCTTAGTAAATATATTGTTCTGCCAGCTGTTGCAGAAATAACATTTAGTATTAGCCAGCAGGTTAAATAGTACGTTCATTGTAGCACTTACCAGCCACTGTTCCTGCCAGTCTCTTCTGCTGTTCACTTGTGGACAGGGCCTTCCCTCTGCTATCCATATCAAATTTGGAGGTGCGTGTTCTAGGGATTGGTGCAAAAAGATGCAACACAAAAAAAGGCTAAGACAACCTGTGACAATTTAGCTGGTATTGACTGCCTCAACCAAGGTATAGAATAGAAATAAATAAAAATATATTAACAGTGGCTCTATCTTGTACTTAATTTTGTTCCCCTGTTGTTACTTATCACAGATCAGTAAGCTCTTCAAATCAAAATTACCTTTTAATTTTAGTCTAAACACGTTAACCTCACAGAATACAAAACACAGTTCCAATTTCTTTAGAGGAAAAATATTGTTTGTTCTATCTCTCAGTGAAGTTGCTATCTACCTCACGGGATTGTCTCCACAGAGTTTCTGGGGGACCTTTTCACTAGCACTGCCAGTGGTGCAAGCTGTAGGGCAGACCCTGCTCAGCGTAGCCTTATGGAACTATATCTTTACCCTCTCACATTCTACCTTCCTCCTCTCTGTGCTTCAGAGTTCTCATAATTATGACCTTGGGAGTTCAAATAGAATGGGAGGAGTGTTGTGGAAGTAAAGGGGAATTAGATCCTCTTTCCTTGGGTGTTGGGCTTGAGAGGTAAGCATGCACTTGTTAAGAGCTTTATTACCATGAATAGTTCAGGGACTGAGACCCGATTCTTAACCTAGGGAAAACAAAACATTCCAAGAACCTGACATTCATCTAAGTAGAAGCCTGCAGCATCAGATACAGGATTGGGAGTGTGGGTGCAGAGAAAGCCAGGCAAGGCTCTCCTCCCCTGCACTGCCTATACCCAGAGCTATGTAAGTGAGATCCCCATCCAAGATCACCAGATCCCAGGCAGCTTCACCATTCCCCCCATCACACACCAACTGTCACCCTGATCAAACTGCTTGTTACTACATCCCTTTCCCCTATCATTTGCTTACCTTGTCTGTTAGATCCCCAATCCTGGAAAGACTTACGCCCAGGCTTGTCTGCACGCACTGAGAACTGTCTCAGTGTCTTCAATAGAACTATTCTCAGTGCATGAAATAAAATACATGTTTGTAGGCTCCAGGCCTTAGACTAAGCTCTTCAGGTCAGGGACAGTCTCTTATATATATTTGCAAAGTGCCTAGCATAGGGTGACCACACAGCAAATGTGAAAAATCGGGACAGGGGTGGGGGGTAATAGGAGCCTATATAAGAAAAAGACCCAAAAATCGAGACTGTCCCTATAAAATCGGGACATCTGGTCACCCTAGCCTAGCATAATGGGCTGCCTCCCGCCACCCCGATCATGGCTGATACCTGTAGGCCCTACCATAATGCAAACAACAGCAATTACAATAATTTCACATCATGTTGTTTCTAAGATACACATTTCTAAAAAAGCAGGAGGTACATTTTGTTTGTGCAATATATTTAAAGGTGATGGTGTAATCTCATCTAAAAGGTTTTAGTGGCATAGTTTAAGACAGGGGTTGGCAACCTTCGGCATGCGGCCCATCAGGGTAATCCACTGGCGGGCCACAAGACATTTTGTTTATGTTGACTGTCCACAAGCACGGCCTTCCGCAGTTCCCAGTGGTGGCAGTTCACCGTTCCCAGCCAATAGGAGCTGCGGGAAGCAGCGGCCAGCACATCCCTGCAGCCCCCAGCTTCCTGCAGCTCCCATTGGCTGGGAACGGCAGCCACTGGAAACTGCAGGTGCCATGCCTGCAGACAGTCAATGTAAACAAAATGTCTCAGGACCTGCCAGTGGATTATTCTGATGGGCCGCATGCCGAAGGTTGCCGACTCCTGGTTTAAGATATGTGCAGGGGAAAACCTGAATAAATTATGCAGGGCTTGCAAAAGACATGCCAACACAACTTTTATCCCACATCATGTATTCTGTAAGGGACATAAGTCAGAGAAAAAAATATTGTATGAATGTTTAAGGGAGTTTTTAAAAAGTTATTGGGACTGTTTTTCATATCTCTCTGCCTGGTAAGTCAGGTGGCTTAATTAACAAATATGCAGAGCTCAGAGAGACAGCCATAAAAAAAAGTGACCCTAAAACAGCTTCTGTATATATAAACATGTCAAGAATTTAAAGTCTTATTTCAGGCCCTTCCAGGGCTTGAAGCAAGTCCAAGGTATACTGAGAGTGAGATCCTCCCCTACCCAAAAGGTAGAACGCACCCAATTCTAGCTCTGCAGGTTTCCCAGAGCTTTTGCTCAAATAAATTTGTTAAGTCTCTAAGGTGCCACAAGTACTCCTCATTCTTTTTGCTGATACAGACTAACACAGCTACCACTCTGACTACTGCAGCATTGCCTATTATTAAAGTTACTCCGAATGCTTTCCACTATAATATCCTGGTTTAGTTGCCTATACTAAGCCCCTTAGTTTTCAGTTTAAACCAATTTTGACCAAAAAATTGCCAGGTTTTACAAAAAGTATTATTCATTATTCACAATACACAAACAGGCATGAGCACAAACTCTGAAGTGTGCACGCACCTGAATATACTGATGAATATCATGCCCACCACATATTCACTTCAAGCTGTTAGCAGACTACAGTTTAAAGATTTGACACACTAAAATAGGAAGAAAATGAAAATCTGTATCAGAATATGTTTCAGAACAAAAGTCTGAAGTCTTGCGATCAGCTGGGGAGGACCGCAGGGAACTGGGCATCCCTACTGATCGGCCAACTCCCTCAAGAGCCTCCACTCGGAAGAGGAGGCAGGAATCTGGTTTTGACAGGGTGTGGGCATGAGGGACGCACTCCATACTGGGGCAGTGGGCTGAGGGGGGGTCTCCCTGCATTAACTCTGTTCTCCACATGACCTGAGACAAAGCATTAATCAATGCTGACGATCATATTTTCCCATATCCTCCCCTAACTTCACCAGCTCCATCCAAATCATGTTCCTACGGGTCTCCTTGGGTTGGTGCTGCCCAGGGTTGTGGGAGGTAGTGGGATTATAATTGGGAGGCCAAGTGGCAGAGTGAGGGCCATTATTCACAAATACGATAGCCTGTACTGGCTCTGAGGTAGTCTTTCTGTTGATTTGTCTTTTTAAGATGCCAGTCTCTCACAGCAAATCCCCCTGCCTGTTTGATTTTTGCCACTAGTTCATTCCAGGTTAGGTGTTCTATATCCACGGCCCTCATGGTCATCTTCGTCTGAGAATTTATTCCTGCATAAGTGCTCTGTATTAATTTGGGTCCCTGATAATGGGACGTGATAATGGGTCCCTGATAATGGGACTATTATCTTCTGTCTGGGGTAATGAATGAGAGTGAGTTTCCAGCATCCTTTTTCAAATTACGTTTCTGCTCTTCCCTTATATATAGTTTTTTGAAGGAAGAAGCAGGCAGTAATATTTTGAGAGCACTTATCATCCATTCCTGGGGTCCAGTGGCAGTCCGCTCCCAAGAACCTATGCCTATGTCCAGAGCATCTGCATCACAAGAAAAGGTGCATAACTGAGCCAATTGGGTTAAGTCCATGCCATCAGCAGAGGGGTACATTTGCCAAATGCGAGCCAGCCATGACACAGCAGTGTCATGGTTCAGTGGCCCCAGTCTCTCGGCAATAGCCTTGGCCTGAGTAGGAGACCATCTTACTACGTCCGTGACCAGCTCCATTGTGGGAAGATTGGCTCCTGCAACTATGTGTTTAACCTCCATCGTGGAAACAGGGGCAACATTATGTATGTGTGGCCAATCAGGGTTGAATGGGTTTTTGGGGTCAGCATCAAGGGGGCTCCAAATTGCAATCCTTTCTCAACCTTACAGCCTCTACCACCCCCTTATGGGCGCTAAATTGGGCACACAATTTATTAATCTCTGCCTCACACTTCTGATGGCCTGCTGCTGCCTTGGCTGCCTTATTTGCATCTACAAGGAAGCGAATGGCTGCTGCCTTGGCTGCCTTATTTTCACCTACAAGGAAGCAAGTGGCTGCTCTTGCTTCTTCTAACAAAATTTTTGTGTGTGTTAACTCTTTCCTATCCTGTTCTGCATTCCTGCTTGCCTTGTCTCTCTCCTCTTGCATATTTCTAAGTACAGTCACCATTTTAAGTTTTTCTGCTATAAATTCATACCCGTCTAACATTTGTTCAAACACTGAAGCTTTTTCTCCAGTTCCAGCTCCTGCCTCCCCTTTACCATTTCAACCATGTCCAGACATGCATAAAATAATGCCCATGAAGCAATCACATCCTTTGCACTACCCCATGGCTTAAAGGTTGTGCAATATTGTTCAAAGCTCAGACTCTCTTCAATCAGAAGATTCTCACCCCTAAAGGAACCCCCTTTCCCAGGGGCATTTCCCCTTCTTCATTACCCATCCCTCTAAACTGTTGGTTTTCTTCTGTCTTAAGCGAGCAGACAAGTTTTTTTTTCAGCCATCTCTACTTCCCTTATCTCAATAATCATCCCTACCAAAAGCCCTTTCATGCAGTCACAGCACTGTTCTAAAATCTTTACTTTTAAGGCACTTTAACTCCTTATTGCATGATCCTATATTTATTCTAAGCATGATTCTTAACTAAAAAGTTACAGGACATTACCAAATATTCTATGAGAGAGGGATATCGCTAAAGGAGCTTAGTCTGAAAAAAGAAGAGACAGTTTGCACAGGTCTTTGCCTCAGTTTCCCCACTCTGAAGCAACTACTTAACAAGTACCACGTGATTAGGGTCATGTGCTTCCTGTATTCCTCCACCAATTGGTTACCAGGAAATGATCATTCCTAGCTATGGACAGTGTTCCTTGAAGGGAGCTCACTATGCAATTAGGGAGCTTCACTGTTTTGGATACCAATAAAGGATTTATTACTAGAATTGGTCTGATAACTACTGAGCTGGGTGTGTGCAGGCATGGGTTCATTAACATCTGGAGCAGAGATTCCCCCATCATGCAGTGCTTCCCTGCTTTTCTGGTCCCAGAATTCCATGCAGTTCTTGCCCTGGGATCTCTGTTCTCCATTCTGAATGCTAATGGGGATGCCTCCTTGTCCCATCTTTGATGCAAATGAGGCTAGGGGAGTTTCCTTAATCCTGTCGCCCTTGTCTGGAGGGGTTTAGATGTTTCCCCACTGCCTTTTCATTGCTTTTTGTAAGTCTTTCTTCTGATCGGTTTTGGTTCAAACAGAGTTGGGGGGGAGGGGAGAAGGTCTTTTGTGAGTTAGACAGGCTGGATACTGTGCCCTGGTTCCCCAAGAACACAGAGCTAATAGGTAACAAAGGGTCTGGATGCTAGTTGGTGGGGCAGGAATTACTGAGATAAGATGAGGAACTGAGGACCAGAAGGGGAGACTGGGACTGGTTGGATGACAAGGAGACACCAACAAGGAGCTGGGAAAAGGCTGAGACTGGATGAAGAGCCAAAAGAGGCAAACTGGGAGTCAGTCGGTATGGGGAAAATGGGAATGGAGTAGAGGAAAAAGGCAGATTGGGCAAGGAGTTGGGTGGGGGAACTGGGACTTGCTGGACAAGGAGACTGGGACTCCAATGAGAAACTTGAAAGGGGAGTCAATGACTGGAATGAGAAGCCATAGAAGTAGGAATGGCTAAAGGAGAAGAATGGGACTGGGACATGGAGCTGAGGTGATGAAGAGACGGGACTGGGACAGATTGGAGGGGGTGGGGCAGAACAGTCAGTGCCCACTAGAGACCACTCCCCCCCCACAGGGTCTGGAACAGAACACAGGATCCCTGAGTCTCACCATGCCTCTGGTGTCAGCAAATATCTGTGAAGCCCACTAGCAAATGGGTGTGTCCCAACTCCTTCTAGTGTCGGTTCACATAAAAGTAATAGGTTACCATCCTCTATCAGTTACTCTATTAGATCAAGTAGCAAGATCTGTCTGGTGGAACTAAAGGTTCTAATCCTGGTGGTGTCTAATGTGGGTGTCAATATGACCCCACATAATGGGATTTTTTCCACTTTGCTTTATTAAAAAGCTAGGAAATCACATACAAGAGTCTTTAACTAAATGATCAAATACTATTTTCCTCCACAAGACCCTTGTCTCATTCAGTACATAGAATGGATGTTAGTCAATTATTGAGCAGTTACTCAATATTTTGTTTTATCCTCATTGTTCAATGTGTGGCCCCAGGGCTTTATTTATTACACACTATTCAAACCCTGCTGTTAATTTGCTCATGGGCTTTTCAGCAGCTCTCATCAATATAGTATGAGTGCTTCCTAAATGTGAGTCAATTTTATCTTCATAGTACTACTGTGATGATGGGGCAATATCCCCATTTCACAGATGAGGAACTGAAGCAGAGAGAGATTAATGTTCACTAATTTTGTACCTAATTTGAGAAACATAGGACCTAATTTTTCACAGTACTTTCACTCATTGCCATAGAATCTGGGAACTCACACAAATCTCTTCCTGTACAAGATATCCCTTAGTAGAGATATAGGACTACTGACTCTTCTCCTATTGCATAGTCCCTTAATAGAAGGGTCAAATTTCAAGTGGGGTGGGGCCCAGAGCATTCATTATGAACATATCAGCACATTGCATTTCTTCCAGCTATATGCCATGAAGCTGGCAAGACTCAGTCCCAGCCTAATCTCTGATAGAAGCCAGTTCCATATCTGCAAGACCGCCACCAACATAGTTTTGTCCCTGGACACAGTAATGCAACTGTTCTCTGTCATTTGGTGTGTTCTATCAGAATACTACTAACATTCCAGGGTTTCCAGTCAGAGGGATACCTCAGTACTTTTGAAAAAAATAAGGTCATTGAAAGGAGTCTTAGATAGGGCACTAGTCACTTTGGACAATTTAGGCCATGGTCCCTACCTGAAGGAGTTTACAGTGAGTGAAAGGTTTTCCACCCAGCTGTATTCCTAACCAATGCTACCCTTTCAGACTGCATAACTCTACCCCAGCACGACACATGATTTTGCTACATACATAGCTTCTACCACATGCATAAAGATGGATGCATTAAAAAGCCTACCATGTAGAGGAGTTAGATTTCTTTAGCACCTTTGCTTAACAGGATTCACTCCTGACACCCTCTTGTACTTTTCCTTTACAATACAACTCTGAAAAAAGTGAAGAGATTTTCTTGCCATGCCCTCAGCTCTGACCTTAAGGACTATATCCTGTCATGGTTCTACCATGGAACCTTCCCCCAACCCCCAGATTGACCGATCTACAGTATGGTGTAACAATTCTGCTATCAGCCATAGTGGCCTATTATCTCAAATGCTTCCCTTTCATGTTGATACCAGAAGACTTCTTGGGTTAAGCAGCAGGTATTTTTATTTTTAAATAGAGCTTCCTTTGTTCAATCTTTCCCTGTTTTTTTCACTTCTCTCAGCAATGGCCCTGAGGGCACTGTTAAGCACCATCTGATACAATGCCATTTAATCACTTTTGCTAACGCATGTGCTGCAAGAATTGTATCATTTGGAACTTCAAGTATTTCCAACTTGAAAAGCTTGTGCCTCTTTGGAATCACCTAGACTAACTATACATTAATTATTTCTGAACAGGGTACTCACTTGTATAGTTTTGTGAGCATTTTCTTATGGGACCACAAAACTACATAGGATACATAAGTTTGAAATGTTTAATGAAATTAACTATCAAGTCAATATAAATCTGCAAATTTGAAATGCATACACTGTGAATAGACTGAATTCTCAAGGAGAATTCTGTAACTTTTTAGAAAACAATATTTGCAAATCTCAGATTAAAAACAAAGACACACACCTCCACATGTATATTTTACACTGTTTCAGCAACTATAGTGAACATTTCAGGAGCAGCAATGACCTGCACTGACACCATATAATTCAGAGCAGAATTTGGTCCATAATGCTAATGCAACAGTCTGAGCCAAGTTGCGCTCTCATTTACAACTTTGCAACACCACTGACTTGAATTCATTTGACATTTAGCTTCTGGTATCTAGGGTTCTTTCAATAGCCTATACAAGAATGATATTTTTCAATCATCCTTGCAGAGCTTTAACAATGAAAGACATTGATGACAAGTGTCCAGTGTTCCTCCGCATATATCTTTAGCAACCTCTAGATTTTTTTAGGAGGTTAGCCTTCCTTTGGTGGAGATTTTCTGTGAAATGCCAATCAGGGAACCATGCAAGTCTCCCCAGTTTCTATTAGGTCTAGTCTTTCAGAATGGAAATGGGAACAGCTTTACATTTGTTGTTTTCAAAGTATACAAAAAGGGGGTCATACAGTCCACCCTGGCCCATCTGAGCTCCTATTTTTTGCCTAGTATATTATTATATGAGTGTCATAATACGTCCAATACCACCTATCATATTTCCACACCTCACCTCTCATATGCTCATCCTATATTTCCATGCTACCATACATAGTGTTGTTCTGTTTATGTCTGTCACTCACCACCCCAAGTGAAAACAATAAATGCCTTATTGCCATGAATGGTGGCAGGGCGATACCAATCATGTCTTTATCTGTGTATTCGACCATCTGCAGTTTCACACTGTATAGAAAGCTGGCCTCCCCAGATATCTGCTTCTTTCATCCATTTGTTTTAAGCAGTCTATTTGTCTGTATTTGTTGTTTCATATGCCACTGTGTCAAAATAATACAGGGCCCATGATAAAAGAATGGCTGTATGTAAACTGTCCCTAAGCAAGAGGCATCCAGAGACCAGCTAAGGGAGAAATAAAATCCTCCCACCTCTTTCCATTAGAATTTAAACATGGAAGGCAGCCAGTGGGTGAAAATACCTGCAACCAATATAATTGACAAGTATCTGTCCCTGCTCATTTTATTTGAGGATATCCATGAAAAATCCCTAATATGTAAAAACAATTGTTCTTATTGACCATGCTAGAACAGAGGTGGGCAAAATACGGCCCGCAGGCCACATCCAGCCCACAGGGCCATCTTGCCTGGCCCCTGAGCTCCTGGCCCAGGAACCTAGCCCCCAGCCCCTTCGCTGCTGTTCCCCCTCCCCTGCAGCCTCAGCTCTCTCGCTCCGCCACTGGTGCAATGCTCTGGGCGGCTGGGCTGTGAACTCCTGGGGCAGCGCAGCTGCAGAGTCTGGCCTGACCCAGTGCTCTGTGCTGTGTGGTGGTGGCGGCAGCAGCGGCATAGCCCGGCTCCAGCCGGGCATCGCGGCTGTAGTGCCGCCAACCACCGGTGCTCCAGGCATGGTAAGGGAGCATGGAGCAGGGGGGGTTGGATAGAGGGCAGAGGAGTTCAGGGAGTGGTCAGGAGGCGGGGGTGTGGATAGGGGTCAGGGTGGTCGAGGGGGACAGGGGTTGAATGGGGGCAGGAGTTATTGGGGGGTAGTCAGGGGACAGGGAGTGGGGGTGTGTGGATGGGGCAGGGGTCCTGTGGGGGTCATCAGGGAACAGGGGGGGTTGGATGGGGCAGATAAGAAGTGGGGGCTGGGCCACACCCCCTCCCCTAACCGGCCCTCCATACAATTTATGAAACCCAATGCAGCCCTCAGGCCAAAAAGTTTGCCCACCCCTGTGCTACAGCTCTATAGCAGATTATTTAGAGTTACACATACTGACTACATGTCCTGGAAGACATTATCCCTGTCCTCCACTAGATGCTGTTTAGATTAGATTGCACCCAGCCTTGCATGGATACACAAAGGGGAAAGGAGGGTGCAAAGACTCAGCAGCAGCCAGGCCCAATTCTAGAGCTTGCACCCCCTGGAGTGCGAGCTTGGGGGGAGGGATAGTTCAGTGATTTAAGCATTGGCCTGCTAAACCCAGAGTTGTGAGTTCAATTACTGAGGGGGCCATTTAGGGAACTGGGGTTTAAAAAAAAACCAAAAACACCTGTCTGGGGGTTGCTCCTGCTTTGAGCAGGGGGTTGGACTAGATGACCTCCTGAGGTCCCTTCCAACCCTGATATTCTATGACTAGGTGAGTGGAATGGTGACTCCCTAAAGGAGGGGCGGGGGGAGGAAATGGCAGGATGAAGTAGTGGCCACTTCTCATCCCCAGCACTGAAGATCCTGAATGAGAGTCAGGGACATGCTGTAACCTTTCAAAAGGTGTTGCTGTCCCACTTCTCTGCTGGAGGTGTATATCTTCCTAAAGCATAATATTTCCAGGAGTGCCAGCTGGGGTGGTGCTCCACCAAAGTTCCCCCAGTGCAACAGGTGGCTGCACAGTCATGATTCAACACATTTTGGGTAATCATCAGAAATCACTGAGCATTTGTGCCATCCACATTGATACTGGTGTTTCACTAGAGCAGATTTCTTTTGGGAGGACCTCTTGGAGAGAGTCTAATGATTCAAAGCATCAAGCAGCCTTGAGTCCATGTTCACTGCCTAAAATACATCAAGATCTGCTAGATGGGGCTGGCAAGATGAGTTAAATGTAAATTCAAAAGTTTTAACATGTAGAGTTTCTCTGTGTTTGGGAGCCAGGTCTGAATCAGTACTTTAGCCCATGCTTTTATGGTATAATTTCTTTGGGGAGTTATAGAATAATTAAAATGAATCATAGAATCATAGAAGATTAGGGTTGGAAGAGACTTCAGGAGGTCCTCATGGGGTGAGGAGGAGGGAACCGGTTGTTAATATTTTGGCAGCTCATCACTAGTTGAGAATGTGCACAGGGCCAAAGGGGAAGTGGCCCAGGGAAGATAGGTGGACAAGCAGGGAGAGAAGAAGAGCAGAGAGAGAGGCTGCTGCTAGAGGGTCCCTGGGCTGGGACCCAGAGTAGCAGGTGGGCCTGGGTCCCCTCCCCGCCCACCCTTGCACTGCACCTGGACACAGAGGAGTGTAGCTGAGACAGACTGCAACTTGCCCCTGAGATGAGGGACTAGACTTTGGGTTGTGGTTGGCCACTGAGGCAGGTGCAAGCCAAAGGACTGCAATTAAACACCCCCCACCCCTGGAAGGGGGTGAGAATGGAGTAGTGGGTGCTGCCAGAGGGCAGTGTCCTGAAGCAGATTCCACTGAGGAGGAAACAATGTGGGTACCAAACCAGCAGAGCAGACAATGGGCGAGACACCACAGGCAGAGGGCGCTCCACAGCTGACAAGAGCTAATTCCTGGAGCAACCAGCAGGAGGCGCCAGCGATGGTGAGTCCTGACCCCGTTACAGGCACACTGCTGACTCATATCTAGCTTCTTGTCCACTGTAATCCTTAGGTCCTTTTCTGCAGAACTGCTGCTTAGCCAGTCGATCCCCAGCCTGTAGCGGTGCATGATTCTGTCCTAAGTGCAGGATTTTTTTTGAACCTCATCAGATTTCTTTTGGCCCAAACCTCCTAGGTCACTCTGGACCCTATCCCTACCCTCCAGCATATCTACCTCTCCCCCCATCTTAGTGTCATCTGCGAACTTGCTGAGGGTACAATCCATCCCATGATCCAGATCATTAATAAAGATGTTGAACAAAACTGGCCCCAGGACTGACCCCTGGGGTACTCAGCTTGATACCATCTGCCAACTAGACATCGAGCCATTGATCACTACCCTTTGAGCCCGACAAGCTAGCCAACTTTCTATCCACTTTATAGGCCATTCATCCAATCCATAGTTTTTTAACTTGCTGGCAAGAATATTGTGGGAGACCGTATCAAAAGCTTTGCTAAAGTCAAGATATATCACGTCCACTGCTTTCCCCATATTTACAGAGCCAGTTATCTCATCATAGACGGAAATCTTAATTCATAGGTGCCCAGGTCCAGAAGTCTCCGAGCATCTTAACAAAAATAGCAAAGAATCCTGTGGCACCTTATAGACTAACTGACGTTTTGCAGCATGAGCTTTCGTGGGTGAATACCCACTTCTTCGGATGCAAGTAGTGGAAATTTCCAGGGGCAGGTTTATATATGCAAGCAAGAAGCAAGCTAGAGATAACCTATCTCTACTACTAGAAATTTCCACTACTTGCATCCAAAGAAATGGGTATTCACCCACGAAAGCTCATGCTTCAAAACGTCAGTTAGTCTATAAGGTGCCACAGGATTCTTTGCTGCTTTTACAGATCCAGACTAACACGGCTACCCCTCTGATACTTAACAAAAATAGTCGATAATATTATAATAAACAAAGGCAATATGCCAGTTCATGAAATCCCAATATGCAGTGACATGAACAAACAACATAAACCCCCTAAAATGCAGTTGGATTGAACAGGCCTGTGGTCTGCCATGAAGAATTTCACAGATTAACTTTTGCATCATTGGGGAAAATCCAAACCCTTCTCTGTGACCACAGACCACCCTGGCTGCCTTGGAACTTCTCTGAAGAACAGCATTTGAAAGGTCTGTGCTCCTTCTGTATTGCACAGAGTTCAGCTCTGCAGAGGCTCCCTTTGCTTGGAGGGGAGTTTCAGCTAGGGCCAGAAGATGAGCTTGGGTGAGGTTTGTGAATGTTCAGCTATGGAAGGATGCAGGCCAAACAGAACCTACAGCATCCTCAAGGCTGCACGAATGGCCAGGGAATGGCTGTGCTGACGCTCTATAACCTGGGCGAGGATTCGTATATGGTATAACTGCTGAACCTGTTTGGCAGCCTGCACATTTACACTATTGGAAATTTTCAAGAACAAAAAATGTGTAGCTATTTTAAAGCAACTATGGACCTGATTCTCCACTGCTACCTGTGTGAATCCAAATAACTCTACTGAAGTAATGTGGTATCAGAATTAGACCAGATGTGTTGATGAAGGCCTTCATCAAGTTTCTACTTATATCTGATTCTAATATGTTCTTGTAAAGTGGTACCAGTCAAATACCTAGAAACATACACATTCTCATATCAGATCAGACACAAGGTTCATCTATTCCAGTATCATGTCTCTTATAGTGGCCAGTATCTTATGCTCCAGAGGAAATATGAACCCTGACAAGGCACAACCTGCCCATGTGGGAATTTTCTTCCTAACCCCCCTTAGTCAGAGGCTGGCTTATGACTGAAGCATGAAGATTTATAATATCTCTTCTTAAAAATTCTATTTTATGTAGCTGTGGAGAGAGGTGAGAGTAGTTTGGAGGGAAATAACGGACCCAATATTTCGGTAACATAGCTGTGGATGTTCTCATTAGTAATGTAAGTGTCTAATCATTCTTAAAAAAAATCCTGCTAAGCTCTTAGCCTCACTGGCATATTGTGGCAATGAGTTTCACCAACTAATTATGTGTTGTGTTTTTAAAAGTTTCTTTTCAGCTTTAACTTTGCTGTCTTTCAGTTACATCAGAAGTCCCTTTGCCATTGTTTTTTGAGAAAATAATAGTAGCACTTGATTTGCCTTCTCTATGAAACTGATTTTCTGGTATACTTATATCACATCCCCTCTTATTCCTTTTCTCTGCGAACAGTTCCAGTCTTTGTCCTCCCTCTTCATGTAGAAGATTTTTCCATGCTTCTAATAATTTCCAACTTCTGTTCCTGAACACCCTCTGTTTCTGCTGTCCATTCTAAAATTGTGATCATCTATATTTGATAGATACATAGTCTCTCTAAGCTACACAGAAAGAGGCTGACTGTCTGGAAGGACCAGCTAGTTGAGACATACAGTGCTGTACATAGCCAGTGAAGGCTTATTATTTTAAAAGATTTGTAACAAAGAATCAGAGAGGGTATTTATCCACTAAATGGAGAGTTATTACAGCAACCTGATGAAGAAAGATTTGATAGTTATTTCAGAAACATTCTTGAAGCATTCTGACTGTATGCAGCTATATTAACAAAGGGACCAATAGGATGCTAGGATGTCTTGTTAGGGGAATACAACATACATAAAAAGACTGATGGTTAAGTTACTAAACAAAGGACTCGACATAGATCAAAATAGACTCTCCTTCCCACCCACAGTGATTTACAGATAGCAAATAATTACTGGCATGATATTACTTTTATTCCTTCCTCTTTAGTCCACCCCCCAACAATCTTTTGCCCAATAAACACATTCATATTAATTCTTATCTGCATTTATAGTAACTTATTGACTCCTACTTTTGACACAAAATATGCTTTAAGTCTCTCCCTGGCAGTGTTGTGTTCACTCCCAATCTCCACACTTGGGGGAATGGAATAAGGGGGGGAAATCACAAAAAGGGTGGAGCCAGGACATAACTGAAAAATTCAAGAAGAAAAAAATTAAGCAGACCACTGATGCACTGTAAGGGTATGTCTACACTTACCGTCCGGGTCGACGCGGTGAGTTCGACTTCTCGGAGTTCGAACTATCGCGTCTGATCTAGACGCGATAGTTCGAACTCCGGAAGCGCCGCGGTCAACTCCGGTACTCCACCACTGCAAACGGCGGTGGTAGAGTCGACAGGGGAGCCGCGGAGTTCGACCCCGCCGCGTCTGGACGGGTGAGTAGTTCGAATTAGGGTACTTCGAATTCAGCTACGCTATTCACGTAGCTGAATTTGCGTACCCTAATTCGAACCCCCTTTTTAGTGTAGACCAGGCCTAAGTTAATAACCACAACAGACATTTTGACAAAGGAGTAACACCGAGCCTCCTCTTCTATGCTACTGCTAGCAGCTATGGCTAACTAGTTTCCAAACAACTTTGGAAACCAGCCCAGATTACCCCTGTGCTGAGGAAGAAATACATATTGCATTGTTCAAGGGAGCAGTAAATAATACAAAGGGTTTAGCTAGAAATAAACAAATCGAACTGAGGCAACCATAAAAACAAGACAAGATAGGAAGAATAATTTTAACACTGCCTAGATTTTTTGTAAAATAAAATGTTTTTCCTTTGAGTTACATTGATATAAATCATGAGTTGGTATAATAAACAGCATGGGAGACTGCTGTAACTGAAAGTAAAATCCAGATGCAGTATTGCCAGTGTTTAAAGAAAACAAAATGCATTTTTGTTTAAATAAAGAATTTGGGGTAGGGTTTTGTTTGCTTGTTTGTTTTTTGGTTTGAGCCTTCGGATACATACTGCTGTTTGCTTAAGAACCTCATCCAGGGACTCTTAAGAAGACAAGGCCAGGCATCCACTCCAGGAACAAAAAAAATTTTGTTTGTTTTTCTTGTGGCTGGAAAAGCCACCAGCTATATCTGTCCCTTAAGGTGGGGAGTCAAGAAAATACTTCTTTTTCCACAAGATTCTGCCCTTTCAAATGTGATTGTTTAACAAAGGCTGTGAAGCTTGCTAACACTGACTTAGTCACTGTAAAACAATGCATGCATTAAGGTTTGCTAGAGGGAATTGATTTTGAAGGCTGCTTTCATCCTGGGTAAACAGTCCTGCTTTGTCTTTTGCAGAAGTGGTTTATCAGCTTTGTAGGTTCATTTGTACACAAGCCTGAAAAGGGATTTGTGCTTTGAATAGATGAGGTTGCACCAGCATAGCTAAGAGCTGAATTTGGCCCACTGCCTTCATTGCAGCTCGTGAGGGAGTCTGCAAAATTGAGTGGCCAGAAATGAGGTGCGACTGCATATGGATGCTGAATTGTGCTTGCACTGCAAAAGAAAAGCTGGGAGATAAGGCCTGTATAAAATTTCCAAGCAAAAAACAATTCCATTAAGCTAGAGTTAAGGCTGTAAACATCTTTTAATTGCTTAAAGGGCCTGGCGGGGGGGGGGGGGGGGGGGTGTAAGAAAACACTGGAGTTTGCTCAAAAGTCATTAGGAAGACTCGGAATTTAAAGCTAAGATTATAGTAAAACAATTATTTGCATGGAAATGGATAGTTAAAGTTATCCAAACAACCTTAACTCTGTCCCCTCCTTTGCAAACATTTCACCCCCCACACCATACTGCCTTGTATGGAAGAGAGGTATTTTGATTAAAGAGATCTTGTTAAGGAATTAAGGAAGTTCACAGTCTGTAGTTGTGATGAACTGGGGATGTTCTTAATGTTTTCTTTGAATACTGTGTGGGTGCCTGTGACGCAGCAGGGAAAGGGGAGTATTGACCTGGGAAGTTTGCAGGGGAGTTTTGCTGGGACTGTCTGCATTGGGGAGGGGAGACTTTCCCTTAAGGCCAGATACCTGAGCATGTAACATGAGAACCAGGAGGGGGGCTGAAGCCAGGTGACACCTTTGCCCGGGAAATGGACAAAGGCTGGGGGAGGAGCCAGGGGGAGGCTGGGTGAGACAGTTGTAGGGAGTTTCAGTTTGGAGCTGGCTGGGAAAATGGAGGGGAGTCCAGATGGGGCTCTGGCTTCCCAGTGGGGCTCTGGCCTCCCTGCCCCCCTGCAAAATGGACCTAAATGAGGGAGGTCCTGTTGTCTGTACCTGCAAGACCTGTCTTGGACTGTGTTCCTGTCGTCTAAATAAACCTTCTGTTTTACTGGCTGGCTGAGAGTCATGGTGAGTCTCAGGAAGCCAGGGGTGCAGGGCCTTGTCTCCCCCACACTTCGTGACAGTAGTTACAGCAATCTTAAATCCACTCTACTTGCATAGCTTGCCTGTGGAGCTAAGGAACTCTGGAGTACGTGGGGTTTTTCTATTGAACATACGTAGTGTTACCAGATAGCAATTGTGAAAAAATGGGATGGGGTGGGGGGTAATAGGCGCCTATATAAGAAAAAGTCCCAAAAAACGAGACTGTCCCTTTAAAAACGGGACATCTGGTCACTCTACACATACGCAGATTTTAGGGCCAAAACAGACGATATGATAATCATCTAGTCTAATTTCCTACATAACACAGGCCACAGAATTTCACCCCCATCAGGCTTGTAGTGTCTGATTGAGCTATAGCATATCTTTTAGAAAGATATCCAGTCTTTATTTTGAGTGATGGAGAATCCACCACATCCCTAGGTACGTTGTTCCACTGAATAGTCTACCTCACCATTAAAAATGTGAGCCTAGTTTCTAGAACATACAATTCCCCTGCCAAACTGTGCCCTTGGTGTGTAAATCACAGTACCTAATTTCTGGTACAGGTCTTAAGAGGTTTGTAGCCCTAGACACAACAGCTCAGTGTGTATGCTCAGTCTGACAATATCATAAGTAGTAAACATAGTAAGGGAGGACCTTTCCTTCATACGTTTCCCCTATTGATTCCCTCTTGCCTATCCATGTGGCTCTCCCCTTCTCACCCCTTAGCTAACTTCTTATCCACCCATGCATGTTTTTCTTTACAACCCCTTCACCTTATTCAATTATTAATCATGGTTATTATGATAGAGCCTAAAGGCCAACCAAGAATGGGACCCATTGTGCTAGGTACTGCACAAACACAGTGCTAGACCTGGTCTAGGAAAGATAAAACAAAACTCTTCTACGGCCTCCTTACCTTGAATAGATCCAATCATAGGCCTGCTTCTACCCTCAGAGTTGTGAGTTCATGATTTTTGGCAATCTCTGTGATATTTGGGGATTTTTTTTTTAAAGTCCCAGCTCCTGGAATTAAAAGACTGAATGAAAATCTCAGGTCTCAGTGTGCAGAGAAGAGTTTGGACACATGACCCAAGTGCAACCTGAAGAAAAAGAACCCCCATTTTTAATTTTTTTTAACTAACATGATTTTTAAGCCCATCTCATAACTCTGGGGCCTAACTCAAGAGTTTTGAGCACTTGTGAAGATGCAATATTGCCAACCTCCATTGGTAGCAGCAAGAATCTTCACTTGGAGGCTTGCAATACTCTTCCTTTATAGAACACCCAAAGTTTCCAGCAAAAGCCCGTGACCCTCCTTCTTTTCAAGCTACCAGATTCTCTAGTGGAAGAGACCGTGAAAGTTTTGCACCCCTTCCAGTGGGAGAAATTTTGAAAGGCAAGCCTGCAGCCCCCTCTGTGCCTAAGTGGCACAACTTTCAGTAGGGTGGCCTTTGACCCTCTCCCCACTTCCAAGCACTATGACTCTCCAACCTTCCTGCGGGAAGAAACAACTATTCTGGTGGGTCCCAGCGGCTAGCAGATTCCTTTGCAGGGCTCCACTACTACAGAATTGAAATGCTTTTGCTTTGAGGTTACTTGTGTATATTGCACAGTTCAGAACATAATAGATTTTAATAGCAGTTGAAGCCCAGTTGGTCAATTCTACCAGACATGAGCACTGAATTTACATCTTCAAATACTGAAACAGGCAATCAGAGCTTCAAAACAGTAAGTCATTAACCTCCTTCATGGATGTAATGTTTGTGCAATTGGCGATGCAAACGTTTTGTGAATTTGTGTCGGCTTCACTTACTTGTTTCCAGAAGCATTTCTCCCCCAACTTTTCAATTGTCCAAAAAAAAAAAAAAAAAAGGCCTGAAATGGATTTTTTTTTCAGTTTTTAGGAATTGCCACTGATCTGAAAAATCTGTTATTTACCCAGCTCTACTGGGAAAAGTATCCAGGTCTCCTGAGCCCCGGTCCAGTCCAGTGCCCTTTCCACTAGATCACACGGCCTCTAGAGGAGGGAGATGCAAGTCAATTATTGAAGTTTCCCATTCAAAGGATGGCTAAAGATTCAAATTAGCTCTTTCTTTACACAAGCCAGTTCTCTTATTCCTCCTCGTAACACCAAGTCAGCAGTGTTTTTGCCTGCAGAGTTTGGGGAACAGAGAGAGGACTGCTCAGCAGCTGGCTAGTAAGAGATTTCAGTGCTCACCAATCTCATGTAAACTCAGTACAACAGGACTATTATGGTTATATTACATATCAGTAAAAATACTAATTACAGAGGCCCATGCTGGAAACTGTTTCTTGGAACAATATGCCTAGAGCTAGCATGCAGAATGAGCTTGTGTTTTACGGGGAGCCACAGTCCCTGCTAAACAGAAAGAAACACACACACACACACACACACACACACACACAGTTATTGCCATTTAGAAAAGATACAAGCTGCCAAAGCCATGGAAATGCCATCAATACACAGAAATGCACAGGCTTTTACCGTTTGCTACTAATTGCGGGGGGAAAAGAATTTACAAGCATTGCAAAGCATCTGCTTTTTGTCCTTAAAAACTCTCCATTTAGAAAGGAAGAGTTTCATTTTAACAGCCTCCCATAGCTTTTATGTCTTTGCCACAGCCAAGGCCATTCAGATGTATTATTTCTGTATTGATCATGTTATGAAGCTCAACACAAAGATATAAGAAGCTGAGAGACCGGGTTGTTGAGCCTGTAACTCAGGATAAATTGCTATTTAATTCTTAGCAATTCTGGTTAAATTAAGGGTCACATTTTGTTCAAATGGCCTCTTTAATTGTGTTGGCAAAATCTGTGCAGACTAGAATTCCCAGGAGGAGGCAGCTCTATCCTTTGAAGGTACAAGGCCGGGGCCTCAACTGGTATAAATCAATGGATCAATGCTAATTTACACCAGCTGAGGATCTGACCCACTGTAGCTAAACACTTCCAGACTGGTTTAATCCATTTTCCTTCTGGAAGACACTAAGGATCAAATTTTTGAGCCACCACTCTAATTGTGAAGACCTTCTGAAATCCTTTGTAAGGCTTGTACAGCTTGGAATGCCCTATTTACTGCTGGGATGGATATTTTCTCCAATGTGCATGATCTCGCTGCTCTTCCACAGGCTGAGGGGGTAAAGGTTCTCCCTGTTTAAAGAGGCCTGCGAGGATTTTTATTTCAGAGGCTCTTTCTTAGTTGAAATGACATTCTTTTGAGGTGCATATCCATCTTTCACCAGCCAACAAGGCCAGCAGCCATTACTATTTGACTGTTAGGTGCTGGCATCATTGCACTTGTGGCATTAGCTGAGAAGAAAAAAAAACAACAACAAAAACACTTGACTTTTAAACTGCTTTAAACCTTTGTGGACAGATTTAACCTAAGGTCTGGGCTACGCTACAGACCTATATTGGTATAACTTTGTCACTCAGGGGTATAAAAAATCCACATGCCTGAGTGACGTAGTTATACTGACCTAAACCTCAGTGTAGATATCGCTATGTTGGTGGGAGAGCTTCTCCTGTCCGCCTAGCTACCGTCTCTTGCAGAGGTGGGCTAAATATGCCGACAGGAGAGCTCTCTCCTCTCAGCTTAGAACATCTTCATTAAAATGCTACAGCAGTGTAGCTGCACTTACACAGTGTGTTAAGTGTAGACCTGTCCTAGATGTTTTGCCCTTAATATTTGGTTTTATACTGTAGTGACAGAGGTTGTTTTTCTCTCACTCCCTAGTAACTATATGGACACAGGTTTAAAATCCTTGAATCAATATGAGTTTTGCCCAAGTGAGGGCTGAGTAAAAGTAAGATCTTGTCTATATTTGATGGAGAAGAACTGTAGTCCAGTGCAAGCTTGGGACTCAGGAGACCTGTTTTCAAGTCCCTGCTCTGCCACAGGCTACTTTTGTGACCACAGGTAAATCACTTAGCTCTCATCTACTCTAGAATATTAAGTCAGCTTAACTATGTCACGCAGGGACGTGAAAAAATCAACACCCCTGAGCAGTGTAGTTAAGCCAACCTAATCTTCAGTGTAGACGGTGTTATGTCATTGGAAGAATTCTTCCAACAATTTAGTTACTGCCTCGTGGGGAGGTGGATTACTTACCCCAACAGGAGAACCCCACCTGTTGGTGTAGGTAGTGTCTACACTGAGCCACTGCAGCAGTGCAGTTATAGCATTTGAAGTGTAAACAAACCTTTAGTTTCTCTGTGCCTCAGTTCCCCAGCTGCATAATAGGGAGAGTGTCACTTCCCTACCTCACAAGGACGTTGTGAAAATAAATACATTAAAGGTTGCGAGGTACTAGGACTTATCTACACAGTGACACTCAGAAAAATTAATCTGAATTAACTAAAGATGTGAATTAGTAGTTAAACTTCACTCATTTCCTGAGTGGGCATTTTAATTCAGAATTAAAATGGCCTTAATTTGGTTTATCTTAATTCAAGTGAATTTTGAATGAGTGCCTGCCCTTAGGAGCTCACACTCTAGGAGTATGTCTGCACAACAGACCTTACAGCGACACAGCTGTACCGCTGCAGCTGCGCTGCTGTAAGGTCTCCCATGTAGCTGCTCTATGCTGACAGGTGAGAGCTCTCCCACTGACATCAATAAACCACCCTCAACAAGTGACAGTAGCTATGTCGGCAGGATAGCGTCTCCCACCAACATGGCGCTGTCCAAACCCATGCTTTTGGCAGTGAAACTTATGTCGGTCAAGGGGGTGTTTATTCACCACTGACCAACAAAAGTTTTATTGACAAAAGTGCTAGTATAGACAAAGCCTTAAGGCTACGTTGACACTGGAGACCTTACAGCAGCTCAGCTGCACCAATGCAGCTGTGCTGCTATAAGATCTGTTGTGTAGCTGCTCTATGTTAATGGAAGAGAGTTCTCCCAATGACATAATTAAACCACCCCCAACGAGCAGCAATAGCTCTGTCGGCAGGAGAAGCTCTGCCGCTGACATAGCGCTGTGCACACTACTTATGCTGGTAGAATTTATGTTGTTTGGGAGGGTGTTTTTTCACACTCCTGAGCGACTTAAGTTTTGCCGCCATAAGTGGTAGTGTAGACACAGCCTAAATAAAGCCCCATTGGCTTCACTACTCAAGTGCATAGAGTTAAGTACCTGCACAGCTATTTGCAAGATGGGGACTATAAAGATTTCAGGGTCTGGCCCACTTTTGAAGCCATGGGGTAATGATGAGTGTACTCTTTTCATCTACAGGGAACAGGAAATAACTTTTTGTATCTCATATATACTCTGGCACAACTGTATGGGTACACAAGAGTCCAGCGGCATCAGGATGATCTATAACTACCCTGTGGCCTGAACAAGCATCGATGTTTCTCTCTCAAGGTCATTTCCTTGGGATGAGAGCAATTATCTCATATGTCATTCTCTGGGCACCAGCAACCCTGTAGTCCAGTTCCGGGGTACCATCTGTGCCTCTTATCAAGTTCACCCACTTTCAGGAATATAAAGCAATCCAAACAAAAGAAAAATGATTTCACAGCCCTCTTCCTCATGCATAGGAGAGGGAAGCAACTTTTTCTGCCCTGCAGGCAACCTCAGCTCCCACTCTCCTGCACAGCTAACAGCCAAGGCTTAGTTCTCGGAAATTTCAACAGGAAAAAGACAGACCAGCATGTCTTCTTCCTCAGAGGACTCAGGCAGGCAGCATTCTTAAGCTACACATCACTTAGTAGTAATTGGACCACATTTGGAAGATCTACCTTTGCTTTTTTTTCTCCACCGTGTTGAGTTCCTCCCTTTGAAGGACTCTCCATAGGCCTGACAAGTCTCACAAGTGTGGCAGATTGGGGCTGATTGGGACCAAAGGACTTTAACCTCTTCTTGAGGTGTGAGGGTTATCTGCACCATCACAGCAAGTAAGGCAAACTTTGTGTTCTTATTCTTGAAACTGGCTAGCTGGCTGCCTTGAGACTGCAGAAAGGAAAGGGGGAGAAACAGCCAGCTTTCCTGGCTATTTTAAAGAAGCCTTATTGAGGGTGCAGGAACAAACCATGCTGAAGTGCAGAAAGAATAGCAAATATGACAGGCAACCAGCTTGGCTTAACAGTGAAATCTTCGGTGAGCTTAAACTCAAAAAGGAAGCTTACAAGAAGTGGAAATTTGGACAGATGACTAGGGAGGAGTAGAAAAATATTGCTAGAGCATGCAGAGGTGTAATCTGGAAGGCCAAGGCACAATTAGAGTTGCAGCTAGCAAGGGATGTGAAGGGTAACATGAAGGGTTTCTACAGGTATGTTAGCAACAAGAAGGTCAGGGAAAGTGTGGGGCCCTTACTGAATGGGAGAGGCAACCTCGTGACAGATGATGTGGAAAAAGCTGAAGCACTCAATGCTTTTTTTGCCTCGGTCTTCACAGACAAGGTCAATTCCCAGACTGCTGCACTGGGCAACACAGTATGGGGAGGGGGTGAGCAGCCCTCCTGTGGTGAAAGAACAGGTTAAGGACTATTTAGAAAAGCTGGACATGCACAAGTCCACGGATTGAGATCTAATGCATCCAAGGGTGCTGAGGGAGTTAGCTGATGTGATTGCAGAGCCATTGGCCATTATCTTTGAAAATTTGTGGGGATCAGGGATGTCCCAGACAATTGGAAAAAGGCAAATATAGTGCCCATATTTAAAAAAGGGAAGAAAGAGAACTACAGACTGGCCAGCCTCACTTCAGTCCCTGGCAAAATCATGGAGCAGGTCCTCAAGGAATCCATTTTGAAGCACTTGGAGGAGAGGAAGCTGATCAGAAACAGTTCACATGGATTCACCAAGGGCAAGTCATGCCTGACCAACCTGATTGCCTTCCATGATGAGAGAACTGGCTCTGTGGATATGGGGAAAGCAGTGGATGTGATATATCTTGACTTTAGCAAAGCTTTTGATATGGTCTCCCACAATATTCTTGCCAGCAAGTTTTAAAAGTATGCATTGAATGAATGGATTATAAGGTGAATAGACAGCTGTCAGGCTCAATGGGTAGTGATCAAGTCTCGATGTCTAGCTGGCAGCTGATATCAAGAGGAGTGCCCCAGGGGTCGGTCCTGGGACCATTTTTGTTAAACATCTTTATTAATGATCTGGATGATGGGATTAATTGCATCCTCAGCAAGCTCGCAGATGACACTAAATTGCGGGGAGAGGTAGATACGCTGGAGGGTAGGGATAGAGTCCAGAGTGACCTAGACAAATTGGAAGATTGGATCAAAAGAAATCTGATGAGGTTCAACAAGGACAAGTGCAGAGTCCTGCACTTAGAAAGGAAGAATCCCATGCACCGCTACAGGGTGGGGACCAACTGGCTAAGCAGGAATTCTGCAGAAAAGGACCTGGGGATTACAGTGGATGAGAAGCTGGATATGAGTCAGCAGTGTGCCCTTGTTGCTATGAAGGCTAATGGCATATTGGGCTGCATTAGTAGGAGCATTGCCAGGAGATCGAGGGAAGTGATTATTTCCCTCTATTCGGCAATGGTGAGGCCACATCTTGAATATTGCATCCAGTTTTGGGCCCCCCACTACAGAAGGGATGTAGAAAAATTGGAGACAGTCCAGCGGAGGGCAACGAAAATGATCAGGGGGCTGAGGCACATGACCTATGAGGAGAGGCTGAGGGAACTGAGGTTATTTAGTCTGCTGAAGAGAAGAGTGGGGTGGGGGGAGGATTTGATAGCAGCCTTCAACTACCTGAAGTGGGGTTCCAAAGAGGATGGAGCTAGGCTGTTCACAGTGGTGGCAGATGGCAGAACAAGGAGCAATGGTCTCAAGTTGCAGTGGAGGAGGTCTAGGTTGGATATTAGGAAACACTATTTCACTAGGAGTGTGATGAAGCACTGGAATGGGATACTTAGGGAAGTGGTGGAATCTCCATCCTTAGAGGTTTTTCAGTCCCAGCTTGACAAAGCCCTGCTGGAATGATTTAGTTGGTGTTGGTCCTGCTTTGAACAGGGGATTGGACTAGATGACCTCCTGAGGTCTCTTCCAATCCTAATATTCTATGATTCTATGTTTTAGATAACAATTGTGTCACGAATATTTTACTCCTCTAGGTAGAAGTTAGAGCCCATTATGGACTTAGTGGGCTTCTCTGCTTTAAACTTGACATAAAATTTTAAAAAGTGCCTAAGTGTTGTGGGAGCATAAGGGAGTGGGGTGACTTGACATTTTGAGAGTCATGATTCACTCATATAATGGACAAAAGAGCTTTTTTAAAAAAAAATCTCTGCTGGCGTCACTACTGCTTGCTTCTGACTCTGCAGGTATATTTCTCAGATTAGAGGATTTTTGTTGCTGTTGTTGTTCTATTAACTTAGTTTTGTGAATGAGTTTATCAGGAAACTGAACAAGCACAGTTAGCATACATTCTGAGCAAAAGAACAGCTTTTATAGTGGCTAACTCATTCAGTTTTCCTCTTCACTCCAAAGACCGTTTATTACACTTAATAGTGATTCCACTGAATTGTTTTTTCCTGGTAAACACAGATCAAATGCCACTTGCCATAGTAATATATCTTGAACAAATGGTTTGTATTATAAGAAATCCAAGTGTTCAGATGGATTAAATAAAAAGGAGAACATTTTGGGTGTCCTAAAAAAAACTTCCCATGACATGATATGAAACAAATGACAGCCCTGGTTATAGTAGGGTATATAATCATTTTACCCTACTCTGACACCTTCCCATTTCAAGATAAGTGTTGTGTAGGGCTCTGCACTGGTCTTTGCATGAGAGTGGATTTCATCACTGGGAGCAGTGTTTCTGCATGCTGCTATCAACATATGCCACAGTTAGAAGGGCACCAGCGCCTCAAGTTTGATAGCATTACACAAAGTAAATGAGAAAAGAAGGCAGGTACAGTGATCTGCAATGCCGCAACTGCTAGCTAGAGCTACTGTGGGTAAAATTCTCACCCTCAGCAAAAATAAGTTTTCACAGGTACAGGAAATGAAATTGTTTTTGTTCTCACCTCAGAAATGAGGGACAGTTTTCACAGATGGGAGGCTATGAGTTTGGCACACTAATAATCAGAATGAAGGTCAATAGTTCTGTTTTGTTCAAATGGCTGCATGCACTGGGATCTAATTATATTTTATTACTATAGCACATGCAGTGCTGATAAACAGAGTCACATTTCCTTCTCTTCAGCATAAAGGGCTATGTGATGGTTCTGAGACAGTGGAGTGCTGTGGAGAGTCAGAATTGTAATGCTCAATTAGTGATGGAGGCACATAGAACAGCCCCAGGAGTGCTGGGGACAGCATGCTCAGCAATGTACTTGCTACACCTGTGCAAAAGATTTATTTTGCCCTCTTCAGCCCCACTGTTCTGGTACTAGCATGGCGACCCTGCCCATGCCCCCTTTGGGGTTTGCAGTGCTGCAACCAGCTATAGCAGAACCCCTTATACCAGCATTGTGGCTGCCTTCTGCATGAGTGCATTGGAGGAACATGTGGAGGGGATACCTGACCTCTCAGACCTAAATGCACCTGCATCAGGAAGCCATAATGTGACCCAAGGATTATTAAGTCGCACACTCACATTTTGTACAATTCAGTACAATGTGTGATGGTGGGAGCTGAATAAGTGTGTGGAAATAAAGGTGTGAGGAATCTTCTCCCAAGGTCAAAGAGCCTTTCTGCAGTCTTTACACCAATACATGTATTAGATCAGGCTTGTCATAAAGCCTGGGCACAGTAGATGATCCATGTAGAAGCAGATCCTATTTAGGGTAATTATATTACACCCCTCCACCCATTGCCATAATAGCTGAGTGCCTCTCAGTCTTTAAGTATTTATCCTCAGAACACTTCTGTGAGGTACTAGATCCCCATTTTACAGACAGGGAACTGAGGCATGGGGAAGCTATGTGACTTTCCCATGGTCATGCAGGAAGATTGTGGTGGAGCAACGAATCAAATCTAGGTTTCCTAAGTGCCATACTAAGTGCCTAACCCCGGCCCATACTTCCTCTCTGATTCTCTGTCTCTGAGTCTCCCAAAAAACTGCCAGGCTTGACTCCACCAAACTACACCTGAGCTGGACTTTGCAGGGGTACCTGGCATCCTTCCCATCACAGACACAGCATTGGGCACCTATTGCAACTGCAGAGAGGGGCAGGACTTGGGCCCATGTCATCATTTATTGGCTTGATTTTATTGAGGGTAGCCAAGGGAGAAGGATCCATGCAGTACAGAAAGTTCCTCACTTAGGAAACATTTATAATAGATTGGTGTCAAAGCTGCTAATTCAGGATAGACCTTGACGAATACTAGTGCTTGTTCTGTATCTTCAACCTGCATTGTACACTACTCACCATTTCTTAGCATTGACTTCCTGCATGTTAACTAGACTATTGGAAATATATTAGGAATGTCACTAGTACTACATAGTGCTGTCCATTGAAAAGTAGCAAAAACTCAAGGGAAACCACCACTGAACAGCAAAGGGAAGCTAACAAGTTGCTTTAATACTCACAAGAGCAGCAGCAGCCATGACATTTGCAAGAGTGGTCCTGTCCTTCTCTGTAGATCCATCCCTGACCTGATAAAGAAGCAAAGAGCTGCAGGCCATGTTTTTCTCTTAGCTCATTGAAGAAATAGATTCTTCCCACCATTGCTTTCACAGTACAACAGAATGCTAATGACACCATGTTAGATTCTCCACTGGCAGAAATTGGCATCCTCCGTTGATATCAGAATTTTGCCAGTTTACACCAGATGAAGATCTGGGTGATGAGTAGTAGAAACAACCTACTTCAGTCTTACCATTGCACCCCAAGTCATGTCTTACATTTTTCAGATACCAATTTCTCAAAAGATTTGGAACAGTTGCTTAGTTTGAATATAACGGGACTATTTCATTCACTCTACTGCAGTCACTTCATTATACAGACCAAAGTTAAATAAGAATAGCCCCTTAGTGCACGCAAAAATAAAGATACAAACTTATAGCAGCCTGAGGAATTCAGCCGTAGACACACCCATGTCATCATTGTTATCCACAGTAACAAGAGGGAATCCAAATTCTTCTTAATGTTACTATCCATAGGCATTTACTCTCCATTGTCCTGTAAACCACACCCATTTCCCAAAATAGAGCAGTGTCATCCTGCCTTTGCATTGTCAATGCCCAGGACATTTATGACCAGAGTTAAAAAAGAAATTAAAGTATTTCCTTATGACAAGTCATCCCAGGTGGTAGCTGTTTATCAGTCTACCAGATAGGGTGTTTTGACCCTATGACCCATGATGGAATATGACATATTATCTCCTTTCATACAAATGTTCATGAAGTATTTAAGCCTGTTACAGTGATACGGGTAGGTCTGAGATGACCAATGTCCAATTTAATGCTTGTGAAAGGTTCCTGAGAGCAGAATTGTGAACTACACTCCTCTATAGGAAAAATGGTACAGCCAAACAGTGCCTGCTTCCCCACCAATATGGCTCACCCCTGATGTGGAGGAAGAATCTCTTAAGGTCAGAGGAATGTTTGCTCAATGCCCATTTAAGCTTTTACCCATCTGCTGATGAGATCAGTTGTACAGATAATTTTGTGATATGAGCAATTGTTAGTAGGAATTACAGTGAGACCAAGTGGTTTTGCATAGATAACCAAACTTTTGCCACATAGTAATACTATTATTACTTACCTGGCGAGAATGAGACTTGTTTTCTAAAAAGAAAAGGCTTTGTGTATTATGACCAAATAGCCCAGCCAACTGGTCTCCTTCCCCTCTTGAAAGAATTGCACTGGAGCGGCCTAAATTGTGGGACATAAAGCTTTATTTCAAGTATCATGTTGTGTCATATCTTTCTGAATGTTACTTCTATTCTGCTTTTTGTATGGGAGTAGGGAGCACAGATTAGACAATTGCCATGGATTTAGCTGCTGCTGAAATGGAAAACACATGATTTTGTCACAAAACTGCAGCATTTCCAAACTTTTGTATTTTGAAGAGTGTATGGACCCCTAAGGAGCACTTTTAAATGCTTTTTAATTTTAAATTGGTCTTGGAAAAATACAGTCAGAAAGATCTAATACATTTTAGATGTAGTGGCTCCTCCCACCTTTCCCAGTTGCCCCCCCAACACACTTTTAATTTTTCTACTTGTATTTAGCTATTCCTATATCTCATGACTTTGAAGAACTCCTTGTTAGAGATCTTATTCCTTCACTCTCCCACTTCCCTGGTCCTTCTCGCATGAACAGAGAGCAACAATACCTGAAGTCTGAAGGTGCAAACAATCTGATGTTTATTGGGGTGAACTTCCAGCAATCTTAAATCCAAGCTCCTTTTCCCTTATTTTTGAATCCCAACTTACTTCCTGTTTGCTCCTAATTTATAAAGTAATATTCTCAGCTATACCTTAACCAATCATTTTACTGAAATCTATCTAACCAAGCCTAACATACTCATAGAAGGATAGAATATCAGGGTTGGAAGGGACCTCAGGAGGTCATCTAGTTCAACCTCCTGCTCAAAGCAGGATCAATCCCCAGGCAGATTTTTGCCCCAGATCCCTAAATGGCCCCCTCAAGGATTGAACTCACAACTCTGGGTTTAGCAGGCCAATGCTCAAACCACTGAGCTATCCCTCCCCCTTGTATCATAATTCTCTAACCAATTATATCCCACTACCCTAATTAACTTACACCTAGCAAAATTTAAAAAAAAACAATTAGAGAACCAGTCAGATTAACAATAAAAAAGTGGGAGCCATAAAGATAAAACATAGAGAAATGAGGATTTCACAACCACAAGTAGTGAGAAGTGATTTTTTGCCAGACAGGATGCTATCAAACTAAGTTTTCTTTAACCATCTTTATCTGGCGGTGATAGGCATTATCAGGACAGGATTGTTTTCCTAACAGCCCAATAGCACCTTATTTCAATGTGACTAATTTGGAATGTGAGGATATGACCATTTGCTTCCCAGTTTATGGCTGCCTCTGCTGCTTAGCCAAAGGCCTTAGCCTAAGAACCAGGCCTCAGACTATCCTAGTGAGAGAAGGCCCATAGACAGGCAGACTGTGATTTTGATTCTTTGCTTTATACCTCTATAACTAGCTAAGTGATAAAAATACACGTAAGTTCTTAAAGTATAGGCCTTTACTGGCAGGCCTGCATATCTATATCCTAACATTCCTCTTACCAGAAAAACCAGGTGTGATCTCCAAACTGAGACTAAGAATCAGAATTATGGGGTGAACAGAAGTGACTTTTTGTTTGAGTTCAACTGCAGCAGAAAGTTGGGGCTGAATCCCCATATGCAGCTGGCAAGCAGTGGGTGCAGCTGGAAAGGGAGAGCCACAAAGAAACAGTTATATGCTAGCCCCTGCACTACTGTGACAGAGATGGCAATTTTCTGAAATATCCTTGAAATACCTTATTTATTTAGTTTATGTATTATTATGGGCCAGAATTGTAGATATCCTCTATTGTGGGAAGGTGTGACACATGTAAGACCTGGGAGTTCAAAAGACTATGTTGAAAATGTGCCAGACAAGTATGGACTATTGGGACAATAAGTGTTAAGTGGATTTCTTGGGGAATCCCTAGGGAGAGATTAATGCAAATTTCCCAGCTCCAGTTTTGCAAAAACCTAGCCTTTTGAGATGATCATTGTCTGCTGATTACCTGTTACAGACAGCCAATATCAAAGGCCTGAGCTGTATAAAGATAATGATTGATCTGCCCTATCTGTTCTTATTCTGGATTCAAATAGGTGGGTTTTGAAATATTAAAACCTCCCAAAGCCCTAGGTTGGTAAGGTTTTTAGCATGAGTGTAGCTTCTTTTATGGTTTTAATGTTTTCTCTGTATGCTTTCACTTTAAGAATAAATGTGCTTGCTTAGAAGGAGGCATGTGGTAACTTATCATCATAGGCAAAACAGTGGTCATAGCCAAGCGCAGGCTCTAGCCTTTTTAAGCAGGCTGGCTTGTTGAGGATATTTACAGTGTAAGGTAGGGAGCTGTGCAGCCTTAAATTCCCATCTCAGAAGGGAGTGAGACCCAAGAGAGGTGACGTGTGGGATCCAGAAGCTGGAAGTGGGTGCCCTTGGTGGACCACAGGGGGGAATACAAGGGCAGTCACCCTGAAACTATGACAACTATCTCCAAGACTAGTTTAAAGTAACAAAGTTGCTTTTACAAACCTGGGGAATGGTGGAGAGCAGCATGCCCTGGTTACTTCCCCTCTGCCGCCAGCATACAGCTGACATGCACCATACATTTGCTGGAAGGATATTCCTGTTCTGTGCCAGCCAGGGAGTACCCCACAGTTGTGCCACACAGCTGTGCCACACAGCTGTGTTTCTGTTTATCTACGCAAAGTTACCCTGACCCAAAGCGCAATGAAACTACTGGGAGTCTTCCTATTGATTTGGGACTGTCTCATTGTACTGTTGGGTAGGCCTAGGTGCAGAAGTGTTTTGGCCTGTGGTATGCAGGCTGTCAGAATAGATTATCACAATCCTGCTCTTAAACTATAAAATATATGAATTGTCCTTATCTGATGTTCTTTGCCAGCTCCTAATAGAGGTCCCTCATGGTGTGTCTTGTTCCTTGACCATTTCTGTTTAGAACAAGTTTCTTGGGAATTTCCAGATTCCTTCTCAGTTTCAATCTTTGTGATAGCTGTAATGGTTCTGGGACACTCAGGCTATGTCTACACTGCAAAGTTAAGTCAACGCAAGTTACACCAATGATCCTAAACCTCTATAATTACATCACTTGTGCATGTTCACACAACATTCCTTCTGTCGGCAAAGCACATCCACAGTTGGTGCTCTAGCATTGACAGAGAGAGCAGTGCACTGTGGGTGGCTATCTCACTGTGCTACTTGCCACCTTCTGTAGCTAGAAATTGTGGGATGGTGGAGTGGATTGCAATGCATCATGGATGCAGACTCAACATCACAGGATGCTGTTTTTCTGTCCCTTCATTCCATGGGCTTCTGACTGCGTTTCACGCCATTTTTCAATGGGCCTGTATACTGTCCATCTGCCATCTCTGTCTGAAAGGATGGATCCTGCACTGCTCTCTACTATTGTGGTCAGTGTTATGAACACAACATGGCTGATCATACAGTATTTCAAATAAGCTACGAATTTGAACAGGAATCCATGGTGCCTGCTCCGTGCCATGGAAAAGAAACAACACGAGATTACTTTTAGCATTTATGGAGCAGCTGCACACGGTGGACCATCACTATTGGGTTTGGGAAATAATCACTGAGTGGTGGGATCACATCGTTATACAGGTCTGGGATGGTGAACAGTGGCTACAGAACTTTTGCATGCTCAAAGCCACCTTCCTGGAATTGTGTGCGGCTCTAGCCCCAGAACTGTTGCACAAAGACACCAAAATGAGAATTACCCTCCCAGCAGAGAAGCGCGTGGTGAATGCTATGTGGACACTGGCAACTCCAGACTGCTATCAGTCAGTCGCAAATCAGTTTGGAGTCGGGAAATCCACCATTGGGGCTGCTTTAATGCAAGTGTGCGGGGCCATTGATTTCATCTTGCTACAAAGGACTATCACTCTTGGTGATGTGCGTGAAATAGTGGATGGCTTTACAGCAATGGGATTCCCTAACAGTGGCAGAGTGATGAATAGTACACATATCCCAGTTTGGCCCCGGACCATCTTGCAATGGAATACATCAATAGAAAGGGGTACATCTCTATGGTATTGCAGACACTTGTGGATCACCAGGGTCATTTCACTGATATCAATGCAGGGTGGTCCGGGAAGATGCATCATGCACACATCTTCAGGAACACTGGCCTGTACAGAAAACTCCAAGCAGGGACTTTCTTTCCAGGCAAGAAGATTCCAGTGGGGGATGTTGAAATGCCCACAGTGATCTGGGGAAACCCAGCGTACCCATTACTTCCATGGCTCATGAAGCCTTACATGGGAAACCTGGACAGCAGCAAGGAGCTCTTCAAAAATAGGCTGAGCAGGTGCACAATGTGTGTTCAGCAGATTAAAAGTTCACTGGTGCTGTCTTTATGGCAGGTTAGACCTAAATGAGGAAAATATTCCTATGGTCATAGTCACCTGTTGTGCACTGCATAATATTTATGAGGCTAAGGGTGAAAGGTTTTCCCAGGTGTGGAGCATGGCAGTGGGGTGCCTGGGGGCTGATTTTGAGCAGCCAGATATTAGGGCTATTAGAGAGGCAAAGAGGGAGGCAATTCAAATCAGGACGTCTCTGAAGCACCATTTTGACAATGAGCACCAGTTCCTCTTTGGAACCCCCTTTCAGGTAGTTGAAAGCAGCTATCAAATCCCCCCCTTATTCTTCTCTTCTGCAGACTAAACAATCCCAGTTCCCTCAGCCTCTCCTCATAAGTCATGTGCTCCAGCCCCCTAATCATTTTTGTTGCCCTCCGCTGGACTCTCTCCAATTTATCCACATCCTTCTTGTAGTGTGGGGCCCAAAACTGGACACAGTACTCCAAATGAGGCCTCACCAGTGCTGAGTAGAGGGGAATGATCACATCCCTCGATCTGCTGGAAATGCCCCTACTTATACAAGCCAAAATGCCATTAGCCTTCTTGGCAACAAGGGCACACTGTTGACTCATATTCAGCTTTTCGTCCACCGTAACCCCTAGGTCCTTTTCTGCAGAACTGCTGCCCAGCCATTCGGTCCCTAGTCTGTAACAGTGCATGGGATTCTTCCGTCCTAAGTGCAGGACTCTGCACTTGTCCTTGTTGAACCTCATCATATTTCTTTTGGCCCAATCCTCTAATTTGTCTAGGTCCCTCTGTATCCTATCCCTACCCTCCAGCGTATCAACCACTCCTCCCAGTTTAGTGTCATCTGCAAACTTGCTAAGGGTGCAGTCCACACCATCCTCCAGATCATTAATGAAGATATTGAATAAAACCGGCCGCAGCACCGACCCTTGGGGCACTCCACTTGATACCGGCTGCCAACTAGACATGGAACCATTGATCACTACCCGTTGAGCCCGACCATCTAGCCAGTTTTCTATCCACCTTACCGTCCATTCATCCAGCCCAGACTTCTTTAACTTGGTGGCAAGAATACTGTGGGAGACTGTATCAAAAGCTTTGCTAAAGTCCAGAAATAGCACATCCACTGCTTTCCCCTCATCCACAGAGCTGGTTATCTCATCATAGAAGGCAATTAGGTTAGTCAGGCTTGACTTGTCCTTGGTGAATCCATGCTGACTGTTCCTGATCACTTTCCCTTCCTTTAAGTGGTTCAGGATTGATTCCTTGAGGACCTGTTCCATAATTTTTCCAGGGACTGAGGTGAGACTGACTGGCCTGTAGTTCCCTGGATCTTCCTTCTTCCCTTTTTTAAAGATGGGCACTACATTAGCTTTTTTCCAGTCGTCCGGGACCTCCCCCGATCGCCATGATTTTTCAAAGATAATGGCCAATGGCTCTGCAATCTCATCGGCCAACTCCTTTAGCACCCTCGGATGCAGCGCATCCGGCCCCATGGACTTGTGCACAGTTCCTGCAACCTCAATAAGGTTTCTTTAAAGTACAGGCAGCTTTCCTCGACTCCTTTCCCCGTCATGTTATTCTCCCAGGGGACCTTGCCCATCAGTTCCCTGAGGGAGTCAAAGTCTGCTTTTCTGAAGTCCAGGGTCTCTGTTCTACTGCTTCCCTTTTTTCCTCCATTTGCTCCTCCATCACTTTTATCGTCCCCTCCTGGCCCACTGAAATTCACTTGTGGCCCTGCTTCCTCCCCTGCCTATATATTTTTAAATTTTCATTAACTGTCTCTTTGCACGCCCTGTGTTCTTGTTCTGTAGTATCAGAGGATTGCAGCACCTCACAGACCATATCCTCCTTGCTACTCCTGGGTGGCTTCCTTTCTGGCAGAGGCACTCTGCCAGTGTGTAAGGGGTTCCCCTGAAGCCCACATCTGCAGAAGCACAAGCAAGGCATTGAATCGTAATAGTAAAATACACCTATTGCTCATTGTCCCTTGGCAAGTACACAGCTCGGCAAACACCCTAAACATGATGAGTTCATCCGGGGCTGAACTCACGATGAGGCAAAGGATCTTGGTGGTTTTTTAAGGGGATCACCACAAATGACTAGGAACAATATTGTAAATTCTGCCACCATTTTCCACAGGTGGGGGTCATTGAAGTCAATACCTTACTCCTGAGGGTAAGCAGCAATACAAGGATGCATCTCCTGCATACATGAGGCTTCAGACCGGGCACCTATGCTAGTCACCTGTGTGCCGCTTTGGTCCCTGAACAAGTGATTGCCAACTGGCACGGGAAAGTTTGCTACAATGGAGGAAGGAACAAAGCATCTCTGCCAAGGAACCTTCAGCAGAGGATTGACGAGTACCTCCAGGAAAGTCTCCTAGAGATCTATCTGGACGATTCCTGTGAAATCTCAGTGTGCATTAACACACTGTTCCTCAGAGTCTCAACTGTGTAGCTGCACAGGGGAATGTGAAGCAGACGCAAACACAGCTAGGCTTGTATATTTCTATCCCTTCGCCCACTTCTAGCATATAAGAAAGCAAAGGACAGCTCTACCTCATGTAACCAAGTAGCTCAACTCAATTCAAAATGATAACTTACCAGAGCTCCCCTCTCCTGCATCATGTGCACCAGAGCCGGAGTGCTGTGACTGGCTCAAACCCTCCAGGATCAAGAAGAGGTCCTGGCTCGCCGTGGGACCCTGCCACCTGTCTCATCTCATCATCCAACTCCACTTCCTCATCCACCACTTCATCCTCGGGGTTGAGTCCACTGGCCATTGTCTCCAGCCCTGCCAAAGTATTCACAGGGCTCTTGGCAGTGGAGGTGGGGTTGCCTCTGAGGCTGGCGTCCATCTCCTTATAGAAGCAGCAGGTCTTCAGCGCAGCACCAGAGTGACGGTTTGACTCCCTTGCCTTCTGCCTCATCTCCTTTACTTTTGCACAGCACTGATGCGTGTCCCATTTGTGGCCCTTATCCAACATGCCATGAGAAATCTGACTGTAGGTTTCGAAGTTCCTAGGACTGGAGTGGAGTGGAGCACAGCCTCCTCTCCCCACACACCCAGCAGATCCAACTCAGGTGTGCTCCAACCAGGAGAGCATTTGCTGCATGGAGCTGCCATGGTCAGCTGGGAAGATGTGATGTGAGGTCTCCATGCCAAGCAAACAAGAAGTGGAATTTCAAAAATTCCTGGGCTTTTAAAGTGGGAGGGACAGATGATTGTTTACCTGGCTGCAGGGCAGCGGAGTTCGAATTGCTGACCAGAGTGTTTAAAATGGGCATTGTGGGACACTTTCTGGAAGCCATTTATGGCAACATAACCAAGCACAGTGTCTACACAGACATTTTGTCAATCTAACTTTGCCACAAAAAGCTCTACACTTCTTGTTAAGGTGGTTTTATTTTGTCAGCAAAGCAGGAGAGTTTTGTCGGCGGAAAGAGCATTGTATTGTGTACACCTCCACTGTTTTGTCACCAAAATTCTGTAGTGTAGACAAAGCCTTTGAAATTATTACTTTTGTATCCCCAGATTCTGAAGCATTTAGTCAGGGCTGATAGTGTCTCAATTGTTGTTGTGCTATAATAATTGCTCAGGATATCCACTTAAATAATCAACCAAGGAGAGAGATAAAAACAGTAAAGGTAAGGAGGAAATGGCTAATGTAATTATTTGAAGATATATTTCACTTTGAGGTATTAAAAAAGTATTTGAGGCATAAAAGCCTGGAGAAGTTGACATTTCCAATGTGCTCTATCTAAGTATTTGACTGCAAAGTCATTCTTATCCTAAATCAGCTAATATGTTCCCTGACCATTACCTTGTACATAAATGGAAGACAAGAGAAAAGGTAGATGGAAAATGGCCCAAGAGCAATCATGCAGCTGAAACACTAATTACTTATAAAGATAAAAAGGTTAGAAGTATACTCCTTCAGGGCCTACTGGCATTGAAGTCAATGAGAGTTTTGCTATTGACTTCAATAGTAGCATGATCAGGCCTTTGGCATGCTGGGATAAGAAGAATGATGTCAATAGTTCTTATAAATGACTGCTTCACCTTCTTACTTTGATCAATTTAACCTTTCTCCCAGCTGCATTGTCCTGCATGAAATCAATCTGAAAATTTCACAGATGCTGCACACTACTATTTCTAAACATAATAATGCCCAGGTGAAGGGTTAATATTCCCTGTGTATCTCATACAAAATATCATATGCAGAAATTTGCCATGCCAAAACTCCCTGACAAAGTGTATTAACCATCGATCTGATACTGCAAACTTTCCCGTACATTAATGGTCATGTACATAGTCCTGTTGACTTCAGTGAGACTATTCAAATGAAAGAGGTCTGTTCACACAAGCAAGGCCTTCACATAGTAGACCCCATGACCAACATAGTTACTGTTATAGGAACCTCAAGGATTCACTACTGTACACTGGCTGCTACCTGTATACTACAAGCTTGGGGTGCAATTCCCATCTTATACAGATGTACTTGCACTAGCTCTGATGTGTGCTATCATGCTACAAATACTAGTGTAGCTGTGGTAGCACAGGCTAACCACCCCAACTACAAACCCTCCTGAATCTTGTGGGTATGTGCTCAAGGCAGCTACTGCAGCTACACTATTATTTTTAGCATGCAAGATGAGAGCTAGTGCAAATATGTCCATCCAAGCTTGGAATCACACCCTCAGTTCATACCCTTATGTTCACCACTTTTACAAGATTATGATTCATTTTGTACAAAGTATGCCTTGTGAGATATCATTTGAAAACTCATCATTCACTGATCATTATTGTCTTGGTAAAATATATGTGGCAACATTGGATATAAGTTATAAGATCCTACTGTATGATGTTGCTAAGGCATATCCAAATCTGGGGAAGCATTCCAAACCAGTTTCTCAGAGACAAAGGCTAGTCAACACCTCGGTCAGGTGTCAACAAAATCAAATGTACTATCTCCTGAGTAAGCAGCCATTATTTGGCAGGAAGAAGGGTGTGAGCAAGAAATTTACATCTTGGCAGACAGACTTGCTGTTGTCTGAACCCCAGCTGGAGATGATTTTAAAGAGGAAGAAAAGACATAAAAATGAGAAACAGGGACACATCACTTCTCTCCTCCCTTTCTCTCTGCTCACGGTATCAACAACACCTGAAGGAACACTGATCTAGGGAAGAAGTTCAGCCAGTAAAAGCATCTGGTGAGAAAACCTTTTGCTTTGAATTCATTTAGCTTGTTAAGTTAGGTATTAGTTTACACTTTAGCTTTTATTTCTTTGTAACCAATTCTGACTTTTATGCCTCTTATTTGCAATCACTTAAAAACTGTCTTTCTGTAGTTAATAAACTTGTTTTGTTGTTTTATCTAAGCCTGTGTGTTGAGATTCAAGTGTTTGGGAACCTCCATTTGTATAGCAGTGTTTGTACATATCATTTTTTCTTAATGAAATGACAGACTTTCTGTGAGCTTGTGTTGTCCAGAAGTAAAGAGCTGGGCAGTACCAGATGCACATTTCTGGAGATAAGTCTGGGCCTGGGAGTCTGCTGTATAATTCAGGAGTGGCTGGTGTAGCCCATAAGGCTATCTTGCCTTTATTGTATTCAGGAGTAATGCAAGGAACCTACAGGCCTGTATTCTGTAATGCATTAGCTTCATCAGTTAGCTTAGTTAGCATAAGGCTTGAAGCCTATGAACTTTGAACAGATAAACTTCAAACAGATAAATAGCCAAATGGAAAACTCTAAGTATTGGGGAGCTGAAAACAGAATATTAAAGGGGAAATTCTGACCACAGGAACATGAGTCCAACCACCAGAGTATCATGGCAACGAACTGACGTACATAACAGGTGCATGGGTTACATCTACAGATGCCTAACTACAAGAGGCCCATGGCAACGAATTGGCATATATGATAACAAGCTGAAATCATTGATATACTAACTTATAGGAAAGGACACTCCAGCACTGGTAAAATGAGGAAATACAAATAAGGAAAAGGGGGAAAACCCCTACTGAATATGCATCAGACATACTGGTGTCAGCGTAACATATTATAAAATTTGCATCCCAGCCTAGGGGTGGTAGCAGATACAGAGATGTAGCCCTGGGGAGGTGTCAGAATGATGGCCGCTGGTGATGAGTGGGAAGATGATGGTGATTATGAAGACTATGGCTAACATTTTAGGTTGTTCTGCAAGGCATGGTGTGAGTATATGGATGTACGGATGTACATTGTATAGTAGCTCTGTCTACCTTACTGAGTTGGGGTATTTGTGACTGTGATAAATGTATTAATAAACTATTTGTAAATATAGAAGAGTTCCTATAGTGCAAGTATTGCAGCTGTGAACATCGCGGTCTCCAACTATATACATAATCATCTGAATAATATTGGGCCTGATCTTGAGACAAGAATCTGTCAACCCACAAAGTGATAACTGGGAATTCTTCAGTAATCAATAATCAGTACATAATCAACAGAGAAGGCTACACTAACTATAAGCACTCATATATTCAGCTGGGAGTTATTTTGCATGCTAGAGGCTGTGGTTATCCTCACAGCATAGTAGTGTAAGTGGCACCCCAGACTGTAGAGTTAAGGGGGCACAGCTGTCCATAAATCCAGATTGTACCCTAGGGAATGTCACAATAGCCTAAGGGTATGTCTACACTATTAGGAGGTATGATTGCAGCATTTGTAGAGATACCCAAGCCAGCTTTAATCTAGCTAGATTATAGTGGGATGCCTCACAATATCCTTTCTAGATGCCTAAAATGGACATGCTTATTTGGATTCCTTTGAAATTTGGTTGCCTCAGCGGGGTGCAGGGTAGGCTTAGTGACCCAATTTTGGAGTCATTTGAGCAAATAGTTCCAGAGATGAACCCCCGCACAGCCCTTTTTAAAAAAGTGTCTAGATTTTGTTTGTCTTTTTAAAAAAAAAATGTGCAGAACTAGAGACCAAAGTATTGATGTGATGCGGATCAAACTAGTATCAACCTGTCAAAACTGCAAGTTTTACCCAAGGTTGTGTAAGGCACCCTCTAAATCTTTGGGAGACCCAAACTGCGAACGGTGTTTAAGAACATATTCATTTATTTGCTTGCGCAGATGTGCAGGAAGGATTACAGTATGTATGTGCTAATAAAAACACTGTGAGGATTTCTATGCTTGTCTGGGCAATTCGAGGAATGTACCGACACTATTGCCCCAATGAATCATAGAACTGGAAGGGACCTCGAGAGGTCATCTAGTCAAGTGCCCTGCACTCAAGGCAGGACTATGTATTATTTAGACCTCCCTGACAGGTGTTTGTCCAGCCTGCTCTTAAAAATCCCCAATGATGGAGATTCCACAACCTTCCTAGGCAATTTATTCCAGTGCTTAACCACTCTGACAGTTAGGAAGTTTTTCCTTATGTCCAACCTAAACCACCCTTGCTGCAATTTAAGTCCATTGCTTCTTGTCCTATCCTCAGAGGTTAAGAACAATTTTTCTCCCTCCTCCTTGTAACAACCTTTTATGTACTTGAAAACTATTATCATTTCCCCTCTCAGTCTTCTCTTCTCCAGACTAAGCAAACCCAGTTTTTTCAATCTTCCCTCATAGGTCATGTTTTCTAGACCTTTAATCATTTTTGTTGCTCTTCTCTGGACTTCCTCCAATTTGTCCACAACTTTCCTGAACACTGGACACAATACTCCAGTTGAGGCCTAATCAGTGTGGAGTAGAGCAGAAGAATTACTTCTCGCTTACATGACCTGAATTGGCCTATGTCTTTTCATAATCCTGTTCACTTATGCTAAGTATCCCATAACACTTTGCCCAACTAACATCACTTTTGGCATTAGAAAATAAAAAGCTTCTGAAAGGCAAAACACATTAATGTTCGGACCCTGTACAAATTGGGGAAGTAGCTTTCAGACTGGTACTTGGAATGCTAATATCTAAAACAAAGATAAGGAAGGTACGGAACAGCAAATTAAGGAACTGGTGAGTTGAATTTTAGTGACATGGAAAAAGTTTTGTAACTTGTAAAATCATGCTATAAATACTACTTGCTGAATTGTGTAACTTTAGCAACAAGCCGTCTTTGCAAGGTGAATTCAGCAATGCTGTACAAGACAGCTTCCCAGAAACTGGTACTGTATTGAGCCTTTTCTTCCTGTACTATACTATTATTGACTTTTAGCAATAAGCCTGACTGATATAGTGAATAGACCAAATAACCAATATTTCATAAAGAACCAAAGTGTGGTCAAGCAACTGACTATACAATTTACCAAAAGGAGGAATTGCAGTTCCCGGACAATGGGACTTGCACAGCTGGTGCTTGTGGCAGTAGCAGCGCACGGAGCCCCCTGGCTCCTCCATTGCCTAGGAGCTGCAGGGACATGTGGAGCTGGATAGGGAGCCTGCCAGCCCGGCCAACTCTCTCCCTCTGCACCAGCAGGGGTCCCGGGCCACATGCCACTGCCTGCCCTCCTTTCCCCCCGCCCAGCACCAGCAGGTATCCTTGGCTGCCCCTTCTCCCCCGCACCAGAGGGTGTCCCTGGCCATTGCCAGCTCTCCCCCTCCCAGTGGGTGTCCCAGGCCACATGCTGCTTCCTGCCCCCTCCCTGCAGCACCAGTGGGGTCCCGAACCACCTTCCCCAGCACTTGCAGTGCCTCCCAAGCACCCATGGTCCCCCGCCCAAGTTTTAGTTAGGAGTATATAGTAAAAGTCATGGACAGGTTAGGGGCCGTGAATTTTTGTTTACTACCTTTGACCTGTCCATGACTTTTACTAAAAATATCTGTGACTAAAACGTAGCCTTACCCATTAATACATGGACCTGCGATACAGGGGCACCCAAATGAGAGCTGCCTGTTTGGTGGAGTAGCACATGGCGATCGCAGTGTGGAAGCTGGCAACTCCAGACTGCTATTGGTCAGTCACAAATCAGTATGGAGTTGGGAAATCCATCATTGGGGCTGCTTTAATGCAAGTGTGCAGGGCCATTAATTTCATCCTGCTATGAAGGACAGTGATGGTTGTGCGTGAAATAGTGGATGGCTTTGCGGCAATGGGTTTCCCTAACAATGGAGTGGTGATAGGCTGCAGGCATATTCTCATTTTGGCACCGGACCACCTTGCAACAGAGTACATCAATAGTAAGGGGGTACTTCTCCATGGTGTTGTAGGTGTTTGTGGATCACCCAGGGCGTTTCACCAAGATCATCAGTGGGTGGTCCGGAATGATGCAAGACACATGTATCTTCAGGAATACCGGCCTGTACTGAAAGATGCAAGCAGGACTTCCTTTTCAGACCACAAGATTACAATGAGGGATGTTGAAATGCTCATAGTGATGCTGGATGACCCCGTTGTACCCCTTAATGTTATGGCTGATGAAGCCTTACATGGGAAATCTGGATAGCAGTAAGGAGCAGTTCAACAATAGGCTGAGTAGGTATAGGATGACTGTGGAATGTGTGTTTAGCAGATTAAAGGTGCGTTGGTGATGCCTTTGTGGCAGGTTAGACATTAATGAGCATAATATTCCATGGTCATAGCCATGTGTTGTACTTTGCACAATATTTGTGAAGATAAGGGTAAAAAGTTTGCTCATGAGTAGATTGTTGAGGCAGACTGCCTGGCTGCTGATTTTGAGTAGCCAGATACCAGGGCTATTAGAGGGGCACTTTGGGGGGCAATTTGAATCAGGGAGGCTTTGAGGCAACACTTTGAAAAAGAGAATGAGTAATGTATGTTGTTATGCTTGGGACTGCAAAGTTTAATGAAATCAAGTTTTGCTAGGAAGCACTTGTGATTTTTTGTGGCCAAGAATTCCATGTAAGCAAATGATTAAACTGTTTGTGTATGTGTTGCTGCCACCTGCTATCACAATTTGCAAGAAACAAATAAAGATTACTTGTCATTCAAAAAATTTGGTTTTATTGCAAAGAAAACAACAATATCACACACAGAGAAATGCTTGGTGGGAGAGGAGGAACCAGGGGAACTAAGTTCCCTGTAAGCTGTGTTACCGAAATGTCGGGTCCGCCTAGCTGAGAGCCAATGACAGCCACACAGAGATAAGGAAAGGTTGCTTTATTCTGCAGAAGAAAGGAGAGTTTTGCACCTTGGTACAAAGACTCTACTCCATACAAAAACCAAGAATCTTTTATACACAGGCTTCGGTCGTGTTAGCATTTGATTGGTGGTTAGCAAACCCTGCACTTCTGCAATCTGCTCAGCAAAAACCAGCTTAGAACCAGCTTCAACTGCCTCAAGACCGATAAGGGAAGACAGTTCAAAAGTTCAGGCTACTGTGTCCGTGAGGTGTCCAATTTCCCCTAATGGTTGCCAGCTATTATAAGGCTACTAGCTGTTAGGGAGTCACTGCTGACTGTCACAGTCCCCCCCTTCGGGCCTGATAATCCAAATTGTCAGGCCCGTTACGCAATTTGCGATCAAACCCTTAGGTTTAGTGTTAGAAATGGAACCTTTTACCCCTTAAAAATTGGTGTAGACACCCAGAGACCTCCCTGCCAGTTTCAAAAGGCCCCCCTGGAGCAAGGTTATGGGCATATACCCCTTTGAACGGCTCCAAATCGACTACTCAGAGATGCCTCCTTGGACGCTTTCCAAAAGTTACAACGAGAAATCGATGACATAGCAGAAGTAATGCTGCAAAATAGGCATGTGCTAGATGCCATGAATGCTGAAGTGGGGGGGGGGGCCTGTGCTCTCATTGGGGAAAGATGCTGTTTTTATATTAATCGCTCTGGTTTAATTGAGGAGGATTTGCAGGCCATCAAGGATGCAGCTGTTGTTTTTCACACTGTATTTCTTGATCATACCCTTAATTTTGAGGACCTCCTCCCAGACCTTGGGTCATGGTTTACTGGCCTTTTCTGTAAAATTGTCAAATGGATTATTTTCTTTCTTTTCTTTCTATGTGTCGTTTGAGTAATGTTGCAATGTGCAAAATGTTTGTGTAGTGCTGTTACTAAGGGCTCTACTGTCCGTAGGAGAACACAATAGCTCTCCCTCCAGCTTGATCGCAGGCTTCTAAGGGGATGTAACCCAGTTCCTTCCCGGTCCCGTCAACAGCCTCAAAACATAGGGCCAGCTTATACCCAAACCCAAGGATATCAAAGAGAGGGATCCCTTGGGCCTCCCAACTATGATGCCAAACCTCAGACGTTTTCCCATACTTATTGGACTGGTATTCTCCTTTCCATCACCACTCAGCTTTCCACACCACTTGTAGGGAGAGAGTTTCAGAGAGGTTTAAAGGTACAGCCCACAATTCTATTCCTTCCTCAGAACAAGTTTGGTGACACAACCAACAGTCAGACAAGTGTCCCGACGTGGCCAGTCGCTGAAGATGTTTAGCCGCTGGGTGCGGGTTAGCTTGTACAAGGGGCAGGCTCAGAAATAATAGCCACCGCAGCACTGTCTGAGAACTCATAGTCACAAAGTCTCAGGATTTTGTTCGTCGGAACAAAAGCTTTAGTCCCTCGAGAGGTTCAGCTTTCCAGGTATCGTCTGCTTCTGGCTCTTTTGGGTCGCGGTGGGAAGAGCTGGCGGTGCTCCCTCAAAGTCCGATGTCGTCTGCTTCTGGCCCCGGGCTAGGGGCTAGCTTGATTCAGGTGTGGTGGATCCAGGTATCCCATTCCCTTACTCAAATTGCAGTGTGGGAGGTAAGAAGGACTTGAAAAGGGCCAGCCCACCAGGGTTGGAGAGGCTCGATTTTCCACCCTTTTACATAGACCCAATCCCCTGGCTGGATCCAGTGAGCAGGTACATCAGCGGGTAAGGACTGAAATTGGGCTGCATACCTGCTGCCAGCTCACATGCTCGGGTGAGGGCTACCAATTCTGCCACCTGGGCTGAGGTGGAGGGTCCCAGGAGTGCAGACTGTAATACCTCAAACTGGGTAGATACTGCAAATCCAGATATTCGTTGGCCCTCCACGACCCATGCCGAGCCATCTGTATACAATTCCAGGTCAGCATTTGGAATGGGCACATCTGAAAGATCTGGTCGAGGTTTTTCCTGATAATGCACTACTTGAAGACAATCATGTGAAGGCTTATGATCATTGTCCGGAACAGGTAAAAGGGTTGCAGGGTTCAAGGTATGGCATTGCTCAATCTTTAAGTTGGTTCTGGACAATAAAGAAACTTCCAAATAGGTTAGTCTCTGAGAGGTTAAATGCTGAGTGCCCTTTTGGACTAGCAGTTGTTGGACCGCATGTGGGGTCCGTAGGACCATCGGATGGCCTAAAGTAACCTTCTCTGCTTGGGGTACCAGAAGGCCAGCAGCAACCGCTGCCTGAAGACAACCAGGAAAGCCTTGTGCCACCAGATCCAATTTTTGGGAATAGTAGGCCACAGGTCATTCCTTGGGCCCAAAAGTCTGGGTCAGGCCACCCGAGGCCACCCCTAGTTGCTCATGCACATAGAGAACAAAGGGCTTCCGATAACCAGGGAGCCCAAGGGCTGGGGCTGAGGCCAAGGCTGTTTTAACCTCCTGAAAGGCTTTGACAGCCCCAGAATTCCAGTGCAGGGGCTCCTCAGCATCATGAGTTATCTGCTCATAAAGGGGCTTTGCCATTTCTCCAAAACCTGGAATCCAAGAATGGCAAAATCCTGCAAGGCCTAAAAATCCCCTCATTTCACGTTTAGTCTCTGGCCGTGGTATGTTAAGGATTGACTGGATACGGGCACTAGATAGAGCTCAATGTCCCGGGGTCAGTACATGACTGAGGTAGGTTACCTGGTCCTTGGCAAACTGAAGCTTAGAAGGGGACACTTTATGTCCCTTATCTGCCAAGCAATTTAGCAAGTAAATAGTGTCTGTTTCACATGTTACCTGATCAGGAGAACAAACCAGGACATCATCCACATACAAGAGATAAGTGGACCCACCAGGTAGCTTAATATCAACTAAGTCGCGTGTCAGGATAGAGGAGAAAATGGTTGGCGATTCAACATATCCTTGTGGTAGCCAAGTTCAGGTCAGCTGTTCTGCCCTCCCGGTCTCTGGATCCGTCCATGTAAATGCAAAGATATCCCAGCTGTCTTGATCTAGGGGAATACTGAAAAAGGCATTACACAAGTCTATTACCGAACAGCAAGCAGTACCTGCTGGAATAGCACTCAGGATAGTGTGAGGGTTAGATACCACATTGTGTCTAGCCAGAACGACTTTATTCACTGCACGCAAGTCCTGGACAAATCGGTATACCGGTTTTCCCTCTGGATCCGTGTCAGGTTTTCTGACTGGCAGAATGGGAGTGTTGAAAGGAGACTTGGTGCGAACTAGCACTCCCAACCGCAGGAATGTGGTGATAAGGTTGCGGAGGCCTAACAGAGCTTCTTGGGGGATGGGGTACTGATGAATTCGAGGAATTACAATGCCTGGCTTCAAGGTTATACGCATTGGTTCTGTCTGGAGAGTGCCCAAGTCTGTTTTTGAAGTGCCCCATAGGGAGGCTTTTACCTCCTGTCTGAGTCGCTCGGATAGGATCGGGTCTGCAGGCAGGATCCAGTCCTCTGAAGCCTGGGTCAGAACAGCACACAGCTGGGGAAGTTGGTTCTGAGGTAACCGGAGGATGATCCTGTCATCTGAAAAAAAGATCTGAGCATGCAATTTACACAACAGGTCTCTGCCCAAGAGGTTAACTGGGGAATCCGGGGCTAGCAAAAAGGCATGGGAGGCGGAGACACCAGAAATTTCCACAGTAGCCTCCTGCAACACAGAACAGTCAAATGGCTTTCCGCCTTTGCTTTTATTGCAAAGAAAACAACAGTATCACACACAGAGAAATGCTTGGTGGGAGAGGAGGAACCAGGGGAACTAAGTTCCCTGTAAGCTGCGTAGCTTGGTGGGTTCCCAGCAGGTTATCAAGTGCCACGCAGTTAAGGTATCTCTCTCCCCACTACCATGAGGTGCTCCTGCCCTCTGCCTTGGAGCTGCTTCCTGCTTGCTGTGAAGAATGGGGGAGGGGGGGAGGAGATGCAGTGCTGATGTCAGAGTATCCCCCTGTCCCTGTACCCCATCTCCACAGAGCGAGTGGGGGACGGACATGACAGGGCTCAGGACAGAAGGATCTTGCTGGCAGCTGCTGCTGTGTCTGAACTTGCTGATCTACTTAAAAAGGCAACAAACTTAAAGTGGTGTCATCAAACTTAAAGGGGCGTCTCTGTTTCTGTCACACACACATACACTCTGTCTTTCACACTCACCTCCCATCACATACTTGTGTCTTTCAAAGTGTGTTATTTTGGTTTTTTGACTGGCCTTTGCATTTCATCATTTTTATTTCTCTCTTACACTTAAATTTAATTCTTTCAGTAGTGAGCTCTAAAATGCCTAACCTGTCCTGGCTGGAGTAATTATCCCTACGGTAACATCTTAAAAATACATATTATATTTAGGTTTTTGGTTTCTCCTGGTGGTGCACATCCACACATTACCTCGATACGGTGCACATAACAAAATTCATTCCACACATGGATGGAAAAAAATAGAGGGAATACTGCAGAGGGTGTGACTTTCAGAGCTGTGTTTAAGTCCAGTTATCATTTGAAAAGGTGTCCATGGGGATAGAGTGAATGGGAAAATGAGAAGTCCCAGAAAGCGAAAAGGAAAGCATGGGAAAAGAGTTCTGAATGTTCTGAAGGAGAAGGTGGGCATTCATCTCTCAGTCTGGCCTGTTATGATCAACTTCAGCATCTTAGTTTGTTCCTCCATAACTTTATTCGTCCTCTCAGTAGCATCCTTAACGAAAGCCTCATTTTCTTTTCTGTCCTGCCTTTTAATTTCCCTCCACTCCATGTGTTCCTTCTTCTGCATCTGATTATTGCATCAGCTCTCAGACCATGTCCTTCTTGCTCCATCTCGGGAGCTTTTCTATCTCGTGGGTGTTCTCTGCCAGTGTGTAGGGGGTGCCTCTGAAGGCCACATCTGAAGAAGCACAAGGACCAATAAACAGAAGCATGATTGTTAAGTTCATGCCCAGTATTGAAACAGTATAGTAAAATACACCTCTAGTAACATACCATTCACTGTTTCACTGACCCTTGACAAGCACATGTGTTGGCGAACATCCCAAGTATGTTGAGTTTACCCCAGTGTGGGAGGCATTGTACATGGGGAGAAAAGCAGTATGAAAGGATCACAATGCAGTCAAATAGGGACAATATTCTATTTTTTTCCACTCCTTTTCACAGGCAGGGGTCATTGTACCAGATATCTCACTCCTACTCCATCTAATGAAGGCTTGTGGCTTCTGACCCAATCCCTATGCTTCTTGCCTGTGTGCTGCTTTGGTTCCTGCTCAACTGATTGCAGAATGGTGCGGGAACATTTCCTTCAATGGGGGAAGGAACAAAGCAGTTCCGCCGAGGAATCTTCTGCAGAGGATTGCCGAGTACCTCCAGGAAAGTTTCCTAGAGCTCTCTCTGGAGGATTCCAATGAAATCTTGGTGTGCATCAACACCCTGTTCGGACATACTGCTTAGCTACACAGGGAAATGTCCAGCACATAGAAACACAGCCAGTCATGTACATTTCTATGCCCTCAACCCATCTCCACACTACACAAAGCAAAACCACTTACCAGGGGTTTCCTCTTCTGCTTCTTGCTCGCTGGCGTGTGACTGCCGAGACTGGATAGACACCACCAGAGTGGAGAACAGTTCCTGACTGGACACACCACCAGGCAATCTCATTGTAGGCTCCACACAGTCATCTACCTCCACCTCTTCATCAATGACTTTGTCCTCTGGGTTAGGTCCACTTTCCATCAACTCCAGCCCTGCCAAAGTATGGCTCTTGGAGGTGGAAGTGGGGTCACTGCCGAGGATGGCATCAAACTCCTTATAGAAATGGCAGGTCTTCGGTGCAGCACCGGAGTGGTGGTTTGCCTCCCTTGCTTTCTGGTATGCGTGCCTCAGCTCCTTGATCTTTGTTCTGCACTGCATCGTGTTCCAGTCATAGCCCTTTTCACACAAGCCTGGAGAAATCTGCCTGTAAGTATTGAAATTTCTATGGCTGGAATGTTGCTGAGACTGCACAACCTCCTCTCCCCAAATGCTGAGCAGTCCCAGCAGCTCTGCAGTGTTGCAAGTGGGAGAGCATCTGCTGTGTAGAGCCACCATTGTCAGCTGGAAAGATGTGATGGGAGCTCTCCACACCGAGCAAACAGAAAGTGGAATTTCAAAAATTCCCATGGCTTTAAAAGGGGAAGGGTGAATAGTTGTTTACCTGACTGCGGGGCAGCGGAGTTGGAACTGCTGACCAGAGTGATCAGGAGGGCTATTGTGGGACATCTTCTGGAGGTCAATTAAAGCAATAAAATCAAGTGCAGTGTCTACACGGGCACTTTTTTGACAAAAGTTTTGAGCAAAAAGCCTTATGTTTCTTGTTGAGATGGTTTGGTTTTGTTGCTGTGGTTAGATGTTTGGCTGCATGTGTGTGTTTTTCCTGTGCAGACAGCTGGCACAGCAGACCTTGAATGAACTGCCCAATGACCACAAGATCCATTACAGTACGAAGGCAAACAGCCAGGTTTATTGTTGACAAAGTATGGTAATAGTTTCTGGCAGACTCTATGAGGATACTAAGACATGTATGCCTGTGACAATGGATTCAGCTCAGTGAATGGCATGACTTTCCATTTCCCCCTTGGCTGGACAAAGATACTTCCTCTGAGATGCATCTTTATATCCTGATGCAAACAAGTTAGTACTGCCCCTCTGACATAGTTAGTTACTGCCCCCTGATGTGGCTAGTTATCACCTTGTACTTGTTGATCAAAACAGATCTATTACGTACTGTCATCCTGGCCTTGTCAATGTGTTCCTGTTATCCTTGGGGAATGTTTTTATACCATTCTTGATATCGGGATATTCTGGTACCACTTGATATCGGGGTGTGTTTGTGTGAATACTCCATGCTTAGCACTTTTTAGGAATGTGTATTTCTGCAATATCAGCCCTGTTCCTGCGAGATTCTATGAGCAGGTCCTGCCTCTGATACTAGGATTTATGTTTCAGGCTCTCTTCCTACTACAGCCACCAAAACTGAAGATTTTGTTGCCAAAAGTGTCACACTGGTGTGTACACCTCCACTGAATAATAGAATCATAGACTATCAGGGTTGGAAGGGACCTCAGGAGGTCATCTAGTCCAACCCCCTGCTCAAAGCAGGACCAATCCCCAACTAAATCAACTGTTTTGCTGCCAAAAACTGCCTTTTGCTGACAAAACTCTGCAGTGTAGACAAGCCTCATAGAGAGCTAGGTTTTTTACTTTACTTTGTTTGTGCCATCTGTATCCTCCAGTCACACTCTTGTGGACTCTGATGAGCACAAGACATGAACTTGCAGGATCACAGCAATGAAATGACGAGATGTTGGGTTGCTTTATTTTAAGACGCAGGTTTCCCTTAGGTCATCTAGAATTGTATACTCACCAGCTAATGAACAACACTTCAGAATCTCTGTCACAAGCTCCTTGTGCAATTCACATATTAGACCTATATTTCATTATCATATTTTGGTTTGTTTCCCAGCCAATTTCATTTTATAGCAAAAATGCTAATAATTTACCTGAGAAATTTCCCCACTCTCTCCCATTCAAGGTGCAGTATCCAGGGTTCATGCAGGATGTGCTGCATGGTCTGGAGAGAAGATGGAGCTTCAGCAAAGGTCACTCTTTAACTGGCAGCCTCTGTTTCTGTTTGACTTGCCTCCCCACCCATTATACATAAGTATACAACCATTGGATCCTCATCATTGCAGATCCATGGAACATATCATAGGCCTTCTCCTGCTACCTCCAAATCCACATCTATTGCCACATGTAGGGGGCTCCTCTGGAGTTGATTTACATGGGGCAAAAGGAAGAGCAACTTTCTGTGTGGTGTCCAAGTTCTGCCCAACCATGTAGCAGGACTGCAGCACTTCTACTGTGACCAGGAAAGAGGGAGGAGGATTCAATCAGATGTCCTCAAAATAAGTCCTTTCTTGCTCACATTTCCGTCAAAGGGAGTTTTGCTTCTCACTTCAATGGGGGTGGGAGCAGAACCTCTCTCTGCAAACATGGGTCCTTCAGAGACATTTGTTGAAAAATGTTCTCCTAAACTAAAGCACAAAATATACAAATAATAATAATAAAATTGTATTAAGAAGGCCCCAAGCAAGATCAAAGCCTCATTGTGCTAGGCACTGTACAAACATATTGTCTGTGACTGTCCTTGCCCTGAAGCTCTTACAATCTTGATAGATGAGTCAGATGACGGGTGGGAGAAAGGAAGTAGGATTCACCCCATGTTACAGATAGGGAACTGAGGCACAGAGATTCAGTGCAACTTGCCCAAGGTCACACAGGAAAGTGGGAATTGAATTCAGACCTCCTGAGTGTGAGGGTAGAGCCTTAGCTGCAAAGAAACAGTTTTCCTCTCTTCCTTTCATATGTTAAAGCACTTTGCACTCTTCATTTTCCAGGAGGAATAGCAAAAGCAAAGGCTGTAAATTACCTCCGTGAAACTAGATTACACAGCCAAAGAAAAATAAAATGATATTTCAGCAAGATTTTGAAACCTGCCTTGGGGGGAAAAAAAGATCTTTCATCCTGAAAACATGTGAGGATTGGAAGGACTGGCTGAGAGAGCTAGCTGCAGTATGTATATCCATGAGATCATGCATTATTTAGGACATTCTGATCAGGATAAGCATGCTGAACACCAATATGGAATGTTACCAATATTCATGTGTTGAATAATTTTTTCCTGTAAAAAGTATAATAATGCATGCAATTTTTTTAGAATACCCTAGCATTAATAGTAAATAATCCTGTGTGTTTCAAATAGCATGTACATTTACATCTAATTATATTTTTCCTTGATCAAGAAATAATGTGGCCCACTCAAGAGTAACATATAAGACTGAACATATTTCCAGGGGTCTTCATTCATGTCCATCAATGTTACAATCAAGTATAGTCTAGTAGTTTAGGGGTTAAATTGAATGTATCTGCTAAAACTGTTAGGCCTACTCAGTGACCTAGTGGTAGTTCTTTACACTGACATGTGGGAGATGGAGATTAGATTTTCAGTCAGTCATTCTATTGCATCTTGTTGAGTGCTGTGCAACTCTCAACCAACACCCCACTGACTGACAAGCAAATAGCTCCACAGAGAGTTATATCAGTGCTATCTTGAACTTATTGGTCAGAAGGATGATGAGTGTGCCACATGAGAGGAGGGGGAGAGTGTGTATAATCAAATAGGAAAAGCGAACTAATCCAAAGGCTCACGCTCTCTCTTTCTTACACACACACACACACACACTGTAAAGTTATCTGTAATCACTATTCAAGTGTGTTTACCAGGCAAGTCTGGGAAGTGGATAAATCTGTTTTTCAAAGACAAAGAACAAGTTGATACCCCAACCAGTGTCAAACCTTATGGGCCATAACCTATCAAGTGGCCATTCTTTGGCAAGTAAGAAGGACAGGAACAAACAGATCTGCATCTTAGCAACCAACAGCATAAAACCTCTCCCCCATCAGATTCCATCTGTCCTTGCTCTGAGGTGGAAATAATTTTATCTGGGGTCACACTCAGGAAAGTAAAAAGAACAGGAGTACTTGTGGCATAAGCTTTCATGGGCTACAGCCCACTTCATCGGATGCATAGACTGGAACATACAGCAAGATATTTATACATACAGAAAACATGAAAAGGTGGAAGTAGCCATACCAACTGTAAGAGGACAATCAATTAAGATGAGCTATCATCAGCAGGAGAAAAAAACCTTTTGAAGTGATAATCGAGATGACCCATAGAAGATATGAGGATACTTAACATGGGGAAATAAATTCAATTAGTGTAATGGTGTGAGGAAGTGGGACTGGTCTTGCTGGGGGCTGGTACAGATCCTAAGTTCTAGCAGCACAAATGCCTGACACCCTGTCGCCTAGCAACTGATGGCCGGGCCCCTCCCTGCAGAGGTGCTGGCTAAAGGTGTAGGAGACAAAGGGGTCAGGTGACCTCCTAGCCCGGGAAACGGAGGGGAGAGGAGGGGCCGGAGAGGGTTGGGCAGACTGTTGTTGGCTGGGGAAACAAGGGAGCAGGGAGAAAGGTCTCTGATCCCAGAGGGGGCCTGTAAGGCCCCAAAATGGATCTAACCGGGGGGATCCGGTTATCTGTGCCTGCAAGACCTGTGTTGGACTGTGTTCCTGTCGTCTAAATAAACCTTCTGCTTTACTGGCTGGCTGAGAGTCCTGGTGAATCGGCAGGGCGCCTGGGGGTGCAGGGCCTGACTCCCCCACACTCTGTGACAACTGGTGGTAGCGGTGGGATGACTGCACCCCGCGGACGGCGCTTCCTGCAGTAAGTGACTGGGGAGCAGTAAAACGAAGGGGCGATTAACCCCTGGGAGAGTGTGACCAGAGAGCAGGACTTTGCAGTAACAAGGGTCCCCCGGGGGATCACAGCGAGCGGTCCCAGGGGCGGAGGAGTCTGCAGCTCGACCCTGGCAAAGAGGTGGTGACCTCAAGGACTGGCACACTAGGGGTCCCCCCTGGAACCCGTGGGGAGCGGCGAGCACCCCGGCCTGCGAGTGGCCAGCGGGAAGATGTATGCCACGCAGCACAAGTGCGACCTGGTGGAGCAGTGCAAGCACAGGGGGCTGCGCAGTGGGAAACTCACCAAGGCCCAGCTGATTGCCCAGCTGGAGGAGGCAGATCGTGTGAATGAACCGATCCCTGTCTCTGAGGGAAGCAGCCGGGCAGATGCAGCGCAGGCACCAGTGTCTGTCCCCGCTGGGGGTGGTCAGCCGGCCGATGAGGGCTCCCCGAGACCCCCCACCCCTAGGCCTAGGGGGAGGGGGAGGAGGAGCCCAGCTACCGAGGGCACCGTGACCCCCCCGGCCAGCAGGGGATCCTCCCGGCGAAGCTCACCCCACAGCCGGGGATCGTCCCAGCGACGCTCATCCGTGGAGCGCCAGCGGCTGGACTGGGAGAGAGAGCTAAGACTGAGAGAGCTGGAGGATCGTAAGGAACAAAGGGAACATGAAGCACGACAGAGGGAACATGAGGCGCAACAGAGGGAGCAGGAACGGGCGGAGAAAGAGCGACAGCGTCAACATGAGCTGGACCCGGCGAGGCAGGGGGGCAGCAGGCCCCAGGCGGCGGTGAGTGAAGGGGGGCCCCGGACTGCGCGGAGCTTTGATAAGTCCATCCTGGCCCCGCGCAAGGAGGGGGAGGACATGGGTGACTTCCTAGACGCCTTTGAGACGGCCTGCGAGTTGCACCAGGTGGATCCTGCGGACAGGCTCCGGGTTCTCACCCCCTTACTGGACCCCAAAGCCGTGGCATTGTACGGCCAGCTGGGGGAGGAGGAGAAAGGGAACTACGAACCATTCAAGCAGGCCCTGCTGCGCAAATTTGGGCTGACCCCTGAGATGTACCGGGAGAGGTTCCGGAGTCAGGATAAAACCCCTGAGGTCTCCTATCTGCAGCTGGCCGTCCGCATGGAGGGATACGCCAGCAAGTGGGCAGCTGAGGCCCAGACGAAGGGGGACCTGGTTAAACTGCTGGTACTGGAGCAGCTGTATGAGCGGTGCCCATCCGACCTGAGGCTGTGGTTGAGGGACCGATGACTATGTGAAGAGCCGGTCGGGGGGTGGCAGGGAGGAGCCCCAAAGGAACAGGCCCCTCGCGACGCCGAGGGAGAGTCATCCTGAGACCACCCAAAAGGGGAATCGGGAGAACCCCCTCCCAAAGGGAACGGCCAGCGCCAGGGACAACCGACCGGTTCGAGGGGACCAACGGGACATGCGCTGCTATCAATGTGGCCAGAGGGGCCACCTGCGGTCCCAGTGCCCCAAACTCCCGGACAAACTGAGCAGACCAACCCCACACCGGGTTAACTGGGTAGAGACCCAGTCAGATGAGGGGCAGTGTTCACAGGAAAGGGGGGCTGGCCGTGTACCACCTGCGAAGGAGGGAGGGGGACCCCGGGTCGACCCCTCCGAGGGGCTGGATGCTCCCAACCCTGAGTTTTGGGTTTACAGGGTAGGCACAGGGCTGCCCCTCCGGAGCGAGTGCCTTGTTCCCCTGGAGGTAGACGGGAAGGAGGCCACTGGGTACTGGGATACGGGCGCAGAGGTGACGCTGGCCCGGCCTGAGGTGGTGGGCTCAGATCAGATGGTGCCCAATACCTACTTGAACCTGAGGGGTGTGATCGGGACCCCATTCAAGGTGCCTGTGGCAAGGGTACACCTGAAGTGGGGGGACAAGGAGGGCCTCAAGGACGTGGGGGTGCACCCACATTTGCCCACGGAGGTGTTAATGGGGGGGGGCCTCGAGGACTGGCCCAGTAACACCCGGGGTGCCCTGGCCGTGAACCATAGTCAGAGCCGACGCAGGGCTCTGCACCCTGACACCGGGGAAGGTACTCTGCCCGAGGCACCGGACCCTGACCCGGTGGGGAGGGAACGCCCAGGGACAGGGCTCAGAGAGGCTGTGGCCCCAGACCCAGCTGGGGAGAGAGAGCAGATCCCCGTCCCTGCCCCAGCGTCTGAGTACCAGGCCGCGGTGTGGGAAGACCCCTCCTTGCGGAGGATAGGGGACCTGGCCAACCTCGGGGGGGAACAGACCATGGGACGAGGTGGCCGGAAAAGGTTCCTGTGGGAGAAGGGGTTGCTGTACCGAGAATGGGCTCCCCCAGGGAAGATGGAGTCAGGGGGGATCAGGAGGCAGCTGGTGGTACCCCAGGAGTATCGCCACCAGCTGCTGTGCCGGGCCCATGACATCCCCCCCTCAGGGCACCCGGGAGCCTGGCGTACCCAGCAGAAGCTGCTACAGAACTATTACTGGCCTGGGGTCTTTGCCCATGTCCGGCAGCACTGCCGCTCCTGTGACTTCTGCCAGAGGGGGAGGAAGGCCCGGGACAGGGGGAAGATTGCTGTAAGGCCCGGGCCCCGCCCCGAGGAGCCTGTCCAGAGGGGGGCCAGGGTCAGAAGGGGGGCTCTGAACCGAGAGAGCCCGAATCACAGCCCCGCAGACTGGAACGTGGGGGGAAGGCCCCAGCCCCGCGTGCACCCCAGGGGTACTAGGGTGGGGAAAGGGCGCGGGCGGCATAAGGCTTCCCCCCTGCAACCTGCAAGTGGAATGACCTGGGGTAACTCTTCCCCCAGAACGGGGGGGACCCTGGGGCAGCCATGGGAATGTAGGTGGGTTCGAACTTCCCCAGGTCACTGGCTGGAGTGACCCCGCTCAGTTCGGTCTCGAAGGGGGGAGAGGTGTGACGAAGTGGGACTGGTCTTGCTGGGGGCTGGTACAGATCCTAAGTTCTAGCAGCACAAATGCCTGACACCCTGTCGCCTAGCAACTGATGGCCGGGCCCCTCCCTGCAGAGGTGCTGGCTAAAGGTGTAGGAGACAAAGGGGTCAGGTGACCTCCTAGCCCGGGAAACGGAGGGGAGAGGAGGGGCTGGAGAGGGTTGGGCAGACTGTTGTTGGCTGGGGAAACAAGGGAGCAGGGAGAAAGGTCTCTGATCCCAGAGGGGGCCTGTAAGGCCCCAAAATGGATCTAACCGGGGGGATCCGGTTATCTGTGCCTGCAAGACCTGTGTTGGACTGTGTTCCTGTCGTCTAAATAAACCTTCTGCTTTACTGGCTGGCTGAGAGTCCTGGTGAATCGGCAGGGCGCCTGGGGGTGCAGGGCCTGACTCCCCCACACTCCGTGACAAATGGCCCAACCATTCCCAGTCTCTGTTCAAACCTAAGTTAGTTGTATCTAATTTGCATATTAATTCAAGTTCAGCAGTCTCTCTTTGGAGTCTGTTTTTGAAATTTTTTTGTTGTAAAATTGCCACCTTCAAGTCTGTCACTGAGTGGTTATAGAGGTTGAAGTGTTCTCCCACTGTTTTTTGAATGTTATGATTCTTGATGTCAGATTTGTGTCCATTTATTCTTTTGGGTAGAGACTGTCCGGTTTGGCCAATGTATGTGGCAGAGGGGCATTGCTGGCACATGATGGCATATATCACATTGGTAGATGTGCAGGTGAACGAGCCCCTGATGGTGTGGCTGATGTGATTAGGTCCTATGATGGTGTCACTTGAATAGATATGTGGACAGAGTTGGCATCGGGCTTTGTTGCAAGGATAGGTTTCTGGATTAGTGTTTATGTTGTATGGTGTGCGGTTGCTGGTGAGTATTTGCTTCAGGTTGGGAGGCTGTCTGTAAGCGAGAATTGGTCTGTCTCCCAAGATCTGTGAGAGTGAGGGATCATCTTTCAGAATAGATTGTAGCTCTTTGATGATGCACTGGAGAGGTTTTAGCTGGGGGCTGAAGGTGACGGCTAGTGGCATTCTGTTACTTTCTTTGTTTGGCCTGTCCTGTAGTAGGTGGCTTCTGGGTACTCTTCTGGCTCTGTCAATCTGTTTTTTCACTTGAATCGGTGGGTATTGTAGTTTTAAGAATGCTTGATAGAGATCTTGTAGGTGTTTGTCTCTGTCTGAGGGATTGGAGCAAATGGGGTTGTATCTTAGAGCTTGGCTGTAGACAGTGGATTGTGGGTGTGTCCTGGATGGAAGCTGGAGGCATGTAGGTAAGTATAGCGGTCAGTAAGTTTCTGATATAGGGTAGTGTTTATGTGACCATCACTTATTAGCACAGTAGTGTCTAGGAAATGTACCGCTTGTGTGGATTGGTCTAGGCTGAGGTTGATGGTGGAATGGAAATAGTTAAAATCATGGTGGAATTCTTCAAGGGCTTCTTTTCCATGGGTCTGGATGATGAAGATGTCATCATAGAATCATAGAATCATAGAACTTAAGATCAGAATGGACCATTATGATCATCTAGTCTGACCTCCCGCAAGATGCAGGCCACAAAAGCTGACCCACCCACTCCTGAAATAATTCTCGCCCTTGACTCAGCTGTTGAAGTCCCCAAATCCTGATTTAAAGACTTCAAGTAGCAGATAATCCTTCAGCAAGCGACCCCTGCCCCATGCTGCGGAGGAAGGCGAAAAACCTCCAGGGCCATTGCCAATCTACCCTGGAGGAAAATTCCTTTCCAACCCCAAATATGGCGATCAGCTGAACCCCGAGCATGCGGGCAAGACTCTCCAGCCAGACACTCAAGAAAAAGACATCAATGTAGTGCAAGTAGAATAGGGGCATTAGGGGACGAGAGATAAGGAAGCGTTGTTCTAAGTCAGCCATAAAAATGTTGGCATACTGTGGGGCCATGTGGGTACCCATAGCAATGCCGCTGACTTGAAAGTATATATTGTCCCCAAATGTGAAATAGTTGTGGGTGAGGACAAAGTCACAAAGTTCAATCACCAGGTTTGCTGTGATATTAGCAGGGATACTATTCCTGATGGCTTGTAGTCCATCTTTGTGCGGAATGTTGGTGTAGAGAGTTTCTACATCCATAGTGGCCAGGATGGTGTTTTCTGGAAGATCACCGATGGATTGTAATTTCCTCAGGAAGTCAGTGGTGTCTCGAAGGTAGCTGGGAGTGCTGATAGCGAAGGGTGACTGAGCTATAAAAGTGAGGAGAAACACCCTCCCAGGGTATCCTTCCCTACTCATCTCTCTCTTTTCACCTAAAGACAACAACAAGAAATAGCTGTTAGACTTTGGGAGAAGCTCCTGGCCTGAGAGTATGGTCAGTAATATTACTGGAATCATGTGGTAACAGATTTCACTTTGAATCATGTCTAGTGTACTATAAGTTTAGAAAGCATTTTATCTTTTTATTGTAACCATTTCTGACTAACGCCTCATTACTTGTATTCATTTAAAATCTCTCAGTAATTAATAAACTTGTTTTATTTTTTAACTGAAACTTATCCAGTGTTCGGAATTGTTTGGATAACTCCATTTAACATAGCAGACTGTTGTATGTTGATCCCCTTAAAGGGGCAATGTACCTAATACATCTGGACTTCCAAGGAGAGGCTGGACAGTGCAGAACACAGGCTTTTGGGTGGGGGGGGGGAATCTGGGACTGGGAGTGTTGGATCACTCTGCATATAGTAACCAAGGCTGCTGGAAGCCGAGTGTGACTGGTGTTTTCTGACAAGCTAGTGAGATCAGAACTGCGGGACCAGGGCTGTGCCTATACACAGACACTGTATGCTGTCTGGCTGTCTGTCAGCAACCCAGGCTGAGAACTAAAGCAGCAAGGCATTGTGAGGAACCCCAAGTGGAGACAGCCCCTCACTGATCTGAATTACACCCTAGAATGTCATAAGATGACAAAATGGATTCATAAAGTCATCGATTATGCTAGGAAATATCCCTTCACTGTGAGTTTTCTATGATAAATTTACATATAAACAACAATTATTCTGGGACCTCTTATTTTCTATTAACCCACCAATGTAGTTGGAGCCGTATTCTTAGTGCAGGGTGCAAAATGGTTTTCTTGTCCCATGAATATTTTTGAGAAATCCAAATTTTTCATCCCATATCAAATCGTGATGAGACGTCAAAATCTCAAAAATATTCACAAAGAGAAAAATTGAGTGTTTTCTCTCTTCGTTTTGGGTCAATTGATATGTTTCATTTCAAAGTGTTTAATTTCTATTGTGAGCTTTTTTTTTTAATTGTTGTTATAATTATCTTAAATTTCAAAAGACGAAGTCATTTCAAACTGGAAAATCAGAAGTTTACATTTTGAAAATGTTTAAATGTTCAAAAGCTTTTCTCTCCACATTTTTTCAATGTGGGAAATTCGTCAACCCCTGCTCTGTTTCATGAAGAGTTTTTATTTTAATGACTCAGCATTTTTGACAAAAATGATTAATTACAAAATTCCTGACCAACTTTATGTATTCATCATGCAGCAAATTTACACAGCTGTCTGTTCTTGCAAATAGAGTGAATGGCAAAATTCCCACTGACATCAGAGTATTAGGCCCTTCATGATATCAGTTTTGTAATGTATGTAGCTAGGCCTTGTTGTATGTTATGTATGTTTGGGAGACACAGTTATCTGGACCTCATCATGCCTGTGTGGTTCCTTTACATTTCATATGTTGTGTGAAGAGTAGATACAACAAAGTAGCAGTGGTGGATAGCAGGGTTCAGGATAGCCAAGGATGATTCAGGAACTGGGAACAGCCAATAGGAATAATGGTGTTGGAGGGAACAAGGGGCAGCCTTGCAGGAAGGAGCAAGCTTGAGGTAGTTTGTTGGGGTGAATGGGGTAGGGGGAGACATTTGGGGGAAAGATACCCCTTTCCACCTCCCTTTTCAGGACCCTGTTCCCTCATTCAGTCCACTCCTCTAGTCCCTTCCCCCTGCTCACCTCATACCATGAGGTCCTGGGACAGGCACTCTTCTCCTCCACCTTGTTCATCTTCAGCTTGGTGCCAGCTGGAATCCAGCACTGGGAGCAGCAGGGGATGAGAAAAAGAGGCAAACTGGCTGCCTAAACACACACCTCTGTGGCCAAGAGAGGGAGACACACGATGATCCACATTGCCTTCTTGCACAAGACCCCAGTGGTTATGTGGGCAGGTGTGGGTGTGGGCTACAAGAGTTGGTGACATACAAGATGCAAGACACTGGGCAGGTCTGCTAAGTCTGTGCTCTCATCAGTCATATCCTGCTGTATCACCATGTACCTCAGCAAGAACTCTACTGACGTAAAACAGTGTGAAATCAGAATCAGGTCCAAATTGCTCTTCGCCTTCACTTATAAAAGAGTATAGACTTTAAGACTCTTTGGGCATTGCTGCAGGACTGAGGCTAGCCCTGTGCTAACAAAGTGCCAAGGACTAACTAGTTCTAACAGCTCATAAAAGTCTGGAGCAAAGTAAAATAAAAAGTTCAAAGGTGATTACCAATTATATTATGCTATTTTCAATTTAACACATTTTCCTCAATAGCCTCTGTAATTGCAGGAATGGAGGGAGGGAAGAGAATTACAATGCCCTTGCTTTGTTGCTAGAATCTATTGGCTAACGTGGAATATATTTGGTTGTTCTAAAAGCCAAGAACTCCAAGGTTATCCTATGGACTAATTAAGTTACAGCAATCCATAACATTTAATTGGGGAAGATATGCTGTAAACTTTTATTTACTCAGCTACTGTAAATTTTGCTGGATGTGTGCCACTTCTGTCCTTTTAAAGCAAAGACATTCTAAATATTGCAAAGAAACACATGCTGCACTTGCAGCACAGGCTAACATAGGGTTACTCTACATATAGTGCTACAAACTAAAGCAACCTAATCACACCAGTACAAACCCTTTCTGTAGATGTACTTGAAGTTAAATTGGTAATTTATTGAATTAAGCTGAATTGATATAAGCAAGATTTAAACCAACTGAAGTGTATCTACATTCCGCGTTTGCACTAATGCAGCTAACTTGATTGAGTTACCCCGCTTCAAGATTTCTACTATAGACAAGCCCATAGTCTGAGATTTAATATTTCAAAACAAGAAGCCTTCACAAAATGGAGGAATAAAAAGCTACCTAATACTGCATATCCTGGTTGTTTCTTCACTAGGCTCATCAACATGAAGGACAGATTACATCACCTGTAAGCAGGATGAGTGTGTAGTGCCTTACTCTGAATAGTCACATGGATTTCAGCAGTCCTATTTTGAGTAAGGTACTATTCAACCTGATTAAGGCTGACAGTCTGGCCTCACGCATTTCCTAGTTTAAAAAAAGCCTTAGAGATGCCAAGAGATAGTAATTAATATTTACAGTACTTGAAAAATAGACACAATTTGTATTGCCTTCTAACTTCTCCTCTTTGAGAGGTTAGAAGCAAGAGGGATAGTCTGTGGTTACTGTATACTTTATAATTTTGTCAGGTGCTCAGACACCATGGATGTGGGTGCTATACAAGAACCTAGATAAAAGGGGACTCTGGAGATCTGGATTTGGTGCTCAGTTCTGCTACAGACTTTCTCTGTGACCTTGAGCAAGTCACTTAACCCTTTGTCATCATTCCCCAATCATGATAGTGTAGAGTGCACCCTCTTCAGGATCTCCCCCATCCCACAAGGAGCATGAGTTGACCACCTCCACAGAACCATCCCCTGTGGACTCAGACCCAGACAAGAGCCTTCTGGTAAGGAGGAAGGCTGCAGGCATGAGAAATACTGGCAGAAAGTGCATGCCGCTTGAAGTTGCACTAGGGAACCTCTGGGGGATGGACAATTTCTCAAAGGCAGCAGCTTTCAAGGGAACAAATCCCACTCCAATAGACTGATTGGGGAGTGGACAATGTTCATTGACCTCCTTCAGTGGGTATATCCATAGGAGACAGTGAACAGGCCTCTGTGTCCCAGATTCTCCAGGTATAGGATGGTAGTAAGATTGCTGTCCTATCTCACCAGTCTGTGTATGGACCAATTCACTAGTACCTGGAAATTTGGTCAGATGGAAGGTGCTAAATAGATGCAAAATCTATCATTGTAACTAATAGATCATCTGCGTCTTCCACAAAAGTTTGTCATTCGCCTTGAGTCCCACTGCAAAACCACATATCCGTCCATTGCATGTTCATATAAATGTTCAAACTAAAGGGTCTCCAGGGGACTCTCTTTACAGATAACAGAACAAGTGGAAAGATTACTGGTGGATCAAGACATTTCCTTGTATCACAAAATGACTGGACAGGAGGTTTGAAACACTGAAGACACTTAATTACTCCTGTATTTCCAAAGAAGCACATGGGCCTTCAGCTTTCCAAATACACCTCTACTTCGATATAACGCTGTTCTTGGGAGCCAAAAAATCTTATAGGTGAAACCGTGTTATATTGAACTTGCTTTGTTCCGCTGGAGTGCACAGCCCAGCCTCCCCTCCCCCCAAGCACTGCTTTACTGTGTTATATCGAAATTCATGTTGTATCGGGTGGGGTTATATCAAGTAGCGGTGTATCTATAAACAGCTTGACCTTTCCAAATGCTGAGGCAAAGTCAGCATGAATTGAAGGCACTCAATTCCTGGTAGTATCAGGTCCAAAGTTAATGCATTAAAACAACATGCAGCATCCTGACTGTACAAGGCAAGAGTGGCAAAACTGGGAGATTAACCCCCCATTGTTTTTCAGTTTTAATAATTGTAAGAATGGAATGATTTGTTGTTTCAGTTTAGTAATCTTGGGTAATTCAGTACGCTGCCATGTAATGCTGAATATGCAAGAGACTCAGAAATCAATGAAAGCTGTAAAAAATTAAGTGAATTATTTAGGAGTCTCTTTAATAGAGCATTTATCGCATACATTTTTTTTGGTTCTTTTTATCCAATAAGAATAAGCAAATACTTTACATGAGTTAATTATTTTAAACCACATGTGATACTCTGTGTATATTTTGAGGCTAAAAAGCTAATTAGCTTTAATACTGCACTGTTGTTATTTAGTGCTTGATATTAGATCTGCTGATTTATTTCCTCCTAAGGCTAAAAAAGCCCTCTTTTTGCCAGTATAAGCTGCATCTAAACTAGGAGAGTTTGTTGATCCAGCTTTACTGGGGCAGCTATGCTGGTAACATTTTCTAGTGTAATCTAGGCTTCTGAAAAAATGCTAGAACTTCAGGGTCAGCTTTTCAAGAGAGCTCAGTACCCAACAGCTCCCATTGCTATCAGGGGCAGCTGCTGCCTAAATGGCAACTGAGCTTATTTGAAAACCTGATCCTTAAGACACTCCCAATGTCAAAATACATTAAGTAAAACTATAGACCCAGATTGTCCTGGCCTTTGCATAGGTAAACAGGGGAGGTGGAGGGAGAAGAGGAAAGAAAAAGATGAAAGGAACCTTTCTCCCTCTGCACCCTGTGTAAGACTCAATCATTTTCTAAGGGAAGTATGGGACTGCTCCCAGGTCTCACACTTCCACAAGGGAGGCAAAGAAAAAGCAGAGCAAGTGAACTAGGGGAGCACCAAACTCCTAATGGTGCAATCTGCACCCTCCCTGGGCACCAACAGACTTGGAAAGGGATTGCACTTCCCCTGGACACAACCCCTTTCCAAGTTCCAGGTGGGATAGAACAGTTTCCTAGTGTCCTCTTCTGAGAGCTGTGTGTTAAATATACAGACCAATCCTTACTAGTACAATGCAAAACAAAACTAAAAGCACTTGTTTAGATGATTTAAGTGCTGAAAGCTGGATGTCTCTGCCTGAGTAGTGGCAGGGCACTGAGCACATATTTCTAAAGTAAAATATTTTTTCGTATTTTCATAGTACACTTTGAATTATGACAATTTAGAAATTTAACTCAGCAATTTTAGTTCACAGCCTGGCCCTCCTACAGGACAGTGAACATTATTAGCATTATTTGTATTACCATAGCCCCTAGAAACTCTAGTCATGGATCAGGACCTCATTGTGCTAGGCACTATACAAGCAGAACAAAAAGAAGGTTGCTGGTCCAAGGTTGCATTGCCAAATCTCTTAGCATTTTGTATGGTGTCCATTGCTGTAATATCAAAGCAGTTTATGTATCTTGTAGCATCAACTCGGCAGGGTAGCTGATTTCTTAAGATAGAAGTATTTTTGTTAACTGTATAGCTCTTTATGCTGTAAGCCTGTACGAATAACATCATTTTAAGGTCCAGCCCGATGGAGAAAAAAAAATACAGAAGTGTGATACCCTGCTGTATTGTACTGTGCCATGTTATGCTTGAACCTTTCACGAGTGATCAGGTCTGGTTCTGAGCATGAATATATGACAGGATTACCTGCAACAGCAGGGGAGTGGAGTCAGTGTGGAGATTCCTTCCAGTCCTATGTCCTGGTGATTCTAGTCTCCTTTATGCCAGTGTAACCATGAATAACTGTAATGGTGTCAATAGAGTTGTACTGATGTAAACTAAATGCAAGTGAAGTTAGACTGCAGCCATCTGACTACTATGGAGTTATTCCAGATTTACATCTGTGGCCTTATCTAAGGAGATCTTAACTGAGGTGCTCTTAACAGTGTTGCCAACTTGAAATTTTACTGAGAGTCTTGCAACATGTGATTTTTTTAAAATTTTATTTTCAAGCCCCAACTGCTGGAATAAGGTTATTACCTGAAAATCTCAGCTTTTGTTTAAAAAAAAATAGCCAGGGCTTGTCTACACTCAAACATTTTGCTGCTCTACCTGTATTGGTATAGTTAAAGTAAGAAGACACACAATGTGGACACAATTATCCTGGTATAAGAGTGCTTACACGGGTATAGCTTATTCCCATATGGGAAGCAAAATAAGCTGTATCCATACAAGGCACATTTATACAGCTATAAGTGTATCCACACCGGGCTTATATGGGTATAACTATATCAGAAAACAAAGTCACACCCTTAATTGACATCATTATACCAGTATAGCTTTTTGAGTGCAGGCCAGATCTACATTTCTAGCTATCTGTAGAGAAGCGGACACACCACTGGATGTGGCAGAGCAGTTTCTTCTCAGTTAGCACCCCATCGACCTCTTTCAGCAGCCCTGCGGTGGTATGCCTCTTCTCATAATTCAGCTCTCTGGCCAACTCACTTGCAGCCCCTCCCCGGCTTTCCAGGGTAACAAAGTCACACCGACAAATAATTCAGTGACTTTGTGTCACATCTTTGGCCCCTGGCTCTGGGCTCAGTGGTCCTCTTTATCTTCCAAGGCTGCATGGCCTATTGAGGTTCACCCTTTTTATGGGGCTCACAGCATTCCCACCCTATAAAGTCCACGGACAAATCTCAAATGGTAATATAAGCTTAAACCCTCCACAGGCTCAAACTTTCATCCCTTTTTGGTTTCTCCTATGCTCCATTCCTCAGGTTTCATCCCTGGAGATCCAAGCCCTGCCCTTTCATCAGGGTTCACCACCAAAGCGTATTCCATGCCAACAGCTTCTCCATATCTCTCCTGGATCTACTGTCAAGAAAGAGACAAAAACATTCGTTCTCTGAAGCCCCCTTCTACTCTGGGGTTCCTCATTTCATAGTAACTACCTGGCTCGTCCATGAGCTGGGACTCATCTTTAAGTGGGCCTAGCCTGACCTCCAGATAATTGAGCTTGCCAGCTATAGTTAACTCTTTAAGAGCCGGTGTGAGATATACTCTCCATCATACCATATAGTTGCAGAGAAAAGCTTGAAAATATGAACCCTAAACATTTCAATACCAGGAATTCAATAAAAAAGACCAACATTTATTATTTTGTGAATCTCATGATTTAAGATAACCTCATGATTTTGAGTTTGACTCCTGAGTTTGAATGCTTGGAAATGGCAATACAGCAATATCAGGAAGACTTCAAGGGACAGTGTGAACTTAAATATAAAATTTTGTATAAACAGGCTTTATTGTGGAATTGGTTTTCTACAATTGGTTTTAACATTACAATATTCTACAATTGGTTTTAACATTACAATGAAAGCAATTAGCAGAACAAAAAAGTCACATGCAGTGTTTGAAACCCAAACATTGCAGCACCAAGCCCTTGCAAGTGAAACTGTCCATTCTTCTAAACAAATATGAAATAGATGTCCTTGACTGCCATTCTCCAACCTGAGAGAAAAGATGGGTGAGGCAATATCTTTTCTTGGACCAACTTCTGTTGGTGAGAGAGACAAGCTTGCGAGCTTACAGAGAAGAAGCTCTGTGCAGGCACTTTGGGGCATGGACCATTTCTCCTTGTGTTAATATGGTGCTGAGAATATGGCTTTTGCTAAAAAAATAAAAATAAAGCTAATATAGGACTCACAAACTCACTTTCAGACCGTACAGCAGTGCAATAAGATCACACTATGACCTTCAGTCTTGAAGGATCAACTGCAGTATCTTTATAATTCTGTATGAGTTGGTACTTAAGCATTAGGACTATACTTCTTTTTTCAAGAACAATAATGTGTTCTCATTCTTTTTGTGTCTGCTTTCAATACCCTTAAAAAAAACCCTGATTTTCATATATGCTATTATTCTATGTGTTATTCCAAAACTATGATCTCACTCAGTATTCAGCTAGTGGTTATCTGGTATGGCCTCTTCCAATTGAGAACATTTCTGAGTAATCGCTTCTAAAACACTTAAGATCTCTACATTATGGTATTTTCCCCCCCGAGACACTTTAGATATGAATCACTTCTACTTACTTCTTTGGCCTTGAGTTTCAATATGGAGTTATCAATTGTTACAGGCAGCTATTTAGACAAACACATGTGAATCGGTGACCATTTATATTTATGAGCTTTTTAAGATCAGAGTCCATGTCTTCAGTCTTTGATGCCTATCACTTTAAACTCTAGAAGAATAAGTGATGGTACTTCAGAATGTTTTATTTTGCATCCAACCTTTATAGCGACTCGCAAAATTGTGGAGACAAGGGGAGTCATTCCATAAATAATGTGGCAACTGAACTTCCATTTTAAACCCAATTGTACACCAGCGACAAGGGAGCTTTGCTTACTGAGAAAGGATCTCAAGATCTAGCACAATATTTCCAGCAATTTCCATTGATGACACTTTTAGTCTTGACCAAATCCAGGAACTCATCAGTTTTTATCCTCCAACTGGATACCAGGGACTTCCGTATGACGTGTGAAAGGAAAGTAGACTTGCAGGCCAGCAATGCATTGTAGGCTGCTAACGGGCCTCCCCAGCCCAGAAAGTCTTTCAGGCCCTCCCTCCAGGGCATAGTTTTATACTTCAAAAATAAAACTTAGACAAAACAAAGAGGTTCCTTTTCAGTATAGGCTACAGCTCTCAGGGACTTTCCCCCTTTCCTCGCTCTATGCTGAAATCTTCCTCCCTCCATTTGAGCTCACTTATCCCTATATAGAAAACATATGGCCCCTTCCAAACTCTCAGTTTGATAAAGGAATTGTACTAGCTTAACGGGCCGGCCACCCTCTTACATGCATATTAACCATTTTTTTAAACTTTGGACTTTGGTTTAAAGGTGGGACCAAGTTTCAAAGTCTGGACTCAAATTTCCCTTAAGGCAAGGAGTGTTTGATTTCAAAGTTTCAATTTGGGTCATCTTTAATTTTTTTGAGGGAGACTATGGGTTATGTTACCTGGTCCATTTCACCCGTTCCTATCTTCAGCTCATTTAGAGATCTGGCAGCACGTGACATGCCAAAAGCTGTAAAGTTGTTATAGTTCATAAGACATTTTCAAAATACTGCATATTTATAGGTGATCTAAATGTTGGGGAAATAGCTTCCTCCTCAACTGTACACCTAGAACACTCCCACTTCACAATAGTGGGGAGGAGGTGACCAGGACTCTGTGGAGAAAGAAGGGGTTCAGGACTATTTAGAAAAGCTGGATGAGCACAAGGCCATGGGGGCAGATGCCTTCTATGATGAGATAACTGGCTCTGTGAATGAGGGGAAAGCAGTGGCCATGCTATTCCTTGACTTTAGCAAAGCTTTTGATACAGTGTCCCACAGTATTCTTGCCAGCATTTAAAGAAGTATGTGCTGGATGAATGGACTATAAGGTGGATAGAAAGCTGGCTAGATCATCAAGCTCAACGGGTAGTGATCAATGGCTCCATGTCTAATTGGCAGCTGGTATCTAGCAGAGTGCCCCAAGGGTCAGTCCTGGGGCCGGTTTTGTTCAATATCTTCATTAATTATCTAGAGGATGGTGTAGACTGCACTCTCAGCAAGTTTGCAGGTGACACTAAACTTGGAGGAGTGGTAGATACGCTGGAGGGTAGGGATAGGATACAGAGTGACCTAGACAAATTAGAGGATTGGGCCAAAAGTAATCTGATGAGGTTCAACAAGGACAGTCCAGAGTCCTGCACTTACAATGGAAGAATCCTATGCACTGCTACAGACTATGGACCGAGTGGCTAGGCAGTAGTTCTGCAGAAAAGGATCTAGGGGTTACAGTGGATGAGAAGCTGAATATGAGTCAACAGTGTGCCCTTGTTGCCAAGAAGGCTAATGACATTTTGGGTTGTATACGTAGGGGCATTACCAGCAGATCGAGGGACATGATCATTCCCCTTTATTCAACATTGGTGAGGCTTCATCTGGAGTACTGTGTCCAGTTTTGGGCCCCACACTACAAGGAGGTTGTTGAAAAATTGGAAAAAGTCCAGCGGAGGGCAACAAAAATGATTAGGGGGCTGGAGCACATGACTTATGAGGAGAGGGTGAGAGAACTGGGATTCTCTGCAGAAGAGAAGAATGAAGGGGGATTTGATAGCTGCTTTCAACTACCTGAAAGGAGGTTCCAAAAAGGATGGATCTAGACTGTTCTCAATGGTACCAGATGGCAGAACAAGGAGTAACGGTCTTAAGTTGCAGTGGGGGAGGTTTAGGTTGATATTAGGAAAAACTTTTTCATTAGAAGGATGTTGAAGCACTGGAATGGGTTACCTGGGGAGGTGGTGGAATCGCCTTCCTTAGAGGTTTTTAAGGTCAGGCTTGACGAAGTCCTGGCTGGGATGATTTAGTTGGGGATTGGTCCTGTTTTGAGCAGGGGGTTGGACTAGATGACCTCCTGAGGTCCCTTCCAACCCTGATATTCTATTATTCTGATTCTAGTACATTCAAGGAAGACAAATATTTTGGCTGGGATTTCCAAGGAGAGTAAAAGAGTTAGGGCCAAAATGTTAAAGGTATTTTCGCTCCTGCACTGAGTGGAATTTTCAGAAACATCTAGGCACCTAACTCCTATTGATTTCAGTGGGGGCTGGGCACTTAGGCATTTTGAAAATTCCAGTAGGTGCATCTTTAGGTGCTGAAATATCTTTTAAAATCTGGCCCTTTTAAAATCTGGCCCTTAGGCATCTGACTTCCACTTATTCCAATGGGACCTGGGCACTTAACTCCATTAAACTCTCTTAAAAATGCCAGTTTCAATTGTTATAAAGAATTGTTAAATAATGCATGTGTATGTAAAGGGGCACATAGTCTTTAGGCCAAATACTGCAAACCTTACTTAGACAAAATCAATGGTAATGACTGTCATATTTGTTGTAGTCAGTGTTGTTGTAGTCATTTTGGTCCCAGGATATTAGAGGGACAAGGTGGGTGAGGTAACATCTTTTATTGGACCAACTTCTGTTGGTAAGAGAGACAAGATTTTAAGTTTACACAGAGCTCTTCTTGAGGTCTGGGAAATGTACTCAGGCCTTGTCTAAACTACAGAGTTTTGTCAACAAAAGTTATGTCAATGGCCAAAAAGTACTATAATAACATCGCTATTGCATGTTCACACTACACTTCCTCTGTCAGCAGAGCACATCAACACCTGGTGCTCTAACATTGATGATAAGAGCAGCGCCCTGTGGGTAGGTATCCCACAGTGCTACTCGCCACCTTCTGCTGCTAGGACTTGTGGATTGGCAGAGTGGATCACAGCACATCATGGGTGTGGGCTCCATGACCCATGATGCATTGTTTTCCATCCGAGCATTCTGTGATCTTCCTACTGCAGTTTGTTGCATTTTTCAATAGCCCCTGTTTACTATATGCTCACCATCTCTGTATGAAAGGATGGATCCCACATTGCTCTCTACTGCTTTGTTAACTGTCATTAACACAGAGCATATTGCAGTGCAGTTAATCATGCAGACCATCTTGTGATGAAATACATCAATAGAAAGGGGTATGTCTCCGTGGTATTGCAGGTGCTTGTGGTTGTTTCACTGACATCAACATGGGGTGGTCTGGGAAGGTGCATGACTCACATTGGCCTATACAGAATTCTGCAAGCAGAGACTTTCTTTACAGATCAGAAGATTCCAATGGGAGATGTTGAAATGCCCAGAGTGATCCTGGGAGCTCCAGTGTACCCCTTACTTCCATAGTTCATAAAGCCTTACATGGGAAACCTGGACAGCGTTTCAACAGTAGGCTGAGTATGTGCAATAACTGTGGAATGTGCATGTGGCAGATTAAAGGTGCACTGGCACTGCCTTTATGGCAGGTTAGACCTCAATGAGAAAAATATTCCCATGGTCAGAGTACCTTCTGTGCATTGCATAATATTTGTGAAGATAAGGGTGAAAGGTTTGCTCAGGGGTGAACTGGTGAGACAGATAGCTGGACTGCTGATTTGAGCAGCCTGAAACCAGGGCTATTAGAGGGGCACAACAGGGGTTAATTCGAATCAGGGAGGCTTTGAGGCAACATTTTGAGAATGAGAACCAGTGATGCATATTTCTATGCAGCAATCTGCCATGCTTCATTAAATCGATTTTTGTTAGGAAGCACTTGTGATGATTCATGGACATAAGAAATAAGAACCGTCATACTGGGTCAGACCAAAGGTTCATCTAGCCCAGTATCCTGTCTTCCGGCAGTGGCCAATGCCAGGTGCCCCAGAGGGAATGAACAGAACAGGTAATCATCATGTGATCCATCCCATTGCCCATTCCCAGCTTCTGGCAAACAGAGGCTAGGGACACCATCCCTGCCCATCCTGGCTAATAGCCATTGATGGACCTATCCTCCATGAAATTATCTAGTTCTTTTTTTAACCCTCTTATAGTCTTGGCCTTCGCAACATCCTCTTGCAAGGAGTTCCACAGGTTGACTGAGCATTGTGTGCATAGCTGCACAGGGGAATGTCCAGCACACACAAATACACCTAGACTTTTAAATTTCTATTCCTTCATTCACTTCTGCACTATACAAAGCATAGGACAGCTCTACTTCATATAACTGAGCAGCATCAGCTTAAAAAAATCACTTACTGAGTGGTCTCCTTTCTTGCTTCTTGGTCACCGGAAAGGGACTGCTGGAATTGGCTTGGATATCTCTGGAGTGGAGAAGAGTTCTTGACTCGCTGCCCCTGCTGGTAACGCTGCAATGGGCTCCACATCTCCTCTAACTCCATCTCCTCTTCCACAATGTTGTCCTCTGGGTTAAGTCCACTTGCCTCTGCCTGCAGCCCCACCAAAGTATCCACAGGGCTCTTAGCAGTGGAAGTGGTGTCACCGCTGAGGATAGTGTCCAGCTCCTTATAGAAGTGGCAGTTTTTGGTGTAGCTCTGGAGAGATGGCTTGCCTCCCTTGACTTCTGGTACACCTGCCTCAGCTCCTTTATCTTTGTTCTGCTCTGCACCATAACCAGATCATAGCCCTTTTCGCACAAGCCACAAGAAATCTGCCCATAGGTATCCAAATTCCTATGGCTGGAATGCTGCTGAGACTGCACAGCCTCCTCTCCCCAAATACTGAGCAGACCCAGCAGCTCTGCAGTACTTCAAGTGAGAGAGCGTCTGCTGTGTGCAGCCACCATTGTCAGCTGGGAAGATGTGACGTGAGCTGTCCATGCCGAGCAAACAGGAAGTGGAATTAGAAACATTCCCATGGCTTCAAAAGGGGAGGGGCGGATGGCTGTTTACCTGGCTGCAGAGCAACAGAGTTGGTTGACTAGAGCCGACAGGATGAGCATTGTGGGATACCTCCTGGAGGTCATTTACAGCGATAAAATCAAGCGCGGTGTCTACACTGACACTTTTTCTCTAAAACTTTGCCACAGAAAGCTCAATGCCTCTCATCGAGGTGATTTTATTTTGTCACCGAAACAGGACTGCTTTGTCACTAAAAGTCACATTACAGTGTGTACACTTCCACTGTTTTGTCAAAAAAGGCTTTTTGCTGACAAACCTTTGTAGAGTAGACAAGACCTCAGTGTGTCACAGCTAAATATAAGGTGGAGCAGGTTGTTTAGTATAAGTACTTAACATATATTTTAAGGGACCATTCAACGTGAAGTGGCTCGTTAACACCCCTCCTGTTAGCGGGGAAAACAAAAGCTGGGGTGGGGGAATCAGTGGGTAATAGATTGTTGTAATAAGCCATAAATCCTGTGTCTATATGCAGTCCATGATCACTACGCTTTCAAATAAACTCAAATAGAAAAATGATAAAGGACAAAACCCCCATATCACCTGTGGGAGAACACTTTTCACTAAGCGATCACTCTATATCTCACTTCTCAGCCCTCTTCCTCAACAGAAGCTTGCACAACATCTTCAAAAGTTGAGCATGGGAACCTAAATTCATGTTTGCTAGATAATAAAAATCATGGATTGAACAGACAATATATATACTCACTTAAACTCCCCCAAGCTTTTTTTTTTCTTTCCCTGCCTCTGGTTGAAGAGGTGGGACCCTGGGTCTGAGCCCTGGTTTAGCATGATTTGTGTATAGATGGAAGGGGGGAGGTTAGACTTGACCCTGAGTTCAAATCCAAGGCTTACATGAAGTGTGGACATACCCTAGGTCTTCCCCCTTCAGCTCTTGTCCTCAGCCTGTCCCCCTAGCTAATTGTATCTTTGGCTCTATCCTTTCTAGATATTAACATCCTCAGCTCTCTAAGGTCTTACAACCCCAAAAGCTCAGTGCTGCTAACTTAGCTGCTCTGACAGTATTTTATGCCTTTAGGGCCAGGCTGGGTGAGTTTCCCCCTCTAACTATCTTCTTTCCCCAACTAGCCCATCAAGAAGGTCAGTGCCAGCCAGGTGAGAAAGAGACGGAAGATGAGCTATAATGAAGCTTTCTCTCCTCTTTGACCAGGAGCCTGGGGTGGACAACAGCCCTTAGTGGAGGGGTGGAGGCAAGATCTAAAGAAACAAAACCCAACTTCTCCTCAGACTAAATCCTAAATTCCTGGTAGCTGGCCAGAAAAGCCAGAGATGCATCGGAGAGGCTGACACAAAAAGCCAATGTCTCTGCTAACCAAAAGTTTAAGGGTATGTTACCAGATTTGCCTGTTACTTTGGGGTATGCTAATTTATTAGAGTTACTCTTTGGGGGGAGGGTTCTGTAATTCTATCAATGTATTGCTTGTCTCACTTGTGTTCTCATACGGAGCTCTACTTCTCCTGTCAGCAAGTCCCCTCCCAATGGAGTTATCCTGCAGGACCTAGGTTCTCCAGGGCTGGGTTCCTCCAGCCCCAGAATCAGATGAACACACACACATTAACAAAGCATGTCTGACTAGGTCAATAAGCACTCCCAAGCTGACCCCTTATATGTCCCTGGACGCAGCAGGCTTGATTGAGCAGCATTTCCAAGCTGTCACCCTTATATGCCCGTGGACTCAGCAGGCTGGGTCCCTATCACAACTTTCACATTACAATTGTTCTGGTAGTAACCCAGTTGATGAGCAAACCCTACAGGATTTTTTGGTGCTACAGGGATCTTTAGCTTAAGTAAGGGGAGTGTTACTGCAAAGCAAATGGGGAAGAGAGAGAGAGAGGGAAGCAACCAGTTTAATCATAAAAGTTATTTATTGCCAGGTAATAACCATACAAGGGGAACCAAACAAACAGAACAGTTATAATATCAAATCTAACTTAACTGTGACTACAAAAGTCATATTTAGAAAACTATAACTGATCAGGTTAGAAAGCTATACCTAGAGTAGAAAAAAACACAGAGAGAGTTAGGTTCTCACCACTCCGTGAAGCTTGAACCGGTTGGGGTTCCCAGCTGGTGGTGGTAGCTGAGGGTCCGGAGTGCTAGAGACAGGCAGAGTCCCCAACATGATCAGTCAAGAGAAGATGAAGTCCCAATGGAACTGATGCAGATTTTGGATCCAGGCATCAGAACACTTACTTGAGCATGGGAAAGGGTTTTTGTAGGGAAACAGCAATGGTTCCAGGGAGCACACTAGATTTGTTAAACTGATGGCTCAAGGGAATATACCAAAGTTGTTTTGTTCAGGCTAGACAATAGGAACTGATCATTCCTGACTATGGGTGGTGTTCCTTGGAGGGAGCTCACAATGCAATTCGGGAGTTTCACTGTTTTGGATACCAATAAAGGATTTATTACTAGAATTGGTCTGATAACTATTGAGCTGGGTGTGTGCAGGCGTGGGTTCATTAACATCTGGAACAGAGATCCCCCATCATGCAGTGCTTCCCTGCTCTTCTGGTCCCAGAGTTCAGTGTGGTTCTTGCCTTGGAATCTCTGTTCTCCATTCTGTATGCTAATGGAAATGCCTCCCTGTCCCATCTCTGATGCAAATGAGGCTAGGTGAGTTGCCATAATCCTGTCACCCTTGTCTGGAGGGGTTTAGGTGTGTCTCCCACTGCCTTTTCATTGCTTTTTGTAAGTCTTTCTTCTGATTGGAATTGGTTCAAGCAGAGCCTGGGGGCGGGGGGCAGACCTTCATGAGTCAGACAGGCTGGATACTGTGCCCTGGTTCCCCAAGAACAGAGAGCTGATAGGTAACAGTTAGTTGTCCCTGATCTGGCATCCAATTGTAAAAGGATGTATGTTGTTTATGCACACAGAGAACAGCTGCATAATTGCACCAATAATACCTAAATATGCACAGTCAAAGCTGTCTGGTTAGGTGTGCCTAAATATAGATTCCTGATTCAGAACACAACTAAAAGTAGATGCATTCCAATAAGTAGATACAGAAACATCACTTACACTTTCATCAAAATACAAACATCTCCTTCTATTTTCAAACCCCTATCAACCAAAAACAATCTTACCTCAAGCACAGATTTGACTCTTAAAAGGGAGAAGTTCCAGAAACTCCATAAACTCTGTTAGAGACTTATCGCTATTGATTTTACTCTCAGATACTGGGTAACAGTGGCAGTATAAAACTGTAAAATAGAGAGAGAGAGAGAGAGAGAGAGAGAAAGAGAGCTAGAATCTCATTTAGTGTGGCATGCCCGTGGCGAAAGATCAAATGAAGAGCACACTCCCAGCTTTGATATTTGTGCCTGGACAGCAGTAGATTTCACTGAAACCTAAAAGTGCAACTCAAGGTATTTCTACACTGCAATTATAAACCCACGGTTGGCCTGGGTCAGCTGACTTGGGCTCGCGAGGTTTGAGCTAAGTGGCTGTTTAATTCAAGTGGAGATGTTTGGGCTCAGGCTGAAGCCTGGGCTCTAGGACCCTGTGAGATGGGAGGGTCCCAGAGCTTGGGCTGCATCCCAAGCCCAAACGTCTGCATCTGCATCGCAGTTAAACATCCCCTTAGCCTGACCCCCAAGAGCCCAAGTCAATTGGCATGGCCTAGCTACAGCTTTCTAATTGCATTGTAGCCATACCCTCAGCTGGTTGCTAGGAGTGTCTTTGTGAAAGGCTAACATGAGGAAGGACTCTGCCTATCTCTCTTTCTCTCTCTCTCTCACACACACACAATACTGGTGTCCTGTACCTCAGGGAGTATTACTCATCTTGTTCAGAAAGATAGAAATGTGACAGAGGATAGGGGAGATATATGAGATTCCTTTACCCAGAATACAGGATAAATAGAGAACAAATCATCTGTCTAAAGCTCATGTAGGAAAAAATATTCCAGAGATTCCAGGCTGAAAAGTGAACATTCCATAATATTCTTGAGGAGCTAAAAAAGACTTAGAGAATAATGACAATGCACAAGGTAACTGCACTGCAGACAACACAGATATTAGACAATCAGCATAGAAGATCCACACAGAAGATAACAGTCTGCTACATGTTACTCTATTAGCTCAAGTGACAAAGGTCTGTGCTCAGGAGCTTGAGATCTGAATTCTGCTGATGACTCAAGCTGGGGGAGGTCAGTACAGTTCCACATGATGGCATTTCTGTTTGTTCTGATTTTTTTTTGTAAACTTAGGAAATTAGATAACAAACCAACCCAGTGATAAAAGTGTTAAAATTGCAAAGTCAAGGGTAAAATTCCTATCTGATGCTCAGCAAGTCACATAAATGAAAAGTTTCATATCTGACCCTTAATTATGTGTTTCTTATGTTCTGTGTTAAAGATTGAGATATGAGACACCAGACTTGCAGAAGTGCTGAACACTCACAATTGAAGCTGCATTTTGAACATATAAAGTGCTATTAAATGATAAGTAAGTACCCTGGGAAAAAAATCAAGCCCTAGGTGTTGCAGATTGGCCACCAAAAATTAGTGAACATGTGACAATTTTGGCTTTAATGTCTTTAATCCCTAAATTTAATCCCTAACATTCACCATTTGTAAATCAACTCTTCTCACAGGAATGTTGTGAAAGTACATTTATTAATGTGTGTGAAGCACTGATATACTATGGCCAGAGAACCATAGGACCATCCAGGAGGAAATTAAATAGGTCTGCAGTCAGGAGAGGGTTTGAGGGTGTAGAGTAAGCAAGGCCTGGGGACTACACATTGAAAGACGAGACTAAAAAGCTGCCCTGCAGTGAACACCATGCATCCTGTGCACTGATTGAGGCAGGCGTCTCTTGAAAAAAATAATTGATTTGTAAATAAGTAAATAATTGATTATTTTGGTTTTGATCCCTTACCAAAAAATCTGACCAAAAAAAAAATCTGGTTCAATTTAACCTGAAACCATTTTTCAAAAAAATATTTTCATTGTATAAAAATACTTGAAAAATGTTTTTTCTGAATCAGCCAAAACATTTTGGGTCAATTCAAAATGATTTCTTTCATATTTTTTGTTTCTTAGTGAACCAAAAAGAATGCAAAACATATTTTTTAAATTTTCTGTTTTGATTCAGCTGCTTTCAAGTGTTTTTCACTCTTCCGCCTCCATAGTTGTTTAAAAAAAAAAAGGCTGAATTTGAAATACCATTTCAAAATGAAACATTTCAAAATGAAACGTTTTTCCAGGTCCACCCCCCCACCCAGTAAAAGTGTTTGTTGAATTTGGCCTGAATTTGTAAACAGTTTTAGAGCATCAAAAATGCAATTTTTGACCCCCCCAAAATGTAAAAATAATAATCACCCAGCACTACTGGTATGTCTATTGCTGAATGCAGCACAACACAACCTAGTACAAGACCTCAAAGGCAGAACAGGTGGATGAAGCAGGATCACCTCTCAATGGCTGGAAAGGTGAACAAAGGCTGCAACAGAGGAGAAATCCCCAGTTGTCTTGGATCTCCTTGCCACCGGACACAGGTGCCTCATCTGTCAAGATTTCTGTGGTTGCTGGTGCACAACAGCTCCCGCACACTAAATTACTCATGTGCAGGGTTATTTCACAGGAAGAACTTTTTCCCCACCCCTATCCATAAAAGTCCTGCGGCGATGGGCAAGTGGTGATGGGGACAGGTGAAGTGATCACCAGGAGTCCCTAGTCACAGACCCACACGCAGGTGGTGACCGCAAGATGTGCCCCTGGACTGGAATAGGGGGGCATGTTCAGCAGCAGCGGTCATGACTGAGCAGGCCTTTTTAGGAACCCCTCTGCTCACCCTAAATGGGGAAGGGGCTAGAAAAGGTGCCCCAAACATAGGCTATTGCACCATACCTGATTTGATAACTGCATCCAGAGGGTTCACTCCCAATGCGGTCGAAAAACAAAAATGTTTCTTGCAACTTGGAATGTCTGTACCCTACTAGATGAATCAAAAAGTGAAAGACCCAAATGCAGAACAGCAATTGTTGCCCAAGAACTCTCGAGGTACAACAGACCATCCATGAGGTTTGTGAGAAATCCATCGGCCTTGCTACCTGCCACTATTAGTACTGGTTTGACAACAACAACATTGAGATTACAGCCTTTTGGACCAGAAGAGAAAAGCTTTCTGCGACTGGCAAAACCAACTTCTATCCAGTGAGAAGCATGGCTCTTTCCATCAGCTCAAAGCTGAAGTTCAAAGGCGGATCCGAGGATTCAAAAATAAATGGTGGGAGGACAAAGCAAAAGAAATCCAAATATTTGCTGACAAATATGATACGTGGAGCTTTTTTTGTGAGACAAAGACCTTGTATGGACCAACCTCATGAGGCCTCACACCTCTGAGATCCAAAGATGGTAGTGCCCTTCTTAAAGATAACAAATCCATCAAAGAGTACTGGAAGGAACAGTACCAAAAGCTTCTAAATCGAGAATCGACTATGACTGATGGTGTCTGGGAAACTCTTGCCAACCCACCAACACCTGTACCAGGTCCTGATGGCATACCAGATGAAGTACTGAAAGTGGCGGGGAGAAACACTGACTAACAAGCTTCACTTGCTACTCAATATCTGGTGCACCGAAGAAATCCCTGCTGACTTACGTAACGCTAACATCATCACCATTTTCAAACAGGGAGATAGGGCCGACTGTGGCAACTATCGAGGCATTGCTCTCCTCTCCATCGCTGGGAAGATTCTTGCTAGAATCTTTCTGAATTGCCTGCTTCCTCTTGCAGAGGAAGTACTTCCAGAGTCCCAGTGTGGCTTCAGACCATCATGAGGCACAACCAACATGATTTTCGCAGCCAGGCACAACCAGGAAAAATGTCAAGAACAACATCAGGAGCTGTATATGGCCTTTATCGAGCTAACCAAAGCCTTTGACTCTGTCAACCATGAGGCTCTGTGGAAAATCATGTCAAAGTTTGGCTTCCAAAGGGAAAGAGTTTGAGACAGAAGTCTGCAAAATAGCCTAGGAGAAAGCCTTGAGAGGCACTGGGAAAAAGATCGCCGGGGGGGTTCATACTGACCCAGCAGCTGATGAGGGGGGCTGAAGCCTAGAGTATTTTTTTTTTCCTGAGGAGGATGTTTTAGTTTATCCCAGAAAGGGAAAGTTTTTGGGTTGGCTGGAGGGCTAGAACCACCCATCCAATGGGGAAACAGAGGCCCTGGTCAAAGCTGATGATAGCAAGGGAAGCAGCATTGCCATCTCCAAGCATTCAAAAATCACGAGTCAGGCCACAAAAGCCATAAGATTGGCTTAAAAATCATGAGATTTTAACAAAATAGTATGTTTGGGTTTTTATTATATGTTATGGTTTCTGAGCTGTTAGGAGTCACTTTTGCAATCTTTTATTTGCAACCATGAGAGCTATAAACCTTTTTTTAAAAGAACATGCTCTCACAATCACCTGACTCCAGGAGCTGGGGTTTTAAGAAAACCACCAGATAATGGTAGACTCAAAAAAAAAAAGAGTTGGCAATACTGAGTAAGTCATATTCTCACATGGTGATGAAGCAACCTTTGTATTGTGCTGAATTTAAAAGTGACTTTCTGTTATCAATGTGATAATATACTGAGTTTAAAAGGAAACAATCGAATCCTCAGTATAAAGCTGTTGTGTTGAAATATAAAGAGGACACAATTAGAGGAATAATGCCTGCAGCTGTTATTTATAACACACTGGAATGCTGTTTTCACTGTTCTAAGAGTTCCCATCATATGAAACCTTTCTAATTACCTGGCTGAAGTGACGATTGATTATGGAAGCCAGCACTTAAAGCAGCAAATAATGACTGATGATATGAGTGCGGAGAGGCCATTAGTTTGTTTGAAGGGAGAACAGAATACAGGTGTCAGAGAAATGAACAAATACAGTGGGGCTTAGGACTGGAGGAATAACCATTATTACTATATTTCCTTTCATTAATTAAACATAAAACAAGTTCCTAAATATATGATAAGCTATATTTATGAAAGCCATACTGTAACCACAGTTTTAAAGCAGTTCAGTTTACAGTTTTGTTGTTACATGAAATATGTTCAGGTGACATTTTTAGAATAAATAAAGTCAGCAGAGTTATACTGGTTTCCACCATGTGGAGATATGTCTTGCTTTCTCTAGAAAGTTTAGGCCCAGTTCAGTGAAGTACTTAAGCATGTGCTTAACTAGGCATATATAAGTAGTCCTATTGAAAAGAATTGGATTACTGATGTGCTTAAAGTTAGGTACATGCTTAAGTACCTTTCTGAATTGGGGCCCAAAGCATCTAAGCATGTGCTTAAGTCTATCTTTATTCAGCAAAGCACTCAAGTTCATTAACTTTGGCACATGCTCAAGTCAATGAAATATAAGCACTTGCCTGTAGTTAAACAGGCGTTTAATGCCTTGCTGAATAGGGATGGACTGATGAACGGGAACTAAAACTGGTTGAAAATTGGTATGTATTTTCCAGGAACAAATTGTAGAGAAATGAAAAGTTTCTATTTTAATTTTTTTCATGGATTTAGAAAATAATTTGTCAACAAAATAAAAATCATTTTTCCTCCTAAGTTTTCTTCCTGTTTCCCTACTTTTTGGCACCTTTTTTTCTACTGGAAAAGGGGATGGGAGGGAAAAGTTATGACCTTTTGAGTTTCCAAAAACAACCCCCCCAATTTTTATTTTTGGTTAAATTAAATACATAAAAATGGAAAATTCCAGCTGAAATAATTTCTGCAAAATATTTATTTTTTTATTAAAAACATTGATTGTTTTAATGAAATGCTTTCAGCTCTAAAGTCAGCGATGGAGCCTTCAGTTATGTTGGTGAGCACTTACTCTCAAAAATAGCTCCTTTGACAACAATAAGAATACTCACGAGTCACTGCTCACCAACATAGTAAAAGATGAACAAAAGTAGACCTGTAATTAAAAGAAAATCCTGTCACTTTAAATTATATTGATTTCACCATTTTATGATAAATATCATATAAAACAAAGGTAAGAGAAAAAAACAAGGCAACATTTGTATTAAGAAACATTTTATTAACAAAACAGTAAATTCCACTTGCTTAGCATTTCTAATAATGGATAAATTGGCTTTGCAACAAATCAAAAAAATTCGTAAATATCTATCACAGAAAGCACTATAAGGTTAGGGCATCGGGCCTCTTTTTTGATTTCTTGGGGATGAAATCATTTCACATATTATTTTAGTGTTTTGTTAAAAAGGCAACAGTATACAGTAATAGAAATGAAGCTATCTCAGTCAAACATATAGCATTGTTATAGATATGGAATTCAATTTTTGTTAGGTATGTTAGGTATTAAAATGTTTAAAACATTTTAATTCAGTTACTGAAACTTCTGATGCTCTTATACTTCTATGCATCTTCATTGTTAAATCATGAAATCAAAGAGAAAAAGGAGAACCTCCAGAAAGAGTTGCAGATAATGTTTGCTTTTATCAGTTGTACACCTTTTATTCCTTGATGTATGTATTTTGTTAAAATATTCACTTACTGGCATGTTAACTGCTTGAAAGATAGCCTGGTTGCACCTCCTAGGATAATACAGTCAATACCAAGATGGAAAGAAACATTTCAATCTGCCCAAAGCATACATTGTACCATCTTAGAATTCCTATATACAGGTTATCTTTGCCCTTCCGTATACCTTTCAATGCTGGAAATCTCAGTACTGAACATTACCTGGCAGTCAACTTATTTTTTCTCCACTGACTTAAAAAAATCATGATTTTAATATTGATCTTGAATATACCTATTCCTTGTCTTCCCCAGAATACAGCTGACTTACAAAGGTGGGGGAAGTGAAGAATGCCACAGGAGAACAATGATCTAATTTTTTTTGAATGGATTAAAAAAAATGCTGTGCAACCTCACTTTCAATTTCTGCCAAGCATCATAAAAATAAAAATCCCATTACATATACACTATGATACGCACCACAATTTGTTTGGCAACCACAGTGGCATTCTCAGATATGTGTCCTCTCTGTCCAAGATAGATCGCTGTACCAGTTCCCACATTTTTCATCAGCTACAGTGAATAACACACAAGAAGATGTGTTGGCCCTGCTGTTTAAAGCTAATTTTAAATTATTTTTTTCTGTCTGTAAAGTGTGAATATCTATATTCCTCCTAGGAGGCCTTCCAATGATTCAGAAGATTTCTATTGAACTACTCTCTCTGTCTAATGTATTCTCTTTGTACCTCTGTATAAGTGATATGTTAACACTATGCTTTATTGCTGTGAACCCAATGAAACAATATTAATAAAACCTTAATGTATAAATCTATAACATTATGATATTTAATATGTGTTTAACTAATATATGTAGCAATTAAATTTTATTTTAAAATATGATCACTGATCAACTTATATTTAATTGCCAGGTTATGTATCATGTAATACTATGGAATCAACTTAGCTTAAAATACTTTCTCATATGACAAAATGTCAAGTATCAGGGGGTAGCCGTGTTAGTCTGTAGCCACAAAAACAGCAAGGAGTCCGGTGGCACCTTAAAGACTAACAGATTTATTTGGGCATAAGCTTTCGTGGGTAAAAAATCTCACTTCTTCAGATGCTTCGTGGGTTTTTTACCCACAAAAGCTTATGCCCAAATAAATCTGTTAGTCTTTAAGGTGCCACTGGACTCCTTGTTATTTATATGACAAAATGCACATCTTTGAAAAATGTTTAGCAAGATGCACCTCAACTTATTTATTTATTTATTTAGGGGAAGGGTAATTCCTCAGTGGAAGTAATTTAAAGTGGTAGACCTTTTTAGGTCTCTTACCAACCAACAGTGTAGTAAAAGAATGACAGATACATGCTGTATGATTCATATTAAGATTCACAAGGAATTAAACTTTTTCATAGTTTCCTGGGGAGCAAGATTTCTGTAAAGCAAAACAGACTATTCAGTGATGAAACCTTGATTAGAGCCCAAAAGTCACTTTACCTTGCTAAATGATAACTCATTTATGAATGTGGTACATTTATGGGAAAATCTGTGATTCTGATTGACTTTATTGATGTACATTGGGAGCAGGGGACGGGGACTAGAGGGGAGAGGAAAGTTACAATAGATATATATTTTTTGCTTTTTAATCCACTTCTTTCATACAAACTACTATAACTGAATTGCAACAGAATAGAGGCTGTACAGGTAAGAAAAAAATTAGCTGACTCTTATATACATTCATACACATCCCCTTAGTATAATCACTACACTGTAAATTTAAAAAAAAAGGAAGAAATTTGTGACAATTTATAGTGGCTGCAAAAAACTGAATTTATGTCTGTTGCTCCAGATGTCATAAAACTTTCTATATCTAGGAACACTTAGAACATTGAGTTTACCAAAAATGGCTGAAGAGCAGATATAGTTTGCATTTTCTATACAACAGGCTATAAAACATCACTTATCACGGTCCAGAAAGCACATATAGATGTGTTTTATATAAACATATGTAATAACATATTAAGCGTGCATGAAAATTTCCCAATGATTGTATCTATGCCCTCTTGTTTGCTTTTTGTGAAAATGTGCCTTATATTCCACATTTTTTTGTTTTGTTTTTGAAAATAAGGCCTCCATACTATTTCCTCACAACCAGAAAGGGGCTTTTTGAAAATGTTTTTACATAAGTCTTCAGAAAAGCCAGCACTTCATTTCAAATGCAAGTTTCCAATCAGTTTTACTGCACCAGGTGGCAAACTTTTTATGTTTGCTTGTTGAGTCACCATATATAATGACAGTCTTCTCTGGCAATAAGACTAACTTACTTCTCAAGAAAGCGCTAGCACTTTGGCTAAATCCAGAATCATAGGTAGCTTCTTTTTTTTTCTCTGTGTGTGTGTGTGTGTGTGAGTTTTGTTTTTTTTATTTAGTTTGTTTCATATTGTGCCTTGATGTTGTAGTAATACTCGTTGCTTTATGAATGCGTGGTGTCATCATCGTCTTTCAGAAATGTTCCAGCAACATAAAGACAGGCAGAGTAAGTGAAAACACTGTGGATGTTTAGAAATTTATTGGCTCCTGTTTCTGAAAAACAAGAGCATGAAATGCTTGTTTTTAAAACAGTCTTTCCTTTCTGATTGCGTTCCCTGTCTTCTTTTTTTATGTGCTTCATAAAAAGTAAAGTAAATAAGTTTGTATTATGTCTCAGATAAAATGAAGACTATTTCTATACAAGTGTTCTCTTAGATGTTGGGATCAGACATAGTATTCCTTATCCTTATTTTTCTTGTTCTTGTTGGAACTTTTAGCACTGTTGGGCTGTTTTTCCTTAATCACAGCCCCATTGGACTGTGCTGAGTTACTGATGTAGTTTCGACTCTCATCTACATGGTACGAGCCTTCATCTCTGTTTCTGTACTTGTACATGGCATAAAGAAGGATTAGGATACACAGTGCCGCTGCTGCAACGATTCCAACCACCATGCCTGTTGTGCTGCTGGATTCTCGAATCACTTCAGCTGAGCCTGGGTATTCTCTTCCTCCTGCTCTGGTAGGATTTGCTGTAGGTAGATGATGAAACACGGGAGAGGTTATTATTGAGTTTGCACACTGCAATTTTTACTCTGATCTACCAGCTACAGCCATGTATGAGTCCAATAGCACTCACTTGTGCAGGCAAAGTAGATGTCTGTCAAATGTACAATACCAATGCCTCATGATCACTGAAAAGCACTGAAACACTTGGGTATAGATCCTGCAACCAACTTCTTTTTCATGCCTATCAATTTGCTTAAACAGGCTTTTAAAATAAAAGACCTGAAAAGCTCAGTTTAACCCTTAAAAACAAATTTGTCTTATTGCATTTATTTCACTGCAAAGAGTCCTTAAATGTTTTGTAGTAACAGGCAGGGGCAGCTCTAGGCACCAGCAAAGCAAGCACCTGCTTGGGGCAGCCCATTTGCAGGGGCGGCAGGGATCCAGCATGAGAGCTGAGAACCAACAGGGGGCCCTGGGAGCTGTAGTTCCCTGGAGCAGGGAAAGAACTACATTTCCCAGCATTCCCTTGGCCACTACCAACAGGAAAGGAAGAAGGGGGACCTCATGCTGCAGAGTTGCACTGTGAAGGGTAGGGATACCGTATTTTAACATTCAAAAAATAGGACACTCCACGGGGAGGGAGGGTAGCCCCACCATCCACTCCCTCCAACTGCCCCCCACAGAAACCCCAACCCATCCAACCCCCCTGCTCCCTGATCACCCCTTCCCAGGACCCCTGCCCCTAACTGCCCCCAGGACTCCACTCCCTATCTATGCCTCCCTTCTCCTTGTCCCCAGCTGCCCCCTCCTGAGACCCCCCCCCAATTTCCCCCCTAGAACCCCATCACCTACCTGTCCCCTGACAAACCCCTGGGACTCCCATGCCTATCCAACCGCTGCCTGTCCCCTGACTGCCCCCCCGGAACCCCTGACCCATCTAACCCCCCCTTCTCCCTGCCTCTGACCGCCCCCCCCAAACCTCTGCCCCATCCAACCCCCCCTGCTCCCTGTCCCTTGACTGCCACCCCGGAACCCCTTACCCAGTCTCCAGCACCCCAGCCCCCTTACCGTGCCACTCAGACCAGCGTGTCTGGCTCCGCGCAGCACCAGACATGCTGCTGCATACATGCTGCCATGCTCCCCCATGGAGCCACAGCCCTTCTCCCCCCAGCACCTGCCTTCCAGATTTGAACACCTCAAAATTCAGGAGTACTCAAGCTCAGTTTGGGCAGCTGTTACTTCATTTCTCCCAAATCAAATATACTGATCCACTGTAATTTGCTGTAGAAAAAGTAGGATAAAATTGAGCAAGAAATGCTTCCCAGTGGTTATTAGAACTGGCATTGCTATTTTCAACAGCCATTGCCTTTTTGTTTGTTTGTTTGTTTGTTTAAAAGGAAGACAGTGATATTGCATTGGCAAATTCCCCATAGAAAGAAAGAGTGGAACAAAAGAATAATAAAGGCACCTCAACTTTTCCTCATTTATGGAGGACAGTCTTATAATATGGATCCAGATATCCTCCAATCACACAAGCTGAAAATTGTTCCACTTTACTGCAGTTCTGTAACCATATGGGAACCAATCCTGTCTGTGTTCTGTGCACATCTAAAATTCCTGCTGAATGACCTGCCCTGGGAGCGAGTTACCAGTGACCCAGGGCTGCGGTGGAAGGAGGGTGCAGGTGGTGGTGGGGAGAGTCCAGAGCTGGGGCGGCAGGGGGTGTGGATTGGGAGAGAGAGCCCAGGGTTGGGGCAGCAGGGGGGTGCGGTGAGGAGCCCAGGGTGGGGATGGGGGGCAGCCAAAAAGCATAGAGCCGGCCCTGGTAACAGATGCATCGTGACAATAGAATATTGATGCTTGGAGACAGATCCATTTAAGAAAGCATCTCTCTCTAGTATGAGAAGTACAAGAAATATTCTGCTTGCAAAATATTTCACTAATAAACTAATCTGTGCATGCAAAAAAAGCTAGTTTAAAATTATAGGGCCAGATTCTCAGTGAGGTTGCGAAATATCTCACTACAGCCTGTATCACAAACTGTCTCCTCACATCTCCACTCCCTTCGCTGGCTTCTGCCCTTGTTGACATTAAGTCTCTGCTACTTTTCTCCCTTCCAAGGTACTATATAGCTCTGCCCTCTCTTCTCAAATCAATTTCCATGCCCCCGCTGTTCTGTACACTCCAGCCAAACCTCTCTCTTATCTGCTCACTTTTCCTCTTTCACCCACTCCCACTTCTTTCAAGCTGCCCTTTATGGTTGGAACAGTCTCCCAAGTAAAAACATTAGCTTTAATAAAATGTTTAAATCTGTTAAGTAAGGGCTCTATCTTCTAAATATTTGTTTGGCACTTTCTACCTCCTCAACATTGCTTTGTATATATCAATAGCACTAGTAATAGATATTTATGTGTCATTTTGGAGTTTAACACCTATCCATGGTATATATAATATATACTATACTATAGATGATTTTATTTATTTACTTATTGTAACTTCCTGAATGAGAAGAGGTAGGTTAACACACCTGGAGTATCTGTGCTTATGTACAAAGTGATCACCTTTTAAAACATACCAATTATGTCCTAGTTAAAGGTGAGGTTACCTTAATATTTGCAGAATTCCCTATAATTATACCAGTACTTTATACCCCAGAGGCTGAGGGCAGCATAGCCATGACACTTCCAGCCTCAGCTGGTTCCAAAAGCAAGAAAAAAGGATGGTGAACTGAACCTAGGTATTCCAATTAGCAGAGTAGAACACTGTCATTAGGCAACCAGGCTGGCTCTTAAAAGCTGCTTTTTAAATAATTACGCATGGCTAAAAATGCTGTCAGTATGATATAAATGTTAACTAAAGTATTATTAAAAGCACTAGTATGAGAATCAATTCATAATGCTAGATTTATCAGGCCTCTCTTCAAACCAGCATTTTAGAAAAGTGCAGTAATTGTTGGCAACCCTTTTGCTAGAGGTGTACAAACTGACGCTAGACTTTAAAGCCTTCTTTAACAATGTGCAGACAAGATGTGAGACTCATTTAAAAACACTGAATTAAGGGTAATGCCATGCAGATTATAAATATTGGTAAGATGATGGCAACAAATTCTGACAACCTGAATGGAAAACAGCAACGAGCTCAGGGCATCTGCAATTGGTTTATAAAGACAGACAGACAGACATGCACAAAACAAAAGCCTTTTTTGCTTGGCATTACCCACAATTTATTCATTAATGATTTGTGTTCTTACTTTTAAAACATCACTTTCTGGCACAGTTACCCTATCCTAATCTATCTATCTAGATATTGATATATAGATATAGATATTACATTACAAGATGGCATTTTCTTGTGCTGAAAGGACAGAGGCAACACACTGTAAAGCCTAAAAAAACCCAACCCTGGAATAAATGTTAATGATTGCCCAGCAGTGGGTACTATTTGAATATAGTTTGTATGTTGGTACAATTGGCTACCCTATGGCTACATATAATGCCTTGAAATTTGACTTCAAAACATCATAAGGCTTTATTATGTAGTGTTATAATTTTTCTCAAAATAATATGCTTTCAAGGTGTATGCCAACTTTCTAAGCAATTGGAGTCCATCTCAAAGCAAATACTGACTACAATAGGCTCTGTTTCTTGATTATACCAACTGTCATAGATGGAAATTCTCCTATCCTGAGTGTGTCACTAATTGTATTACAGAAGACAATGCACTGTCACTGAATAAAGACTCTTGAGTATTTTTTAGTGAACTAAAATGAGACAAAGTCTTATCTTACTGTATGTGATTTCACAAAATTAATTTCTGCCTGAAAAGGAACGGAACCTACTGAATAAACTCTTGTCGCTACCTGATGGACTAAAAAGCTGTTTTTTCTCCTTCAAATACAGACATCTGTAACAAGTGCTGTCAATTAACTTCACTATTAATGTCCACTAAATGACATCTTGCAGCTTGCTTATATAGGAGACCATTCTTTGATCACTGAAGCCTGAGGAAAGCAAATAAAGAATTTTATTTCAAAGTTACCTAAACCCATTTCTTTTAAGTATATTTTCACAATTATCTCACTGACTCCATCTATCTAAAGAAGATATAACCATTTAATTAACATTCCTTAAACTTACTCCACTTTCAAAGTGGCTGTTTGCTAATTTGGGGTTTGTGATTAGAACAAGTTATTTTTGTTTTATTTATGCTTTTGTAAAAAGAGTAATGTGGCTCCCAGGGCAGCCATAGGGAGATGGAGCAGTGTCCATGGACAACCTTTGCGACTCTGAACAGACCTGCTCTTCTGTAGTCTCCGTTAGTGTCTCCTCAAAAACACTCAAAACTGTCACCCTAGGTCATCTGTGAAACTGCAAAATAAAGCCAATAACCATGCAGACTGTTTGGATTTCAGATAATAAAAATAAAGGTAATAAATCTCTAAGAAATAAAAAGCCACACACAAAAATTGAAGCTGCCTTGATTGAATTTAGGATGGTTCAGCGAGGAGCAAAAGAAGAAAATAAAACTGTGGTGTGCATATCATCCCAGTGATAGGAAATGCCAGCCATCCCATCTTGCAATGATCCTTTCTCAAAACAATTGACAAGATGTGTATATTGACTTTTCCTCATTAAGAGTCTTCTTGCAGTTTTAGGAGATCAATTTTGAATTCCTTTTCTACCATATGTTTGAAAAATCTTGTATGAAATAATCACAATTGGCCACAGTTCTACACTGTGTCATAATGGATTAGAACATTATTATAATTCTTGGCTTCCCTTAAAAATGGTTGTACATTTAAAGGGAAAAAACTGACTATTTACAGTGTTCAGTTTTCATTAATCCTGTGAAAAGACAATTGGAAATGAAGGATCCCCCAGTGTTTGTGAATTTAAACTAGCCCGCATGTTAAAAAAAACACAAAAACCAACCCCTTCTTCTTTTATAGTCATGTTTTCACACAAACAGAGCTTAGGAACTTACAAGAAAAGAATATATAAATGCTACATTTGCAATGAGGCATGAAAGCAATTATTTACATGCATGCGGCAATTTGCACTCTTCGAGTGTGTTTGTTCTAGAGCTGCTGCAAACTATTTGCAAGATATTCGGATTCTGATGAGCCAGATTCTCTGGGTTTATGAGCTCACTGCAGTTCACACATTAGATTGTCTCATTAGGAAGCGTGTGTTTGAAAAAAATCCATGCACTTCCTGTTGCATTGGCAGGAAAGAGCAAGCATAAACCTGCAAGTGTAGAGCTAGACTGTGATTTGGACTATATGCCTTCAATCCCATAAATCCCTATGTGGGTTACTCAGACCCTGGGTCCGAGACACACAGGTAAGTGAGTACTGCATGCCTACTTACCCTGGATCCAGTGGCTGGGGATGAAAGGGGGGAATGGAGCTTTGTTTCTGGGTCCCTAGTGTCATCCAATCCAACAAAAGATGAGCTGGAATGGGGAGGTTTCAGAATTTGTTGTTTTTTAACCCCAATAACAAATTTCTACTCCAGCTCCCTGGGGTCAGATGTTTGGCTGCGTGTGTGTTCTTTCAGCGTGCTGTCCCAGCTCTACGCAGATAGCGGAGATAGCAGACTTTGATTTAACTGCCCAATAAATCCACAGTCTCAGTTTTCAGTGAAGGAACTTGGTCAAGTTTATTGCCAACAAAAGCATGGTATTGATGCCCTATACTTGCTACAAATATATTCAAGGCATGACAATAGACTGACTCAGTGAATGGCGGGACTTTCCATTCTCCCCTCGGCCAGATCCCAACACCCTCTCAGAGATACCTCTTTATACCCCAGTATAAACAAGTTATGTATTGTCCCTCTGACATAGTGAGGTGCCACCCTCTGATGTATTTGGGTCCTACCCATTACCTTGTACATGTTGGTTCGAGCAAAACATCTCTATTCATCATGCTGTCATACTGACATCTTTAGGATGGGTCAGTGTGTTCCTGCTATCTTTGGGGAATGTGTTTGGTATTGAGGTGTTCTGGTCCCACCTTTCTGGAATGTATTTGTGTATGTATTCTTATACCTAGAACTACTTAGGAATATGCCTAGAACTACTTTTGCAATATCAGCCCTGTTCTTGCCATATTCTGTGAGCAGGCCTTACCTCTTGCTCACAACTTAACTTTGCTTTATATTAGCAAGTTTTGACCATTACTTTAGCTCATATGAGGCCTCTGATACAAGGGCTTATGTCTCAGGTCCTTTTTCTACTACACCCCCTTCCTGCCCCCTCACCCCCACCTTGGGAGAGAGGGGGAGGCAAAAGAGAAACTCCAGGAGTTGTCTCATAATCCCAGTGCTTCCCAAGGCTACTCTCCAGATGGTACTCTGTATGAACCACTTTTTGCTCGATACTGTGCCCAAAGACTCAATCTAGTCCATGTGCAAGAGCTAGCACACAGTTAGCTACATAGCTGATTTGTACAGTAATCTCTAAAATGAGACTACTGCATAATGATTCAATTAGAATGGAAGCTGGGTGTGTGAGAGAGAGAGAGCGAGAAGAGTGATATGATAGTAACATAAAAAAGGTGTTATTGTCATTAATGGTGGAGCCACTCATGAGTTACATAGGACATCCCAATCTCATGCCAAAAACATTTTTATACTAGACCACACCATAATGTATTCTGCATATGACACGTTTCACAGGGGAAGAAAAAAACCATTTCAGAAATGTTTAAAAAAATGATGGGGGGTTTGTTGTATAACTAAGCCTGTAAACTCAGATTCCTTACTGGGAGAGAACTAACATGTTTCAAACCCCTCTAAAACTGACTTAAAATATCTTTGCTATATATCAAAATGCCCCAGCTTTAAAGCCAAATATCAGGACACTTTCCAGAGCTATGAGCAAGTGCTGGGTGTTTCACTGGAAAATTAAAAATGTCCCCTTTGCATGGAAATAAAGCACTCATTTCTAAGACCAGTGGGCTGCAAGATATTGGACTCAAACAAGGGATCAAGAGAAATCTTGGAAGTTTATATCTTATGTTTGTTGACTACCCACCCTGGAGTTTGGGTCAGTGTCAGCTCTGGAAGAAATGTTTACTAATTGTTTAATGGCTGCTATTTGAAACAGCTTTGAATGTCAAAATAAGTCTGGGGGGGATGGATTAGTGGGTACAAGTGAGAAAATCAAAAGAGCACGCTAAAGATATTGATTATGTGGTGCTTAGCATTACATTTAGCATACTATACATATTAGAGATGTCTGAAATATTTCACACTGAAATACTTTTAATCAAAACTTGCCTTTTTTTAAACTAGAACTTTCCACAAAACCAAACTGTTTTTTAAATTGTAATTTAATTTTGTTTTTTGATGGAAACTTTAAATGAAAATTAGCCTGTTGCTTTTACTTTTTTTGTCTTTTATGTTGCTGTCTTCACATTTCATCTTCACTCACTGTCACTGAAAACTAATTCCCCTCTCTTTATTTGTATAGTCCATCATAACTCTTTTTCCTTTGCGTTTTTGTTCTCTTTCCAAACCTCTCTCTCTCCTGCTCTAGTTTTTTTTTATTTTCTGTTATGAAATCACCCTTCTTTCCTGTGTTCAGTTGTCAATCCTTTCTTTCTTTGTGTTGTTCCCTCATCAGTCATCGTATCAGTCATTCTTTTCTACATTCAGTCATTTGTATTGGTACCTTCCCTTTTTAGTATTCTGATTGGTCTTCACTTTTTGATGGGGAAGGAGGAGAGGTTGCATTGGCAATTTTGACTGATCAGCAAAGTCAAATGGTGGCTTTTATATAGTCAAATATTTTCAAATTTGAATTTTTTTTTTCAAAATTTCTTATTTTATAAAATGATAAAAAATGAAAATGAAATAAACGCCACAGTAAAACTCAGTGGACATTTTTGAAACTGAAGCATCAGTGTATTTTCAAACAGTTTGAGATTCCCCCTCCCCCCAGGTTATATCATGGAGTCCTCAATAACGACTTTGCAATTAAGGGTACATTCAATGTCACAGGTGAACTCTCCAGCAAAAGATCAGTTCCTGAAGAATGGCCAGGCTGATATCTAAGTAAAGAGCACAAATTATATTACTGAATAATAAAAGAGACCAGGGTGAAATCCTAGCCTTATTGGAAGTGAATGAGCATTTTGCTACTGATTTCAATAAGACCAGGATTTCACTCCATTTCTCTTTTTCCTCATCCAGTGTGCAGAGAGAATAAAAACTAATCAACCTTGGAGCAGGTGTTATGCATGGAAGAACAGAGCTGTAGTTGTTGTAAAGGGTGGAGAATTTGATGGTTACTTAGAGTTTAGGGTATAGAGCGACTAATGATTCTGGTTCATGAGCTGAGCCTGATATGCTGGAACAGATAGTACTTTCCTCTTTGCAACTGTGGGTGATTCCCTATAAATCTTGCTATCACTAGAAAGCTATTCCATGTAAAGGTAAACATCTGTGCCTTAGATATCATGTATAGCTTGAGTGCTAGTGCTCACGTACCTGAAGAGCACACCACACTCTAGATGTTCTATTATAAAGTTGGAATACAGAGAAAGTATACAGTACAGCCAGGAAGAAAAGGGCTCTCACACACAATTTGCAAGCATCCCCCATCCCCCTGTGGAGCGGGAAAAGGGGTGTTGTAGCCCCACTGCTGAGTCCATCAGACAATCCTTAGTCTCAGCATAGTAGAGTCTAGGGGCCAGAGTCAATATGGTTGTCCTTCCCCAAAGGGTGGTGTGGCCTAGTGACCTGAGTCAATATGGCTGCGCTTCCTCGCAGGGCTGCACAGTTTGATGGCTACTGGGGGATGGGCTGTTGGCCAGAATATGGGCCCTACTCACCGGGTACCAGCCCAGGGCCCCAACAGTGGCAAGTGTACTTGCCACTGGGTCAGCAGGGATCTGACCAAAAAACGCTGACTTAGTTCCCAGTCTTACAACCAGATCAATGTCTAGTTCCCCTGAGCTACTTCCTACTATGTCTTCCAGTGGCATGGTCTGTAGGTCTCCTGGGTCTCTGGGGGAGGGCTGCCCAGAGGATTCAGGGGGCCTGAGGCAGGGCCAGGTCTTCGGCGGCAATTCAGCGGCGGGTCCCTCTCGCAGGGAAGGACCCGCTCCCGAATTGCCTCTGAAGAATGAAGCAGCAGTAGAGTAGCCTAAGTGCCACTGATCGCAGCTTTTTTTTTTTTTTTTTGCCTGCCGCTTGCGGCACTTGTTTTCACAGGGTGGCTCTCCGAGGCTTCGGCAGCACTTCAGCGGTGGGTCCTTCACTCGCTCTGAGTCTTCCGCTGCACTGAAGGACCCCCCACCAAAGACCCTCAGCGAGTGAAGGGCCCGCCACCGAAGTGCCGCCGAAAACCCGGAGCAGCTCGAGGGGCCCCTGCGGGGCCAGGGCCTGGGGCAAATTGCCCCACTTGCCCCGCCCGGCAGCCCTGCTCCAGGGTCTGTGGCCTGTGAAGCTCCCGATGGTTCCAGTGTCCCCTGGGTGTCTGCAGGTAGCTGAGTGTCTTTCTGGACCTTGGCAGGAGCCTGCAGCATGTGTTCTCTCTCTTCGGCGGTCAGCCCTGACTGAGCTGGGCTACTCCCTTTTATACTGACACTCCAGTTGGAGTGTGCCCAGCAGGGGTGAGGTGGCGTGGCTCCCCCTGTCCAAAGTATGGGATTAACCTCTCCTTGTCCAGTGCCGGAAAAGTACACCCTATCACACACCCATAAAACAGGTAGCTATAGTTGTAGATATGGGTTCTGCATATGCTCATGTACAATTCGTGGGTGTAATTTAGTAAGGAAAACTTGGGATGCAGAGAAAGTAATGATTCTGGTTCATGTGCTGAGCCTGATGTGCTGGAGCAGATATCCATATCCTTCTTGGCAACTGTGAGCGAGTCCCCTGAAGTCTTCCTGTCCCTAATAGATGTTGGCACCCAGTGGGCCTGATTCTCATTTACTTTAAGGCTCTTGTACACTGCTCTGAGGGTGTAAAGGGGCCTTCAAGTGGTACAAATGAGAATTAGATCTGGTGTTTCTTCTCATTATTTTCATTTGGTTTTCTCTCTCTCTAGCATCTGCCTTATTTACTTTTGCTGCTCTCAATCTATTTTAAAAAATAATGTTAGTGTTTCTGATGTTAAATACCAGCAAGAAGTCTACTCTCACTGCCTCCATTCTCACCTCTAATTTCTCCCTTGTCTGTTATTAGTAATATCTTTGTTCACTTGGCAAGATTTTATTTTGGCCACTTTCTGGATAGTTTCCTCAAACTCTCACTATTCTAACCATTCCTTCTTCCAAACAGTGTCTGAAACAAAGTAAATTTATTATGAATGCTTAATGGCTCTGATTCACCACTGCATTACTCCAACTTTGTGCCATTGGAGATACCTTGGCATGGAAATTGTGCAAAGTGGTAACAATTCAGGCCCAGTACCTCAGCTATAAACTTTACAATACTAACTGACAAAGCATTCTAATTCTTGTATTAACACATCAGTCAAAGCAAAGGTAATAACAAATGGGAATGGGGAAAGGTTTCCTTTCACAAACAGATACACATACACATTACATGGTAATGACAACATTGTTTCACTGCTGCCAGGAGATTGTTTGGGCCAACCAATCCAGTTCATGAGAAAATATATGCATTAGACATAGCCAATCGGCTTTAGGAGTAATATCAAAGTGTTGCTTGAGGGAAACAATGTATCTGCATTAATTTTCTATGTGCTTAAGCCTCTAGTAATGCATCATTTAATTTCAAAGAAACTGCAGCAACTCAGTTATTTAGACCTAACAAACTAAACACTCTATAGTTTGATTCAAGGGAATAGAATCTTACAATAAGTTTAAATGACCAACCCTACAAATATGTTTTCTATTTTCTAGCTTTTGTTTGACTTCTAATAAGGGCCAGACCTTGCAGTCCTTATGCAGAGCCTGATCTAATTTCTATGGGAGTCAATGGGACCCATTCCATTGATTGTTATGGGATTGAATCAGATTCATAGGCCATACTTAAGCAAACTCCTTTCCCTCCCCACCCCTTTATTTAATCAGACAAAACTCCACTGAATCAAAGGAAGGTTTATCTGTGCCAAGACTAAGGATTTGACCCACAGTGACTTCTGTGTTTTACACATGATCTGAGATAATTACAGACCTAGGAGATCATTTCATGGTCATATCAGTGTATTTAGCATTTATGAAAAGTACTGGAAGACTGAATTTCTCTGTTTATCTGCAGATTCCTGTAGTTCCATGGACAATGGCAATGCAGGCTTCCTCACGCTCTCCTGCCAATGTGCCTCCTTCCTGACCTGGAAGGATCACCCGACTTTTTCAAGAGTGAAAGTATAGATCATTCTTCACTGGAGGTCACTGACCTGTTGCTAGATGGCCAACAAAGATGCCAGAGAGTGGACAAGTTTTCATGTCCCAATAATGGGCAAGATTAATTGGACAGAGACCTCTCACTCAGTCACAAATGTGCTATTACAAACAAAGGTAAATAAGATAAAAACAGAGAGACAGATTGATAGAGAGATGGATTTTACATAATTAACCAACTCCGAAGAACTTTAAAGCCTGTGAAATGCTATCTATTTAAAATATGTTAGCAACACCCATCCAGATAATGCAGAAATGAAATTAAATAAAAATAAATACCAATTATCCTCTTTCTTAGAAATAAATCCTGTAGAGTTTAATTCTAGATGACACATGGATTGTAAATACAAGTAATTCCTACTGTCCTATTCCATGAATGATGAATGCATCTGACTCTGAATGCTATGAAGATACAGGTACATTCATTTACTTGTTAATAATAAAGAATTGCAAAAGGTTTTTAATGACACAATCCCTACTCTCATATTTAAGTTGTGCATGCACTGTACATTGTGATACAGATCATTTTATTACCTGATGCAAAGCAAAATTGCTTCCTCTAAGAGACCATGGTCATGTATCCACAGGCAGGTGGAAGTCAGCATCTGCTTTAAGATCGATGCTGTGCTTCATTCAATAATTGCTGTGCTTTGCGTCAGACTTGTTTCTCTTTCTCTCAAGATAACAATTCTATCTTTTATGGCTCAAAGCTCTCTGCCTCATATACTTTAAATGAATTAAGTTGCTCTCTGCCTTTTTGTTTTATTGTTGTTTCTCTACATTTTAAGGGTAATATTAGTAAAGAATTCTGGATGTCTTTCTGTAGCATCTCCTTCCTCTTGTTCTTTCTTTTTTCTTTTTCTGTTTCAAATGTATGAATATTAATACTTTTTATTTAAAATCCCCACCCCCTCAACAACTGTTAGCATGAGGAGGATGGCAGAGCAGTTGCCTATGGGCTGATGTCAGTGTTTTCTGAGAAAGGAGTGATGTTTCCTAGAGGAAGCATACGAACGATACACCTTCCAGAAAATGGGTATTATGTATCACCCCCTTAATGGATTTTGAGCCAAATCTTCTTCCCAGTACATTGCCCAAGTAACAGGACTGGGGGTAGAAACCCTCCTCCCTGCTGGTTACAGAATGACAGCTTCCACATCCTCAAGGCTAGAATATGCTCCCAGACTCTAACACACTCAGTGCCTGCCTCATCTAACTCCCATGGAGTTAGTTTCATATTATGCAGGGAATGTGAAGGCTTCGAAAATCACTCCTGCTCCAAAAGAACATGAGGAATCATATTCATTTGCTGTGTGTAGGACCTTTTATCTCATGAGCCCTGATTCAGGAAAGCACTAAAGCACATAATTAAGTTCCATTGAAGTAAGTCAACGGGACTTACACACATGATTCCAGCTGCTTATGTGATTTCCAGGATCAGAGCTATGGAGTGGGAAGCATGATTTGGTCCTTTATCTGAATTAAGGGCTCCATTCATATTCCAATTGAGATATCCTAGATAACAGCACAATCTATAACAGCTCTGACTTTGAATTCCCTCACAGCTGACTCACAGAAGTATGTTATTTTCCATGGTTTTAAAGAAGAAATAGAGCCTTCTTTCATGGTAGGGCAAGAATTAACTCCTTCAGCAGCATTGTCTAATGTGTCTATTTGTGCTGATTCACTGTTTATAATATGGCTGATTTGTACAAATTGTCATAAAGACAGAATAAAGCTTTTGTCTAATCTGCAGAGAATTTATGGGAAATGGTATAATTACTTGGGTTGTAAACACTTCTGGACAGGGACCATCTTTCTGTGTGTGTGAGTGTGTGTGTGTGTGTGTGTGTGTGGAGTGCCTAGCACAATGGGACCCATATCCATGACTGGGACCACTAGGCAGGCACCACCACAATACAAATAATAAATAATCATTATTAAATGTGCACCTTTCACTGGTATATACTGTGAAAGGACCCAACTCCAGCAAGTACTGCATTGCAAAATCCTGCCCTAAATTACACACTGACACTCCACCAAAGTCTATGGGCTTGCATGGGGTATAATTCAGGATTTCAAGTGGTTTCCATTGATCCTGATCCAACATTACTTACTGGGCTTAAAATGTCAATGAGGTTATTGGTGTTACACAGGTGTAAACTACTATGTGCAAGAGGAAAATCAGGCCCACAAATTCTGTCCTCAGACGCATTCATGTTGCTCTGATCTGTAGTCAGTGTCTCTCAGTACAGAACTCTTAAGAGTGCATTCCTGGACTTTAAATCAAAGCTAGATCTGAGTAATATGCATTCAGAAAAGCATCCCAGGTTAGCAGAATTCTATTTTTAAAATGCACTTATCACTAACAACAGGTGGGGTTTTTTATTTGTTTCAAAAATTAGCTTGTGCTGGGTGGATATCCTTCATACTAGGAAAGAAAACATGCACACATGAGATGGTACAGAGCATGGTTGTGTTAGAGATATGAACAACAGCAGTGTTAGCAGGAACGGCCACAACTGGAGACCAAAAACAAACAAAAAAAACATTTAAGGAGAAATAAGTTATCAAAAAATGATTTGCTTGATGTAAAAAATTCCCCTTTAATTTCTTGCCATTGTTTCTGGCTGCTTTCATAACAGTACTTCATTGGTAGCATTCAGATGCACTTAGTGATGGCTGAAAAGCTATAATTCTGTTCCCTAACCCCGGTTACTCAATGACGTATAGCCAGAAGGAGAATCTTGTCAGAGTCTGGCTTAGCATTGATCTAACTGACCAAGCATCAGTTTTCACCCTTGCCTTTTTCTAGAACTTTTTTAAAAAATGTTTCTTTTGCTGGGGGCTTGAAATGTGCCATTCCTAGAATTCTGGTTGATAGACATTAATAGCTCAGTCTATTGACAAAGGATCAGTACATTTTTGAATTAATATTCACGTAATACGTGACATTGTTGTCAGTCACACCTTTTTGTTATTTACTTAAAACTATGCAATTTTAACAGCAATTTTGGTGGCTATTAGAGGATAATTAAACTGGTTTCTGAGGAACTGCAGGTTCTTCTGAGGAAAAAAAAAAGTAGAACAAAGCCAGTCTTACAAAGATGATATGATGAGTGATATTTTCTCTGAGATAATTATGATTAATTATTTAATAGATGAGATGCGCCCTCTTCATGGTAAATATCTTCTTTGTAATGGGTGAAATGCATCTAGCTGTAGAAGGTTTGTAAAAGGCCTTACACATCATTTCAGCCTGGAATTGCTCCTCCATGGGAGAGAGATGTGGGTAGAGTAGCCACACATCAGATGGGGAGTGGTAATAAGAAATGGACTCTGGGGATCAAAGCCCAAACACAATGCATAGCTCTGTCAAACCCACCTAGGGCATACACCTGAGGAGTCTTTTTCTTAAACTTTAGCAACCCTTATATAGCTTGTTGAGCCATTAAAGTCTCAACTGAAAACTGGAAGGGTGGTACCACACTGGCCATTAATAAGATGGTACAGAGAGGCTACTGGATCTGGATTTACTTGGGTCCAGTAGCTTAACTCCTCTGAATTGAGTGGAAGAGTTGTGGTTGTTATTCCAGCCCACAGGCTGAAAGTCTGGCCAGCAAGAGACTTTGTTGGAGTCCGATGTAGGTGAGGTGAATACCAACCCCAATCCTCCCTCGCCTCCTGCCCCAGTGGAGCTGCCCACGCAAAGCACAATACTCAGGCTGTGCTACAGGTGCGTATGTATGTGTGCTTATTACAGTGAACACATTTAATAAGCTTGGTTCAATAGTAACTCAGTGACTTTTTTTTTTAAATATTGGCAACCCACAAAAAACTTCAATATAATTTGATTGGAGCATGAATGCTCTTAAATGTCTTGAGCCATAAAGATCATGAGTCATAATTTCCCTGCAGTGAGCCTGATTCTGATCTCACTCATAGTTAGTTAAACTGGAGTGAGCAGAATTTGGCCCAAAATATGTAACACTCTGAAAAATGACTAGCTAGGATTTTAACTTTAGGGAGTTTTAAAATCAGACTCAGACTGAACTGTGTGTTGTTTTTAGGATTCTGCTTTGTTCTTTTCACGGAAATGTGCATTGCTTCTTTTCTCTGACTTCATTTCTTCTGTGTAGCAAAATGGATGACTTTTCCTCGATATATGAAAGCACTTCTTTGGCTTTTGGATGATGTACTTGAGTGGGGAAGCCAGGCATAGGGATATGGATTTGTGCCCCCTCACCTCCTTTTTTTTTTTTGGTAACTGTACATAAATACTCCAGTGACAGCAGATTTTTACAAGATTTGCACCAATATCCTCCTCACATCTTAAACTACCCCTAATTAGTGATTATGTCAATCACATCATCAAGTCTTATATTTATAGAATACTTTAGACCCAAATGTTCATAAAATGCTTTACAAACTTAGGAATTTTGCCTGAGCAAGAAGTGCAGGATTCAGCGGTATGAACTTCACTAAAAGAAACAAAAAGTCAGTAGAGTCAATGCAAATTTCATTGGAGTTTAAGTTTGCCATTGTAAGGGATGCTAGACGGAGTATTTAAACTGATATATGTTAAAGGAATCACTTTTCCTGGTGTACCCACTATAGTGGTGAAAAGTGGCAACTGTTTATTGCAACTCAACAATTTGTGATAGGAAATGAAAAACAAAACAAAACATGTTTAGAGATGGACTCAGGCTGTTCAGAGTCAGGATTTAGGTTCTGCTCATTAGAGAAAGAGAGATCAAGTGAAGTCTGGAACTAGATCCACAACTCAAAATCTGTTGGTATTCAGATTGGGGTTATGGGTTTTAATCCATCTCTTATCCTATTTAACTGACCTGCAGGGGAAATGTAGGCAGGTAGGAAGTAACAAATGTGCACTGCATACCACACACACTATTCTGCCTCCAAGACCAAGACTTTACCATGAGAGCTACCTGGATTCACTGAAATAAGCTGGTAGACCAGCTGTTAATCGTAGTGCTTCCACTTTTGATGTCTGACAATCCACTGCCTCCATATCCTTCACTCCTGGGTCTACTTCCTACAAGGTTCTGAACACTCCAGCCAAGATATATGAAAGTAAGCACACATTTAAGTACTTTGCTAGATTGGGGCCAGAGTGCTCAGCACCTTGCAGGATTGAGTCCCTAGTATCTCTGTCCACATGTTGGATATCACATGATAACATGCAAATCACTAATCCTATTCCTCTGTCAGAACAAGGAATCAGTGTTGAAAAGAGGCCCTAAAAACTAGCTGATGATGGCTTCCCACAGCTCCTATTGGCCAGGAATGGCAAACCATAGCCACTAGGAGCTGGGGGGGGGGGGGGCGGCATGCCTGTGGATGGACAATGTAAATAAAGTGTTTCACAGCCTGACAGTGGATTAGCCTGATTGGCCACGTGCCAAAGGTTGCTGACCCCTGAGCTAGGCTGTTCTCAGAGGTGGCAGAAGACAGAACAAAGGCGCAATGTTCTCAAGTTGCAGTGGGGGAGGTCTAGGTTGGATATTAGGAAAAACTATTTCACTAGAAGGGTGGTGAAACACTGGAATGGGTTACCTAGGGAGGTGGTGGAAGTCTTTAGAAGTTTGTAAGGCCCGGCTTGACAAAGCCCTGGCTGGGATGATTTAGTTATGGTTGGGCCTGCTTTGAGCAGGGGGTTGGACTAGATGACCTCCTGAGGTCTCTTCCAACCCTAATCTTCTATGATTCTATAATTCTAATACAAAGAAGTTTTCACTTGGAAATATGACCCCGCCAATGCTCCCACTCCTGTATATTCTGGTTGCAGTAAGTAAAACAGCCAAGTGACACCTTTACCAATCCCATTTCTGATGAGGCTTTGAAGTGTTGAGGATCAATTCTAATATAAGCATTGTTGTCCGCAGGTAGCTTGAAAAAATTGTTACAGCATGTCCACACACTTGCACCAGCTGGCACTCTTTTTTCCAAGACACCCAGTGACACACATCAATGGGCCTAATTTAGAATTGAACCCAATATTTTTAACTCTGCTCATCTGGTCCAATACCTTGAATAATTAAAGTGGCTTTGCTTTTATTTGACCCATTTTGGACACATTCACCTCTTTACTTTTTTTTTTTTTTTTTTTGGAAAGCTTCAGTGGCTGCACACTAAATTCCAGCCCATTATAATTGGATCAAATGAGTTGTGTGGCACTATTCCTAATTGAAATGCTATAGAAAGCTGTGGTCTGCACAGGGCCTGGGAGAAGGTAGAACAAAGCCTTTAATGTGCAAAGTGGAGATTTGCCAGCCATCACTTCACAGCTCATCAGGTGGAATTAGCAGACTATTCCGGCCCTTCTTTTTTAGACATGTTTCTAGGAAACAAAATTTTCCACAACTTGCAGACAAAACAAAATGATGAAGTGTTTTATGTTTTATGACTTCATTTATTGGATGAAGGGAAATTTAGAGGATATTATTCTTATTCTTATTATTTGGGGTAAGTAATGATTTGCAGAGGGGAAGGGCGTGAGAATATATTGTAGAAAACATAACATGTTGCCTTTCCTTGCAAAACATAATGCAAATAAAATATGTTCACTAAGTTCTCCATGCTAATAAATTTGTTATGACTTCATCCAATTATGGCACATTTAGCAGTTTGTACACTACAGTGAAATCTGCAATTATAATTTTTGTGACTTCGTGTTCTAGACATGTTTATGGGATTGCAGTTTAGCAGCTCCTAATCTGTGCTACATTTTTATATCCCATATGAAATTTGTTGCAAGTCGCATACTCACATTTATTATTTAGAAGACAGGTGCACAGAAAGCAAAGCTGATGGTGATACACTAGGGCTAGCTAGCAGCCCTGAACTCTGCAACACATTTCTCTCAGGAGATGAAGCCCCAGTTTAAAAATAAATTTAGTTAATCAATAATTTAGCTCAATCAGTATGTTTATAATAACCATCAGCTGTACGTAGAGCAGGCTGTCACCATTTCCTTTTCATGTATAGAAGATTTTGTAATTCAATTTGTAGACCCTAGCATTAAAGGGGTTTGTTTTGTTTTTTTGGATGGATCTCTCCTAGATCATGCTGTTACAGCATTTATTCAATGAGCGTTTAAAAAAAGACGTGTGCATGAGTGGAACTAAGAGCTTTGGCTTAAACTAGGGAAATTACGAGCAAACATTATGTAAACATCCACATATGGCTCGGTCAGTACACTTCAGCTGAGTCTGGTCCCTGTCCATTGTCACAGCATCCCTGCTGTGCAAGCGCCATGTCCTCTTGGGAGTTCCAATTATGCCACATTGTCTCCCCTCTCCCTGTTACGCTAATGTGGGTCCTTCCCTGGCTGAATAGATGTCAGAGAGCCAGAGAAGAAATTTAATGGGATCTCAGCCCACAAGCGTCTGAAAATAATGCCAGGAGATAAGAACATATTATCCTGAAACACACACCCTTTGCTTCACAAAAGCAGATACTAGAAAAGATGAGTAGAGCAGCAATGAACCTCTCTGTGAAGCAACCCCAGTATCTACAGTCACCATGCCAGCTCCAGAGGGCAGGAGGAACCCATTTAAAAATATTGCCAACCCCAAGCTTTCAAAAATCAAGAATCAGCCCTCTCCCAAATCATGAGGTTGACTTAAAAATCATAAATTTTCTAGTAATAATAATAGTAATATGGGGGTTCTTTTCTTTGCTTTTTGGTTTCTGAGCCTTTAGGCTGCACTTGCTACTGTTTTCAAGCTTTTCAAGGGCAGAACACTTTCTGATTAAATGAAATCTCATGCAATCTCCTTTTGTTTCCCCAGCCACTGGGGCTTTAAGACAATCACCAAAATCACAGGACTCATGATAACAGGACTCATGGGAAATGCGGTGGATCTAATATATCTTGATTTCAGTAAGGCGTTTGATACGGTACCGCATGAAGAATTACTGGTTAAATTGGAAAAGATGGGGATTGAAATGAAAATCCAGAGGTGGATAAGGAACTGGTTAAAGGGGAGACTGCAGCGGGTCGTATTGAAAGGTGATCTGTCGGGTTGGAGGGAGGTTACCAGTGGAGTTCCTCAAGGTTCGGTTTTGGGTCCGATCTTATTCAATCTATTTATCACTGACCTTGGAACCAAAAGTAGGAGTGGGCTGATAAAGTTTGCGGATGACACGAAGTTGGGAGGTATTGCCAATTCGGAGAAGGATCGGGATATCCTCCAGGGAGATTTGGATGACCTTGTAAACTGGAGTATTAGTAATAGGATGAAATTCAATAGTGAGAAGTGTAAGGTTATGCATTTAGGGATGACTAACAGGAATTTTAGTTATAAGCTGGGGACGCACCAGTTGGAAGTAACGGAAGAGGTGAAGGACCTCGGAGTCTTGGTTGATCACAGGATGACTATGAGTCGGCAATGTGATGTGGCTGTTAAAAAAGCTAATGCGGTCTTGGGATGCATTAGGCGAGGTATTTCTAGTAGAGATAAGGAGGTGCTAGTCCCGTTATACAAGGCGTTGGTGAGACCTCATTTGGAGTACTGTGTGCAGTTTTGGTCTCCCATGTTTAAGAAGGATGAATTCAAACTGGAACGGGTACAAAGAAGGGCCACTAGAATGATCTGAGGAATGGAAAGCCTGTCATATGAAAGGAGACTTGAGGAGCTTGGTTTGTTTTCCTTAACCAAAAGAAGGTTGAGAGGAGATATGATTGCTCTCTTTAAATATATCAGAGGGATAAATACCAGGGAGGGAAAGGAATTATTTCAGCTCAGTACTAATGTGGACACGAGAACAAATGGATATAAATTGGCAGTCGGGAAGTTTAGGCTTGAAATTAGACGAAGGCTTCTAACCATCAGGGGAGTGAAATTCTGGAACAGCCTACCGAGGGAAACAGTGGGGGCGAAGGACCTCTCTGGCTTTAAGATTAAGCTTGATAAGTTTATGGAGGGAATGGTTTGATAGGATAACATGATTTAGTCAATAGGTCAATAACGTGCGACCACTGGTAATTAGTACCGAGGGTCAATGTTGGGAAAGTCTTTTTCCTGAGTGTCTGGCTTGAGAGTCTTGCCCGCATGCTCAGGGTTCAGCTGATCGCCATATTTGGGGTCAGGAAGGAATTTTCCTCCAGGGTAGATTGGCAGTGGCCCTGGAGTTTTTTCGCCTTCCTCCGCAGCATGGGGCAGGGGTCGCTTGCTGGAGGATTATCTGCTACTTGAAGTCTTTAAATCAGGATTTGGGGACTTCAACAGCTGAGTCAAGGGAGAGAATTATTTCAGGAGTGGGTGGGTCAGCTTTTGTGGCCTGCATCTTGCGGGAGGTCAGACTAGATGATCATAATGGTCCCTTCTGATCTTAAGTTCTATGATTCTATGATTCTATGATAACATCATAAAAGCACTGCATTTCCCTCTCACAAGGCCTAGGGGGCCAGACTGCAATACTCCTATTCACACTGAATAGTACTTTGTTTTCCACAGACAGTAGTCCCATTGAAATCAGTGAGGCTCATAGAATAAGATGCTATTCAGGGTAGGTAAGGCCATTACAATCTCTCTGGAAGGGAGCTGTGCTGGGGAGTTACTGCTGCTTTAGGGCTACAGCAACTCCTTTGGCCCATGCTGCTCTAAAAAGGGACAGGACCGGCCAACAGCTGGATGGAGAGAGGAAGATGGGCAACTCTTTGAGGAACTGCAAAGTACGGAGGGGAACTCGTGTATGGATGTGGATAATATTATCTATCATGCATAAAACAGTCAAGATAATGGGCATTTTGGAGAATGTGATTTCTAGCATTGCACCAATCCAGAAATATTTTTTAAGCATTGGCAATTGAGAATGCAACAAATGAAAAAGTGAAACTGTTCTTAAACAAACAGAAAATGAATAGCATTGTTTGATGATGATTGATCAGAAGAAATAGAAAATCTAATGGACATAAAGCTATCAGCAAGGCTGTGTCCAGACACCACATTTGTATTCACTTCTGGGCCATAATTAGGATAGAAATGATAACTTGTCACAAAGCTTTATTTTACTCATGCCTCCACCACCTCCACCAGCTAAATGAGTGTGCAAGGCTCCAGGCCCAGTAAGATTTGTGAGATCTGCAGCCTTGTGCCCCCGGATTAAAATAGTCTCAGACACATTTCTGTCTGGTCTGACAGTGACTTATGGTAAAATTTCAGCTGTAGGACTGAGACACTGTAAATACATTTTCACAGCTATTGTTTCCTTCAAGGGGGGCAGGCAAGTGTTTTAACACAAGATCATAGAAGTACAGTGGCCACCCAGGCTTGAATTTGCTAATGGGACAGCACTGCCTGATTGCATGGACCTAATTTAGCAGCTGGCCAGGGATGAGCTCAGAGCCACAAAAGAGAAGAATACTATATAGTGTTGATCCATGATGGGCAAATGACAGAGTTCCTATCCTCAAGAATTCGAAAATAAGAAGGAAATACCAGAATAAATTATGGAAATTTATTTTCACTCTGAAGTGTACAGAAACTCTAGTCTCAGTGCCTGTGTGTCCTGCCCATGATTTATAGCACCTTTGCAAGTAAAATGGTGTTCTGAAAAGAGCAGGAATTTTCAAGCTGATGCATTAGTCAGTTGGAAAGTACTAGTACTTTAGCCTTGGCATTTCATCTCTCTTGCCATAGACTGGTGTTCCTTAACATAACTCAGACTCCTTTGAAGGGACAGGAACTGTGACCCAGGGTGTCTTACCCCACTTTAAACCTTAGCAGACCAACCTGGCATGTACAAGTTCTTTAACGACCTAGTCTGTCATTCCATAGGGTACATCTTCTCACTGACTACCCAGGAAGGAGGTGACTACAACAACCACTCACTAGGACAGGCACAGGCTACAATCTCATTCACCTTTACTGAAACTTCCCTTGAACGAGAGCATGTGGCTCTATATGACTTCAATGGGAAATGCACATCTACGTCTGAAGCCAAATCTGCCCTCTCTTTTTTGACCTGACATAAAAATCTCCTAGGATGAAGAAAAATAATCATTGTGTTTCCTATCTAGTTGCTCTTATGCACCAAAGATGAAGTGCTCCTTTTGGTTGTTCACCTTAATATACAGGCCATTGTTCAAGTTTCCTCTGTTTGCACTTAAAATGCATACAGTAGTCACATAAAATTTTACCCATTTTACTTCAGATAGCTAAACTATGTTACTGCAAGTACTGAGATTACCAAGTCATCTAAGGTGAGTGACAAGTTAAATGCAACCAATACATAGTCCTAGTTAATAATAAGAGCTGTGACAAATACTGAACAATCAGGTATCCATTCAAAAGAGATGATAAAAGAACAACTCACACCCACCACATTCAAGGAAAAAAAGTTCACATTACTTTAATATGACAGCTGGATTATTTTTAAGGTTATGGGGTATACTATTCCTTTTAAAAACAAATTTATCAAGGGGTTTGTTTCTTTCAAAATTGTGATAAACATTTTTCCTTTTGGAGAGAGAATATATTATTTAACCCCATTTGAGATATATATATATCTATATATATAGATATATATAGATATATATATGTGTGTGTGTGTGTGTGTGTGTGTGTGTGTGTGTGTGTGTGTGTGTCTGAATATCTAGATAGATAGATTCACACGCGTACACACAAGCACTGGAGGGTACTGTTGAATCCTTACCACATAGTAAGGGTGTTCAGCTCAGGTGTACCAACAACTTGCTCCCATTAGCTAGCTTTGCAAATTGTCTCCTTGCCAAGAGAGAGGATTGGCTATATTATAAGTATATAAGTGAAGGCCCGTCATCCAATCTCTACCCACTGCTTAAGAAAAGATTCGCCAATTCAGATTCTTTTTGTGACTACAGCATGCAAATATGAAATAAAAGAAAGGAATAAAAAAGTTGACTAACCTAACCCACCTGAGCTCGGCTCACAGGGATCAATATCCTCGTCATCACTGGGACATTCAGCCGAGGCAACCAGGATGTCATCTGTGGTCTGCAAAGAAAATAAAGTCAAGTAGATTCATTTAAACTGAGCCAGCATATGTTCAGATGATCAATAGCATATCTGCCATCACTCAGATTTATGTAAAGTCCTAAATGCCTGAGCATTTCAGACTTAAAATTTTATGATACAAAGATGCTCTCCATTTGTATTATAATGAGGCTCTGCTTTTCTGTACATTCATGTAATTTTTCAAAGGATTGTGTCAGATACCAAAAGCAGGATATTGAAAATTTCATGAAAATTCTCTTCAGCCATTTTGTTCTAACAAGAATGAGAACATGGAGGGACAAAGTACTTGCATTCAGATGTTATTCTCTTCTCTCTATATCCAATATATAAACTATGAATATATACAGGAAAAAAATGGTGGCATAAATCCTAGCCAAAACAGAGCATATTAAATTGATTGTAATTGCAGACACCATCAATAGTTTTTCTGCAATAATTATACTTCCATTCTTAAGAGTAGCTACAGTACCATATCAACTGCTACAGAATATTTACAACTGCTCAGGAAAAAGACTTGAGTATCATTTATCACAGAATCATAGAATATCAAGGTTGGAAGGGACCTCAGGAGGTCATCTGGTACAACCCCATGCTCAAAGCCGGACCTAATCCCCAACTAAATCATCCCAGCCAGGGCTTCATCAAGCCTGACCTTAAAAACCTCTAATGAAGGAGATTCCACTACCTCCCTAGGTAACCCATTCCAGTACTTCACCACCCTCCTAGTCAAAGAGTTTTCCCTAATATCCAACCTAAACCCTCCCCCACGGCAACTTGAGACCATTACTCCTTGTTCTGTCATCTGAAAGCACCTATCAATTCCCTCCTCGTTCTTCTATTCTGCAGATTTGTAGACAGTGCAGGAAAACATAGGCTCGATGTATAGTCATGGTCAAAAAAGCAAACAAAATGTTCTTCTTCGAGTGATTGCTCCTATGCATTCCAGTTAGGTGTGCGCGCCGCGCGTGCACGGCTCTCCGGAACATTTTTACCCTAGCAACTCCGGCGGGCCGGCTGGGCGCCCCCTGGAGTGGCGCCGCTATGGCGCCGAATATATACCCCAGCCAGCCCGTCTGCTCCTCAGTTCCTTCTTACCGCCCGTGACGGCCAGTTGGAACAGTGGAGTGCTCTCTTACCTCCACAGCCCTAGCGTTTCTCCATCTCTTCAGTGTATATAGTTGGTTAACTTAGTTTAGTTGTTAGATTAGTTGAATAAGTTTAGTAGTTATAGTATAGTAAGGGAATTAGAGGGGTTAGCCCCTCTTCTTCCACAACCGGTGCGGGCTCATGCCCAAGGCACCGGGGTTTAAGCCCTGTGCGGCTTGCCAGCGGCACATGCCCATTGGCGACCCGCACGACTCCTGCCTGCGCTGCCTCGGGGAATCTCACAGGACAGATAAGTGCCCCATTTGCACGGCGTTTAAGCCGCGCACGAGAAAGGAGCGAGATTCTCGCCTCAAACAGCTCCTTACGGAGTCGGCACTTCAGCCTCCCGCTCCGTCCCCGGCGGCGCCGAAACCGTCCTCGGCGCGCAGCGCACCAGCGGCACCGAGCCGCCCTGGTACCGACACAGCTAAAGAGTCGCAGACGGCACCGAAGTCCCGGCACCGTTCCCTCTCCCCACCGAGGAAGCGGAAGGCGGCGCACTCGACTCCTAAGCCTCCAACTTTGGGACAGCTTACCCAGCCATCACCGGCACCTCCGGCACCGGCTGTGGTAGTGCACAAGCCGTGCACGATTCCGTTGACTCCGGCACCTCAAGAGCCGTCGAGTCCGGTACCTCCCTGCTCCCCGGTGCCGACCGCGGTCGAGTTGCATCTCCCGTCCACGCCTGAGACATTCGCGACGGCGAGAGAGCTTATTGAGCTCGCAGAGGCATCGAGCCTCCGGCCCCCGGCACCGCCGGTGCGGGCTGTTCAGTCGGAGGGCAAGCCGGCAATGATGTGGCCCCCGACCCCCGACAGACAGGATGGACGGCGCTCCAAATCTCGGACCCGTCCCAGTCCAGGAAATGGTCGCCGTCACGCCGATCCCGATCCCGGCACCGATCTCCGTCTCGGTACCGCTCCCCGTCTCGGCACCGGTCGCAGTCCCGGTACCGCTCAGTATCGCGGTACCGGTCGCACTCCCGGCGACGCTCACGGTCCCGGTCACCGGACCGACGGTACCGTCGGAGGTCCGGCTCCCAGTACCGATCTCGACACCGCGACTCCCGAAGCCGCTCCCGTCACCGCCGATCGAGGTCGCGGTCAGGCTCCCGGTACCAAAGTAGTCGACGGTCCCGATCTCCATCCTGGTACCGTGACGGCTGGCACCGATCCTCGGCACCGTCCGGGGACAAGCTGCCTCCTTCCACGGCGCACTCCATCAGCGCCTCTGCCCCCCCGTGGCCTTCGCGTCAGCCATCCGTCGCCTCCCAGGCGGGCAGCGGGACAGATCTCCGTGCTGCCACCCAGAGCCAGGACCTTGGACCACAGCAGTGGGGTTTTTGGGTCCCCTGGGCCTGCCATGAGCCCCAAGAGCTCCCTTTTCCCCTGCGCCCAGCGGGTGCTGAACGCAGGGTGCCAGAAGCCACGGTCAGCAGGCCTCCCCCAACACCACCGGGGGAGGCCCTGTCGCAGTCAGGTCCCGCAGGGCATCCGGGGCACGATACAGCTTCCCAAGCCCTGGAGCAACCACCGGCAGATGTGGTGGTACAGACTCTTTCTTCGTCTTCCTCACCGGATGAGGCGGTGGCGGGTGCTGCTACGGCGGACCCTCCCCCGATTGACCTGCGGGCCCACCAGGACCTTCTTCACAGGGTGGCGAAAGCTATTGACCTCCCGGTGGCGGAGGTCCCGGAAGACGAAGACCTGGTGACCAACGTCATCGGAGCCGAGGCCCCGATGCGGGTGGCCCTCCCGTTTATTAAGACAATACAGAAAAATGCCACTACCATCTGGCAGTCACCGGCGTCCGTCCCTCCTACTGCAAGGGGCGTTGAACGAAAATACTCGGTCCCCCCCACGGGGTACGAGTATTTGTACACCCACCCCGCTCCAGACTCACTCGTCGTGCAGTCTGTTAATGACCGTGAGAGGCACGGACAGCCAGCCCCGGCCCCAAAGTCCAAGGACGCCAGGCGCATGGACCTGTTGGGCCGCAAGGTGTATTTGGCGGGGGGTCTCCAGCTGCGGATTGCAAACCAGTTGGCCCTCCTAGCTCGTTACACCTTTGACATTTTCGTGTCCCTCACTAAGTTTTCGGAGCTGATCCCGACAGCTTCCCGACAAGAGTTCTCGGCTCTGGTCGAAGAGGGCAGAAAAGCCTCCCGGTCCTCCATCCAGGCTGCTCTGGATTCGGCGGACTCAGGGGCCAGGACTTTGGCCTCCGGAGTGACTATGCGGCGCATCTCATGGCTGCAGTCCTCCACCTTGCCGCCGGAAGTGCAGTATACCCTACAGGACCTCCCCTTTGAGACTCACGGTCTGTTCTCGGAAAAAACGGACTCCAGGATACAGACCCTCAAGGACGGTCGTATAGCTATCCGCACTCTGGGTATGCACACACCAGCTACCCAGAGGCGCTCTTTACGGCAGCAACAACCCTACCGGCCTTTTACCCAGGCCAGGTCGAGGCCCTATAATAGTCGGCGGAACGGTCTAAACCGCCGTAGGCCATCCGGCAGCAGGCGCAACCAGGCCCAGGCGTCGTCCAAGGCCCCGCAAGGGCCCAAACAACAGTTTTGATGGGACGCCCGAGGACGGCCCACCAGACTCTTTCCAGGATCCAACCCCTTTGTTTTGCAACCGCCTTTCCCGCTTCCTCCCGGCGTGGTCCCAAATAACATCGGACAGCTGGGTACTTCGTACTATCCAGTATGGTTACCGCCTTCAGTTTATTTCGCCCCCTCCTTCCCACCCACCTTCCCCGTCCCTCTTCAGGGACCCCTCTCACGAGCAATGCCTCTTACAAGAGGTCGAGACGCTGTTGAGTTTGGGTGCCATAGAGGAGGTGCTGCACGACAGGCGGGGCAGGGGATTCTATTCCCGTTATTTCCTCATCCCCAAGGCGAAAGGAGGTCTCAGACCCATACTGGACCTCCGGGAGCTCAACAAGTACATGGTCAAGCTCAAATTTCGCATGGTAACCCTGGGGACCATCATTCCCTCCCTGGATCCGGGAGACTGGTTTGCCGCCCTCGATATGAAGGACGCGTACTTCCATATCGCGATCTACCCTCCCCATCGACGCTATTTACGTTTCATGGTCAACAGTGCGCACTACCAGTTTGCGGTACTACCCTTCGGCCTATCCACCGCGCCAAGGGTCTTCACCAAGTGCATGGCGGTAGTGGCTGCAGACCTCCGCCGTCGTCGAGTTCACGTCTACCCGTATCTCGACGACTGGCTGGTTCGCGGGCCATCCCAACAATTGGTAACAGACCAAATTTCCGAGATACTATCCCTGTTTCGGGTACTGGGCCTTCTCGTCAATTCCGAGAAGTCCTCGCTGACTCCATCGCAGAGAGTGGAATTTATCGGAGCGGTCCTCGACTCCACCGTGGCCAGGGCCTGTCTCCCTCGAACTCGGCACCAGACGATGGTCTCCATCATCCGAGACCTGCACGCTTTTCCCACTACGACAGTTCGGTCCTGCCTACGCCTCCTGGGCCACATGGCATCGTGCACGTTTCATAGAATCATAGAATCTCAGGGTTGGAAGGGACCTCAGGAGGTCATCTAGTCCAACCCCCTGCTCAAAGCAGGACCAAACCCAACTAAATCATCCCAGCCAGGGCTTTGTCAAGCCTGACCTTAAAAACCTCTAAGGAAGGAGATTCCACTACCTCCCTAGGTAACTCATTCCAGTTCTTCACCACCCTACTAGTGAAGAAGTTTTTCCTAATATCCAGCCTAAACCTCCCCCTCTGCAACTTGAGACCATTACTCCTTGTTCTGTAATCTTCTAGAGAACAGTCTAGATCCATCTTCTTTGGAACCCCCTTTCAGGTAGTTGAAAGCAGCTATCAAATCCCCCCTCATTCTTCTCTTCTGCAGACTAAACAATCCCAGTTCCCTCACCGCCTACGCGAGGCTGCGCCTTCGCCCATTTCAATCCTGGCTGGCGTTAGTATACCGCCCGCACCGTGACTCCATAGACAGGGTAGTCACGGTCACGAAGCCTACCCTCGCTTCGCTCAGCTGGTGGCTGGACCCAGAGGTTGTGTGTGCAGGAGTCCCGTTCCGCCCTCCTCGTCCATCCGTGACACTGACCACGGATGCCTCGGCGCTGGGATGGGGGGCCCACCTGGGCGACCTTCACACCCAGGGTCTCTGGTCACCCCAGGAGCTCTCCCTCCACATCAACGTCCGGGAGCTGCGAGCAATTCGCTTGGCGTGCCACACCTTCCACGCCTGTCTGCAAGACCAATGCATAGCGGTGTTCATGGACAACACGACGGCGATGTTCTATGTGAACAAGCAGGGCGGAGCCCGCTCCTCCCCGCTCTGCAAGGAAGCGATGCTCCTGTGGGACTTCTGCGTGACCCACTCAATTCACCTGGAAGCGTCCTTTCTTCCGGGAGTGCAGAACACGCTGGCCGACCATCTCAGCAGGTCGTTCCTCTCCCACGAGTGGTCCCTCCGTCCAGATGTCATGCACACAATCTTCCGGAGGTGGGGGTTTCCCCAGATAGACCTATTTGCCTCCAAGGAGAACAGGAAGTGCCACCTGTTTTGCTCGTACCAGGGTTGCTCGCCAGGCTCCCTGTCGGACGCATTCCTTTACTCCTGGACGGATCACCTCCTCTACGCCTTCCCTCCGTTCCCGCTCGTGCACCGAGTGCTACTGAAGCTTCGGAGGGACAGAGCCCACGTCATACTCGTAGCTCCGGCCTGGCCGAGGCAGCACTGGTACACCCTGCTGCTCGAGCTCTCCGTTCGGGATCCCATCCCCCTTCCGTTATGGCCGGACCTCATCACGCAGGACTTCGGCAGACTCCGCCATCCGAACCTGCAGTCCCTCCATCTTACAGCTGGGTACCTGCGTGGTTGACCCACGCAGAGAGGGACTGTTCGGCGGCAGTACAGCAAGTCCTGCTAGAGAGCAGAAAGTCTTCCACTCGCTCCACCTACCTTGCGAAATGGAAGCGGTTCGCGCTCTGGTGTGATCAACGAGGCCTCAGTCCCTTCGTAGTTCCTGTCCCTACCATCCTGGACTACCTCTGGTACCTTAAGGAGCCAGGTCTTGCGGTCTCCTCATTGAGGGTACACCTGGCAGCAGTGTCCGCCTTTCGTCCATCTATGGGAGGTCGGTCCATCTTCTCCAACCAGATGGTTTCCCACTTCCTTAAAGGCCTGGACCACTTGTACCCGCCGGTGCGGCGTCCTGCCCTGACCTGGGATTTGAACCTCGTTCTGGCCAAGCTTATGGGACCGCCCTTCGAGCCTCTGGCCACGTGCTCTCTGCTCTACCTCTCCTGGAAGACAGCCTTCCTCGTCGCAATTACATCAGTGAGACGAGTCTCTGAGCTCCGTGCTTTAACGGTTGGTCCACCATACACCGTCTTCCACGGAGACAAGGTACAGCTTCGACCACACCCGGCCTTCCTCCCTAAGGTGGTGTCGGCGTTCCACCTCAACCAGGAGATCTTCCTCCCGGTCTTCTTCCCGAAGCCGCACGCCTCCCCTCGGGAGCAACAGCTTCACACCCTGGACGTCCGCAGGGCCCTTGCCTTTTACATCGAGCGGACGAAACCCTTCCGGCGTTCGACCCAGCTGTTTGTAGCAGTCGCCGACCGCATGAAGGGCGAGCCGGTCTCCTCGCAGCGGATTTCCTCCTGGGTAACGGCATGTATTCGGACATGCTACGAGCTTGCTCGCGTGCCACCATGCCGCCTCACTGCTCACTCGACGAGAGCTCACGCCTCGTTGGCCGCCTTCCTGGCCCATGTCCCCATCCAGGACATCTGTAGAGCGGCCACCTGGTCTTCTGTCCACACCTTCGCCTCTCACTACGCGTTGGTGCAGCAATCCAGAGACGATGCAGCCTTCGGCTCCGCAGTCTTACACTCTGCCACGTCTCACTCCGACCCCACCGCCTAGGTAAGGCTTGGGAATCACCTAACTGGAATGCATAGGAGCAATCACTCGAAGAAGAAAAGACGGTTACTCACCGTGGTAACTGTTGTTCTTCGAGATGTGTTGCTCCTATCCATTCCAGACCCGCCCTCCTTCCCCACTGTCGGAGTAGCCGGAAAGAAGGAACTGAGGAGCGGACGGGCCGGCTGGGGTATATATTCGGCGCCATAGCGGCGCCAGTCCAGGGGGCGCCCAGCCGGCCCGCCGGAGTTGCTAGGGTAAAAATGTTCCAGAGAGTCGTGCACGCGCAGGGCGCACACCTAACTGGAATGGATAGGAGCAACACATCTCGAAGAACAACAGTTACCACAGTGAGTAACCGTCTTATCGGATGTATGAAGAATGGGTTAGAAAATAACTGATATTAGAATTTCTTATATAAAAGGGAATACTGTATCTAGTTCTGATAACTATATTTCAGAAAGGATAGAGCAGAAACAGAATGGTTCCAGATATGGATGACCAAAATTATTAGATGCATTAAAGATTTCCATAGGAAAAGACTGAATAGAGGGGGACTATTTAATTTGCAGAGGAGACAAATAAGAGGGCACATGATAGAGGTGTACAAAATAGTGAGTGGTATATAGAAGAGAAATTGGGCACTCCTATTTAGCTTCTTAGTAGTACAACAACAAGAGGACATTCAATGAAACTGAAAGCCAAGAAAGCCAACAATTTTAAAACTGATAAAGAGAAATACTTCTTTATACAATGTACAATTTCTGTGTCCAGATCTTAATTGGATTAAGAAACTAATATATATTTATAAACCTGATGAGAACATCCACAGTTACATTAGAAATAGAACTAGATAAGTGGTATCTACTTAAGTCAAACACTTAGAGCATGGGTAGGCAACCTATGGCACACGTGCCGAAGGCAGCACGCGAGCTGATTTTCAGTGGCACTCACACTGCCCAGGTCCTGGCCACCGGTCTGGGGGCTCTGCATTTTAATTTAATTTTAAATGAAGCTTCTTAACATTTTAAAAACCTTATTTACTTTACACACAACAATAGTTTAGTTATATATTATAGACTTATAGAAAGAGACCTTCTAAAAACGTTAAAATGTATTACTGGCACACGAAACCTTAAATTAGAGTGAATAAATGAAGACTCGGCACACCACTTCTGAAAGGTTGCCGACCCCTGACTTAGGGTATGTTTATACTGCAATTAAAAACCCTCAATGGACCCTTGAAAGCTGACTCAGGCTTCGGCTTGTAGGACTATTTAATTATGACGTAGACGTTTGGGCTCAAGCTGGACACCAGGGTCTAGGACTCTGAGGTGGGAGGGTCCCAGAGCTCAGGCTGCAGCCCAAGCCCAAACATTTACACTGCAATTAAACAGCCCCTTAGCTCGAGCCCTGCGAGCCTGAGTCAGCTGGCATGGGTGAGCTGCGGGTGGTCTAATTGCAGTGTAGACATACCATTAGTGATGTTGTTAAAGAACTTTCTCTATCATCAAGTTATTCCATAATTGTCTATTTCAAGGTTACTTTTATCTTCTCATGAAACATTTGGTACTAGCCACAGTTGGGGCTAGTATATAGTATACAGCTCGAATATAGTCATTTCTATAGTCCTATATGGTACTTACCCAAACTGTGAGATGCAGAATATATTCATCAGTGTGGAATCTTACATTTAAGCACTTTTTGCAATGAATAATGGGAGGAAATCTGTTCCATGTTCAGCTTTTAAACCTATGAGGCATATCACTTTGATGTAACACTTTTATTTCTCTACAGATGTTTAGCAATGTTGTTTATTATTCTTCCAGATGAAGTTTTACAGCAAAGAATGTTTATTGTAATAGGCTTAGTCTTTGATGTGCCTCACAAATATTAAGGAACATATGCTTACAACACTCTTGTGAGGTAGGGAAGTGCGATTATCCCCATTTTACAGGTGGAGGACTGAGGCTCAGGGAGATTAAGTGACTGACCCAAAGTCAAACAAGAAGTCTATGGAAGACATCATAGTCCAGTGCCTAAACCACAGAACCACCCTTCCTCAAGGAAAACCACATTGTAAATCTATGAGATTGGCAAAGAGACTGGGAGATATAGGAAGAGAGAGAGACAAAAAAAAAGTAGTCTTTTTTTCCTATACCATACAGAAAAAACTGGAACTGTAGGTACCTACAAATATCCTAATACAGTCCCAGGCAAAACAAAACAAAAAAACAAACAAAAACAACCCACATTTACTGAGACAATTTAAGGCTGCACATTAATACCTCCCTCCATTTTTGAAAAAATAGCCTTAGACAACTCTGCAGCTGAAAACCAACCAACCTTAAAAACATGGACATAAAAAGTTAAGCTACTGTTTTAACAAACAAAACTGAAAAACCATGGAAAAATCAGCACGAGTCAATCAAACACTCTTAGCTATGTCCACATAGTCTCATCTTTACATCTTTCCTCCTACTTGTAACACTGAAGACATTCTCTTTGTGCAGTCTGCAGATGCCCAATCGAAAAGTTACGTCTGTGGTATGACACTTTGTCACCATTCTAACCTTTGCTCTTTCTAGAGAAGACCCATAAGTTGCATGCCTAAGAAGTTTCTATGTATTATTTTGATGCAAAACTGTAACATTTGTACAAGTAGCGAGGCATGGAATATTAATTTGTAGCAGAAAATGAGATTCTCCTCTATTCCATTGGTGTAATCAGGAATTATTAAAGAATGTCTTTCGGCATGGACTATGCATGTCTGTAAAGAAGGTCATAATTTGAACAACCACTGTATGACTCATATGAAAGTGTGTGATGGATGGATAAAATTGTCTCTGGTTGTTCTGCGGGGAGGGCTGCATGGGCAGAGTTAAATGTTCTTAGATGACCTTAACTCTGCTTTTCAATGCAGTTTGCAATACACTTGAAATTATCAGAAAGAATTCTAAACTGTCAATGGGATTTTATTCCTTCTGTGTCTGAAAGAATGAGGATTTTTTTCTGCATGTTTACTTACAAGGGATAAAAGTGGTTTTATAATGTAGTTGGAACCTTCTATATGAAGAGAGAACTACTGAGTGTATTTAATAGAGATCTATGAAAATTCCAGCTGTTGCTCACTTAAGGAGCATTAATGAGCAGAAAGAGGTGTTCTTGATTCTGTTGTATGTAAATAAATTAATGCTCGGTTTTCTTTTAAAAAATTGTGATACAACATGCAAGCCGGCATATATGCCAAGAACGGCCTCACTACAACTGCTGAATATTCAAGTCAATGATATGTGTAAAACCGATTTTGTAACAGTGCAGGTTTAAAAGCACTCAGTCATATACCAGGATTGGAATGAAGGTGGAAGGGGCAAGATGATGTGAGAATTGTTTTCTTCTATGAAAAACATTTCCAAAATATTTGCAGTTTAAATATCAATTAACTACATGTCACAAAAACAAACAAGCAAACAAATTAAAACCAAAAACCCAACACTGTTTACAAAGAGAGGGCAAGGGAAGAGTGAAAGCTAAGTGGAGTGGCATTGACCAAAGTTAGCAATGAATGCTATTGAAGTGCTGAAGTCATTTTTATAATGGATTAAACATTAGCTCTAATTATATAAAATATGAAAATATATAAAAATGAAATACTGTGAGCCAAATACTAGTCCTTTCTCCGACAAACCTCCCATTTAGTTCAATACTTCAATTACTGCCTAGATAAAGGCAGTAGGATTTAGCTCTAGAGTTCTAAGACTGCTAAGAGGTTGGTCCAGATAAATAATATCAGGGAGAGTAAAAGATCTACGTTAAACTTACTCTAAATTGTCTTTTTCTGGTGATTTTTAATGTGACAAAGAGACTTCAAATACATTCATTTTCCAAAATGTAGTGCGCTTCTTGTTACCACCCATGATAAACATTACCAATTTACAGGACAGCTGCACCAAGCATTTTCATTAAACAAGGATTTTAAAATCAGAGCAAAATCCTCCCCTATTTGTAGTGAGTGTCTAACAGGATAACATAAAAGCTGGTGTCATCATAATATGAAATCGGATTAGAATGTCTCTTGGGTGAATTGTTCAATTCATTTTAACAATGATAATCTAGTTGTAAGAGATTTTTGTTTTTTAAATGGCAGGTGTACATCCTGGAAGGCTGACCCTGATTTCATTAGGTTTTTTTTCTTTGTGTATTACCATATTTTTAGGAGAGTTCAACTTAAATGACTGTGTGATGTTTAAAACAGAGTTTATTTTGTGATGTCCGGCTATTTAAAAAGCTGGACATTTGTGACATTTTAAAAAAAAGATGGTCAGAAAAGTTCATAATTATCAGACCTATATAAAAATTGGCAAAAATCACACATTGTAAAGGATGGAAGTTGAGGAATAACTCCACATTTAGGCTCTGACCCTTACTTACTCACATGAGTAGTCTCTCTGAAGTCTACATGATTACCTACATGATTAAGGGCTGCTTGCAATAATAAAAGTTAGTGGAAATACAAAATGTCACCCAGCTGCAATCTTGCTTGGGGAAGGGGATGGTGATTGTTACAAAGGAAGCTGCTGGCCAGTCTTTCCAGCTCAAATAATTATGGCTTACTTGTGGCATTAGATACAATAACAGACTCTACAGCAGTGGATAAATATCAAACAGTCTCATGGGCTCTGGCCATTGGATGCTGATGATATGAGACTCTTTTCTGATAATACTTGGCTAACACTAGATTGCAGAAAACAACGGGGGATGAAGTAAGAATATGAAGTTGTTTATATAGTGAACAGGGGACAGCAAACAGGGGAGTTTGAGAGGGAGTTTGTAGGAGTAAGAAAGACTAAAAGCAGCATGGTTTGGAAAGACTGTATCGCCAATGCCAACATTGCTCCTGACTCCTCCACTTTCCCCTTTGTCCCGACTGAAAACCTGACTATGGATGCCTTTCCCAGGTCCTGGTGTGGATATGTGGAGACTGTGGCCTATGTTACCCCAACGCTGGGGGGACCATCCAGTGTGAGAGATGCCTAGTGTAGGATTTTTCAGGAGGTAGGTAGGAGAGCTACAGAAGGAGGTGGCTATGCAGAGGAGCATCCATGCATAGGAAGAGTTAATTGAAAACATGCATATGGAGACCTCAAAGTTTGAGGACAAAATTCAGCTGGAGAGTAGTGCAGTAGCACCACCAGGAAAGGACGAAGCTGCTCCTTCACAGGGAGGAACTTGGATGCTGCTTACTTCTGGCAGCAGGCACTGCTCCACCCCTGCTCCCAAACCATGGTCCATAGAGACAAAAAAACGGTACGCTGCTCTGGCAATGAGGGATCAGGAATATCCTCCAAAGGTGGTGTAGGAGAAGCCATGTGCCCCCAAAACTGGGATGATCATGACTACCACTCCAAAGAGAAACAAAGGGTGGCGGTCAGTGACTGCCTTCTAAGGGGGACAGAGGCATCCATCTGCAGGCCTGACCTGGCATCTCAGGAAGTGTGCTGACTGTCAGGGGCCTGTATCCAAGACATTATGGAAATATTGCTGAGGATCATCCAGCCCTCTGCCTACTACCACACTTTTCTCATCCATGTGGAAACTAATGATATGGCAAAGCATGACCCTGAGCAGATCAAAAGTGACTACAGGGCTCTGGAAGTGACGGTGAAGGAGTTGGGGCCTCATGGACTAGTTCAGGGATGGCATTTCATGCTTAGCATAGAGGATAGCATGAAAGAAAGCATGGAGACAATTGTGGAAGAGTTGACTAATGGGTGGTTTCGGATGGTGTTACTGGATGGGCAGACGGTGTGGGGAGGGGGTAAAAATGGTAACAGACAAGGGCAGATAAGTGGGGAGGCGAAGAGATGCTACAGGAACAGCCAGAAAGGTAAAAAAGAGAATTAGGAACATTCAGTGCTCTGAAGACCAAAGGAGAACTGGATTTTGGGAAGGACAGATGACTGACAGTATCAAAAGTGCTGAGTAGGAAGTGAATAAAGTAGAGCCCAGAGATTCAGTCAGGAAGAGGTTGTTAGATATCTTGGAGAGAATAAGTGCAATGGAGTGCTGAGAACAGAAGCCGTATTCAAGTATGTAACTAGAGGAACTTGAGGAATTATCCTGGGAGGTTCTCTGGCCTGTGTTGTACAGGAGGTAAGACTAGATGATCACAGTGGTCCCTTCTGGACTTGGAATCTATGTAGTAAGGGTTATAGATGGCATGTCATTGAAGCTGGCTGAGGGGTTGGAAAACAGGATGCAAGTTATAAAGATTCTTTATAATATGAGGTATATCAGGCAGGAACTCAGTGGCTATAGACAAGGGACCATGGGAAAACAATTTCAGATGTAGGACTGGGAATTAAATTTCTCCTTTTCCCAAGTTCTTTGTTATCAGATCTGTTCACACTATCACATTATTTTTCTTCCTGGGAAGGCATATTAAAATACTTTTGTGTCAGTCCAATGAAAATTACTGTAGTTACAACTGATTTTTAGACATGGAGGGCTGCTTTGACTTAACAAGAGAAAAGTATAGCCCAAGAACGGAGATATAAATAACAGATTGAGAAAACCCACAGATAGATGCTGCTGTCATCTTAATTAGCTATTGCAAATACAGATTTTCCCCCAAACAAACAGTTCATGTAATATTTACAGAAGAAATAATTGTTCAATGCTTACTGTGCTTTTTTTTTTCTTTACTGTTTGGACACATTACACTTCTAAGAAGTAAACTACTTTACTGAAAATTGATAGATATAGTCTTTTTTTTTTTAAATGTGGACTATAATAAGTCAAACCAATGGGAATGCTGGCAGAAACAACAGGGTATGAAAAATCAGAAAAGAGTTCATGTGGAAAAAAATCAAATTTCATTTTTGGGACTGGATTAACAGAGCAATTTTCTAGCCAAGACTGTGTAATTTAAATTTAATTGACTGTGTATGCAGCTGAACTCTATGACTGGCTGTTGAAACAGTTGTGAAAAGAAACTTAAATGTGTCACATTAATCAATCCTATTCTTCAGTTAGCGTCTCCCTGGTGTTTATAACCTTCCACACAGTCTGTTGAGAAAGACATAGCAGTGATCTAACAGTAATATCAGCCCTAGATAACATCCCATTTGGAAAGGGTTCTCTAAATTTGTATTTAACCTGGAATAGGTCAAACAAATACATCTGTATCAATTTAAACTAGTCTACCCCTATATGAAAAGTCTATTCTCATGCTCACTCTATTGGGAAGTGATGTTTCAAAACATGGATATACACAAAACAAGCATATACACAATATTCATTATTTTGTCTTTGAACTGTTACTTTATTTTCACCTTACAGCACAATAATAATGTAACTGAAGAAAATGTGATAAATGAAGGGAGTGGGGAGCTTCCTTTTATGGACACCCAGCCAGCCAGTTAGCTATAAAATCCCTCTTGGTAACTGTTCTCTACCTGCTGCTTTACCTGTAAAGGGTTAAAAAAGCCCATAGCTAAAAAGAATGAAATGGGGACCTGACCAAAAGAGCCAATGGGAGGGCTAGAACTTTTTTAAATTGAGTTATTTCTTTTATTTCTTATTGGCTTGTGGACTCGTCTGTGCTAACCCCAGGTGTTTTTGTTTTGCTTGTAATCTTTAAGCTGAACCTCAAGAGAGCTATCCTGATGCTTAATTTTTGTAATTGTTTTTTTTTGATCTAGCAAAAAGCCTAAGTTCCAGATGTATTTCCTTTCTTTGTGTTTTTAATAAAATTTACCTCTCCAACGCATCATCAGTGATCTACAATCCATCCTGGACAATGATCCCTCGTTTTCACAGACCTTGGGAGGCAGGCCAGTCCTTACCCACAGACAACCCGCCAACCTTAAGCATATTCTCACCAGCAACCACACACACCGCACCATAGCAACTCTAACTCAGGAACCAATCCATGCAACAAACCTCGATGCCAACTCTGCCCACATATCTACACCAGCAACACCATCACAGGACCTAACCAGATCAGCTACAACATAACCGGTTCATTCACCTGCATGTCCACCAATGTTATATATGCCATCATGTGCCAGCAATGCCTCTCTGCTATGTACATGGGCCAAACTGGACAGTCCCTACGTAAAAGGATAAATGGACATAAGTCAGATATTAGGAATGGCAATATACAAAAACCTGTAGGATAACACTTCAACCTTCTGGGCCACACAATAGCAGATTTTAAGGTAGCCATCCTGCAGCAAAAAATATCAGGACCAGACTTCAAAGAGAAACTGCTGAGCTTCAGTTCATTTGCAAATTTGACACCATCAGCTCAGGATTAAACAAAGACTGTGAATGGGTAGCCAACTACAAAAGCAGTTTCTCCTCCCTTGGTTTTCACACCTCAACTGCTAGAAAAGGGCCTCATCCTCCCTGATTGAGCTAACCTCGTTATCTCCAGACTGATTCTGGCCTACATATTTATACCTGCCTCTGGAAATTTCCATTACATGTGTCTGATGAAGTGGGTATTCACCCATGAAAGCTCATGCTCCAATACATCTGTTAGTCTATAAGGTGCCACAGGACTCTTTGTTCCATTTTTAAGAACAGGATTGGATTTTTGTGTCCCTAGGAAGTTTGTGCATATGTTGTTTAATTATCTGGTGAAAACAGCTGATTTCCTGTGTTTTGTTTTTTTTCAACTCTTCCCCGGGTGTGTGTGTGTGTGTGTGTGTGTGTGTGTGTGTGTGTAAGGGCTTGAGGGTACCCCACAGGAAAGAATTCCCAAGTGCGCCCTTCTGTGTTCTCAAAAGCATTTTTTTTGCATTTGGGTGGTGGCAGCATCTACTCATCCAAGGTCAGAGAGAAGCTGTAACCTTGGGAGTTTAATACAAGCCTTGAGTGGCCGGTATTAATTTTTAGAATCCTTGCGGGCCCCCACCTTCTGCACTCGAAGTGCTAGAGTGGGGAATCAGCCCTGACATGGTGGCAGTGCAATGGGATCATTTTGAACCAGAAGCACACATTTTTCCTTTGCGCAGCCTGCACAGCCCAGGCGTCTTCCTTCCTTCCTTTCCTTTCCTGAGATGGAACAGGCACAAAAAGAGTCTAACCTGCTAAGCCAGGGAGTCCAACAAGCAGACCTCATAATCTTCAAGAGGATTGCTTAAGCAATTTAAAATTTCTCAGTACAAAATAATAATGATAAATGTTGATGAGATAAAGAAATCTGCATTTGGGGATGAACAGCCTATGGATTCTACCATCCTAAACAATCATATTGGCCTTTGGCCACACTTAGTTGTAGTTAGAAAGATGAAAAAAAACTTTGCTTGTCCCTTTTGCAGCAATTTTTATGAATGCCATGATCAGAGACAGACACACAATTAGGTAATGAAAGAAACACAGTCAGTGTGTGTGTGTGGGGGGGGGAGGGAGGGCGCAACAAATGGTTGGTGTTTCACAGATAGTAGACAGTAGTCCATCATGGAATCTGTTACAGTATAGAATACTGAACACTAGTTCACTCCCACCATGTAAATGCAGGTTTTGTTTTGTGGCTATCCAAGCATAATATATGTTATTGTTTACCTACATTGGAGTGGAGCAGTACTAATATAATACTCTTCCAGGAGGGAATATGGTAGTAACAAAGATGGCAGATGGACCCCCGTCTCTTGGGTCAGAATAACTAAGCTAGTCACAGGAAAGGTGACCGTTGTACCACTCTTTGCATCATCCCCCCTGCATAGGGAGGGAAGACAGGCAGTATTACCAGGGACGAAGCATTTTAAATCCTTCTAGGGGCTGAAATAATGTGCTGAATCTTTCTATCCAATTGATCTCCTCCCCCAAGCATCACAACTCAATTTCAGGGTTACAAAGGGAGTCTGTACTGCACCAACAATCAAAAGGAAGTTGAAGCTGACATGCCAATAGCCCTTAGAAATGTGAACTCTTAAAATACTGAGCAGTATCAAACCCACCATTAAAAATAAACATTCAGTGTAACAGCCCATTGTTCCAGTGTGCTTTGAATTTCTGGTATTTATAATGCAACTAATCCAAATCTCAAAGTCAAGGACTGGTGCAAGTATATGGAAAAATACTTATTAATATCAATGGAGCTTCTTTCTGAATGTGTAAAACTCCCATTAAAACTAATGAAAGTGAGACACACCTGCACTGAAAGGAGAATATGTTTAAATGATTTTCAGTAAGAAGTAGAAGCTTCATTCAATGACCTGCCTACTGCAGTGTTTTCGCACAGGTTTCGATTTGTTTGTTTTATGAAATTAAACTAACAAAAACAAACAAACAAACAAAAAACCCAGCTCTACTCTCTTTTTACAAAATAATTGCATTAACTAGTCACAGGTGAAATAAACTATTGGAAAGCCAAAGTGGGACCAAATTCTGTGTCCAGGAGCTGCTTCTATTGACTTTACTTGGAGGTACATATATGCATTAAATGGCATCATTTGGCCCTCAAGACCCTATATACCACTGACTGGTATACAGGCTTGATTTTTTCTGAAAAAGGAACATTCAGTCTGAATATGAAACAGGAAATAAAAATCTACAATCACCATTTGACTAGTAAATGTTTCTTACAGTCAGCACCTTTGTACAGCGATTTCAATGGACATTATAGGTGGCACAGGCCTCAATGCCTATACCTAGTGTTGTCAAACACTTTCTAAGACCCAGTTTACAGTTGTTTATAATTTTTCCAAACTGTAACTATTTGGGCTGAAATTTTCCATGCTGGGTGTCTCCGTGATATTGATTTTTTTAAAAGGTTTTAACTTAAAGGGCTTAATCATTTCTCAGAAGGAGATTTGGGAAAAATGAATTGTTTTGCAATGTTAAGAAAATTCTTATAACTGTTTATTGAGAAACTCTAGCACCTTCATGGTTTGGAACAAGGACTTGAAGTTTGGTAGACGGGTTGTGTGTCACCTTGGTGTCAGGGATGAGCCTTCTGCCACCAGTATGAAAATCTACCAAAATTTGGCCAAGCTATGAGCCTGCAAAAAATTTCCGGTTGCACACACTGAGTAGAGTCTTGTTAGAGATTCTATGAGCACTTTATCCCAGGGATGCAAGGGCTGAGCAGGACTTTCTCTGCAATGGCTACTATCTGCATTTGTGAGGCCGGGCATGGTAACTGAAAGCAGGGAAGATTGTCTGTCCTGTGCTCTCAGTGCTACCCAGGCATCCCAGGCACTGTGGATGAAAAAAAAGCAAAAAAAAAAAGCACCACGATTCAGGTGCAAAGGATCTTGGCCTGGGAGGTGAAGGGAGAGGAGGTGATGAGATGAGAGTTAGGGGCAAGGGGCTAGGGTGTGAGAGAGATGACTGGGACCAAGAGCCAGGTGGGAGGGGGCGGGGACAACTTGCTGCGGGGGTAGGCTTCGAGGTGGGGGGGACTGAGACTGGATTATAGAGCTGAGGGGGATTGGGACAAGAAGCTGAGTGCAGATAGGGCTGGGGAGGACTGAACTAAGGAGCCAGAGGGGCGATTGGGATGAGGAGCTGGGGGAAGGTGGTGACCAAGCCAAGGAACCAAGTGGGAAGGAGAGGTGGGGACTGGGACTAGGATAAAAACAGGCTAGATGAGCCAAGAGCAAAAACGTCTGTGACTATTAGAGAACACTCCCATGAAAACCCAGAAAAAACCCCAGGATTCCTGAGACTCATTATTCTTCTATTGTGAAATGCACTAGCAAAGAGTGGGTGTGTGCATGCATGTCCCCTGCTAGTGGGTAGGCCATGGAGCAGATGACAATCTACTACTGCTATCTCAAGTTTACTCAAGTACCAGAGGTCTATGAGGTGGATCTAATGGTTCCAACCCTGCCAATGACCCATGTGGGCATCAATGTGATGCCACAGTTTGCTTTTTTTAGAACCCAGGACATTACATATAAAAAACTACATTAAAAGAATGTTAAGTACAAAGTTAAGCACTCAAAAAGTTAGAACTTGCCAGAATTAAGGTTGCCTGTACAATCTTAATTTGATCCCCTTGTGCATATGCATTATGATACAGTTTTTTTTATTAGATATTGGTGTAGCTTGATAATGGCATGCTACATTTCCTCAGATAGTGTAAATCTATGTAGTGCTGTTGACTTCAGGGAAGTTACACCAGCTGTGGATATGGCCCATACTGTTATGGGAAATTACTTTTAAAATCTGAAAAAAATTCAAGTAATTTTCTGAAATTTTAATCTGTTTAAAGCTGATTAATATTAGGAATGCAACATGGAATTTATGCAATTACTCAGAATATGGTACAGAATTTAAAACAGAACAGGTTGAGAAATTAATGCTTAATACAAAACCAAGTTTAGTAAATTCCTATTTGTATTTTGATAAAGTCTTGTCATTCTTTGGTACGATTTTACAAGATACACCCTTATAAAATCATAATGGTTTCATTGTTAAATTACAAAAATACTAGAAGGTGAATTGATCAGAGACTAAACAACAAGAAACAGTGAAGTTTAGCAAACTCTTGAGTCAAATTCAGAGGCAAGTCTAACAAAGTCTATAGGGAGTCTACATTGGTGTAACTTACTCTTTCTTCTGGACCCTTAGATGAGCATGCTATGTCAAGACAAATTATCACTAAACTCCAATAGCCTTATTTTCTTAGGGCTAATCTACATGGAAAAGTTATACTAATATAAGGTAAGGTGTGCAATTAAACCAATACAATTGTATCTGTATAACTCCCCATGTGGACACACTTTCTCTGGATTAAAACTGGCTTGTTTCATGCTGCTATGGAAGGAGTTTAAACTAAACCAAAAAAGCCACTCTTAACCTGGAATAACTGCATCCACACAGGGAGACATGCCAGTATAACTATCACAGTTTAATTATGCTTGTATAGCCCTTAAACTGGTCTAACCTGCATCCCTGCTATGACTGGAGCACTGTCATGGATGGGTATAAACTGTTCAGGAAGGACAGACAGGGGAGGAAAGGTGGAGGAATTGCACTGTATGTAAGAGACGGGTATGATTGCTCAGAGCTCCAGTATGAAATTGGAGAAAAGCCTGTTGAGAGTCTTTGGGTTAAGTTTAGAAGTGAGAGTAACAAGGGTGATGTCCTGGTGGGCATGTGCTATAGACCACCGGACCAGGAGGATGAGGTAAACGAACCTTTCGTCAGAAAATTAACTGAAGTTTCCAGAACACAGGCCCTGGTTCTCATGGCAGACTTCAATCACCCTGACATCTGCTGGGAGAGCAATACACAGCAGTGCACAGACAATCCAGGAACTTTTTAAAGAGTATTGGGGACAACTTCCTGGTGCAACTACTGGAGGAACCAACCAGGGGCTGATCTCCTCTTGACCTGTTGCTTACAAACAGGGAAGAACTGGGAGGGGAAGCAGAAGTGCAACCTGGGCAGCAGTGACCAGGACATGGTTGAGTTCAGGATCCTCACAAAAGGAAGAAAGGAGAGTAGCAAAATATGGACCCTGGACTTCAGAAAAGCAGACTTTGACTCCCTTAGGGAACTGATGGACAGGATCCCCTGGGACGCTAATCTGAGGGGCAAAGGAGTCCAGGAAAGTTTGCTGTATTTTAAAGAAGCCTTACTGAGGGCACAGGAACAAACCATCCCAATGTGCAGAAAGAATAGCAAATATGGCAGGCAACCAGCTTGGTTTAACAGTGATGAAAGAACAGGTTAAGGACTATTTAGAAAAGCTGGACATGCAGAAGTCCATGGATCCAGATCTAATACATCCGAGGATGTTGAGGGAATTGTCTGATGTGATTGCAGAGCCATTGGCCATTATCTTTGAAAACTCACGGCGATTGGGGGAGGTCCGAGACGACTGGAAAAAAGCAAATATAGTGCCCATCTTTAAAAAAGGAAGAAGGAGAACTACAGACTTACCTCAGTCCCTGGAAAAATCATGGAGTAGGTCCTCAAGGAAACCAATTTGAAGCACTTGGAGGAGAGGAAGGTGATCAAGAACAGTCAACATGGATTCACCAAGGGCAAGTCCTGCCTGACCAACCTGATTGCCTTCTATGATGAGATAACTGGCTCTGTGGATATGGGGAAAGCAGTGGACGTGATATATCTTGACTTTAGCAAAGCTTTTGATACGAGTCTCGCACAGTATTCTTGCCAGCAAGTTAAAGAAGTATGGGCTAGATTGTATGGATTGGATGAATGGATTATACGGTGTATAGAAAGCTGGCTAGATTGTCAGGTTCAATGGGTAGTGATCAACAGCTCAATGTCTAGTTGGCAGCCAGTATTAAGCGGAGTGCCCCAGGGATTGGTCCTGAGGTGGTTTTGTTTAAAATCTTTATTAATGATCTGGATGATGGGATGGATTGCACCCTCAGCAAATTCGCAAATGGCACTAAGCTGGGGAAGAGGTAGATACACTGGAGGGTAGTGATAGGGTCCAGAGTGACCTAGACAAACTGGAGGATTGGGACAAAAAAATCTGATGAGGTTCAACAAGGACAAGTGCAGAGTCCTGCACTTCAGACGGAAGAATCCCATGCACCGCTGCAGGCTGGGGACTGACTCGCTAAGCAGCAGTGCTGCAGAAAAGGACCTGGGGATTACAGTGAACGAGAAGCTGGATATGAGTCAGCAGTGTGCCCTTGTTGCCAAGAAGGCTAACTGCATATTGGGCTGCATTAGTAGAAGCATTGCCAGCAGATCGAGGGAAGGGATTATTCCCCTCTATTTGGCACTGGTGAGGCCACACCTGGAGTATTGTGTCCAGTTTTGGTCCCCCCACTACAGAAAGAATGTAGACAAATTGGAGACAGTCCAGTGGAGGGCAACAAAAATGATCAGAGGGCTGGGGCACATGACTTACGAGGAGAGGCTGAGGGAATTGGGCTTGTTTAGTCTGCAGAAGAGAAGAGTGATGGGAGATTTGATAACAGCCTTCAACTACCTGAAGGGAGTTCCAAAGAGGATGGAGCTATCAAATCATCAAATTATAGATGGATCTGCTATCAAATCGTCAAATTATAGACAATTCGTCCAAAAATTTGTGAACTCTGCTGCACCCCTATATGAACTAATGTGCCAACTAGCTCTAAGGAAGGAAAAGGACCAATGCTTTGTGTGGGATGATGCGTGTCAGATAGTTTTTGACAAATTAAGACACTGGCTAATGTCATCTCCTGTGCTTGATTATCCCAACTTTAACCTGCCATTTATAGTGACAAGCAATAGAAGCCTGCATGGCCTGCGTGTGGTACTCAACCAAAGGTAAAAAGGGGCTGAGTGTATGATCACATATGTGAGCTGAGGGCTCAAGAGGTCAGAAAGAAATGACAAAAACTACAGTGCTTTTAAACTAGAACTGCTGTGAAGTGGGCTGTCACTGAAAAATGTAAGCATTATTTAGTGTACTCCGAAATTCATGGTGATCTCAGGCTACAATCCACTCTCATACTTGGCAACAGCTAACTTAGGCAAAATTGAACACTGGTGGGCTTGCTGAATTCAGTTGTGAAGTACAGTATAAATTTGGTAGGCAGATCATCAATGCAGACACTCTGTCTAGATTGCTTCTAGGGGAGGAATCAGAAGATGACGAAGATCTGGAGAAAGACTTCCTGGTTATTCCTGAAGATGTTGTGTGGACCTGTTTGTGACTAGAGAATCCAAAGACCGAGGATGAAGTGACTGTAAAGCAGTGGTGGGTAACCGCGGGCCTGGCCACCGCTTCCCGCAGCTCCCATTGGCTGGGAACGGTTAACCGCGGCCACTGGGAGCTGTGGGCAGCCGTGCAAATGTAAACAAATGGCCTGGCGGCTCACCAGCAGATATCCTGATGGGCCGCGAGTACTCACCGGAGGAGATTCAAACTCTACAATGAGAAGGTGACATCAGACCTATCTTAGAGGCAGTCACTAGCTGAATGAGGCCAGACTAGACATTTTGGGCCAGATACCCCCAGTCTAAGAAGCCAGCCAGACAGTGTGAACAACTTTGATTACACCACGGAATGCTGTTCTGCATGACATACCAGAAGAAGTGAAGCAGTTAATGGTGCCTGTGTTGCTACACTAAGTTTATGAAGCCCAGAAAAGATTCAAGTGCTGTCCACTTGATTAATAGAGCGCACGTATTCAGCAGAGGGTGTTCGGGTGCCACTCCTCCCACTGCTTTGCAGCCATGTTGCTCTGTCCTGCAGCTGCTCCTGGGACCTTCCTGCTGGCTGTGCAGAGCGGAGTGTGTGTGCTGATGTCAGGGTGCCCCCCTCCTCCTGCCAGGGGCGGCTCCAGGCCCCAGCATGCCAAGCGCGTGCTTGGGGTGGCATGCCGTGGGGGGCGCTCTGCTGGTCACCGGAAGGGCGGCAGGCGGCTCCGGTGGAGCATCCGCAGGCACGCCCTGCGGGAGGTCCACCGGAGCCGCGGGACCAGCGACCGGCAGAGCGCCCCCCACGGCATGCCGCCGTGCTTGGGGCGGCGAAATGGCTAGAGCCACCCCTGCTTCCTGCCCCTGAACCCCATCTCCACAGAGCAGGGGAGAGGGGACAGCCTGGCTTAGGACTCGGAGCTGCTGCAGTCTGCATACATGCATACATACACACACACACACACACACACACACACACATTCTATCACTTTCACTCACCTCTCGCCTCCCAACACATACTTATATTATTCTTGTTGTTACTTCTTGGTACTTCCTGCAAGGCACATATATTCTCTGTAATTTTATTTTTTCAAAGTGTGTTATTTTAGTTTTTCACAAAATCATAGAATCATAGACTATCAGGGTTGGAAGGTACCTCAGAAGGTCATCTAGTCCAACCCCCTGCTCAAAGCATGACCAATCCCCAACTAAATCATCCCAGCCAGGGCTTTGTCAAGTGTGACCTTAAAAATCTCTAAAAACCTCCAAGGAAGGAGATTCCACAACCTCCCTAGGTAACCCATTCCAGTGCTTCACCACCCGTCTAGTGAAAAAGTTTTTCCTAATATCCAACCTAAACCTCCCTCACTGCAACTTGAGACCATTACTCCTTGTTCTGTCATCTAGTACCACTGAGAACAGTCTAGATCCATCCTCTTTGGAACCCCCTTTCAGGTAGTTGAAAGCAGCTATCAAATCCCTCCTCATTCTTCTCTTCTGCAGACTAAATAAACCCAGTTCCCTCAGCCTCACCTCATGAGTCATGTGCTCCAGGCCCCTAATCATTTTTGTTGCCCTCCGCTGGACTCTCTCCAATTTTTCCTCATCCTTCTCGTAGTGTGGGGCCCAAAAATGGACATAGTACTCCAGATGAGGACTCACCAATGCCAAATAGAGGGGAATGATCATATCCCTCGATCTGCTGGCAATGCCCCTACTTATACAGCCCAAAATGCTGTTAGCCTTCTTGGCAACAAGGGCACACTGCTGACTCATATCCAGCTTTTTGTCCACTGTAACCCCTAGGTCCTTTTCTGCAGAACTGCTGCCCAGCCATTCGGTCCCTAGTCTGTAGCAGTGCATGGGATTCTTCTGTCCTAAGTGCAGGACTCTGTACTTGTCCTTGTTGAACCTCATCCGATTTCTTTTGGCCCAATCCTCTAATTTGTCTAGGTCACTCTGGACCCTATCCCTACCCTCCAGCATATCTACCACTCCTCCCAGCTTAGTGTCATCTGCAAACTTGCTGAGAGTGCAGTCTACGCCATCCTCCAGATCATTAATGAAGATATTGAACAAAACCGGCTCCGGGACCGACCCTTGGAGCACTCCACTTGATACCGGCTGCCAATTAGACATTGAGCTGTTGATCACTACCTGCTGAGCCCAATGATCTAGCTAGTTTTCTATCCACCTTATAGTTCATTCATCCAGGCCATATTTCTTTAACTTGCTGGCAAGAATACTGTGGGAGACCGTATCAAAAGCTTTGCTAAAGTCAAGGAATAACACATCCACTGCTTTCCCTTCATCCACAGAGCCAGTTATGTCATCATAGAAGGCAATTAGGTTAGTCAGGCATGACTTGCCCTTGGTCAATCCATGCTGACTGTTCCTGATCACTTTCCTCTCCTCTAAGTGCTTCAGAATTGATTCCTTTAGGACTTGCTCCATGATTTTTTCCAGGGACTGAAGTGAGGCTGACTGGCCTGTAGTTCCCTGGATCCTCCTTCCCTTCTTGACTGGTCTTGACTGCAATTATCCCTATGGTAACTTTTTTATATATCTAGGTTTTTTGTTTCTACTGGTGGCACACATCCACACATACCTCGGTGCATATAACAAAATGTATTCTGCACATGGATGGAAAAAAAATAGAGAGAACATTGTTTCGGACCCGGACATTTGTACTGATGCACCAGTGTTGGATGAAGTGAAGCATGCCATCTGTAAACTGAAAAACAGATGTGCAGCCAATGCTGATTGTATCCCCCCAGAGCTGCTAAAATGTGTTATTGACCCTGTAGTAGAATCACTTCTGGCCATCTTTCATCTGGTGTGGAGAACTGGAACGTTGCAACCACCTGGAAGGACAATATTGTGATTTTACTTTATAAGGGCAAGGGACCACACAGTGAATGTAAAAGCTACCGGCCTATCACCTGGTTATCCATGCCAGGGAAGTTGTTTTTACATGTTCTGCTGGCACGTTTGGAGCCCTTGCTACATTGGAAGTGCTGCCCCCAACTGTCAGGCTTCAGTTTGGCCTCCACTTGTTGTAAGAGATGCACCCTGCATTCAAGGGGCCCCTCCACGTAGCTTATGTCGATCTGAAGGCTGCATTTGACTCAGTTGACTGGGTCACACTATGGAAGTCCCAACCACTCTGCTGAACTTGATTAGAGACCTGCATACTGGAACTACTGCCCGTGTACATCTGGGGAATTCAGTGTCAGCACCTGTTAAATCACTATGTGGAGTCAGGCAGGGCTGTATCTTGGGCACTGCACTCTTTTGTCGGGCAGAAGGTATTTCATAATGCAGCATTCCTTCAGGTCCATAGGCATTAAGATCTCTCACTCTCAGACCTTGACTATGCTAATGATGTTGTTCTTCTAGTACAGAGCCTTGACAGGTTTCACAAGGCACTCCAGCAAATCGTGGAGGAATCGGCTAAGGTTGGACTCCATGTTTCGTGGACAAGGACAAAGCTGCAAAATTTAGACCTGGTCCACCTGTGACTCCAATCCCTTTGAATAATGAAACTGTCGAAGCAGTCTCCACCTCTTGCTATTTGGGTTCTATACTCACTAGTTCCTTCAACTCACCATCGGATTGGCATCACAATGTCTGTCATGGGTCATTAACAGCAAATATGGAATCATCATCTCAGCATGACAACCAAGTTCAGGATCTATTCAAGCTGTATCCTCGCCATACTGTTGTACGGCTGCGAAACATGAACACTATGGGACTCAGACAGGGCAAAGCTGAAGGCTTTCCACCCAAAATGCCAACATTATATATTGGGCATAAAGTGGAATGATTTTGTTTGCAATGTAGATGTCTTATGCTTTTTGGATGTGGCATGAGAATGCCACAAAATGTTCCAGTGAATGCTGTTCTCCGGATGGCTTGTAACATCCAGAGTAAAATTCCACCAACCAAGGAGTGGAGCCACTCCAGAGGCAGACCCCCTATTACATGGGTTCATCAAGTCTGTTCCAATATTGGACTCTCAGGCCATCAAGTCCTTGTAGCCACAGAGGAATGGACCAAATGGTGAATGATCGCTATGGCCGACCATTCAGCTAAGCATTGAAGAAGAAGAGCCAGAGCCAGCCAGAAGCAGCCCAGGGAGCAGAACTGCACCAGCTAGAGCCAGAAAGAACTAGAGAAACAGCCCAGGTAGCAGAGCTGTGCTGAGAACAGATCCACACCAACCAGAAGCGCAGCCCAGAGAGCTGAACTGGACGCAGAGCAACAGTAGTACTAAGGCAGAGTGGAGCTGGAGCAGTCCAGAGCCAGGTGCAGAGGGCCCAGCATAGGGAGACACCACCAGCTGAGAGGTCTTGTAGGCCATACTTGGAGGGGGATTGTGACCCCGATGGGAGGGCTGATGATGGGAAGAAGGGTCATGCCACCCAGAGCCTGAGGGCATGTGGCCACTGCCAGAGCACGTATCTGACCCACAGTATCACCTGGGAAGGAGGCCTGGAACATGTGAGGAACAGACTGCGAACTTCCCTTACATTCCAGAGATGGTGGTTTGTGGTTCCCCATGGGGGATGGGGTTACACATTTTCCTTTAATCTCTCCCATTTTTTCCCTATTTTTTATGGTTGTTGCTTAATAAATTGTATTTGCTTTGAACGATATGTAATGATCAGTGGGTGAAGGAAGTGTCCAGTGTGGAGAGAGTACCCTGGATTAGGGACACCCTAGCCCCTGTCCTAAGTGACCATGACAAGATTGGGGGCTGAGGCTCCCTCCCCCAGGATTGAGCCCCCCGACCAGGAATCCTTTGTCTGGGTTACAAGGACTCTGCCACACAGAAGAATGGAAAGGGAGTCCTCGAAGTAAGGCAGGCCTCTGGGTGAAGGGAGAGGAAGTCAGGACTCAGATCCTTCTGCCAGCCAATTCCACCAGAATATAGTGTATAAACTCGGAAAGTTCTCTACAATAGTGGGACCATTCCCCTGCTTAAACCTGCGTGACTTAAGTGTCATGGTTTATATACAATTTTCAATTGCTTTATAATGTTCATCTTTACAGCACTCTGTATACGCTAGCTCCTAATTACATTAAGCTTACATAAATAATAGTCCTTGTTTTAACAATTATACCTCTTTCTTACACTCACCACAATGCCTGGCTTTTAAAGATGTTGATATAAGAACTGATCTTCCAACGCTTACTCAAACAACTAATCTCACTGATTTCAATGGGATTACTTTCTTGAGCAAGAGTTGCAAGATCGAGTCCAGATATTGTAATATTCCAGCAGCAAAGAGTCCTGTGGCACCTTATAGAAAGACGTTTTGGAGCATGAGCTTTCGTGGGTGAATACCCACTTCGTCAGATGCATGTAATATTCCAGGGAGACCCCCTGCAGATCCATCATAAGGACTTTAGAACAACTGAAGAACAGAATGACCCCAAAGTGTCCACCTCAGTATTTATAGAGAGCCCATTGCCTGTTGTAACACAGTCTGGGGACATTATGTACTTATGAAGTATAGACAATTGCATCCTGAATGAATCTGCATGGGCTGGGAGTCAGAATGTCCTGAGCTCTAACTAAGGCTCTGCCTCAATTCACTCTGTAACCTCAAAAAATTCACTTCATCTTTCTCTTGTTGTTTCCACCTACTTCACAAAAGCACTGAGAGGGTTAATGTCTGAACAGTGTTTTGAACACAAGGACCCAAATCTGAGCTGCACCAAATTCACACTTAGTGCAGCCAAGGAGAGTAGGATACAGGGGAAAGTTCCCTTGAAGCCACTTTTCCCTTCTCCTAATTGTGGATCGGCAATGGAGCTGAAACACCACCCAGCATTAAGCCTGCTTGAAATTACTCTGATGCAGTGGTCCCACAGGAACCTCTTTACCAGCCAGGGATCCAGAAAAGCACAGCACACTGTGCCATACCCCTTTGCTCTGTCTGGAAATCCTCAGCTGCTCCCTCCACTAGTGCAAAGCAGGAGCTGGGACCCACAATCTGCCCCAGAAAGCACTGTATAAATGCTAACTAATATTATTAGGCATGCTCAATAAAACTGAAATGTATTCAATATGGAGTCTCAACACTTTGATTGAAAGAGCTCCTAATAAGCAGGGACACAACTTAGGTCACAATGTGCAGTATATATTTTTAAAGAAATAATAACTCTGAAATGTTATTTTGATTGATTTTTACAGCATGCTTATGCTGTAGCATCTAAACTCTAGTAAGGAGTGAGGGAAACATACACACACAAGTTATATGATGCTGCCCACAGAGAATTTCTTCTCCTGCTCAGACCAATTTGCAAAGATTAATTGTGTGGAAGGAGCAGTGCAATGTTGGATTATATGACAAATGAACACTATGCCAGCAAATGATTTCAACTGATGTTCCACTATGCCTTTCAACTTTTGAATTTTAATTAGTAAAACACAACAAAACAAAAAAAACCACACCAATCCCCTAATCATTACATTATATTTCCAACTTGGGAAGGCATTTTGTTTCACACTAAAGAAAACTGCAGGTGTGAACACAAGGGAGACAGACCTTGGAAATTCTTACTTTGTTGCTATAGCAATAGTTTGTGAGAATGTGTTTGAGTTGCAATTTAGCTCTCCTGTATACAGCTGAGTTCATGTATGTTGGATCCAATCACTGGGTGCACAATCTCTTCAGTTTATTGTGCCCTAATAGATTTGTAAATTACTTAAGTTATAGTGACAGGCTTCAGATAACTGGGGATTGAAAAAATATTCAACTTCTTTTGTTGCGCTACTTAACACTGTTCTATAAAGCTGCTCAGATCTATGCTTTCAGTTGGACACTTACCAATTTTTGCCTCTGTATGAAGTTAAGTAAATTCTGAAAGTAATCCATTATTTTTTTCTGTATTATTGTGAACACTAACTTACTCAAATCAGACCTGCATTTTTATTATTGAAAAATATTATTTTTATTTAAGATCATTAATTTTGAAAGCAAAATACCAAAAACTTGAAACATGAAAAAGTTTTTCAACTATTCACTCTAACAGGGTTGTCTGCAAACCCAAAGTTTCAGCATTCTCAAAGGTCTAAGGAGCAGAAACAGTTAAAATGTCTGAATTGGTTATGGATGTTGTCACAAGATGGCACTGGCCCTTTAACAGGAAAGAGGCCAATGCACCTGTGACTGGTTGGCTGAATCCCATTTGTGCCCTAAAGAAAAGAAGACTGGGTCAGTCAGTCAGGAAGGGGGCAGAGAGAGCAGATGTGGAACTCTCACTGCCTGAGAGAGGACTCTAGAGCAAGAGGTGGGCACTCGGGCAGTCCCCTGGGCCTTCTGTCCTGTATATGGTACAGGGAGCTGCAAAAAGCTCAGGAGGGACATGAGACTTTTAGTAAGCCCAGGACGCCTTTGTCAGAAATACAATTAAATTCAGTCTATGGAAAATAAATTACACTTTACAATGCCTATGATATAAAGTGGGCACCAGTGGGCCTAAATCAAAACGCAGAGCTGCACAGTCCTGAACTTTGGGAAGCTCAGGTCCAGATCTGGATCCATTTGTAAAGCAATCTATGAAATATTAAAGAAACACATAATGGAAGGATTACAATGAAATGGCTCATAAGTATAGGAAATAAGAGCCACCTTTTAAAATGTGTGTGCCCAGATGACCAGCTTATATACTTGCTGGCCAAAAACCAAAGTTTTGCATACTCCACAACAAGATTAAGGGTGACAGAATCTGACTGTGGAGGGGAGCGCAAGTTACACACAAAAATTGGCCCCAAAATTCTCCTTAATGTACTGTTTCTTTTAATACACAATTAGTTTTATTCATTGATTTAGCATTTTCAAAACTGCTTCACCAGCAACCCTGGGTCCTGGGACTGCACAGTTTTTAGTTACAAAGGGTTTTTCTGCAAATCATCCATCAATGGTACAAAGTGTCCTAGATAAAATGAGTCCACAGGGGATCCCACTACCCACTGCATTTGCTTACCAAGATGACAAAACTTCTCAGTATAACTTTCTTAGCTACACAGCTTGGCAGTTCTTTAACATTCACTTCCCTTTATTTGTGACCTATCTACCTAACAACATCCACACATTTACAGACTGACTTAACAGCAGGCGTGTATGCAATAAAAATGCTGTGACTTCCCTCCTTGTGGCTTTCAAACGTTCTTCTGCAGCAATGTTTGAATTAATGGAATGAGTACAAAATAATTAACCATGCAAATCATCACCCAGGCTTTTTGATACTGTGCCAAGGAGTGCCCCAGAAAATGGCTATAAATATATAAACCAGGGCTCTCTTACTACGGCAGCCATTTTGCATTGTTTTAGTGTATTGTGAAATCCAATTAATTAGCACCTTTAGAATATGTGGAGTGAAATTTCTGAGCTAATCAAAGTAAATCAATGTTTGGAACAGACTGGTCAGGGTTGCCAACTTTCTAATCGTACAAAACTGAACACCCTTACCCTGCCCCACCCCTTCTCTGAGGCCCTGCCCCCTGCTCGCTCCATCCCCCCTCCCTCCATCAGTCGCTTTCCCCCACCCTCACTCACTTTCAGCAGGCTGGGGCAGGGGGTTGGAGTGTGTGTAAGAGGTGGGTAAGGGCTCCAGCTGGGGATGTGGGCTCTCGGGTGGGGCTGGGGCTGAGGGGTTCAGCGTGCAGGACAGTGCTGGGGCTGAGGGTTGGGGCACTGCAGGGGAGGGTTCTGGTTGGGGGTGTAGGCTCTTGGGGGGTGTTGATAAGGGGTTTGGGGTGCAGGAGGGGACTCTGGGCTGGGACAGGGGGTTGGGTGCAGGGGAGCTCCGGCTGTGGGTGCGGGTTCTGGGGTTGGGCTGGTGATGAGGGATTTGAGGTTTAGGAGGGGGCACCGGGCTGAGGCAGGGGATTGGGGTGCAGGAGTGAGTGCTTACTGTGGCTCCCAGGAAGAGGTCACCGGATCCCTGTGTCCTCTCAGTGCATGGACGGTCTGGGCAGCTCTGCGCTGCCCCCAGGTGCCATTCCTGCAGCTCCCATTGGTCGTGGTTCCTGGCCAATGAGAGCTGCAGAGCCAGCACTCAGGGCGGGGGCATTGTGTGGAGCCTCCCTGGCTGCCCACGCGACTAGGGGCTGCAGTGACCTGGCAGCTGCTTCCAAGAGCTGCACAGAACAAGGGAAGGCAGGGAGCCTGCCTTTGCCCTGGGCCCCCGCTGCACCGCTAATTGGACTTTTAACAGCCCGGTCGTTGGTGACGACTGGAGCCACCAGGGTCCCTTTTCGACCAAGAGTTCCAGTCAAAAACGAGATGCCTGGTAACCCTAGGTCAGTCCCCACAGTGCTCTCACTGGTAGAGGGGACATTTTTTAGCTGCATTAGACAGAGTACTAGCGCCCAGTTTGTGTGTAGTGTTCAGTGCATAGAGGTTCCACATAGAGATTTCTTGCCAGATCAAGCCCACTGGTTTTGTTTTGTGTCTTGCCAGATCAAACCCACTGATTTTGTTTTGTGTAGGCAGTGGTAACATTGAGCAGTTTTGAACAGGGATTGCGGTATCAGAGCTGAAATTTGTTTTCCTTTCCCAACCCTCCATGTTAAGGAGGCAAGAATCTGCTGTTTTCTTAAGAAAAGGGTGGCGCTCTTATTGAGGGCCAGCATTTGGACCTCTGCACACAGCACACGGATCTACGGATGAGAATTTCCACAGGGGCTTTAGAGGAGGAGGAAAAGAAATCTTTGGATCTCAGCCAGAAGATACCACTCCTCTCACTTTCCAGGGGAGTGAGCACAAACCACCCCCAGCTGCCTACATACAATTTCCCATGGGGGCTGAAACAGAAAAGAACTGTATTTGGTAGCTATTAGTACCGTAGGTTAATATCCTAATTCTAGAAGGTGATAAGATACTGCAGGGGTGGGCATGGTATAAAAATCAGACTGTGGCTATTATTACCCTTCAGGGCTACAGTAGCTTGGTGGTCACTGCACACTATTGCTACAGGGAAGAATCTTCATTGTTATAGTCCAACAATTGTTCCTACTCCTCCACCCAACATGTCATCCAAAGAACCAGTGCACTGGGGAGCAAGAGTTCTGCAGTCCACAGGAGATGCAGAATCCCATTATCCTGTTCCTCTCCCCAACCTTCCCCACAGTGGAACTGCACCAGTTCTGCTGGGTCAAAGCCTCCATGGCTATGATGGAGGAATAGGATTTGGCCCTAAGAATCTCCTGGTCTTATCCTCTGTGGTGCCACAATGTTGTCACTTAACTCCTGTTCTCTCTACCAGCTGCAACACAGCCTGGGTTTTAATACTATTGCTCTCAACAGTTTCCTGTCATGTCCTCCTACCCTTCCCCTTACTCCCACACACATAATCCCAAAGTGTTCAAAGTCCTAGCTATTTAAAGCTACAACATGGAAATCATGAAAGCCTTGACTCCAGTGACATCAATGACATACATACACTGCTATTGCCACACTGAGATGGCCTTTATTTCTCGTAAAACAAACAGTGAAAGCCTTTCACACAGTGCTAGCCTTTTTTGTGGATATGAAAGTGGGTACATTACAGCAGGAAAATGATAGCTGCAGTGGTTTTAGCTATATATCTGTAACATCTTACAATGGCTTAGCCTTTCAAATTAAAGCAGCTAGAAGGAAGGCAAAAGGCAGATCTGTTCCCCTTGGAACCCTCTTCACTTGATTAGCTACTGTATGTTGTCTTTATGTATTCCATGAAAATTACCCGAAAAAAAAGATGGGCACTAACAAACAATGAGTACAGCAATGGCTGGTGAGTTTTATAAATATTTAAATGGAGATGAATTAATACTTTGCTTCTAAGAGGCAGCAATGGGATTCAGACCTGTTGCTCACATCAGCATATTGAATAGAATGTGCTGCACCACTCTACCACACCTAATGACATTTTTTTTCTGTGACACAGGATTTCTTAAGCTTTATGGGGTATAGTGAATGCTTTGTAGATTAGGTATTTCAAGTGACTCTGTTCTGGAAGTTAAATCTATCATTATAAGATTATGTTAATAGCTAAACCTCAGCTGTGTATGTCAATTTGTACTTCAGAAAGGCTGTTATCCTCTGCCTCAATTTAACACTAGCAAAAGACTGAGTGTTTAGCTTCTCTTACGTAAATAGAAAAAATAAAGCAAAAGCAACCACCACATCTTTTTATAAATCAAAAGTTCTGAAAATTATGGAGTGAAGCTTCAAAGACATTATTATAATTTACAAATGCTAGCTTGGGGAGGGCAAATTTCTCAGGAAAGCATTTTAAATTACACCAAGCACTTGCAAAATATTCTTGATTAAACATGAGGCATAGGTATCAATAAAGATAATTTGTCTCCTTTTCATTTACTACCAATCTGACCTTATTGTTAATAATTGTAAGAAATGGATTTATACATTGATACAAGAACATATATGTATTAAGTCTCATGATCGCTAAACAGTCTGCTAAGAGTCAACTTGCTTTGAAGGATAACAAATTATTCACAACAGAGCAAGATTTTTGTTTGTTCCCCATGCCCTGTGATTACATCCTACATTTTTTATACAACATCCTTGATTTTGCATCTGATATGAAACCCCATAAATCACATCATTTTACAGGGAACTGAAACTAGTTTCATTTGCAACAGAACACTTCCTCCTTCAAATGTCTGCAGCGCTTTATAAAATATGTATTGATAGGAGGCCTAAAAATACACATATGGGAGTCAAAGTATTAAAATGGATAATTATTTAGCAGACTGAGCCACAAGGTTTCACACCACGTGGTTCTTATTAGGCATAGTTGCCTAGAAATCAGACTTATTTTCAGACATATGGTTATAAATATTTTCATTTAAAAATAATAATTTATCTCATTGAGCAGATAGATAAGGAATATATTCATTGCTCTTTCAAGGTCTCTCAGCAAAATCTTGAGTTCCAAAAACAGAAGGCAGGACACATGTAAACAATTCAGTGTCCTTCCATCTATTTGTTTATTTGTTTGAAACCAGCATTTAATTATTCTCTCTGTGACACATACCATGTATTTTGGTTCCAGTGTCAGTATGATGCTGAAATACAAAGATGCTGTTCCTGGCACTTCCTGTTGTGACTTCATATGACACCAAAAAATTTTATCCTCTGAAATCCACTGGGCTTTGACAGCTGAGTACTAATGAACCACGGTATTCTTCTTAATGAAAATGGAAAGGCAGCCTTTTTTCCTATCTAATTAAATCAGTAATGACAAACACTCTCTAACCGTGGTTTGAGACATATGAATTCTCCACAGAAGTTCTCCGATAGAGACTTGGACAAGGAATCTAGATACCTGAAGATAAAATCAGTGTCTATCCCCCTCAAAGTTACTTTCTGACAAAACTCTTAATTCATTTTATAGCTCAGGATGACATTTTGTGTGTTATACAATGGCCAAACACTGCTCACTTCATTCATGTGTAGAGTCACACTGGATTCAGTGGGTGAGAATGGCAAAGAAGATGTGGCCCTGTAACATTATTATCATGCCGATGGGAATATCATTATCAGACAACAGCAGTGCTCCATCTCATTTAGCACCATCCCTACCATTTGAAAACACTACTGGAAGGGGTCCAAGCCAGAACACGGTTAAACTTAGGGGAAGTTCAGGTGGGGAGTCAAACTTCACAGCTCAGGCTCATGTCTAAAAGATAACTCTGAAATGGAACACTGTACTTGAACTTTGGGGAAGTTTGGATTTGACTCTGTTCTGGAAGTTAAACTCTGTAAAATCCAAACTCTGTAGCTTGCACCTTAGCTTTCTGGATTGAGGCAACTAAAATGTAGTAGTGCTGCTTAGAAGCTCCATTGGCATTCCCATGAAGTGACATCAAGTATTAGTCCAAAGAAGTGTACATGCAAAAGACTCCCCGTCTGACTGGTGGAGAATAGTGGTTTGTTACTAACTAATGCGGCTGTGGCAAATGGCTCTTCCCTCTCTCAGAGCACTCATATTTTTCAGTCACTACAGAGTCAACAAAGAGCAGAAGTGGGCAATTTTCTATTAATTGCATGATCTGCCTTGTTTGGTAGACTGACAACTATGCAATTTCCAAGGCTATGCTAGGTTTTCCAAAGAAGATGTCTCTGCATTAATCATAAGTGAGGAATAAAGGACTAAAAATGATTGCTGAGCAAATTATTTGAACATTCAGCCTCAGCCAAGATCTGGATGCTTATGTCACTGACTTATTGGTGTATCTTATCCACAGATACAGTTCTGTCATGGTGTATTTCATTATATACAAAGTCCTTTATAAGATGGTGCTTAGTGGTATCAACTATCCTGAGATATATAATGCCTCACTGCCTCTCATATCAATAGCACTTGCATTATTCCCCTGAAAACAAAAGACAAGGGGAACTGAATGCTATCAAGGATTTCTACTTGATGAGTGAAACAATTCTAATTGAGATTTAATGTACACTTCACCTGGTTAAGCACAGAGCAGAGTCAAGAGAAATACTTGTGGAACAAAGCAGAATAAAAAAAAAGTTCAAAAGCTAATTAAAAATGGTTACAATTTAGATGGTTTAAATAAGAATCCGTCAGAGCCCAAGACCTGGGCTAAGCAGTGCTTAGCTTCACAGATAAACATTTGAACTCCCTGTGTTGTTCTCTGCTAACCCAGACACTAATTTAAAAAAAAGAATTTACCAAAAATGTAAGCGTACCTGCAGAACAGGATAATGACTAAATATTTAACTCCTCTCTCTCATACACAGTAGGCTATAAAATAGGGATCTTTTTTTTAAATAAATCCTTGCATTAAGTACTATTGTAAATATATATTTGCCATTGCACAGCTGCTTTCACATAATTTATTATTTTTGTTTTAGAAGTATGCTAAGGGACTGATCCAAGTAACTGGGAATCTTTCTATTGACTTCACTGAACTTTAGATTGGGTGCTCAAGGCAGAGCCTTCCCTGGTGTTGGTGCCATTAGGCATATCCCTAGATAATTCAGGAAGGTAGAAAACCACAGTATTAATGAAGTCTTTCTGTACTAGGCCTGAATTGAACCAAAGTTATTTTATGCTGGGCTAGGAGTCCCTTCATGTTAAACTCTAGTTGAATTCCTAAGTCAGCATTTAGAATGGAATGTGTAACTGCTCCTTATCAGTGGAACACGGACAGCAGAAGATAGTAAATAGGGGCCCTACTTGTGTTTAGTTTAGAGGGGAGACAAGGTAATAAATCCAGGAGTAAACCAAGCTAACAGCCTTGAAAAGTTACGAGATAAATTGTTTGCTGTCAAGAATGATTTAACCTGTTTGATGTAATTGTTAACTATACAAAGTGCCTATTATATGGGAGGGGACTAGAAGAGAGAAGGGGGGTAAGTGGGCAATGGGGGGTAATGAGAATGCCTTGTTGAAATCATGTATAAGAAGGGACACACAGCTTGCATCTGTGTGCAGGATCTGAGATTGTAATATCTCCCTGGCACCTTTATTTGGGCTCAAATAAACTTTTTCTGCATTCTCCACCCTGGTGTGATAATTAGTGCGACGCACACCGGGCAACGAACCACTGTTTGCTGCCTCAGGCCTTTTGGGCCGGCAACACTGGCCTACACACTTGCTGCCCAGGCACTCCTCCTCCTCCTTCTCCTCCTCTATATATTTTCCTGTAGTTTGTATTCAGGGGTGAATAACTTAAAAGTCTTACCAGTAAGGGGGCCCAACTCCAGGCCCCCAGAAGGAGTGGGGCCTCAGGTGGAAGGGGTGGGGCTGGGGGGCAGCCTCCCTCAGCCAGCCATCCCGCGCTGTCCGGGGCTCCGGCAGCGATTTAAAGGGCCATGGGCTCTGGCCACTGTCACGGTAGCACCGGGCCCCATGACAGCTGCCCTCTCCCCGCCCAGCGGCCCTGGGGGAAGGCAGAGCAAAAGGGGCAGTGATGTTAAAACAGATGTGGACGGGCCCGCACCAGTGGCCACTTCTTACCTGTATGCCGTGCCAGCCCACTTTCACCTCTGTTTGTATTACCATGTGCTAAAAACATTACAACATGCTATTTCATTGGGCAGTGGTTTCAAGACCTTTACATAACTTCCCCCTCTCTAGGAATTTCTCAGATTGATCACTGGGTACATCTACAGGTACCTCAGTGGGCTCAATGTCATTCCTGGTGACCTGGGGAGTAGTTGTGAAGTTTATTAGAAACCACTAGTTGTCATATGCTCACATTCATCCAACTCTACATTCAGCATTATGAAGAATCAGAAGAACAGATTAGCAGATCTAGAAGGCTTGAAATGGCACTAATTGCAGGCAGCTATTGTAAAAAAAAATCTATATAATAAGAGGGCAACATTGTCACTTTGTGTCACTGTGAAGCCTAGACTGTCTGTTGCGTCAGTGTGAAGCAATGGATACAGCTACAAGCACGGCTGATAGCTCTTATTGTTCAGAATGTCAACAGGTTCAATCATTTTTGGGTTGTGTGGTCTGTTACCATTCCATTTTTAAATTCTCAGCCATTTTGACTTTACAATTTACTCTGCTACAGTAAGGCATGCATCTATGGCAGAGGTCGGCAACCTATGGCATGTGTGCCAAAGATGGCACGTGAGCCAATTTTTAATGGCACGCTGGGGCCTGCCGGGACTCCAGTGTGCCATTAAAAATCCTGCTCGGCGCAGCAAGCCGCAGAGTCCGCGCTCCCAGGCCGGAGCACTGGGCCGAGCGCAGCAAGCCGCCGGCCCCTCCCCTGCCTTCTCCCCCTTCCCCTGGAGCCCTGCCACCACGCGTGCAGCGCTCTGGGGGCCGGGGCTGCGCGCTCCCGCGGGGCAGTGTTTGGCTCCATGGGGAGGGAAAGATGCTCCCTGCTCGCCCGGAGCCTGCCGCCATGCTCTGAGGGGTGGAGCTGCGTGCACGGCTGCAAGGTTCCGGATGAGCGGGGAGCCTCATGGTAAGGGGTCCGGGGCCCGGGGGTGGGGGTTGGATAAGGGGTGGAGGCAGTCAGGGGACAGGGAGCAGGGTGGGTTTGATGGGGGGGTGGGATCCCGGCGGGGTGGTTAGGGGTGGGGGTCTCTGGAGGGGCAGTCAGGGAGCAGGGGGGGTTGGATGGGGCATGGGAGTCCCGGGGTCTGTTAGGGGGTGAGGGGTGGATAGGGGTCAGGACAGTCAGGGTACAGGGAGCAAGGAGGGTCCTGGGGGGCAGTTAGGGTGGGGGGGGTCTCTGGAGGGGGTGGTCAGGGGACAAGGAGCTGGGGGGGTTAGATGAGTCTGGAGTTCTGGGGGGGGCTGTCAGGAGGCAGAGGTGTAGAGAGGGGTTGGGGCAGGAAGGAAGCAGGGGGAGGTTGGATAGGTCCAGAGTTCTGGGGGTCCTGTCAGGGGGCAGGGAGCAGTTAGATAGGCATGGGAGTCCAGGGGGTTCTGTCTGGGTGCGGCGGTGTGGATAAGGGTTGGGGCAGTCAGGGGACAGGTAGGGTCCTAGGGGTTAGTCAGGAGACATTGGGGCAGGGAGGCTTAGATAGGGGGTGGGATCCCAGGAGGGGGTAGTCGGGACAAGGAGCGGGGGGGTTGGGGGTTCTGGGAGGGCAGTCACCCAGCCCTCTGCCCTGAGCCCTGACCCCCCCCACACACAGCCCTCTGCCCTGAGCCCTGCACCCCCACGCCCCCCCCAGGTCCCTGCCCTGAGCCCTGTACTCCCTCATACACACCCAGCCCTCTGTTTGACTCCTTCACCTGCCCCCATGACCCCAGCCCTGACTCTGGCACCCCCACACATACCTAGCCCCCTACCCTGACACCTGCACCCCCTCACATGCCCCCAGCCCTCTGCCCTGACTCTTGCACGCCCCACATCCCCAGCCCCCCCCACATCCCATGCACCCCGCACATCCCCACCCTGACCCTGAGCACCAAACGGGAGCTCCTGCACCCCCACTCACATTCCCACATGCACCCCTCACACCAAATGGGAGCTGTCCAGGTAAGTGCCTCCACACCCAAACCTCCTGCCCCAACCCTGAGCCCCCTCCCTCATTCTAGCTCCTGGCCAGGCCCTTCACCCCCAGCCCTGTGCTCGGTGCACTCCCACTCTCAGCTCAGTTCAGAGAGAGGAAGAGAATGGGCCAGAACCAAGGAGAAGGTAGGTACCCACTCTATGTGGGCAGGGCCGGGACCCCACACCGGCAGCAGGCTGAGCGGGTCCGGCAGCCGGGATCCCGGCTGGCAGGAGCCGGCGGATGGAGCCCCTGAGCGGCAGTGGGCTGAGCCGCTCAGCCCACTGCCGGTCTGGGGTCCCAGGCTGCTGGCCCCGCAGAGCCTGCTGCCAGTCTGGGGTTCTGGCTGCCAGACCCTTCCCAGCTGGGGTCCCAGCCGCAGGCTCCACTCAGCCCACTGCCAGCCTAGGTGAACAGAACCCCAGAGCGGGCCGGCGGCATAAGATCAACATTTTAATTTAATTTTAAATGAAGCTTCTTAAACATTTTGAAAACCTTGTTTATTTTACAGTACAACACTAGTTTAGTTATATAATATATAGACTTATAGAGAGAGACCTTCTAAAAAACGTTAAAATGTATCACTGGCACGCGAAACCTTAAATTAGAGTGAATAAATGAAGACTCGGCACAACGCTTCTGAAACGTTGCCTACCCCTGATCTATGGTTTCTAGACCATTGTGACATCAGAGGTAACTCAACTAATCACCCTCCTTTCTCTACAGCTAATTTGCATTGTTTGTATGAGGGCAACTCCAAAGATAGAGGATAGGCCCCTACCTGTGTGCCCAACTGCCTCCCACAAAAATCAACACACATCTCCCAGCACAACTCCCCCCAGACACAAATCAGTGCAAACACCCACACAGCACAAGCAGCATACACAATAACTCCAAACACACACAGCCAATCATAACAGAACACACTACTCATTTGCATCCTGCACAAATCCACACAATTCTCCCAGCACACACACAACACACAACCATGGGCGGCAGGTTATATATTTGTGTGGGGCCCGGGCCCCAGCAATATTCAGGGCTGGGCGCCCTGCTCCAGCAATAGTTGGAGCTGGGTCTCTTCCCGCCCCCCCCCGCCCCCCGGTCCTGCCTGGATCGGCCCCGGCCACCGCAGGTCTCTCCCCGCCGCCGCGACCCTGCCTGGAGCAGGTCCCAGCCCCCGCCTGCCACCCCCCCTCCGTGTGTTCCCCCCCCTCCGCCGCGTTGTGTTGCGTCCCTGCCTGACAGAACGCAGCGCGCCTCTCCCCTGCCTGCTGCCCGGAGGGCTCCCAGCAGATTTGCTGTCTGCTGCCGCAGGGTCCTAGTGCCTGCCCTCCGCCAGTACTGGCAAGGCAGGCTGCCCTTACCCTGAGCCTCTCCAACCCCAAACCCTCAGCCCCAGCCAGAGCCCTCATTCCCCCCGCACCCTAATCCTCAGCCCCAGCCCTGAGCACCCCCACATCATGAACCCCTCATCCCCCTGCACCCTAATCCTCAGCCCCAGCCAGAGCCCTCATCCCCCCACACCCTAATCCTCTGCCCCAGCCCTGAGCGCCCCCACATCATGAACCCCTCATCCCCCTGCACCCTAATCCTCTGCCCCAGCCCTGAGCGCCCCCACATCATGAACCCCTCATCCCCCTGCACCCTAATCCTCAGCCCCAGCCAGAGCCCTCATCCCCCGCACCCTAATCCTCTGCCCCAGCCCTGAGCGCCCCCACATCATGAACCCCTCATCCACAGCCCTCACCCCACACTCCAAACCTCTGCCCTAGCCCTGAGCCCCCTCCTGCATCATGAACCCCTCATCCACAGCCCTCACCCACAGCCCAACCCTCTTCCCTAGCCCTGAGCCCCCTCCTGCATCATGTACCCCTCATCCTCAGCCCCACAGTCCTCACCCTGCACTCCCTCCTATCCCCAAACTCCCTCCCCCTTCCCACACACCCCTTCCCAACCCCAAACTCCATCCCAAAGCCTGCACCCTTCACCTCCTCCTGCACACCCACCCCCTGCCCCAGCCCAGAGCCTGCACCCAGCACCCTTCCTGCACCCTAATCCCCAGCCCAGGATCTGCACCCCAGACCTCCCCCGCCGAGCCCCCTCCCAGAGCCTTAGGCAGGTGGGGGCGGAGATGGGGGGGCGGAGTTGGGGGCAGGTTCTGGGCCCCACCAAAATTTTTACAAACTTGCCACCCATGCACACAACAGAACAACCAGCACACACAATAACCCCAAGCAACAGTCTGAAGCCCAGAATGTCTGTTGAGTTAATGTGAAGCAACCAAAATAGCTACAAGAATGGCTGAGAGAATTTTTTTCTTCAAAATACCAGTAGGGTCAATCATGGATGGTCTGTTACTGTCCAATTTTTAAGTTCTCAGCCATTTTTGGCTTTTTACACACATGAGTTTATGAATTACGCTGTCAGACAGCATGGGTTTTTACCTACTAGTAAGAACAATGATATGTAAAGCTTGTTAATTAAACTGCTTGTATTCTATGTAATGATTTGGAACCTTCAGAAGCCTTCAACTTGTACAATAGCTAACCTCTGCAACCTGTGAAATCTTAGTGGAGTTACTCCGGTCCTCTCTTCCCCCTCTACACATTTATGTTTGTCACACTCGTGTGTTATTTCAAATTACACTGTAAGCTCCTTGGGACACTTTCTCACTATATAATTGTACAGTGTGTAACACTATGGGGATCCTACCCTAACTGGGTTTCTAAGAGCAATCACATTACAAATAATACTATTTATTATTATTCGTATTAATATAGCATCCGGGGATCCCAATCATAGATCAGGATGCCACTGTGCTAAGAGAACAAAAAGACACTCCCTGCTCCCAAGAGTTTACAATCTAAGTAAAATCCAAGAACAACACATACAGAGAGAGATGAGACAGGTGGCGCACAAGGAAACAATAAGAGAATACATAATAATTCATAGCAGAACGTTTTCAAATAAATCAGGCACACTTTCCTTTTGTCCTCCATTCATCCCATCTGTTTCAACTTTCATCTTATCTTACAGAAGTAAAACCAATTGTTGATGCATATTTTTGGAAAAGTGTTGGGTACAGACAAGATAAAAGCAGTATTTTCTTTGCTACAGCAGCAGCTTTAGATTTACAAAACAAGAAAAACAAGTAGAACACTGGTTGCTGTAGATGAAAAAAGCTCACACCAGGATGGAGTGCAAGAAACCCAGACATAAATGAAACAAATATTTGTTGCACAGCAACAGTTAAACAGTGACCAAAACTTTCTTATTTAGGATAATATGTAATTTCCTAAAAGTACTAAGGCCCCTTCTAAGGCAACATTTCAGCTGTTTCTGATATGTGGTTGCTGTATTTTTCTCATTCTTTGTGTTTCTAGTTATTGAGACAATAATAATATAGACTTGTGATTAATTTTAATGTCACATAAAACCAGTAACATACACATAATGTAGTAATTATCAAAGTATTTGTCTCTAATAACTCTTCAAGGGATCATTATTTACAAATCTGCCACTTTCTCTTTAGAAGTACAACCCTGCCCTGTCAAAAATCAAATTGGATTTTCATGAAAATACTCCAGAAGTTAAGCAAATAAGCTATGGAACCATACCTTGCAACAAATCAATATTTCATGCAATAATATATATTGTTGAACACCAAAGTGGAAGGATATTTTTGAAAAACAAGAGCTTACATTTTTGGTTGGGTTTCCCCCCATTCTTTCTCTCATACTCTCAAAAGATAATTACAATGGGATGACACATTACAAGAAATTAAATACTCTATGAATTGCAAAAATACTTCTAGGGACCAACTGCCAAGCATATATTTGCAATGCAGTCAGACTATATTCAGGACAGCCAAGAATTATGCATGTTATTCAAGGTGAAATGAATAATTGCACTGAAGTCACTTTGATTCTGAGGCAAGTATATATTTACATTAAAAAGAAGTATAAGAAGAAGGAATCACCCTGCATTATCAAGTAAAGTGCACAGATGTTCACAGAAACAAGCAACACTTCAATAAACTCTGAGAGAGAAAACAAAATGGCATCATTAAACATATCTACCACCTACTATCAAAGTCTGTTCTTTGCAGCCACCATTATTTCCCCTCTTTTAATAGCAGCATAATATGTCCTCCTTTTTATTAAACAGTCAACATTCATAAAAGAAAAAAAAATTAAAATATACATTAAAGATAATTTCAAACACTCCTCCTAGCTGTACTTTAAATTCATCCCTCCTCTTGACTAGATTTGTACTGAGGTTCAGATTTTCAGAAACAAGTCAACCAGCAAAATTTATCCCTCACCTCAGTCCCTGGAAAAATCATGGAACGGGTCCTCAAGGAATCAATCCTGAACCACTTAAAGGAGGAGAAAGTGATCAGGAACAGTCAGCATGGATTCACCAAGGGCAAGTCATGCCTGACTAACCTAATTGCCTTCTATGACGAGATAACCGGCTCTGTGGATGAGGGAAAAGCAGTGGATGTACTATTTCTGGACTTTAGCAAAGCTTTTGATACAGTCTCCCACAGTATTCTTGGCAGCAAGTTAAAGTAGTATGGGCTGGATGAATGGACGGTAAGGTGGATAGAAAACTGGCTAGATGGTTGGGCTCAACGGGTAGTGATCCATGTCTAGTTGGCAGCCGGTATCAAGTGGAGTGCCCCAAGGGTCGGTGCTGGGGCCGGTTTTATTCAATATCTTCATTAACGATCTGGAGGATGGTGTGGACTGCACCCTTAGCAAGTTTGCAGATGACACTAAACTGGGAGGAGTGGTTGATACGCTGGAGGGTAGGGATAGGATACAGAGGGACCTAGACAAATTAGAGGATTGGGCCAAAAGAAATATGATGAGGTTCAACAAGGACAAGTGCAGAGTCCTGCACTTAGGACGGAAGAATCCCATGCACTGCTACAGACTAGGGACCGAAAGGCTGGGCAGCAGTTCTGCAGAAAAGGACCTAGGGGTTACGGTGGACGAAAAGCTGAATATGAGTCAACAGTGTGCCCTTGTTGCCAAGAAGGCTAATGGCATTTTGGGTTGTATAAGTAGGGGCATTTCCAGCAGATCAAGGGATGTGATCATTCCCCTCTACTCAGCACTGGTGAGGCCTCATTTGGAGTACTGTGTCCAGTTTTGGGCCACACACTACAAGAAGGATGTGGATAAATTGGAGAGAGTCCAGCGGAGGGCAACAAAAATGATAAGGGGGCTGGAGCACATGACTTATGAGGAGAGGCTGAGGGAACTGGGATTGTTTAGTCTGCAGAAGAGAAGAATGAGGGGGGATTTGATAGCTGCTTTCAACTACCTGAAAGGGGGTTCCAAAGAGGATGGATCTAGACTGTTCTCAGTGGTAGAAGATGACAGAACAAGGAGTAATGGTCTCAAGTTGCAGAGGGGGAGGTTTAGGTTGGATATTAGGAAAAACTTATTCACTAGTAGGGTGGTGAAGAACTGGAATGGGTTACCTAGGGAGGTGGTGGAATCTCCTTCCTTAGAGGTTTTTAAGGTCAGGCTTGACAAAGCCCTGGCTGGGATGACTTAGTTGGGTTTGGTCCTGCTTTGAGCAGGGGGTTGGACTAGATGACCTCCTGAGGTCCCTTCCAACCCTGAGATTCTATGATTCTATGCAATTCCATTGACTTCCTGCACCAATCAAAATCAAAATGCCAAACCTCCAATTAACTTTCATGGGTACAGGATCAGGCTTTTGGTCTTACTTAGGCAACACTCTTACTGATGTCAGTGGGAACTTTGCCTGAGTAAAAACTGATGGATCTGAACCTTTAAGGTGATAATCGCCTCTGCGTTGTTGGTAGGAATTGCAGAAATTCAGCAATTTGAATGAACAGAATCTGAATGATAATCTCATCTCATTGGTTGGTCCATTCTTACTAAGACATTTTCTTCAATAAATTGATTAATGATAAATCTGGTCACAATCTTGGCTATTTTGATCAATGAGATCTAAGTGTATCTCAACTGGTGTGTTGCAGTCCTCAGGGGCACAAAAGGCAATTGGGGGAGGTGGCTGTGAAAATTGTATTACAAACTAAAGCAAAGAAAATTTTAATCCCCCTCTCTTTGTACACCCTTACCCTTCAAGATCAAATATGCTCTGTTAACCTCTTGAAACACACTCACAAATAAATTATGCAGGCTTCTCATTGTTATCATGGATACATTTTTAGTCTTACCTTTATGGTAAATGTAAGGGGGCTGCACACATTTTTCACGTTGAATAAGGGATTGGCAACCTGAAATAGTTGAGAACCACTAGTCTAAGGAAATTACTATCTGGAAACCTTTTAATAACAACACTAATATTTGATGGGGATGGAGTACTGACTCAATGTCTCTTTATCCAGACTATCTTAGATTCTGTTTGTTAGGAGTAGTTGAAAGCTGCATTATGGTATGCAAGTATGTTTATCGCTTTTTTCTTGTAATTTATTCCTGTTTTGCTGAATTATTCATGTTCATTTGTTATAGCAAAAATAAAGAAACATAACATTTTGAAAAACTAAATTAAATGTTCAGGGTTTTTAGGCAATTTATTTTCAAGAGCCATTGAACAGCTTTGCTAAAAGCCTCTTACAAACTGTGGAGAAAATACTGCCTCCAATAGCATGTGTGCTACTTCCCTTGACTCCAATGGGAAGCCCATTCATGTATCCATAGCTAGAAAGGGACTATCTAAAACTATCAGAGTGGAAGGGGCATATAGCTAGACACTTGTGAAACACCCACTTTAAACCTTGAATTCCCATGAAAGTGGCCTTGGGTAGGTTCCAGTCTGTGTATGTGAGCCAGTGGGATTTTTTGTTTGAATTTTGCTTCTCAAAACTCTTTTTTGCCCAGGTTGGAGGTTGCTATGGACTGGTGCATTTTGAGTCAAAACTATTATAGTCAAGAAAGGTCACCTGGGCCAAAAAACTAGAGAGAAAAGGGGGATGAGGTGATATCTTTTACTGGACCAACTTCTGTTGGTGAGAAGACTAGCTTTTGAGCTCTTCTTTAGGGCTGGGAAAGGTACTGAGAGTGTCACAGCTAAATAAAAGATCAAATAGATAGAATATGTGCTAATTACTTATTCTAAGCTAAGGGACCATTCAAGATGAAAACATGTTTTTTCTGGATCAGTGATTGGGGATGTGTTCAGTCAATAAAAGCAGGAGTTTCAGCAAAGCCATTTAATTTGATTGCTGTTTTGGGGCATGTCTACATAGCAAATGAAGGTGTGCTTGTTGAACAGGTAGGCATGTTCATGATATCTTTAATCTAGCTAGTGCATACAACAATAACAGACCTTGTCTACACTAAGGCTATGTCTACACTACAGAATTAAGTTGACGCAAGTTATGCCGATGATCATAAACAGCTATAACTACATCATTTTTGCATGTTCACACAGTGCCCCTTCTGTTGACAGAGTGCATCTACAGTTGATGGTCTAGCATTGACAGTAAGAGCAGTGTACTGTGGGTAGCTACTCCACTGTGCAACTCACAACCTTCTGAACCTAGGAGTTGTGAGAAGGTGGAATGGATCGCAGTGCATCATGGGTGCTGACTCAACATCCCATGATGCTGTTTTTTCTGTCCCATCATTCTATGGTCTGCTGACTATGTTTCACAACATTTTTCAACCGTCCCTGTTTACTGTACGCCTGGCATCTCTGTCTGAAAGGATGGATCCTGCACTGCTCTCCACTGTTGTGGTCAGTGTTATGAACACAACGTGACTGATCATGCAGTATATCATGACCTTCGAATCTGAAGAGGAATCCATGGTGCCTCACCTACTGCATACCATGGAAAGAAACAACACCAGATTGCTTTTGGCATTCATGGAACAGCTGCACAAAGTGGATCAGATTGGGCTCCAAAGTTGCTATTGGGCTCAGGAAACAAGCACTGAGTGGTGGCGTCACATTGTTATGCAGTTCTGGGATGATGAGCAGTGGCTGCAGAACTTTTGGATGTGCAAAGCCACTTTCCTGGAACTGTGTGCAGCACTAGCCCCAGAATCCCAACTCAGATTGAGATGTCATTAGAGGAGGCTTTGGAACAAATTGATAAACTAAACAGTAATAAGTCACCAGGACCAGATGGTATTCACCCAAGAGTTCTGAAGGAATTCAAATGTGAAATTGCATAACTATTAACTGTAGTTTGTAACCTATCATTTAAATCAGGTTCTGTACCAAATGACTGGAGGATAGCTAATGTGACACCAATTTTTAAAAAGCCTCCAGAGGTGACCCCAGCAGTTACAGGTCAGTAAGCCTGACTTCAGTACCAGGCAAACTGGTTGAAACTATAGTAAAGAACAAAATTGTCAGACACATAGATGAAAATAGTTTGTTGGGGAAGAGTCAACATGGTTTTTGTAAAGGGAAATCATGCCTCACCAATCTACTAGAATTCTTTGAGGGGATCAACAAGCATGTGAACAAGGGGGAATCCAGTGGATATCATGTATAGATTTTTACAAAGTCTTTGACAAGGTCCCTCACCAAAGGCTCTTAAGCAAAGTAAGCTATCATGGGATAAGAGGGACGGTCATCTCATGGATTGGTAACTGGTGAAAAGATAGGTAAAAAGGGTAGGAATAAGTGGTCAGTTTTCAGAATGGAGAGAGATAAACAGTGGTGTCCCCCAGGGATCTGTACTGGGTCCAGTCCTATTCAACATATTCATAATGATCTGGAAAAAGGAGGAAAGAGTGAGGTGGCAAAATTTGCGGATGATACAAAACTACTCAAGATAGTTCAGTCCCAGGAAGACTGCGAAGAGCTACAAAAGGATCTCTCAAAACTGGGTGACAAAGCAACAAAATGGCAGATTAAATTCAATGTTGATAAATGCAAAGTAATGCACATTGGAAAACATAATCCCAACTATACGTATAATAATTAACTGTTACCCTCAAGAAAGAGATCTTGGAGTCATTGTGGATTGTTCTCTGAAAACATCCACTCAATGTGCAGCAGCAGTCAAAAAAACAAACAGAATGTTGGGAATCATTAAGCAAGGAATAGATAAGACAAAAAATATCATCTTGCCTCTATATAAATCCATGGTGCCTCCACATCTTGAATAGTGTGTGCAGATGTGGTCATTCCATCTCAAAAAAGATATATTTGAATTGGAAAAAGTGCAGAAAAGGTCAACAAAATAATTAGGGGTATGAAACGGCTGCCATATGAGGAGAGATTAATAAGACTGGGACTTTTCAGCTTGGAAAAGAGATGACTAAGGGGGGATATGATTGAGGTCTATAAAATCATGACTGGTATGGAGAAAGGAAATAAAGAAGTGTTATTTACACCTTCTCATAACACAAGAATTAGGGGTCACCAAATAAAATTAATAGACAGCAGGTTTAAAACAAACAAAAAGGAAGTATTTTTCACATAACACACAGTCAATCTGTGGAACTCCTAGTTAGAGGATGTTGAGAAGGCCAAGACTATAACAGGGTTAAAAATAACTAGATGAACTTATGGATGATAGGTCCATCAATGGCTATTAGCTAAGATGGGCAGGGATTGGCTAGCTCTGTTTGCCAGAAACTGGGAATGGGCGACAAGGAATGGATCACTTGATAATTACCTGTTTTGTTCAATCCCTCTGGGGCACCTGGCATTGGGCACCGTCAGAAGACAGGATACTGGGCTAGATGAACCTTTGGTCTGACCAGTATGGCCATTCTTATGTTCTTATGCAAGGACAACAAAATGAGAGCTGCCCTCTTGATGGAGAAGCTTGTTGCAATCGGTGTGTGGAAGCTGGCAACTCCAGATTGCTACCAGTCAGTCGCGAATAAGTTTGGAGTCCAGAAGTCCATCAAGCGGGTTGTGTTCACGCAAGCGCACAGGGCTATTAATCACATCATGCTCCAAAAGATTGTGACTCTTGGAAATGACTGGCTTTGTGGCAATCGGATTCCCTAACTGCGGTGGGGTGATAGATGGAACACATATTCCAATTCTGGCCCCGGACCATCTTGCGATGGAATACATCAATAGAAAGGGCTACTTCTGTATAGTATTGCCAGCACTTGTGGATCACTGGGGTCATTTCACTGATATCAGTGTGAACAAGGAAGGTGCATGATGCATGCATCTTCAAGGAACACTAACCTGTACAGAAAGCTCTAAGCAGGAACTCTCTTTCTAGACCAGAAAATTCCAATGGAGGATGTTGAAATGCCCATAGTTATCCCGGGAGACCCAGCATATCCATTGACATAGCTACTGCCTCTCATGGGAGGTGGAGTAATTAAGCTGACGGGAGAACTCTCTCCCATCAGCTTAGGGTGTTTTCACCAAAAGCTCTACAGCAGCATAGCTGCATCAGTGCAGCTGCACCACTGTAGCACTTCTAGTGTAGGTGTACATGCAGTGATGATCTGCTGGCATGGATTGCAGTGTGGGCTAGCAACCCAAGCATGTATCCAGCGTCCCCAGTGGGCTCGTACTTGGGCAGCTACCCTATGCTGCAGCCTGTGCCGCCATGTCTTCACTACTGTTGTGCCAGCTTTAATCTAGCTAGTTTGGGTAACAAGTATGGCTAGCCATTCTACAGGCACATTTTCATTCGTAGTGGAGACATACCCTTAGAGGGAGGCTGATGCTGTCTTACATGAGATCTCTGATCCTGATGGAAAACAAAGAAAAATATTCAATAATTTACCCTGGCTACTGTGACTGCCTGATACTGGCTTGCAATGGGACAGACTAGCAGACTGTTATCCCTAACACCATCAGGTAGTTGAAACCAACTGTGTTCCTTCTCTCTTCCATAGAATTTTGAAATGTACAGTACAAATTCCCAGACATACAGTTAGCTGGTGCCTCCACAGTGTGCGCCACTCACACCCATTCTAATGCCAGACCTGGCTGCTGCCATAGCTTTGCAGCAGATGCCTGTGCACATGTACACACACCTCTCTTTATGAGAACAGCTTTGTTGTAGCACACTTCCACGACCACCTTATTTTCAGACATCTCCAGATGTTTCTTCTCCACATACCACCACATAGCCATGGTACACATATCCTCCCCCAGCCCACTGATCATAGAATCATAGAATTCAAGATCAGAAGGGACCATTATGATCATCTAGTCTGACCTCCTGCAAGATGCAGGCCACATAAGCCGATCCCCCCACTCCTTTAGCAAGCGACCCCTGCCCCATGCTTCGGAGGAAGGCGAAAAACCTCCAGGGCCACAGCCAATCTACCCTGGAGGAAAATTCCTTCCCGAACCCAAATATGGCGGTCAGCTGAACCCCGAGCATGCGGGCAAGACTCTCCAGCCATACCCTCTGGAAAAAGGTTAAGAATATCATATCATTGACCCATTGTACTATTTACCAGTGTGGCACTTACTTAACCTATTGACTAAGCCCGGTATCCTATCTTACCATCTCCTCCATAAACGTATCTAGCTTAATCTTAAAGTCATGGAGGTCCTTCGCCCCCACTGTTTCCCTCGGTAGGCTGTTCCAGTATTGCACTCCCCTGATAGTTAGAAACCTTCGTCTAATTTCAAGCCTAAATTTCCTGACTGACAATTTATATCCGTTTGTCCTCGTGTCCACATTAGCACTGAGCTGAAATAATTCCTCTCCTTCCCTGGTATTTATCCCTCTGATATATTTAAAGAGTGCAATCATATCTCCTCTTATCCTTCTTTTGGTTAGGGAAAACAAACCGAGCTCCTCAAGTCTCCTTTCATACGACAGGCCTTCCATTCCTCGGATCATTCTAGTGGCCCTTCTTTGTACCCGTTCCAGTTTGAATTCATCCTTCTTAAACATGGGAGACCAAAACTGCACACAATACTCCAGATGAGGTCTCACCAACGCCTTATATAACGGGACTAGCACCTCCTTATCCCTACTAGAAATACCTCGCCTAATGCATCCCAAGACCGCATTTGCTTTTTTAACGGCCACATCACATTGCCTGCTCATAGTCATCCTACGATCAACCAGGACTCCTAGGTCCTTCTCCTCCTCCGTTTCTTGCAACTGGTGCGTCCCTAGCTTATAACTAAAGTTCTTGTTAGTCATCCCTAAATGCATAACCTTACACTTCTCACTATTGAATTTCATCCTGTTACTAATACTCCAGTTTACAAGGTCATCCAAATCTCCCTGGAGGATATCCCGATCCTTTTCCGAATTGGCAATACCTCCCAACTTGGTGTCGTCCGCAAACTTTATCAGCCCACTCCTACTCTTGGTTCCCAGGTCAGCAATAAATAGATTGAATAAAATCGGACCCAAAACCGAACCTTGAGGAACTCCACTGGTAACCCCCCTCCAACCCGACAGTTCCCCCTTCAATACTACCCTCTGCAGTCTCCCCTTTAACCAGCTCCTTATCCACCTCTGGATTTTCATTTCAATCCCCATCTTTTCCAATTTAACCAGTAATTCCTCATGCGGTACCGTATCAAACGCCTTACTGAAATCCAGATATATTAAATCCACTGCATTTCCCTTGTCTAAAAAATCTGTTACTTTCTCAAAGAAGGAGATCAGGTTGGTTTGGCACAATCTACCTTTCGTAAATCCATGCTGTAAACTATCCCAGTTGCCATCGGCCTCCTGCTCCGTAACCACTCTCTCTTTTAAAATTTTTTCCATGACTTTGCATACTACAGATGTTAAACTAACAGGCCTGTAGTTACCCGGGTCACTTTTTTTCCCCTTCTTGAATATAGGAACTACATTAGCTAATCTCCAGTCAAACGGTACAATCCCCGAATTTAGAGATTTATTAAAAATCATCGCTAACGGGCTAGCAATATCACTCGCTAATTCCCTTAATATTCTAGGATGAAGATTATCCGGGCCCCCCGATTTACTTCCGTTAAGCTGTTCTAGTTTGGCTTCCACCTCCGATACCGTAATGTCTACCCCCATATCCTCATTCCCATCGGTCCCTCTATCACTATTCCTTAGCCCTTCATTAGCCTCATTGAAGACCGAGGCAAAATATTCGTTCAGATATTGTGCCATTCCAAGATTATCCCTAATCTCCACTCGTTCAAAGTTTTAAGCGGTCCCACTTCTTCTTTCTTGGTTTTCTTCCTATTTATATGGCTAAAAAACCTTTTGCTATTGGTTTTAATCCCCTTCGCTAGGTCCATCTCCACCCGTCGCTTTGCCTTTCTCACTGCTTCCCTACACCCTCTGATCTCAATAAGGTAGGTTTCTTTGCTGATCCCTCCCATTTTCCACTCCTGGTACGCTTTCTGTTTTTTCTTAATGACCCCTCTGAGACGCTTGCTCATCCAGCTCGGTCTAAAACTGCTACCTACGAGCCGTTTTCCCTTTCTCGGGATACATGCCTCTGACATCTCCTGCAACTTCAACCTGAAGTAACCCCAGGCGTCATCCGCCTTTAGATCCCTAAATATGTTAGTCCAGTCCACTTCCCTAACTAGTCGCCTTAGTTTAGTAAAGTTAGCCCTTTTGAAATCGTAAACCCTAGTCTCAGATGCAATATTGATTATCCTCTCATTTATTTTGAAACGAATTAGCTCATGATCACTCGAGCCAATGTTGTCCCCTACAACTATTTCCTCAACAAGGTCCTCGTTACTCACCAAAACCAGATCTAAAATGGCCTCCCCCCTCGTCGGTTCAGCAACCACTTGATGAAGGAATTCATCAGCTAACACGTCTAGGAAAAGCTGAGCCCTGTTATTATTACTAGCATTTGTTTCCCAATCTATACCCGGGAAGTTAAAATCCCCCATGATCAAGCAGTTCCTATTAGTGTTTACCTCCTTAAAAACATTAAAGAGCTCTCTATCTGTCTCCAGGCTAGATCCCGGCGGTCTATAGCACACCCCAATCACTATCCCGGGTGAGGCTCTAGTAGTTTTCTTCCCCAATGTGACCATTGCCCAGACAGACTCCGTATTATCCATTGCATTGCTAGTTATTTCATTACATTTCACCTCATTATTGATATACAATGCTACTCCCCCACCTTTACCTTTAGATCGGTCTTTCCTAAACAGCACATACCCTTCCATACCTGTACTCCAGTCATGGCTACCGTTCCACCATGTTTCGGTTATTCCTACGATATCCGGTTTCAATTCTCGGACCAAGAGCTCCAGTTCCTCCATTTTATTACCTAAGCTTCTCGCATTGGTGAACAAACATCCTAATTTTTGCTGTTGGGCTCCTCTCACTCTTTTCACCCAACTCGGTAGGGACACAGTACTACCAGCATGACCTGTAGATCTAGTATCCGTCCCCCCCTCTTCCTTACACCTGCCTGTCCCCCTCTGGCTATATCTGTTGTTATCTTGTTGTTCTCACTCCCAATGTATAAATTTGGCGTGGAGAGCACCAGGACCTCTCCCAACCGTCTCCCCCCAGTGTCTAGTTTAAAGCTCTTTTAATCAGATGAGCCAGCCTCCCTCCTAGAAGTCTACTTCCTTCTCTACTTAGGTGGAGCCCATCCCGTGAGAACAGTTGTCTGTCCCCAAAAGCCTCCCAGTGCCCATACATCCCAAAGCCCTCCTTGTAACACCACTCCCTCAGCCAACTGTTAATTGTCACGATTCTCTCACCCCTTTGGCGCCCTTCCCTAGGGACAGGTAGGATCCCACTGAAGATCACCTGAGCCTCAATTTCCTTGAGCGTCTTACCCAACCTGGCATAGTCTCCCTTGATCCTGTCTAGCAAATCCTGATCCTGATGTTTGCAAATGATGGCCTGCAACAAAATTAATTCAGACACCACTCTATCCAGCTGAAGAGCAGCCCTCCTTGGCTTCCTACTTACTGTTTTTTTAAAATATGCTTTTTAGTCAGTAAAAATCTTGAAGTTCTTTACAACTGTATGTCAGCATTATCTTCATTTTACAGATGGGGAAACTGAGGTACAATGAGGGTAAATTATTTGCCCATGGTCAAAGATTGTGGGTTTACTAGGTCTTATTAATTGGGCCATGCTGCTGTCTCCCTTTAAAAGTGTGGATGTTAATTTTAATTTGCTTTCTTTTCTTCCGAATAATGATGCTGCTTCTGTTACCCAACTAAATCTGACATTTTACAAAGTGGCCAATGTGAAAAACAGGCCTGCTTCAGCTTTTAGCAAAGCAGCAAACCTAGGCAAATGTGCATGAACCCAAACCTCATCTATAAGATCAGCTTCAGACATGGAAAAACTGGGTTGAACCTAAATCTATTCAATCCTTACTGCCTTGTGACACTCCTACACACTGAATTTGACATAGGAATTCTCATATTTATTTTGAACTGGACTTGAAATGGTTGTAAGGGGTCTATAAATCTCACATCTTCAGCCTATCTTTTCTCCATTTGCCTTTACACATTTCTCACATATTTATGACAGAAAAATGTGGGTTTAGAAAATTAAAGGTCTGAAACCTTTTATTTTGTGTTGTGCCTTCTGATTTCTGCCAAATAATTTACACACGTACCATGTAAGCTACATTCATAGAATCATAGAATATTAGGTTTGGAAGAGACCTCAGGAGGTCATCTAGTCCAATCCCCTGCTCAAAGCAGGACCAACACCAACTAAATCATCCCAGCCAGGGCTTTGTAGAGCCGGGCCTTTAAAACCTCTGAGGATGGAGATTACATTCCAATCCATTCCAGTGCTTCACCACCTTCCTAGAGAAATAGTGCAGTTTCACTGCAACTTGAGACCATTGCTTCTTGTTCTGTCATCTGCCACCACTGAGAACAGCCGAGCTCCACCCTCTTTGGAACCCCCATTCAAGTAGCTGAAGGCTGCTATTAAATCCCCCCTCTTTTCTTCTGCAGACTAAATAACCCCAGTTCCCTCAGCCTCGCCTCGTAAGTTATGTGCCCCAGCCCCCTAATAATTTTCATTGCCCTCCGCTGGACTCCCTCCAATTTGTCCACATCCCTTCTGTAGTGGGGGGACCAAAACTGGACGCAATACTCCAGGTGTGGCCTCAGAAGTGACAAATAGAGGGGGAATAATCACTTCCCTCGATCTGCTGACAGTGCTCTTACTAATGCTTCCTACAATATACCGTTGGCCTTCTTGGCAACAAGGGCACACTGCTGACTCTTATCCAGCTTCTCTTCCACTATAATCCCTAGGTCCTTTTCTGCAGAACTGCTGCTTAGTCAGTCGGTCCCCAGCCTTTAGTGGTGCATGGAATTCTTCCTTCCAAAATGCAGGACTCTGCACTTCTCCTTGTTGAACCTCATCAGATTTCTTTTGGCCCAATCCTCCAATTTCTTTAGGTCACTCTGGACCCTATCCCTCCAACATATCTACCTCTCCCCGCAGTTTAGTGTCATCTGCGAATTTACTGAGCGTGCAGTTCATCCCATCATCCAGATCATTAATAAAGAAGTTGAACAAAACTGGCCCCAGGACGGACCTATGGGGCACTCCGCTTGATACTGGCTGTCAACTAGACATCGATCTGTTGATTACTACCAATTGAGCCCAACTATCTAGCCAGCATTCTATCCACTGTGATAAAATTCCTCCTCTGCCTTGGTGGGTTCTGCACTTTCTGGCGGATTTGCTCACCTCAGAGGTTTACGGCAGTCCTCAGTTTGGCTCCTTTTGTTAGTGGCACAAACCTGCTGTTCACTTGGCTAACCTCATCACTGGCCAGCATTGGGAAACGGAGAACAATCCCTGCAGTCTCTGCAGGCCCACCTAATGGGTCGGGGCACAGCCCAGAGACCTTCCCCGCTGGTGGGACCCACAGTCCAGATCAACTCCTCTTATATCAAATAGGGAGTTGAGGGGGAATGGGGGGAACCCGGACCTGCCCTCTACTCCAGGTTCCAGCCCAGGGCCCTGTGGATTGCAACTGTCTATAGTGTCTCCTGTAACAGCTGCATGACAGCTACAACTCCCTGGGCTTTCTTCCCCATGGCCTCCTCCAAACACCTTCTTTATCCTCACCACAGGACCTTCCTCCTGATGTCTGGTAACGCTTGTACTTTGCAGTTCTCCAGCAGTACACCTACTCACTCTCAGCTTCTTGTGCCTCTTACTCCCAGCTCCTCACACATGCCCCTCACTGACTGAAGTGAGGTCCTTTTTAAAACCAGGTGCCCTGATTAGCCTGACTGTCTTAAGTGATTCTGGTAGCTTCTTAATTGGCTCCAGGTGTCCTAATTAGCCTGTCTGCCTTAATTTGTTCCAGCAATTTCCTGATTGTTCTGGAACTGCCCATTACCTTACCCAGGGAAAAGGGACCTGCTTAACCTGGGGCTAATATATCTGTCTTCTATCAAGTATCAGAGGGGTAGCCGTGTTAGTCTGGTTCTGTAGAAGCAGCAAAGAATCCTGTGGCACCTTATAGACTAACAGATGTTTTTGCAGCATGAGCTTTCGTGGGTGCTCATGCTGCAAAAACATCTGTTAGTCTATAAGGTGCCACAGGATTCTTTGCTGTCTTCTATCACTCTCCTGTAGCCATCTGGCCCAACCCTGTCACACTACCTTATAGTCCATTCATCCAATCCATACTTCTTTAACTTGCTGGCAAGAATACTGTGGGACACTGTACCAAAAGCTGTGCTAAAGTCAAGATATATCACATCCACCACATTCCCCATATCCACAGAGCCAGTTATCATATCATAGAAGGCAATCAGATTGGTCAGGCATGACTTGCCCTTAGTGAATCCATGTTGACTGTTCCTGATCACTTTCCTCTCCTCCAAGTGCTTCAAAATGGATTCCTTGAGGACCTGCTCCATGATTTTGCCAGGGACTGAAGTGAGGCTAACTGGTTTGTAGTTCCCCGGGTTCTCTTTCTTCCCTTTTTAAAATATTGGCACTATATTTTCCTTTTTCCAATTGTCATTGAGGGGGCCTAGTTTAATTAAACCTACCAGAAATGAATTCATTTTAGAAATCCCCACCAAGGAGATATGTTTATCAATAAATCTTGAAAATAATATATTCAAAATGGTTTCTAATTCATTTTGAAATCCTACTTGAAACAGGTGGGTAGAATAGTCAGGGCATTCACTGCAAATGAACATCCCATGACTTCCCTCTGCTCATCCTCAGTATATTTCTTGAAATTGGTAATTTTTGATTCTGAACGACTTTATTTAACCTTAATATCCCTCATGGTTTTCCAGTCTCATTTTTGGCAGCAAGTTGCATTGTGCAGCTCAGCTTTGTCAATGTCTTTAGAAGTATGAAACCTCCCTTAATATGAAATACACTGTCAAGCAACTTTGCTCCCAGATTGCTTCCACTGACTGCACAGCAGAAGCAGACAGATGCCAGAAGTAATGCGAACATTAGCTGTGGCTGATCCCTCACTGCACTGCCTCATTCTTCTCTACTAAAGCTTGGCATCAGTTAACAGCACACCCCACACTTACTAGTTTCTAGAGACTGCCTGTCGTTCCTCCCCAAACAGATACAAATGTCTACAAATCCACACCTGTTTGTATTCTTTCATATCACTGGTTTGGAAAAACACAAACAATGTTTAATAATCTTCTTTTGCAACATTATGGCCCTTGTTGTGGACAAACATAACTCTTGAACCTTCCAGTTTGCCACTTAACAGCCAATCTGCTTAATCCTGTATCCTTGCAAATCCAAAGACACAATGGAGAGAACAGCAGTAATTGTAAAGGAATGGGTACTAAAATCTGCAGCGGCAAAGCCTGCCTGCATCACTCCCCTTTTCAGGGCCTGCTCAAACTGAAATTTTGACAAAGGTGTACCAAGAAAAGATAATACTTATTCAGGCACATATTCCATATTGTCTGTCGCAGCCAGAAAACCTCTATACTGTGCTACCAAAACTCCTTGCGTCATGTATCCTCACAGTGCCTCATGATAACTTAAATATAGACAGTAAATAAAGTCTCTGGCAATATTTTTCACTTGTGGCCTTTTCTTTTTTGGGAGGTTGGGTGTTTTATTCTTCTCTTCTTTGAAGGAGGGGCTACAGGTAGGTTTGCAAACCCTCCAAGATTGTCCTGGAGTCTCCAGGAATTAAAGATTAATCTTTAATTAAAGATTATGTCATGTCATGAAACCTCCAGGAATGCGCCCAACCAAAATTGGCAACCCTAGCTACAGGAGTTTCCCAAGAGAAACAGCCTTCCACCCACTGAGAAGTGTTTGCAGCCTTCCTAAGTTTTGTTTTCCCCCATAATAATCAGAATGTGGAATATTTCACTTTTATGGAATAATCAGAGTTTATTAAAGTTACAGCACAGAGGGTGCATAGGAATGGTAGTACACTGAGAAGCTAGGAGGTAAAAAATCAAATTACTCAATTAAGGGCTCAGCACACATTTTCTACCAGGCTGAAAAGAGCTATTTGTAACCATTGTGAAATACAGAATCCAAGTGGAATAGGGGGAAAGCAAATATTTGCAATTCACTTTTCAGGCATGAAAATTTGCAGTCAGCCATCCTCACCACAGAATAGTTTTCTCTTTGAGAGAGAGACAACCAATTAGCTGCCCCAAAAGGTGAATTTAAACAAGATTAGCTCTAAATTTTACAGCCGTAGTCCATAGCTGCTCAAAAGACTCAAATATCTGCTGAGGAATTAATCTTCTTGGAGGCTTCTGACCTTGTTGTGCTGAACACCACTTCATCAGTTTCCTGAGTGCAAAAGCAAATTGTTGCACACCCTTGGAAAGAATCTCATTCTTCACAGCTGTGAAGTGTTCAGACAAGGATCAAATAGGGCTTGCTTGAGGGGCCTTGGCTTAGAGGTGGCTCTTCTGCTCCAGAATCTAAGCTTTTGTTTAAAAAAAACTAAAGGGACAGATTTTTATTTGCATTAAGTCCACAACCCCTTTGCACTAACAGAGTGACATAAAGTAGCCTTGGTGTAAATGAAAATCAGGCCCTCAGTCTCTAGCCTTTATTCAAAATGTAAGTTAAGTGTGAACGGATGCAGTGATGTCCACCTGAGCCTGGAGATAGCCTGAAACAATGGCTCTGAGAAGTAAGAGCTGCTCCCTTTTGTTTCAGTGGGACATTGATCCTGAAGCCTAATTATAGCATTAGCTTTTCACATGCTGATAGAACACAAAGAAAGAAGAAAAGATTACCATATTATGAAGATCAGCACAATATATGAAAAGTGGCATCTTATTTCGATGTCACAAGCAGGATGAGCTTGGGAGCTCGGTGGAGCTTGAGAGACCATCACAGTTTTATCCTCAATTTGACTTCTGTATTTGGGAATAAAGGAGACTTCCCTTATAGACTCAGACTTTAAGGTCAGAAGGGACCATTATGATCATCTAGTCGGACCTGCACAATGCAGTAATTGTAAAGGAATGGGTACAATTGTAAAGGAATACAATGCAAATTAAACTGTTACATGTAGTCAGTGGTAATCAACCAGACACCTGCTTTTTCTAACCTTCTTTGTCAGGTAATAGAATTGGAAAGATCCTTGAAATAAAGCCAGTATAGCAGTGGTGGGCAACCTGAAGCCCGCAGGACGCATGTGGCCTGTCAGTAGGGTGGCCAGATGTCCCGATTTTATAGGGACAGTCCTGATATTTGGGGCTTTGTCTTATATAGACGCTTATTAACCCCAACCCCCATCCCGATTTTTCACATTTGCTGTCTAGTCACCATACCCAACAGGCTAATCTGATTGCAGGCCACGAGACATTTTGCTGACGTTGACCCTCCACAGGCATGACTGCAGGGACGTGCTGGCCACCGCTTCCTGCAGCTCCCATTGGCCTGGAACAGCGAACCGCAGCCACTGGGAGCTGCAGGGGGCCATGCCTGCACACAGTCAACGTCAGCAAAATGTCACGCAGCCCACAATCCGATGCATGTGGCCCATGGGCCACAGGTTGCCCACCACTGCAGTATATTGTTCAGGTCAACATACCCTGGCCGCATTGGCCAAGTATGTGGAAAGATTCTAAAATAGGGCAAGACAGTTTTTAGAACATAAGAACGGCCGTACCGGGTCAGACCAAAGGTCCATCTAGCCCAGTATCTGTCTACCGACAGTGGCCAATGCCAGGTGCCCCAGAGGGAGTGAACCTAACAGGCAATGATCAAGTGATCTCCCTCCTGCCATCCATCTCCATTCTCTGACAAACAGAGGCTAGGGACACCATTCCTTACCCAGGCTTATGGTGCTCATAATCTGAAACAGACAACTGCAGCAAGGACTATCAGCACTTTGATTACAGATGTCAAGCATATTCCTGTTTCTTTGAGAACCCACAAAGATCTAACAAAGAATTCCATAGCACAAGCAGTACCCTCTCCCTAAGTATTTTGATTATCTTTAATTGTGGTTCAAAAAATTACCTAGACTATTTGGTAAAAACACTACTCAACAATTTCTAATCCTAATGATGTTCAGAAAAAGTTCAGACAATGTAATGTTTTTTAATACCTTTCCTCTTCTGATTTCTTAACTATATTAGGTGGTCAGAGCTGGGAACTAAAACCTTTCTCCTCAAACGTCTGTAAATAACTACAGTTTCTTTCAGTACCTTTGATATATTAGTAAATTGCCAAGAAAGGGGAACGGATGTTTCAGGAGACTGATAATTAAATTCAGAGCAGTTCCTCTTTACTTCACAGGGTCACATCTTGTCCAGACAGACAAGAAGTTGTTACTGTCTGATGGTTGCTCTGTGGCCTATAGTAGCTGAAATAGTTAGTGATTTCAGTGGATGGGTATCTTTATCATTAAAAAGAACAGGAGTACTTGTGGCACCTTAAAGACTAACAAATTTATTTTAGCATGAGCTTTCGTGAGCTGCAGCTCACTTCTCATTAAAAACACTGTCACAATTGGCACTAACTGGAATCCTTGTTGGCAGCTTCACCAGAGGCCCAACCATGAATAGGCACAGAGACTGAATTACCCTCTCAGTCCCAATGGTGTCCTGTTCCATTTTAAGTATGAGGCACATTGATTGGAGCTGATGCTGCCACTGCTACTGCTTTAAATGCAGTGTGGTAAAAAACTTCAGTCTCCAGAAATTGCAATTAACACCTCAAATATTCTGGAAAGTCCACCCAAGTGGAGGGATCATGTTCCATTAAAAATGAGGCTATAATGAAATAATACCTTTTCTTTTCTCCTTTTCCTTTTTAATTCTATAACTGAATATCCTAAGCAAATGTTAGCTCTCCTCCCAAACCCCACCTAAAAACAAAACAAAATAATAAAACTAGTAAAGTACTAGTGTACTATGGATTACTGAACATGGGTTTTGGGTGTTGGTCTTTCAAAATCCCGGAATTTAATCTTTTTTGCTTACCTCACCCCTAAAGAGTGTGTGTCATAGCAACATTTGCTGCAGAACTACTCCCTCTGCAGAGTGATGGTGATCACAGGGGCTGAGCTTCTACAGTATCAGGACTTCTCTAGCCATCCTAACATCTCAAAACCTAGGCAGCTCAGGAACTGAAATCAGGTCCAGTATGTTACACTGTCACTAGAAAGCCAGGATGGCTCACCTGTTTTATATTTAATTTTACTGTCTTGGGTTACCACTCATGTTAATATCTGAAACTCTTAGGATCATGTTCAGAGGAAGACAAGAGGAACATATTTATGGAATAGTACAGTAGTTTATTACCTAAAGGATAATGATTTTGCAAGGACCAAAGGATCGTTTCTGCCTTTTCTTTCGTCCAAAGAGCACCTGAATACCCCCAAGCATCGATTACTGACACAGTGTATGTGTGCTCATACAAAGAACTGTATAAGAGGGGACTGATAACACATCTGACTTAATGACCAACCACTGTGGGGAAAGCTCAAATCCACTAAAAAAACCAACCAAATGACTGTACTGGTTGTGGGCATACAGTTCTATATACAAAATCCTTTCAGCCGAAGCTTGGCATGAATAGCACCTGGGCAAGTAAAGTAGCAGCATGACTAGACCTCTCTTAACCTGGATTATGCTCACTGTTCTTGCTCTTGGTGTGAAGAATTTAATTATTGAGATGTGACCACTGACACCAAGAACAATTTTGCCTGATTATGCATTTTGTTGTCCTTTGATAAAGAGCTACTAAATATTGCACCTCTCTGAGCATGGGTGGCCTGATTCTTGATGGGAAGCCTGGTAGGCACAGGGTGTAGTGGCTATGATTTTCTTGGTTCCCTTTTACAATGAAGCATCTGATTTCAGACATGAAAATGCATGTGCTGAAATTTTAATAAAGGACTAAATGGAATGCAAGATATCTGTGAATATTGTCATTAATTCAAGCAAAGCTAAGTATGGGTCAGTTAAACTGTGACACAACGATCAGGTGAAATTTTATCCTGGCTACCAAAAAAGCATTATCAGACCTTACATGGATTCTGTGTGGTGAACAGGAACCCGAAATGATGCAGTTTCAGGTGACTGCCAACATGTCAATGACGGAGCAAAGAATTTGAAGTTTCCAGTGGATGGATGTCAATAATTTGTAGTTCCCAGGTATTGGGTAAAAATGTGAGTAACAGTATAGTTGCATCTTTTGGCTCATTGAACTGGAGTAAAAAAGGACAGGATATGTCCTAGATTCCCAAGCATTAGTTGGCACGGATATTGTTGAGAAAGAAGGCATAGTAAAAGATTAGACACTGGTCAGTCAGAAAAACCAAGACAGAAGATATATTTGTCAGCTTCCTGGTAGCCTACAATACACTTCATTTGGATACAAAAATGGCCAAGGGAACATCTTTCCATTAGGACATTCTATATCATAACAGTGACATAAATATGACCCCTGCTGTTAATGTCTATTGTAGTCTAACAAACAGTTGAATTAGTTTATAAATGTATCAGGGAAAAATACTTATTTTCACTGATCTTATTATTAATTGTATGTAGATGGTACTGCCTAGAAGTCCCATTCACGATCGAGGCTCCATTGTGCTTGCTACTGTACAAATATATAAGAAAACATGGTACCTACCCCAAAGACCTATTATATGGAAGTTTCACCAAAACTGTGTGAAAGGGGAGATATGACCAGGAATTATAACTATCCAGACATTTTCTCATAGTTGTGGCTTTCTTCATATGTAGGAAACCATAGGGTGAATTTTTTTGGTTCAATAATTTGAAAGGTTCCTTATGTAATTAACAATCAGTTAACTGGTCCTTAATCAGTTAATTTAAGGTCCTTACTTAAAAACAAAGTGATTTGAATTTAATTATTTTGCATTGTGGTATATTTTTAGCTCAATTACCCAGCTTATTTCAGTTGCCTTAGTTCAGTATCTGAAGCTGAAAAGCTGTCTTTAATCTCTGATACCCTTTGGTCACTTTGCTATAAAAAGAACAGTGTGAGGTCTGCTACAGAAGTCAGTTTAAGCACATTTCAAGAAAGGAGCAAGGGTCATGAATCAGCTACTAAAGCTCGTCATGCTGCAGCTTATGTGTATTGCAAAAAAGGATCCAGCTATCTTCAAGAACAGTAACCTTTTTATTGGTTAAATGACTTATCTATATTTCACTTTGAGCAAGTATTGCAAAGAAGTTTGCCCAGAATCAGGATTAGTCCATGTAGATAGAATCATAGGACTGGAAGGGACCTCAAGAGGTCATCTAGTCCAGTCCCCTTCACTCATGGCAGAATTATTTAGCCCATCCTTGACAGGTGTTTGTCTAACCTGCTCTTAAAAATCTCCAGTGATGGAGTGATGGGTTCCTTTAGGACTAGGCTGGCCACCTCAGTTCCCTGATTCAGGTTTCCAGAATATGAGGATTAGACAAATTGACACACACACACACACACATCTTCCTACTGTATTTTCCACTCCATGCATCTGATGAAGTGGGTTTTTGCCCACGAAAGCTTATGTCCAAATAAATTTGTTAGTCTCTAAGGTCTCACAAGTACTCCTCGTTGTTCATGTTATTCCCTAGGAATACTTTCATAGGAAGAATGGGGAAGGCAGTACTGACATTATCTAGCAGCAAAGACAAAGCTGTAAAAATTTTAAGGGTGATAACTGTCAATGTAGTTTAAGGTGCAATTGGAGTGTATATTTTTGTACATTTCCACGTAAATATTCTGCAGCTGCAATTTAGTGATTCTGATGGTGACATGCAAGCCCAAAACTTAAATCCATCTCATTCTCTCTTAGTTATGTTGGCCCTATAATGACTACTGAAGTAAAAATTAGCCAAATTGTATGGTTGTCAATAAAGTAAAATGGAATGACTCAAAATTAATACAGGGAACAGGCCTGTAGCATATGAAGGAAATGTTTCTACGGAGTCCCTTTTCTGAGCATAGCATAAGGCCATAATCCAACACTCAATGAAGTCAATAGGAGGACATCCATTGAGATCATGGGTACTGGACTAGCCCTCTAAGTGCAATTTTATTTAGCTGAGAGATGATGATCTGAAGTCTATGTGAGTTGAGGGTGCTCAGTATCTCATATGATCACTTATTATGACAGAGAGTGATGACAGGATATGACGCTGGATAAGGGGTATATTCTACATATTTAGATGTGAATCTACAGCTATACCTATTTACAAATCAAAGAGAAAAAATAAAGCCAAAATCAGATGATGTCTGCAACAGAGGAGTGGGCTATTATATCACTGTCTGAAAATGTGTGAAACAGGTTAGAAAAGGAAAAACAAGAAGACGAGAGTAGCAACAACAGCAGAAACCAGAGAAACAAAAATACTGTTGGAACATGCAATATAATATGAAGTGTAAAGCCATTTTTCCTGTGAGTATAGGAAGTTGCTATGGGTAGATCAGTCAGTAGCTTGGAAAATTTTATTTTTAAGGTAGTCTTTGGTGACTACAATAGGTGCAAACACGATTATTAAGTTGTACCACCAAACACATTGAACAGAACTGGTCAAAATTTTTCAAGTTATTGAAATTTCAACCAAAATATTCAAAAAAAGTTGACATTTTTTGAACCAGCTCTAAAATTTAAGCTTGCACAGGTTCCCTGGACAAAATTTGGTCTGAAGCTTTCTTTATCCATTTATTTTGATCATTTCTCTATGCAGACTACACAAAGGGATGAAATCCTGGCCCTACTGAACTCAATGACAAAACTCCCATTGACTTTGATAGGGCCAGGATTTCACCCAATGTATGTAAGGCATATGAAAATTAAAGGAAACTAAATTGGGAAGTATTGCAAATACCAGTGAAGACTAAAAAAAAACAAAAACAAAAAAAAACAGTACTAAGGGACACAAAAGGCAGAAATACTATATGGGCAGAACATTACTAAATATGATTCAACATGGAAAAATGAAAATTAATAGATATGGGGAATAGGGGAAAATAATCTGAAACAGAGGAAAAGAAAACCTGAAAAAGCAGTAGTGACAAAAATTCCTAGCGGTGGTCAAATACAGCAAATTGGATACAAACCTGCAGTGCAATACAATAAAACAAAAAGATGCATCTGCAGTTTTGGGCTGCAAATGTAAACTTTGGGTCACATATTGAAAAGCACCTAAGTCACTTGGGGCAATTTTTAAAGGGTTTTTAGGCACCTAGAGTTTTCGATAGGCACCTAGTGAGATTTTTGAAAGTGCCTGGGTACCTAACTCCCATTGGGCATGAAGGGATTTCTGAAAATCTCATTAGGTGCCTATTCTTAGGCATCTAAATATCTTTAAGAATCTGGCCATTAGAGCTTAAATCTCCTTGATTTCCAGTCCTTTTACTTTCAATGCAACTTCAGCTCCTAAGTGACTTAGGAGTCTTAGAAAGCTTTTTGTCCTTCATTATGCCATCCTTACAGAATTCTGCATAAAGTTCTAGACTGCTGCATAATACCAGAAAGATTTCAAGGAATTCATTTATGGGTAAATAGACTGATCAGAAAGAAATAATGGGTCAGATTTATCTCTGTTGTAACTTCACTGATATCAACAAAGTTAGACTAGAGATTAATTTGGCTTCTTATATATTTCTTGGTTAAATGAAAATTTCAGTATATAAAGACACCAAGAAAGCAGAGCAATCAGTATAACTAGAAGCAGTGGGATGAAACTGAGGAACAGAAAAGGTGAACTGAGTATCAAGAAATGTTCATAACATTGAGCTGTATCAGACTCAGGTTTAGTCTCTTAATGGAAGTGGTGAGAGGGCCATAAGCTGCTGTACAGGTAAATGATTTGCACTCAAGAACAGATTGTAGGGAGCAATCCTGCTTGCTGATGGACACGATCTCTTAATGAATATTTTCCCATTCTAATTCCCTATAGGCTAAATTACACAGGTGCACCACCATCATGATTTTATTTTATTAAAAACAATTACCAGATACAATGGCTAACTCAGAAGGATATATTGTATACGTTGAGCATCATCATTTTATTCCAGTTTTCTTTTGTTCTTTGGTTCTGTAGACAGGGACACTTACTGTTGAAAACAGGAAGCAGCTATGCCCACTCTGGGCTTCCCCACAGCAAAGTGGTGCTGACAACTGTTAATTTTTCAGATTACCTCAAATGCACATGCAAATGCACATCCCTCCCACCCACACACAAAAGAATATCTTCCCTCACTGTGCCTAGGATTTCTTGCTTAACCAATATTACTCAAAGTCCTGAAGCACAGTCAAGTTTTTAACTGTTCTCAGGCTGTCTATCTCTTCTGAATTTCTTGATTCCTGACTTAAAAGTACAATTACCACTTAATTAAGCTGCCCAGGTGAATACTAACTCTGGCTGATACACTCAAGGATTATTTTAAATGTACAGATATTTTAATGATTAGAAAGCAGGGGCAATATTAATTTGATTTTTCACTATTTATTGCCACACATTTTTAAGAAAAGCTCTTAATATAGGTAAGTTACTACACTTCATGATATAATCCACATCAAGATACCCGTGCTTATTTGCTTTTCAGGAACATCTGAGGAAAAATTGCCTAAAATAGTTTATAATCATTGTTTTCTTGAAGGTCAGAAAGATCATTCCAATACTAAACTCAAGAGTACAGATGTTGGTCTTTGAGATTGCCATAACTCTAGCACTTCTTTACTAAGCAAATGGAAGCATAACCTAAATTCACTTTATATAAGTTATCTGGATGCATCTCTCCATAGTCAAGCGACAATTTAGGCAGATTTAATACACAGTTCCTCAGACTGCCCTGCCAATTACTTCTGTGCTGACCTGGAAGGATCATTAATATTAGGGAGTTGAGAGGCAATTCAATTTCCATGCTGGCTCAACCATAAGCCTCTTCTAAGTAAAGGCTGTCAGCTGTGTCAAATTATGTATGATGCCTAGGTGATGTGGAAGACTGTCTATTAGAGAGTAGAGCTGGGAATGGCAAACTCATTTCACTAAATTTTCAGGCTGAACTTGTACTACCATCTAAAATGTCAAACGGCCAGAGTTATTGGAACTGAGATAACGTAACCAAAAATATTCAGATAAAACAGTGATTGGGGCGGGGGGAGGAAACAAGATTAGCATTAGAGATGATTAGTATCATGAGAATCACAATATACATTAATATTTTAGTAAATGTAAGCATGTATGTTTAAAAAATGAAGTGAAAACATCTTTGTAAAAAAACTCCTGTTAATGAAACTGTCACCCAATGCATGGAATTTATACAATATACCAGGTACATTACAATGACCAAGTTTTGAGATTCAATCCCATAACTCCTAATATAGGAGCACTATCTGTCAAGATTAAGATAACTTAGATCCAATTTTATACATAACCTTTTTACAAACATGTCATAAAAAATACAAAACTGGGCTCAACATACCAGTTAATGTTTATAACTTGTAAATCAAAAGTACATTCCTACAATGCTCCTTCTAAATATATTCTCCTCTGAAACAAAACAAGTAATCAAGAAAGCTTTTCCTCCTTTAACTTCTGTCTCATAATAAAGTGTAAGATGTGAAAATATACTTTTTCTAGTATAGCGGTTGCTACCTTATCCCCCTTCTAGTATAGAGACTCCTGCCTCATCCCCTTTAAAGACCCTAATCCCCTTTTATCCACTCTACTCCATCACCTATTGTCTGTACTCACTACCAGCATACAGTTGTCCCATCTGGTAACAGTCCTGCTTTTCCTAGCTTTAATTCCCATGGTGCATGTAGGCTCTATAATACCAAGGCATTTTCACTATTGTTGTGGAGTCTAATGACTGGGAAGGGATCACTTTGCTCCCAAAGGAGCTCAGTGTTCACACACACACACACACACAAACACACACTTTACTACTTGTTTTCAAGTATTATGCCAAGCTTTATAATCAATGCTATTTTAAATTGATGCTTTGGAGGTTTATTAGAAAAACAGCTTGCTTTTGATGTTAGAAATGAGTAAATAAATAATCTTCTAAAAGACCCACACAAACGCTTTCATTATCACTGGCATGCAGATATTTCCCCCCTAAATAATTAAAATTAATTAGTTAAAAGAAATATGATGTTATTTTTGCATTACATATTATGAAATATTTGTTCATCAGATTTAGTCATTCATTTGTATGCATTCTATGTTAACAAAACATGCATATAACTCACAGAAATTCCAGTTCTGCAAATGCTCAGTAAAAAACAAAAACAAACAAACAAACCCTCCCCCCAAAAAATCCATGCATGCACACACAAACACACATTATGCGCCAAAATAAAAAGCATGCATGGTCAGGGTTTAAGCACTTTAGACAAAATAATTACTAGGTTATTAATAACAAAGCAGCCTGGCAACTATTTTAAGCAGTTTTTTTATTCATGCTTTTACTGGAGACTTCTGAATTTCCCCTCCACCCCCCTTTTTACTCTTTTGCAGCAACATGCTAAAAAAAATCTGTCTTAGAAAAGCAGCAGATAAAAAGAAAGCACACATGCTCAGGTTTTAAAGCGTTATTTTCTTGTAAAAAGATATTAAAATTTAAAAGCCTTTCTATATTTAACAGATATTGTGCAGAAATTCAATCTCAATATTAATGACATGCAATCTCCAAGAAGACATACTCAATTTTTTTTTAAAAAGTCATTTTTAGTAATCGGTGCAAATGCCTTTTTTTATTTTGCTGTTAGACTAATGGTATCTTAAACCCTGCATGCTGCAGTGCTTAGCCTGTGCTCTGCATCAGCTGTGATAGAAGAAGCTACCTGAGAGGTTTCACAGTGCCATTTCATATCCATGTCTGCCTGGCTACCCTGCGTGCTTATAGCTTTTTTCTTAATTCTTAATGGAAATCCTAGGAAATTTAGTCCATCCTCTGAAATCAATACTGATGACAGGAGAGCTCCCTGACTCAGTGGGAGATCAAGATGATAAATTGCCTGCGCATCAGCCTGGCCTATCAGTGCCCTGCACACAGATGGGCGAGAAAAGACACAGAGAAGGCTCCATCCGTCACGTGTCACAGGAAAGCCAATGGCTGACACACTGCTGCAGGAAGAGATGCTGCAGTTTGTTCTGCAGATGAGAAGTACTGTGTATCACCATCAAGTGCCAGTATAGCAAAGTTCTGGCAGAATAACCTGCCTATTCCCCAGCTCTTGATTGTAGATGCCAAAGGAAGGTGCAGTTTTAATTTAATATATGCATCACATGATTCCATTTATAAGGAATACTGCCTGCATAGCTTTACACTCTAACCTAAAGTGATTAAAGCAGGAGGAGAGGAAGAGGGATATAATGAATTCTAATACCCTGATCCTTTTAAAATATTGGGATCTATTTCTCTTCAGCTGATTACTGTGTTTTAGCTTGCTATTAAATTAGCAACCTTAAACTGTGCAATTAGCAAGCATCTCTTTATAATCGCCTCAAAGCACCATAACTGTAATTATAATTTTACTCCCAAGCTAATGAATGACCATTTTTTCTGTCATGTTTATAATGAGTATTTGATGTGATTATTCTGTAAAGACAATTATGTCCCAAAATTAGAAAAAACAACAAAATATAGAAGATCTATCTTCCTTTTTAAAGCCCCCAAAATATAGAGTGACTGAAGAATTATTCTGTATCTGCCATAGACTTATTTACCATAACACTGTCCTTACTATGAAAGTTACAATAATTCTTTCATAAGGAGAGAATGAACATCTGGGTTACCATATGGAAACCTTTTCTAAAGTACATCTGCTATCATTGATCATACTGCAACAAGAGATCTATTGCACAGTTTTTCAAGGGAAGTGAAATGGTTATGTCAGCTTTGACAAAGAAGGTTACCTGTAAAAAATACTGTAGTGTTTTGTAACCAAGACATACACAACTGAACAAATAAACAAACCAAACTACATTTTACTGCAATGGACACTGAAATGATACACTTTTAAAGTAATCTAGTTCTGCTTTATTAGTCTTCTATTCAATAGAACTATGCAAATTTTCACTCGGATACAATAACTCATGACAGCTCCAGGGGTTAATGTTATCAAGTGCCTATCTCCTTCTCCTTTAGGGCTTTTGCAGAATCACTCAAAATTACTTAGAATAATGAATATCTACAGTAAGAAAGACGACAAGTGAGCTTTGGAACATGAAAGATGAAATTAACTTAGCAATTACTTTAACAAAAGCCCAGAGAATGTAAGCTATTTTAAACATTTTCTACTTCTGTTTTATGCTGGGTTACATTGTTGCACATTTCATTAGTTATTTAGCAGTCATTATTTACTACAAGTAGTTATTATTTACTTATTAAGTACTAGTATATTTGGTATGGTGCAATGCACAGATTAAGGGACAGTCCCTGCTCTGAGTTTCCCAGCCTTCACTGTGGCATAATTAGAATCAACTGTGAGATGGAGCCTTACTACTGTAAGGCTTTAGGGGAGAGTGATAGAAATAGGGAGCAAGTGGGGTTAGAAAGCATGAGACCCTCTTGTCACCCACATCTATTTTTCTGGTTTTGTTTTCTTCTAGCTCAATTGGGCATGGATCTCATCTATAATTTGACAGCTGTTGGGAGAAATGGTCAGAATTGCAAACTTCTCAGCATCTCTTCTCACTGCAAATTTGGTACTTCCTACAAGGATTGGGAAGACCCTAGCATTTGTCTGCATGTGATTCTTCTGCACAAAGGTGAAAGCAGGATTGGGGGTGGGGGAGAGGGACAGTGCGTGCACAACTAAACAGCAAATCCTGTTTGTTAGTCTGCAGGATCATAGCAGGCGTCAAGAATCTGCTGCTGTGGAGCTATTCCCCCAGCATCTTTGCTAAGGAGACAAAAGGGTAAATGTAGTCTCATGGCTTCAGATCTGCTCTGCATCCTTGGAGAAAGAGTCCTTCCTTGAAGATTCCCAGCTCATGACCTATATTTGGGTTGGGTTGTGGGAAGATTTGCGGGAAACAACAACCATTTGGCTTTTTCTTTAATAAAAAGCCCCAAAACAGTTCTCATTATGAAAATCATGTGAAGTTAGACTATTAAATGAAAGAACAGACATTTTAAATGGGCCAAATCTGGACCTTCTTATATACTCTTTATTAAGCTTCTACACATCTCATTATTTGGCCTTCCCAAACAATAATGTCAAACTTATCTGTGGTATTCTGCTTGAAATATGATGTTCTGTAGCATGATTTTATGCTATCTCCATAAATAAAAAATGGTTCCTCATGTTGCCACTCTAACTAATCGGTGGATGAATGAGGTAGTTTGAACAACAGTATGTAAGAAGGATGTCAGATCCTGACTCTCAAGCTTGTATAGATTCCTTTATAGAGCAGGCATGCTAAAAGCTAAAGCAGGGATTGGCAACCTTTCAGAAGTAGTGTGCTGAATCTTCATTTATTCACTTTAATTTAAGGTTTCACATGCCAGTAATACATTTTAACATTTTTAGAAGGTCTCTGTCTATAAGTCTATAATATATAACTAAACTATTGTTGTATGTAAAGTAAATAAGGCTTTTAAAATGTTTAAAGAAGTTTCATTTAAAATTAAATTAAAATGCAGAGCCCCCCCAGACCAGTGGCCAGGACCCAGGCAGTGTGAGTGCCACTGAAAATCAGCTCGCGTACCACCTTCGGCACCCATGCTATAGGTTGCCTACCCCTGAGCTAAAGTCTTCCTATAATGCCAATGGAAATCTAGTGCAATTATAAGGGCATTCTTATTAACTGCCTCATTTGGTCAAAAGGATGCAACACAGACTCTGACTGTCCAGTGTGAAATCTGACCTGTTAACAATAGAAACAGGTTTATAGCACGGAACTTGCTCAGACTACCCTTCACATTTATCAATGTTTGACCTTTAAACCTTCAGTGATGCATGATAATGAACACCAACTCTCTTCTTCTACCCAAACTCAAGAACTCTCCTGTTAATCAGAAACAAGGGGTTCTCTCTCTCATATATATTTATATAGTGTGGCAAAGTTCCTCCTCTGCCTTGATGAGTCCTGCGCTTATTGGCAGATTTGCTCAAATTCATGGCAGCTCTCAGTTTGGCCACTTTCTCTAGTGGCTCAAACCTGCCATTCACTCAGCTAACTTCATCACTGGCCAGCATGGTGGAAATGGAGAACAATCCCCACAGTCTCTGCTGACCCACCTAGTAGGTCGGGGAATAGGCCAAGGACCTTCCCCTCTGGTGGGACCCACAGTCCAAGTCACCTCCTCTTGTCTCAAATAGGGAGTTGAGGGAGATGGGGGGGAATCCGGGCCTGCCCTCTACTCCTTCCAGCCCAGGGCCCTGTGGATTGCAATTATCTACAGTGTCTCTTGTAACAGCTGTGTGACAGTTACAACTCCTTGGGCTACTTCCCCATGGCCTCCTCCCAACTCCTTCTTTATCCTCACCACAGGACCTTCCTCCTGATGTCTGGTAATGCTTGTACTTCACAGTTCTCCAGCAGTACACCTACTCACTCTCAGCTTCTTGTGCCTCTTACTCCCAGCTCCTCACACACGCCCCTCACTGACTGAAGTGAGGTCCTTTTTAAAACCAGGTGCCCTGATTAGCCTCCCTGTCCTAATTGATTCTGGTAGCTTTTTAATTGGCTCCAGGTATCCTAATTAGCCTGCCTTAATTTGTTCCAGCAACTTCCTGATTGTTCTGGAACAGACCATTATCTTACTCAGGGAAAAGGGACCTGCTTAATCGGGGGCTAATATATCTACCTTCTATCACTCTCATGTAGCCATCTGGCCTGACGCTCTCACAATAGATACATCTATATCTTCACACATAATTGTGTAATTATTGTAACATACAGCATTTATAAAAGTGTATTTTAGCCCAAAGAATCTTGAAGCACTTAAAAAAAACAATGGCCCCAATTTAGCAAATCAATTAAATGCATGCTTAACTGTAAGCATAACTACTCATGGGCTTACATTTAAGCATGTTCTTAAGTGCTTTGTTGAATCATGGCTATGTACACAAAGCACCACTGAAAACACACCGACATATGAAGGTGGTCGAGGAAAGTTAACAATACACTTCCTGGCAAGGGGACGTTTTGGTCAAGGACATGAGGGCAAACCTCTGCACTTATAAAAAGGGCTAACAGTTTTTTAACACACACAGAAAAGATAACATCAGCATTTTGAACGCATAGCTGAGAGACACAGCAAACTTACATAGCTCAGAAGAAGGAAAGATTGAGCCAAACCTGATCAGATTTGATTCACATATGTATATGTATACAGAGAGATAAATACAATGTGCATATATATACACATACAGACATACACATGCATAGTGGTTGCCATTTAAATCATAGAATCATAGAATCTCAGGGTTGGAAGGGACCTCAGGAGGTCATCTAGTCCAACCCCCTGCTCAAAGCAGGACCAAACCCAACTAAATCATCCCAGCCAGGGCTTTGTCAAGCCTGACCTTAAAAACCTCTAAGGAAGGAGATTCCACTACCTCCCTAGGAAACCCATTCCAGTTCTTCACCACACTACTAGTGAAAAAGTTTTTCGTAATGTCCAACCTAAACCTTCCCCTCTGCAACTTGAGACCATTACTCCTTGTTCTGTCATCTTCTACCACTGAGAACAGTCTAGATCCATCCTCTTTGGAACCCCCTTTCAGGTAGTTGAAAGCAGTTATCAAATCCCCCCTCATTCTTCTCTTCTGCAGACTAAACAATCCCAGTTCCCTCAGCCTCTCCTCATAAGTCATGTGCTCCAGCCCCCTAATCATTTTTGTTGCCCTCCGCTGGACTCTCTTCAATTTATCCACATCCTTCTTGTAGTGTGGGGCCCAAAACTGGACTCAGTACTCCAAATGAGGCCTCACCAGTGCTGAGTAGAGGGGAATGATCACATCCCTCGATCTGCTGGAAATGCCCCTACTTATACAACCCAAAATGCCATAATCGTTAATGAAGATATTGAATAAAACCGGCCCCAGCACCGACCCTTGGGGCTCTCCACTTGATACCGGCTGCCAACTAGACATGGAACCATTGATCACTACCCGTTGAGCCCGACCATCTAGCCAGTTTTCTATCCACCTTACCGTCCATTCATCCAGCCCATACTTCTTTAACTTGCTGGCAAGAATACTGTGGGAGACTGTATCAAAAGCTTTGCTAAAGTCCAGAAATAGCACATCCACTGCTTTCCCCTCATCCACAGAGCCGGTTATGTCATGATAGAAGGCAATTAGGTTAGTCAGGCATGACTTGCCCTTGGTGAATCCATGCTGACTGTTCCTGATCACTTTCCCCTCCTTTAAGTGGTTCAGGATTGATTCCTTGAGGACCTGTTCCATGATTTTTCCAGGGACTGAGGTGAGACTGACTGGCCTGTAGTTCCCTGGATCTTCCTTCTTTCCTTTTTTAAAGATGGGCACTACATTAGCTTTTTTCCAGTCGTCCGGGACCTCCCCCGATCGCCATGATTTTTCAAAGATAATGGCCAATGGCTCTGCAATCTCATCGGCCAACTCCTTTAGCACCCTCGGATGCAGCGCATCCGGCCCCATGGACTTGTGCTCGTCCAGCTTTCCTAAATAGTCCCGAACTACTTCTTTCTCCACAAAGAGCTGGTCACCTCCTCCCCATACCGTGCTGCAGAGTGCAGCTGTCTGGGAGCTGACCTTGTCTGTGAAGACAGAGGCAAAAAAAGCATTGAGTACACTAGCTTTCTCCACATCCTCCGTCACTAGGTTCCCTCCCTCATTCAGCAAGGGGCCCACACTTTCCTTGACTTTCTTCCTGTTGCTAACATACCTAAAGAAATCTGTCTTGTTACTCCTAACATCTCCGGCTAGCTGCAACTCCAAGTGTGATTTGGCCTTCCTAATTTCACACCTGCATGCCTGAGCAATACTTTTATACTCCTCCCTGGTTATTTGTCCAATCTTCCACTTCTGTTAAGCCAAGCTGGTCACCTGCCATATTTACTTTTCTTCCTACACATCGGGATGGTTTGTTCCTGCAACCTCAATAAGGTTTCTTTAAAATACAGCCAGCTTTCCTCGACTCCTTTCCCCGTCATGTTATTCTCCCAGGGGACCTTGCCCATCAGTTCCCTGAGGGAGTCAAAGTCTGCTTTTCTGAAGTCCAGGGTCTCTGTTCTACTGCTTTCCTTTTTTCCTTGTGTCGGGATCCTGAACTCGACCATCTCATGGTCACTGCCTCCCAGGTTCCCATCCACTATTGCTTCCTCTACTATTTCTTCCCTGTTTGTGAGCAGCAGGTCAAGAAGAGCTTTTCCCCTAGTTGGTTCCTCCAGCACTTGCACCAGGAAATTGTCCCCTACACTTTCCAGAAACTTCCTGGATTGTCTGTGCACCGCTGTATTGCTCTCCCAGCAGATATCAGGGTGATTAAAGTCACCCATGAGAACCAGGGCCTGTGATCTAGCAACTTCTGTTAGTTGCTGGAAGAAAGCCTCGTCCGCCTCATCTTTAAAAAAAAAAAAAAAAAAAAAAAAAACCTTTACTACTGCTGAATGCAGGTAATTAGCCTGTGCTAGGTATATGTACTTTATACAGTATTAGAGGCCAAGAAAGGCTCCCCTTCTGCTGATGTGGTTTGTGCACACAAAACTTTCACCCATAATTCATCTGCAGACAGGAATCGGAGTTCTTGTATCTCTCTGACCTGATCACAGACATAAATGAAACAGTTACACAGATTTTCATGCACAGTCTATATCCACAAATGTTGCAGATGAACACGGAATAAGCAGGGCTGGCTTCAGGAACCAGCGAATGAAGCAGGTGCTTGGGGCAGCCAATGGGAAGGGGCGGCACGTCTGGGTCTTCGGTGGCAATTCGGTGGCGAGTCCCTCAGTCCCTCTCGGAGTGAAGGACCCACCACTGAATTGCTGCCGAGGGATGAAGTGGCATGGTTGAGCTGCCGCTGAAGTGCTGCCGATCGCAGCTTCCCCCCCTCCCACCGCTTCGCTGCTTGGGATGGCAAAACAGCCTGAGCCAGCCCTGGGAATAAGTAAGAGAGTTTGATGGTTACCTCTGTATGCCTGTATACATTTGTGTGTATGGGTGTGCATGTACAGATGGCTAGCTGTCCAGATGGGTGCTTTATAAACAAAAATATATTACTTAAAGCTTGTAAAATTCTTTGTAAATGTAAAAGGAATGGAGTTTCTAAACATAAACTTCAAAGTTTCCCCCAAGTAAAATAGAAATGCCATATTCAAGACTTTTATTGGACCGACTTCTGTTGGTAAGAGAGACAAGCTTTCAAGCTTACACAGAGCTCTTCTTCAGGTCTGGGAAATGTACTCAGTGTCAAAACAGCTAAATACAAGGTGGAATGGATTGTTTAGCATAAGTAGTTAACAGATATTTCTAGGGACCTTTCAAGGTGAAGTGGTTCGTTAACACCCCTCCAGAAGAGGGAGGAGAAGGCAGCTGGGGGTGGGAGGGTTAGTTGGTTAAAGATTGTGGTAATAAGCCACAAATCCAGTGTCTCTGTTCAGTCCATAATTTTCAGCATCTAGCAAAGTTATGAATTTAAGTTCCCAGGCTTGTCTTTTGAAGGTTTTGTGCACATTTCCATTGAAGATGAAGACTGAGAGATCATACAATCACAGAAGATTAGGGTTGATAGAAGATTAGGAAGAGACCTCAAGAGGTCATCTAGTCCAACCCCCTGCTCAAATCAGGACCAACACCAACTAAATCATCCCAGCCAGGGCTTTGTCAAGCTGGGCCTTAAAAACCTCTAAGGATAGAGATTCCACCACCACCCTACGTAACCCATTCCAGTGCTTCACCACCCTTCTAGTGAAATAGTGTTTCCTAATATCCAACCTAGACCTCCCCCACTGCAACTTGAGACCATTGCTCCTTGTTGTCATCTGCCACCACTGAGAACAGCCAAACTCCATCCTCATTGGAACCCCCCCTTCAGTTAGTTGAAGGCTGCTATCAAATCCCCCCTCACTCTTCTCTTCTGCAGACTAAACAAGCCCAGTTCCCTTAGCCTCTCCTCGTAAGTTATGTGCCTCAGTCCCTTTATCATCTTCGTTATTCTCCACTAGACTCTCTCTAATTTGTCCACATCCTTTCTGTAGTGAGGGGCCCAAAACTGAACCAATACTCCAGATATGGCCTCACCAGTGCCGAATAGAGGTAAATAATCACTTCCCTCATGCTGCCTGCAATGCTCCTACTAGTGCAGCCCAATATGCCATTAGCCTTCTTGGCAACAAGGGCACACTGCTGACTCATATCCAACTTCTCATCCACTGTAATCCCCAGGTCCTTATCTGCAGAACTGCTGCTTAGCCATTCGGTCCCCAGCCTGTAGTGGTGCATGGGTTTCTTCCACCCTAACTGCAGATATAGAGGCATCACTTTATGAAAAATGTTTACCCACAGGTGATATGATGTTTTTGTCTTTAATCATTTTTATATGTGAGCTCATTTGAGAGCACAGTGATTGTCTCATTTCACCTGCATAGTTATTATTAGGGAGTTTAGTGCACTGGATGAGGTAAACCACATGTTGTGAGAGGCACGTCTAGGATCCATGGATCTTGAAAGGTTTGTTGTGGAGCGTGTACCTCCTCAGCTGCTTTTCCCCTCTCCAATGACTGGAGATGTGTCAATGGGCCACTTCACCTTGAATGGTCCCTTGAAATACATGTTAACTATTTATGCTAGACAATCTGTTTCACCTTGTGTTAAAGTGTGACATTCTGTACATTTCCCAGTCATAAAGAAGTCTGTGTAAACTTGAAAGCTTGTCTCTCTCACCAACAGAAGTTAATCCAACAAAAGATACTACCTCACCCACCTTGTTTCTCTAATATCCTGGGATCAACATGGCTACAACAACACTGCATATTCAAGACTCACAACTCCCTTGTTCTGGCCAATTGGACCATTTCCTCAGTCAAATGCAACACCCTGAATGAATACCTGTCCTTCTAAGACATAGTTGCCAAATTCAGGGCCAAACCTAACTGTAGGAGTTATCACTACTCTTGGTTTCATAACTACTGGCACACAAATTCACTCCTACCAAGAGAAAACTAGGATGAAGAATTTAATCATACTCTGTCTGAGGGGCACTGAAACTGGATTTGGGATGACATCGAAGTGTTATCTTCATTCCCTCTGGAGACTTTTGCAGGACTCTGCTCAGCTAAACTAACAAACTCTGACAAATAAATATTGATGGCAACACTTACCGTCATCTCTATCACACTAGTGTACTCTGCACCTGTGACAAAATTACCCTTCTCTGACAGGAAGTCTGTAATCTTACTCCCAAGGCTCTGAACTTTCCCATCACCCTGCCAGCCAAACTGTACCTATTAGGCTTGTACGTATTCCACTATATCCTAGAAAAACAGCCTTGACAGTGATGGAAGCTTTTGAGAGAGCTGCCTTACCACATTGGAAAGGCCAAAGTCTCCTAGAAATGCAAACAAGACTCTCATGGAAAAAATTACCCACTCAGGGTACCATAATTGAGACCAATTCTACTCCACTAGGGTGCGAGCACATACCTTTTTTCCTCTCCTTTGAGATTGTCTCTTCCAGCACCCCAGCTCCTTTCTGCAGGTGGTCTGGCTTTAAACATAAGGCTTAGAACAACGTTTACTTGTACCTTATAATAAGGTAAAGGTGATGGTTTTCAACAGGGGGAGCTTGGAGGCAATTAGACGATTTTTCCCTACTTTATTTCAAACAGAACATATTAACAAGTTTTAATCAAGAAATATTACACAGATCAAACATAAACACAAAGCTTGCTGGGGAGATTCCAACTGGCCACACATACATTCCACATTACATATAATGCTACCAATCACAAATAGTTAACACTTAACTGGTATGTTACATGTGTTCTTTTTGGACTGGGACTCTGGGTTCTATTCCTGGCTCTGCCATGGGCCTGCTGGGTGACCTTGGGCAAGTAATGTTGCCTGTCTGTGCCTCAGTTTACCCATCTGTAAAATGATACTGACCTCCTTTGTAAAGTGATTTGAGAGCTAAGTATTGTTATTTATTATTATTATTATTATTATTTATTATTTATTGAGTCCCAAAATCTCTTCTTCAAGGAACATATATAACACATTTCCTTCCCAGACATCCATATTTCTACTTAATCTATGTTTTCTCTTCTTGCTCTTATTTATTCTTCTCTCCTCTTCCATTTATATTCCTTTTCCTTCCTTATTACTATTTCTAATTCATCCTTACATACCTGGTTAACTAACTCACCAAACAGCCATAACAATACACAGGGACAACCTTATGTTACATAGCCATCGTGTTATTTATATCAAATACATTTATTTTGTCTCATTTGTTACATATATTATATTTCTTATCCTTTCAATATGTTAACATTCCCTGAGAGGAAAAGATGTAAAATACTACTGAAGTCTTAAGTATTTGCGATTGTTAGCATTATGTGTAATGCAGAATGTATGTGCGGCCAATAGGATTCTGCCCAGCAAGCTTTGTAGTTATGTTCGATCTGTGTAATCTCTCTTGATTAAAACTTGTAAATAAATAGAGGGGAAAAAATCACCTGATTATCTCCAAGCTCCCTCTCCACCCTCAAAAATGAGACAAAGCTGTTGAAAACTGAGAGAAGAAAGACGAGATGGGACACTGGGGGATATATATCATATAAATATATTGAAGGGTATATATCAGGGAGGGTGAAGAGCTGTCTAAGCTAAGGAGAATGCTGGCACAAGAACAAATGGGTATAAACTGGCCATGAATAAATTCAGGCTGTAAATTAGAAGGTTTCTAACCATCAGAGGGGTAAGGTTCTGGAACAACCTCCCAATAGAAGTTGTGGGGGCAAACAATGGAATTAGTTTTAAGAGAGGGATAGACAAATTTATGAGTGCACATAGGTGCTGCAACTGTGGGTGCTGGGGTTGCTCCCACATCCCTCCCCTCGGGCTTGAAGTAGTAATAACAACTCAAATACATGGGTTCTGCCATCAGCACCCCCATTATAAAAATTATTCCAGCACCACTGTGAATGCAATTATATGTGTAGGGTTGCTTGTGATGGTAGGGGACAAGGCTCAGCAGTCCTGGGACTCACACATAGTTCATGACTTATGTTCCTAAAAGTGCATGCTTCAGGGTTTCAACTAGCTGCCTACAGCGGACAGGAAGGGATTCCCCAGCCCCCACCAGTGTATTCTGGGACAGTTTTTTTTATCTCCTTCCTCTGAAGCATCAGGCATGGCCACTGCAGCAGATGGGACATTGGACGGGTAGGACTAGGGCTCTGAGTAGCACCAAGCATTCTCTCTCTCTCTTTCTCTCAGTTGCTTGGCTGGTTGGATCTTGCTCACATATTCAGGATCTAACTGATCACCATATGTGGGATTGGGAAGGAATTTTCCCTGAGTCAGATTGGTAGAGACCTGGGGGCGGAAATGTTGCCTTCCTCTGTAGCATGTGGCTGTAAGTCACTTCCCAGGATTATCTGAATATATCTCACTTAATTCTTCCCTGCCATTACCGGGACCTCAGGCACTGTTGGAACTCCGTCCCTCCAATTCTCTGCCTGTGGCACATAATAGTCTAGTTTCCTGTGTGCTGTATTGCTTTGGTCTCAAGTCAGTTGCTGGTTTTGGCGTGTGGGTGATGGGTGGTGTTGGTGGCTGGTGATATACAGGAAGTCAGACTAGCTGACCTGGTGGCTCCTTCTGGCCTTACACTCTATGGGTAGGTCCATACTTACCCGTCGGGTCGACGAGGAGAGTTCGACTTCTCGGAGTTCGAACTATCGCGTCTAATCTAGACGCGATAGTTCGAACTCTGAACGCGCTCCCGTCGACTCCGGAACTCCACCACCGCGAACGGCGGTGGCGGAGTCGACGGGGGAGCCACGGAGTTCGATCCCGCGGCATCTGGACAGGTAGGAAATTCGAACTAAGGTAGTTCGACTTCAGCTACGCTATTCGCGTAGCTGAAGTCGCGTACCTTAGTTCGACACCCCCCCCCCTGTAGTGTAGACCAGGCCTATGACTCTAAAACCTAAATATTATTTAAAGATAAAATTAAAAGTTGTTCTAAACCTAATGCTTAAATGTAGGCCATCTGCAGAAAAAATAGGAAGAAATCTTTCTAATAGTTAGATACAATTTGTAAAGAAGCCAGGAAGCTAGGAAGAGACAATCACAAGGAAGAAAAAAAAAGATAAATAATCTTTCACTGGAAAAATTAAAGATCATTTGCAACATAAACACAGAGCAGCATTCCAAGCCTCTGGAGGTATTATGCCTGTGCCTCATTAATTAAAGATAATCCAGAATTACAATGTTCAATTATTTGCAAAGATTCACTGTATTTTCTATATTTACAAGAAAATGCCAATTGGCACATGCAGAAATTCTTTGACTCCCAAGGTCCATTACATAAAGAACAAGATTTATGGGCTCAGTTCATACTGTGCCAAAGCTAAAACTGGCACAGAACTCAGATAAATGTGGCTTTATGCCATGGTGCACCTCCCCTTTCCTGGGCTGGCTGGGGACTGCTTTGGTCCTGGGCACAGGTTACAGCAATCTGAAGGCTACCTTGCATTTGGCTGGCCATGGCCCCAAAGGGCTGTTGTGACACCCCCCCACACACACCCTTTCTACTCCCTACACCAGTAGCTCCTATGAATACCCCTGGGGCTCGATCTACTGTTTTTACACTGGTGTAATGAGGCCACAGGGCAGTGAAGAACTGGGCACTATATGCTTTCTTGTAGCAGTAGTTCTCTGTTATTTTAACCTCTAATTTAATGGGTGTTTAGTCCAAACCACAGTTAGTGCTAATCCTGTAGATTATATTCAAATTAGGGCTGTCAAATGATTAAAAAATTAATCATGATTAATTGTAATTTTAATCACACTGTTAAATAATAATAGAATACCATTTATTTAAATATTTTAGATGTTTTCTATATTTTCAAATATATTGATTTCAATTACAACACTGAATACAAAGTGTACAGTGCTCACTTTATATTATTTTTTTATTTCAAATATTTGCACTGTAATAAAGATAAACAAAATAAATAGTATTTTTCAGTTCACCTCATGTAAGTACTGTAGTGCAACCTCTTTATCCCGAAAGTGCAACTTACAAATGTAGAATGTCTTCTTTTTCTTACTTGCCCTCTGGAATGGTGGCCGAAGTATGAAGGGGCATATGAATGTGTAGCATATCTGGCACATAAATACTTTGCAAAACCGGTTACAACAGTGCCATGCTAACACCTAGTCTCACTTTCAGGTGACATTGTAAATAAGAAGAGGGCAGCATTATCTTCCATAAATGTAAACAAACTTTCTTGTCTTTGCGATTAGCTGAAAAAGAAGAAGGACTGAGTGGACTTGTAGACTCTAAAGTTTTATATTGTTTTGTTTTTGAGTGCAGGTATGTAAAAGAAGAAATTCTACATTTGCAAGTTGCACTTTCAGAATAAAGAGATTGCACTACAGTACTTACATGAGGTGAACTGAAAAATACAATTCATTTTGTTTATCTTTATTACAGTGCAAATATTTGTAATAAAAATAATAATATAAAGTGACCCTGTTCACTTTGTATGCTGTGTTGTAATTGAAATCAACATATTTGAAAATGTAGAAAACATCCAAAATATTTAATACATTTTAATTGGTATTCTATTATTGTTGAACAATGCAATTAAAACTGTGATTAAGCACAATTAATATTTTTAATTGGGTTAATTTGTTTTGAGTTACTTGCATGAGTTGACTGTGGATAGAAAGCTGGCTAGATTGTCAGGCTCAATGGGTAGTGATCAATGGCTCGATGTCTAGCTGGAAGCCAATATCAAGCGGAGTGCCCCAGGGGTTGGTACTGGGGCCAGTTTTGTTCAACATCATTAATTATGTGGATGATGGGATGGGTTGCACCTTCAGCAAGTTTGTGGATGATACTAAGCTATGCGGGGAGGTAGATATGCTGGAAGGTAGGGATAGGATCCAGAGTGACCGGGACAAATTGGAAGATTGGGCCAAAAGAAATCTGACGAGGTTCAACAAGGACAAGTGCAGAGTCCTGCACTTAGGACAGAAGAATCCCATGCACTGCTGCAGACTAGGGACCGAATGGCTAAGCAGCAGTTCTGCAGAAAAGGACCTGGGGATTACACTGGATGAGAAGCTAGATATGAGTCAGCAGTGTGCCCTTGTTGCCAAGAAGGCTAACGGTATATTGGGCTGTATTAGTAGGCGCACTGCCAGCATATCGAGAGAAGTGATTATTCCCCTCTATTTGGCACTGGTGAGGCCACATCTGGAGTATTGCATTCAGTTTTGGGCCCCCCACTACATACAGGATGTGGACAAATTAGAGAGAGTCCAGCGGAGGGCAACAAAGATGATTAGGGGGCTGGAGCATGTGACTTACGAGGAGAGGCTGAGAAAACTGGGCTTGTTTAGACTGCAGAAGAGAAGAGTGAGGGGAGATTTGATAGCAGCCTTCAACTACCTGAAGGGGGGTTCCAAAGAGGATGGAGTTCCGCTGTTCTCAGTGTTGGCAGATGACAGAACAAGGAGCAATGGTCTTAAGTTGCAGTGAGGGAGGTCTAGTTTGGATATTTCACTAGGAGGGTGGTGAAGCACTGGAATGGGTTACCTAGGGAGCTGGTGGAATCTCCATCCTTAGAGGAGGTTTTTAAGGCCCGGCTTGACAAAGCCCTGGCTGGGATGATTTAGTTGGGGTTGGTCTTGATCTGAGCAGGGGGTTGGACTAGATGACCTCCTGAGGTCTCTTCCAACCCTAATCTTCTTTGATTCTATGATTCTATGATAATTGACACCCCTAATTCAAATGTTATTCACATTGACTTCAGTGGAAGCAGGATCAGGCTTTAACAGGCTATTACATCTCAAAGAAAGTCAAGAGTGACTCCTGATGAGCCTCCCAAGGCTTATAAATTCTGATAGGCGTGCAGTGAGCCTAAATTATGTGATGGAATCCTATCAAGCTTCCGAGGGCTGAGGGGTTCACACATGCATGTGCACACGCACACACACGCGCACCCCCATATATATCTGCGTTCTTTCATTCTTTATGACTATGCTATTGTAAAATGCTGTTATTTTAAAAATGTAATGTGCCCATTATTTCAGTTTTTCCCTGAATAAAAATAAAGAAAGAAACAACTTTTTGTTCTCTTGCTATAGTAAAAAACGTATATCATAGCATTGAGATCATCAAAAGTTTGGGTGTAATAAATGGGGATAATAAATCCATTAATTATGGCTGAGGTCTAACACACCTTTATAAATACAGAGAGAGAGAGAGAGAGAGAGAGAGAGAGAGAGAGAGAGATGCCAAACAACTTTTTAAGCAAGGATAGTTCACAAACAATACAGATATTTTGCTATCTCACATATTTTTTAACATTCTTAAATGCTTGAGTTACTATTGATATTTGGTAATATAATTATATATTTCAGAAAATGATTTGAGTGTATAGACTAAATTCTACCCAGATTTAGACCCCCCAAGTAACCCCATTGCAACCCAGTGCCTTCTGTGGGGTTGTACAGGATAAGAGGAAGGCAGATTTTATCCCTTTGTTTCAGCCTGCAACATGAACAGAAGGAACAAGTACAGACATCTAAATTTATGAGATCAAACAAAGCTGTTATTCCAGAAAGCAGCTGTAATTGTTACAGTGGAAATAAGAAAAGCGAAGGCTAGGATTCTAGAGCATTTCCCCTTCCCTTCCCCTGCCCTTCCCCCTTGCTGCATCAGAGAATCTTTCAGCAGCTGAAGAAATTTTGTGGCAATTTCACATTTATAAAACTGTTTAAAGCTAAAACTAACAGAGCAGGAAATATAATGTGTGGTTTTGATTGATTTGGCTCTTCAGCTTTATAAAACCTCACTTGTGCAAAGAAGATTGCTGTGAGTGTATTGCTTGTTCTACTTTTAAAACTTACCTTTCCACAGACACCCACATAGTAACTTTGAAATAAATGCACAGATACATTAATTTTTGGCCTTGCTACATTTTGCAGAGTGGGAGGATAAGAAAAAATATTAAGAGAGTGAAATCTTCCTTCTAAATTAAAGGTTTCATACCCTAATAAATAATTTCTTTAGCTGTTGGTAAACGGTTCTATTATCCCCTAATGTGGAGAAGCCCATAGAGGCTAGGAATCTACCATTGCCTCTTTAATCAGAAAACTGTTTTGACTGTTCTGTCAGGTAAACAGCACAGCCTAAAATGTGTCTGTTTTCTGTTGAATACTGTGCTCTACAGAAAAATAAAATAGCTATTGAAAACACACACAAAGGCCAGGGTTTAAAGCTGACTCTTCATCTAACATAGTTATTCTTTGATTGAAGATACAGAGGTTGTCCTGTGACTGCAGTAATGCTCATCATTTCCTTGGTCCTATCAGCTGGGAGCCAAACAAAAAATCTGAGTAGATACAGATTACTGAGTCAAATGGGAGCAGCCAAAGGGAGCTCAGTCTACTGTACTCTGACAAAGATGGGACTATTAAGAAAAAAAAACCTGTTAACAAAGAGCTAATTAGTGAGGGTAACTGTTAGCTAGTTAACACAGTGCTCTGATTATAGCCCGGGTAGTGGACTACAAAACAGATGTATGAATTCACATGCAGCAGTGCACATCCCTCTCTGGATATCAACCTCTAGGTCACTGGAGGGCTACGATATTGCTAGGCTGATTCATCAATAAGACTACTGGCATCTGCAATGCATGGAAATGCTCACCTGCCTCCCTGCCAAAAGTAACATTTGAAGTGAAGGGGGCTATACCACAGAGAGAAAACAGACAAATAACAAGAGACACATAAACCATACTATATTCAAATCAACCCCGAGGCAAAAACAAAACCTATGGGAAAGAAAGTGAATTTTGAAAGAGAGCCTAACATTCTCCGGCGAAGAATAGCACAGAGGGAAATGTGCTTGGCTCTGGATACTTGGGCAGCTCTGATACTATTGGTCAGGCGGCGACAAGATAGAGTTCTTATCCTTTAAAGATGGCACTGGTCTGGCTCCTGAAAATTCAGCAATTTCTCCATAGAAAAGTACCTCATATGACTGCAAATTCTTTCTTCTAAAGCTTATTTTATTTAAAGAGACATTTTCATAGAATGTGATACATATTATGAGGATTAAGGACCTGATCCAAAGCCCGTAGAAGCTAAGGAAAGACCTCATTGGGCCTCGAATCAGGTGCTAAGGGTCGGAGGTGAAATCTTGGCCCCATCAAAGTCAATGGGAATTTGGTCATTGATTTAATGGGGCCAGGATTTCAGCCCTTATTTTTAAAAACTCTGGTCTCTGCTTTCGTATCCATTTCTTTTCAGACACAGTTATTTGTGGGTGCAAATGAGAATTTGTATTTGTCTAACTACCACCGTTGCCACTAACAGTTCAACATTTGGCAGTAGATACTACCTCTGGGGGACAGGACAACTTTACTTATGCCAGCCCTCCACAACTTTAACTTCTGCCACAGCTCTGCCACCACAGTAACTGAATTAGCAACATCTCTAGCTACTATGGTCACAGCTCCTTTCTGGCCACTGTCACCCACTTCTAGGAGTGTGTGAGAATTTTACAGTCCCCCTTCTAGATTTGGTTTGGCTACTTTGTGTTACTATGGTCTGATTACTTTAGCAGAGGTTGTGTATATTATCAATGACCTCCATCAGAGTTTACACCAGCACAGAATTTTATTCATGAGCCCTGTGTTGTTATAAGGACTCTAAACAGACCACTGCCTAAGACTATTCAGATCCAATTCCAATGGAAATCAATGGAAAGCCATGGTGGAGGTCCTTAGGATTTCAAAACTCAGTTTAAAATGTTCATATAAAGAAGCAGTAGATCTCAAAGGCTCTGGTTGCATATAGGGTAGATTTAAATGTCCAAACGCTGAGGCCTTAGACCTTCAAATTAAGAAAACTAGAATAGATTAACAGGAAAATAACTTGAAGAATTAGATGAATCGTACTTTTTTGTCTTTATTTTTTAAGTATTACTATTAAATAGGTGTAAATGATAGTAAATGCACAGATGGATTATAAATTGGTAACCCTCCTTTTTTTTTCTATTGCTGCTGAGGTTCATGACAAAGCTGGAAGGCCATATCAGTGCTTTTTCAGTATTACCTTTAGAATTTGTTACTTTTTATTTAGAATTCCTCTCTTATAAAATGTACATAATTTTTAAAACTACATCATATTTTTTTAAATCATCAGTCTGCAGGGGGAGTACATAATGTGCAACATATGGTGGAAAGACCAGAGATAATTTGACAGGTTGAATTTGCATCAAGGCACGGAATATAAGTGCAGAGGTTCCATTTCTTTTGATGTTCACCATTTTTGAAGCTAACACTTTGACAGATTATTCATATTCATTTCTCTCGGTACACGTTCAGTTAAAGCACAAATTAGCAATAACTTTGATTTCTTTAGCAAGACACATAGAGAGGCTAAAAGGCATTGCTCATCATGTTGTTATCCTTCCAGAACATCTGCTGGATACTGCAGAAAAAATAAGGATTTGTATGCTTTTGCTGAATATCTGTCTAACAGCCTAGTTGTGCTGGTCACAGTTTTGTAAGCAGTAAAAAAAAGCTTAAAAATTGTAAACTGAAATCTACAAGTCTCATGAACAATGTCAAACACATGCACATACTGCATTTTAGAAACACCCTACTTGTCTTCTTCATTGTTTACTATCAAATATTTTTATTTCTCTTTCATGCTAAGAGACAAGTAATTAGAGTACCACTAATCAATAGACCATTTTATTATCCAATGCAGCTCTGAATAATCCCCATAATTTAACTAGCTTCTGGGTGAGCCAGCAGGGAGTAGCCACAGAAAACAAAGAATTTGACAAACACCAAGGGCGGTTCAGTACAAAGCAGCTTTCAAGAAAATAAAGAGCTACACGAGATTATTTTTAAGTAGTGGAATGAAAACAAACAAAGGATGCAGCTATTTTTTCCTTCTTTTCAGCAAATCGTCTCTGCTATTTTGCCTTAACTAAGCCCCAAAGATCTGGTACACTCTCACTGCTGCAAATTGCATGTCCTTTGCACCAGTGACAGCTGCCTAGCCCCAGGCAGATTTACCCAAAAAAGAAGAATAGGAGACTTATCCACTTTTAGCTTCCCTCAGGAGTCTTACAAGCATAGGGCAGCTTTGGGTTCTGCAGGGTTTAATGCAGCCAATAGGAGGTTATAGGAGAGAGGTGCTGAATCAGCGCATCCCTCAGCAGAATGGGGTGAAATCTTTGCAATTTTTTGCCTGAAACAATTAGTAAATTCATATCAATTTCACCAAACTGTTTAAGTCAAAAATGAACCTTAAAAAGTTCTGAAAAATCAAAATGATTTGGAAAATTCAATTCTAAATAACTTTTCATTACTATATTTACATTAATTTATTTACAAGCTTTAAACGTGTTTAAAAATACCTCATAATCAACCTAAAACAGTGTGTTCAACCTAAAATGATTTTATTTTTACATTTTTCGAAACTTCCAATGAACTGAAAAATCAGTTATTCACATAGTTCTATCCCAACCCAACCACAACTTCTTTCCATCCAGTGCTGCCCAGTCTGGGGGCCAGACTTCCCTCCTGCAGTTCGGGATGCTGTGGTTACTTTGCATCATCACAATTGCTCTTCTGCTCATGGGTTTCATCCCAGGGCACTGTTTTATGTCATGAATTAGGAGTGAATTTAGCCCCAAATCTCTAACACCAGCAAACAGCGAGAAGGTGGCACACACTTCCTGAAACAATATTTGTAGATTATAAAACTAGAGGGAACACTTAGATCATGATGGGACTGATGGGCAGGATCCCCTGGGACGATAACATGAAGGGGGAAGGAGTCCAGGGAGTATTTGAAAGAATCTTTATTGAGGATGCAGGAAAAAAAAACATCCCAATGTGTAGAAAGAATAGTAAATATGGCAGGTGACCAGCTTGGCTTAACAGTGAAATCCTTGCTGATCTTAAACACAAAAAAGAAGCTTACAAGAAGTGGAAGATTCGACAAATGACCAGGGAGGAGTATAAAAATATTGCTCAGGCATGCAGGAGTGAAATCAGGAAGGCCAAATCACACTTGGAGTTGCAGCTAGCAAGAGATGCTAAGAGCAACAAGAAGGGTTTCTTCAGGTATATTAGCAACAAGAAGAAAGTCAAGGAAAGTGTGGGCCCCTTGCTGAATGAGGGAGGGAACCTAGTGAGAGAGGATGTGGAAAAAGCTAATGTACTTAATGCTTTCTTTGCCTCTGTCTTCCCGAACAAGGTCAGCTCCCAGACGACAGCACTGGGCAGCACAGCATGGGGAGGAGGTGACCAGCCGTCTGTGGAGAGAGAAGTGGTTCAGGACTACTTAGAAAAGCTGGACAAGCACAAGTCCATGGGGCCGGCTGTGCTGCATCTGAGGGTGCTAAAGGAGTTAGCGGATGTGATTGCAGAGCCATTGGCCATTATCTTTGAAAACTCATGGTGATCGGGGAGATCCCGGAAGACTGGAAAAAGGCTAATGTAGTGCTCATATCTAAAAAAGGGAAGAAGGAGGATCAGGGGAACTACAGGCCAGTCAGCCTCACCTCAGTCCCTGGAAAAATCATGGAGCAGGTCCTCAAGGAATCAATTCTGAAGCACTTAGAGGAGAGGAAAGTGATCAGGAACAGTCAGCATGGATTCACCAAGGGCAAGTCATGCCTGACTAACCTAATTGTCTTCTATGAGAAGATAACTGGCTCTGTGGATGAGGGGAAAGCAGTGTTGATATGGTCTCCCACAGTATTCTTGCAGGCAAGTTAAAGAAGTATGGGCTGGATGAATGGACTATAAGGTGGATAGAAAGGTGGCTAGATCGTTGGGCTCAATGGGTCAATGGCTCCATGTCTAGTTGGCAGCCAGTATCAAGGGTCAGTTTTGTTCAATATCTTCATTAATGATCTGGAGGATGGCATGAATTGCACCCTCAGCAAGTTTGCAGATGACACTAAACTGCTAGGAGTAGTAGATATGCTGGAGGGTAGGGATAGAATGCAAAGGGACCTAGACAAATTAGAGGATTGGACCAAAAAAATCTGATGAGGTTCAACAAGGACAAGTGCAGAGTCCTGCACTTAGGACGGAAGAATCCCATGCACTGCTACAGACTAGGGACCAAGTGACTAGGCAGCAGTTCTGCAGAAAAGGACCTAGAGGTTACAGTGCATGAGAAGCTGGACATGAGTCAACAGTGTGCCCTTGTTGCCAAGAAGGCTAATGGCAATTTGGGCTGTATAAGTAGGGGCACTGGCAGCAGATCGAGGGACGTGATTATTCCCCTCTATTTGGCATTGATGAGGCCTCATCTGGAGTACTGTGTCTAGTTTTGGGCCCCACACTACAAGAAGGATGTGGAAAAATTGGAAAGAGTTCAGCGGAGGGCAACAAAAATGATTAGGGGGCTGGAGCATGCTGAGGGAACTGGGATTGTTTAGTCTGCAGAAGAGAAGAATGAGGGGGGATTTGATAGCTGCTTTCAACTACCTGAAAGGGGGCTCCAAAGAGGATGGATGTAGACTGTTCTCAGTGATACCAGATGACAGAACAAGGAGTAATGGTCTCAAGTTGCAGTGGGGGAAGTTTTGGCTGGATATTAGGAAAAACTTTTTCACTAGGAGGGTGGTGAAGCACTGGAATGTGTTACCTAGGGAGGTTGTGGAATCTCCTTCCTTAGAGGTTTTTAAGGTCAGGCTTGACGAAGCCCTGGCTGGGATGATTTAGTTGGGGATTGGTTCTGCTTTGAGCAGGGGGTTGGACTAGATGACCTCTTGAGATCCCTTCCAACCCTGATAGTCTATGATTCTATGATAATCTACTCTGACCTCCTGTGTAACACACAGCATAAAAATTTCACTCACTTACCCCTGTATTAAGCCAAGTAACGTGTGTTCAATGTACCAGAAAGTCATCCACTCTTTTATGAAACACTAGAAGCAGCTAATCCTTTCAAAACCAAAAACATTTCTGTGTCCATAAACCCAAAAGCATCCGACTTGTACAGGTGTAAATGAGACTATAGACTTCCCCCCTCTTGCAACACTTTATTTTTAATAAATTCATTTTGAAATTTTGCAGTATTAATGGGTTTTATACAATACTGTATAAATATAACATTTATGTAATTGAAAACAGCCAGCTAGGATAATTATTCTATGTCTATTAAAAAAATCTTCTATAACAGAGAAATAAAAACTAGGACAATACAGAGTTACAGCATACATTAAATATCTTAGAATGTATTTTCCATGCACTTTCATTTTCTTGACAGCATAGTTATACTATTTTCTCCTATATTGTTAATGAGCTGAATACTCCTTGCCTGATACTACTGCACAATTAAAACAATACAAAATAAACAAAACTGACCAAATGCTAAATTGAAGCCTGCAAGTCTGCAAGGAATATTTACAACTCAGATTATGCACAGGTCTAAATCACCAACTTTTCAATATTTAACAGTATATTGCTGCAGCCACTGCATAAATAATCAAATGAATAGGACATGATATGATGGAGGCCATAGACCACAACTTCATTAAAACTTCATACACATATATATAAAACAAAAAGATGAAAGTCAGAAATGTATAATTGAGCTCCAAAGACGCTTTGCATGATTGACTTATTTTACATTTATGTTGCAGTCTGCTATTAATTTTCTGATTTATATTATGAATTCTGATATATTATTATGAATATTATTTCTAAATTAGATGTTTAGTGCTCTTTAAAACAAAATATAAAGACAGTACCAGATGTGAGGAGCTTGCAGTCTAAAAGGCAGACACTAATAAGACAAGATGCACTGGAGATCCAATGGAAGGTTTTAACTTAAAAAGAGTTTTTCAGAGGCACAGAATGCAGTTAAACACCCAACTCCTATGGAAAGATCATTGGAAGTTGGGCTCCTAACTGCCATTTGTCTTTGATAAGCTCCCCTTTAGTATTTCTTCTTTCATTTTCTGTTCTATAACACTGCTTTGAGAAAAAGCACTTGACTGCTGTGAGTTAGTGAGCCTCCTGGAAGAAGTGAATCTTGCACCTAACCTGTGCACCACCAAGACAGAGGCACTGGGCCTTCATGCAGACAAGTTGATGCGTTCTGTCTTAGCTTCAGATGGTAGACATAAAAAAAAGCTCTCTAAAATCTCTAGCTCTAATCTGTGTGTGGGAGGGAGCCCTCTGTGCTGCAGTCCAAATCCAACAATGACTACAGAAAAACAGTTCCTGTTAGAAGGATGTGAGAAAACATAACTGAATATTTGTGGGGCCAGTAGCACCATCAACCATATACAGTAACTCCTCTCTTAACGTCCCCCTGCTTAACGTTGTTTCAAAGTTACATCACTGCTCGATTAGGGAACATGCTCATTTAAAGTTGTGCAATGCTCCCTTATAATGTCGTTAGGCTGCCTCCTCTGTCCACTGCTTGTAAGATTCTGTGGAAGAGCAGTGACTTTACAAGGGAGCATTGCACAAGTTCCTCTTCTCCGCCTCCTCCCCCTCCCTCTCAGCGCTTCATCTCCATTCTTCCCCCTCCCTCCCAGAAAGTCCTAAGCACCACCAAACAGCTGTTTGGTGACAGGGAAGCCCTGGGAGGGACGGGGACGGGGAGGAGCAGGGAAGCGCTGCATCTCTGCTTCTCCCCCTACCTCCCAGAAAGGACTTTTTTGGGTGGGGGAAGAAGCAGGGATGCGGCGTGCTCCGGAGACGGAGTGGAGTGTAGGTGGGAAGAAGTGGAGTGGGGACGGGAAAAGGCAGGTGTGGAGCAACCCCTGGCAAAGTCGGCGCCTGTTCTTCTCTGGGGAAGCTGCTGTTGCTGCTGTGAAGGTGCTTCCTAGCATCCTTGCCTGCAGTGGGCTGTGCCTGTGTGGGGTAAGCCAGGAGCAGTTCCCAACCACAGTACAGTACTGTACAGTATATAATGCCTTTTGTCTGCCCCCCCAAAATTTACTTGGAACCTAACCCCCCGCATTTACATGAAATCTTATGGGAAAATTGGATTAGTTTAACATTTTTTCACTTAAAGTTGCATTTTTCAGGAACATGACTACAACGTTAAGTGAGGAGTTACTGTACTGTAACACCAAAGAATGAAGGACAACAATCAAAGCCTAATGGGTGGGTGCTTCAGTTAGGAATATGTATGTACCTACATATTCCCAACCCTCACTCGTGTCCGTTGCTAAATGGAATTGTTTCAAACAGCCAACTACATTTAATACAACAAAATCCTTCCTTTGTTTTGAATATGTAATGAAATAAATATAATAAATAAACAATTTCACATTGTTCCATGGATTTTATACTAGTAACTTGCAATAATGCTATTAGGAGTTATGGGTTCAGTTGATCCTGGTGCAGCCAGCCAGCACATGGACTATCCAGCATTTAAGCCACATTTAAACCTTATTTTGAGGGATTAAGTGGGATTTGTGTGGTGCATGGGACTTGTCTGGCTCTTTGCAAATGGGTGACTTTCTCCCTTGGAGAATAACCCCTAAATTATTTCCTATTGGCACAAAGAAAATTGCTGTTTTGTAGCATTAGCATTTTCACTAAGCTTTGCCATTTCTTTCTGTAATTAAAACAGCACTGAGAGACAGACATGTTCAGTTTAAGCAAGTTTACAAATTACAATAAAACAATCCTAATAAGGCTTTGGCAGTTATTAATATATACTGCATTCTTTCTAGAAAAAGTATTCACTAGAGTAGCCCCTGAATAGGATCATTGCAATTTTCTCCTTTAAATGTGTTCTCTGCACCAAATAGTGTAATTACATTTGCATAATGACTATAAATCCAGTCTCAAAATACAACTTTTTCTCTGAATAACTGTATTTTTAATATGTTGGGGATTGTGCTACGCTGCTTCTTTTTTTTCTTCAAAGGATAAGAATGATGATATGCCCTCTTTGTAGTATTCAGTGACTTTGGAATCTAGTGGGCAATTGAATCACAGGGTCTCTTTAACTGACCTTCATTGCTTGTGAAAACCAGATATACAATTTATCAAATTCATTTAGTCACTGGTTAACATATATATACTACAGATTCTTATCTACTGACTGGAAAATACATAAAGTTTACAAACCCAGGAGTCTTTTCTACTAGAATGTTCTGAAGCTAAAGAGTTGCTGGAAAGTCACTGCACTCAGGTGACTTATGCATGTGGTCTAGAAGAGCAGCTGCTTGGAGACTGGGGGGGGAAGAAAGAAGCCCTGAGTACTAGAGTGTTTCTGCAGAGGAGCTTCTGCAGGCTTGCAGGAAGGAGCATGTCACTGAACTACCACTTTCCCTCTCCTTCTTGTGTCTCTAGGGGAACTGGTGAATTGCTTTCCTCTTTTTTGAACTTTGCAGGAAAGGGGAGCCGTTCTTTGACAGAGATTCTGGCTCTGAGTCTAACCAGTTACCCAAGTAAGGCACTATTCAGCAATATACTTTAGCATTAACCTAATTTTAAACATATGAGGAGTCCCACACATGAGAATTCCCACTGAAGTTAGGCATATGCATAAGTGCCTTGCTCGGGAAATGGATCCCCAATGCATGGAATTCTTTACTCTCTGAGAGACAGTTTCCCAAATATTATAGTGTAAAAGATAAAAGGTGAAACTCATTGTATGATCAGTCGACTGTGTTCTATACAACATATTAAGGCACTTGAGAATCCTTCTGGAAGGAAAGTGCTATATAAATGCATGATATTCTTATTAATGTAGCACAGAGGTACTCAGGGGTGGCTCAAGCCTCCTCCCTGGTGCTTTCTATTTGGGCCAGGTCTATACTATACACTTATATCGGTATAACTACATTGCTCAGGGGTATGAAAATTCCACACCCCTGAATGACATAGTTATACTGACCTAACCCCTGGTGTAGCTAATGCTATGTAGATGAGAGAAGCTACTGCCTCTTGCAGGGGTGGATTAACCATGCCGATGGGAATATCTTCACTTAAGTGCTACAGTGGCACATTTTAAATGTAGACCTGCCCTTGGAATGGCTTCTCCCCTCTACTCACATGGGGTGGGTACTGTTTTTCCCCCCTGATGCCTGGTGCCTCCACACAAGATGACTCCTCACTGTACCTGATACTTCTATCACATTCTTGTCTCCAAAGAAGAGACCTACATACTGACATGCTAATGCTGCCTGTAATGCTCCCTTGGGCTGCATCATAATGCAGGAAGCCCACATGCTGGAGTTCAAATTAGACTGAATTGCTGAGACACTGCTAATGCTGGACAATCATCCCAATGAGGAAACATTCCCCTTTTTTTTCCTTTGAGAAAATAGGAACAAAAATATAGTCTGTAAAAAACTAAGAGGATCCACCTGTATCTTCATAACAACAATATACAAATAGCAGGTAATGAATTTGCTGCTGATGGCTTTGCCTCCCTTGTTATTGCTACAAAGAGTTAACAAACTTCAAGGGCAAAATTTAAAAAATCAAAAAAAAACATCTGGTCTCCTTCCAGTTGTCACTGGACATGTGATCAGATCACAAGAAAACTACCACACACAAACCTAACACTAGAGCTGGTAAAAAAGATAGTAATTGGGATTATTCTGCGAAAAAAAAATTAAAAAGTTTTAAAAAAATTTCCACAAGCATTTTTTGGTTTTTCAACTTTCTTGAGAACTAAACTCACATCAAAATGATGAAAAATATAATAATATTAATAAAATAATACAAACATAGAGTACCCTCTAAATTTTCATGCACAATTTTGTAGACACCAATGGGATTTGCACATGGAAATCAGTTTAGAAAGATATCTAGCAACTCCATTTCCATTATCAATGCCCTCCCCCCCCCACACACACTGACAGAACAAGGAGTAATGGTCAAGTTGCAGTGAGGGAGGTTTAAGTTATATATTAGGAAAAACTTTTTCACTAGGAGGGTGGTGAAGCACTGAAATGGGTTACCTAGGGAGGTGGTGGAATCTCCTTCCTTAGAGGTTTTTAAGGTCAGGCTTGACAAAGCCCTGGCTGGGATGATTTAGTTGGGAATTGGTCCTGCTTTGAGCAGGGGGTTGGACTAGATGACCTCCTGAGGTCCCTTCCAACCCTGATATTCTATGATTCTATGACTCAGACTTTTTATGAAAATATAGCCCAGAATATCATTCAGCTTTGCTTTCTTATTGATGAAAGAGAAGGCTAATGTTTTCAAAAGGAAACAGGAGAGCTGGAGGGAAATTCATGACATTAGCAGTTAGCTGGGCTTTGCTAAAATTCAATATGAAACAGCAACCTGAGCCAAACAACTTACTGAGAGATTTTGCCATTACATCAAATTGCAAAAATAGGTTGGGGGAACTGTGGGAGGGAAGGCTATATAGACCATCTATCCTCACTGAACCAGAAGTGTTCAATAGACTAACAAGATCAGAAGATTTTGGAAAATGAAGAAGACAATAAATTGATTGATGAAGAAAATATAAACATATAAGGAGGGTTAAAGGAGGAAGCATCTGTTGCGTGGATGTGAACAGAGATAGAGAGAGAAAACAATGTCAGGTATAACATGCAACCCAAGCTTTTTTCCTCCCTCTAGTGCTGCTTTGCTTCTCAGATACTTGTAAAACATTACCTCATCTGTTTTTGTTTTGTTTTGTTTTTTATCCCTAGTGTATAAGCTTACATATCTCAGTTTAGCCCTTTCCAGTGCACACAGCAAAATTCTTATCAATCTAAAGGGACATCATAGAAAGAGAATGTCATGCACAGCTGACTGTGTCTTCAAGTACATTTGTTTATATTTGCTAAATACATTTTGAATGTGTTCACCCATTTCTTCACACCAGAAGCTTGGGGAGTTGAGACATCAGGAAATGTCTATTTTGAAATCAGTCATATGCACTTCAATTTTATAGGGGGATTTTTGAGTACTAGGGAAAAGTAGGCATTCTACATATTTTATAATCAAAACATGATGTACCAGTGTCAAGTATCCTTTAAATATATTTTCTAATATCTTTGCACCCCGATCCACTTCCCTTTGTTAAACTAATAGATAAAAGATCAGCCATACTCTACATTTACAGAAAAGAGAAATTTCAGACTTTCCAAACAACAGTGGGATATTTATGGATGATCAATTTGACTGTTACAATGACCTTCGCAATGCATATTGGACGAAATGACTAGTTTACTCCCTGTATAGTGATCCCTTCCACTGCAGCTGAGGAGTGATGAGGTACAGGAAGCGTGGGTGGGAGAATTTGCAGAGCTTCCTACAGCCAGGGAAGAAATCTGGGGGTGGGTCTGACAGGTCCCTGGATGCCGTGCAGGGGAAGAGGAAGTTCCATGTTCCCCAGCCCAGACGGAACTAGCAGCTGAGTCCGGTGCAGGGTAGGAGCCACAAGCCAGGTCTTCCCCAGTCCTGTCCCCTGCCCCACAGTGATTTACCTCTCTGCTGGCTGCACTGGGCACCTAAAATATACTGCAGGGGAGGGTCGTATGACTGCTTTTGTGGTTTCCGTTTGCTTCCCCAACAGAAAGTCATTTTTCTGTGGGGAAGCAAAGAAATCTGCAGGGGACATAAATTCTGCGCATGTGCAGTGGCACAGAATTCCCCCAGGAGTAAAAGTCTTGTATCTCTGAATGCAGAAGGAACTAGGAACAAAAGGAGCAGTTTCTTAGCTTACAGCCTTAAAGTCTCTTTAGCCAAAACCAGACCCAAATGCTCTCTCTAGCTTTAACCAGGGTCACACTGTACCAAGAAAGCTTCTGCCTGGCTTTCTTGCCTCACCCTCTCTCACTCTATTCAAGTCTGTCCTCAGTTTCTGTGTGATCTCTCTTCCCTTCCCATACAAACTTAAACAAAACAATATTCAGCCAAAAGCTCCTGAGCTGGTTTACATAAAACTTTTTGTTTTATGCTTACATTTATGTTAACTGGAGGGTGAGTTCACACCTATCAGTCTCAATGGGGTTTTAACTCAACCTATAACAACGTTTCCCCACTTCATAATTATATAGAGACACCAGAGGCTTCCCAAGTGACATGTTGGGTGTAACATAAAACAGGTGTAAACTGTAATAGTGGTAAAGTATCAGAGGGGTAGCTGTGTTACTCTGGTTCTGTAAAAAGCAACAAAGAGTCCTGTGGCACCTTAAAGACTAACAGATGTATTGGAGCATAAGCTTTCGTGGGTGAATACTCACTTCGTCAGATTCATGGGCATGACATGTGTCTGACGAAGTGGGTATTCACCCATGAAAGCTTATGCTCCAATACATCTGTTAGTCTTTAAGGTGCCACAGGACTCTTTGTCGCTTTGTAATAGTGGTGTCATTGATCACAAACTGACAGAATGCAAGTTACTTTCTTTTACCACTTACACACATTATCTGACCAACTAACACCCAGTGTACAATTCATACCACTATTTGCTTCACCATAGATTATTTCCCAGCCATTCCCACCGGAATCCACTCACTTACACCAGTTGAGGATATTGCCCTTTAAGTTCACTGCCTAATACACCTTGTACATTTCATAAATCAAGACCAAACTCTTTGCTTGTGTGCATCAGCACTGAAAATCAAACCCCAAATGTCTTTTGAAATAGGATACATTCATTTGCAAAAAAAGGTAGGAAATTAAACTTAGTTATTGTAGTAAGATGAGGCCTTGAAACATAAACCCTTGTATCAGAGGCCCGGTATGAGGCCTAAGTCCTGAACTAAAGTAATGGTCAAGATTTTGCTAACATAAAGCAAAGTTAAACAGTGAGCCAGAGGCAGGTGCTGCTCACAGAAGCTGGCAAGGAAAGGGCCGATGTTGCAAAAATACACATACCTAAATGGTACTGGACACTAGAGAGACAAACATATGCTGGGATGGTATCAGAACACTCCGATACTTGCACATTCCACACAGATAACAAGGAACATGCTGACCCATCCTAAAGATGGGGAAAAGGGTAATATGATGGATAGAGTTGTTTTGTTCTAACCAACATGTACAAGGTGAGAGGCAACACCTTACTGTGTAGAGGGGTTGCACCTCAATACATCGGGAATGATGTGTAACTTGTTTGTACCTGTGTATAAGAATGCATCCCTGAGGTGGTGTCTCTGTCTGGCCTAGGGGGCAGTGGCGAGTCCTGCAACTGAATGAACTGTCTCCATTTTCAGGGGGCACATATTCATAATATGTCCTGTAGAGTCTGCTGGAAACTATTACTGTGCTTCATTTGACAATAAACCTGGCTGGGTGCCTTCATACCTTATCTGCAGTCTGCGGTCACTGGGGGTTCTCTCGGGGTCTGCTGTGACAGTGATCTGCAGAGCCGGGGCAGCACACAGAGGGAACAAATGCATGCAGCCGACTGTTATCAACATTGAACAGAGCAGAACACCACACTGGTGGCATCTGATAATAATTATATTCATAATTACAAAATAAATTACAGTAACTCCTCACTTAAAGTCGTCCCAGTAAACATTGTTTCATTGTTATGTTGCTGATCAATTAGAGAACATGCTCATTTAAAGTTGTGCAATGCTCCCTTATAACGTCGTTTGGCAGCTGCCTGCTTTGTCCACTTCTTGCTGGAAGAGCAGCCCCTTGGAGCTAGCTAGTAGGGGCTTGGAACCAGGGTGGACCGGCAGCCCCCCATCAGCTCCCCATTCCCCTAAGTTCTCTGTGCAGTAGCCACCCAGCAGGCTATCAATTGCCAGCAGTTCAGCTGTCCCACCCCCGCACTGCCATGTGCTGCTCCTGCCCTCTGCCTTGGAGCTGCTACTGAGAGCCTCCTGCTTGCTGGGGGAGGGGGCGAAGAGGGGAACTAATGTCAGGGTGTCCCACTCCCCCTGCTCTTGAACCCCGTTTACCCCATTTCCATAGAGCGGGGGGTGGGGGAGAGAGGACATGACAGGGCTCAGGACAGAGGGAGCTTCCTGGCAGCAGCCTCTGTCTCAATTTGATGATCTACTTAAAAAGGCAGTGTACTTAGAGTGGTGTCAGCATGCTTAAAGGGGCAATGCGCATCTCTCCCTTTCTCACACGTAGGGTGTGTGTCTCTGTCTCTGGCTGCTATGCTGTCTCCCCTCCCTCCATTCCTGCTGCCTTCTAGAGTGTGAAGCTACATTAACAACAATGGGTTAACCCTTGAGGGCTCAGCTGATTGCTAGTTCATTATTTAGCAGTAAGGCATTCCCTGGGAAATATCCCACACTCTGACTTCACCACCTCAACCAAGCTTCAGAATCATCATTGTTGTGTACCAGTATTAAATTGTTCACTTAAAACTTATACTGTGTGTGTGTATATATATAAGATAGTCTTTTGTCTGGTGAAAAAAAAATTCCTGGAACCTAAACCCCCCCCCCATTTACATGAATTCTTATGGGGAAATTGGATTTGCTTAACATTGTTTTGCTTAAAGTAACATTTTTCAGGAACATAACTACAACGTTAAGCAAGGAGTTACTGTATATTAAATGTCACATGTAATAATTAGGCAATACCATTCCCTACTTGACAATTCCATTGGAAAAAAGTGCAGAGTACACAGTTTATCCTTTTTTCTAATGTATACTCATGGGATCTGTCCTGACAGAACACACCACAAGTTCCCTGAATTCAATGACGTTATCCCTATGTTAAACCAATGAATTCAGAGAGAGGCCACATGTTTGTGAGGTGTTTTCTAGAAAGAGTCAAAATCACAGCCAAAGAGTATCGACACTACTCTCATATATGCGTCTATTTTTAAATGATTCACTAGATTTCCAGTAACAAAGTGTGCAAATCTGGGGCACATTAACTTGCATTCATCTCATCTATATAGGGTTACGGACTATTAACTACATTGTAGTCAATAGGTCTATTTAATTCTTAACAAACAGCTCCATATGACTTTGTACTCATGCTGCCACTAAGATATAAACTTCATTAATTTCAATAAGGTCAAGGTTTCACACAAAGTAGTTTTTACAGAACTATATCCCTTACCATGTACAACGAGCTCAGATACTTTTTCAGAAGGTTTAAAGAGAAAAAATATTCCGTGTAAGAAAATATTTTCCAGTCATATTACAATGTTTTCACAAAAACAATAAAATGAGTTTAAAATTCTTCCACTAAATTATTTAATTTAACAGTCCAAAATTAAGGTATTTGTAAAATAAAAATATACAAATGTTACAATATACCAAAAAAAATAAATACAGTAGTTTAAATAACATTTACTGGGAATAGGTAAAAAAAAATTATCTTATAAAGAAGTCCCATAGAATTTAATAGTTATGAAATTAACAGGATTCTATAGAAGCTAGTCTATCGAATTTAATTTATAAACCTTTCTACAGGTTTATTTTTTAAACCACCCTACAAAATTCCCTAGCTGGGACATGATTTCGCTATTAAATTGTAGAGGATGATTCAAAAACCTACGGAAAGGTTATCATTTTCTGGTTTATTCTGCACTGACCTTTTCATGATGCTTGGGGTCACAGTATTCAGGCAATGTACTTTTTAAACAGTACTGTATGTTTCTTGTTCAGGAGAAGGTATGTATAGGTTTCACAGAAAAATGTAAATTATTCTGCTTATTAGAAGATGTTAGTAGTCACAGCTATTGGTGTAATACATATTATGTATAGTATTTGGTCCATGTATACATAGAAATAGTCCCTGAAATGTCAAAAAATCCAGAAATAAAACAATTACTTGTTTACTTATAAGATTAGCAGTTGCCAGACTGTGTTATATGTTAATTAAAAAGCAAGGCTGGATAACCATCAAATTCAATTCTTAATTAATTCTGCTACAGAGTCTACACATACACCTAGCTTGTACTGAAATCATGTAATACTACATCTAGCTGTTGTGTGTCAAGGGACTATGTTTCGTTCCCTCCTCACCAACATTTAGGGGAAGCAACAAGGATAAATTCAGTATGAATGTGACTGTAGCAGCTGCTGAGAGCTCACGTGAGATATGTACACACGTGTGTCAGACTAGATAATAGACTTGGGCATGGTAAGCAGAAAAGAGCATAAATCACTGTCAAGAGCTGTTCCTGTCCTCTGAAAGAGAATTGCTCCACTTCACTGGCGTGGTGAATCCACGGGCTGGTTTATTCTAAATGAGATTTTGATTAAGAATTATTATGTCTGAAAGTCTTTTAACCCTAAGCCCTTATCGTTTTGACTGCCACTTCAAAACATATGTTCTAAGTAATAAAGAAACCTTACAGAGAGTACGATTGCACAGTAGCTAAGTCCAACTTGAAATGAACACAAGAATCAGAATGGTATTTTGTACCAAGCTGCCTTTTTTATGAAGTTACATTGCATTGTCTAGTCTATGTAAATGTAATTTTTATCCTGCTGACCACTTGCGTATTTACTATAGAAACTCAAGCATACTTTTCTTTTCAACAGGTTAAAGGTTAAAGCTCATACTGAAGTCTAAGCAGCATCACTGGGAAAATATTCTAAAGGCTACTGCAGCACCAGCAGAGAGAGACCAGGTGATATTATTTTTAAGAGGGAGAAAAACAAATTTCTCTGCAATGACTGGTACTGGTAGTTTAGCATTTAACATCAGTGATGAAGATGAAATGACAGATACTGTTTTGTAAACTGTGGTCTCTTTTTCCCTCAGCAACCACGTTTTGCTGATTTTTGCCACCATCACATGTTAGAATTCATAGATTTCAAATGGTTCAGAATTTCACATCAAAATGAACTGCAGTGTTCTAACATTAGGAAATTCAGTGCTTCCTGATGACTTTCCAATGGCTGTAAAGATATACTGAAACAAGATGTGCATATCACTAAATGACCCTAAAATCCAACCATCAGGAGGTTTATATAGTAGCAATGCTATATGACAGTTCAAGAGTGACAACTACATTTTGAAGTGTGCTTTATTTTCCAAGACTAAATGAAGCATATCTTCTTTTCATATCACTCAAATTGGCCATTTCCTTCACACCTTTATGTTCTATTATTCATGTCACTGAAACTAGAAGTGCAAGATTTATTTAGAGGAAACATGTAATCAATCCTGAGGCACAAAGCATAGCCCAATCTATCACATCACATGGGTGCATTTTAAATAATTCTTTACACACTGTGGGATTTTGAGAAATGCAATTCTTGCCTGTAAAATCATCAAAATTATCATGCTAGAATCAGAGCTTTAATTACGACAATTAAACAGGAGGAACTGGTCTTTCCATGTCTTCTTATTTTCTCCCTATACTGTTATATATATACATATATATGTACATGAGAAGGCAGCCCAAGCTGTCTCTTTGGATTTGAGCTTCAGATATAATACACTGCCCGCAGACAAACACAGATGTGAGCACACACACATGAGATGATTGAAGCAGATTAGACCCAATAAAATTTTTCCCCATCTTTTACCTACTTCTTCCCTCAGCTAAAATACAAAAGCAGAATATTCTTCCACTTTGAATCAATTTGGAAGAAACTTTTTCCTCATCTAACTTCACACTTGCCAACCACACCAAGATCGAATCCAGGACAAAAGGGTAACCAACAGGGTCAATATTTTTGGTCCACAGATAATACCAATAACTAGATGTATTAATAAGAATGGACTCTAATTTACATACACCTGAGGTTTTTTAACTGATGCCAGTTTTAAAAAAAAACAGGACTAGATCTTCTCCTTCCTGTGTAGAAAATGAAACTCTGGAAAGGATCTTTCTCTTGAAAGCTGGCAGTGGTGTGTTTGCCCCACTACAAAATTAATAACGAATTCAGTCCTCCAAACCTACTGTTCACCTGAGATGTGCATGGGCATTGGGGAAGCTGCCTGAAGGCAAGGACACGCATAGAGATGTGCCTCCACTCAGGATGGTATGCGTCCCCTCAGCTTTCTGACCCTAGTCAGCATCCATGGCAGCAATGTGATAATGGAACTTTGCTATTCCCAGGGGTTCTCCCTCTGGCCAACGTCCCCAGAGCCCCACCTTAGAGAGGAAAAGCATCAGAATCAATAATGATTGAGTCAGAATTAACAAAAGCTAGACTTTTCCATAGGGCGGAGGGGGGTGAAATGCCATGGAGACCACCTGTCCTCAATTCATATCCCCGCCCTCTTCTAATGGAATCTAATGGATTCTGACCCTTCATGTGGCACCTACTGGGGAACTTCCCAAGGGCTTCAGGAAGGGGTGAGGAATGTCATGGATGCAGCAATCCAACTGCCTGTACCTGCTGACATGGATTCATAGGTTTTCATCTCCTCCAAAGGCAAAGAACAATTTGGGGTTGAGGGTCTTATAGAGAAAGTGTGACTCTCACTGGTGCTTGGCTCTTTTTATGTTATTTCATTTGCTGATATGAATATTAATACAAATATTTTCTATCCCAACAGAGGTTTGGGAGATTGGGATTTGAACCATAGGGTTAGAATATTCAAATAAACACTCGTCTGAATGCTTATCTGAAATAACCCTCCCCCAAATGTCTGAGTTTCTCTCATCCCCAGTATATTGGAATCTATTTGTACAGACTCTTTGTCATCCAGAATAGTATGACTTTTGGGACACTAATTAGTTTCCAGGGATATGATACCTGGAAAATGGCTGCTTTAAAAGGTTGGGGAGGCAGGTTAGATAGAGGTTGCTAATTTGGGATTGGGAATGATGTAGGGCAGGACTCTTGTCTGGATGCAGTTCCCACTGCTGGAAAACTCCCAATCCTATACCCTATGGTGACATGGCCCCTTTCTGCTGATATTTCACCCAACCAATAGAGGATCTGAGAACAGAGTGTGAACTAGCTGGAAGTCCAGGCACATGGTAGAAAGAAGCTGATTCAATGGTTTGGGTCACATGTTAAGGAATAAGGTAGAAGCCAGCAACAAGAAGTAGGTTTGGGGACCTACAAGGAGACAATGGAGAGCAGCTGTGAAGAATGTGGGACAAGTGGGAGTGGAAAGGACCAGAACTGGGGGCAGGAGGAAGATGGACAAGTAATATACGGATGCAGGCATCAGCTCTCAATGCAATGTACCCATCTCACAGTGCGCTAAGAGTTAACATTTTTTTAAAGTTTTCTATTTTTAGCTGGGTTAGCAACAATGCCAGAAAAAAATTAAAGAACATTTTATCTTTGACACTGTGCTTGGATCTCATGAGTTCAACTAGTAAAGGACTGAATAATTGTCAATCTTTTATATCACAGGACAGGTATTTCTAAAAAGTATCTCTGAGGCCTGACAAAGCTGGTGAGAAGAAAAGAGCTGACAAAGAAAGGCTACTGAGTCAGAAGAAATACCAGGGTCTGAAAACAGAAATCTATAGTTAAGTCAAAGGAGGGAAAGCAAAAAAGCTCAACAAATCTACTGTGAAGTGACTAAGATATATAAAAGGATACACCATAGCAGGATTACAGTATTTACCCATACTGTTAACAAGACTGAACAAAAATCCTACTTACATGTACACTGGTGAAAATTTGGAGTTACTCCCCTGATTTCAATAGTTGCTCCAAATTTACATTAGTAAAATTAAGCACAGAACCTGTCCCCCTTATTTCAGAGAATGCAAGTTTTCTATAAGACACCAGAAGTAGCTATTTTACAGTCATTGTTGACTGACATGAACCTCTGCCTCCTAAAAAAAGAAGTAAAAAGTTAGTTTGGCCATGAAAGCTCAAGTTTGAATCACAACCCACTATAAGGTGGGATTTTTCTTCACAACTCACATATTTTCTGAGCATTTTCAATCTCTGATAAACACAATAATGATAAGGTATATGCTGAATTGACCTAACTGTGCCAGGAGAGAAGCTGCTTCCCCTCCTCCCCCTTCCTGCTGCTTTCCGCTTTGGATCCTCAGTTCAAAAATACGACAATCCAAAAATAGTTCACAGTCAGAAAAAAATGGCTAGTAAAATTACTGTAGATAAAATTATTGCAAAGACTCCATGCAAGCTGTCCTCAAGTTCACTTCTATTTCAAAATCTGTGAATTATTGTTCGTGTGGCATGGATGATCAAAGAGGTGCTTGTCTGACTGGAGATGGCTCAGATTAAGGACTCCTCAATACTTTGTTCTTGCTACTCTTCAAGTGCATGCTTTTTAGTTATCAAAAACAAGGAGACATTTTCCTTTATTGTATAAAATTGGTAATATGTAAGATAAAAGAAGGTCCAATATCACATCCTGGGCAAAGTTATTGTACCTAATCTATAGCTATTTTCACCTACTCCATGTGCATAAATATATTTTTAAATATCAATAGACTTACGAGCTATATGGAGCACTGGTCTGTTATATTTTTCAGAATAAAGTATATGAACAATAAAAGGAGCAATACCATTTAAAGGCTATTACATAGTCTATACAGAAAATGATCTAAATGCTTTGCACAAAGTTAGGTAATAATTGGAGATATACCAATCTCTGAGAACTGGAAGGGACCTTGAAAGGTCATCTAGTCCAGTCCCCTGCCTTCACTAGCAGGACCAATTTTTGCCCCAGATCCTTAAGTGCCCTCCTCAAAGATTGAACTCACAACCCTGGGTTTAGCAGGCCAATGCTCAAACCACTGAGCTATCCCTCCCCCCTGATAAATGCTGTAACTCCATAAAAAATAATACCAGAGCCTCTGCTGTGGGATTGTTCAGAAGTTCAGCCCTTTCAGTAAGAGGTATTAGATAGAATAAATCTAGTCCTCAACTTCAATTTACAGCTTGCTGTAAAAACTTTCCTGCTGGGGAATACATCTCTGCTATCAATAGCAGATCATAATGAATGAGCCTAGTTCACTGGAACACCTATGACAGAAAAAAGATTAATTCTAATAAGATGGAAGTCACCAGAGCTCCCCAATCCTCAACAACAGAGTCATAATCTATTAGACTGGGCACATGATTTAGAAAGGTCTTTATACAGACAAGAAAAAGGGAGCTAACATCTACAGTCTGAACAAATGTGGAAACCCTTTCTAGATTACTACGGTGATGACTGATACATTATTTACCAGTGACTAGCTTAGACACTATTACTATGCTGAAGCTTAGGTTTATAGCCAATGACAAGCTTTAAAACATAGTACAATCACACTATTCAGATTCAGCATTTATTAATAATGGATGACTTTCTCATAGGTTTTAAAAGATATTGAATAAGCAAATCCCATTATATCAGATTGCTTTGGGTCCACAGGAGAATAATAAAAATGACTGGGGATGTCTTCCATTTCAACAGTTATTCTAGATGAAAGTACTTGCCATTTCCAAAGTTAAGGTTTCCTTATTATGATATCAGTAAAATGTTATAGCGACACTGCTGTTATGGCTAACAAGCCTTAATTTTAATCTTTTCTAGTATTTACAAATGCTGTTGTCAACTCACATGGGTTTTTTTTTATGGTGGATCTCATGATATTTGGTGTCCTTCTTAAAGCCTCCACTTCCGGAGTCACGTGATTATGTCAGAATCACAGTGAGTTTCTAACAGTCTTGGTTGCAGACTAAAGCTTAAAAATATGAATGCTAAAGGGTCCAACACCAGAAGGCAAATAAAGAGACCACAACATTTATTATTTTAAATATCTCATGATTTTAGGTGGCCTGACTCCTGAAGTTTGAATGCTCGGAGTTGGCAACATTGCAAAATCTTATGCTAAGTTACCTTTACGACATTTCCCTCTCCCTTTCTTTTTGTGACAGGCAGTAGCATGGTTAAAGAGCTGTAGAGCTTTGCTACAGAAGCAGAACCAGTACTAATTGATGTCTGGACTGCTGCTCTCAGGGTATGTCTACACTACAGGAGTAGTTCGATTTAACTTCGGTCGAATTTGTGGATTCGACCTGATGAATTCGAATTTGTGTATCCACACCAAGGAGACTAATTTGACTTTGTGAGTCCACACTAACGGGGCAAGCGTCGACATTGGAAGCGGTGCATTCTGGGCAGCTATCCCACAGTTCCCGCAGTCCCCGCTTCCCATTGGAATGCTGGGTAGAGCCCCCAATGCCTTCTGGGGGAAAAATGTGTCGAGGGTGGTTTTGGGTAACTATCATCATTCAACCGTCACTCCCGTCCTCTCTCCTTGAAAGCGCCGGCGGGAACTCTGTTTGCGCACTTTTCTGGTCAGTGACAGCGCGGACGCCACAGCACTGCGAGCATGGAGCCCACTGCGATCATCGCTGCACTTATGGCCGTTGTCAACTCCTCGCACCTTATCGAACACCTCTTCCACAGTCAGCTGCTGAGAAATCGGGCGAGGAGGCTCCGGCAGCGCGGTGAGGACGTGAAGTGTGAGAGTGGCACAGACCTCTCACAAAGCACGGTACGCCGCGCCATGGAGATTATGGTGGCAATGGGTCACGTTCATGCTATGGGACGGCGATTCTGGGCCCGGGAAACAAGCACGGACTGGTGGGACCGCATAGTGCTGCAGGTCTGGGATGAATCACAGTGGCTGCGAAACTTCAGGATGCGTAAGGGCACTTTCCTTGAACTCTGTGACTTGCTGGCCCCTGCCCTGAAGCGCCAGGACACCCGTATGCGAGCAGCCCTGAGTGTGCAGAAGCGAGTGGCCATAGCCCTCTGGAAACTTGCAACGCCAGACAGCTACCGGTCAGTAGCGAACCACTTTGGCGTGGGCAAATCTACCGTGGGGGTTGCTGTGATGCAAGTAGCCCACGCAATCGTTGACCTACTGCTCTCAAAGGTGGTGACCCTGGGAAACGTCCAGGTCGTCATAGATGGCTTCGCCGCGATGGGATTCCCAAACTGCGGTGGGGCTATAGATGGCACTCACATCCCTATCCTGGGACCGGCCCACCAGGCCAGCCAGTATATTAACCGAAAGGGCTACTTTTCAATGGTGCTGCAAGCACTGGTGGACCATAAGGGACGTTTTACCAACATCTACGTCGGGTGGCCGGGCAAGGTTCATGATGCGCGTATGTCCAGGAACTCTGGTCTGTTTAGACGCCTGCAGGAAGGTAGTTTCTTCCCGGACCACAAAGTAAGTGTTGGGGATGTGGAGATGCCTACAGTGATCCTCGGGGACCCAGCCTACCCGCTAATGCCCTGGCTCATGAAGCCCTATACAGGCGCCCTGGACAGTGACAAGGAGCTCTTCAACTACCGGCTGAGCAAGTGCAGAATGGTGGTGGAGTGTGCTTTCAGACGTCTCAAGGGGAGATGGAGGAGCTTACTCACTCGCTCGGATCTCAGCGAAACCAATATCCCCATTGTTATTGCAGCTTGCTGTGTGCTCCACAATCTCTGTGAGAGCAAGGCGGAGACCTTTATGGCGGGATGGGAGGTTGAGGCAAATCGCCTGGCTGCTGATTACGCTCAGCCAGACACCCGTGCGATTACAAGAGCCCAGCGGGAAGCGCTGTGCATCCGGGAGGCTTTGAAAGCTAGGTTCCTCAGAGAGCAGGGTAACCTATGACTGTCCAGTATCTTTACAGAGAAGCTGAACCTGCCCCTGTTTCAGTTACTATTGACTTTTTTCAGCGGTTACATACCCCGTTCACCAGGTTTCCCCCCTTCCAACAGACGTTTAAAAATAAAGTTATTGGAACATTTTTAATTAACAAAGTTTTCTTTACTAACAAATTCTCGTTCAAGGGTTCCAACAGGGACGCAGACTGTGGTGGGTACGGTGTGCAGTGATGTACAGACCGTTTCTACACTCGAGGACTGACAGGCTCCTGCTCCTACAGCGGTCTCTGGGGGGAGGACGGTTACCGGAGGGTGTGCAGGAAGGGGTGGGTTTGCAGGAAGGGGTGAGGGGTGTGTGGGAAGGGTGAGTAGGTGTGGGTGGATGATGGCTCTGGCTGGGGCTCAGGGCATCAGAGAGGTTCATGGCTAGGGTGGAAGGGCATGGTAAGGGCAGCCTGCCTTGCCATTTGTGGATGCCAGGCGCTCGGACCCTGGGGCAGCATACACCTCCCAGACTGACCTGGGGCAGCAGACACCTCCCAGAGTGACCCGGGTGCCTAGTGACTGCACTCTGTGTGTGACCTGCTGTTGATCCTGCCCCCATGTCTGTACCCTGGTAATGGTGGCTGTCCTATGCAATTAACAAACCCCTCCCCCCCTTCACACAAAGTCTTCTACAAAGAAACATGACGGAAACAGTAATGAACAGCAAACTATTTTTAATACTCAACTACACAGTTGGGGGATGAAACTGGGATTTGGGATCGGGTGAGCCAGGAAGGCAAGCAATTCTCATACTTTAGGGAATGAGAGCTGTTTGGTACATGAGCGCTCTGCTGGGGTGGAGTGACAGTTTTCACGGCCCCTAGCGCCCCTCCTTCTTGTGATTTTGGGTGAGGGGGGGACAGGATTTTGTGGCGGGGGAGGACGGTTGCAGATACAGTTCAGGGGGGCTCTCTGCTCCTGCCTGCGGTCCTGCAGAACATCCACAAGGCGCCGGAGCGTGTCCGTTTGCTCCCTCATTAGTCCAAGCAACGTTTGAGTCGCCTGCTGGTCTTCCTGCCGCCACCTGTCCTCCCGTTCGCTGTGTGAGCGCTGCTGCTGAGAGAGGGTCTCCCTCCACTGGCTCTGCTGGGCCACCTCGGCTCTGGAGCTGGCCATCAGTTCCGAGAACATCTCGTCCCGAGTCTTTTTCTTTCACCACCTAATCTGCACCAGCCTCTGTGAGGGGGATGCCGGGGCTGTTCGGGAAAGAGCCGCAGCTGTGTGATGGGAAAAAGGAAGTGATTTCCTTCCAAAGATACATGTTTGCGAACACTGAACACACTCTACTCAGTTTCTGTGAACAAGACCATACAGGGCACCTAATCTCATGTGCTCTCAGGACAAGTTCGAATTTTTGGCATTCGCTTTCATTGCCTGGGGTCTTGCACTGGAGATCGGACAAGCGGGGCAGGACAGCAGAATCCGTGTAGCAGCCAGGCCTGGTAAGCCGGAAACTTTAGGCTGCTTAACAGTTAATGGATAGCAGGGCCCAACTGCTGCAGGCAATCTGGAAAGCATAAAGTCTGACCCTGTTCCAGCCCCTTGCGGCTGTCCCCGGGAAAGATCCTTGTATGCTTTTCCTCTGCAGCCTACAACACGTGGCTGTTAAACGACGGTCATTGTTATGCAAAGGAAAAGTCAAGCATTCACAATAGTAACATTAAAGTAATTCCCCTAATTAGATGCAGCAGTCGCCGAGCGAGATCACCCTGAGGCGGGTCTCCAGGACAAACAGAGAGCGAATGCTGCGTGAATCCCTGCACAGACCAGGGCCCTATGCTGCCATGCTGGTAGAGGCGATGCTCCCATTATACCTGCTGATGGTCTGGCGCGGAAGAGTGTGCTTCCACGGAGCACCCAACAAGGCACCTCTCCCCAGGAACCTCCTAAGGAGGCTTTTCGAGTACCTCTCAGAGAGCTTCGTTGAACTGTCCCAAGAGGATTTTTGTTCTATACCTATATGCATTTACCTTCTTTTTATATAGTTTTTATTCCTGTTTTGTTAAGAAATAAATGTTTACATGTTTATAGCACTTACTGACTGATCCTTCCCCTGATTCGGAGTCTGGGTTAACGGCCAGGGAGGGTTGGTAGGGGATCTCTGTGAGGGTGATGAAGAGATCCTGGCTGTCGGGGAAAGCAGTATTGTAACCGCTGTCGCCTGCCTCGTCCTCCACAAACCCTTCCTCATCTTCCCCATCGGCGAACATCGCCGAGAAACTGCCCCTCGACACTATCCCATCCTCAGAGTCCACGGTCACTGGTGGGGCAGTGGTGGCAGACCCACCGAGAATGGCATGCAGTGCCTCGTAGAAGCGGCATGTCTGGGGCTGGGCTCCGAAGCGTCCGTTTGCCGCTTTGATTTTTTGGTAGCCTTGTCTCAAGTCCTTGATTTTCACGCGGCACTGCGTTGCATCCCGGCTGTATCCTCTGAGTGCCATGGCTTTGGAGACCTTCTCGTAGGTCTTTGCATTCCGTTTGTTGGAGCGCAGCTCCGAAAGCACAGACTCATTGCCCCACACAGCGATCAGATCCAAGACTTCCCGGTCAGTCCATGCTGGGGCTCTCTTTCTACTCTGAGATTGCATGGACTCCTCTGCTGGAGAGCTCTGCATCGCTGCCAGTGCTGCTGAGCTCGCCACGAGGTCCACACAGGAAATGAGATTCAAACTGGCCAGACAGGAAAAGGAATTCAAATTTTCCCGGGGCTTTTCCTGTATGGCTGATCAGAACATCCAAGCTCGGACTGCTGTCCAGAGCGTCAACACAGTGGTGCACTGTGGGATAGCTCCCGGAGGTAGTAAGTTCGATTTGCATCCACACCTAGCCTAATTTGACATAGCCATGTCGAATTTAGCGCTACTCCCCTCGTCGGGGTGGAGTACCGAATTCGAACTAAAGAGCCCTCTAGGTCGAATTAAATGGCTTCCTGGTGTGGACGGGTGCACGGTTAATTCGAATTAACGCTGCTAAATTCGAATTAAAGTCCTAGTGTGGACCAGGCCTCAGAGAAAGGGCCTCTATTAAACAGCTATGCCCCAACAGTGTCTTTGATGTAAGCCACAGGAGTGCCTTAACTGCTGCTTCTATAGCATTCATCAGTCAGGTGAAATATTACATCACATCTACTCCACTGCCTCTTCATTAGAGAACAGGGAGAAAGAGTTGTTTTCAGATCTCAAACAGAGCTTTATTCTCAGGATTCATCCTGCTCTGGTTTTCATCTTCAGACTTCTCCTGGCACAACCTGATGAGCTCTCCTATCTTATAGATGGCATCTGAAGGAGCCCAGGGGGATCAACAACCTTTGTACAGCCCTACTTCTTACCCCTTAACTCCCCGTCTCAAGGACCTCAGTTTCCAAATTTCAAGGAGCTCCAAATCTGGAGCTGTGCAGCACAGAACACATACCGTTTGAAATACAGGTGCCATGATTCCCCCAAAAGACATCTGCTAGGCCATTTGTGATGCACCTTAAAAGCAGCTATCTAGTGGAACATAAGGATTAGTATAGTTGCCATTCACTATATAAGTAAAGACATAAATTTAAATTGTGACTGAGCCTGAGATTTACACAAACCATAATTATTCTCCAAAATGATACTAAGGATAAAAAACACCTTCCGAAGCAGGCTGTGACGTTTCAGCAAGATGATATGAAGTAAATTAAATAGATGGTATAAAGCTCAGACACTCAAGTTTGGCTGATGACACATGACCTTAACAGCAAGTGGCCAGCTGACATCAAGAAGGAAAACAAGAGGAGATGTTTCAAACTCAGCATGGAGAAATCAAATATATCAAAGAACATCACAGTGAATGTTAGTGAAGAAAAGACCAAATTCAAGGACAATTCACTTTGTGTATGGAGAATGGTAATTGGAATAAGTGGAAGAATAATTTGGAGGGGGAAAAAGAATATGTTGCATTAGTTAAAAAAAAAGACCCTGGATCAGATTCTGATTTCATACCAGTGCAAAAACAGAGCCACACAATTGAAATCAATAGAAGTACTCAATAATAACATCGGAGTAGCTGAGTTCAGAATATGACCCTGTGTCTTAATGAAGAAATAAGACTGGACTTTTTTATAGCTCTTCTGTGGGTTTCCCTCTTCATCACATCATAACACATTTGTTTGATTGAGAAGCTACTCAGAAATTAAAAATTGTGCCAGCAAAATGAAGCATCCTTAGTGAGCTCAACATGCAAAAGCAGTAACTAGACAGTTTCACAAGGTCATATATGACAGCTGCTGTACTAGCTGTGCAAAATCATTAATTCTCTCACACACAATGTTTGACACAAATTTCCCTGGTGCAGTGTGTATAACGTGGTGGGTTTAAGTTACTTACTCCTGGGAGAATTTTGTGCCATTGCACATGTGCGGCATTTACCCTCCCATTGAGCTCCCTGCACTCAACCCCCCATCCTGACGAGCCCCACCCCCTGCACCACATGAGCCCCCACATCCAGATTTATTTGCTTTCCCACAGAAAAATGACTTTCTGACAGGGAAGCAAAGGGAAACTGCAAAAGCAGTCACACACCACTCCCTAGCAGCTCTTTCAGGAACCTGGAGCAGCTGTTAGAGAGTTAAATCACTGCAGGGCTGGGGATATCCCAGCCAGTGGCTCCTACCCTGAGCCGGGATCAGCTGCTAGTCCAGGCTGTGCTGGAGGCAGGATAGGACAGGACTGCCTCTTCCCCTGCAAGCAGTGGCTCGGGCTGTGTCAGACCCACCCCCAGAAAACTCCCCCAGCTGCAGGAAGCTCAGCATCCTCCCCTGCTTCCTGCCCCCATCACTCCTCAGCTGTGGGGGGGAGGAGGGGTCACTGTTTGGGGAGCTGCTCCCCCATCCTCCCAACCCCTGTTCATCTGGACCTTCCGACTCAGACACCCCTGCCAAGCCTCACCCCGTACACCCAGAAGGCCCCTAGCACTCCATACCTGAACCCCACCGCACTGAACCTCAACCCCTACATCTGGAACCTCCCTGCACCCAGACCCCCTGCCTCCTGACCCCCACCCTTGCACCCCAGATCATCCCCCACTGAGCTCTCTGCACTCAAACCCCCACCCTGACGAGTCCCACCCAATCCACCACCCTGAGACCCCACATCCAGACACCCACGCCACTGACCCCCAACTACCTGCACCCAGACCCCCACCCCTACAAGCCCCACTCCCCCAGCACCCAGACTCCCCAGCTGAGACCCCCAAACCCACACCCTTCTGCCCGTCCCCAACCACCTTCACTTAGAAGCCCCTGCAAAGTCTCATTGCCCCTGCACCTGGAATTCCCCCCACAAGCCTCTGGGCATCCAGATCCCCCCACACCTAGACCCCCTGCCACTCAGCTGTCTGCACCCAGACTGTCCCACACAGAACCCTCTCACCCCACACCTGGATTCCCCCACACTGAGCCCCTTCAAACTTGGATCCTGCCTGGTTGAGCCTGCCTGCTCCATACCTAGTGCACCTGGCACAGAGGGGCAGGGACCCAGAGTGTTTCTGGGGCAGGCCCAGGCCTTGTGCTGGGTCAGGGTTGGGTGCAGCCTCACCGCTGAGTCCATGTCCCAGAGGTGGAGGTGCAGGGTGATCTTCCACCTTCATGCAGCCAGTGGCCTGTGCTTCCCACTGCCATGCCGGAGCCTCTGAATTTATTTATTTACAAATAAAACTTGCAGAATTTTAAAATACTGTGCACAGAATTTTTAATTTTTTTGTGCAGAATGCCTTCAGGAGAAGGCTTAAGGAATACACATATGCTTGAAAAATTAACCTATTTTTGGTGCATTCTTATCTTTTCAGTAAAATCCATTGAAAACATGGCCATGCCAGTTAGATATAATGTGTACTCAGTAAATTGGGTCTTAAATTTTGATGTGCCAGATGTTCACAAGTTAACCACTGTTAAAGTTTTAATAAATGCAGCAACAAATTGACTAAAAGTGCTTAAAGTAAAACTTTTTGCACTAACAAGACTTTTAATAAATAGGTTGGTTTTTTGGGGGCTGGGGGTTGTAAAATTAGAGGCTGATCAGAACAAACACTGTTTTTGTTTTTAAAAAAGCTCTTTTAGACTCCCATGTGATATGGGTCAGGCCCTAAACTAAGAATTATAAACAATTAATAATGTCTGCAGGGGGAAAATAAAACCATGGATTGATTTACTGTTCACAGCCTGATTCAATGAAAGCAGGCGCAATGACATAGCTTCATAATTACCGACTCTTTCTATCTCATGGAGATGAGGATTGGGACTATGATGGGGATTGAGACTACGGTGCAGAAAATTGAACTGAGATCATCTAATTTATTTTCGTGGCTCCATCTGTATACAAACTCAGCTCTTCAGGAAGGTGAGCAAGAAAATATATTTATCTTTTTTAATTGCTTCCTGGCCTTTGCAATAATTTAACTCAGGCCTGCATAACTCGTAAAGCGGCGAGGGCCACATTACTCCAAAGAAAACAGCTGAGGGCCGAAACCCCCAGCCCCATGGAAACACCCCCCCCAGCACCTCCCAGGCCCGCAAAAACACCCCGCCACAGCACCGCCCAGCCCTGCAGAAACAAACCCTCCTTCCCCAGCGCCGCCCCACCAAACAGCTGTGGGCCAAAAAGGAAGGTTGGGGGTGGGGAGGTGATACTTGATTTTAAATCAACCAGGGGCTCCCAGCTGAAGAGGTGGCTGGGAGCCCTCAGGGGCAAATTAAAGGGCCCGGGGCTCCGGTGGCTGGGGGAACCCGGAGCTTTCCGGGGCTAGGGCAGGGATTTAAAGGGCCCAGAGCTCCTGCCGCTGAGGGGAGCCCGAGCCCTTTAAATCCCAGCCCCAGCCCATCCGCTGGAGCCGCGGCTGGGATTCAAAGGGTTCTGGGCTGCCCGCAGCGGCGGGGAGCCCTGAGCCCTTTAAATCTCAGCCGCGCCCTTTAAATCTCAGTCGTGGCCGGGAATCTCTGCGGGCAGCCCAGAGCCTTTTGATTCCCAGCCGCGGCTGAGATTTAAAGGGCTCTCCCAGAGCCTTTGACTCCCGGCTGCCCCCAGAGCGCAGTGTGTGGGGGATTTAGAATCCCCCCGCGGGCCGTATGTTGTGCAGGCCTGATTTAACTGAAGAACCCCAGTAAAAACAGATGCAAAAAGAGCTTTGGGGAAATCCATCTCCATCCTCACCAGACCATGCAGACACAGCACAAAAATGTGAAAAAGACCAGAAAGACACAAATCTTATTTCATTTCAAGGCATGGAATGGCTGCTTATGTATTAATCATACAACACAAAGGGATGGGGTGAGGAAGGAATCTCCTTCATATTTAGCTGTGTCATGTATCACAAAATGGATTCAGGGCATAATCTTTTGGAGCTGAGTTTAAATGACAGCAACGGTTCAGCACTGTGGCAAAATGACTTTGTGATCTCGAAACATCAAGATTTGCTGATAATTACCTCCAAGGAGGGAGAGGAGAATAGCTGAAGGATTTACACAGCACCTGCTGTCAACAATCTACTAAGCAGCATTGACAGTCCATGTCCTTCCTGGTGCAGGAGGGGATGACACACTACTTCCAACAAAGAACAGAAGGAAGGATACAATAAACGGCTGCAATTAGGAGAGGCCAATGCAACCAGAGGGGAATATGGTCTCCATGTCGGAAGAGAAGTTTAAAGGACTAGAGACCCAAGTATCAACTCTGCATTTCGGGACAGAAGTCAGCATTTGGTTCTGAAGGCACAATATGCTGAAGAATCAGAAAGGGCAGTGCAGAACGGGGAAGAAAATTGGCAGCATGTGACCTCCAGAAGAAGAATAAGGAGAACCTCTATGCAGATAGAGGTAAGAAACCATTTTCAGGCTCTCAGCACAGGTACTACTGTGGAGAATGATTTGGAAGAGCCATCTGAGGGAAGGGATCAGAAGGAGACCCCATCAACCAGAAGGCATGAGATGTATTGTCCTAGGGATGCGTGTTCCACGAACACCACTCCCAAGAGGAGGAGATGGGTGGTGGTGGTCAGGGACTCCCTCCTAAGGGGGATAGAGTCATCCATCTGCTGACCAGACCAAGAGACTCGAGAAGTGTTCTGCTTGCCTGGAGCTAGAATTCAGGTTGTGATGGAGTGTCTGCCAAGACTGATGAAGTCCTTGGACCACTACTCCTTCCTACTTCTCCACCTGGGTACCAAAGATACTACCAAGAATGACCTTGAGGGGGTCACTGTAGACTACATGGCTCTGGGAAGAAGGATAAAGGAATTTGAGGCACAAGTCGTGTTTTCGTCCATCCTCCCTGTTGAAAGAAAAGGCCCAGGTAGGGACCATCAAATTGTGAAGGTAAATGAGTGGTTACACATGTGGTGTCGGAGAGAGGGCTTCCTCGACCATGGGATGTTGTTCTGGGAAGAAGGATTCCTAGGAAGAGATGGGATCCACCTAATGAAGAGAGGGAAGAGTATCTTCGCAGGCAGGCTTGCTAACCTAGTGAGGAGGACTTTAAAGTAGGTTCACTGGGGGACGGTGACCTAAGCCCAGGGGTAAGTGGGGAAGTGGGATACCGGGGGGAAACACAAGGAGGAAGGTGCAAGGGGGGGCTCCTGATTCATACTGAGAAAGGAGGGCAATCGGCTAGTTATCTTAGGTGCCTGTACATGAATGCAAGAAGCCTGGGAAACAAGCAGGAAGAACTGGAAATCTTGGCCCAGTCGAAGAATTATGATGTGATGGGAATAACAGAGACTTGGTGGGGTAGCTCACATGACTGGAGCACTGTCATGGATGGGTATAAACTGTTCAGGAAGGACAGACAGGGGAGGAAAGGTGGAGGAGTTGTACTGATTGTAAGAGAGCAGTATGATTGTTCAGAGCTCCAGTATGAAACTGGAAAAAAGCCTGTTGAGAGTCTTTGGGTTAAGTTTAGAAGTGAAGGCAACAAGGGTGCTGTCATGGTGGGCATGTGCTATAGACCACCGGATCAGGAGGATGAGGTAAACGAACCTTTCGTCAGACAATTAACTGAAGTTTCCAGAACACAGGACCTAGTTCTAATGGGGGACTTCAATCACCCCGACATCTGCTGGGAGAGGAATACAGCAGTGCACAGACAATCCAGGAAGTTTTTGGAGAGTGCTAGGGACAAGTTCCCGGTGCAACTACTGGATGAACCAACCAGACACTGTTCTCCTCTTGACCTGCTGCTTACAAACAGGGAAGAATTGGTAGGGGAAGCAGAAGTGGGTGGCAACCTGGGCAGCAGTGACCATGAGATGGTTGAGTTCAGGATCCTCACAAAAGGAAGAAAGGAGAGTAGCAAAATATAGACCCTGGACTTCAGAAAAGCAGATTTTGACTCTCTTAGGGAACTGATGGGCAGGATCCCCTGGAAGGCTAATATGAGGGGGAAAGGAGTCCAGGAAAGCTGGCTTTATTTTAAAGAAGCCTTATTGAGGACGCAGGAATAAATCCTCCTGATGTGCAGAAAGAAGAGCAAATATGGCAGGCGACCAGCTTGGCTTAACAGTGAAATCTTCGGTGAGTTTAAACACAAAATGGAAGGTTACAAGTAGAGGAAACTTGGTCAGATGATCAGGGGGGAGTATAAAAATATTGCTCGAGTATGCAGGGGTGTAATCAGGAAGGCCAAAACACAACTGGAGCTGCAGCCAGCAAAGGATGTGAAGGGTAACAAGAAGGGTTTCTACAGGCATGTTAGAAACAAGAAAAAGGTCAGGGAAAGTGTGGGACCCCTACTCAATGAGGGAGGCAACCTAGTGACAGATAATGGAAAAAGATGAAGTACTCAATGCTTTTTTTGACTCGGTCTTCACAGACAAGGTCAGCTCCCACACTGCTGTCCTAGGCAACACAGTATGGGGAGGAGGTGAGCAGCCCTCAGTGGTGAAAGAACAGGTTAAGGACTATTTAGAAAAGCTGGACATGCACAAGCCCATGGGTCCAGATCTAATGCATTCGAGGGTGCTGAGGGAATTAATTGACGGATGTGATTGCAGAGCCGTTGGCCATTATCTTTGAAAACTCGTGGTGATCGGGGAAGGCCCCAGATGATTGGAAAAAGGCAAATATAGTTCCTATCTTTAAAAAAAGGAAGAAGGAGAACCTGGGGATGAACAGATCAGTCAGCCTCACCTCCATTCCTGGAAAAATCATGGAGCAGGTCCTCAATGAAACCATTTTTAAGCACTTGGAGGAGAGGAAGGTGATCAGGAACAGTCAACATAGATTCACCAAGGGCAAGTCCTGTCTGACCAACCTGATTGCCTTCTATGATGAGATAACTGGCTCTGTGGATATGGGGAAAGTAGTGGACGTGATATATCTTGACTTTAGCAAAGCTTTGATACGGTCTCCCACCGTATTCTTGCTAGCAAGTTAAAAAAGTATGGATTGGATGAATGGATTATAAAGTAGATTTGAAAGTTGGCTAGATTGTCAGGCTCAACAGGAAGTGATCAACAGCTTGATGTCTAGTTGGCAGCTGGTATCAAGCAGAGTGCCCCAGGGGTCGGTCTTGGGGCCGGTTTTGTTCAACATCTTTATTAATGATCTGGATGATGGGATGAATTGCATCCTCAGCAAGTTCTCAGATGACACTAAGCTGTGGGGAGAGGTTGATACGCTAGAGGGTAGGGATAGGGTCCAGAGTGACCTAGAGAAATTGGAGTATTGGGCCAAAAGAAATCTTATGAGGTTCAGCATGGACAAGTGCAGAGTCCTGCACTTAGGACAGAAGAATCCCATGCACCACTACAGGCTGGGGACTCACTGGCTAAGTGGCAGTTCTGCAGAAAAGAATCTGGGGATTAAACTGGATGAGAAGCTGGCTATGAGTCAATGGTGTTTCCTTGTTGACAAAAAGGCTAACAGCATATTGGGCTGTATTAGTAGGAGCACTGCCAGCAGATCGATGGAAGTGATTATTCCCCTCTATTCAGCAGTGCTGAGACCACATCTGGAGTAGTGCTTTCAGTTTTCCCCCCCTCCCCACCTACAGAAAGGATGTGGATAAATTGGAGAGGGTCTAGTGGAGGGCAACAAAACCTATCGGGGGGCTGGGGCACATGACTTATGAGGAGAGGCTGAGGGAACTGGGCTTGTTTAGTCTGCAGAAGAGAAGAATGAGGGGGGATTTGATAGCAGCCTTCAACTACCTGAAGGTGGGTTCCAAAGAGGATGGAGCTCTGCTGTTCTCAGTGGTGGCAGATGACAGAACAAGGAGCAATGGTCTCAAGTTGCATTGGAGGAGGTCTAGGTTGGATATTAGGAAACACTATCTCACTATTTTACTAGGAAACAGAATTTCACTATTTCACTCGAATGGGTTACCTAGGGACATGGTAGAATCTCCATCCTTAGAGGTTTTTAAGGTCTGGCTTAACAAAGCCCTGGCTGGGATGATTTAGTTGGGGTTGATCCTGCTTTGAGCAGAGGGTTGGACTAGATGGCCTCCTGACGTCTCTTCCAACCCTAATCTTCTATGATTCTATGATGCAGTTAGAGGTGATGACTAAGAACAATTACCATTATTTAAAGAAAACAAAGTTATTACAACAAATTTGCTCTTCAATAATGCCAGCATGGTTTGATATTACATAGGAAACTTTGTTTCTGTGAACTAGCTGGTCAAATTATTTGTTGTGAATAATAGTGATTTACAAAATCTATCCTTTTTTTTGTCTGCAGATTGTTCATTTCTGATTTCTTCACTCATATCTTTTATTTACAAATATTTACTGAAGAATTTTCAGCATTTGGTTGATATGCAACCAGTTCTCAGCAACAATTCACTCTTCTACACCATTAAAGTCATTGGCAGTTTTGCTACTGACTTCAGTGGGTGCAGAATCAAGCCCTATTTTGTCTTGTGTGACTGATCACCTAATTCCCATGGTATTGTTTTTGCTCAGGATGATTAAAAACTTTTGAAACAGAATATTAATGAACACTGAGCAAACAGCGCATGACACCTAATAAACTTCTTGGATGATGTAACAAAGTGGGGGATTTTCTTAATGTTTTGTATGAATATTGTGTGTGTCTCAGTTTCCCCTATGTGTTGTTCAATTAACTAGGTGGTGGGACAAGGGTGTTTGATCTTTGCAGAAACCCCTACAAGATTAGGTGTGACTGCCATTGAGCTGCCTGGGCTCAGACAATTGCCAGATATTTTGTAACATGAGCAACTGATGGCCAGGGGCCCCACCCTCTGCAAGAAGTCAGCTGGCTATGACGAGCTGGAGAACAAATTGTTGAGGTGGAGACTAGGTGACTGGTTTTGCCTGGGAAAGACAACAAAGGATGGAGGGGGGGCAAATGGGAATGACTTGGGTTGACTGTTGAAAGCAGATCAGTCTCCTGGGCTGGGTTCTCTGTGGGGGAGCAAGGGCTCTGGGCCTGACTAAGATGGATTTTGCTGTAACTTCCTGCTTTCTGTGCTAACAAAGAACTTTTCTACACTGTGTTTCGGACAACTAATAAACCCTTTTGTTTTCCAGTGCTGGCTCAGAGTCATTGCTGATTGCAGAAGTTGGGGGTGCATGCCCTTTGGGGGCATGTAAGGCTTCCCCAGGTATCCTATTCAGATGGACTCACTCCGGGGAGCTCATGGCATGAAACAGGGGTGCTGAAGGCTCCAACGTCAGTCCCAGGAGGCACTGCAGTAAAGGAGGCTTACCCTAGTGAAAGTGTGCCCTGAGGGGTTGCTACACTGAAGAGAGTCCTACCTGAGATTAATTCAGAGCTGTTTTAGAGCACCGCGCCTGTGCATCCAACAGAACAGATTTTCAGACAAATAATCAGGCATGTTGGAATTCATTAGGCACTGAGAACATTTTCACAAATTCACAGCTACTGTCTGAATACTCTTAAATTGTGACTGGCTCCTGCACCAGGCAATGTGTAGAAGGGAGCAGGCTAATTTGCCCTCTTCCACCTTAACAAATCTATATAGGAACTAGACACAGTCTGCTCCACAATCATAAAATTATTTTCTCCCCACAAAAACCCCTCCAAGTAAATGGATTACCAGAGTATCTATCTATTCATCATGGCTTATTGCGTGGGATGTAGTAATTTGCAATCTTGACACTTACATCTTGATCCTGTAAGTCCTTATATGGTGTGCAAGGTTGTTGCTAATCCAGCACAAGTGTAAATGGAGGCTACCAAAGATGCAAGCAAAACTGTACGTTAGATGTAGTCCTTGCACTGTTCACTTGTCTGCTCAAAGCAAACCATTTTTAAGGGAGGTGCGTTTTCTGGATAGGAAATTATAATAACTACCACCTATTCCTTGAATATGCTTCAGTTTCAGGTTGGAGGACCAGATAGAAAGTATGAAAAATGGGAATGGTGTGGTGCGGTGGGGGGTACAAGGTACCTAAATAAGAAAAAGCCCTGAATATTGGAACTGTCCCTATAAAATAGAGACATCTGGTCACACTAAGGAAAAGTCATGGCTACTCATTGCCCATTTATTTCTCATCAGCAGATTTACTGAGAGGCCACTGCAGTTATCCCTGGCTGAGATTTTTGGTTAGAGGAAGGTTTTCAATCTAAAATTCAATATCTTCAACAGTTCTGTTTGGATTGCTTTATGGAAACAACTCCAGATTCAAAACCGTGTATCAGAATCTGGACCTGAGTTTGGAATTCTCAGAGAGGTCAATAGATATGATGATTGAATACTGAGCAAAGATTTTGATATGAGAGAAAACAAATAATAAGTGGATGAGCTAAACACAAATGGATACAGTTGTTCTCTTATGTGATGGTTCTATAGCATTGGCACTCTTGCCAGTCTGTATCTTTCACTTGCATTTCCTCAGGCTCAAATCTCAAAGCTACTTTTCAGCACAGCAGGCAGTAAGCTTGCCCTAATTACTGCCAGGGAAACCCAGATGCTTTTGTCAGCTTTTCAAGCAAAGAAAAAGATTATAGGCAGACACATCAACCGTAGGATCAAGGATGGTTCATAGGATTTTTAAAAAATCCTCTAATATTTATGTTCATTACTGACTGGAACAAATCTAAACACTGTATAAATCTGAGCCCCAATCTTATTGTTCATATATAGGCTTAATCTTCCATACGGAAACGAAAAATACAAATGCAGTCAGTTTAAGAGTTGGTTACTATAACGTGCCCTTTTCATGTGATTTGAGTGGATACATGGGTATTGACCATAAACCGATATAAAACTATTATACTGGCTTTCCATTTGAATGTGATCTGTGTCTGCCTCCTAGAAAGAAATGGCTAAGACAATAATGAAGGAGGACCCACTCCTGCTGTTGCTGATGTGAAGATTAAGTCTCATTGTCTTCAATAGGATGGAAGATTCAAGCCCCAAAAATGCAGCCCTTCAGCTATAGAAGAATTTTGAATAGAATAATAGTAATTACTATTTCCCACATTTTGAAATTAGGTAGCGAGGGCCCTGCATTTTTTTTCAAATTCAATTTCAGAAGCATTTAACCAGTTCAGTTTAAGATGGAGGAACATACAACATTACAGCTTTTTATCTAATGTTAGTGGCAGAAGCCAATGACTGTCATAACTGATTTCAACAGCATATTGCAGCCAGCACGATCAACTTTCACCATACAAACACAATTACATTTTCTCACATAAGAGGAAAAAACCCTGTTTTTTGGAGAGAATTAACCCTGTGGCTTTACTTGGTCCAGTTTCTTTTGTTCAGCTAATGTGTAACATTAACAGTGATAATGTTTAATCATGTATTTAAGGATTCCTGCACATTTTTGTTTTGAAAAATCTGTAACCATTTTCTGAAATATATTTCATACCATGATGTCGGCCTGGTCCACATATAGTAGTGTTGTACCCTTGTGGGAGGAAGTGAAGACAAGGCAATAGAGCACTGGCATGTGCTGCTAGAGATCTGTGTTCTATTCCTTGCTCTGCCACTGTGAGATTTTGGGCCTCATTTTTTTCTTCTGGATAATGATACCAACCTCCTTTGTAAATCCCCACTTTGAGACCTACTGATGAAAACTACTGTATAAGAGCTAGCTAAACACAGTATTATTGTTATTGTTTCCGTTAGGGGTGTGATTATTAAGGAAATAGTTAAATCAGTACAACTACTAGTGTGGATGTAGTTATCCTGGTATAACTATGCCCTCTTCCTCAACATACCCTATCCCCTGTCCCTTACAGGAATACGCTATTGTAGTATAAATATATTTATAGCAGTATAACCTGGGCAGAAGGCAGGGACAAGATGATGGTTATTAATTATATTTGTGTGCAGATTAGCCTATATACTGATTAATAACAACAAATGGCTTCAATTTAATGTTCAAGAAGTAACAGAATGGAATTCAATTAGAAAACTGTGATGCAGATTGAACATGGCCAACACATGACAGAACCATATTGAAGGGAGGACTCTGTTTTCCAATTGCTTTTATTGCCGCAAATAAATGAATTGATTTCATTAAAGTCACTCCCGAGTTATGCTGGAGTAACCAAGGGCAGAATTTAGCCCTAAATGTCTAATCATGGATATTTGTCAAAAGACAACTATATTAACATTGTATTCTGCTCAGAACAGTTCACGTTTAACTGTGATAACTGCAATCAAAGAAGTTTACTGTCATTGTGAATATCACTGCTTTGTAACACCAAACATTTTAATTTTCCTTATACAGTTTTATCTGTCTCCTTGGTGTTGGTGGTTAAAATCTACACTGCATCTTCATTTAAGCTCTTGTTTCCACTAACAATCATAACAGCATGTTCCTCTAATCTTCTGTGCTGTCACTATTTTAATTTACTACCTGTCTTATCACAGTTTAGTACATGTTTGGTGAAAGCCTTTTCAAAACACACAAAGTCCCTTCATTTCCTTAGAAGAGCCAGTCCAACATTTAAACAGGATTTTATGGTCCACATTCTCTTCTCAGTTACACCGGTGGCACAATACTAAAGTCAACAGAGGTGCACCGCTGTAACTGAGACTAATTTAGTGTGATGCATAAAGCATTCATTAAAGCAGTGCTATTTGTTTAATTAAAGTAAAGGATCTGTTATGCTTTCTATTTTTTTTTTCATTTGTTCACAACTAGGATAATATGTGTTTCTGATCCAACCCTGAGAATACATGATAGATAGATAGATAGAATTAGCAGTTTGGCTGCTTTTGAGTTGTAAAGATACAATGCTGCTTTGCACTCCTACAATAGTTTTTCTTGTTTATTTGTTTTTTCTAGGGGAAAGGGTATCACAATATTAGGACACTGCATGGTTCATCTCAGGGCAAAGGGCTATAACATTTTTTACCTCTAGCTTGGTGATTAAAATCCAGCCCAGATGGAAAGTGACTGAAAATTATTACTATCTGATGTCTGTTTGGTCACCTGTGTGCAATCAGTTTGGTGATCTCACTCCAAATCCCAGAGGAGAAGTATCCACATCACAAAACTCACCATCATTAGCAATACATGGCACCCTTGCTGCTGGCAGTCTCAACAGCAACACCAAGGATTGAATTACTAAAGCAGAATAAACTATTATTCTCCCTGTTTTCCCTCAAGGTTGGGGAATATGGGTATGGTCATGAGAGCTCCACACAGAAGTGAATGATGCTAAAATTTACATAACTGACCATAATAGATTGTCAGAGCTCATCTAAACACCTGAAATAATCATTCCTTTACACTAGTTAAAGTAGATGTTTTTTATTTGCTAACATCTGACAACTTCATCAGCTCCATTAGTGCTGATTGGGCTATAGAATACTCTGAGATGGTTAACTTATCTTATTTGTCTCACAAACCAGGTGATCTCAAAGCTTCTTCATTGTGTGGACCTTGTCTTGATAAAGAGACTGCCTTAGGGACCACTGTTCCTCTCATTCATGATTACAAAGACTGCTGCCCCTCCCAAATGTGACAGTATACTACCTCCATGGCAACTGAAGCAATAGCTTACATGGAAAAGTGGTATCTGGGAAGTATTTATATATTCTTAACTATCTTTAATGCGAGGTAGCAGCTTGAAACAAGGAGAGCCAGCATAATGTAACCAGCCAACTCTCTGTGGATCACCAGCAAATTTTCCATGGACCACAGACCACAATTAGGGAAACATTGTAATTATTAATTACCTATTTTAGACCACTGGGTTAACGTACATCACATGAAGTAAATCTACACAAACATGTTTAAAACTTTGATTGTGTATTGGTTGGGAAATCAAACAAAGCACTCATTTAACATTCTGTTTCAAAATGAATGATTCACATAGTGGAATCATGGCTCATATCATGACTTAACTGCAAAAAAAATATTTCTGTATGAGAGACTGAGTGAGAGAGGAGAGTTTAGTGTCTATAAAAGGTTTCAGACTTCCCCTCTATTTGACTATGATTCAGGTACTACATGGCATGGGAACTGGCAGTGCTAAATTCCCCACTTGGTTCCTAATTCAGGACTGAAGCACTTAGTTAAATACATCCCCATTTCAGCATGTGCTTAAAATCACACATGTTAAGTGCTGCCCTGAATGAGAATGTTTTCCTGAACTTGGGCCATAGTGCACTAATGGAAGATGGCATATGGCTTAATCATGAACAATGTAGATTTTAATTCCTTTTTACATGACTGTAAGTAAGCAAAAGGATTTCAGCTACTACAACCTGCATCTAGATAATACAGTATTAAAACTCTGTCTTAGTATACACCTCTGTACGCAAATCCATGCTGACATAGTGATCTTAACTTAAGCTACTGGGCCTTTTCTCCTCTTACACCACTGTGAGTTAAGGTCAGAATGTCAACCTAGATTTTCACTTTCTCAATTTCCCTGCTTTTGTAGGTGTATGCCCTGATCAGCATTACCTGATTTAAGTACCTGGATAGAGTTTCTATAGGTCACTCACCTTTTAATCTAATATCCTTCAGGGCTTGCTGAAAGTCTTTTGCCTTGTTTGTCTAGTTTACATTGATATTGGTTCCAGCCTATTTCTGTGGACAGGCTTTGCCAGGGTCTCTGAGTGAAAACCTGCCATCTACCTCTTCCCTATCTGGCTAATCATTGTGGCTGGGATTTTCAAAAGGAGTCTGTGGGGGAATTAGGCAGCTAAATCTCTTTGAAATTCCATGGAATTCCAGGAAGCTCCATCTGTCAGATCCCCGAGGATGGCACAATGTCTTGCATAATTCAACTGGGGAATGCCATTATGTCAGGAAATGGAATCGACAATGGGTGGAAGCATTGGGATAGATGGGATCCTGACATATCCAAGGGTCAGCCATATGCTTCCTGTGTGTTAGTCCTGCTCTACAGCACAGTGGTGTAAAATTTATTCCCAGATATGAGAAGCAGAGTCTGAGCATGGCCAAATCCTTGATCCAGCATGCCACCACAAACAAATACAGAGTGATGCATTGTGTCCTGCCTTTTATTGTCCTAAACTCCAACTGGGATATGTCCCACATGGGCATGGTTTTAATAAAATCTCTGTAACTGAATCATCACCTTAACCATCATTTTGAGTTGCACAATTTACAGATGGCAACGTCCCATTAAGTCATCTAGCCAAGTGGTTCTCAAAGCCGGTCTGCCACTTGTTCAGGGAAAGCCCCTGGCGGGTGGGCCTGTTTGTTTACCTGCTGCGTCTGCTGGTTCGGCCGATCGCGGCTCCCACTGGCCGTGGTTCGCCGTTCCAGGTCAGTAGGGGCTGCAGGAAGCGGTGTTGGCTGAGGGATGTGCTGGCCACCCTTCCTGGAGTCCCCACTGGCCTGGAGCGGTGAACCGGAGCCGCTATTGGCCGAACCTGTGGACGCGGCAGGTAAACAAACCGGCCTGGCCCACCAAGGGCTTTCCCTGAACAAGCAGCGGACTGGCTTTGAGAACCACTGACCTAGCCCATTTTTGTCAGTCCAGGATTTAAGAGTGGTAAACATGACATGACTCTTACAGAGTTTAATATTAAGTTAAAATGGAATACTACCATTTTACAATACTAATGCTTTTGAAATGTCTGGCAATACTTCCACCTAATAAGATTAACAATTTTACTGAGCATTGAGAATGACTATTTCAATATTCAGAGGGGTAGCCGTGTTAGTCTGGATCTGTAAAAGCAGCAAAGAGTCTTGTGGCACCTTATAGACTAACAGACGTTTTGGAGCATGAGCTTTCGTGGGTGAATACCCACTTCGTCGGATGCATGCCACATTATATTTTGAGAAACAAATGAACTTTACCGCACGTGCATCCGACGAAGTGGGTATTCACCCACGAAAGCTCATGCTCCAAAACGTCTGTTAGTCTATAAGGTGCCACAAGACTCTTTGCTGCATTTCAATATTGTTATAAAAAGGAAATAAAATTGCCATATGGGGAAATTATAATGTCAGACATCTGCTAACTCTCTTTTATGGAAAAAACACAGTACTAAAATATATTACATTCACAGGGTAAGCAAATCTGACAGCCACTTTTAATATATCAAGATATGAAATTAAATACTTTCCTTTACATAGTAGGACTTCTTTAGAAGTTTATAGCCTCCATATTATATTGAATAAATAGACAAAACCGTTTCTATTTCTGTATGGTATTCTAATTTTTTTTTTCAATGGGTTAGATATGAGAGGTCTTCTGTGATTAAGAAGCGTATATCCCCTTGTCCTCAGTTCTGTAGGGGAAATGTTACAATACTTGATGCCTTTACCTCTGATGCTGTGCTACAGTGTCATATTTTTATATAATCCCTGGATAAATAATTCCAGAAAACATTATTTCCACTAACATCACTATCACATGGATGTCCAAGACACTGGTAGGTACCTACATGAAGTATATTGTTACACCAGGTCAATAACATATGCAGAGGCAGTACTTTAATAATCATCCTACTGTAGTTACATTAGTTCATACCAAGGACAAGTGGCATTTTGCTCCAATACCTGAAAGCATAATATTTTCATATATAAATATATGTGCATGTGTGTGTATATTTGCTGGAAGCCAGTATCTTACAACTGTGAACATATTGTTAATAAATTCAATGCATTTGTGGTATGGTATACACAGGCATTGGTCATGATTATATATGGATTAAACCAATTAAACAGAAACTCCACTGGATCAAGGTAAGTATGTTCAAATTGCAGAGTCCCAGACCTCTGGGAGCCTGGAATTAAACAACTAAGACTCAGTATTAATTTGAGGAATTATCAGCTTTATTGAACACATTCTGTCTACTTGGAACTCTACAAAATATTAAGTAATGATCCCAAAGGCATGCCCCAGTGCACTCGAAGACTAATGTAAAGATTTGGAGGCTGTTAACACCTATAGTCTGTGAAAGCGATATAATGAATAGCGCAGGCCAGGAAACAAAAGTTCTACTTCAGAAAAAAATTGAGGTTTGGATATTTGTTTTCATTCTGATGTGAATGAAAAGAAGACCTTTGGAAATTTTTTGCAAAAAAACCCACAACGACCTATATATAGAGAGAAAGACACCTCAGAATAGCTAATAACCTAGCAGTCAGGGCACTCACTTGCCTGATTAAGAACAGGGACTTGAACCTGGGTCTCCCACATTCATAACCACCAGGCAATACTGCCAGTTTCTCTTTCTCTCAATCTCTCATACTGGAGCTGTTCCATTTGTATAAATATTAAATATTTACTGGGCCACAGAATAAGAGATTGATGTGATAGACTGGTGGTTGTGGTTAGGGGAATCTGATGGAATGTGGGAAATGTAGGTTCAATTCCCAGCACCAAAACAGGCAGAGCAGGACCTTGAACCCAAGTGTAATGTACCCTAGGTGAGTACCCCTACCAAAAAGCTATTCAACAGTCTCTCCAGCTCATGATACTCAACCCTTGACCGTCAAAATCTTCCTCACTGAAGTTTCCTTGAAATAGAGATGTTTCCACAAAAAGTTTCAATTTAATCAAAATGCTATTTTCTGACAAAAAATTGTCAGTTAAAAATTCCAGAGCAGATTTCACTATGAAGAGAATTTGCTTTTCATTCAATAATGACAGAGGGTAAAACCCTGGTTGCACTGAAGTCATTGGGGATTTTGCCATTGGCTACAATTGCACCAGGATTTCACCCAGGATGTTTATAATTTTATCACAGAGTGTAATTCTCAAGGTAGACCCTAATGCCCTGGAAGAACTCTGAAAAAAAGATATGGGTGTAATTTAAAATACGGGTGGGTTCTAAGCCAGCTCTCCCCCAACTTGACTTTATTTATTTTTTAAAAGGTGTGTAGGGATGTGTGTGTCAGAATAAGTCAATTTCTCTATTTTGAAATATGTGTATATATTTATAATGTTATGCTGGGGGTTGGGTGAAACCTCATTGAAGGTGGTGGGTATAATAGCCACCCTTCATTCAGGATAAATGTAAGAAGCAAAGATCCTTTTGACATTAGATAGCTGAAACTGCCCAAACACAGGCCCCATTCAAGGCTGGACAGGAACTGAGCTATGTGAGTGGAGGGGTTTGACTGAGAGCTCAATGCAAAGCAGAGGTCTTGGCACTGTTTTGGTGGAGATATGCGTGTGCGTGAGTGTAAGAAAGAGAGCAAGAGAGAGCAAACATACCCAAAAGCCTCACAGAAGCAGACAGAGAGGGCAGCCAAAAATCCAAGGACAGCCAGAGAAGCACTTGCAACATGACCCTGAGAGAAAGCTGAGAGAGAGCTTTTTGAGTAGAGTGCTGGCTGGAAAAAGAGGCTTGGAATACTGAGCAAGGAAATGGTCTTCTATTGTTTGAATCCTACTCTGTTCAGGGAAACTGTACAGTATATACTGTACAGAATTGTATCAAAGAAATATCCAAATCCATCATCAATCTCTCTTTCTAATTAAAACAATCAGCAAGACCCCACCACTAAGGTTAAAAACAGTAACAATAATATAATAAAATATATTAACTTAGAACATTTTGTTTCTTCCTGATTCTAATCCTTCAAGCCTGCCCCCTCCTCTGATGCTATTTCTGTTTACGACATCTGAAAACCAATCCCTGCAGCTAAAAAAAACCAAACAAACCCTACAGGAACCAGAAAGCCATGGGGCTAGTAGGAGAGGACAAGCATTCATGACTACAGCGGGATAGAAATTTTTCGATTATGTATTTTTTCACCAGAAAATGTTGATTTGTTGAAACCAAAACTTTTCTATCTTTATCTCTGGGAACTCATATGGCTTTCATCACCATAGTATCTGAATACCTCACAATCCTTAGTGGATTTCATCCTCAAGCACAGGACTACTGTGGGGTAGATATTATCTCCATTTTACAGGTGGGGAACTGAGTCAGAGAGAAATTAAATGAGTTGCCAGTTGCCCAAGACCTTCTCTATCTACTAGACTGTCCTTCCTAGCCTGGACATTAGATAAGTACCTCCTGATGTCCAATGAGACAGAGAGGGAGAGAGAGAAAGAGCAGGAGGAGAATATAAGAACGTAAGAATAGCCATACTGGGTCAGACCAAAGGTCCATCCAGCCCAGTATCCTGTCTACCGACAGTGACCAATGCTAGGTGTCCTAGAGGGAGTGAACCTAACAGGTAATGATCAAGTGATCTCTCTCCTGCCATCCATCTCCACCCTCTGACAAACAGTTAATAGCCATTAATGGACTTAACCTCCATGAATTTATCTAGTTCTCTTTTAAACCCCGTTATAGTCCTAGCCTTCACAACCTCCTCAGGTAAGGAGTTCCAAAGGTTGACTTTGTGCTGTGTGAAGAAGAACTTCATTTTATTTGTTTTAAACCTGCTGCCCATTAATTTCATTTGGTAGCCCCTAGTTCTTATATTATGGGAACAAGTAAATAACTTTTCCTTCTTCACTTTCTCCACAACACTAATGATTTTATATACCTCTATCATATCCCCCCTTAGTCTCCTCTTTTCCAAGCTGAAAAGTCCTAGCCTCTTTAATCTCTCCTCATATGGGACCCATTTCAAACCCCTATTCATTTTAGTTGCCCTTCCCTGAACCTTTTCTAATGCCAGTATATCTTTTTTGGATGAGGAGACCACATCTGTATGCAGTATTCAAGATGTAGGCGTGCCATGTATTTATATAAGGGCAATAAAATATTCTCCGTCTTATTCGCTATCCCTTTTTGAACGATTCCTAACATCCTGTTTGCTTTTTTGACTGCTGCTGCACACTGCATGGACGTCTTCAGAGAACTATTCATGATGACTCCAAGATCTCTTTCCTGATTTGTTGTAGATAAATTAGCCCCCATCATATTGTATGTATAGTTGGGGTTATTTTTTTCCAATGTGCATTACTTTACATTTATCCACATTACATTTCATTTGCCATTTTGTTGCCCAATCACTTAGTTTTGTGAGATCTTTTTGAAGTTCTTCACAGTCTGCTTTGGTCTTAACTATCTTGAGCAGTTTAGTATCGTCTGCAAGTTTTGCCACCTCAATGTTTACCCCATTCTCCAGATCATTTATGAATAAGTGGAATAGGATTGGTCCTAGGACTGACCCTTGCGGCATTGTATAAGTAGGGGCATTTCCAGCAGATCGAGGGATGTGATCATTCCCCTCTACTAAGCACTGGTGAGGCCTCATTTGGAGTACTGTGTCCAGTTTTGGGCCACACACTACAAGAAGGATGTGGATAAATTGGAGAGAGTCCAGCGGAGGGCAACGAAAATGATTAGGGGGCTGGAGCACATGACTTATGAGGAGAGGCTGAGGGAACTGGGATTGTTTAGTCTGCAGAAGAGAAGAATGAGGGGGGATTTGATAGCTGCTTTCAACTACCTGAAAGGGGGTTCCAAAGAGGATGGATCTAGACTGTTCTCAGTGGTAGAAGATGACAGAACAAGGAGTAATGGTCTCAAGTTGCAGAGGGGGAGGTTTAGGCTGGATATTAGGAAAAACTTTTTCACTAGTATGGTGGTGAAGAACTGAAATGGGTTACCTAGGGAGGTAGTGGAATCTCCTTCCTTAGAGGTTTTTAAGGTCAGGCTTGACAAAGCCCTGGCTGGGATGATTTAGTTGGGTTTGGTCCTGCTTTGAGCAGGGGGTTGGACTAGATGACCTCCTGAGGTCCCTTCCAACCCTGAGATTCTATGATTCTATGAACACCACTAGTTACCCCTCTCCATTCTGAAAATTTACCATTTATTCCTACCATTTGTTCCCTGTCTTTTAACCAGTTCTCAATCTATGAAAGGATCTTTCCTCTTATCCCATGACAGCTTAATTTACATAAGAGCCTTTGGTGAGGGACCTTGTCAAAGGCTTTCTGGAAATCTAAGTACACTATGTCCACTGGATCCCCCTTGTACACGTTTGTTGATCCCTTCAAAGAACTCTAATAGATTAGTAATAGATTTCCCTTTACAGAAACCATGTTGACTTGTGCCCAACAATTTATGTTCTTCTATGTGTCTGATAATTTTATTCTTTACTATTGTTTCATCTAATTTGCCCGGTACCGACGTTAGACTTACCGGTCTATAACTGCTGGGATCACCGCAAGAGACCTTTTTAAATATTGGCGTTACATTAGCTATCTTCCAGTCATTGGGTACAGAAGCTGATTTAAAGGACAGGTTACAAACCATAGTTAATAGTTCCGCAATTTCACATTTGAATTCTTTCAGAACCCTTGGGTGAATCCCATCTGGTCCCGGTGACTTGTTACTGTTAAGTTTATCAATTAATTCCAAAACCTCCTCTAGTGACCCTTTAATCTGTGACAATTCCTCAGATTTGTCACCTACAAAGGACGGCTCAGGTTTGGGAATCTCCCTAACATCCTCAGCCATAAAGACTGAAGCAAAGAATTCATTTAGTTTCTCCGCAATGACTTTATCATATTTAAGTGATCCTTTTGTATCTCAATTGTCCAGGGGCCCCACTGGTTGTTTAGCAGGCTTCCAGCTTCCGATGTACTTAAAAAACATTTTGTTATTACCTTTTGAGTTTTTGGCTAGCTGTTCTCCAAACTCCTTTTTGGCTTTTTTTATTACATTTTTACACTTAATTTGGTAGTCTTTATGCTCCTTTCTATTTACCCCACTAGGATCTGACTTCCACTTTTTAAAAGATGCCTTTTTATCTCTCACTGCTTCTTTTACATGGTTGTTAAGCCACAGTGGCTCGTTTTTAGTTCTCTTACTGTGTTTTTTTTAATTTGGGGTATAATTTAAGTTGGGCCTCTATTATGGTGCCTTTGAAAAGTGTCCATGCTGCTTGCAGGGATTTCACTCTAGTCACTGTACTTTTTAATTTCTGTTTAACTAACCTCCTCATTTTTGCATAGTTCCCCTTTCTGAAATTAAATGCCACAGTGTTGGGCTGTAGAGGTGTTCTTCCCACCACAGGAATGTTAAATGTTATTATATTATGGTCACTATTTCCAAGCGGTCCTGTTATAGTTACCTCTTGGACCAGATCCTGCGCTCCATTCAGGATTAAATTGGGAATTGCCTCTCCCCTTGTGGGTTCCTGTACCAGCTGCTCCAAGAAGCAGTCATTTAAAGTATTGAGAAATTTTGTCTCTGCATTTTGTCCTGAGGTGACATGTACCCAGTCAATATGGGGATAACTACAATCCCCCACTATTATCGAGCTCTTTATTTTGATAGCCTCTCTAATCTCCCTTAGCATTTCATTGTCACTATCACTATCCTGGTCAGGTGGTTGATAATAGAACCCTACTGTTGTATTCTTATTAGAGCATGGAATTATCTATAGAGATTCTATGGAACATGTGGATTCATTTAAGATTTTTACTTCATTTGATTCTACATTTTCTTTCACATATAGTGACATTCCCCCCTTCTTACCTCCCCTCCCCCACACGACCTGTTCTGTCCTTCCAATATATCCAGCTCCAACTCCACCAGGTTTCTGTAATGCCTATTATATCAATATCCTCCTTTAACACGAGGCTCTAGTTCACCCATCTTATTATTTAGACTTCTAGCATTTGTGTACAAGCACTTTAAAAGCTTGTCACTATTTATCTGTCTGCTCTTTTCTGATGTGTCAGATTCTTTTTTATGTGACTGTTTCTTGTCTGATCTGGCCCATACTTTATCCTCTTCCATCCTCTTCTCCTGACTAGAACCCAGAGAATCTCTATCAATAGACTCTCCTCTAAGAGAAGTCTCTGTCCGATCCACATGATCCTCTGCAGTGATCGGCTTTCCCCCATATGTTAGTTTAAAAACTGCTCTGCAACCTTTTTAATGTTAAGTGCCAGCAGTATGGATCCACTTTGGTTTAGGTGGAGCCCATCTCTCCTGTATAGGCTCCCCCTATCCCAAAAGTTTCCCCAGTTCCTAATAAATCTAAACCCCTCCTCTCTACACCATCATCTCATCCACACATTGAGACTCTGAAGCGCTGCCTGCCTACCTGGCCCTGTGCATGGAACTGGAAGCATTTCTGAGAATGCTATCATATAGGTCCTGGATTTCAGTCTCTTTCCTAGCAGCCTAAATTTGGCCTCCATGACATCTCTCCTACCCTTCCCTATGTCATTGGTACCTACATGTACCACGACCACTGGCTTCTCCCCAGCACTACACATAAGTCTACCTAGAGGCCTCAAGAGTTCCGCAACCTTTACACCAAGCAGGCAAGTCACCATATGGTTCTCCTGGTTATCACAAACTCAGCTATCTATGTTTATAATGATCGAATCTCCCAGTAATAACACCTGCCTTTTCCTAATGACTGGAGTTCCCTCCCCCGGAGAGGTAACTTCAGTGCAAGAGGATACCCCAACATCACCTGGAAGCAGGGTCCCAACTATGGGAAGGTTTCCCTCTGCTCCCATTGACTGCTCTCCTTCCCTGGGCCTTTCATCCTCATTAACAGTGCCGGGGCTGTCTGACCGGAGGTGGGACAATTCTACAGTGTCCCGGAGAGCCTCATCAACATACCTCTCTGCCTCCCTTAGCTATTCCAGTTCCACCACCCTGGTCTCCAAAGCCCGTACGCGGTCTCTGAGGGCCAGGAGTTTCTTGCACACATACGCAATGCACGGAATGCACACATACGCCACCAGCCTACAGGGCAGGTAATCATACATGCTACACTGAGTGTAATGAACAGGATAGCCCCTGTTGATGGGCTTCTGCCTGCATTCTCTCCTACAGCTACCTAGGTTAATGATAGGGGTTTTGTTTAAATCAAGAAGTTTTTATTATAGTTTAGTTTAAAGGTTTTAAAGAATGGCAAGTGTACCTCGCCCCCTTCCAAACTCCCTCTTGAAACTCCCTGTTTGTGGACCCTGTTCATAAAGCTCCCTGGCTGCTTGCTCACAGCTTTATAAAACCCTGTCCTTCCTGATAGCCCTGCCCCCTGACTAAGGCTTAGCCAATGAACAGAGGCTTCTAAATTTCAAACCTAGAAAGATGGCTAAAGGGAGTGGCTGTGACAGATCTGTGAGCCAATTTCAATATGGGTCTGTGTGATGGGGTGTGCATACACTGCACTGGACAAGAGGGGGTTAATCCCACATTATGGGCGGCGGAAATCCCACCCCTCAGACGTGCTGGGCATGATCCAGCTACTGCCTCAGTATAAAAGGGAGCAGCCCAGCTCATACTAGGCTGACTGCTGGAGGGGAAGGACCTTGGGAGGAGGCTTCAGCCGAAGAGCCTTCACAGCCTTTGCCTACAGGAACCGGAGACCCTGAGAGCCAGACCGGAGGGCTGCGGCTGATGAAGCCGCAGGGAATCACCCGCACTGTGGAGCCCGGGAACCATGATGCTCAATGGACTACAATGCCTGGAAACGTGGTAGGAAGTGACCCAGGGAGGGTGCGTGAGTTGTCCTCACCGGAGTGAGGTCAGCATGTTTCTGTGGGAGTCTCTGCTGACTCAGTGGCAGACCACTCCGCCACTATCAGGGCTTTGGGTCGAGGCCCGGTGGAGTCGGGTAGCCCTGGGCCTCCCTACCTGGGCCTCCACCCCCCTGGTCGTGGCCCCTTCCTCCTCCTGAGATACTGGCCACTGGGCCACTGGGGCTCACTGCCTCACGTCTAGGGGCTGCGATATTTATTCTGGCCATTCGGGCACACTGCCCTGTGTCTGAAGGCTGTTATATTGACACTGGCCATTGGACCTCACTGCCCCATGCCTAAGGACTATGACAGTGACTCCGGCCATTGGGCCACATTACCCCATATGAGAGGACTATTATATGGACCCTGGCCGCTAGGCCATATTGTCCTGTGCCTGAGGGAAGTTATATTGACTCTATCCACTAGACCGTGCTGCCCTGTATGCAAAGGCTGCTGGAATTGAGTTGGGCCACTAGGATGCCTAGTTGGACAGGACCTGGGGGCTCTTCCCCCGGTCTGTAAATACGTTAGTGCCCTACCTGACAGGGCCATCCTACCGGGGGGTAAGACCCACAAGACACCCTAGTATATGAGAGACTGAAGGCTGCCATCCTGGACCAGACAGGAATCAACCCTGACATGTACCAATCACACTTCCACCAAGAAGTGGTAGCCCAATATCTGAGGGACAACACTTGGTGAGGTTGGAGCCAGAAAAATGCCCGGATGATCAAGTAGCAGAGACTGTTGTCCTTGAGCAGTTTATCCAGATCCTCCTGGGTGGAGGGAAGGAGTGGGTTCAGTGGCACCGGGCGACAATACTGGCAGAGGCCGTAGAACTAAGGGAGGACAACTTGATGGCTGATGGGCTGGAGACATGGCTGTGGAAGCCCAGGATTCCAAGAAGGAGGGACAGACTGGCTGGGGAAAGCTTTTGCAAAATAGACCCAGGGGAATCACGACTCCTCTCCTGACCACCAGCTAAGTTCCCAACTCTTGAATGCAGGCGTCCAATCAGCCAGATCCAAACCAATAGGGAAGGAGACCCTCAGGAGGGACAGAGTTCACTGAAGGCGGACCCTACTACTTGGGGAACCCGTGATCATTGCTGGGAGTGTGGCCAAAAGGGGCACTTTCAGAAAAACTGACCGTACATGGATTGTATTTATGGGCAGATCTGCGTAGCTGGCCCACAGGCCATGAGAAAGGGTCTGGAAAAACTCATAGTACCAGTTTGGGTGGAAGGAATCTGCACAACAGCCTTAGTAGACTCGGGCTCTAGTCAGACAATTATTCAGGGGGGACTTGTTCCCGACTTTGAACTCTCTGGGGCAAGTATACATCTTCAGTGTATCCATGGGGATATACAGCCTTATTCCACCTCATAGGGAAGATTTGAGATCTATTGCCAGGAAGAAACCCTTCATGTTGGCATGGCTTCCAGGTTAGCCTACCCCATGGTGTTGGGACGAGACTGGCCAGAATTTCGGGAAATCTTGTGAGACCACGGCCGACAACCTCCAGGAGGAGGAGATGCAGGATGAACAAAGGGGAACCCTTCGGCCACTTCAGGGAACCCGACCCTGGAGAAGGACCGTCTCAACCCCCTGAGTTGCCCGCTGAGTCCCCTCCAGGTACAGAGCACCCTGTCAAAGATGCCCAGGGGGAATTGGAGCGTGACAGGGACTTTATACAAGACCAGAGGGAAGATCCATCTTTAAGTTGAGCCTGGGAGCAGGCAGCAACCCCAGACAGAGGGAGACAATATGCCACACACGCCACAAGGACAACGGTTTGAGATTCAAGGGGACCGCCTCTACTGAGTGGTACAGGAACCCCAAATATGGGAAGTCATCTGACAGCTCTTGGTGCCCCGGAGACTGCACCAGAGCCTTCTACCATTGGATCATGCAGTAGCTTGGGTGGGGTACCTGGGTAGAGAGAAGACCCTCCAGAGGATAGCTCGCTGGTTTTTCTGGCCTGGCATACACCAGGAGGTGAGAGATTACTGACCTGAATGCCAGCGGGCCGGACCGAAAGGAGTACCCAGAGGGCCCCCCCCCCCATATCTCTCCCTGGTTGCATACTGTTTGAACAAATTGGCATGGATCTGGTCAGATGACTAGAAAAGAGTCAGACAGGGAACTGACAGGGTTCATCCTGGTACTGGTTGATTATGCAACACACTATCCCAAGGCCATTCCCTTATGCATGGCTATGGCACCTAACATTACGACAGAGCTAGTGAAGATTTTTGCTTGGGTTGGGATACCGAAGGAGATCCTAACTGATCAGGGCACCAATATGTCCTCCAAATTGATAGCAGAGATGTGTCACCTCATGAACATTCAGACCCTCAGGACTTCAGTGTACCACCCACAAACTGATGGGTTAGTCAAATGCTTTAATGGAACCATCAAGTCAATGCTCCGCAAGTTTGTAGAAGACGACTCCCGACATTGGGACTCCTTACTGCCTGCTCTACTGTTCGCTATATGGGAGATCCCACAAGCCTCAACCAGGTTCTCTCTCTCTTCAAGCTCCTCCATGGGAGACAACCTCGGGGCATCTTGGACCTCCTGAAAGAGGACTGGGAAGCACAAGAAACGCGGGTCCTGGGAACCACCCACTATGTGTTATGGCTCTGGGAGCATCTGCAGGCCTCAGGCGCCTTCTCTCAAGAGAACTTGGTGCAAGCTCAGTGAACCCAGGGGAAACAATATAACAAAGGGACTAAGGTATGCCAGTTTGAGCCAGGAGACTGAATCAAAGTTATTAGCCAAGTAGCAAGGCCCCTTTGGCGTATCTCACCAGGTAGGATCAGTAGATTATGAAATCAGGCTTCCAGGATGACAGAAAGAAGTATGTATGTACCACGTGAACTTGTTGAAAGCCTGGAAGGACAGAGAGGCCTTATTCATTGCACTCTCACCCCCTTAAACAGAACTGGGACCATTAGTAGGAGAAACCCTACACCCAGGGCCAGTGATAATGGGTGAGGACCTCAGCCCCACACAATGAGCAGAGCTACAATGTCTCATAGAATCATATAATCATAGAATCTCAGGGTTGGAAGGGACTTCAGGAGGTCATCTAGTCCAACCCCCTGCTCAAAGCAGGACCAAACCCAACTAAATCATCCCAGCCAGGGCTTTGTCAAGCCTGACCTTAAAAACCTCTAAGGAAGGAGATTCCACTACCTCCCTAGGTAACCCATTCCAGTTCTTCACCACCCTACTAGTGAAAAAGTTTTTCCTAATATCCAGCCTAAACCTCCCCCTCTGCAACTTGAGACCATTACTCCTTGTTCTGTCATCTTCTACCACTGAGAACAGTCTAGATCCATCCTCTTTGGAACACCCTTTCAGGTAGTTGAAAGCAGCTATCAAATCCCCCCTCATTCTTCTCTTCTGCAGACTAAACAATCCCAGTTCCCTCAGCCTCTCCTCATAAGTCATGTGCTCCAGCCCCCTAATCATTTTTGTTGCCCTCCGCTGGACTCTCTCCAATTTATCCACATCCTTCTTGTAGTGTGTGGCCCAAAACTGGACACAGTACTCCAAATGAGGCATCACCAGTGCTGAGTAGAGGGGAATGATCACATCCCTCGATCTGCTGGAAATGCCCCTACTTATACAACCCAAAATGCCGTTAGCCTTCTTGGCACTGTTGACTCATATTCAGCTTTTCGTCCACCGTAACCCCTAGGTCCTTTTCTGCAGAACTGCTGCCCAGCCATTCGGTCCCTAGTCTGTAGCAGTGCATGGGATTCTTCCGTCCTAAGTGCAGGACTCTGCACTTGTCCTTGTTGAACCTCATCATATTTCTTTTGGCCCAATCCTCTAATTTGTCTAGGTCCCTCTGTATCCTATCCCTACCCTCCAGCGTATCAACCACTCCTCCCAGTTTAGTGTCATCTGCAAACTTGCTAAGGGTGCAGTCCACACCATCCTCCAGATCATTAATGAAGATATTGAATAAAACCGGCCCCAGCACCGACCCTTGGGGCACTCCACTTGATACCGGCTGCCAACTAGACATGGAACCATTGATCACTACCCGTTGAGCCCAACCATCTAGCCAGCTTTCTATCCACCTTACCGTCCATTCATCCAGCCCATACTTCTTTAACTTGCTGGCAAGAATACTGTGGGAGACTGTATCAAAAGCTTTGCTAAAGTCCAGAAATAGTACATCCACTGCTTTCCCCTCATCCACAGAGCCGGTTATCTCGTCATAGAAGGCAATTAGGTTAGTCAGGCATGACTTGCCCTTAGTGAATCCATGCTGACTGTTCCTGATCACTTTCCCCTCCTTTAAGTGGTTCAGGATTGATTCCTTGAGGACCTGTTCCATGATTTTTCCAGGGACTGAGGTGAGACTGACTGGTCTGTAGTTCCCTGGATCTTCCTTCTTCCCTTTTTTAAAGATGGGCACTACATTAGCTTTTTTCCAGTCATCCGGGACCTCCCCCGATCGCCATGATTTTTCAAAGATAATGGCCAATGGCTCTGCAATCTCATCGGCCAACTCCTTTAGCACCCTCGGATGCAGCGCATCCGGCCCCATGGACTTGTGCTCGTCCAGCTTTCCTAAAAAGCCCCGAACTACTTCTTTCTCCACAGAGAGCTGGTCACCTCCTCCCCATACCGTGCTGCAGAGTGCAGCTGTCTGGGAGCTGACTGTCTGTGAAGACAGAGGCAAAAAAAGCATTGAGTACACTAGCTTTCTCCACATCCTCCATCACTAAGTTCCCTCCCTCATTCAGCAAGGGGACCACACTTTCCTTGACTTTCTTCCTGTTGCTAACATACCTAAAGAAACCCTTCTTGTTACTCCTAACATCTCCGGCTAGCTGCAACTCCAAGTGTGATTTGGCCTTCCTGATTTCACACCTGCATGCCTGAACAATACTTTTATACTCCTCCCTGGTTATTTGTCCAATCTTCCACTTCTTGTAAGCTGTTCTTTTGTGTTTAAGACGAGCAAGGATTTCACTGTTAAGCCAAGCTGGTCGCCTGCCATATTTACTTTTCTTCCTACACATCGGGATGGTTTGTTCCTGCAACCTCAATAAGGTTTCTTTGAAATACAGGAATTCTCATACAGGAATTCCCGGACGTCTTGTCAACACACCCAGGAAGGACCAATGTCATAAGGCACCATATCGCGACAGCCCCGGGACAGAGGGTGAGGGCAACCATCGGCCCCTCCCGAGGAATATGTGGGATGCAGTCCGCCAGGAATTGGAAATGATACTTGAGATGGGAGTCATAGAGGGATCTCAGAGTGAATGGCGAAGCCCAATCGTTCTAGTCCCAAAACCCAGTGGTGCCACCCACTTTTGCATTGATTTCCAAACAGTCAATGCTATCTCCCGGTTCAACGCATATACAATGCCTCGCATCAAAGAACTCCTGGAGCGACTAGGGGGAGCCAAATATTTGTCAACACTAGATCTAACAAAAGGGTATTGGCAGATAGCCCACACCATACGGCCACACTGCCCTGAATGCAAGGGCTGCAAGAATTGACTCTGGCCACTAGGCTCTGCTGCCTAAACATACGCAGACTTTGACTCCCTCAGGGAGCTGATGGGCAGGATCCCCTGGGAAAATAACATGAGGGGGAAAGGAGTACAGGAGAGCTGGCTGTATTTTAAAGAATCCTTATTGAGGTTGCAGAAAAAATCATCCCGATGTGTAGGAAGAATAAATATGGCAGGTGACCAGCTTGGCTTAACAGTGAAATCCTTGCTGATCTTAAACGCAAAAAAGAAGCTTACAAGAAGTGGAAGACTGGACAAATGACCAGGGAGGAGTATAAAAATATTGCTCAGGCATGCAGGAGTGAAATCAGGAAGGCCAAATCACACTTGGAGTTGCAGCTAGCAAGAGATGTTAAGAGTAACAAGAAGGGTTTCTTCAGGTATGTTAGCAACAAGAAGAAAGTCAAGGAAAGTGTGGGCCCCTTACTGAATGAGGGAGGCAACCTAGTGACAGAGGATGTGGAAAAAGCTAACGTACTCAATTATTTTTTTGCTTCTGTCTTCACAAACAAGGTGAGCTCTCAGACTGCTGCACTGGGCAGCACAGTATGGGGAGAAGGTGACCAGCCCTTTGTGGAGAAAGAAGTGGTTTGGGACTATTTAGAAAAACTGGACGAGCACAAGTCCATGAGGCCGGATGCGCTGCATCCAAGGGTGCTAAAGGAGATGGCGGATGTGATTACAGAGCCATTGGCCATTATCTTTAAAAACTCATGGCGAACGGGGGAGGTCCCGGATGACTGGAAAAAGGCTACTGTAGTGCCCATCTTTAAAAAAGGGAAGAAGAAGGATCCGGGGAACTACAGGCCAGTCAGCCTCACCTCAGTCCCTGGAAAAATCATGGAGCAAGTCCTCAAGGAATCTATTCTGAAGCACTTAGAGGAGAGGAAAGTGATCAGGAACAGTCGGCATGGATTAACCAAGGGCAAGTCATGCCTGACTAACCTAATTGCCTTCTATGAGGAGATAACTGGGTCTGTGGATGAGGGGAAAGCAGTGGATGTGTTATTCCATGACTTTAGCAAAGCTTTTTGATATGGTCTCCCACAGTATTCTTGCAGGCAAGTTAAAGAAGTATGGGCTGGATGAATGCACTATAAGGTGGATAGAAAGCTGGCTAGATCGTCGGGCTCAACAGGTAGTGATCAACGGCTCCATGTCTAGTTGGCAGCCGGTTTCAAGTGGAGTGCCCCAAAGGTCGGTCCTGGGGCCGGTTTTGTTCAATATCTTCATTAATGATCTGGAGGATGGCGTGGACTGCACTCTCAGCAAGTTTGAAGATGACACTAAACTTGGAGGAGTGGTAGATACGCTGGAGGGTAGGGATAGGATACAGAGGGACCTAGACAAATTAGAGGACTGGGCCAAAAGAAACCTGATGGGGTTCAACAAGGACAAGTGCAGAGTCCTGCAGTTAGGATGGAAGAATCCCATTCACTGTTACAGACTAGGGACCGACTGGCTAGGAAGCAGTTCTGCAGAAAAGGACCTAGGGGTTACAGTGGATGAGAATCTGGATATGAGTCAACAGTGTGCCCTTGTTGCCAAGAAGGCTAATGGCATTTTGGGCTGTATAAGTAGGGGCATTGCCAGTAGATCGAGGGATGTGATCATTCCCCTCTATTCAACATTGGTGAGGCCTCATCTGGAGTACTGTGTTCAGTTTTGGACCCCACTCTACAAGAAGGATGTGGAAAAATTGGAAAGAGTCCAGCGGAGGGCAACAAAAACAATTAGGGGACTGGAGCACATGACTTACGAGGAGAGGCTGAGGGAACTGGGATTTTTTAGTCTGCAGAAAAGAAGAATGTGGGGGGATTTGATAGCTGCTTTCAACTACCTGAAAGGGGTTTCCAAAGAGGATGGATCTAGACTGTTCTCAGTGGTACCTGATGACAGAACAGGGAGTAATGGTCTCAAGTTGCAGTGGAGGAGGTTTAGGTTGGATATTAGGAAACACTAGGAGGATGGTGAAGCACTGGAATGGGTTACCTAGGGAGGTTGTGGAATCTCCTTCCTTAGAAGTTTTTAAGGTCAGGCTTGACAAAGCCCTGGCTGGGATGATTTAGTTGGGAATTGGTCCTGTTTGAGCAGGGGGTTGCACTAGATGACCTCCTGAGGTCCCTTCCAACCCTGATATTCTATGATTCTATTATTCTAAGTATTTCTGGAAGTACTCTGGACACTTTTGGCCTAGAGGCTGTCAGGGAGCTTGTTATGGCAGTGGTATGTCAACACTGCCCCGCCCTGAAAAGGGGATGGGGTGTGCATACCCTGTGACAGCCTACTTGAAAGTGCTGCTCGCCCTATTTTTCTATGGCTACACACTGTTCAGCCTTTCTCTTATCTGCTGGAGGGAATGGATGAGTCTCATTCATCCCATCCTTAATCTCTCCCTGAGAATTCAATTTGCACCATTTCATTAAAAAAAACAACAACCTGTAACTTCAATTGACTCATTTATACGTAGCGAGAGCAATGATGTTTAAAAATATTGCAAAAAAATTATATCAGTAAAGAACCATTATGGGTATAAAGAGAGAAAGGGAATTCAAAGACAGGTAGTATGCTATTTTTAATATAAGAATCACAATCCACAATTTTCCAATTATTAGAGCTCATGAAAGAATTTGGTGGTGTATCAAATTATAGAACCAACTGAGAAAAATCTGAGGCAATGCCAATATCTAAATAAGCTAGAGTACCAACATTAAGGATCAGAATTTTAAGTGAGCTCCAAATAAGATCAAGTACTTCAGGATCACACTAGCCAATAGACTGAAAGAAATAAAATAATAATAAAAAACCCAAGTATTGAGTCATTAAAGAGAAACATAGGGAGCTTATACCATGGGAAAAGTAAACTTGGCTAAAATGAATGTACTTGGTATAACTAACTCATTATCTACCTACCTCCCAAGAGTTATTTCATAAAAGTGAACTAGCCGTACTCTGTGAAACAATCATGCCTGAGAATTAGGTCTTGCTCCTAATACTACTAAATGAAAAAAGGTATGTTTCACAGGTAACTTACTGCTAGGCTGCAGTCTTCAGAGGATATATGTGTATAGGCTAAATGTTGGTAAATGTTGATTTAACTGTATATACACAAACCAACAAAAAATATTTTCATCAATGATAATAGAAATTTACAGATGGCAAAGTAAGAAAAATGCTGCTTAAGAACTTAAAGGAGTTTGACTTATGGGATGTTTACTTTGTATATTTTGATATGTGGTGTTGACAAGAAAGCTATAACTTTATAAAGTTTTTAATTTTTTGCATCTCAGTATCTATTGTCATTAAATAATTATTGTCTGATCCCCTTTTGTGTGACCCCTATAATTTCCTGCAACTGTGAACACATGAAAATAAAAAATAAACTCATAGTTTTGTGCAACTGTGAAAATGTAAATTGATGAAAATTGAAAAAAGGCTTAAAATAAACATAAATATTATCTGTTCAATTTATAAAAATATAAAATTCAAATTCTTCCAAGCCTATATATGTGCATCATGTGTATATACACACATATTTACATAATATGTATACATCCTCTGAAGTCTGCAGTAACCTGAGAACCATTCACTTACGTAACTTTAAGGCTGCTGAAATGAGCATCTGCGCTGTACTTGCTGCAGCAGCAGGGATTGAAAACTAGATTTCAGTACATTGGCTGTGTTCCAAGCATTGCAGCACACACAACTTCATCTATGTGGCCACATCGGTGGTAGTAATTGGGTTACTATCCTCTATAAGTAGAGAACAAGAGAATCACTTTTGAGCCAGTCTGGCATTCCAACCAGCAGAGGGAAGTGGTACACATACCTATTGTGAGAGGGCAAAAGACATATTTTATTAGTATTTATATTGTAGGTAAGAAGCTAGTGGGATAAGGACCAAAAAAATAAGACTTGCATAATGCCCTGACCAAAGGAAACGGTGAATTGACATGATTAAATTTTAGAATGTAACATAGCTTCTCGGTTAATGCCAAAGGGACTGACTGCTAATCCATTTACTTTGACTGGCTCACAATGGCTCTCAGCCACAGTACAAGGATTTGCATACTGTACAGATACTAAAAAATAGTGCAAATCTGACCTTTTCAGCCAGTCAAGATGAGAAAATGCATAACAGAGAAGTAAACATACAGTTATGGATCTCTAAATGTACTGCATCACCATACTTCAGTTGGCTGAAACAATCCAATTTCAGTATAATCCTGAAATAATTATATTTGTTTAGTCTTAGGGACATTGAGAGAGAACAGATGAAGGATATGGAATATTTAGCAGGAAACAAACATTGGTTGATACTAGGGCTGTCGATTAATTGCAGTTAACTTGCAATTAACTCAAAAAAATTAATCTTGATTAAAAAAAAATCACACCATTAAACAATAGAATACCAATAGAAATTTATTAAATATTTTGGGATGTTTTTCTACATTTTCAAATATATCGATTTCAATTACAACACAGAACACAAAGTGTACAGTGCTCACCTTATATTATCTTAGATTACAAATATTTGCACTGTAAAAATGATAAAATAAATAGTATTTTTCAATTCACCTCATACAAGTACTGTATGGCAATCTCTTTATCATGAAATTGCAACTTACAAATGTAGGGTTTTTTTTAAATAACTGCACTCAAAAAGAAAACAATGTAAAACTTTAGAGCCTACAAGTCCACTCAGTCCTACTTCTTGTTCAGCTAATCTCTAAGAGAAACAAGTTTGTTTACATTTGTGGAAGATAATTACAATGTCACCTGAAAGTGAGAACAGGTGTTCACATGACACTGTTGTAGCCGGCGTTGCAAGATATTTACATGCCAGATGCACTAAAGATTCATACGCCTCTTTATGCTTTGGCCATCGTTCCGGAGGACATGCTTCCATGCTGATGATGCTCATTTAAAAAAATGCATTAATTAAATAAGTGACTGAACTCCCTGGGGGAGAATTGTATGTCTGCTGCTCTGTTTTACTACATTCTGCCATATATTTCATGTTATTACAGTCTTGGATGATGACCCAGCACGTGTTTGTTTTAACAACACTTTCATTGCAAATTTGATAAAATGCAAAGAAGATACCAATGTGAGATTTCTAAAGATAGCTAAAGCACTCAAACAAAGATTTAAGAATCTGAAGTGCCTTCCAAAATCTGACAGGGTTGAGGTGTGGAGCATGCTTTCAGGAGTCTTAAAAGAGGAATACTCTGATGCAGAAACTACAGAACCCAAACCATCAAAAAAGAAAATCAACCTTTTGATTTTCTCAGGTTATGAAAATGAACAGGCGTTGGTATGCACTACTTTGGATCGTTATCAAGCAGAACCTGTCATCAACATGGATGCATGTCCTCTGAAATGGTGGGTGAAGCATCAAGGGACATATGATTCTTTAGTGTATCTGGCATGTAAATATCTTGTGACGCCGACTACAATAGTGCCATGCGAACACCTGTTCTCGCTTGCAGGTGACATTGCAAACAAGAAGGAGGCATCGTCTTCTCCAAATGTAAACAAACTTGTTTGTCTGAGCCATCGGCTGAACAAGAAGGACTGATTAGACTTAAGGCTCTAAAGTTTTACATTGTTTTATTTTTGAATTTGGGGGGGGGGGTTGTATATAATTCTACACTTTTAAGTTCAACTTTCATGATAAAGTGATTTCAGTACAGTACTTGTATTAGGTGAATTGAAAAATACTATTTCTCTTGTTTTTTACAGTTCAAATATTTGTAATAAAAACAAATATAAAATGAGCACTGTACACTTTGTATCCTGTTTTATAATTGAAATCAATATATTGGAAAATGTAGAAATCATCCAAAAATATTTAAATATATGGTATTTTATTGTTGTTTAACAGTGCGATTAATCATGTGATTAATCACGATTAATTTTTTTAATCTCTTGACAGCCCTAATTGATACTAGATGGCTCCTCCAATGGAAGCCATCCCAGACAGATTGTTGTAAATGTAGTAATTTGAGTGAAATATTGTCTTTACAAAACGTCACTCAGTGAGTCTGGATGCTGCTAGTCTTGTAAATGACAAGATAGATGAAAACTGATGCTTTGAGATACTGTTGTGATTAAATGACAGTTACAAAATGTTGCAAGAACAAAAAGTATGCCATGAAAAATGCTGACATTGGCATTGCTGCTTAGTTCTTCTGGGATTTATAATTCAGCCATTAAAAATGTTGCCATGGGCTGAAATTTGAGATTGCAAGATATCAATCTGGGACTTTTTAAAAAAAGCAAACTTTGAGTTTGAATCAGTTTGGTCATTTTGAAATGAAAGGATTATGGAATAGACACTATTAATGGTTTCAGATCGCTTTTTTGTCTTAATGATCTTAAAAAGCAGCTTTGATTTTGCAACAAATTAATCTACACTGAAGACAAAATGACTATAGGTACTTTGAGATAACAACACAAGAACACAAGAACACAAGAAAGGCCGTACCGGGTCAGACCAGAGGTCCATCTAGCCCAGTATCTGTCCACCGACAGTGGCCAATGCCAGGTGCCCCTGAGGGAGTGAACCTAACAGGCAATGATCAAGTGATCTCTCTCCTGCCATCCATCTCCATCCTCTGACGAACAGAGGCTAGGGACACCATTCTTACCCATCCTGGCTAATAGCCATTTATGGACTTAGCCACCATGAATTTATCCAGTCCCCTTTTAAACATTGTTATAGTCCTAGCCTTCACAACCTCCTCAGGTAAGGAGTTCCACAAGTTGACTGTGCGCTGCGTGAAGAAGAACTTCCTTTTATTTGTTTTAAACCTGCTGCCTATTAATTTCATTTGGTGACCCCTAGTTCTTGTATTATGGGAATAAGTAAATAACTTTTCCTTATCCACTTTCTCAACATCACTCATGATTTTATATACCTCTATCATGTTCCCCCTTAGTCTTCTCTTTTCCAAACTGAAGAGTCCCAGCCTCTTTAATCTTTCCTCATATGGGACCCTCTCTAAACCCCTAATCATTTTAGTTGCTCTTTTCTGAACCTTTTCTAGTGCTAGAATATCTTTTTTGAGGTGAGGAGACCACATCTGTACACAGTATTCGAGATGTGGGCGTACCATGGATTTATATAAGGGCAATAATATATTCTCAGTCTTATTTTCTATCCCCTTTTTAATGATTCCTAACATCCTGTTTGCTTTTTTGACCGCCTCTGCACACTGCGTGGACATCTTCAGAGAACTATCCACTATAACTCCAAGATCTTTTTCCTGACTTGTTGTAGCTAAATTAGCCCCCATCATGTTGTATGTATAGTTGGGGTTATTTTTTCCAATGTGCATTACTTTACATTTATCCACATTAAATTTCATTTGCCATTTTGTTGCCCAATCACTTAGTTTTGTGAGATCTTTTTGAAATTCTTCACAATCTGCTTTTGTCTTAACTATCTTGAGCAGTTTAGTATCATCTGCAAACTTTGCCACCTCACTGTTTACCCCTTTCTCCAGATCATTTATGAATAAATTGAATAGGATTGGTCCTAGGACTGACCCTTGGGGAACACCACTAGTTACCCCTCTCCATTCTGAGAATTTACCATTAATTCCTACCCTTTGTTCCCTGTCCTTTAACCAGTTCTCAGTCCATGAAAGGACCTTTCCTTTTATCCCATGACAGCTTAATTTACGTAAGAGCCTTTGGTGAGGGACCTTGTCAAAGGCTTTCTGGAAATCTAAGTACACTATGTCCACCGGATCCCCCTTGTCCACATGTTTGTTGACCCCTTCAAAGAACTCTAATAGATTAGTAAGACACGATTTCCCTTTACAGAAACCATGTTGACTATCGCTCAAGAGTTTATGTTTTTCTATGTGTCTGACAATTTTATTCTTTACTATTGTTTCAACTAATTTGCCCGGTACCGACGTTAGACTTACCGGTCTGTAATTGCCGGGATCACCCCTAGAGCCCTTTTTAAATATTGGCGTTACATTAGCTAACTTCCAGTCATTGGGTACCGAAGCCGATTTAAAGGACAGGTTACAAACCTTAGTTAATAGTTCAGCAACTTCACATTTGAGTTCTTTCAGAACTCTTGGGTGAATGCCATCTGGTCCCGGTGACTTGTTAATGTTGAGTTTATCAATTAATTCCAAAACCTCCTCTAGTGACACTTCAGTCTGTGACAGTTCCTCAGATTTGTCACCTACAAAAGCCACCTACAACAGTGTTGTAATTTCTTGTACAAACATGTTTTGCTGTGCACAAACACTAGAGGGTACATTTTCAAACCCAGTCTTGGTACATGACAATTCCCATTGGCTTTAATGGAAATACCTGTCTTAAAACACCGTTCAGAGCTTTGAAAATCCACCCTCTCAGCTTCCTGTGTGTGTGTGGGGGGGGGGGGGGGGAAATGGGGCATCATCCACTATCAGAGCTCTGTTATTCCTCTAACAGCTTAAAACTTTATTGCGTGAGTCAGCCCAATCTAGATAATATGGGTGGGATTTTCTTTAGAACCCTTCCATGCTGCTCCTTCCTTATCTTACACTTGTAATAGGCAATTTTAACATTCAGAATTAGGAGCATGACCAATGTGGTTGTAGGGTGTAATACATATTACCAGGCTGTCCCAAAGGACATAAAAGAAAAAACATTCTACTCCCAGTGGCAGTGGCCTGTGTTCTCTTGTCCATACACCAGGTGTGAGGTATAACTGCTGACCATGGGGGTGATATGCTAGCAGCTATAGTATTCATTACACACTAGTATATTTGAATTCCTGACATTTTCCCAGCAATTGGAGAAGTTTTGCCTTCTGAGGCCAAAATGTTATGAAGTGGCTGATGTCAAATGTTTGGCTGCCCGTGTGTTCTTTCTGTGTGCTGTCCCAGATTTGCGCAGATAGCTGACACAGCATACCGGGTCTCTGATACAGGGCCTTATGTCTCAGGCTCTCCTTTTACTACAGTGTCTATGTGTACCATAACCCTGTAATGTCTCTTAATGACACCTAGAAGAGATTCTCACTCAACCTCTAGCTCAAGTGTGAGGCTTGTGCTTTTGGAGCTGAAATTCTGCATATAGGCAGTATAGTTAATTACTATGCTATCTATTATATATGTATGCATCATTAGGATTGCTACAGATGTAGCCAGTGAATAATGTACAAGCTAAAAAAAATTACAGTACTGTGTATATATAAAAAATGCCCAAGGCTGGGCTATTCAAAGGCACCTAAAGGTATGTCTAAACTGCAATTAAAAATCTGTGGATGGCCTGTGCCAGTTGACTCAGGCTCATGGGGCTTGGGCTACGGTGCTGTAGGACTCTGTGATGGGGGATGGGTCCCAGAGCTCGGGCTGCAGCCTGAGGTCTAGACCACAATTAAACAGACCCTTAGTCTGTGCCCCGTGAGCTGGAGTCAGTTGGCACAGGACAGCTGTGGATGTCTAACTGCAATGTAGACATATCCTAAGTGACACATGAGCACAAGTCCCATGGAATTTTGAAGGCACTTCTGAATACCTATTTACTTTTTTTTCTGAACACTGCTACAAAAAATCCATGAAGAAAGCTGATGGGTCAATATGTTTGTCCACAACATGTGGAAAGCAGATACAGCTTTAAAAAATGGAAATACTGAACATTATTTTTTGAAGCCATGCTATCTGTGTGATTTCAAAATACAGACTTCCAGATGCAAATATTTCATAAGATAGTAAAAACATAAAACATGAAAAAGATACAGCTGAATAGCACATATATATATAAATCCACTGACAACTTACTTATGCTTATTTAGCTACAAGACAAAAAGCTATGCTGATACGGAGTGCATTACCTAAAAACATTACTGGGATGTAATGCCATCTTCAAAGAAATCCAAATATGTTGTGGTATGGCAATGCAGTTATGGTACCTAAACAACCTTAACTCTGCTTTGTAGTGACTATGATTAAGGCCTTTTTTAATGTTTGTAGTCTTTGATTAGATAAAACTCATTTTTAAAGATGTATTTTTTTCATAATTTCCCCCTCCTGGTGTAACTTCAGGGCTGAGTTAAGGTTGCTTGAGTACCTTAATTGTGCATCTCCATACCTTGACATATTTGAATTTCTTTTAGGTGTAATCTTCAATCTGAAATTCTTGGGTTTGTAATATGTGATTTTTCGATAATTCCAGCATCCCTATAATGTTTTTACCCTTAAGTTATTCATATATGCTCTCAACCTTAACTCCATGATCAGACAGATTTTTGTCTGGAAATTTCAGAGCACACAAGTTGGGTTTCTAGATGCTTTGCATCAACAGATCAGCACAAAGAAGCCAAAATGGCCCACAATTTGGAATCAATTTATTGGTTGGTTTAGAGGGTTTTGTCACAGCAGCTGGAGCTATGGAAGGGTAGGTGTGCTCAGTCCTTGAGACCTAATGTCTCTGCACTTTCAGGGTTCCCACTGTCCTTATGCTTCAATTTCCTTAGTGGTCGTGGCTTTGGTTGAGTCAAGGTAGCAGTACAATAGGGAGCCTTTCAAGCACTGATTCCCAAGCTAGAATTTTGCTGCTGAACCTTTCAAAGAGCAGTGACAAGAAATCTATCAATGAGAACACTCAACATGTGTCCAGTCTCCTTTGTCCTACTGACTCATCGCAACCAGAATTGTTGCATAAAATTAGCTATAGAGGGAGGTGATTGGGAGTTCAATCCTAGAAAGTGATGTGCACCTTCAACTCCTGCTGAAGTCAATAGAAGTTGAGGGTGTTCAATATTTTGCAGGATCAAGGCTTGGAAGAGTTACTGCTGTTGTCATGAAGACCCCGCTTAAGAGCTACCTTAACTGATTACCTACAAAATAGATAAAACAATAATTAATTACTTAGCTTAATGACCGCCTAATTTCTTCATATATAGCCCATACACAAGATTTCAATTAATTTAAGCTATATGGAAAGCTGTTTAATTCCATTATTAAGATTATTCAAGGAGAAAGAAAAGACTGGACTTGGACACAACATTTCTTAAAGGACTCAGTTTTCAATTATTTTTAACGTAAAGTAATTAATGGTTTTATTTGTAAATTCCCCCAAAAATCATTCTTTATTCAGATAGTAAGTGCTGTAAGTTTGTGGAAAATACGCTGTATTTTACATATATAACAAGGAGATTGAATTTCTGCTTTAAATGAAAAACAGAACTGAAGCTTAACTATAGAATGATGACCTCTATAATAATAGATCTTCATAGAAAAGCATCAGAACTGTTTACTAATCTAGAATCTAGAGCTGGGATTTTCAAAGGGGCCTCATGGGAGCTACCCACCTGGCTCCCTTAGTCCCCTTTGAAAATCTCAGCCTCTACCTGTTTATCTGAATGGACTGGGGAGACATCCAAACTTTAATCAAAACTAACATATGGCTTTGTGGAGGACACTTTTGGATTCAAATGACGAAGATTTTCCAATACAGGGAATATGGATAACTGGAGTTATACTATATCTAGCTATATATGTGTGTGTGTGTGTATATATATACACATGATATTACGGCATAGAATTAAGAGTTATTGGGATGAGATTGGGACAGTCCACTCATGAGGAGTTGTGCGGACCTATCCCAGACAAGTGCCAGCAAAACCTTTACCCCACACTCCAGCAGCATGTATTTTGTATAAACATGTACACTACAGAAAATCTACTTTGGAGTTTTTCCTACATTTTATTGAGACTATTGTTGTATTGCTCCATCTGTAATGTGAGATGCCTTTGTTTACATGAGGCCCATTGTACATGGCTCACATGAAGCCATACAAATCTCTAAAATGGCCCTAAAGTAGATTTTGTATACACAGAAATGTCACATCAACTCAGAACTTTAAAAAGTCCATCAGCTCCTGACCCTGCAACTGCAACTGCTCAGTTTATTGGGCATCTCTCCTTCACAAAGATAAAAAATGTTTCCAGTTCTGTTCCTTCCAGGCGAGGTGATACTGGACTTTAAAGTCATGGTATTTTTAGGTATCGAAAAGCTGTCACTGGCCAAAAGAATCTCACCCATGCCCAGTTTTGGGCAGGTAACATTTTAGACGGGGGATATGGGGATGTGGAAAGGAAGAAACATTTCTCTGCCACGTTGCTTTCTGAAAAATATTGTGTCTGTGTGATGTTGTTGAGAGAGTCAGAACACTTCGATAAATCCCAGGGGAGATTGATTAGTGGGCAGAAGATAGGGGAGGTGATCAAAGGTTCACGATAAATTAGTTCCTCACAAAGCGCTGTGATTTATCACATGGTTTCACAATTTATCAAATGACTATCACCTCAACAGGCAGAATATTTACAGAGATACCATAGCACAAAAAAGATTCAACCCCAAAAGCTGAAATTCCAGGGTTCTGTCACCATCAAAGCTTGTGTTGGGGTGGAGCTGATGATGGGGATACCTGACTCTACAGGGTTCATTAGACACTGGTGTGTAGCTGTTGGAGCTGAACTTCTGTGAGTTACCAAACCACAGGGAGAAACTTTACCTAGCGGGGCCAATGTGTCATTGATTGGGGTATGTCATAGGTAGAGAAACTGACATAGAGAGGACAGGGAGTACCTACATGAAAATGTTTATAAGAAAAAAATGCAAACCATCCAACAGATAATTTTCAATTATTAATTCAAATAGATAGGTGAATAATGCTCCCTCTCTTGCAAACTACATTGATTCCTTATAAATGTGTCACTATAAAATATGTTAACATTTACCAGCCCATGTAAAAATGATCTACTCAGTTTTAAAATCAAACTATTTTCATAAAACATCCCCATCTTTTAAAATATGCTTGATTTTAATTAAATCGTAAGGTACAGAGCCAAGTGTGTCACTATATTACTTTGATGAATACCCTTTATATGTATTGCTCCAATACACATAAAGAATTGTGTCTTTTACCTGATGTATGCCTCCAGAGCCACTGACCAAATTTCAGCTCATCAATTTAAAATGAAACCAATTTAATTCTGCTTGACCAAAAATCCATGTCTATTGTTCCAAAACATGCAATCACCTTAAGGTATATTGCAATTGCTGTGTAAATGGATCAGCATTATTGGTGAAAGCCCACTTTGTTTGAGGAAAACAAAACCGGAATGGATGGAAAAATAAAAACAACCATTCTTTGAATGCCAGAAGCAGTTTACAGCAGATGACAGCAGGGCTGCTATGGTTGGGGCTTAAAAACTGGCTGCTGCAATCATGGATGTAGAAGAGGGTCAGAAGTGAGCATGTTAGTTTTGACTTTTGTTTACTTAGCTTGGGATTTTCCAGTTAATGTATAGGTTCACACAACCACACAGAAGACAATCATGGAAGTATTAAGGGTCTGATCTTGTGATCCTTACTCAGGCAAAACTCATAATATTGGGAGTGGGGTGAATTTTCAATGGAGAGGAATTAGGCACCCAACTCCCAATGATTTTCAACAGGATTTGGACACCTTACTTCCCTTTGAAAATCCAAATTTATAAATTAATAATATTTGAGATATCTGTCATCATTAAAAATCCAATGCTGCCACATGATATAGCCTTTAAACATGCAAAACTCCCATTTAGAGTAGACTCTGAGACAAAATGTATTTTTAACACACTTAGACCTGATTATTCCTGGAATCATGCACATCACAACATGAAATGGAAGTATTGTCTCAGTCTTGTTATAGCATATATTGCAGAAATTAGAGGTGGCCTAGAAAGTGCATGCTGTGCCAATTTGAACAGTCTACTTTCTAGCATTATTGAATTAAAAACATTTATATAAATATTTAAAATATCCTTTTTAAAATGAATATTATAATCTTTAATTGAATTAATCTCTGCAAATGAAGCAAATAATCCTTAATTGATTTGATCGTTTACTTCTATCAGCTCATTTTTGTCTTCAAACATGCACCAGCTTGTAATAAATAATGTAATCTTTCATTAGCAATTATTGTCTAGTTGCCTATTTTCTTAGATAATCTAATTAATTTAATGATCGAAAGGTAACTTTCCTTCCTGTGCATTATAAAATGCTTGTTTAAAAATAAAAAAATTATGTTTGAATTTTTTGCAGAGACAATGACTATGTTTATATACAGAAGAGAAACAAAGCATAAGAGAGGATAATAAACAAAGGAAACAGCCATTAAAGGCAGGTTTTCTGCAAGTGATGAGATGTTTTCAACTTTCACTGACAACAATGGGAGATGAAAGCATACAGGCCCATTTCCTCCAAAGGTGATATTAATAAAAAAATCATTTCCTGTATTGTTATTAACAATCTTAGATTACTGAAACAAACAAAAATAAATTATAATTTATGCTTTATTATGTATAACGACTTTTTACATTTCTCTGAGCCTTGGCAATGAGAACATTTCCATTGTGTTTCTTGTCAGTTTTTAGTGAATTTTGCTTTCAGATTCATATTCATTGCTATTACAAATAAATAAAGTTGTAGTACATTAGGTCTCTCGATAAATTGTAGTTAACTTATGCAATTAACTCAAAAAAATTAATATCGATTAAAAAAATTAATCGTGATTAATCACAGTTTTAATTGCACTGTTAAATAATAGAATACCCATGGAAATGTATTTAATATTTTGAATGTTTTTCTACATTTTCATATATATTGTATTCTGTGTTGTAACTGAAATCAAAGTGTGTATTATTTTTGCTTACAAATATTTGCACTGTAAAAATGATAAACAAAAGAAATAGTATTTTTCAGTCCACCTCATACAAGTTGTGATAAAGTGGGGAGATAGCTCCCTTTGATGGACACCCATCCAGCCAGTTAGCTGTAAAATCCCTCTTGGTAGCTGTTCTTTAATTGATTTACCTGTAAAGGGGTAAAAGTCCCCCAGGTAAAGAAAAAAAAAGTGGGCACCTTACCAAAAGAGCCAATGGGAAGGCTAAAACTTTTTAAAGGAAAGAAACTTTCCCTTTGTCTGTTGTTCTCTGGAGTGGAGGGTCAGGGCAGCAATGCTGTAAGCAGCTTAAGACAGGTATGATCATAAATCATCAGATGATGCCTAGAGCTACTTATCTGAACTCCAAATGTGTAAGTAGATCAGAATGTTTGCTAGATGTGATCAGGTTTATTTTCTTTATTTTGGGTTGTACGTCTCCTCTGTGTTTACCCCAGATGCTTTTGTTTGCTTGCAGCCTTTAAGCTGAACTCCCAAGAAAGTTGTTTTGGATGCTTAAATTTTGTAATTGATTCTTTTAAGATCTAGAAAAAGCCTAAGTTCCAGATGTATTTTTTCCCTTTTTGTTTTTAATAAAATTTACCTTTTTTAAGAACAGGATTGGATTTTTAGGGTCCTAAGAGGTTTGTGCATGTTGTTTGATTAGCTGATAGCCACAACTAATTTCCTTTGTTTTCTTTCTCAACTTTTCCTGGTGGGGGGGAGGGGATGTGTGTGAAAGGGCTTGAGGGTACCCCACAGGGAGGAATTCCCAAGTGCTCCCTCCTGGGTTCAAAGGGGTGTTTTTACATTTGGTGGTGGCAGCGTTTACCAAGCCAAGGTCAGAAAAAAACTGTAACCCTGGGAGTGTAATACAAGCCTGGAGTGGCAAGTATTAATTTTTAAAATCCTTGCAGGCCCCCACTTCTGCATTTGGAGTGACAGAGTGGGGATTCAGCCTTGACAAAAGTACTGTAGTGCAATCTCTTTGTTGTGAAAGTGCAACTTACAAATGTAGATTTTTGTTTTGTTCATACATACAATACAATCATAGAGTTGGAAGGGACCTTAGGTGGTCATCTAGTCCAACCCCCTGCTCAAAGCAGGACCAATCCACAGACAGATTTTTGCCTCAAATGGCCCCCTCAAGGATTAAGCTCACAACCCTGGGTTTAACAGGCCAATGCTCAAACCACTGAGTTATCCCTCCCCCCTATGTGCACAAATAAAACAATGTAAAACTTCAGAGCCTACAAGTCCGCTCAGTACTACTACTTGTTCAGCCAATCGCTAAGTCAAGCAAGTTTGTTTACCTTTACAGGAAATAATGCTGCCCTCTTCTTATTTACAGTGTCACCAGAAAGTGAGAACAGGCATTTGCATGGCACTTTTGTAGTCAGGATTGCAAGGTATTTACGTGCCAGATATGCTAAAGATTCATATGCCTCTTCATGCTTCGGCCACCATTCCAGAGGACATGCTTCCATGCTGATGTCGCTCATTAAAAAAATAAGTGTTAATTAAATTTCTGATGGAACTCCTTGGGGAAGAATTGTATGTCCCCTGCTCTGTTTTACCCACATTCTGCCATATAGTTCATGTTATAGCAGTCTCAGATGATCACCCAGCCCATGTTGTTTATTTTAAGAACATTTTCACTGCAGATTTGAGAAAACGCAAAGAAGTTACCAATGTGAGATTTCCAAAGATAGCTACAGCACCCAACCCAGGTTTAAGGATCTGAAGTGCTTTCCAAAATCTGAGAGCGATGAAGTTTGGAGCTTGCTTTCAGAAGTCTTAAAAGAACAATACTCCGATGCAGAAGCTACAAAACCTGAACCACCAAAAAAGAAAATCAACCTTCTGCTGGTGGCATCTGATTCAGATAATGAAAATGAACATGCGTCAGTCCACACTGCTTTGGATTGTTATCGAGCAGAACCCGTCATCAGCATGGACGCATGTCCCTGGAATGGTGGTTGAAGACAGAAGGGACATGTGAATCTTTAGCGCATCTGGCACAAAAATATCTTGTGATGCCGGCTACAACAGTGCCACGAGAACACCTATTCTTACTTTCAGGTGACATTGTAAACAAGAAGCGGGCAGCATTATGTCCTGAAAATGTAAACAAACTTGTTTGTCTGAGTGATTGGCTGAACAAGGAGTAAGACTTTCAGGCTCTAAAATTTTACCTTGTTTTATTTTTGAATGCAGGGTTTTTTGTACATAATTCTACATTTGTAAGTTCAACTTTCATGATAAAGAGATTGCACTATGGTACTTGTATTAGGCGAACTGATAAATACTACTTCTTTTGTTTTTTTTTTACAGTGCAAATACTTGTAATACAAAATAAATATAAAGTGAGCTCTGTACACTGTACACAGCCGTAATATATATATAAAGATACACACAGAGAAGTTGCATCAAAACTTATTTTAATCTAAATTTTGGGCCTGATTTAACAAGATAACAATAATTATTATTATCATTATTTTTACTTTTATAGTGCCATATGTCTCTAAGTGCCTTATGTGTTTGAAGAACTATTATCCCAGTTTTACAGATGAAGAAACGGAGGTGCAGAAGGTTAAGAGACTTGTCCAAGGTCACACAGTAAATGGCAGTTTAAAACAGAACACAGGCAGCTTTTCTTCAAATTCCCTAGTCTAACCATTAGATCCTTCTGTTTCCTTGGTTATATAACCATCCACATAGCATTCCAAGTTCTTGTTTCCACAACAACTTGTGACCTTCCCTCACACTTTGTCCCACATTTGGACCTCAGCAGACTAAGAGTTATGGTTTAGAGGCACATCGTGAAAACCAGTTAGTGATCATCTGAATCAAATGAACAGTATGACAACCTTTTGGCAATGTAAATCTTTCTTTAGGCAGTTACAAACAGATAGGGTGACCAGATGTCCCGATTTTATAGGGACAGTCACGATATTCAGGGTTTTTCCTGATATAGGCGTCTATTATCCCCCACACTCTGTCCCGATTTTTTACACTTGCTATCTGGTCACCCTACAAACAGAATATGACAAATGTAAAAGAGTTTTATCTGCTAAAGAAATGTCCCATTAAATTATATTTTTCTAAAGCACGGAGTTTGAATATTGTGACACAAGGTATGTGCAAGGCAGATGATTAAAATGCTTAATGAACTCACTCCTCCCCCCTTTTTTTCAGATAATCAAAATTTTCCACACAACAGAAAGAGATCCTGCCAAAACCTGAAAGCTACTATATGTATCACTAAATTGACAAGGTGCAAATAACCTCAGCAAACAGTAAATAACATTCTCTGACTTAGAGCTTCAGTCTTGGAGGTGCCAATAGCTCTCAACTCTCCTTGAATTTAATACCTGTCAAGATGCATCGTGCCCTTTAAGAAAGTGTATCATACTGTTATCTTTGAAAGAAAACTCTAGAGTTTTAATGCCCTCTTTCCCACCATCTCCTACTCTCATGTAGCCACACTATTTCATTTCAACTACCTCTTTAAAACCCACACTTCTTTGCTGAAGTCCATCAGTATTACCTACCAAAGGGAAAAGTGCTGTTTAAAAATAACAATTGTATCTCTAGAGCAGATGCAATTTTGGAAAGTCCAGACATACAAAGAAGGGAAAATATTTGGAAAGTATATATAGGTTGACTAACCTGACCAATAGGTTCTTTTGTAGGGGTCTTTCCTCTTCTGACAGTGCTTGTGGCCAAAGTGGTGGTAGTTTCCATAACTGACGTGGACATCTCAGACTGCATTGCGGTGGCTGTTGACTCAGTTGTCATAGAAGAAGGCACTTCACCAACAAGTCTCACATTTCCTTCTATCACGATGTTAGCATCATTTTCAGCTGCCATATTCAGAACTTTCAAGCCATTGTAGTAAAGACCAGAGAGCTGGCCTTGGAATGGATGACCCTGTTCTTTGCCTCCAATTTTTATGGTTGCTTGGCTATTGAAGATTGTAAGCTGACGCCCTGTAAAGATAATATTACATACATGCAAAAATGTTGATTGTGAACTCTATACTCTAAGAGGATGATTAACAAATTTGCATGGGGTGAATAATGAGAGCAATAAACTATAAGAGAGTAATTAGACTCATAATTCATTGCTTTTTTAATGAAGTGTCCATGAAATGCATAACTATTGAGAAATATTTGTAATTTCTTAATTTATGTTTTGTTTTTTGCTAAAAGGCCAATCAAGTATATTTATAAATTTGTTTAGTATTGCAAATAAGAATGAGATTGTCCTCCCTTTTACCTACATTTTGCCTTTTTGTGTGTGTGTCAAGAATGCAAAGTTTCTAATTCCTTAAAACTACTTTCCACCATCCACCAAGATTGTCAACATTTCAAGGATTTTCCACACCAATATAACACCTGCACTATAGCTTTTTAAGTAACTGTGTGTGTATATATATTACAAATACATATATATATATATACACACACACACACACGGGTTCGTGTGTATGTGTGTGTGTGCAAACCTTTTACTAAGTCAAATGAAGTCTAATTTTAATGAGTTCTAATGCAGTAATTCAGATATCTGTCATATGTCTATATATAAGTGTATAAATTAATGTTTCCTTTTCACATCTGAATGTTTATTTTCCTTCAACATAAACACTGAAAAGAAATGCATGGTTCATACTGAGCATCTCAGAGACAAAGAATTCAAAAAAAGATGTCTGATTGGCTTTCAGCAAGGCTATCAATTAAAATAAAAAAAGTTTTAGATGTAAAAGCGGCTTCAGGAATGATACACATACCAATGGAGAAATCATGGCACAATTCCATTAAACAGAGAAATCCTCAGCAACAGTACCATTATTATTAAACAGAATATTTACTTTAGCAGATTGGTTTCTGCTAATATAAGCATGCACACAACTTTAAGTTCTGTTTTAATTAGTGTTTGTTCCAAAATCCCCTTAGAAGGTTGCAAACGTTAAAGGGACTTCATTTTGATTGGCAATTCATAGTGCCCACTATTTAAGATACCTACAGTTTAAACAAAGATTTTTTTTTTCAGGACCATAATGAACATATCATAACTACATATATTTTTAGTTAATAATTTAGATGCTGGAACATGTAATATAATCTATGAATGATTTATAATTTGTGGTTAATGTTTGCTATGAGTACCTTCATAGATTGAGTTAGTGGATTATATTTAACAGTCCCTTTAACCTTAAGTTAACAGGGTAAGATTATTAAACAGCTGATACTTCTAAAAATGTGTAGAAATTATTATACAAGGTATGCAAATATTACTCTCTACATTTTACTGTTTTAAATTTGTTTTTAATTTAGTTTTACTGAAAATTTATTTTTATGTTTATTAGTGTTACAATGAAGTACTACTTGGTTATGTTCAAATTATTTTTTTATTTGAAGTTTTAATCAATGTTTTTTACCTTTGTCGAGTAGCCATTCATCAACTACTCGACCAAGTCGATATGGAATTCGCTGTCTAGCAATCGCCAGGCGCTCGTTATCATTGTTTCCTTTAAAGTTTAAAGAGACATTTCATTGGTTAAAATCTGTAAGGTCAAAGGTTAAAAGTTAATACTTAAAGCTTGAGCTATACAGTTGCCACATGATTTTTTGAAATTTGGAATTTTAAAAAGTGGTACCTAGAACATTTCATGTTTCAGACTTTTCATTCATTCATTTATTTTATTTTAGCAAACAAAATTATTCCTATGTTAATTGAAAATTAGAAATCTTCATTTGAGCTAGGTTATTAAACTTATGTTATAGACAGACCCAAAAAACAAATTTATACATCATATAATGGCTTTACAAAAAATGATCATTGACTTCAGGGTTTTGTCTTTTTTGATGTTTCTTATTAACTAGTTAAACATGTTCAGGTGAAACAGATTTATTTTTCAAAAGACATCCAACCTCTTTCTCCAGGTTAGTCATTTAAAGAAGAAGAACACAAGCCTTAACCAACATCTATGGTACACTTACATCTGCTGTATAGAAATATACCTGACAAAACTTATTTTCTGGTAAAAAAAATACATTCTCATTCATTTGATTTAAATAAATTCCAGAAGTTCAAATATGTGATAGAGAACAAATCCATTATTTTTACATTTTAACAGAGCCCAGCGACAACATATTTTACTAAGGAACATTAAGGCTTTGACAAAAGTGACTTCAGTGGTTGTCTATAATAATCCTGTATCCAAAATGTGAGGTGTTTAAAACTTTAGCCATATTTAGCAGGGGTTCATAAGCTAAGAGCTAGCCAGAAGGAGAGTCTGTGAAGGACAAACTTCTCTAACTTGCAAACCTTTCCTGTCCCCATTCTGCACAGAGAATTCCCTTTGCTTTCAGTGAGAGCGCTGCCATAGAGCTCTGCAGCAGACTATGGCCCCACATGATTAGAAATATACCAGCCTGCTACAGATAATTTGAGGATTGCCTTGAATATTTATTTGTAATAATTGATCTGTATGCTTTCATTATATAAGGTATATCAGAAACATTTTATCAATTTCTATACTTTTTTACAAAAAAATCACTAGGAAAATGGTGAAACCAAATGCTTTCTTCAATATAAAGTGCTTTTTGTTTAGAATGACAATACCTTTGTGTCACATGCATTGATAGAAACACATCAGTTTAAGTACCAGAGAAGTGAGCAAATCCAAAAGACTAAAAGACAGTCATTCCTAACTGAGGTCATGTTCCATACTTGTACTTATTGATTTATATGTGCAAACTTCTATTGACTTCAGCAGGAGAAGGATTAAGCCCGGTGTTTGAAATGGTAGATATAAAGCACTAATCTCAGAGGTGTGCAAGACCTCGAATTGAAGCTCAGTACCTGGCAGGATCTTACTGCAAATTATCAATGAAAAATATTATCCAAATTGAAGCACCCAGTCCCTTAACCTTTACTCAGGTAAGCAATATCTATGAAATCAACAGCAACATTCATAAAGTGAAGGATTGGATTTTATTATAGCCCTGGAAACAAAATCAGTTTCCATTCCAACAAGTAATTTTGGTTTATTTATTATGCTCTTCTGTAAAACAGGCTATGACTTACCATGCTTCCTGTCTGCTTTGTACAGTTTAACATGGTTATCATTCAGTTTGGCTGAATGTACAGCATCATGTTTTAGAAATTACCCCCTTCTTTACTTTCTCTTCATTATGCCATGTAAACTTCTATACACACTCTGATATTCGAAGAAAACACATCCACATATTATTCTCCCGTGACTTCAAATACTTTTTGTACAAAACACTTCTGTTTTTTTCTTTTAAAATGTTTCCAAAGAAAGGATTCTATAGAGGAAAAGATTGCATTTTACTTTCATAACTTATCTTCATGCTGTTGTGGACATTCAAAAAGTGGAATTTCTTCCTGATTGTAACCTTTTAACATTCCAGCTCTTCATCTTGGGCGTGAAGCTGCATTCTTTGTATACCCCAAACTCCCCATGACTTCAATGGAAATTGGAGATGTTCAAGGAATATCTGATGAAGCCTCATGTGAGCAACATGTGGAAAAAGGCATGTGGATTAATTTCTTCTGACTGTCTGTCTGTTTTTCTGCATCTCCATTTTTTTCATCTTTCGTAGTAATGGCATATTGATTGATCTTCTCTCATATATCTGACCTAGCTGGATTTTCTTTAATCTTTGCTTATGTTTGGCATTTTTGAATGCTGCTTACATGGCTTTCATAGATGCCTTATCAATTGATTAACTAAATCAGTGAAATTATATCCTATTTCCATGAATTTTCCTTGCTTCCACACTTAAAACCTCCCACCGTTTATACATTTAAAATATTCTACCAAATCACTTGTAATAAAGGTTAGATTGTCAAAATTGAGGGTTGTGAACACTTAAGACCAGATTCACCTCCCAATAAAGTCAAATCAAAGACTCTCATGGAAGTTGGATTGGTCTTTACTCATCAAACAATCTCATTCATTTCCATAGGACACTTTATGTGAGTAAATGTTCCCCAATGTGAGTAATAGCCTTAATGAAGAAACATTTGGAATTTTATAATATGGGCAGACATATACTGGATATCATTTAATGGAAGGTGGATACCAACTCATTTATTTTTAACTTGCTTTCTAAAAGCTTATTTCATTTTAAAATCTTTGCAGTATACAGTGGGTAAAACACTGTATCCTATTATCATGTTGTATGATCTGCAAATTATGCTGTAACCTATCTGCAGCAGCCATGCACCCTGGGAGCTAAATACAAATGAAAACAGTGTAATAACCATTTGCTTTGTAAAGGTCAAATATAAAAATGATTGCTGATTACTTTAGCTCATCTCTCAAAAGAGTAAAAGTGCATAGTCAAATGTATTTTGATTTGGCCCTACTAGATTAGTCTAAGGTTTCTTAGCAGATAATACAAAAGGAAGGGCTAAAAGGAAATGGTGTGGAACTTATCAAACTTTAGTTTAATGGAGAGTGCATAGGTTTAGAGCTGAAATAATTAATACACATATTGGTGACTCAAATAGTAAATTTAAAAAAAAAAGACACCATGAAATCAATCAAGACAGTTACAAATGATGAAATGAAAACAGCGCAAAACCAAAATAAAAATCAGGCATAAAAATAGTGATGGATACACATCTGTTTATCAAATGTCTCTTGCTGAACAGTTAGGGTCAGAGTCTGAGCTGGGATAAATCCCCCTGAACTAAACACTGCTGTACAAATGTACCCATCTGATAGGAAACACGTTACAGTCTGACACATTGTTTTCCCCAGTTGCATTAATCTAAAAAAATTCAGACACATTTGTTTGTAGTTTTGTTTACTGGTGTACTGAACAACATTGAATTAAATCACCAAGAAAATTCCCAAATAAAGCTATTTGCATGCTATTATTCTCTAAATAGAATTCTGGCTTTGAGTTTTTATACCTGTGAGCCTTTGTAAGCATTAAGAAATGCTGAAGAAATGCTTTTCAACAGTAATTCTCTGGGAATAATTTATGTGCATAAACTTTAATTTTAGATAGGTCTTTGAATATCTAGCATAAAGTTTCTTGCTGATATAGGTGAGACTTCTTTGATAAAAATAGGGGATAAAAATGACCACTCAAAGTATGCACTGTGACATTGTCCAGTCTGATTGAATTCTAGATGGCTTAATTCTTCTACCAAATACACAATATTTTGTCACACTGTGGTGTATTAATTCTGTATGAACAGGTAGACTTCAAGGGAATAACAGTAATTTCAAAGAATCAAGGTAAGCAGAGAGGAGCAACAAAGGTCAAAACTTTCCATCATATCTAAATCTTGCGGTGAGATTGAGAAGAAGCAATCCAAAAAATCTTAATCAGACCTTTGCATCTATAGGTCAGTGGGGACAGGCTGACTATGTGAACTTCACTAATGTGTATTTTATCTCCTCCCGATTTATTATATTTTCAGTGCTGAAGTGTAATTCTATTTTGTTCTCTGAAATAAAGGTGTCAGTTATTGATGCGAAATAGCAGCATCCTTGAAAGAGAATAAGTAAGAAGGTTGAAAATTGAGAGTCTGTGAAGAACAACTTAAAGGGTAGAGAATATTTTGTTTCTTTGTAACAGCCCGTTACTTGTCAGACAAATTCACCCTATTAATTACAGTGAGCAACTAGGCAAATAAATAAAATGGGATTATAAAGAGAAATATGAACCCTATCTTTGTTTTTGGAAAAACAAAATCCTTGACTTGCTCGCTAAGTGCCTGGGTCTTATGGCAAAGCTCATCTGGACACCAGTGGGATGACTGGGAGAATAAGGGCTGAGACTGATATTGTCTCTTTCAGCTAACACAAAAGGGAAAATCTGTCAGAAAAAAGCTGAGGGGCATGAGAAAGGGGTAATGGTGGATCCATGGCAGTCTCCTGAAAAAGTCTCTCAGCCCCCAGTTTATAAGATGCTCAATACAGTCACGGGGCTAGCCTATGGGATAGGGGCCATGCTCTAGTGATGGCTACTGATAGCTTGTGCTAAAGATATCCTGATTATTAAAATATGGGTTAGATTTTCAAAGGTGTTTAAATCCAGCTACTACTTTTGCCATCATGGCTACAATCAACTGAGGATGCAAAGGATAAATTTTAAACCTCCAGCTACCTGATCTGTAATAAAATTTACATTCACAATTCATTGTGCATCTATAATTTGACACCCACAAACAAAAGAAGGTGTGATATTGTAAGCACTATCAATTGCAGGCACAAGTGTCTAACTATGTGGTATGAATCTGAAATTGTAACACTGGCAGTCACATTAACTCACATGGTAACACTGCACTTACATGTGACTCTGTGGACAACAGAGCAGGTGCAATATTACAAGACTTGAAAAAAAAAACCATATATTTATGCATTCAATGCTATTATAACAATGCAAATTGGGTGCTTGCTGTAAGGTATATTCAGAACACAGTGCATTGCAAGCAGCCATCTCATCGAAATTCTGTAAAGGCTTACTAGGATTCAGATGAAAATTTAATTATCCTTTTTGAGCCTAATTTAGTGAAGTCAATGAGTCTGACCTAGTGAGCAAAGTTACTCATCTGTGTAAATGTTTGCAGGATTGGGTCCTTTAGCACGGGACATGCTTTAGTTATTCCACACACCTGCTTCTTCCAATGCAATTGCATGATTGCACACAACATTCGGGGGAATCTAATTAATATCCTCAGCTAGCCCCGTAGCTTCCTAAAGTTAATGTGGTCTCTTCCTGAAACTGTCAGGTCCCTGTCTGCCCCCAGGCATTGAAAGCTATGTATCCAAGAGATAAGTTTCCTTTTTCTCCAATGCTTAAGGGAAAGCAGATGCACATCTCTAGGATATAATGTTTCTTACTGTCGGCCATCTTGAACTGACCTGTCAATCAGCCAGCAGAGACAATTCAAGGGAGAAGCAGCTCTAAAGTTAGTTAAAGCAAGTGCAGCAAATAAATAAGGCCCAAATTCTACAATGCTTGCTCACCTAGAATAGTATCTTTCTCTGCAAGTAGCCCCATTGAAGCTAATGGACCCACTCATCTATTCAGTATGAGTAAAAATGTCAGAATCTGGCCCTAAATAAATAGATGGAATAAAATAAAACACCAGTATGTGGCTATAGATGGGGCCTAAACAGACAAATAAAATACATTTTAAAAAAACTACATATCAGATGGACTAGTCTTCACTTTGAATTCATTAGCATGAGCTCTCAAACTCCATGATCATGCTATACAGCCCTGTTCAATGGAACAAGTATCAGAGGGGTAGCCGTGTTAGTCTGGTTCTGTAGAAGCAGCAAAGAATCCTGTGGCACCTTATAGACTAACAGACGTTTTGCAGCATGAGCTTTCGTGGGTGAATACCCACTTCAGTTTAATAAAGAGAGCCACATGTATTGATGCTGAATAGCCAAATAGCATGCACTATAGACACTACAGTGTCTATCAGATATTTCAAATTAAAAACACACCTAGAAAATAAGATATTGAAGGATGTTTACCCTCCATTTACTTATTTATTGCCATAATTTCCTATGATTTGTGAAAACATATGAATGTATCACCAGTGCTAATCTCTGACCAGTGCTTTAGTTGTGTGTTCCAGGCAAGGAGTGCTCAGAATTTGCTCTTTTTGGTGCTTTACCCTCAAGAATATATCATTTTAATAAAGAGGCTGTCTAAATCCTTTCCATTTATCCAAATGCCTTCTTTCCCTGAGACATTTAGGAAGCAATTCAGGTAAAACAGAATTCTGTGCCCAAAGACTCATGATATTGCAAAACCAAAACCTGATCAATTAGGATTTTGCAAAACCAAAAGCAGTACCACCCTTGATTTTACCAATTTCCTATCAGAGTATCACAGATTTCTATGGTCTTTTTCAGCCTAAAGCATCCCCAAATGCTTGATAAAGAACAATAGATACCTAAACAGAAATTACTTCACCCACCATAGTGAAATACAGCCACCTCTGGGGTGGAATACAATGGCTTTTTGGCAGCATAAAAAACTACTACACAACACTACTCAGCAGAAAGCAAAGAATCAGATTGGGCTGAAAATGTGCCCAGTTATTTGACATACTGAAACAATGAGATTTGTCACTGACCCTACAAATAGTACTTTAACTTCTTATGTTCACCTACAGGCTCTTTGCTTCATGCTTGCATATGAAGTGGGCCCTCATCTTAGACCATATTTTTAAACATTTCAAATGTCATCACTGCAAACTCTTATTAATCTTTTGGTACATTGCTATGAGGTGTGGCAGCCTCTTTGGCTCAAACCAGCCACCTTCTGGTGTGTGTTTTGATTTTGATATTTTTCCACTGGATTAATTAGTGATTAAAGTAACAGTGTGCTCTTCCTGAGTCATGTTCCATCAATTATGTGATATCTTACTTTGTTTGTCTAGTGCTCGAACCTTAGTTTTCAGAGATTGGTGTATTATATCAAAAGCAAGCGAGAGATGATGAAAAGCAACAATGAGATAAGAAATCATAGGGCCTAGTCTGATAAATTAAAGGTCATATTATGTTATCAAGCTTTCTAAAAAGATCCTTTGTACTGACTGTGCAGCATTTAAGAAGCTAATGTTGTATGGCTGGTGCTAAAATAAGCAGCAAAATTGATAGAAATCATTAAGGAGCAAGATTAAAGTATAAAAAATGAATTGTTACAAGTACAGTACCATGTCCCACATCATCCTCTGAGTGACATTTTGCAGTTCTCTAAGGTATTAAGACTCTGGACTGTTTCTAAATCATAATGTCACACCATAGAAGGTTGCCTTTCCTATAGGACTTTATCCAGAACTCAACTACAGACTGTTTCTTATTCAAAGTTTTTCAATAGCTGAAAAGCAAAGAATAACATCATCCTCATCTTCAAAGGCTATTTCAAACCTATTGTCCTTAAAATTAGCTAGGATTGAGATAGTAACCACCAAACATGACAATGGGATGTCACCCAGGTAGCAATCTCATTTCACATTGGCAGAGAGCTGTTATACAGAACGTCACTTGACAGAAATAATACTCACATTATATAAATGAACAATAGCAAATGAGAAACATTGTGTTCAACTCTTATTTTATGTTCCTATCAATCAGCGTCCCCACGATTATCTCGTATTCAAGTAGAAGTCATCAGTAAGTAAGAAAGATCTTATTAACTGCACACAAGTCTCCTAATTAAGTTTAACTGTATTACAACCGCCAAGGACAGAATATGACACAATTGTTAGAGGGTTATTGCTCATATTGTTAAATTGTATTATGATCAGTGAAAAAAATATTAAAACTTGCATACATGTATACATATATATATACACACACATACATGTATGCAACTTTTAATATTTTTTTCACTGATCATAATACAATTTAACAATACGAGCAATAACCTTCTAACAATTGTGTCATATTCTGTCCTTAGCACTTGTAATACAGTTATACTTAATTAGGAGACTTGTGTATATATTTCTGGATCATAACATAAAATAATTTCAAATGGAAAAATTAATCCCCAATGGCAAACATTCTGCTCTCAGGTTGCACAGTTTGTAAGTGAGAACAGAATTTGGCCCTTAGTTGCATTAAATAAAGCTACTACAGTTGAAATGGTCTAGTAAACTATGTTTGGAAGCAACACAGGGTTCTGTGAACATTAGTCCAGACACATAAGGCATATGGTATCATTACATGATTAGTGACATAAACATCAAAAGAAATCCAAAATAATCAACCGTAGCTAACAGGGAATACGATAAAGTAGATGCAATTGGGAAAATGATAAATGTCGATTCTATTTTCTTTCATGATGCATGTTAATGGTAGTGAGTTACACACCATTATTCCCCAATGCACTGGACCATACAGGTGCTTTGTCACAATCACTACATCTGTCCTAAACTGTGTCAGCTCATTCTCCAAGAGTTATGCATGATTACACACAAGCCAACTAAAACAACAAAAGAGAGGTCATTACTTGGACAAGTCCTTGCAAAGTAAAAAGCCAAAGGCACCCATACTGATAGAAAATGGCATTTAGGAGATAAAAATCTGTTCCATGTCAGCAGCACAGCAAAAGAACTAGCCTTTGGCCAAAGCAAGCTTTAGACTTTCAGCTACGTCTAAAAGTGGCATTTCAATTTGTGTATTTATGCCTTGCAGATATTTTAGTATAAAAGAATAATCTGTTTCAAATGGAAAGGTTTAAACTTGTACACACTCTTTTTTAATGCTTTTGGCAAGGTATAGCAACAGAAACTGTAAATAATAGAAACAGATGCTCAGCAAGATAAAAGCAGAGGAGTGCTTTAGTACTGAAGTACTATAATGAGCAGTCCACCATGCAATGGCATAATGGCTGTGGGTTGACTCCCAGTACTGATTTACTTTTATCTGCTAACCAGTGAAATAATGCTGGTTTCCTACCAAAAAAAAAAAAAAAAGGCCAGTAACATTTTCCATATCAGCTCATGTGTGGTGTCTACAGTTCTGGTATATTTTATGAAGTGTGATTCATTTTTTTCATCTGTGAGAAGGCGTTTGCAAATAAGGAAATATTTATCAGTCTGATTAAAGATATACATTTAGGCCTCAAATCTGCAAGCCGCTCCATGCAGATGAACCCCTTCACAGCCTCCAAGAAGCCTTATTGTCAGGGAGGGATCTATCCACAAAGAGCAGCTGGTGGACGAGGGCTTTTGGGCTAAATTCTGTCCTGAATTATACCCTGTGTATAGTAATTTGGTTCTCATTTACTTGTAAGCCTTACTTACTGTGAGTGAATGCACCCCTGTATTCAGACCCTACACACTATTGTATTGTACAAAATATGCCTCGTGAGGTATCATTTGAAAACTAATAACTCACTGGTCAATAATATCATGGTGAAATGTATGTAGCAACATGATATGTAACGTTATTAGTATATTAGTATAACTTTACATATAATATAAAGTATAAGTAATGTAAGGTATAAAGTATCAGTAATGTAAGTAAGTAATGTCATGTAGAAGCTGAAATTATAACTGAAATGTGGTCAGGGGTGGCTCTAAACATTTTGCCACCCCAAGCACGGCGTCATGCCACGGGGGGCGCTCTGCTGCTCGCCGGTCCCGCGGCTCCAGCGGACCCTCCGCAGGCATGCCGCCGAAGGCACCCTGCCTGCCACCCTCCCGGCGACCGGCAGAGCGCTTGGCATGCTGGGGCCTGGAGCCGCCCCTGAATGTGGTTACCGGAGAGATCCGGGGAGTGGGCAAACCTCTTTCTTGAAGACAAAGGACAAGACATCCTCACAGTGGGAATGAACTTTATCTTGGGATAAACCTCAGAAAAATGCATTTCAAAGGAGGACTTGCCAATAAAGCGAGGGGCAATAACACCCCAAAGTATCGCTCTCTCTCTCTCTTTTACCAAGAAGATAAAGGAAATAGCCATTTGACTTTGGGAGAGATCTTGACTTGAAATTTGGTCAGCCCTGTTGCTGGGAGCATGTGGTGAGGATTTGATCTTGAATCAAGTCTAGTTTGTTAAATTTTAGCACTGAAAAGCATGTTATCTTTAGTGACATTTCTGACTTTAATGCCTTGTATTTGTACTCACGTAAAATATCTCTCTTTGTAGTTAAATAAATTTGCTTTATTCTTTAATCAAACTAATCCAGTATTGTGATTAAACTGGGCAGTGTGATAACTCCATTTAAAGAAGCGAATGGTTGGAAATTGTTCCCTTACAGGGGCAATGGATCTAAAATGGACCTGAACTGTCCTGGAGGAGCTGGACCATGCAGAACACACATTTTGGGGGAAATTTTGAAACTGGGAGTGTGTTGGGGTCACCCTGCAAGTAGTAATCAAGTTTGCTGGAAACCAGAGTGTGGCTGGTGTTTGCTGAAAGGCTGCTGGGGTCAGAACTGCTAGACCAGGGTTGTGGCTGTGCACAAACACTCAGGGTATGATCCGCATGCTGTTGGACTGTTTGTGAGCAACCCAGGTGGGAGCTACAGCAGCAAAGTGGTGTTAGGCACTGGCTCCTTAGGTAGGTGTTAGGCATCTTACATAGGTGTTCAGAACTGGCTCCTTCAATAGGAATACACCTAGACATACTCCCCCACCTCACCATAATTTTTCCCAGACAAGATTTTGGTTTGAAAATGTTTATGCTTCATCTCAGACTTTTTTTGGGGGGGAAAGAAGGGGCAGGGAGCAAGGGGAAGTTTGAAAAGGCCTCAGAAGCTTGGGAATTAGAGAGCATGTACATTTTATTTTGACTTGAAATTTGTATTAAAAACAGCATTGGAAGCTATCACAGTGAAATGGCCTGAATTTCCATGTTAAAACTTCTCCTCCTGTAATTATGCTTAGAAGGATGACATTTTTATCAGTAAATGTTAGTAATAGTTGAATTCACCGTACACACACAAACCGATGAAAAAATATTCCCATCAATAATAATCAAAATTTACAGATTGGCTAAGTAAGAAAAATGCTGCTTGAGAACTTATTAGAGTTTGATTTAAATATATTTACTTTTGTGTATTTTGACATGGGATGTTAATAATTTGTGTTTTAATGGTTAGAAGTATTTAACTTTTTTGAATCTCAGCATCTACTGCCATTAAATAATTATTGTCTGACCTTCAAATAATATTCTGTAACTGTGAAAATTTAAATAGCTAAAAATAGAAAAAAAGCTTAAAAATAAACATCATTATCCATCAAAATTTTATATATAAATTGAATTTTGCCAAGCCTTCCTGTAATACTTCCTAAACTGCAGGCCTTGGGGAGTTATTTTTTAGGGGGAAAGTGAAAAATAACAGTCATCACCTTCCTGAGAACCACATACAGATTGGACCCGTCATGGGCAGATATTCTTCTCTCTCTGCAAGTGGGGCAGAGAGGCCCTTTGTGGGGAAAGGAATCTGTACAGGGGTAGTGGGACGGGATGGGTGGGAGGGAACACAGACAATTGTCTGTGTCTTGTTTTGACCCTGTGATCTAAACACACATTCCCCCCAAAAATCCAGGAAATTTTTGGAAAGTGTAGGGGACAATTTCCTGGAGCAAGTGCTGGAGGAACCAACTAGGGTCAGAGCTCTTCTTGACCTGCTGCTCACAAACAGGGAAGAATTAGTAGGGGAAGCAAAAGTGGATGGGAACCTGGGAGGCAGTGACCACGAGATGGTCAAGTTCAGGATACTGACACAAGGAACAAAGGAGAGCAGCAGAATATGGACCCTGGACTTCAGAAAAGCTGACTTTGATTCCCTCAGGGAACTGATGGGCAGGATCCCCTGGGAGAATAACATGAAGGGGAAAGGAGTCCAGGAGAGCTGGCTGTATTTTAAAGAATCCTTATTGAGGTTGCAGGAACAAACCATTCCTATGTGAAGAAAGAATAGTAAATATGGCAGGCGACCAGCTTGGCTTAACAGTGAAATCCTTGCTGATCTTAAGCACAAAAAAGAAGCTTGCATGAAGTGGAAGATTGGACAAATGACCAGGGAGGAGTATAAAAATATTGCTCAGGCATGCAGGAGTGAAGAGTTGCAGCATGCAAGAGATGTTAAGAGTAACAAGAAGGGTTTCTTCAGGTATGTTAGCAACAAGAAGAAATTCAATGAAAGTGTGGGCCCCTTCCTGAATGAGGGAGGCAATCTAGTGATCGAGGATGTGGAAAAAGCTAATGTACTCAATGATTTTTTTGCCTCTATCTTCACGAACAAGGTCAGCTCCCAGACTGCTGCACTGGGCAGCACAGTATGGGGAGGAGGAGACCAGCCCTCTGTGGAGAAAGAAGTGGTTCAGGACTATTTAGAAAAGCTGGATGAGCACAAGTCCATGGGGCAGAGCAGTGGTTTCCCCAGGAATTGAAATTAGGGGGGGTGTTCGAATTTACAGGGGGGGTGTTAGCACCAATGAGATATAGAAAAGAGATATGAATAAAGTAAATGTTTTGTTAGGATTATGCAAATTTAACATAAGAATAATGCAAGTTGCACCAAACCACATAACAGGTCAAGATTTCTAAAAAAATATACATTTTTAAAAAAGGCATTTAATTTAAATTGACTTTTGAAAAGTAAGCCATCATGGGGTAAGAGGAAAGTCCTCACATGGATCAGTAACTGGTTAAAAGATGGGAAACAAAGGGTAGGAATAAATTATCAGTTTTCAGAATGGAGAGAGAAAAATAGTGATATCCCTGAGGGGTCGGTACTGGGACCAGTGCTGTTCAACATATTCATAAATGATCTGGAAAAATGGGTAAACAGTGAGGTGGCAAAATTTGCAGATGATACAAAACTATTCAAGATAGTTAAGTCCCAGGCAGACTGCGAAGATCTACAAAGGGATCTCTTAAAACTGGGTTACTGGGGAACAAAAATGGCAGATGAAATTTAATGTTGATAAATGCAAAGTAATGTACATTGGAAAACAATCTCAACTATACATACAAAATGAAGGAGTCTGAATTAGCTGTTAACACTCAAGAAAGGTCTTGCAGTCATTGTGGATAGTTCTCTGAAAACATCCACTCAGTGTGCAGCGGCAGACAGTGATTCCCAACATTCTGTTTGCTTTTTTAAAAAGAACAGGAGCACTTGTGGCACCTTAGAGACTAACAAATTTATTTGAGCATAAGCTTTCGTGGGCTACAGTCCACTTCATCGGATGTAGCCCACGAAAGCCTATGTTCTTTTTGCAATACAGACTAACACGGCTGCTACTCTGAAACTTTTGCTTTTTTAAGAAAGGGATAGATAATAAGACAGAAAATATCATATTGCCTCTATATAAATCCATGGCACATGTATACCTTGAATACTGTGTGCAGATCTGGTTACCCCATCCCAAAAAAGACATACTGGAAATGCAAAAGGTACAGAGATGGGCAACTAAAATGATTAGGGGTATGAAACAGGAGAAGAATTAAAATGACTGGGAATTTTCAGCTTAGAAAAGAGACGACTAAGGGGGGATATGCTAAAGGTCTATAAAATCTTGACTGATGTGAAGAAAGTGAATAAAGTAAATGTTTTGTTAGGATAATCCAAATTTAACATAAGGAAAATGCAAGTTACACCAAAACACATAACAGATCTAGATTTCTAAAAAAATATATAATTTTAAAAAAATGTATTTAATTTAAATTGACTTTTGAAAAGTAAGCCATCATGGGGTAAGAGGAAAGTCCTCTCATGGATCAGTAACTGGTTAAAAGATGGGAAACAAAGGGTAGGAATAAATTATCAGTTTTCAGAATGGAGAGAGATAAATAGTGGTATCCTTGAGGGGTCAGTACTGGGACCAGTCCTATTCAACATATTCATCTGGAAAAATGGGTAAACAGTGAGGTGGCAAAATTTGCAGATGATACAAAACTATTCAAGATAGTTAAGTCCCAGGCAGACTGCGAAGAGCTACAAAGGGATCTCACAAAACTGGGTGACTGGTCAACAAAATGGCAAATTAAATTCAATGCTGATAAATGCAAAGTAATGCACATTGGAAAGCAATCTCAACTATACATACAAAATGATGGCATCTGAATTAGCTGTTAACACTCAAGGAAGAGATCTTGGAGTCATTGTGGATAGATCTCTGAAAACATCCACTCCATGTGCAGCAACAGTCACAAAAGCAAACAATGTTGGGAATCATTAAGAAAGGGATAGATAATAAGACAGAAAATATCATATTGCCTCTATATAAATCCATGGTACGTGCACACCTTGAATAGTGTGTGTAGACCTGGTCACCCATCCTAAAAAATATATATTGGAATTGGAAAAGGTACAGAGATGGGCAACTAAAATGATGAGGGGTATGAAACAGAAGGAGAGATTAAAGTGACTCGGAATTTTCAGCTTCGAAAAGAGATGACTAATGGGGATATGATAGAGGGCTACAAAATCTTGACTGGTGCGAAGAAAGTGAATAAGGAAATTTTATTTAATCCTTCACATAACACAAGAACTAGCAGTCACCCAATTAAATTAATAGGCAGCAGATTTAAAAAAAAACAAAAGGAAGTATTTCTTCACACAATATAAAGTCAACCCAGGGAACTCTTTGCCAGGGGATGCTGTGAAGACCAAAACTATAACAGGATTTTAAAAAGAACTAGATAAATTCCTGGAGAACAGGTCCATCTGTGGCTATTAGCCAGGATGAGAGGGATGCAACGCCATGCTCTGAGTGTCCCTAGCCTGTTTGCCAGAAGCTGGGAATGGGCAACAGGGGATGGATCACTTGATGATGACCTGTGCTGTTCATTCCCTCTGAAGCACCTGGCCTTGACCACTGTTGTAAGACAGGGTACTGGGCTATATGGACCATTGGTCTGACCCAGTATGACCATTCTTATGTAAAAATTAATTATAATAAAAATGTTTAGTACAGAAACTCCCCAACATAATGACCTCCCAAGATAGCAACAATGTGAGATAATAACCTTGGCAAATACTGCATTTTAAAAATCTTCATAGAATCATAGAATCTCAGGGTTGGAAGGGACCTCAGGAGGTCATCTAGTCCAACCCCCTGCTCAAAGCAGGACCAAACCCAACTAAATCATCCCAGCCAGGGCTTTGTCAAGCCTGACTTTAAAAACCTCTAAGGAAGGAGATTCCACCACCTCCCTAGGTAACCCATTCCAGTTCTTCACCACCTACTAGTGAAAAAGTTTTTCCTAATGTCCAACCTAAACCTCCCTTTCTGCAACTTGAGACCATTACTCCTTGTTCTGTCATCTTCTACCACTGAGAACAGTCTAGATCCATCCTCTTTGGAACCCCCTTTTAGATAGTTGAAAGCACCTATCAAATCCCCCCTCATTCTTCTCTTCTGCAGGCTAAACAATCTCAGTTCCCTCAGCCTCTCCTCATAAGTCATGTGCTCCAGCCCCCTAATCATTTTTGTTGCCCTCCGCTGGACTCTCTCCAATTTATCCACATCCTTCTTGTAGTGTGGGGCCCAAAACTGGACACAGTGCTCCAAATGAGGCCTCACCAGTGCTGAATAGAGGGGAATGATCACATCCCTCGATATGCTGGAAATGCCCCTACTTATACAACCCAAAATGTCATTAGCCTTCTTGGCAACAAGGGCACACTGTTGACTCATATTCAGCTTTTCGTCCACCGTAACCCCTAGGTCCTTTTCTGCAGAACTGCTGCCCAGCCATTCGGTCCCTAGTCTGTAGCAGTGCATGGGATTCTTCCGTCCTAAGTGCAGGACTCTGCACTTGTCCTTGTTGAACCTCATCATATTTCTTTTGGCCCAATCCTCTAATTTGTCTAGGTCCCTCTGTATCCTAGCCCTACCCTCCAGCGTATCAACCACTCCTCCCAGTTTAGTGTCATCTGCAAACTTGCTAAGGGTGCAGTCCACACCATCCTCCAGATCGTTAATGAAGATATTGAATAAAACCGGCCCCAGCACCGACCCTTGGGGCACTCCACTTGATACCGGCTGCCAACTAGACATGGAACCATTGATCACTACCCGTTGAGCCCGACCATCTAGCCAGTTTTCTATCCACCTTATCGTCCAGTCATCCAGCCCATACTTCTTTAACTTGCTGGCAAGAATACTGTGGGAGACTGTATCAAAAGCTTTGCTAAAGTCCATAAATAGCACATCCACTGCTTTCCCCTCATCCACAGAGCCAGTTATCTCATCATAGAAGGCAATTAGGTTAGTCAGGCATGACTTGCCCTTGGTGAATCCATGCTGACTGTTCCTGATCACTTCCCCCTCCTTTAAGTGGTTCAGAATTGATTCCTTGAGGACCTGTTCCATGATTTTTCCAGGGACTGAGGTGAGACTGACTGGCCTGTAGTTCCCTGGATCTTCCTTCCCTTTTTTAAAGATGGGCACTACATTAGCTTTTTTCCAGTCATCCGGGACCTCCCCCAATCACCATGATTTTTCAAAGATAATGGCCAATGGGAAACATATTTATATAAGTTTCCATTCCCAGTCACAAATCTAGCATTCTGGAGCAATGTGACTAAAATATAGTCCAACAAACAAATGGTTATTTAACGTGCCCCTCACTTTTCCCTCCACCGCACTCCACTCACCGGTGTTGTCCTTGGTCAGTGGAGACTCAGACTTCACTTTCACGTGAGTACACCTCCCAGGTGGGGGACAAAAAGGCACAGTTCGCTCTGGCCATGGCTGTTCGTTGTGCCACCGTTCACTCCACCGCTCTGTTGCCAATGGCCCTGCACAGTCACCTTCTGCTGTCACCTACCACTGTGACCTCTGCGAGTTGGTCTCTTGAGGTTCCACCAGCTCTCAGTGATTTCAGCTGAGCTCTCAGCGCGGGAACCTCGCTGCTAGTGCAGTCTGGGCTGTCTCTTACACAAAAACACTGTACCCACAGGAACACTGTCCCCACAACAGGACTAAGCACTTAGACCTGATTGTCAGTGATTTCAGCTGCAGTGGTCACTTAACAGAACAAAAGACTATCTATTGAGCCTAATCAGCTCTGTCTTTAAACAGTGGAGAGGGACAGGTCCCCAACCTCACTCTTGATGCCTTCAATTCATCACAGGCTAAGTACAGTTCTACTGCCCTTTACTCATACAATAAGAACAACATTTCATCCCCTCTTCCCCCTACATTCAAGTGGTTTGTAACCCAACCCCAGCCAAAATCTATCACTTGGACAACACAGCTCTGTTTGCTGGATACCTAGGTAGATTAGGTGTGAATGTAAATATAATCTGGCCCTGAAGCTTTAGCCCCCAGCTCATCACTAGCTGTCAGGGAGAACTCATTTAGACTTTGCTTACAAATCATCATTTGAAATTATTAGGTTGGCCAACATCACCGAAATGAATGCACTGACATCATAAAAAACAGCTGTATAAGGAAGCAAGGAAGCTAGTCTATGTTCATACTTTTCAAATCTATTATACTTTTTCAGATACACATATTTTATCATACACTGTATAAGCTTTTAAAGTGTGTATTAATGTTTCAGTTTAAATTCAGATTTCCAAACAGTCACTAAATGGGTATGTAACTAGCTCACAAAACTGGGGGGGGGGGTGTTGGGAAAATTCAGGGGGGGTGTACACCCCCCCTGGGGGGGGTGTAGGGAAATCACTGGGGCAGAGGATGCTAAAGGAGTTGGCGGATGTGATTGCAGAGTCATTGGCCATTATCTTTGAAAACTCATGGTGATCGTGGGAGGTCCCAGATGACTGGGAAAAGGCTAATGTAGTGCCCATCTTTAAAAAAGGGAAGGAGGAGAATCCGGGGAATTACAGGCCAGTCGGCCTCACCTCAGCTCCTGGAAAAATCATGGAGCAGGTCCTCAAGTAATCAATTCTGAAGCACTTAGAGTAGAGGAAAGTGATCAGGAACAGTCAGCATGGATATACCAAGGGCAAGTCATGCCTGACTAACCTAATTGCCTTCTATGACAAGATAACTGGCTCTGTGGATGAGGGGAAAGCAGTGGATGTGTTATTCCATGACTTTAGCAAAGCTTTTGATATGGTCTCCCACAGTATTCTTGCTGGCAAGTTAAAGAAGTATGGGCTGGATGAATGGACTATAAGGTGGATAGAAAGCTGGCTAAATTGTCGGGCTCAACATGTAGTGATCAATGGCTCCATGTCTAGTTGGCAGCCGGTTTCAAGTGGCATGCCCCAAGGGTCAGTCCTGGGGCCAGTTTTGTTCAATATCTTCATTAATGATCTGGAGGATGGCATGGACTGCACTCTCAGCAAGTTTGCAGATGACACTAAACTGGGAGGAGTGGTAGAGATAGGATACAGAGGGACCTAGACAAATTAGAGGATTGGGCCAAAAAAAACCTGATGAGGTTCAACAAGGACAAGTGCAGAGTCCTGCACTTAAGACGGAAGAATCCCATGCACTGTCACAGACTGGGGACCGAGTGGCTAGGCAGCAGTTCTGCAGAAAAGGACCTAGGGGTTACAGTGCATGAGAAGCTGGATATGAGTCAACAGTGTGCCCTTGTTGCCAAGAAGGCTAATGGCATTTTGGGCTGTGTAAGTAGGGGCAGTGCCAGCAGATCAAGGGACGTGATCATTCCCCTCTATTTGGCATTGGTGAGACCTCATCTGGAGTACTGTGTTCAGTTTTGGGCCCCACACTACAAGAAGGATGTGGAAAAATTGGAAAGAGTCCAGCGAAGGGCAACAAAAATGATTAGGGGGCTGGAACACATGACTTATGAGGAGAGGCCGAGGGAACTGGGATTGTTTAGGCTGCAGAAGAAAAGAATGAGGGGAGATTTGATAGCAGCCTTCAACTACTTTAAGGGGGGCTCCAAAGAGGATGGATCTAGACTGTTCTCAGTGATACCAGATGACAGAACAAGGAGTAATGGTCTCAAGTTGCAGTGGGGGAGGTTTAGGTTGGATATTAGGAAAAACTTTTTCACTAAGAGCATGGTAAAGCACTGGAATGGGTTACCTAGGGAGGTTTCTTGGTTTCATAAATGTATATAGAACTCACAGGAAAGACCATATCCTATCATCGATCCACACTCATAACTTCAAGTGAATTTATTGGCTTGAAATCAATAACTAGCCGGCACAGTTTCAACGTGGTAAACTGTGAGTTATACTGATTATTCTCATTGTTATTAATGCATACACATAGATGCTGCTATTCCCTTGTACAAAACTGAACATTTACACTCAAGATTTTATCTAGAACGTAGAAATCAATGTTCAGGGCTAAGACTGAAATATACCCACTTAAGATTTAAAAGATCATTAAAGGTGGGTTGCTACTATCAATAAAGCAAAATATTAAATACCCATTTTTGATAAAATCAGAAGGCCATCCCATTTTGATTTGTGGACAGAAAATTCATGGTCATTCTGCCTATGAAGTGATAGCAGGTAACAAAGGTAAAGGGACAAAGGAATTCTCTTTGGCTGAGTCCTTTTGAGGCGGTGCTTATTCCTCTCAACAAGACTTTGACTTAAACCTGCTGATGAGAATTTAACTATTTCACTGCTTATTTTAGAAGAAACATCCACCTACTTTGGGATTATGAATGTGACTGGGTAATATTTCTGGTGAGAGATGGGGGGCACAAATTGCACCTACATACTTTCTTTACAAATTTGGCTTCTGCACACACACACACCTTGTCATTTCCTGATTTTGAGTAATTAGCAGTGCATTCTTAACATTCTCTTAGAGACACACAACTTCAGTGGGAATTTGCATGAGACAAGAATGCAAGACTGTGACTCTAAGCTGAAAAGCACTTGGGGATTAAAAGAGCTGTAAAGTAATATTATATCCTATTTTAATAGAGTGCATGCCATATACAATCATCATTAAATGAAACCTTTAGCATTGTGTGTCCTTTTGAACAGAGCATATTTATTTTTCTGGAATTATCCCTCTCCCTTTTAGGCAGCTACAATCCTGAAGTTATAAATAAAGTAACCTATTATTACTAATCAGTTTTGTATTGGGGAAAATCAATTTTGCCTTTATGTGTACAACTTTTTGTTTCATATTCAACTTTTTAGTGCCCACTAAACTTAATGCAGCACTAAAGACAAAAGTTTATAGGCCTGATTCAAATCTAAATTACACCAATTTATCTGTGCAATTCCACTGCCTTTAATTGAGTTTCTCCAATGTACATGGGTGAGAGACCAGAAACAGGTTCACAGATTGTAAAGAAATAGTAGTAATTGTGCCTCTGGTATACAGGTGTATGTTAAACCTCTACATAAACTTTATTGGAGATTGGGCATTATGCAGAATATGACTATTGCTGAGTTTATAAGAGCATTAGATCAGATAAATCACGGAAGCCATCCATTTTTTCCTGATGGGTGGGATATGCTACCAAAATGACCCTCTAGTTCAGAATAACTACTATACCTTACTTTGAATCAAGGTAATTTACTCCTGGAAAGATCAAAAAAGAAGAGCCAGGCTCACACTTTTTTTCTAATTGTATGATATGATTAAATAGTGCTGCAGAATTGGTTACAATGGAGTTGTCATTTTGAAAACATGGTAAACTAAAGGTTCCGGAGGTCACCTTTCTAAAATATGCTTTTCTTGCTTAACTGGCAAGGCTTAAGACTGTGCCAAGACTAAATATGCTGCAGTGGAAGCAGCCTGATGTAATGTAAAGAAAAAGAGTCAAGAATGGTAGTACAAGAGAGATGAAGCTGCATGGTGTGCATATGCATGAACACACACAAGTGAGAGATGAATATCTTCATGGACCCCTGAGTAACTTAGGTTAGGTCTCTTGAAATTTTATCTGGGACAAAGAAGAGTGTCATTTTGCCTATTCTGATATGAATTATATTGCCTGTTTTTGAATTAGTTAGCTTAATAGAAGTTCTTGACCTGAAGAACTGCTGAAGAACTGCTGAAGAACAGGTATAATTCTGCTGTCACACTTCACAACACCAGTAAAATATAACCAGGGACTCATGTACAAATGTGATCAAAATAAGAACACCTCATATCTGGGGGAACAACTCAAATACAATGTCATTATAGATTAATTAATTTTGTGTTTCATATTTTAGATAAGAAATTGTTTGGCTGAAGGGCTCAGCACAGCACTGATTTGTGCTGTCTTGAGAAAAGCTCAGGTCTCACAGCAACTTGACAGTTGCTCCAGGAACTAACCAAAACTAGCTCCATCACAAAAGTGACATGTTTAATTTGGGTAAAGAGTGCATCTATCATACTGCTCTCTTGCATACTCTATTGGCTGACAGTGGAGCAGCATTAATATAAGTTTTAGTGCAACCTTTGTGCTCTCCCATTAGGTAAGTGGTCTAAATCAGGGTCAAAGGCCTAATGCTGCAAGTCCTTACTCATGTAAGAAGTCCTTACTCACACACAAGAAGTACCACTGAAGTCAATGGGGAATAGGCATGAGACAGGGAGTAGGGAGACCTGTGTTCTATGACTCACTGTGTAACATCGAGCAAGCAAGCTAAAGATGCAACTGGACAATAGGGATAATGATATTTACCCTCCTTTGCAAAGTGCTCTGCTTTTCACAGATGAAGTGCACTATCTAAATGCTAGCTTGTATTATTATCTACATGAGTGATTAGATGACACAGAATCCAATATGATAAATTAAGTGACTACAAATTTGCAGAATGAGGCCCCCAAATCTATTCTCCTTATTCACACAAGTGGGTCCAATGCCGTCAGTAAAATACTCATGCGAGTAAGGTGAACTAGATGAGGCCAGGTTGAAAGGATAGAGAAATAGAGCACTATTTCATGAAATAAATAAATAAATAATACATCTGGGGGATTGGCATTGGTCTATAATTTTGTCCTGATGCCTGTGGCCCTCATATGGAGAAAGAAAATAATTGCAGAATCAGTGTCCCAAATATATATGTGTGTGAAGTGAATCCAAAAATATGAAGGAAGCTGTAAGGTAACTAAAAACATTTGACAAAATATTTAGTACTGTATTTTTCTTTTCATTTATGAAGCTCTTCCAGATTTGGCTAAGCAATTTTAATGTACCCTACTGGGTTTTGTAAATCATGAAATGATGAGTTAAATGTGAAAATGTGATGGCAAGGACATTAAACAGATTACTGCTGAAGAAAAGATTCTCCACATATGGCTGACATTTCAGGCTTTGCAGTCTGACTTAGGGAAATCATTAACAGACAGTGGTCTTCTTAGGATGCTTCTGATATGTCCAGTGCGACTAGCTTTTACAGAAGCTTTCCTTATAGATCTGTTTAATTCTCCACTTCCTCCCATTTCCTCTAACAGTTATAGGAATCCCTAGGGACCCTGTGATGTTGTTAGGGATTTCAGTTTCCACCTCACCCCATATCTAATTACTATAATCAGTTATATTTACCATCCTTTGTCATAAAGCAAAAATGAATACAGATCTGTTTCTTCTATTTTATAACTGTTCTTTGTGAAAACTGCTCATTTGACATTTTCTTCCTCCTTCTTTACTAGAAGCATTGTGTCATTTTATTGCATTTAACTGAAATATGTTATACCTTCTGTGATAAAGTAATGACAACCAAACCACATATTTTATCAAAATCTGAATTTAATTACAGAATCTATCAAGTCTAAGAAGAGATGAACCTTTGCATTTTACCAGGATATCTATGATGAAAAAAAAATAAAAAAGAAAATCTGTCTGCAGACTCAGAGAAACATTATTATATAGCATTATCTGACAGAAAATTCTGATAATCTGTCAAATTAAAAAGCTGATTTGAGGAAATTTATTGAAACCACTTTTTAAGAAGAGACTTACTGCAAACTCTTGTTTGGGCAGTAGCCAGCCTCTTTAAATAAAAATGATTGAAGGATAGAAAATGTTGTAATCTTTTAAAGCTTTTTTTTTTCATTGAACTTATATCACTTCCATCAGAAGATGATCTAACAAAATATGAGGGGAAAGTACACTGCTATTTTTATTACCACCGATCTTTTACATGATCTGTGAAATGACATTGAAAAAGGGGCCTAATCTCACACAGGAACATAGGAATTGTCACATATGAGCAAGCAATGGTCAGTACCAAATGCTTCAGAGGAAGATGAAAGAAACCAGTAATGGACAATTGCGGAATCACATGCCCATCAAGGCAATTTCATCCTTAACTCCATAAATTAGTTGTTGGCTTATTGTAATTGTAAGGATGTTCCTGGTATCCCTATAAATATCCAGATTTTTCTGAATTCTTTTAAGCTCTTGGCTTCCTGAATCCCACTAGGCTCCTGATATTTTGTGGCAGTGAGTAAATGGTTAATTATGGACTATTTAAAAAAAACCTTTCCTTTTCTCTTTTTTAAATGTTTCAGTTCCTATGAATGTTCTCCTGATCTTGTATTATGAGACAAGTCTAACAAGGAGTATTCAATTTACTTTATATCATTTATTCTATTATATACCCCTACAATATCCCTTATTTCCACTTCCTTGCTAAACTTCATGCATCCGATGAAGTGAGCTGTAGCCCATGAAAGCTTATGCTACAATAAATTTGTTAGTCTCTACGGTGCCACAAGTACTCCTATTCTTTTTGCTAAACTAAGTGGCTCCAGTTGTTTCAGTCACTCCTCATAGGGAATTTTCTCCATGTCTTTAATAAATGTTGTCACCCTTCTCTTAACCCCTTTATTTCTGCTATAATTTTTTGAGGTAAGGCGACAAGAACTGAACACAGTATTCCAGGTGAGAGTGTGCCACTGATTTATATAATAATTTTATATTTTCAGTATTGTTTTTATCCCATTCTTTATGCATTCTAAGATCACGTTTGCTTTTTTGACCATTACTGCACACTGAGAGGAGGTTTTCACTTTGGTCTTTGTCCGGAGTCGTTACAGTTAATTTAGATCCCAACAGTAGTAATTATCCCACCAGTGTGAATTACATTCCATGCATCAACTGTGATTTCCACCTGCTATTGTGATGCCGATTCGCCTATCTTTACAGGTCCCTGTGCTGTCTTCTCCAGTATAGACTAACCTAAATTTGTGTAATCTATAACTATTGCCATCTCAATGTTCCATCCCTTTTCAATATTAGTAATAAATATATTGTCTATGGTATAAATCAGCATAGCTCCATTGCAGTGAATGGATTTACACAAATGATTTAAACCAGCTGAGAATCTGGCCCTGTGCTTTCAGTCTCTTAGCCAGTTTATGATCTATGAAAAAACTTTACCTTTCCCCCCATGGCACCTTGCTTTCTGCCTGAATAGCTTCTTGTGAGGGACTTTAACAAAGGGCTTTGTGAAAGTCAAAATAAATGTTATTCACTGGTTCTCCTTTATCCGTTCTATCGATCTACAATAGATTTAGCAGTAATGGGAGTTACCTGTGGAAGTTCCCAGGTATAGAAGTCAGATTAATAGAATCCCAGGAAAGCTGACTTCTTGAACGTGTGAAATTCATTACAGCACATTGATGAGTTTTGCCTCCCAAGTATCGCAAGATTAACCTCTATTGGGTAAACCAAAGAACTACAGAACCATGGACCAGATGCCTCCTAGATCCAAGTAGAGAGATGACACTCCCTTTTGCACACAAATGTTTACCCATAGTGTGCATTTTACTTTCTCTGTTTCACTAGGTGGAGGGTTCCTGGGAGTTCATCATGTCTCCTGCCCTCTCTGCATAATAGTAATTCCCTGGGAAGAACTGGAGTTTAACGAGCAGGCCTAGTTTCACTGGTCCCACATTAGTTTTCAGAGCCTAAGTGACAAAGGGCATAGGGACTATGGATGCTCCATCTGATGGGGAGGAGGGGATTATGCCTACCTTACAGTGGCCACAAGTTTGGGAATGGGCAGTAAGACCCTTTATATCTGATGTCTGCTCCTGGTTTCTCCAGCTCAGCGGCCATTTTCCTTTGGACTATGCTTCTTCTGGGGTCTTGCTCCCTACAAGCAATGGGGCGCTACTCCTCTAAATTTGTGAGTTCAGACAGCAATTGTAACATCTCACTTGGGATCAAATTGGACACCCTGGCAGATCTATACTGTCTTAACATGAAGAACATTCTGAAGCTCCATGAGCTGATGGTAATAGCTCTAGGTGATTGCAAGATTATCCTGGAGCAGATGCAGTCATTGTGTAGGCATCCACATTTCATGTCATCATCCCGTGTTGGGCATTCTGAACCTGTGTGGAGGCAGTCACAACTGGTGGTAAAATATGTTTCCCACTCATTAGACTACCCAGGGAAATGAAGGATCAATTGCAAGATTGGGAATGGTTCTGAAGGAGATGAATGATCTTTCCTGGCAATCAGAAGGGATCCTAGCAACAGACCTTCAAGTCTATTCAGATGTGGTGGTGGGACTTTGGATTGGGAGTATATTTCCAAGGACAGTGGTGTGCAGAGTAATGGACACTGCATGGGCTGGTTTGGGACTGCTATAGGATATCACCCATTTGGGATTTTTTTCTAGTCATAATGAAGTTATGATGTGGAGGAAGAAATATATAGACAAGCAGTTCCTACTCAATTAGTGATCCATATTAACAGCCTGGCCCAAAAAATCTCCTAAGGTTATGCAGCGTGTGCACATGTGTGTGCTATGATGTCTAACTCTAAACACTCATTTCCAGGTGGAGAGGGTCTGAGCATCTAGATGAGATCTAGTCATGATGGCTTTGGGTTTAGCAGAAAGATTGATAACTTTAAGATCTTGAGAGAGGCCCTAGGACAACATTGGGTTTTCAGGATTCTTAGCCTTTACTACGTGACTCATACCCAAGTTCTCAGCTGCATTAATCCAGAAGGGCATGTCACCACACACAATACCACATTGGACTTTAATCTTATGCCAGCATAGCTGTGTTTTCTAACTCATACAAGTGATCTTGGGTGTGCAGGTTCCTAGAAGGCTTGGCTTGATCATAACCCCAGCAGGATCTGTATCACGCAGTCACTATGCAGGTCCTATCTGCTTCAGTGGTATGGAAACTGCTCTTTCTGGGAGTGTTTTTTGGCAGCTTTTCTTGTGTTACCTGTGTTGGAGAGACTGTAATAGTGTCAGACCTAGAGGAGTTAGACAGGGCATTGGCAAGGGGTGCTTCACAGTACAGAAGACAGGGACAGCTGTGTTTCAGCTATGTTTTTCTAAGATGGTTAAGGTGGGCTAGAGATCCATGATGGTTGTCTGGAAATGGAAGTTTGCCCATTCCAGGCTCTACTGGCATATCACTTATCTCATCCTGCAGTACCAGGCCCCTCTCTGTCTCCTCTGGGACAACAGCTTTGTGCCTAGATACCAGTTTGCCCATATCTAATGTACTGGTTATTGCAGAGAAGACTCAAAAAAAGGCCAGGTCTGGTGCCAAATCTCACTGGCTGGGAGGTGACTAAAGAGGCCTTAAGGCACTGATTAAGTTAGCTGCTAGATACTTTAGCAGGAAAAGGAAGGGTACGTCTCTTCTGTAATACAATTTGTTGTATAAATTTATATATTATTTTTGTTTCTATATTTTCTTTGGCTACATCTTTCCCATTTTTCCAATCTTTGCTTTTATTTTGTTATGCCTGTAAAGAAACAGAATTCAAATTTATATATGTTTACGTGTGTTCACATCCTCCTCTACAAATATCAGCATAAACACACACACACTATGTGTGTGCATGCACATATGTATTTTATTAAATATAATATTTATTTTACAGTTTATTTTGGGAAGAATTTATATGATCACTTCAAAGCATGTTTTTCTGACTTCTAGTAAACATATAGGGAGCGAATGATAGCCTAGCATGAAGTGTTAGCTACACTGTTTAGTTATCTACAAATTCTAATTGTTTATTGTAAAATTGCTAAGAGGCACAATAAGAGAAAGAACAACACTCTGGGTATGTCTACACTACAAGACTATTTCGAATCAATTTAATTAGAACTTGTGGAATCGACCTTATGAAGTCGAAGTTGTGTATCCACACTAAATACACTAGTTCGACTGTGTGAGTCCACAGTAACGGGGCCAGTGTCGACTCTGGAAGCGGTGCACTGTGGGAAGCTATCCCACAGTTCCCGCACTCCCCGCTGCCCATTGGAATTCTGGGATTTCCCCCCAATGCATGCTGGGGGGAAAAATGTGTCGATGGTGGTTTTTGGTAACTGTCATCATTGAACCGTCAATCACGCCCTCCCTCCCTCCCTCCCTGAAAGCGCCTGCGGGCAATCTGTTCGTGCATTTTTCTGCTCAGTGACAGCGCGGGCGCCACAGCACTTTGAGCACGGATCCCGCTGCAGTTATGGCCGTTGTCAACTCCTCGCACCTTATCGTCCACCTCTTCCACAGTCAGCTGCTGAGAAATAGGGCTACTTTTCAATGGTGCTGCGAGCACTGGTGGACCATGGGGGACGTTTTACCAACATCAACGTCGGGTGGCCAGGCAAAGTTCATGACGTGCGTGTTTTCAGGAACTCTGGTCTGTTTAGACGCCTGCAGGAAGGTAGTTTCTTCCCAGACCACAAAATAAGTCTTGGGGATGTGCAGATGCCTATAGTGATCATCGGGGACCCAGCCTACCCGCTAATGCCCTGGCTCATGAAGCTCTGTGCAGGCGCCTTGCACAGCGACAAGGAACTCTTCAAGTACCAGCGAGCAGTGAGCAGCGTGACCTGTGACTGTTCAGTTTCTTTACAGAGAAGCTGAACCTACCCCTGTTTCTTTACCAAGTGACTGTTGACTAGCATCTGCAGTTACATACCCCGCCCACCCCGCTTCCCCAACTTCCAACACACGTTTAAAAATAAAATACATGTTCCACTGTAACTTTACAAAGGTTTCTTTATTGATGACTTTGCGTTACAGGGTTGAAACTGGGACACGGACTGTGCTGGGTAGGGTGTGCAGTGATGTAAAGACCGCCTGTAAACTCGAGGAATGACAGGCTCCTGCTCCCAGAGCGGTCTGCAGTGCCGGACTGGATGTTTCAACGGAGCCTGCCATCCCTCCTTTTTGGGACTCTGTGTGCGGGGGCTATGTGGCCTTTTGGCGGGGGAGGACGGATACAGATTCCTCTGCTGCGTGGCTCTGTGGTCCAGGACAGGGACTGTTGCATGAGATCTGTAACCCCCCTCCCCCGCTACAAAGTCACGTACCCCCCCACACACAGAACCTGCAAACGACCTCCCATACCGACCAGGGTGCGTACTGACTGCACTGTGTGTGTGACCTGCTGCTGATCCTGCCCCCATGTCTGTACCCTGGTAAAGGTGATTGTCCTGTCCAATTACCAACCCCCTTCCCCCCATTCAAACACAGTCTCCTCTAAAAGAACATGACGGAAACAGTAATTAACAGAAAAGTATTTTTTATTATCAACTAGACAGTTAGGGGATGAAACTGGGATGGGGGCTTGGGTGAGGCGGGAAGGAAAGGACTTCTCAAAATTTAGGGTATGAGAGCTTTTGGGTACTTGAGCACTCTGCTGGGGTGCAGTGACAGTTTTCACGGCCTCTGGCGCCCCTCCTTCTGGTTATTTTGGGTGAGGGGGGTATGGGACTTTGTGGCGGGGGAGGGCGGTTGCAGATACACTGCAGGGGGGCTCTGTCCTCCTGCCGGAGGTCCTGCAGAACATGCACAAGGCGCCGGAGCATGTCCGTTTGCTCCCTCATTAGTCCAAGCAGCGTTTGAGTCGCCTGCTTGTCTTCCTCACGCCACCTCTCCTCCCGTTCGCTGTGTGAGCGCTGGTACAGAGAGAGGGTCTCCCTCCACTGGCTCTGCTAGTCCGCCTCGTCTCGGGAGCACCCCATAAGTTCAGCGAACATCTCGTCCCGTGTCTTTTTCTTTCGCCGCCTAATCTTTGCCAGCCTCTGTGAGGGGGATGCTGTGGCAGGTCTGGAGACAGTCCAAGCTGTGTGATGGGAAAAAGGGAGTGAATTCCTTGCAAAGATACATTTTTGCGAACAATGAACACAGTCTAGTCTGTCTCTGTGAATTCTGGGTTGAGATCCCAGTGCCTGATGGGGCAAAAACCATTTTCGCGGGTGGTTCTGGGTAAATGTCATCAGTCATCCCTTCCTCCGGGAAAGCTACAGCAGACAATCATTTCAAGCCCGTTTTCCCTGGATTGCCCTGGCAGACGCCACAGTGTGGAAACCATGGAGCCTGTTTTGCCTTTTGTGCCTGTCACCGTATGTGTACTAGATGCCGCTGACAGAGGCGGTCCAGCAGCGCTACACAGCAGCATGCTTTTGCTTTTGCATGACAGCAGATATGGTTACCAGCCATACTGTACCATCTACCATACCATAAATTGGTAATAAGATGGTCATGGTTACCAGTCCTTTTGCACTGCACCATTTGCTGCTGTCATAAGTGCCCCTGGCTGCTCTTAGCCAGGGGCGCAAAAGCCAAAATTGGGAATGACTCCCTGAGTCAATCCCTCCTTTTTGGTATCTAAAAATAGAATCAGTCCTGCCTAGAATATGGGCAAGTGTACTAGAGAACCACTGTATCATAGAACCAGAGAGCACAGCTGCTCTGTGTCAGATCCTGCATAGATTATGAGCTGTATGCTATTCACAGGGGGTGCTCCTGCAACAACCCCACCTGTTCATTCCATTCTTCCCCCAGCCTTCCTGGGCTACCATAGCATTGTCCCCCCACTTGTGTGATGAAGTAATAAAGAATGCAGGAATAAGACACAGTGACTTGTTAGTGAGAAATGAGTGGAAGGCAGCCTCCAGCTGCTATGATAGTCCAGACAGGACATTAAGAAGTGTGGAGGAGAGGAGCCCAGCATCGCGCTGCTAGTCCAGGGGCAATTGAATCTTTTCTTTACACATGAAGGGTGGGGGCTGATGAAGCTCAGCCCCCTGTTGCTATGATGACGATGGTTATCAGCCATACTGTACCATCTACCACGAAAAATTAGGACCAGGCGCCCTTGATTGACCTTACCGATGCTAGTCGGCATGGTTACCAGTCCTTTTGCACTGCCCCATGTGCCAATAGGCTGATGATGACGATGGATATCAGTCATATTGTACCGTCAGCCACCCATGGCGGGGGGGGGGAGCAAGGATATTGGTGTTGAGTGCTGCAGCATCGCATCTATCTGCAGCATTCAGTAAAGATACGGTGACATGTAAAAGAGTCAAGAGAGGATTGTTTTCCCTTTCACTTCTGGGGGTGGGGGGGGGGTGCGTAAATTGCCGAGCTATGCCCTGACCCACCGCGGACACTGTGTTTGACCCTAGAAGCATTTGGAGCTCAGCCAAGAATGCAAATGCTTTTCGGAGACAGCAGGAACTGTGGGATACCTTGCATCCTCAGTCCCCCCTCCCTCCATGAGCGTCCATTTGATTCTTTGGCTTTCCGTTACGCTCGTCACGCAGCAGCGTGCTGAGTCTCTGCTATGCCGTCTGTCCGGAGATTTTTTAAAAATACTTTGGACCAGGCGTAACATTACAGTAATTCCCCTAATTAGATGCAGGAGTCTCCGAGCGAGATCACCCTGAGGACGGTCACTGAAGGAGATAGAGAGCGCATGCTGCGTGAAAGCCAGCACAAACCAGGGGCCTATGCAGCCGTGCTCGGGGAGGCAATGCTCCCTGAGTACCTCATGAAAGCCTCGCACGGAAAAGTGTGCTACCACGGAGCACCCAATAAGGCAGCTCTCCCCAGGAACCTCCTGCAGAGGCTTTTCGATTACCTCCAGGAGAGCTTCGTGGAGATCTCCCTGGAGGATTTCTGTTCTATCCCCATATATAGAGAGACCTCCTTTTCACATACTTCAGATTCCTGTTATATTAAGAATAAAAGTTTACATGGTTAAAGCACTTACCGACTGCTCCTTCCCCTGATTCAGGATCCGGGTTAATGGCCGGGGAGGGTTGGTAGGGGATCTCCGTGACGGTGATGAAGAGATCCTGGCTGTCGGGGAAACCAGCGTTGTAAGCGCTGTCGCCTGCCTCGTCCTCCACAAACCCTTCCTCATCTTCCCCGTCCGCGAACATCGCCGAGGAACTGGCCGTCGACACTGTCCCATCTTCAGAGTCCATGGTCACTGGTGGGGCAGTGGTGGCAGGCTCCGTAGCGTCCGTTTGCCGCTTTGATTTTTTGGTAGCCTTGTCTGGGGTCCTTGATTTTCACGCGGCGCTGCGTTGCATCCCGGCTGTATCCTCTGTCTCTCATGGCTTTGGAGACCTTCTCGTAGGTCTTTGCATTCCGTTTTTTGGAGCGCAGCTCCGAAAGCACAGACTCCTCGCCCCACACACCGATCAGATCCAAGAGTTCCCGGTCAGTCTATGCTGGGTCCCTCTTTCTATTCAGAGATTACATGAACTCCTCTGCTGGAGAGCTCTGCATCGCTGCCGGTGCTGCTAAGCTCGCCCCGATGTCCAACCACGAAATGAGATTCTAACTGTCCAGACAGGAAAAGGAATTCAAATTTTCCCAGGACTTTTCCTGTGTGGCTGGTCAGAGCATCCAAGCTCGGACTGCTGTCCAGAGCGTCAACAGAGTGGTGCAGTGTGGGATAGCTCCCGGAGCTACTAAGTTCGATTTGCATCCACACCTAACCTAATTCGACATAGCCATGTCGAATTTAGCGCTACTCCCCTCGTCGGGGTGGAGTACCAAATTCAAACTAAAGAGCCCTCTAGGTCGAATTAAATGGCTTCCTGGTGTGGACGGGTGCGCGGTTAATTCGAATTAACGCTGCTAAATTCGAATTAAAGTCCTAGTGTAGACCAGGCCTCTGGCAAAATGGAAGGTAGCTAAGATACTACACAGGCAATGAAATTAAAACAAACCTGTCTGTAAGCACAGGTTTCCTCGTGGAAAATCTTCACCCAATATCTTTTAGATCAGGGGTCAGCAACCTTTCAGATGTGGTGTGCCGAGTCTTCATTTATTCACTCTAATTGAAGGTTTTGCGTGCCAGTAATACATTTTAATGTTTTTAGAAGGTCTCTTTCTATAAGTCTATAATATATAACTAAAGTATTGTTGTGTGTAAAGTAAATAAGGTTTTTAAAATGTTTAAGAAGCTTCATTTAAAATTAAATTAAAATGCAGAGCCCCCCAGATCGGTGGCCAGGACCCAGGCAGTGTGAGTGCCACTTAAAATCAGCTTGCATGGTGCCATAGGTTGCCTACCCCTGTTTTAGACTAAAACATTATAACTCAGAATATAATCTTTCTTTTGTAAAGTACCGGTAATAGAAGGAGAATGAATCATGTGGCATGTTGTAGGAAACTGGAAGGAAGATGTTTGTAAATATTTTAGAGAAAAAGAGATCCACTGTACATTTAAAAATAACAGATTTATTAATTAACCTGCTACTCTGGTTTATTCTTAATTAAACAATACAGAAGCAAGAAGTGGGGTAAATCTGTGTTTAAATATTTTGGTGAGAGATGCTTTATAAAATTAGATAGAAAAATCTCAAAAAACAGAAACTGCAGAGACCCATATCTTTGGGCACTGAAATGAAAGTTAATGTCCCATAATGCAGGAATCCTTTACTATTTCTCCACCCACCAAACATCTGATATATCAGCTAGTTCATTGGGTAGTCAGGACGGTTAAGTGTTCCTGTCAATCCTTAAAGTACTAATAACAGCAACACTTCTGAAACAGATATAGCAGGAGATATAACAGTGTTTGCCAACCTGCAATGATTGACATATTTAAGACTTCACTTCTAGAAATACTGCTTTCAGGAGAGCTGGAGTGATATCTCTCAAAATGGCACCACTTACATATTTAGCAAAAAATCAGTCCTGCACACTTCTGAACTATTCCGTGTTTGGAGGTATACACACTCTTCTGAGCTGGTTTGATGCATCTCAAACTGAGATATCAGTGCGAGTATATGAAGAAACTACGCCATTCTGAAGAAAGGCATAGCAAAAGCTCAGCATTAGATGAAATAACATGAGAAAAATCAGAAGTATGGAAAGATGATATGTTGGTTAGAAGGGGGGAAGAAAGAAAACAACTTTTGAAGACGATGTTATTGCACGAAGAAGGGCAATATGATGTTAGTGATAAAAACTCAAGGAAAATTAAAGCCTTACAATGGTTGTGTGTGAGTCAAACAATAAAACAAGCAAGGAAATTCCGAGCTTTGTCTGAAAGAGTGGCTTTAATTGACCTCAACCATAGCTACTGTGGGGACAGCAAATATAAACAGAATACTGCAAATAATGTTTTATCATTTTACAGAAAGTATCTAGAAACTCTTGTCTCCACATAACAATCTAGATAAGATTTTTCATGAAAAGGAAAGTGTCCTCATTTTAGCACTCACCATTGTTGGTACTGCAGCACATAGAGGTGACTCTCAGATGATCTTACATTCCACTAGAGAAATTGGCCACTATCTTTTGCACAAAAATCTAGGTATGTTGTAAATTTCTGGAAAGTTTAAAAAAATCTAACTGAAGTCTTGGGCATTTTCTGGATGTATTGTTTCAGCATGGTCATTTCCTTATTTTTAAATGGGAACATTAGAGTATCCTGTATATTAAAGTGCCAGTACTACACATCTTATGTTGCATGTTTTCATTTCTGCAAAATGGAGCTATCAGTATGTTAACATTTGTTTCTTTCCTTAGAGTTCGGGATATTGCTCTAAAGTCAGACTTTTTCCATACCACTGCCTTCATGGCTCAGATGCTGCTTAGCATTGTCGTGGATGGCTACTTTAGAGCCCCAAAAGATTGCAACCAGTGTAAAGGAAAATAATAATAATCTACATGAGCATCCCTTTCCTCTGCCCTCTCCAAAAGCCCTGTTTACTCTTCTCATTAAAGTCCCACTCCATTTCCCTTTATCCCAGGCTCCGCTTACCCTCCAACCCTGTTAAAGTTAAAAAGCTTTCGGGAAAATCATGCGCACGCATGCACACACACACACAGACACACACACACACAGACACACACACAATATGCTTTTCTCTATGATATAATATCACTATTCTAAAGTTTGTTGCTATGCTAGTTTGTTGAACATATTGGCACGCAGACCTTGCTATGTGGACCCACCTTTTGTATAGATTTTCTACACCATTTTTGTTTCAAATATGAACATTTTCACAGATTTGATCCACAAGAGACTGTTCACCTATGCAATTTTCTATTCCTGAGGTATAAAACTGAGAGGATCCTCTCAAATGCAAAGGAAAAAAAGTTGAATCAAGTATAATAAATTCATTCTTAGCACAAGGGATGCATTTGATATCCTCTGTAATTAAAATATAAACCCATAAAGAAGAGGAAAGTCTTTTTTTCTTTATTTTAAAAGATAAAAAAGTCTACCATTTATTTGTAGCTAAAAAGATTAACTAGTAAATATGCTAAGCAGACTAGCTTTCATTTACATCTCCGGCTTTCTGCCTTTGATTTACTAATACAAACACTCACAAAAATAGTCCACAGATAATGTGCAGATTTGCAAATTACCACTAATGGCTCAACACTCATTTTAAATAAGAAACATGTTGTATATCTGAAAAACTGATGCCTTTAAAAACTAATAATATTAATGGCAGACATTCTTCTTCAAGGCACAGCATTTGAATACTAAATTCAGGTCTGATCCTGGAAACCCTTTCTTCTTGTGAATGGCCCCATTGATGTCAATGGGGCCACTCATGTGACTAAAGCTTTTGTAGGATTGAATCCATATATTGTATTTAACTAAATATGCTTTAAATTGATTATTTGTGTATGTAGCTAAGAACTGATGTATTTTCTTCTCTTTCTAGATCTGTTGTAATACTTCTGTTGATTTCATAAGTTTCAAAGCACTATAAAAGCCTGATGTTATTAAAAGACCACAGACAACATTTTCTTCAATACACATTTTCCCATAATCATTTTGGGGGGCTTATCATGTTGCTTTTGTCAAAGCCTTTTCCATGTCTAAGTACAATGATCCAATAAAGAATAAAACAAATTTAAAAAGGAACTTGTCTATTTTGTGCCTTGACATCTACATTTCTCCATTTTCACTGATGTTTTAAATTTGACAAAAGATAGGAAATGCCATCATCACAAACTGTTCATGACTCTTTGACTACCCAATTAACTGCAAGAGTATCTTGAAGGAGTCAATATTTTATTAATACATAAGCAAAGCAAATCACATTTCCAAATAAGCCCCCACCCCCTCTTCCACAAATGTTTGTTTACTTTCTTACCTGCCGGGTAACGTTCTATAACTGGCCAGCTGTCCACCTGTAATGTGGCATTGCCACCACTTCTTGTAAAACGTACTACATGGTATTTTCCATCATTAATGATTGCGTTGATCTCTTCGATAGAGATGTCATCAGTTCCAACATTAAACTTAACTCCAATTTTTCCCTGGTGCTGTTTAAAAAAAAAAAAGGAAGAGGAGGAGGAAGAAGAAGAAGAAGAAGTACTAATTAAGAGTTGTTTTAGTGAGAATTAGAGTGTGTTGTACTGGGAAAAATTCCTAACAACAGCTTCTCTCCTCAGATTTAACTTCTGAAGGCTTACATGGGATAGTGACAAAACTCCTGACAGTTCATTGATCTGGGACATCTCTTTCATGGATAATTGATATTCCAAATCAGTTACTTTCACCAACTGAGTATGCTCCTTTTCCCAGTGGGTCTCACCATGAAAGAAAAAAAAGCTCAAGTAAATTTCTTCCCTATGTTCCCCAGTCTTCTTGATGAGCACCAGATACCTTTCTTTATTTTATGGGCTTTAAAAATAGAAAAGTCAGCACTAGCTCCTCTTTCATCAGCAAGAAGAATAAGGACTTCTTTCAGCTTGAAAAACTGGGACCCATTTTCACAATCCCTTTCTCACAAACCTAACCTATACTCACAAAAACAGTCCTGAGGAAGTCAATAGGACTAGTCTAATGAGCATGGATGACTGATGTGAGTAAGGATTTTCAGAATTAGACCCATAGAGGGATGGAGTTTATTTGTAATGCAAGAGAAGTGTCTGTCACTTTAAATAGACATAGGGTCAGATCCTGCAATCGGAGCTACACAAATGCAGAATCAGGGCCATAGTTATTTCAGTGATAGTTAAGGGAACTCCACATTTCACAGGAATAAACCTAATACCTTGCATTTCTTTTCACAGGCAAAAACCTGGGGAAGAGGGAACCTTCAGAAGAATTTTCAGGAAAATCTAGAAATATTTAAAATTTCTTAGCCTCATTTTCTGTGTGAGAAATATTCTAAGCTTATATTGTTTTTATAAATTCTGCAAAACAAAAACTGCTGATGATTTCACTAGACATATACTGCTGATTTATTCATGCACAGGATTATACCTTCTTTGAGAAGGATAAATGGTTCAATACCATAATATAGTCTAATAATTGAGAAGGCATCTGTAATGAGGTATTTATAGCTTAATGAAGTATTTCAGTGTGCTCATTAAAAATAGTGAGTAAAGAAGTTATGGGGGTTTTTTCTACAAAAGTCAGGAGATATACTTCATTTGTGAATAATGACTGTTATTAAACTGAGGTGAAAAGGAAATATTGAACAGTGTGGTATCAGAGGCATATGTAGAGTTAATAATAATTCTATAAATGGTTTCATAGCTTCTGAAAATGACTTTTTATCTCAAAAGTTATTTTTTTATTAGATTTACTCCAAGAAACTCACTTCACAACCCATATCTCCTTCACCCTCTTGATATTTCCAAAAAGAGGCTCTGTCCTTCCAATGCAGCTTTGATCTGTGCCCTCTCTGTCCATTACTCCCCTAGACCCACAGGCTGCAGAAGTGATGTCCAATAACTCCTCTGTCCCTCACCTCCTCATCTTTTGAAGTCCAGTCCTTTCTGGCTCCACTCCTTCCTCAGCTGCTGACAGCTCCCATCCCTTTGCCTGGCTCTTTCTTGCTCTTCTATCAGTCTTCTACTCTGAACGGAAGTGACTTCAATTTTCCACGTTTCTGCCCCACTCTCCTCCCACAGATTAACTATCTCAGCTCCTCCAGATGCACTGCTGATGCCTTTAGAGAATGCCCCATCATTCCTCAATGACTTCCTCTGTGTTATTTTTCTATGCTCTCTTCTCTCAGCTCTGCTCTCGTCTTTTCAAAGCAACTTTAATTTGAAGGGGCCCTTCTCCAAACGTATTCCTTTTAGTCTGCTGCCTCACTGCTCATTCTCTCCTCCTCCACCTGCTCTAGCCTGACTGTACTCCTCTTGTTCTTTTTTTTATCTTGCTGACCACGCATTCAGTGTTTCTTTGGAGGCTTATCTTCCTCCTCCTCCACTTTCCATCCCTTTTGGTGTCCCTCAGGTTTTGGTCTTGTCCCCAAATTTATCTTTTTTCCCTTGTGACAGTTACAGAGAACTAGTGATCTCCCAGTCATGTGCAGGAGACTACCAAATCCAAAAAGCAACTGTCATTCCACCATATATCCAAGTGCCAGAGCTGAACTGGCTGAGAAAATGTGTAAGATTTCCACCATTTCCTACTATTAAAGCAGTAATTTGTGTGCTTCACGTGTCTTATTCATCCACTTATCCTGCTATTGATATTCAGCAGAAATATAAGATTGCCATAATTCTCTAGCAATCACCACTTTCACTAGGTGATGAAATACAGAACTTTTTAATGCATATGACTACATTGTATATGTTTTTTTTTCAAATAGTTTTTTCGAGAAATTAAAGGCTTTGACATTCATGAAGCAGACTCCATTTTTATCGTGAATCATAATTACAGTACTCATATACTCCATTTCATCTACTTGCTTTCTCAATTCTCTCTATATATTTATAAACAAAAATGATAAACAAATCACCTTTAAGTGAATGGGACAAGTATAAGCATGGGATGTTTAGCACGTGCAGTGCCTTTTCCAAACTAAGTTACTGGTCACTATGATGTCATTTTAAATTGGTCACAGCACAATTTCCATATATTAACACACCAAACAATCTTTTATAATCTCAAAAGACAGAACCCTTGGCCATATATGATTTATACATATTTATATATGAAAAACATGTGTTTGCCCATTTTACATCCATATGAATGTCAATAGTATACACAGCATGTCAGCTAAGTACACAACATTCATCAATATGGAACATTCATCTCAAACTTCATGATCAGGCATATGGTTTATTATTGTTGATTAGAACACGATATAGGTTGCAATTTATGCTGTTATCAAGACACAAGTCTGGTCTACACTAGGCGTTTAAACCGGTTTTAGGAGCGTAAAACCGATTTAACGCCACACCCGTCCACACTGAGAGGCCCTTTATATCGATATAAAGGGCTCTTTAAACCGGTTTCTGTACTCCTCCCTAACGAGAGGAGTAGCGCTAGTATCGGTATTACCATATCGGATTAGGTTTAGTGTGGCCGCAAATCGACAGTATTGGCCTCCGGGCGGTATCCCACAGTGCACCACTGACCGCTCTGAACAGCAATCTGAACTCGGATGCAGTGGCTAGGTAGACAGGAAAAGCCCCGCGAACTTTTGAATATTTCCTGTTTGCCCAGCGTGGAGCTCCGATCAGCACGAGTGGCGATGCAGTCCGAAATCAAAATAAAAAAAAGAGCTCCAGCATGGACCATGCGGATGTGATCGCAGTAAGGGCAGGCAAATCTGTTCTATCAGCGCTCCGTTACAGAAGACGAAATTCAAAATCATTTTTAAAAAATCTCCAGACAGACGCCATAGCAGGGACTCAGCGCACTGCTGCGTGACAAGCGTAACGGAAAGCCAAAGAATCAAATGGACGCTCATGGACTGGAGGACTCAAGCTATCCCACAGTTCCTGCAGTATCCGAAAAGCATTTGCATTCTTGGCTGAGCTCCAAATGCTTCTAGGGTCAAAAACAGTGTCCGCGGTGGGTCAGGGCATAGCTCGGCAATTTACGCACCCCCCCACCCACCCCCAGAAGTGAAAGGGAAAACAATCCTCTCTTGACTCTTTTACATGTCACCCTATCTTTACTGAATGCTGCAGATAGATGCGATGCTGCAGCACTCAACACCAACATCCTTGCTCCCCCCCCCCCGCCATGGGTGGCTGATGGTGCAGTAAGACTGATACCCATCGTCATCGTCAGCCTATTGGCACATGGGGCAGTGCAAAAGGACTGGTAACCATGCCGACTAGCATCCATTAGGTCTATCAAGGGTGCCTGGCCCTAATTTTTCCTGGTAGATGGTGCTGTATGACTGGTAACCGTCTTCATCATAGCAACAGGGGGCTGAGCTCCATCAGCCCCCACCCTTCGTGTGTAAAGAAAAGATTCAATTGCCCCTGGACTAGCAGCGCGATGCTGGGCTCCTCTCCTCCACACTTCTTAATGTCCTGTCTGGACTATCATAGCAGCTGGAGGCTGCCTTCCACTCATTTCTCACTAACAAGTCACTGTGTCTTATTCCTGCATTCTTTATTACTTCATCACACAAGTGGGAGAACAATGCTACGGTAGCCCAGGAAGGCTGGGGGAAGAATGGAATCAACAGGTGGGGTTGTTGCAGGAGCACCCCCTGTGAATAGCATACAGCTCATAATTTCTGCTGGATCTGACACAGAGCAGCTGTGCTCTCTGGTTCTATGATACAGTGGTTCTCTAGTACACTTGCCCAAATTCTAGACAGGACTGATTCTATTTTTAGATACCAAAAAGGAGGGATTTTCTCAGGGAGTCTTTCACAATTTTGACTTTTGCGCCCCTGGCTAAGAGCAGCCAGGGGCACTTATGACATGATGGTGCAGTGCAAAAGGACTGGTAACCATGATCATCTTTTTACCAATTTATGGATTGGTAGATGGTACAGTATGGCTGGTAACCATCTCTGCTATCATGCAAAAGCAAAAGCATGCTGCTGTGTAGCGCTGCTGAATCGCCTCTATCAGCGGCATCTAGTACACATATGGTGACAGTCACAAAAGGCAAAACAGGCTCCATGATTGCCATGCTATGGCATCTGCCAGGGCAATCCAGGGAAAAAAGCCGCAAAATGCTTGTCTGCCATTGCTTTCCCAGAGGAAGGAGTGACTGATGACATTTACCCAGAACCACCCGCGACAATGATTTTTGCCACATCAGACACTGGGATCTCAACCCGGAAATTCCAAGGGGCGGGGGAGGCTGCGGGAACTATGGGATAGCTACGGAATAGCTACCCACAGTGCAACGCTCCAGAAGTCGATGCTAGCCTCGGACCGTGGACGCACACCACCGATTTAATGTGTTTAGTGTGGCTGCGCGCACTCGATTTTATACAATCTGTTTTACAAAACCGGTTTATGCAAATTTGGAATAGTCCCGTAGTGTAGATGTACCCACAGTCATCCCACCTCTAATATGGTAACATGGTACAGAAAGGCATTAAAAACTTGATATGAAAGGGAACTATTTCATGGACTTTGCCATGGGAAGCTCTATTATCATTAGTGGTAGTTCTGAGACTAAAACACAATGTAACTCTTTTGGAAATGTGGGGGAAATATTTAGAGCTGGTTGGGAATTTGTTGACTAATTGTTTTTTCTTCCAAAAAAGCTGATTCATCAAAACTGAAACAGCTCACTAAACAGGAATGGAGGGTTCAATGAATTTCCCAACTCAAAAAAGTATAGAAAAAATTTCAGAATTGTCAGAACATTTGTTTTGAAAACTTTGAAGCATAATATTCCATTTTTCCAGTTTGAAATGAACTTTAATTTGGAATTTCAAGCTAATTAGACTGAAAAAAAGAAAAGAAAAGAAAACATTTAAATCAGAACTAAATTTTTCAAAATTATAAAATGGAATGTTTTAACCTGAAATGAGTAAAAATCAGTTTCTTGGTTTGTGAATATTTTAGAAATTTTGACTTTTTATCCCAATTCAAGACAGGAAAAAATGTTGAACTCAAATATGAGAAAAATATGTTGAACTCAAACAGGATGAGAAAAACATTTAGATATGGTGTGGTTTTGCTGCCTAGTATTCCCTTATTGTTATACCTGTATTTAAAATTGACTTTTGATCATTATGTCACACATGTTGTCCTAGGAATTAAATATATTCTTTCTTCTATATTTTTATTATTTATTATTTGTACCACTGTAGTGCCTAGGACCAGGACCTCATAGTGCTTGGCGTTGTACAAACACAGAATAAAACCACAGTCCCTGCCCCAAGGCACTTACAATCTAAGCACTGGTCTACATTAGATAATTAGGTCAGTTTAACTGTGTCAATGAAGGGTTTGAAGAACTACCTACACCAACAGCAGAACCCCTCCCAGCTGCTTAGGTAGTGTCAACACTGAAGCTCTACAGCTGTGCCGCTGCTAGTTTCCTTACTATGAATCAGCAATGGTGTAATGGTGAGAAATTCCTTTTCAGATACTATGGTGATGAGCATTATAGGACTGCCTTTCAATTATTAAGTATGGGAGTAAATCAGGGGTGCGCAAAATACGTCCCGGAGGCCGCATCCGGCCCTTCAGACATTTTAACCCGGCCCTTGAGCTCCTGTTGGGTAGCAGGGTCCAGGGCTTACCCTGCTCCATCCAGGTAGCTGGGTCGGCGGCTTGCCCCACTCCGCACGTGCTGTGGCTCCAAGCGGCTCCTGGAAGCAGTGGCATGTCCTCCCTTTGGCTCCTACATGTAGGGGCAGCCAGGGGGCTCCGCACGCTGCCCCCACCCCAAGTGCTGCCTCTGCAGCTCCCATTGGCCAGGAACTGCAGTCAATGGGAGGTGCAGGGGCAGCACCTATGGACTGGGCAGTGTGCAGAGCCGCCTGGCTCCCCCTCTGCATAGAAGCCATAGGGGGGACATGCTGCTGCGTCTGGGAGCTGCTTGAAGTAAGCACCACCCAGAGCCTGCACCCTAGACCCCCTCCTGTGCCCCAACCCCCTCCCCCAGCCCGATACCCCTCCCATCCTCTGAACCCCTCGGTCCCAGCCTGGAGCACCCTCCTACACCCCAACCCCTCATCTTCAACCCCACCCCGGAGCCCGCACCCCTAGCCGGAGCCACGCCCCGCCGCACCCCAAGCCCCAGCCCCAGCCCAGAGTCCCCTCCTGCACCCTGAACTCATTTCTGGCCCCACCCCAGAGCCTGCACCCCCAGCCGGACCCCTCAACCTCCTCACATATCCCGACCCCCAATTTCATGAGCATTCATGGCCTGCCATACAATTTCCATACCCAGATGTGGCCCTCAGGCCAAAATGTTTACCCACCCCTGGAGTAAATCAACTTTAGTGTTGAATGATTATCCTTTGTACTGGTATTACCAGAGAGCAATGAGGACTAATTAAAGGATGAAGCTCACCTAGACAGGAATAGGCAGGGCTTGTATAAAGCCAAATAGCTGAGAATGGGGGAGGGGCTGCAATGCTGAGGTCTGCAGTCACTCTCTCTGAGGCTAGAGAGAGAAAAGAATTTGACCTGAAGGGATGGAAACACCTGGAGGAGGGTGGAGAAGAAGACTGATAGAGTCAATGTAGGAAGCAGTCCAGGAAACAGCAACAAGGTATGGTACAGTGCAGACCTTAATCACTGCTTGCAGGGGCCCTGAGCTGGAACCTGGAGAAAAGGGCAGGCCCTGGTTCCGCTACCAGCCACTGAGGAAGTGGCATCATTGATGGGGAGTGAATTGGAAGACTTCCTGGGACAACTGGTACAGAGAGACTTTGGTACAGAAACCCCTGGAAGGGGAACACTAGAGCGACCTGGCCGGAGGGCTGAGCCAAGAATAGGGAGTAGTCGAGTCCCAAGAGGCACAGAGAGTGTGAGAGAGACAGAGTGAGCACCTGCAGAAAGGGGCATCAGACTGGCAGAGCCAATTCCCCAGCTCCGGCCACAAAGAAGAGGAGCTCCAGCAGGGAAAGCACCCCATGAAAGGAAGCACTGGATGATTTAGAGAAGTGGTTTTCAAACTTTTTAGACCACATACACCTTTCCAAATTATATAGTCTACTGCATACCCCATCTGAGATAGGGTCATGATATACCTATGCTTAGATTGTCAAGTTTTACTACACGACTGCATTGTCTGCCATTACAAGATTTTTCTGTGCATCCCTCCTGAAGAGAGCTCGCATCCTTCCTGATGAGAGATTGCATAATCTTAGGGGTAGGCCAGTTTGAAAACCACTGATTTAGAGGATTAGCAATGGTAGTAATTAGTAATCTGATGCTGAGCAAATTCATCAGACCTCCATAGTTAAAGACGAAGCTAGTTGCCATGTTATAAATCCAATTTTCAACTTGTCCTTATGCACATGAACACAATTACATAACCTCAGAAGAACGAAATCAATCCACCCCTGTTTCGGGACAAAGCAAAGGGAGTTTTAAAGATACAAGGCTTAAAAATCTCTCATGTTCCAGCTGTCTGGTCAGCTACAGGAGCCTGACCTCAGGCTGTGAGGACAAATATATTAAAGACTGGGAGACACCTATGGTGATGAGGACCAACTAACTAGCAGAGAGATGGAAAAGGATAAAGCAGGCTTATGTTTGGGGTCCAATCCTTCATTCCTAACACAGAGATCTATAAGAGTTTTAAGTGCTCAAGGGCTGAAGGAATGGCTCTAGGTCTATTACAGAAATATATATTAATGATCTGAAAACTCTTGTCCTCAAGCCACTGATTGTAACTCTTGCAATGTAAGAACAGCAAGGGAATGTTTTCAGACATGTTTTATGGACTGTGTATTCTAAATATTGCTAACTTGTCCTGACAAAACACTGAGAATGCAGATGATCCACAGAACTGGAGCAGCTCACATGAAATGCAAATCAAGGAAAGAGCTGACAGTTATGATTTTGTTTCTTTTTGGCCTCTGGTCCAGCACTACCAGTTTGCCAACTTTAGATGCAGTAAAAACTATGGAAGTATAAAAATACATCCCCAAAATAATGATATTTCTTGTGGCATCAGCAAGGTTTTACTATTCTCTGTAGTAATAACTCTGGAATGTGTGCAAATTTGGCACAAAAGTACTTTTAGAACAGACCACAGATAACCCAAGCTCATAATGCTTGCAACCTTTAACCACTTCCAAAGAAAAGCAATAATACTGACACTCCCACAGGTGAATAGCTGGAGTAAAAAATTCCACACCTGCCAAACTGTGTCTTATAGATTCAGTTCCCCGAGGTACGACACTATAGTGAATGCAACAATAAAATATTAGAAATATCTAATGTTTATTTGCATCTAAGTTTTCTTGAATAATTAAAAATTAATATAATCATTTTTTCATTAGAGTTTAACTGGAGGGTAATGCTCTAAATTTTAAAAACACACACAATACAAATAATAAAAATAATCATTAGTGAACTGAAACTACTAAGGAAATACACACATAAGAATGGTCACTGTTTGCTTTAGACAAGGGGAGATAAATGTTGCAGATGACAAGATATACGCTGACTCCAAGATTAATAGACTAACTCTGTATATTTTAATCTAATGTTTCATCAATATTCCTGTTACCGTACAAGTCTTCTAATGGGATTGCTTCCTGGAAAGAGATGAAAAATGTAAAGCTTCTGGGAAAAGATCTTTTAAATGATATCTATTTTCTACATTTTCAAAGCACCAAGTCAACTTTCTGAATTTAAGTACTAATATTCATATTCTGTCAGGTATTATGTCTTTTCATGAGACACCTTTTACCTAAAGTAGGAATTGAAAGATTTGAGCACTAGGTATTGAAGTTTGTCCTATGAAAAGCAATTAAAATGACTTGACTTGATTAGCTATTTTTTTTATTAACAGAGGCCTAATTTAAGTTCAGAAGACATTAATATAATATTCATACACACACACAAACGTCATCTTTTCTCCTGAAAGACAACCCACTTCACCTCTACTGAAGGGCAGCCATCTCTGGAGTGCAATGTAGTACATGATGTATCATTGCTATCTGTGCTATACAGAAGTTTAGACAGGGCTTGGAAACTTTAGCCAAAAACCAAAACCTTCTATCCACAGGTATATGTGTAAGATGAGGTGGGGGTGAGGGCTTGGGTGGGCTGAGGTTTCGGTCCCCCTCCTGGAGTCCTGTAGTAAATTTTCTTGTGATAAGGGAGACTGAACTAAACCTTTAAATGACCTCACAGATTATATGCCATTAAATTATCTACTTTTTACTAAATCAATACAGCAGTAATAAAAACTTACTGTCTACCAAATGCCCCTGGTTGACATATAAGAAATAGTAGCAGACAGCAATACTGTCACTATAACAATATTATGCACGCAAATACATACAGATGCTCTTAGAGCAGTGGTGGGCGACCTGCAGTCTGTGGGCTGCACGCAGCCCATCAGGGTAACCCGCTGGTGAGCTAGTAGACAGTTTGTTTACATTAACCATCCACAGGCACGGCTGCCCACAGCTCCCAGTGGCTGGGAACGGCGAACTGCAGCCACTGGGAGCTGTGGGCAGCCGTGCCTGTGGACGGTCAATGTAAACAAACTGTCTCATGGCCCGCCAGCGGGTTACCCTGACCGGCTGCATGCGGGCTACAGGCTGCCCACCACTGTTCTAAAGCCAGTGCACTATTAAAAGTTGCTCTATAAAAAATCCAGACATTTAAGCATTAAGGAATGGCCTTTAAAAGAGGTACATGAAATATTGGCCCCAACATCATACTAATTTAAAAGTGACATCTAATAAGCTCATATTAGCCAGGTATTATTTTTGAAATGCAGGAGGTGTTACGTGAATAACAGATGTGAGAAGCCTTTTGTTTGTAGCAAAATGCCACATATATGACCATATAAAAAGATAGAACCATTAAACTGTTTACCATCCCAGCACTTCAGAACTGAATGCAACTATTCTTTACTACTACGAAGCAATGGTTCATGTTACTTTCTATTAATTGTCCTTACCGACGGCTTCAAACTTTCTCATAACAATTCAATTTACATATAAAACTCAGAAGCGGAATATGTAAATACATTTTATGAGCATATTTATAAATCTGCAGCTCTGGCACTTTATTTTCAATTCTCAGTGAATTTACTGTACCCCTGTGTAGTTTTAACCATCATTATTTTTAGTCCTGTATCATGGCTGCATTATTTTAAGTTATTTTGATGATGAATTACTGGGATGACATAATTACCCTAACAATCTCCCCCCAAAATGCAACTCTTATAGAAGACACATGGAGCAGAGCCCTCAACAGCAGCACATTGCATCTTATTATCCACTCAGCAACATTACATTTTCTTGAGAAAATATGCAGTAAAGAACAATTTAACTAGTCAGTCCTTAACATTGTACTCTTCATCAAAATAGTTTGTAGTGTGTAAATCCCTTAACCTCTTCAGTGCCAGGCCTGAGACAACTTCTTATGGGTGGGTAGAACATCCAGTACATACTTATGTGCCATGTGAGGTTATTATTACAAGGAAAACAGGCTTTTAACTGTTGATCAAGATAATTACCTTCCTAAGATGCCCAGTGGAACTATTCATGGTATAAGGATGTTTATCGAGGTCTTGTTCCTGAAAATTTCTCCATGACAGTGGACTTCTGTGCAGAGTACCAGTGACTTCAGAAGAGCTTCATGTACCTTAGTTAATTGGAGTCCAGCTTTAGACACCTTCTGACTGCTTCTCTGAGTCCACCACCCAGAAATTCAGGGACAGTGTGCGTCAAGTGGGGCACCCAACTTATAGATGCAAAATTAGTCCTACTCTCTCTTTTGTACCTATTTAACTATTTCCGTAAGGGGTGTGATTTTATACCAAGACAGTAAATGCAGTGCAACCCCTAGTGCAGATGCAGATATACCAGTATAAAAGGTAAATTTACAGGAGTAAGCACATTTTTTATCAAACAAACGCATCCACACTGGGACCTTTATTGGTTTCTATGAGTAGACAAGCCCTTCTGATGATCTGTCTGCATGAGATAAGTGTAAAGTCAAACAGTAAGTCAGTGGCAGAGCTGGGATAAGAGGCCAGGAGGAATCCAGTACAGCAAATTCATAAATAAGCACATTTAAGCTATGTGATCAACACATGCTCCCAAACCCAGCAATAATAAGATATCTGAGAGGTTGTCAAAAACAGTCTTACATGTAAGAGACCATGAGGGAGATTTTTGAAGGCACGAAGGGAACTTTGGTGGCCAGCTCCTATTGACTTTCAACAGGAGTGAGGCATCTCACTCTCCTTTGTGCCTTTGAAAAACTCCTCCCAAATGATGATAATCTACACTGCTGCCACAGACATCCTCAGCTGCTTACCACACATGCTGAGAGGAGATGTCTCACACTCTATTAGACTTGGACTTAGGAGTCCTTGTTTTTAGCCTCAACTCTGCCATTGACTTGACTTTGGACTTGCCTCATGCAGCCAAATTTCCAGAAGTATTCATTAATTTTGCATCTATTAGTTTGAGGGGTGGGGGAAGGGAAGAATAGCTCAGGGGTTTGAGCATTGGCCTGCTAAAACCAGGGTTGTGAGTCCAATCCTTGAGGGGGGCATTTAGGGAACTGGGGTAAATATCTGTCTGGAGATTGGTCCTGCTTTGAGCAGGGGGTTGGACTAGATGACCGCCTGAGGTCCTTCCAACCCTGATATTCTATTATTCTAATCAGCCACACCCTGTGATGCTGAGCATTCACTCCTCCCATGGACCCAGAGAGCAGACTTAAGGTATCTCAGGGTGGGCACCCAAAGAGTGAACACATCTGAAAATTTTGGCCTCAGGTCACCTATCTTTAAAATGAAGAGAATATGGTCTCCCCATCTCCCCAGGATGTTGCAAAAGCTTAATGAATGAATACTTGTAGAGTGCTTTGAGATCCTTGGTTGAAAAGCAGCAAAGAATCACCATGAAAGCTCATGCTGCAAAACGTCTGTTAGTCTATAAGGTGCCACAGGATTCTTTGCTGCTTTTACAGATCCAGACTAACACGGCTACCCCTCTGATACTTGGTTGAAAAGCACTATGTCCCAGATTTAAAAAAATATTCAGGTGTTGCTGCACGCAGCATCACAACACAACTGATTTAGGAACCTGTCTCATTTTCAAAATGGATGTAGGCACTTAGGAGTCTAAATTCCATCATCAGCCAATGGGAATTAGACTCCTGTGTGCCTAAATTCCTTTTGAAAATGAGATTTGGGCTTCTAAATCAGTTAGGTGTTGTGATGCTTAACGCAGCAACACCTAATACCTTTAAAAAGCTGGGCCTGTATGTGCGCAACATGATCTATTATTATTCTAAGTGGTAAACATACAATGGAAGTTGTTAACAGAAGAGTTAACAACAGAACAAAGGTATCTTCTTTACCAGATAGACTGTGGTAGTGCTACTGCATGCCCTAGGTAGGTCTGCATTTTGGTAACATATATGGAACAATTTTCCAAAGTCACTAGCTCTGTACTTGGAGGGCATCTAGATCACCTTTGTGAACAGGGGAAGTGCGTGGTGCATCTGAAGTCCCACTTGTAAATGTCTAACTGGTGCTCAGCCCTCATCCTGCTCCTCTGTATAGAAGTGAGTTTTACCCTGACTTCCCCATCACTACCATCTTTGTCTATGGCCGGTCTTCTTTCCCTTATTATCAGGAGTAGAGTTGTTCTTGGGGACATTAGTAGTCTACTTTATCTTACCTTTTTCCATCCTGATGATCTTGCAGGATCAAAAACTATTTGACAATTTAACTGTGTGTGGTTTGCTGAAATACACAGAGTGGAGTATTCTATTACTGCTTTTACAATAGGAGATCTTGCTTCTTTTGATCACTTAATTCAGCAGAGAATGTAAAAATTACTATGCTGGAATACACATAACTCATAAAGTGATCAAATGGCACTAGCTGACTGGCCTGTTAAATCCAACTGGTAGCTAGGAGGAAAAAGCAAAACCAGATGATTACAACTGCCGTTACTTCTTCCTCTGCTACTGCTGCTAGCAGTCCCCAAGGTTAGAATGACATTGGCTTGGGATCTCAAAAAAAAAAAAAAGCTAAGGAAAAAGAAGGCAAGTTTTACCATGAGAACATGAAAAAGATGGTGTAGAAAATCATAAACCCTTGCAGCTGCTTGTATGATGGAAAGACAGCCTTACAAAACATAGTGAATAGCATGAACACATATTTGACAGTAGGCTCTTCAATATGTAACAAGTTTACAAATAAACTTAATTGCATTTACGGTATAAAAGACCTATCAGCTGTCTGATAGAAAAGACTAACCTGGAGCAAACTGAACAAACGTCTCTCAGTGTCAATCTGCAATAGGTAAGTTTCACACAGAATGCCACTGAAACAAAGAGTTCAGTCCTGTACCATGCTGAGTGTCTCCCTCTGAAGTACTGAACGCCCCCAACTCCCACTGTTTTCAATAGGACTCTCAGCATCTTGCTGGATAAGTCCCAGAATGTATTATAATAATCATCAACATAGTGGTACTTAAAAATCCATAATAGGAGATAAATGTCTGAGTTATAACACACAAAGCAATGTACAGATGAAGAGCCAGGAATGCAAAGATATACTGTATCTTCAGAGAGCATAAGGAGATTGAACAAAGTGATTCTCTTATTTGAAATTTGCTCCTCTCTAATATAATTCAATGGATTTTTAATTGTTAGGAATTACTCAGTTTTCAAATGGGGATAATTATTAGCTAACTAGAAAAAAACATGAACATGGCATTATTCTAACCTTGTTTATAATCCAGGCCAGACATCTAGAATTTTTGCAGTTTTTTTATTTCTCCCCATCTCATTTGATATACTTGTCAGTATTACATGCCTGATTCTTAACTCACTGTCAGAAATCAGAATTAACTCCACTAAAGTCAGTGCAGTTACATAACTATAAAAATGGTGTAAGAAACATCAGAATCAGATCCTCTTTGTTTAGGGTTTCCATCACTCTAAGAGCTCCATCTCCTGATGCTATCTCCATATATTAGAATGTGGAAGAAGGACTAAAGAGCAAATAGTTGACTAGCTGGTGGTGCAAACACCCTGTACTGATGATTTGCATTAAAATTCTGGCTACACTGGCTGAGATTTAGAGCTGTTTTTGGAAGTTTTAACTGCATCCAGGGATATAACTGCCTTTCACTTGTATCCCAGTGTTGTTTATTGATGGTGTTTAAAAGAAAAGGATGGATTTCATGTCAAAAACAAACAAATACCCAGGGTAAATAGCAAAACAACTAAATAAACTTCCCCTACTTACCTTTCCGCATGGCACCCACCCCAAAAATACCAACTAGCCTTTTGGCAACTCTACTGATCTGTATCCATACCTGTAAGCACTTTGAGATATGAATAACTTTATTCATGTCAACACCTTGATGAAATTACTCTCATGAGTGAAGTTATTCACTTAAGCATACGCAGATTTGGACATCCAGAATGGATGTAACTTCGTTAACTGTTCGGCGCATGGGATGGAGATGTGCAGAAAGCTGGACAGGCAATGGGCATGTTTATAAGGGAGAAAGCAAAAAAAGCAGAATTGCAAATAGAAATGGGCTAAATGAAAAAAATTACAAAAAATCCAACTCTTCAGATTTATTAAAAATCCTGCCAAAATTGGGTGTGCAATTTAAGCAGCCCTCGGGCAACTGAAATTTAAATGACTTATTGCTCTGTAGCAGTTCGCCTGAGGTCTCACTGACTTCGCCAGCATTACAGAGGTCAGATTTTGACATGGATGAATTAACCTCTCTTCAGTAATTTTATCCAAGTGCATTAGGCACAAAAAAGCTGTGGTACAACACCAGGTAAGCCAGGGGGGTGTGTTCCTTTTCTCCTCCTCCAGTAAATATGATAACTTTAGGTAGTGTTTTTTTCAAAGCACTTTTTGCCCTTCTAATAGTCTCATTAGGCATTAGTACAACTGGGGAACGTAACATGCAACAAACACTTTCTTAGCCAAAGTGAAAGATGTGCTGTTTTGGCTGTTCATCACTTCTGTTTTTGTATGTGCAATTGCTAACAGGTCAGACTTTTCACCACAGCAAAGAACAGTTGGGATTGATGGCTCTCATCAATAAGCACCTTCCCATTTCCTTGTACTATTCTTAATATTGTGGGAGAGTGTTCAGGCAGAGATAATGCACCCATTCTGCCATGCACGGACTGCACAGACTTCAGAATACAGAATGTACCGAAATCTAACAATTTCTTCTCCACTAAACATCTACAAGCAAAGGACTTTCCTTTTGTCTCTCATACAACTACAAATCTTTTCCCCTTCCCAAAACCAGTTCCCCAGTCTCTTCCTTCAAATTACTCCCTAAAACTCACTTCTTCCACAAATCCTATTTAAATCCTGTGTCTTGCCTCCCCACTCCACAAAGTGATGGTGAGAGAGAATGTGAGGGAGGGAGAAAGCAAACAAACAAACAAAGTAGATTCATGAGACTTGTCCTCATCCCTAATTTACTTGTTGGTTTAGTCTATACGTTCTCCAGGGTAGGGACCACACCTACCACAATGTTTGTACATCACCTAGCAAAATAGTGGCCTGACGCTGAGTGTATCTGGGTGATGGCAGAATGTAAATATTAAATAATACTAACTGTAAGCTCCACAGGCCAAGAACCTTGTTTCCTAATTTGTTTGTAAAACACCCAGCATACTTTGGGTGTTATGTAAATGACAAACTATAATGGTGTGAAGCTAGCAGAGATACATGTTCTTGAGTTCTGGAAATGTCTGTGTTTTGACCAACTAATTATGTTTTAATTTAAAATTTCAGTGTATTGGTTTCTGACTAATGCTCCCTCCCCCCCACAACATTATCTATTACAAGTCGTACTCTAACAATAAAATCAGATATTTGCAGGACTCGTAGTTAGAGAAAAGACTACACCTTGTGAGCAAGAGAGTAAGTGTTATAGAAGTCACTGAGGTGCAGATTTGGAACCCCACAATGACACTCATGCAGAGGCACTTTTCACTCTAAACTCCACTTCAGAGTTTTGCAAACAAATTTATAATCATTAAATAAAACCAGCAATAATATTTAGCACTTGGTACCTTCGCAGTTTTGTACTAACTAGAACTGATTAGTTCTCAAAAAACCCCTTGGAGACAGGTAATTGTCCACAGCCCCATTTGCAGCCAGGGAAATGGGCACAGAGAGGTTATAGGCCACGCCTAAGGCCTCACAGAGAGTCAGTTGTGGCATTGGGACTGGAAGTCTGCAATTCCATTTCCCTCCTCTGTATGAATGCAGGACACAAACATCTAACACAAGACACAAAAACCACAGCAATTATTCTCAGCCAGACCTTCAGCCCCTGGTCTGAGTGTTTTGTGCTGCCATAAAGTGGCTCTCGCATTCCCCTTGGCTGGCTGGGTGGGTAGTAGAGGGAGAGGATTGGAGGCAGGCAGGAGCAGGAATGGCCTTCAACCTTCAATACTTAGTGCAGAATTGCAATCAAAGAAATGTTACTTCTGACCATGAATATTCAAAATCTACAATGTGGGGCAGAAACCAGCCTCTGCTGCATTCCCTTGACACCATTGCTGCAGCCTATAGGAGCCATAAAAGAGATGGAGAGGGCCTTGTGGGATTACCTCCAGCACAGGAGCTTCATGGGTCTGACCCACTCTTTATTGCCATTCCTCACAGCACCTGTCACAAAGGGGAGATGGGGACCAGAAAGGGAATGTGGCTGGAGTGCTGCTCATTCCAGCAATTCCATGCTGCAGAGCAGCCCATAAGCAGCGCAGGTAAAGTTATTGTAAGTCCAAGTAGCCCCAGGGCTGCTCTAACTTGTGCAGGGGGCATAATGATTCCTAGAGCAGCCCAGATCCAGGCAATCTGTGAGATCAGAACTGTATGTCCTGAGAGGTGATCTACTACTCCTTCCAGTATTCCATAAGCTGGGCGTGGATTTGAATACACCACAGATATTGTTGAAGAGGGCGTACAAGGTCCTACAGGGGAAACCTGGAAGAAAGTTACTATTGAGACAGATGTTCCTTCCAGTGCAAGTGAGAAATGCAGCACCATTTGCACATTCAGAGTCAAATTCAACCCAGGAGTAAGCAGCTGCAGCTCATTTGACTTGAATGAAGTTATCCAGGCTTAAATGAAGGCTCAATGTGGAAGTTGTTATAAATGTAAGGGGTCACTACTACACACTCACGGGCTTCTTCTTTCAAGTGTTTTTTAGCCAGCCAGACTGAACTATTTAAAAATGTCTCCTCCTTAATCAAGGAGAAGGGATGCATTTGAAACATTTTTTGCCAAAGAGAAAGCAGTCTCCTTTTCCACTTGAGCTGTAATTAGTTTCAGGGGTAGCAATTAACTTTCATTAGTTCTACCTGCCACTGTAATGTTCTCTTCTTGTGACACTGCCTGCCAAAACAGAGTGAGAGCCCACTCCATCTCCCTGGTACCCGATAAAGAGCCCACAGGGAGCAGGGCAGAAAAGCCCAGAGTCAGTTCAATAGACCATGACCATGGCAAGTGCTCTTGGAATCTTTGAAAACTTTAGAATGTTGTGTACTTTGTCAGAGTTGACATGCACAAATGCCACGAGGGATACTGGAATAAGTGGGAAGTTGCCTGTTGTTTTAATGTATCCTATCATAGTTCTTAGTTTGACTGAAAAGTAAGTTAGTGTCCATACATAATACCTGAATTATTGACAGCTAAATCTAATCTCTTTTTCTGTTCCAGAAAAACAGATATGATATACTTAAGCACTATATATAATAATAATTAATAAATAATACATCATATTAAATTACATATTACATATGCATACTACCTAACATATTTCATGCAGTACAGTGCCAAAGTGCTTTACTAAATATCTGCATCTATAGCACTACAAAATTAATACTCTACATAAAGAAATCTTTAATGAAATTATGGCAAAACTGGGTAGTAGAAATAGCACCATGAGTAACAATTGTTTCTCTGTCCCCACAGGCAGTCATTTGAGAAGGCTGGTTGTTGCCATTTATTTGCTTTGCTTTATAAAGTAAATAATTGCAAAGTAACAAATACAAACATAAAGACAGAATTGAAGGGCAAGTATTAAATGATTATAATCTTCCAAAATCATTTCATATTATATAGACTTGAAAAGAACAATTCAATGTGGATAATGTTTGCTGCAAGAGTCTATTTTATGCCTTCTTGCTACCACCGGAATAGCTTCAATGAGCAGTTCTAACCAACTCAGTGAGCCAAATCATAAAGCTTCAGGCAGTCATGAAAAACTATTGATTTTTTTTAACCTTTCTTCAGCTGTAAATTTCTATTGGTACGTGACAAAAATGTGCAAGCTGCATTTACTAGCATAGCCATTCTGGGAAAAGCTGAAGTCCAATCTCTCTGGTTAAGACACTCAGAAGTTTAATGTGGTCAATTTCAAACTGTTTCAACCAATCTTACATCAGATAAAATGTAACATATGTGGTTCCCAGTAGCAATAATCAAAATTGAGGTTTTAGATTTTTGTTGGAAACAAATTACAGAAAGAAGAAATATATCTGATCTTTATTTTATTGCTGGGCAGGCAGAGCAATAACAACAGAAAATGTGGCCTTCCTTTAAAAAATAATAATTTAGTTTGTCCTTTCTTGAGTTTATATAAAATTGATTGTGAGGGTAGTTTTTGATTCCCCCACCTCTCTATGCTCACTGGTTTGGAGATGTGATCCCTGGTCTACAGCCTGGCAGAGAGGTTGGGATCCTACAGGTCCCAAAGGACCCACTGCCATAACAATGGGAGCAGGTAAAAGGTACTTTGTTGTGGGCGGGATTGGGTGGGCAAAAAAACAGACTACGTTAATTTGCAGGAAAACACTAAATCTCTCGATAGTTTGCCATAAATAGAATCTCAACAATGTAAAGCAAGTCTTTTTTTAAATAAAGGTTTTAATACTTAAATTTAAGTGAGGGATAGAAAGAGATTTGATGTTTATTATAGCAGAAGTTAAAGTATTTTTAACATGGTTTGAACAATATTTGTTTTATTCTTTTAGTTGTAAAAACTGTGCCTGAATTCCATTTACATATATACTATATTAACTGACTTACTTTTTTATTTTATTTTTTTTAGTAGCATGGGGTAATCTGTCTCTCTTGAGGGATTTGCTGCTCTTAAGGTTTTTGCAGGTGGGTGTGGGATAACAATGCAAGAAAAAATGCAGGAGTGGGTGGGAATGGATATTGCAGAGTGGGATGGGAATGAGATTAAAAAAAAATACTTCCATGCAGGGCTCTACCTTGGTCATCTGGAATTGCAACAGGGGAAGTGCATTTTCACTTCCCTCATGCAACTTTCAATTTCAAAAGTGAACAGTTGAAAGAAGCGGTAGCGTGAGATCTTAGTTCTGGCTTTGTATTAGTATTGGCTGTTCATATTGTGATGAACCCAGTTCGATAGGTTATAGCATCTTTAAGAGGCACCTAGGAAAAAGTCCACCACACCAGAGGCCCTGCCTGGAAAAACTGGAGCCAGCATTTCTTAGTCTGCAGTAAGTCTCATTAAGCAGCATGTACTATACTGACAGACTAATATAGAGGGATTTGTTCCCACCTATATAAAGACACATTCAGAAACAGTCTGAAGCTACAGTACCTGCTTCACTGGAAGGCTATGTAGGGTCAAAGTTGTTCTTTCCTCCCTTTCTGTCCCCTCCCCAAGTCATTGCAAGGAATTGTAATGGTTCAGATCCCAGCTGCTAACGACTCTGGTACTGGTATATAACTGAAGCAAATTAAACAGTACCTGACTTGGGAATATGCCACAAATGTGTGTGCAGTCATGGGAGCATGGTGCAGCCACAGAGCAAGCTGCTTCAAGGTCATAGCATTCCCTGACCTCTCCAGAATAGAATTATGATCAGCTGTGAAATGCTGATCATGTTTAGCTCTGATATGAGGGAGGGTTATGAGAAGGGGGTCTGTGTTCTCCCCCTCCCAACCATAGCCCATTTCCTGTTCCCCTCTCCCTAACAATAAACAATGAATGGTTTTAGAGGAGCTCCCATATGTTCTGCGCAGGCCTGTTAATTGTGTTGGAAGCACTGTGTCTACCTCACTCCAGTGCCACTAGGTGTGCTCGCATTCTCTGATATAAGCATGCTGTGGGCAGGAGAGGGGTCAGCAAAGTTCCAGCAATGTAAACGGGGTTTGGGGCAGCATGTAGCCCTTCTAAAATGGTTATCAAACAATATTCTGCAAAGGAAACCCAGACATGGGTTTTCTCCTCCTCTTCATGTGACAGAATGAACCATTGGGGATGAGTTCACAACTGGGGAGCAGAATAAAAAACTAGGCTTCAAAGTTCTGCAATGGCTGCAACAAAATGTAAAGAAATGTTCTCTCTGCACTGTAATTGCCCAGTTCTGCTCATCTTACTGAGATGTATGGTCCCAGGTACTTCAGTGGAAATATATGTGCGGGTGAAGCAAGCACAACCTGACCCATGTTGAGTCCAAACATACACCCACACTAAATCACTGTAACACAAAGGCTGCCTAACTGTTTCTCATCCCCAAGAACTGTGGTCACTGAAGAATCACCTCACACCTGATGGAACATGCAAGCTCCAAGAACTTCCTGACTCTGGAATTTCTTCACTATTCCTGAAAAAAAAACGAGAACTACCACTCTGAAACCTGTCACAATTCTTGATAAAATTTCTCAGTCCCCCGTTGTCCATGTTCTACCAGGGCTTCCATGGCCCAGTAGATTGTTGATCTTTAGTACTAAATTGGGCACAAAACCAATCCTGCTTGGAAAGAGAAGGTAGGAATTCAGCACTGACATTTATGGAGAACCACCTAGCCCCCACTTGCACTCCAACACTTGTTCACTGTTGTAGCAACTGCCAGGGAGACAGGATGGCCTGCTGGCTAAGGGCAGTAGTCTGGGACTTGGGAAACCTATGTTCAATTCCTTAATTTGCCATGGACTTCTTGTGTAAGTCACTTATTCTCTTTGTGCCTCACTTCACCACCTGCAAAAGAGGGATAATACCTACCTCACAAAGGTGTTATGAGGATAAATATATCACAGATTGTGAGGTTTCTTAGATAGTGAGAAAACACTTAAGGGTAAGCTAGAGAGCCTCTGATCTGCAATGCATTGGTCAGGGCACCTGTGGAGAACTGGAAATTAAATAACTTTTCTCATGTGGTTTCACAGTTTTTTCTTTTATGCAATGAAGGCCTGTACCATCTCAAGCCCTGTTTCAAAGAAACTTAAACAGATGCAAAGCATATATCAGTAGTGATGTACATATACAGATTGGTCATTTTTACATAATGTCTCTAAGCAGTCCTGTCATCTCTCTCTGAGACGTTATTTTTAGAGATAGGATGGGCATAAAGTTAGAGGGGGAAGGGAAAGTCATTTAGGCTATGTCTACACTATGCAGCTTTTAGCAGCACGGCTGTGTCGCTACAGCCATGCCACTAAAAGGTGCGCATTGTAGCCGCTGTTCGTTGGCTCTTCTGCTGACAAAAAACTTCCATCCCCAATGAGCAGGGTTAGTTTTGTCGGCAGGCATTGTTCACACCAGCGCTTGTCATTGGCAAAACTTTTAACTTTGGGGGGAGAGGGTTTAACACCTCTGAAAGACAAATGTTTTGTTGTTCAGTCATGATTGTAGACATAGCCTTAGAAGAAACTGAGCTGCAGTCACATTTCCTGATAAGATCTCAACACAGTGTCAACTGTCTTACTGCAACTAGTAAATGTGGGGCAATAAATGCCTCCACTGCTAACTTTCCCCCCACCCCTCTCCCATTTACAAGTCAATAGTATGTATCTGTAAGTATATGAAGATATCAGAGGGGTAGCCGTGTTAGTCTGGATCTGTAAAAGCAGCAAAGAGTCTTGTGGCACCTTATAGTCATGCATCCGACGAAGTGGGTATTCACCCATGAAAGCTCATGCTCCCAAACATCTGTTAGTCTATAAGGTGCCACAAGACTCTTTGCTGCTTTTATATGAAGATAAAATTCATACCGCAGAATTCCTCTTTTTATTCTGCAGCCATACACAGAGGCCAAAATTAAATGCAGGTATAAATCCCCCTGCTGTGTAAGGGAATAAATGAAATTGAAAGCTTGTTATTTTATATAAGAGCTTCCTTTCTAATCTTTCAAGCATGTGTAAAGCATTAGGGAGCAAGCACAAAGACAATGAAAGTTGGGATGCATGCTTTTGCTGCCATTTATATTTAAAAACTGGCAAATTTGGTTCTACCGGGAGAGATGAAAGGTTACAAGAGGAAAGTACTGTGAAACCTTCAGTGATCCAAATTTAAGAACACTTTGTCTTTTGGACTATGGATCTAACAGAAAAACCCCAAACCCCAAGATTTTAAAATGTTCTAGTATGCAATAAAAACACTTAATCATCTTCCATAACCCAATTTATTCTTAATATTCATTTGGGCTGTTACAAAAATAAATATTTGCATTATTTCCATTAGACTATTTCTCAGGGAAAGGGGAGGAGGGAAAAGGAAGGCATCCCTCTGTAGTTGGATCCCGGTATCTCTCCTAGGAAAAGGGAGGGGGGAGGAAGCAGGGGGGAATGGTTTATTTCTCCTAGGTGTAAGAACTCCATGGATTTGGGGCTCTTGGGATCCCCAAGGATTTTGGGGAAGGACTGTGTCCCAATACACGTACATTATTGGGTGGTGGCAGCTTTTACCAGATCTAAACTAGGATTTTAGTTTAGGGGAGTCAATGCAGGTCCCCATTTTGGAACCCAACAGCTCTAAGTGGGGATGAGACCTATGACATGGTAGGCAGCGGCTGGGATAAATTAAGAACCAGAGAAGCCATTGAGAGCTATTCTTTCCCTCTAGAGCAGGGAGGCAGCCTGAGAAGAGGGGGGGGGGAGTAAATCTAGCAAGGTAGTGTTAGAAGGAGTTTTTTTCAGCTGGGCTAAGCTGAGAGGAGCTATTCTCTTCTTCTAGAGCAGGAAAGCAACCTGAGAGAAGAGGGGAGGTTAGAAGTATTCAGTTTCTAGCAGGTTTTGCTAGAAGGAATCTTCAGCAAGGTTGGCTGGAGGGAATTAAGTTTTCCAGCAGGCTTTGTTGGAAGCAGTTTTTCTTTCTGGTTGCTTGGGCAGGCAGCTTGAGGAAAAGGAGGTGTAGGATTTTCTAACAAGGCTTTTGTTAGAAGGGACACCTACTGAGAGGGTACTTAGCAATTTGCAAGAAACAGTTGCAAAACCGGTTTGTTTAGTGCTGTGAGGAGGAGGGGGACATTTTTTTTTCTCTTTCTCAGTCTAAAGCACAGTTGGTAGCTGTAAACCAGCTACATCAGCATAACACCAAATGCAAATACAGAGTTTTTGTTTCTTTTCTATTCAGTCGTGAGTAGACAGGGTAGGAATTGGGAAGCAAGCAACCCAATTCCCTGACTGCAGAGGGGTGTGGCCAGCACCAAAAAGCACAAAGACATGAGTACCAGTCAAACAGCTGACCACAAGAAAAACATGGAAAAGCAAGAGGCTAACCACAGGAGGGCGTTGGAGCTCCAGAGGGAGGCCCACCAGCAGGCCCTGGAATTAGCAAGAGCTAACCCAAATGTTCCAGCCAACCCTAACAATCCTTCTCCAGGCACTGTTCCCCATCCCAAGAAATTTCCCACCTACATGGCAGGTGAGGACACTGAGGCCTTCTTAAAAAAATTTAAAAGGACCTGCCATGGGTATAGCATCCCTGAAGACCAGTACAAGGACTGGTCAGGAAAGTGGACTTTTGCTGTCTATGACAATTATTCCATCCCCATGCTACTGGGGGAAAACTTGGCCAACCATGTGCAGCTGGCCAAGAGGGGGGGAGTGGTCACCCGCAGCCAGGCCAAACAAGCAGGCACTCCCATCCCTGTTCCTGAGCCGTCCACCAGGACCCCGTCTGTGTTACCACAGACCCAGACAGAGGTGGTGGAACCGGATCCCATACCAACAACTACAGCAGCCATAGTACATCCAGTCCCAGGACCGGAACTGGAAGAGCAACCAGCGGCAGAACCAGCGCCAGCACTGACGCCAGCGCTTATAACTCCACCGCCAGAGGGCGCCAGCAGGCCTAAACTGGCAGAAGCAGCAGACAACCCTACCCAAGAGGCTCAGCCAGAGCCTAAAATATCACCTTGTGCACCAGCGGAGAGCGGTCCACTGTCAACGGAAACAACCTCATCACCTACATCGCTTCCAGAGGGACCAAGTCCAAGTCCACAGTCTACGGAGGAATTGGTGTCTCCAACCTCAAGGGAACAGTTCCAGACTGAGCAGGAAGCCGATGACAGCCTTAAGAAAGCTTGGGCGGCGGCACGGAGTGACCCACCGCCTCTCAGCTCTTCTAATCGATCCCAGTTTGTTGTAGAACAAGGACTTTTATATAACAAGATTCTTTCTGCTGGACACCAGAAAGGCCAGAATCCTCAAAAACAGTTGGTAGTTCCAACTAAGTACCGGGACAAGCTCTTAAGCTTGGGCCATACCATCCCAGTGGTCATTCTGGGGTGAACACAACCAAGGACAGGTTGGGGAAGTCCTTCCACTGGGAGGGGATGGGCAAGGACATTGCCAAGTATGTCCGGTCAAATGGTTAAAAAGTGTTCTTGAATGTCAAATATCTTGTTGTTTACATACTTAGTAGTATATGTAATAGTGCATGTGTTTTGTTAATCTGTTTATTTTAAAGTTCTAGAAGGAAATCACCGCCAGTGTGGTTCCCCCACTGTCTGCGATTTGGGGGGCGTGTCATAAATAAACAGATCAGGGTTAAGGTCTCTTTTACCTGGAAAGGGTTAACAAGCTCAGTAACCTGAGAAACACCTGACCAGAGGACCAATCAAGGGACAGGATAATTTCAAATCTCTGTGGAGGGAAGCCTTTGTCTGTGTTCCTTGTTGGCTCTGCGTTCTCTTTTTGGATCTAAGAGAGGCCAGTCATGTCTCCAAGTTCTCCTGGAGTAGTTCCTACTATCCAATAGTGAGTATTAATTAGAAAGGCGGATTAGTCTTATAATTTGATTTCTACATTTGCAATTGTGTGTTTGCTGAAGGAAATTCTTTATTCCTGTTTGCTGTTATTTTGCTTTTACTGAAAAAGAAAGGGGGAGGGTGAATTCTCTCCAGGTTTATAGGTTAGACTCTGTGTATTGTTCCACCTTGGTATTACAGAGACAAGTTACTTTCTTTTTATTCTTTAATAAATCTTTTCTGTTAAGGACTTGGTTAATCTTTCTTTGGGTGGATTCTCAGGGAAAGGGGAGGAGGGAGGCATCCCTCTGTAGTTGGATCCCGGTATCTCTCCTAGGAAAAGGGAGGGGGGAGGAAGCAGGGGGGAATGGTTTATTTCTCCTAGGTGTAAGAACTCCACGGATTTGGGGCTCTTGGGATCCCTAAGGATTTTGGGGAAGGACTGTGTCCCAATACACGTACATTATTGGGTGGTGGCAGCTTTTACCAGATCTAAACTAGGATTTAAGTTTAGAAGGATTCATGCAGGTCCCCATCTTGTGAACCCAACAGCTCCAAGAGGGGGTGAGACCTATGACAATCTGTGATTAACAAAGAGCAAGGTGTGGTACCCTGACTTTTCCAGTGTTAAAAGCTTGCTTTGCAAGGGGATTATGGGGTGGGACTGGGAAATCATCAATCCACTGTATGGCAAATGCTTGCTAATTCTCACTTTGCTAACCAGAGCACTTCCTCTCCCCAAACTGTCTGCCACTCCCCTCCTCTCAGCAAGGATTTAATGTGAGCTGCCATAATACTAGGACATCACTAATTTTATAAATTATACTACATTTCCTGGCACACATTTATTTATGTATTTGGATTTGGAAGAATGTAAACAATCAAAAGGCATGCCAGGAATCTTTGACATAACTTAAAGTTACATCACAAATAATACCCTAACTTCAGCAGTAATTTTGCAATATGCTCTGAAGGTTATCAGATTTGGACTATGGTGTGTGTGTGTGTGTGTGTGTGTGTGTGTGTGTGTAAGAGAAAGAGAGACCTTGTGAAATATCATAAATAATTAACATTGATTTGAAATACAATATAATTATCCATATGAAATGAGCTAAATTAATTCTGTGAGGTGTATCCTTTGCTTTTCTACTCTGTTTATTTAATAATGCTCTGATCCAACTTCCTTCTCAATGGGAGTCTTTCCATTGACTTTAGTGGGAGTTGGATAAGTCCAATTAGGCCCATACTTGCTCATTTATAAAATTCAGTCATTTCAATGGTTCCCCCATCCCATAATTAGTGTGGCTCTCCTGCATTCCCTATAGAGAGTCAGAGAGATACTGACTCAAATGTAGGGAAGGTGGAGACACTTTCAAAAGTGCTCAAGTGACTTAGGCACACAAGTCTCATTTACTTTTACCAAATACCCAAGGTAATCACAATATAAGCATTTCCATGGGCTTTGTCTTTAAACATCTACAGTTAATTCATTAATTATAATATAAAAGGGACTAAAATTAAACATAAAAATAACATTACAAATTTTAGGTTCTGATTAATACAAAACAGTCTATAAACTGCAGAAACTTATCTTTACCAATATTTATCCACATGGGTCAACTGCTTACTAGCTTATTCAGAATACTTTGCACTTATATAACCCTCCCCACTAAAGCTCTCAAAGTGCTTTATGAACTTCAGTCAGTTGTACCCTCCTGATTTTACTGATGAAGCCCAAATGCCCATAGTCACACAGAAACTCTGGGGCAGAATAAGGAACAGAAACCAGGGATGAAATCTTTGGCCCATTGAAGTCAATGACAAAACTCTCATTCACTGCAAAGGGGTCAGGATTTCATCCCAGCTCCCCTGAGTCCCATCCCAGAGTCTTAGCCAAAAGAGCATCCTTCCGTTCCGGAACAGAACAAAACCAAAAAGAAACCCTGAAATTTCCTGAAAACCAAACTTCCAAAAAAGTGTCATTACAGGTCAATTCAAACATTTCATTCTCATAAACACTGAAACATTTCCTTCCAATTTTGCCTTTTAAATTTTTAATGTATAACATTTAAAAAATATTTGAAATGAAAAGTGGTTTCCATGTGGACAATTGAAATGTTTTATTCTGAAAAGTTTGAAGTGGAACATTTAGACCTTATCCAAATGGGTTTTTTTGCTATTTTTCTTTCAAAGTTTCAATGGAGGCAGCACCTTTCTGCACTGTCTCACATACGACAAATCTGTATTCTCCCACCAAAAAACGATCTGTTAGAAAATTTCCAACCAGCTCTACTTGCAATTAAACAAAATTGCAGTCACTGTGTATCAGCTTACATCCAAGTCACCTCTGTCCCTCAGCACCTATTGTGGCCCTGCTCGCCCCAGTGCACATATAGCAATAATTAGTGTTCACTAGAGGGAGATTTTCAAAACAAGATAATTTGTTTTCTATTGAGGCTAAAAATTCTAATCAATTTGTTTCTTTAGAACCCCTTCCCTTCACCCCTTAAAGTCTCATTTTGAATTAATGGAAAAAAGGAAGTTTCACATGGTAAACATATGATTAAAACATTATTTTCTAAGGAGAATGAGGAAATCAGTGTCACAGTCAAATCTGCCAACCACTTCCATCATCTTCTTCAGTGGTGTCTGTGCATCTCACCGATGCAAAGGAAAAAAAGAAAAAGAGGGAAGTGTATCTCGTTAGGAGGGAAAATGGAAGCAGCATTTCTGAGCACTCCATCCACTGTCATCATGTCAGAGACATCACATTTTGCTGTTGTCATCAGCAGATACATGTAATTAGGTGACAGCAAAATGAACTACTGCTTTTTGCTACTGTTTCTAGCAGATTTCAGGCCACTGGCAAGTATATGGTAATGGAATATAGGTAGTTGCCCATGAATGGTTCCTTGTGTTCACAAGGAAAATGTAAGTATGATGCACTGAGTCATAGAGGAATACAGGAGGTAATTATGAAGAGATGAGTAGCCAATGAAACAGAGGAAAACTGAGTAGGCTGAATCAGAAGGCTGATTATGAGTATGCTGATGCAGAATTATGACAGGAAAGAGTATAGCCAATTGGTTTGATTCTGATCTCATTTACATCAATCAAGAGGAAGTCAATGGAATTACTATTGATTTACAGAGCTGTAACCATTAGGAAAATCAGGTCCACAATAAATATGCAGACATAAACACATTGACAGGTATGTGGAAATGCAAGAGAGAGGGATAGGATAATCCATGCTAATCTGCTTTATACATGCATGATAGTAAAACACATTGTTGCCATTAAGTATTTGTTAAGATCCAAGACTCTTGGTATAAGGATTATGATATTATATAAGTATTATATGAGCCAGACGTACTCCAGAGTTTAGATAAGATATTGTAGAGGTCAGTATTAATAAAGCAAAAGGACTGTTTTCTCTGTGCTGTAGAGTATTACACATTAATGAAAGGAGAAAACACTAATCAGATAAACAAAGCAAGAGAGATACTCTCAAGGGAACCTCCCATATTCAAAATCTATGGGGAAGAAGCTGTGCCACCGCTGAATATTCATAAACAACTTTGCTGTGTGATATGCACATTCTATCAAGTCTCTTAAATATGGATAAAGAAGTGAATATGCATTTCCAATTAAAGATTGCTTTCTGATTTTTTTTAAATTCCATTTGTTTACATGAATCTATTCTCACTTGTTGGGAAAGCTTCTTTCCCCACATATCTGTATGTGACAATGAATCAAAAGTATGTTCTCTTCTGTTATCCAAGGCGATAATGGAGAATTGTAGAATCTTGCCAGAGGCTGCAGGATGCCTTTTCAGAGCTCTCATAAAATCATCAAACGAAACTAGAGCAAAGGCTAATTTTTCCAAGTAGAAATCTCTCCCTGTGGAGTTATATTAATGAGGACTGCAGCAATACATAATACTGTATTAATTATCTGGAGCTGACTGTCAAGAATGTTTCTTACCAGTAGCTGATTCTAGAGAATGACAATTATTTACTGAAATATAATGTATTTTTCCCAAAATTGACAAAATGCTCCATTTCACTCCACTGACTAGCGACAGCCATGGCATTTTTATCACATCTCATGGTTTTCTGGGGCCTCAGCTTATGATTTTTGAATGGATGAGGTTGCCATTACTGGTATAATGAAAAGATATAAGAGAAAATGGGAGTGTGTCATATATGACACTTGAGAAAAAGGAATTCATTTGACATTGATGAGTGGGAAACTTGTTCTGGCAAGTGACAGAAGCCATAAGATTCTGGAATTGGGAATGGTGAAGGAAATATTTGCCCCCCTGCCAGCAGCCAAATGGGGACACATTTATGAGGCACCCACTAACCAGAGGCTGATGCAGAAGATGGGACCCCCCAAGAATGGTCCAGGCACAACAATCAAAGCAGCTATTGCCAGCAGCTGGGTAGTGTTGCTAGGCCATGGAACTTAAACTGCTTCCCCTGAATGCAGATTTTGGCGCCATAGGAATATTCCAGATCAGAGCTGAAATTCTGTCTGAAATAGCTTTGTTTCTATTTGACCTATGCACAAGTCATAGAATCATAGAACCTCAGGGTTGGAAGGGACCTCAGGAGGTCATCTAGTCCAACCCCCTGCTCAAAGCAGGACCAAACCCAACTAAATCATCCCAGCCAGGGCTTTGTCAAGCCTGACCTTAAAAACCTCTAAGGAAGGAGATTCCACCACCTCCCTAGGTAACCCATTCCAGTTCTTCACCACCCTACTAGTGAAAAAGTTTTTCCTAATATCCAGCCTAAACCTCCCCCTCTGCAACTTGAGACCATTACTCCTTGTTCTGTCATCTTCTACCACTGAGAACAGTCTAGATCCATCCTCTTTGGAACCCCCTTTCAGGTAGTTGAAAGCAGCTATCAAATCCCCCCTCATTCTACTCTTCTGCAGACTAAACAATCCCAGTTCCCTCAGCCTCTCCTCATAAGTCATGTGCTCCAGCCCCCTAATCATTTTTGTTGCCCTCCGCTGGACTCTCTCCAATTTATCCACATCCTTCTTGTAGTGTGGGGCCCAAAACTGGACACAGTACTCCAAATGAGGCCTCATCAGTGCTGAGTAGAGGGGAATGATCACATCCCTTGATCTGCTGGAAATGCTCCTAGTGATAGCAAACAGTTGCCCACACACCAATAGCTAACGATTCCAAGTGGAAAAATCTCATAGAAGGCAGGGCTTTGCTTGACAACTGGGTTGCCTAGCCTCAGAAATGGGAGATGCCTTGATTAAATTGGGACTGCTGAGAGGCAAGCAGGCAAAGGCAGAATCAATATTTTCTCATATGCAAAGATATTAACTAAGATTCTGAATGTAATAATATTTCCTGACCCAGCTGAGCTTTAAAGTTAATGAAAGCCTCATTTATTTTCTGAAAGAAGGATACTAACACTAAATTGCAGACTTACTAGATATCAGCAATAAATAAAATTAAAGCTAACAAAATAAAACCACTCACTAGTGTCTGTTGTCCTTGTATTGTCTAACTTGCCTTCTTGAAAGGTAGTTGGAGCTGTCATCATAGGTGTTGTACACTGTGCCCTGCACTACAAACATACAGTTCCTGTGGTGTATGCCCAAACCTACTTTTTATCTGGTGAAATCTGAAGAGATACATTTACTGTATTAGGGAATATGGTCTTTTATTCAAAAGATCAGAAGAATGAACATAAGAACATAAGAACATAAGAACGGCCGTACCGGGTCAGACCAAAGGTCCATCTAGCCCAGTATCTGTCTACCGACAGTGGCCAATACCAGGTGCCCCAGAGCGAGTGAACCTAACAGGCAATGATCAAGTGATCTTTCTCCTGCCATCCATCTCCATCCTCTGACGAACAGAGGCTAGAGACACCATTCCTTACCCATCCTGGCTAATAGCCATTTATGGACTTAGCCATCATGAATTTATCCAGTTCCCTTTTAAACATTGTTATAGTCCTAGCCTTCACAACCTCCTCAGGTAAGGAGTTCCACAAGTTGACTGTGCGCTGCGTGAAGAAGAACTTCCTTTTATTTGTTTTAAACCTGCTGCCTATTAATTTCATTTGGTGACCCCTAGGTCTTGTATTATGGGAATAAGTAAATAACTTTTCCTTATCCACTTTCTCCACATCACCCATGACTTTATATACCTCTATCATATCCCCCCTTAGTCTTCTCTTTTCCAAGCTGAAGAGTCCTAGCCTCTTTAATCTTTCCTCGTATGGGACCCTCTCTAAACCCCTAATCATTTTAGTTGCCCTTTTCTGAACCTTTTCTAGTGCTAGAATATCTTTTTTGAGGTGAGGAGACCACATCTGTACACAGTATTCGAGATGTGGGCGTACCATGGATTTATATAAGGGCAATAATATATTCTCAGTCTTATTCTCTATCCCCTTTTTAATGATTCCTAACATCCTGTTTGCTTTTTTGACTGCCTCTGCACACTACGTGGACATCTTCAGAGAACTATCCACGATGACGCCAAGATCTTTTTCCTGACTCGTTGTAGCTAAATTAGCCCCCATCATATTGTATGTATAGTTGGGGTTATTTTTTCCAATGTGCATTACTTTACATTTATCCACATTAAATTTCATTTGCCATTTTGTTGCCCAATCACTTAGTTTTGTGAGATCATTTTGAAGTTCTTCACAATCTGCTTTGGTCTTAACTATCTTGAGTACCGTATTGTTCCGAGTATAGGCCGCTCCTGATTATAAGCCGCACCCTTAAAGTTTGGTGCTATTTTAAAAAAAATTAATTTTTAACTTTTTTTAACTTAAAGAAAATATACACATTAGTAGAACAGTAAAACAGTATTTTATTTAATGAATAGGAAGACATGTACCAGTATTTTTAACACTTTTAACACTTTTGGTAGTCCTGCTTTTGACGGCATATGTTATATACTCAGAAATATTGAAAACTATTTTGTAGTTATACTGTAAATAAAGAAGGGAAAAGGAATGGACAACAAGGAGACTGATGGGAACAGTTCTCACCCTCTCCCCTGCACAACAATCAACAACATTAGCAAATGTTCTTAGGGTTAGGAATCATGGCCCCCCCCCGAACTCCTGCCCCATCCAACCCCCCGCGTTCCTTGACACCTCCCCCCACCCCAGGGACCCCTGCCCCATCCAACCACCCCTTCTCTCTGTCCCCTGACAGCCCCTGGAACCCTTGCCCCTGACTGCCTCCCACCGCCCCATCCATCCCCTGATCCTTTCTAACTGCCCCACCAGGACCCTTGCCCCTATTCAATCCCCCTGTTCCCTGCCCTCTGACCCCTCCAACTCCTATCCACCCCCCACCCCGAACTCCCCTTCCCTCTCTCCAACACCCCCTCCCTGCCCCGTTACTGTGCTGCCTGGATGTGGCTGGCGGCACTACAGTCCGGCCGCGGCTGGAGCCAGGAGCAGGAGTCACGCGGGATGCTGAGCCGGAGCAGGAGTCACGCGGCCGGAGCCCAGAGCCGGAGGATGTGGCGGGAGCCGGACGGCCAGAGCCAGGTAGCTGGCCGGCCAGAGTAGGGCGGCCAGGAAGGGATGCGGGGCCGGAGACGGGTGGCGGGGGACGCGGGGATGGGGACGGGCGATGCGGCGCCGGGCGGGGGGGACGCGCGGCCGGGGCCGGCGCCAGGCGGCGAGGGACGCGCGGCCGGGGCCGGCGCCGGGCGGCGGGGGACGCGCAACCGGGGCCAGCGCTGGGCAGCGCGAGGCCAGGCAGGGCCGCCCAGAGAATTCCGGGGGCCCGGGGTGTTCGGCGGGGGGGGCCCCTTCCATTCTGGGACCTGCCGCCGAAGTGTCCCGAAGACCCGCCGCGGGGCGCCCCCGCCACTGAATTACCGCCAAAGCGGGACCCGCCGCTGAAGTGCAGCCCGGTCTTCAGCGGTATTTCGGTGGCGGGAGGCCCTGCCACGGGTCTTCGGGGCACTTCGGCGGCGGGTCCTGGAACGGAAGGGCCCCCCACCGCCGAACTACCACCGAAGACCGGGCTGCACTTCGGCAGCGGGTCCCGCTTGGGCGGTAACTCGCCAGTGGGGGGTCCGTCCGCCCCGGAGCGGAAGGACCCCCCCCGCAGGCGAAGACCAGGAGCAGAAGAAGCTCCTGCGCCCGGCCCCGCAAGAGTTTTCCGGGCCCCCCGGAGCGAGAGAAGGACACCGCTCCGGAGGCCCCGAAAAACTCTCGTGGGGCCGGGGGCAAATTGCCCCCTTTGCCCCCCCCTCTGGGCGGCCCTGAGGCCGGGGCCGACGGAGGCGGGTACACGGGGCTGGAGCCGGGCGGCGGGGGAGGCGGGGACGTGGACGGGGTGGAGCCGGACGGCAGGGGAGGTGGGGACGTGGCCGGCGGAGGCAGGTACGCGGGCCTGGGGCCGGGGTGGGGCGGGGACGCGGCCGGGGCCGGGGCGGGGTGGGGACGCGGCCGGGGCCGGAGCCGGGCGGCGGGGATGTGGCTGGGGCTGGAGCCGGGCGGCGCGAGGCCAGGGCCGGCAGAGGCGGGTACACGGGGCCGGGGCCGGGCGGCGGGGGAGCGGCCGGGGTCGGAGCCGGGCGGCGGGGGAGGCAGGGACACGGCTGGGGCAGCCCAGAGCCCTCTGATTCCCGGCCGCGGCTGGGATTTAAAGGGCTCTGGGCTCCCCGCCGCGGCGGGCAGCCCAGAGCCCTCTGAGTCCCGGCCGCGGCTGGGATTTAAAGCGCTCTGATTCCCCGCCGCGGCTGGGATTTAAACCGCTCTGGGCTCCCCGCCGCGGCGGGGAGCCCAGAGCGCTCTGATTCCCTGCCGCGGCTGGGATTTAAAGCGCTCTGGGCTCCCCGCCGCGGCGGGCAGCCCAGAGCGCTCTGATTCCCCGCCGCGGCTGGGATTGAAAGCGCTCTGGGCTCCCTGCCGCGGCGGGCAGCCCAGAGCGCTCTGATTCCCCGCCGCGGCGGGGATTTAAAGCGCTCTGGGCTCCCCGCCGCGGCGGGCAGCCCAGAGCACTCTGATTCCCGGCCGCGGCTGGGATTTGAAGTATTTTTATTGTTTTTTTTTTTAAGTTCCTGATTATAGGCTGCACCCCTAATTTAAAGACTTAAATTAGGGGAAAAAGTGTGGCCTATACTTGGGACAATACGGTAGTTTAGTATCATCTGCAAACTTTGCCACCTCACTGTTTACCCCGTTCTCCAGATCGTTTATGAATAAATTGAATAGGATTGGTCCTAGGACTGACCCTTGGGGAACACCACTAGATATCTCTCTCCATTCTGAGAATTTACCATTAATTTACCCTTTGTTCCCTGTCTTTTAACCAGTTCTCAGTCCATGAAAGGACCTTCCCTTTTATCCCATGACAGCTTAATTTACGTAAGAGCCTTTGGTGAGGGACCTTGTCAAAGGCTTTCTGGAAATCTAAGTACACTATGTCCACCGGATCCCCCTTGTCCACATGTTTGTTGACCCCTTCAAAGAACTCTAATAGATTAGTAAGACACGATTTCCCTTTACAGAAACCATGTTGACTATTGTTCAACAGTTTATGTTTTTCTATATGTCTGACAATTTTATTTTTAACTATTGTTTCAACTAATTTGCCCGGTACCGACGTTAGACTTACCGGTCTGTAATTGCCGGGATCACCTCTAGAGCCCTTTTTAAATATTGGCATTACATTAGCTAACTTCCATTCATTGGGTACCGAAGCCAATTTAAAGGACAGGTTACAAACCTTAATTAATAGTTTCGCAACTTCACATTTGAGTTCTCTCAGAACTCTTGGGTGAATGCCATCAGGTCCCGGTGACTTGTTAATGTTGAGTTTATTAATTAATTCCAAAACCTCCTCTAGTGACACTTCAATCTGTGACAGTTCCTCAGATTTGTCACCTACAAAAGCCAGCTCAGGTTTGGGAATCTCCCTAACATCCTCAGCCGTGAAGACTGAAGCAAAGAATCCATTTAGTTTCTCCGCAATGACTTTATCGTCTTTAAGCACTCCTTTTGTATTTTGATCATCAAGGGGCCCCACTGGTTGTTTAGCAGGCTTCCTGCTTCTGATGTACTTAAAAAACTTTTTGTTATTATCTTTGGAGTTTTTGGCTAGCCGTTCTTCAAACTCCTCTTTGGCTTTTCTTATTACACTCTTGCACTTAAGTTGGCAGTGTTTGTGCTCCTTTCTATTTGCCTCACTAGGATTTGACTTCCACTTTTTTAAAGGAAGTCTTTTTATCTCTCACTGCTTCTTTTACATGGTTGTTAAGCCACGGTGGCTCTTTTTTAGTTCTTTTACTGTGTTTCTTAATTTGGGGTATACATTGAAGCTTGCAGGGATTTCACTTTAGTCACTGTACCTTTTAACTTTTGTTTAACTAACCCCCTCATTTTTGTATAGTTCCCCCTTTTGAAATTAAATGCCACAGTGTTGGGCTGTTGAGGTGTTCTTCCCACCACAGGGATGTTGAATGCTATTGTATTATGGTCACTATTTCCAAGCGGTCCTGCTATAGTTACCTCTTGGACAAGCTCCTGCGCGCCACTCAGGATTAAATCTAGAGTTGCCTCTCCCCTTGTGGGTTCCCGTACCAGCTGCTCCATGAAGCAGTCATTTTCATGAAGCAAAAGAAACAATAGTGGAAAGGAAGGGAGAGCAGGGGGATGGGGAATTACAGTGCTAAGAAGAAGCACTCATTCCATCTATTTGGGCAATGAGACTGGTTATTAAAAGTCCACTTTACAAGGGTTTACACATATGCCCTTTTCAGCATACAACTGTAAAAATCATGAGGGTGGGCATGTCGCACACTCGAGCACTGACCTGTCTGCTGCAGATATATCACTGACTTTACCAGTCCAGTGCATTGCTTGAGCATTGCTTGTGACTGCAGGTGAAATTCATATGGTGGGATGGAAAAGTTATACTGAAATGAGTTAAAACGAAAGTGTTAAATAATAAATGATTCCCACAAATAGTGCCATTCTTTGGCTTCCTACAGGAAGCCACTTCCAATCCCCCTGACAGAACACATGGAATATAAGCTACTATTCACAAAACAAGGCAACTGAAGGTAACAAACATAAATCTCTTTCTTTGGGATATACACTCCTCTCCCTGGTATTTGTGGGTAGCTCATCAACATTAATGGGAATTATGTACCTGAATGGAGCAGAGTATATATCAATCAAACAGCTTCTAGTTCAGATATATTGGCTACTCCCTTAGCTCCGCTGAACAAGACATGATGGGAAACTGTTAAACACATTTTCTTTCATTTCTTTAAATTATATACTGTTGTAAATTATATTTAATAAATCCATTTTTCAAAATCATGTGAGAACATTCAAGCAGCAATATTGTTTACTACCCCAATATACTGTAAGTTCTTACAAACTATGTATCTTACGGAATGTCACTGGGCAAGTTTTATGACCACGATTCTCATGAGTTTCCTTTTAATGCTGGCAATTAGGCTGTCTGCCAGGAGTTGAAATGATTAGTAGTAAATATAAACTTAATAGCTCTGTTTTGCAGTTTTCCAAGTCATTCTTGGTTCACTTATCCACTGGGAGCATAATGTGAACCCGGAATCTTATCAGCTGAACATGGAACAATAACAAAGGCTGCCATAAAATGTGGGGAAATATTCAGGGATGCGGGGGGGAGGGCGAAATTTATATGGTCAATATGAAAAAAGAAAAGGAAAAACAAAGTACCACAACTTTCTTGAAGAGATTTTCAAAGCAGTGTGGGGGATATAGCCACATATTTTCCACTAAACTTACAGGGCTGAATACTGTTCATTGATCTGAAAACCTAAATCTTTCTCTTTATTGGCCAGCTCAGACATTCAAGCAGCAACTACATTTACTTTCCCAATAGTAAGCCCAAGTTTGAAAAAGAAACAAAAACCACACAGCAGAAGACAGGAGCTGAAAAAAATATTAAAAAAAAAAGATTTAATAACAAAAAACTGAGATTCTCCATTTGAAAACAGCAAATAGGATATGAATCCATTAGAGCTGATCAAAAAATGTTGAGGGAATGCTTTTCCATCAAAAATGCCTTTTTCATCTAAACTGAAACTTCTTGAGGGAGCGCATCAATTTTGAAGAAATTTTATTTAGGGGAAAAAACAAACATTCCATTAGACATTTTCAGAATGGAATGTTTTGATTTTTCATATTGAAATTACTTTTTATTTAGAAATTTATTTTATTTGACATTGTAAAAAATAAAAAAAGTTATTAAAATTGAGAGGAAATGTTCTGGATTTATTGAAACATTTTAATTGACCCAAAATAATTTTTTTAATTTCAAAAAAATAATTTAAAGGACAATCTTTTGCTTTTGTTCTGGTTCAGCACTATACAGATTTCAAAACTGTAGAATTTCCCAGCCCCTCTAGAGTCCATATAATATAAAAACAGGATTTCCAAATGTGTATAGGTGAAAATCTTATGCGTCTGATTTGTTCATGAGTACTGCACAGGGAGTGAGGGGCTAGCTGCCTCCTTTTCTTGGGCCCCATGGGCTGAGGAAGTCATGGTCAGGCTGGAGGAGTTGCATATTGTCCCTGTGTACAGTGCCTCATACAATGTGACCCTGATATCAGTTAAGACACCTAGACAGAGCAGGAAGTGACAAGAGATACAAAAGGAGCGCTTAAAGATGATAAAGTCATTGCGGAGAAACTAAATGGATTCTTTGCTTCAGTCTTCACGGCTGAGGATGTTAGGGAGATTTAAAACAAATAAAAGGAAGTTCTTCTTCACGCAGTGCACAGTCAACTTGTGGAACTCCTTACCTGAGGAGGTTGTGAAGGCTAGGACTAGAACAGCGTTTAAAAGAGAACTTGATAAATTCATGGTGGTTAAGTCCATAAATGGCTATTAGCCAGGATGGGTAAGAAATGGTGTCCCTAGCCTCTGTTTGTCAGAGGATGAGAGATCACTTGATCATTGCCTGTTAGGTTCACTCGCTCTGGGGCACCTGGCATTGGCCACTGTCGGTAGACAGATACTGGGCTAGATGGACCTTTGGTCTGACCCGGTAGGGCCGTTCTTATGTTCTTATGTTCGGAATTTAAATAAACAATAATAATTAAAGAGGTATAAATTAAATTATAAATTATTATAATTTATTATTATTATAGATTATATAAATCTATATAAATTATTATATAGATTATATAAATCCTTTGGGAGTGCTTTGTTCCAGCTGGGCCTGACTGTTATAAAAAGGCAGTCAGCTGCGAACCAGCTGAGCAGCGAACAGCAGAGAGGCAAACAGAAGGAGTTTGCCTGGGATCCCTCTGAGCAGAGGTACGCTAAGTGCTGCAGTAGGGGGACTGCGCTGGTGAGTATCTGAGTGTCTGTTGGGGGGGCAGTTTGGCAGTTTGACTGTGTGCTTGATTGTTTGATTGCTTGTTTGACCAGTTTGATCTGGGAGTGCTTTGTTCCAGCTGGGCCTGACTGTTATAAAAAGGCAGTCAGCTGCGAACCAGCTGAGCAGCGAACAGCAGAGAGGCAAACAGAAGGAGTTCGCCTGGAGAGAGCTCTTAGAAGGAAGAGACCATGGATGCTGAGCAATCCGCCGTTGTGACCTGCACAGGATGCGCCATGTTCGTCTTCCTTCCACAGGATAGGAGCGACTTTGTCTGTACCAAGTGCAAGCTGATCTCCATCTTGGAAGAGAAGATTCAAGGTCTGGAGAAACGAATAACAACCCTGCATTCCATAAAAGAAAATGAGGATTTCCTGGATAGACGTCAGGATCAGCTGCAGCGGGCACAACGTTCTGAAGATTCAGAGCAGGCTACGCAGCGGGGACAGAAGGCCAGCGAGGATAAGTGGCGGCATGTGACTTCCAGAAGGGGAAAGAGTACCAGAAACATCCATGTACCAGAAACACAGATACAGGTGAGCAACCGTTTTCATGTTCTCTCCACAGGTATTAGTGCAGAGAGTGGAGTGGATGATGCACCTGAGGGAACAGAGCAGAAGGAGACTCCACTGATTGGAAGGCATGAGATGCACCTTCCTAGGGATGGGGGTTCCACGACCACCACTCCCAAGAGGAGGAGGAGGGTGGTGGTGGTCGGGGACTCTCTCCTCAGGGGGACTGAGTCATCTATCTGCCGCCCTGACCGGGAGAACCGAGAGGTATGCTGCTTGCCAGGGGCTAGGATTCACGATGTGACGGAGAGACTGCCGAGACTCATCCAGCCCTCGGATCGCTACCCCTTCCTGCTTCTCCACGTGGGCACAAATGATACTGCCAAGAATGACCTTGAGCGTATCACTGCAGACTACGTGGCTCTGGGAAGAAGGATAAAGGAATTTGAGGCGCAAGTGGTGTTCTCATCTATCCTCCCTGTGGCAGGAAAAGGCCAGGGTAGAGACCGTCGAATTGTGGAAATCAACGAATGGCTACGCAGATGGTGTCAGAGAGAAGGGTTTGGATTCTTTGACAATGGGATGGTCTTCCAAGAAGAAGGATTGCTAGGCAGAGACGGGCTCCACCTCACGAAGAGAGGGAAGAGCATCTTTGCAAGCAGGCTGGCTAACCTAGTGAGGAGGGCTTTAAACTAGGTTCACCGGGGGAAGGAGACCAAAGCCCCGAGGTAAGTGGGGATGTGGGATACCGGGAGGAAGCACAAGCAGGAGATTACAAGAGGGGAGGACTCCTGTCTCAGACCAAGAAAGCGGGACAATCAGCGGGTTATCTTAAATGCCTATACACTAATGCAAGAAGCCTGGGGAACAAGCAGGGAGAACTAGAAGTCCTGGCACAGTCAGGGAATTATGATGTAATTGGAATAACAGAGACTTGGTGGGATAACTCACATGATTGGAGTACTGTCATGGATGGATATAAACTGTTCAGGAAGGACAGGCAGGGCAGAAAAGGTGGGGGAGTTGCGTTGTACGTAAGAGAGCAGTATGACTGCTCAGAGCTCCAGTATGAAACTGCAGAAAAACCTGAGTGTCTCTGGATTAAATTTAGAAGTATGAACAACAAGGGTAATGTCGTGGTGGGAGTCTGCTACAGACCACCGGACCAGGGGGATGAGGTGGACGAGGCTTTCTTCCAGCAACTAACAGAAGTTGCTAGATCACAGGCCCTGGTTCTCATGGGTGACTTTAATCACCCCGATATCTGCTGGGAGAGCAATACAGCAGTGCACAGACAATCCAGGAAGTTTCTGGAAAGTGTAGGGGACAATTTCCTGGTGCAAGTGCTGGAGGAACCAACTAGGGGAAAAGCTCTTCTTGACCTGCTGCTCACAAACAGGGAAGAAATAGTAGAGGAAGCAATAGTGGATGGGAACCTGGGGGGCAGTGACCATGAGATGGTCGAGTTCAGGATCCTGACACAAGGAAAAAGGGAAAACAGTAGAACAGAGACCCTGGACTTCAGAAAAGCAGACTTCGACTCCCTCAGGGAACTGATGGGCAAGGTCCCTTGGGAGAATAACATGACGGGGAAAGGAGTCGAGGGAAGCTGGCTGTATTTCAAAGAAACCTTATTGAGGTTGCAGGAACAAACCATCCCGATGTGTAGGAAGAGAAGTAAATATGGCAGGCGACCAGCTTGGCTTAACAGTGAAATCCTTGCTCGTCTTAAACACAAAAGAACAGCTTACAAGAAGTGGAAGATTGGACAAATAACCAGGGAGGAGTATAAAAGTATTGTTCAGGCATGCAGGTGTGAAATCAGGAAGGCCAAATCACACTTGGAGTTGCAGCTAGCCGGAGATGTTAGGAGTAACAAGAAGGGTTTCTTTAGGTATGTTAGCAACAGGAAGAAAGTCAAGGAAAGTGTGGGCCCCTTGCTGAATGAGGGAGGGAACCTAGTGACAGAGGATGTGGAGAAAGCTAGTGTACTCAATGCTTTTTTTGCCTCTGTCTTCACAGACAAGGTCAGCTCCCAGACAGCTGCACTCTGCAGCACGGTATGGGGAGGAGGTGACCAGCTCTCTGTGGAGAAAGAAGTAGTTCGGGGCTATTTAGGAAAGCTAGACGAGCACAAGTCCATGGGGCCGGATGCGCTGCATCCGAGGGTGCTAAAGGAGTTGGCCGATGAGATTGCAGAGCCATTGGCCATTATCTTTGAAAAATCATGGCGATCGGGGGAGGTCCCGGATGACTGGAAAAAAGCTAATGTAGTGCCCATCTTTAAAAAAGGGAAGAAGGAAGATCCAGGGAACTACAGGCCAGTCAGTCTCACCTCAGTCCCTGGAAAAATCATGGAACAGGTCCTCAAGGAATCAATCCTGAACCACTTAAAGGAGGGGAAAGTGATCAGGAACAGTCAGCATGGATTCACCAAGGGCAAGTCATGCCTGACTAACCTAATTGCCTTCTATGACGAGATAACCGGCTCTGTGGATGAGGGGAAAGCAGTGGATGTACTATTTCTGGATTTTAGCAAAGCTTTTGATACAGTCTCCCACAGTATTCTTGCCAGCAAGTTAAAGAAGTCTGGGCTGGATGAATGGACGGTAAGGTGGATAGAAAACTGGCTAGATGGTCGGGCTCAACGGGTAGTGATCAATGGTTCCATGTCTAGATGGCAGCCGGTATCAAGTGGAGTGCCCCAAGGGTCGGTGCTGGGGCCGGTTTTGTTCAATATCTTCATTAACGATCTGGAGGATGGTGTGGACTGCACCCTTAGCAAGTTTGCAGATGACACTAAACTGGGAGGAGTGGTTGATACGCTGGAGGGTAGGGATAGGATACAGAGGGACCTAGACAAATTAGAGGATTGGGCCAAAAGAAATATGATGAGGTTCAACAAGGACAAGTGCAGAGTCCTGCACTTAGGACGGAAGAATCCCATGCACTGCTACAGACTAGGGACCGAATGGCTGGGTAGCAGTTCTGCAGAAAAGGACCTAGGGGTTACGGTGGACGAAAAGCTGAATATGAGTCAACAGTGTGCCCTTGTTGCCAAGAAGGCTAATGGCATTTTGGGTTGTATAAGTAGGGGCATTTCCAGCAGATCAAGGGATGTGATCATCCCCCTCTACTCAGCACTGGTGAGGCCTCATTTGGAGTACTGTGTCCAGTTTTGGGCCCCACACTACAAGAAGGATGTGGATAAATTGGAGAGAGTCCAGCGGAGGGCAACAAAAATGATTAGGGGGCTGGAGCACATGACTTATGAGGAGAGGCTGAGGGAACTGGGATTGTTTAGTCTGCAGAAGAGAAGAATGAGGGGGGATTTGATAGCTGCTTTCAACTACCTGAAAGGGGGTTCCAAAGAGGATGGATCTAGACTGTTCTCAGTGGTAGAAGATGACAGAACAAGGAGTAATGGTCTCAAGTTGCAGAGGGGGAGGTTTAGGTTGGATATTAGGAAAAACTTTTTCACTAGTAGGGTGGTGAAGAACTGGAATGGGTTACCTAGGGAGGTAGTGGAATCTCCTTCCTTAGAGGTTTTTAAGGTCAGGCTTGACAAAGCCCTGGCTGGGATGATTTAGTTGGGTTTGGTCCTGCTTTGAGCAGGGGGTTGGACTAGATGACCTCCTGAGGTCCCTTCCAACCCTGAGATTCTATGATTCTATGATTCTATGATTTGTTTAAAGTGTGTCAGTACTATGGGTCTGATTTGCCTCTCCTTTCACACTTGTTTTACACTCCATCCAACAGGGTTACTCCAGATTTACATGGATGGAAGTGAAAGATGAATCAGGCATAGGATGACATCTCTTCAAAAGGCAAAAGCAGGACACATGCAGGAGCCCCACCCCCTCCACGTCCCCACCTCTGCCCTTCCTCTTCCCACGAGTCTTCACCTCCTTCCCCTCCTCTTCCCCTGAGCCCTCACCCTGTGCTCCTCCTCTCCCCTCTGAGGCCCTGCCCCCAGAAGCCAGAGCCAGGCTGTGTAAGAACTGGCCATAGAGAGCCAAGGGGCTTGATACAGCCCCCAGCCTGTTTCTCTGCCCTCAAGTGCACACTGCCCAGGACAGGTGGAGGGTCTGGGGCTCCCCACAGCAGGCCAGGCAACTCTTACTACTGCCTGGCTCTGACTTCTGGTCTGGACACAATGTGGGGCCTTGGGGAAGGATAGAAGGAGCAGGAAGTGGGGCATCATGGTGAGGAGGTCTAAGGCCCACCTCAGCCTCCCTCCCCACCAGGAAAAGGCTGGTGCCGTCTCTGAGCCTTGGGCTTGTGTGGAATGGTGTTGAGGAGAATGCGGAACAAATGCTATCGTAGAATCATTCAGCACGGGACCAGGACTTGAACTCTGCGTTTTTGGACTGTCCCACCCAATCTGGGACAGATGGTCATCCTAATCAGGCACTATGGTGTGTGTGTGTGTGTGTGTGTGTGTGTGTGTGTGTGTGTGTGTGTGTGTGTTAAGATGTACAACTGTATATGCAACATGCCTCCTAGGCACCTTGTATAAAGAAAAACTGAAGGTGCATACCTGCCTATTGGACAATTCCATTAGGGATTATATATTTTAACCATTTCCATGCCTCTGGCACACAATAGTTTAGTCTCCTGAGGGCTGCAATACTTGGATCTAATTACAGTTGTTAGACTTAGTGTGAGGGTGCTGGGTGGTGTTTACTGACCTCTGATACACAAGAGGTCAGACCAGATCTGGTGGTCTCTTCTGGCCTTAAATTCTTAAAGTGTTTCTGCACTCAGCATTGTAACACCTAACTGATTTAGGAGCCTCAGTCTCATTTTCAAAAGGGCTTTAGGAATTTAGGAGCCAAAATTCCATTGATAACCAGTGGGATTTTGGCTTATAAATTCCTATATCACTTTTGAAAATGAGACTGAGGCTCCTAAATCAGATGTTGCAATGCTGAGCATAGCAAAGCCTGAATCCCTTTAAAATGTGGGATTATGGCTCTCTGACATTGTCAGAACATTTTTTCCAGCTTTACTCCAAAACAAAATTTTGGCAAAATTGATACAATTCTGTGACATGTTTTGATATCAGTGAAATTGCATTTTCTGACAGAAAACGGTTCTGTCAATGATTTTCCAACCAGTTCTAGTTTAAAAAAAAAGTACTCCTAAAGTGCCATCTAATAATAAATCTATCTAAATACACTAACTAACTGCCATGAAAGTCAGTGAAAGTCTGGGTATTACATAGGACCCTAAAGTGCCCAGTGTTAATATATTGTACCAAAGATATAAATAAGTCACAGATCAGCAAAGGATTACTTTGCAACTTTCTCATGACTTGTGAGTGAGACAGCCATAGTAGAGCAGTTTTCCTCAGTAAACTCAAGTAAAAATCCAAGCTAAATAAGTAAGTAAAGTTAAAGCACATGACCCTGTTCACAGATTTATTAGAAAATCCAACAAGATTGACATGCACTGAATTGTTTGATAAAATGTTGGTGACCACAAATACAACCCTTAACGAAAATTAGCTATAATTTAGCCAAGGAAAGGTATTTGTAAAACTGCTGGCTAATGCTGCAATACAGTTACTTGATTTTTCTCTTTTCCCTATATGTTGAGATGGATTTTCAGAAAACTGTTCCAGTGCAGCCTGCACACAATACATTTCCTTCTTCTCAAATAGACAAATACCCTGTCTACTGCTTCATTATTATCTTGTATTGTTGTGGCCTGCATTCTTTTTAAAATCCCCAGGTTCCCCATCACACACATAAATGTAGGGGCAATAGGGATATTAGACTGTAAGTATAGGGACTTGCCTTTGTGTCATCAAATCTCCTGACAAACCCATCTACTTACTTGACTATCAATATTTCTAAGGCATCTATCACAGTCATCTTTATATACAATGCCACTGCTGTGAAAATAATACATCATGGGTCAAATTAAAACCTGACATTTCTCATTGAAATCAAAGGTATTTGACCAGGGATGAATTTGGAATAAATTAAATTAATTAATAAATAAATAAATTAATTAATTAATAATAATAATAAGTTTTCAAATATTCTTCAACTAATAACACCATGTAAGTGTTTAAATGCAGAATCATCCAGTTCTCAACACTCGTGGCTCTACTTTTGCTTCTCATAGCTAAAACTCATGTGACACTTTTATGTAACAGAATACTCTTGAGTTCCACTCTAGTTTTAAAAATACTCAGACACCTGAAGGCAGCTGCTAAAACATAAAATTACAAAACAGCATCCCATAATCATTGGGTCTCACACCTTCCATGTAATGGGAGGTGGTAAGGGACAAAATTGCTTTTACTACCAAGAGACACTATAAACCAATCTCGTATATTTGAAAAGCAAAGCATGTTCCTGCTTTCTGATCGCTCTACTCTTTCTTTCACAGCTTGTCCAGGTGAAGTAAATTACTACACTGCATTTAACTTTGCTTGCAAAATGCATATATAAAGTGCTTGGGAATAGGACAAATTCTTCATGTACATAGTTGTATGGCAAATGACCACTCCATTCTCCAACCAAAATACCACAAAATTGTCAAGGATAAAAAGAAATGTGGTAAACTAAAAAAAAAATAAAAAAATCACATTTCCCCCCCTCGAAGATACTGCTATCGGAGATGAAGTGACATCAGTTTAAACAACCGAAAAAGAGGGAACATTGCAGGACATAATCTGTATAAACCTTAGCTGATGCTTCCACAGGGTGCTATTAAGAATTTGAAGATATAGAAACAAATGTGGTGCTTCGGAATGGATCATGTCTGAACCTTTGTATTGTTAGGCATTTGGAATATCAGGATATCACACTGCACATACTCCTATAGGGTCCTAATTCTCAAAGATGCATCTTGACATTAGTGCCAGATATTTTGTGAAGAAGCTGACAAGAAGCCGGTTTTGTAGTTAAGATTCAAGAGGAATGAGAAGGTTTGAAAAGCATAAAAACTGACCTGAACCATCCATCAAAATTTGAACTGAAAACAAATTTCTAACACTTAGAAAAGTTAGGACTGGAGAAACTAAAAAAAAAAAAAGTTAAAGCCCTTTAGAATGGGCATCATTAGTTTTTGAGCAAAATTCAATAGGGAATTCAGTACAAAAAATGATGGCATGATATGACTCTATATTCTTCACCTTTTCATGCCTCTAGACTTCACGGCTCTAAACAAGACATGAAGAGGCAGTGGCAAGAAGCACTGGGCCTGATTCTGAACATGTCTGGAGCAACTCCATTACAGGGCATGGCATTATACCAGTGTAAAACTGGTGAGTTCAGAATCTGGCCCAGTGTCACTGCTGTCTTCTCTGTTCTGCCTGATCATATGCCTGTTCTGACTTTCAGAATGCGTTGTGTTTCACTATGTCACTCAGAATAGCTACCTCTCTCCAGGTAGTTTTCCTGAAGAGTGTAACAGAACAACATTATAGTAATGACTGGAGGAGACCACACACCAGAAATAGTATATCCACAACTCAGTCCCTCATGGTTTGGAAAGGATGAGTCCTTCAATTAGTATTGACCTGGATCTCCCACATACCAGTCCACCAGGCAGCCTAAATATAAATCTACCATCTATCTACCTATATATACATAGTCCCCAACACCATACTATCTGAGTGCCTCATACACATTAATGAAATCATCCTTATAACACCCTTGGGAGGCACAGAAGTATTACCCCCACTTTAGAGATGGCGAATTGAGGTGCTGAGAGATTACATTATTTGTTCATGGTCACAGAAAGTCTGGAGCAGAAGCCAGCTCTCCTGAGCCCTAGTTCAGGTCCTTACCAGCAAAGCCATCCTTCTCTATGAAACTGGATTTAAAAATCAAAAATGAAAAACACTTCTGTCAAAATATACTTTCAGAGATTAATTTACAGCTTTGAAAGTTTACTAACAGCATTAAAAGAAAGTCTGTTGTAGTAGATAGGAAAAAAAACAGATAAAAGGAAATTGATTACCAACTTCAGTAATGAGTGGGGGCTGGAAGCAGGGCCGGCTCCAGACCCCAGCGTGGCAAGCACGTGGGGCGGCCCTTTCCCGGGGGGGCAGCAGGCTGGGCCGGCGGACCTGCCGCAGTCATGCCTGCAGGAGGTCCACCGGAACCCCGGGACGACCGGACCTGCCGCAGGCATGACTGCGGAGGGGGCGCTCGTCCCGCGGCTCCAGTGGACCTCCCACAGGCATGCCTGCGGCAGCTCAAGCAGAGCCGCCGGACCTGCGAACCATCCGCAGCTGCGGGAGGTCCAGCCGAGCCGCACGATCAGCGGACCCTCTGCAGTCATGCCCGTGGGAGGTCCGCTGCTCCCGCGGCTCCGGGGCACCTCCCGCGCATGACTGCTTGGGGCGGCCAAAAATGTAGAGCCGCCCCTGGCTGGAAGGCTCTGGAGTTGGTTATGGAATACAAGTGGAATCCAAAAGTTTTCACCAGTCTTGGTTGTTAGTTCAAATCAAGCACAGGTCAGTAATGGGAGAAAGCTGGTAAAAGCTGATGTTTGTTCAATGACCTATGTGAAATGAGTTTGGTGGTCTAGCTTCAGCAGAAAAGTGAATACAGCACAAAACCCATAACTGATTTTAGCAGTGACTGGGATACATTTTGGACACTCAGCATGACGGCACAGGTCTGAATGGGCCACCAAAAGACACAGTTTACAGGTGATTCTCCTAAAAGGCCCCACTCCAGAAGTTGGTCCTTATTCAGAAATGTTAAACATAGGCATAAAGTAATTTTTGCTGAACTGAGACCCAAGTTGGGCTTAAGGCACACTGGCAAGACAAAGTGGTGAAGTTTACTCTTTCAGTGCTCATGCTGCATTATAAATACAGGACTTCAGTCATCAGGGCTTCCATTCAATGAAGACTCAGTTCAAATTAATTTTCTTACAAAAGAAATGTTACAATAACTTGCAAAATTCTACAATAAAATTCAGTGCCATTAGTCGGGTGAAATCACATGGACAAGGAGTAACTGAGGGATATTGAATCAGAGGTAATATTCCACAGTAAGGCTAAGGAATAATTCAGTGAGAAAAATGGAGAAGCGGAATTGTATCAGAACGCATTTTGTATTCAGCACCAAATCCTAGCCCTAGCTATATCCACAGTGTGCAGCTCACATCAGCAACCTAACCCTCGTGCCATTGGGCTCCGTAGCTGTGGATGTCTAAGTCTTTGTCTACACTACAAGTGCTACAGTGCCACAGCTGCAGCTACACCATTATAGTTTGGAGACTTGATACAGAGGCGGAAAGGATTTTTCCAGGGCTGTAGTAAATCCACCTCCTCAAGAGGTAGTAGCTAGGTCAATGGAATAATTCTTCCAGGAACCTAAAGATGTCACCAGATCTTCAGTTGGTTTATCTATGTCTCTCAGGAGTGTGAATTTTTCACACCCCTGAGTGATTTTTCACACCCCTGAATTTTTCACACCCCTGTGTAGACCAGGCCTAAGTGTATGCTTAGTTGAGTTGCATGACTTTCCCCCAAGTCCCTCCCCACTACCACTGGCTTGATTCTCCCGCTTCCCTCATTCCATCAGTGAATATCCAGAGCAAGCCAGCAATAGAGCAAGCTGGGTCACATGGAGTCTACCAAGATCCATACTGCTCTATAAAAGCCAAAATGTATCCTCTAGTGCTTGCCCCTGAGATACTTTTGCTTCACTGGGAATCGTGGGTATTCAGAACTTATCAGCCAACAAACCATATAATGAGTTGACATAGTATTGTTCCAGCCACCATTCTTGCACTGCCTACGTGGTTGCTAAAATATCTCTAATTAACTAGAGGGGCTAGAGTATGGGATGTCTGTTGCAAAACCTCTGGTCTGAGCAATATGTCTAAAGACAGTGAAATCTGAAAATTGTCTTTTACATGCATCTAGGTTCTCAGTGCCGTGATGCACAATCACAGAGAAGTGTCTGATTATTTGCTATTTTGTAGTGTTTTGTGCCTCCATGTAAGAGCGCAGAATAGTTATGATTTTTCTAATTGGTTTTCAGTCAAATCATTCCACTGAGAATAAGTTACAGTGCACTTGCAGAAGATTGGGGAGCTAAAGTGGATAATGCAAATGCTACTCCAACTCTTAAGCACTGAATACTGTGCACCTGCATTTTGAATACTTCTCTTGGTTCTTTTTTATATGATAATGATAGAAAGATGCTCTACTTATGACTACAGCCTATTTATTTACATTGGCTCCAACATGCACACACACAAAAGGTTGGATAAGTAGCATAAGCTAAAGGACTATTTTGTTCATGAATGGAATGAATAAAAACAAGTGCTTAGTAAAAGCAAAGACAGATTCTTTCTTTCTTTCTTTCTTTCTTTCTTTCTTACAGTTCATTTTGTGAAGGGTAAACCCAAGGAGTAAAGGGTATTTGGTCAGGACTCTTTCAATGCTGGACCCAAACAACAATATATTTTTTAAAATGTATAATTTAATAATGTTATTTCGGAGGCAACTCCACTGCCATATCCATCATCCCCAAAGGACATGATTAGGAACAGAGCAGATTGAGATCATGCGATCCAATAAAGTAAAATGATTCATACAGTAAGTGAGCTGGGATAGTTTTGAGTTCCCAAGCCAATCTGTGCAAATCGGAGTACAATAAAAAGTAAAATGGTGAAACGGTATAAAAATAACTGGCCTAGGGTCTCAGCCTTCTAAAGCAATAAAGAGCTTTTTAAAAAGGAAAAGACAGACAGAAACTTTGAAACTCAAGAAAGTTTTTATTCTAACAGTTGAAAGGGAAGAGATTCCTGGAGGTCAGTTCCATCAAGGAAATTCAATTCACAATTCAAGCTTGTCAATTTCAAAGCCAGGATGCTGCTCTTTTAAGAGTGCAGACATGTTCTTTTAACAGAATTATTTCTTTATCCCCTTACTTGTTGGTGTCAGATTGCTTAAAGGTATAATAAATAAATAAACCTGAATCAAAATCTAGTCAGACAGATTTAAGCACAACGTTGGTGGCAAAAGGTGACATTACTGAAATATGTGGTGAAATAAAATAACACATTCCATTTTGTGGAACAAAATGTAAAATGACTGGCAAAAATAATTGCTAACTCACTTTCCCATAGGTACAGTTTTTACAAACATTTGGGGAGTCCAATTCTCATCCTTTTCATTATGTTTATTCCCCAATAATTATAAATTATTTATTTTAAACAGAAAGTAATTGCTGCCAAAATACAGATGCAATATGGCTGATATACTGTGCTGTCGAATATTATAATGTAAATTGCAATCACAGTTTAATTTATTTTTCTAATGTGAGGAAGAGTTATGGAGGAAACAACCTCGCATTTTTAATGGAAGACTACAGGGCTAAGTTGAGCTATTGACCCAAAGTCATGGGGCAGTAACCAAGGACAGAATTTGGCCCTATGTACTGTACTTTAAAACCAATTGGGAGAGTTTCTGCCATACATTTGTTAATAAAATTAATGGCAAAGGGAAGGAATATACTGACCTACACTCTGAAAAACAAAACTAGAGGAAGGATTTGGGCCACTAGGAACTACCCCTCACGGAGGTTAGTGTGGAGCACGGCCACCTTTGAGGGAGTTTTGGAGGTGCTATACTTCTGCACAAACTACTTGCTGTGCAAGAATGTGCAGCCTGCTCCACACAATGTGACCACCAGACTCCAGAATTGAGGAGGGGTAGAGTTATAACTCCATTTCCTCCCCATCCCCTATGTGTTAATTGCTTTTCTAATGAGCACATGGAGGAGTGTTGTGTTTCTCCAAGAACAGGGACGACAATTTTTCCTGGCTTTTGTGTAGGTGCACTTGGAGGTGAGGCTCCAGGCACTGTCTCCCCAAGCACACAGCCAGACAAGAACCAGCGACAGTTTGGCTCCATAAGTTTACAAGCACCCAAAGAAAAGGCAGTATACAACATGGAAGCTCAATCTCATATACAACAGTAAAATGTTCAGATGTGTCCATTTGCTTTGCTATTGAGGTCAGATACTTGACAGCTTACTTCGTGGCCTACAGTAGCACACTCAGAGCCTTAAACTGCATCATTAGGTCTGATCCAAAGTCCAGCAAAGGTAATGAGAGAAGCAGCATGGTCTAATGGAATGGGTGCTGAATTGAGATTATGGAGATCTGTGTTTTAGTATCAGTTCAGCCACTAGTCTACCAGGTGACCTTGGGCAAATCTCTGTGCCTCAGTTTTCTCCATCTGTAAAACGGTATAATAATACTGACTTCCTTTGTGATCTACTGATGAAAAATAATGTATCATTATTTTTTCCTAACTACAATGGACTATAAATCAGACTCACGGCAAAATCCTTACTTATGTGAGGATGCCCATCTTCACTATGACTACTCACATGAATTCAGACCATTGAATGTTAGTACAAATGCCTTATTTACAGCACAAGTTTCTACAGTACTACTACTTCTAGCCATTGTATAAAATATTATTCAATCACCATTTAAACTGACAAAAAGTGTATTGCTGAAAAGCCCGATACACAGCAGTCATCACAGCATCTGCCGAAGGAGGCTTTTAACTGAAACTGTGCTTCTTTGTGTGTCAATGCACAGAGCCTAGCCACCTCTGCTCCTCCCAGTTAAAATTACAGCCATTGCTCTGTCAAACGAGTAGTTTTCTGAGAGGTATTTAAGCTAATTTTTGACACCCAGAATAATTAAGCCCAGCTGATCTGACTAACTGAGAATTATGCTTTTGGTACTATACTAGTTAATACGACGAAAATTCCCCTTAAAACTAATTTTTCTTCCATTTAATTTTAATATATTATTTCAATTAGTAAACCTAGCCAGATGCAAGTAAATCTTGAGCCCCAGACATTGTGCTCCATGGTACGTAAAACTCAGAGGAAGATAGTCTAATAGGCGTTTACAATCTGAGAATAAAATCCTACTCACAAGCGATGCCTCTCTCCCCAGGCCATGTCTTCACTGCAGAGTAAACTCGAGTTATCTGCACTCGAGCTAACCCCTCTGGAGTTAGCCTAGCTCAAGTGAGAGCAGCCACACTGCGAAATAACACTCAAACTGTCAGCAGTACAGAATGACTGTGTTGGCTGCCGATGAGTTGCACTAACTCGAGCCGTAGCCTATGCCCCCAGGCAGATGACCCAACTTACATGCACCACCACACTGGAGTTAAGGTTTTTTTGTGTGTGGATGGCACTTGAGTTAGGGGTAACACTCAAATTATAATCTAAGTCAGTGGTTCTCAAAGCCGGTCCGCCGCTTGTTCAGGGAAAGCCCCTGGTGGGCTGGGCCGGTTTGCTTACCTGCTGCATCCGCAGGTTCGGACGATTGCGGCTCCCATGGGCCGCAGTTCACTGCTCCAGGCCAATGGGAGCTGCAGGAAGGGCAACCAGCACATCCCTCAGCCCGCGCCGCTTCCCACAGCCCCCATTGGCCTGGAGCGGCGAACCACGGCCAGTGGGAGCCGCGATCGGCCAAACCTGTGGACGCAGCAGGTAAACAAACCGGTCCGGCCCGCCAGGGGCTTTCCCTGAACAAGCGGCGGACTGGCTTTGAGAACCATTGATCTAAGTTATCTCTGCAGTGAAGACAGGCCCTAAAACTGCACATATCCCTTTAAAAAGCCTGTCCTTCCTAGGGTTTGCACAGGGGACAGGTAGCCCCACTTTGAGTATCTGAATTGAATTTTCCCAAACCCTCACCAAATTCCCCCCACCAACCTATTTCATTCTAATTTTCTGTTATTTTGATTTCCACTTCCATTTTATACCATTCCTTTAATTTAGACACATGCATTGGGCCTGATTTCTGATGATTACCCACAATTCCCACTAACTTCTATTGGAGTTGTGAGTGTTCAACTCTTCCGAAAATCAGGCCAATTTTAAAAGATTTCAAATGAGCAAATTCAACAATTAAAAGGAAGCAATTTCCACCTAATCCTTCATTAGAGTGTGAAACTCAATGCCACAAAAGTGGTTAAGGCCAAAGACTTAGCATGATTAAAAAAGGGCTTAGACATTTAAATAGGTATGAAAAATAGCCAGCATTAGAAGAGTTACTGCTAAAAATTTTTGGAAGGGACATTAAACCTGATGCTTCGGGCTGTATGGCAATATCTAACTTTTAGAGGTCAAAATGAGACCTAACTGGGGTCAGGGGCAGGTTATTCCACATCTGCCTAGTGTGGGATTCTTACACCTTCTTCTGAAGAGCCTGCTGGTGGCCGCTGTCAAACACTGGCTACTGGACCAAATGGATGTTGGATCTGAGCCAGTGTAACAATTCCCATGTTTAAAAGGTTTCCTTTTACATCACTTATATGGGCTGTAACATGTGAATGTTTTAATCATCTTGATTGGTGTGATATTTATTTGTGTACATTTTGGTATGGTTGTTGGAATTGTTCCCATTTGAATTCTGCATTACAAAAATATTTAAGTGACATAAAGAAAAAACAGTGTAGTACCGTGTGTCAGGCTCATGTGATTGAAAATGCTGGAACATCCATACTTCAAATAAAAATACCTCCATGGATGTGTCTAAACTGTGCCTTAAATGTCTAAGCCAATGTAAGGTCAGTCAAGTGTTACGTTGCAAAAATGTCCTCCCAGGTTCCTTAGTATCACTATCATTTCTTCTCTTCCTTCCTCTCCCTTTCTCAGCTCCAGCTCTTGGCTCCTCCTTGTCCAGTATAAATATCTGATAACACTGAATAGATAATGTATTTGCATTTGTACACTCAAGGGTGAAATCTCAGCCCCACTGAAGTTTTGTCATTCAACTGGAATTTTGTCATTGACTTCTATGGGATTTTACCCCTAGAGACTGAAAAATTCCAGTTGTCCTGGAATGCAGGAATGTCTATTATTAGTTTTGCAGGAATTTACCCCGCAACGAGTATGAGATGCCTGCAAGAAAGGTAGCATTTTAAATTTTCAGGTTCATATCTGACTGTTTAAAAAAAAGGAAAAAGCCTTTAGCTGTAGTTTATATTGGATTTATTTATGATATAACAACCTTGTATTCTATAATAAATTTACTTTGATTAATCCATTCATTATACCATACTAAGCAATACAAATAAACCAAGGCAACCCATAATTATTAACAAAGGAGGCCCAATTTTCTTTTCAAATTTCCAGATATTGCATTTGGATGATCAAATTGCCTAAATGCTGATTTTTACATCCAAGATGTGAGATTTAGATTTCCACGTTTGCAAACTGGCATGTAAAAAGGATCCATCCTGCCCAGTGATTATTAAAAAACAAAACAAAAGGTGTTTTATTTTTATGTTCTGCCTCAAAAAGGTCCCAAAGAAACATTACTGAAATATAACAGCAGTCATTCATAAAATGAAAGAGACACAAAATGAGCCATAACAGCCCAGTCCTAATTTCAGCTTGTTTGAAGAAAACGTGCATTTTGGGGCAGCTTGGTGATGAACACAAAGCTGTGACTGTGATAAGACTATAGAGCTGTTTATAAATTACAAAAAAAAAAAATCAAAGTGACGTGACTAGAAATAAAAATATGGTACATGCCACCAAGTGAATTAAAGCTAATGTTACCACTAATGAAGACTTGGAACAAACAGTCATTAATTTTGTAAGATGACATTTATTAGTTATGATACTTCTACTGGTACCAGTTAAACTCTAGGCAAATATTCTTTTCATGTAAAGTATGACAGGTGCTTCAAGAGGAATCTTAATCTGATACTCTCTGTGATTAAACACAATGCACAACACTAATAATGTTTAATAATTTTTGCATTAAAAAAAAAATCTAAGCAAACTATTCCTTCCTTGAGCACCAACAATTTTGGGTGCAGTCTGGTAATCCCTATTCAGACAATGAGGCTTTGATGAGTATGGATTGGATGCCTTGTAAGAAAATGATCATCCAGAGCTACGTGTGCCACATATCAACAATAAATACAAAGAAGGGTGAATGAGGGCTAGGTATGTGTGGTCTGAAGGAAGAAAGGGGATGGGCTCAGCGGATCCAATGCTATGTCTCCCCAGAGAATGTCAGTAGCATCCTCAATTTGGCTAGCTTCTAGGCCAAGGGTGGGCAAACTTTTTGGCCCGAAGGCCACATTGGGGTTGCAAAACTGTATGGAGGGCCAGGTAGAGAAGGCTGTGCCTCCCCAAACAGCCTGCTCCCCATATGCCCCCTCCCACTTCCCACCCCCTGACTGCCCTCCTCAGAACTGCTGACCCATCCAACTCCCCCTGCTCCTTGTCCCCTGACCACCCCCTCCCAGAACCCACTGCCCCAACCGCCTCCCCGGGACTCCACCCCCATCCAACCCCCTCTGCTCCCTGTCCCCTGACTGGCCCGACCCCTAGCCAAACCCCCGCTCCCTGACAGGCCCCCCAGGACTCCCACACCTACCCCTCTGTTCCCCGTCTCCTGATCCCTATCCACACCCACTCCCCCTGACAGCACCCCTGGGACTCCCACACTTATCCAACCCCCCCCCCGTTCCCTGTCCCCTGACCGCCCCCCCAGAACCTCCGCCCCATCCAACCGCCCCCTGCTGCCTGTCCCCTGACTGCCCCCTGGAATCTCCCACCCCTTATCCAACCCCCTCAGCCCCCTTACCATGCCACACAGAGCACCATGTCTGGCAGCTGCACCGCCCAGCTGGAGCTAGACACGCTGCTGCTTGGTGGCGTACCTGTGGGGCAGGGAGACACAGTTTCCCGGGCCAGGGAGGATGGTCCCATGGGCTGTAGTTTGCCCACCTCTGTTCTAGGCTCAGGATGTGACTTTTAGTGCATGTCCACAAATCCCACCAATACTAGCAGGCATTATATAGATGAATAAAAATCCCACGTGATCCCTTTCCCCCCAGTTTTTAAAACCAATGGTGTTCAGCTTCAGATTATTGTATGGAAAAAAACTGTCAAGTTTCAGAAGAACTCAGTTGCATTTAAATAGCTATTGCTAATACAATCTTTGTGACTTCTGGCTAATGAATATTTTACATGAGGGCAGAAATTATCCAAACTGGGACTTGAGACAAGATCTGGTTCTTTGGGAAAGAGCAGGAACAAGAAAATTGCAAAGTCTGCAACTTTGCCATTATCTGCAGAATCAAAGTTTTTACTTATAGATTCATAGACTTAAGGTCAGAAGGGACCATTATGATCATCTAGTCTGACCTCTTGCACAATGCAGAATCTCACCCACCCACTCCTGTAACAAACCCCTAACCTATGTCTGAGTTACTGAAGTCCTCAAATTGTGGTTTAAAGACTTCAAGCTGCAAGGAATCCTCCAGCAAGTGACCCATGCCCCACGCTGCAGAGGAAGGCGAAAAACCTCAAGGGCCTCTGCCAATCTGCCCTGGAGGAAAACCCCAAATATGGCGATCAGTTAAACCCTGAGCATGTGGGCAAGAACACCAACCAGACACCCAGGAAAGAATTCTCTGTAGTAACTCAGATCCCATCCCATCTAACATCCCATCACAGACCATTGGGCATATTTACCTGCTAATAATCAAAGATCAATTAATTGCCAAAATTAGGCTATCCCATTATACCATCCCCTCCATAAACTTATCAAGCTTAATCTTGAACCCAGATGTTTTTTGCACCCACTACTCCCCTTGGAAGGCTGTTCCAGAACTTCACTCCTCTAATGGTTAGAAACCTTCGTCTAATTTCAAGTCTAAACTTCCTAGTGTCCAGTTTATATCCATTTGTTCTTGTGTCCACATTGGTACTAAGCTTAAATAATTCCTCTCCCTCCCTGATATTTATCCCTCTGATATATTTATAAAGATCAATCATATCTCCCCTCAGCCTTCTTTTGGTTAGGCTAAACAAGACAAGCTCTTTGAGTCTCCTTTCATATGACAGGTTTTCCATTCCTCAGATCATCCTAGTAGCTCTTCTATGTACCTGTTCCAGTTTGAATTCATCCTTCTTAAACATGGGAGACCAGAACTGCACACAGTATTCCAGATGCGGTCTCACCAGTGCCTTTTATAATGGTACTAACACCTCCTTATCTTTACTGGAAATATCTCGCCTGATGCATCCCAAAACACATTTGCTTTTTTAACAGCCATATCACATTGGCGGCTCATAGTCATCCTGTGATCAACCAATACTCCAAGGTCCTTCTCCTCCTCTGTTACTTCCAATTGATGTGTCCCCAATTTATAACCAAAATTCTTGTTATTAATCCCTAAATGCATGACCTTGCACTTTTCACTATTAAATTGCATCCTATTACTATTACTCCAGTTTACAAGGTCATCATTAATTGTTTTTAAAATTGTCTAGGTGTTTACACTGAAGAGAGGTTTTGCAATATAAACCAGTGCACAGATGCCTTGTTCTCCTAGCCAAGCAGAAAATAGTCTCCAAACAATATTTCTGGACACCACATTTTTAAAAGAGAGAGAAATTCAAGAGTTCATAGTTTGCTAAAAAGATGAAAATCTAGAATTATAAGAAAAGATGTAGAGACACAGCCATGTTCAGTCAAGAGGAAAGATGACTGAAAGGAGACATGCAGCAAGGACTAAAAATAAGTAAAAGGAAGTTGTAAAGTGGACAGGGACCAATTATTCTCATTAATCAATGAGGACAGAACAATAAATGATGAGGTTAAGACATACCAGGGAAAATGTAGGCGAAATATTAGGAAAAACACTGGAACATTAAGAACAGTCAGGCAGTAAAATGAGCTAACAGTGGAAAGTCTTTGTGCACCAGAAAGGCTAATAAAGATTTCCATTTTGCAGTGATGAGCTTGGAATGAGTAAATCTACCCTAAACTGAAGCCAGGAGATCAGCTGGTTCTGGGACATATATAAGGGCTTTGCTCTGCATTGAACTGTTATAGGGAAAATAGACAGACTCTTGCTTCACCCAGCCAGGATGTCCTATAACAGGGCAGCAGCCACTACTACAGGTATGAAATAGAACAGTGGAAACAGACTGCTGCTCCTCTTCTCCATTTTAGTCAAGTGGACCTGGGCCTTAACTATAGTTGTTTGGGAATTTTTCAATGAAGCAATTTTTAGTTGAAAAATGCAGATTCATCAAACCTGTACATTTTCCTGCAAAAGGGGAGGTTTTGATTAAACTTAATTTTTTTTAATATATGTCCTTCATCCCCTTTGTTGGACACAGCTATCAGTTTGTAGAGCTGTGCATGAGAAAGACAGAGAGGGATTTTATGCTTAACATTACTTTAACGCTACCATTACTATGGGACTATTCTCCAGGAAGATAAACTTTGAGGGGAAATGGTAGCTATGGTGATCAAGGCAGAGAAACAGCAGGTAGCTGGTATGTGATCTGATTAAAGAAAAATGACAGCGGGAAAATAGGATGGATCACATGGAAAGAATAAGCTGCAGATAACAGATAACAGAATACTGAAGATTCCAGAGATGATTAAGAAGGGGCGATTCAGAACATAGCTTTGTCAAAGGGCTAGCTGAAACACCTGGTGTTCAAAATGTAACAGAAAATGCCAAGTGATTCAGTCAGCCACTTGCCCTTGAAAAGGCAGGTTTGCTGTGTTGCAGCAGGGAAAGTTGACGCTCCCTCAGAACAAAAAATATATTGTGACAAGTGGATGGGGAAAAGAAATGTATTCACAAAAAAACAAAAAATCAAGAAAATCTCCTTACAAATTACATCTTCTTAAGAGGAGATGAAGGAGCAGAGCTTTTGTGAAGATCACACTGTAACACCGAACTTTGCTGGGAATATGCCCTTTTCTATTCAGCAAGATTTCAGGGTCACTTTGACATTTTTGGATCACCAGAGGGAGCAGAGAAATATATTCTTTCAAAGACTGTCAGTGGAATCAGATATCCATGATCAAGACAGAAGAGAGAATCTTTGAAATACTGGAAAGTGACATGCCAGATGATTTATATTTATTTTTATTTTGGAGAGTTCAATGTGACTATGTCAAGAGTATGTGCTTGGATCTAAATTGATGAAGACCTATAGTTATCCAGACATAGACTAGATGGATAGAGCTGGGTGAATGCTGCAAAGAAATATTCACAAACATTTGGTTCAGAACAACCTCACACACCATTTAGAAAACATTTCCCACCATTAATAGTCATTTTTTGTGAGCATTTTTGTTTGTGAGAAAGTGTTGCACATTCATACAAATATTTACCAGGGACCAGATCATGACCCATACATGTATGCAGGTTAGTAAAAAGGGATAAATGGCTCCTTTTATTCCCTGGGCTTGTAAACTGTACTGCAGCCTGGAGTGGAGAGCAGTCATAAGTAGAACACTTCGTAGGGTGACCATATTTCCCTATGGTTAATACGGAACACCCTGGTAAAATTACTCGTATTCAGGTGAGTTCAATGGCAATCAATCAGAACTATGCAGTACAAACATTTAGTTGACTGAGCCCCTGTTAAAAAAAATATTGAGTAGATGGATTCTTTTTATATTCCTTCTTATCTTTAAGGCTTTAGGGTTCACATGGGGAGAGGTGACACACACACACTCCCGTACACCTCTCTCACACGGTGGCTGTGGTGGGGGGTGACGGACCGACCCAACCCTTCCTGTCCAATGCTCTCCGCCCTCCAGGACTAGCTGGGTCCCCAGGGATGGATCCATCTCTCCTGGTACCTGGTGTCCCGTGTTCCCAAGGCAACACATGGGGGTGGGGGGGTGACGCAGGATCATATGTCCCCCTCCCCAGATTTCTGTGAGGGCTCACACCAGAATGTGGCCAGCAGTATCCTTTCAGCACTGTGTGGGAGGGAAGGGACTTGGGGGTAGGGGTTGGGGGGTGAACAGAAGGGATGATGTGGCCTGTGTCTTTGCAGAGCTCATCTCTTCTCCCGTCACCCCACTTTCCGTCCCCTGTGGCTGGAAGCAGCTTGTCCCTTCCTGCCTGCAGTGTCAAAAGGCCGGTAACACCTGCAAGCTGCTGCTGGTCATCGACATGACCCAACTGACTTCTGTCCCTTGGCCACAGCATAGACAGGAAAGGGTTAAGCCCTCAGAATGCATTGTGCACCAGGGCCCAGGGAACCTGACTTCCAGGGCTTCAGCGAGCCCAGCCAGAGAGGAGGCACAGCAGGGGAAGGTACCTAGAGGACAGGACAGAGCACCCCATGCTCCCTGGAGGCAGGACCCAGGGTAGGGGGTGGGGAGACGAGGGTGCTAAGCCCCTGCCTGGGGGGCTACTGCAGAGCCTGCAGGGTCAGGGTGCGACCAGGCTGGAAATTGCTTTCTCCCCTCCCCCACCACGCCAGAGTTTAGCTGAGGGGCGGAGAGGCTTCCCCGTACCATTGCTGTGTGGGGCTTCAGTACATGCAGGGCTTGGCTCCTCCTGGCCAGCGCCCCAGGCCGGAGGGTCTTGGGCTTTCCCGTAGCGCTGGCCCAGCCAGAGGCAGTGGGGGAAGGAAGGAGCCTGCCAGCCAGGCTTTTGGTGAGCTCAGCACTCTGACCAGGGGCTGGTTCTCCATACAGCATTGGGAGTGGGACGTGCCCCACTGGGGGGGATATGGAGGAGCAGCAGGGCTGGGGGATGGGGGGAAAGGGGCGAAGCAGGGAGAGGACAGTGAAAGGGACAGCGTGTAAAGGACTGATGGGTAGGCAGCTGAGACAACACGTAACTAGCCGCTGCCTGGCACCTGCCTGCACTCACCAGCCACCACAGCTCACAGCATGCAGTCAGTGCCGCTAGAAACGAGATGGGCTGGAACACTGCTGACTGAGAGCCAGCATGCAGCGGGGGCTGCGCTGATGGACCAGCGGGGGAGCGGCTGGTCCCATGTGCTGCATCTTTGCCTCATCACCAGCCTTGCACACCCACCCCCATTGTCGGCCACTGGTGAGGAGTCTGGCAACCAGGGACCTGGCCAGCAGCAGGAACTGCCAGTACTGATGTGGGGGAGACAGAGTATAGGGAACAATTTGCTCGTTTTTAAGAAAAAGTCAGGACACTTGCAAGAGGGCTTAAATATGGGACTGTTCCTTTAAAAACAGGATGTCTGGTCACCCTAACACTTGGTCTTGCTTGCATAAGTGGGAGGGAGATTGGGAGGGAGGGGAGCAGATGAAGCCTTGATCTGACTCCTAAATATGCCAGTGAGTGCATTTGTGTTGTTCTGCAGAGAGGGAAGTAAGCTGTACCAGGAATAGGGCTGGAGCAGCCTACTCCATCCCTGGAGCAAGGAAGAAACTGGCACCAACTTGTGACTACGAGTCACACCCATACCTCAAAGTCACACCCATGTACTCTTGGAAAGTGCAGCAACGTGGTGCCCCTTACTCAAGGCAGATTGTAAGATTACAGTCTAGTCCATGAGGAATATTTGTGCCGGAAAAAATTGGCAACCATTTTCAAAACTCCTTGGTGTGAATCAGTTAGGGAGCAAAAACACCACCATGTGACTTAGCTGACCAATCACACGACACAAACAGACAGCAAACATTCAATAACAACAGAGCAGTCAGTTTTCTAACTGCTTTTTTTTTAATATTTATTCAGCAATGGAGGACAGAGGGGAAAAAGAAGGACAATGGGAGTATTATTTATCATCTGTAGCCACAGCAAGAAATTAGCATCCACAGTACCAGCCAATATATCTAACAGCAGCCTGATGCTTCTAGGCACTATGCTGGGAGCAAAGACTCTGGGGTCCTGAAAGGAAAAGCTAGTTGAGGCAAGCATGCCTGGCTTCAGAAAGTTCCCAGGGAAATACCATCACCTCATCTTCAATAGGCATGGGGGCCCCAGTGGTGTAATTGGTTAGCATGCGGTACTAGTACAGAGCAGAGCAATGCTAAGGTTCAGAGGGGTAGCCGTGTTAGTCTGGTTCTGTAGAAGCAGCAAAGAATCCTGTGGCACCTTATAGACTAACAGACGTTTTGCAGCATGAGCTTTCGTGGGTGAATACCCACTTCTTCGGATGCAAGTAGTGGAAATTTCCAGGGGCAGGTTTATATATGCAAGCAAGAAGCAAGCTAGAGATAACGAGGTTAGTTCAATCAGGGAGGATGAGGCCCTGTTCTGGCAGTTGAGTGAAAACCAAGGGAGGAGAAACTGGTTCTGTAGTTGGCGAGCCATTCACAGTCTTTGTTTAATCCTGAGCTGATGGTGTCAAATTTGCAGATGAACTGGAGCTCAGCAGTTTCTCTTTGAAGTCTGGTCCTGAAGTTTTTTTGCTGCAGGATGGCCACCTTAAGATCTGCTATTGTGTGTCCAGGGAGGTTGAAGTGTTCTCCTACAGGTTTTTGAATATTGCCATTCCTAATATCTGATTTGTGTCCATTTATCCTTTTCCTTAGAGACTGTCCAGTTTGGCCGATGTACATAGCAGAGGGGCATTGCTGGCATATGATGGCATATATTACATTGGTGGACATGCAGGTGAATGAACCGGTGATGGTGTGGCTGATCTGGTTAGGCAATATTCAAAAACCTGTAGGAGAACACTTCAATGTCTACACTGAAAAGTTGTCAACAAAACTTTTGTGTTTCAAGGGTACTTAAAAAAGCGCCCCCGTGAAAGACAAAAGTTCTGCCAACGCAAGTGGCAGTGTGAACCCAGCTTTGTTGGCAGGAGTGCTTTCCTGACGACAAAGCTAACACCGCTCGCGGGGCTGGAAGTATTTTGTCAGCAAAAGTGCCAACAAAGTACCAACAAAGAGCGTTTACACACACTGACTTTTAGCGACAAGGCTGGCGACACAGTTTAAATGAGGTGCAATTGGAAATAAAGGGCTAGAATCTGCCCTGTGGACTATGAAGAGCACTGGAGGGAACTACATGACATTTGGAGGTCCACAAAGAATTGATCTGGACATGTCAGTGAATGAGGACAGATGCAGGAATAGATTTTAAGTGACAGGCCACAACTTTATTAAACTTAACACAGTTAAGCCTACCCACCCTGTCACCCAGATTCTCACATACCAGGCATTCCAAATGGTTCAAAGAGGAGGTTACATATAAACCATACAGGATACCACTAGGACTCAGCTCACCCTTCTGAATCCTCCCGCCTCCTAGGAGGTGGGTGGGTACAGAGATTACTAAAAGGGATGGGGGTGGGACTTGGCCTGCAAAGGCTACAAGGTCTCTCCTTATCCAATGGCACAATGTCCATCAGAAGATTCATAGATATTTTACTTCTAGAAATTGGTCCTTTTAGCCTATTAACCACACTGGAAACTGTCCAAATGTTGTGACAAAGGAACATCCCTACCAAGTACTACCACTAGCTACTAAGCCCTACTTCTATTTAATCTAAATGAGCCTCCAGGATGGTGCAAGGATGGCAAAAGTCTATTTGGCCCCAATGGGAAGGAAAAAAATCTTCCTGATGCCCATACTGTCAATTGATCAGACCTGTAGCATCTGCAAAACAGATCCAAAACTACATCTATAGGGAAAGGGAGTGGGGCTGCTGAAATGGAGCAATTAGAGACTCCTCTGTCCAAGGCTAGGATTTAAGTTAATGAAAGGGAGGGCGAGAGACCAATCAGCTGCTCTCCTGCTTTGGCTGACCAATGGGTGGATAGAGCCTCTGGAGGAGGAGAGGCCACCTCTGCATTCCACCGGAGGGTTGCTCTCCTCCCCACTTGTACTAGGCTGTCCCAATCAACATCAGTCCCATCAAGTTTTCCATCCATGGAGGTGGGTGGGTGGCACTCTCAGAATTCTTTCTAAGAGCTCCCAGGCACTGCACACTGGAATGGCTGCTATACCTTCCTTGATGTGGATGTAGCATACAATACTTCATACCTGCTCCACAGGCAAGGTACAGACCGGACAAATGATGGCCCTATTCTCTCCCCATGCTTTCTGGGCAAAGCATTTAGCACAGAAATGCAGTAAGTGTTAACCCTTTAAAGTCTCTTTTCACGTACTGTGAAATGTTCCTGGTGCTGTCTACATTGAGGAAGATATTTGAGAACGAATCATTACAACTGCACAAGAACCAAATGTCCAATCCTGAATGCACATACTTTCTGGAGATGGTGCTTATTGCCATGAATCGTGTCTTTGAAGTCAATGGCAAAGCTCATGGTGCTACTTACAGGATTGGACTCCCTACTAACAGTAACATGATAGATTACATAATTCTGTGCCATCTTCAGCAAACCATGAGAATTTCACAGAGGGAGAAAAATGCCTTGGAAAAGAGAATTAGATCTCATTTCTGTGTTGAATGCCCTCATAGCCTGGTTAGTGGGAGGATTCATCATAGAAATCTGTGGTTAACTTTAACTATCCATTTCCCATTACAGAAAAGATACACAGTCTCAGAGCCTTAAAATTCCAGATAACCCTGCAGATAGGTAATCTTTTTGTTATAGGAACTCAGCATTATTCAATGAAATTCACCCCACAGAACAGGCGACCACTTGGAAGAGAAGTAGGGGCAGCAGAACGGGTCTAAGTCCCCATCCCAACCCCTGCACCTGCCTTATAAGCCGATATATATATTTTAAAATAATGTAAAAATGTGAGGGCTCTTGGGTTGGGTTGGGGATGAGGAGTTTGGGATGTGGGAGGGGCTCAGGCAGAGGGTTGGGGTGTGGGGATGAGGGTTGCTGGGTGGGGCCAGCAATGAGGGGTTCATGGTACAGGAGGGGGCTCAGGGCTGGTGCAGAGGGTTGGGTGCAGGGCGGGTGAGGGCTCTGGCTAGGGGTGTGGGCTTTGGGGTGGGGCAGGGCAGGGGATGAGGAGTTTGGGGTGCAGGTAGGCTGCCCCCAGCTGGGGTCAGAGAGGAGGACTCCCCCCAGTCCTCTCCTGGCTGGCAGCAGCGAGCTCCAGGAGAGGGGCCTCTCTTTCTCCCCCAGCAGCACACTCACCTCACACCACTGTCACTGCACGTGCTCCTAGGGCCCCTCTTCAGTCCAGGAAGCCCCCTTGCCTCCCCTGTGGTGGATGCGGGGGGGGGGGGCTGCCTTGCCCAGCATGGGGCAGGAGCAGTGACTGAGGGCGGGGGGGACGGGACTGTGCTGGTGGAGAGTTCCGCCAGAAAAAGGAAGGGTCTGTCCATCTGAGGTCAGCCTGCCCTGGCACTAGTGGTTGGGGGGTGCTAAGAACTTGTGACAGCAGTTGATGCTGGGAGCCGGCAGAGTGGAGTGCAGTGCAGAGCTGCAAGGAGTAGCTGCCCACTGCCCAGGGCGCAGGCAGGGATGCTTGGGGGAGGTGTGCGGGGGCGGCAGGTGGGGCCAGAGGAGAGACCTGGCCCCAAAGATTGGTGGAGCTGGGCCCCCGGGCCCTGAATATTACTGGAACCTAGGCACCATGTGTCCATATAACTCGCTGCCCCTGAAGAGAAGTGAAATTTTAGGGCTCTAGGTGTATAAGCCAAAAATGGAAAAGTAGTGAGAAGAGCAATTAAATGTTTGGGGACCGAGCGGACACTGAATACAAACAAGGCTTACCATCCTCTAAATATCCAACTCCCACTCTGGTCTCTGTGGGCTCTATCCATCCACCCACCCACCCACTTCCGTAGGCTATCAACCTTGACATCTGAGTAGCATCCTCTATGCTGTCTTCCCATAAGTGGAACCCTTTTCCCAACTCTATCCATCAAACCTGCATTCTCTATTCCTTTATGTCCTCCTTATTAACAAAAAACAAAACATAACAACAACAACAACAACAAAACACTTATTCCTAAAGGCATATAAGCCCTAGTTCTCCTCACAATGAAGAGTTAATAAAAACAAAGTCAGAAATGTACAGAAAAACCCCAAAACCCACTTCTAAAAATTACAGAAATAAAAAGAAATCCATGCTAAATTTCATTGCTGAATCACTCTGGTTTTTTTTGTTTTTTTTTAAATGCACCCATCCTTGTTTGTAGATTGTCTGTCCTGATTTTAAATGCTTTGGGTCAGAGACTTTGCCTTCTTACAAGTCTAGATCCTCAGCAGATGTAACTTGGTGTCCTAGCTCTATTGACATCAGTGGAGAAATGCTGTTTTATACCAGCTGAAGATCGAGCCCATGGTGTATATAGTGCTGTTAAGAGCAGGAGGAGCACAGCAGTCAGCAGTTTATTGTGTTTACACTGACAAGAACCAAGACAGGAAGATTTAATTCTTAAGGTCAATGGCCTTCAGCAAGAACTGAAGCAGAAACATTTTTTTTAAAATAGTAGATTTGGTCAGAGTCATGAGCTTTATGGATAAAATTGCTTCAAAGCCAATTGTGTTATGCTAGATCAGATCTATGTTGTCAAATTTTTCTCTCTACAAGATCAACATATTGTTCTTCGGCCTCTATAATAAACAGGCTTGTGAACATATTCTTGTATATACCAGGTCGTATGGGCCATTATAGCCCTGCTGTCAATTGTTCAAATTGTGTGGCAGTTTTGTGATGTAGACAAATGTTTATTAAGAGTGAGGCTAAACATACCAAAGTCTTTAAACTTGTGACCTACAGTAAACTCAGATTTTAACCTAAATGCCTGTCCAGGGTTAAAAGAATGCCGCACTTATATACTATACTATCCTTTCTCTCCAAATAAACCCTTTTAATGTTAGGAGGGAGAGAGACAGATCCTCAGCTGGAGTAAATTGGCATGGCTCTAGTGTCTTTTACATCAGTTTACACCAGCTGCGGATTTGGCCCAAAGTCCGCATCCACTGTGAAACTGTGTTTTTCCACCTTCTTGACAAACAGCTTCAATTTTAAAAATCCTTAAGGTTCAAAGATCAGGACAATATGTTTGTGAATACAATAAAGCACAAAGTAGAAAACACTTATCTAAGACATTTTATAGTTTCTTTATTTTTTTGTGCTATTGATAAGATTACTTTTCTCCCTATAGCAGTGACAGTATTAAAGAGGGTGCCACAGCTCTGAGCATATTTATTATTCAGTGTTTGCATGCATAATCTTCTAAAGCATTACAGATTAGGAATGTATTACTAAATACAAAACGGAATATACTTCATTCTTAATCCATTTATATGTAACACATTTATAAGTTAAGCTACTCATTACCACTTTCTAACATTCATAACCACAGTACATAGTCTTACATGCATTTCACAAAACAGCAATCAAAATTAAATTATGTTGGAATATTCTGATGCCAACTTGCACATTTTCACTTGAGAAGAAAAAACAAACAGTATTTTCCTTAGCAACTATTACAAGCCTAACCCTGAATGCCCTCATTCTTTTTTTCTTCTTTCAAAATAAGTGTTTAATTTCAATTAATAGACTAATAGCTCATCACACAAGCAAAAAACACAGTCACTCATATGCTGAGCAACATGCTCAAAAAGGAACTAAATGTTAACTTTACATGTTGCAGTCTATTAGAAGTAAATTTCTTTCAGACTAGGCTACTTTTTGTTGCCTAGTAATGTTTACAGCTACAATATTTAAATGCCCTTTTCAGTAACACTGATGTTATTAGTGGAGATATTCTTAGCAGTTCATATGAACATGGCATAACAAAGTTGCTGTCTTTATTAGATGATAGACTTTTTGACCTGATTCAGAAACATGATAAATAATCAATTTCAACTAAATATTATTAGCAGATTTGGAGAGACATCAAAGCTTTTTTTGTCAGGGTAAGACTAAACTGTATAAGATGTAGACAGCCAAATGTCATATACCATTCATCACTTGCAAGGTAACTGACTTCTTCTGAATTCACTCAGGCAGAAAATGAACAGCTGCCAATGTTGATCAGAGAAAAGTAATATGCTGCTTCCAGGAACGAAATTCCCTTTTGTTTTCCTTTTTTTTTTTTTTTTTAGTTAAAACTGTATTCTTTATACACAGAATAGGAAGGGTGGGCTTGTGGCTAGAAGAAGGACTCGGAGTTGGACTCTTGGGTTCTAGTGCTAGGTATGCCACAGGTTGTGCGACATACTATGGAAGCCTCTCTGTGTCTCAGTTACCACATCTGTAAAATGTTGATTATGATACTTATTCAATTAAAAGAGGTTTTTTTCATGAAACTTAATTCACAAATGTTTATAGTGAATACTGAGATCCTTGGATACAAGATACAATATTAATACAAAATACGGTAATATTATTTCATTTACCGAGATAACAAAAACAGCAAAATTAATCAAAATTTTCTTGTGGTAACTAAGTGGGCATGGGATGTGTCATTGGACTATCATATCTGTTATCTGCAGCCAAGTGTTTTAGGTAAGGAAGAATGGAAAAGTTCTCATCACTAGTAAAACTATAAAAAATAACAGTTTCATTTCTCTGACCCTCATGTTTCTTGTTAGTCAAATGTTAATCTTTTGTTTATTTTCAGGAAAACTCTTTTCTGTAGGTGAAAAGTTTTCATTTTGTTGAAGGAAAAAAAAAGCTGCATCTTCTGCAAAACTTCAATACCTTTTCACAAAAGTGACTACAGATTGCCAGTCTGGGAAAATTCCTTACCTTTGTGGTATTACTATGCTGCATTCACCCTCATTCAAATTTTCAAACTCTGGTGAAAATCTCTGAGTCTACTGGCACATATTGGTGAAATGAAAGTTTGTATTTTCAAACATATGTAATTAAAGGAGTTAATTTAGAGGCTTGGTGTAAAAATATCCTCAAAACATGTTACAATGTCATAATTTATGCAAACATTAGCTCAATAGCATGTTCGATGTTACATTCTCACTCCAGGATGTACCAAGATTGGACACTGTACTTATTAAATATTATTAAGGGGTAACATATCAAAACACATCATACCATTTATTGCTCAGGAAAAAGTAGAACACCTTCTATAGCTAATTTATAATGTTAATAGTTTGTGTTACTCTATTTGTGTACTGTGTGTACACACAGCTTGAAGGGCTAATTTCAACACTGGTGTAACTCCATTGACTTCAGTGAAATTACACAAGGGTTGAATTTAGACCAATATCCTTTCTATTTTATTTGTTTACAAATACCAAGGCAATAAATCCACCATATGGATTAGTCACTTGTCAGATCTATATTAATAGACATTCCTTTTAACTTTATTTTTAGAAGCATTAAAACATTTTTAAAACCAGTTCCTTTTTGTTTTCATATAATTTTGGCTAGATCAATTATTTTAAAATTTGCTAAGGAGCAAGTTGAGTTCCAGGGGGTTACAGTGAGGATGAATATGGTCCAAAGTATAAGCAATTGTCAGTCAAATTTTAGCTTGGTCATGAAGCTAACCTCTGAACCATAAGCATCTTGAATAATAAGTCCATAATATATATTAAAGGTAACAAGATTGGTTTATGCAGGCCAAATCTTGATTTAAGGCAAAATGCCCAATTCTACTCCCATTGACTTCAAAAAAAGTTGAACTGAGCTCAAACCTTGTTGCTTGCCTTATTCTTGTATGTAGCCTCCTGACTTCATAAGTAAAGCTGACAAGATCTGGCCCAAATCAGAACCAGAAAAACAGAAAACAGTGAGAAGAGAAAAGATACGAGAAATCAACCAGATCTCTTTTATCATAGGAGGTGAATTCACAACAGCTATCTTGCATTTAAAGAACAGACTAAAAAGCTAAGATCATTAGCGCAATACGGCCTCTCTGATTGCTGGAGTTCAGAGGGTCAGCAGTCATGATAGCTGCTTAGATATTACAAAGGGCTACTCTTCCTTTTGTGGCTGCTGAAGGCTGCCCTTTTAGACTCCTCCCCACTTTTGTGCCATATAAATAGCTCAGTGAATGTTTTAGTCAGTCTTTGAAAAGTAAAAGGACTGCAACAAGAAACAACCAAGGAAAAGAAGAGGGGCCATAAGTCTGCAAATATTACAAAACTTTCAATCCTTTAAAACATTTGCAAATCCAGGTTAGGGGAGACGTACAGAAAATGCAGAAGTATCTACAAAAACATCACATCCAACCGTGGGTATGGAAGCAAAAATGCCTTAATGCTTATTCTTCAAGGCATTTAAAGAGTCACTAGGATTCCTGGCTTAAATTTCCATGTGCCAGCTCACATTCAGGTGTGTGGGATTCTTCCCATTGACTCCAGAGAGAAGTGGATTGGACTCATTGCAAAAGGAAATGTATTGGGGGTTTTGGAGCATATGGAGTAGCCGACCCACATTAATGAAGAACTGGAAGGGTTGGGAGGTTGTTTTTTTTTTGCTTCCATGGCAAATTGACTCACCCACTAAATAGATCAGTCTGCCACAGAACCAGTATCTATGGGTCTTTGGGGATTGTAGACCATGGGCATTTTTTGTTGCTAAGTGCACAAGGTCAAACAATCAAAGTTTATCTTAATATACTTCTGGATGTAATATTGAATTCAAGAAGCTCAAGTTACTCAAATTGCAGCTACATTTTGTACTCAGAAACAGGAGAGACATGATTGTCTCAGAGAAAGCATTGAGTACTACCGAATTATATTGGAATGTGACAAATGAAATCAGTGACAGTATATTGCTGATGCTTATTTGAGAGAGGTCAGTCAAATGCAACATAATCACAGGAGCAATTGTTTCCTCCATATAGATAAACAACGTGATAGATGAATGTGAAGCTAATATGAAGCATTTATCAAATAGTGTCAAGAATCAATTTGGAATATTTATTTTCATAGTGCAACTATCCACTCCCCCCCAATGACAATGCTTTAATCTAATGGCGTTATTTTTATTATAACACAGATTTCAGAGGCAGGCACCATGCTTACCATAGTTTCATTTAAGTTAGGCTGGAAAATGGATTTTGTTCTGTTTTTCAGCTAATCAGATGCAATTTACTCAAACTTTATTTACTGATCACTTTTCATAGTAAAGGTTCACTTAGCAAACTAATTGTCAGATGATTTTGTTTGGTGTCATTCAGATGAAACTGAAAATGCAATGAAACTAGATTGATAACTAGAAACCAACATTGCAGTAGGGGAAACACTGCCTTGTTGCTAAATCACAAGACTGGGAATCAGGAGCTCTGGATTTCTTGTTTCTGCTATACACATCTTGGGTGAAATCCTGGCCCTACTGAAGTCAGTAGAAGTTTTGCTGTTGACTTCAGTGGGCCCAGATTTTCACCCCCATGTGATCATAGGCAAGTAATTTAAATTCTCAGTGTCTTAGTTTCTGTACAATTACAATGCCTCTACTTCATTAAGAAACTAAATTCATTATTCGAGGAGATCCTCATATAGAAGATGTGATAGAAAAGGGCAAAGTATTAGAAAGTGGGAAATCTGAACTTTTAAGAGTTATCTGGTTACTGAATGGCTAGAGACAAGAATGTGGAGGATAGGCCCATCAATGGCTATTAGCCAGGATGGGCTGTTTGCCAGAAGCTGGGAATGGGAAACAGGGAATGGACCACATTCCACAGGGAATTTTTCCACATCTTTCTTGATTACCTCTTCTGTTCATTCCCTCTGAAACATCTGGCATTGGTAACTGTCAGGCTAGATGGAATCATAGAATCATAGAATCTCAGGGTTGGAAGGGACCTCAGGAGGTCATCTAGTCCAACCCCCTGCTCAAAGCAGGACCAAACCCAACTAAATCATCCCAGCCAGGGCTTTGTCAAGCCTGACCTTAAAAACCTCTAAGGAAGGAGATTCCACTACCTCCCTAGGTAACCCATTTCAGTTCTTCACCACCCTACTAGTGAAAAAGTTTTTCCTAATATCCAGCCTAAACCTCCCCCTCTGCAACTTGAGACCATTACTCCTTGTTCTGTCATCTTCTACCACTGAGAACAGTCTAGATCCATCCTCTTTGGAACCCCCTTTCAGGTAGTTGAAAGCAGCTATCAAATCCCCCCTCATTCTTCTCTTCTGCAGACTAAACAATCCCAGTTCCCTCAGCCTCTCCTCATAAGTCATGTGCTCCAGCCCCCTAATCATTTTTGTTGCCCTCCGCTGGACTCTCTCCAATTTATCCACATCCTTCTTGTAGTGTGGGGTCCAAAACTGGACACAGTACTCCAAATGAGGCCTCACCAGTGCTGAGTAGAGGGGAATGATCACATCCCTCGATCTGCTGGAAATGCCCCTACTTATACAACCCATAATGCCATTAGCCTTCTTGGCAACAAGGGCACACTGTTGACTCATATTCAGCTTTTCGTCCACCGTAACCCCTAGGTCCTTTTCTGCAGAACTGCTGCCCAGCCATTCGGTCCCTAGTCTGTAGCAGTGCATGGGATTCTTCCGTCCTAAGTGCCGTACTCTGCACTTGTCCTTGTTGAACCTCATCGTATTTCTTTTGGCCCAATCCTCTAATTTGTCTAGGTCCCTCTGTATCCTAGCCCTACCCTCCAGCGTATCAACCACTCCTCCCAGTTTAGTGTCATCTGCAAACTTGCTAAGGGTGCAGTCCACACCATCCTCCAGATCGTTAATGAAGATATTGAATAAAACCGGCCCCAGCACCGACCCTTGGGGCACTCCACTTGATACCGGCTGCCAACTAGACATGAAACCATTGATCACTACCCGTTGAGCCCGACCATCTAGCCAGTTTTCTATCCACCTTACCGTCCATTCATCCAGCCCAGACTTCTTTAACTTGCTGGCAAGAATACTGTGGGAGACTGTATCAAAAGCTTTGCTAAAGTCCAGAAATAGTACATCCACTGCTTTCCCCTCATCCACAGAGCCGGTTATCTCGTCATAGAAGGCAATTAGGTTAGTCAGGCATGACTTGCCCTTGGTGAATCCATGCTGACTGTTCCTGATCACTTTCCTCTCCTCTAAGTGCTTCAGAATTGATTCCTTGAGGACCTGCTCCATGATTTTTCCAGGGACTGAGGTGAGGCTGACTGGCCTGTAGTTCCCCGGATCCTCCTCCTTCCCTTTTTTAAAGATGGGCACTACAGTAGCCTTTTTCCAGTCATCCGGGACCTCCCCCGTTCACCATGAGTTTTCAAAGATAATGGCCAATGGCTCTGCAATCTCATCGGCCAACTCCTTTAGCACCCTTATGAAGCATTCACAAATGAAATATGATGTAAATTAATGCAGTGAAATATTATGCGATGTAGACCAATCTGAACAACAATGTAGACTGTTTTCAAAAGAATAATTATAAAAATAATTTCTTCCTTGAAAATTATTTGATTTGGCTCCACTGCAGTTGCATCAGGTCCTACTGTGAATGTCCTCTCATTATCATCCTGCTTTTTATTGTGGTGAGGTAGAGAGAAACTACATTTTTGGTAATATTCAAAAAGTTCTATCACATTAGGAGAGGTATCAAAGGGGTAGTCATGTTAGTCTGGATCTGTAAAAGCAGCAAAGAGTCCTGTGGCACCTTATAGACTAACAGACGTATTGGAGCATGAGCTTTTGTGGGTGAATACCCACTTCGTCGGATGCATGTATTGGAAATTTCCAGGGGCAGGTATATATATGCAAGCAAGAAGCAGGCTAGAGATAATGAGGTTAGTTCAATCAGGGAGGATGAGGCCCTCTTCTAGCAGTTGAGGTGTGAAAACCAAGGGAGGAGAAACTGCTTTTGTAGTTGGCTAGCCATTCACAGTCTTTGTTTAATCCTGAGCTGATGGTGTCCAATTTGTAGATGAACTGAAGCTCAGCAGTTTCTCTTTGAAGTCTGGTCCTGAATTTTTTTTGCTACAGGATGGCTACCTTTAAATCTGCTATTGTGTGTCCAGGGAGGTTGAAGTGTTCTCCTACAGGTTTTTGTATATTGCCATTCCGAATATCTGATTTGTGTCCATTTATCCTTTTCTGTAGGGACTGTCCATCATTAGCTATTTTCTTCCATATATGCATGAAAAGAGATGTAAATTTTCAATTGATTGTTTCTTGCTGAAATATATTTTGATTGCCATTCACACATATGGGTTTTCCCATAGCATTTTCCTGGGAAGTTATACAACAGATTAGAAGAAAATGTTACCTTCTGAAAATGGTGGAAGGATTCAAATGGTAGACAGGTTCAATCTTGCAACATTATTGGATGAATGCTTTGGATCAGTTTCTGCATTCAGCCAAGGTGCCGGAATGGGCGGGGGGTGTCAGGGGACCATGGCCCTCCCACTTTTTGAAAGTGGATGGGCCTATCCTGTCCATTTTTTCCATGGGCCCCACCCCTGCCCCCTGCTCTTTCCCCCGAGGCCTCGCTCCACCCTCATCCCCCGAACTAAGCCGGCAGCTGGGGAGCTTGGGCACCTGTGGGACCCCATGCTATTGACCTTCCTTCTGCCTGGGGTGGAGAGGCCCAGGGCAGATGAAGGGTCCGCAGCTCCTCAGAGCTGCCTGCATCGCTCTTACCATGGCTGGGCTGTGGCTCTGAGCCCCCTCCCCCGACCCCCCAGCCAGAGCTGGATTGGGGTAAGAGCCACACAGGCAGCTGTGGGAAGCCGCGGACATTCCTGACATGGGTGGGAGGACCAGGAGGTGAGTACATGGGCCAGTGGCTGCTCTTGGCCCCACCCCACTCCCGGGCAGGTGGAGGGATGGCGGCTCTCGGCCCAGCTTTTGGCTTGCCAGGGGCTAGGACCGTGGGGGAAGATGAGGGGTAGGGGTGGGGCCATGGAGGGGGCAGGGGCCCCTGCCCCCCCCCCCATACTTTTGGGAAGGCTGCACCACTCCTGCATTCAGTGCAGTTACTCAAGATTTACTGGTGAGTATCTGAGTGTCTGTTGGGGGCGCAGTTTGGCAGTTTGACTGTGTGCTTGATTGTTTGATTGCTTGTTTGACCAGTTTGATTTGGGAGTGCTTTGTTCCAGCTGGGCCTGACTGTTATAAAAAGGCAGTCAGCTGTGAACCAGCTGAGCAGCAAACAGCAGAGAGGCAAACAGAAGGAGTTTGCCTGGGAGTTCGCCTGGAGAGAGCTCTTAGAAGGAAGAGACCATGGATGCTGAGCAATCCGCCATTGTGACCTGCACAGGATGCGCCATGTTCGTCTTCCTTCCACAGATAGGAGCGACTTTGTCTGTACAAAGTGCAAGCTGATCTCCATCTTGGAAGAGAAGATTCAAGGTCTGGAGAAACGAATAACAACCCTGCGTTCCATAAAAGAAAATGAGGATTTCCTGGATAGACGTCAGGATCAGCTGCAGCGGGCACAATGTTCTGAAGATTCAGAGCAGGCTACGCAGCGGGGACAGAAGGCCAGCCAGGATAAGTGGCGGCATGTGACTTCCAGAAGGGGAAAGAGTACCAGAAACATCCACGTACCAGAAACACAGACACAGGTGAGCAACCGTTTTCATGTTCTCTCCACAGGTACTAGTGCAGAGAGTGGAGTGGATGATACACCTGAGGGAACAGAGCAGAAGGAGACTCCACTGATTGGAAGGCATGAGATGCACCATCCCAGGGATGGGGGTTCCACGACCACCACTCCCAAGAGGAGGAGGAGGGTGGTGGTGGTCGGGGACTCTTTCCTCAGGGGGACTGAGTCATCTATCTGCCGCTCTGACCGGGAAAACCGAGAGGGGTGCTGCTTGCCAGGGGCTAGGATTCACGATGTGACGGAGAGACTGCCGAGACTCATCAAGCCCTCGGATCGCTACCCCTTCCTGCTTCTCCACGTGGGCACCAATGATACTGCCAAGAATGACCTTGAGCGTATCACTGCAGACTACGTGGCTCTGGGAAGAAGGATAAAGGAGTTTGAGGCGCAAGTGGTGTTCTCGTCTATCCTCCCTGTGGCAGGAAAAGGCCAGGGTAGAGACCGTCGAATCGTGGAAATCAACGAATGGCTATGCAGATGGTGTCGGAGAGAAGGGTTTGGATTCTTTGACAATGGGATGGTCTTCCAAGAAGAAGGATTGCTAGGCAGAGATGGGCTCCACCTCACGAAGAGAGGGAAGAGCATCTTTGCAAGCAGGCTGGCTAACCTAGTGAGGAGGGCTTTAAACTAGGTTCACCGGGGGAAGGAGACCAAAGCCCCGAGGTAAGTGGGGAAGTGGGATACCGGGAGGAAGCACAAGCAGGAGACTGCAAGAGGGGAGGACTCCTGTCTCAGACTGAGAAAGCGGGACAATCAGCGAGTTATCTTAAGTGCCTATACACAAATGCAAGAAGCCTGGGGAACAAGCAGGGAGAACTAGAAGTCCTGGCACAGTCAGGGAATTATGATGTAATTGGAATAACAGAGACTTGGTGGGATAACTCACATGATTGGAGTACTGTCATGGATGGATATAAACTGTTCAGGAAGGACAGGCAGGGCAGAAAAGGTGGGGGAGTTGCATTGTACGTAAGAGAGCAGTATGACTGCTCAGAGCCCCAGTATGAAACTGCAGAAAAACCTGAGTGTCTCTGGATTAAATTTAGAAGTATGAACAACAAGGGTAATGTCGTGGTGGGAGTCTGCTACAGACCACCGGACCAGGGGGATGAGGTGGACGAGGCTTTCTTCCAGCAACTAACAGAAGTTGCTAGATCACAGGCCCTGGTTCTCATGGGTGACTTTAATCACCCCGATATCTGCTGGGAGAGCAATACAGCAGTGCACAGACAATCTAGGAAGTTTCTGGAAAGTGTAGGGGACAATTTCCTGGTGCAAGTGCTGGAGGAACCAACTAGGGGAAAAGCTCTTCTTGACCTGCTGCTCACAAACAGGGAAGAAATAGTAGAGGAAGCAATAGTGGATGGGAACCTGGGAGGCAGTGACGATGAGATGGTCGAGTTCAGGATCCTGACACAAGGAAAAAGGAAAAAGGATCCTGACACAAGGAAAGCAGTAGAACAGAGACCCTGGACTTCAGAAAAGCAGACTTCGACTCCCTCAGGGAACTGATGGGCAAGGTCCCCTGGGAGAATAACATGACGGGGAAAGGAGTCGAGGAAAGCTGGCTGTATTTCAAAGAAACCTTATTGAGGTTGCAGGAACAAACCATCCCGATGTGTAGGAAGAAAAGTAAATATGGCAGGCGACCAGCTTGGCTTAACAGTGAAATCCTTGCTCGTCTTAAACACAAAAGAACAGCTTACAAGAAGTGGAAGATTGGACAAATAACCAGGGAGGAGTATAAAAGTATTGTTCAGGCATTCAGGTATGAAATCAGGAAGGCCAAATCACACTTGGAGTTGCAGCTAGCCAGAGATGTTAGGAGTAACAAGAAGGGTTTCTTTAGGTATGTTAGCAACAAGAAGAAAGTCAAGGAAAGTGCGGGCCCCTTGCTGAATGAGGGAGGGAACCTAGTGACAGAGGATGTGGAGAAAGCTAGTGTACTCAATGCTTTTTTTGCCTCTGTCTTCACAGACAAGGTCAGCTCCCAGACAGCTGCACTCTGCAGCACGGTATGGGGAGGAGGTGACCAGCTCTCTGTGGAGAAAGAAGTAGTTCGGGGCTATTTAGGAAAGCTGGACGAGCACAAGTCCATGGGGCCGGATGCGCTGCATCCGAGGGTGCTAAAGGAGTTGGCTGATGAGATTGCAGAGCCATTGGCCATTATCTTTGAAAAATCATGGCGATCGGGGGAGGTCCCGGATGACTGGAAAAAAGCTAATGTAGTGCCCATCTTTAAAAAAGGGAAGAAGGAAGATCCAGGGAACTACAGGCCAGTCAGTCTCACCTCAGTCCCTGGAAAAATCATGGAACAGGTCCTCAAGGAATCAATCCTGAACCACTTAAAGGAGGGGAAAGTGATCAGGAACAGTCAGCATGGATTCACCAAGGGCAAGTCATGCCTGACTAACCTAATTGCCTTCTATGACGAGATAACCGGCTCTGTGGATGAGGGGAAAGCAGTGGATGTACTATTTCTGGACTTTAGCAAAGCTTTTGATACAGTCTCCCACAGTATTCTTGCCAGCAAGTTAAAGAAGTCTGGGCTGGATGAATGGACGGTAAGGTGGATAGAAAACTGGCTAGATGGTCGGGCTCAACGGGTAGTGATCAATGGTTCCATGTCTAGTTGGCAGCCGGTATCAAGTGGAGTGCCCCAAGGGTCGGTGCTGGGGCCGGTTTTATTCAATATCTTCATTAACGATCTGGAGGATGGTGTGGACTGCACCCTTAGCAAGTTTGCAGATGACACTAAACTGGGAGGAGTGGTTGATACGCTGGAGGGTAGGGCTAGGATACAGAGGGACCTAGACAAATTAGAGGATTGGGCCAAAAGAAATATGATGAGGTTCAACAAGGACAAGTGCAGAGTATGGCACTTAGGACGGAAGAATCCCATGCACTGCTACAGACTAGGGACCGAATGGCTGGGCAGCAGTTCTGCAGAAAAGGACCTAGGGGTTACGGTGGACGAAAAGCTGAATATGAGTCAACAGTGTGCCCTTGTTGCCAAGAAGGCTAATGGCATTATGGGTTGTATAAGTAGGGGCATTTCCAGCAGATCGAGGGATGTGATCATTCCCCTCTACTCAGCACTGGTGAGGCCTCATTTGGAGTACTGTGTCCAGTTTTGGACCCCACACTACAAGAAGGATGTGGATAAATTGGAGAGAGTCCAGCGGAGGGCAACAAAAATGATTAGGGGGCTGGAGCACATGACTTATGAGGAGAGGCTGAGGGAACTGGGATTGTTTAGTCTGCAGAAGAGAAGAATGAGGGGGGATTTGATAGCTGCTTTCAACTACCTGAAAGGGGGTTCCAAAGAGGATGGATCTAGACTGTTCTCAGTGGTAGAAGATGACAGAACAAGGAGTAATGGTCTCAAGTTGCAGAGGGGGAGGTTTAGGCTGGATATTAGGAAAAACTTTTTCACTAGTAGGGTGGTGAAGAACTGAAATGGGTTACCTAGGGAGGTAGTGGAATCTCCTTCCTTAGAGGTTTTTAAGGTCAGGCTTGACAAAGCCCTGGCTGGGATGATTTAGTTGGGTTTGGTCCTGCTTTGAGCAGGGGGTTGGACTAGATGACCTCCTGAGGTCCCTTCCAACCCTGAGATTCTATGATTCTATGATTCTATGAACAGTGTAAGAGCACAGAACTGGCATTTAATCTATTGTAGGTATATCAATATGGCCTCTTTTAGGAATTTAGTGATGACTGGATGGCTATATTGAGACTCTTTCCTGCAGCACCTGATAACTGAATTCAGGCTTGCAAATTGTACCTCAAGTTACTTGATACTCAGGCCTACTGGCAAACTGTTTTGTAGGGATTGTCTTATACTGGAGGATTCCTGTGCTTCATTCTCTATTCTGTATACCAATGCTGAATCCAAACTGTATGCTTGATATCAGGTTTTGACATCAGTTTTTTTTCTATCCCCTTAGATACTGGCAGCATGTCAATCATTTGTCTAGAATATTTCTGGCTCTTCAATAATCTGTTTGAGAGAGCCCAACTATTACATTTATGAAGAATGGGTTTGGATGGCAAATAAATCCCTCTTACCTCAGGTTTGGTCCAGTCAGGAAATTTACCCACCCTCAGATTGACACCTGGACTAATCTAGATAGTTAGACCAGTGTGTAATGGTGATATTCACTTATGATCTCTCATTTTATATGATCTTTGATAGCAAAGGAGGTAGTGGATCACATATCACAGTTGCTGTGGCTATGTCAGCATGTCTGTCCTCAGAGGCCTGAGATCCTGTTTGGGGCTGATCCAAAATAGGGGTTTCTTGATGAATGTTACCCAGATGAAGATAGTGGAATTCAGATTTCTTCCCCCTTGATTTGTGGATTGCCTGATCAGCTCATCCACTCTGTAGTTTGGGGTGTCTTTCATTAGAGAATGGCTGCTTGTAACCCCTTTTTTTTCCCCACTGGTAAAATACTTAGGTGAATTTTTCCAACATTGTCAAGTCATGTTTGGATGAATAGCAGTCTTTGTGCTTAGTGCAAGTCTATATTCCTCTTAGTGCAAGTCTACACTACAGCGCTACATCTGTGCATCTGTGCCGCTGTAGCATGTCTGGTGAAGATCTGCTAAGCCAACAGGAGAGTGCTTTCCCATCAGCATAATTACTCCACCTTGGCAAGAAGCAGAAGCTATGTTGGCGGGAGAGCATCTCTCACCGATATAGTGCCAGTGCGGACAGTGCAAAACTTGCATTGTTTGGGGGAGGGGCTGGCTTTTTCACATCCCTGAGTGATATAAGTTAGGTAGATTTAAGCAGTACCGCAGACCTGCCCTTAGTTTCTTTCTGCCATTTTTGTGGTTGCTCTGTATGCCCTGAATAGAGGGAAAATTTAGCTGCGACCCCCAAAACTGCACTGAAACACATTGTTATGTGGAATGGTGGTGGAATTCCATGTGTGACTGACTGTTCTGAAAACTGTCAGTCTACAAAGTGTGAATATGGTTATCCTCCTTTCCTAAGCCAGAACCCAATGAATCAGTGCAGTATCCTCAAGTAAATATTTCTCCCAGGGAAGTACACGTGCCTGAGTCATCACCTCAAGCTGTCAGAAGAGGAATCAGATGGACATGGTTCTGATTTGGTGAATTGTAGAATTTTTGCAAATCTTTCTACAGACAGTGGTAATCTCATGGAGCATGCAACAATTGGAACTCCCCAAAGAGATAGCGATTGAGAACGACATCCACAGATCCTCTTGGTAATATATCACAAAACTATTTTGGGTTCAGAAGGCAAATTATAGCCTTAGCTATCTGGAAGGTTGTTTTGCCTCAGCAAAGTTTTCTCAGTCTTTGACTTGCTCAGTTTGGTCCAATCAATAAATGTTAACCCCTAATTCACTAAAGCTTGTGGAGTCCCTTTCTACTTTGCCACAGTATCATTTACTTCAATGTGCTCAAACCCATGATTAAATTCTTTTAAGAACAGGGATGCTTTTCTGAATTGGGACTTAAGTGACTTTTCCATTGTCACTCAATCAGTCATTGTCATAGACATGATTGAACTCAGAATGACCAGACTACCTACTCTTTGCTCATTCCACAGTTGGACACCTATTTACTACTGCAGGTATGTTATTTAGAAGGTATAGCCATATCTCCCTCACTAAATACAGTCAGAATAGCTGGACACGCATGTAATATTCTTCACTTCTCCTGGTCCTACCAGGACACATGGAGAATAGGCCCTACCATTTTTTATTTATTGCACTGCATAAAAAGTATACACCAGTATTGCCAACCCCAAATGTTCAAAAATCATTCACTGGGGTCAAAAAGATCATGAGACTGGCTTAAATACCATGAGATTTTAAAAAGTAATAATGCTGTGATGCTGCATTCCATATGTTTTATGAAAATATGTTTATGAGTGTAAATATAATGTAACTGGAATATGCTTTATGTGAAAGGCTTCTTTGTAAGGTACCATTACAAAGCTTATAATCTACTGAGTGTGTTCATCCTGTTTGTATGGATGTATCATTCTTGTATCTGAAGCTAGAAATATAAAATATTACTCTGAAGTCCTATGGTAACTATGCAAAGTGTGGGCTATTAATAGTGGCTTGGAATCTTGATGGCTCCCATTAATTAGGACAATTGGTTGTGAATGGAACCTTCCTGGGTACCTGCAGGCCAGCCCTGAAAGAATGGAGAATGAGGTCTTAGAGTGACGTGTGATCATGTCACCTAGTACTGGAATCCATCTTAAACCTGGTGCTTTTCCATTTAGAAGGAGGGGTGGGGACCCAGCAAGACAAAAGATTCCTGGCTTGTGCCAAAGCTATAAAAGGGTGTGGAACAGATCAAAGGGGTCTGCAGTCATGAGAAAACCCCTAGTTACCACCTGAGCTGGAACTAACAAGAACTGTACCGGGGAAAGGATTGGGCCCAGACTAAGAAGGAGTCTACTCTCTGAAAGAAGCTTATCGGAACATCTGAGGATGAGATTTACCTGTAAACAGTTTCTTAATGTATCAGGCTTAGACTTGCTTGTTTTGTTTTATTTTGCTTGGTAACTTACTTTGTTCTGTCTGTTATTACTTGAAACCACTTGAATCCTACTTTTTATACTTAATAAAATTATTTTGTTTATTAACAAACCCAGAGTAAGTGATTAATACCTGGGGGAACAAACAGCTGTGCATATTTTTCTATTCAGTGTTCTAGAGGGCGGACAATTTATGAGTTTACCCTGTATAAACTTTATACAGAGTAAAACAGATTTATTTGTGGTTTGGATCCCATTGGGAACTGGGTGTCTGGGTGCTGGAGATAGGTGACCTGCTGAGCAGTTTTTGGTTAAAGTCTGCAGCTTTGGGGACATGGACCAGACCTGGGTCTGTGCTGCAGCAGACTAGTGTGTCTGGCTCAACAAGGCAGGGTTCTGGAATCCCAAACTGGCAGTGGAAAATGGACTCAGAGGTCATTCCAGCACATCAGGTAACAGCCTCAAGGGGGTCTCTGTGACTGAACCTGTCACAAATGCATATTGGGTTATTTTTATTTGTCTTCTGGTTTTTGAGCCTTTAGAATACACTGAGGTCATATTTTCATACTTTTCTCCACAAAGGGCTAGGAACTTTAAAAAAAAAAAAGCTGGGATTCTGCTTTATTCACATGACTCCAGTAGCTGGCTTTAAGAAAAACACCAATTATAATGAGACTCATGATAGGATTGCAAGAATTGTCAATTCTGGATACTGAAAAAAGTACCGATCCTGGGCTCTGTGTGCCCCTGCCAAAAATTAAAAATACAGCTAAGTCAAAAATGAAGCTAGTCAACTGCTCCTCACCCCCAAGCCAATGAAAATGCTCATACAATCACACCAAATAAATCAAAACACTCTCCTCCTTCACTATCCTATTATTCTTCACCATATTTCAAAAGCAGATGCTCTCTCTTTCTCTCTCATTCCAGCAACCCATTACCTCTCCCTCTCTCCTCCCGTCTTACATGCCTTGTCCACTAGTCTGTCCAAAATTTCAATTTGCCATGAGCAAGTATTTCTATCAAGCATCGAACTACCTACCCTTGGCTTCCCACACTGCAGCCTGAGTCTACTGACAACTTTCTGCTAGCTGGACTACCAGCATTTTTTTGTGGGGAGAATCAAGAGCTTGAGATGCACATATTCCTTACATGCTCTTCACTGTGAAGAGGGTGCAAAGGAAATTAATTAGAAACAGATGGACAACCATGATTTTCTCTCTCCACTTGGACTCCTCTTTTAGGAATATGTCACTTACTAACATAAGGTAGCTGAAGACCTGATCCCTCAACAAAGGAATGCTGAAATAGTCCTATAGATTTGTAAAGAAATGTTTATATAAGAAACAGATAATGAAGTTCTTATGAAAGGAGGAATTTCTGTAAAACTCTGATAACAGGCTGGAAAAAAGCGAGTTTTGCCAGCCTGTTCAGCACATTTATTAAAGACATTCTTCAGTCCTTATGTTTCACCATAAAAAATCTGAAGTCTCAAAATGGATTCAAATTCAGCCTGACCTTTAAAAACTCAATGTGCTGAATGGTTTTCTGCTCAAATAAATTCTGTTTCATTTCAGAACAGGTTTCTGTCACACCAATAAAAGCTAAGTTTGATGGATACCAAATGAATTTTAAATTTAGAGTGATCTATGACAAAGAGGTACTAGGCAAACCCAGTGTATTATCCATGATACTTGCTTCATAATTGAATATATACTTTAGGGGCCAGATCCTTAGTTGGTGTCCCTGGACATTGAGTTCCAGGCCATAATCCATTGGTACTTATTTTTGGGTTAAATCCACAGACTGTATTTAGAACAATAATATTCTTTCTTTACAGATATTCATAGTGAAATGGTGGAAGAAGGTTTATAGAAAAATAAGAGTATTTAATGGGAGGAATATTCCTTTTAGATCTGCACAGTTCATAAATCCAAACAGTATTAACAACTAACATGAAAACATTCATAAAAATTAAAGAAGTGGGCCACAATCGCTCAGTTGCCTCTGTATGGGGAACAGACTATCCCAGCTGGTGGTGATTGCAGGATCAAGAACTAGGTTCAACAGGGACAGGTGAGCAAAGCCCACAGGTAAGTGGGGAACATGGAGACCTGGGAGATGGGTTGGAAACGAGAGGGAGCGTGGGCTATAATGGCAGAGAGAAAGGAGGGTCAGGGCAAAACTGGGAGGCAAGATCAAACCTGTATCTTAGATGCCTATATTCAAATGCGAGAAGTATGGGTAATAAGCAGGAAGAACTGGAAGTGCTAATAAATAAATACAACTATGACATTGTTGGCATCACTGAAACTTGGTGAGATAATACACATCATTGAAATGTTGGTGTGGATGGGTACAGCTTGCTCAGGAAGGATAGACAGGGGAAAATGGAGGCAGTGTTGCCTTATATATTAAAAATTTACACACTTGGACTGAGGTGGAGATGGACATAGGAGACGGAAATATTGAGAGTCTCTGGGTTAGGCTAAAAGGGGTAAAAAACAAGGGTGATGTCATGCTAGGAGTCTACTACAGGCCACCTAACCAGGTGGAAGAGGTGGATGAGGCTTTTTTTAAATAACTAACAAAATCATCCAAAGCCCAAGATTTGGTGGTGAGGGGGGACTTCAACTATCCAGGTATATGTTGGGAAAATAACACAGCAGGGCACAGACTATCCAATAAGTTCTTGGACTGCATTGCAGACAACTTTTTATTTCAGAAGGCTGAAAAAGCTACTGGGGGGAAGCTGTTCTAGATTTGATTTTAACAAATAGGGAGGAACTCCTTGAGAATTTGAAAGTAGAAGGCAGCTTGGGTGAAAGTGATCATGAAATCATAAAGTTTGCAATTCTAAGGAAGAGTAGAAGGGAGTACAGCAAAATAGAGACAATGGATTTCAGGAAGGCGGATTTTGGTAAGCTCAGAGAGCTGATAGGTAAGGTCCCAAGGGAATCAAGACTGAGGGGAAAAACAACTGAGGAGAGTTGGCAGTTTTTCAAAGGGACACTATTAAGGGCCCAAAAGCAAGCTATTCCGCTGGGTAGGAAAGATAGAAAATGTGGTAAAAGACCACCTTGGCTTAACCACGAGATCTTGCATGATCTAAAAAATAAAAAGGAGTTATATAAAAAGTGGAAACTAGGACAGATTACAAAGGATGAATATAGGCAAACAACACAGGAATGCAGGGGCAAGATTAGAAGGGCAAAGGCACAAAATGAGCTCAAACTAGCTATGGGAATAAAGGGAAACAAGACGACTTTTTATCAATACATTAGAAGCAAGAGGAAGACCAAGGACAGGGTAGGCCCTCTGCTCAGTTCGGAGGGAGAAACAGTAACAGGAAACTTGGAAATGGCAGAGATGCTTAATGACTTCTTTGTTTCGGTCTTCACCAAGAAGTCTGAAGGAATGCCTAACATAGTGAATGCTAATGGGAAGGGGGTAGGTTTAGAAGATAAAATAAAAAAAGAACAAATTAAAAATCACTTAGAAAAGTTAGATGCCTGCAAGTCACCAGGGCCTGATGAAATGCATCCTAGAATACTCAAGGAGCTAATAGAGGAGGTATCTGAGCCTCTAGCTATTATCTTTGGAAAATCATGGGAGACAGGAGAGATTCCAGAAGACTGGAAAAGGGCAAATATAGTGCCCATCTATAAAAAGGGAAATAAAAACAACCCAGGAAACTACAGACCAGTTAGTTTAAACTTCTGTGCCAGGGAAGATAATGGAGCAAGTAATTAAGGAAATCATCTGCAAACACTTGGAAGGTGGTAAGGTGATAGGGAATAGCCAGCATGGATTTGTAAAGAACAAATTGTGTAAAACCAATCTGATAGCTTTCTTTGATAGGATAACGAGTCTTGTGGATAAGGGAGAAGCGGTGGATGTGGTATACCTAGACTTTAGTAAGGCATTTGATACGGTCTCACATGATATTCTTGTCGATAAACTAAGCAAATACAATTTAGATGGGGCTACTATAAGGTGGGTGAATAACTGGCTGGATAACCGTACTCAGAGAGTAGTTATTAATGGTTCCCAATCCTGCTGGAAAGGTATAACAAGTGGGGTTCCGCAGGGTTCTGTTTTGGGATCGGCTCTGTTCAATATCTTCATCAACAACTTAGATATTGGCATAGAAAGTACGCTTATTAAGTTTGCAAATGATACCAATCTGGGAGGGATTGCAACTGCTTTGGAGGACAGGGTCATAATTCAAAATGATCTGGACAAATTGGAGAAATGGTCTGAGGTAAACAGGATGAAGTTTAATAAAGACAAATGCAAAGTGCTCCACTTAGGAAGGAAAAATCAGTTTCACACATACAAAATGGGAAGAGACTGTCTAGGAAGGAGTACGGCAGAAAGGGATCTAGGAGTTATAGTGGACCACAGGCTAAATATGAGTCAACAGTGTGATGCTGTTGCAAAAAAAGCAAACGTGATTCTGGGATGCATTAACAGGTGTGTTGTGAGCAAGACACGAGAAGTCATTCTTCTGCTCTACTCTGCGCTGGTTGGGCCTCATCTGGAATATTGTGTCCAGTTCTGGGCACCGCATTTCAGGAAAGATGTGGAGAAATTGGAGAGGGTCCAGAGAAGAGCAAAAAGAATGATTAAAGGTCTTGAAAACATGACAGATGAAGGAAGGCTGAAAGAATTGGGTTTGTTTAGTTTGGAAAAGAGAAGACTGAGAGGGGACATGATAGCAGTTTTCAGGTATCTAAAAGGGTGTCATCAGGAGGAGGGAGAAAACTTGTTCACCTTAGCCTCTAAGGATAGAACAAGAAGCAATGGGCTTAAACTGCAGCAAGGTAGGTTTAGGTTGGACATTAGGAAAAAGTTCCTAACTGTCAGGGTGGTTAAACACTGGAATAAATTGCCTAGGGAGGCTGTGGAATCTCCATCTCTGGAGATATTTAAGAGTAGGTTAGATAAATGTCTGTCAGGGATGGTCTAGACAGTATTTGGTCCTGCCACGAGGGCAGGGGACTGGACTCGATGACCTCTCGAGGTCCCTTCCAGTCCTAGAATCTATGAATAAGATCACAGATGGAATCATTGACATTCAGATGCACATCCTTCCCTGGCTCACAACACAGTCAAAACCCAGGGAAGGAAGGAAAAAGGATAATACCTCATGTACACACTAAGATTAGACCAGTGTTTATAAACCTTTTACATGCAACAACCTGCTTTTGCATAACAAACCCATTCCCAACCCTCTAGCCTGGACTAGGATTGGACACCATTCCCACCATTCTCACTTAGCAGGACAGGGTGGCCATGACACCTATTCACTATAGCTGGGCAAATAACTGATTTTTCAGTTCACTGGCAATTCCAGACAATTGAAACGAAAAATCATTTTGAGTTGAATCTTTTTTTTTTTTTTTTTTGGTAAATTGAAAAAGTTGAAAACATGTAATTTCAATTTGGAGCCTTTTGAATGTTTTTTTATGTTTTAAAATAAAATGAAAGGAAATTTTGAAAAAAAGGTTATTTGAAATGGAATAAGTCAAAATGTTTCATTTAGAAAGTATCAAAAAAAGCTGTTTAGATTTTTTCAGATCTTTTCTTTAAAACAAAACCATTCAGTGAAATCAACACAAGTACAGGTGTCACCTAGCTCTACTATTCATAACTCCCCTAAAGTCACAATCCCCCAGATGCAGAACCTTGGAATTAGACTATCTCAAAGGGATAGGGTGAACCTCTTTTCTCTGTGTTGACCTCATTGCAATGTATCCCTAGTTTTCTCTAAGATCCTTTTAAAACTTACAGATAATTAATTATTCTGGAACAAAGTTCTGTTTCAATGCCATATTCTTTGCAGTAGAAACAGTAATTTATACCAATAGACTGCATGATACTCCATTGCTCTGCCCCTTGTGAATTGTTTACACTAATGCAGGAATCGGCAACCTTTGGCACGCAGCCTGCCCAGGTAAGCCCTGGGGCAGGCCGGGCCGATTTGTTTACCTGCCGCATCCACAGGTTCGGCCGATCGCAGCTCCCATTGGCTGCGGTTCGCTGTCCGAGGACAATGGGGGCCGTGGGAAGTGGTGGCCAGCACATCCCTCGGCCCACACCGCTTCCTGCATCCCCCATTGGCCTGGAACAGTGAACCGTGGCCAGTGGGAGCTGCAATCGGCCAAACCTGCAGACATGGCAAGTAAACAAACTGACCCAGCCCACCAGGGGGCTTACCCTGACAGGCCATGTGCCAAAAGTTGCCAATCCCTGCACTAATGTATGATGAGCACACAGCTCAGCTCTAATAATGTTTTACATCCACTTAGAACTCATAGAAAGGACTATATAAGATGCAGAACAATAGAGCATTGGGTCCAGAGTGACTAGCTTTTCACAGTGAAAATATGGGACTCCTGTCACAGAGAGGGAAAGGTAAGTCTGTGCTGGGATTGGTTTTGGTGGGCATTCTGAAGGTGTGCTGAAGGCTTCAAAAGATGATCAGTCTGCCAGGGATTATAAAACTATGCAGATTAACAGGAACACCAGGATAGAGTCTGCAAACAAGGTTATTCGTGGTTTTGCCAGAAGCTGGGAATGAGCGACAGGGAATGGATCATTTGATGATTATCTGTTCTGTTCATTTCCCCTGGGGCACCTGGCATTGGCCACTGTCAAAAGACAGGAGACTGGGCTAGATGGACCTTTGATCTGACCCAGTATGGCCATTCTTATGTTCTTATGTTCTTATATAGACAATCACAAACACAGAATTCCTGGCCTTGCTCCACCACCTGCCACTGTAGAAACTCCAAAAATAACCCTCTTCAAGTGTAATGGGAAAAAATGTCAAAATCTTGTAAGATAGATCTGAGTACATTTCATATTTTTAGCATGGACTGAATTTGGAAACAAGAAAAAACAAAATATCAAAACGATCTTAAAATTCACAACAAAATACTATACCTGTCAACTATATATCAGATAATGCTGTGCAATCTGCAAATAGAATACTACACCATCAGTGATTTTACATCTGAAACATCATTAATCATTTATTAACTTTATATGCTTCCTCATAGCAAACTATAATAGATGCCAGAAATGTTATCAATTTTTTCTACTGGAGAAGAAAGGCCATGCAATACTGATCTGATCATTACATGGCACAAGAGCCATATCCACAATTTTATGAGCTAGGTAGGCATACTTCCAACTTCGTAAGATAGGATAGCATAATATGCATAGCAAGCGTTAAGAAGTCAAAGAGCATGTGGTCTTATGCTGGCACCCTTCTGGAGTTTGGCCAGAAGCATACCTGAGTGGGTATGCTGACAAATTAACAGACAGCACCTTATTCTTTTGAACTGTGTTAACTATGCAAACCTTAAAGCTGGATATATAAGGTGCCTTCCAAGGCAACAACTTAGAAAGGCAGCCTACATAACTATGTCTGAGCCAAGAACAGCTTGGATTCATGGCACTATGGAGAGAATTATTTCAGCTCTGCCTCCTCAATCTGCTCCTTCTGATATCTGGTACAATGACATCCTACTCTACTCATACAGCCACCACACCAGCTGGGTGATGAGGTCGAATGGCATGTTTTGTATTTTGACTGAACTAAAACAAATTGGGAGCCGAGTTCAGAGGAGATAACACAGCTAATGTCAGTCACTTAGCTCTATGCTAGTTGCTCTCAAGCAGCAAAATATTTGGAAGGAATAGCCCAGCAAAAATGTTCTGGGAGAATATTCTATAGTGTCCTATTTCCCAGTTACGTCATATAGAGACCAGAGGGGACTGAAACATAAGTTCATAGTAGGATTTTGTATAAATATGTTAATTTAAAATTGGGGGGAAATCAAATGCAGGCCTTATGTTGATGGATATGACATTTGCGTCTAATACAGGGATTGGCAACTTTGGCCCGCCGCCTGCCAGGGTAAGCCCCCTCGTGGGCCGGGCTGGTTTGTTTACCTGCTGCGTCCACAGATTCGGCCAATCACAGCTCCCACTGGCTGTGGTTCATCGTTCCAGCCCAATGGGGGCTGCGGGAAGCGGCGCGGGCCAAGGGATGTGTTGGCCACCACTTCCCGCGGCACCCATTGGCCTCGGACAGCGAACCACAGCCAGTTGGAGCTGTGATCAGCCGAACCTGCAGATGCGGCAGGTAAACAAACTGGCCCGGCCCGCCAGGGGGCTTACCCTGGTGGGCCGCATGCCAAAGGTTGCTGATCCCTGGTCTAATAGAAAGAATAGAATGGATTGCTCCAGATTCCCCTTGCTGCATGTAATTTATGTACACTATTCAAAGAGAGTAAATCCCTACTGACAAATACCACTACCATCAAGGTATTTAGTAACAGATATGATACCCTAACATGAAGATCTCTCTGTAGAAGGAATCTAAGTAACTAAGCATGAAATCCCAGCCCTACTGAAGTCAATGGGAGCTTTGCCACTGATTTCAGTGGAATCAGGATTTCATATTATGATGACTTCTAATCACAAAGAGAAAGTTATAGGTGACAAACAAAACAATTCCATGTTTCACAGCATTTTACATACATTGTATTTTACAGTATATCCAGAAGTCTAACTTAGATTATCAGAAAATTTACTGTGAATTATCCTGTGTTCAGTTTTGGAAGATAGAATGTCCAGTTGAAAAGTTAATGTATTAGAAAATAGAAAAATAAGAATGGTGAGTAAAGCTATTATTTATTTTTCTGTTAGTATTATTATTAGGAGAACACTGATTATTTGTCAGGAGCATCTGCTCCTCAAATGACACAATAGAGTAAAAATTGGCAACTGACACTTGGAAGTTAATTTCAAAGGTTTATTGTATGACCGAAGTTCACATTTAGCAGCTGTCAATTTGCTATAGACAACTGTAATAAAAATCAGGGGGGAAAAAAGAGAAATCTTGCCTTGCCAAAAGGACAGCTGGGCCTAGAATTTTTTTTGTTATTTTGTTTGTTTGATTTTCAAGTGTATTCAAAAATAAACCCATCTTTCATTAAGATATATTTTATTTAAGTAAATTCTTCACCCAGCAACGAGGAACTCACCAGCAGCTAGACAATCAGAAAGAACATTCTAAAAAATATTTGCATTTGCACCACAGTACTGCCTTTAAACACTATTATGTCTCCACATTTTTCACCTTTGCTGAAGTTAAACTGCAGACAGATCCTAATTTAATGGACCGTCCATTCCACACCATCCTCCACCATCTATCAAAAAGCCATCCAGCAGATAGCAGTTATTTAACCTAAACATTATTTGAACAAAAGACTCAAATGTCTTAACCTACAATTATGGCAACAGATTGATACTGTCACAGTTAAGTTGGTGTCAGCATTTCCTCTGTTAACTCATATTTACATGGATTTATAATGTGGTCCTTGGTCTAAAAAAAAGAGCTTAATTCTGAATAGGTCTGCTGCAATTGTTGAGATTCACTAATAGCAATATGTCAGAATAAAGGCATGAAAGATGCAGACCAAGCTAACAAAACTATTTTAATTTACTGGATTACTAAATCAGGCTGCTGCTGGAGTGGTCCTGATGCTGTTTGGGCTGCATGGTGTCAGTACCACAAAATTTGATTCAGCCACCCCTCCATACCAATGGAGGAGTGACTAGACCAAATTTTAGTGAATGGTGTTACGACCTGGCATATAGGCAGTCTATTCCTGTATGGTGGAGCACAGGGGAATCTGCCAAAACCGTAGATCCTGGTGGCAATGTCTCATATACTGTGTAGGTAAGAGAGAGGGGAGATCCCCAGTCTGGGGAGCAAGCAGAGACCAGAATGGCTGAGGACCAGATTTTGCCCCTCTCCCACAAGAAATATCTGAACTGGCCCCACTAAAAGAGAAGTCAGCCAAGGTAGAACCTTCTCCCTGCATTGTTACTGTCAGATACACTTCTCTCTGCATCCTTGCATCATTCCCATTACCCGCACTGTCACAGACAGGAAATGGACTGTGTGGACTTTTCTGTGGAATAGAGGAGTGGATGGCCAGATCACATAATACTGAAACAGGCAAAACATTGAAGTTTCCAAGAGCGAAGCACCTTTGCTACGGTTGCATAACTCAGGAGGCCTTTGGCATTTGCATGGGCTGGTAACAATAAAGTTTGAAAAGCTAGAGCCCTAACAGATACAGGCCTAGGAGCCAAATTCTTAGCTGCTGGTCAGGGCTGCCCAGAGGATTCAGGGGGCCTGGGGCAAAGTGGGGGAGCTGCAGCACTTGTACTTACCTGGCGGCGGTCCGGGTTTTCAGCGGCATTTCGGCGGCGGGGGGCCCTTCAGTCGCTCCGCCTCTTCGGCAGCACTGAAGGGCCCCCTGCTGCCGAAATGCCGCCAAAAACCTGGAGTGACTGAAGGGCCCCCTGCCGCCGAAGACCTGGACTGCTGCTGGGCTGGGGCTTGTGGGGCCCCTGCGGGTCCTGGGGCAAATTGCCCCACTTGCCCCCCCCCCCCCCCCGTCGGGCAGCCCTGCTGCTGGTTAGAGCTGGGGGAAAGAGGAGAGGAGAAAAAAAATAATGGACATATACCTATTGCTGAGAACTGGACGGGACCCTGAAGGGTCATTGAGTGTAGCCCCCTGCCTTCACTAGCAGAACCAAGTGGCCTCCTCAAGGAGTGAACTCACAAGCCTGAGTTTAGCTGGCCAATGCTCAAACCACTGAGCTATCCCTCCTGCCCTGTTACCACTTATAACTTTCTGATTCAGTCCCAACATTGTTTAAATGAGGCTGCTCTAAATTATTCTGGCTGGCTATGGCCCCCAGAGACCATTATGCCCACTGAGAATTGATGGAGTGCAGTAGTACTCTGGACAAGTGCGTTTTGCCAGGGGCTGCAAAAGAGGATGCTCTGTGCCAGCTGTGGGTGAATACTTCAAGCTGGGGGAATCCCCAGCTGGGCAGATCTACCAGCTTTCCAGACCCTTTGTGCCATCAGAATGATGCAAAGGGGCCAGACTATAGAAAAGATCCCAGTCCTTAATTCTTCTGACACTTTTTTTGCCTCATAAACTGAATATTATTTTAAAAACTTTTAAATAAATGTAATCCTTTTCTGTGTGAAATGAAATGAGTCTTACAGTGTCTTTTAAGACTCAGTATCTTAATCCTTGAATCATAATCTTTAGTTCTTTGATTATGCACTAGTTAAATAAATAGAGCCTGAAGAGATTTTCAGTTTCTTTACATATCTTGTCCCCTACGTGCCATTTGTCTTTTTTATTGCTTTCTTGATTTTTTTCCAGTGCAATATCTTTTTACTATGCTTCCAGTATTACTCACAAGTTTTCGTGCATAACACATCAATACACTTGTGTGCCAGAGAATACAGTATAAGGATGATGACACATATTATAAGGAAATAATGTGATTGCATTGTGGTTGAACCAGAGCGAATTGTCACTTTTGGCTGCTATTGTGTGTACTGTAGTCAATGGATCCTGGATGTTATAGGCTGATATGACAGGGCATGCAGAATTCCAAGCTTTGTTGCCAGGACTTATTTACAGTAATAATTGACATGTGCATAGCTCTTTGTGTTCCCTGTGAATGAACAATTGTAAGGACCTTTCATTGTACTGGTTTAGTTCTAAGGAGGAGGGCTTTATCATCAAGCCTTGCCATACATTCTCAAACAACTACATTGCCGTTATGTCAAGGTAGCGGTGTAGTTAATCCTGGAAGTCTACTACATAATATAGATGTACTTGTGCACTGGTAAGGGTGGAAAGTTGTGCAAAATTCTTAAATTTTCCTTAGCATATTTTTTGGTGGCTAAAGCTTGGTGAGTCAGCATGAAGAAGCCCTAGGTCAGGGGTAGGCAACCTATGGCACGTGTGACAAAGGTGGCACGTGAGCTGATTTTCAGTGGCACTCACACTGCCCAAGTCCTGGCCACCGGTCCGGGGGGCTCTGCATTTTAATTTAATTTTAAATGAAGCTTCTTAAACATTTTAAAAACCTTATTTACTTTACATACAACAATAGTTTAGTTATATATTATAGACTTATAGAAACAGACCTAAAAATGTTTAAATGTATGACTGGCACGCAAAACCTTAAATTAGAGTGAATAAATGAAGACTCGGCACACCGCTTCTGAAAGGTTGCCGACCCCTGCCCTAGGTAGTTTCCAGCAAGCAGCAAGTTCATCTTCTGCACAGTTGCTGAGGGTACAGTAACAAGTTTGAACTAGTGACCAAAGACGCAATCAGATTCAGACATGCTGGTTTTGTCTACATCAGAGAAATCTAGCATGCTAAGAACAATGAGGTTCCCTAGCATGATTGTAAAACATATCATATCCACCCACAGAAGTGTTCCAAACAGTTCACATGCATGCCAAATACCATTTGGAGCAGACTTGCTCGCAGTAAACAATGGTTTATCCTGAACTGGTTTATTGCCTGGGTGAATAATGCTGAAATGATTCGGACAGTCCTCCCACTGCTGTCCCACAATGCACTAGTAGTCTTTTGAAATCTCCCAGGATCCACTGCCTCTGAGAGCTGTGCCAGAGGGCATTACTTCTGGAGCAGTTTTAAATGGTGCTACCGTGCATATGTTCAAAACATGACTACTGTAAATGCACTGAACAATCTGTGCTTTCTCCAATGCAATCATACTGATTCAAACAATAATAGTTCAATTGTATGGTTTATATAGAGCCTTAGAGAGAATCCAGTAAATGTTACCTGCTAGTGAGAGAGGGAACTGTCTTTGGAAACACAGAGTAGTACCTGGCCTAATTGCTAAAATGTTGGGTTATGACCTGCTGATGTTTTTCTTTAATTCTATGTTTAAATATTTTTGATAAGTCAAGAACTATAAAGCTCAAGAATAAAACTTTGTACAAAAATGTTACATGGTTAAAGACTTCTTGTTTCATTGCTGAACAAGCTGACCCATTTCATGAATGTACACATATTTTGTAGACATTTTGCAAAATATTTGCATAAATGAAATCTGCATTATCTTTGCCCTGGACAAATAATGAAATAAGCAGTTATAAGTTTTCCTGTATCTCTGAGATCAGACTCATGGCCAAGATTTTCAAAAGCAAATATTGATTTTGGATGCCCCAATTGTTGGGTTCCCAACTGCATGCACCTTTCAGAAAGTGTTTTGAAATTCAGGGCCCTTTAATGGCATCTAAAATTAAAATATTAAAATCTTAGTTGATGTCTTTATTGTAGAGCAGGGATCAGCAGCCTTTGGCATGCAGCCCACCAGGTAAGCCCCCTGGCAGACCGGGCTGGTTTGTTTACCTGCCATGTCCGCAGGTTCGGCTGATCACAGCTCTCACTGGCCGTGGTTCTCCATAGGAGGCCAATGGGGGCCATGGGAAGCAGCAGCCCATGCTGCTGCTCACAGCCCCCATTGGCCTGGAACAGAGAACTGTGGCCAGTGGGAGCTGCGATCAGCCAAACATGCAGGTACAGCTGGTAAACATACGGGCTGGCCCGCTAGGGGGCTTACCCTAGCGAGCTGCAGGCCAAAAGTTGCCAATCCCGGATATAGAGAAATCTATGGACTCATAACTTCCAGAAAAATCTTTTTATCTTTGAGAATGGTATCATAGCCCTAAACAAATAGTCAGTGTTATGCTTTGAGGTCCTGCCAGAAAATATTATTTTGTAAGAAGTACAAAAAGGGATATCTCTGTTCACTGTCTGAGATAGGTGGCAGCATACATTTGCTTCATTCTATATCAGAAAGTACCCCTATGTTCAGGGTTGGCAGAATTTGATCTCTTTTATTTTTATAATTTTAATGGATAATAAGTTGATTTTTATGCATTTTTTCCTATCAATTATATTTTCACAGCTGTGGGAAATTACGGGAAGGTCACAGAATGGGAAAGTCAGACAATAATTATTTAATTACAGATGTTGAAATTAAAAAGTTAATGTTTTTTAATGTTAAAACACAAATTGTCAAAATCACATGTCAAAATATACAAAGCAAATATCCTTAAATCAAGTTCTAGTAAGTTCTCAAGAAGCATTTTCCTTACTTTGCCTATCTGTAAAATTTGATTATTATAAATGGAAATATTTTTCTTCAGTTTGTGAGACTACAGTGAAATTGATATTCACCGACATTTAAAAATAAAATACCGCTAAGCCTACTGTGAGATGTGGTCTGCCTTCAAGGGCAATATCACCTACCAGTCACCCAGTCTGCCACCTGGCTTGGCACTTGTAGAGTTTTGAATGGCCCAGTAGATACCTTTGGAGATTTAAGCATTCTAGGAATGAATGGTGTTTGGGGAAGGAATCTGGAGACTGTACCTTTAAGGGACTGAAACTGTGAAGAGAGGGCTGGGAAAGGCTCCCCTCTCACCCAACCAACTGGGAAAGAATTTGGAGAAGAGGAGCACCATAAAGGCTGCCTCTTCCCTCACAGCAGACAGACACTGGCAAGAGAAGGCTGGCCTGCTGAACCCTCCAGACTGGACGGTTTATTGATTGGGAAGGGTGTTCAGCTGAAGGGAGCAGGCAAAAGCCTTGCAGCTGACTCTCTTAAGGAATCATAGAAGATTAGGGTTGGAAGAGACCTCAGGAGTCATCTAGTCCAACCCCCCTGCTCAAAGCAGCTCCAACCCCAACTAAATCATTCCAGCCAGGGCTTTGTCAAACCGGGCTTAAAAACCATCTCCCTAGATAACCCATTCCAGTGCTTCAACACTCTCCTAGTGAAATAGTTTTTCCTAATACCCAATCTAGACCTCCCCCACTGCAACTTGAAATCATTGCTTCTTGTTCTCTCATCTGCCACCACTGAGAACAGCCTAACTCCAACCTCTTTGGAACCCCCCTTCAGTTGGTTGAAGGCTATCAAATTCCCCCTCACTCTTCTCTTCTGCAGACTAAATAACCCCAGTTCCCTCAGCCTCTCCTTGTAAGTCATGTGCCCCAGCCCCTTAATCATTTTTGCTGCACTCTCTCCAATTTGTCCACATCCCTTCTATAATGGGGAGACCAAAACTGGACACAATAATCCAGGTGTGGCCTCACCAGTGCTGAATAGAGGGCAATAATCACTTCCCTTAATCTGTTGGCAATGCTCCTACTAATGCAGCCAAATATGCCATTAGCCTTTTTGGCAACAAGGGCACACTGTTGACTCAGATCCAGCTTCTCGTCCACTGTAATCCCCAGGTCCTTTTCTGCAGAACTGCTGCTTAGCCAGTCCATCTCCAGCCTGTAGCAGTGCATGGGATTCTTCTGTCCTAAGTGCAGGACTCTGCACTTGTCCTTGTTGAACCTCATCAGATTTTTTTTTGGTACAATCCTCCAATTTCTCTAGGGGCTAGTCTACACTTACCGCGCGGGTCGACGCGGTGAGTTCGACTTTCCGGAGTTCGAACTATCGCGTCTGATCTAGACGCGATAGTTCGAACTCCGGAAGCGCTAGTTCGAACTCCGGTACTCCACCTCGGCAGCTGGAGTTAGCAGAGTCGACCTTGGAGCCGCGGAGTTCGGTTCCGCGGCGTCTGGATGGGTACGTAGTTCGAACTAGGGTACTTCGAATTCAGCTACGCTATTCACGTAGCTGAATTTGCGTACCCTAGTTCGACCCCCATTCTTAGTGTAGACCTGCCCTAGGTCACTCTGGACCCTATCCCTACTCTCCAGTGTATCGACCCCTCCCCCCAACTTAGTGTCCTATGCGAACTTGCTGATAGTGCAATCCATCCCATCATTAATGAAGATATTGAACCAAATTTGCCCCACGACCGACCCCTGGGGCATTCCGCTTGATACCGGCTGCCAACTAGACATTGAGCTGTTGATCACTGCCCATTGAGCCCGATGATCTAGCCAGCTTTCTATCCACCTTATAGTCCATTCATCCAATCCATATTTTTTAAACTTACTTGCAAGAATACTGTGGGAGAAGGTACCAAAAGCTTTGCTAAGTCAAGATATATCACATCCACATCAGGAAGTAACCCTGAGACACAAACCCAAGCTCCAGAGAGAGAACTTAGAGGAAACTCCTGTTAGAAGGAGAGTAATATCATAGAATAAGGCCTCGTCTACACTGGGGGGGGGGTCGAACTAAGGTACGCAACTTCAGCTATGCGAATAGCGTAGCTGAAGTCGAACTACCTTATTTCGAACTACTTACCCGTCCTCACGGCGCGGGATCGATGTCCGCGGCTCCCCCGTCGACTCCGCCACTGCCATTCGCAGTGGTGGAGTTCCGGAGTCGATGGGCGCGCGTTCGGAGTTCGATATATCGCGTCTAGATATCTAGATATATCGCGATATATCGAACTCCGAGAAGTCGATTGCTACCCGCCGATCCGGGCGGGTAGTATGGACGTACCCTAATAGAAGATTAGAGTTGGAAGACCTCAGGAGGTCATCTAGTCCAACCCCCTGCTCAAAGCAGGACCAACCTCAACTAAATCATCCCAGCCAGGACTTTGTCAAGCTGAGCCTTAAAAACCTCTAAGGATGGAGATTCCATATATAAAGGCTGCTCTAAGGCAGTGTAGCTATCTCATGTATCTCTGTAGTCCAAGAGAGAGGGCTCAGAGGGAGCTCCTGGTCAAAAGAGAGAGATACTGACTGTTTTAAGGCCATGGCAGAGAAAACTGATAGCAATACAATCCTGTCACTGCAGGGAAGACCTGAGACTGGCTTTTAGGAAAGCTGGCCCCAGGAGAAGCTGTGAGGAACCACCAAAGTTCACGTGGGGAAAGAAGAACCTGCAGATCCTGTAAAGATGCCAGTGAGCAAGATAAAGTTAGTAGCAAAAGCCAAGAAAAATGGAGAGGGACAGAAGGAACATTTCTTATCTGCTTAAATAGGGTCCCTGGTCTGGAACCCAGAGAAGGGGATAGATCTGGGTTCCCTTCCTCTCCCCCAGATCCAGAAAGGAAGCCTGGGTGTCAAGAATAAAATAAGCTAAGAATAGCAAGTCCTAGACCAGGAGACAGGTTTGAAGAGCATTACATTTTGATTTTCCTATTTTCTGGAATTCTCTGTTAATCCCCAGGAGGGGAATGGATTGAGCAGGCAATCTGGCCGGAAGAGTAGGCCACATACAATAGACTGGGGGTGGTAGACTTGAAAAAAGCCTTTCAACACCACACCCAGGCATGGGGGATGCTCTGGAAGTGAGAGGCATGATGACACCTACCTATGTTCATAAGCCCTTCAATCAAATCTTCATGGAGGAAGTCTGCAGATAGTTAATTTTGGATGTCATGTATCAATCTTCTGTGCATAGGCCCATTGGTAAATTGCTATTAATAAACTACCACTACTATATTAAAGTAATACATATCATTTATGCAATATTGTACAAAACTTTATGCTGGAGATGTATGAAGCACTTGAGATCTTAAACCAAGTACATTTTTACAATGTATTAAAATATTGTTCTTCCTCCCTCTTTGTAATGCCCTGTGTACATTTAAGAAGCGCTCATATAAAAATAACACTTTGCTCAAAAGTTCCTAAAGTAACAAAAATGTAACTGAATGTTCTGTAGTCCCAGACAGCATAGGTAAGGGGTTTCATGGATTCGTAGATTCTAAAGCCAAAAGAGACCACTGATAATCTAGTTTGGCATCCTGTAGAACACAGGCCATAGAATGTCTTTGAACAGAGCTGAACAAAAATAAGAATTTCCATCTCACTGATAATTCTGATATTTTGACATTTGTTTTTGTCCTGAATCATACCAAAAACATTAGAATCTTATCACTTTTAGCAGAACTCAAAGTTCTGAACATTTTTTATTGGAAATATTGAAATGTTTAGCTTTGGTTCAGGTTGATATTAAACTGTGTCATCCTGAGCTACCATCATGCCTCATGGGAGTTATAGTTCTGCTACCTTGGACTCTCAGTCTCCCCTATGGGCTGGGCTTCCTGAGTGGTCTACATTTCCCAGGATTAATTTCATTTATGGGACTCCCATCATGAACTGTGGTGGCTCAAGGTGACTCAAGACTGTGGATATGATGACAGATAATGCAAAGATTTTCCAGGAAAAAAACACTGATCAGCTCTACATATAAGTTGTACTCAGGACAGATGAAGGTCATATGTCCAATCAACGTTCCTTCAGTTTAAAAAGCCCATATGTTAGTGTGTGAAGAATCTCAAATGTACACATGAAAATCAATTAACTACAGAACTACTCTAATTACCCCATTTGCACATGAAAATACCTGTTTTCATGTGTACATGTAAGTCTTTGGTTGTACAAAAGATGCATTAAAGGAGCCTACTTGAAAACCTGGCCATATATAACAATCATTTTAGTGACATGTAAGAATTAGATAAAAACAAAAAAAACCCACTACTGCATATTCCAGAGCATTATTCATTTTAATTTATTTAGTGGCATGCTAATTTTAAAATAAAAAAATTATATAAGCTTTCCAAAGTGGAAAAATGACAGTTACCTTTTTTGTAACTGGTGTTCTTCAAGATGTGTTGCTCATGTCTATTACACAATAGGTGTGCATGCTCACCACGTGCACCGGTGCCGGAAGTTTTTCCCCTAGCAGTACCCATAGGGGAGCACCCCAGCGACCCCTGGAGCGATGCCTCCATGGCGTGGTATAAGGGGCGCTGCATGCTCCCCCCCCACCCTGAGTTCCTTCTTGCCAGACAACTCCGACAGAGGGGAAGGAGGGCGGGATGTGGAATAGACATGAGCAACACATCTCGAAGAACACCAGTTACAGAAAAGGTAACTGTCTTTTCTTCTTCGAGTGATTGCTCATGTGTATTCCACAATAGGTGATTCAAAGCTATACCTGTTGAAGGTGAGTAGGAGCTCACAGCCCTGCCGAACCCGACGTCATACCTGGTCTGGGAGATGATCGCATAGTGCGAGGTGAACAAGTGAACTGAAGACCACGTGGCAGCCCTACAAATGTCCTCAATGGGGACATGAACCAAAAAGGCAGCCGACAAGGCCTGCACCCGAGTCGAGTGCACCTTCACAATTGGTGGCAGAAGGATTCCCACCAGGTCATAACAGGTATGGATGCACGAGGTGATCCAGTTGGAGAGCCACTGAGTGGAGATTGGCCAACCTTTCATGAGCTTGGCCAAGACAACAAACAGTTGTGAGGACTTTCTGAATAGCTTAGTCCGCTCCAGGCAGAAAGCCAGAGCCTGTCTCACATCCAGTGTGTAAAGGCGGTGCTCCTCACTGAACGCATGGGTCTTGGGGCAGAGGACCGGCAGAAAAATGTCCTGACCCATGTGATAGCCGGAGACCACCTTTGGGAGGAACAAGGGGTGTGGGTGGAACTAGACCTTATCCTTATGAAACACCATGTACAGGGGCTCAGAGGTCAGGTCAAAATGTTTAATATAGACTATGAATTAGGGCCATTAGACTAGTCTAATATGCATGTAGTGTTCATTCTTAAATAATATCTTAAAAATATTTAAATTGTGCAATGATCTCTGCAAATATCTTTGTAGTTTACTGTGTAAAGATTTGGAAAGGATTTTCTTTTTCTCTACTTACCCACTTTTACATAATGTACAGATTGCAGGCCAATATGATAGCATTTTACCTTCCAACATTTTGCTACAGTTTACATTGCATTCAGTGTTACGATAATATAAAAAATAGCCTTGGTTCTTTTCCCTCTCTTAGATGTGAAATCCTTTCTTACATAAGTACCAAATGCTCTTAGAAATGCAGAAAAATATTCAGAAAAAACATTTCCAAGAAGCAGAATTATATAATTCACCATAGTCATGTAAATTACATGGAATGAAAGAATAAAGAACTACATGCTGTGTAACTGATAGCAGAATAGGGCCATAAAACCATAAGGAAACATCTCTATTTATGAAGATATTATGGGGGGGTTGTGACTTTATTTTCCAGTACTATGCATTACAGTGGTGAAATAATCATATTACTAAATCCAGTCTTCTCCTCAAGCGGCTACTGAGGGCCCTTGCGTGGGAGCCAGCATGTGCTTCTGCTGTATAAGCGAAGTGCTAGATGGGATGAGGGGGCAGGCATGCAGGAGGTGACTCCCAAACCCACACACATGCTCCCTCTGTGCAACAGAGCATAGAAGGAGTGGGGTGCAAGGGGCAGGGCATGATTGAGATGGGAAGGGGCTATCTCCAAGGCATCTACCACTGTCCAATTATCTGCCCTCTATGGTGGCTGTGCACCTACACTGCAGAATATTTTTCAGGCACTGAGTTAAAGTAGTCTCCGTGGCAGTGGTCCCCAAACTGTGGGTGCATGGAGGAACATTCAGAGGGAGGTGTGCAGCGGGGCCCGGGCCAGCCCCCATAAGGGGTGAAGGGGGAACACCGCACTTCCAACCTGCTCTGCCTCCGACCAGCTCTGACCCCAATCTTGCTCCTTCCCAACTCCATTCAGACCCCAGGCCTGCTCCGCCTCCAGACCCAGCTCCACCCCCAAGCCAGATCCGCCCCAGGCCTGCTACACCTCCCAGCCCTAGCTCTACTCCACCCTCAGTGTGGCTCAGCCCTCATTCCCTCTCCACCCCCCAGACCAGCTCCACCTCTAGCCCCAGCTCCTTTCCCATCCCCAGTTCCTCCCCCAGCTCCACTTTCAGCCCAAGTTCCACTACTGAGAAAGCCTTGGCTATGGAGTAATTGGGAGGGGGCACGGACAGATTCCGTTAATGGCAAGAGGGGCGTGACTGGAAAAGTTTGTGCACCTGTGCAGGATGGGAATGCTCCACCCCTTGGCTGATGTATCACCCTGGCCCCCCATTGTCATTCCCAGAACCAGCCTGACTTCTTATCTGAGTACCAGATGCTGAGTTTGTGTCTCAGTTTCTGCCATAGATCAAGTTGTTTCCATAGGAAATTGTGACTTCTTGGCATGCTAAATGTATTAGCTTCATCTTATCTGATTAGGTATCACTTTATCATGTCAAATTGTGTAACACATAATTTATGAATCCTTGTGCTTCCTCAGAGATGTACCAAACTTCTGAAGAAATATTCCCATGATTTTTGTCTCTCTCATGGATGATTCTCCATGTTTTATCATTGCTTAGGGGAAACCGTATGTTACAGCAATAATAGTATTTGGCAATTATATAGTGCCTTTCATTGGGAAGGACCTAAGGAAGGTTTTGTGATTAAGACTCATGACTGGGAGTTAGGACATCCAGGCTCCATTCTTATCTCTGGCCTGGTCTACACTATGAGTTTATCTTGAATTTAGCAGCATTAAATTGAATTAACCCTGCACCCGTCCGCACAACAAAGCCCTTTACTTCGATATAAAGGGCTCTTAAAATCGATTTCTGTATTCCTCCCCAACAAGGGGAGTAGTGCTGAAATCGGCATTGCCATTTTGAATTAGGGTTAGTGTGGCTGCAATTCAACGGTATTGGCCTCCGGGAGCTATCCCACAGTGCACCATTGTGACCGCTCTGGACAGCAATCTGAACTCGGATGCACTGGCCAGGTAGACAGGAAAAGCCCCCAAACTTTTGAATTTCATTTCCTGTTTGCCCAGAGTGGAGCGCTGATCAGCACAGGTGACCATGCAGTCCCAGAATCAAAAAAGAGCTCCAGCATGGACCCTACAGGAGATACTGAAGCTGATCTCTGTATGGGAAGATGAATCTGTTCTATCAGAACTCAGTTCCAAAAGACGAAATGCTAAAACATTTGAAAAAATCTCCAAGGCCATGATGGACAGAGGCCACAACAGGGACTCAACACAGTGCTGCGTGAAACTTAAGGAGCTGAGACAAGCATACCAGAAAGCCAAAGAATTAAATGGACGCTCACGGAGGGAGCAGACTGACAACTGTAGCTATCCCACAGTTCTCGCACTCTCCGAAAACCATTTAAATTCTGGGCTGAGCTCCCAAAGCCTGAAGGGTCAAAAACATTGTCACGGGTGGGGTTCAGGGTATATGTCGTCAGCCCCCACCACCTCCCCACCGTGAAAGCAAAGGGAAAAAAATTGTTTCTCACCTTTTTTCAATGTCACCCGTATGTCTACTGGATGCTGCTGGCAGACGCGGTGCTGCAGCACTACACAGTAGCATCCCCTTGCCTTGCCTTACGGACGGCAGATGGTACAGTAGGATTGGTATCCGTCGTCATCGTCCCATGGGTGCTCCTGGCTGGCCTCGGTGAGGTTGGCCAGGGGCGCCTGGGCAAAAATGGGAATGACTCCAGGTCATTCTCTTCTTTAAGTTTTGGCTAATGGAGTTTCAGTCCTGCCTGGAATATCATGCCAGCTGGAGGCTTCTGCCTCAGGCTGCTCTCCCAGTCAGCAGCACCGCGCGGTGGCACCTACCCCAGCCTACCCCTTGCTATCAGGGCTCACAATCAGATACTTAGACCTCTACATTTTGCTGCAAATAAAAAAATTAAGCTGCCGTTTAGAACTGTCCCCCAACATACATATCCTGGGACATTTTGTATTTTACCAGTGTCAACCAAAGGCCCACACACAAATGGAGATTCAGTCCTGCCTGTGCATCTATCCTAGTGCTTATCACAGATTCCCATTTTCAGCTATGGGCTGAGCAAGTGCAGAATGGTGGTTCACTCTACTTTGCTGTAAAAAAACCACTCTCCCCTCCCCACTTTGATCTCTGCTTGCAGAGGCAATAAAGTCAGTGTTGTTTCTTATTCAAGCATTCTTTATTACTTCATCACACAAATGGGGGGATAACTGCCATGGTAACCCAGGAGGGGTGGGGGAGGAGGGAAGCAACGGGTGGGGTTATTGCAGGGGCACCCCCTAGAATGGCATGCAGCTCATCATTTCTGCAGGATGTCTGGGGCTCTGACCTGGAGCGGCCGTTTGCCTCTCTGGTTCTTTAGTAGGCTTGCATGATATTCTAGGCAAGACTGACTCTCTATTAGACAAAACTTAAAGAAGAGAATGACCTGGGGAGTCATTCCCATTTTTGTCCATGCACCCCGACCGACCTCACCGAGGCCAGCCAGGAGCACCCATGACAGCAGCAGACAATACAGTATGAATGGTAACCGTCTTTGTCAACTTGCAAAGCAGCAAACGGTACAGTATGGCTGGTAACCATGTTTGCTAACTTGCAAAGGCAAGGGGATGCTGCTGTGTAGCACTGTAGTACTGCATCTGTCAGAAGCATCCAGTAGACATACGATGACAGTGAAAAAAGGCTGAATGGGCTCCATGGTTGCCATGCTATGGCTTCTGCCCAGCCAATCCAGGGAAAAGGGCGCAAAATGATTGTCTGCCGTTGCTTTCACGGAGGGAGGATTGACTGACGACATTAACCCATAACCACCCGCGATAAATTTTTGGCCCCATCGGGCATTGGGATCTCAACCCAGAATTCCAATGGGCAGGGGAGACTGCGGGAACTATGGGATAGCTACGGGATAGCTACCCACAGTGCAATGCTCCGGATGTCGACGCTAGCCTCGGTACATGGATGCACACCGCCGAATTAATGTGCTTAGTGTGGCCACGTGCACTCGACTTTATACAATCTTTTCCAAAAATCATTTTCTGTAAAATCGGAATAATCCCGTAGTGTAGACATACCCTCTGTCACAAAACCCATCAATAAGCTAAGGATAACACTCTTTCCCCAGCATACAGGAGTGTACTGAGCCTTACTTCATTCATATTTCTGATGCACTCATATACTACAGTGATAAGCAGCACAGAGATGCCTATAAAATACATAATCCAAGGATTGGAACGAATTTTAGAAAGGTGTGGAGACTGTGGGTGTTACATAACTTTCCAAAGGTCATGGAGCAAGCCAATGGCAGAGTGGGAAATAGAATCAAAGTATTTGTTCTAACCAGTGGGAACACTATCTGCCAGAAAAGAATACTTCCTCCATATTTTCTGAATCATCTGATAATTTTATTTTTAAAAAGAAAGGTCTTATTTGTCATATCTAGATGAGGAAGAAAAATGGAGGATGCAGCATGTCATCTTTTTTGTGGCTTCTATGAGAAACATTACGGAACCACAGATAATAGTATTTTGTTGAGCATGGAATCCTATACAGTAAATTATACACGTGAGCATTTTGTCTATAGAAAATGTAGGTTATGTTTGTTGACTCATCTTGTATTGAGTTTCTCCATGTAAAACTGTACATCTGCTGCACATGGCTGAAAAGCACCCACTAGCTTTTCTACACCTACAATTCATTAACATACTTATTATTCAGTATATAATAAGAGTATGTGAAGGAACTGCACAAAAATTGTGCAAAAATCCCAACATGATGCTTTCCTTTTCTTCTCCAAAACAAACATTAAAAAGGGATTTTCTGTTTTATTCCAGGTTTCCCATTTTAGTTAACTGTTATTGCAACTTTCTTTAGGAATTTCAGATTCAATAAAGTATTTTCAGATTATTTTTCATTACATTTGATTCTCAGTTTCTACCCTCAACAGAGATGGCCCCAGGGGTGAGCTGCAGACGGTTCGCAACGGTTCGCGCGAACCGTTTGCTAAAATTAGACGCCGGACAGAGAACCCGATGCTAAAGTTCTCTGTCCGGTGTCTAATTTTAGCAAACGGTTGGCGCGAACCGTTGCGAATTCTACCTCCACCTCCTGCCATGAAGCTTCTCCTTGCTTCTCCTCCCCCACAGCTTCCCGCGAATCAGCTGTTCGCGCGGGAAGCCTGGGAGGGCTGAGAAGCAAGCAGGCTTCCCCGGCCCAGGAAGACAACGCTGAGGTAGGAAACTGGGGGTGGGGGGGCGTGTGCCCCGGCCGGTCCCTGGCCGCGGCCCGTCCCCGCCTCCCCGGCCGCGACCCTGCCCGGCCCCGCGTCCCCGAACCCCTCCCCGGCCGCCCGGCTCCGGCCGCACCCCCCCCCCCGGCCCTGCCGTGCTCCCACCTACCGTCCCCGGGTCCCCGCCCGACCCTCCCTGGCGGCGTCCCCCCCCCCGCCCCGGGTTCCCGCCCGACCCTCACCGGCCTCCCTGGCCGCGTCCCCCCCCGCGTTCCCGGCCGCAACCCTGCCCGGCCACCCGCCCCCGCCCCCGGGTCCCCGCCCGACCCTCCCTGGCCGCATCCCCCCCCCCCGGGTCCCCGCCCGACCCTCCCTGGCCGCGTGTCCCCCCCACGTTCCCGGTCCCGCGTTCCCGGCCCTGCCCGGCCCCCCCCCCGTCCCCGGGTCCCCGCCCGACCCTCCCTGGCCGCATCCCGCCCCCGCAGCCCTGCCCGGCCCCCCCCGGCCCCGGGTCCCCGCCCGACCCTCTCTGGCCGCGTCCCCCCCCCCTGTGTTCCCGGCCGGGACCCTGCCCGGCCACCCGCCCCCCCCCCGTCCCCGGGTCCCCGCACGCCCCTCCCTGGCCGCGTCCCCCCCCGCGTTCCCGGCCCAGCGTTCGCGGCCCTGTCCGGCCCCCCCCCGTCCCCGGGTCCCCGCCCGACCCTCACCGGCTGCGGCACGGCCCCGCATCCCCGACCCCCCCCCCGAACCCCTCCCCGGCCGCCTGGCTCCGGCCGCACCCCCCCCGGCCCTGCCGTGCCCCCACCTACCGGGATGCTCGGCTCTGGACATGGCCCCCCACCTCCAGCCTGGCCTGGCCCCGTGGCTCCAGCCGCCCCTGCTGTTTTGCCAGGGGGCCGGGCTCCGGCAGCGCGGGTCTGGGCATGGCGGCGGCCCCGGCTGCCCGGCTCCAGCTCTGGCCGCAGCCCTCCCTGGCTCCACCCGGCCAGCCACCTGGCTCCGGCCGCTGGGCTCCCGCCGCATCCTCCGGCCACGCGACTCCTGTCCCGGCCCAGCCACATCCAGGCAGCGCGGTAAGGGGGCAGGGAGGGGGTGTTGGAGAGAGGGTAGGGGAGTTCGGGGGGGGGGTCAGAGGGCAGGGAACAGGGGGATTGAATGGGGGCAAAGGTCCGGGGGAGCAGTCAGGAAAGAGCAGGGTTGGATGAGGTGGTGGGGGCACTCAGGGACAGAGAGAAGGGGTAGTTGTATGGGGTAGGGGTTCTGGGGGGCCATTGAGAATGAGAGGAGGGGTTGGGTGGGGCGGCAAGGGGCAGTCAGGGGACAGGGAAGGGGGGGATGGGTCAGGGGTCTCGGAGTGTGTGTGTCAAGGAACATGAGGGGTTGGATGGGGCACGACCCGCCCCCCCCGGAGGGGGGGGAAGGAGGGAACCCGTTGTTAAAATTTTGGAGGGAGGAGGGAACCCGTTGTTAAAAATTTGGCAGCTCATCACTGGATGGCCCCCAGCCCTGCAATCCACCTCACCTGTGTGCAGTGAATTGCTGGCCCAGGGCCTAGACCTGTACTCGTTCTTAGTACACCACATTTAGGTCCCAAGAAAAAATTCCTCACAATACAAAGAAAGCAAATGATGGATCCTTAAAAGTGTGTTACTCCCAATCTGAATAAATTACCATTTTTGAAACATCTATTACAAAATCATGATTTGTAATACACTGTTTATAAAATTGAAATCTGAAAGAATATTTTCACCAATCCACAGGCTGAGAAATCTAGCCAAACTGGAAGATTATATAATCACATTCTGGTGTATTTTCAAAGCCCATATTATTCCAAGGGAAGGAGTTGACAGAGGGAGTCACCTCTACCTGAAGGAAATTGGAATAGATTAATTTATTGTGAACACAAAAACAAAAAGCCATATCTTTCTATAGGAAGTCTCTTTGGAAGTATGGTTTTGTGGTTATGGGACTGGATTAGGACTAAGAAGATCTGAGTTCAGTTCCTGATTCTCCTATAGGCTTCTTGAGTCAGCTTGGGAAAGCATTTCAGTTCTCTATCTGTAAAACACAGAAGATAATGCTTCCTTTCTCCCACCCATGTATTTATCTTGTCTATTTAGAACTCTATGAGACCACAAGGTGTTAAACTAATAGAATAAATTATAATACATTCATCATCATAATCGGGGAATTTTGTGTAAAAGATATTTAAAATGGTTGGCATAACATGGCCCTTAAAATAGTTCATGAGCACTTTTTACCTGTGACAATCTCAGGTGGATTTCATGATGAAGTTTCTTGCCTAGGATTGCAGTTGCTTCCCTGCACATACATAATTAAAGTATTTCTATTTTGCATCCCATAAATATTCACTGCTGCAAGGGGGAAAACGGAACACTCACTCCTCCCAAGATGCTGTTAGGACCAAGCAGAATCTCATCAGGGATCACTTCAAAGATCAATTCCTCATGTCCACAGAAACAAATTTAAATGATCTTGTGTGAGCCCACTGTTAGCAAGTGCACTCTTGAATTATGCATGATTCTTGACTGCTCGTAATATGAACAAACTACAGAGGGTTTCATTAGCACATTTCATTTTTGTAAGCTTTGCTAGTCATTGCTACTTTATAGGGCAATACACTGTTACTTTGCATCTTAATATATCTTTTCACATTTATTATCAACAGGAATGCAATGTTCAGAAAGTGTACAGAGCCATGAAATTGACAAGAAAGCTAACAGCCAATGTAAGTAACACAGTGTCTGTGCCCTAGCTAGACCAAAATAAGCCCTATGCCTCTCGTGTTGGTAGAGTTGTTATGCTAGTGTAGGAGGGCACTTACATTGATGGCACAAGGCTGTGGGTCCCATCTGGGTACACTGGTGGGTACACTGACATACATAATTATGTGTAATTTTGTCAGTGTAAGCTTACGTTGACCTAACTGTATAGTGTAGATGAGGCCTTAGCGATTCTTAGAACTTAGAGCTTTGCACTGAAGAACTCGCCCTGTGTAGGGGGAATCTGTGCCAGAAGAAAGCTGGCAGAGACAGCTCATGGTCTCCTGTGCTAGCTGTGCTGCCAACACTGCCCCCTCTGGTATCAAAAGGCTCCATGCCACCCAGTTCCCCACTAGCACAAAATCTATGAGTGACCATACATCAGTGGCATAAGTTAAAACTACAACTTTAATTTCCACTGGGACCATGTGGTTGAGAATCAGAAAGCCATGACAGCCTGACAGCCTATTCCCTCACTGAACTCCAGCATAACTAGGGCACAGTGGAGAATCAAGCTCTGCTAAATCTTCACAATTGCATATATCACAAATTATGCTATTTTCTATCATCCAATGCTGACTCCAGTTGAGCTGTTTCTCTATTCCAGACACAATTCCCTCCTGAGATTTTTCATCAATAAATAAGGAGACATGCTGCTACCACAGCTGCTCTGCACCTACCAAATCCCTCATTAGCTTGAAGGCTAAAACAAGAGAGAGAAAGAGAAAAAAATAAAGATATTTTGCTGTCTTAGGGTGGGGGCAGTTCATACATCGACAGTTAAAGATCTCTTAGTATTTCCATCAAAAATCTCTATGTTCAAAGGTCCATAGTCCATGCATAAAAATTCAAAATCTCAGAAGCAATTTTATTTCCCAAGTTAGAACAAAATTTGAGCTTAATTTAAAATGTTATATGAGTGAGAACAAAAATACAAGTTTGTGATTTCAAAACCTTTTTGTAGAACTTGAAATTAAAAATACTTTGATTTCATACCAGAAAATCTGTGGCTGATTTATAATTAATTTAGACTATTAGCCTAAAAGATGCTAGATACCTCAAAACTAAATTATATCTTTCGGGGGACTAGGGATGGTTTGTTTTGTTTTTACTAATGAACAAAAGTATGTTAAAATATTGTTCATTTATACTTCAACCAAGATTTTGCCAGCTCAACATTAATTATATATCATTACACATACCCTAGAGAACCTGTCTTTTCATAATTGTTTTGTGGTATCTAGAATCATAGAATCATAGAATCTCAGGGTTGGAAGGGACCTCAGGAGGTCATCTAGTCCAACCCCCTGCTCAAAGCAGGACCAAACCCAACTAAATCATTCCAGCCAGGGCTTTGTCAAGCCTGACCTTAAAAACCTCTAAGGAAGGAGATTCCACTATCTCCCTAGGTAACCCATTCCAGTTCTTCACCACCCTACTAGTGAAAAAGTGTTTCCTAATATCCAACCTAAACCTCCCCCTCTGCAACTTGAGACCATTACTCCTTGTTCTGTCATCTTCTACCACTGAGAACAGTCTAGATCCATCCTCTTTGGAACCCCCTTTCAGGTAGTTGAAAGCAGCTATCAAATCCCCCCTCATTCTTCTCTTCTGCAGACTAAACAATCCCAGTTCCCTCAGCCTCTCCTCATAAGTCATGTGCTCCAGCCCCCTAATCATTTTTGTTGCCCTCCGCTGGACTCTCTCCAATTTATCCTCATCCTTCTTGTAGTGTGGGGCCCAAAACTGGACACAGTACTCCAAATGAGGCCTCACCAGTGCTGAGTAGAGGGGAATGATCACATCCCTTGATCTGCTGGAAATGCCCCTACTTATACAACCCAAAATGCCATTAGCCTTCTTGGCAACAAGGGCACACTGTTGACTCATATTCAGCTTTTCGTCCACCGTAACCCCTAGGTCCTTTTCTGCAGAACAGCTGCCCAGCCATTCGGTCCCTAGTCTGTAGCAGTGCATGGGATTCTTCCGTCCTAAGTGCAGGACTCTGCACTTGTCCTTGTTGAACCTCATCATATTTCTTTTGGCCCAATCCTCTAATTTGTCTAGGTCCCTCTGTATCCTAGCCCTACCCTCCAGCGTATCAACCACTCCTCCCAGTTTAGTGTCATCTGCAAACTTGCTAAGGGTGCAGTCCACACCATCCTCCAGATCGTTAATGAAGATATTGAACAAAACCTGCCCCAGCACCGACCTTTGGGGCACTCCACTTGATACCGGCTGCCAACTAGACATGGAACCATTGATCACTACCCGTTGAGCCCGACCATCTAGCCAGTTTTCTATCCACCTTACCGTCCATTCATCCAGCTCAGACTTCTTTAACTTGCTGGCAAGAATACTGTGGGAGACTGTATCAAAAGCTTTGCTAAAGTCCAGAAATAGTACATCCACTGCTTTCCCCTCATCCACAGAGCCGGTTATCTCGTCATAGAAGGCAATTAGGTTAGTCAGGCATGACTTGCCCTTGGTGAATCCATGCTGACTGTTCCTGATCACTTTCCCCTCCTTTAAGTGTTCAGGATTGATTCCTTGAGGACCTGTTCCATGATTTTTCCAGGGACTGAGGTGAGACTGACTGGCCTGTAGTTCCCTGGATCTTCCTTCTTCCCTTTTTTAAAGATGGGCACTACATTAGCTTTTTTCCAGTAATCCGGGACCTCCCCCGATCGCCATGATTTTTCAAAGATAATGGCCAATGGCTCTGCAATCTCATCGGCCAACTCCTTTAGCACCCTCGGATGCAGCGCATCCGGCCCCATGGACTTGTGCTCGTCCAGCTTTCCTAAATAGCCCCGAACTACTTCTTTCTCCACAGAGAGCTGGTCACCTCCTCCCCATACCGTGCTGCAGAGTGCAGCTGTCTGGGAGCTGACCTTGTCTGTGAAGACAGAGGCAAAAAAAAGCATTGAGTACACTAGCTTTCTCCACTTCCTCTGTCACTAGGTTCCCTCCCTCATTCAGCAAGGGGCCCACACTTTCCTTGACTTTCTTTTCATAATTGTTTTGTGGTATCTATCAGCTCCATTATCAATTTCATAGGCCTTGATTCAGCAAGGTGCTTAAGTATGTCAATGGGGCTACTTATGGGTTTAAACATTCTCAAATGTACATTAGTACATGCTCAAGTAACACTGAATGAGGACCCAGCAAAGCTTGAACATGTGTTTTATTTTTAAGCACAAGGGCAGTCCCACTGACTTCAACAGAACTGCTCATTTTTTTAAAATTAAGCTTGTGCTTAAGTGCTTTCATAGAATCATAGAATCATCGAATATCAGGGTTGGAGGGGACCTCAGGAGGTCATCTAGTCCAACCCTCTGCTCAAAGCAGGACCAATCAGCGGCGGCTCCAGGCACGAGAACTGCAAGCGCGTGCCTGGGGCGGCAAGCCACGGGGGGCACCCTGCCAATTCCTGCGAGGGTGGCAGTCAGGCCGCCTTCAGCGGCATGCCTGCGGGAGGTCCGCTGGTTCCGCGGATTCGCGGCAGCCACGGGACCGGGGACCTTCCGCACCGCTGGACCGGGGACCTTCCGCAGGCATGCCGCCGAAGGCACCCTGCCTACCATGCTTGGGGCAGCAAAAAATCTAGAGCCGCCCTTGGGACCAATCCCCAACTGCATCAGGGTATTTGCTGCATCAGGATCGTAATGAGTTTCATCTTGAAATGTACTCAGTACTGGCAGCTTCCATTGATGGTTGTGGGAGCTGCAGGTGCTCACCACTTTTCAAGATCAGGACCAATATGCTTAACAAATTAGAGATGGTCCAAAATCAGACTGATTAGTTCATCTTTACTCTCACAATCTATATAAAACACAGATGCTAAGCCTGCCATCTGAAAATCCCTCCATTGGATCCCTGTTTTTCATCACATTATATACACACTTACCTTCACTTTTAAGGGCCTCCAGAACTTGTCTCTCCCAATTTATCCACTCTAATCTCTCACTGTATTAGTCCCCATGTCCCTGCTCTGCCAATGAAGTCAGGTTTAGACCTCTTGTGGACCACTAGTCCACAAACATCTCTACACTTTCTTCAGCACTGTCTCTTGAACCAATCCATATAACCTTCAGAATTCCCCTCAGGACTCACTTGTGCTGTGATGCCTATGAGAAATCAGTCTTGACTAGATTGTATAACAGTCTATGATATTTGGGATTACAGATTCATTTGTATTACTTATTCCTTTATGTATAGCTACAATACAAATGACAAAGACTTTGGTTCCCTCAAGTTGTGTATGTTTTTAGTCTACATATCATTATGATCTTATTATTGCTACCATTGTCTTCCCTCCCCTTTGTTGTTAGTATTTGTTACACCTACTTGTTGGATCTGATTTTATTATTATTCATTTTTATTATAGTATTATTTAGGCACTTCAGTCATAGGGAGAGGGATAGCTCAGTGGTTTGAGCATTGGCCTGCTAAACCCAGGGTTGTGAATTTAATCCTTGAGGGGGCCATTTGGGGATTAGTCCTGCTTTGAGCAGCGGGTTGGAGTAGATGATTTCCTGAGGTCCCTAAAAACATATGATTCTATGAACCAAGACCCCATTGTGCCAGACGCTATACAAACACAGACCAAAAGAACCGTCCCTGATCCTAAAATCTGAGGTAGGTAAAATTTTCAGAAGTGCCTAAGTGTCATAGAAGTCTAAGTCCCATTTTCAGAAGTGGCATAGGCACTCAGGTGCACAAAACCCACTAACTTTCAATGGCCCTATGTGCCAAATGAAGACATTTTCAAAGGGGAAAATGGCAATTAGGTACCTAACTCCCATTCACAGTGGAAGTGTGGCAGCAAACTGTCATTTGTGCCCTTGAAAATCTATCCCAACTCACTTTTGAAAATGGGACTTAAAACTTCTAAGTAACTTAGGCTCCTTTGAAAATTTTACACTGTAACTCTTTGAGGCAGGGAACATGTCTTTCTTTAGTTTGTGTAACACCTAGCAGAATGGGAGCCTGACTGGGGTTTCTGGGCACTACAGTATTATTGATTCTGATTATTAATGTGTGAAATCATTCCCCCTAAATGGGAGCGATTGTGATACTAATGGTTGTGGGAAAACACATAATAATCATTTAAAATTGTTTATTACGATTTCTGGAGAGCTCAACAGAAATGTATCATGATTTGATTTTGAAATGTGTGTGTGAGCAATCTTCATGCAAATAGTCCAACTGATGACATACCTGACTTCAGTTACAATGTACTTCCATGGGACTATTCACGTGTGTGAGGTTTATTCATGACTAAGTGCTACAGGACTGGTCCCACAAAATTAACTATTATGAAAATAATAGTTTATTTCATAGCAGTGGCAATTTCTCTTCAATAAATTACCATGGATGTAATTTGTTAAAATAAAAAAATCCAAAGCACTAAGCCCGATCCTGCATCTATTTGTCTCTGGTGTACAGCATATATGCTTGACAGAAAGCCCAGGAATGCAAAACTAAATTATTGTCTTTTCATCTGTTCTGATTATTATTTTTTTATCTAGCCAAATTCTTGCAGTAGCCCTGAAACTTACTACTGTAATTCACAGCTGCAGTTATAACTACCAGAGAAAGAGGATCCAATTAAGAAACAGCCTTTGTATTGCTTTAATGCAAATGTAATGCAGCTAATAATCCCACTATTTCTCATTTTTATGACCATATTATATGAATGACACTGCACTCATTATATACTGTTATAAATATTTTGATTTAGAAATTAAAATATGGACCAATAAACAGTACTTTCTGGAAGCTTTTTTGCTATACTTAAGAATCTATTAAAGTATTTCACAGAAATATTTCCACTGGACCCACATACAGGGAAAGTAGATGAACTATTATTTTTAGCTGCAAGAAATACATGCATATCTAATCCTTCTGCTGTTATAAACTGGTTTTGTCAGTTGCCTGGAATCATAATGAATCTGCCTCATTAATTTTTTTCCTGCTGTATGATATAGTCTACCAAGCTATTAATATTCCTTCAGCTAGCATACCCTTGACCCAGGACACTGATGGGAATGTTATAATTTTTGCTTCAGATCACTACCCATAGTATTATATATTGACCGACTTTCTCCATACAAATCATTACATTCAAAGGTGGGTATAATGCACAGTCTGGGAACTAAGGCTAAGATATAAAAACAGTAGATTTTAAAAGCTATTTTAACCCATTTTGAAATACTTTGCAGCATTGTAAATCTAAAATCTGTTAGAAACAAGATGTTTCTCCAAATATTAAAGTGTATCAAAGAGGTTATAATTATACTACAGCAAGCGAAGGTCCTTGCCATTCTTGCTTGCTGACAAAGGGTACATCTATACTGCAAAAACATGTCACAGCAGTGAGTCTTTAAGCCTGTATCAACTGACTCATGCTCACAGGGCTGTGCTACAAGGCTAAAGTTAGCAGTGTAGACATTCCCACTTGGGCTGAAGCTTGGGCTCTCAGATGCTCCCCTGTGCCAGGGACATCTACACTGCTATTTTTAGCACTGTAGCTCATGTCCCAGGCTCTGAGATTCACTGCTGCAAAGGGGTTTTTGCAGTGCAGATGTACTCTAATGAATGTACAGTTATTAATCTCTCTTCTTAATGATAAATATTACGTAGGTAGTATAAATGCACTCTATAATAAAGCTTGGAACTTGGTATAGGATTTCATTTTGTCTCTTTTCTGAGTGGTGCCCATTACAGTGCATACACTGATAACTGAACCAGTCTACTCACTTGTAAGTCAAACATACACAATCTATTAGTGGCTCCTTATCCACTGAGCCCTGCCAATGTGCAAACCAGGCTGGCTTGCCTAGAAGTTCAGTGTAGCTAGTGATTTAGAACTGCCAAAAGCAGCAGGTCCTAGGTTAATAAGCTACCTCGCAACTGTTGTCAAGCCTCAATAATCAACATCCAAACAACATAGCAGCATGGTGTCAATGAAGTGGTATGCAGTTTTTATGAGGTCTGTTTGATCAAATATGCCAGTTTATTCAGAGGGGTATTTGAGGGATTGTTTGCCTTATCCTTGACTGGCATACAAATGGACATTTTGCTACAACAAAAATGAGAAGACAAATGTGTTATCAGACATTTAGAATAGGATAAATGGCAGAAAGATACCCTTCCCGCCTCCTCCTCTCACGCCAACCCCCCTACACACACACTTAGTTCTGACTTCTAAATGCCTATGGATTTAAACCTATGGAAGAGAAGATATTTCCAAAGGCACAAAGGGGAGATGAGCACCCAACTCCCACTGAAACTGGGCATCTAACTCTCCTCTGTCCCTTTGGAAATCTCTACTATAGCCAATATCACATACCATGAGAGGGATTAAAATTGTGTCATCAAACTATAAAAATAAACACTATCAAAAGCATAAGTAACTGATCAAGAAAACATTACACTATTTCACCTTAATATTGCCTCTTGTCATAACTATAAAGGGAAGGGAATAGCCCTCCTGTGTACAACACTATAAAAACCTTTTACCTGTAAAGGGTTAAGAAGCTCAGGAAACCTGGCTGACACCTGACCCAAAGGACCAATAAGGGGACAAGATATTTTCAAATCTTGGTGGGGGCTAGGCTTTTGTTTGTGCTCTTTGTTTTGAGGGTTGTTCGCTCTTGGGACTAAGAGGGACCAGACATCAATCCAGGCTCTCCAAATCTTTCTGAACCAGTCTCTCATATTTCAAACTTGTAAGTAACAGCCAGGCAAGACGTGTTAGTCTTATTTTTGTTTTCTCAACTTGCAAATGTTCCTTTTGCTGAGACGATTTTACCTCTGTTTGCTGTAACTTTGAACCTAAGGCTAGAGGGGGTTCCTTTGGGCTATATGAATCTGATTACCCTGTAAAGTATTTTCCATCCTGATTTTACGGAGATGATTTTTACCTTTCTTTCTTTAATTAAAAGCTTTCTTTTTAAGAATCTGATTGATTTTTCCTTGTTTTAACATCCAAGGGAATTGGATCTGGACTCACTAGGAATTGGTGGGGGAAAGGAGGGGGGATGGTTAAATTTTCCTTGTGTTAAGATCCAAGGGGTTGGATCGGTGTTCACCAGGAACTTGGTGAAAAAGTCTCTCAAGGGTACCGAGGGAGGGGAAGGTTTTGGGAGGAAATGGGGTGTTCCAGACACAGGAATCTGGATGGTGGCAGCGAAACCAAATCTAAGCTGGTAGTTAAGCTTAGAAGTGTTTATGCAGGTCCCCACATCTGTACCCTAAAGTTCAGAGTGGGGGAGGAACCTTGACACCTCTGTATCAGAAAGAAACCTATTTTATCTAGGTTGAGAGACCACTCACTGCCACTGTGATCAAGATATAGGTAGATCTAAAATCTAGGGTGAAATCCTGGCTTTACTGAAGTCAATAGCAAAGCTCTCATTGATTTCAATAGGGACAGCATTTTATCCCTAGTTTTGGTATGTCATCTGAATGTCAAAAACAAAAAAAACCCTATTGATATAGTTTTCATTAATGTTAGACAGGTAAAGAACTCTCTCACTGTATCGGTTCTTTACAAATAAGGCCAATAAGCACAGAGATTTCTGGGTCCACCTTAATGCATATGAATCTATAAAGCGGTATTTATTCTTGAAAAATGGGGTTTGTACTCATGTAGGCCCTGATCCTGCAAAGACAAGCAAACCTACTTAAATTAACATACTTAATTTTGTGCACTGTTTTTACAGGAACAGGGCCTTAGCTTGGGGCAGACTAAAATCTGGATCTAGACTGTTCTCAGTGGTAGAAGATGACAGAACAAGGAGTAATGGTCTCAAGTTGCAGAGGGGGAGGTTTAGGCTGGATATTAGGAAAAACTTTTTCACTAGTAGGGTGGTGAAGAACTGGAATGGGTTACCTAGGGAGGTAGTGGAATCTCCTTCCTTAGAGGTTTTTAAGGTCAGGCTTGACAAAGCCCTGGCTGGGATGATTTAGTTGGGTTTGGTCCTGCTTTGAGCAGGGGGTTGGACTAGATGACCTCCTGAGGTCCCTTCCAACCCTGAGATTCTATGATTCTATGATTCTATGAAAATGAAGACAATATGTGCTAATGTAAAAGAAAAAATAATGTCTTATTTAGGATTAGAGATGAATAGTTATCATAGAACTGGTATCCAGTAAACATTAGATAAAGAGTGTCAAAGTCCCTCCAGTTCTGAGCTAATCATTACTTCTGGTACTAATCAATGGCATCCATATTTTGCCTCAGTAGCAGACCCTTCATCTTTATAAAAGGTACCATCCATGTTCTTATAATTAAGTGACTGTCAGTCAGGTTTTCCCTTAAATCCAGTAACTCCAAAATGCAGGGATTTAATAGTTATTCATAAAAAAAAAAATCTTGATAAAAACCTAGCATGAAATTGTTCAAATCTAGCATCATTTTCATATCTGTTCATATCTGTTTCATTGTTTCAAATCTGTCCATTCCTATATACCAACTTAAGATGAAAAGGTTGTCCTGGATTTTAGATAACCCATGAATTCTGATAACTATAACCATGGAGATGTTGTTTACTTTTCATATTAACTTCAGAAGGATTTTTAACACAAGGGTCAGTTGGATTTAAAAAATATACCATTACGACTGGAAATGAGGTATTAAGGTTGATAAAACGTGTATTTAGAAAGATTTGCATAATAAGTATTATTAACTTATTTTTTACTATAAGTAAAGAGTTTCAAAACTGTAAGGCCTTCATTCTCTTTTTGGTGTTCTTGTGGGTGTCAAATGCTGAATGTCCTTTCAGTGAAAACCATCTTCAGGCATTAGAGAGCAAAATGTGAGCCAATGAGATCAAAACATCTGCCTTGCCTCCAAAAAGCCAGCAAATCGTGGAAATGCCTAACTTAACAGTGTATGCAGTGTTGTTGTAGAAATATTGGCCCCAGGATATTAGAGAGACAAGGTGGGTGACCAGTCACTGTGGGCCTAGCAGACCACTCCTCCTTGCCCCTGCTGTGCATGCTCCAGGTGGAAGGGAAGATGAAAGGAGGCAGCCCCATTCAGTCATGGCTGGTGGAGGAAAAGGAAGGACGTGTGTTGTAGGCTCCTGCAGAGGAATCCGCAGCTCTTCAGGCTGTTGGGACTATGGACCTGGACTATGCTGCAGAGGACCAGTCGACTGCGGAAACCAACTGGGATGCTGAGCTGCTGCCAGCTGAGGAGATACCCAAGATGGGCCTTATGGCAGGAAGTGACACAGGGAATATTTTAGAAGCCAATGCTTGAACCCTTAAAAGGGAATTTTCCAGCTTCTTAGGTCCCTGGGTTGGAACCTGGCAGAGTATATGGTGGGCCTGGGTTCCCCTTACCTCCTCCCACACTGCCATTAGGCATGGCTACCGGGGGCCCTATTTAGAGACTGAGCATTTGCTCTGCTCCGTCCCAGGGGCTGCAGACTGTTTGCCCACTCTGCCCTGCCCAGAGGGCCAGAGCTCCTGACTGCTATAGTTTGCCCCAGCCAGGAGGCTCAAGAGGCTAGAGACTGAACGTTGGCTCTGCCCCACTCCAGGGGCTATGGACTGCTTAGTTACTTCGCCCCGCCCCATCCTGAGTCCCACTATGGCAATTGTTTGACTCAACAAGGAATCCTGGTGATCGTGTGATGGGGTGTACCAACCCTACATTGGGCCAACAGGGGTGGCCCTGCTCAACATGCCGGGGCCTCCCATGACACCCTATTATACAATCAGTATTGTAAGATGCCTCAGGAGAGTGAATGAATTTATATCACATTTGTTGCAATACCTTGGCACAATGGCTGAGTTAAACATGAGATTTCATTTAGACTAGCTGGTGACACCACTACCATCTACTGCTAACAATGGACATCAAGTCTGGAAAATACAGTTCCCAGAAAGAAAGGATTAAATCAGAATTCCCCATCTTTGGGTGTGTAGGCCAAATTCTTGGGATTTTTTCTGGGTTTTTTGTTTGTTTGTTTGTTTCTGAAGGACATTATATTCATTTCAAAGGCTTAGTCAGAAAAAGATAATTTCTCCCCTTCCCCTTGGAAAAATCTGATACTTTTTCATTACTCTGAACTAGATTCTCTTGATTATATCACCAATGTTCCCGTGACTACACCTTCATTAGGGCCTTGAGAGAGACCTTGCAGAGGGCATTGATAGAGGCCTATGACTAGAATGATGGTACTATAATCATGTATGCTATAGAGTACCTGAAAGACAAAATAAAGAGTGAATGAATCTTGATAAAAATGAGTATTATAACCAAAAATACTATTGAAAGGCACCCGAAGGGAATTTTTGATCGTGATATGGTAAAGGCATAGGCCCACAATATGTGTCAGCAAATATGAAAAAGGTTAAGGAGGAAAAGAAGAAAAATGAATATAGAAAGAACTTGTAAATACACTCCACTGGAGTGTTTCAATTATTTTACCAGCTAATGTGTTTGAGACAAGAGCATAATACATGTACAGAATTCTCCAAAGGCACTTATTAAAGGAAATTGTACAGCATATGGAATACTTCAACAAGAATTTTTTTTATATTCACTGACTGCTGAATTTTTACATTAATAGTGGCACACTCTCAAAACTGAATATTCAGCAGTGTCTACCATTTGTGAATGAATGCGCTAAAAAATGATTTCCCAAACACCATGTTTTTCTAGTTTGCTTCAATTCCTGTTAAGGTGATCAGAAAGGGTGATCAAATGTGAAAAATCAGGACGGGTGTGGGAAGTAATAGGCACCTGTCAAGGTTCCGTCCCCACTCTGAACTTTAGAGTACAGATCATAGAATCATAGAATCTCAGGGTTGGAAGGGACCTCAGGAGGTCATCTAGTCCAACCCCCTGCTCAAAGCAGGACCAACCCCAACTGAGAACCTGCATATGAACCCCTAAACTGAATTACCAGCTTAGATTTGGTTTTGCTGCCACCACTCCCAAATACTAACTCCCTTCCCTGGATAGTCTTGAGAGACTTCTTCACCAAGTTCCTGGTGAACACCGATCCAACCCCTTGGATCTTAACACAAGGAGAATTTAACCATCTCTCCTCCTTTCCCCCACCAATTCCTGGTGAGTCCAGATCCAATCCCCTTGGATCTTAAAACAAGGAAAAATCAATCAGGTTCTTAAAAGTAAGGCTTTTAATTAAAGAAAGAAAGGTAAAAATCATCTCTGTAAAATCAGGATGGAAAATAACTTTACAGGGTAATCAGATTCATAGAGCCCAAAGGAACCCCCTCTAGCCTTGGGTTCAAAGTTACAGCAAACAGAGGTAAATCCTCTTATCAAAAAGAAACATTTACAAGTTGAGAAAACAAAGTTAAACCTAACATGTCTTGCCTGGCTGTTACTTACAAGTTTGAAATATGAGAGACTTGTTCAGAAAGATTTGGAGAGCATGGATTGATGTCCTGTCCCTCTTAGTCCCAAGAGCGAACCACCCTCAAAACAAAGATAACAAACAAATGACTTCCCCCCACCAAGATTTGAAAATATCTTGTCCCCTTATTGGTCCTTTGGGTCAGGTGTCAGCCAGGTTTCCTGAGCTTCTTAGCCCTTTACAGGTAAAATGATTTTATAGTATTGTACACAGGAGGACTGTTCCCGTCCCTTTATAGTTATGACAGCACCTAGCTAAGACAAAGCCCCAAATATCAGGACTGTCCCTATAAAATCAGGACATCTGGTCACCCTAATTCCAGTGCATGGGCATCACAAAGTGCAGATGTACATACCATGGGACATATTCTGGAAACCGGGATGCAGCTCAAGTAGCTGGCTATGCAATAGAGCTCTCTAAGAGCTGGAGCAGAAGGAATCCTCCTTCTTAGGTTTAAGGTAGCCCCGATTAATAGCATGGCACAGAATCACTGGAGGATCCACATACTGTATGTAGATCCCCCTGAAAACTCACCCACCCCAGCTTCCGCAACCTCAGCTTACAGGAACCATCCACAGAGTAGAACTCTACTGTATGCAGGGAGTGTAGGGTCCCCAAATCCTTCTCTTTCACCCCATTCACAGCAGACCTTCTCCATTCCCGCTGAGCCACAGCCCTGTGTGAGGAGGCAGAGGGATTTGGCTCCAAATGTATCATTACTAACTACTATTCCATGCCACTAACTAGAATGATATTAAGAATCTTATCCAAATGCCCAAAAGTAAAGGCATTCAGAAACAAATTCCACAGTTAACTCCTCACCCTGCCTCATCTAGGAAGCCAGAAAAATATAAAACCAGAGATGAAAATATCATATTAAATCATCTAGACTATCCAGTGCAGGTTTAATTCTTTACAATTTATTCTCTACTGCTAAATCCAGTTCCATTTTAATTGACTCTGGAGATGAATGTTCCAAGGAGATTACACAGTATAACAGACCTCAGTGTTGGTGATTCTACCCTCACCGCCAACTCCACCCTGATATTCAGTCTAAATTTTCATCTAATTTCTCCTAAAATAGTTACACTCTCTTGGACCAATAATCCCTTTGCCACCTTGGTGTATAACAATGTTCATATACTTGTAGAATAGAAGGTTATAATAATGTTACTGTACTGCACACAAGAAGTGTAAGATAGCCATCAAGGTGTGAGTTGTTGGAACAAATCATGTCCTCAGTTAATCTGTGCAATCCCAATGATGTTGCACATGTGTCAAGTGGGCAAAATATAGCCCATCGCCGAAATGGGGTTGCTGCTTTCATTTGTGTTTAAGTCTGGCCCAGAACCTTGCTTTTTTCAGAATAGGAAAAAGCAGTGCCGTAACAAGGGCGAGGCGAGTGAGGCACTTGCCTCGGGCGCGCAAAGCGGAGAGGTGCAGCTGTATCGCAATCAACAGCACTTCAGTGACAGCTCTACCGCCGCCGCTTCTTCAGTGGCAATTCGGCAGCGGGTCCCTGAGTCCCTCTCGGAGGGAAGGACCTGCCACCGAATTGCCACTGGCGCTTCATTCATTCTTCTGAGGCAATTCGGCGGCGGGTCCTTCTCTCTGAGAGGGACTCAGGGACCCGCCGCCCAATTGCCACTGAAGAGCTTGGAGCCAGCCCTTGCCTTGGGCGCAAAAATTACTTGTTGCGGCTCTGGGAAAAGGGTTTAATTGTACAACTCCCACTGATTTTACTAGAAAAAGAGCATATGAAACTTTAAATAATGTTGTTTGAAGATACTCCTATGACTGACTATTTTAAGGTTTTATGCTTGTTTGCTTTTAAGGTAATAAAGGCAAAAATAAATACTTTCATACCAATGTTAGATAATTTGCTCAGCTGGTTTTATAATAAAAACAGAATGGATCTATTCCCCGTATGAACATTTAAAAGTATATTAATTTACAACCAAATCAAATCCAAATGGAAACAATGTCCAAACAGGTCAATTATATATATATTTGCTAATGGAATGTGGTGGCAAATTGCAAAATGTGCCATAATACCCTTATTGGCTTGTGAAACTCCATGGTTTGCATGACAATTGAGGCACACATTTTTAAAAGAATGCAATCAGTAAATAATTGCATCTCTTTGTTTCTATAATTGCATAGGCTTCCCCTCCTCTGTCCTCTTGCCTCCCTACTTTTCCTTTTTTCTTAATATAAAAAATATATATATATTTAAATCACCAAAATAAAAATGTAGCCCAGAGGATACAACCTGCCTTTAAAAGTTTTGAGAGGACAGGCCCATAAATTAGTCTAATTTAAAAACCTATATTTAGAAAATACCAACTCTTAAAATAATTTTGCTACCAAGACAATATCAAATGAATCTTGAAGCCAATCTTTACATTCAAGGTATAGATCTCTGACAGTGGAGTATTTTTTCAGTAACAAGTGATACAGCAGGCAGGCAGAGTTGTTGTAAAGAGATAGTTATTGAACATGCACAGGATCCAGTGTTACAAGCTGAGAGGCCTGTGTTTCCATAGGATTGACAACATTTGATTTCAAAAATAGGAGACTGCTTTCTTAGCACCCCTGCTTCTCTCCTTCTCCCGATATTATTAATTATTAGTGCTTATTACTACTACTTCTAATAATACTACTCACTTACATTCACCAGCACTATTTCTTGCTACTTTTTGCAGCACTCAGCAACTCCCAATCTTGTACAGACATGAAAAAAAAGATATGCCCATTGTAAAAGGGACTGTTGGCAACCTTATTTCCTAGTAGCGGCCTGGACCAGCTTGCATTCTTGAGCCCCTGCTCTCACACTAGTGTATGTCCCCGCTAAAACCTATTTCTCCAGTTCCATGCTACAGGCAGATGGCAAGGCACTGCCAAGAAGGTCTGTTGTAATAAGCTTTATTTAACTTTCTACATCATTTAAAGAAATAAGTCAGGACCTCTGGTTTTCCTTGTTCCATTGCAGAGAAGGGCTGGAAGAGGCCAGTTGTGGAATAAGTCATAAGAACAACCTCAAACCTTGCACATCCCAAGGATCCAGGGGAGGCCTGGCCAGCAGGGGCGGCTCCAGGCACCAGCACGCCAAGCGCGTGCTTGGGGCGGCAAACCACGGGGGGCGCTCTGCCAGTCGCCGCAAGGGCGGTAGGCAGGCTGCCTTCGGCGGCATGCCTGAGGAGGGTCCACTGATCCTGTGGCTTCGGTGGACCTCCCGCAGGCGTGCCACTGAATTCGCGGGACCGGGGACCTCCCGCAGGCAAGCCACCGAAGGCAGCCTGCCTGCCGTGCTTGGGGCGGCAAAATACCTAGAGCCGCCCCTGCTAGTCAGACACATTGAGGCTCTGCAGATTCCTTATTTCCCACTTCCTGTCCACTTAAAGGGAAATCCCAATCAGGGAGATGGGGGGCAGTAGAAAGTTAACACAGTCAGGATGGTATTAAATTTCCAAGATTGGTTGCAAGGACAGGAGGAACTTCATCTTACTCCTCCAACTTGTTCACTCCTTGTCTCACACCTCTTGACCAGCTGAAATTCTTCCACTGGGTCTGAAGAATACGGGGGACCATGCCACAGAACCCCTCTCTTCATGCAGCACATAATTCTAAAACACTGGCTGTCCACACCAACAAAAATCATTAATGCTGTTGTGCAGCAATACCACCAGTTGTGCAACAACATGGCACCATCAATCACTAGTCTATTTATTTGTGCGTCCTGAGAAGATAAGGTTAGTTGATGGTTTGTTTTCTCCTCAAAAAAACTATTATGATCTCTCTGAGAACAGCTTACACTGCATTGTGTAAAATACTACATGCTGGAAACTGATAAAATATCTACCGGTAGGTTAAAAGTTCATACATTGCTTAAGTTTGCCTCAACTGCCTTTCCCGGTTAAACTGAAAGCCAGAGGGAGATGATTTGGCTAGACCCTGCCATCCCCAGGTTAATAAAAAAAATCCTTTGCTTAGTTTAGATCATTCTGACAGGTCAATGTGTGCCTCTGACTGGAGATATTTTTTATTTTTATCTCCATCTCTGTGTGGCTAGCTCTCTTTTTGTCATTATTGCATCTCATTCCCAAGTAATTTATTTCCATGGAATGTTAGCAACAATGCAAAAATATATAAGAAGAATCAACATCTTGTACTGGGGTTTGGACAGAAATTCCTTTTGAACTGTGAACTTTATAACAAGGGTAATGAAGTTTTCATCAAGTTGTAACTCAGGAGATTAGAAGATTGGTGGTGCATTACTCTAAAATTAAATCTGATTAATGTTTAATTGCAGCAGTGTGCATAGGTATTAATTAGGTGTGCTTTCTATTAGTCAAATAGCTATTAGAGCAAAAGCAAGAATAATTTGAAAATTAGCAGAAAAAGAAAAGTACACTCAAATGGTAAATGATAATTATAACTGAATGGACCTAGTGAAAATAATAGAAATTGTCAGCTAATTAATATATTAATTTTGATATACAAGTCCATTATAACAACATATATTTTCAGTCAATTGAGTCGGACACCCTTTCCTAGGGAATGATTATTTTTTGTGCAGGAGTCATAGGTGTGAATTTAATTTTCATTTAGGGCTTAAACCTGTAAAGAGAACCAGAGTGCTGACTTGAATAGAGGTCCAGCCATGTTATTCTCTCGGCAGAGTCTAAATTTAACTGAAAAATGTAGTGGGAGGAAGGGCTCTCTGTAAAGCTGGACCTGAACCAAAATTCTGGATCTTAGCATCTCCTACTGGTGGAAGCTAAGCTGAGGTTGCATTTGAAATCTGAACCCATTTCCTTTCTGTAACTTCACCTTATCTTATAAATGGATTAGCCAAGAAGCCTTGCATGGGTTAGAAATGCAGTTCCAGATCTGCATTTTGCATCTTGAGTCGCTCTCTATTCTGTACAAGCTACCAGGGTGTAGAGAACCTTAACTAATTTCTCAAGTAAGTTTCTTGAACGGAGCTCAATGATATCTGTGCTATTTTTACTGATCGCTCTCATATATGCAACAATAGTTTTTTCTTCAGGGAGAACTGACTACAGTATGGTATGAAGCCTGTGAGCCTGATTTGTGTGACAGCATATCTTGACATTTCAAGTATTACACAGTGTTGCCAACTCTCAAGGTTTTAATCAAGAGTGTTGCAATATTTGATGTTTTCCTAAAAGTCCCAGCTGTTGGAACCATGTTATTGCTAAATAATCTTTCTTTCTTTCTTTCTTTCAAGTTTCTCGTGGTTGTGCAGAAAAGCTTGAAAATGTGATCCCAAAGGCTTTCAAACCAGAAGGCAAATAAAAAGAACCCTGAACTCACTATCTTTAAATCTCACAGTTTTTAGCCAGTCTTTAGATTTTTAAACACTTGGGGTTGGGAACACTCATATGGTTTCTAGATAAGTTACATCCTGAACATCGTGGACTGGAATTAGGCCCTATAGGTCTGCATTGATTCTATGAAGGTAAATTAAATATGAAAACATCAATCCTATAGAAGAAATATACTGACATTACACAACTTTCACTGTCTTGGTTTATTATGTGTATGTAGTTTCTCTTTACATTAGTTACATATTTTTTATGTAAAATTAATACAAATACATTGGTGCAATACTGATTTTATGATCATGTTTTTCTTTAACTAAAATGAAGTGACAGGAGGATGATATAACAAAGAAGAACCTTTAAGTTTTGCAACTTCCATTTAAAGTTAACATATTTATCTTAAAGTATGAAATTGCAGATTGAACATGTGTATCCATGGATTACTAATCTAAAAATGCAATTCATTTATGATTTGTAATGCAGAGAAAATACTTTATGACAACTACATAATCATAAATATCTATTTTCACATACACCTCTACCCCGATATAACGCGACCCGATATAACACAAATTCAGATATAACACAGTGAAGCAGTGGCTCCGGGAGGGCGGGGCTGTGGGCTCCGGCGGATCAAAGCAAGTTCGATATAACGCGGTTTCACCTATAACACGGTAAGATTTTTTGGCTCCTGAGGATGGCATTATATCGAGGTAGAGGTGCAAAGGTAGAGGTATATCAAGGTAGAAGCTGCAAAGCTAAGGCTCTAAATGAGGTTTTATATCATGCACCAAGTAACAGTATCTTGAAGATTAAAGAATATACTGAATCAAAAATACTGGCACATTTCCTTGTGGAGAGGACATTTGAACTGTCAAGTATCTATCAGATTTAATATTAACCGTCAAAGGACTCCCAGTCAGGTAACCAAACTTATTATTCTGACAGTCTTTATGCTCCATCATGCAAGAACAGTGTCAGGGATTTTCTCCAGTTACAGTTACACTATCACAAGTTTTCCTTGCATTACATTGTAGCCAATGGACGCCAAAACAGCAACAGAGCTATATACTTTTAAAGCCTTCAAAACCCTCCTTTCCCCAGAAGCCCATTATTATGAAAGATGACAATAATACTGGGGAGCTGCAGCTGCTCTTTAAAAGGTTAACACAATATTTATTAAAACACCTTTGAAAACCCTTTTAAAAATACTGCCATGTGTATTCATGACCTGGAAGCCTTTAATTTTTGCTTAGCATCACTAACTTTTGGCAGAGATTAGCATATGGTACCACTTGTATTGGCTATATTATTCATTGGTCTTAACAAGCCATGGAAATCGAAGAAAGAATTCTAGCTATAAATGCCTTTGATGCCTGGAGCTGATTGTAAAAAGGCATAAGCCTGTTTCATAGCTGGATGGAATACCCACGACAGTATACAAGAGGATGTATCATCCACAACTTGTTCTGTCTTTTCCATTACTAGCTGTGCTTTCTATTATGTGGGTGATGTCCATATCCAAGGTAGATTCAACTGCACTGAGAGGTGAAATAAATTCAGAGGCATGAAGAGATTTGGTACAAAAATGTTACAATCTTTGAAAATTGGCAATAGGATTCAGTGAGTATGAATATTCTGTGTTGCATTGTTAAACACTGGAGAGGCCTTCCAAGACAATATTAAAATGCAGGATACCACACTAAGGTGTCCTAAATGTTATAATGCTCTCTAGATGTTCCTAACTTCCTACACTTCAAGCAACTGGAGATCACCTTAGAGACATTTTTTTGTTGTTGTAAATCCATTTATTTCAATAGGAAATAAACAACCTGATCTGCATCCTAAAATTGGATTTAAAAAGTGTTTCAATTGCCTTACACCAGGGAGGTATAGCTATTTTGTGGAATCAATGGCTAGTTGCAATACAGTAAGTCAGAGCAGCTCTTAAATCCTTGTAACAGTTAAGTGTCAAGATGACTGTGAGATAATTTGTATTATTTTACCATAAGTATACAGGGGGTACAGCTCTACATTTCTTTCTTATACTGGGACAGTGTCATTTCCTGGATGCCCCAACACTTGAAAAGTTGCTATACCAGATCAGATCACTGGTCTATCTATCCCAGTGGTTCTCAATCAGGGGTACACAAACTCTGGGGATCTTCCAGGGGGTACATCAACTCATCTAGATAGTTGCCTAATTTTACAACAGGCTACATAAAAAGAACTAGGAAAGTCAGTACAAACTAAAATTTAATACAATTACCTGTTTACACTGGTCTATATACTATACTCTAAAATGTAAGTACAATATTTATATTCTAATTGATTTATTTTATAATTATATGGTAAAAATGGAAAGTAAGCAATGTTTCAGTAATAGCGTGTTGTGACACTTTTGTATTTTGATGTCTGATTTTGTAAGCAAGTAGTATTTAAGCGAGGTGAAACCTGGGGGTATACAAGATAAATCAGACTCCTGAAAGCAGGGGTGGCTCTAGGATTTGCGCCGCCCCAAGCAGGGCGGCACGCCGCGGGGGACGCTCTGGCGGTCCCCAGTCCCGCAGCTCCGGTGCACCTCATGCAGACGTGGCTGCGGAGGGTCCGCTGGTCCCGCGGCTCCGGTGGAGCTCCCGCAGGCATGCCTGCGGATGCTCCACCGAAGCCGCGGGACCAGCGGACCCTCCGCAAGCACGTTTGTGGGAGGTCCACTGGAGCCGCGGGACCAGCAGACCCTCCGCAGGCACGTCTGCAGGAGGTCCACCGGAGCCGCCTGCGGGACGCCCTCCCGCGGGACGCCGCCCCAAGCACGCACTTGGCGTGCTGGGGTCTGGAGCCGGCCCTGCTGAAAGGGGTACAGTGGTCTGGAAAGGTTGAGAGCCACTGGTCTAGCCAAGTGGGCGGCAGGGGAGGGCCTTCCCCAAGTCCCCTCCAGACCCCTCTTCAAGTTGTTTGTAATGTCCCCCCGACCTCAGTTTATAGCATACAAGGGGTTCTCTAAGAGAAGCAAACAGACAAAAGAAACATCCTTTCCTCTCTCTTTCCCTTCCAAGAGAGGAGAATCTGAGTGAATGGAAAGAAAGACAAAGGTAGCCTGGCTCTCAGGCACTCTTTCTGGATTCAGCTCTTTGGATTTGGCCTACCAGCAGGTCTATTGTCTTTTATTAGACATGCATGTTTTGGAGCTATTCCATTCAGTTTCAGGCCTGCAATTGTCTCCCTCTTCTCTGATCTGTCTCTGAAAACAGCAGTCTCTGAGGTATAGCAGCTCCCCTCCAGTTTGCCACCTCTTACATGGGCAGGTTTCCCTTTTTAAGAACTCCCCTCCCCCTCCCCCCCTTCAGGTAGAGCAAGTCATACAGGTGCACCTCATTGGTGCTGAATAGGCCCAGAAGAGCTTGTTAGTCTCCCCTCCCCAAAGTGAGGGTGTTGTGTATTTGGTTGTCATGGTTTTTGTTCCTATGGCAACTGAGTTAGATTATTAGTTGGGTTAGATTTAGTTGGGTTTGGTCCTGCTTTGAGCAGGGGGTTGGACTAGATGACCTCCTGAGGTCCCTTCCAACCCTGAGATTCTATGATTCTATGATTAGGAGATAGCCCAGCCGGTTTCGGCCGGTTGGGTGAGCTCTGTGTCTGTAAATAAAATGGTAGTTTTGTTAGCTGTCTGCTGTCTGGTCTCAAGTGATTTCTTCCTAAACCGGCTGCCGCCAAGGATATAACAAGTGGCGACGAGGATGGGATTCCGGTGCTGCTCCAGTAACAGAAGGAAGTAGAAGTCAAGGTAAAGAACAAACAAACAAAAAAGCTGCTTGTTTGCACTGACTGTGAAAGTGAAACTAAAAATCATGGCTACTCTGACCAGGCCACTGGAACCTTTTGATGAGAATATAGAGCAGTGGCATGTGTATACTGAGCGTTCTGAGCTTTTTGTTATTGTAAATGACATTACAGGACCGAAGAAGGTGCCAATATTCTTAAGTGTTGTAGGGGCTAAAACCTACTCCCTGCTACGCAGCTTACTACACCCTGTTAAGCCAGCGACTAAATCTTACAGTGACATTGTGGAAATCCTGGGGTCCCATTTTCCCCCAAAACCACTGGTAATTGCTGAAAGATATAGGTTCCACAAAAGAGACCAAAAGGAAGATGAAACAGTTGTACAATTTGTAGCAATTTTAAAAAAGCTAGCAGAACACTGTGAATTTAAGGAGATGTTAAATGATGCCCTGTGTGACAGGTTAGTGTGTGGCCTCTACAGTGAAGCTATACAGAAGCGCCTACTGACAGAGGCTCAGCTTACCTTACAGAAGGCTGTTGATATTGCTGTCTCCACGGAACTGGCTACAAGGGAGGCGCAATACATCGGTGCATCCCCTAGGGTGCAAAAAGTGTTACAAGAACCTATCCACAAAACTGTGCAGACTCAAGAATGTTACCGCTGTGGTAAGCCGGGTCACCAGGCATCAGAATGCTGGTGTAAGGACCTGGTGTGTCGACACTGTGGCAAAAAGGGACACATTGAGTGTGCCTGTAAACAAAAGAAAAAGAGGCCTGTGGTCTGGCCGACAAAAAGAGGAACCCTGCATACCCTAGAGCAGACTCAGGATGATCAAAGTGACACCTCATCGCAAGAGGAAGTGCCACTGCATGTTTTGTCTTTGGCAATGGGCTCACATGAATACTGGGTAACCCCGTTGTTGGATGGCAAACCTATACCGGTTGGATGGACACCGGTGCAGCCGTCTCGCTGGTCTCTGAGACTGTGTATAAAGAAAAGCTACAGCATCTTCCGCTTAAGGCAACAAAAACTGTTCTGAAGACGTATACGGGAGAAGCTGTGCCCATGTTGGGCACCATTGATGTTAAGGTGGAGCTCAATGGACAGGCTGCTAAATTGCCACTGTTTGTGGTGAGAGGTAACTACCCAGCCTTAATGGGTAGGTCTTGGCTTGGGAAGATTCAACTGAACTGGGCAGAAGTGCACCGGATGACTAAAGAAGAAACCAGTCTAACCCCTATACTAAGGAAACATGCTGCTGTTTTTGGAGATGATTTGGGAAGTATGAAGGGAATCACTGTGACATTGAACATTAAACCTGACAGTCCACCAAAATATCTGAAAGCCCGAACTGTGCCATATGCCATCAGGCCGAAAGTCGAAGCAGACCTGGAGCGCCTGGTCACCAATGGAGTCCTAATACCAGTTACCCATAGCTCATGGGCCACTCCTATCGTTCCAATAGTGAAGAAAGATGGCTCTCTCCGGATCTGCAGTGATTTTAAAGTCACTGTCAACCCAGTGTTGTGTGCAGAGCAATACCCGCTTCCCCGCATCGATGACCTCTTCGCAGGCCTGGCTGGGGGACAAAAGTTCAGTAAGATTGATCTGAGTCAAGCATATTTACAGATGCACGTCGATGAAAAGTCCCAAGAGCTGTTGACTATTGTGACTCATAAGGGGCTTTATCGATACTGTCGCCTACCCTTCGGAATAACGTCTGCTCCCACCCTGTTCCAGAGGGCTATGGACCAGATCTTGTGTGGCTTGTCAGGAGTTCAGTGCTATCTGGATGATATCCTGGTCACTGGAAGAAATGAAGAGGATCACTTAAAGAATTTAGAGGCTACCCTACAAAGACTGGAAGAGTATGGCCTACGAGTTCGCAAAGACAAGTGTGAATTCTTCAAGCCCTCTGTTGAATATTTGGGACACATCATTGATTCTGCAGGTCTTCATAAGGCCCCTGCAAAAGTTAAAGCTTTTGTGGAGGCTCCCCCACCCCGAAATGTAAGCCAGCTGCGCTCGTTTCTAGGACTACTGAACTATTATGGAAAGTTCATCTCACAGTTAGCCACACTGCTAAAACCACTTCATGAGCTCCTTGGGCAGAACAAGGCCTGGAAGTGGACTGAAGCCTGTGATGTTGCATTTAACAAAGCTAAGGATGCATTGCTAAATTCTAAAGTTCTAACGCACTTTGATCCATCCTTACCCCTACAATTAGCCTGCGATGCCTCCCCTTATGGAGTGGGAGCAGTCGTGTCACACATTATGCCTTCGGGAGAAGAGAGACCTATTGCTTTTGTTTCACGCACTCTAAGCAAAGCAGAAACTAACTACGCCCAAATCAAACGTGAGGCATTAGGAATTGTTTTTGGAATTCGGAAGTTTCATCAGTACCTGTTTGGGCGAAAGTTTACTCTTCTCACAGACCATCGACCTCTGACGTCAATTTTTGGACCCTACACAGGCATTCCCCCATTAGCTGCTAGTCATATGGAACGTTGGGCATTGTTACTTTCAGCACACACATATGAAATCAAATATCGGAAATCCACTCTGCACGGCAATGCAGATGGCCTCTCAAGGTTGCCTTTGCCGGTCAAACATCAAGATAGTGCCCAAAAGGAAATCTTCTACTTTGAACAGGTAGAGAATACACCCATCACTGCTACTCAGATAAAGAAGGCAACTCGCGTTGACCCAGTATTGTCCCAAGTTATGGACCTAGTGATGCATGGAAAATCTCGACAAACCTCTCCGGTCTCACCCGACCTTGTTACCTACATGTCCAGGAGGACGGAGTTATCGGTCCAATCTGGTTGTTTGTTGTGGGGGAGACGTGTCATTATTCCACCACCACTGAGATCACAGATGTTAGAACAGCTACATTCCGGTCACTGTGGAATAGTGCGCATGAAGGAAATTGCACGAAGCTATTTTTGGTGGCCTGGATTGGACAGTGCTATTGAAGAGAAGGCAAAAGCTTGTATGTCATGTCAGGGTGTGAGGAATGCACCCTAGTGGGCACCCCTACACCCATGGGACTGGCCTGAAAACCCGTGGCAACGTATTCACATTGACTTCGCTGGCCCCTTTGAAGGAAGCATGTTCTTGGTGGCAGTAGATGCCCATTCTAAATGGCCAGAAGTCTCTATAATGCAGTCCACTACTGCAGAGAGTACTATCAAAAAACTATGAGGACTCTTTAGTCATTTTGGTCTGCCAGAACAACTTGTGAGCGACAACGGACCACAGTTCACCTCTCAGGAGATTCAAAATTTTATGAAGGCAAATGGGATACACCACATCACGTCAGCACCATATTATCCATCCACCAACGGATTAGCTGAAAGATTTGTGCAGACAATGAAACACGCTTTGAAATCAGCAAGGGGACAACACTCCATTCCAAAGCGTCTGGATACCTTCTTACTTTCCTACAGAAACACACCTCATGCTACGACCAAGGCATCTCCGGCCTTTCTAATGATGGGACGACAGCTGCGCACTTGCTTTGATCTGCTGAAATCTTCTGAACCCCGACAAATTGTGCAACATCAGCAGCAAAATCAAGTTATCAGACGGGCACCCAGAGCAAAAGAGCGAACCTTTAGCCCGGGACAGCCAGTTTTGGCTCGGAAGAGCTAAATGGGTCCCTGCCACAATCATCACTCAAACAGGACCTGTTTCCTACACAGTCCGGACTGCAGAGAATCTTACCTGGTGGCGACATGTAGATCAGCTGTTGCCAGGTCATGCCAGTCCTCAGGACACATCTGCAGTTGAGTGCTCTGACTTCACCACTTCTGGTAAGACACCGAATCACAAATCACCTGTTTCTGACTGTTCTCCTCCATTACTGCCGGCGGCTGAGATACCCCTTTGCCCAGCACGAGCTGATACCACCTCCTCACCTGTTCGTGCTGCGGACCCAGAGCCCATGGTACTTTCGGGTGCAACAGCACCAGAAGTTCTCCGTAATCCACCTAGAGACAGAAGGCCTCCTCATCGGCTGGATCTTTAGCTAGGGCGAAACCACAGTTATGGGGCAAAATAATCCCCAGGGTTTAGCCGGGAATGGAGGCAGTCTACCCTCCTTCTCTAGTCTAGTGTGTGTTTTATTTAGGGGATGTTCTTATTGGGGGGGAGGAATATGTTGTGTATTTGGTTGTCATGGTTTTTGTTCCTCTGGCAACTGAGTTAGATTATTAGGGGATAGCCCAGCCGGTTTCAGCCGGTTGGGTGAGCTCTGTGTCTGTAAATAAAATGGTAGTTTTGTTAGCTGTCTGCTGTCTGGCCTCAAGTGATTTCTTCCTAAACCGGCTGCCCCCAAGGATATAACAGAGGGTGTGTCCCTTCACATCCAGTATCCTACTTTTGACAGTGACCAGAGAGATATGGCTGGTATGTTTTAGTGCATATGAATAATGACTTGGTGGCCAGACCTTGCAAAACATATGGGCACACAGTAGAGCAAAAAGTTTGGATGTTTAACTAATATTAATGAAATGAGAGGCCTAAAGACAAACATTTAGAGTGGAATGTCAATAATTTTCTTATCCAGCTTTGAGAAAATCTACAAATCTGAGGAGAAATAAAAATCTGTCTAGAGAGAACTTGTGTGTAATCCCTTTGAGTCCAAATATTGGTCATGATACATTCCCCACTGAACCATAGTACCAAAGGTGCTATCTCTGTTTTAGTGGATACAGATGAAGCAAATCAAGATTTTACAAAGTGATTTTAAAAGGCTTGTTAAACATCTCAGAGGGATGTAGTGGGGGATCAAACTCAGCAGAGGCATTGGGGAAAAATTCCACTGTCTTTTCAAAAATCTTTTGGGCTAGATTAAGTAAGAGATGGCATGTTGCTGCACCACTCTCAGCAGAGCTCAGAGGAAGAGGCAGGAGGATAGTCAATTACTGCAGCCCTTTCAGGCTGTAGCTTACTTCTACCCTGCAATGGTTCATCTCTACTGGCTGAGATGGAATCAAGGCTACACCCATTCTACAGCCCTCTCTAACTGCTTGCACAGGGAGCAGTGGCACAAAGCCTGCAGCCTGCTTTCCTCACCCCCTGTGCTTGAGCTCTTGACATCGCTAAGCCCTGTTTGCTTATGCAGGGCTACGTTACAATCTAATATTTAATAAGTAATCAAAAATCCTACACCATTAGTATCACTTCCAAAGCACATATAAGCACAAACCAGTTTTGTATGTAATTCCAGGAAATTTAAGAAGATAATAATGATGTGAGATATCCAGCAGATACTCACTACATACATACATACATAGAACATAAGTGGGAGAATGCAAGTCGGATGATGCACAGTCTGGATTTCCAACATTGCTGCCTACTACAGGAAAAATACAGCATGCACCTCTCAATTATTTTCGGTGAGAAAAGAAATCACTATAGGGAATCAATTAGGTTTGTCAGCAGTCCAGAAAATGTTTATGACTGAAAACAGCCTTTTACTAACAACTCTAAGGGTCACAAGTAATAACCTTGTCATGTTGCTTGAATTCCTGATATTACACCTGTGTCAGGAAATAGTGAAGATTAAGATGGTAATTTGAGATGCTGAACAATACTTCTGATACAAGACAGATAAAATGCAGTCCTGGCACTGTCACACCAGCAATTTTATTAATTATTTTTCTTCCAATTCAGTGAAAGGACACATATTAGCAGCCCAGCTGACTTTGTTACAGTGATGAGGCAAATCCAGCCCCCACTTCTGTGAATGCAGAAATCTCAGATGCAGCAGAAGTAGTGTAACTGAATTACACAAATTGGGGGTGGAGAAGAGGATGGGAGAATTTAGGGGATGTGCCCACCTTATGTAGCATGGAGCAAAGCTCCACCGCACGTTCCAGCATAGTACTAAGGGCAGGGTTAGTTGATTTACACTCACACAGATCCACTAGCCATTGCATGTTGCAAAGTAGGAGCCCAGGGGACAGAAAACTTATTGCAGTCAGGGACATGGAGCATCCCTGTAGTTGCTATGTGGCTTGGATTAGGAGCCAAAGGAACCCCCCCAAAGTACAATCCATCTGACTGGGCTGTGCTCTGTGCTCCAGGATTTGACCCTATGAGAATAATACTCGAAAGATAAAATCTCATCATATTCAAGTATATCTAGGTTTTATTATATTAACCCCAAATTATGCCATTTTGATAGCGCTAAATAGCTTTTCTTACTATAAACAATTTAAAAAAAATCTTCATGGCAAATATTTACTAAGGTTAATACAGCAAAAGACTCTTTTTTTGAAATAATACCAGCAGGTTTAACTTTAGTGATCAGTGAAGGAGTATCATATTTTTAAATAGAATGTAATATGCACACATCACTGTGGCAAGAGAATGTTAAGCAACATTTCACACTCACCCTGAAGTTATATCTGTGACCAGTGAGTTGGCCAAATAGCTCAACAATGAGAAAAAAAATAAATTTACTTTCAATTGTATGTTCTTCCTCCAGCATACCCATAATGAGTTACTCAGAACCAGACTGAAGGGTTTTTGTTTTTTTTTATAATGCTTGAATTTTGGGTGAAAGTGCATAGTTGATTATGACACACCCACCTTCTCTATTCTACCAGCTGAGTAAAGATGGAGCATGCCAACACTGTGAGGAGCACATCAGCATTCCCCTCCCTTAGCCTGGGCACTGTCTTTTTTTTGGAAATACAGTGCACAATTCTCTGCTGGTGTAAACTGGCATGGCTCCAATGGAATAACTCCAAAGGAGCCACACCAGAAGAAAATTTGGCCTTTATTTGCATTGCAGAGGGCAAGAAAATAGATATAGAATCCCATTCTGAATGGGAATCATGGTCCTAATTCCCTGAGCACTGTACTGAAAATCATGGAATATCAGGACTGGAAGGAACTTCAGGAGATCAGCTAATCCAACATGCTTCTCAAAGCAGGACAAATCCTTAACCAAACCCCCAAGTGCCCCCCTTAGGGATTAAACTCACAATACTGGGTTTAACAGCCCAATCCTCAAACCACTGAGCTATCCCTTTCCCCCAAGAAAGCTGTCCTTCTATATAATCAAAATATGTTCTATCATCTGTTTTTTGTCAGGTCAGCATGCTGGCAGTAGTTCTATACCAGGGGTTCTCAAACAGGGGGTCGTGACCCCTCATAGGGTAATGAGGTTATTACATGGGGGGGGTCACGACCTGTCAGCCTCCACCCCAAACACCGCTTCACCTCCAGCATTTATAAAAGTGTTAAATATTTTTAAAAGTGTTTTTAATTTATAAGGGGGGGTCACACTCAGAGGCTTGCTGTGTGAAAGGTCACCAGTACAAAAGTTTGAGAACCACTGTTCTATACAATACAGACAGGCATGGCTCCACTAATTAGGTGCCTGGACCCTGGAGAAGACACACATGTAAGATGAGGTGGTGGCCTTGGGGGCGGGAGGGAATAGGAAGTAGGTGGGAGGGGGCAGTGGGGTGAGAAGAGGGGGTGGGGGGAATTTGGGATGTGCAGGGCTCCGGTGGCCAGAGAAAGAGGCAACCTTCCACAGCTCTGGGGCTGCGGCTGCCAGGAAGAGATGGCCCTCCTTCCCAGCGTCAGCTCTGTGGCTGCTGTGGTGGGGGAGACCCCCCCTTCCTTCCCCGCCCCAGCTCAGGGGCTGCCGTGGCAGAGGAGAGAGGGCACATCCATTGCGTTAGAAATGTAAGACTACTGCTATTAAAATATGAGTTGTGTGCTTTTATCTGTAGAACAAAACAAATTTATTATTATTAAGGGTTTTTTTATATAGCATTTTTATCCAAAGTGCTTTATAATAGGTAGCTAACGGTGCAAACAGCATTTGGAAAGATCATGAAGTGGTCTGCCAAGACCCTCAGCAATTTTCAAGTGGTCTGCAAAAAACCAAAAAATTTGAGAACCACTGCGCTAAGACATTGCCCAGTATTTCATGAGTCTAGAACACCAGGGCTCCTAACAATAACCAAACCTTGACTGTATAATTGCATTAATGAAAAATATGAGATTCAAACCCATTTTTTAAACAAATCAGCATAACTTGGGGAGGGGGAGGACAGGAGCCAAAAAGCAAACTCCTTGAAGCTGTTAGTCTCATTCAGTTCTAATTTTTAGTTTTTCATATTTTTACACTGAGCTGCATGAAAGCAAGAGTACAAATTACATTTCTAAAGGCCCTTTATCAATTCCACATCATTCTGTGATTTTGAGAATATATTAAATGCACCACCATCTTATTTTAGCCTTTGAGTGTATATCAGGTTATTTTTTTCCAGACAGAAGCAATTAGAGTCTTGGAAAATTGCACGCAGAATGCTCCTAAGAATTGATCTGTAGAGAGCGATTCTTGCAGCGCCAAACAACTCCAGTGTCCCATGGCACTACTGCCGGCAAGAGTTATTGCTAATTGAACAAAGCAACTTGCAGACATGTACACAAAAACCTTGCAATTAAAATACAGAGTTGCAGCATAATTGATATCTTATCAGGAACCTACCTAGAATTTTCTATCAGGCTGAGCATGCAATACATACATACATGGTAAAAATAAAACCTTTAAAATCTAAGGCCAACTGTCAATTTTATATTAAAACATTATTTTACAGTAGCTTTATCTGGAATTTTATGGTATTTGCATTGAAACGTCTAAAAGCCTTCTTTGAAAATAAGCAACACAGAATCCTGTTGCCTCTTTCTGCTTCCTGCATAACAAATCAAAACACTACAAAGCTAGGGATATTAGGAAAGGTTCTGTGGGAAGGAATAAAATAAAACCAGCTTGTCAAATGGGACTCCCTGCTGCTGAGTACCATGTGGTGCTCTAGTGAGTTGCATCTGTTCAGCTATTAAATATGTTGGTGAATATAATATAGACGGCAGTGACATTATCAAATATGCTGAGTGGTTATTAAATATCCATAGTGTAATCTTTTCATTTTTTTATTTTAATTAGTAAAAGTTACTGTCATAGTAAATTCACAGATTCTCATTCTCATTGTGTTTATCCCTAAATGAGAAAGCATCGGTAGATAACCTATGGTTATGGATTCTTAAAATTGCAGCTGACGTGCAGGGAGTACCTGTACAGGAGCTCTGTGCTAGTCCCTGGAATTCTCTGTGAAGAGGAAGGAATCCTCTATATGACTCTACTAGAATTTAAAACCTTAGACAATGCTTCACAGTGAATGGGATAAATTCATCCTAAACTGCCACCAGGTGCTGCCACTGTAAGTGCATATGAAGGAAGTAGAAAGTCCACCAAGGGTTGCAGACTGGAGTGAAGAAAAGCAAGGAAGGAAGCATGGTCAGGGCTTCTGGGAATGCACTGTGTTAGCCCATCCCCTTCACCCCCTTGTTGCCTTGGCTGATAGGGCTATTAAGGAGAACTTAGCAGTGAGCTGACTAATGTGAAGAGTTATTACAGAACTCTAGTGGCTAACCCAACCACTCTTATCACAAAAAAAGACCGGAGAAGGTTGTTTTTCTTTTTTTTATAAGTTACAAAATTATACAACCTATTTATATCTGAAAAAGAGAATGGAAGAACCATATATTATTTGAATCACACAGCCAAAATTTGTTCTCTGATAGATGTTGGTAAGTCAAAAGTGGTTCTATAGACTTCAAGTAGACATCATGTGACACTGGTATAAGAGATCAGAATTAGACACCAGTGACACTCGTGTAAAGTGAAGATGGATGGTCCTGTGGTTAGGCAATCAGCCTAGGTTCAACTCTCTGCTCTGCCCATCACTTCATGTGTGATCTTGGGCAAGTCACTTAGTCTCTCTGTGTCTGTTCCACATCTTTAAAATAGGATAGTAGCACATCCCTTTCTCATAGGGGTGCTGTTGAGAATATCTACATTACAGATTGTGAGGCACTCAGACACCATGTTAATGGGGGCCTTATAAGTACTTTAGCTGGATATATGAGAAGAGAAGAGAATCAGCCCCAGTGAGCTAAACTCTGCTCTCGGTTACAGTATAAATCCATTGATTTCAGTTGAGCTACTCCTAATTTATACACTGGTGTAGATGTGAGGAGAATGATTGTTTACAGGAAGGCTGATAAATTGCTGGAACTGGAAAATATGAACCAGAATTAAGCAAAAGAAGATTCCAGTTTGGGAAAAGCAGCAAAAAATCACACAGAAAAACTTGAAATAAATAAGTGAGCCAATTAATTAATTATGACTTTTAATTATGCAGGTATCTCATAAAAACAGAACAGTACTGATGCAGCTTTTCATTATTAGCCCAAAACGATTAACTGTCATAGCAATGCTTACTTAAAGAAATACTTGAAGCAAAGCATTTTGTCACATTGCCACTGCAGCTTTCACTTTCCAGCTCAGGGCTTGTCTACACTTACAGTGCAGCTGTGGTGGTTAGCGAAGATGCTATCTATGCCAATGGGAGAGCTTCTCCCAGCAACATATGTACTCCATCTCCCTTAGAGGCGGTAGCTATGTCGACAAGAGAAGCCCTCCTGTCAACATAGTGCTGCCTACACTGGGAGTTTGGTCATATACTGGCACATTGTACTGCAGCCCACACTATGTCCTCATACTCATTTAGAACTTACACAAACTGCCTTAAGGAGCTAAAAATGTAGCCAAGGACATGTAGAGGATGGTGGCACAGTTGGCAGCTTACATTACGTTGTTAGGAGAACTCATGATCAGTCAATATTGTCTAAAAACTGCAAAATGGCTTCCACCCTGTTGCATATATATAAAGATAGATATAGATAATATATGTAAGCATTTCACTTGTTTTAGAGCCTCAGGACAATCTAAATGGCAGATGACTGACATTACTGTAGCAGTATTCCTGTAAATTGGACTGCAACAGGACACGTGGGTAGTGCCAAGTTCAAAGGTATATTATCAGCAATGACCTCCTTAAATGACAATTTTATATAAACAGGGAAGGATGATTGATCAGTTAGGTGAGTGGAGATCAGTACCATCTGCCCGGCTCATCCAGAACTTGCCTTCAACCACAGAGAGCTTTTTATTCTATAAAGAATCCTATGAATATACGGGCAAATAATTTCCAGTGATTCTCTGTTTCCTCCTTCAGGTGACATCTTACCATATTATTTTGCTCTTACAACTAAGTGATAGTCTTTAAGTCTTGGTAGCATGGTAAAATGGTCACTAGTGGTTGCATTAATAGTTTTTGTATGTGGTAAAATTCTGTAGGAAGTTACTGTCGACAAATTAACTTGATGAGACAAGGTAAGAAAGGTAGTATATTTTATTGGACCAACTTCTGTGAGTGGGAGAGACAAGCTTTCTAGCTAAATGGAGCTCTTCCTCAGGATGAAAGCTTGTCTCTCTCACTAACAGAAGTTGATCCAACAAAAGATATTACCTCACCAACCTTGTCTCTCTAATATCCTGGGACTGAAATGGCTACAAAAACACTGCATACATAAATTAATTTGGTGTCTTATATTTTGGTATCTTTTGTATTTTGAAGTGCCATGGTAGCCAGCACAGGGAATTATGGGATACAAAAAAGAAAACCGATATATGGTTGAAGCTGGAAAGAGTAAAGTCTGTTTGGGGCCAAACCCTAAGGGGTGCTGACCATGTTGTAAAATTTGACCCTTTGAGAAGGAAGTGAGATAGGGAAGGCACAGAACAGAAGCCAGAAAAATAGAGCAAGGATTGGCAGAGCTACTAACATGGGCAGAAGCTGAGGAAAGGAGGCTGAGTGGGAGAAGGGTTATTTATTTATGCATTAAGAGCAAGCTCCTGCATCCCTCTTTCTGAAGCCAGAATTTTGGTAAATATTCCACACATGTTCATGCATTTTCACATACAAACAACCCAGTCAAGGAACACCTTCAGGATAAGTCTCTTAGTAGTAACCACCTGCTAGTTTAGTTCTTTAAAATGAAACTGATCTAATCAATAGTCCTGCAGGGGAAGGGGCTTCCATGTCGGTACACCACACAGTGAATATATTTATACTGAATTCTTCATTCCTCCAGCTATGCAATATTATACAACAGGGCTCATTCTGAGGGGAAGAATCAGTATGTTGTAACTGACAGGCCCCTGGAGGCTGCCACCTGCTTTCTTTAGGATGTACTGAAGGATGTACTCTAAAACAAGTTCTTAGCATACATCAAAGAGAATACTTAAAATGACAGTGAATTTGTGTTTGTGCATTCAATTAAAAAAATCCTGAGATGAAGAAAGAGAGAAAGAGAGAGAAAGAAAGAATCTATCATTTAAGGCACTGGATACAGACTTTGACTCCCTTAGGGAACTGATGGGCAGGATCCCCTGGGAAGCTAATATAAGGGCGCCAGGAGTCCAGAAGATCTGGCTGTATTTTAAAGGAGCCTTATTGATGGCGCAAGAACAAACCATCCTAAAGTGCAGATAGAATAGCAAATATGGCAGGCGACCAACTTGGCTTAACAGTGAAATCTTCGGTGAATTTAAACTGAAAAAGGAAGCTTACAAGAAGTGGAAATTTAGACAGATGACTAAAGAGGAGTATAAAAATATTGCTAGAGCATGCAGAGGTGTAATCAGGAAGGCCAAGGCACAACTGGAGTTGCAGCTAGCAAGGGATGTGAAAGGTAACAAGAAGGGTTTCTACAGGTATGTTAGCAACAAGAAGAAGGGCAGGGAAAGTGTGGGACCCTTACTGAATGAGGGAGGCAACATAGCGACACATGATGTGGAAAAAGCTGAAGTACTCAATGCTTTTTTTGCCTCGGTCTTCACAAACAAGATAACTCCCAGACTGCTGCACTGGGCAACACAGTATGGGGAGAAGATGAGCAGCCATCAGTAGTGAAATAACTGGTTAAGGACTATTTAGAAAAGCTGGATGTGTACAAGTCCATGGGTCCAGATCTAATGCATCCAAGGGTGCTGAGGGAGTTGGCTGATGTGATTGCAGAGCCATTGGCCATTATTTTTTAAAATTCGTGGCGATCGGGGGAGGTCCCAGACGATTGGAAAAAGGCAAATATAGTGCCCATATTTTAAAAAAAGGAAAAAAGAGAACCCGGGGAACTACAGACCGGTCAGCCTCACTTCAGTCCCCAGCAAAATCATGAAGCAGGTCCTCAAGGAATCCATTGTGAAGCACTTGGAGGAGAGGAAGGTGGGTTGTATAAGTAGGGGCATTTCCAGCAGATCGAGGGATGTGATCATTCCCCTCTACTCAGCACTGGTGAGGCCTCATTTGGAGTACTGTGTCCAGTTTTGGGCCCCACACTACAAGAAGGATGTGGACAAATTGGAGAGAGTCCAGCGGAGAGCAACAAAAATGATTAGGGGGCTGGAGCACATGACTTATGAGGAGAGGCTGAGGGAACTGGGATTGTTTAGTCTGCAGAAGAGAAGAATGAGGGGGGATTTGATAGCTGCTTTCAACTACCTGAAAGGGGGTTCCAAAGAGGATGGATCTAGACTGTTCTCAGTGGTAGAAGATGACAGAACAAGGAGTAATGGTCTCAAGTTGCAGAAAGGGAGGTTTAGGTTGGACATTAGGAAAAACTTTTTCACTAGTAGGTGGTGAAGAACTGGAATGGGTTACCTAGGGAGGTGGTGGAATCTCCTTCCTTAGAGGTTTTTAAGGTCAGGCTTGACAAAGCCCTGGCTGGGATGATTTAGTTGGGTTTGGTCCTGCTTTGAGCAGGGGGTTGGACTAGATGACCTCCTGAGGTCCCTTCCAACCCTGAGATTCTATGATTCTATGATTCTATGATTGATCAGGAACAGTCAGCATGGATTCACCAAAGGCAAGTCATTCCTGACCAATCTGATTGCCTTCTATGACAAGATAACTGGCTCTGTGGATATGGGGAAAGTGGTGGATGTGATATATCCTGACTTTAGCAAAGCTTTTGATATGGTCTCACATAGTATTCTTGCCAGCAAGTTAAAAAAGTATGGATTGGATTAATGGACTATAAGGTGAATAGAAAGCTGGCTAGATTGTCGGGGTCAACAGGTAGTGATCAACAGCTCAGTGTCAAGTTGGCAGCCAGTCTGAAGTGGAGTGCCCCAGGGGTCGGACCTGGGGCCCGTTTTGTTCAACATCTTTACTAATGATCTGAATGATGGAATAAATTGCACCCTCAGAAAGTTCGCACATGACACTAAACTGGAGGGAGAGGTAGATAAGCTGGAGGGTACGGATAGGGTCCAGAGTGACCTAGACAAACTGGAGGATTGGGCCAAAAGAAATCTGATGAGGTTCAACAAGTACAAATGAGGAGTCCTTCACTTAGGAGGAAAGAATCCCAAGCACTGCTACAGGCTGGGAACTGACTGGCTAAGCAGCAGTTCTGCAGAAAAGGACCTGGGGATTACAGTGGACGAGAAGCTGGATATGAGTCAACAATGTGCCCTCGTTGCCAACAAGGCCAATGGCATATTGGGTGGTATTAGTAGGAGCATTGCCAGCAGATCGAGGGAAGTGATTATTCCCCTCTATTCGACACTGGTCCAGTTTTGGTCCCTCCACTACAGAAGGGATGTGGACACATTGGAGAGAGTCCGGCAGAGGGCAATGAAAATGATTAGGGGGCTGGGGCACATGATTTATGAGGAGAGGCTGAGGGAACTGGGGTTATTTAGTCTGAAAAAGAGAAGAGTGAGGGGGGATTTGATAGCAGCCTTCAACTACCTGAAGGGGGGTTCCAAAGAGGATGGAGCTAGACTGTTCTCAGTGGTGGCAGATGACAGAACAAGAAGCAATGGTCTCAAGTTGCAGTTGGGGAGGTCTAGGTTGGATATTAGGAAACATTATTTCAGTAGGAGGGTGGTGAAGAACTGGAATGGGTTACCTAGGGAGGTGCTGGAATCTCCATTCTTAGAGATTTTTAAGGCCTGGCTTGACAAAGCCTTGGATGGGATGATTTAGTTGGTGTTGGTCCTGCTGTGAGCAGGGGATTGGACTAGATGACCTCCTGAGGTCTCGTCCAACCCTAATATTCTATGATTCTATATAAATCCATATAATAAATCAGAATTTTAAAGTGACAATGTTAAGATTAAGAGACACTTTAGGAAGATGCCATCAGGCTTAAAGAGAAACCCTGTCTATATTTAAATGCGGATTCCTACTCTTCCACCTGCCACCCCACTGTTGTCCCCTGCTGCTATAGAAACAAATCAAGGTTCTGTTTTCTCAAATTTATGGTATATTCTGTATTTCTTCTGCCTTCCCCAGTAACTTATTACATTTTTATTATTATTTATATGAAATGGTTTGACCTGACTCCCTTCTCTACTCCTAAACTTCTTAACTTACATTTAGGGCCTCAAGTTTCTGAATCGCTTACCAGTGTTAACAGTTTGGAAAGAAGAAGTTCCATTCTTTCTGTGGTGGGTTCCCCCCAGGGTGCCACCTGGAACTGGGGTACCACTGAGCCACTCCTGACCCACTAGCCTCAGCTCTCTCTTACACTGTACTGCTGTGACAAGCTGACAAGCACTCCAGGCTTCAGCCTGCACTTTCATCAGCATACATACAGGTAGGGACATATCCCGATGCAGTTACTTGCAGGCAGGCTCTTTGACCAGCCCTTGCATGGGAAGGCATCAGCTAGGGCACCTCCCAGCTCCTCAGGCACACACACCCTCTGGAGTATAAACCCAGAATTATACCGTCTTCCACTGCAGAGGGAACTGTACAGAGATAAGCTCAAAAAAATTGCTCCTCCCTCAATATGGAGAGGAATATGCAACAGCTTTCTTCCCCTGAGTTATGATTTCCACGCACTGGTTTAGATAAAGCAAATATATATATTAACTACAATATATAGATTTTAAGTGACTATAAGGGATAGCAAATAAAAAAAATGCAAACTGAGCTTATTACACTAAATAGATTGGATATGAATAGAAGATTCTCACCCTAAGTGATGATACAAACAGGCTGCAGATTCTTTAGGGACAAGCTGTACTTGCTTACAGCTTGGAATCCCCAGGTGTTCCATTCACAGGCTAAAAATCCCTTTAGCCTGGGTCCAGCACTTTCTCCAGTTCAGTCTTTGTTCCTCAGCTGTTTCCAGGAATCTTCTTGGGTGGGGAGTCAGTAAGGAACCTAGATGATGTCACTCCCCTGCCTTACATAGATTTTGCATATGGCGGGAACCCTGTTTCAAAGCTTGGTTCCCACGCCAGTCCATGGAAAAATACTGGCATCCCAAGATGGAGCCCAGCACCAGGTGACCTGGTCACTTGTCTCTGTAGAGTCACAGCAGCCATCCCCCACGGGCTGTTTGGAGTGTTTACAGGAAGGCTCACCAGGTGGGAGCTAAGCTTATCCTAAGGCCTATTTTTTCTTCCCAATTGCTCATTAATCTGAATGGGCCCTTCCCAGCCAGCCATCTAGATTGAGAGCATTTTGCTTAGTGGGCATTACCCAGGACTAGCTATATTTGAAACAGATACATAGTCAATATTCATAACTTCGGATACAAAAATGATACATGCATACACATAGGATAATCATATTCAGCAAATCATAACCTTTCCAATGATCCCTCACATGCCTTATCTTACATAAAATACATCATAATTATATCATTAATATCACTATGAAGAATGTGGGGTGCAGTGTCACACTTACAGCTCTCACTTCTGCTGGAGCAGAAGCCCCCAACATGTGGACTTTGCACCACTGAAGTCAATGGAAGCTTTGCCATCATATTCAAAGGGAAAGGATCAGGCCCTTAGCACTGCAGCTGATGGAAGGGGTGGCCCACAGCATCTACAGTCTCTCTGCTACACTGGGGCCAGGATGTTGTGATGCTGAGGCATGAGGTGCACTGGCTATTTATTCAGTTCATGCTTTGGGTACAGTCTTTTTCTTTCATCACAAGGCAGTGGGTGGGATTCTCCTAAAAAAATACACATTTTATTTTCTCCTCAACTCCATAGCAAGAGACTGAAGGGAAAGTGAGATCTTCCCTCCAAGACAGGAAAGAGAAGTAGGAAGATGAGGGGAGTTACTTCCTCCTACACATTCCCCTGGCTGGAGAAAAAAGTAGGGGAAGGAATGGCCATGCAGAGTGAAGTGGGGAATCACATCGCGGAGAGTACAGGTGCAGTATTATAATAACAGGGATTCATGGTAGCACCAGGGAGTGCTCTTTGAACTGCTCCATGATTAGAATCACAGCAAACTATTTATCTTTATCAGCTTCCTTAACCCTATCCATAATGTTGACTGGTCACTTACATGTCTACTCTGTTCCACTGAGAATAAGCCTATCTCCATGAACCTCTCTCAGCAATTTGGGCTGATATGTCTAGCACTAACTTTGTTGCTCAAGGCTGTTCAAGGAAATATAACCCTTCTTTGAACAAGATCTTCTGGGGAATGGACTGCACATGGGACTCAAGATGAGGGACTCACAATGATCTTATATAGGATCTTTTTTTTTTTAAAAATCTCTACTAATACAAACTAGTGCATTATCTAAATATTTTAAAGCATAACTGTTTCAGTGATTTTTCTACAATGCCAGAGTTTTACCCTGATCAGTGATTGTTCCATTTAGCACATATTCCCTAGATTAATTCATTGCTCCCATACTAATTAACTTACATTTGTGTACAGTGAATCACATTTCTTACCTGCTGGTCCAATCATATAAATAATCCTTTGTGATTGCATTGCTTGTCATTGTTTACTCTCCCTTGAGTTGTAGAACCATATGCAAATCTGGAAATCTCTCTTTCACAATATTCTTGTCCAACTCATTTCTATACTAACGTACAGACTGGATGTTAAAAAATTGGGCATTCACTGCCCACAATCATTAAACGTCCTGTGGTGTTTCCCATATAGTGAAACCCACTCATAAAGTGAGTATAGTGAAAACCACAAATAGCACAAACAGTAAATACTGAGCTGAGACAATATGCATTTTTTCAAGACAATGCAGCAATATGTGCCTGTGCACATACATTCCCATGCTTCCATATTGCATGTACACAATATGTATATACACTATGTATTAGCACAGCCTTGCAAGGGACCTCTCACAATGTCCTAAAACAGTTTTCTTGTGCATAAGGATGGCAAGTTTTGAAAAGTTATCTGGCTTTCCAGAGGCTATGAGTGAGTGCTGGGCCCATTAGGAACTTGGGAATCTGTCCTTTCCAATGGTTTAGGGCCTGTTTTCTGAGTGCTCAGCAATGCTAAAATATCAGGCCTGTAAAATATCAGGCTCCCTTTTCCCATTTTTGGCCCTGTAGGACTGTAAGTTTTTGGACTTTTAAGTCATGACATTTTTATGCATACACCAGCTATTGCTAACCCAAAACTGAACCCTAGCCGTTCTGGACATTGAGCAGGAGTAATTTTGGGAAGGGGAATTCCATATTTGGAAGGAGATGGAGGAAACACTTCTGTAGCAGTTTCTTCATCTGCCCCACCCCCCAAAAAAGATGGGCATTTGAAGCTGCTCTGAGTTTTGGGGTGTTAACGATTGATGAAGAGATGAGTTAGACCCTGATTCTGTCCCTTTAAATCCAGGGGGAGTTTTGTCACTGACTTCAGTGAGTGTAGGATCAAGCCCTTAGAACCTAATCCAAACATACGTTAGTCAATGGGAATCTTTCCACTAATGTCAATGGACATTGAATCAGGCCCTTCATGAGTAGTGAACCAGTAAGGTGGTCAAATGAGCATAATAAATTCATTTATCATTGGACCCTGAAATATGTCATGGATATCTTCTTCGTGTGTGTGTGTGGGGGGGAGGGGTTGTAACATACACAGACACATATAGGCCTGAGTCACATCTCACCCCAGTTTTACTTTGGTATATCTCCATTCACCTGAATGGAGTTTATCTTACTTTACACCAGTGTAACTTAGAACAGAATCAAGTGCATCTATATTTTATATACACAAACTCTTACGCACATTAAATTATCTATAGAAAAGCTGTTTGGATCAGAGTGTGCACATACATTAGAGAGAAAAACCTACCATTTTATTCATGCTAAAAAAACTGATTTCTAGCAGGCATACTATTTTTCCTCTTATTTGATTGTTTACCTCAGTCATTAGTCTCTGATGTGAATCTTGTCAAAAATCTAAATATTATATTGAGTTCCCCTTATCTATCATGATAGCAATGTTGCATCTTTAGAGGCTTTCAGGTTAATTAAAGATGACCTCCCTCGTTTAAATCCATACTGGCTGTCTTTAATCAAACCATAATTTCCTGGATGATATGCCACCACATCCTTTAAAATATACAACTTAACAGCCTTTACCTCCTTGAGAAAAAAGGTCAAAAGGTCACATAAGTTATATTTGGATTAATTTAAAAAGGAAACCAAAGTCTGTTATTGGAAATCTAAGCCCTTTTTCTTCACTGCTCCAGACAATAAAAGTCTCTTTGAAGAATGGCATATTTCTATGTCACCATCATAGTCATAAAGACCCTTATTTCAGGATTTACTGGCCCTTTAAGGCAACCTTGGGGTTTAGCTCCTGATTTCAGCCTGCTCAGAATTGTAGTCAAGGGGACAATTGAAGGCTGCAATGCCAAGAGATGCTGGTAAAAGGGGGGTATATAAACAGCTCCCTTCCCTCTTAACAAAGTGTGTGAGAGAGAGAGAGAGAGAGAGAGAGAGAGAGAGTGTGTGTGTGTTTGTTTGTGAGAGAGAGAGAGAGACAGAGACCAAGGACTTCTCTACATTTTGGGTGCTACAGTTGCACAGCTATGGGGCTCTGTAACAATGCTGAGGTACAGTGATAGAAGGGATTTTTCCATCACTGTAAATAATCCAACTCCCTCAATGGCAGGCAGTAGCTGGAAGATCAATGGAAACATTCTTCCATTGATCAAGCCACATCTACATGAGGGTTAGGTCAAGAGAGCTAGTGCGCTCTGGCAAGTGAATTTTTTAAGTGTAGACTAGCCTCTACCTGGGAAAGAGCAGGAAGTGTTGGTCTCTCCAGGAAGAACCTCTGGGGAGAAGCAGGAGCTGTTGGTAGTGTCCTCATCAAAGGCCTCGGAATGGAGCTGGATGACTATGTAGAAGCCAGCCCGGGGAGGTTGGGGGGATATTTGATTATTTGAACACCTATGTTTATTTGGATGGAGAGTCAGACATGGATAATCCCAAGAGGGAAGAAATCAATGAACTGTACTAGAACTATCTGCTCTTTATCCTGGGAACAGGTGGAAGAAGTGGAATTGGTGAAATGAATGTAGACTGAGGCTTGGATGTGACATATGCTTCCTTTTCTAGGGCCCAAAACCAGAGCTATAGGGCAGGAACTCCTCTTCACCTTCACAGTACCAGTCAAATGAGAAGCTGTCAGAACCATAAAAAGCAATTGCTTTATTTTTAGGATATTTACGTCATGCTAATATACCTTTATTTAAAACATAAGGTGCAAAAATTCCCACCTCTGTATAAAGCTCGTGCTGCAGTGGGGGTGGAATTTTATTATAATTCATCTTGGAATTTAAAATACTGGCATTGGGACTGCTAAACATCTGGTGGAGATAGAGATTACATAGTATTTGAAATGTCTCCTGTATTAACAATGGTTATTTGGGAGATACAACGATTACTTGAAATAAATTGTTTCTAGTCTAATGCCAAGGCTGTGATTCAGATGATCAAGTAGCAATTTTCTAAATCAGAATTGGTTATGAGCTTGGTTTCATTATTAGGTTTATTTCTTCCTAAGGTAAACAGAATAATATGTAGGGAAAACACATACTAAGTTTCCCTAATCAGACTTGTGGTGTTTTCTCCTGCTTCCAGAATGAAAGACTTTAAAAGAAAGCTGCACTTATATTCCTATTCTGAAATGTCATATGTCAAGTACCATTCCCCAGCATGCTTGTATAACCTATTTCACATATTTGATATTAAGGTTTTTGACTAAAAGCAGCAGTTCTTAATTTCCTTGCTCACCATCATTATGAAAATTGCCCTCCTAACCCATCCTACAAATGTGTGTAATGCTTAGCCATTCAAGAGGGTTCAGGTATGCTTTGTAATTCTGGAGCTCAATATCAGACACAAGAACCAGTTTCCACTGCATTTTAATACTGAGGCATAAATGATAAGAAGAGGACTTTTGTTAAAAAATATGCCTGATTTAAAAAAGGAGGCTATGCATACATGTGCATTTATTTTTGCACAGGCATTTATTGCAAATGCCAATGTAAATCCATTACGCATATGTTCAATAGATTTTAGATTCACTTCTGAACATACTTGCAATTAAAGTGTATGCAAAAATGTATCAGATGGTGAATGACCAAGATCATGTGGAGTACTGGACTCTTTCCTTCCCCACCACTCAATCATGCCCAATATATTTTATTTTAATAGTAAAACAGTAAAATTATTCTTGTTCATACAACATCAGTGACAGATGGAATTTTTGGATGACATAAAGCCCTAATGCTACCATTGTTACAAGTGGTTTAATCTTTCAGAAAGATTGCAGCTGCCAGCAGGCTGAAAAAAAGAAAATTTAGTCCAAAATATTATTTTACAAATGCAGTTTATATGCAGAACTCAGAGTTTATACACACCACTCCTAATACCTTACTGAGCAAAAACAAAATTTAGCTACGATTTTCAAAACTGCTTAAGTGACATAGGCACCTAAGTCTTGTTGACTTTCAATTTTACTTAGGCATCTAAGTTTCTTAGGTGCTTTTGAAAATGTTACTCTCCAACTTTCTTTTAAATACTATTCTGATTCCTAATGGGTACTGGGAAAATACATTCTAGTAGCAGTCTAAGATTCCTCTAGTACAATTAAATTACAGTGATGGCCCTTAAAAAATGCTGATTGTCTTAGGTAATTTCCATGAGCATGTATGTCCCTGCTAGAGAATAAATTCTCAGCAAGGGTTTTCCCCCCATAGAAAACTCTCCTCATTTGTTGCAAGTTTTGCTCTATTGCTATTAGGGACTATGGACCTTGAACACAGGCCCCCAGGGTACCCAAGCACTAGCAAGTGCTAATCTGCTACCCAATGCTTTGCTAAAAGCTCCTAGAATAGAAATAGAATCCTGACAGAGGATTCCAGTCCTAGACTCTGATTGGCAAAATGCTGGGGGTCCTGCTTGGTTCACAACTTCTATATAAACCTAACACAAGAACCAGAAGTTGTTCATGCAACTGGGTTCTCCCTGTTAGGGCTGCTTCCCCTATAATACCTGCTCCTACAGATTTCCTGGTAACCTGACCCTGTCTGCCTCGAGACATCTGACTCCTGGTTTGCCCTCTGGCTTGTCTTGGACTCTGACCTTCTGGTATCTAACCTAGACTGACTGCCGATTCCTGCTCCAACCACTAGGTAAGACCATCCATATCCCAGTCATGATACCTGCAAAAGAGACTGTGTTGAGACTTCCAAACATCACTGATGCCACGAGATCAGCAGGAGGCCCATGCCATTTAATGGAGCTGTATTGGCTAGAACTTCTAAAGTTGGTAGCATCTCCCAAGAGACTCTTTGAAAAAAGACTCTTCAACATGGAGGAGAGGATGCTGGCTGTATTATATTTCTGCCGTACATTTGACCAGGCCAATAAGGGACAATTTATTTTTCCCATCCCAAACCCATCCTAGCCTGTCTATTCTTCCAACTCAGATCTCCACATCTTAGGCACGCTTTTAGTTACATCTACACTACAAGCTAGGAGTACAAGCTACTTGCATACAAATGTTAGTCCTGGGATTGGAAGACATACTTTTCATCAAGAAAGACTTGATCTCTGCAGCCTGGGAGATACTTGCCTTGAAAAAATTGAAGTCTTGGATCTTTTGGCATCAGAGAGAAGCTTCCTTTTGAAACTAAGATTGCACTATACAGTCAAATTGGATAAAATGGCTGGCCATTAAGGAAAGGCATGGAAAAGCTTTACATTCATTTAAGGGTTTCATTCTTTGTTTATTTGATCAAAGCAGTAAGTGAAGGAAAACTCACTCTAGAATGCAAAAGCACCTTTACCGAAACAAGAGGGCAAGGTGTGTATGTAGCAGGTAATTGAACACTGTAGTCCTTGTAATTCAGCAGTATACTCCTGTATGATTTGGGAAGGATCATTGCAGAAAGTTTTCTGAGGGTAAAAGTGTAATTGGTTATAGATCAATAAGTAATTTCTTTCAAGAAAAAACTACTCTTGTTCCTGGAAGTATCAAGGTTCTTAAATAAAAATCAAGCTAATATATTAACAAAGTTGAGATTAATCTGAGCAACAAGATTTTATATTGCCCTAGTTAAGTTTATTTCAGCTGATCATTTATTTATGTTGCCATAAAAATCCAGATGCTTTCAATTTTGATTGCTAGCTATTTCCTTTAAGGCAACTGAAATTACTTTTCTAGACTTCCCAGTGTGACAACTGTGTTTTCTACTGAAAATTTATCTCTGCACAGTAATGGTAGAATCAGTGGACTCCTTTTAGTATTAACAACGAGTGCCGGTATGCTCAGTCGTGATCTTTGTAATTCCCCCAACAGATTTCACTTGAAATCCTCCTAGACTAATGCACCTTCCTTTGACATTGCTAAGTCCTGTTTCATGTAATTAGACTGGAGCAAATAGCTATATTTGTTTGGGTACCACAGTGCAATTTTTAATTGAAAAAGCCATATAAAGGAGAGCTATATAAAGGCATTTTGAGTATGTCTGAAGTCCTGTACAGAACTGTATATCATAAGCCATAATCATTTAATTCATTATTGATCTTATAATTATACAACAATTTTAGATAAAGAATAGTTAATAAACTGCAATACTTAGACTATAAAAAGGTATGATCATTCAAGACATATATAGAAATAACTTTCAATTTGTTGATAATACTTACAATATGCAGCTCTAAATAGTCTCCAAGCCCAGTAGAACTGTCTACTCGTACCAAAACTGCTTCTTTTTGAACAGTGCTAAACCCTATTGCCAGTCTGTCAGCACGAGTGCTTGGCCGATCATTAGGAGGCCACGTGTATGTGATTTGTCCACCACCTTTGCTAAAGATATATGTTGTTCCCGCTGTAAAACAGAAATAAAACAATTTAGTTCATTTGCACCAGTGTCAAACTACATGGCAAAAAATATGGTCTACAACAATTAAAATGCTCTCTATAGACAACTGAACTGCATAAATGAAACACAGCTATATCACAGTTTGGAGGAATCTTAAAATCTGCCAGCAACATTTTTTACAGCAAACTAAATATTATTGCTTTTTTATAAAATACAGTCCATGCAGAATACAGTATAATTGCATAGTATAATTCTAAGGACCCTGGACCTGATTCAGGAAGGTATCCCTATTCAAGAAAGCATTTAAGCAGGTGCTTGAAGTTAAGCTCATGCTTACCTGATTTCCTGATTCTTCCTAAATCAGGACCCAGGTGGAGAAGAAATCATGTACACCAGTTATTTTGTGATTGACTAAAGATGCAACACCATATATCCATCTATGCAATGAAAATGACATGCAAGATATGATGTGTCATCCTGCACAGTGAAGCAAAATGTAACAAATATATTCAGATACAACTTTTATGAAAATACGTTTTATCGGCTTGTGACAGATGAGATAACTAATGGAAGGGCAACAACATGCCTCTAATGGATACACAATCTATTCAGCAGTGTCAATCATTATGTGCAGTAATCAGCAATATATAAAGTTCTAGTAGAGAGCTTCCAATGGCAGAAAGATTTCTATGTTGTTCACAATACCAAATATGCACTTATAAAATCTAGGTTCTGTATGAAACAAATCTTAAGGTTCTATTATCAGATAATATGTTTAAAGGGCACACATTTAACTTCACCATCACTTGCACATTTTCTATGAACTAACATAGCTATTTACCCAAGAGTTTTCCATATACAAAAATGTATCCTTAAAACAGTGTCCAATGTGATAACTGTACATTTGAGCTCTGATTTACAATGTAGTCAGAAGTAGTCCTCTTTTTTTAATATGGAATGGGAACTTCATAAGTCTTATATAAACTGAACACTTTCCTATAGAGTGGTGTGACAAGACACAATTTTTCACATTTTGTTGTTCAGAATTTTATTGTAATTTTTTTTCCTTTCATATTGTACAGCTAGGCAAATACCACAGACAAAGTTCTCTGAACATTCACTGGAATTTAAATTGAGGACATAGTATGGAGATGTAAATAAGAAGTATTGTATAGCTATTCCAGCTTCAAAGAACCATGACCTCTCTATATATACAGCTTTGCCTGAAATCTCAAAGAAACTGAGTTACATTTTCCTTTTAAAGAATATTTCATGTTCACTTCTGACACAACTTTTCTGCTAGTATTACCAATCTACTAATTAGCTTTGCAATTACACCTCTATCCCGATATAACGCGACCCGATATAACACGAATTCGGCTATAACGCGGTAAAGCAGTGCTCCAGGGGGGCGGGGCTGCACACTCCGGTGAATCAAAGCAAATTCGATATAATGCGGTTTCACCTATAACGCGGTAAGATTTTTTGGCTCCTGAGGACAGCTTTATATCGGGGTAGAGATGTATGTGGTTCCTGTTATAATCCATTTTATAATATTATTTCCTGGTTTGTGTCATGGCCTTGAAAAAAAGTGTAAAATACACTTTAACTCAACAATCCTGTCTGACAGCTCTGAGAGTCAACAAATTCTCTTGGCCTCTCTCTTGATGGCAAGTTGCCAACTGGCATCTGTTGCAAGGAAACCTGTCAGCCCTCTTTAGCAGTGACAAACAGGAGTGTGTTTGAATCATAGCCCTAGCACCTAAGGTGCTGTTTAAACTTCAAGTCAAGTCAGAGTTCTGCATTATTCTTGTGCAATGTAGACAGCATACTGAAGGTTTAGGCAGTCACAAAGGTGGTTGCTGATGGCCATGGGCATAGGGTGTGTAGGAGAGAAGTCTGACAAACAGCAAGAAGTCCACTTCCATTAACTGAAGTGCTCAGTAACTGCTGTAAAGCATTTCATAATACAAGACAGGGATAGCTGCATCTCTTAAGACTGATTATATGGGTACTGCCACTTCTGGTGGTCCAAAAGCATCTCTCTATGGTACTACTGTTAACAACTTGAGCAATGTAGTGAGTGATACAGTTCAGATTGTCATATAGAATATGCCACATTAATTCCCCAAAGGATGGGATTTACCCTCAGTACTGTAGTATTGGGGGCTGGATCCAAAGCTCTTTGAAGTCAACAGGAGTCTTTCCACTGACTTCACAAGCCTTTGGATCAGGCCTTGAATGAGGCTCCTATAAAAAACAGCATCAATAAGGAATACAATTCTGCACACTTCAGTGCTATAGAGGATACTATTACAACAGTACAAAAGATATAAATGAGGGGGAGGGGATAATTTTCCTTTCCTTGGTTGTAACAGATGTGCTACTTGAAGATTTTTAAAAAATGAGGAAAAAGAAGATTCACCTGTTAAATGACAGTGGAGTCATATTTGTACATAATGCATAGAATGGCCCCTAACCAAGTCCCCAAACCTGAACATCTCCAGACACTGACATGCTTATCTAGATTGGATCTGTGTAGTACAGGCCCTCCCCTAAATACTATCCACCCAATAAACTAGTGAGCAATTCATCCCACACTACCTTTGCAATGATGTCAAGGTCAATGCTAGAAGAACTGCATAAATCAAGGTATACATTTTAAATTACTCAAAGGCTACTTTAAATTTACAAATTTGTCTTTTTGTAATTATTCATGAAATACATGATTTTCCATCAGATCCTCCCTTTTGTCTCATTGCCTGTCACTTTCATAGCCATGCATATTAACTGAACGTCTGATAACAGGCTAATTAATCCATGTTAACAAATACAGAACTGCCTTTGTATAAGCTACACAAGAAGTCATGTTCCTTGAGTTTCCTAAGTTGATTATGCAAAAATAGCCCTTGAGCTGAGAATAAGCCATTTAGTGTTTATATTTCAAGAAAGGCAAATATAATAATGTAAAATTCATTACTCAGGGATTGATCTTAGCTTATTGTCCAATCTTTGCCATAAACTATTAAAGCCCACAAAATATCTAAACAATTGTTCCAAACCAGCTTGCTTGCTATCAGATATAGGCTTGGTCTACACTACCAACTTATGTTGGTATAACTACCACATCCCTGAGCAACTTAGGGCTTGTCTACATTACCCGCAGGATCGACTGGCAGCAATTGTTCCAGCAGGGGGTCGATTTATCATGTCTAGTCTAGATGCGATAAATTGACTGCCGAGCGCTCTCTCGTTGACTCCGGTACTCCACTGGTGCGAGAGGCACAGGCGGAGTTGACAGGGGAGTATCAGCTGTTGACTCACCGCAGTGAAGACACCACAGTGAATAGATCTGAGTATGTCGACTTCAGCTACATTATTCACATAGCTGAAGTTGTGTAACTTAGATCAATCCCCCCCTTAGTGTAGATCAGAGCTTAGTTATCCAACCTAACTCCTGGCATAGACAGCACTATGCCAATTGGAGGGCTTCTCTCATCAACATAGCTACCACCTCTTGGGGAGGTGGAATATCTATGCTGACAGGAGGAGCTTTCCCATCAGCATACGTAGTGGCTTCACTAAATGCTACAGCAGCACTATAAATATAGATGTAACCTATGCCTGCTTGGTGTGGTGCACTGTCCCCTCTAGTGGCACCTAGCTCAGCCAGAAAATGATGAGTTTGCTACAGCCTTAACTAAGAACTGTGTGACTTTTTGCTTATGCAGTAGAGGCTCATGCATTTAGCTCCAGAGGTCCCAGGTTCAGTCCCACCAGCCAATAATTGGGGTCTGTTGGCATTACATAGACAAGCTCTCCAATCCATTCAAAAACAACAGAAAAAAGCTAGTTCACTTTCCCCACAAAGACTTTTATGCTGTCTGACAAACCTTACCATTTCTTTGCTATTCTTTCAACACAGTGTCACTGAAAAATAATTAAGTTCCTTGTTCTTTTTCAGTTTATGGCATTGTTTTGTTTGGGACTCATCAGCTCAACTGCACTCAAAGCAGTGGAACTAGATTGTCAAGAGCAGTGATACTCTTACCATGGTACTCAGAAGCTACATGCAAGCAGTTTGCAGCTCTTACCTGCATAATATACTATACCATTCTTTATGGTCTCGTGAATCAGGAAAGAGAGTTTAGAAAACATGTCTATAGAGCTCTTTGAGATTTTTAACCTTAAAAGTGTTGCTTCGATGGTAATAAACCACCAGTGGTCAGAAAAAGCAATGGTTTTTCATGGTTTGGGTCTCTCAAGTCCTACTTGTATGCAAAATTCATCTTTTTTGAAAACTGTATTAATTTCTGTTTAGCCTGGCAGCAACTCACGGCTATCTGCTTATCCATATAGTATTAAACAAATATATATTTTGTTTAGTATCCATTTACTGTGTCTATTACTGTATATAACTGCAGAGCTTTTCACTAGTATGACTCTAACATTGAATATGATATATTTGAATGCTTCATTCAAATCAAACATCATACCTGCATGCTTTTTACTTTCCTCATGTTCATCTCAATTTTGTGTTAAGATTTTATGTATATTATCTTTCTGTATAATACTGTTTTTCCCATGTAATGTTGGTATTTTAATGTTTACTTTCTCCACTAAAATGGCAATGTGTGGCATATTAAATTAGGCCAAGTGGTAGTTTTATTGAGCTATGGAATTCTAGTTACATTAAAGTATATCACAAAAGGTCTAAAAATTGAAACACATAAAACTCAATAAAAAACCCTGCCTTTTGTTACTTTAATAAAAAAGTAAAGTGTTTATTATAAAAAATCAGGTGTTAACAATACTGGATTCAACAGAACCAAAGGGTTACTTGTCTTATATAATAAAGCCGTTTCGTTCAGTACTACACCTTAACAGCACATTTTAATCATTGTGAACTCTTACTCCCATTGGCAAGCAGTTACTTGCATGAGTAATCCCATTGAATTCAATGTGACTATTTGGTCAAGTTATAATTAATCAATGAGAGTAAATGTTCAGTATACATGCACATATACACACCTACACAAGCATTATAGTAGGCACTAGTCATGTCAGCTATGGCAGAAGCTGCACGGGAGTCTTCATTTTAACCCTGTCTTTTCACATGCTCATAATCTTGGGGCAGACATTTTCATATTTTGGTCTCCAACCAAAGTTGAAGTTTGGGGAAAGTTTGAGCAAAATTTCCAAAATATCTTTTCCCTTTGCTTAAAAAATTATACCCACCTATTTTCTAACATAGCTATAAGCAAAGCATGATTGAAGTCAGAAACTTGAACATGGCATGATATAGTCCTCATTGACGATGAGAGCCTTTGTTTGTTTTGAGGGATTAATTTAAAAATAAACTGTTAAAAGTGATTGAAAAATCTCTTCTGAGAATGTGTAGTGGGTATCTGTGAAGACTGTAACAGAGCTAAATTATTAATCATTTATACAGGAAAGCAATTTTGCAGTGTGCTTTATAAATCCCTCCTTCTTCCTATCAATAATCCTAGTGACCATTCCCTCCCCTTCTCCTCCCCATCCTCACCACACCTCACCCCATACTTTTACCTGTCTTGTCTTGAGTTTACTTATTTTTTCTCTCTTAGGACCTAACCTGTAACTTGTGAGATGCCGAGGGCACTGACTATGTCATCCTCCCAGCCCCAATGACCTAACTATCTAAGGGCCTACAAGATGTTAAGTGCTCCAATGAAGTGCTGAGCACCCATAACTACTACTGGAATCAGTGGGCTAAATCATATGGTCCTTATTCAGGCAAAATGCCCCCCCCCACGCACACACACACACATTCCCCAAAGTCAGAGAAATCAGTGTGAATTTGCCTGAGTAAGGACTGAATCAAAATTGAATATGGACTTCAAGATTTGGCCCATGAGAGTTCAAGGCCCTTGACATATTCCAGGATACAATCAGCACTGTACAGGCTAGATCCCAATGTAGACAAGATAAGTAAACCCAAGACAAGATAGATAAAAGTGTGGGGCGCAGGCAGGGAGGGAATAGGCATTAGGGTTATTGATGAGAAGGAGGTGGGAAACACACTGTAAGAAGCATTTCAAAGTAAGAACTGGAAGGAGAAGAATCTGAATTTAATTAAACACTTCCTTTTTGAGGACATCCTGACATATTCCCTCTGCCAGGCCTGAGCAGGGGATTGACCAGGGACATGGGCTGCACTCCACAAGATGCTGGGTCAATTTGTAAGGGGGAAATTGCAATTATCTCACTGAAACAAACGCAGAGATCTCCTCCCCAGTACCACCAATGCATTATCAGAGGATGACAAAATATATGTACCTCCATGGGATTATACAGCATCCCAAAGGGAGCCATAGCCCTACACTTCCCGAGAATATCACCAAAGCAGGACTAGGGTGTGAGGGGTAGTATACTGCACTGTAATAATGGACAAGCTGCACCTGTGGACCAGAGACCTTGAAGAGAAATTCTGCCTTCCTGAGGCAGGCTTCCTTCTAGAGCTCATGTGCATGAGGATGAGCTCCACATTGCAGTTAAGAAGATTTTCTTAACAGTTATGATAAAGAGGCTTCCCTGTTAACTAAGTTTTGTTATAAAATTTTCCAGTCCAAACATGAGTGGCAGTAATAGTGGTAGTGTGACAGGGTCAGGCCAGATGGCTACAAGAGAGTGGCAAAGGTAGATACACTAGCTCCAGGTTAAGCAGGTCCCTTTTCCTTGGGTAAGATAACAGGGACTATTCCAGAACACTCAGGAACTTTCTAGAATTAATTAAGGCAGGCAGGCTAATTAGGACACCTGTAGCCAATTGGGAAGTTACTAGAATTAATTAAGGCTAATCAGGACACCTGGTATAAAAAGGCTCTCACTCCAGTTAGTGAGGTGTGCGTAAGGAGCTGGGAGTGAGAGGATGTGCTACTGGAGGACTGAGGAGTACAAGCGTTAACAGACATCAGGAGGAAGGTCCTGTGGTGAGGACAAAGAAGGTGTTGGGAGGAGGCCATGGGGAAGTAGCTCAGGGAATTGTAGCTGTCGGGTAGCTGTTCCAGAAGGCACTCTAGACAGCTGCAGTCCACAGAGCCCTGGGCTGGAACCCGGGGTAGAAGGCGGGCGCGGGTTCCCCCCAAAACCTCCCAACTCCTGATTCAACACAGGAAGATCTCTGAGGCTAGCAATATCCGTCAATAAGCGCAGGACCCACCAAAGTAGAGGAGGAACTTTATCACAACTGGTGCCAGGGTTGAGATTTGGTGTGCACAGCACAGTGGAAGGAGAGTGATTAAAAAAAAAGGCGGGGGGGGAGAGGGTTTATTTTTTTTCACCACAATGGATGACTTAGTACAGGCATTGATACAAGCTACGGCGGCCCAGCAGGAGGCTACCCGTGTCCAGGCAGCTGCCCAACAAGAGGCAGTGCGGCTGCAGCAAGATACTAATTGCCTGCTGATGGTCCAGGCTGCTCAGGGCCGTGCTATGTTGCGGGAACTGGTAAACCAGGTAAAGACTCTTACAGAGCTGAACCGCGGCCATGATGGGACGCGGCTCATACGGGCCAGCCATTGGCTGCAGAAAATGATGCACGAGGATGATGTAGAGGCATACCTTCTGGCCTTTGAGAGGACAGCCCTACAGGAGGCTTGGCCTCGAGATCAGTGGTCTGGCATCCTTGCCCCATTCCTGTGTGGGGAGGCCCAGAAGGCCTATTATGACGTGTCTGAAGAAGCTGCGGCAGACTACCCCCAGCTGAAAGCAGAGATCCTGGCCAGATCTGGGGTAACGACAGCAGTGTGGGCCCAGCGGTATCACAAGTGGAGGTACCAGGAAAACAAAACCCTGCAGTTCCAATTTTATGACCTCATCCATTTCGCATGCAACTGGTTGCAAACTGAGTCCTCGAGTCCGGAAGAGATAGTAGAAGTTCTGGTCATCAGCCAATACATGAGGGGACTACCGCCAGACCTTCGTGCCTGGATAAGCCAGAACGAACCCTCCACCTATGATGAGGTTGTCGCACTGGTAGAGAGGCGAAGGACGGCAAGGGAGCTGACCCGACCAGTTAAGGAAGAGGCACCCTGGGTTAAACTAGCAGCACCAAGCCTTAGAGATCGGGTGACTGGGCCACCAGGAGAGCCTAGGTGGAAAAAGAGAGGCCCACCAGAAGCCACAAAGAGTCGGCGCACTGAGGGAGAAGAGGATCGTGATGTTAGACTGCCCTAATCAAGAGACTGGGGAATGCCCAAGGCCCCATACAGATGTTACGCCTGCAGGGAGTGGGGAACAGTGTCTCAAAGCTGAGGAGCCTATGCAGTGTAACCTGGGGAACTGGGCAGATCCATGCTCCCTAATCTATCTTGTGGGGGTCTCACTAACTCCATATATGTACACCAGACCAGTGAAACTAAATGGGGTAGAGACCATGGCACTGGTTGATTTGGGGAGTGCTATCACGCTCATCTCAGGGAAGTTTGTGAAGTGTAGTCAGCTGCTGCAGGCTAAACGTACAGGGATAACATGCATCCATGGGACAGTTAGTTACTACCTGACCATCTCAGTAAAAATTGAAATCCAGAGGAACCTTACTGAGGTAGCAGCAGGTGTAGACCCTAAACTCCCATACCCGGTGCTCATCGGGAGGGACTTCCCAGGGTTTGGAGATTACTCCCAGTAGGAGGATTGGAGAAAAAGGGGAACCCTGAAGTTAGTGAGACATCCACAGTAAACTGTCAACCCCACGACTTCTCTGAAATATCCCCAGATATGTTTTCCATTCCCAGGTTGAGTAGAAAGACGAAAAGGTAAAGAAGAGCAGCTAAGGCCTTGGGGACTTGGATCCTGACCCAGGGACAGAGGGTCGCCCTTGTAGGCAGGCGGACCAAGGTAGCTGGAAAGGAGGCTGCCCCGGAGGAGGACACACCCAAGCCTAACCCCCACCATAATATCTCTGAACCAGGAGAGGCAACAAAGACTGGCCCCCTAGAACTTGGACAGACCAGCCTTGGGAGAGAAAATTTTGGACAGGACCAGGCTGAAGATCCAAGGTACGACAACATTAGGAAGGAGGTGACCGAAATAGGAAAAACCCAGGGACCAGGACCCTACTTCATAATGAAAAAGGATTTCTTGTACCGGGTTGCACTTGAGGGGCTCCTAGTACCTCAAAAACACCAGAACGTCATATTAAGCCTTGCCCATGGCCATCTTTTGGGGGGGGATTTAGGGGTAGAGAAGACCCTGGCACGAGTCCTACAATGGTTCTTCTGGCCCGGGGTACATGAAGAAGTGCGGAAGTATTGTGCCTCCTGCCCAGAGTGTCAGCTGCACAGTCCCCGTCCTCACTTGAGGGCACCTTTAGTACCCCTTCCCATCATAGAGGTCCCCTTTGAGCGAATAGCCATGGACCTAGTGGGACCCCTGGAGAAGACGGCTCGGGGCCATCAATATATACTTATTGTTTTGGACTATACTACTCGCTACCCAGAAGACATCCCACTGTGGAACACAGCCTCTAAAATGATAGCCAAAGAGTTGGTGGGGATCTTTGCCCAAGTGGGGCTACCGAAGGAGATATTAACAGACCAAGGAACCTCATTTATGTCGAAGCTAATGAAGGACCTCTGTACGCTGCTCCATATACATACCCTGAGAACTTCAGTCTATCATCCGCAGACTTATGGGCTGGTAGAAAGGTTTAACCAATCCCTCAAGGCTGGTAGGTAAGGAAGGTGGTAAGTCAGGACAGGAAGGATTGGGACACCCTATTACCTTACCTTATGTTCGCCATCCGGGAGGTACCTCAGGCCTCAACTGGGTTTTCACCCTTTGAATTATTATATGGGCGCCATCCCTGTGGCATATTAGATATCGCCAAAGAGATCTGGGAAGAGGAACTCTATGAGGGGAGAAGCATAATTGAACATGTATTGAAGATGCGAGACTGGATTGCCCGGGTCACCCCTATTGTACGGGAACATTTGGAAAAGGCACCGGTGGCCCAACAAACCCACTACAATCGCCAGGCAAAAGTCCAACAATTCCAACCAGGGGATCGGGTGATGATGTTGGTACCCACTGCAGAAAGCAAGCTTCTGGCCCGATTGCAGCAACCCTATGAGGTGGTTGAACCTGTGGGGGAAGTAACCTACAAGGTGCAGCAGCCAGGACGCCAGAAACAAGAACAAATTTATCACATTTACCTCCTGAAACCTTAGAACCAGCGAGAGGCATGTTGGTGGCCCAAGAGGCCTCAATCCAGGGAGATAACCTACATGAGCAGATCAGGATATCCCCATATCTGACACCGAACCAGAAGAAGGAGGTAACTGAGATGATCAACTGGTACCAGGACATATTTTCAACCAAACCAGGCCGGACCACTGAAGCATATCACCACATTATCACTGACCCTGAGGCAAAAGTAACTTTAAGGCCCTACTGGGTCCCAGCGGCAAAAAGGGAGGAGATCAAGGCAGAGATAAAAAGGATGTTGGAACTAGGAGTCATTGAAGAATCCCACAGTCAACAAAAGTTATAGCTACTTCATAAGACTTTCCAATTTAATAGTTATATTCAGATACACATTCTCAAGTTGAGTAGAATCTTACTCCATTAATGCTCCTAATGCTCAGTAGGACTACTGGTAGAATAAAATACTATTCAGAGTAAGCATATCAGACTATAGCCTTTAAAATAATGTGTCTCACACTACATCGGACTCATTAAGAAAACTCACATTATATATTAATTTAGCAATATCCCAACAGAAATTATGGTATTAGCATTTTTTTCTCATTTAGGAACCAAATTCTTCTAAATATATCTATTTTGTTGTGTTATATCTCTGAGAAACTATTTTCACTCACTCAAAGGCTGGGATTTCCTTTGTAAAAGTATATAGCCCTTTTGCGAATGCATCTGACACAGATTGTTAAAAGACATTAATGGCCTCCTTCAACATCTCTTGGTTTAAATATTTTCAATGACTGCCTAATACTCAACTTTCTCCCTAGTGTGGATGGCTGTTCTAGATGATTTTCTGTACAAAATGAAAGTCAAGTAATTTGGGTGAGGTAATATCTTTTCTTCTGTGGGTGAGAGATACAAGCTTTCAAGCTTACACCGATCTCTTCTTCAGATCTGTGAAATGTACTCAGAGTGTCATGACTAAATAGAAGGTGGAACAGATTGTTTAGCATAAGAAGTTAACACATTTCCAGGGACCGTTCAAGGTGAAGTGGCCAGTTAACCCCTGTGACACAGGGGATAAAAGCGAAGAAAAAAGAAAGCCATAAATAATAATAAGCCATAACTCTGGTGTCTCTATTCAGTCCGTGACTTTTAGAGTCTAGCAAAGTTATGAATTTAAGTTCGCAGGCTCATCTTTTGAAGATGTTGTACAGATTTCCTTTGAGGACAAGAACTGAGTGGTCGGATAGGGAGTGATTGCTTTGTGAAAAGTGTTCTCCTACAGGTGATATGATATTTTTGTCTTTTATCATTTTTCTGTGTGAGTTCATCTGACAGCATAGTGATTGTCTCATTTTACCTACATAGTTGTTATTGGGGCATTTAGTGAACTGGATGAGGGACACCATATGTTGTGAGAGGCATGTGTAGGACCCATGGATCTTGAAATGTGTGTTCATCATAATAGCAGTGGAGATATGTCTACAGGTTTTGCATCTGTTGTTCTGGCAGGTCTGGTGGCACTTTGAATTAGTGTGTCCTACTCTGCAAGAAGCTTGCTTCTGATCATAAGCTTGGAGAGGTTTGTGGGGAGGGTTTGTTCGTAGCCAGAAGAGGGGATTATTACAATCTGTAGCCCACAAACCCCCTTGTCCTCAGTTTATATTTTTCCCTTCTCCTTTTCTCCCTATGACTGGAGGAGTGTTAACGGGCCACTTCACCTTGAATAATCCATTGAAATATGTTTCAGAGTGGTAGTCATGTTAGTCTGTATCAGCAAAAGCAACAAGAAGTGCTTGTGGTACTTTAGAGACTAACAAATTTATTTGGGCATAAGCTTTCATGGGCTAAAGCCCACCTCATCACCGCATCTAGAGACTAACAAATGTATTCGGGCATAAGCTTTCAGATGCATCTGATTAAGTGGGGTTTAGCCCACGAAAGCTTATGCCCAAATACATTTGTTAGTCTCTAAAATGCCACAAGGACTCCTCATTGTTTTTGCTTGAAATATGTGTTAGCTATTTATGCTAAGCAACCTGTTCCACCATGTATTTAGCTGTGACACTCTGAGCACCTCTCTTAGACCTGAAGAAGAGCTCTGTGTAAGTCTGAAAGCTTGTCTCTCTCACCAACAGAAGTGGGTCCAATAAAAGACATTACTTCACCCACCTTGTCTCTCTAATATCCTGGAACCATCACAGCTACAACAACAATGCATATAACAAAGTTAATACCATATTATTTTGCACGTATATGGAATTCATATGTTAAGAAAATTATGTATTTCTAAAATCAGAGACTGCTTTAAATGCCACATTGCAGTCAACATGAAAAATTCTAGTCCATTATATTTCTATTAAAGGTAACAAGGATAAAACACACCCTTTTCTGAGAGCTTGCCAAGCAGTCAGGTGGAAATTAAAAGTCAAATATCTATAAATAAGAGTGAATTTTATTCTTTCTACAACCTTGTCAACAAATAATTTGTTAAGGATAAATTTATTGAACAATTTCTACAGATGTAGAAATTGTGCTTTGGGGCAAGTGCATGATGAGGATATGAGAAGAAAAATATTTTAGGAAGGATACTATATAAAGGCATCTATCAGACTCAAGGATTAAATCAGAAAAATCAAATACACTTTTAAAGACAAATAGGACTGTTACAGCCAAAAATTCTTCTTGCATTAGAAACTGTTAAGAGGTTTCTAATGTATTTTTACCTCCTGCCACAGTAAACTCCATTAATATAAATGACAATTGCATTTGTGGGACTAGAGGAATATGCGGTCCACTGATTTATTTTTCATGACTTATTAGTTGTGCCAGAAGCTCATATGCAAACAGAATGTAGTTAAGACACTGGCTAGCTGAAGGGATTTGTAACAGGATTTAAAACTAAGATACCAGTTCAAATCTTACCCATGTTAACAGCAACCAAATGTTGTTGCCATCTGTTGGTGGCCAATATAAAATGAATTGATGGTCCTGGCTCAGGGAGCTTGGAAGCTCCACAGAGCCAACTGGCAAAATTTGGAAATTTTGTAAGCTAAATAATTCTAGTTGAAGGAACTTTAAAGCTCTGCTAGCAAAACTAGTGAAGCTTGTAAGTTTCAAAAGAACTGTTCAGGAATCAGATTCTGCACAGAACTTGTTACTAGAGCTATGCAAATAACTGATTTTTCAGTTTCCTATCCAAACTAAAAAAGTAAGAATCATTTTTAGTTTTCAGTTTTAACGTTGAATATTGAAGCAAATTTCAAAATGAAAAGTCCTTTCAAATCAGAAAATCAAAACATTTAGTTTCAAAAATGTCAAAATGAAATATTCCAATTTTTCTATTTTGTTTTGTTTGTTTTCCAACCAAAACAATTTGGCAACTTTTATATGAATTCTGGATATGTTTTGGGTCAACTCAAATGTGAATTTTTCAGTGAAAAGGAAGTTTTGTCAGAAAAAAAATTGCCCTGCTCTTCTTGTTACACAACAGTAGTTCTGCCCTGACAGAAGTATTTATACATCAGAGAATCTGAACTCAAGGGTCTGTAGAAGAAAAATTGAACTACCATTTCAGGTTCCTCATCATTACTTATGTATTTATGTATTTATTTATTGATTGATTGATCTAGTTCCATAAATGTTCACTGTGCTATGCAGAAAACAAACAAATATTTCCAAAAATGGGTGTCTAAAATTAGCCTAGTGAGTCTTTATTTAGGCTTTAAAATAAGAGGCCTGATTTTCAAAAGGTGGTGAGAACCCAGTAACTCCGACTGAATCCTCAAGTGCCTTAGAAAAACAGCCCTCCTATTTTGGTGCCTAAATAAGGATTTGGACACCAAAGTTTGAAAATGTTGGCCTTACTTTATTCTACCTAGCTTTCTATTGAAATTCTTTTTGTTTAAAGTATCATTGTTTCTAAGTTGAGGACTTAATTATTTTTGTTTTGGAAACAGAGTTTTAGCTGTCTTGTAATTACTATGGCTATCTTTTTTTGGCATCCAATTGCCCATCTTTTCAGTGTCATTTGTATCGTTCACCTTGCTATAGAAGTGCTTCCCATATTTTATGATGTGTCCAGAGTAAATTATTTTGAAGGCTCTCAAAAGTAGTACCCTTCTTGGAAAAAGAGTATAAAACATACATTGAAAAATGAAAGTGCTGCTAAATTGAAGCCTGTTGTCTTCACTGAAAGCAGTGGTATAAATACAGTAAGAGGTTCAAATGTTGGTTCAAGAGCAAGTAACATTACTAGTAACATATACATATTAATAGCAATGTCTATCTTAGACAGTTTGCTGACATGAATCTTCCTTTGAAAGAAGCTAGCTGTATCATGTACATTGTACAGTGAAGGTTGCAATTGTTTCCTAGCAAGTATGATGAACAATCTAACTACACAATATTCTATCTGATATAGTGCTATGCCCTTATATCAATAATAATTATTAATAATAAGTTTAAAGATGAAATAGGCTTGTAGCATGAACAACAACATTTCTGAACCTTTAATTTCAAGTGGACTTTCAGCCTGGAAAATCTGAATAGAATGAGAGAGAAGCCTGCAAAGTATTTCTTGATCTTGTAACCACCTGAAAATGTGAAAACACCAACCTGTCTGCTTCTAACAAAAAATAATTGGCAGGGATCTCAAATCTTTGACCCACCACCCCACTTAAGCGCCTATGACAGAAAACAGAAGGATCTAACAGTGAAGCAGTTGTCAAGTGGGTCTCAGTGACAGAAAGCAACACTGATGAGCAGACTATGTATGGGCCTCTGGATCCATGATTATGCAAATCCAATGACTCTAACCACTTGAGGAAGTTGTGTGGAGAGGATCTGTCTGCAATTCCAGCCCTTTGACTGCAGTGACCAGGTCGTTGAGTTTCAGTGCAGCACACCTTCTAACACTTCACCTGCATAAATCCCAATCACTTTAGCTTTATGTGGTTGAAGTGAATTTTACTCTTTAAACATAAGCACACTCAGACATTAAGTAGATTGTATTAAACTATGTCAATCAAATGAACAACGCAGCAATCAGCTCATATTTACTTTTCAGCAAATGCATATTACATTACATTTTCCAACAAGAATGCAAGTCATTCTCTGAGATTACCGGCTGCAATAACTTAGCTATGTCACTTAACTAGTCACTTCCATTAGCTATTAGGATGACCATCTGAAGTTTTTAATTGCTGGCTGATAGCATTATATTGCCTACCTTAAATAAGCACAAATACGCTCAGCCTTAGACAATTCATTTGATTTGCAGAGTACTAACTGAAGAAATTGAGCCTCTAAATTTACAAACCAAACATACTCTTCATCCTCATTGTGAATACATTTCACATAGAAAATTATTGGTTAAAGAGCCAAGGTATAATACAGAAAATATCTGGTTGGATCAAAAACAAGTTCAGTAACCAGAAACAGCAAGGAGCTATAAATGATACTCTACCTGGAAAGACTTCCCAGTTATTATGCCAAACATTGTTTGTGAGACCTTAGAATTTGCTTATGGTACCAAAATTGCACATAAACAATGGTCAACAGTGAAAACAAATTCAATGGTATCCGGATCTCTCAGCTGACTAGACCTTCACAATGAAAACTAAAGGGGGCCAAGCAGGTTGGACCAATTAGCTTTTTCCTCCTGACCAACAATTCCTCCTGTCCTTATGTCCTACCACATAATGGATTTCAAATTGTAGCCTGGCACAAAAATGTGACATGGTTTGTCATTATGGTAATTGCTACCATTCTTCTTTGGAAAGTCCTTTTGCTGCTGTTTGTGAGCGACAGCTTAATGCCAGATTCAGAGGAACAAGAACTGAAGTGATAAATGAGCATATTATGTTTTCAACTATTTGTTTTACATAGTTCTAGTCATTAAAGAGCATGATTTAACCACTGAAGCTCATAATGGTTTACAATGAAACTAGTACAGTACTTCTGTTAACATCAAAATTGATATATATGCTCTAGCTATCATCCCTCTGTGCCTAGATGTTTCCATAAATTAGTCCTGTATATCCTGAACCTATGAATGTGAATATGATGTAACTGGAATATGTTTTATGCAAAAGGTCTCTTGTAAGGTATCATTACAAAGCTTATAATCTACTGAGTGTGTTCATCCTATTTTTTGCATATATTATTTCTATGTCTGGAGTTAGGAGAATAAGATATAAACTTGTATTACTGAAGTAAACATATTAAGTGGAAGCCATTAAGGGTGCTTCACAATAAATGAACTGTAAAGGGCTCTGTTTACTTGCAAACCTTACTGTGTACATGTGGGCCAGCCCAGGAAGAATGGAGGATGGGGTCTCACAGGACATGTGACCATGTCACGTGATACTGGAATCCATCTTAATCCTTGTACTTTTCCATTGATGAGACAGAGGTGGGGACAAACACAGACAAAAGATTCCTGCCTTGTACCAAAGCTATAAAAGGGGGTGGAGCAAGACAAAAGGGGCTGCCAGTCATGAGAAAACTCCTGCTTACAACCTGAGATGTCTGCTGGATCTAACAAAGACTGTACCAGGAGAAAGGATTGGGCCCAGACTAGGAAATTGTCTGGTCTGTGAAAGAAGCTTATTGGAACATCTCTGAGGGTGAGATTTACCTGTAATCAGTTTCTTAATGTATTAGGTTTAGACGTGCATGTTTTTGCTTTATTTTTCTTGGTGACTTACTTTGTTCTGTCTGTTATTAATTAAAACCACTTAAATCCTACTTTTTATACTTAAAAATTACTTTTGTTTATTAATAAACTCAGAGTAAGTGATTAATACCAGGGGGAGCAAACAGCTGTGCATATCTCTCTATCTGTGATATAGAGGGCAAACAATTTACGAATTTACCCTCTATAAGCTTTATATAGAGTAAAACGGATCTATTTGGGGTTTGGATCCCATTGGGAACTGGGTGTCTGGGTGCTGGAGAGGTAACTTGCTCAGCTGTTTTTGGTTGAAGTCTTCAGCTTTGGGGGCATGGACCCGACCCTGAGTCTGTGTTGCAGCAGGCTAGTGTGTCTAGCTCAACAAGGCAGGGTTCTGGAGTCCCAAGCTGGTGAGGAAAAAGGATCCAGAGGTGACTTCAGCACATCAGGTGACAGTCCTAGGGGATCTCTGTGACCAAACCCATCACAGCAACCAAAAAAATATAATTCAAAGGGGGGACTTAGTTCAAAAAGTTTGAAAACCACTGAGGGTGCAGGGAGGGGGTAGCTAGGGGCAGTGTGAAGTGAGGGATGTAGCTCAGGGTACAGCGAGGGGATAGCTAGGGGCTGTGTCTGGACAGGGGGGTAGCTTAGGGTGCAGGCAGGGGGCAACTATGAGTTGTGTCCAGGCAGGGCAGTAGCTCAGGGTTAAGGCAGGGGGTGTAGGGGCTGTATGTGAGTAGGGGATAGCTAAGGGTGCAGGCAGGGGATAGCTAGGGTCTATGTGCAGACAGGGGGTAGCTCAGGGTGCAGGGAGGGGATAGCTAGGAGCTGCGTGCAGGCAGGGGGACTCCCAGTGGGGCTCCTGGCTTCATTGTGGGGGGTGCTGGGGCAGCCCCCAGCTGCTCCTGGCTCAGGGGCAGGAGGTATGCCGGCTTCAGCCCCACACCTCTCCCAGCTTTGGGGGAGGGAGGTGTTGACTTCAGCCCTGCACTAGCCCTGGCTTCAGGGTGGGGGGAGGTCTGCTGGCTTCAGCCCCTCACTGGTTCCGGCTTCGGGGGTGAGGGGGCACCAGCTTCAGCGCCGAAGCTCAGGGCCCCGGGTTTCAGCCACGGTGCCTTGCGGCCCCTGTGGAAGGGTTCACAGAACCACTGGCATAGAGAGTATACTTGTAAATTTTGGGGATGATACCAAATGCTTTGGAAGGTAGGATTAAAATTCAAAATGATCTGGACAGACTGGAGAACCCGTCTGAAGTAAATATGTGAAATTTAATAAGGACAAATGTAAAGTACTCCACTTAGGAAGGAACAATCAATTGCACACATAGAAAATGGGAAATAACTGCCTAGGAAGAAATACTGTTGAAAGAGATCTGGGGGATATAAAGGATCATAAGTTAAATATGAGTCAACAGTGTAACACTGTTGCAAAAAAAGCGAACATTATTCTGGAATGTATTAGGAGAAGCACTGTAAGCAAGACACGAGAAGTAATTCTTCCACTCTACTCTGTGCTGATTAGGCTTCAACCGGAGTATTGTGTCCAGTTCTGGATGCCATATTTCAGGAAAGATGTGGACAAACTGGAGACAATCCAGAGAAGAGCAACAAAAATGATTAAAGATCTAGAAAATATGACCTATGAGGGAAGAGTGAAAAAACTGGGTGTTATATGATTGTCACTAAAATATGCTGTGGGTTAAGGAAGCACCCAGATATTAGCTCTCCAAAGACAATAACCAGGGGATAACCAATGCCTGGGCAGGTGTCGAACAACCATAAACAGACACTGTCCAGCAAGTGAGCTACAATGCAATGACTCACCTGCATAAGGCCACTCCAGTGGAACGGTCAACCTTGCCAGTTGGTGACTCAACAATGCCCACCAGACAAGCCTAGACTTGTGTTCTCTAAGCACATGGACTAAGGGTATAAAACAGAACACAATGTCCCCATACTTGGCCTTTTCTCCTTCCCCACCTATGCTGCAAGCAACAATGATGCTCAGAAGACTGAAGACTCCGACAGAGTTGACTGGCCCAGGTTTCAAGGATGAAAACTCTGTACTATGAACTGCAATATCCAGTGAGGTGAGAAAAACTGCTTAATCTAGATTTTGCCCCATCTAATACGGTTGAGAGTTTAGACTGCGAGCTTATATTTTATTTTATTTTGGTAACTAACTCTGACTTTTTCCCTATAATTTATAATCACTTAAAATCGTTTCTAGTCAATAAACTTGTTTAACTGTTTATCTTTACCAGGGAGTTTGCCTGAATTGTTTGGTAAATCTGCTCATGTTTACAATGGCTGGTGTATATCCACTTTCCATTGATGAAGTGGTGAACCAAATAATTTGCACTGCTTGTCTTGAGCAGTGCAAGACAATATATTCCTGAGATATATGGCTGGGAGCTGGGGGGATTTGGCTGGTGCCTTTCTCTGTGTGATTCACACGTGGCTCTGGGAACATTCATGCAATCTAGATGTGTGTGGGGCTTCACATGCGGTTGAACTGAGTGATAACAGAATCTGGAGGGGGTTGCTGCTTGTCACCAGCAAAGCATTGTAAGAGAGAGCCCAGCCTGGAAAGTTAAGGGGGCACAGCGGTCCCAGAGTCCCAGGCTGCACTCCGGGGATTCCATCACAGGAAGGTCTAGATTTTATGTTAGGTAACACTTCCTAACTCTCTGGGGTAGTTAAGCACTGGAACGAATTTCCTAGAGAGGTTGTGGAATCTCTGTCACTAGAGGTTTTTAAGAACAGGTTAGACATACACCTGTCAGGAACAGTCTAGTTATTACTCAGTCCTGCCTTGATTGCAGGGGACTGGACTTGATGACCCACTGAGATCCGTTCAAGTCTTACTTTTCTATGATTACATTAAAACAAAACATTAAATCAAAATGCCAGGTACCTTAGGTTGTGTGGGGAGGGGAGGGATGCTAAAGGAGTATAAGATTTTGTGAGATATATATTTAAATAAAAGAAACTTTGCCTTTTAAGAGATTTGAGATCTTGGAAATAACTCCTCTTGAAGTATTAGGGGAAATAACAAAGATCTATATTATTCTCAAATGTTGGCTGAAGTCCTCTGATAGAGGGAGCTCATGCATGTTTGATAACAGTGCTCACCATGCAGGTCTTGTAATTTAACCATCTTGTTCTGTAAGAACTGTAAATGAATATTTAAAAATACCAGGCAACAAATTCTGTGTGTTTGTTAGTGTCTATGGAAACTATTGTTTTTATCATGTACACTCTATAAAATTAAATATTTAAGTTAATCTATTTTTTCCTCTTTGTTTGTGACATTTGGGACAAATGTAATGCTTCACTTTACTTTATGACCTTGCATGCTTTATGACAGACTGGGAAAACCCCTGTGGGAAAGATATGTGTGGATAGATAGCGATTCAAATTGTTCTCCTGAGACTCAGTTTTCATTAAAAAAAAGTTGATCTATAGCTCTTTGGGTTTGTGAGGAAAATCACAGAAATATCAATCCAGTGCAACATATGTAGTAATGTCTTCCTAAATTTGCAGAGAATCTGAAACAAAAGCTCATTTGTCTCAACGGGGGCTAACTCAAACATAGCGTGGGAACTAGGGGTGCAGGCGATGCTGCAGCACCCCCAGGTTATGCACAGGGCTCTGCTCCCCGTGACCAGGATCCCAAGTGCTGTCCCGCACCGGGGCTCCACTGCTGGCCCATGCCTAGGGTTCTGGCTGCTGCACAGGACCCACAGTCCCAGCTGCCAGCCCGCATCCAGGGGTCCTGGCTCCGTGCCTGCCCTCAGCTATGGCCCCAGCCTCGGCCCCCTTATCCCTGTCCGGGCCCCCCCTCCTGGAGACATGACCTTGCTCCCAGCCCCAGCTCAGGGGGTGAGAGATGCAGCTAGGAGTAAGAGGGCTGGCTTTTAGCCCCCACTGTTAAGTGTTCCAGTGCCACTGAACTCAGATGTCAGCTATGATACTTTAAATGCCAACATTGCTCATCAGAGCATAAAAAAAGGAGAGGAAGTATTACACAGTAACTCCTCACTTAATGTTGTAGTTATGTTCCTGAAATATGCGACTTTAAGCGAAACGATGTTAAGCGAATTCAATTTCCCCATAAGAATTAATGTAAACGGGGTGTGTGTGTGTGTGTGTTAGATTCCAGGGAAATTTTTTTTAACCAGAAAAAAGACAATAGATACACACACTCACACACACACACACACACACACAGAGTATAAGTTTTAAATGAACAATTTAATACTGGTACACAGCGATGATGATTGTGAAGCTTGGTTGAGGTGGTGAAGTCAGAGGGTGGGATATTTCCCAGGGGATGCCTTACTACTAAATTATGAACTAGCACTCGGTTGAGCCCTCAAGGGTTAACTCGTTGTTAATGTAGCCTCACACTCTACAAGGCAGCATGAATGGAGGGAGGGGAGACAGCATGGCAGACAGAGACACACACCCTGTGTATGTGTGAGAGAGAGATGCACATTGCTCCTTTAAGTACTCTGACCCCCACTCTAAGTACATTGTCTTTTTAAGTTAGTCAGCAAGCTGAGACGGCAGCTGCTTCCAGGAAGCTCTCTCCGTCCTGAGCCCTGGTCATGTGTCCCCCCTGCTCTATGGAAGATGGGGTAAGCGGGGTGCAGGAGCAGGGGGGAGGAGAACACCCTGACATTAGCCCCCTCTTCCCTCCAGCCTCCCCACACAGCAAGCAGGAGGCTTGAGAGAGCATCTCCAAGGCAGAGGGCAGGAGCAACACATGGCAGTGGGGGGAGGGACAGCTGAACTGCTGGCAATTGATAGCCTGCTGGGCGGCAACTGCACAGGGAACTTAGGGGAACGGGGAGCTGATAGGGGGGCTGCTGGTCCACCCTGGTTCCAAGCCCTCACCAGCAAGCTGCAATGAGCTGATCTTCCTGCAAGCAGTGGACAAAGCAGGCGGCTGCCAGACAACGTTATAAGGGAGCATTGCGCAACTTCAAACGAGCATGTTCTCTAATTGATCAGCAATGTAACAACGAAACAACGTTAACCGGGACGACGTTAAGTGAGGAGTTACTGTATTATGAAAATTGACACAATCTAATCAGAATCACCACTCATTTAGGGTTAGCCACATGATTGTTTTTGTTTTCCTGCAGGGGAGCTCAGCTTTCGACAATTTGGGAACTCCTGGGTTAAAGACACACATTTTACTGCAGAATACACCACCTGCCAAATATAAAAATCAATAAATTAGGAATAATGGAAATCTGCCTGTGGAACTCATTCTATATGGAAATGTCTTGGGAAATCTCATTTCAGTTCATAATGAATAAGTGTCCAAGTTGCAAAAAACACCTGTGACAAAGTGGGAATGTTCTTAATGTTTTCTCTGAATACTGTGTGGGTGCCTCAGTTTCCCCTATGCATTTCTCAAGTATCTAGGTGGTGGGATAAGGGTGTGTGATTGTTGCAGAGCCCGAGAGGGCCAGTGTGATGCTGTCTGCACAGAGAATGGCCGACACCCTGTCTCCTGGCAACTGATGGCCTAGGCCCCTCCCCTGCAAAGGTGCCAACTGAAGGTGTTGGAGAACAAAGAGATCAGGTGGCCTTCTGGCCTGGGAAAGAGACAAAGGCCAGAGGAGGGGCTGGAGAGTTGCAGTTTGGAGCTGGCTGGGGAAACGGAGGGAGCCCCAGGGCTGGGGTCTAAGCCCCCCAAGATGGACCTGACTGAGGGGGTCCTGTTGCCTGTACCTACAAGCTCTGTTTTGGACTGTGTTCCTGCCATCTAATAAACCTTATGTTTTACTGGCTGGCTGAGAGTCACAGTGAATAGCAGGAAGTGGTGGGGTGCACGGCCCTGACTCTCCCACACTCCATGACACCACCACACTCACAACTGCCAGGAATTAATGTTGGCAGCTCCAAACAAAGTTCAAGGAATGTCCCTGAAGACCAGCTGAGGCATATTGATGGGGCAGTATGAGAAAGCTTCCACTATCACTATCTCTGCTGGGGACACATATAGGACTTCTGTCACTAGGGATGTCAATCTGGCATCTTGCAAAAGTACTAAATCCACTGAAAATATTTGAAGATTAAGATCATCAATGATTTTATACCAGGGGTGAACAAACTTTTTGGCCTGAGGACCCCATCGGGTTTCCAAAATTGTATGGAGGGCCAGTTAGGGGAGGCTGTGTCTTCCCAAACAGCCAGGTGTGGCCTGGCCAATGACCCCTATCTGATGCCCCCTGCTTCTCACCCCCTGACAACCCCCCCGGGACTCATGCTCCATCCACACACCTGGCCTTCTCACCCCCTGACTGCCCCCCACCACCCCACCCAACCCCTCCTCTCATTCCTGACTTCCCCCCACCCAGGACCTCTGCCCCATCCAACCACCCCTTCTCCCTGACCGCCCCAGAACCCCTGCCCCTGACTGGCCCCCATCGCCCCATCCAACCCCCCTCTCCTTCCTGACTGCCCCCCTGGAACCCCTGCCTCCATGTTCCCCACCCTCTGACCACTCCACCCCCTATCCACACCTCCGCCTCCTGACCACCACCCCGAACTCCCCTGCCCCTTTACCGCGCTGCCTGGAGCGCCGGCAGCACAGTGAGCTGATGCTGCGGGGGAAGGGGAACAGCAGGGGAGGGGCCAAGAGCTCAGGGGCCAGGCAGGAGGGTCCCACGGGCTGCAGTTTGCCCACCTCTGTTTTATACCTAGATTTTTATTATTATTACTATTATGATTATTATTTTTGGTTCATATTCTCAGAGGATAGTACAGATGTCTTGCCTGCACAGGTTGGTGTCTCAGTAAGATGACTATTCAGTGAGAAGCTAGCTTTTTGATGATTTTGCTAGTATCTGTAATAACAATGCAATCCTAAACCTGCAGTTGAACAAGAGAGTAGTATTTTTAGAACAGCTTGCAGTTTAAAAGTGCATTGTGAATATTAACATATTCCAGTAAATTAGTTTGCACTCATTATCATAAGCAATTACTTACTGTTTAGATGCTGCTGGTATTAAATTGACAAGCAATTTGCAAGAATTAAAACATAACATACAATTTTTTCTTACATTCCAACAATATAAAAAGACAAATGATTTTAGAAGGACAGTCCATATCTATGTCTATATATTCTCTGTATGTTTATCAGATACCTATGGTATCATCCCTTCATTAGTTTACTACTTATTATCTGAGTTTTTATGATAAACTTTTCATAAAATCTTTTTTGATGCTACTAAGTACATTTTGAGTACTTACAGCTAAATTTAACAGTAATGTATCATTAACATTGGTGTATCTTGCCTGTCTTTTTGAAAATATTATCTGGAAAATATATCAGAACAATGTTTAGTTCTGTGCTCTTGACACTAATCTTATAAAACTCCGGCAAATGTGAAAAGTATTCTAACACACTTATCCTTCAGAAACAAATAGAAACAAATATATAGGGAGAAACCCTCCTAACTTAGGCTAGAATAACAAGTTTACTTTTTTATATTCTGGGTCTGTTTCTCCTAAGTGCAAAACATGAGTAATTGCCATGGAAGTTACCTCTAAGAAAAACTGGCATTAAGTGAGAGGAGAATCAGGTCCATTATGTTTAAAGAAAATTTAGCACATGTGAAAGGAACTAGCTTGTCAAATCTGGAGAGCGATGTGTTCTATTTAGCCACAGAAGAGTCATATCTGAGACAGGGCCGCCCAGAGGATTCCGGGGGCCGGGGACTTCGGCGGCGGGGGGCCCTTCTGTTCCCAGACCCGCCCCCGAAGTGCCCCGAAGACCCGCGGCGGGGGCCCCTCCACTGCCGAATTACCGCCGAAGCGGGACCCGCCGCCGAAGCGCAGCCCGGTCTTCAGCGATAATTCGGCGGAGGGGGGCCCCCGCCGCGGGTCTGCGGGGCACTTCGGCGGCGGGTCCCGCTCCGTCTTCGGCGGTAATTCGCCAGCGGGGGGGTCCTTCCGCTCCGAGCGGAAGGACCCCCCCCCCGCCGGCGAAGACCGGGAGCGGCAGAAGCTCCTGCGCCCGGCCGCACAAGAGTTTGCCGGGCACCCCGGAGCGAGTGAGGGACCCCGCTCCAGGGGCCCCGAAAAACTCTGGTGGGGGCCCCCATGGGGCTCGGGGCCTGGGGAAAATTGCCCCTCTTGCCCCCCCCTCTGGGCGGCCCTGATCTGAGAAGCATTTGTATGAGAAACGATGGGCCTTGATCTTGCATAGAGTGTAAAACAGGGCTGAAATTTGCCTAAATTTTCAAAGGTGACTAGGCCCCAATCCAGCAAAGGATAAAAATGCATGCTTAACTTTCAGCATGTGAGTAGCTCCATTGACTTCAGAGGGATTAAGTACATGATTGGCTGCCAGGCTGGATCAGGATCTTAGACTATAAATTATCTGGCATGGGCACCGTGTCTGCCCAGGTGCTTGTACAGCATCTAGTACAGCCCCTAATCCTAACTGTGGCCTGGGGAAACTAGGGTAATATAAACAATAACAAACAACAATAACATTTTAAATAATTGTCAAAATATAATAAAAACAAGTCCTGATCTTAAGTATCCATCTTTTCAGCTAAGTTTCAGTCTGGAACCAATTACTACAGTATAATCATTATCTTATTTCACAAAACACACAGGGCTGTAATAGAAACATTAACATTTTCTTAACTACAGGAGTAGAATGGTTCCTGTCTGCAATCCTCTATTTTGTTTTTAGGCTGAACATATCTTAGTTAGATAAAAATAGGCACCTTTAAAAATAAAACAAAATCACCCAATCAATTATTTAAGGATAGTCAACACTTTTCAATATCTGCAGTATCTCTTCTGGTTTTCATTTTTTTAAATTACCAGTTGTTAAGGTGCTCAATAAAAAAAGCCCCAACCTCCCACCTTCCAAACTTTCCAATTACTTCCTGCAGTTACAGTTCATGAATTTCACAGCTGAAAATGTATAGGTTTTACCCGGGAAACAAAATGAAGCATCCAGCTGATCAACACATCTTATTTTTTTTCTTATTGTGTTATGAAAACATTTAGATTCTTACCTAAGGGACTTTTTGCAATTAAACTACTTTGGACAGAGAAGCAAGCTAGTCAGAGCAGTGTTGGAGTCATCCTATATTTTAATCCCTTCATTGGTTCTTCATTCTAAGCTTGATCTGCAAGGTACTGAGTACCATCTATGAATTGTTCAGTCTCCATGCACACTGTAAGAAGCACGCAGCGCATTAGTGCTCAATGTTCTCCTCTTGGGAAAAAATATATGGACCCATAGCCACTATCCTAGGAGCTCAGTAACAATGTCCTCAGGCTACTATCTCCACAGAGATAATTAAGAAGCTGCTGTTCCTTGGCCAAGTCACCTAAGATATTAAGATAGAAGGAATAAAAGATGATTCAAGGAAACATTCCATTGTAAATGAATCACAAAACTTGCAACTTCCGCAGTTTTGCATGGATACAATTCAGGGCCATTCTGAACCATTTGCTGGCCTCAGATACTAAGCCCAACATTTGCAGATTTATTTATAAGATTTGCAGATGATCGATATGATGTTTTGTGGTCTGTGACCTTCCTTTGTAACTTGTGTATCTGTAAATAAGAAAGTAGAGCATGACACTGATGTACTGTGGAAAGGGTGTGGAGTTTTCAAAGAAATCTAAAACATGACCTATGAGGGAAGATCACCTGACCTTGCGGTGTCAAAACAATTATGAAACCAGGTTTATTTGTAATGTCCACAGGAAGAAACTCCAGGCAGATGGGAGATCCACATCTTTAAAGACTCATTGTATTTTTCTAATGGCCCATTAAGGCTGATTGATTACTGTTTGGTGGGCATTTCCCAAGTATACACACAGATGCAATTGTTACATAGTCAATATTCCTAACTTTAGATACAGAAAAAATAAATGCATACAAATTGGATAATCACATTCAGTAAATCATAAACTTTTCAATGATACCTTACAAGACCCATCTTGTATAAAACATATCTTAGTTATGCCATATTCATATCATAACAATATTTCTATGGAAAATATGGAGTGTAACGTCACAATGATTACTAAACTTTATCTACAATGACAGAGGAAAACAAACAGAAGACTGTGTCTTTAAACAGTGGGCAAAAGTGGCAGCTTTTGGAACGATACCATTATCAGGCTGCTTACCTATACTAGAATTTAAAATTAGCAAGTGCCTCATGAACTTCAGACAGATGTAAGCTGGGTTCGGTTGCTAAATGCCATGCAAAGGCTTGCGTTTGCACTATGGTGCATTGTTCAGCAATTCCCCTATCTCTTTGTGAAATTTGCTGTCAGGAATACAGCAAATCAAATGTTAGGGGCTGTTAAGATGCAGAGTAATTTGGCTAAGCAAATGCAAATGAAAAACACTAGAGATAGGAAAGAAACTGCTTTCCCATCCTGCAAAATTTTTCAAGATGTCAAAGAAATTTCCCATCCTGAATTGGGACAAAAAGTCAGTCTTGAAACTTTTTATTAACTGAAAGTCCCCCAAAAAATTGGTTTGGGTCAATCTAAACATTTCATTTCAATAATCCCAAAATGTTTCATTTTTATTTTGAACGTCTTTGGTTTTTTTAAACCATTTTCAGACTAAATGTATTAATTTAAAAACAAATTATTTGACTCAAAAAACCAAGACTTTCTGGTTCAAAAATGTAAACACACGTAATTTTGACAATTTCAAAACTTTTTTCCCCAACATTTTTTTCAGTTGTAAGGTTCATTGAAACCAGATTTGCTTTTGTGAACAGTTTTGTATTTGACTATTTGAGATTTTTCAGGGAAAAAAAAGGAGGGGGGGTTCTTGAAAAATTCCCAATCAGCTCCCAAAACCCCCATACCCTTTTTGCCCACCAAGACATATGACCTGCCCACGGTTACTCAGTAAGTCAGTGGCAAAACTGAGAAGTGAGCTCAGATCTCTGGAGTCCCAGCCCACTGCCTCACCCACAAGATCATCTTTCTTGATGGGTACATTTCTGTACATGCACAAATGTTTCAAGGTACTATTTATTTATTTTTTGCTGAAAGCATGACACCTGATATATCATAGATCAGCAGTGAAGAAACAGATAGTGAGCTACAGTTACAAAGCACCAAACCAAACAGAACCCACAATGTACTGTAAGAATGTAATCACAACCGTCTGTCAGCTCCTACAAAAAACCACCTAATTAGAGCTATCATCTATATGAAGCTCACGTTAAATGTTACTAGGCACACTCTGTACTCACACTGATATTCTTTGTTAATGTTCATTAAAGTAATTCCTGTTTTAAAGGAGATGATTACTTGGTATCATTATCAGGCTTAGCCTCAGCATGTTACACTGTCACTGACATATAGAAAGCTCAGCTTCAGAAAAGGTTTCATTATCTTAAGTGCTGAGCCAGTATAAATTGTGCAAATTCCAGAAAAAAATATACATGTGCTTTGTGGATGGGAAGAAGTTTAATGCCTTTTCCGAATTCATCCCCTACTCTGTCCCCAGTTTATGGAGGGGCCTTGCATCTCAGATCAATATCTCAGTTTATTAATTCTAAGCAGCATACAGTAAATTGCTCCTTTGCTGCAGTGTGCAATGAGGGGAAAAATTCCCGCTCCAAAGAAGTCACTTTAGCTGTCACATCATGTATAATAATCAATGGTTTCTCTTTCTCCTTTCATTTCCCTCCCATGTTAACAGTCTTAAAAGTTAATTATAAAAAGAAGGTAATCTGGTATATTTACACTGCAGCCACCTTGTTGCTGCTAATATTATATAACAGTTTGCATAGGAATAAGGTGCTGTGCTCATCTGAGAAAATCCCTTGACCAATTAAATTTTTATTATTAAGATATATTTATTTTATTTTATTTAGATTCAAGAGAGGACAACTAGCCCAACCTCTACACACCTGGAACAACTCAACATAAAAACAAGACCAGCACCAACCCCTACCACATATGGCAGCAATCACCTTTCAGTGAAATAAAAGGGAGGGATATTACCCTGCCCTCACTAGAAAAGTGTCCCTCAAGCAACAATTTGCTCCAAAAGCTCCTTAAAAGATCAATACATTCAGAGCAAAAGCTTGAGTTCTAAAGCCAAGAGGGTTTCATGGTAAAGACCTGCTAGCAGCCCCTTCTCTATAATGTCAAGAGATCTTCTACTCACTTGTCTACTAAACTCATTTGTGCCATGATGTCATGGGGGAGAGAGAATCTCTCAGTCATGCAGGTTTCAAGCCATGCATGGCTTTATAAGATAAATTTAACACCTTAGCGTCTACACAGAGCCCAACAAGCAGCCAGTGCAGATCACACAACACCGGTGTAGCATGCTTCTGGCAACAATCTCCCTTGACAAGTGGGCCGCCAATTTAAGTGCTAGTTTCTGTTTCCAAATAGACTTGAGGTGTAGAACCAAGTAAAGCCCATTTCAGTAACTGAGTATGAAGATGACAAAAGCATGTATTGTGTTGGTGAGGTATGCATTAGGAAGGTTAGGTCACAACTTTCTAGCTGTGGAAATGGAAAAAAGGTGATCATTACTACTATTTAAGCAGCAAAGAGTCCTGTGGCACCTTATAGCTAACAGATGTATTGGAGCATGAACTATCGTGGATATTTTCACATGCATCCGACGAAGTGGGTATTCACCCACGAAAGCTCATGCTCCAATGCGTCTGTTAGTCTATACGGTGCTACAGGACTCTTTGCTGCTTTTACAAATCCAGACTAACACAGCTACCCCTCTGATACATTACTACTACTTATCATCTAACAGTAACCAGACATCCAGGTTGCAAAGATGAGTGGCAAAAGTCAAACAGACACTGTCAATCAGAGAGGCAAAAATAATCATTGACATATCCCTGGTTCCTTTCCCCAAATCACCATCAACACCTGTTTTATTTGGATATATAAATGTACTATAAACCAACCCACACAGTTCACAGATCCAGTTTCTGATTTTTTACACTGAGCTTTTACACTAGTATAACTCCCTTGAGGTCACTCTAGTGTAAGCGATAGCAGAGTCTGGCCCATGAACTGCACTATAGCACCTATGGTATCTTTGTTCCAATTTTCTGTTTTTAATTTGGTATATTTATTTCTGTTTTTTCTATGTGTGCATTTCAAATAAATCCATCACCGTGGTACCTGTACTCAATGTTGTTCTATAAAACTATAGGACTGAGGTCATCTAGTCCAACCCCCTGCTCAAAGCAATCCACCAGAGTCACTGTTAATATTTCATATGTTGACAGCACTATTCCTTCCTTCATCTCAATGAACACTTTTAAAGGAAGGTCCAGGGGAAGGGATAATTTATGCATTTTGGAAGGTAGCAAATAATAATTAGGTAGAGAGGGAAGCAAGAAGATAATAGCAAGCAGCCATAACAGGTGGACCATGCAACAGACAACAATACCAGGGAATCAAAACAGGAGGGTAACACATAATGTGGGCAGCTGGACAGCAACCATATGGATAGGCCAACAGAAGGAATATATCAGGCTGTTACAAAAGGTAGAGATGGAAGAGAGAGTGTGTGAGTGTGTGCGTGAAAGAGAGAGAGTATGAGTGAGAGAGAGAATAGATTTTTGATATTTACCTGGAAAGCAGTGCACTGTCATATTATGGGATATATTAAGGATGATGGTCACAGGTGACGCTGAGATCTCCTTTTGCTCAGAACTCACATGTGTATTTCCCTTTGCAGTGGCCTTGAGTAGCCCACTGGTGATTGTGTATTACAGATTCCCCTCAGTTCTGGATCAATGGAGGATATGCTGTTGCAATCCCAGCTACAGAGCAAGTAGCAGCTCATGCATTAGAAGTACCTGATTCAATCCAAGATGGTGACTGAAATATTTGAACTATTTAAATTGGTCCAACCCTTCAGATAATGGGCCAGATTCTATCAACGGACTTATTCAATGTTTGCAATGGTATAAGGGAGATAATACAGTTACCTTTTCCATAACTGGTGTTCTTAGAGATGTGTTGCTCATGTGTATTCCACAATAGGTGTGCATGCTCACCAGGTGCACTGGTGCCGAAAGTTCTTCACCTACCAGTACCTGTAGGGGGGAGCACCCTCCGCGACCCCTGAAGTGGCGTCTGCCTGGCATAGTATAAGGGGAGCTGGGTGCTCCCCCCACCCTCAGTTCCTTCTTGCCAGACAACTCCGACAGAGGGTAAGGAGGGCGGGATGTGGAATAGACATGAGCAACACACCTTGAAGAACACCAGTTATGGAAAAGGTAACTGTCTTTTCTTCTTTGAGTGATTGCTCATGTGTATTCCACAATAGGTGATTCCAAGCTATATCTGTTGGAGGTGGGTAGGAGTTCACAAGTTCCCAGGATGGAGGACAGCCCTGCCAAACCTGGTGTCGTCCATGGTCTGGGAGACAGTCGCATAGTGCGAGTGAACGTGTGAACTGAAGACCACGTGGCAGCATAACAAATGTCCTGAATGGGGATGTGGGCCACGAAGGCAGGTGACGAGGCCTGCACCTGAGTCGAGTGTGCCCTCATAATGGGTGGCAGGGGAACACCCGCCAGTTTATAACAGGAATGGATGCACAAAATGATCCAATTGAATAGCCTCTGAGTGGAAATCAGCTGGCCCCTCGTGCATTCAGCCGAGGTGACGAACAGTTGCGAGGACTTTCTGAATGGCTTAGTCCGCATGAGGTAGAAAGCCAGAGCCCGCAGCACATGGAGCGTGTGGAGACAGCGCTCCTCACTGGACACGTGACGCTTGGGGCAGAGGACCGGTAGAAAAATGTCCTGACCCATGTGATAGGCGGAGACCACCTTCTGGAGGAATGCAGGGTGTGAGCAGAGCTGGAGCTTGTCCTTATGAAAGACCATGTACAGCGGCTCGGAGGTCAGGGCCCTGAGCTCCGAGACTCGCCTAGATGACGTGATTGCAACCAGGAAGGCCACCTTGCACGAGAGGTGGGACCAGGAGCACGTGGCCAGTGGTTCAAATGGGGGCCCCTTGAGATGAGCCAACACCAGGTTTACGTCCTACTGTGGGACAGGGGTCTAGAATACAGAAAAAGATGGTCCAAACCCTTAAGGAATCAGCCAGTCATAGCATGGGAAAATACCGTGTGCCTTTGCACCGGCGGATGGAAGGCCGATATGGCTGCCAGGTGCACTCTGACTGACAAAGGCACCAGGCCCTGGGTCCTCAGGTGGAGGAGGTAATCAAGGATATGCTGGATCGGGGCGGTCACCGGGGAAATGCCCTGGTCTGCCACCCACCTAGAAAATCGGGACCACTTCACCAAATAAGCTCAGCAAGTGGAGGGCCATCTACTTCTGAGGAGGACGCGCTGAACCTGGTCCGAGCATGTCCATTCCTATCCACCTAACCACTGAGCAGCCACGCCGTGAGGTGAAGAGATGCTAGGTTGGGGTGGAGGAGGTGGCCCTGGTCCTGAGCGAGCAGGTCCAGGTGGAGCGGCAATGGCCATGGCGGAGCTACTGCCAGGCCCGTGAGGGTCCCATACCAATGCTGCCTGGGCCATGCCGGGGCAATCATAGAATCATAGAATATCAGGGTTGGAAGGGACCTCAGGAGGTCATCTAGTCCAACCCCCTGCTCAAAGCAGGACCAATTCCCAACTAAATCATCCCAGCCAGGGCTTTGCCAAACCTGACCTTAAAAACCTCTAAGGAAGGAGATTCCACCACCTCCCTAGGTTCATAGACTCTAGGACTGGAAGGGACCTCGAGAGGTCATCGAGTCCAGTCCCCTGCCCTCATGGCAGGACCAAATACTGTCTAGACCATCCCTGATAGACATTTATCTAACCTACTCTTAAATATCTCCAGAGATGGAGATTCCACAACCTCCCTAGGCAATTTATTCCAGTGTTTAACCACCCTGACACTTAGGAACTTTTTCCTAATGTCCAACCTAAACCTTCCTTGCTGCAGTTTAAGCCCATTGCTTCTTGTTCTATCATTAGAGGCTAAGGTGAACAAGTTTTCTCCCTCCTCCTGATGACACCCTTTTAGATACCTGAAAACTGCTATCATGTTCCCTCTCAGTCTTCTCTTTTCCAAACTAAACAAACCCAATTCTTTCAGCCTTCCTTCATAGGTCATGTTTTCAAGACCTTTAATCATTCTTTTTGCTCTTCTCTGGACCCTCTCCAATTTCTCCACATCTTTCTTGAAATGTGGTGCCCAGAACTGGACACAATACTCCAGTTGAGGCCTAACAAGCACAGAGTAGAGCGGAAGAATGACTTCTCATGTCTTGCTCACAACACACCTGTTAATGCATCCCAGAATCACGTTTGCTTTTTTTGCAACAGCATCACACTGTTGACTCATATTTAGCTTGTGGTCCACTATAACTCCTAGATCCCTTTCTACCGTACTCCTTCCTAGACAGTCTCTTCCCATTCTGTATGTGTGAAACTGATTGTTCCTTCCTAAGTGGAGCACTTTGCATTTGTCTTTATTAAACTTCATCCTGTTTACCTCAGACCATTTCTCCAATTTGTCCAGATCATTTTGAATTATGACCCTGTCCTGCAAAGCAGTTGCAATCCCGCCCAGTTTGGTATCATCTGCAAACTTAATAAGCGTACTTTCTATGACAACATCTAAGTCGTTGATGAAGATATTGAACAGAGCCGGTCCCAAAACAGACCCCTGCAGACCCCCACTTGTTATACCTTTCCAGCAGGATTGGGAACCATTAATAACTACTCTCTGAGTATGGTTATCCAGCCAGTTATTCACCCACCTTATAGTAGCCCCATCTAAATTGTATTTGCCTAGTTTATCGATAAGAATATCATGCGAGACTGTATCAAATGCCTTACTAAAGTCTAGGTATACCACATCCACCGCTTCTCCCTTATCCACAAGACTCGTTATCCTATCAAAGAAAGCTATCAGATTGGTTTGACATGATTTATTCCTTACAAATCCATGCTGGCTATTCCCTATCACCTTACCACCTTCCAAGTGTTTGCAGATGATTTCCTTAATTACTTGCTCCATTATCTTCCCTGGCACAGAAGTTAAACTAACTGGTCTGTAGTTTCCTGGGTTGTTTGTATTTCCCTTTTTATAGATGGGCACTATATTTGCCCTTTTCCAGTCTTCTGGAATCTCTCCCGTCTCCCATGATTTTCCAAAGATAATAGCTAGAGGCTCAGATACCTCCTCTATTAGCTCCTTGAGTATTCTAGGATGCAATTCCAGTGCTTCACCACCCTCCTAGTGAAATTTTTTTCCCTAATATCCAACCTAAACCTCCCCCACTGCAACTTGAGACCATTACTCCTTGTTCTGACATCAGGTACCACTGAGAACAGTCTAGATCCATCCTCTTTGGAACCCCCTTTCAGGTAGTTGAAAGCAGCTATCAAATCCCCCCTCATTCTTCTCTTCTGCAGACTAAACAATCCCAGTTCCCCCAGCCTCTCCTCATAAGTCATGTGCTCCAGTCCCCTAATCATTTTTGTTGCCCTCCGCTGGACTCTTTCCAATTTTTCCACATCCTTCTTGTAGTGTGGGGCAATGAGGAGGACCCGGGCCTTCTCCGACTTTATCTTCTCCAGGACCCTGCTGATTAGGGGAAATGGGGGAAAGGGGTAGAGAAGCTGGCCTGACCTGGACAGGAGAAAGGCATCGGAGATAGCGCTCCTCCCCAACCCCAACCCTCCCCTTCCCCGGAGCAGAACTGGGGGCATCGCCAGTCCTGCCGAGTCATGAATAGGTCCACCTGGGGAGTTCCCCACCTTCGGAAGAGCTGGTGGGCCATTTCTGGGTGGAGGGACCACTCGTGTTGCGAGGAAAAGTCCCTGTTCAAGTGATCCGCCCTCTCGTTCCGGGAGCCCAATAGGTGGAAGGCCTTCAGGTGGATTTCGTGGGCTATACAGAAGTCCCACAACCTGAGGCCTTGACAGCAGAGGGCAGAGGATCAGGCCCCGCCTTGCCTGTTGATATAGAACATCGAGGTTGTGTTGTCCGTGAGGACTCTGACTACCTTGCCATCTAGATATGAGCAGAAGGCCATACATGCCAGCTGCACCACCCTGAGCTCCTTGACGTTTATATGTAGGGCCAGGTCTTGAGCCGATCACAGACCTTGGGTCTGAAAGTTCCCCACATGGGTCCCCCAACCCGTGTCCGATGCATCGGACACCAGCTCCAACGACGGGGTCCAGTCCCTGAACAGGACCCTTTGGACCATGTTGTTTGGGGTGGACCACCACCATAGGAAGGTGATCACAGAGTCCAGCATGGTGAAGACCTTGTCCATCCTGTCCGTGGCCTGGGAGAACTTTGAGGTTAGCCAGAGCTGGAGGGGCCTCATCCTGAGTCTGGTGTGATGGACCACATACGTGCACGCCGACATGTGACCCAAGAGTTGCAGGCAAACCCTGGCTGTTGTCACCAGGAACCTTGTGACTGAGTCTATGAGACCTTTCAGGGTCTTGAACCTGTCTGGCGGGAGATAGGCCCTGGCTAATTCTGTGTCCAGGAGCGCCCCGATAAACTCTAAGCGTTGGACCAGGATTAACGTGGACTTGGTGTTGTTTACCAACAGGGCCAAGGCAGTGCACGTGGACAGGAGGAGCACCACGTGATCCCTTACCTGCAACTGGGAGGTGCCTTTGACAAGCCAATATCCAGATAGAGGAATATCTGGACCCCCCACCGTCTGAGGTAGGCTTCTACCACCGACATGCATTTTGTAAACACCCTGGGGGCAGTGGACAGACCAAACGGAAGGACCATGAATTGGTAATGATTCTGTCCCACCACAAAACGGAGGAAGCGTCTGTGCCCCTCGAATTTGTGGATGTGGAAGTATGCATCCTGTAGATCGAGGGCAGTGTACCAGTCCCCAGGATCCAGGGAGGGGATGATGGAGGCCAGGGAGACCATGTGGAACTTGAGCTTCACCATGTACTGGTTCAGACCTCAGAGGTCCAGGATGGGCCTGAGTCCCCCTTTGGCCTTAGGGATAAGGAAATAACAGGAGTAATACCCCTTGCCCATGAACTCCTCAAGCACCGCCTCTATCGCTCCTAGTCCTAGGAACCGCCCCACCTAATGCTTGAGCACAGCTTCATGCGAGGGGTCCCCCAAGAAGAATGGGGGCGTGGGGTGGTTGGGTGGGGAGGAAGTAAACTGGAGGGTGTAACCCCGGGAAATGGTGTTGAGGACCCATCAGTCCAAGGTTAGCCGTGACCATTCCAGGAGGAAAGTACACAACCGGTTGGAGAAGGGAAGCTTTATTGGGGGTGGATTCCTGATGAGGACTGGCGGGGTGCCCCCGAGTGTCCCATCAAAAACATCTTTTACCCTTCTGCTTGCCCTTGGAGGACCCAGGCTGGGAGGCAGGCCAAGACTGCCTCTTATAGTCCCACTGCTTCTTATGGACGGCCTCATACTTCAGGAGAGTGGTCTGGGCAGGAGTTTGCTGCGGCTTGAATTTAGGTTTTGCCAGATCCGGGACATAGAGACCCAGAGTCTGGAGGGTTGTGCAGGAATCTTTCATGCCATGCAGCCTTGTATCTGTTTCCTCCACAAACAGAGCTTTCCCATCAAATGGGAGATCCTGCATGGAAGACTGAGCTTCACTGGATAGCCCAGAGAGTAGGAGTCACAATGCCCATCTCATGGACACCATGGAGGCCATTGATCGTGTGGCCGTGGCCGCAGCATCCGAAGCTGCCTGCAGGGACACCCTAGCAGCCACTGTCCCTTCCTCCACTAGCACCTTAAACTCCTTCCTATCGCGCTCCTGGAGGGAGTTCTCAAACTTAGGCAGGGAGCTCCACAGATTGAATTTGTACCAGCCCAGGAGAGTCTGTTGATGTACCACTCGTAACTGGAAGCTCGAAGATGAATACGTTTTCCTTCCGAAAGAGTCAGGTCTCTAAGAGTCTTTGTTCTTTGGGGTTGGGACTGGCTGACCCTGCCATTCCCTATGCTTGACCAACTTGACCACCAAGGAGTTGGGCACCGGGTGGGTATACAAGTACTCGTGCCCTTTAGTGGGTACAAAGTACTTGCATTCTGCCATTTTAGAGATGGGGGCCAATGAGGCCGGTGTTTGCCACAGGGCATTTGAAATCTTAGCCACCCCTTCGTGGAAAGGCAAGACCACCCTACACAATGCCGATGGGAACAACACATTAAACAGCGAGTCTGAGGGCTCCTCCATCTTCTCATGACATCCTGGGCCATCTGGAGGGCTTCAGGCATGGAAGGAATCCGGACATCCAGAGAAGCCTGTTCCGAAGGGGCTGGGCTACTCCACTCAGCTTGAGTCAGAGGCCTGGGGCCCAGTGGGGATTGAGGACTGCCCAACATGGGCCTAGTTTCTGTTCCAGATTTCCCTCGGTGCTGCTATGAGGAGGTAGTCTTCTTGGCCCTCTTGGCATGCCCCGTGGATGGAGAGTGGTGCCAACTGGTCAATGGTACTGGAGGGTCACCGTGTACTGACGCCGTGGTGCCGGGTACTGGATCGGAGCGGCGTGCTGGGGTCAGGGTCAGCACCGACTCCATCAGGATGGCCTGGAGCCTAATGTCCCTTTCTCTTTTGGCCTGAGGTTTAAATGACTTGCAAATCTTGCACCTTTTGCCGATATAGGTTTCTCCCAAGCAGTGCAGTCTGTGTGCGGGTTGCTCCTTGGCATAGAACACCTACAAGAGCCACACGACTTAAACACCAGGGCGTGGGGCATGCCCCGGCCCGGGCTCACTGACTAACTAAACTAACTAAACAGCTAACTAACTACAGGTACTAATGTTGAACAAACTAACAGTTCTGGGGACGAGCTACAGCAAAGCTGGAGCAGAGCAGTTCCGACGCACCTTCACTGGCGGCAAGAAGGAACTGAGGATGGAGGGAGCGCACAGGTCCCCTTCAACCACGCCAGGCAGGCACCACTCCAGGGATCACGGGGGGCACTCCCCCTTACAGGTACAAAACTTCTGGCACCGGTGCATGTGGCAAGCATGCACACCTATTGTGGAATACACATGAGCAATCACTCAAAGAAGAACGGAATCTGATGATTGAGACTTTATCTGAACTTGGGCCTTCTATATGGCAGGGTGAGAGGAGGTTGTGCCCATTAATAATGACATACTTATTAATCATTCCTTTCAAACAGGAATGACATCAATGAACATCTAAAAAAAACAACCCAGTAACATTATAATGCACGCTTGATATTTGGATCCTTTTCACCATAACAGTCATTTAGATGATGAGCACAAAGTCAGTGTTTATTTTCAATCGGAATGGAGAAAAATTGGCTTTTTATATACCTGTATGCTGAGAAGATCAACATCAGGCAGTTTATAGATGGTTAGGACAGAAAGAGGGCAGCTTCAATTAAGTCAGTATGCAGATTAACAAGCCGAGGGGAGACACAATGCTCATCACATTACTGAGTATAATTTACCACTTGGCATTTCGCACATTGCTAATAAAATAGAAAAATCAGAAATACTAATAAGATATTTACTCTCCTGCTGAAAAATGCAACAACAGCTTTAAAAAGCAGGCAATAAGCATTCTTGTCTGTTTCTTTTCACTTTACTAAGTTATTACAGGGAAGTATAAGTAGACAAAGAAACCATATTGTTATCAGAAAAGTACAGCTAGTGGGCCTGATTCTCCTTTTACACTGGGGTAAATCAAGAATATCTTTATTGAAACCAATGGAACTAAAGCAGTGCAAAACTAGTATGCAAGGAGAATCATGCTCTGGGGTTTTAAAATGCATGAGTCCAACTTACTAGGGTGTGTGAGAGATACAATATTTGAGCTCAACTTCATAGGTATGCTGAAGGAAGGGTAATGAGGTTGGGCTCAGTATAGGGACTGGGCCTCTTTCGGCACTCCTAGTCCTCAATAAATAATGGTGACATCTAATACTGACTAAAAGACAACCAGAAAGGTTGGCAGTGGGTTCAGTTCCCCTAAGGGGAGGACAGATTTCCCATACTCTGTCAGAGGTGGGAGAAGGAGGGGTAATAGATTAGAACACAATAATTGGACAAAGAGGGAGCTCCAAGGATTGTGGGTGAAAGGGGTACAAAAATGTAACGTGATAATTAAAGCCCAATTACTGTCATCTAACAACTGACCATTAGGTGTTGACAGACACACACTAAAAACTGTGGAAAGGCAGACAGGTGAAAGAGGTTCGCTTTGCCCAGAGCAGAAGAATGCTACCTATACAGTACATAGTCCATCATTATTTTCTGCAATGCTGAGACTCTGTACAAGAACTAGATCTGTCAAAGCATAGTCCATAAACCCCAGTAGTAGTGCCTTGTTTGTGTACGCCCTTTTTTCTTCCTTTCTGTCTCACCCAATATAATAGGCAAAGTGGCTAGTCAGCATCCCTCTGCAACCATATCTTTCTGTAAATTGTATAGATCTGGTATCACCTAACCTGATGTGCTACAGGATTACTATGTTTACAGTACTTCAACCAAATAAAATAACCATAACAAGCCAGGAGATAAATATCTGGGAAGAAATAAATAAGAAGTGCTTGTCATGGAGTCCCCGGGCGATGCTCTGGAAGTGCTCCCTACGAAGCCAGTCAGGACTCTGTGAGCAGACTGTCTTCAGGGCAAGAAGCTCACACGGCTTCCATCTTCCTGGGTCTGACCTTGGAGCATTCAGCATCCTCTGCCCCTCTCTGCGCTTCCCACAGCGAGTCCACCCAGGTGGACGTGACTCTTAGCCAGCCAGTAAAACAGTGGTTTTTTAGATGACAGGAACACGGTCTAAAATACAGCTTGTAGGCACAGAGAACAGGACCCCTTAGCCTGGTCCATTTTGGGGGGCAATGAGCCAGACACCCACATCTGCACTCACTCCACATCCCCAGCCAGCCCCAAACTGACTCACCCTCCAGCCCCTCCTCCTCTGGGCTTTGTCCCTTTCCCAGGCCAGGAGGTCACCTGATTCCTTTCTTCTCCAACACCTTTAGCTATCACCTTGCAGGGGGGAAGGGCCCAGGCCATTAGCTACCAGAAACAGAGTGTCGGCCATTTATGTGCACTGGCACTTTGCTCTGCAACAATTACACCCCCTTATTCCACCACCTAGAGACTTAAGAAATGCATAGGGGAAACTGAGGCACCCCTACAGTATTCAGAGGAAACATTAAGAACAATCCCACTTTGTCATAGTGCTTAGAAACCATCAGGGTGAACATTGTATAAAGACCTGTATTATTAGAACAGTATAACAACAAGCCACAATTTACAAGAAACAAAAAGACTGACTTGAAGCCATAAAACAACACTCAATGTCTAGGGGTGAAATCCCAGCCCTATTGAAGTCAATGGGGTTTTATTTATTGACTTAATTGGAGCCAGCATTCACCCCAGGTGAACGTCCACTGTTTTATCACATTATATGACTAAGGGCCCAATCCAACTCTCATTGGAGTCCACAGTAAAACTCCCACTGACACAGGCACAAGCCCTATTTGCACAATGGTGTGAATCCCTATTGCACAATCCATACTGTCCATGCAATAAGAAATTGCAGATGTAGGTAATACTTTAGGAATCAAATGTCCACACACATGTTAAAAAGGAGCTGCCTAATAAGGTCATGGTACTAGATTATTACAAAAAAAAAAAAAGCAGGAAAGACAATGGTTGTACCACCAGGCTCCAACGCCAATGCAATTAAATCATTGAACTATCTTGCCTTGTGCAGTCATAAAAAGAAATCCAATAGCAGTGATTAATGATTACTGTTGAGCATGTACCTTATGCCTACACACTAGTGTTCAGTGTATTCTGAGTCACTGCTGTTGCCTGTGTTTGCTATAAACAGAGGAGAAAAATCAAGAGAAGAGTCTTTGGGAGAAATAAAATAAAATAAATTAAATTAAAATAAAAGTGTATTGTACTGTATCAGTGTGTGGGTTGTAAACAGAATGCAAGAGGAATCTTTCATACAACCTGAAAATAGAAAAGACAAATTTGACATTTGGACCTGAAGGCATTATTCAGGAATACTATACAAAGCAAAATTAATTACAGTAAGCTTCCAAGTGAAAAGAGAGGAGTATTTCAAAGACAAGGAACATAGGTTGGGGGATCTTAGGACAGAGAGGGTAAGAGGAAGCAAGCAATATAGAACAGAATCTAGAGTGAAAGACCTAAGTTATTAAGAAAGAAATAAAAGTGTATAAAACACAAAAAAATCTAAAAGAATGGTCTAAACGGAGAGGAAGTTATAAGACGTTAAGGTGGGTTAGGGGAAGAGGAAAAATGTGTAAGGAAAATGGTGAAAGAGTGTAACAACACAGCACACACTTTGTATATAGTAACACAGAAAAAGAAATTTTCTTTCTGCAATTGAATTCTGAGGAATGGTGGAAAATCAATTGATGCATCCAGTTATTTTTCTGTGATTTGCATCATAGGAAACACTGAAGGACAGAGGGAAAGCTTAGTAATCAGATCTGTTGAAAGTGAAATAGGATACCCTTCTTGCTTTTCTAACTCACTTCATCTTCTAGCCCTTATATCTTTACCTCTCTCTAGAGCCCTTCTAATTAACTTATCACCTATGTTCCTTGTGTAGCCACATATAAAACAACCCTTTTCCTCACTAGAGACCTTTTGTTTCTCTAATGCTTCGTTCAGCTCTCAGATTTTTCTGATGATCATTGATTTTCCCATTTAGAGACCACAGGTCTGATTCTTCATTGTCTTGCCCCTGGCACAGTCATTTACACCAGTGCAAGGGGAGTGTAAAATGCTAGCAAATCACAACTGCAACATCTTAGGGTACGTCTACACTACGGGACTATTCCGAATTTGCATAAACCGGTTTTGTAAAACAGATTTTATAAAATCGATTGCGCGCAGCCACACTAAGCACATTAATTCGGTGGTGTGCATCCGCGGTCCGAGGCTAGCGTCGGCTTCTGGAGCGTTGCACTGTGGGTAGCTATTCCCTAGCTATCCCATAGTTCCCGCAGCCTCCCCCGCCGCCCCTTGGAATTTCCGGGTTGAGATCCCAGTGCCTGATGGGGCAAAAATCATTGTCGCGGGTGGTTCTGGGTAAATGTCGTTAGTCACTCCTTCCTCTGGGAAAGCAACGGCAGACAAGCATTTCGCGCCTTTTTCCCCTGGATTGCCCTGGCAGATGCCATAGCATGGCAATCATGGAGCTTGTTTTGCCTTTTGTGACTCTCACCGTATGTGTACTAGATGCCGCTCACAGAGGCGATTCAGCAGCGCTACACAGAAGCATGCTTTTGCTTTTGCATGACAGCAGAGATGGTTACCAGCCATATTGCACCATCCAAACCCTTCCATAAATTGGAACTAAGATGATCATGGCTACCAGTCCTTTTGTACCATTTGCTGCTGTCATAAGTGCTCCTGGCTGCTCTTAGCCAGGGGCGCAAAAGCCAAAATTGGGAATGACTCCCTGAGTCAATCCCTCCTTTTTGGTATCTAAAAATAGAATCAGTCCTGCCTAGAATATAGGCAAGTGTACTAGATAACCACTGTATCATAGAACCAGAGAGCACAGCTGCTCTGTGTCAGGGGGGAGATATAGCTCAGTGGTTTGAGCATTGGCCTGCTAAACCCAGGGTTGTGAGTTCAATCCTTGAGGGGGCCACTTAGGGATCTGGGGCAAAAATCAGTACTTGGTCCTGCTAGTGAAGGCAAGGGGCTGGACTCAATGACCTTTCAAGGTCCCTTCCAGTTCTAGGAGATTGGTATATCTCCTATTATTATTATTAGATCCTGCAGAAATTATGATCTGTATGCTATTCACAGGGGGTGCTCCTGTAACAACACCACCTGTTCATTCCGTTCTTACCCCAGCCTTCCTGGGCTACCATACCATTGTCCCCCCACTTGTGTGATGAAGTAATAAAGAATGCAGGAATAAGTCATGGTGACTTGTTAGTGAGAAATGAGTGGAAGGCAGCCTCCAGCTGCTATGATAGTCCAGACAGGACATTAAGCAGTGTGTAGGAGAGAAGCCCAGCATCCCTCTGCTAGTCCAGGGGCAACTGAATCTTTTCTTTACACATGAAGGGTGGGGGCTGATGGAGCTCAGCCCCCTGTTGCTATGATGACGATGGTTACCAGCCATATTGCACCATCCACCACCAGAAAAAATTAGGGCCAGGTGCCCTTGATCGACCTGACGGATGCTAGTCAGCATGGTTACTGCCCCATGTGCCAATAGGCTGATGACGAGGACAGTTACCAGTCCTTTTGTACCATCAGCCACCCATGGCAGGGGGGAAGTGATGATGTTGGTGTTGACGGCTGCAGCATCGTGTCTATCTGCAGCATTCAGTAAAGATAGGGTGACATGTAAAAGAGTCAGAGGATTGTTTTCCCTTTCGCTTCTGGGGGTGTGTGTGGGGGGTGAGTAGATTGCCAAGCTATGCCCTGACCCACCGCGGACACTGTGTTTGACCCTAGAAGCATTTGGAGCTCAGCCAAGAATGCAAATACTTTTCGGAGGCTGCAGGAACTGTGGGATAGCTTCAGTCCTCCAGTCCATGAGCGTCCATTTGATTCTTTGGCTTTCCGTTATGCTTGTCACGCTGCAGTGCGCTGAGTCCCTGCTATGGCGTCTGTCTGGAGATTTTTAAAAAAGGATTCTGAATTTCATCTTCTGTAATGGAGCGCTGATAGAACAGATTTGCCTGCCCTTACAGCGATCACATCCGCATGGTCCGTGCTGGAGCTCTTTTTTTATTTTGATTTCAGACTGCATCGCCACCCGTGCTGATCGGAGCTCCACGCTGGGCAAACAGGAAATATTCAAAAGTTCGCGGGGCTTTTCCTGTCTACCTGACCACTGCATCCGAGTTCAGATTGCGGTCCAGAGCGGTCACTGGTGCACTGTGGGATAGCTCCCGGAGGCCAATGCCGTCGATCAGCGTCCACACTAACCCTAATCCGATATGTTAATACCGATACTAGCGTTACTCCTCTCGTTAGGGAGGAGTACAGAAACCGGTTTAAAGAGCCATTAAAATCGATATAAGGTGCCTCCTAGTGTGGACGGTTGTGGCGTTAAATCGGTTTTACGCTCCTAAAACCGGTTTAAACGCCTAGTGTAGACCAGGCTTTACACTCCCCTTTGCACACACACAAAGTTACAGTTTTTGCCCCAGACCCTAAACACCACTCTGGCAGCATAAAGGAGCTATAAAGAGGCCACAACAGCTTTCAGGAGAATTTCCACAACACAGGATCAGCCTCACATCCTCTGATGATAGCAGAAAAAAGAAGGGCCATAGTGCTCAGTGCAGCACCATTCTGGGTTGCAGAGCTGTCTGTATGCAGCTGCAAAGCGGCTGCCATTTGTTAAAGCAGCTCCCTACTCTAGGCACAATAAAGACAGCACAAAAGTGAATTAAAGCCACCTTTGCCCCTGCTCCTCCTAGTCTATACCTTCTGTGTTGCATCTTTCAGGAGAAACAACATCGGACTCAGCCCGTACGTATTTGTTGTTGGTTTTTGGTTTTTTGGTTTTAAATATGTCTCTAACGTTTTTGGATGTGGAGAACACCTTCAAAATGTTAGCCAAATATAAAATGATGTAGTATTATCTTCTGGGTCTGCAGTCAGCCTATCTAAAATAATAGTCAGAACGTAGTTCCACTAAGTCAGTTTTGTGCCTGTCTGCTGGAACAAATCAGCTGCAAAATTGCTCTCTGAACATTCCCTTGGTGTAGACAAATTTCTGGGTGATGGAGAACCACCATAGCTGGCCCTAAACTGCACCCTTCCCAGCTCCCCCGCCAAGCACTGGGGTCTTGGAAGGAACACAGAGAAAAGAGAACACGAAGAGATCATTGTTGCACTCTGGTGATCACTTGACAGCTTCTGCAGATATGCATAGGTTAAGCAAGTCCTAAAACTGCTCTAATTTTCACCAGGGGTGTTATATCCTTGGGGGGCAGCCGGTTTAGGAAGAAATCACTTGAGGCCAGACAGCAGACAGCTAACAAAACCACCATTTTATTTACAGACTCAGAGAACTCACCCAGCCGGCTGAAGCTGGCTGAGATATCCCCTAATAATCTAACTCAGTTACCATAGGAACCAAAAACCATGACAACCAATACACAACAAGGGGCTGAACAGGCCCCAAGCAAACCAAAATATTAGAGGCATAAAGATCCCTGTGTTGAGTGCAGCTTGGCTAGGACTGTGACTTGAGCCAAAGAACAGCATGAGGTGTAAACTGTCTTCCTCTATTTCAAGAAGTTATTCACTATGGAGCCTATATAATGTCAGCAGATACACAAACATTATGAAGATCTGTACAAACTACTGTGAGCGGCATCAGAAATGGGTAGGCCTAGGATTCTATGCAAAACCTGAAAGAGTTAGTATATTTCCATTTTAACTTCTAGCAGCCACTTGCTGCTAGAAGGAAAGAACAATCAATATTTCAGAATATCATTCTTGCAAAACAAGCTCTACTTTAGCAGCTAAGTTCACTGGGGTGAAAAAGGAGCATTGTTGAGATCTTCAAATGTGTTGCAAGTAATCTGCTATTTATAATCACATGCTCAAAACAAAAGCATCATTGATAACTCACTTAGTGGACTAGGAGGCCTTTCCTTCAACCTTAACTCATGCAAGCAACACTTACTCGAATAATCCAACTGAAGCAAACAGGACCATTTGCTTGATGGAGGGCTGCTCATGTGAGAAAGCACAGCAGGATTCACACCCTCCACTTGTATAGCAATCCTGTGTAACAGGAAATCCTGTACTTGTTTATTATATATTTTATTGTTTAAAATATTCTATACAACTTCAAGTAAGAAACTCATACATATGGTGCAGCATTTGCTCAGATTCTGCTGATCCAATTAATTCTTTTGAAGAATTCGAGACAAAGAGAATTTCTAATATACTATTTTTAGTTAAACAGAGCTAGTCACAATTTTTTTTTCAAGACGCTATACATAAAAAGAATATATAGTGAAACTACACCTGGCAAACCTGTAACATCATATTTTAGAAAGCAAGGCTGAAAACGTAGTGTGTTTCAGTTTAGTCTTAAACAGTTATTTTTTACTGAGGAAGTACTTCAAATACAAAGCAGGAACAAATTCCACAACAGAGAGAGATAAAATGGAAGTCTCTAGCACCATAAAAGTACAAAAGAAGAGTGATAATAGGCATAGATTTCTTAACCTTAAAGCTAGTAAAGGGGAACAGGGAGTGGAATGATTGGAAATGCAAGGACAGCTAAGATAATGGAGAGTATTAAATATCATAAGGAAAAATTTTGGAAAGAGCTCCAGGTACACAATGAAAGGACTACAAAGTGGATGCAATGTACCAAATTCAATTGAGGGCAAAGGGGGAGTCATTCTCATTGGAGCCAATGGGAGTGACATCTCCCTATACTAGGGACAAATCTGGCCAATATATCATCTGTTTTGGCTCATAAAAGGAGCTCAGCAGCAAGATTTCATTAAGAAAATACTGTGCTCCAATGAAGATGAGGAAAAAACTCCAAGGACAATATTTATACCTCTGCAGAACATTATGCACCATGTAAGTCCTCAAAATAGGGACTGGAAGGGAATCAAGGTGCAGAGTACATTTCAGGAGGTACTGAGTACCCCCAATAAACACTGAAGAACATTCATATTTTGAGGACTTAGGTGGTGCATATGCCTTGTACTGGCATTCTGCATGGTTGAATTTTACCCTTACCACCTAATCCTACAAGGTGTTAGGCACTGTAAAGACCCATTGACTTGAGTTAGCACTGAGGGTGCTCTGCACCTCCTGGAACTCATTCAACATGTTGCATGATCTATCTGCAAACCCCAGTCCTTCCTATAGCGGCATTTTCCAGGTCTTGATATAATGAAACCTAGGAGCCCATGGAATGGGCCATTTCACTGAGTCTATGCTGTTTTTACCATGTAAATTACTTAGATTTCAGTAGGAAGCATATTTAGTATTTGACTATGACTAACATATTCAATTGCTTTTGTTAAACACAAATCCTGAAAAAATGTCATCCACACAGAGTATTGCACATCATTTTCAAATAACCATACATAGCAGCTGTTTCAGAACAGAACTGTAACAAGTATTTGAGCACTTCTTATTTGTATCACATAATGATGCACGCATACATAACAAAAGCAAGAGAGGTTGCCTCTAAAATTGTATCCATACATAGATTTGTTTTGTTATAAGAGATTTATGCAACATGCTGCACAAAGATACACAGTCCAAGTGGCTTAAAGCATCTGTTACTACCATGAATAATTCATCAAATTCATAGTTGCATTTTAGAGATCACTTGTCAAAAGCTCACATTACAGCGCTAAGGCTTGTGAACCCCTTGCTCACACTGGCAAGCTGTTACTCACACAAGCAGCCCCATTGTGATAAAATTGAAGTACAAATGTAAGTGCAGCATAGCAAATGGAAATCAGAGTTTCATTTTTTCCCCTATATTTTTATAGTTCTGCAACAAATATATAAGAACAGTTTATCTGACCAGTTTCATAGCACAATCCTCAGCCTACTGGGAAGGTTAAATAAAAGATACATTTCAAATGTTTTTCAGTCACATACATTTAACAATCTGCCATTTAAAATCAATATTCTGCTGGTGATTAGTCCACAAGGTGACTTTTGCTAACTGACTAATTGCTTGTGCTATGTGGAAAACCCCTAACAAAAATAAAAACACTTAGAAATGAGTTACTTCTCATTTCCAATAACTGTGGATAGCAGGAGGCCAATTCTACAATGGCCTATGTGGCATGCAAAGTGCATAAACTGGGCAATGCAGTCAGTGTATGTACTGGGCAGGGAGTTCAGAAACTAAAACACAGGTGGTAAGTTTCTGATCCTGTTTGTCCACACTGGATGAAATATACAGTATTACAGAGGCCCACACTACACTCTCTGAACCATTAAAGAACCATTAGACGGTGAGCTCTTTTATTCTGTTTGTTTGGTGCCTAGCACAATGGGGTCCTGGCCCATCTCTGGGGCTCCTAGTTGCTACAGCAATACAAATAAATCATCATCATTTAGGTCCCTCCGTGGTATCGGGAGACTTTTGAGAGGCTCTTTAGTGGGGAGAATTTTAGCCACACATACTGGGCTGACCCATTCACTCTGAATCCCAGCTTTTCCTATAGTATCTAAGTGGAAAAGAAAGGCATGGAGGGTGGAGGGGCTATGAGTAGGACTTCTTACTGCTCATCTTGAAGAAAATTTCAGGTGCATAGTGGCCATTTGTTGAAAATGAGTTATCCCATCAAGTGCACAAGAGTAGCTGAAGATATGTACATGAGGCAGTCAGCAGCAAGCAGCACAGGAAGGAGGGATTCTACTCTCTCAGGTGTATCTCACTTCCTTGTGCAAATGCACATCTCCCCACTGCTTTTGCACAGGACACTATCCAGCCCTGAATATTAAAAGAATTAACATACAAACTGACTGCAAAGCATCACCACCGTTAGCTGGAACATAGAATGTAATGGCTCCGAAGGAGCTGTTATGATCTAACAAGTCAATGATCCCAGCACTAAGAAGGATATACATGAATAGACTGTAACAACTCTGAAAAGCTGTTATACTCTACCAAATCACAAATTCACATTTAGCACATCCCCTCACCTCAGAGACGGAAACAGCTCCTTTGGAGTACCCATTGTTCTTCAAGTGTATAATTGTTATTATTGAAAATAGTGTATACAACAACATATTACATTGATCAATGAACTATAAAAATAAATATTATGTCTATGTATTCTATACTATGCATAATTAAATTCAAAAGTACAGTTACCTGTTTAAAAAATCAGAATAAGTAAATACATTCACAGTCTCATGGAATATTTAAAAATATTTTTAAAACATTTAGTTTCTAACGTAAGTATAATAATGTTATATTTGATACCAACACTATTGTGGGTCAAGAAATTGAAAGTTTAAGACAGGGGTCCCCAACACGGTGCCCGCGGGCGCATCTAAATGCGCCTGCGTCCTGGCCAGCGGTGTAGCATCCGCCGACATGCCGCCGAATTTCTGTGGCATTTCAGCGGTGACGCCTCTCGATGACGCCGCTTGCCGCTGACAAGTGACGTCATAGAGAGGCTCGCTGCCAAAATGCCGCAGAAATTCGGCGGCATATTGGCGGATGCTCCACCGCCGCCATGGTCCTTCGTCTGGCGTCCACCAGATGAAAAGGTTGGGGACCACTGGTTTAAGATGTATGTTGTTGTTAGTTCAAATCATAGTAGAGAGCAAGTAGTGGGACTTTATCCTAGCCTTTGAGGAGGATGGATTCAATTACTTGGCGATAGGCCCTTTCCATCTTCAGTTTCTATGAACTTTTGACCCCATATAAGAACGTTCTAAGGGAAAAATTCTTCTCTTGGTTGCATCCACTGCAATCCCACTGACTTTAAGGGGAGTTACACCAATGTAACTGACAAGAGAATTTGGTTCCTGACAGATAAAGTTAACCCCTGTGCAGAGGATTTGTACAAGGCCTTGAAACACTTAGTTCACACATAAGCCATTTTGAAATATAGGCCTTAATGCAGGCTCTCCACACAGGGATTAATTTCACTCCAAATGAATTTAGGATGAAATAGGTATACTGGGCCAAATCCTGTCATCCTGACTTACCCTGTGCAATGTCATTAAGCTGAATGGAGTTGAATGCGATGGACACAATTTTGACAGTTACACTTCCTGATCTTTGTTGCTGTGAGTTACAACACTATTAGAGTGCTTAAGTGCGTACAGTTTAGAAAAATGCAAAGTCAGGCCAGCATCTTAGCACTCCTCAAAGTGGTATATTGTCATTTGTATCACAACAGTAACAGGAAAAGGAAAATATATGTTACCCTTACTATTGTCAAGTACAATAACCCATTAATGTAATGTTTCTAGTTCAGTCTTTGACAACATAGGCTTCCAACTCCTAAAGTGTTCATCTTTAACTGTTTTTGTACACGGTGTTGCAAACTCTCATTGATCCAGATATGCCTCCACAAGACTTCTCTCTGTTCAATACGAATGTGCTTTCTGTAATGAAACAATCTTCTTGCTTCCACTTTGGCAATCCTGATCTGTATTGCCAAATAAGATTTCAATAATACACCCCTAAAATGATACTAAGGATAAGCATTATTTTATGAATAATCAATCGTATGGTCTTGCTCAGATCTCTGGCAGGAGAGTGCATTTCTATTTTAGTTTGTCCATTTACACTATTTTATAAAGTTTTAGTCCAACAGCTGGTTGTCTGCAGAATGTGAACCTTTTTTTATTTATTTAACGTTGGTGTATCGGATGAAAGGGACTCAAATCCTCCATGTACACATTTTTGTCTTGAGTTGTGAAACACTTATTCAACAATTAAATGATTCAAATGAAAAAAGACATTCTTTCATACTGTGCATGGTATTTCTATAATGGGCAGGGTCAATCTCTAGCTAGATGGGATTTCACTTATATCGTACTTGAACAGGCACCAGTGACCAATGAAACTGCAGAATTCTGGAGCACTAAGCCAGGTGATCGTGAAGCTGTTGCTAGCTTTCTCAGCTGTAGCTGCCATAGCACTCACAATAAAATACATGTTCATATTTGGAGAGGTGGAATAGGTTGAAGAAAGAAATCTCATTCAAGATAAGTTAGAAGTTAATAACTTTCATTCAGAAAGTCCCAATATGGAACAGTCCAGTGGTCTTGGGCTGGAGAAGGCGGGAGAGATGGGGATGTATCCAACTCTCAAAAGGACTCCGTGGGTGCACAGATGCATTACATCTCATGCCTCTGAGAGCTAAACCGGTTGTCTTGTAAGTATAACCACTATCTGGTTTGTATAAGAGGAATATAAAGAATTATGCCTGGCATGACAACAGCCCCTGGAAATTTTGGTTTTTTGATTTTGCTTTTAGATAGACTGTATTGAGTTTTCACTCTCAGCTAAAACTTTAACTGCTTGATAAACTCCCAAAGAAATATTAGACAGTATAGCATAATGACAGTAGCCTGAACTGGACAGAATGTTCTATTTCAGACCATGATTTAAAGCAAGTGCTCTGCAGGCTACCATTAGCATGATCAGGAATCTAGCTGACAATTTAGGAGTGTCATGCAAATATTGAAATACCACATATAGAAAGGTAAATATCTTTCATGGAAACCTGAAGGGAATCTTATGTGGAGGAAACAGCTGCTCTGTAATCGATTTGAATAAGGCTCTGGCAGCATATCGGACCTAATCTGACTCCCATTGAAGTCAATGGAAATACACCTGTTGATTTCAATGGGAGTTGGATCAGGGCAAAGTGAATTGATAGGTAGTGCTAACTGGCTGTAGAAAAGCTCATAACATCTCCTCTTGGATACAGCCCTCATCAAAAACTCTGACTTAGTTTTATATGGGTTGAAAATAATGGAGAAACATGAGGAATGACAGAAAATCAAATGACAGGTTTCAGAGTAGCAGCCGTGTTAGTCTGTATCCGCAAAAAGAACAGGAGTACTTGTGGCACCTTAGAGACTAACACATTTATTTGAGCATAAGCCCACGAAAGCTTATGCTCAAATAAATTTGTTAGTCTCTAAGTTGCCACAAGTACTCCTGTTCTTTTTTAGAAAGATCAAAGTGAGTAGCAGACATATTTCTCCCCACTGTATTATTGGAAGCATGACCATTTAAGGGACACATTATCTGAGGCACTAAGAGCATGGGAATGGGTTTAGCAAAGATTAATGGAAAAGCAAGATTCTAACTACTGGATTTTTTCTGTTAGATGTCAGCAGCTTCTTGGGCTTAATGAGAATAGAAAAAGCATTATCAAGTGCTACTCATTAAGGCCCTGGCCAGCAGTGAAAAGATATATGAGGCGGGGGAAGAGGGTGGCTTATGGTTGCTCCTTATTGCTTGCTGACCTGTGGAGAGGCCTAAGGTCTGAATTACCTTAGAGGCCACCACACAATGCTAGCTAATAAAACATGGGGAGACCCCAGCCAGGCCAGTTTGCACTGCTTCACTGGAACTATTTGCTTTTGTCCAGTGTTTCAGCCATTTTAAATAGTAGTCCTTAGGTGCCTATTCCTTTCTTGCCTATTCATAGTTGACAACTTTTATAGCCTTCTTCCAAAACTCATGATCATATACGAGGCAGCCACACAATTGGTCTCTCTGAGGTTTGCTGATACTGAGTCTTTGGTCTCCCCTTTGGTTGTCTTCCATCCACATTCACCGCAGGAGACATCCTACTGATATAGCTCTCCAGACTCCACTGTCTGTACTAGCCTCACCTAGCCTTCCTCAACCCATCTTCAGTTGGAGACATCTGCATTAGAACACTTACAATCTCATTTAATTTTCTATCCATCTCAATATCTTCATTTCTGTGGCAGGGAGCAGTCTGATTTCCTTTCTTATGGTGGCCAAGGCTCTGTTCTCTACATTAAGATGGGTTGAATTATATTTCTGTACACTCTACCTTTTAACTTTATTGGCAACTTTTTGTCATAGAGAACTGGGTCCAGCTCCCATCATTTCCACCAAGCAGCTCTAGGACAATGCTTGTCATTACTCAGCAGGGCACTATAGTCAATGACCATTGATCCTAGCTATTTAAATTCTTTCATTCTTCTAAATTCTCTACCCATGCTAGACTTTATGGTGAGTCCTCCCTCCCTCATTTATCATCACCTGGGTCTTATCAATGCTCACACTAAGTCCAGCCCTCTCAAAACTATGTTGCCACAGTTCAACATTGGTTTATAGGGTCTCACAATCTTTTGCACATATCACTAAGTCATCACGAACAGCATTTTTCAAGCAATTTTCTTATTATTCTCATTTATCACATCTATGACGACAACCACAAACAAAAAAGGTTCAATGCTGACCCCTATGCAGGCCAACATTTAGTGGAAATTCTCTACTGTATCCACGTATATTTTTGACTGCAGTAGTCACTCCAACATACATATCCTGGATACAGCAGATATATCCTTCTGAGATACCTCTCTGTCACTAACTCCATCAAACTTGTTCTCTTGGTTCACAATCATATGCCTTTTCCAGGTCCAAAAGGAAGATACCCACTTGCTATTTCTTTTCTCTGAAGTTCTCCATGAGGATTTGTAGAGCAAATATGGCATCAATTGTGCTCTTTACCAGAATGATTCCATGCTGATTCATCCAAATTTCAACCATTCCATGCAGTCACTTTTCAGTAATCTTCTCCCATTCTTTCATAGCAAGTGACATCAGTTTAATTGGGCAATAATTAGCACATAGTGTAATATCTCCTTTATGTTTAAAAATAGGAACCACAAAGCTTTTATTTCATTCATCCAGCATTTTCTCTTTCTCAAGAAAATAAATGAACAAACTTGTAAGATACTCAATGCTTTCCTTTCCCAATGACCTCACAGCATCCACTGGTACTTCATCTGGCCCAGGTGCTTCCCCTTTTTCATTTTCCTAAGTGCCTCTGCAATCTCTTCCTCTTGTGTGCAATCCATCATGCCCTGGTTTGGCTGACACATTCTTACTTCCTCCCTGGGTTTCTCCTCTTTGAAGTCAATGGGAGTTTGCCATTGACTTCAATGGAACCAGGTTTTCATCCCTGATGTTCACTCTTCCCAGGGCCGGCTCCAGGCACCAGCGAAGGAAGCAGGTGCTTGGGGCGGCCAATATAAAGGGGCGACACTCCGTCTGTTATTGAGGCGGCACGTCTGGGTCTTTGGCAGCACTTCGGCGGCAGCTCAATCAGGCTCTTCACTTTTTTTTCTTCGCCGCTTGGGGCAGCAAAAAAGCTGGAGCCAGCTCTGACTCTTCCTGAGGCAAAACTAGGCAGGTGAAGTAAACAGAAGCATCAAGACAACTCAGATTGTAACCCTCATTTTCTAGTTCATTAGTTCCTCATTATTATTAATTATTTGTATTGTGCAAGCACTAAGGACCCCCAGTCAAGGACCTGAGTCCCACTGTACTAGATGCCGTTCAAACACAGAAGAGCTTACAAAGTAATTTCAAGAGTGGTGTTTGTGAAAATTTACCTGCATAGAGACTGATCTTCTCTATTCAGATAATCACTTGCTACAGTCGAACCCATTTATCTCGACCTCGGTTAACTTGCCAATCCTATTAACTCGAGGTTTTACAAGTGGAACCGCCAAACTCCCTCTTTATCTTATGGGTTTCTCATCCGTTATGTCGATTTGCCGAACCCTAATATCTCGAGCCCGGCTCCCCGCGTCCCCAGCCGCCCGCTCCCTGGCTCTCCAGCCGCGCGGTTCCCCAGCCGCCCGCTCCCTGCATCCCCAGCCACCCGCCCGCCCCCGCATACCCGGTCCCTGCCCGGCCCCGCCCGCCCGGCCCCGCATACCCGGTCCCTGCCCGGCCCCGCCCGGCCCCGCATACCTGGTCCCCGCTTCGCCTGCCGCCCGCCCGCCCGGCTCCGCTTCGCCGGTCCCCGCTTCGCCGCCCGCCCGTCCGCCCGGCCCCGCTTCGCCGCCCGCCCACCCGGCCCCGCATACCCGGTCCCTGCCCATCCCCGCCAGCCCGGCCCCGCATACCCGGTCCCTGCCCGGCCCCGCCCGGCCCCGCATACCTGGTCCCCGCTTTGCCTGCCGCCTGCCCGCCCGGCTCCGCTTCGCCGGTCCCCGCTTTGCCGCCCGCCCCTCCGCCCGGCTCCGCTTCGCCGCCCGCCCGCCCGGCCCCGCATACCCGGTCCCTGCCCGTCCCCGCCCGCCCGTCCCCGCCAGCCCGGCCCCGCATACCCGGTCCCTGCCCGTCCCCGCCCGGCCCCGCATACCTGGTCCCCGCTTTGCCTGCCGCCTGCCCGCCCGGCTCCGCTTCGCCGGTCCCCGCTTTGCCGCCCGCCCCTCCGCCCGGCTTCGCTTCGCCGCCCGCCCGCCCGGCCCCGCATACCCGGTCCCTGCCCGTCCCCGCCCGCCCGCCCGGCCCCGCATACCCGGTCCCTGCCCGTCCCCGCCAGCCCGGCCCCGCATACCCGGTCCCTGCCCGGCCCCGCCCGGCCCCGCATACCTGGTCCCCGCTTTGCCTGCCGCCTGCCCGCCCGGCTCCGCTTCGCCGGTCCCCGCTTTGCCGCCCGCCCCTCCGCCCGGCTCCGCTTCGCCGCCCGCCCGCCCGGCCCCGCATACCCGGTCCCTGCCCGTCCCCGCCAGCCCGTCCCCGCATACCCGGTCCCTGCCCGGCCCCGCCCGGCCCCGCATACCTGGTCCCCGCTTTGCCTGCCGCCTGCCCGCCCGGCTCCGCTTCGCCGGTCCCCGCTTTGCCGCCCGCCCCTCCGCCCGGCTTCGCTTCGCCGCCCGCCCGCCCCGGCATACCCGGTCCCTGCCCGTCCCCGCCCGCCCGCCCGGCCCCGCATACCCGGTCCCTGCCCGTCCCCGCCGCCATACCCGGTCCCTGCCCGTCCCCGCCCGTCCCCGCATACCTGGTCCCCGCTTCGCCTGCCGCCCGCCCGCCCAGCTCCGCTTCGCCGGTCCCCGCTTCGCCGCCCGCCCGTCCGCCCGGCTCCGCTTCGCCGCCCGCCCGGCCCCGCATACCCGGTCCCTGCCCGTCCCCGCCCGCCCCCGCATACCCGGTCCCTGCCTGTCCCCGCCGCCCGGCCCCGCATACCCGGTCCCTGCCCGTCCCCGCCCGCCCGCCCGGCCCCGCATACCCGGTCCCTGCCCGGCCCCGCCGCCCGGCCCCGCATACCCGGTCCCTGCCCGTCCCCGCCCGCCCGCCCGTCCCCGCTTACCCGGTCCCCGCTTCGCCTGCCGCCCGCCCGCCCGCCCCGCTTACCCGGTCCCCGCTTCGCCTGCCGCCCGGCCCGCTTACCCGGTCCCGCTTCGCCTGCCGCCCGGCCCGCTTACTGGGTCCCGCTTCTTTGGCTGCCCGGCTCTGGGTCCCCGTCCCGCTTCGCCGGATCCAGCCACGTGCAGGCACCGCGGTAAGGGGGCAGGGAGGGGGTGTTGGAGAGAGGGCAGGGGAGTTCAGGGGTGGGGGGGTGGATAGGGGTTTATCTCGATCATCGGTTATCTGGACTATTTTTGGCAAACCCCTAGGCTGGCGACATAACAGGGTTCAACTGTATTTGGAATCTCACTTTTATATTCCAGAATAAAAAGGTAAAAAAGGTCATCTAACTTTTCTGAAACGTTTTTTTTCATTGTTGTGGTTTTTAATATTGATAAATAGTCGTCAATATTACTAGCTCCCTTTCCTTCTGGGCAACACATACTTACTTACTAGGACTGATAAATAGTTTGTATAAAATAGGAACCAACCCAAAGCTTGTAGCTAATGCAAACACATTTGTGTGTGTGTGTGAGGTTTAACAAGATTTGTCTGTGACTCTGCTCAAACCTCACCCACATGTCTGTTTGCTTATGACTTACATTGCATTTTTCATGTATCAGGAAATCAAAAAAGTCCAACTCCCACATAAAGGGGTGTAAAAAAAAAGACTATATGTCTACAGAACTGATTTCCCAATGAAGTGGGCCCTATATGAAACTGTTGCAAAGTATTAGCTGAAGGAAATTAAATAACCACTAACTGATGATGAATTACAGATTGTAGAGCTGCAGTTTAGTGTTCTGCACACTCTTTGTGAGTTGAAACATGAGCTCCCCCAAAGGGGTGTACAAGCAAACTGCTTCTGAAATCCCAGGATTCTTCTCAATTATGTTATAATCACAATCACATTGTAGTTTATTATAGATCTACCGAAATGTGTCGGTTGAGGCAATCACACCAAAGCTGCAACCACAGGGGGTGTCTAAGGTCTTGAAGCATGAGGGGCCACCAATGACAGTCCTCATACTCCAGTGTTGTGTCATGGAGTGAATGAGTTTTTCTGTACAGAAGGCAGGTGATAACATGATCCTGCTGGGGAATCACAATCTCTCCTTGTATTGTACATTCCTAACTGGGACACATTATACAGGTGCTTCTCCCAGCCTTCCTGCCATTTAAACCTTCATAGAGTATTTATTTAACTCCTCCATAAACATACACCAGCTTGGACACATCAAATAATCCCACTCTTGCTCCCTCCCCAGGCACCTGTATCCTGTTCCACATGCATGGCATAAGAATTTTGGATTGGTATGGGGGGATAGAAGGTCATACATAATCTTGGGCCTTGCAACTCCACATCAGTCAATAGGTTTGGCAGTAAGCTATATAACTGATTATACCACGCTGTAAACATGCATGTTTCATTTGGAGCATTTGGATCACCACCCAAAATGATGGTGGAAAGAAAAGGCATTGTGTATGTACTAAATGCTATAGTTAAAGAAAATATAATGAATTGATGCTAGAATTGCCAGCTCTCTAATTGCACAAAACCGAACACCCCTGCCCAAGGGCCACCGCTGCCCCACCCCTTCTCTGAGGCCCCACCACTGCTCACTCCATCCACCCTCCCTCTGCCACATGCTCTCCCCCACCTTCATTCACTCACTCATTTTCACCAGGCTGGGGAAGGGAGTTGGGGTGCAGGAGGGGTGAGGGCTCTAGCTGGGGCTGCAGGCTCTGGGTTGGGGCCAGAAATGAGGGATTCAGGGTGTTAAGTGGCTCTGGGCTAGGGGGTGGAGCTGAGGGGTTTGGAGTGTGGGAGGGGGCTCTGGGCTGAGGCAGGGGATTGAGGTATGGGAGGGGGTATGGGCTCTGGGCTGGGGGTGAGGGTTCCAGGGTGGTGCCAGAAATGAGGGGTTCAGGGTGCAGGAGGGGGCTCAAGGCTGGATCAGGGGTTGGAGTGCAGGGGGTGGGCTCTGGGAGGGAGTGTGGGTATGGGAGAGAGATCAGGGCTGGGGCAGGGGTGCAGGAGGTGTTGTGAGGAGTGGGCTCCAAGTGGCACTTACCCATATACATGAGAACAGAATTTGGCTCAGGATTCATAGCTCAGTGTTTTGTCTTGTTTTAATCCTATCTCAATCTTTTTAAAAAAATAACAATAATAATAAGCTTATCGTATAGATAAGTTAATTTAATCTTCCATGCCTAGTTCCACAAAGAGTGTAGATTTACAGATGACAAGTACAAGTATTTCGCTGTTTTACAGTACACTTAAAAGCACTGGGCCAGATACTCAGCTGGTATAAATCAGTGTAGCTCCACTGAGCTATGACAGTTTACACTAGCTGAGGATCCATACCATTTATTTTAGCTAATTTTAAACATAGACAAGTATAGACTAGAAAATTACTGCATTTCATAGAAAAAATGCCTAGGCTACCTCTATCTTGACTTTACATCTTAAGGTACAAACCTAGAGAGATCACTAATGGAGTATTACAATTTATTAAAGGCTGATGTAGGCAGTCAAAACCAACCCCTTGGCAATGATGGCCCTGACAATGAGGCTTTTACTTATTTAGAAATTCATAGAGGTGCGCTTCACAAAGGTACCTTATATCATTGCAATCAATTTCCAAAGACTATAAACAGAACCTCCTGTTTGACAACACAACAAACAAAACCCCCTAGTATACATTCTACACAATGAGAAATTAAAAACATTTTTTAAAAAATGTCACTAATGATATGGTCACTATAGTCTTTCTCTATGCTCATTCAAGCTAAATTGTTCCAAAGAACTGGAAAATATTATTTCATATAGGTATAAAAATACCCATGTGTTTATATTTTACCAATAGAGAGGAAAGTAAGACTGGCAATTATAATCCTTTCTATTAAGATTTACTGCATATTTCCCTTGAAAGGATTTTTAACATTTTAAACATTGGCATAAAGATTCATTGAGAGAAGATTGCTGCAATATATTTATATTAGATATAAATCAATATTGCAAAGATTTTTTGTCATGACACTGTTAATGCTAAACTGCAGACATTGTCTGGATACTAGTCTTATCCTTTCCTGTAATATGAAATTCAATAGGGAGAGTAAGACTGGAAATTACAATTTGTTCTCTTAAGGTATATTTCTTATTATGTGATTTCAGAATATACTATTTATGAGGAAGCACATATATCTTTATGCTTTTACTATCTCTCTAACTAGGTTTTCATACAATCTTATTCCAAAAATGTTAGGTTAAGATTCACATTAAACAATTCAAAGGAAAACTTGTTTCTGAGTTCTGTGAGCAGAACAGGAGTGTACCATGCACTACTGGGTTACTCCAATATTTGAAGAACTCCATGGAAGAGGGAGGGGATATGGCAACAAAGTCAATCCAGACGCATCCCATTTAAACATTCATTCCACAGCACACCATCATGTCTGGTCTCTCTCACCTATATGACCATGACACCATAAAAACAACACACAAGTACTTTAGTTAGACAAAATAATGCTAAAAAATCTTGAGTTAGCATTTATACTATTGATTCCTATCCAGGGAATGAAAAAATATTCTAAAGAAAAAGGTAACATATTTTCACGTATTAGAAGTGGAGGAGGGGAGCTGAGAGAGATGACAAGAAAGAACAATTTCCAAAGCCTAGGTACCCCCCAGCAAAAGCACCATCAGGAGATAACCTAAAAGCTAGGTGGCAGTGGAGCATAAGCAGATGTCAGAAGAACAGCTCACTTTCCATATGCATCTATATATAGACAGATTATAGATAGAGATATCATATATAGACATCCCACTAATATTGATTTCTAGTAGAATCAAGTCACTTGAATTCAGCACAGGAAGGAAATATGATGTCTCTACATTCCATAATCAGCTAATCTTTGGTAAATTCAATAAAGTTTTAAAAGGAAAAGGATTACATTCAGAATTTTAAACCCCTAATAGTAATGATGTTTCCTGAGCAAACCAGTTATTGTTAACACTTACTAGGCTAAGGGCTGGTCCACACTAAGAAGCGGGGTCAAACTAGGGTACGCAAATTCAGCTACGTGAATAGCGTAGCTGAATTCGAAGTACCCTAGTTCGAACTACTCACCCGTCCAGACGCCGCGGAATCGAAGTCCGCGGCTCCAAGGTCGACTCCGCCACCGCCTTTTGCAGTGGTGGAGTACCGGAGTCGACCGCGGCGCTTCCGGAGTTCGAACTATCGCGTCCAGATTAGACGCGATAGTTCGAACTCTGAGAAGTCGAACTCACCGCGTCGACCCGGCTCGTAAGTGTAGACTAGCCCTAAGAGACTATTAGAAATTATTTTAAAAAGAAAAATAGAAGGTAGCTTTGCAAAGTGATTTCTAACAAAGACAAAATGTTTTTCATGTTTGTTCTGATAAAAAACTTCTCTCTTTACTGTTTTTAAATTGTTTCAGATTATGAAGAGAATTTTAAGATTCTAGGATTCAGATTTTTAAACTATGAATTTTCTCACCACAGGCCATCTGTAGTGGTTGATTGAGGGCACCGAACAGTAATTCACACAATTGCAGGACCTATTGTTAACAATATAGATATGGCAGATGGGATCAGTGGACAAATAGCACAGTGATCTGTGACACCAATGTGCTCTTTCAGCAGGGAGAGGGCTTCTTTAGTTAGTGAAAGCTATTTTCTATTGCATTGAGGCAAAAGGATGTCTCCATTTGCACTAAGGAGCCAAACCACACAAGCCTGAAGGAGCTGAATGCACAGACACACTGATTTTGAAAAAGCAAGACCTCTTGACATTTCTGTTTAATTATATATATATATTTGTCTCCAGTAAAGATCTGATCCTGCATCCTTTGAGATCTATGGCAAAACTCCCATTGACTTTAATAGAAATAGGATCGGGTCCTAAGAAAGCAAATACTTTTCAGCCAATTCTTATTTTTCTCTGTTTGAATCCTTGATTAAGAAAGCCATTCTTCTGTCTCTAGGTAGGTAGTTAACACAGGTTGCCATACGACATCCATCACTGTGGTATCCTCCTTAGTCAGCCTGCAGCATCAAAGGAAGCCTTGAAGAACATACTCATTGAATGAAATGCAGCCAAAGATGTACAGCCCATTCCTGTGAGGTACTGAGCACTCTCAACATCCACTATAGTCAATGGAAGTTAAGAGCAATCCACACCTCCCAAAATATACTCAGCACTTCACAGGACTGGACACAGAGACAGAAACTGAGAGAATACAAACTGTTACTTGGAAAGAAAATGTAGCTGGTATGCCTGGGAGCTGCAACTCTGAGGAACTATTAATTCTGCATCAGTGATTCAGTGGCATAAAGGGGTCTTGCAGAGATTGCAGTTTCTTGGAAAGCATATTTGCATTGGAGCTGTATGGTTTTTAATGGGCATTGTTACAGTCTCACAGTCAGCTTTTTAAAGCTGTTCCCAAGCACAAAGGGGCCCCTCTTTGTACAACTCTCCCTTTGTCTGGGAACAGGGAGGGAGTCAGTTGCCTTCAAGAGATCATCCTGGGACTCCACAAAAGGCTGCCCATGTTGTCTGGTATTCATGCATAGAAAAAGACACATGGAGGGAAAGCACTAGTCCATTCAAACCACACTGGGAATTTGTGCCACAATTAATGCTACTCCTCACTAGCATCTCCACACTGTGGGAAAACCACTCCAACATGGGTAGCTACCTCTGTGGGATTCTCTGGTAATTTGTCTGGATTGGAGCTGTTTTCTGCCAAAGAGCCAGAGCAGTGTGGATAGCTCTGTAACTATGGCAGATTTCCAAGACCCTTTCCAAGTCTCCAGGGATCCATAGCGCTTGCAGACTGAACTGGCTTATTCTGCAAGGGGGAAAACCGTACACATCACAGAAAATTCTCTTAACAGAGAATGACCCCTCTCTTCCCACACTTTAGGTTTTTTCATGGGAGAGAGCCAAGAAATGGCTCCTGGAAGCACCCTTTACTACAATGAACCACCATTGCGCTTTACTACCCATCATATTTTGAGCTCCTACTCAGATCAGATAACCTCATTTTAAGAAGCCGTAAAGTACTTTCATCAGGCTCAAAGGTAAACATTTATGATTATCTAAACAGAATGGTGACTGTGAACACAATATCACCAGCTAAATGGACCAACTATAGAGCAGTCTGATCTTGAATTCACTAAGACTGGTTTTACACTGGTGTAACTCCACTGATTTGAAAGGAATTACTCCAGATTTCCACAGGAGAAGAATTAGGCCCTAATTTTAAAAAAAACGCCCAATACTGTATTATTTTTATTTCTATCATAATTGATGGTCAAACCATCACAACAGCCTCTGGGTGTGTTTAATATAATTAAAACCATATATCAAAGCTACCCATACCGCTTAATAAAAACAATAAAAAACCCTAAAATTAAAAAACCCAACCACATTTGTACCTCCCCATATCAACACACCTCACCAACTTGTAACTCAAGCCAAGAAAATACAAAACAAATTCACAACATAGAATGTAACGGTGAACATGTCACATGCACTTGTTAGCAATGAAACCCTAGCAGCAAACAGAGCATTTAAAAATGTTTCACTACTGAGACTTTGTAAAGGAAAAATGACCCAGACAGAGGCTTTTCTGGGGATAAATGGCCAGCTGGGTTAATGAGTTCAGCTTCGCCACAGACCATCAACCCCTCCCACCTGATTATTAATCACCAGGAGAAGCCCTTCACCTTACCACTTAAGTGAAAAGGAAACCTTAGTAAAATGTTTTGATTTTATAGCCTTGCTAAAGGAGATCTAACAACTACATAAAAAAGAATAATAAAAATCAGTGCAGACTTCATTGACTTTTGTAAATACTTGTTTCAAAGTTGCTTAATGATGGGAAGATGGGAGAGTCCACTCAGACCTGTTACATTCCCTAGACTTCTATACTCTGATCTGTTTCATGAATACCTTCTCATCATGTACTGATGTTTGTAAGCTATGACAATATGGAGGAAGTATTAAAGTGCTGTAGTGTATATATTATATTAAGAGAGAGATAAATTCTCTACCAGTTTCAGTTTTGGCATAAATGGCTGGCGTACAGTTTATTACAGATGCAAGCCTGCCCCGAATTTGTGAGAATGTACGTTTTTTAAAATAAACATGCATTGCTCATTAATAAGATTCAGACTATTCCATCTTCAGCTGACGTCTCTAACCATCTAAGTATTTTTGGTTCTCTTTGTTCCATGTAAGGAAGAGAGTCCCTTTACACTCAGAGGAGACATTTCATAAATACTGAAAGAAAGCAGACTTTCTACAAAACAAAATCCCTTGCGATAGGAGTTTTCTCCATATGATTTCTGAAAATTGAGGGAAAATACGATAATCCCTTTTAGGCACCACAGATAACTGTAGAATGACTGTGAATGGACAAGAGCAGTCAGTAATTTTCAGTGCTTCTCCTATATTCCTATTCAATACAAAACTACAAAAAATGAAAATACAAGTTTCAGTTTGTAATGTCAGCCTGTAACTGATCATAATGAATCCTCTTCATATTGGTTTTACAAAATGACTTGGTTAAACAAACGTGTTTAGTGTTGCCCTCAAATATGCAGCTCAACCATAAAAAGCCAGCTACTGAACTTATACGTTAGCTATCTTAGAATTTTCCATAGTACCCATGATTATTGTTTCTAAGAAGTACTTATAGTCTAACCAGACAACAATAAGCACAAGACAAGAGAACAATTTTTATTCCACAAAAGACTAAATCTGTTGAGTGTGCACAAAGCCTTTACCATCTCTGCACAGCAATTTCCATGAATTTACTGTAAAAGTATTTGCATATAGCTGTATGTTTTAATCTGTATTAGTCACTAGCATATTCAAAATACAAAATGACATATTCCATTGTAAAACCCACACTTTCCATGTTGATAGACCAGGTAATATTCTTCAACAGACTCAGCATTAATGATTATATTATGTTAATAATATTTACTGTTCTCTATGAAGATGAATGAAGTGGTTGTCTTTCAAACCAACTTTACATGCAATCATTCAGGATAAATTATAAATAGATTATATTATATGTAATTTAATTACAGAGCTAAAATACATGGAAAATTAATAGAGCTGTTCATTTTAATACAAACCTTGTTAAATAGCAATGAGGATAAATAAATAAATAAATATACCTTATAAAGGGAGCAACAATAAAATAAAGAGGTGGTTTAAAAGTGGACTATTATATGTTCAGGAAAATTAATTTATATGAGATCGTCTACACATTTTATAGCAGCACTTGTTCAAAATGCAATGGTATCCAAGTTCACTATTTTTATCATGTAATGAGTTCATGCAGAATTACTGTATCACATTCTTCACCAGCAGGATCAGTATAATGGATTTTGGCTCACACTGTGACTATCTGCCACTTTTACTCCTCACATAAGGTTCCACCATGCAAACCAAGTATGAGGTCTGGGCTTTCTTCTCTGGGAATAAGCTGTGGTGCATTTAAACAATGCATTCTGGAAAGCAGGGGAGGACTGGCTAAATCACATGACAAGGTGCTCTGCTACAACTACAGGCTACAGTGACCATGTTGTGATGGGTTCAGTCGCAGAGACCCCCTTGGGACTGTCATCTGATGTGCTGAAGTTACCTCTGAGCCCATTTTCCACTGCCAGCTTGGGACTCCAGAACCCTGCCTTGTTGAGCCAGATATGCTAGTATGCTGCAACACAGACACAGATCTGGTCCATGCCTCCAAAGCTGCAGACTTTAACCAAAACAGCTGAGCAAGTTACCTCTCCAGCACCCAGACACCCAGTTCCCAATGGGATCCAAACCCCAAACTGATCTGCTTTATTCTATATAAAGCTTATAAAGGGTAAATTCATAAATTGTTTGCCCTCTATATCACAGATAGAGAGATATGCACAGCTGTTTGCTCCCCAAGGTATTAATCACTTACTCTGGGTTTGTTAATAAACAAAAGTGATTTTGTTAAGTATAAAAAAGTGGCTTCACATAATAACAGACGGAACAAAGTAAGTTACCAAGCAAAATAAAACAAAACACGCAAGTCTAAGCCTAATACATTAAGAAACTGTTTACACGTAAATCTCACCCTCAGAGATGTCCCAATAAGCTTCTTTCACAGACTAGACTCTTTCCTAGTCTGGGCCCAATCCTTTCCCCTGGTACAGTCCTTGTTAGTTCCAGCAGGCATCTTAGGTGGAAACTAGGGGTGTTCTCATGACTGGCCGCCCCCTTTGTTCTGTTCCATCCCCTTTTATAGCTTTGGCACAAGGCGGGAATCTTTTGTCTTTCTGGATCCCCACCCCTCCTTCTAAATGGAAAAGCACCAGGTTTACGATGGATTCCACCATTCTTCCTGGGCTGGCTTACATGAACACAGGAAGGCTTGCAAGTAAACAGAGCCATTTACAACCAATTGTCCTAGTCAATGGGAGCCATCAAGATTCTAAACCACCATCAATGGCCCACACTTTGCATAATTACAATAGGACCTAAGAGTTATATTTTACATTTCTAGCTTCAGATACAAGAATGATACATACATACAGATAGGATGAACACACTCAGTAGATTATAAGCTTTGTAATAATACCTTACAAGAGACCTTTTGCATAAAGCATATTCTAGTTACATTATATTCACACTCATAAGCATATTTCCATAAAACATTATGGAGTGCAAGGTTACACATGTCATCTTATGTTTTTGAACAAGATCTAACATAATGATGCCCTGATCCTGACTGGGGCCTCTGAGTGTTATTATAATAGAAATAATGGACAACAATAACAAGATTCCTCCCTTATTTTGTCAGACACCCACCTGCCTCATCCCTTCTCTACTGTAGTCCACAGAGCTAGCTTTAGCATTTATTTTATTTAGCAGTAACACAAGGAACCTACAGGCCTAAAAGACATTAGTTTCAGCAATTAGCGTAAGGCTTGAGGACTATGAACTTTGGCACAGATAAATGGCCCAATGGTCACCCCTACGTTTTGGGGAACCGGGAAGAGAGTGTTTAAGGGAGGACTTTTTACATAATAACACCAGGCAACTACAGGAATATGAACTAACACCAGCTTTTGGATATTTTAGGATAGGAACATCTGCAGATGTCTGACATAAGAGTGCCATGGTAACGAATTGACGTATATGATAATCAGTTGAGATCAAAATATGCTAACCTATATGAGAAAGGCACTCCAACATTTGTACAGTGAGGAAATACATATAAGGAAGAGGGGAGAAACCTTTACTGATATGCATTCAGCATAGTGATGTCAGAGTAACATATAAAAGTTGTATCTAACCCTGTGTGCAGGAAGGGAGAGAGATGCAGCCTTGGGACGTGTCAGGATGATGGCCACTGGTGATGGTGAGGATGGTGATAAGCACAAGTGCTGACTCTGTGAGTGCTCCAAAGATGGAGAACCATGGGAAAAAAATAGTGGGTGCTCAAATAGTGGCAGACTCTTCCTCTCCCTCCTGCCCCCAGTGCCTCCTACCAGCGGTGGGCCCCGTCAATCAGCTCCTCCTCCTCCTCCTCCCCCACCCAGCACCTCCCACCTGCTGAGGATCAGGTGTTCAGCGGTGTGCAGGAGGAGCTAGGGGAGGGGGAGGAGCGAGGGCAGGAAGACGTGGAGTAAAGGCGGGGCTGGGGGGACATCCTCAGATGCCGAGGAGTAGAAGGGGTGGGACTAGCCCCTTCTGGCTGCTGGGATGCTGGATGCTGGGCTGCTGGGATGCTGAGAGTGCCTGGCTGGGAAGGCAGCTTCCGCACCACACCCGGGCCTGGGTGCTGGGGACCTGGGAGGAGTGAGACAGAGCCTCTCCTCCCTCCCTGGCACAATTCTAGCTCGCTGAGCTGCGGTCCCTAGCAGCCCAGCTTGGATGGGGAGCAGAAGCTGCCTCCTCCCCAGCCAGGATCTCTCAGGCAGCTGCTGGGCTGCAGAGCAGCGAATGGGAGGGGCTGGCGTTAGAAGTGACTCCCTCCCGCTCCCCGCCTGGGCTCTCTCCCACTTAGGGAAAGTGGTGGAATGTGCCGGGGGGGGAAGAGCAGGTGCAGCGGGAGGACAGAGCGTCCCCCTCCCCCACAGGTAATGTGGAGCAGGGAAAGTGAGGGGGTCCCAGGCTGGGCACAGGGGGAGGTTGGCTTGGGGACACACACGCGAGTGGTCACATGACCTCCCCTTTAGATCATGCCCCCCAAGTAAGGGGAGGCACCGGTCCTCTATAGTGGGGAGGAGCTAGAATGGGGTAGGAAGAGGCAGGGTGTGGGTGGGGCCTTGGGGAAGGGGTGGAATGCGGCGGAGCCTGGGATGGAGGGGGGGTGGAGCACCCCCTGGGAAATCAGAAAGTCAGCACCTGTGGTGATGAGGATAACCACTAACCTTTTAGATTGTTCTGCAAGGGATGGTGAGAATATATGTCTGTTTAGATATACATTCTGTATTATCTCTATCTACCTTGGTGGGTTACAGTGTTTGTGACTTTGACAAATGTATTAATAAAACTATTACAAATACTGAGGGTTCCTAAGTGGGAGTGTTGCAAATCTGTATGTTGGGGCTCCCAACTGAACAGTAATTTTAAAAATACTGTGCCTGATCTTGGGACAAGTACCTGTTAAACCTCAGAGTGATAACTGGGAATTCTTAAATAATCAATATAATTAATACACAATCCACAGATCAGGCAACACTACAGAAGACCCTTTGGAAAAATCCTATAGAATTTCATAGAATGAGAGAAATTCTATAGGATGGTTCAAAACCTTATAAACAGGGTAATAGAGAATTATATCCATGCTATAGAACACTGCAGGATGATTTTTTAAAGTAGAATGGATATTATTCTCTATTAAATTCGATAGCACTGTAGAGTTATAGACATGTAACTTTAATAGCTTCATCCCCATTAAATTCTATAGGACTTTAAACATCTTCTTCCTCCTTTCCCATTAGTATTGGCTCCCACCCAGATTAGCTGTTGGTCCTGTGTGGTACTGGTGGGTGATACAGGGGTTTGGTGCAGGGGAATAGTGAGGGTTCTGCTGGGCTTCTCAGTTTTATAGTGTTTCACAGCATAGTTTATATCTCTGAAGTGCTATTCCCCCATCATAGGATGTGAATAACTTTTACTGGAGTCAATGAGACTTCAAAGATAGTTAAACATATCCTCTGTGGAAGAATAGGCTCCTGTTGACTTGTGACAATTCAGGCCACCAGTCCTTGAACTTGGAAAAAATACAAGCGCTCATAGGCCACTTGCTACTCAGAGTAGGCAGGATGCTTTCAGCTTCTCAAGCACCCTAGGCCAGTCCAGACCTGCTGGAAAGCAGATAATCTATTTCAATAGAACATACAACGTCTGCATTACAGCACAATCCTTTTAAATCAGTCCATGCCTCCTGTCCAACAGGAGGAAAGAACTTACCAGAATTCCCCATTTTAAACAACTGTAACTTTCCAGAACATTGAAGAAATTCTCGCCTTTCCTGACTGAACCTAACAAAGATTTCTGGTGGGTAAATACTTCTAGTGCTGTGAGTGTCCCATTTCCTTCTTCCCTCCCTTCCCTCCTACCCTACCCCACACACATTAAAATAGTTTCTCATAGGAATTTGGGCCTACATTTTCAAAGCTGGTGCCTAATGTTAGATGTCTAAATCTACTGAAGTTGCTCACCTCCTTTGAAAATAGGCCACCGATATCTAGGGGTTAAATTTTCAGAAATGCCTAATTGACTTAGGAGCCCAAATCCCATTTCAAAAGTAATGTAGGAAATTAAGAGCCTAAACACTGTGGGACTCAGGCTTTTAAACATGGGCATAGTTTTGGGGGGACTGGAGAGCATTGCCCCCCTCCAACTGAAAGTCTCAGGCAGCTGTGAAATTTGCCCACACATACACATAGCACCATTGGCATGACTGGAGCTGCTCCCCCAAATACAAAAGTCAAACTATGCCTGTGCTTTTAAATCACTCAGACACTTCTGAAAAGTTTACCTTAGGCCTGGTATTTTAAAAAAAATCGAATGGCGTTTGGTTCCCATCTCCCATTGAAATAACTCCCTAGACTCCTTTGAAAACTCCAATTAAGGGGCCTAATAAGGGTTCAGGAGTCTAACTTTAGGTATCAAGGTCCTTGAATATCATAACAAGCATTCAATTCCACTTTAACTGTTAGCAAAAGCAGAGGAAAAGGGGAGAAATGATGCCCCCTTAGCAGGTCAATGCATTGCCCATCCCTTTACCTGTCACCTCAGCTGCTCCTATACTAAGCATTTCTCTGAGCTCCTACCAAAGAGTGAAACTGGCACATATGGTCTGTAAGCAGGAAGGAGAAGCACAATCCTGGGAGAGAAGGAAGAAACAGAAGGGATTTGGAAGTGGGGGGAAATTGAACAAAAACATGCAGAAGAAAAGAAGGATGGAGCAAGAATACAAATGAAGTGAACAAGAGGGAGATGGCGTGGGTTGAGGAATAAAACCAATATAGAGTTGCTTTGTGACAGCTTCTTGAAGTTCGGGGACACACTTGGTCCTTCATTCCTTGTTTGTTCAACCCCTGGGGGGAAGATTTGACCAAGGGTGTTCTACAAAGACCTCCCTATACCCGAGGCAATGGAGCAGTATCCACAGGGTCAAAAGGGAGGTTTTCTCTGATGCACAGGCTTTGGGGATGAATCAGAGACAAAAGGAGGCTCCCTAACATGGGAAGGAAGAGTGACACAAAGGCGGGGGGAAGGGAGCGTAAAAAAAACCAAGGTGATGTGGGGACAAGGGTAGACTGACTAGCAGCAAAAAACAAAGGCATTAGGTGAGAAGAAAAAAATCCGAAGAGCAGAAAAATAAATGAATGAAAAACAGGAAAAAAAGAGAGAAAAGTGAACAGCCTAATTTCAGGGGATAGTTTAGTTGAGGTTTTTCACTTCCAATACAATAAGTTCACAAAAACTCTAATTTGTACCCTGATCCAAACAGTCTTTACATTGACTTCAGTAGGCTTTGGGTTATGCCTCAGTTGAAGAGTCAAAACCTACTTTATGGGGAATCAAAATCTTCTTGCATATCTCAGCAGTGGCAGATTAGCTACATGGCCCGTGCCCAGGGGCCCCAGCCAATTGGGGGCCCCCTGGAAAAATGGCACCCACCCCGCTCTGCCCCATGCTCCTGCCTGGGAGCGGGGTCAGGGTGCAGGAGTTTGCCTTGCTCCACCATCCTCCCCCACCCTCTCCTCAGCGCTTCTGTCCGGGAGCGGGGAAGCCCCTGTGCCCCGTCCCTGCTCCCCAGCAGGAGCACCAGGAAGGGGCAGGAGGACTGCAGGTGGAAGCAGCGGGCAGGTGCCCCCACTTGCTCTAGCCCAGAGCCCCACAAACCTCTAATCTGCCTCTGAACCTCAGCAGTGATCAACTACAACCTACTACTCTTTGTACACACTGCTTAAGTGTTTTCCTTTTTGAACCAAAACAACAGTGTGTATATATGTGTTCCTCCTAAAATTGTTAACTTCATCTCACCCACACAAACATGCATGCTTGAAATAATGAGGGTCAGATCTTAGCTGGTTTCAGCATTGGTTTCAAAGGAGCTACATCATATATGCCAGAAATGGCCCTGATATTCCACCTGATACACAAAAATGAAATCAAATCTTTATACAACTGTGTGGCCTCAGACAACTAATGGGCAAACATTCTGCAGCGAGTTTTCAGGGTATAAGTATTCTTTAATGCTCTTCTTGGAGGTCTCACCACTATTCTTACAGAATACTTTAATAGGTTGGTATTTAAATTGGAAGCTTTAGGAGAGATGCATCTCCTGAAGCATTTAGTCACTTATGTTATGAGCCAAGGCTTTTCCCCCAATTTACCAATTCCTTTTGTAAATGTATAAAAATTCTTTATGGCTTTATTTGTTAACAACTTGAGATCTTTCTAGCACCTGCAAGAGACATTTAGCATACCTCAAGGAGACTTTTTCCAGTTTCAACAAGCAAGACATATTTGCTTTAAGTTGAATTGTGAGTGACTCCATCAGACCTTACTTCTCTTTTCTTTTCCAAAGAAAGACACTTTCTTAATTAGGTTTAGTTCCAGTTATTATAAAACGTAGGGGAGGCCTGAAGAAATACTGCTTAACAGTTTGAAAAACTAATTGGATGTTAGATGTGGGCAGACATCTGTCTTATTCTGGGTGTATACAACAGATCGTCATGATAAAAAAAGTGTCTACGGTAAACAGTGAAACATTAAAACTTCTGTTGACTGAACATTCTTTTTTAGATAATATAGGCTCTATCTATGGATAGCTCAAACACTTCTCAAACGTAATGATCCTGTTTTCGGGTGCTCTGAAAGATATTGACATAATACAGGGAAAACTCAGTTCTTTTATTGTACTCAAGATTGATTTGACCCTTGAGTTACTACTTTGGGAACTGAGTTTTGTAACCATGTAGCCCCTTTCATGAAATAGCTCGTTTATAGATTTCTCTCCTTTTGTAAACAGAGGCCATTTCGTACTTCTCTTCAATACAACTATGTATCCCACTATGGTTCTGTCTAAAATGGGTGGATTAAGGGAAGCTTTTTCTTGCAGAATACATTATATACCCTCCCTTAATAGTACATTATATATAATTTTTCCAACATATTAAATGCACCATACATCCACTTGCCTGCAGCAGTGTTTTAGACTCTCCTTCACTGTCGGTTCCTGTCCTGTCTCAGTTTATTTCAGATCATATAACTTCAGACTGTATATGTTTCTCTCTTTATTATGTTACAGTTGCAATATATGAATCATCATAATTTTGATGTTTGCTCAACATATATTCTGAGTGATAGGTCCAGTCTTCCTATAAAAACTCTTGAAACAAAAATGAGCAAGACAAAATATTACAAGATTGCAGAGGGTTCCTTACATTAGTCTGTACATAACTGTATTTGGATTTTTATGCTCTGCATCTTGATCTTCAAAAAACACATTTATAAAGTAAACAGCAGTCATAAACTGCTGATGCTTGCGAGAGAAATGTCTGGAAAGGACCTGGTTACGAACAGTTATTTTTCAAATGTATGCATTATATAACCCACTCTCTCCACATGTTAATAAAAGAGACAAAGTGGGTGAGGTAATATCATTTATTGGACCAACTTCTGTTGGTAAAAGAGACAAGCTTTCAAGCTACACAGAGCTCTTCTTTAGGTCTTCCTCAGATATTATCTCGAGTTTGTCTCTCTAAAATCCTGGGACCAACAAGGCTACAACAGTATGGCAAGCAAGATGTTAGTAAAGACAGACTCTGATGTTATATGATTAAAATATGACCAAGTAGATAATTATTGCCACTACAGTTATATAATTGCAACAAATCTTGTACAAAGTATGACATGTAAGGTGTCAATGGAAAAGTTATGAGTTGCTGAATATAATTATACTATTTGTATGCATGCATCATTGCCATGTCTGAAGTTATGAATATTGACTTTATACCTGTATTTCAAATGTTTGCTCCTGCGTAACACCCACAATGTAGTTTACATCCAATCTAGCCAGCACATTGTGAATGGACCATTCAAGTTGATGGCCTGTCAGCAAACACAATGGGCCACCATGGAAGAAGCTTATCCCCACCTGATGGACATTCCAGCCAGAATATGGGTAATGGCTCCGGCTATGTTTCATTGAATGGCATGTAGCCAGCTCATGTGACATCGGATTCCATCTTATGCTTGTACTTTCCCACTATCGGCACTAAAAGCAGACCCTCCACATGGCAGTAGGATTGCAAGGCGTCAAGTTTTCAATCGGAATGCCTGGTTTAAAAGAGACGATGCTGACCGAGCCACTTAAAGTCCGGTCGGCAGCACAGTGGGGCTAAGGCAGGCTCCCTGCCTGCCCTGGCTCCGTGCAGGTCCCAGAATTTGCCAGCATCTCCCTGCAGCCTCTAGGTAGGAACCCTAACCCCCCACCCCAGCTCAGAGCCCCATCCCACACCCTGAACTCCATTTCTGGCCCCACCCCAGAGCCCACACCCCCAGCCAGAGCCCTCACCCCCTCCCACACCCAACCCCCCTGCTCCAGCCCAGTGAAAATGAGAGCGTGAGGGTGGGTGAGAGCAAGTGACGGAGGGAGGGGGGATGGAGTGAGTGGGAGGTCGGGCCTCGGAGAAGGGGCAGGGCAGGGACAGGGCCTCAGGTCAGGGGCAGGGCATTCAGTTTTCTGTAATCAGAAAGTTGGTAACCCTACATGGCAGAGCTGTAAAAGGCCCTGAAAGCATCTAATTTCGCCTCTTTCCTGCTCTGATCTCTGGAGTACGGACTTATAGTAATGGGAGAATTCTAACCAATGGACTGAGGACCTTCCAATCTTTTGGAAGCAACCAAACACATTATGAGCCATCAGTTTATTCCATCACTGCTTAAAGCCTGATAAAATAATTTTGCAATTATTGTATGTATTCAATTCCTTTAACCAATTTTAACTCTCATCTCTTTTTTTTCCTCTTATAAATAAACCGTTAGCTATTAGACACTAAAGGATTGGGAACAGCGTGATTATTGGGTAAGATCTGAGTTAAATATTACCGAGGGACAATCTGCACTCATTGATATATTTGCTTTCCACAACCAACTAACTCTCTCTATAACTTTTCATGAGTAATGTACCCAAATACTTGGATGCTAATATCAAAACTGTATTGTTACATTTATTCACCTAAATTTGGGTTATTGCAGATTATGTACTACATGTATCTTATGACTTTTAAACCAAACTTTGTATTTGTGGTTAATCTAAGCACTATACCCAGATGTACAGACACTATTTCCTTAACCTGTGTATTATGTAATTTTAACACTAGCTTTAAGAAAATGTTTAAATTTGAACTGGGTATGTGGCTGGTCCTTTCGGATCACACTTTGGTTTTTGGTCACACTTTTGGTTTTAAATAACCACTCATCATTAAGTCGAGTGTCTGGGTGTTGAATCCAGGACTGGAATACCTAAAGATACTGCATTTCTTACTTCTTATTTGACAGGATGGTGAGAAAGAAGATTACTTTTGTTGCTGTTATGGAAGATTAACCACCAGTTTGGGGTGAGTCTGCCCCATTTCTGAGCAGTTTGTCCTTAATCTGGTATTCTCAGTTGTGACCCACTAAGGCATGGTGACACAGACTAATCCATTAATCTTTCATGAGCAAACCTGAGCTAGTTAAAGTTATTAATCCTGGAGACAGAGTTAAGTGAATGACTGTGTCAGCAGTAATAATCTCAGTACTGTGCAACATGCTAGCATCCAAGGGAGCAGAGCTGGCCTGAGTCAAAAGAGACTCACTTAGCCTTAAGGACTTGTGGAGAAAGGGACCACTTTGCATCAGACTGTAGTGAAGAGAAGACTATCAGTGGGAAAGGAAGCATGCAATTGATAAGGTTTCTGCTTACCTACCTAATTTATTTTCCTGTAAATTATTATCACCTGTTTTTGTCACAAAGCTTCTCCTGCTCCACAAGTGCAGTGGGGCTCTTTGGTGGCTTAGCACACACTTTGATGTCTAGGATGACCGCATTAAATCCAGGGCTTCCAAAGTGAAGGGAGAGAGGAGACAGCAGAAGTCTTTTTATGTACCTTCAATAACCCTCATTTCCCGCTTCCTGCCTGCAAACAAATTCTCTTCATTCTTCGTGAAAGAGAAGGCTGGGACTGGGTTTACTCCACATCCCACCCATACTCTCCCTCAATTGCTTACTTTGGGCTTTAGGACTAAGTGAGGTATCACCCCCCTCCAACTTCATCCTCCCACCCCCATCAGAAACTAATTAATCTCTGTAGATTCCTCAACTTCTGAAATATAGAAAAAGCTATTTTTAGCTTTAGCTACTTTCAATTACAAGTTTAAGAAAAAATCAAAGTAAAAGGGAAATGATCAGATTCTCCACTCTTAAAAATAATGAACACTTTGATTAATACGCACTAAGAAGAAAATGATTAATTAAATAGTCAAGACATGGCTTTGTCAATCATAGGCTCATCTCAGTTCTATCAATGGTAATGTGAGAAAAACTACTGTACTAAAAAGTTAAGACTGTCCTGACAAGCAACGAATTAGCTAGACCAATCCTGCTAACATGACTTTTGCACTTAGCTTTCTAATTCCTTAAGAGGATTGTCTTTTCAGTTTTCAAATAAAAAGTAACCAATAGTCATTCAAAGTTATAATCCCAAATAAATGGGCATAAAGTATTTTATTATAGATAGAATATACAAACTGTTTATTTATTCAAAGGGGAACATTTAGCTCAGGGAAGAGTGATTTCTCTACAACCTAACTGTACACATTGCATGTATCCACCTCATTCATAGAGTTTGTTTTTCAAATAGTAAAAGTTTCATATGCCAGCTACAAAGATTTTCTGGAAACTGAGAAAAAATCCCAATTATAAAACAATATGGGGACTATATTCAGATCTCATGTAAAGTCAGGAAAATCCAGAGTAACTCCAGCAAAGTTAATGGAAATACTCTGGATTTATCAAAGTGTCAATGAGATTGGACTGTGACTGTGACTTTAATCATATTTGATGAAAGACCTAGTTTTAGGATGTGTTTAAATAATCATGTATATTCATTTTCTTATCTTTGCATGTGGCAAAAGCAATTTTTCTATTCCTATCCAGTATAGATTAACAAACACACAATATATATACACACATACTATAGATATTCTTATTTATATGAACAAAGCATAGCTTAGCAACAGAGAGATTTCGAGACCATCTGCATATATTTTTAGTAAAGCATTGAATATCACAGCAAATTGCTCTCTGATTGGAGAAGAAATGGGCACCAAGTACTGAATATGAACTTTTACCGTCCATTATCATGCCAGTTTTCTTTTCATCATGAGGCTTTTGTTCCTGGCATTCATGTAGCCTCAAAAGATGAAGGTTGTTTTATGCATGCTTACATCAGTATTCAGTCGTGATTAAGACTGTATGTTTTTTCATGGTCATGACTTCTGTGACAAAAACCATGATGGTGGGGGAGGGGAGAGGGAGAGTATCACAGAAATTCATGGTATTTGTAACTCATAGAACAAAACTTGGCACATAGATATATTCAGTAGAAAGACAACAAGAAGTCTGGTAGCACCTTAAAGACTAACAGATTTATTTGGGCATAAGCTTTCATGGGTAAAAAACCCACTTCTTCAGATGCATGGAGTGAAAATTACAGATGCAGGCATTATTATACTAACACATGAAGAGAAGGGAGTTACCTCACAAGTGGAGAACCAGTGTTGACAGGGCCCATTCAATCAGAGTGGATGTAGTCCACTCCCAATAACGGATGAGGAGGTGTCAATTCTAGGAGAGGCAAAGTTGCTTTTATAGTGAGCCAGCCACTCCCAGTCCCTATTCAAGCCCAAATTAATGCTGTTCAATTTGCAAAAGAATTTTAGTTCTGCAGTTTCTCTTTGAAGTCTGTTTCTGAAGTGTTTTTGTTCAAGTATGGCTACTTTTAAATCTGTTATAGAATGTCGAGGTAGACTGAAGTTCTCTTACTAGTTTTTATATGTTACTATTCCTGATGTCTGATTTGTGTCCATTTATTCTTTTACGTAGAGATTGTCCGGTTTGGCCAATGTACATTCAGGGCCAATGGTCCTGTCAACACTGGTTCTCCACTAGTGAGGTAACTCCCTTCTCTTCATGTGTCAGTATAATAATGCCTGCATCTGTAATTTTCACACCATGCATCTGAAGAAGTGGGGTTTTTACCCACAAAAGCTTATGCCCAAATGTCTTTAAGGTGCCACAGGACTCCTTGTTGTTTCTGTGGATACAGACTAACATGGCTACTCCGATACTTGACATCAGTAGGAAGAAGCACACACAAAGCATTTGTCTTTGTGTAATGCAAAGATTCTTACCACATTCTAGCAATGTGCAATGTTACAAGGAAATCCATCAAGAATTATAATCTAGGTTAGAACAAAACACCCTTATATAGATCATAACAGGAACAGAAACATATATAACTTATCCCAATTAGCTGGAAGTCCTGACAGAACAGATTGCAATGTTGAATCCATTACTATGATGTAGAAAATATATGGCTTGTGGAGACTCTTAGTTGTATGAATCATGATTATAGAAACTCAAAAAAGTATTCTATCCTTATCTCCTGTGGACAGATCACTTTTCTGGACTATTACATAAAAACAAGATACCAAAACCTACAAAGACATCTTTGGTCAAATCCAAATCCAGACAAGATTTCCTTTCACAGAGTGAATATCTAAGGAATAGTGTTAAACATCTATGACGACAGAACTGGATAGTTAACACAGTTAGAAAAAAGTGACAAAGATTCCTATGCTATCGCAATACTTTAATAACCCGAAGGAGCAGAGAGGAAGATAGGACCTTTGACAACCAGAGAGCAAGGCAACTGTACCACAAATAGAAGTAACCCATGAGCAATAGCAATTCTTGGTCTCTCCCTTCACTTTGCCACCATTATATTATTTGCCATAAGTATAGTGTATTCCCAGTGTAATTATATGATTCCTGCACATCGATTCAGCCCTATAAAATATGGTCCCCAAGCCTATTTTATATATGAAATACTCATTGAAATCAATGAGAGTTTCATGCACAGACTACAGCAATCATGCCATAATGTAGACATCTTTCCTAAAAAGACCAGATATCAAACACCATTAAGGTTTATAATACTCATATTTTAGCTATCTCTTGCAACCTGCTATGGCTAGAAACAAAAGCCTTATGCTGTTGGAAAGCTGGGACTTTTTGTCTTACAAAATTGTAAGACATTCATTTCTCATATGGTTCTGGACCTTGAAGCTCTCACAAATCCCTCTGTCTAGCAGTATTTTGAAACTAGCCTAGGACTGAATTTTGCAAGCCTCAGACCTCAGAACAATGCAAATATAAATCCCGAAGCAAATAATACTTAACACCTGTACAATGCATTTCATTCTCAAAGCACTTTGCAACTCTATGAAGTACCAAGACAGGTATTCCCATTTGACAGATGGCAATTCCAAGGCAAGCAGGTTAAGTGGCTTGCCCAAGGTTCCAGAGGGAATGCACTAGAGCCAGGATTAGAATTCAGAAGTATAGCTGAGAAGGAAATGGTTTCCCCATCATATGAGAATTTGAGTTTCTGAATTTTTTTTCTGTCCCAAACTGGGATGAACAGTTGAAATCTTAAAATATTTTGCAAACTGAAAATCTGAAAAACATTTCAGATTAGGTCAATTGAAATGTTTTGTTTTGATAATTTCACAGCATTTCATTTCTGTTTCAACCTACTTTATTTTTTAAACTTTTAAAAACTATAAATTAACTTACATTTCAAAATAAAAACTATTTCAACCTGAAAAAAAGGAATTTTTGTTTCAAAAATGTCAAAACTGGCCATTTTGACAATTTCTAATTTTTTTAAACAAATTTTTCAAAATGGCAAATTTGTCAAAACTGACCCTTTCGTACAAACAGTTTTGACTTTGATAAATCAGCATTTTTCACTGAAAAACATTTCACCAAAACCATTAATGACCAGCTCTAGCGGTACCCCACATCCCAGTCCTCTGCTCACACCAGGAGTCTCTCTCTTTGAGTCAGATTCTACTCCTAGAAACACATATGCAATTCAGTGGAATCTGATATCAATTGTAAACATCTGCATGAGTCAAGGACAGCATTTGGCCCTACAGGACAGATTCTAGTCTCAGTTATATTCAGTGTAAATATAGAGTAACTACTGCAGATAGCTGAGATCAGAATCTGAACCACTGAATCTAAATCTTACGCTCTACATCCATCTGCACTTTGGCTGTTTTAACATTAAAGACATACTGGCCAACCTCTGTAGTATTTCCATAAAAAAGCAGTGATATACTGTATCATTCACATTGTATCTCCACCCTAGGCTGGAGCTAGTGGATAGTCTTTTGAATTGGAAGGGGAAGTAGAAATGGGTGGCAACCTGAGCAGCAGTGACCATGAGATGGTTGAGTTCAGGATCCTCACAAAAAGAAGAAAGCTGAGCAGCAGAATAAAGACCCTGGACTTCAGAAAAGCAGACTTTGACTCCCTCACAGTACTGATAGGCAGGATCCTTGGGAGACTAATATGAGGGGGAAAGGAGTCCAGGAGAGCTGGCTGTATTTTAAAGAAGCCGTATTGAGTTCACAGGAACAAACCATCCTGATGTGCAGAAAGAAAAGCAAATATTGCTTGGCTTAACAGAGAAATATTCAGAGAGCTTAAACACAAAAAAAAGAAGCTTAAAAGAAGTGGAAACTTGGACAGATGACTAGGGAGAAGTATAAAAATACTGCTCAAGCAATATGTAATCATATGTAATATGTAATCATATGTAATGTGTAAGCAGGAACAGGGCTGTTCCACAGGACAACTCCCCCCTTCAGTCCCAGGCCCTGCCCCCACTCCATCCCTTCCCCAAACTCCTGCTCCACCTCTTTCTGCCCCTGCTCCACCCCCCTCCGCACCCCTTCCCCCAAGCCGCCACCCCACCTCTTTCCGGCTTCCGCCCTGTCCCCTGAGCAATGCCAGAAGATGGTGGGACGTGGAGGAGCGGAGTGGAGCAGGGCGGGCTCAGTCCGGGTTGCTCACTACTGCTGATGCCAGGCCAACCGCTAACCATCCAGGCCGCCCTGGACCCCACGTCCCAAAGCACAGGGACCCCCAAGGGTGGGTCCTGGGGCAGTTGCCCCAGTCCATCCTATGGACAGCTGTGATCAGGAAGGCCAAAGAACAACTGGAGTTGCAGCTAGCAAGGGATGTGAAAAATAACAAGAAGGGTTTCTACAGGTATGTTAGCAATAAGAAGGTGGTCAGGGAAAGTGTGGACTCTTACTGAATGGGGGAGGCAACTTAGTGATAGACGATTTGGAAAAAGCTGAAGTAGTCAATGCTTTTTATGCCTCAGTCTTCACAGACAAGGTCAGCTCCCAGACTGCTGCACTGGGCCCCCCGCTACAGAAAGGATGTGGACAAATTGGAGAGGGTCAAGTGGAGGGCAATGAAAATGATTAGGAGGCTGCGGCACATGACTTATGAGGAGAGGCTCAGGGAACTGTGCTTATTTACTCTGCAGAAGAGAAGAGTGAGAGGGGCTTTAATAGCAGCCTTCAACTACCTGAAGAGGAGTTCCAAAAAGGATGGAGCTAGACTGTTCTCAGTGGTGGCAGATGACAGAACAAGAAGCAATGATCCCAAGTTGTAGTGTGGGAGGTCTAGGTTGGATATTAGGAAAAACTATTTCAATAGGAGGGTGGTGAAGCACTGGAATGGGTTACCTAGGGAGATTGTGGAATCTCCATCCTTAGAGGTTTTTAAGGCCCAGCTTGACAAAGCCCTGGCTGGGATGATTTAGTTGGGGTTGGTCCTGCTTTGAGCAGAGGGTTGGACTAGATGACCTCTTGAGATCTCTTCCAACCCTAATCTTCTATGAGTCTATGATCTCAGAGACCACAGCCTGAGGTCTGTGTAAGGTTCTATGTGAAAAAGCTTTTCCTAACTTCTTATTCACACTAAATATTGTAGAAAAGCAGTACAAATCAGAGAACTGCAATACAGGATCCAGTACATTTTTGCCAAAAATAACAGTTGCCTCACAACCAGATTTAGGAATCTCACACAACCTCAGATCAAGCAAGTTCTCTCAGCAAGGACTGAAATTACCATAAAGCAATGTGGCTGTTAGGAGAAAATAGGAGAAGTGTCAAAGAAAATAATTGATTCTAACCTCTAATGCAATGACTAGTTTACTGTGCCATTTCACAAACTCAGCATATGCACCAAACCTGAAAAAGCTTTAATTTGCTTGTTTATGTATCAAACACTCATCTGCACCTTGCATGAGGAGTATTATTTTTCCAAGTGAAAAGTTTCTGATAACAAAAACCTTCATTAATAACCTACACAATTTAAAATTATTACTTCTTCCAGTACTTTTGTAAATGACAAATAAATAGATAAATAAATAAAAAGTGTAATCATTTTGTTTCAGATGTATGAACTAGTGTATGGGACAGGTAACTGCCAAGTAGTGTTACCATCAGACCCTGATACAGCAGGGCCAGTGGGTCACAGGAGAGTGATTATTTATTTATTTATTTAAGAACTGTTTGGATAACGTGTATTTCAGCAAACAAATGGAAAGAATGTTACTGTAACTACATTTTGGTGATCAACCAATGAAGAAAATCCAGTTGTTTTGGACATATTCAGTCTCAAAACTATAGTGAGTTAGGATTTTTCATGTAAACACCAAGGTCTTTCTTCTTCCTCCTCCTCCTCACAATCTCCTTCATTTGTTTTCTGTTCAAGTTCCTCTTTTGTGATCATTTCAAAATCAATTCCATTTTCACTACTATGCTGGGATTGGTCATGCTCATGCCTATCATTATCTGTGTCTAAATGCCGCTCTCCTCCAGAGTCTTCTGCTCCTGAGTTACCTGTTGCTTTGACTTTTCCATCCTCATCTTCTTTTTTCTCCTCACTGTCAGATTTCGGCTGCTTTCTTGACTCTGATTTATCCTCTTTCCTCGAGTCTATTTTTGGTCCTCTGTATTCGTGTGTGTACAGGGGCCTGAAGGAGTCAATGAAACCCACGTCTGCTGTCAGATTTGGCAAAAAACAGAAGTGATGCCTTCCTCCAGTTATCAGCCAAATAATAAGGAAGAGGATGCAGCGGGAAATACCTACTTGTATCTCTGCAGGCCAAAGCGGGAAGATAGTTGCAGCTATATCCTCAATCACAAGAACAAGTCCCATGGCAAATGTTTAAAATGAACTTGGTCATAGATCCATACATACACCTCATTTCCATCCAAAAAAACCCTTGATCTTCATGTGGCTCAAGTTTAAATTTTCTCTTAGTTTCCTTTTTCTTGGGTGTTCCTGAGCTTTCATCCTTCTTTCACTCTTCTTTCTCACCATCCTTTCTCTTTTCCTTCTCTTTCTCCTTCTTAGTCTTTTCACCTTTGCCACTTTCCTTCTTGCTCTTTTTCTCATCCTCTTTCTGACTCTCAATCTTTTCTTTCTCTTTCTTTTTCTTTTTCTTTTTTTGTGTGTCCTTATCAGACTTCATTTTCATCACTTTCAATGCTCAGTGAAAGAACTGTTTCTTTAGGAGTCTGTGGCAATAGTCAGCTATAGACTCTCAAATGTAAATAAGGCTTCTTCTCCCTTCTTGGCTTTTGCCCATTTAGAATCCAAAAGGCAGTCCACAGTTTTTGAGGCAATAAAATAATGAACTCTGTGGCCCATCATGTTGGTAGATTTTGTTGGACAGATGAAACGTAGGTGTTTGGCCACAGCTTTCTCCTCTTTGAACGGCTCACCAACTTCCTGGATCTGCTTCCTATGTCTCCTCCAAAACCGCCATGTTGTTCCCATCTGGTTTGCCAGTGACATGGGGATGGGAGCCCCACAAGAGAGTGATAGATGGCAGGTATCTAAGCCCCAGTGTTACAAGTATGGGGAATTGGGGCACATAGCAGCCCAGTGCCCCAACAGAGAGGAGCCCATGAAATGCAATCTGGGGGATCACGGGGAGCGATATAGCCTAACTGGCCTTGTGGAGGTCGTAACAACCCCACATAGGAACATGAGGCTGGTAAAAATGAATGGCATCGAGACCATAGTTTGGTGGATTCTGGGAGTGCTGTCACACTGGTCTTGGGGAAGTTAGTGTGGCAAGACCAACTGATCCAGGCCAAAAACACAGGAGTAACATGAGTCCATGGCACCACACATTTCTACCCCATGATCCCAGGATGGATTGAGATCCAGGGGAACACTACCAAGGTGACCGCAGGGGTGGTTCCCAGACTCCCTACCTGGTTTTAAGTGGTAGGAGCTTCCCAGGGTTTGAGAACCTATTCCCCCCCAATAGAGCTAGGGGACAGTAGCAACCGCTGGGCTGAGCCCAAGGCCCCCACGAATAGCCCCGCTCCAATTTTCACCAGACTTGCCCCAGAATTATTTCATCCCCTGGGAAGCTCTGGAAATCTAGGCAGGATAAAAGGCTAGAAAACTGGATTTTAGCGGGGAACCAGAAAGCTGCCCTGGTTGGTAAGCAAATCTGTCCGGGAGGCCAGGAGACAACTCAGACCAGTGAGGACCAGGAGGCGGTCCCCAGCACCAGTAGGAGCAACCCAGGGGGCAGAATCAAAACCAATGCCATAAAATTAGGCCAGATCGGTCCTGCACACGAGAATTTTGGGCAGGACCAAGCCTACAACCCACTATATGCGACCATGAGGGAGGAGGTAGTGGAGGTAAATGGCGTGAAAAGTGCAAGGTCATGCATTTAGGGATTAATAACAAGAATTTTGGTTATAAGCTGGAGGTGCATCAGTTGGAAGTAACAGGAGGAGAAGGACCTCAGAGTATTGGTTGATCACAAGATGACTATGAGCCGCCAATGTGATATGGCCATGAAAAAAGCTAATGCGGTCTTGGGATGCATCAGGTGAGGTATTTCCAGTAGAGATAAGGAGGTGTTAGTACTGTTATACAAGGCACTGGTGAGACCTCATCTGGAATACTGTGTGCAGTTCTGGTCTCCCATGTTTAAGAAGGATGAATTCAAACCAGAACAGGTACAGAGAAGGGCTACTAGGATGATCCGAGGAATGGAAAACCTGTCATATGAAAGGAGACTCAAAGAGCTTGGCTTGTTTAGCCTAACCAAAAGAAGGCTGAGAGAAAATATGATTGCCCTCTATAAATACATCAGAGGAATAAATACCAAGGAGAGAGAGAGATTATTTAAGCTTAGTACCAATGTGGACACAAGAACAAATGGATATAAACTGACCTTCAGGAAGTTTAGACTTGAAATTAGATGAAGGTTTCTAACCATCAGAGGAGTGAAGTTCTGGAACAGCCTTCCAAGCAGAGTAGTGGGGGCAAAAGACATATCTGGCTTCAAGACTAAGCTTGATAAGTTTATGGAGGGGATGGTATAATGGGATAGCCTAATTTTGGCAATTAATTCATCTTTGACTACTAGCGGTAAATATGCCCAATAGCTTGTGATGGGATGTTAGATGGGGTGGGATCTGAGTTACTACAGAGAATTCTTTCCTGAGTGTCTGGCTGGTGAGTCTTGCCCACATGCTCAGGGTTGAGCTGAGTGCCATATTTGGGGTCAGGAAGGAATTTTCTTCCAGTGCAGATTGGCAGAGGCCCTGGGGGGGTTTCGCCTTCCTCTGCAGCGTGGGGCATGGGTCATTTGCTGGAAGATTCTCTGCACCTTGAAGTCTTTAAACCATGATTTGAGGACTTCAATGGCTCAGACACAGGTTTGATACAGGAGTGGGTGGGTGAGATTCTGTGGCCTGCGTTGTGCAGGAGGTCAGACTAGATGACCATAATGGTCCCTTCTGACCTTAAAGTCTATGATTCTATGATTATATGAAGGGGAAAACCAAAGGCCCAGGGACATATTATGTGGTCAAATGCAATCTGCTGTATCAAATACGGGGAAGGAGGGGAGCGGGAGGAGAAGTAGAGCAGCCCTTAGTACCACGGAAGCACACAAAAGCAGTGTTAGAGCTAGCTTAGAGCCATTTATTTGGGGGACATCTAGGAGTAGATAAGACCCTGGATAGAGTCCAAATAAGGTTTTACTGGCCAGGAGTATGGGCAGAAGTCTAGCATTATTGCGCCTCCTGCCCAGAATGCTTGTTGCACCTCCTCCTACCTCATTTACAGGCCCCGTTGGTGCCCTTCCCTTTTATTGAAGTCTCTTTTGAAAGGGTAACCATGGGCCTAGTGGTTCTGCTAGAAAAATTGGCATGGGGCCACCAAAGCATACTCGTCATCCTTTACTACACCACACAGTACCCAGAAGCCATTCCCCTAAGAAGCCCCACATCGAAGGCAATAGCAAAAGAACTGCTCAAGGTTTTTGCTAGAGTGGGCATCCCTAAGGAGATCCTGACAACCATGGAACTCCCTTCATGTCGAAATGAATGAGGGTCTTATGTACCCTGCTTCGCATCCAGGCTCTGTGGACCTCAGTCTATCATCCTCAAACAGAGGGCCTGCTCAGTAAATTTAATCGAACCCTAAAATGCATGATTTGGAAGGTGGTGGCCCAGCACAGAAAAGACTGGGATACCCTTCTACCGTACCTGATGTTTGCGATATGGAAGGTCCCTCAGGCATCTACTGGATTCACCCCCTTGGAGCTACTGTATGGACACCACCTGTGTGGCATATTAGATATCACTAAGGAGGATAGGGAAGAACAGCCCAACCCAGGGAAGAAAGTCATTAAGCATGTGGCACAAATGAGATGTCCGAGTGACCCCCATAGTATGAGAGCATTTGCAGAAAGCACAAGAGTCCAGCGGACCTATTATGACCGCTGGGAGAAAGCACAGAGATTTCAGCCAGGAGAACAGGTGATGGTGCTGGTGCTGGCAGCTCTTGGCCAGCTGGCATGAGCCATATGAGACAGAGGAAGCCAACTACAAGGTAAAGCAAGCAGACCACCAAAGGCTAGAGCAGATCTACCAAGTCAAATTACTGAAACCCTGGCGCAACTGGGAGATGTGCCTGATCACCAAAGGAGCTCTACCCCAGACAGATGACCCACAAGGGCAGGTAAGGATATCCCCCGAACTAACTCCAGAACAATGAACAGAGGTCATTGAGATGATCCAGAGGATCAAGCAGAACCGTGCAGCCAGGATGTATGACAACGGTCCAACACCATGTTTTCACCTGTCCTAGAGCAAGGGTAATGATTAAACTGTACCAGAGGCAAAAAGGGAAGAAATTAGGATGGAAGTGAGGAGGATGCTGGAATGTGGGTTTATTGAAGAATCCCACAGCCAGTGATCCAGCCATATCATCCTAGTCCCCAAGCCTGACAGCACCCTGAGGTTTTATAACGACTTCCGAAAGTTGAACGAAATAGCCCAATTTGATGCCTACCTAATACCACGCATTGATGAGCTAGTTGATCAGTTAGGCAAGGCCTGATACTTGACCACCCTGGACCTGACAAAAAGCTACGGGCAAATCCCCCTGGCTGAGGAGAAGACTACCTTCTGTACACCCGATGGCCTCTTCCAATATACCATCCTCCCTTTCGGACTCCATGGGGCCCCCGCAACATTCCAACAACTAATGGAAAAATTATTATGACCACACACCATGTATGCCGCTGCCTATTTAGACTACGTAATCATCCATAGCCCTGACTGGGAGACGCAACCAGGAAAAGTAGAAGTGGTGCTAGAGGCCCTTAGACAGGCTGGCCTCACTGCCAACCCTCCCAAGTGCACGGTGGGACTAGGGAAGGCTAGATACCTCAGGCATGTAGTAGGAAGGGGCCTAGTGAAACCCCAATGGAAGAAAGTAATAACGGGCTGGCCCCGATTGGTCCGCAGAAAGCAAGTCAGAGCATTTCTAGGAGAGTGGGGTACTATCGCAGATTCATCCCTCACTATGCCACGAGGACATGGCCATTGACAGACCTGATAAAAGCTCGGGGCCCAGATATAGTAAGGTGGACCGATGCAACAGAAGAAGCATTCACAGATTTAAGGACAGCCCTTTGCAGTCATCCAGTGCTCATAGCCCCAGACTTCAAGATGGAATTCATCCTACAGATGGATGCCTCAGAGATAGGGATAGGGGCCATCCTTTCGCAGATGGGCAGGGAGAAGGAGGACCCAATCCTGTACGTCAGCCAGAAACTCCTCCCCAGGGAGCAACAATACGCCGTCATTGTAAAGGAATGTCTGGCGGTCAAATGGGCCATGGAGACTTTCCGATACTACCTACTGGGGCGGCAGTTCACGCTCATGACAGACCCACCCCACTCAAGTGGATTCAAAGAAACAAGGATGAAGAATGCGAGAGTGACTAGCAGTGTTCCCTCTAATTTTTTTATTCCCATGTGCGGAATGAATTTTGTTATGTGCACCAATATGGAGGTGATATCCATATCCAATATCACCTCCATATTGGTGCACATAACAAAGTTCAGATGGTGGGGGTCAGGCCGAAGGGTTTGGAGTGTGGGAGGGGGCTCAGGACTGGGGCAGAGGGTTGGGGTGCAGGGGTGTGAGAGCTCTGGCTGGGAGTGTGGGCTCTGGGGTGGGGCCAAGGATGAAGGGTTCAGGGTGTGGGAGGGGGCTCAGAGCTGTAGCAGAGGATTGGGTACAGGGAGTGAGGGCTCCGGCTCGGGGTGAAGGCTCTGGAGTGGGGCTGAGGATGAGGGGTTCGGGGTGTGGGAAGGGGCTCGGGGCTGGGGCAGAGTGTTGGGATGTGATGGGGTGTGGGCTCTGGGGTGGGGCCAGGGATGAGGGGTTTGGGGTGCAGGCTGCCCCGGGGCTGCGGTGGGGAGAAAGGACTCACCCAGCCCTGCAGCAGCTTGGGACCGGGGGAGAGGCGCCTCTCCCCAGCCGTGGCAGCTTCAGCGGGGCTGGGCTGGACCAAGGGAGGGGCTCCTCTCCCCCGGCCGCAGCAAGGGGGGCAGGTCTGCGCTGGGACCAGCAGGGAGGGGCACCTCTCCCAGCTACAGCAGGTCCGTGCTGGGGCCGATGGGGAGAGGTGCCTCTCCCTGCAGCAGCAAGTCAAGGGGAAAGTCATCTTTCTCCACCGCAGCCCTGAGCCCCTGCTGTGTGGTTGTGCAGCTTAGAGCAAACTTAAGTGACTAAACTATGCAACCCTTCCATTTCTGGGTATAGCATAGGGCCGGAAGCCAACATGGCAATGCTGACGGCCTGTCACGATAGCACTGCCTCTCATCCCAAATAGTCAAACCCTGTAGTGTTGAGTGGGGGGGGGGGGCGCGGAAGGGGGAGATAAGTGATACAGCAGGGCCAGAGGGCAACGGGAGAGTGTTAGATGAAGGTATATAAGCCCCAGGATGATCAGAGTCTTATTCTCTGTGGACTGAGGAGAGGTTACTGCAGGTTAATTAGAGCACCTGGAGCCAATTAAGGCCCTGCCAGATACCTAATAAAAACCCCTGCTTCAGTCAGAAGGGAGGAGGAAAGGAGAGTTGACTGTACTTTGGAGCAGTACTGTTATTGACCAGAGGATCAGAGTACCAGGGGAAGGGAAACCCCCGCTCAAGCAGAGCAGAGAGACTCCCCAGGCACAGGGGACCGAGAGAAACCCTGCCTAGGGTGGGAGAGGGCAGGAAGCCCAAGAATAGGGGAAGAGGCGGTGCCCTGACCCATCATACGAAGGAAGAGCGTGGGGCCCACCATAACAGTATTGACAATTTGCCACAATACATATTAAATTACACACTAATGTTTTGCTGTTCTTATTAAAAAAAGGTGGGGAAAATATTGATGTATGACTTATGTCAGAAATATCAGTTATAAAATTCTTTAAGAAAAAAAAGAGAAAAGTAACTTGTTCCCTTATTGTTCATTTAGAGAAAGAAAAGCTTAATGCTAGAGAAAATTTGACCTGAGTGAGTAGCAATCCATACAGAGTTTTAGAAAGGTTTCTATTCTGCTGTTTTTCTTTTATATTCAGAACACAAAGACTTTTAAAATTAAATTAACATTTATACCTACAGTTCTCAATTTAATGGAACTTTAAAAAAATACTCAGGGTATAAGATCACATCTTTTAAATAAATAAAATAGCTAGAGATAATTTCAGAGAGTGTATCTTTCAATAGGCAGAACATACAGTACATATTCCAAGATATTAAAATGTAAGAGACACTTACAGAGAACAATTGTTATCCACTATGGTCTTGAAATCAATGGAAGTTAGGACCTAAATACTTTTGGTAATCTGGGTCTATATACCTCCATGTGACCCAGGGGTAGGGTGACCAGATAGCAACTGTGAAAAAATGAGACAGGGAGTGGGGAGTAATAGGCGCCTATATAAGAAAAAGCCTCAAAAAATGGCACTGCCCCTTTAAAAACGGGACATCTGGTCATGCTGTCCAGGGGGCATAAAACAAGCTGAAATGCACCAAGTTATCTTAAAAGCAATGCTGTGGATTCTCCACATGCTTACATGCTCCAAACAGGGATTTTGATTACTTATGCAAAACAGCTATCTTGTCCCAGTGTATCTCCAAAAGGGGATATTGGTCAGGCCGAGAAAGGTGTTTCAACTTAGTGCAGCACAAATAAAGATTTTGCTGTCTCAGAGGTTTTGAAAATGACAGCCATGTTTTATGCAACAATTCAACCACCCATTTGGTTAGTTAACTACTGCTCAATGATGTCCAAAGCTGCAAGGGATACATCCATTCAAGCGGTCTTCCATTACATACAGATCTGTCAGTGGAAACATCATAATGAAAGGCAATCAAGGAAATCAGGTTTACAAACTTCCTAGAAGACATGTCCACAAGACACTATAAAATCAGGTTGTAACCATCTTTCCTTAGCCAGACGGTTCATATTTTTCTAAAGCAAAATTCCCAATGACTTCAACTGGAGTTCTGTGCAGCTGAAGTATGCAGCACTTGGCTCTGTATGTTTCACTCTAAAATGCATGGAAAGGTTGGGATATGACATTGCTCATTTCAGCACTTAAACATTTCTAAAACCTAATCTCTTAGCCTTAAGGCATCCAGAAACATAACTGAAAATAACAGTAATAAAAAACTGTAAAAATATTAAATAATTAATCTTCCCGATACCCAAGTAAAGTAGATTTAGTATTATTGTTTGCTTTTTATAGATGGAAGCAGAAAGTGTATGATTGACTTACTCAAGGCCACACAGGGAGCCTGCTGTAAAGCCTGCATTTGAACATTGAGGGTGTGGCTCATCAACGAGAGTAAATAGGTCTAGCTCTATTAAAGACAATGAAGTTACATCCATTTTCACCAGCTGAGGATCTGATCTGGAAGTTCCTGGCTCTCTGGCTAAAGGACAATCATTCTGTATCTAAAGGTAAATATTCACACATCATTGCAAAGTCAAATGGAGAGCATGGCCTAATTCTCTTCTCACATCAGTTTTACTGAGGTCAATACACCAGATTAAAACTAGTGTAATCTGCTTGAACCTCTGTTTGAGCACCACCCAGTGTGATAAAATCTCACATAATGCAAGCAATCTAACTTCTTACATTCAGAGGTATATGGACATGCACATTGGAGAACTCTTCTCTGGTGCAGATTATTTTACATGTCTGGAGTTACAGGTTTGATCTTTGTGCAGTGCTTGACATTACTGCCTATAAACAATGGCATTTGGCTTATATGATGGGATTGGGGTGGTGCTGGGTGCGCTTTGCGTGGGCTATTGCCTTGCAGAAAATTGCCTTAGCCCCCAACTCCCTATAGCCACTCAATAGCAGCTGCCACTCTCCAGCCTCCCAGCTCTGAAGGCAGAGCTGAGAAAGCAGCACCTGATGACCAGGTGCCCAGCTCTGAAGGCGGTAGTGAAGCAATCAGCAGCATCTCAGGAGTAAGCCCAGGTGGGAAGGACAGTGTCCGAGAGCAGTCCCTGGCCTGCGTTCCCAGCTGCCAACTCCCCACAGCTTCCCAGACTGACCTGCTCCAGCCCAGGCTCCTGGACCCCGCCCCCTGTGATCTCTGCTCCAGGAGGGCTCTGCCAGTGCCAGATAGGGTTGCCAACTTTCTAATCACACAAAATCGAACACTCTTGACCTGCCTCTTCCCTGAGGCCCCACCCCTACCTCACCCCTTCTCCGAGGCCTCACCCTCCGCTCTCTCCATCCCCCCTCCCTCTGTCGCTCGCTCTCCCACACCCTCTCTCACTTTCACTGGGCTGGGGCAGGGGGTTGGGGTGCAGGAGGAGAGTGAGGGTTATGGCTGCGGGCTCTGGGGTGGGGCCATAGATCAGAGTTTGGGGTGTGGGAGTGGGCTCTGGGCTGGGGGTTGGCGTGCAGGAGGGGTGCGATGTGCAGGCAGGAGGCTTAGGGCAGGGAGTTGGGGGTTGGGGTGCAGGAGTTCGGGCTCCGGGGTGGCAGTGGTGCGCACCAGGTACAGTGCAGGCTCCCTGCATGCCTGCCCTGTCCCTGGCCCCGCACCACTCCAGGAAGTGTTGCGGCCCCTGGGAGAGGGGGGTGGAGGGCTCTGCGTGCGCTGCCCTTGCCGCGCCTCCAGGTACCTCCCCTGAAGCTCCCATTGGCTGCGGTTCCCCATTCCGAGCCAATGGGAGCTGCGGGGGGCGGTGTCTGGAGGAAAGTGCAACACATGGAGCCCTCTGCCCCCCCCCCCCCCCGCCTGAACCACGGGGGCAATCCCACAGGCCGGATCCAAAGCCCTGAGGCGGAGCATACTATCCAGCCCGCGGGCCGTAGTTTGCCCACCCCTGCCCTAGATGCGTGGGCGGCCAGGGAGGCTCTGTGCGCTGCCCTCGCACCCACAGGCGCCGCCCCCGCAGCTCCCATTGCTCGTAGTTCCCAAGCAATGGGAGCCACGGAGCTAGCCCTTGTAGCAGGGGCAGCACATGGAGCATCTCTGGCTGCCCATGCATCTAGGGGCTGCAGGACCTGGCGGCTGCTTCTAGGAGCCACACGGAGCCAGGGCAGGCAGGTAGCCTGCCTTAGCCCCAGATTCCTGCTTCGCCGCCAACCAGACTTTTAACAGTCGCAGCCCCAGTCAGGGAGAGGTTTCAGGGAAGGGGGAGTAGGCAGGACTGGAACTTAGGAGGAGCAAAGGGCAGGGTCACAGAGAGGGGCATGGACTACCTCAGTGCCTCCACTGGGAAGAGACTGGCACTGCCCCTGGATGGGATACAGTTTGCCTTGCAGCCACAATTCCAGTTTTTCTTTTAATCGGGACCAATTACTCTGTCTTATAAGGTGTAGTGTTTTCTAGTACTGGACCTACATTTCAGATGCCAGTGATCCAGATTTAATGGGTAGTACCTACACTCGCTATACGGTGTTACCTATTTAGGGACCTGGCTAGTTTGGCGTCTAAAATAAGATGATCCATCATACTACCCACATAACCATGCCATAGAGCAATGGTTCTCAAACATTTGTACTGGTGACCGCTTTTTCACATAGCAAGCCTTTCAGTATGACCCCCCCCCTTATAAATTAAAAAGAGTTTTTTATATATTTAACACCATTATAAAAGCTGGAATCAAAGCAGGGTTTGGGGTGGAGGCTGACAGCTCGCTACCCCTCCATGTAATAACTTCATGACCCCCAGACAGGTCCCAAGCCCCAGTTTGAGAACCCTTGCCACAGAGCCAGTGTCCAGTAGTATGATAATCTGTGTACATTCAGATCAGAACTAAGACTAATCTACTCACCAAAGTCTAGCACTTTGAATCTGCAACACTCTTAAATCTAGCACCAGATGAGAAACTAGTGATTAGTACAACTCTGACAATGCACAGCAGGAGTGTGGCTCTGAGAAGTTCCTCACAGCCAAATCTGCAACAGACTTGGTTTCCATTTCTTAAGATACCATCAAATAAAACCAGAGATCACTGAGCAATTGGGAACTGCTTTACTCTTACCAGAATTTAATATAACTGAACAGATAATTAAAAAGGTAAATGCTCAATGATGTTATATCTGTTGCTGATTGACTGTAAAAGACAAACACAGAGACAATGGGAATCTGATTTAGAATTAAGACACAATGACAAAACATGGCAATATATTGACCTCTTCAAAAGAGCTATCTGTAAACATTAAACATACACCCATACATTTTAATTACCGTGCCTTCATCATATATATTTATCTCCAAGACAATTAGGCAAAATAAATCCAGAACATTTAGTTGGACGTCTCTGCTGAAATCTAAGAGAAAGAGGGGTTTTTTTTAATATACTGGTAAGTACTTGCCCAAGAATTAATGGTTTCTGATGAAGAGGTAATGAAAGTGTTTCTAAGTTAATGGAAGGTGCTGTCCTTCATCTGTGTTTCTTGGGGAATATATCACTGCTAAATCTTAATTCTTTCCCTGAGAAAACAGGCAGAAGCAATGTAACTATAGCAAGAAGAAGAATAGCTCTATTATAAAGAGATCTAAGAATACCTTTACTTAAAAATTGTATTAGAGGCATGATGGATTGTGCCACACTGGGGAAAATGTCTGTATCATTAATCAAAAAATTCTGGAATATGATAAAATGTGGGGGGGTCCTTTCATAAACACACAAGAGAATATGATATAATAAATTGAGCTTACAGGCATGCGCTAAATAAATATTTATGAAATTAGAAGGATCTGCAGATATATTTGCTCCTCAAAGAGTTGAGGATGGATCTTTGTTCCTTTTTGTTTAATTGTGGGTTCAGTCCTATATTGTTTTTATTTATTATTTGCTTTTATTACATACATTGAAAAAATTATACCATATGTAAGAAAATAGCATTCTAAAAATATTTAACCCTACCAAACTTCAACCCAAATTCTGCTGTTACATCTATGCTACCCTGCTAAAGTCACAGGGGTTGCACCAATACAACTGGCAGCAAAATTTGGCCCTCTACCGCAAAAAGTTGTACTAGAAAATCTCTTAAACAGAAGCTCTACATTAGCCAAGTGTAAAGCTCCCTAATTGCTCAGTGTCTGATCAAGGGCAAGAATACAGCTGAAATCAATGGGAACTGGATTAAGTCTTATCTCCCAAAAGCCTGTCACCAGTGCCCAGCCACTGTAGAGGAAAGGAATCCTTTCCCAGACTGTGAGATGTCTCTTCCATAGGAAGGATTGGAGTGGCCTCAACGCCATTGCACCCTGAAGGGAAACACTTGAGTTCAAGTTGCAATCTCCAGCTCCACTCTCTGCCCATCCTGGCAGAAGCACAGCACCTATCTGTCCACTCCAGTGTGGTATGATAGAAGATTTTAGCTTGACAATAATAGTTTACTAATTTTACACAACTACTGAGATTCACTCTTCAGGGCACTGTGAGCAGCAGAAGATGACAGTTTTCTTGTGCTCTCCTGTCTGTCTGTTCTATTTACCTGTTTCTCATCTTTTACTTAGGACACGTCTACCGTGCCCCATAGTTCAGACTATGGGGGGTGAATAGCAGGGTGAACCAAAGTACTGTGCTGTAATTCCTCCAGGTGGCATGAACTTAAAGCTTTGTAGTTCTAAGTAATATAAGTCCTGTTTGAAGAGGGTTATGGATCTTTAACTTTGTGCTTACAGTGTCCTGCTAAACTGAGGACAGTGCAGACATATCCTTAAATAGGAGGAGATTAAAAGAAACAAACTCTCAGAGCCAGGAATCAGGTGTTTGAAGATCAAGCAAAAGTTAAGGCTGACCTTAGGAGCAATAACTTTTGCTCTTCACATGCAAGTCATGCAAAAATTACTGCAAGCCACAGGGCTGAGTTTTAGAGAAATGATGCAGCCATACCCAGTATTTTGGGTAAATAATGACCTGTGTCATCATCGTAGTAGATTGTGAACAATCCTAAAGCCAGAGAAAAGAAAAGTCCCAATGCCATCACCATCTAAAACCAATGATGCAAAGCAAGTAGCCATATCAAACAAGGTGACTTCATTGCATGAAATCCTCATTCCATTCACATCTACACATGGAAAAAAGAGAAAATACAAAGTATATTGACTATGAGACACAAACTCACATAGCAACTAAATATATACACAACAGCAAAATGGCAAACTGTCAGGAAAAACCCTCTGGTGGCAGAACCATGATGTGGATCCACCAATTTGAATATAGGCTCAATATATCATGATTGCACCTCTCAAATAATAGACATCAGGCAATGTGTAGAATGTGTCCTGAGATTGCAGGACAAGAAGCAGACTATGACATGTCTTTATGACCTTTTGAAAACTTGAGTTTGCAAAGATTTGCCATTGGTAGAAGGATGGGTATGTCTAACTTGTGAAGGCCTGGAAGAATTGTTTTGTTCATTTACTATACACAACGGGTAGTATTTTATATCCTTTTTACAGCTAGATATATGCCCTTATTCAGAAATAATACAGATGGACACCAATACAAACCATTGAGAAGGCATAATATGGGAAAAGGTACAAACTAACATGAGAGGAGAAGCTCTTCTTTTTAATGTAAGCACTTTTTTTTTTGCATCCAAGGATATGATCTTGCTGCTTGATCAGTTCTCCAGTTATCTATATGTATCATCTTTCTCAAAGTTCAGTTCTGCTAATTCCACCACACAACTCACATGCTGACAGGGAGGGAGAATGGTGTTTGTACAGTGCCTAGAAAACAGAGTGCTTGCCCAGGATTGGGTCTCCTAAAGTCTACCACAATACAAATAAATGACAACAATAAAATGGGACTCAAGAGATCTTTAATTCCTGCCTCTGTCACAGACTCCCTCTGTGATCTTAGGGTTAGACTGTGCAACATTCATGTTGATAAACAGTTACTCACATGTCAATGGGACTGCATGTGTGAGTAAGTGCTAAAAACTTAATTAAGGGTTACACAATCTAGTCCTTAACTTCTCCAGCCTATATTCTCTGCTCTGCTGAGTTTCTGTTTGATACAGCTGTTAGAGAAGGGGATGTCAGGGAGTTGGTTATGGCTCCCTGATCCTCAGAGCAGATCTACACAACCCTGAGCCATGACTTAGGCTAGAGCAGTCTGGAGTCTGCACTAACTTACACCATTGAATATAACATGTTTTGGCATGTTCTGGCAATGCCCTGACATAACTACTACACCATGGCCAAGTGGGAGAGTGGCACAGTGGGAATTCTCAGCTGAGGAGAATTCAGTAGTTTTCTGACTCTTTTGAGCCATTCCAAAAGGAACACCAGTGAGAATCTGATCCTCTGTGTCTCAGTTTCCAACTGTAAAATAGGGATAATACTTCCTTGGAAGGGTCTTGTGAGGACAGATGTATCAATATATGCTCAGATACTACAGTACCATATATGAGTACAGGTAGAATCAAGGAAGAAAATATCTACCAAAGGCCAGTGGTTTGGGGTGTGCAGCAGTTTTGTTTTAACACAGACATTTGGAAACATTGTTTTTTGGCAGCACTGTACTGATCACAGCTGAAATGTATACAGAGCATTACTTAGCTACAATGAATATTCTTCCTCCTCCCTTCTTAATTATAGTGTAGCAATGAATTGGTACTAGAAAGCAACATCACACACAAGCTATTATTTGCATATGTAACTCCACTCCTACATCAAACATAATCTTTACTTGTACTTCCATCTATGAATATCCACAAATTTGTAAAATGAGAAAAGGGGAAGGTGAGTACCAAGCAGCCATCAGAGATTAAAGGCACCATATAAACAGAAAATACTTACAAAGCCTAAAACACTTTTATTTGCTCAATTACATCTATGTTAATGAGCCATGTGTTATGTGTGCATTTCTTTAACAGAGATTATATGATCACAGTGGGTGAAATTCACCTCTATGTAAAGAGCTAGCTGAAAGCATATGCACCAACTCAGTGCACCTACTCTGAGGTCTTATGTGAGGCATCTTCTCACACTCACTCCATTTTTATACCTGTGTAACTCCACTGACATCAACAGAGTTACTCCTGATTTACACCAGTGTAAATGACTGGACAATCAGACTCACACATTTAAAATAACTGTCCCTGTAAATATAATAAATAAAACATTTGTCTTTCTCTTTTTCCAATGACATAAACCTGTTTGTGTTTAAGCCCTTTGAACTAAAAAGTTAGAATATTACTTTTAAATGGTACCGTTTTTTCTGTTGTAAAACAGATTTTGCTACAAATCTTTCTTCATGAACTTCTTCAAAGTGCTATAGCAGTTTAGTTATCAAGTAGATTTTACTAGGTTCTCTTATGTCAGACATCAGCAGCTAAAGCTGTCAAATTGTGCCGAGCAAAGAGAAGTAAACTTTGTGGCCTAAAGATAAACAATAAAAAGATTATTATTTTAGGAGTTAAAAATCAACATCAGAAAAATGATCTGGCTTCAAACCTAGGTGAATGGTGGCTTTTTTTATTATAAGCATGTCAGTATTATAAACACATGTTATGGAAAGAGAACAGCAGCAACTGTTTGAATGCTATTTTAGAATTATCACTGTGAAACCTATTATTTCAGATCAAAAATTAAAGCTAGGGTTTTACTCTGTTGCATTTTGAAATAGTAACATTGGAGATTGTGTAATATAACTGTAACAATTTGGGCATTAGAATTTCCCCTCTCCTCAGTTAATCGTTAAAAATGTTTTTGTGCATTTTAGTTTTGGAAGAAAACAGGTTTAATCTAAAATGTACATCCTCAAACCTTGACCATGCACACATGTACTCACGTGAGTAACCTTGTGCATGTGAGTAGTCACATGTTTACTTGCATGCAGAAATGTTTGAAGAATGGGGATTTAAAGGCCAAATTCTGATGCCACTTCAATCCTAATCTTAATCTCATTGAGATCAGCAGCAAAACTTCCACCAACTGCAATGGGAGCAGATTTGGGCCTTTTCCTTGTTGCAATCCCAGTAATGGCAGTGAGGAAGCACTGGTGTAAATGAGTAGCAGCATTTTGGCCCATACAAGTTAATCTATAATCAATTCTATGCAGTTACAAAGGAAAAATGTTGTGCATATAATATTTAAAAAACTGGGTTTTTTTTCAATTTTAAAAGGAACTAAAACACCACATTTCACATTCTTTAAAAAAATATTATTTATTATTTAAAAAATTAAATTCCCTAAACATTAAAGTAAATCTGAACTTTTTTCCAGTTTATCTCACTTTGCTTACTGACTTTTCACAATCCTTAAAATGCTTTACTTATCCTCATATGTTCTACCATTAATATTTAACACCGATATTAATATCCTATTATGTACAGAAGGGAGCCCTACTTAAGATAAATGATATTTTGTGACCTGAAAAAATACCAGCAATGTTGAGGAGTAATTTGGCACATTAGTTCTTGTAGAAAAGTCCCACAGAATTTAAATAATGACTATTCTATAACTCTTTTAATCCATGGTATGGAGTTTCGTGGAGGATTACATCACTGGAACAAAAACCGATAGGATAGTCAAAAGCACTTATAGAAAAGAAATGATTCTCTGTTAAATGTTATGCCTTAGATTAGGGGTGGGCAAACTATGGCCCGCGGGCCAGATCTGGCCTGTCAGAGCTTTGGATCCAGCCTGTGGGATTGCCACCCCCATGGCACCCCAACCCCCTTCCCTGAGCCCCCTTGTACACTCCACACCCCTCCTCTGCCCCAACCCCTTGCCCTGAGCCCCTTCCTGCACCCCACACCCCCTCCCACACCCCACACTCCCTGCTGCACCCCAACCCCCTGCCCCAGCCCTACATTCATGGCCCTGCATACAATTTCCCCACCTAGATGTGGCCCTCGGGCCAAAAAGTTTGCCCACCCCTGCCTTAGATTCTCCACTGGGGTCTGGGCACTTGGAGCATAAAACAGACCTAAAGCCTGCATAGCTGAATGCAAAAGGAACATTCCAGCGTAGGGGGATCCTCCACTAGCCAGCTTCCTACAACACCTCCACGCTGGCTGCCAGCCTTAGGGCCATGACCATGGGAAGAAAAAGTTCCCTGTAGCCTGCTGACCCTGACTGTCTTAGGGCCATTAGCAACCAACACAAATTAATGCATCACTAAGGCAGTTCTAATTTAGGGCAGAAAGCCAGCCTAGTGCATCACACAGCACAGTGGTGGCTTAAAGTCATTTTCACCCCACCCTCCAAAAATGTGTTGTGAACTCCTTGGCTATAGATAATTAATTCCAAATTGTTTTTAGAACAATTTCTATAGTACAGTACTCTATTGACTTCATCCCTATTCCTTGTGTACTGGATATTTCTTTAAAGCAAGATTCAGTACCAGGCCCCACTGAATATTAAAAAAAATTCCAGTAAATTACATAATTCAACACCCCATATTGTATTGCTCATTCCATTGTCAGTGGGCTTGACCTTGCAGTCCTTAAGTCTCACAACAGTCCCACTGAAGTCAATGGGACTGAAGCCAAAGCTGCTTGAGTAAGTCTGGCAGAATCTTGCACATTTATTATCTAACGCTGAGATCCTGTGGGCTAGAGACAGGGCCGGCTTTAGGCCTATTCCACCAATTCCCCCGAATCGGGCCCTGCGCCTAAGAGGGCCCCGCGCCTAGTGAGAATCCCTTCCCTGGCTAGAGGCGCCTTTTTAATTTTTACTTACCCGGCAGAGCTCCAGCTCTTCGGCAGCACTTCGACAATGGGTCCTTCAGTGCCGCCTAAGACCTGGAGTGAGTGAAGGGCCCGCCGCCAAAGACTCGGAGCACCGCTCGGTGAGTACAAGCCCCACGTGGGTTTTTTTTTTTTAAGTCATCCCGGCCGGGGCCCCGTCGAAACTGTTCGAATTGGGCCCCGCACTTCCTAAAGCCGGCCCTGGCTAGAGACTTAGGCTGAACTTCATCTTTGTACAGAGGGCCAGCATGAGGTTCAAGCACCACTTTTCAGTCCCTCCTAAGCCCAATTTTGACACCATAAGTGATACATGGGATCATGCTGACTTTCTGTCGAAAGCATTTCACCCTGGAAGCATGTAAAATCAGTTACCATGTTTACATAAATATTTTAATGCCATTATCAGGGCCGGATTTACACCTTATGCACCCCTAGGCACAGCATTTTCAGTGCCCCTCCCCCTGCTTACAGCTGACACTGCACCAATATGAACCTGAAACTTATTTCAGATTGTATCAGATCTGTGCTGGCCAAAATATACTGGCCCTGTTCCTCCCTGCAGCAGCCCTCAAAGCAGCACTGCCCAACCCAGCCCCCCATTCCGTGGGCAGAACAGCCCAAGGGCAGCGGGGGCAGACAGGGAACAGTCTCCATGGAAAGACATGATACACTCCACCATGAGAGCCACTCCCAGCCTGACCGGGATGCATCCCACCCACCCCAGGTAAGGTGCAAGGGAGGGACTGTATCTCTCTGCATTGCAAGTGGTCCCTGGATATCTTCCGTTTCTCCCACAGCCCGGAGTGGCAGTCACTCTCCAGCTCTGCCATGCAGGACACTAGCCACGCCCCTCCCGCTCCATCTCTGGCACAAGGCACAGGCAGTGGGGTAGCCAAGGTTTGGGGGGGAGAGATAGCTCAGTGGTTTGAGCATTAGCCTGCTAAACCCAGGGTTGTGAGTTCAATCCTTGAGGAGGCCACTTAGGGATCTAGGACAAAAAATTGGTCCTGCTAGTGAAGGCAGGGGGCTGGACTCAATAACCTTTCAAGGTCCCTTCCAGTTCTAGGAGATTGGTATATCTCCAATTATTACCTTTAGCAGCCACCCCACCCAGCTGCAGATCACAGTGCCCCCAGGTGGGCTGACAGATGCACCATGCACCAGCCCCACACACTGGGCAGCCACCAACCCGTGCCAGGAGCCCACTTTTAACTTTTAGGCACCCCTAGAACTCCAGTGCCCTAGGCATATGCCTATTGTGACCAATTGGAAATCTGGCCTTGTTCAATTTTAGGTCTGGGATGACCTGTTCAACTAGAGTGGGCCACTCAGTTAAGGTCTGTGTGATGGAAAATATAAAAGAGAAAATTAGTGAGTAAGTGATGTTACTGAGAAGAGGGTCTCACAGTCTTCTACTTCTTAAATGTTTGTCCTCTTGGCAAAATTAAGGGTCTAATGCTCCCATGCTGTTCTTGGGGAACACTGCACTTTCAAGATGTTAAAAAAGACCATTTATTTAAACTAAGAATAATGTATTTTCCCTAAATCTGAAAGTTCATTATTCTCCCTGAATGTTTTTAATTCCAAATTCCTGATTTGTGAAATAAAGCAAACAGACCAATTGATTACATCAACCAGGTGTCTCCAAACACCTCTATTTGCTCTATTATTTGCATTATTTTACTCTCTAATTTAAGGCTAGATTGTTTTGGGGAAAAAAAAGGTACCTCCCATGCAGCAGGTATGAGAGGCATGGTATCTGATGCAGGTACAATAGATCTGACCACACAAACACTGAAGTTAATGGGAATTTTGTCACTGACTACAGAGGGAAGCATTATTGAGTCCACTCTCTCTGGGAACACAGGAAGAACACATGCAGCAAGAGCCTCTTCTCCACCCTGTGGTTTCCTCATGCCTGTTTATCTCTGATAGCCAGTGTAGAGGAACCAGTGTAGGTGGCCATTTCTCTCCCCACCCTCTATGGGATTTCTAGTACTGCTTTTGGTGCTAGAGTCCACCAATTCTTGTGAGCCAGGAATGCAAATTCACCTGGTTTGATGGGATGGAAAAGTACCTGATGGTTGGTCTGCTCAGCAATCGGAAGATGTGATTGAAGCACATATAGTCATACCTGAGCTAACTTTGATCTAAGACTAAGTCTACCCTGCAGATAGAAGGTGTACTTCCTATTTTGTGTATGTGTACATGCACTAGCTCTGTTCAAGCTAGCAAGCTAAAAATAATAGTGAGGCTATTTAGGTGGAGGCTTGTGCAAGGGGTAAACAGTGAGGTGGCAAAATTTGCAGATAATACTAAACTACTCAAGATAGTTGAGTCCAAAGCAGACTGTGAAGAGTTACAAATGGATCTCACAAAACTGGGTGACTAGGCAACAAAAGGGCAGATGAAATTCAGTGTTGATAAATGTAAAGTAATGCACATTGGAAAACATAATCCCAACTATACATATAAAATGATGAGGTCTGAATTAGCTGTTAACAGTCAAGAAAGAGATCTTGGAGTCACTGTAGATAGCTTTCCAAAAACATCCACTCAGTGTGCAGCAGCAGTCAAAAAAGCTAACAGAATGATGGGAATCATTAGGAAAATATCATAATGTCACTATATAAATTCATGGTATTCCTACACCTTGAATATTGTGCGCAGATGTAGTCACCCCGTCTCAAAAAAGATATATTAGAAATGCAGAGAAGGGCAACAAAAATGATTAAGAGTATGGAACAGCATCCATGTGAGGAGAGATTAAGAACACTGGGACTGTTCACCTTGGAAAACAGATGACTAAGGGGGGATATGATAGAGGTCTATAAAATCATGACTGGTGTGGAGAAAGTGAATAAGAAAGTGTTATTTACTCCTTCTCATAACACAAGAAGTAGGGATCATCAAGGAAATTAATAGGCAGAAGGTTTAAAACAAACAAAAGGAAGTATTTCTGCACACAACACAGTCAACCTGTGGAACTCTTTGCCAGGGGATGTTGTGATGTCCAAGACAATAACAGGGTTCAAAAAAGAACTAGATAAATTCACAGAGGATAGGTCCATCAATGGCTATTAGTTAGTTATAGGCAGGGACGTAAAGCCATGCTCTGAAATGTCCGTAGTCTCTGTTTGCCAGAAGCTGGGAATGGGTGATGGGATGGATCACTGAATGATTACCTGCTCTGTTCATTCCCTCTGAAGTACCTGGCATTGTCACTGTTGGAAGACAGGATACTGGGTGACCTGGACCTTTGGTTTGACCCAGTATGTCCATTCTTATGTTATGTTCTGATTACAAGCCTGTCTGAAATCATAGGTACATACTCAGATGGCTAGCCTGAACCATCGCCCATGCTACTCTGGCCATATTGCTTGTTTAACATGCTAGATAGAGCAGAGTTAGGCTTGGTCTGTACTTAACAGTTAAGTCATTCAGGGTGTGAAAAAATACACCTGACCAATATTTCGACCTAACCCCCAGTGCAGATGCAGCTGTGTTGACAGAAGAATGCTTCTGTTGACATAGTGATTGTCATCTGGGGAGGTTTTTTCTACACTGGCATATCCCCTTCCTTTGGCATAGGCTGTGTCTATGCTGTGGGGTTGTGCTAGCATAGCTATGCTGTTATAGTCTCCATTGCATAATTACACTTCCAGCTCCAGTGTAGATGTTCCCGTAGGTTAGATCAAAGATAGCTCAAGTAACAATAGCAGTGAAGCTGCAGAAGCATGGGTGGCACCTCTCAAGCATGTACCCAGGAACCTGGGTGGGAGGGGAGGGGATAGCCCATGCAGCCACCTGTTCTGCCAGGGCTTCACAGCCATTTTTACTCGAGTTATCTTTGATCTAGTTAGATCAAAGATAACTCAGGTAGGTCTACACATGCTGCAGTCATACCTCCCAACTGCAGAATAAACATACCCTATACTTTCTTCATATCTCTGTGATCTTGCATATAAAGCATGCCTTGTAAGGTATCAGGTGAAAGGTTATAATCTGCTGAAAGTAATTTCTCTGTCCATATATGTGTATCATTAATGCATATGAAATCATGAGAACTGCGTTGTATGGTTGTCAATGAAACGTGCTGTAAATTGGGGAAACCTCAGACATGCCTGGACTTGTGTGTTCCCCAAGCACATGGGACTGAGGGTATAAAACAGAACAGAGCAGGCCCATGCTTCGCCTTTCTCCTTCACCCACCTACGCTGCAAGCAATGAGGACACTCTGAAAACTCCAACTGAGGGGACTGGCCCAGATTTCAAGGGTGAAATCTGTGTACTATGAACTGCAATATTCAGTGGGGTGAGAAAAACCGCTTAATCTAGATGTTGCCCAGTCTAATAGGTTTGAGACTTTAGACTGCGTGCTTATATTTGATTTCTTTTGATAACTAACTATGACTTTTTGCCTGTCACTTAATATCACTTAAAATCTATCTTTTGTAGTCAATACATTTGTTTAGCTGTTTATCTTTACCAGTGAGTTTGTCTGAAGTGTGTGGTAAATCTGCTCAGGTTTTGCAAAGGCTGGTGTATATCCACCTTCCATTGATAAAAATCATAGAATCATAGAATCATAGAATCTCAGGGTTGGAAGGGACCTCAGGAGGTCATCTAGTCCAACCCCCTGCTCAAAGCAGGACTAAACCCAACTAAATCATCCCAGGCAGGGCTTTGTCAAGCCTGACCTTAAAAACCTCTAAGGAAGGAGATTCCACTATCTCCCTAGGTAACCCATTCCAGTTCTTCACCACCCTACTAGTGAAAAAGTTTTTCCTAATGTCCAACCTAAACCTCCCCCTCTGCAACTTGAGACCATTACTCCTTGTTCTGTCATCTTCTACCACTGAGAACAGTCTAGATCCATCCTCTTTGGAACCCCCTTTCAGGTAGTTGAAAGCAGCTATCAAATCCCCCCTCATTCTTCTCTTCTGCAGACTAAACAATCCCAGTTCCCCCAGCCTCTCCTCATAAGTCATGTGCTCCAGCCCCCTAAACATTTTTGTTGCCCTCCGCTGGACTCTCTCCAGTTTATCCACATCCTTCTTGTAGTGTGGGACCCAAAAATGGACACAGTACTCCAAATGAGGCCTCACCAGTGCTGAGTAGAGGGGAATGATCACATCCCTTGATCTGCTGGAAATGCCCCTACTTATACAACCCAAAATGCCATTAGCCTTCTTGGCAACAAGGGCACACTGTTGACTCATATTCAGCTTTTCGTCCACCGTAACCCCTAGGTCCTTTTCTGCAGAACTGCTGCCCAGCCATTCGGTCCCTAGTCTGTAGCAGTGCATGGGATTCTTCCATCCTAAGTGCAGGACTCTGCACTTGTCCTTGTTGAACCTCATCATATTTCTTTTGGCCCAAACCTCTAATTTGTCTAGGTCCCTCTGTATCCTATCCCTACCCTCCAGTGTATCAACCACTCCTCCCAGTTTAGTGTCATCTGCAAACTTGCTAAGGGTGCAGTCCACACCATCCTCCAGATCGTTAATGAAGATATTGAATAAAACCGGCCCCAGCACCGACCCTTGGGGCACTCCACTTGATACCGGCTGCCAACTAGACATGGAACCATTGATCACTACCCGTTGAGCCCGACCATCTAGCCAGTTTTCTATCCACCTTACCATCCATTCATCCAGCCCATACTTCTTTAACTTGCTGGCAAGAATACTGTGGGAGACTGTATCAAAAGCTTTGCTAAAGTCCAGAAATAGCACATCCACTGCTTTCCCCTCATCCACAGAACCGGTTATCTCGTCATAGAAGGCAATTAGGTTAGTCAGGCATGACTTGCCCTTGGTGAATCCATGCTGACTGTTCCTGATCACTTTCCCCTCCTTTAAGTGGTTCAGGATTGATTCCTTGAGGACCTGTTCCATGATTTTTCCAGGGACTGAGGTAAGACTGACTGGCCTGTAGTTCCCTGGATCTTCCTTCTTCCCCTTTTTAAAGATGGGCACTACATTAGCTTAGTGCTGAACCAATTAATACATTTGCACTGCTCATCTTGAGCAAGACAAGACAGTATATTCCTGAGGTATAGTGAAGGGAGCTGGGAGCTTTGGCTCTGGTGCCTTTCTCTGTGTCATTCATGAGTGGCTCTGGGAGCATTCATGAAATCTAGCTAGATGTGGGGCTCCACATGTGGTTGTGCTGAGTGATAACAGCACCTGGAGGGGTTTGCTGGTCACTATCAAGGTATTGTGAGAGACAGCCTAGGCTGGAGAGAGTTCAGGAGGGCACAGCGGTCCCACAGTCCCAGACTGCACCCCAGGGATCCCGTTACACCCCTAATTTACATTTGTATATGAGCTAAATGAAGGAGCAAACAAGGACTGGAGAAGCATTAACTCTGCTGCATATGGGAAGGGATGTGATTGCTAACATTTGGAAAATAGTCAGCCTACTTTGGAATCGGAGGGTGCTTGTGCTGACTTTTAAGCAGACATGGCCTTGCATTCTTCTTTGTAGTGAAAAGCTGAAGAAAAGGGCTAACAGTTTATTATCTCCAAATTGATATGTAAGTACCCTACTAAGGCTCCAAAGCTACAGTTCTCACATGGGCAAAACATCCATTGCTGGACCCTCACACTCTCTTCATTCTTAGAAAACCTGCTTTTTTTGGAAAGAGAGACTTGTATATTTAAAGTAAGAAAAATCATCTTTGATGTTGTGTGACATTTACTTTAATTAGTGCAAAATACAGTTCTAATGATGTCACATAACAAGTTGATCTGGATAAAGTAGATTTCCACTTGATCATTCTCTCTCCCCTAATTAATTTTTAATTTGATTGGAAATGGAGTGCCTAATCACCCTTTCCCACAAAATTAACCTGCAGGAGTGGATAACAATTTTCATTTTTTCCCCCAATACTAGGTCCCAATCCACCAGATTATACTAATGTGAGGAAACAGGCTGGGGATTGGCAGGTAACTGTCCCAACTATACAACTCTCAGCCATGCTGGATAGGCAGCAGTTAGTGATCTCCACCTCTTGGCAATATACCATACTGTCACAGGCTCCTTCACCTCAACAGTGATTTGCTCTCACCTTCAGGGGCTTGGGGCCTGAATGCTGCTCATCTACTGCATTTGGGGATTTGTGTTACCTGCCAATCCCTTCCTAGGCTTGGTTTTCTGGTCCCGCCCTCTACCTCTCAGTGTGGCAACTCCACACTCCAGTGGATTTGGAATTGTGCTGAATGCATCATTGCAGCTTTGTGTCATGGAGCTTTGCTCATTGGTCATGACAGCATGCCAGACATGGAGGACGCTTCTAAGCATGTCATCCTCTCTGCCACCACATGCCCATGGAGCCCAGCTTTGTGGTATTTCAGCAGAATGATATGCAGCACCATCACTGCTCAACTCCTCCTGTTTTCCCCACCCAGTTTCCAAGGGCTTTGTCTCGTCTGTACCAGTGAGATGGAGGGGAGTATCTGACCCCAAAGAACCAAGTCTGTTACTCTGGCCAATCTACTAAATAGCTACTAAATGATGCTATCATTGAAATTTGACTCAACTTTTTAGTTTCTTATATCTGTTCGCAAAGCCCATGTACCCATGCAGGGATTTTTAAAAATGCTTTTAGACTTTTATTTTTAAGTTGGGGGAGAAAATCTTGTCCTCAGTCCAACGCTCAAACAACATTCTTCAACAACATATCTCATGTGTGTGTGAGAGACAGAGATGAACATGAAAGAGAAAAAAATGTTTAAAGTTCTGAAAAAATACATGACCATCTTACTTGCACCCAGCACTTTGAATGTTATAATATAGTGTAGATAGTTATAGTATACCTTGCTTTTATCTAATCAGACTGTGCCACTCTAATTGTAATCACAGCTACAATTGGAAGTCAACCTATTATCACGGCAAGATCTATCAGCTCTGCCTAGACTATATTTGCAAACTAGAATGGAAGTTGTCAGTTCATAAACATCTGACATAAATACTGCTACAGACCTGAGAACATCAAACTCAATAACAGCCAGCAAGAAAACTGAAGTGATGCTAGGGAGAGACATAAAAGAGGCTAGTGGTGTCATTCTGATTATTTAATGAGGTTAAGAGCTATTGCAGTCTTTAACCAAGAAAAAGGAGAAAGATGAGCAAGTAAACCTTGAGCTAAATGATTTGTTGAAAATTTAATAAAATGATCAAGCATGTCATACTACAGTTAACCACTGTAATGATCATCTGTGTGAGAGAAGATGAAAAAAAATTGAATTACCACTATAGAATTGGCTATGCTTACTCACACTGTGCATAATAGTCTGCTGTCACAGTTTTGTCTCTGCACACCATTTGCCACTGGTCAGAAATAAAGAAGGATAATTTCCCTTTAAACCTAAGTCAACTGTTTGTTATCAGCAAAAATCCATTTTTGAAAATTAGAGCCAATAGGAAGAACACTACATTGTATGCTAAATTAATTTCTTCTGTTAACATATTTGAAATGATATTTGATTAAAAAAACAATAAAACATGTTTTAAATATAAAACAATGATTACTGCAGTCTGAGCCAAAAGTGCTATTACTGATAAGCGTCAATAGACTGTTGTTATTTATTTAGTTTTTGTAAAGGCACCACAGTCAATCAATAACAGTGCATGTACTAAGGCAGTAGGGTTTGTGTAAAGATATTTATCAGAAATCCATCAGCAGTGTTCCGCTTTTGATTGCAATCCTCTATAGACTTTTCATAACATCACCAAAGATTGTATACCTCTTTGACAAGCCACATTGACAGGAGTAATATTGTAGAAACCACACTACATAATATGCATATTTAACAGCATATTCAATTAACCACTTTGCTGAATGAGATTGATTTGTTATTCATTGTATTCCAACTTATGTTAATACTTTGGCAGTAGACATGAAAAATGATTGATACAGCATATTGGAAATTTTGAAAGGGAATAGAAAAATGTATAACTTAAAGCCATATTTAGAAAATGGTTGTATGTTACAGTCTGAAAGAATGAATACTCCTCAACTGTGCATGAATACTAGTTGGACCAGCAACCTAGGTAAGTATTTGAAAATGAGTTAGTGAAAAAACTATTATAACTATACACAACTCATTCTGGAACCTCTCTCTACACCCCCAAAATTAATTAGTAATAATTCAAAGCTGCAAGAAAAATATCTCCACTTCACAATACATTGCTTTAAAATGCAAGAAAACCCTGAAATGTTTAAATTTAATACTAAATTTAGTGTTGTAACTATAGTGTAAAGTTTGTTCTGAAATGTAATACAAATTTTATAGCTGAAAAATATCACTTAGTCTGAGGACATGCATTTTATTACTACTATAGGTAGAAGTAGTAATCAGGTTATCCCAATAGATAAAAAATTAAGAAAGAGTGACCATACAAATTTATTATTTTACCTAGTCTAATAAAATAGTCCATCTATAACTTTCTTATTCATTTTTAAACATAAGGGAATACAAAATGCTTTAAGTGCATCGAAAGCATGCCTTCCAAAATAGTTTTGACTTCGTTTTTCACAGTATCGTTATAATTATTTTACTGAAGTAGTATAATCCCAATCCAACTGTCTTTACCTAGTCAAAACCCCTATTGAGTTCAGTGGATATCTAGACTGATTATGGGCTGCATGATTCAGCCCACAGTGTGACACACTAATAAAGGCTGGATGGTGATTCAATTATAGATGCCTTTTTAAATTGCTGCAATTTAAAATTTTGAGCACATGAAACTCAGGGGCTGATATAATAGAGACAGTCATAGTACAGATAGATATTGAGCAAGTTTCCCTCTACTGCTCTACTAGTGTATCACAATTCAGATATGTAACACGCTTAGGATTCTAGAGGGAGATTTGTGCCTTTGAAAAATATCCCTCTAAAACATGGACCTCTTAAAAAAACTTCCAGAAAAACTAAACAAAGCATAATCATGCCTAGTCGTATGATATGAGCAAACAACTACTGAGGCTCAGTTAGGAAAACACCAAATGTATTTTTTAATCTAGATTTCTGAAGGTGAAATGTGTGCGCAAAAACACACTGATCCAATTAGTTATCTCTTACTTTTATTGTATTTAAACAAAAATATACACAGGAGGCCCTTAAATTGCAAGTTCTAAGATCCACGGTCAAGCACAACAGACTATTTTAGAAAATGTAGTGATGCGCATCACACAGCTGAGATTACAGAATATTGGAGCCAGAGTCTCAACTGGTGTAAACTGGGATTGTTCCACTGAAGTCCTTAGACCCAAGCCAGTTTATACCAGTTTAGTATCTGGCCTTTGGTATTTGATATATGCCTTCACCCAGTGAAGAAGTTGGTGGGAGCTAACTGGGGTCAGGTTCAATCCAGTTGAGATACATGTGATGTTTCAGCCAGGAGAAAGGTAAGTGATGGTGGCAGCTGTGTAGGGGATATATGTCCAATCTTTGCTAATGTGATTTGCAGTCTTGGATTCAAAGTGGATCCATCACTGTTCCTGGATTTTCACATACCAGCTTTGGCAAAGGCTGCCTTTCTCCATTTAAGGTTACCATTCCTTTTTATTGTGGACCTTGCTCCCGTGGGCCTGTGCTTTTGTAATCTACAGACACTGCAATGAACTCTGTTTGACTTTCCCTTAAAAAGTGTGTGGTAGCTTCAGCTACTACAGAATGCAACAACCTTCCTCTTAAATAGGACATGGAGTTGTGAGTATATAACACCAGTGTTTCATGATCTGAAACTTATTCAGAGGCCACTTTCCCTGGCAAACACTAAGTAGTCTGGAAGCACCTTTGCTGAGAGATTACCAATTTCCCTCTCTCCTCCTGTTACAGGAATTACGATCCAGAGTTTTGCTAACTGTGCCTGGGCTTCAACTTGCCATATACAGCTGAGGAATAATCTCACTGGAAGGCTCCCTCTAGAAGTCCATCACAGACACAAGTTTAATGAGAAGCAAAACACAGGGTAAAACATAATTTTGCTCAAGCATTTGAATTAATTTTAGCTTTTATTTTTACTTTAATAGTTAATAGGGGTTGGGATTCAATTGCTCCATTGACAAAAAAGGTGAGAGATAACTACACGGTTGGAATTCTACTAATTTGCCTACTAAGCATACTTCTGAAAAATAAAATAATGTGTTAATGTGTCATAAAAATACAATGCAAAATTCCAGCAAAAATATTCATGGAAGTGAGAGCTGCAAGACTGTGGAATTGTCTTCCAAAAAGCAAAGGCCCCATTGCTTGTATCTTTTAAAACCAGAGTGGCCAAGACCAAGGTGGGTATGGTTTGAGAGGGGCTGGGGGAATAGGATTGAAATAAGATGTTCTTTTGGGGTGAAGTGCTGTCTGTTGCCAGCCATGGGGGGTCAGGTGCTGCTAGTGAGGGTTGTGGCTTTGTTAAAGTTTGTTGGACACAGTCAATGTGGCCTCACCTTATTCCTTCTGATACTCCTAACATTACAACATTGGAAAGAACATTGCTCACAGGGGATCAGCTAGCTGACCTATACTAACAGGTGGTTTCTATCTCTAATTTCTGTGATTGTATGAAAACACTACCCAAGTAACAGTGCCAAAAAGACTGTTATGAGGTCACCATAAGGACTGTAATGTTTACACATGTTCACATTTCATCAGAATGAAAATACTGCTGAAGAATTAATGGAGCTAATTCCAAAGTCCACTGCTGGAGGAAGACAAGTTTGAGGATCAAAATTCACTGCCTCACCCCCAAGCCAGCATGGGCTACAAGCACTGTATAGGAAATTCACTCAGCCCCTGGGGTAAGGAATGAGGGCCTAGTCTGTCTCTTTCTCTTTCACAAGCAATCCCCTTTTGCTAATACTCAAAGCTACACTGCTGAGCTCTTCAGGGGCTACATCCATTCCTGCTCAACCAGAAGATGAAATGCATCAGTGAAGCTTATAGAAGAAAGTGGAGAATTATTAATGATAGAAATTAAATGTTTTTAAAATACTGAGAAAAGATAGGGTGTCTGCTTTAAATGCACAAAAGCAAAGTAATTTAGGATTAAGGCAAACACTCTGAAATACATTCTGATCACCAAGATATGTGGGACATGTACTACCCTGAATCTTGCAAAATCAGCTACTTTTACTTACAGAGGAGTTTCCCCACAACCCCCTAAAGGTTGGCAACTCCACCATGTATTGTTGTTAATAATAATATTTATTAATTTATTAATTATTATAGTATAATATTATTATTACAGTACTCATCCTAACTTATTCCCTTCCTGCAGAGCCGCTCATGTTCACCACACACCTACAATTGAGTCTAAGGTCATTTTAAAAATTAGACAAGGTATGTCATCTTTAAACATTCCCTAATGAAATCTATTTTGGAGACTATTTGATTACTTGTTCCTTTTCCCCCCACCCTTCATCCATCTCTAAATTTGTTAAGAAGCTCTTACATGATTTCACAAAGTGTCCAATAATAGAACAGAAAGAGATATTAGTCAGCTTTCCCCACCTAAGTACAACACGCAGTATTCTGAGATTTCTAGGTATATTGAAGAGAGCGGGGGTCTGAATGTCCTTGCTATTCTGGATTTAGACCACACTTTCAATGTTACTATTTTAATTAGCAAAAAAAGTATAAAAGTAATTTCTACACACTTTAATAATAAAGTATAAGGGACATAAAATGACATTTTAAAAATAACTGCTACAAACTTATCTACTGACATTATTAAAGGTTGGTAAAAATCTAATGTAGCCTAACTGCCTAATCTCTGCGGCTGGGTGGTTTGCACAAAGACACAAAGGGTAACAATAAGATCTGTTTGTTACCTTGTAAAGCTTGTAAATGACACCACATGATAGTGCAAATGAAGCATGGCAAGATGAGAAAATGAAGAATGAAGCTGTATAATTTAATCAAAAGTCGGGTTTTCAAGCAAAGGGAGACTTTCGCTCAAACCCTTAAAATATAGCTGCATGCTTAGCAGTCTTTATACTGATTTTATTAGTCATAAATATATATTTAACGTTTCATATATTTATGGATATTATATTCATGTGCTTATATTTGCAAAACAAAACCCAGAAGAGTGCTGCATAGAGAGGCACGAACATAGTGTGGTACAAAGGAATATCTCACTTTAGAAACCAAAACCATTCTCTATCATTGTAAATTCTGAACTAAAAGCTTATTTGGACTTGGAAAGAATTTCATCTTAGTCACTTTACTGCCCTTCCCTGGCTGTCATGGTGTGCATACCCATTATATTCCCCTCTCAGTATTTAGCTGTTTACTTCCTTGCTGATCCTTTGTCTAATCAGTGGCCCCATGTTTTAGTTCATGTGCTTTAGACCAAAATACAGTAATTAATTGGAAGAAACATTATAATTAGACGCCTTTTAAACAATACATACGCCCCGCCCCGTCCCCAGCTCATTTGAACTTGGGGGATCTTTTGTTTCACTGGCTCTGACTCTACAGATGTTAAATTCTAAGGGTGACATGGAATAATGTCCACCGCATCCTCCTGTGGTGCCCGATGAAAGGCAGTTTTCTTATCCTAGGGACACTGAATGATTCGGAGAAGGGAAGATTAGGGGTGAGGGCACGAGGGTTGGAGAGTGCCAAGGAATCTCAGAGGACACACGCAGACCAGAACTGAACCGGGCCAGTCCAGCGGACTCGCGATTCGTTCTCTGCATGTGGCCGGACCCCGCGGCGGAGCCAAGCCAAGAGAATCCGGCTCCGGGAGGTGATGGATCCGCTGAGCTGGCCCAGCCTGGGCTGCAGTAAGCTGGGAGGGAACTCCCACTCAACCGAGCCGAACAGCGTCTCCTGGGACCTTGCGCTGGGGACTCCTTTGGTCTGGGGCTCCCCCTCCTTCTGAGCAGCAGCGGGGGGGGGGGCGCGAGGAAGGGTTCATTTACAAATGCGAGTCACCTAAGTCCGGCCCCCACATGCCCATGTTCAGATCGACCCCAGGGGCGTCTCCACGGACAATGGGGGGGCATGTGACCCGCATTTCCCCCTCCACGCGTCCGCCCACTGTGTCTCCCTGCCCCCTCTACATCCCTGGCACTGGGATCCTTGCCCGCTATGGATCTCTGACCCCTATGGCCCGTTGACAGTAGCTCCCTGCCCCTGTGGACCACTGGCACTAGGACCAAAGAGGACCGTGATTCACGGGCACCAAATGGGCCGGACAAACAGCACCAGCAACATGCACACCCGCTGCGGAGCTCGGGGTTACCGAACCGGCAGCGAACCCACCGTGTCCGCCTCGCAAGGAAGCCGGTGACCTGTAGATAGCGATAGGCACTGAATGATGTTTGCTGCTGCCATGGAAATGGTGAATGTGGTGAGCACCCAAACTGGAGGCGCCCCACGCCACCCCGAGGAGGCCGCTGAGAGTGAGTGGGACTATCCAGAGCAGGGCCAGGCGCCCTCCCGCGCCGCTGCTACTGCTGGTGGGGCCCGGCTCCGGGCTGCATTTCAGCAGCGCCCCCATCCTCCGCTCCGCGGCGCGCCGGCCCGCGGGGTCCCCGGCAGGAGCAGCAGCCACAGCAAAGGTGGCAAACTTTGGAGAGAGGCGCGCACAGAGGCACCCCGCGCCGGGCGCAGCTCACTTCGCCAGGGGAGCCGTCTCTTCCTTCGGGGAAAGCTTCCGCGGATCCTTGGCTCCAGGTCGCCTTCTACCCCAAACAATCCGAAACATCGTCAGAGGCGGAGAAGCCAGTCAGTTCCGAGACTTCGCAGAGAGGGACAGGGGGCAAAACCAAGCCCCCCACTCAACCAACTGCTAGTTCCCAGCGCTCCTGCTCACTGACAACGCTCCCCAGTTACAAGTGTGCCGAGCATCTCCTCCTCCTCAGTAATCCACGCGGGAACCAGCCAGGCCACACTTGTGCTCCACGAGAGAAAAAGGGGCGGGAGATCCGCAGCAGCCCGCCGGCCGGCGCCAGAAAAGGGGAGACGCTCACCCCGCTGCTCGCCCCTCCAGTCAGCTCCGACCCGGGGAGCCTCACGAAAAAGCTCGCCCAGCGCGCTCGCACACACACTCCCACACAGAGCCAGACAATAATCAGGCAGGCTGCTCCGGCGAGCTCAGTGGTGCCAGTAATACCCGAGCCGAGGATGTTTTCAGGCGAATAGTGCACCCTTATGAAAGAAGCTGGGCTGGGGGGAGGGGGGCTAACCACGCTTGCGAAGAGAAGTGCTATGCAAATCTGCAGTCTCCGAACAGCAAATCACTGAAGCTTGGATGCAATGCAGAGGACGAGCCTATGTTAAAGAAGGAGGCTGGGTTCAGCTCCAATCCATTCGCCCCGCTTTTCCTCTCAGACGCCATGTACTAAAGGAACATGTGTCAGGCGGTGCGGCGAGCACACACAAACCACCCCTCCTAAACTGCCATCAGATTCTGGTGACGAATTAGTCTAATGCGGGGCGCCATTCCCCTCCTCCGACGGGTCGGATGTGCCGATGTCTAGAAAGCTCACTTACAGCTTAAAAAGAATGACTTCGGGGGCTTTCATTGGACTAAACTTGTTCCACCAGGTGTTCAAACCAGGTCTGCTGGACATGGCTTGCCACTAACCATCTCCTCAAGCGACTGTTTTGATGAGCTGGTAATTACACACATCACTCCTAACAAAGAGTTCCCATTTTCCCTGACAATGTATGGCTGGGAAAAGCTAGGCAAACCAAAACACAACAAAGAAAGAGATTTAAATGGGTTGATACCGGAACAGCTGGCAGAAAACAATGGAAGAAAACATTTGCCTGCATCTCTGCAGATTTAATCCAATATGTTGAAATACTGAATTTAGTATGCTGAATAGGCACATAAACACATATGCTCTTGCTCTTAAAAACAATATAAAGAAAGCCATAAAAAGAAATTTAAAGTTTAACTATGAAATTATATAATTCAAATGAAAACGATATTCCCAAGGTATATTGTAGCTCACTGAACACGTATTAAAAATTCAGATGCTTTTTAGAAGCCACCTGATGTAGAAGCATATTCCCATATTCCGTGCAATGCCATTCCTGGACATAACAGGGTGTGTTAAACACAGACTTTCAGCTTTCTTTATTCCAGCAACTCTAGACTTTTGTCTGTTTTCTGCTATGCCTTTAGCAGTGTTCTGATCTATGGGGTGAGTATGTGTGAGAGAAAAAAAGTGGGTGTTAAAGAAACAATATATATATTATATATTTATTAGGGCTATCAAGCGATTAAAAATTAATTGCAATTAATCACGCAAGTAAAAAAAGTATCGCTTTTAATCGCACTGTTAAACAATAATAGAATATCACTTATTTAAATATTTTCCATTGTTTTCTACATTTTCCGATATATTGATTTCAGTTACAATACAAAGTGTACAGTGCTCACTTTATATTTATTTTTAATTACAAGTGTTTTCACTAAAAAAAGACAAAAGAAATAGCATTTTTCAATTTACCTAATACAAGTACTGTAGCACAATCTCTTTATCATAGAATATCATGGTTGGAAGGGACTTCAGGAAGTCATCTAGTACAACCACCTGCTCAAAGCAGGACCAATCCCCAGACACATTTTTGCCCCAGATCCCTAAATGGCCTCTTCAAGGATTGAACTCACAAGCCTGGGTTTAGCAAGCCAACGCTCCAGCCACTGAGCTATCCAAGTTGAATTTACAAATATAGCATTATGTACAAAAAACTGCATTCAAAAATAGAACAATGTAAAATTTTAGAGCTTACAAGTCCACTCAGTCCTACTTCTTGTTCAGCCAATCACTCAGACAAACAAGTTAATTTACATTTGCAGGAGATAATGTGGCCCACTTCTTGTTTACAATGTCACCTGAAAGTGAGAACAGGTGTTCTCATGGCACATTTGTAGCTGGCATTGCAAGATGTTTACATGTCAGATGCAGTAAAGATTCATATGTCCCTTCATGCTTCAACCACCATTCCAGGGTACATGCATCCATGCTGATGACGGGTTCTGTTTGAAAACCATCCAAAGCAGTGCTGACCGATGCATGTTCATTTTCATCGTCTGAGTCAGATGCTACCAGCAGAAGGTTGATTTTCATTTTTAATGGTTCGGGTTCTGTAGTTTCTGCATCGGAGTGTTGCTCTTTTAAGATTTCTGAAAGCATGCACCCTACCTCATCTCTCTCAGATTTTGGAAGGCATTTCAGATTCTTAAATCTTGGGTTGAGTGCTGTAGCTAGCTTTACAAATATCCCAATAAGAATGGGCCTACTGGGTCAGACCAAAGGTCCATCAAGCCCAGTATCCTGTCTTCCGACAGTGGTCTGTGCCAGGTGCTCCAGAGGGAATGAACAGAACAGGTAATTATAAAGTGATCCATCCCCTGTCACTCATTCTCAGCTTCTGGCAAACAGAGGCTAGGGACAGGGCCGGCTCCAGACCCCAGCGCGCCAAGCGTGCGTTTTGCCGGGAGGGTGGCAGGCGGCTCCGGCGGACCTCCCACAGGCATGACTGCGGAGGGTCCACTGGTCCCGCAGCTCCAGTGGACCTCCCGCAGAAATGCCTGCGGAGGGTCCGCTGGTCCCGCGGCTCCGGTGGAGCATCCGCAGGCATGCCTGCGGGAGCTCCACCAGAGCCGCAGGACCAGCGGACCCTCCACAGGCATGTCTGCAAGAGGTCCCCCGGAGCCGTGGGACCGGCGACCGCCAGAGCGCGCCCCGTGGTGCGCCGCCCTGCTTGGGGTGGCGGAATTCCTAGAGCCGCCCCTGGCTAGGGACACCATTCCTGCCCATCCTGGCTAATAGCCATTGATGGACCTATCATCCATGAATTTATCTAGTTCTTTTTTGAACCCTATTATGGTCTTGGCCTTCACAACATCCTCTGGCAAGGAGTTCCACAGGTTGACTGTGCATTGTGTGAAGAAATACTTCCTTTTATTTGTTTTAAACTTGCTGCCTATTAATTTTGTTTGGTGACCCCTAGTTCTTGTGTTATGAGAAGTAGTAAACAACACTTCCTTATCTACTTTCTCTATACCAGTCAAGATTTTATAGACCTCAGTCATATCTCCCTTAACCATCTCTTTTCCAAGCAGAAAAGTCCCAGTCTTATTAATCTCTCCTCACAGAGAAGCCGTTCCATACCCCTAATCATTTTTGTTTCCCTTTTCTGAACCTTTTCCAGTTCCAATATATCTTTTTTGAGAGGGGGCAACAACATCTGCATACAGTGTTCAAGATGTGGGCGTACCATGGATTTATATAGAGGCAACATGATATTTTCTGTCCTATTATCGATCCCTTTCTTAATTATTCCTACCATTCTGTTCGCTTTTTTGACTGCTGCTGCACATTGAGAGGATGTTTTTAGAGAACTATCCACAATGACTCTCTTTCTTGAGTGGTAACAGCTAATTTAGACCGCATCATTTTATATGTATAGTTGGGATTATGCTTTCCAATGTGCATTCCTTTGCATTTATCAACATTAAATTTCATCTGCCATTTTGTTGCCCAGTCACTCAGTTTTGAGAGATCTTTTTGTAGCTCTTCGCAGTCTGCCTGGGTCTTAACTACCTTTAGTAATTTTGTATCATCTGCAAATTTTGCCACCTCACTTTTTACCCTTTTTTTTCCAGATCATTTATGAATACGTTGAATAGGACTGGTCCAAGAACAGACCCCTAGGGGACACCACTATTTACCTCTCTTCATTCTGAAAACTGACCAAATTACCCTTTGTTTCCTATCTTTTATCCAGTTACCAGTCCATGAGAGCACCTGCCCTCTTATCCCGTGGCAGCTTACTTGGCGTAAGAGCCTTTGGTGAGGGACCTTGTCAAAGGCTTTCTGAAAATCTAAGTACACTATATCCACTGGTTCCCCTTGGTCCACATGCTTGTTGACCCCCTAAAGAATTCTAGTAGATTGGTCAGGCACGATTTCCCTTTACTAAAACCATGTTAACTTTTCCGCAACAAATTATGTTAATCTTTTTTTTGACAATATTGTTTGCCCAGTACTGAAGTCAAGTTTACAGGTCTGTAATTGCCAGGGTCACCTCTGGAGTCCTTTTTAAAAATTGGTGGCACATTAGCTATCCTCCAGTCATCTGGTACAGAAGCTGATTTAAATGATAGGTTACAGACTACAATTAGTAGTTCTGCAACTTCACATTTGAGTTCCTTCAGAACTCTTGGGTGAATACCATCTGGTCCTGGTGACTTATTGCTGTTTAATTTATCAATTTGTTCTAAAACCTCCTCTAATGATACCTCGATCTGGGACAATTCCTCAGATCTGTCACCTAAAAAGGATGGCTCAGGTTTGAAAATCTCCCTCACATCCTCAGTCGTGAAGACCGATGCAAAGAATTCATTTAATTTCTCCGCAATGGCCTTATCGTCCTTGAGTGCTCCTTTATTACCTCAATCGTCCAGTGGCCCCACTAGTTGTTTAGCAGGCTTCCTGCTTCTGATGTACTTACAAAAAAAATTGCTATTACTTTTTGAGTCTTTGGCTAACTGTTCCTCAAATTCTTTTTTGGCCTTCCTAATTATATTTTTACACTTCATTTTCCAGTGTTTATGCTCCTTTCTATTTTCCTCACTTGGATTTAACTTCCACATTTTAAAGGATGCCTTTTTGCCTCTCACTGCTTCTTTTACTTTGTTTTTTAGCCACGGTGGCTCTTTTTTGGTTTTCTTGATAATTTGGGGTATACATTTAAGTTTAGCCTCTATTATGGTGTCTTTAAAAAGTTTCCATGCAGCTTGCAGAGATTTCACTATACCCTTTAATTTCTGTTTAACTCCTCATTTTTGTTTAGTTCCCCTTTCTGAAATTAAATGCTACAGTCTTGGACATTGGTACCTTCTATGAGTTTTGTCAAATCTGCTGTGAAAGTGTTCTTAAAACGAACAACAATATGTGCTGGGTCATCATCTGAGACTGCCATAGCATGAAATATATGGCAGAATGTGGGTAAAACAGAGCAGGGGATGTACAATTCTCCCCCAAGGAGTTCAGTCACAAATTTAATTAACACATTGTTTTTTTAACAAGCGTCTCAGCATGGAAGCATGTTCTCTGGAATGTTTAGCATATCTGGCACGTAAATACCTTGCAATGTACCTACAAAAGTGCCATGCAAATGCCTGGTCTCACTTTCTGGTGACATTGTAAATAAGAAGAGGGCAGCATTATCTCCTGTAAATGTAAGCAAACTTGTTTGTCTTAGCGATTGGCTGAACAAGAAATAGGAATGAGTGAACTTGTACGCTCTGAAGTTTTACATTTTTTTTTTAGTGCAGTTATGTAACCAAAAAAAAATCGGTAAATTGCACTTTCAGGACATTTGTAAATTTCACTTTCCGGACAAAGAGATTGCACTACAGTACTTGTATTAGGTTTCTCATTTTTACAGTGCAAATATTTGTAATCAAAATATACACTTTGATTTCAATTACAACACAGAATACAAGATATATATGAAAATGTAGAAAAAATCCAAAATATTTAATAAATTTCAATTGCTATTCTCTTGTTTAACAGTGCAATTAAAGCAATTAATCGCGATTAATATTTTTAATCACAATTAATTTTTGAGCTAATTGCATGAGTTAACTGTGATTAATCGACAGCTAATATTTATATATAAATTAATATTAATTGAAAAGAACTCTAATATGAGTATAAGTTTTCCTAGACACTTTCTAATTTATCATGGTCTATATTGTCACAGTCCTTAGATCCACAGGGGAAGTACGAGGGAGAGAGGAGACTCTTCTATTCCCGGGAAAGGTTTTGACTTGGGTGTCAGAGGGGAGAGCAGGTAGCTTGGGTATGTCTATACCTGCTGCAACCACAATTCCCAGTTGCAGTGTAGACATACCCAGATGGATGGTTGCAAGGTCGAACTATGGCCTTTTCTTGATTGTATTTTTTAGTATTGTAATGAGTTAATAGACTGTCAAACAACTAACACCACCGTAAATTCTCATGCAGTCACTACACAAACTTTCGCTCAGCCCTAGGGTGAATCACCACCATAAGTATTAAGTGGTGTCTCCAATTGCATTTAAAATTGTGTAAACTGATAATTAACCTGGCCAAAAAACTCTAGTCTACAAACACAGTATTCTACTCTTTCCCCATAGCAAGGCGGGAGTCACAGTTTGTTCTCTGGTCATCTCATGGGGGAAGGGAGGTATGTGCAGCTATGCACTGTTCCTTTCTCAGAGCAAATTGTAATGTCATAATCTAGCCCTACGTTTTTTGAGAGTTTTATTTGGTACAAAGATAAACATGCACAAGGATGGCAATAAGATGGCGAAAGCACAGTGAGGAAAAATACATACAGATTTAAGGTCCAAATCCTGGAAACACTTATGCACATGTGTAACTTTAGGGCAAGTCTACACTACAAAATTAAGTTACTTTGACATACAGCCTCTGTAGTAATTGAATCAGTTTTACACATCCACACTATACTCCTTGTCTCGGCAATGTGTGTCCTCAGCAGGAGTGCTTGCACTGATTTAATTGCCAGTATGGGGCACTGTCGGATGGTTTCTGAAAGGCAGCAGTAGTTGATGAAAGCAACACAGTGTCTACACTGACACCGTGTTAAGCTAACTACTTCAACTAAAGAGCCATGTCTCTCGCAGAGGTGGAGTTTAAGTGGCTTTCCACCCAAGGTAAGTCAACCGGAGAGCATCTCCCATCAATGCAGCGCAATGAAGACACCGGGGTAAGTGACATAGGTTAAGTCGACTCCAGTTACGTTATTCATGTACCTGAAGCAGCGTAACTTAGATCGACTTTCTCTAGTAGTGAAGACAAACCCTGAGTGTCACAACACCTAAATCCTTTTGTGGATGCAAGACTAAGTGACTTGCTCAAGGTCACATAGGAAGTTTGTGGCACAGCAGGGACTTGGGTCTCCCAAAGAGTATACTAGAGCCCTAGCCATTGGACCCATACTTCCTAACTTTTTGAAACCAAAAAGACTGCAGGAAGAAGAAGAAAAGCCAAAATGAATTTGCAAAAATAAAAAAGAAGAAGAAAGGAATATGAAAAAGAAAATTAAAGGAAGTGGTTGTCTGGAATCTGCAATACACTCTTACATTACAAACTCTAATGTATATTACCTACTTGTATAAATTATTTTTTGTTTCCAAAATTTCCTCCTGTATCTGCTACCACTTTGCCAGGTCATTATTCAATTGGTGAAACAGCTCCACAAAAAGAAGTTATTCCTCCCAGTCACTGAAACCAACCTTTCAATAACCTTTTCACATATAGTACTGCAGTATTTAAAAACATCCATTATTTTCCTGACTGCTCATAATGACTGTAGCCATTCTACAGATGGGTAATTTAAAATGGATATGACTGGATATGGAAATCCACTATTATCAATCATGCAGATAAATATTTAGCACAGATGGATATAAAGCTGACAAATGTTGAATGGGCTCTCTCTCTCTCAGTCATTCATCAGGAAACCAACTCTATTACAGATTAAATGGGCAACATTTTTGCCATTAATTTAAAACGGAACAGGATTGAGCCCCAGTTGAAGGTCTCTTAGGTCTCAGTCTTGCAACAGATTTCCTCCTTAGGGCCCCTTCAACTGTGCAAAGCCCTGTTGGCTATTAGAGAACTTGGAGTGGATATAAGGCTCTTTGTAGATTCCTTTGCAAGATCAGAGCCTTAGTGTACATCCTTACTACTGGACCTGCTGTTTCATTTATCATTCAGGAGCCTTTATAAACTACCTAAATATCAGGTATGAATGAACAAAATAATATGATAGGTACTTCATCTAATATTGTACAGTACACCTTGAAGATGAAAAAGATCTGTAAGTGCTAAGGTGTACTATTTATGCAGTGTACATATACAGCTGCTGCTGAAGTTTCTAGTGCAAATCTGTGTTTGGAGACTACTTGGAGAGAGCCCATAATGACTTGTTATTAGGTGTTACAGTCTATCATGTTAATCAGGATTTAGGGATTCAAATCTATGGATCAGTTGACTGCTGTATATTCAAACTCAGAGCTATGGGCACTGAGAGTACCAAACAGCTAGCCGGTGCAGGCTCTTAACATCAACAAGTTGCCACTATCACAACATCTGAGCCTGTATTAACTTTTTCAGGCTTCTTAAGGACATAATAGTTGAAAGAACACAAAGGGATGTCTGAAAAGTAAAGATATAGGTTGCAAGATAATTTGTACTTTAAAAATTCTCAACACAATATTGAAATACACTTCTCACTGTAGGTGAGCTTTCTGCTGTTCCTAACTTCCTGATATTCCATGAAATTCAAGGCTTCCTACAGCAATGAATAAAAAAATAGCAGCAACACTAGGATCGTGCTCTTGCTTTGTGCTCCTATAATCCCCATCCCTCACTCCATCTCCTCTCCTAGCTCCTTAGTTCTCCTTGGAGACATCAGGTGAAGGTCACAACTCAAGTAACAAGTAACATATTTGAAAGAACAAAAAGGGACTGGACAGTTCCAGTAACTCTGTAGGATGTAGAGTAGCTGGGATTATTGTGTAAGGAGGTTGCAGAGTTGAAAGATCATTTTCCAGTTTGGAAGGTGAGGTTCATTCTGCAGCCAACACCATGCTCTGATGGCGGTTGTGAATTATGCGATGTTTAAATAAAATCAATAAAACACAGTTTCTCCATCCTGCCATGCAAGAGACACAGATTTGATTTCTGAGCATGGCTTCTCGTTGCCTGGTCCCTCTGGCTGGGAGCATCGTGGAGTTAATGTTGGACTCATTTGAGGAAATAACACTTTACATCACTCTGCTCTGAATCTTGTAGCACAGAGAGAAGCCAAGAGGAAACTTATCCAAGTTCTTGGGAAAGGTGTTGCAATTCAGGTCCTAGAAGAGACATGTAGGAAACAAGCCACTGACAACAACAAAGAGATTGCAGGTAGGGGGAATGACACAGGAAAGAGAAATGGTGGGAGGAGAAAGGAAGAGATGAAAAAGGGGGGAAATAGGTCAAGAAGAATGGTAAAGAGGAGAAGGAAGGGGAAAGAAGAGCAGCAGTGAGAAGGGCAAGGAAGAAAGCAATAAAAGGGAGAAAGAATTCATGAAAGGTGGAGAAGGATGGAAAGAGGAAAAGGAGATTAACAGGTAGAAAGAATGTAGGGAAAGGACAAGAGGTAAAATCCTCTCTCTTTCATTTTTGTTACCGGAGCAGACATTTCTCTCTATTCTGAAGGAAATTGTGACAGTCAGACTTCCAGTCTTTTAATGCTTTATTTAAAAAAAACTAATTGGGAGTTCTTAACACTCAAGAGTTAAGCTTTGTAATTAAAAGTAAAAGTTAAAAGTGTCTGTGAGTAAGCACTGTTAAAACCTATTGTAAGCAACATTTCTTATTTAAAATTGGGGGATTTCAGAGTCATTTTTACCTCCTACTGAAATTAGTGGAATATGAATCCCGGTTAGCTGTGTACTTAGGATAGGATAGGTGAAGCTGAAATGGATGTGGTTTTAATTCCCAGGGGCAGAGAACCCTGAACTTAAACCCAATTTGCTGATATTTATGTTGTAATACCAGACTTCAGTGGCCCCACTTGAAGGAAGACACTATGGTGACAGGAGGGCTGGAAATATGGGCCTTGTCTAAACTAGTGAAAATAAGGGATTTATTTTTTATTAGCGTTAGCTCTGTCAAGCTAATTTAATTGGATGGAAACCCCTATTCAATATCTAGGTCTTGTCTACAAATAGCATATGCTATAATTAAGCTAAAAGTGTTAAACCATGTCCGCTTTGGTGTTAAATGGGGTTTTCATTCCAGTTAAATTAGTGAGGGTGTGTGTACAATTCATCTGGAAGGCATGAGTGTAGCATGTGTAGACATACCTGAGCTAGCTTTGATTTTTGATTCTCCCAACATTGCTGAAGAAATTGGTACTGTAGCGCCACAGAAGAATGAGATCCCTGACTATAGCCAAAATTCTACTAATTTGGACTCCTCAGCTCCTGCTAGAAAAAAGTGCAAGAACAGTTTGCAAATTAATCATCATGTAGACTGATGAAGTTCAAGAGTAGATGCCTATTATAGAATCCAGAGTTGTGGGACACTGCTAAATATATATTCAGTATGAACACCCTAATTATACACAATCCCTGTTCATTGTTTAAAGGTCTCTAAACAATAGGAACAATATATGAATTACTGCTCCTTCTATATCATGTGTTGCATACAGGCTGTGGGCTCTGTGGCCATTTATTGGAACATTAAGTGAGGTATTATGCTGTCAGTTAAAATAAAATCAAAGGCTGCCGTAAGCCAGGTGCAAGTCTCCCTAGATGGAAAGTCCACTGGGAGGAAGTTGCAGTGGCAAGAAGTTGGGGGGGTGCAGAGATAGCCAGAATAATCTCAAAACAGACTGTGCGGGTTAGGGAGTCAGTGTAGCTAGGGTAGCCAAGAATTGCTGATTCAACATATCCTCTGAGAAACTTTTCCTAATGGGGTTTCTTTGGAGTCTTCCCAGGCAGAGATTCCAGCTGTCTTCCTCCAATAAAACTGGAAGGAAACAATATGGCAGTGTCACTACTTCTGGCAGAGGGATGTGTAATGTAAAATAGGTTGGAATTCCACCCTGGCAGTCGTACCAGTATCTAATTTCTTTAAGATCTGGCACCAAGTCTGCTACAAAAAATCTATGTACATTCTTGTTGAAAAATGTTAGTCTACACGACAGCAAAATTAAGCTAAACCAAACAATACAACCATTTCTTTTACACACCCAGAAAGCACTAGTCAATATTGTGGACAAATAAGACACAAATATGTAGTTTATTAAGAGAGGCAAAAAAGAAGCAGAGACCACTAATTACTTCTAACTTTAAAATGTTCAAATATAGTTTTTTTGTTTCAAATTTGCTTTTTAAAAAGTATCACTATTGAGCTAAGACTTTGCATTCCAGCTTGTAGCACCAAGCAAATGTCTACATCTAAGTTATAAACCCCTAAATATAGGGGTTTAAAATGGAGATGACATTTTTAAATGTAGTGGTGCAAATAGTGCCAATATAACCTAATATATTAGCCCCGAGAGGATGAAGATTTGATTGCTGGTTTCAGAAAACCTCTCTGTGGCTCCATTCAAATTGCATAATTATTCTATATCCTTCAAATGGAGTGTTGTATGTTCTAAAATATTTATTCTTGGAAGAATATTTGATTCCCACCCCACACACACTTTCAAAAGATATATATGACCTCAGAGGTACATGAAAAAATCATTAATCAGGTTTATACTGTGCACCAATTTAATTTATGTATTTATGTATTTATTTATTTATTTTAGTGTGCAAGACTTACTTTTTTCCAAGATTTCTTCACTTATGTTGCCAAACTGATTCCCCTAAAGACCCATGTGTTTATCTTGACAGGTGTTAGTGAGATCTGCAGAGTCTCGGTGGAATTGTTACTGGTTGCTTTGAGGTACAGTAGAAAACATTAAATCTGCAAACTAATGAACTTACTTTATTTCATTCTAAATAAAATGAACCACACAGTGAGCTGGATTAATTGACTAATGCCTTTTTAATGAAGATTTTATTGGGCATATGGTATGGTCTTACTATTTTATTCAATATCTACACACGCGAGAGCTTGAAATAAAATATACAGGTTTCTTTCCTGTTACATAAATAGATCAAACGCTAAGGATCACAAAACTCTGCCCTTTTGTTTACCTTGTAGGGCTAAATTAGAGCGAAGAACAATTCTGTAACGGCAGTTTAAAACAAAAAAAACAAAAACAAGGGAGGTCCCAGTGAAGGGAAGAGAGAAAATAAATGCAATTTCCTGCTGTTACAGCTTGGAAAGAAAATAACTGTTTATGCTAACTTTAAAAAAAAATCTCCATACTGACAATGACAAAACTTCATTAATTAAAGACAGCAGCTTCTAAATGTTAAATAGTTCAATGCCTTAGTTGTGTACAATTAGGATTTCTCAGCCCTGAGCTATAATGTGCTACATTTTTGCAATGCATATCAAAAACATAATTAAAACAATAGGTGCTTTTAACCAACAAACTGAATCAGTTTCAGTAAGATGAAACAAGCCAGTATCTCTTCCAACCAGCCGCATATTTTGCTTTTAATTATGATTTGATATGTACTGTGTATGTGTATATCTGCATCTGTACGTGCACGTGTAAGACCAGAACATAAGGAGGAAAACAAAACCAACCCCCACAACACTTTCCTAAGTAAGTCATCTCTGGGAATGTGCTACTGAATTAGGTAGAAACCCATACCAGCACTCCAAAGACTAGCTACAACACATACAACTTCAGCTTTGATACAGTATATCAAATCCTTAATTTCTTTTTAAATTTTCCCATATAAATTTTCACCTTGCTTCAGTTTTAACAAATTGTCCACTTGAGACTCAAAGAGCATTTTATAGTCAAGCTTCCCACCCTTCCCCCACCCCTTTTTTTATTTACTTCAGCAACAATTTAGCAGTCATGCCTCAGCAGAGGGATAAGAAAATAGATACAGCGAAAAGAGAGTAAGAGCATAGTTTCTCTCTCCTTCAGCATCAGCAGCCAGAAACAGTATGAAACCAATGGATCATGAAGAAAAGCAATTTCCTACTTCAGGGATTAAGCAGTGCCCTCTTTTGTATTGTTAAATGAAAGTTTTAGATTTTTTTTTCAAGTAATACTGAATTTTTTCCAATTTAAATAAATACACCCCAGAGAAGCTGTAACAGAGTCCAAAACATACCCCTTCCTAGCTAATCAATAGCACAGATAAAACCCTTTATGTTGTACTTCTTTGAGCATTCCTATTGATGGAGCAAGAAAAATTAAGCTGCTACACAAGCCAAAGATAATTACCTTAAAAAGGAAGAATTTCAAGTGATACATGCGATCTCTTGCTTTCTTGAGGACAAATATAGGTGATTTTAATATTAAAAATACATACAATTATGTTGCAGCATTCAAACAGAGACAGCCAGCTAAGTTTTACTAGTATAGTACAAGCTTTCCCAAATGAGTGGCACCACAGAGTTAATTGCTCCTCTGTCTGTATTCAGTTAAGGCTATGGATGAAACATAATATGCTCTTTAATAATATGAACCTAAGCATCCCTATGGTAGTGGGACGAAGATGTGAGTTCTACTCCTGTCTCTGCCACAGACTTCCTGTGAGACTTTGGGCAAATCACTGCTCATATAAGAATCAGTTGACAAGAGGAGTCAGTGGTATTATTCACATGAATTAGGACAACTTACATGGGTAAAAATTGGCAGAATCGGACCACTAGGGCCCAATTCTTAGAAGAAGCTGAATACCCCTTTTTCCAATTGCCATCAGTAAGGCAGTGTGTGCCTTAATTTTGTCATCTGTAAAACTTGGATAACAACTTGTAAGTACTTCACAGTGTGAGGCTAAATACTATGTTTGAAGTATTCTGAGATAACTGGACAATAAGTGTTATACTTAGTATTCCCATTGATGTGTGGGCCCTCATCGATTTTACAATTAATTATGGATAGGAAAGTATAGGTCCCAATCCTGCAAACCTCTGTTTACCCTTACTTAATGAGGCTAATATGAGAAAGAACTATTTGTGTAAATGTGGTTTGTAGAATCAAGCCCATCCTCCCTAGTTACGAATTCAAATAATAGCTGTACATATAAAGACTTTGGGGACAGAAACTCATTTAGCTTATCCCACATTTGCATTTTCGGCTTTTTTAAAAAATGAGTCATGTTTAAGGAAGTTACATATTTTCTTGGCTCAGATCTGGCATACATGGTGTACAATTAAATAAAAGAAACCCAAATTAGTTCTATAAGAGGTAGTGACAGAAAAGAATGCAAGAAAATTCAGCTATGACTGTATGTCTCAATCCAAATGTGCCTTATTTTGCCAGTTTATTAAAAAATGTAATAAAGGATGTTTCATCTTTAAGGATTTTCAATTTTGCTTGCTTTTCTCAGTTTATGTCAAAACAATAATAGAAGTAGTGGGGCTGTGGAGATATATGTATATGGGTACTAAGAGGAATGCACAAATTACAGATTTTTAAAACGCTGCTATAATACTAATTTTTAAAGACGTACCAAGGGCTGGATCCTAGTGCCCATTGAAGACAATGGCAAAATTCTCATTGCTTCCCATAGAAAACCAACTGGGCCCCAAGTTTATATTATTAACCTGGAGCCTGATCCTTCAATCCTTGCATGCCCAGAACTACCATTGACTTCTGTGGGAGTTTTGGGTGCACTAGAAACACAGGCTCAGCGGCCAACTTGTGTTATATTACATTCAGTATTGCTGCCCAGATAAACTTTCAGAAGTTGTCTTTTTGTTTAGAAAGTTTTCAGAGAACACCATATTGACCCAATAGCCTGTTATAGTTCCTTCACATTTAACAGGCTGTCAATCCATGGAGCCTTTTCCACTTTGATGTGCACAAAGAACTGCCAGTAAAGTTAACCAGGGTTATGCACAAGAATTGGGTGGCACACGTAGTATGGATTGCTATGCTGTTTCCATATCCCTGATCCTTTCAGAGCAGTTGTTTATTTGCTGCACAGAGTTGTGGTGCATATGCAGCTGATTTTGGGAGTTATCTTAACAACAACATTTAGCACATATGTAGTGCTTTTCATAGAAGGGTAAGTATACATAAGACCATACTACACCATCATTATCATGGGCAAAACTCTTAAGTTCTTACTTAGTTTTCACTCAATTCTTACTCAGGAAAGACTCTAATCGGAGGCATTGAGAGACTAAACATGATGTGATACAGAGTAACTATTCAAATACTAAGAACCCTTATCTCCCATTGATTTCAATCCTATACATTAATTTTAAATAATAAAACAAAGAATCGTCCTTCCAGTCTGACTTGTGAAGGTGAAGGTGAAGCTAAAGTCATACCAATAGTTTATGAATGGCAGAGCACACAAAGGTGAAGTTTACACTGACAAAATACTTTTAAACTCTAAAGCAGAGTGGCTTTGCACTGACTAGATTATACATAGGGGTCTAACGGACTGATCTTCTGCTGATGAGAATCTGGGTAGCTCCTTTCAAGTTAATGGAATTACATCAATTTACACCAGCCCAGGATTTGGCCAATATCTTAGTGCTAAAATATCTCAGTACAATCAATATGAAATATAAATTATTAAACACTATTTTTATTCTCACCTCCTTTGCTAATGATCACTTTATTATTAATGCAAAAAGAGATTTAGAGCAATGCTCTACTCATTAAAATAAAGACCCATTTCATATAGAGGATACCCTGCAAGTGTATTTGCCTCTCATGGAATTCTTCCAGGAGATGGGATCTATATACATTATAATATCAACGTTTTAAATTGGTAATGAGTTATTGAATGGTACAGTGGGAAATAACAGAAAACTTGAATAAATTTTAAGGCAGCTTCTGTTATCTGGGAGAACTTCAACTATTCTATTTGCAATAACATACAGTAAAGCTATATAATACATACAGTCTATTTTATTATTGTTCCCTTGCACTTATATAGCATCTTATATCAGAGGAGCTTTATGAATTATAAACAGTATGGGCCCATCTTGCTCTCAATAGCTAAATTCGGATTGACTAGAGTTGGGCAGACTTGGGCAGCTAGACTCATAAGATTATTACATATGTGAGAAAAATCTTGATTGGCTGAAATTAATTATGTGATGTGTCAGAAAGGATTTTGTTTCTTCCCTCTCCATGTGGCAATACTGGGAAGGTTTGGGATCATGTAAAGTAGTCAGATTTCTAAAATGATTAGCTGCAGAGAATTCCGTGGTAACTATTAATCAGTACAGCTCACAGCAGGTAAGTAATAGTCCTTTTATTTGTTTGTTTCTTCATTCCTAGACATCTAACTTCATATCCTGTTAGAATACTAATTTCAAAAGGACAAACATTATACTTTGAAATGTCTGGCCATAATGATGAGATTTGCAATATTTCTGATGACATTCACCATGTGTACAAATACATATATAGCTATTGTAGGGAGATGGCGTGGATGACTGCAAGCAAGGCTGGCTATTGGAAATCCTCCTGAGTTCTAATCCCAGCTCTGTTACTGACCTGCAGTGTGACCTTTGGAAAGTCATTTCAGCTTCCCCTTATATAATTTTGGAGAGTTAATACTACCTTTACGGCAGTTCTCCAGAAAAGGACCTGGGGATTACAGTGGATGAGAAGCTGGATGTGAGTCAACAGTGTGCCCTTGTTGCCAAGAAGGCTAACGGCATATTGGGCTGCATTAGTAGGAACATTGCCAGCAGATCGAGGGAAGTGATTATTCCCCTCTATTCAGCACTGGTGAGGCCACATCTAATTGTGTCCATTTTTGGGCCCCTCGCTACAGAAAGGATGTGGACAAATTGGAGAGAGTCCAGTGGAGGGCATCAAAAATGATTAGAGGGATGAGGCACATGATTTAAGAGGAGAAGCTGAGGGAACTGAGCTTATTTAGTCTGCAGAAGAGAAGAGTGAGGAGGGAGTAGCCTTCAACTACCTGAAGGGGGGTTCCAAAAAGGATAGAGCCAGGCTGTTCTCAGTGGTGGCAGATGACAGAACAAGGAGCAATGATCTCAAGTTGCAGTGGGGGAGGTCTATGTTGGATATTAGGAAAAACTATTTCACTAGGAGGGTGGTGAAGCACTGGAATAGGGAGGTGGTGGAATCTCCAACCTTAGAGGTTTTTAAGGCCTGGCTTGACAAAGACCTAGATCGGGTGATTTAGTTGGGGTTGGTCCTGCTTTGAGCAGGGGGTTGGACTAGATGACTTCCTGAGGTCTTCTCCAACCCTAATCTTCTATGATTCTATGATACAGTGGTGGTATGTGCAATAACTAATGTTTACACAACATTTTGAACTTGACAAATGCTAGATATTATTGTTTTTATTAATTTCTTGTTGTGGTAAACATCAAAATGTATTGTTTTTCAAGAAAAATATTGGTTTTGACTTTCTTTAGTCAACATTTACCTCTGCAGTCATTACATCTTGCCCTTGATCTTATTTATAAAAGTGATAGATAAACTGGGGCACAAGTTTAGGGGCCCAAAACTACAGGCCCAATTTGTAAATCAGGTAGCTGGACATCCTGGGGTCCCATACGAAGACATAAGTGGCTGTTTGAATACACAGAATGAAAGAATGCCAAATTTGGAAGGCAAACCTTCAAGCCTGTGGTTGCAGCTTTAGAGGCTGAGGCTCAAAAATGACCTCCAAGGCTCAATTCTAACCCTACAATCAAAGCCTGAGCAAAACAACTTTGCTTGTTTGAGGGAGCTGAAGGAAAAATAATTCTCACTCCCAACCAAAAAATGGGGCATGCGGCAGCTACAGAGCCAGACCAGGTCCAGGGGCACTGGAGTTAGGGGTCCTGGGTATGCGGCAATACTTCCTGCTTGAAGTAACAATAGCAACCAAATGCACAGTTTCCATCATATACAAGGTTTACAGTTTTGGTCAATGGCTTTCAGTATGCGCACTATACAAATTGTTCCAGAGCCCCTAACCAGGTCTAGTTATTGTTGCAGAGTGAATGCAGTACAATGCTCCCTCCCTACACAGGCTGACATCCCTGTGGGTCAGTGCTGGCCACACTCCTGACATGCCCCCAAACACATCATTTCTTCTCCTTCTCCATGGTGAGCTGCACTGAGCTCCCACCAAGAGCTATTCTGCAGTGCACAGGGATGGCGGGAGTTCCCTTGTGCAAGGTACCTGTCTCAGGATTTGGTCCTCAATTAATAATCTCTTTACAGATAATTCTGATTATTGAACACCCGTTCAGAAGGATGCTCTTGTCTGTAGTCCCCACTTTCTCCTTTCTTCAAATAAATGGTTTCCTTTTATCCATATTGTAACATAAAAATAGACCTGTTGCAACTCACTCTTCCTTGGATTGCTGATGGCTGCATTGTATATACTAAGAGAAATATATAAAAATAGACTTTTCAGGCATGTGAGCCTCATTAGAAACCTTTTGTAATGGCTTTACAGTACATATCTGCAATTCTCTGAACATTGATTTGAAAACAATGAATTATGGTTTACAATTTCAGTGTGGATCCTTCACCACTATAATATTATTAGTGAAACAGAAAAGCCCCTAAATAATATAGGGATTGCAGTGGCAACACTGAACAACTGACACACCAGAGAAACCTCACTATTTCAGATCAAATTTACAAGAGCAATCTGACACCCACCAAGGGCAAGAGCCAGCATCAACACAGCATGATGGAAAACATCTCAATCAGGATGCCACCAGGGAAGGTGGGGAGACAGGCATCAGAGGAGGTGGGGAAGAGTGGAAATAGGGGCAGAAAGGAAATAGTAGAAAAGAATTTGAATCCATGTGCCCTACAAAATAAAAACTAGGAACGTTTTGATTTATGGGGGCTATAATTCCATCAATGGAATCCAGTGACATGAGAACAAAGCCCCAAGATTCACAATTATTTATTTTCTCATTATGGAACTGACAGTTAAACACGAGGATGCTTCTCTAATCTGGGGAGGGACTAGGAAACGCCTGACAATCCGCTTTCAAAAGTGCCTTGCATCAAAATGGGGTGAAATATATTTCAAATTAAAAGCACTGAAAGAACAAGATGATTTTGTCCCATCCCCAAAATACACAAGGTCAAAGAGATCCAGGAAATAGTTTTGTTTACATTACTAAAGTCTGAAATATACAATGTGGCTTTGATTTGCTGTACACAAGCTTGACTTTTCTCCAAGCTGCATAAGAGAGTTTACAATTTCATTGATTCATAACTGTCCAATTAAATATAATCTTTGTTTACTCAACAAGAACCATTATTATGTCATTATTTTCCTTTTGGCTTCTAGGAAGCCAAGCACTGCTTGTTTCAATAGAATATCATCGTGGGCTGGGTTTTTTGTCTTCTCCCCATCCTAACACATTTTCCAGTATATGGTATTTAAAATTTACATGCATGGGTATACAAACACACACACAAACACACATACACAAAACCAAGTTGCATTGTCCACCATATTACAAAGCAAAAGCTTTTCTGCCTCCCTGAGAATTCAGCTTGAGTATTGAGCAGGCTGAGTATTGACTGCCGGTGAGAGAACCATATCTATAAAGCAGACCACTGAGCTTTGTAGTTAAAAAAAAAAAAAAAAAGAGAGCGAGAGAGAGCTCGAATGTCTTGTTTATGTACCCTTCACAGCATTTTAGAGATGCTCAGCAGTCCCCAACCAAGCTTCTGTTCATATGCTTTTCTGACTAAGGCAATACATATCAAGACAATCTAATATTAATGTGCAATTTACTAAATGAACGGAAAAAGAAAGCCAATCTTCAGAAACAGTTTAACTAAACAATCACTGAATACTTTGGCTAGTTTAACTCTTCTTTATTACATACATGCTTTATTGTAACTCCCAGAAACATTTGTAATATATTTTAAATATCCAAGTCTAGCACTGCATGATTGGTGGCATTAAATCTTGTTTTCAACACAGCCCTGTGAGAGAAAATATATATATTTTTTCCTTGAGAATAGTTCATAAGCAGTGACAGGTTTAAATTGTAACAGTACCTATCAAACGTCTGCCAAGTCCCTCTTGTTTCTTCTTTTCTATCTTTCCCCAGTACTTCTCTCTAAGACCCTCACATTACTTACATATAGGGCCAGATTCTCAGCCAGTGTGAATCACATAACTAAACTGATGCAACTCCATCAACTTCAGTGGCATTATGCCTTTTAGCCCCCCTTTTTTTTAAATTACAACTTTGATATTTGTATCCATTAACTAGAATAGTTCCTCAAATTTTAAATAATGGTATTTGATTGTATATTCAGAAATAATATTGAGACCAGGTCTGCACTAAAAAGTTAGGTCGACCCAGCTATGTCACTCAGGAGTGTGAAAAATCCACACCGCTGAGCGACGTAGTTAAGCCGACCTAACCCCTGGTGTAGACAGTAGGTAGCTACTGCCTCTTGGAGAGGTGGCTTAACCCCAGCAATGGGAGAACCCCTCCTATTACTGTAGTGAGTAGCTACACTGAAGAGCTACAGTGGCACTACTGCCAGGGCCGGCGCTTCCTTTAGGCGACCCTAGGCAGTCGCCTACGGCGCCAGGATTCGGGGGGCAGCATTTTGTGCGCTCCCCACGGGGCGCACGGGAGCTTCCGGTTCCGCTCCTGTCGCGCCGCCGAAGAAGGACCTTCTGCCGACGTGCCATGGAAAACAGCGGCAGGCAATTGAGCAGCTCAATGACTGCTGCTGTCGCCTGCAGCATTTCGGCGGAGGGTCCTTCTTCGGCGGCGCGACGGGAGCGGAACTGGAAACTCCCGCGCGCCCCATGGGGAGCGCACAAAATGCCGCCCCCCGAATTCTGCCTAGGGCGCCAGAAACCCTGGCGCCGCTCCTGACTACTGCTAGGGTGACCAGACATCAAATGTGAAAAATTGGGATGGGGGTGGAGGGTAATAGGAGCCTATAAAATTGGGGCATCTGGTCACCCTAACCACTGCAGAGTTTCTAGTGAAGACATAGCCTGAGTAATTACATAGCATTTTTCATCATCAAGTTGATTTATAAACATTAACAGTTAAATCATTCTCACAATTCCCCTGACAGGGCAAATAAGTATTATCACCCCCATTTTGCATACAGAGAAACTCAGGCGTGAAGTTTTGACAGTTTATTCAAGGTCACAGAGACTTGCTATTTGACAAAGGGAGTCAATGTCAGAGCTAGGATTAGACTCAAAAGTCCTTTTACCTAGAATTTGCTTCTCTCTAACTATTTCTTATTCACTCTTCTTTGTAAGAAGTAATTCTTTGTTTTCTTATTATAACATCTTAATTAAAATATACATGAATTATATAAATTGCTTCAATAGCGTCAAATATAAAATATATTCAGTCAAATTCTCAGTTGGTGTAACCTGGCATAGCTCCATTGATTTCAACATCAATTTACACAACATGAGAATCTGGCCCATTATTTAACAAAATAAAATGTTATGTCTGACGGGTTTAAAAATGCTCTGTAAATATAGGAAAGGAAAGCTTTGCGTTTGAATGAAAATATGCAGAACGGTCTCTCTGCAGATGGGCAGTCCCCATCCCTTCCCCCCCATTTATTTATATGACTGCAAAAACCTAATTTCAACTAATTATAATATGTAGAGATGGGGTTCCAGACTGAAAAGCTCTTCTAGCGCAGCAGCATGACATAACATCATTTAGGTTGTGAGACAAACAGTTGTGGCATGACACAATACCTATGTGTAGGGTGACCATATGTCCCAAAAGGAAAATGGGATACCCCAGTCTCTTGCCTAAGCCATTCCCCACATCCCACTATGAGGCTGTTGCCGGTCGCTGGAACCCTGACAGCTCCCCGTATGCTGGAATGCTGCCTCCCCTCACAGCCCTGCCTTCTCCCCTGAGGGGGGCTGACATCTCTGCTCGCCCTTTGCATGTTCCTCTGCACAGCTCCTCACTTTTTTTTTGGCAAAAATGGGCATTTGTCCTGTTTGCTCTTGCCAGTTGATCAAGTCGGCAGGAGCAAACAGGACAAATGCCCACTTTTGCAAAAAAAGTTGGGACAGCCGGAACCGGGCTTACAAAAGGGACTGTCCTGGCCAAAATGGAACATATGGTCACCCTACCTATGTGTTGCAGTACTATGTCAGGTGAGCCTAACTCCTCTGTGACGTATGACCGGAAAGAGTTAAGCGTCCTGCAGGATAAATGACTCAAATTCAACCCTTATGGGTAGATAATGTTTGCGTTTTTGTGTCTTTACATATATATTGGTAGAGATCAACAACGTAATCAAACAGTCCCTGTCTATGCTGTATTCTGTTAATTCAAAGTTCAAAAGAACATCTTAACATTTAAATGAACTGTAACCATAGAATATCACTGTATTCATCTCTCTTTGAAATGTATAGCAAATCATCTGTGAATAGTGGAAAACAGGCAATGAGTGTCTATTGTTCACCGAGGGACTCCAACCTGTCCAAGAAGGCTTGAAAAGTTATAAAAATGCCTTGGGTCCTGATCCTGTTTATCTCAGATCTGCTTGAGGCTTCATGCCGGGGAAGTCTAAGCCATAAGGACTGAGATCCCAGTTCTGACTGGACCACCCGGAATATAAACATTGGACTATAACCTATGAACTATTTCTGACAGAACTCTGCATCTACAAAGCTCTCCATCTCTGCTATGAATCTGAATCTCAAGAATGACTCATGTTTGTATGCATACTGTTCTTTTAACCAATTATATCTCCCTTTTCTTTTTAAATAAATTTTAGTTTCGTTAATAAGAATTGGCTGTAAGCATGTATTTAGGGAACGTCTGGAATATTCATTAACCTGGGAGGTAATGTGTCCAATCCTTGAGGATTGGTAGAACCTTTTTTATATGATGAATAAGATTTTCAGAAATCCTCATCATACCTGACTTGGGTGTCTGGGTGGAGGACGGAGGCTGGGTTACTTTAAGGGAACTGTGCTGTTGACTTCTGAGTAACCAGTGAGGTATACTATAAGCTTCTTTGTGCTGGCTTGGTAAATCTAAGTATTGGAATATCCACCAGCTTTGGGGATTGCCTGCCCCATTCTTTGCAGTTCACCCTAATTGAGTGACCTCAGCTGGCTCACCTGGGATCCTGGTCATGTCCTCACATTCAGGTTCACTTTCACAGGCTGGAGTGCAGATATTTTTTCTTGATGAGGTTACAGTTTCAACAGTGAATCTCCCAAACTTCTCTCTATCCTTTTCTTAGTCTGTGGTTATTTAAAACAAATATTCTGCACACCTAATTGTAATGGCTTATTTAATGACAGGCTGGATTTTTGGCAGCTGGAAACCTTAGAGGGCCAAGTTATACTTGTTTGAATTGGTGTTGGTTACTCTTGATACATAACGATGTAATAGAGCAGAATTTGACTTCTCCCATTAGTTAATTTCATGCTTACATAGAACCTTTACTAAACTGTATTACAGCTAAAACTGTTTAATGGTGTGGATTTCCACTACTAAGACTTTGGAATAAACAAAAATATTTGGAGTTATAATAATAAATATTAAAGAATGTAAACAAGAGTTTAAAAGGGACATAAACCCTCAAGTTTCCAGGCATAAGCCAGCCTCCTGCTAGTAGGGGTTAGGAAGAAACTTTCCCTGGGAGCAGGTAACCCTATAACTGCCCACTGCAGGGGTTGTCACAACTTCCTTTGAAGCAGCTAGTACTGCCCATTGTTGAATACTGGATTAGCTGGACCACTGATCTCAATCAGTACAGCAACATGCATGCTCTAATTTTGGAATTTAGATGACCAAAGGGGGATAGAGACAGAGTTTCACTTTTGTAGAATTGATCCCCACTTTGGGACTTCGCGGCTGCTCAGCTGGATTTTGATGGGTGGGAGGAAGACTGATGAAGGGGCTTTCCCATTTGCCCCCTCCCAGGGTATGTCTACACTGCAGCTGGGGGTGAGCCTCCCAGCCCAGGTAGCCAGGTTCGAGCGAGTGGGGATCAAGCTAGCCCACTAAAAATAACAGCGTGGAAGTTGTGGCTGGGGCTGTAGCTCAAGCTGTCACGCTCACCTGACCCCCCCTAGGCTTGAGATCCCCAGCCACAACTTTATTTTGGCTATTTTTAGCATGCAATCTTGAGCCCCTCTAGAGTAAATCTGTCTATCCAAGCCAATGAGCAAGTGTAGACATACTGAGAGGGGCCTTTCTGCTAGGGGAAATGATTCAGCCCTCAGGATTTTATGCAGAGCCCAGCAAATCTATCTGATTATCAAAACATTTTATATTCCTTTAAATGGGAGCCTTAATTTGTCACGTGAAACCAGTTGCTCGTTAATTGCTATCCAGTTCAGTTTTCTCTCATCCTCTCTCAATAGGGAATCAATGTTTGCACAGAACCAGTGACAATGGCATTGATGATATCACACTGGTAGTTCTGTGTGCAAAATGAAGGTAGGCCATACCCCATACTGGCCAGTATTAGTCATGGCCTTATGGTTTATCCCTCTAAAAACAGCACCGGCGCAAGACATCTTGTCCCCTCCACTCCTTACCTTTGTGTTTTCTAGCTCTTTGCAAGTAAATGCAGCACTTATGAAAGGTAGGAAAAGTGAATGCCAAGTTCAGCTACAATTCAGTTAGTGGTGATGAAGGCTAAAATTACAGGAACAGCATGAAGAAATAATTGTCAGCTGAAGTGCACAGTCCTAAGAAGCTTTTCCTTGGGGGATTTGTGATTGCTCCTAATGGCATTTTCAAAACAGGTCCTGTTAATTTTTTAGGTATTTTTAAGCCCCAAATTACTTCTAAAACAATCAGAACCATTATGAATTCCTGGGAGGTTTTGAATTTAGAAATTAATACCTTAGTATTTTATAACATTTTAACAAACATTGACTGCATACAATAATGCGATGATTGGAACTGAGTAACAACATAATGCAAATGTAATGAAAGCAGACAAGGAAAAAAATCTATTTAGCAGTTAATCTCTGATTAAATTTCACTTAGTCTTAAAAAAATATGGAAATAATACTTTTGAGTTCTACCCCCTAACAGCCCCCTCTTCCCCAATTTTGACTAGTCTCTTCAAAGAACTGGTGCTGAGTAGACCATTGTGGAAAACTTGATAGATAATAGGAGGACAAAGTCAATAAAATAAATTAAAAAAACCCAAACAATGGGCCCAGTTCTTTAAGGTGGGATCCATGAAGAGACTTAAGTGGTGCAATGCTGAATGTCAGAACACCTAATGTTTAGGCACTTAGAAAATCGCAGAAACAACATTGCGATCCACATAGCTGAATTGGATGCCTAGGCTCCTTATAAAATGAATGGGGACAGATAGGTCTCTAAGAATGTGACCCACAAAAGCCAACACTCTAGGTGGGAAATCACTTAAGCTATTCAGTGGGAGTTCATAGAATCATAGAATCTCAGGGTTGGAAGGGACCTCAGGAGGTCATCTAGTCCAACCCCCTGCTCAAAGCAGGACCAAACCCAACTAAATCATCCCAGCCAGGGCTTTGTCAAGCCTGACCTTAAAAACCTCTAAGGAAGGAGATTCCACCACCTCCCTAGGTAACCCATTCCAGTTCTTCACCACCCTACTAGTGAAAACGTTTTTCCTAATGTCCAACCTAAACCTCCCCCTCTGCAACTTGAGACCATTACTCCTTGTTCTGTCATCTTCTACCACTGAGAACAGTCTAGATCCATCCTCTTTGGAACCCCCTTTCAGGTAGTTGAAAGCAGCTATCAAATCCCCCCTCATTCTTCTCTTCTGCAGGCTAAACAATCTCAGTTCCCTCAGCCTCTCCTCATAAGTCATGTGCTCCAGCCCCCTAATCATTTTTGTTGCCCTCCGCTGGACTCTTTCCAATTTATCCACATCCTTCTTGTAGTGTGGGGCCCAAAACTGGACACAGTACTCCAAATGAGGCCTCACCAGTGCTGAATAGAGGGGAATGATCACGTCCCTCGATCTGCTGGAAATGCTCCTACTTATACAACCCAAAATGCCATTAGCCTTCTTGGCAACAAGGGCACACTGTTGACTCATATTCAGCTTTTCGTCCACCGTAACCCCTAGGTCCTTTTCTGCAGAACTGCTGCCCAGCCATTCGGTCCCTAGTCTGTAGCAGTGCATGGGATTCTTCCGTCCTAAGTGCAGGACTCTGCACTTGTCCTTGTTGAACCTCATCATATTTCTTTTGGCCCAATCCTCTAATTTGTCTAGGTCCCTCTGTATCCTAGCCCTACCCTCCAGCGTATCAACCACTCCTCCCAGTTTAGTGTCATCTGCAAACTTGCTAAGGGTGCAGTCCACACCATCCTCCAGATCGTTAATGAAGATATTGAACAAAACCGGCCCCAGCACCGACCCTTGGGGCACTCCACTTGATACCGGCTGCCAACTAGACATGCAGCCATTGCCAACCAAAGGGATGTATTGTAAGTCCAGACCCTGTGTCAGAGATAAGGGCCTAAGTCTGGGCTGCAGGGAGGCACCTATCTCTGTTAGCAATCCACAAACAGGAACTAGCCACTTGTAGTTAGGCAGTTTAGGCCTAACCTGCTTCTTAGGGGAACAAGTTAGGGATCTCCCTGGCTCCACATAAAACATGAGGGGAGGAAGAGGTGGTGGTGGTGGTAGTGGTGCTGCTTACCTGATCATATTAGCCTAGTGGTTAGAGCACTCACATTTCCCCTCCCACCTTCTCTGGCCCAATGACTATTGTCACTGTGGATAAACACTTATATAATCATTGGGCCAGAGAGTGTGAGAATGATTCTGTAGTCTAGTGGTTAGGTCATGTCACTGTGGATAAACACTTATATAATCATTGGGCCAGAGAGTGTGAGAATGATTCTGTAGAATAGTGGTTAGGTCAGGTCACCCTCCTGGGAGGTGGGAAACCCAGGATCCAATCACCCTACTCCAATCTCTTTTTCATTATTTATCCAGAGTGGAAGAGCTTCAACAAGAGAATATCCCATAGCTCAGTGGTTAGAGCACTCTCCTGAAAAGTGAGACCCCCCCCCGTTCAAACCTTTTCTTCCCTTTTGGCAAAAAGGGGGTAATTGAACCTGGGTATCCCACATCCCAGTGAGTGCTCTAACAACTAGGTTAAAAGTTATAAGATATACACCACCATCCCACTACCTCCTCCTGGATTTTTAATAGGACCCACTCCAGTAGGCATGATCAGCAGCTGCTTACCAGATCAGGTCCTGCACTTTACTTAGGTGGATGAATACCTATCATCCTCCAGTTTGTGAACTGTTTTGGGACTTGAGCACCTACAGGGTACTGTGCATGGCCAAGGGTCTAAAACGTAGGTACATAGGGAATTTTTACAGTAGGAAATTAGGTGCCATCTGACCTACAGGGGTCAGATGGCAGCCAAGCTGGAGTTTTGTGCATCACAGTGCTGCTGTGCATGGAGACTTAGGTGCTTAACTCTGGTGTTTAGGTACCTGAATTGTTTCAGGGATCATATCCTTAGTCCTTATGTAGGCAAAACTCTCAGTAGTATTAAGGGCTGCAAGACTGAGCATGACTTGTTTTGCAAACTGTGACGATGATAATTTTGCTTTTTGTATACTCTAAAGTATAAAAAAAGTAGGAACCACAACAATGGTATTGCTGAATGGGAAGCACATTGATGAATTATCTAACTCGGTCTATACTGCATGATACTCCACCACCGAGGGTACAAATTGACTCAGACTGGAGCAAGGAGGTGAAATTCATCACCACCTTCACCCCTGTCAGCAAATTGTCATGTAATCCAGGGAAGAGTCGCTTAGAGTGGGCAGATATCAACTTCTCTCAAGGTTTCAACCAGGGTAATGTAGGTGTAAGTTCCATTCAGGTCTCCATAAGAGCTCCATTAGCTAAGACTGCTCATGTTCAGGAGGCTGTATTGCAGTGGTTCTCAAACTTTTGTACTGGTGACCCCTTTTATATAGCAAGCCTCTGAGTGCAACTCCCCTTATAAATTAAAAACACTTTTAAATATATTTAACACCATTATAAATGGTGGATGCAAAGCGGGGTTTGGGGTGGAGGCTGACAGCTCACAACCCCCCACGTAATAACCTCAAGACACCCGAGGGGTCCCAACCCCCAGTTGTGCATAGAATGAGCACATCTTCTGGGAAACCTGGCCATGCTACCTTTCTGGCCTGAACCACAGACTTCCTGGCTGTGCTGACTCCCACAGCTGTATGGAGGTTTGGTACGTTTTCTGCTGCTGTAACTTTTCCCACTGCTGGGGTGTCCCAGGTGTAGAGTCTGGGCTTCAACTGGCCTAGTAGATTTTTGCAGTGTAGATGGGGCCTTTAATAGTTCAGATTTGCTTGGGAACATTTGTTTCAATATTGCTTTTGATGATATAACCATGAACACAGATTTAGGATGTAATTGTAGGTTATCATGGTGTTTGTCCATCTGTTACAGTGTCCATAAAAAGATTTGTTCTTGTATAATATGTTGCAATTCCAATAAATAAAGGTAAAAAATAAAGAACATGTTTCCTAAAGAAATTTTTGTGGGTTAGTGCCTGCTCGCCATAGTCACACAAGTATCCCCATTGATTGCAAACAGGACTGCATACACTAAGCATTTTGTGTGCACAGTACAGTCTATATAAAACACAGTTAATCCAAAACAGTCTCTTTTATGTATATATCTGCCTTTGAAAAGTGGAGACATTAACCTATAATTAACTTACTTTTCCTTTGTTTAATAAATTTTGCTTGTAATATAATAGGCTAGAGACTATGATGACTAGCTCAGTATGAATAACTAGGCTGGTTATACAACTAAGAAGTAAAGTAAGTCAAATTCTTGCTTCTGGTCTTTTTAAAAACCGCAGATCTGAAAAAAGGCCAGATTATGCTGAGCATTCTGATGCTCAACCTTAACAAGTATTAGTCTACACATATATTGGATACATCATTCTTTAATTAAGCATTAAGTCACAACAGGAGTTGTGGCTATCAAGAGACAATCACACCTGTAGAGTGTTAAGTGTGTTAGAAGTCACAGTGAGTACCTTTATCCTCGGTTGTGTGATTATTTTGCAGTAATCACATTTTCTCAAATTTCTTTTGCTTTTATAAAGGACAAAGGACAATTATTATTTCTTAAACTCTAGAACAAATTGAGAGCATATATTATATTTGTATGCATCCAGGAGTTGTTTTAGCCTATGTGTATCTGTTATGATCACACACAGATGTATACATATTTACTCCAAAAGGGGGACAAAAAATACACCCTGAAATCCCATTTTTCTGATTATTTTAGTGCCAATTTACAAAGTTGAAATAATCAGTTGATGAACACGAGTAATGAAATAACTTCTCTCAACATTCTCTCTATTATGATCTCATATGTTCCCATCTCTTTGAATTTCTCTAAATTCACCTGTCAATAGCAACTCAGCAAAAGGCAGCATCAGAAGATATGAAGGCTTGGGGCAGCAGCCAAAAAAGGCAGAGGGGCACCAGAAAAAAGCAGAGAAGCAACAGAAAGCTAATATTTCCCTTTAGGGTTTGCTAGTTTGCATCAGCATTGGGGAATGCTTGGTTAACTGAATTTTAAATCACATCCAAACCTGCTTTTGTTGTTGGCTATGAAATTTCCATGTTTACTGAGACAAGTAAGAGTCATAGGAAGCTGGCAGAGCCAAATGGCTCAGAAAGAAATAGGAACAATTGATTATAATTTTTTTTTAAATTGCACATTTTCTCTTCTCTGTTAAAACAACCTCATTGTACTAAACAGGATGCTTCTGTGCAATTGAGAGGTGGATAGCCAAAAGAACTGCTTCATTTGATAATATAGTTGCGATGATAATTTTAAAAAAATCCACAATGCAATTGAACTCCTCTTTTCACATGTAAATGTCTCTGCAGATTAATTTTTGCTTCTATTTAATGAGGCAGGTTATTAAACTTGCTTATCAATTTATCAAACAGTTGCCATCTCCAGTAATCTTAGAGGTGTTTCTGTTTTGAGTTATTATCTGTACATCACTGACAGATCAATTACAGATTTCAGCAGTTAATTGATCATAAAATGTATGTAATGACTGGTAATATTTTATAAAAACAGACATTTTTATAGTGCTTTATAGAGGGTAAGGACAAATCTGTACATAATGCAAAATAATGTTGTAAATCATGCTTGTAACCTAAAGCTGTAAACTTTCACATAAAGTGTTATCATAGGTAAATAAGCAATAATGATAAAGTGATGGACTTTGGTTTCTAGAAAAACTATTCCATCTGACAAGTATTTTGGGAGGCCGAGTTCTACGGAGAGCTGAAATTGTCAGCCCAGGTAGTATTTTCCTACAGTAGGCCTACTTCTATAACAGTGACATCTAGGTAGAGAAGGCTCTAAAGCAGGGGTCGGCAACCTATGGCACGTGTGCCAAAGGTGGCACATGAGCCAATTTTTGATGGCACGCGGGGTGGGCTGAGCTGCTCAGCCCACCGCCGCTTTGGGGTTCCCGCTGCTGGCCCCTTACCAGCCGGGGTCCCACCGCTGGTCCCACTCAGCACCCGCTGCTGGCCTGGGGGAAGGAACCCCAGGCTGGCGGCAAGCTGAGACCCCAGCTGGCAAGGAGCCAGCAGCCGAAACCCCAGAGCAGCGGCGGGGCTGAGCGGCTCAGCCTGCCACCGCTCTGGGGTTTCCACCACCGGCTCCTGCCAGCTGGGGTCTCAGCCCACTGCCAGCCTTGGGTTCCTTCCCCCAGTCCAGCAGAGGCTGCTGAGTGGGACCCTGGCTGGCAAGGGGCCGCTGCTCTGGGGTTTCCACCACTGGCTCTTGCCAGCTGGGGTCTCAGCCCACTGCCAGCCTGGGGTTCCTTCCCCCAGGCCAGCAGCGGGTGCTGAGTGGGGCTGCGGTGGGGGGGACCCCGTCTGGCAAGAGGCCAGCGGCGGGAACCCCAGAGCGGCGGTGGCTGAGCAGCTCAGGCCACCCCACATGCCATCAAAAATCGGCTCGCGTGCCACCTTTGGCACGCGTGCCATAGGTTGCCGACCCTTGGTCTACACTATGAAAAAAGGTGCTTTTAAAAACTGAGTTTGTTAACTCAATTTATTTAATATGACTGAAACCCTGCCTTGACATCTAATGTTGACACACTTTAGCACCTTCACAATTGTATGATCTGATCATATTGTAACCTAAGTTGGAGCCAAGGCTCTAACATGACCATTTAACACAATGGTAAAAGTGTCTACACTAGGAAAATGTCTTCACTAATATGAAAAACTTGTCTTTTACAAGAAGACAACTATCTAATTGTGAAATCCTAGTGAAGACTAGACAAGTGATAGTTTTACCTTGTCTTCACTTGGGTTTCATAATGATGGCTATCTTATGTTAGCTGTTTCCTTATAAAAGACTCATCTTTTTTATCACTGAAAACACAATTTATAGGTGCATTCGCATTAATGTGATGTATTGAAAATGCTATTACAATTGTAAGCTATCACTTTAAATGTTCAGGGCTTTTTCTTGGTCTCAAACACAGGCTAGAGAATTCTGTAGGGGAGTGTGCAATCTGGGTCATGCAGACTCAGTCTGCAGAGAGCCAGCCTAGTGTAAATTGTGCCTCTTTGTTATAGGATTCTGGCATGTTAGAATTCTCAATTTTAAGAAATGAAGTAATGTTACACTCAGCCTTTGAGCAAGAAGATTTCATATTTTTTATCACATTTCTCTGTGTGTATGCTGTGAATCCAAATAGGAAAACATGGGATTTTTTTAAAACGACGTGTTAGCTAAGATGTCATAACACATGGTCAAAGACTGGTGTGGACAATGCAGTTGTAGTTTAAACACATATTAGAATGTTGAGGTAAACTTTTACCTCCCCTTCCCTTTACCTTTGTGCATGCACGTGTGTTCTCTAATAAAACCTTCTTCCCCCAATAGCCTGCATTGTTACCACAATCCTCTATTTATAATATCAAAGTCTATTGCACTGGAAAGAATATAAGCTAAGAATTATGACCAAATTCTGTCCTCTGATACACACATTCAAATGAAAGGGAATTGTGTGATAATATCCAAGGGCTTCACAGCGGGATCTGATATGCAGAACAAATGGGAAGACGGGAGGGAGGAGACAAAAATTGTTTAAATATGAAGCAGTAAATCTTGCCTTCATTCATATCTATGCAACTCCAACCAAGTCAATGGGGTTACCTGGGGTTAAATGAGACACTAATTTGGCTACAAATATCTTTTAAACTTATTTTAAAAGGTAAGAACAATTGTGAAAACCAAGAGAGACAAACATTCATTTTCAGTATTATATATTTCAAGTTTTCTTTAGTAAGCAAGTTCTATTTTAAGAGTGCGAGAAGAAAAGGGTGAAATATGCCCCATTTCTTCTATCCATAGCAAAAGCAGAGGCAGTAAATTTTATTATTCCCCTAATTCATCTTTAGAAGCATTTTCTGTACAAATCCAAGATACCATAGATGTAAGTGGTGGATCTGTTAACTTGATTTCCCTTGAAAAGTAGTCGCAAAAGTTTGAGCTGCTTCCAGGATGAAAAACCATAGAGTACAATCTAACATCAGAAGTATGAGAATCAAATTATTTTCATTGTGAATTAAGTGTTGTTTTGTATATAACACACTTCTATGCATGTGGTCGAGGAAGGAAAATAAACTACTTAATTTAACTGTGATAATAATTGGTAACATTCCACCTGGGCTAATACATGCAGGGGAATATATAATAAAGCACTCCAATGAGCAGCTCACATTTCTCTAGGCATAGCTGCAGTTAATGTCCAGTCAACCATTAGTTACTGTACACAGAGAGATCTAATATTCTTCAGACTCAATAGATTTGTCCGCTGTGTTGCACCTAAATGGAACTTTTGCATTGGCTAAGGTTACCTCATTACTTCCAGTTGACATAAAACTGTTTACTAATCCTACATTATTTGGAGTCTCCATTTAAGCACACCCTTTATCATTGATTTAGACAGCATGAGATATTTTAATTCCTCCCTACTCTATAGTGCATGGCCATTGTGCCTGGGATATTATTATCTCAGCATTCAGCAAGCATGACATTCTGATTGTTTTCTACTGCAAATGCATATCTGGTAATGACAAGTAACTAAAGAGTGTGTGTAGGCTTTAACACCACATTATTCAAGCATTCTGCTCTCATCAAAAGAAAGAATAGACAGAGTATTTTAACCCCTTCCTTAGTCTCCTCTGCCCCCACAAAACCATTTAGAGGAAGGCTCAATTAATGAGAGAAGAAGGATGGGTGAGTGGTTTGGGCCCTAGCTTTGAACTTGGGAGACTTATGTTTGATCCTCTGCACTACTAGTGACTTACTATGTGATGTAGGTCAAGTAACTTAGCCAATGATATTTAAGTGTTTCTGCACTCAGTGTTACAACATCTAACTGATTTAGGAGCCCAAGTCATTTTCAAAGGCATTTAGGTACTTAGGAGTCTAAATACCACTGACTGTCCACGGGATTTTGTCTCCTAAGTGGCTAGATCCCTTTTGAAAATGAGACTCGGGGCTTGTCTACATGGTGAGGTAATGCACATTAGGGTAGTATGATTTCTAAAGCTCACTAATATGTTGCAAATTAATTGGTCCATGTAGAACAATGGTTTAAAAAATTTTGTATTGGTGATCCCTTTCACACAGCAAGCCTGAGTATGTTCCCCTTATATATTAAAAAAAAGGAGGGGATAATTTAATTTAATGGGGGATCAGAGCTCTTAGCCTCACAGAGCTGATAGCCACGTTGGAACCCCCTGAGAGGTCACAATCCCTAGTTTGAGAACCCCTGATGTAGACCTTGCTGGTGCTGTTTGAAATAGTAATATGTTTGAGCATATTGGTAACTTCTAGAGTACATCAGCAAGGTCTAAACCAGCAGTCCCCAAACTTTTTAGGGTTGTGCCCCCCCCTTGCCTCTGTCTGCCCCCCCCCACTAGCCCCCCAGAGTCAGGGCCAGGAGCAGGACCATAGCTTCAGATGTGTGGGGGGGATGCAGACTATTGTGACGCATAAAGGGCTTTATCGATACTGTCGCCTACCCTTCGGAATAACGTCTGCTCCCGCCTTGTTCCAGAGGGCTATGGACCAGATCTTGTGTGGTTTGCCAGGAGTCCAGTGCTATCTGGATGAAATCCTGGTCACTGGAAGGAATGAGGAGGATCACTAAAGAATTTAGAGGCTACCCTACAAAGACTGGAAGTGTATGGCCTACGAGTTCGCAAAGAGAAATGTGAATTCTTCCAGCCCTCTGTTGAATATTTGGGACACATCATTGATGCTACGGGTCTTCGTAAGGCCCCTGCAAAAGTTAAGGCTATTGTGGAGGCTCCACCTTCGCTCATTTCTAGGACTATTGAACTATTATTGAAAGTTCATCTCACAGTTAGCCACACTGTTAAAACCACTTCACAAACTCCTGGGGAAGAACAAGGCCTGGAAGTGGACTGAAGCCTGTGATGTTGCATTTAACAAAGCTAAGGGTGCATTGCTAAATTCAGGAGTTCTGACACATTTTGATCCATCCTTACCTCTACAGTTAGCCAGTGGTGCCTCCCCTTATGGAGTGGGAGCGGTCGTGTTACACATTATGCCTTCGGGAGAAGAGAGTCCTATTGTTTTTGCTTCACGCACCCTAAGCAAAGCAGAAACTAACTATGCCCAAATCAAACATGAGGCATTGGAAATTGTTTTCAGACTTGAGAAGTTTCATGAGTACCTGTTCGGATGGAAGTTTACACTTCTCACAGGCCATTGACCTCTGACTTTAATTTTTGGACCACATATAGGCATTCCCCCATTAGCTGCTAGTTGTATGCAATGATGGGCATTGTTGCTTTCCACACACACACATGAAATCCAGTATCAGAAATCCACTCTGCATGGCAATGCAGATGGTCTTTCAAGGCTGTCTTTCCCAGTCAAACGTTGAGATATTGCCCAGAAGGAAATCTTTTACTTTGAACAGGTAAAGAACACACCCATCACTGCTACTCAGGTAAAGAAGGCAACTCGCATTGACCCAGTATTGTCCCAAGTTATGGACCTGGTGATGCATGGAACATCTTGACGAACCTCTCCAGTCTCACCCGACCTTGTTACCTACAAGTCCAGGAGAATGGAGTTATCGGTCGATTCTGGCTGTTTGTTGTGGGGAAGACGGGTCATTATCCCATCACCACTGAAATCACAGATGTTAGAACAGCTACATTCCGGTCATTGTGGAATAGTGCGCATGAAGGAAATTGCATGAAGCTATTTTTGGTGGCTGGGATTGGACAGTGCTATTGAAGAGAAGGCAAGAGCTTGTATGTCATGTAAGGGTGTGAGGAATGCACCCCAGTGGGCACCCCTGCACCCATGGGACTGGCCTGAAAATCTGTGGCAGCATATTGATGTTGACGTCGCTGGCCCACTAGAAGGAAGCATGTTTTTGTTGGTGGTAGATGCCCATTCTAAATGGAGAGAAGTCTCTATAATGCAGTCCATTACTTCAGAGAGTACTATACAAAAACTATGGGGACTCTTCAGTTGTTTTGGTCTGCCAGAACAACTTGTGAGAAACAACGGACTGCAGTTTGTCTCTCAGGAGTTTGGAAATTTTAGGAAGGAAAATGGGATACACCACATCACTTCAGCACCATATCATCCACCCACCAATGGATTGGCTGAAAGATTTGTGCAGACAATGAAACAAGCTTTGAAATTGAAGAGGGGACAATTATCCATTCAAAAGCATCTGGACACCGTCTTACTATCCTACAGAAACACATCTCATGCTATGACCAAGGCATCCCTGGCCTTTCTAATGATGGGATGACAGTTGCACACTTGCTTTGATCTGCTGAAACCTTCTAAACCATGACAAATTGTGCAACATCAGCAGCAAGATCAAGTCTTCAGTTGTAGACCCAGAGCAAAAGACCAAACCTTTAGCCCGGGACAGCTGGTTTTGGCTCGGAATTATGCTTCTGGAGCTGGCATCGCTGGCATCGCTCAAACAGGACCTGTTTCCTACATTTTCCGGACTGCTGAGGATCTTACCTGCTGGCGACATGTATATCAGCTGTTGCCAGGTCATACTAGTCCCCAGGACACATCTTCAGTTGAGTTGCCTGACTTCACCACTTCTGGCGAGACACCGAATCAAGCGTCACCTGTTCCTGTCTTTCCCCATCCATTACTGCCTGTGGCAGAGATACACCCCTTCCCTGAATGAGCTGATACCACATCCTCACCCGTTCGCACTATGAACCCTGAGCCCATTGTCAGTCCTGTGCCCAAGATACTTTTGGGTGCACCAACACCAGAAGTCTGCGGTAATCCACCTAGAGACAGAAGGCCTCCTCAATGGCTGGATCTTTAGCTTGAGTGACCCACGGATATGGGGCAAAATAATCCCCAGGGTTTAGCTGGGAACGGAGGCAGTCTACCCTCCTTCTCTGGTGTTTGTTTTATTTAGGGGATGTTCTCATTAAGGGGGGAGGAATATGTTGTGTATTTGGTTGTCATAGTAATAGAATCTTGTTGTTGCTATGGCAACTGAGTCAGATTATTAGGGGATAGCCCAGCTGGTTTTGACTGATTGTTGGTTAGTTCAGTATGTGGCAATAAATGGCTGCTTTTCAAGGTCTACAGCTCTCTGAGTCTCAAGTGATTTCTTCCTAAAACTGCTGCCCTCAAGGATACAACAATAATAGTAATAACTAATAATAAATCATAAATCATAACTAATGAAGGTGCAAGCTACCCAGCCATCAAAGCCTTTAACTAATAAAAATCTCTCCCATAAGAGCAGTAGGTAACTTAAAAGTTGGTGGGCTTGGGCTCTGGTAGATATACACCAATTGAAGAACCCCATAGTAATGATAAAGCCTGAATAGTACACTTTTGCCAGGTCCTTAATGATTATCCTTCCCCTCCCCGACAGCTTTTTAATCTAATTCTGACATATTTGATGTAATGAGGAATCCTCTCTTCAGTTTGCCACTCTGGCCTTCAGTAATGGACAGTGAAGTACAGTCATTTTCTTTAGCCCAACAATAGAAAAAAGCTCCAGGGGAAGATTTTCTTCCCATTGACATTTTTCAGTAAAATGTTAATTAGTGGTACCCAATCTTGGCTTAATTATTTACTGTTATTAATCATACTGGATGGATTCCATCTGGCTGAAAGTTCAGTAGTATAGTTACTATGTTTTAAAGAAAGGGATAAAAGAACCCCTGCTTCATAAAGATCTATTAGTCTGATGGATGTCGCAGGGAAAATTTACTTCAGATTTTTAATTTCTAAACTTAAAATATGGGCTTTAGAGGATAATTTATAACATAAAGAGCGGTCCAGCTCCAGGGTTAGTGAAGCCATAATTGATGATTGCTTTATTTTATCTTAAATTATTTATAAATATACTATGGTCAAGGGTGCCAGAGTGTATGCTGCTTTTAGAAATCTAAAGATGGCTTTTGATGCTATTTAGATAAACTTTGGGTGAAATTAAGAAGGATAGGTATTGATCTGAGGCTTTTGCACATTTTGGAGGAGCTATGCCATGCTAATGTGGCTAGGGCAAGAAATCAGTTCATAGAGAATGAACATATGTGTTTTGCGAATATAAAAAAAACCATATGCAATCTAAAACAACACTAACATCCATATAATACATATAATACTTTAAAATGTCAGTCATAACCTAATATTTCTAATGGAGTATGGCAGGGATACCTTCTAGCACCTGTTCTTTTTAATTTATATATTAATGATGTGGTGGATATTTTAAAGGAATATAATTTTTCTCCACTGTAAATTAAGGGTAGATCTATCCTGGTGTTGTTATATGCCGATGACATGGTTGTTTTATCACAAATTCCAAGAGCCATCTGTTTGTTATCTCATTTTTCCTCTTACTGTAAACTCTGAAGACCTGATTCTCAATTGTAAGATGATCAAGTTTATGTTTTTTGGGAAGAACCCACTTCAAATTGTGTGGTAGAAGGCCACCCTGTAGAATAAGTCTCTGCTTTTATTTATTTAGGGATAAAGTTTCATCATTCTGTCCGTTGATCCCCTGATCATAACAACTTCAAACAAAATGCCCTTAGTTCTGCTCAAGGGGTGCTCCGTTCCTTCTCATATGGTGGGAACAAAATTGCCCAAGCACTAAGAATTTTTAATGGAAAAATATTACAGATGCTCTATGCGTCTGAAGTTTGGTTTACGAGTCAAATTTCAGCCTTAGAATAATTTTTGAGGAGACTTTGAATTGTCTCAAATTTTACCCCTACCTCATTTTTACATGTCAAGACGATATTTTTTTTCTGTAAGTAGTAGAGCTTGTATTGCTTTTCTTAAATTTTGGTCTAAGATCTGTATTCTTCCAGATTATAGATTGCCCTGTCTTTGCCTTCATGAACAACCTATATACTCCTTATTTCCATGGTATAAGACCTCCAACTTTTTACAGCTAGGTTGAGTTTTCTATTAGTCACATATTGACAATATATTTTAATGAATTTAATCAACTACTTAAATAGAGAGTGACAGATATTACCCAACAAGAGGATGTGGCTATGATTCCCAAATCTAAATTTGCCTTTTGGTTTTCTGCTTTGAGGATGGCTCATGTTTTTGAACAGTATTTGAATAAATTATCAAATTCTCATTTACATAAGGGATTAAGATACATAAAATCAGTTAAGATTCCAAAGCTTGGAAACTGCTGTCCTTAATGGTAGATATGCAAAAGTTTCTTCACATCTTCGTTTTTGCCCATGTAAATATGGAGCGTTTTAAGAGCTATCATTATCTATTAGACTACTGAATTTTCCAGCTTCTGAGATCATGCTGGATTTTATCTCTTTTGTATATACAAAAAAGAACTTTTATCACCATCTCAAAAATAATTATTTTAGTTTTTTCTCAATCCCTGGTAGTAATCAAATTGGTGGCAATTTTTGTCCTTTTAGCATTGTGCCAAAGAGAATTTTTATTAGGTTCTAACTGACAATTTAATCTATTATATGTATTATATGGATGCTGCTGTTGTTTTAGATTGTGTATTTTTTCTTTTTTGTATTCACAAAAGACATGTTATATGTGATTTAATAAAATTGAATCTTACACAGATATAATAATGAAGTCACATTTTAACCCAATCTACAATCATATTTAAATGAAGGTTTATCATTGCGTTATCTAATACTGAAGAAATTAATAGCTGTTCAAAATTGAGTTTATGATGTTAGTTTAGCAAGCTGGTAATATATTTTTTCTTCTCCTAATATTTCTCACTGTTCCAATGCATATGGTGACTTTGATTAGAAGCTCTGTGAGGGCAGAGATTGTCTTTTGTGTTCTGTGTTTGTACACAGCACCTAACACAAAGGGCTCCTGGTTCATGGATCGGGAACCTATGTATTATTGTTGACTATCGGTCTCGTGCCAGTATTTAGCCTTAGATGGAGTTTACCACCCGCTTTGGGCTGCATTCCCAAGCAACCCGACTCCAAGAAGACCCGGTCCCGGCGTGAGTTCAGGAGGGCGTGAAACCGTTAAGAGGTACCCATGGACGGTGTGAGGCCAGTAACGTCCCCCGGCGCACCACGACTGGGTCTTCTTGGAGTCGGGTTGCTTGGGAATGCAGCCCAAAGTGGGTGGTAAACTCCATCTAAGGCTATGTATTATTGCAATCCATATAATGATATTTTTAAATAAATAAAATAACAACATCAATGAAGGAGCAAGCTATCTAGTAATCACTCCTTTCAACTAATGAAAGCTCTCTGCCTAGAGTAGTAGATAGCTTAGACAGATGGCTGGGATAAGCAGTGTGTGGATGAGCAAAGGGTATCTGAATATGCTACTAAGAGAGTGACAAACTGCAAGAAGCAAGCAGCCATCCCATTGTCTAATTCTGCAAGGGGATCAATGAGCATATATTGAAGACATATAACACTGGAATCAGAAGGGCTCCACATAGGATCATAGGATACCAGGGTTAGAAGGGACCTCAGGAGGTCATCTAGTCCAACTCTGTAAGGCTCCAATCCTACAAAAGGATCCACCCTGTGTGGAGTTCAAATTAAGTCAAATCCAGGGTTGTACTGACAGTGATGTAGTGGTAAAAAAAAAAGAAAAGTAAGTAAACTCCTAAAGTGAACTCCATATTCCCCAAATGAGAAGTGGGTGAACTCTGTTTATCCACGTTTACCCTTGCTCATACCACTGGCTAGCAGTGACTTTGCAGAATCAGGGCCTCAGTTCTTCTCACGATCTATATCGGCAAGCCTAGAACAATGCCTTTCTATTTTGATCTACTTTGGAAAATTAATAAATTATGCTGGTCTTAGTGATTTCTTTAAATTCTTTCATCTGTTCTCTTTCTTGACAATGGAATAAATGGAATAGCAATAGAACAGGTAAGTGAAGTTGTCCCAGGAAGAAGCTAGGGAATGACTGTCAAGAGCTACAATCCATCATTTTTAATTTGTTTTTCCAAATTCTCAAATGTTAAACCTTTTTTCACAGGATAAAATGCCTATTTTTTTTAGGATGTTTAGTTATGTCATTATTAAAAATAATATTTAAACCACATTAAATAGTGTATCCTTTACTAATATGAGTTCCCTGCTTACATACATAGTTACTCATATGCACAAGTATTTGCAGAATTGAGCCCTAAAACTAATGTTGCTAGGGCTACCAGGGATTTCATGATTTTCCTGTTTCCCTGGGATTTCCCCACCCTAGTTTTCAGCATTCTGGATGTCTGGGGATTTTTGCATTAAAGTGGCCAAACATGATGGTGAATAGTCAATCAATCAAACAAAGGACAGCTGCAAAGCTTAATACTAGACTGAATGGGAGGCTAATGGAGAACAGTTCAGTAACAAAGTTGCTGTGACACAAAGCCCCAGACCCCTGAACTCTAACTGTCATAGAATCACAGAGTTTAAGGCCATAACGGACCACTAGATTATCTATTCTAATTCCATATATCACCATCCACACACTAAACTCAGCAATTGAAATGAGACCAAAATACTACAACCAACAGGAGATTAGACTATAATGTGCCACAGGCACAGAAGAGGAGGGACCAATGTGCACCAGTGTTCAAGGTGCCCAAAGACCCAGGGAAATGAGTTATTGACAGTTTCTATTCCTTAATGGGGAGATTGTGGGATTTGTTTTTCCCTCTTTCCCCACATGGTTAAAAAGAAAAATACAGTCAAGAAAAAAAAAAAAACCTAAAAAACAAACAAGAAAACGAGAGAGCTGGCTTGGCGTTTATAAAGCTTGACTCTAGTACAATCGAGTAATAGAAATTAGATTTGGAAAAAGACCTATTACGACCTGGACCACCTCTATCATATACAGGATCACACTCCACATTACCGTAACAAGTGCATTTTCCAGTCACATTATTCTGAACGATGAGTTTCTCACCATTTCCCTTGGAAGACTATTCCACATACTAAGAGAACTCACTGCCTATGTGTTTTTCCAGCTACTCAGCTCTACATTTTCCCTATCTTAATTTCAACCCATTATTGCTATATAAGCCATTGGACCACTCTAAGTATTTCTTTTTCCGAGTTGGTATTTATAATCGTCAAATATTTGTAGACTCATATGTCTCCCATTAGCCAAACTATACATATTTAGCTCTTTTAATCTTGCCTCTAGGCCCTGGGATTACTACTTTCTGAATTTATTCCAAATTTGCACCTGGCTGCATAGGCATCTAGAAGTGAACAGAGCATAGTAAAATCTAAGCATGGTAACACTAGAATCTCCCTGCTAATTCACATTAATTCCCCATTCTGCAACACACCATCTCTATCTATGCACCCCAGACTTGCTGATATATATCATTGCAGATTATGTTGATTTGCTATCCGCTATCACCCTGTATTAACCTTCAACCTTAAGTCTTCATAGATTTTTCTCTTTCATAAGAATATGAGTTTCAGAATATTTACTTCCAGCTATGTTAGGACCAAATCTTGTGAAGATAGATGCACTTGAGTAATGCTACTCACATAAGGACTCCTAATGGAGTTAATAGAACTACTCATTAATATTATTTGCACCTGCATATGCCTTTATAAGGTCAGGCACTTAACATGTATTTTTCAAAATGTGGCAGCTACTACAGGTTTAGAATTGTTCACATTGTCACAACTGATGCAATCATCCTGTTATTTTCACTGCATAAAGTTTATTTTGGTTTTTAAAAAAAGTTTGTAACATTACTTTAAAAAATTATCTTTTCTGGACGTTTTTCCCTTTTCACCATGATCACTCTTTCTTTCAAAGAAAAAAGAAGAAGAAAGAAAAAGCCCTAGTGGACATACAGATATTTGTAATGTTAGATGGTCAAAGACAACGTAGCCTTCTAGCAGTACCATGACTTTGAAAGACATGAGGGGCATTGTAAAAAATGGAAGAGGAAAGGAAGGAGATTGCTAAGAATAATAAAAAATTGCAATTCCAATTCATCATAATAAAGTAACTATTGAAAAGATATGAATAATTTAGCATTGTGATAGACCCAGACCAGTGGGGTACAGGAGTCTGGTAGTGGGCAAATATACTGGTCATTGGATGAGTAGTTTTCTGTTCCCTGAGTGACCAGAGCAGGAGCTCACTGCAGTTTGTGGTGTGTGTGTGTGAGGAGCTGGGAGTAAGAGGTGCACGGAGGCTAGAGCTAGAGCTAGAGCTGCTGGAGGACTGAGGAGTACAAGTGTTATCAGACACCAGGAGGAAGGTTCTGTGGTGAGGCTAAAGGAGGTGTTTGGAGGAGGCCATGGGGAAGTAGCCCAGGGAGTTGTAGCTGTCATGTAGCTGTTACAGGAGGCACTATAGACAGCTGCAATCCAGAGGGCCCTGGGCTGGAACCTGGAGTAGAGGGTGGGCCTGGGTTCCCCCTCAAACCTCCCAACCCCTGATCCAACACAGGAGGAGTTGACCCAGACTGTGGATTCCACCAGAAGGGAAGATCTCTGAGGTGAGCAAATCTGCCAATAAGCACAGGACCCACCAAGATAGAGGAGGAGCTTTGTCACAGCATGATATGCTGAAACTACTAATCTCTCCACAGTACTTAAATTATTGAGAAATTATACATATCTCCTATATTAGCATTAATTCACATGCATTTTATATTTGATCCCTCTGTCTATATTAAACATGTGTACACTGTAAACAGAGTTTATATTAAAGAGTTTAACCAAAGGCCAGAAAATTTACTCAACATTAAATCTGAAGTACAGCATTTTTAAAAGCTTAGAAAGGTTAAAAACTTTACAGGATTTTTTTTTAAATCACTATGGATGGTTGTAAGTTTGCTAAGGAGAAATCTTCAAGTTAATTTATTAGAGCCTTCACTGTAGCCAAAGTACCAGGGGTCTGTCACAACTAAAAACTCAGGTACACTACATGATTGAGAGGTAGAGCATGTATCATCTAATTCTATATTAGGAAAATGTTACCAGACATATTGTTGCAGTTAGGGTGATCAGACAGCAAATGTGAAAAATCGGGATGGGGGTCGGGGGTAATAGGTGCTTATATAAGAGAAAGACCCAAACATCAGGACTTCTGTTCACCCTAGTTGCAGTGTATGTAGTTACAATGGTTTTGGGCAATATGTAAATTGCAATTATAGCAATCATGGATAAGAAACGAGATATGGAGACAAATATGGGACCTTATATTAAGAGGTGTTGAGCGTCTCTTAAGAGATGCTTGACCACCATCTCCCATTGAAGGTCAGCACCTTACAGGATCACACCTGTATTGTTCAGCATGGGCCAGGATTTGGAATTGGTTCCAACTTCCCCATAGTTTGGCAAGTTATGATCTGTAGTATTGGCCACTTTGTATTTCATCCTTCTCAGACTGATGCTGGAGATACTGGGAACAATCCTGCAGTCTTTATTCAGGCACAGCTTCCATTGAGGTTAAATAAGAACTTAGCTTGCATAAAGCATGCAGAATCATACCCACGGCTTCGACTCTGCTGTTACAGCTGAGCATTATTTATTTCTGACCTGAAGCAAGTCTTTCTCCCCAGGAAAGCTTGTATTATGTTTGTATTGAATAAAGATATGTCAGTAGCAAGTCTGCCCAAAGCATAGCACCTGGTTGCATAGGCACAACTACAATGGAGAGGAGGAGATAATTTACCCTCTCTCTCTGGCATTTTATTATACTGTTGATATCCACATCTGGGCAGAGGCAGGACTCCTGCATTCTCACTACTGGTTCCCTCAAGCTTTTTACATGTGGTTGCACTTCTACTTGGTAGTTTAATCTAATCAGATTCACTCCAAATATAATTTATTGGCTTCCAGCCATAAATTTGGCCCTTTATGGTTTAACAAAAGCCCATATTTAGACACAGATATTGAGGGAATATTAGGCAGAAGCATGACTAGGGAAAACCTACCTAAAGACAAATCTATGCATAACAGCTCAACTATAACAAGCAGAACACTCCAGAATGTATACGGTGTTGTCTGAATAGGGCTAAATGTAGATCTGATGTAGGTACACTTGCTAATGCTAGCACTGATTTTGGTCATCCATATACAGAGATGCACTTTCTTCCCTACACAAGGATTAGAAATGAGTCCTAAACACTCATTCTTTAGATTGCCTATTTGGCTTTTATCATCTGTATCAAAATGGGGGGGAAAGCCTCCAAGATCCTGCCTTAAATAAATAATTTAAGACATTGATCTTGGTGTCTGCATTCTACTAGATTATGATCAAACTAACAAGGCAACTCTTTGCAAGCTTCCCATTATAGAATTTTGGAACTAAAAAACACTGCTATAAACAGGTTCAAGCCATTTAAAGTGTTGAAAGATCCCTCATGAAATAGGCTTTGCTGATTATTAGAATGTCACCTGCTACGGCTGTTATTGCTGATGTTGCATCAGCATTTACATGATAACTTCTTATTTTAGGTTTATTTCTAAACCGTGAAAAAGGCTCTGAGCAGAAAGCTGATGCCAAAAGATGAGCATTTTCCTGAATATATTTAAAATCATCAGTCCATTCATTTTTAAGTACAGTAGAGGAAAATAATATCACTTAACCAGTTCAAGACATTTATTCCTTCCCCCTCAAAAAAAAAAATCATGGTGCAGTCAAACTATTGAATTACCTTCTATTGTAGTACATCATATCCCTTGCCCTAATCCTCTGACTGTCTTATCTAATAAGATTACAAGCTATTTGGGGGCAGGGACTGTCTTCTGCTCTATGTTTGTAAAGTTCTCTTGCCTGGGGGGGCGGGGGAAACAACTGATCATTAAAATAAAGAATAATTTTAAATAATACCTTTTGAAAATTGATGTCACTAAAAGTAGCCTTACCCACGTTTGTGATTTTGAAAATAAAATGGCTGAAAAGCAAGCCTCATTCACATTTACCATATTTTACAAAGGCTTTTTTACAAGGTATTAAATCCTTGTAAACTCCCCAATTAAGTCAAGGGGAGTTTTGCCATTGGTATCAGTGGGCCCAGGATTTCACACAATGTTTTTAAAAAAACATCTAAAGGTAGCAGAGAGTTCTGACTAATAGCAAGTGCAATCTGTTGGGTAAATAACAAGGCATGTTCTGAATTCTTTTTTCATGCTTATTTACATTATAGCTCACAATGGTTCCAGAGGAGCTGTTCAATCTACTGGGTAATTAACAACATATAATTTTATTTTTAAAGATTGATGTGACACTGCACTCCATATTCTTCACAGTGATATGATTATGGCATAATTATTATGTACTTTGTGCAAGATGGGTCATGTAAAGTAGCACTGGAAAAGTTATGATTTGCTGAATATGATTATCCTATTTGTATACATGTATAATTTTTGTATCTAAAGTTAGGAATATTGACTATGTATCTGTATTTTAAATGTGCTTATTCTGAGTGACACCCACAACTAGCCTTTCTAGTACAACAATGAAGAAGCCAGACAGTTCTGGTGGCCCATCAGCAAAGACAATGGACCCTGGAAGAACTTCACCTTCCTGTAAACATTCCAGGCAGCCTGTAAGTAATGGCTGCTATGACTCAGCAAGGTATGCAAGGGCATGTGACCAGAACACATGACTCTGGACTCCATCTTGGGATATCAGTGTTTTTCCACAAACTGAGTTTGGGACAAAGGGTTCCTGCCATATACTAAAGCTATATAAGGCAGGGAATGATATCATCTGTTCTTCACTCCCCATGCAAGAGTACTCCTGAAAACACCTGAGGAATAAAGACTGAACTGATGGAAGTGCTGGACCCAGGCTAATGGGATTTCTACCCTGTGTATGAAAAACCTGGAGATTCCAAGCTGCAAAACAAGTGTAGCTTGTGCCTTAAGAATCTGAAGCTTGCATGTATCATCAGCCAGGGTGAGAATGTGTTAATTCATATCCCATTTTTCTAGTACTTTAGGCTTAGTTTGCATTTTTGTTTATTTACTAGGTTAGCGTTTCTCAAACGGGGATCTGAAGACCCCTGATCAACTTTTCCCCCTCCAGACATGCAGCAGGGCTAAGGCAGGCTCCCTGTGGACCGTAGGTGGAGACGGGGAACTGCAGCCAATGGAAGCTGGGGGCGGGGCAGTGCCTGGGGGCAGGATGCAGAGACCCCCCGGTCAGGGCCGGCTCCAGCTTTTGCCGCCCCAAGCAGCACCAAAAAAACCCCAAAAAACCCGATTGAGCTGCCACCGAAATGCTGCCGAAGAGGAAGACAGGGAGTGAAGGACCTGCTGCCGAATTGCCGCTGAAAACTGAAGTGGACTGATTGAGCTGCCGCTGAAGTGCTGCCGCCCCCAACCAGTACATGCCGCCCGAACAATGGACGGACTGCTGCCCCTTTCTATTGGCCGCCCCAGGCACCTGCTTCCTTTGCTGGTGCTTGGAGCTGGCCCTGTCCCTGGTCCCCCCCACCTCACCTAGAAGCCACTGCCAGAGAGATGTGCCAGTTGCTTTTGGGAGCTACCTGAGGTAAGCACCGCACCCCTCACCCCTTCCTGCATCCCAACCCTCTGCCCCAGCCTAGAGCCCATACCCCGCACACAAACTCCCTCTCAGAGCCTGCATGCCAAACCCCCTCACATCCAAACTCTCTCTCCCAGAGCCTGCATCCTGCATCCCCTCCTGCACTCAAACCTCCTCCCAGAGCCTGCATCCCCTCCTGCACCCCAATCCCCTGCCCCAGCCTAGTGAACGTGAGTGAGGGTGGGGAGAGCAAGGGAGGGAGGAGGGATGGAGTGAGCGGGAGACAAGAAGAGGTGGGGCAGGGATGGGGCCTTGGGGGAAGGAGTTGAGTGGGGGCAGGGCCTGGGGCTGAGCAGGGAGGCTTAGGGGTCTCTGAAAAAATTGAAATCAAAATGGGGGTCCTTGGGTTGCTGAAGTTTGAGAACTGCTGTACTAGGTGATCTGCTTTTATCTGTTTGCTATCACTTATAATCAATCTTTTTGTAACTTATAAATTTATTTTATGTTTTAATCTAAACCAGTAAATTTGGGGTGAAGTGCTTGGAATCTTAGCTCAGGGGGCTGTTGCATTTCTTCTCCACACTGAGGGAGGGGCAAACTCTATGAGCTTATGCTGTACAGTTCCCTGTGCCCTGAAGATGGTATAATTTAGAGTTTATACTCCCGTTGTGGGGAGGTCCTAGGTTGGGAAGCTGGTGGTTATTTTGGCTGCAGCCTAGCTATTGTTGGTTCATGCAGTGGCTGGTCAGAGAGTCTGCATGTAACTGCATCTGGGTGTGTCACTACCTGTGTGAATGCTGGTGAGAGCGGGTCTGCAGCTTGTCACAGCAACACAGTGTGAGAGGGAGCTCAGGCTGGTGGGTCAGAGGGCTCAGTTGTACCCCAATTCCAGGTGGCACCCCTGTGGGATCCGGTCACAGTTGAATACATCTATATTGACACAACTGAGTGGATTGGTTTCAGAGGCAGTCTCAGGTCAATAATATACATTTTGAGAAATTCTCTCTTTATGTAAGTTTCAAAATATAGACCTACATAATCTGCAGATCTTAATGGAATTTAGTGGCTGTTCTGTTTTTGCCCTTCAACTAGCATTGAAATGGGTGAACACTGGATTACAAAATTTAACAGCTTTTCTATTAGTGTCCCTAGTCCAGCTACTATGTGGCAACAGCAGCCTTACACTGTACTGACATTCTATTAGGATCACAGTGGAACATTGGGATGAATCTAGTACACTGGACACCACTAAAGCTACATCTAACCCATTGTCTATGACATGATAGGACATAGAGATGCTGTTAAGTGTCATGAATTTGTGACACAAAGTTATAATAATAGGTAGGAACATTTCAAGTTGCACTGAGACTAATTTATCTTTGGTTAACAAGGGATTAACCTCAACTTCAGGTTGAAGTTGCAGGAGTTGTCAGAGGCATGTATCCCGAGAAAGGGAAAACGGCTCGTAGGTAGCAGTTTTAGACCGAGCTGGATGAGCAAGCGTCTTAGAGGGGTGATTAAGAAAAAACAGAAAGCGTACAAGGAGTGGAAAATGGGAGGGATCAGCAAAGAAACCTACCTTATTGAGGTCAGAGGGTGTAGGGAAGCAGTGAGAAAGGCAAAGAGCCGGGTGGAGATGGACCTAGCGAAGGGGATTAAAACCAATAGCAAAAGGTTTTTTAGCCATATAAATAGGAAGAAAACCAAGAAGGAAGAAGTGGGACCGCTTAAAACTTTAAATGGAGTGGAGATTAGGGATAATCTTGGCATGGCACAATATCTGAATGAATATTTTGCCTCGGTCTTTAATGAGGCTAATGAAGGGCTAAGGAATAGTGATAGAGGGACTGATGGGAATGAAGATATGGGGGTAGACATTACGGTATCTGAGGTAGAAGCCAAACTTGAACAGCTAAACGGAAGTAAATCGGGGGGCCCGGATAATCTTCATCCTAGAATATTAAGGGAATTGGCGAGTGAAATTGCAAGCCCGTTAGCGATGATTTTTAATAAATCTCTAAACTTGGGGGTTGTACCGTTTGACTGGAGATTAGCTAATATAGTTCCTATATTCAAGAAGGGGAAAAAAAGTGACCCGGGTAACTACAGGCCTGTTAGTTTAACATCTGTAGTATGCAAAGTCATGGAAAAAATTTTAAAGGAGAGAGTGGTTACGGAGCATGAGGCCGATGGCAACTGGGACAAATTACAGCATGGATTTACGAAAGGTAGATCGTGCCAAACCAACCTGATCTCCTTCTTTGAGAAAGTAACAGATTTTTTAGACAAGGGAAATGCGGTGGATCTAATATATCTTGATTTCAGTAAAGCGTTTGATACGGTACCGCATGAGGAATTACTGGTTAAATTGGAAAAGATGGGGATCGAAATGAAAATCCAGAGGTGGATAAGGAGCTGGTTAAAGGGGAGATTGCAGAGGGTCGTATTGAAGGGGGAACTGTCGGGTTGGAGGGGGGTTACCAGTGGAGTTCCTCAAGGTTCGGTTTTGGGTCCGATTTTATTCAATCTATTTATCGCTGACCTGGGAACCAAGAGTAGGAGTGGGCTGATAAAGTTTGCGGATGACACCAAGTTGGGAGGTATTGCAAATTCGGAAAAGGATCGGGATATCCTCCAGGGAGATTTGGATGACCTTGTAAACTGGAGTATTAGTAACAGGATGAAATTCAATAGTGAGAAGTGTAAGGTTATGCATTTAGGGATGACTAACAAGAACTTTAGTTATAAGCTGGGGACGCACCAGTTGGAAGTAACGGAGGAGGAGAAGGACCTAGGAGTCCTGGTTGATCGTAGGATGACTATGAGTAGGCAATGTGATGTGGCCGTTAAAAAAGCTAATGCGGTCTTGGGATGCATTAGGCGAGGTATTTCTAGTAGGGATAAGGAGGTGCTAGTCCCGTTATATAAGGCGTTGGTAAGACCTCATTTGGAGTATTGTGTGCAGTTTTGGTCTCCCATGTTTAAGAAGGATGAATTCAAACTGGAACGGGTACAAAGAAGGGCCACTAGAATGATCCGAGGAATGGAAAGCCTGTCGTATGAAAGGAGACTTGAGGAGCTCGGTTTGTTTTCCTTAACCAAAAGAAGGATAAGAGGAGATATGATTGCACTCTTTAAATATATCAGAGGGATAAATACCAGGGAAGGAGAGGAATTATTTCAGCTCAGTGCTAATGTGGACACGAGGACAAATGGATATAAATTGTCAGTCAGGAAATTTAGGCTTGAAATTAGACGAAGGTTTCTAACCATCAGAGGAGTGCAATTCTGGAACAGCCTACCAAAGGAAACAGTGGGGGCGAAGGACCTCCATGACTTTAAGATTAAGCTAGATAAGTTTATGGAGGAGATGGTATGATAGGATAACGGGCTTAGTCAATAGGTCAGTTAAGTGCCACACTGGTAATTAGTACAGTGGGTCAATGATAGGATATTGTTAGCCTTTTTCCAGAGGGTATGGCTGGAGAGTCTTGCCCGCATGCTCGGGGTTCAGCTGACCGCCATATTTGGGGTCGGGAAGGAATTTTCCTCCAGGGTAGATTGGCAGTGGCCCTGGAGGTTTTTCGCCTTCCTCCGAAGCATGGGGCAGGGGTCGCTTGCTTAAGGAGTGGGTGGATCGGCTTATGTGGCCTGCATCTTGCAGGAGGTCAGACTAGATGATCATAATGGTCCCTTCTGATCTTGAATTCTATGATTCTATGATTCCCCATTTTTTGGCACACATGCTCAGTGGAAGGACTAAAAATTGTCTGCTTGGTGCCACAGAGGGGAGAGAGTTCCTTAGGAAACATATGGCCCCAACACTCGGAACTATAGGGCTTGGTTGAATGTCAAACTGGGTAGTTTTCTGTCCACTTATTTTGATTCCTTGTTAGAAACATTATGGGGCAGATCCTCAGATGTCATGACATTTCATTCAACATTTTGGTTTTTTAGCTAGATAGAGAGAAAGGAGCAAACCCCAAAACTTGACATTAAAAAAAATCTGTTTTCTTTTTTGTGTAGTTAAGTGCAATAAAATGAATAACATCTAGTGGTTTCTCCCCGCCCCCTCTCAACTTTTTCCTTTTGCCCCACAGGAAACTTTTAGAACAAAACAAAAATACATTTTGAAAATCCTGTTTTTTGAAAATCAAAATTAAATGAAAATTTCAATTTGCTATGGAAGAAAAAAGTTATCTAGTTTTATTGACATTTCCTATGGCAAAAATGTGAAAAATAACATTTTCCCATAACAAAAATTCTGTTTTGAAAAAAAACTCACTTAGCAGGAAAAATATCCAGTCAAAAGTATATAATTTCTATTAAATATAGTTTTTATGCTTTACTTAGCATATCAAAGCTAGCAATAAGGAGTTAGAATTTCTCTGAACATTCTCTTTCAATGGTTTGTAAATTGTCTATTTCATAGGGATCTGTTCTTTTCTGTGCACATGTTCATGGGAGTTATAGACCAGTTACCTAAGGCTGCATGCATATGGACACCATCAGCAGAAACTTTGAGTTCTGTTTTCAATGCTCCCCTGAATACAACTATTTGACAGCTAGGTAATATAGTTGTCAGCCTGCAGCATGCAGGAGCATCTCATAAAAAGAGAAGCACATCTCCAATGCATCAAAGAAGCATCTCTACTAGCTCGGTCAACAGAGGGACTGGCTAAACACTTGAACAGATCTTGTACTTACCCACACTAGTCCACATACAAGCCATTTGTCACATCACAGACAGCACAGTGATTGGTGCCTTTATAAATGTAGGATAAAAAAGCAAATGCAAACTGAAAAGACAGGCTGCTAGACTTGCTTTAGGGTACAAAGCTCTGATCCTGCAATGGGTCCATCTGTTCAATTCTCATTACAAGTTTACAAGAGGCCTATGCTAGAATGCAACTTCTTAGCTTGGGCCTGATCCACTGAAGTCAATGGGAGTGAAGTAAAGGTTGCTTATCACCTGCTAGGTACAAAGTACCTAAGCAACAAGGTACAAAAGTACACACAACCTTACTTACCATGGTGACATGAGGCCTAAATTCATCCCTGGTGCAGTTCCACTGACATCAGTGAAGTTCTGCTGGGGATCGGATTAGGCCCAAGATATTCTACCTTTTCTGAATGGTCCCTTATGCCTAATTCAGTATTTCTGAAAACAAATAAGAAAATAACCATTGTTTCCCTTGCATATCCTGAATAATTTAAATTGTTGAACTTCGAAGATTTTGTCACTGAGCCAGTGTTTGTGTCACAAATTCATCTTTGTTAATTCATCAATGTTAATTCAGTGTTGCAAAGAAGGCACAACTGTTAAACCATATGCTGCAACTAGAAACTATTTTAAAAACATGATTATAGATTATTTGATTTGAGTCTTGGTTGAACTTTGTTCTTCTGAAAATAACCCTGGGGGTCAGCGATCTTTTGAAAAGCAGACCATAGTACATGAACAGTGCAATAAATCCCTAACGTTTCTTTTCAAAATATAGCTTTTTAATCCCTTTGATTTTTTCACAATACAATTAAAAATATCAGTCAATATAACATTATTGTTTTCATATGGACATGTTTCATCATTTGATCCAGTGTGTAATTAGAGGCCATAAAGTATGTGATGAAAATGTACTGCATCACACAAAGAGTCTATATTATGAGTTGACAACACATTTGACACAGTGGGCTGGATTTTCAAAACTGGCCACCTATTTTGCACCAGGAAAAAAAAGTCTATTTTGCCCTATGAAAACCATATTTGAACACTTGTGAGCATTTTCAGGTGCAAATGCAGAAGTGACTATTTATGTACAATTTCCCTTTTACAGAAACGTATACGCATTTTGTCCTACACTTTACATTATGCAGTGTCTAAGGCATAAGACATAGTTGCCATACAGTTCACACAGAATTTTAGTTCTAGGCCTGTTTTATTTTCCCCATTTAAAATACCTGATATAAGGGAGAAGGAGTCGGGGACAGTGGTTTCTATCAGCTGTAAATATCTGCAACTTTAAATACAATATCTGCAACACAATCTACAATATCTTTAAAGTTTGGGCTTGGCTATTCAGATACTTATAATATGTTTTGTAGTAGAACAGGGTGACATGCCTACGTGAAAAACAACTGGCTTCTTGCTAAAGACATATTTTGCTATCTCCTCTCAGACAGCAGTTTTCCCATGCAGAATGGTGAAGCAGATTGGCTCAGCAATGAATGAGGTAAATGTCTGCCAACTGGATGGGTAAGTGGGGTTAAGTCAGTTACCTCAGTTACAAGTGAAATAAATGGGCAATCTCAAAAAGAAATTAAGCCTTAGGCACTGAGAGACACACTATACTCATCTTTAGGATTCTAAATCAAGGGATAAGAAAATTAGCTTTCCTGTCTCACTTCCCCAACCCTTATGTCCCTCTCAGAATTATCATAAGGTGCCCCACCCTCAATTCTCCCCACCTGCCTCTGCCGCTTCCTGACTGTATGCTAATAAATCCCATCACCACCCACTACCCCGGCAGTGAGCCTTCTACCAGGGGCACTATATAAAGAAAGAAAAATAAATAAATGTTAGACCACTCAGCTCTAATACGAACATGTTCTGACAACTTGTGTCAAGTCACTTAAGGGACACTGGTTAGGTTTAAAATTGTAATGTATATTCTTGATTTGTTACTAATTCTTCAATACAACGATTGAACCAATTGTAGAAAAATCTAGATTACTTATCACTTTTTTCCAGTTCACCAGTCTTGGAATAGATAATTTAACTTTTGACAACACTACTTGAGCAAGGCCTCGTGAGTTTATACTACACCTGCCTGGGGCTTTAGGGGTGTTACCCCACTATAAATAATAGATTAGAAACTGACTTCAAACAAGAGTGAAAATGATACTTTCAAATCACTTTCATAGTATTGCCAACCCAAATGTTCAAAAATCATGAATCAGGCTCACCAAATATCATGAGATTGGCTTTAAAATAATGAGATTATGTATGTAAAAGTAATATATTTGGTGGGTTTTTTTATTTGCTTTCTGCTTTTTGAGCTCTTAAGGGTGCACTGGGGTCACATTTTGAAGCTTTATCCACAGCCACAAGGGCTAGAAACTTCATTTTTCTTTAAGAATGAAGGCTGAAATGATCGCATATCCACTTGACTCCAGGAACTGGGGCTTTAAGGAAAACAATTATCATGACACTCATGACAAAATCCTGAGAGTTTGCAACACTTCTATTTACTACTATGTAAAGACTAGTTACTTTCCTGAAGATCTTAAATACAATGCTGCAGTGATTGAGTTGCAGTTTTCACAGGAGAATATTTAAAACCAAACACCAAGAAAATTCCACATTTTAAAGTTGAGAAAAAAAATTGAGAGTTCTGAGGTATATCAGGGCCACAACAAGCGGGAAGGGAAAATAAACAGGCACAGGAGCTCTTTCTTCCTCTTAAAAGAAAGTTGTTGGGTCAAAGCTTCTAGTCCTTAATCAAGTAAAACTTCTATTGCCATCAGCACTTCCACTCATAGATATTAACATCACAGTGAACATGGGATAACAGGCTCAATAACTATACACTTCATACTTAAATATCTGAGCCATCTTATCCAGGTCTATACATCTCATATTCATTGGCTCAGGGACTACATTTTCTGGCATATTCTGAACAGTGCTGAGCACACAGATGGTGACCAATGAATAATACAAATCATGACAATAATAGACTTTATGGACTCTGGATGCAATTTGGGTTCTTATTCTGGAATTGGCTTGGATACATCTGAAACCCTAAGAATTTGAGGCATAAGCAGATCTGATACCCATACAACACCTTCTCATTCTTTCCTTTTCTCGAATTCAGAACAAAAAAATGACAGACAAAATGGTTTTCAGTTAAAATCATACAGCAGGTATTGCTCTGCATCCCAGCCTGGGGCAGAAGCTACCACCCCTTGGGTGTTATGTGATCTCCTCTCATCTCTTTCTTCATCCTTCGTGACCTCTGTGCTGATTTTCATGCTGTTAACCATGACATCCTTCCCAATCTTCTGAGAGTGATTGCTGAAGTCTAAGAAAACTGGTCTTGGTTATCTATCAGAGTCGTCTTGGGGTGTTTGTTTTTTGCAAGATGCAGCAGAGAGAAAGACTGGTCCAGAGGATAGGGAGCTACCTCTGAAAGACCTGGTTCTAAGCCCCCTGCCCCCAACAGAATTTCCATATGACCTTAGAAACAGAGTTTCAAAAGCTTTTAGGCACCCAAAGATGCAGCTAGGCATCTAGTAGGGTTTACAAAGCACCTAACCTTCTATGCGCTTTTGAAAATCCCACTAGGTGCCTAAATACCTTTGAAAATCTGGCCTTTAGTCTGTGTGTGCCTCAGTGCCTCATTTGTACAATGAGGATAAGAGCATTATTTTACTTCACCAAGGGGCTGCGAGGAGAAATAGGTTAGACATTATGAGTAGGGCTGTCAAGCAATTAAAAAAATCATGATTAATCACGCAATTAAAAAATTAATCACAATTAATTGCACCATTAATCAGTGTTAAACAATAATAGAATACCATTTATTTAAATATTTTTGCATGTTTTGTACATTTTCAAATATATTTATTTAAATTATAATACAGAATACAAAGTATATAGTGCTCACTTTATATCTATTTTAGATTACAAGTATTTGCACTGTAAAAAAAACCCAAAAGAAATAGTATTTTTCAGTTCGCCTAATACAAGTATCTCTTGCCGTCTCTTCATCATGAAATTGAACTTATAAATGTAGATGTAAAAAAAAAAAAAAAACCCCAAACCTGCATTTAAAAAATAAAAGTGTAAAATTTTAGAGCAAGGTGGGCACACTACGGCCCACGGGCTGGATCTGGCCCACCAGCTGTTATAATCCAGCCCTCGAGCTGGGAGCGGGGTTTGGGGCGTGCCCCAGTCCAGCACTCCAACCGGGGACTAAGGTCGGGAGCCACTCCATGTGGCTCCCGGAGGCAGCAGCACAGCCCCACTCCAGCTCCTACAAGTAGGGGCAACCAGGGGGCTCCGCTCTGCATGCTGCCCCTGCCCCGGGCACTGCGGCCAATGGGAGCTGCAGTGGTGGTGCCTGCAGGCGGGCAGCGTGCAGAGCCGCCTGACCACGACTCCGCATAGGAGCTGGAGAAGGGACATGCTGCTGCTTCCAGAAGCCACTTGAGGTAAACATCACCCGGAGTCTGCACCCTTGGGCCTTCCCACATGCCCAAACCCCTGCCCCAGCCCTGATCCCCGTCCCACTCTCCAACCCCCTCAATCCCAGCCCAGAGCACCCTCCTGCACCCCAATCCCCTCATCCCCAGCCCCACCCTGGAGCCTGGACCCCTAGCTGGAGCCTTCACCCACCCACATACCACTCCCCTGCACTGCAGCCCAGAGCCCTCTCCCGCACCCTGGACTCCTCATTCATGGGCCGCCATACAATTTATATTTCCAGATGTGGCCCTTGGGCCAAAAAGTCTGCCCACCCCTGTTTTAAAGCCTACAAGTCCAATCATTCCTACTTCTTGTTCAGCCAATCACTCAGACAAAGAAGTTTCTTTACATTTGCAGGAGATAATGCTGCCTGCTTCTTGTTTACAATGTCACCTGAAATTGAGAACAGGCATTCTCATAGAACTATTGTAGCCGGTATCACAAGACATTTACATGTCAGATTCGCTAAAGATTCATATGTCCCTTCATACTTCAACCACCTTTCCAGGCAACATGCTTCCATGCTGATGATGCGTTTGGCTCGATAACAATTGAAAGCAGTGTGGACTGACACATGTTCATTTTCATTATCTGAGTCAGATTCCACAAGTAGAAGGTTGATTTTCTTTTTTGGTGGTTCAGGTTCTGTAGTTTCTGCATTGGAGAGTTGCTCTTTTAAGACTTCTGAAAGCATGCTCCACACCTCGTCCCTCTCAAATTTTTGAAGGCAGTTCATATTCTTAAACCTCGGGTCGAATGCTGTAGCTATCTTTAGAAATCTCACATTGGCACCTTCTTTGCATTTTGTCAAATCTGCAGTGAAAGTGTTTTTAAAATGAACAGCATATGTGGGTCACCATACGAGAGTGCTATAACAGGAAATACATGGTAGAATGTGGGTAAAACAGAGAAGGGGACGTACAATTCTTCCCCAAGGAGTTCAATCATAAATGTAATTAATGCATTTTTTTTTTAACAAGCATCATGAGCATGGAAGCATGTCCTCTGGAATGGTGATCAAAGCATGAATGGGCATAAGAATGTTTAGCAAATCTGGCACGTAAATACCTTGCCATGCTGGCTACAAAAGTGCCATGCAAATGCCTGTTCTCACTTTCAGGTGACATTGTAAATAAGAAGAGGGCAGTATTATCTCCTGTAAATGTAAAGACATTTGTTTGTTTTAGTGATTGGCTGAACAAGAAATAGGACTGAGTGGACTTGTAAGCTCTGAAGTTTTACATAGTTTTGTTTTTGAGTGCAGTTATGTAATAAAAAACATCTACATTTGTAAGTTGCACTTTCATGACAAAGATTGCACTACAGTACTTGTATGAGGTGAATTGAAAAATATTTCCTTGGTTTATCATTTTTACAGTGCAAATATTTGTAAGTAAAAATAATATACACTTTGATTTCAATTATAATACAGAATACAATATGTATGAAAATGTAAAAAACATCCAAAATATGTAATAAATTTCAATTGGTATTCTATTGTTTAACAGTGCAATTAAAACTGTGATTAATCAAGATTAATCACAATTTAAAAAATTAATGTTTTGAGTTAATCGCGTGAGTTAACTGTGATTAATCGACAGCCGTAGTTGTGAGTGTCATAAATGTACAGCTAAGGGTAGCATAAAATCCCTCCTTACCTGTAAAGGGTTAAGAAGCTCAGATAACCTGGTTGGCACCTGACCAAAAGGACCAATAAAGGGAGAAGATACTTTCAAATCTGTGGGGGAAGGTTTTTGTTTTTGTGCTCCTTTTGTTCTCTTGGAGTCAGCAAGGAACCAGGGCAGGGAAAATGCATCTCCCTAAGCCATATCTGAACTAAGCATCTAATATTGCAGAAATAGTAAGTAATAGTGAGGAAATGTTAGATTATCTTTTGTTGTAGCTTGTGAATTTTCCCTGTGCTAAGAGGGAGGTTTATCCCTGTTTTTGTAATTTTTAAGTTTTGCCTGGAGGGGAAATCCTCTGTGTTTTTGAATCTTTTTGTTACCCAGTAACGTTATCTTCCATCCTGATTTTACAGAGGTGATTCTTTTATCGTTTTTAAAATAAATTCTTCTAAGAACCTGATTGATTTTTCATTGTTCTTAAGATCAAAGGGTTTGGGTCTGTGTTCACCTGTACCAATTGGTGAGGATATTATTCTCAAGCCTTCCCCAGGAAAGGGGGTGTATGGCTTGGGGGAATATTTTGGGGGACTAGGACTCCAAGTGGTCCTTTCCCTGATTCTTTGTCTAAATCACTTGGTGGTGGCAGCATACTGTTCAAGGACAAGGTGGAATTTGTGCCTTGGGAAAGTTTTTTAACCTAAGTCGGTAAAAATAAGCTTAGGGAGTCTTTCATGTGGGTCCCCACATCTGTACCCCAGAGTTCAGAGTGGGGAAGGAACCCTGACAGTGAGGCACTCAGATACTATGGTGATGGGGTGACATAAATACCACAGGTAGAGTGGGAACTTTTCTATACCACTGCTATCCTTTCACTGGGTTTTGGCCCCTTGTTTTCACCTATGCCCCTCAAATTTTCCTCTTTTCTAAATGTAAACTTGACTAAGAGGGCTTGGCTGTCAGGGGCGGCTCCAGACACCAGCGCAGCAAGCGCGTGCCTGGGGCGGCAAGCTGCGGGGATGGCGTGCCGGTCGCCGTGAGGGTGGCAGTCAGTCAGGCAGGCTTTGGCGGCATGCCTGCAGGAGGTACCCCGAAGGCGTGGAACCAGCAGATCACCCACAGAAAGACCGCTGAATCTGCGTTACCAGCGGACCGCTCGCAGGTGTGCCACCAAAGGCCACCTGACTGCCGTGCTTGGGGTGGCAAAAAACATAGTGCCGCCCCTGTTGGCTGTATTTCTTCTGAGTCCCCTGCATTGTCCCTCCAACACCTCTCTACCCTCTGCAAAGGGATTCCTGTTTTACAGGCTCATCTAAGGACTTTCAGATCCTTAATTTAATTACCAGTCCTTTCTTATCTTAATCACCCTGCCTCTGTTTGTAAACAAAATACTGACTTCCTGCCCCAAGGGCTCAAGCTGGGAGAAGCACCTCTCCTCTTTGAACTCACATTTCACAAAATGCTGTGAAGTTAAGATCTCCAGGTGGGAGCCCTGTACAAAAATAGGGTGTGAGGGGGAGGGTAAGGGGGCTCCCTTGGCATAGGGAGCCTGCCTCCCTTAAACGGAGCCCTTGCCTTCTACCCCTTTTGGTACCTGGATATTGCCACAGGTGAGACCCACAGAAGAAGGGGGCAGGACAATGTTCCCATGCCTGGAGAGGTAAGAATCAAAGTTCCCAGTAGGCAGGATTAACTGGTTCCACCAGAAGTCTTGACCCACCTCTCATCCACACCAGAAAGCCCCATCCAAAATTGGGAAACTAGCAGTTGGAGGGACAAATATTTTCAGTGTCCTAAAGGGTTGATTTGAACAGTTCCGTTCAATCAGAGATTCTGATCCCAACCCTGTTTCCCAAATCATCTCAAAAGAGGGCTGAGAGTCAGCTCTTCATTACATCAGCGTAGTAGGAAAAAAAAAAAAGCCTGCCCAGTTGTGAAGATTACCATCAAACCTGGGAGCAGCCAGTCAGCTCAGCCTGAAAAGTGCCTGTGGTGGGTAGGGATAAATTCTGACCAGGGAATGGGGTGATTCCACACATCCCTTGGACATATTCTGTCAACAGTGGAGCCCTGATCTCAACTAGGTGTTCCCCTCAGCTGACCCTCAAGGCATGGTAGTAATTGCATCTCAGTTTATATTATAAAGCCAGTTTAGGAGCTTGTTAGCTTTTACATCAATTTTCATGTAATATTTTATTCTAGCTATATGTCAGTCATGATATCTAAGCATCTAGTTTTCTATGCACTGTGATCAATGACTTGCTCATGTGCTAGTGCAGACCAGCAGAAGTGTTTAACAGTTCCCTGTGTTGGCTTATTATATCTCCCTGAGCTAAACAGGGGTGAATAGGGTTCCAGGGAACAGATTTACAAATATATCTGGGTGCTTAAAGATACAGAAAGTTGTCTAGTAGGATTTACAAAAGCTACTAAGTTAGTTAGGTGTCTAACTCCTACTGAAAGTCACAGAGTTTGGTGCCTAACTCACTTAGATGCTTTTGTAAAAACCCACTAGAGTTGTGATCCACAAAGCTGCTGAAGTCCCAGTTTTGGCTCCACTGTGATCCACAATATGCCCTCCGAACCTTGTAGGTGCTTAATCTCACGCCACGCCTAAGCTTTCAGAGAAAGAGTTTTCTTGGTGCCTATGTTCCTGGGTATGTGCACTGCTGCTTCTCTCTAGGCATCTGGGCACGTATCTCCCACCTAAGCCTCAGGGCAATTCACGAAATGGGGGAAGACAGACATTCAGTCACCTATGTTGCATGTAGGGTATCATCTGGTAGGTGTGCTTGGAGGCTGCCTACCAGATCAGGTCCCATTCTGAATGTTGTAGGAGGAGGCAGCAACAGCCATCTTAACTTTTGGCCCAGTTGTTAGCACACTTGTCTCGGATGTGGGAAACTCAGGTTCAGTTCCCTCCTCTCTGTCAGAGGAGGAGAAAGGATTTTAACAGGGGCTCTCTCCCACCTCTCAGGAGAAGGCTCTAACCATTGATCTATGAGATATTCTGATGTGGGGCTCTCTGTCTCTCCTTTTGAGGCTGTTCCACTGTATAAAAATAACAACTGAGTGATTGGAGCAGGAGGACTGAACCCTGGGTCTCCTACCTGCCAGGGGGATGGTCTAACCACTAGACTGTAGAGTTATTCTCTCCCACTTCCCCCCAACCCCATGACCATTTAAGTATTTATCCACAATGGGGTAGTCATGGGGCTAGAGGGGAAGAGAGAGGTGAGTACTCTAACCATTGAGATAGCAGCTATAAGGTGTCAAGTATCGGGGTAGCCGTGTTAGTCTGGATCTGTAAAAGCAACAGAGTCCTGTGGCACCTTTTAGACTAACAGATGTATTGGAGCATGAGCTTTCATGGACGAATACCCACTTCGTTGGATGCATGAGCTATAAGCTATAAGGTGGGCACCACCACCAATAGCTTCCTCCTCCCCTCCCATCCACCTCCCTCTCATTTTATGTGGAGCAAGGCAGGTGCTAACTTGTTCCCACAGGAAGCAGCACAGGTGCCTAAACTGACTGACTCCAGGTGAGGAGTTCCTAACAGAGATAGTTGCCTCCCAGTAGCCCAGACTTAAGTGCCTATCTCCAAGAGAGGCACCCCTCTTGTTGGCATCGCCCATTGGTTAGCTTAGGTGCCTATAACCTTCCATGGCATAGAGAGCCTAGGGGCCTAACTCAGGCTTTGTGGATCCCAGTGTTGTGCATGTGATTTTCAAATAAAAATGCAACCCTCACAGATTGGACAAGATTTATTTTAACTTTCTCACTATTTTCCCCCTTCATTTGGTTTCCTGTAAGGATTACTAGAAAGTGAGGGAGCCCCCATTTACACCTTTTCATACCACACCTCAACCCATCTTCAGCCCCAGCCTCAGTCAAAGAAATCACATATTAGTGGAGGGAATTGCAACATCCTTTGAAATTCATGTATCATCTTCCTACCTGCTGGGTTTAATTTCAGACTCCAAGGCTATTATTTAAAAAAGGGTGCCTTTTCTTTCTTCTGTGCACTTGCATTACACTCATTCTCTCAAAAAGTCACAAGCTTTTTCAATGGGCACATGCCCGCGGGTCCCACATAGGGGTTCCAAGCTGTTAATGAATCCTATGGAAACGTGAATGGCACAGGAAATGTTTCAGAAATCCCTTTGGAGAGTCTGGGTTTTTTTAAAAAAACCCTGCTTCTTTCTCTATGAATAGGGAACATGCCACATGGCTTAAATAACAAGTTGGGGTGGCATCTCACCCCTTGCCAAACTCCTACAGACAGGTCAATCTGTGGTGTTGTAGCTGCTTCTGGGTTGGTCAGATCACATGTTGCTGATGACATGTCTGGGCAGGGCACCATGTTCTACCAGCACGTTTGCATCTATAGAATGGGCAAAGCAATCTTAGTCATTAGAGGACAAGGCCTCCTGCACAAGTGAGATCCACATAGGTTATTTTATAGCTACAGTAGCATATGCAGCAATGGGTGAACTGGATCATATAAATCCAAAAGGAATGGAGAGGCAGCACAAATTAATCCAGACCCTCATCAATGTTCAGATCAGTTCATATAACAAATGAAAACTACATTATTTAGCTCCTGATTAACTATTCAACAGAGGAAACACCTTTTGTCTCACTGAGCCTTCTCCTTCTGTCTCATCAAGCTATCCTGACTGTCCCTGTCATATATGTGGTCCAAATTCAAGAGACAAGCATCATCTGGCCAAAACCTCCTTCCTTCCTCTCTCTTCCCATCCTTAGACCCTCCTCTATTTCTTTAACGCAATGAAACGCCCTATTGCCTAAATGCCATTGCCATTCCAGACTGTTCTTTTGAGCCTTGAATCCGTGCTGGGACACTGCATTCCTCCAAAGCCTCACAGAAAGCATTACATCACTTGGAGGAAACAATGCCAAAAGCAGGTTCAAGGCAGTAAAGACTGGAACAATGGCTGATACATGGGCAGAGATGCAGTGCTCTTATGGAAAGGGAAAGATGGCTAGGTAGAAAGGAGGTAGAGAAAGGAATGGGAAGGGCAACTGGTCTCTGCAAATGAGAGGAATCTTAAGCAGAAGGGCTAGGGGAAAAAAACCCTCAAATAGTTTAGTTAAGGTTTTGGACAAGTGTCTGAATATTTATGGGTTTTATCAATCTTGCTGAACCATTTGAAGGTTGAAGTCAGATTTTTAGAAAAGCTGGCCCTGGGTTCTGTGCCCAGAACTGGCAGGGCAAATAACTATGGGTACCAATTTGCATCTGCAATTAAATGGAGGCACAATCAATGTGATATAGATCCCTAAGGGCCTGATTGCACTTAAAAATAGTCTTATGTAGTCAAGTGACCTTAATTGTGCCAGCTAATAACTGCAGGTGCAATTTTCTCCCCAGTAATTTTCAATGTGTCCCTACGTCTTTTTTCTAAGGGCATGTCTGCACTACAATCTTAAGTCGACCTCTGTTGGTGGTGCATGTCCTCTCTAGGAGCATTTCTACTGATTGAAGAGGGGAAGTGTTGGGGGCTGGCAGCAAAGGGGCAACTGCCTGGGACTTCTCGCCTCGAGCAGGGCGAGCCACACCCAGAGTCTGGTTGGCTCCCATTCTCCCGGGGGGAAGCTAGGACCTGGGGGCAGCAGGACTCCCAGCAGGGAGTGGGGAGCCCGGATGGTAGCCCAGCTTGGAGCAGAGACCCAGGAGATGGCTTTCTTGTCAAATTCATGGCTCCAGAGGACAAGACAGTCAATAGCTGATGTAAGGAATGCAGGGTCTACACAGATGCTGTGTCGCCCTAAGTACACCAAAATAAGCCCTACGCTTCTTTTAGAGGTGCAGTTATGATGTCAGTGTAGTATGGCAATTATATCAGTGGGAGCAAGACTGTAGTATGTACACTGACATAGTTAGGTTGACAAAAGCTGCCTTATGTTGACATAACTTACGGTAGACCAAGCCTAAGGCAATCTAGACACTAATCTCAACATCACTTAAGGGGCACAGAGAAAACATTTCTCATGAGGGAATTACTACACCCATTTTACTATAAAAATGGTGCAATTAATGTGAATGTTAGAATCATAGACTTTAAGGTCAGAAGAGACCATTATGATCATCTAGTCTGACCTCCTGCACAATGCAGGCCACAGGATCTCACCCACCCACTCCTGTATCAAACCTGTGTCTGAGCCATTGAAGTCCTCAAATCATGGTTTAAAGACTTCAAGGTGCAGAGAATCTTCCAGCATGTGACCTGTGCCCCACGCTACAGAGGAAGGTGACCCCCCACCCCAGGGCTTCTGCCAATCTGCCCTGGAAGAAAATTCCTTCCTGACCCCAAATATGGCGATCAGCTCAACCCTGAGCATGTGGGCAAGACTCACCAGCCAGACACCCAGGAAAGAATTCTCTGTAGTAACTCAGATCCCACCCCATCCAACATCCCATCGCACGCCATTGGGCATATTTATCACTAGTAGTCAAAGACAAATTAATTGCCAGAATTAGGCTATCCCATCATACCATCCCCTCCATAAACTTATCAATAGTCTTGAAGCCAGATATGTCTTTTGCACCCACTACTCCCCTTGGAAGGCTGTTCCAGAACTTCACTCCTCTAATGGTTAGAAACCTTTGTCTAATTTCAAGTCTAAACTTCCTGATGGTAGGTTTATATCCATTTGTTCTTGTGTCCACATTGGTACTGAGCTTAAATAATTCCTCTCCCTCCCTGGTATTTATCCCTCTCATATATCCTATCTCCCCTCAGCCTTCTTTTGGTTAGGAAAAACAAGCCAAGCTCTTTGAGTCGCCTTTCATATGACAGGTTTTCCATTCCTCGGATCATCCTAGTAGCCCTTCTCTGTACCTGTTCCGGTTTGAATTCATCCTTCTTAAACATGGGAGACCAGAACTGCACACAGTATTCCAGATGAGGTCTCACCAGTGCCTTGTATAACGGTACTAAAACCCCCTTATCTCTACTGGAAATACCTCGCTTGATGCATCCTAAAACTGCATTAGCTTTTTTAACGGCCATATCACATTGGTGGCTCATAGTCATCCTGTGATCAACCAACACTCCGAGGTCTTTCTCCTCCTCTGTTATTTCCAACTGATGCTTCCCCAGTTTATAACAACAGTTCTTGTTATTAATCCCTAAACACACGACCTTGCACTTTTTACTATTAAATTTCATCCTATTACTATTACTCCAGTTTACAAGGTCATCCAGATCTTCTTGTATTATATCCCGGTCCTTTTCTGTATTGGCAATACCTCCCAGCTTTGTGTCATCCTCAAACTTTATTAGCACATTCCCACTTTTTGTGCCAAGGTCAGTAATAAAAAGATTAAATAAGATTGGTCCCAAAACCGATCCCTGAGGAACGCCATTAGTAACCTTCCTCCAGCCTGACAGTTCACCTTTCAGTATGACCCGTTGTAGTTTCCCCTTTAATAGTTCCTTATCCACCTTTCAATTTTCATATTCATCCCCATTTTATTTTCAATTTAGCTAATAATTCTCCATGTGGAACCATATCAAATGCCTTACTGAAATCGAGGTAAATTAGATCCACTGCATTTCCTTTGTCTAAAAAATCTGTTACCTTCTCAAAGAAGGAGATCAGATTGGTTTGGCACAATCTACCTTTTGTAAAACCATATTGTATTTTGTCCCAATTACCACTGGCCTCAATGTCCTTGACTACTTTTTCCTTCAACATTTTTTCCAAGACCTTGCATACTACAGATGTCAAACTGACAGGCCTGTATTTGCCCAGATCACTTTTTTCCCTTTCTTAAAGATAGGAATTATGTTAGCAATTCTCCAGTCGTACGGTACAACCCCTGAGTTTACAGATTTATTAAAAATTCTTGCTAATGGGCTTGCAATTTCATGTGCCAGTTCCTTTAATATTCTTGGGTGAAGATTATCTGGGACCCCTGATTTTTGGCCCATTAAGCTGTTTGAGTTTGGCTTCTACCTCAGAATTGGTAATAGCTACCTCCATATCCTCATTCCTATTTGTCATCCTTCCATTATCCCTAAGTTCCTCATTAGCCTCATTAAAGACTGAGGCAAAGTATTTGTTTAGATATTGGGCCACGCCTAGTTTATCCTTAACCTCCATTCCATCCTCAGTGTTTAGTGGTCCCACTTCTTTCTTTGTTTTCTTCTTATTTATATGGCTATAGAACCTTTTACTATTGGTTTTAATTCCCTTTGTAAGGTCCAATTCTACATGGCTTTTGGCCCTTCTAACTTTATCCCTATATGTTCTGACCTCAATAAGGAAGCTTTCCTTGCTGATCACTCCCATCTTCCATTCCTTGTAGGCTTTCTGCTTTTTCTTAATCACCTCTCTGAGATGCTTGCTCATCCAGCTTGGTCTACAACTCCTGCCTATGAATTTTCCCCTTTCTTGAGATGCAGGCTTCTGATAGTTTCTGCAACTTTGACTTAGCTCTTCTCTTTTTCATTTAGAGACCAGATAAGTGATTTCTGAATGCATGCTAAGAAATGCATTTTTTTTATACAGGTGCAGTATACACAGGAGTTTGTCAAAATCATCTGAGGGACAAGTGTGGTAAATGCAGTTAGAGTCCTGGATAGCTTAGCTAGTAGCGTCCAACAGCAAATATACGGGACTGTTCCAAAGGAAAGCAACCTTTTGTGGTGGAGTATACCAATGGACACAGACTTTAAGCATCATCCGAGGGCTTGGCTACACTTACAAATTTGCAGCGCTGCAGCAGGGTGTGAAAACACACCCTCTGCAGCGCTGCAAATTGCGGTGCTACAAAGCGCCAGTGTAGTCAAAGCCCCAGCACTGGGAGCCGCGCTCCCAGCACTGTCCGTTATTCCCCACAGGGAGGTGAAGTACGGACAGCGCTGGGAGAGTTTTCTCCCAGCGCTGGCGCTTTGACTACACTTAGCGCTTCAAAGCGCTGCCGCGGCAGCGCTTTGAAATGCAAGTGTAGCCAAAGCCCTAGAGTCTTATATTTCCATGTCTCCTGCAGAAATTTGTACAAGAACTCAGTGTTAATCACTGGAAATCATCCCACAGGGCAGGAAATCCCATATAGAGCAGGCAGAATTGGAAGGCTCCACAACTGTATCTGTATCAGACTCACTATAGTAAAAAAGCACATCTCTGTCATCATCAAAAGGTATGTCAATGGCATCTATCAGAAATCAGAAATGGCATCCAAGCAGATAAGGCAGTTCCATCATCTGAGTATTCACATGACAAACAGACCCAGAGGCAACTCCAAAACATCAGTAAAACTGCCCGAGGAAACTGCCAAGAAGCCAGCTGCTGCTATTGGAAAATCTTCCAAAGCTTGGCAGCTGGGTCCTGCTACTGCTGTCCAAAACTAAAATACAACAAAAAAACCTGCAACCTCTGCCACCCCTTCCCATCCCCCAAACAAAAACCTATCCCGCCATTCCAAGAAAGTTAGTTTCATTTTTTTTTTGTTAAAATGTCTTGATATATTTAAAATTATAGAAAGAGAGAGCATAACAGAGAGATGGAAAGGGAGATACTACATATTGATACTATTGATATTAAGTTTTTTTTATGTGCTTTAAGGAATCTCACACCATTTTCCTTATTTAATTCTAATGTCTGTCTAGAAGATTTGCAGGCTGGAAGCCTTCTGTGATTCCTAAGAGGAGCTCTTCATAGATGAAGCACAGTCACATCTTTTGGTTGCTCCATTTTGTTTGCTCCACAATACTGGGGATGGTGTGAGCAAACAGAGGAAAGGTGCTGGATGGGTGCTCCCATTACAAGGAAGATTATTCCTCTCACTGTTTAATGTTTCTATACCTCTACATCAGGGGTAGGTAACCTATGGCACACTTGCCAAAGGCGGCACTGGAGCTGATTTTCAGTGGCACTCACACTGCCTGGGTCCTGGCCACCGGTCTGGGCGGCTCTGCATTTTACTTTAATTTTAAATGAAGCTTCTTAAACATTTAAAAAAGCTTATTTACTTTACATACAACAAAAGTTTAGTTAAATATTATCGACTCATAGAAAGAGACCTTCTAAAAATGTTAAAATGTATGACTGGCATGTGAAACCTTAAATTAGAGTGAATAAATGAAGACTCAGCACACCACTTCTGAAAGGTTGCAGACCCCTGCTCTACATTTTGATTCTGTTCAGCTGATCAGAGACCAAGAACCTCAAGAGCCTTTGTTTGCAGTGTGGCCAAGCCCTGGACACTATTGTGGAGAAATCTGAGCTACCTCAAGGATTCATCTGCAGAGAGGTGCAGCCTAAATGAGTTGGGATGGAGGTAGAGGTCAGCAACCAGACAGAGCCATTTTCAAGTCACACTTTCATCTATGTTCTTGGCATTTAGGAAAATCTCAGTGGTGCAAAAAGTGCTTACAGTATTCTGAGGGAAAAATAAGTATATACTAATCACTAGCCAGAGCCATGAATATTAATGGCCTATAAATGTACAACTACTTTCATCATAGGAGGTTTATGTCTTCCTGTGAAGCATCTGGCATCAGTCAGTGTAAGAGACAAGAACCCTATTTCAGAGATAAGTCTTAATTAATACCATTTTCCAGTGCTCCAGCATGTATATTACACCACACTAGACTCCCCCTCAACTCTGCTAGGCTTACTTAAACTTGCCCCCACTCACATGAAATTTACACTGTTCTTCATTACCTTGGAATCTGGCCCACTGGAAGCCTCAGCTGGTGTAACTCAAACCCTTAAGGGCCAGAAAGAAAGAGAATGGCAAGAAAAGCAACTAAAAGGAGGGTAAAAAAGGTATAAATTAAAGAAGACGACCTCTACATTCATTTGCATCTTCTTCCAGATCCTGCACAAGTTACACTCATTTAGACCCACTTACACCCCGGTAAGAAGGTTTAAGGAGATCTAAGGGAAGTGGTGGGCATAAGGAAGATCACTATGGGATAGTTTAACATTTACTTGGGCTGTATAATCTGCTGCCTGAGGGCATTGCCAGCTGGATAAATTCCATCCACCAGGCCTCTTGCCAGAGCCACAGACAAAAGAAAGGTCTCCCACCATCCCTCCCAGTCCCTGAGAAGGAAGACTAATGAATATATAGAAGGGAAAAGAAATGGGAGGAGGAAGGAGAGATTGTAGGGAATTGTGGTAAACTTCAAGAATATACTCCAGGAGGGAACCTATAAATGTACAACTAACCTGAAGAGTCAGTGGCTTTTAGCACACTGATGTTAATTCTAGATTCCTAAGGATATTACATTAATGACTGATTCATGCCAAACAAGAATGTCCTTTTCTCATGATGTTTGTAGTGTCAAACAAGGTTTTTAAATGAGCCCTTTAAAGTATTGTGTTTCTTGAAACTTCTCTGTGGAATCTGATGGGAGGAAGAACAGTGATTAATTGTTGTTTGCTGCTTTGCATGCTAAAATAGCAATTTTCAAATTTAAATCTCTTGTATAGTTCTGTAAGAATGTAATTTATATCCTCCCTCCTGTGACTTTCCAAGTTAAGGCACAATTTAAATAGAATTCAATACAATATTAGACTGGGGGGAAAGCAAGCCCTTTGCATTGACTATTCAAGAAAAGAATGTGTTTTAAGAATGCCATAAATCACGCTTGTCAAAGCCTTCAAAGGAATCATTCTGAACAGTTACCTTGTCTGTTATTTAGAAAGCACAAATATTGAACAACATAATCCAGCTGTGCTCCGTGTGTCTGATTCACATATGGCTGTCTCTCTTTAATCTAGGCTTTCATAAAAGGAATATGATGAGTGATTTTCAATTTAACTTAGAATTTGTTGAATTTTATTTTGATTACCTCATAATTGCAGTGCACATGCATATTTAGAGCCATTTGGACTCCCACACAAAGATAATTCTGTGGGTTTGATGGTAAGTAATGAACCATATGAATTGAGAGGTGCTGAACTACTATAGTCATGACACATAACTCACCATGAAATTACTGGCACTTTAGCCTAGTCCTGCCTTTTCTCCTAAATACTCCTCAGCAAATCTAGCTGAAATTTGCTAACAAACTGACACAGCCTTATGGCAGATTAATTCACATTGGCTAATCAGAAAGGTAAGGAATCAAGCTCTCCGTATGGATTAGTTTCTCTGGATTTTTACAGTTCTAGAATATTATCACACACTCATTCATAATCTTTGCTATTGTTAAGGATCCTGCATTATCAGTAAATTATCTGTGACCCACATTCCCACAAGGATTTGTTTCAGCAGAGATGGTTGACTTCATGTGACTGATAAAGAGAAGCATCACATTTTGTACAGCGGACACAAATCTGAATTTATAATTTATATAAAAATAATATTATTTAGTGAAATTCAGCTGGAAAAAATAAGCACTTAAATGTGTGGGTCTGATATGTTACTTTCTCACCACTCTTAGACTTAAAAGTTCTCTGTTTTAAAGGCTTAAAAGGAGATTCATTTTGATTTCCCAAACCATTTATTGTCGTTTAATAAAAACAAATCAATGCACTAAAAAGAAAGCAAAAAATGCAAAAAGCAGAAAAAAAACCCTCGATTTGAAAATTCAGATTGCAGATTCCTAAGATTTGGTGTGAACTTGGACATCCAAATTATGCCCCCAACTTGAAGGATGGAAAATATACTTAATCAGCTGCATGACTTGTTTTTGAAAACTGCTGCGGAGTGTGTGTGTTGGATGAAAGTGGTGGAATAGTATTGCTTGTACAATGGTCCAACAATGGTATTATTAATTGTGGCTATGGTCCAAGCCATCATTCTGTTCAGGGGCCTGGCTCTAAGTAGTGGATGTTTTAAAATTCCAGGTACAATTTTCAAAAGCACCTAAGTGACTTAGATACCTAAGGTAGAAGTCAGTAAAATTTAGACCCCCAAGGCACTTAGGTGCTTTTGAAAATTTTACTTTCTGGGCCATATTTAAAACAGTTTTTAGGCACCTAAAGATTAAGCTAGATGTCTAGGAGCTTTGGAAAATCCCACCAGGTGCCTAGTTGCATCTTTAGGCACCTAAGTACACTAGAACCTTGATTTTACAAACACCATTATGAAAAACCTGTTATATGAACCACTTTTTCCAACTCCAGGGTGGGAAAATCATATCAGAAAAGTGTTAGATCTGTAAAAAGTGACAAAGAGTCCTGTGGCACCTTATAGACTAATAGAAGAATTGGAGCATAAGCTTTCGTGGGTGAATACCCACTTTGTCAGACGTCTGCTAAAGTTGACATCCTTGGGGCTCATAAAAATATTCCTGAAGAGCAAATACTTTGCCTTTGCAAAGGATGAGATTGCACCAAATGTTTTCAAATTCCACCCTCCCCGACACACATCTAACTCTGTGCGCTGAATTCTGTTCTGTACTATCTAAAGTCTCAATATAGTTTGTAGGATCTAAGGATAAACATTTTCATAGTGCAGCTTAACACCATATATTTGTTTGCACAATGGTGTTGCCTTTCATGGTTATAAGAAAATTTTTTGTTTAAATGGAAAAATAAATTAATAGATACCCATGTCATTTAATCCTCCTCCCTGTGAGCATATGTTCCTTTGGGACACAGGGTTTATCACAAGATGGGGTGGGAGTAGATTGTGGGAGTCACTTGTTAAAATATTGGTAATGTATCACTGGCCCTAAGGGAGCTAGCAAGCAATTAGTCTGTCTCAGGAGGAGGATGGTACTTCTCTGCAGAGCATGTAATTCTGAGATGTATTCTAGGGGGTCCTTACAAAACCGATGCAGCTTTTAGTGGCCACATACAGAGGCCTTAGAAAAAATGTTAGCTTGGAACTTGGCAAGAACTGCTTCTCTGGTCTATTTGTTTAATGTTTGCATTGTTAAATGCAGTGGAGACGTTTATTTGTTCAGTCTGTAGTGAATCCTGCATTTATGGTACACCATTGCCACATAGGCCAGATAGTGATATCTCCCTTTATCAAAGACATCTGCCTCCCATTTGCTGTTGTTTTAATCACCTCAGCAATATTCTTGGAAACTCCACAACAGTGATGAGAAATGTCTTGCTTCCCCTCCAGCTTTCTAGGTAACTATGCTGCTGCTTCTCTTATGAGGGGCTAGCCACAGTGACCTCTGGACTGGACTATTGTCACTCATATCTTCTGTGTGGATGCATTTCCAATTTATACATAAAGTTGCAGCCAACCTCCTTAGCAGGAAAGCTGCTGAGAACACATCACACTGGCAATTCTGTAAACTGGCTCCCAGCTCAAAAGTCAATATATATTACATTTGCTCCCTTGTACATTGCATTGTGACATTGTTCTCTCAGATTTAAAATTATCTGGGGTAGCGACTGGTGTCTTCATATGCACCTAGCAACATTAAAGACCTAATCCACCATATAAAGAATAAATAATAAATTGTATTGGCAGGGATGGACTGAGATTGTTGGATGAATACTCTAAAATTAAAGCAAAATAATTAAGCAGTATACATAAAGTAATCAACTCCCACGAGAAAACGTAAAATGACTGTTTTGACAGACATGCTGGCCAAATGTGTTCAAATAGGTCAACTGCATATAACAGGTGAATAACTGCTGTGCCTGATTTGCACTAACACATGCGTCTTTTTGTGTATAGAACAGGTGCATTCAGGGATCCCTGTATGTCCAGGTGCACACTCTGAACTGTTATGGCATATACTTGTTAAGACCTTGGTGCAACCATGCCCAGTCCTGCAGGGCTTTACATGCCTCTCTCGGAACAGCTATCCACTATAACAGAAGTTTACATAGGATTCTCCACAACATGTAAACCCTCCCTGCAGGATTCTGTAGCAAAAGGTAATTTTTTTCTGTCCTCACTGTAGGCTTGTATCTTTCCATGAAAAAAAAAGAATATAACAGAAGGAAGGATATGTTTAGGCTTGGTTATTTTCAATATACAATGCCACTGTCTCCTTCTGGATTTCATCTGAATATTAATATGCTCTGAAGTAATAGGTGACAACAAAAACAGTGTTGAGAACTTCAGTGCCTTTTGACTTTAAGAGCTTTCTTGATAGTGATAATTAGCTTTAAAATATTCCACTGAGATCTTGAGATGTGACACTAAATTATGATGGCTTCTATACTGTGCATGGCAGTTGTTCAGGACAACTGGGACACTAGTCTCTGTACAGTCATAACCTACTTTTTGTTTCAATTTGATCAACATAGTGGTTGCCAGTAAAATCTAAATCTAAGCTACATATTAGCATAAATATATGGAAATCTGAAAGGGTTGCTATGTACAGTACATGTAAATTATTATTATCTAGTCAACCCAAGTGACTGTAGACATTGTAAAAACCACGGCTGTTGCTGGTGCTAGAACCTTCAAGCTGTTTCTTATGTGTATATTCATATTAAACTCCTGGAAGATTTTAGGGGAAAATTTAGTCAATAAAAGTATATTTTGTGTTTTGTAATATAAGCAAAATAATATGCAAAGGCTATAGAGCAACTGCTCTTTACAAATGAATGCCTAATTGTGAAATGTTTAGACCTTAACACTTATGGTTTCCTTAACATTTCCTTCTTTTGTTAGAGTGGATTAGTTTCCCTTGTGTTTCATTTAGATTCAGGTTTTCTTTTATTATTCAAACACTCCTATAGGACTTAAAGTCCCTTTGTTCAGCTAGGGATTCAAATAATGTATCTTTAAATAATAATGGCCTACACTTATGTAGTGCCTATTATCCCGAAGTATCCCAAAGTGCTGACAAACTAGTTATGGCATATGTAAGAAGTTGTTTGCTTGCTAGTGAAATGCAACTTCTTTCTGGGATCCTGATTCAAGCCAAAATGCATTTATGTGCAACTCTGCATGCCTTCCAGGTTTCAGATGGAGTGGTTTGGTCAAAAAGTAGGGGATTCAGCACAGAGCCCAAGAAATGCTCAAAAGTGAGTTCCACTGCCTGATCAAAAATGAAGTCACCTATAGGATTGCTCAATTCATGCTCAAGAAAATGTCTCTTATGTATAGCTAATAGGGAACTAGTTGCCAGGATATACTAGCACCAATATATTTTCTAGTGCAGATCATAGTCTTGTAAGCTGCTGTGCACAGGCAGAGCTCAGCATCCATACAGGCCTGTTGACATCAGTGGGGTACTGTTCAGGTGTAGGAGTTTGCCTACATGGAGCAGTTGACAGGACTGGGACTATCAAAAGCATAATGCAAACTCTATCTCAAAATGCAGGGTGGATAAGAATAGCCAAGGGAGTTTGTATCCATAAATATTAAACAATATAAACTAGGGCTGTTGATTAATCGCAGTTGACTCATGCAATTAGCTCAAAAAAGGTAATCATGATTAATCACACTATTAAATAATAGAATACAATTGAAATGTATTAAATATTTGTGGATGTTTTTCTACATTTTTAAATATATTGATTTCTATTACAACGCAGAATACAGTGTACAGTGCTAATTTTATATATTTGTTTATTACAAACATTTGCATTGTAATAATGATTAAAGAAATAGTATTGTTCAACTAACCTCAGACAAGTACTGTAGTGCGATATCCTTATCATGAAAGTGTAATTTACAAATGCAGATTTTTTTTGTTACATAACTGCACTCAAAAACAAAACAATGTAAAACTTTAGAGCCTACAAGTCCACTCAGTCCTACTTCTTGTTCAGCCAATCGCTAAGACAAACAAGTTTGTTTACATTTATGGGAGGTACTGCTGCCTGCTTCTTATTTACAATGTCACCTGAAAGTGAGAACAGGCATTCGCATGGCACTTTTGTAGTGGTGTTGCAAGGTATTTACCTTCCAGATATGCTAAACATTTGTATGCCCCTTCATGCTTCGGCCACCATTCCAGAGGACAGGCTTCCATGTTGATGATGCTCGTTAAAAAAATAATGTATTAATTAAATTTGTGACTGAACTTGGGGAGAATTGTATGTTGCCTGTTCTGTTTTACCCACATTCTGCCATATATTTAATGTTACAGCAATCTCAGATGATGACCCAGGACATGTTCATTTTAAGAACACTTTCACTGCAGATTTGACAAAATGCAAAGAAGGTACCAATGTGAGATTTCTAAAAATAGCTACAGCACTCAACCCAAGGTTTAAGAATCTGAAGTGCCATCCAAAATCTGAGAGGGACGAGGTGTGGAGCACGCTTTCAGATGTCTTAAAAGAGCAACACTCAGATGCAGAAACTACAGAACCTGAAACACCAAAAAAATAAAAAATCAACATTCTGCCTGTGTCATCTGAGTCAGATGATGAAAATGAACAAGCATTGGTTCTCTCTGCTTTGGATGGTTATCAAGCAGAACCCATCATCAGCATGGACGCATGTTCTCTGGAATGGTGTTGAAGCATGAAGGGACATAAGAATCTTTAGCACATCTGGCACGTAAATATCTTGCAATGCCAGCTACAACAGTTGTTACTTTCAGGTGACATTGTAAACAAGAAACAGGCAGCATTATTTCCTGCAAATTGTAACCAAACTTGCTTGTCTGAGTGACTGGCTGAAGTAGGACTGAGTGGACTTGCAAGCTCTAAAATTTTACATTGTTTTATTTTTGAATGAAGTTATTTTTTGTACATAATTCTACATTTGTAAGTTCAACTTTCATGATAAAGAGATTGCACTACAGTACTTGTAATGGGGGAATTGAAAAATACTGTTTCTTTTTTTTTTACAGTGCAAATATTTCTAATAAAAATAAATATAAAGTGAGCACTGTACACTTTGTATTCTGTGTTGTAATTGAAATCAATATATTTGAAAATGTAGAAAACATCCAAAGATATTTAAATGGTATTCTATTATTGTTTAACAGCATGATGAATTGGGCAATGAATCACGAATAATATTTTTTAATTGCATGATTAATTTTTTTAATTGCTTGGCCGCCCTAATATAAACCTGTCCTCTATATCAATCTGCTCCCATGCATTTCACGCTGTTCCAAAGGAAATGGGAATTTGGTCCATTTGTATTATACTGACCCTCTAACAAAAAACTGACACAGAAAATTTAACATTTGGTTAAAATAATAGAAGTTAAAAAAAGATAAGATACTGGCACCACCCAAGGGAAAACCCCCATTAAAAGGTGCATACAAAAGCTATTATTGTGGATCATATTACTGTGGATTATCTTTTAAGAATATTCATTTCACTGTTTAAGAAGTATTTTACACATGCCCGCTGATAGGTTAGATTTGGGCCCTTTTCTTCAGCAGAGATGTGTATTGGCTATTATAATTCCAAGTGAGGAAAATGATCAATACGAAGTCAAATATTACAATGATGAGGGATTCTGGTCTTTACTCATAAAAAAGAATAAGGCTCCTTGAAGTCCCAAACACATGGGGATTGCATAGCGATGGATAAACATGTGGCTAACAGTAGTTTGAACCCACCCAGCCAGTAAGGGGAATTGGGATCAGCATTCTCACACACTGAAATGAATACTCTACAGCTTGCTGTGAGAATACTGTGTGACAGAAGAATTCAGTAGCAGCTGAACAGCCCTCAAAGTATCTAGAGATCTGCATTCAAAATGGGACTTACCCAAGTGGATCTCGGTAAATATTTCCAACTTGGAATGAATTAATAATTATAACCTTAAATGAGAACATTCTGAAGCATAGATTCACCTAGTCAGTGGTGTTAATATCTCTGGGACCTTCTTTCATACCATGACCCTACATTGAGCCTACATTGGTTAGTAACTCAGTATGCTGACTGAATAGCGCAAGGTTGTTTGATCACTTCTATAGATTTACCTCTGCTCCTCTCTCTGAGAACTACAAAGGAGATAAGGACATTTGGGTAACCACAGCTATGGTTTCTCAGCCAATCATGGAGATTACATTTATATATTATCTATTTATATTGTATCTCAGGGGTCGGCAACCTGTGTCATGCGTGCCAAAGGCGTCACGTAGGCTGATTTTTAGTGGCACACTGCTGCCAGCTGGGGTCCTGGCCACCAGTCCCACTCAGCCCACTGGTGGCCTGGATTACAGAACCCCAGACCAGCAACGGGATGAGCCACTCAGCCCGCTGCCAGTCCGGGGCTCTGGCCGCTGACCCCACTCAGCCCACTACAGGCCTGGATGGACGGAACTCAGGCCAGCAGCAGGCTGAGTGGGGCCAGAGGCCGGGACCCCAGACCGGCAGCAGGATGAGACACTCATCCCACTGCTGGTCTAGGGTTCCATCTGGCACGCAAAACCTTTTACTGGCACGCAAAACCTTAAATTAATGAAGATTTGGCATACCACTTCCTAAAGGTTGCCAACCCCTGTTGTAACTTCTATTGAAAGGTACAGCAATACAGCTAATAAAATTTACAAAAAAGCAAGAATGAAAACAAACAAATCTACAAATCAAACTGTGTGGTCTCTTGGAGCAAGATTTAAGTGAGTTTTATTGTACTTTGTAAATGTCTTAGAGAAAGCTTCACATTGTGTGAATTCTATTACAGCAATCATTCCTTTTCTTTCCTCTCTGCACACCATAGCATCCAGTGACATCTTCTTGCGATGAAGAATTTTCTTCATATAGTGGCATTCCATGAAGACCCTCTCCACAAGTAAGAAACGGTTACCTACCTCTCGTAACTGTTGTTCTTCGAGATGTGGGCATGTCCATTTCAATAGGTGTGTGCATGCCACGTGCACAATTGTTGGAAAGTTTTTCCCCTAGCAGTACCCGGCTGTGGAGACACCTGGAGTGGTGCCTTCATGGCGGTCTATATAAGTCCCTGCCGAGCCACCACCTGCTCAGTTCCTTCTTGCCGGAATACTCTGACAGAGGGGAGGCGGGTTGGATTTGGAATGGACATGAGCAACACATCTCAAAGAACAACAGTTATGAGAGGTAAGTAACTGTTTTTTCTTTGAGTTATTGCTAATGCGCGTTCCAATAGGTGACTTCCAAGCCGTTTCATTGGGAGAGGGGTGAGAGTTCACCTGGTTGCTGAGTGCAGAACTGCTCTACCAAAGGCTGCATCATTCCTCACCTGTTGGGTGATGGCATAGGGCAACGTGAATGTGTGGATGGAAGACCACGTTGCTGCCTTGCATAGGAACCTGCGCCAGGAATGCTGCAGATGACGCCTGAGCTCTTGTGGAGTGCGCCGTAAGTGGAGGGGCTGGAATTTTAGCCGGGCCGTAGCACATCCTGATAACGATGAAATGCGTTGGGACAAGATCAGGAGTCCCTTCATCATTTCTGCGATTGCAATAAAGAGCTGTGGTGACTTACAAAATGGCTTTGTGCACTCAGTGTAGAATGCTAGGGCACGCCTAACGTCCAAGGAATGGAACAAGCGCTCTCTGTTACTGGCATGAGGCTTAGGGAAGAACACAGGTAAAATATCTCCTGGTTCACATGAAACTGGGAGACAACCTTTGGCAGAAATGCAGGGTGTGGACGTAGCTGAACCTTGTCTTTATAAAAGACCATATGGGGGGCTTGGAAGTCATTTAAATATTTTTGTATGTTTTCTACGTTTTCAAAGTCTTCCAGAACACCTTAGTGGTGTTCTGGATCGTTCTTCTGAGGGGCAAGGCCACCCTTAATGAAGCCTCTGGGGTAAGGATGTCAACCATCGGGTCCAACTCCTTTGTGACCTCCTCTACTTGGATATTCAGGTTTAGGGCCACCCTCCTAAGAAAGTCCTGGTGTCCCCTGGTGTCCATTGCTGGAAGGGTGGTGATGGTGCCCGCCACTGCCTCGTCTGGTGAGGAGGAGGAGGAGGCCCATGGGACAGGGTCTTCCTGCCCTTCTGGCTCTCTGGAGGCTGGGTCAGGTACCTCAGAGCGCCCAGTGACTGGAGGTGGCTCCAGTATAACTGGTGGCACTGGTTTGGGCTCTGCGCCTGAGCGTGACAGCCCAGAGAGCTCTGTCTCGTGCGGGGTCCTCAGGAGTCCTGGGGGTGTGGCGAGCCAGCGACACTGCTGAGAAGGGGGCATGGGGTGCAGATGCCACCAATGCCAGCCTGGAGCCCTGACCCTGAGCCTGATGCTTGGCCCAAAGAATCCAAAGGGCCACTGTACTGGGCCCTGCCAGTGGGGCGGCCAGGCGACTGTCAGTGCTGATGAGTCCACCGGTCTGCGGTGCCAGGACCAGTGCTGGGAGCAGCAGCGGTACTGGCTGCGTCAAGAGACAGAAGACTCAGCATCTGACTTGGACGAGTAGTCTGTGCCTGACCACGCGTGGGGGGAAAGGGGACGGGGGCGGAGCCTGACGGTGTCCAGATTGGTACCGGGGTGATGGTGAGCGGCGCTGTAACATCATGGGATTGCCATGATGATGAACCGGGGTAGTGCCGCCTTTGGTGCTGCAAAGGGTGCCTGAGCCATACGCGGCGTCGGAATAGATGCCACAGCCGGTGCCATCATCGGTGCCACTGATGGTGCCTGAGCTTGAGGTGCTGGAGCTCTCACCTGCAGGGCTGGGGACTGCGCCGTCATGGCAATGAGGTCCCATGCTGCCTCGTCGGTATTTGGTGTGGAGGGGAGGTCAAGCACTTCCTCCAAATCCTCCCAAGTTGGGGAGTCCACCAGCACTGGACTCGACGGGCCTCCAGTTGGGGCCAGAGTCAATGGTGTCAGGTCTTGAGGTCCAGACCATGGGTGTCCTGCCAGAGGACACACCCCACTGGAATCCCCTTGCAGTTTCTGTCCGCCTTCTTTTTCTTTTGTGGCACCGTGGACTGTGAGCGGTGCCGCCTGGTAGCACTGGCTTGGAGGAGTCCTTTCTCGGTGCTGGGACATCCTGCACCGAGGCCAGGGCACTGCGCACCGATGATGCCAGTAGCGTCTCCGATGCTGGCTGGGTGCGGAGGGCTGACTCCATTAGGAGGAGTTTTAAACGATAGTCCCACACTCTCTTAGTCCTGGGTCTAAAGCTCCTGCAAATTGGACACTTATCTGTCTGATGACCTTCTCCTAAGCACTTGAGACAAGCAGCATGCAGATCACCTGTGGACATAGGTTTCGCAAACCTCTCGCACACCTTAAATCCCTGTGACCGAGGCATGCCCCAGTGCCTGGGGAAACTAGGGCAGGGGGAAAGCTCCCCAAAATAAGCCCAACTACTACAAACTACTATATAACTAACTAGTAACTATTTACAACTAAGAAAAGGGAACCACTAGGTAGGCACTTGTGAATGCAAGAGACTGAGTTGCTCCAATGATCGTCACTGGTGGTAAGAAGGAACTGAGCAGGCGGCAGGTCGGCAGGGATCTATGTACACCGCCATGAAGGTGCCACTCCAGCTGACACAACGGGGATCTCTAGGGGAAAGACCTTCCGACGATCGTGCACGCAGCATGCGCACACCTATTGGAATGCACATGAGCAATCACTCGAAGAACATGTTGGTTCTTTGGAAGTCAATCACAGAATGGTTGGTCCCTTTTCTCTTTCACTCTAATGGAATATTTTTGTTTGTTTGTTTCTAGTGCATTCATTCTATACATTTGGTGCAAACCCAGTTCCTGACCTGATCTAGGAATAAAGCTACATTCATAGTGATGCAGAAACTTTTTAACAGTGTGACATGTTTCAAGAGCAGCAGGCTCTAAATGCTATACCCTAGCCTACTTAGACACAATGCCAGCCATTGCGATAGATATTTAATGGCTATGACATTCAGTTTATATTTACTTAACTACTAAAGGGAGTTGGTTGCACAGGTTATATTTAAAATATTGGATTACACCAAATGCTTTTTTCCACATTCTTTACTACTGAACAGTGGTAGCTAGGAACTATTTAAAATAGCGTAAGTCTGCTGTGTCTTACAGCCTAACAGAGGATTTAAAAAGACACACATAACTAATAATTGTCTTCCTTGAAAAGGAAATACAGTTTGGCTCTCATTTTCCTACTCTTTAATTTAAAAAAGGATAAATGCTCCAAGGCATAGGTATCATAAGTAAACCGCTGGATTAGAAACAAAGGTCACTGAGCCTGTATCATCCATAATGAGTTTCATAGGAGCAATTGAGGCCAAACACATTTTTAGTAGTTATACTTACTGTACCATTTATGAAGAATTAAAAAAAAAGAAAATTTGCACTGTTTCCTTGGGGATAAGCCCATATAACTACGGGATACTTATGCATAATATGCATATATATCTATATATAGATATAGATTGGGGTGGGCAAACTTTTTGGCCTGAGGGCCACATCAGGGAATAGAAATTGTATGGCGGGCCATGAATGCTCACAAAATTGGGGTTGGGGTGCGGGAGGGGGTGACGGCTCTGGTTGGGGGGCGGGTTCTGGGGTGGGGCTGGTGATTAGGAGTTGGGGGTGTAGGAAGGTGCTCTGGACTGAGACTAGGGGATCAAAGGGGCATCAGGGCTGGGTCAGGGGTGTGGGAAGGGGTGCAGGATCTGGCTAGGGGTGCAGGCTCTGGGGTGGGGCTGGGGATGAGAGGTTTGGGGTGCAGGAGGCTGCTCCAGGCTGGGATCAAGGGGTTTGGAGAGTGGGAGGGGGATCAGGACTGGGGCAAGAGGTTGGGGTGTGGGGAGAGGCTCAGGGGTGCAGGCTCCAAGCAGCGCTTACCTCAAGCAGCTCCCGGAAGCAGTGGCATGTCCATTCTCCAGCTCCTATGCAGAGGGGCGGTCAGGCGGGTCTGCATGCTGCCTCATCTGCAGGCCACCGCCCCTGCAGCTCCCACTGGAAAGTTGGAGGGGGCATTTGGATCACTTAGGATCCGGAGCAGGGTCATGCCATGGCTTCCGGGAACCATGTGGTGCAGCCCCCGATACTGCGCCCTGGCTGGAGTGGGTCCGAGCCGTGTGGTGTGGCCCCGACCCTGCACCCTGGCTGGAGTGCTGGAGCGGGGCCGAGTTGCATGGTGCGGCCCCCACCCAGTGCCCTGGCTGGAGCGCCGGAGCGGGGCAAGCCCCAGACCCCACTCCCCGGCAGGAGCTTGCAGGCCAGTTTAAATTGGCTCGCGTGTTGGATCCAGCCCATGGGTCATAGTTTGCCCACCCCTGATATAAATAGCTATATACACACACAATTATTTTAGCCCTGGGGATAATATCTTGTAATTAAAAAGTTGAATTAGGACACTTTGTATTCTGGGTGGTCAAGAGTATTAATGCTGTCTTGGTACAACTGAGCATGAGCAGAGCTACTTTTGTTTCCTGAACCACATCACAAATGACATCGGTGCATCTCTATAAGTAATAGTTATTTGCCAGTCATAATGTAGGGATATCAAAATACATGTATGATTTTAAAAAATTTTAAAAATATTTTAATGATTTTTTCCAATATAAAGTAGGTATGTAATTAAAACAAATGACTGATCATTCCTCTCCTGCGGTCTTCTGTTTCCTGCTTGCCCTCCAGTTTTCTATGATTTATAACACAGATTTATTCAATAACACCTTTCTTTCAGCTGCCTTCTCCTGACCCCCAGCTTTCCTTTCTATTGCTGCCTTCTCTCTGTTCCTCTCCTTGCTCTTCCTTCTCATGGGTTGTTTTTTAATTGTAGAGATTTATAGCAACTTTTTTCTCTCAAAAGGTGTGCTCAAGTATCCTAATGAATCAAGGCATTACAGACATTAATTAATTAACCCTCACAACACTCCTGTGAGGTAGGTGTCATTTAGGAAAACATACTTGGGGAAGTTGACCTTCAAAGATACAACGGAGTCCCTGCAGAGCCAGGATTAGAGCTCAGTCTCATTGTTGCCACTAACATGCTCAGAGAGGTAGACAGTGCCTTTTAACTGAGTATCTACAGATACTTCCAAAAGATATGAGGACCAACTCTTGAAACCACAAGATGTTATACAAACAGGGCATTTCAGCTACCCAAATATCAACTGGGTTACACATTCTCTGTAAACTAGAGTTCAGGCCAGTCTGCAAACTCTGGAGGTCCAATTTTACACACACTGGTATAAACTGAGGCAGCTCCCTTGCATTTACACCAGCCTAGGACCTTGCTGAAAATGTCCATTGAATTCAGCTGGATCAGGATCAGCCATTGCATTAGAAACTTTAGAACTGCAACTGAGAGAAAGGAATGTGAACTCTAAATGGAATCTAAAAGATAAAGATTCTGTAAATAAAAATTCCATTTTAAAATACGCATATAGCAGAAAAAATAATTCAAGCAAAAGAGAATATAAACCACCTTTTAAAATAAAAAGTTAAATGTCTTATCACATTTTCACAGCTATTATATCTGCCAATTTACGGAGGTTATTCAAGAGCCAAGTAATTTGGCATTCAAGTAGAAAAGATCAAGGAAAATAATGAGCGAACAGAAAGATGCAAACATCCTTAAGATACAGGTTACCAGGATCTCTCTGCAATGATTGTCTATTTAATAAACAAACAACTTGCTGAAGAGCAAATAATGATGGGCAACTCCACCAAGAAGCATCCCTAATTTGGTGGATGACTATTACCTACAGACCAATTAAGAATAGTTGAACACTAGCTGCCCAAGAGGAAGCATTCAATTACTGAGATCAGGACCTGCACATTTCCAGTGTAGCTACAGCCATAAGCACATTGGAATAAGTCAGGTGGGACCAGGTCAAGTGTAGGTGAAGAGAATTAGAAGTTCATTGGGACACCTGCTCATAAAGCTTTCAAAAGCCACCATTTAAGTGCTTCATTTACAGTCATATTATCCAGAAGTTTGTTGATGTAAATATTAATATTCTATGTCTCTTCCAGTTTCCACATACAGTAGCATAAATCAAGCACAATGAATAAATAAAAATCCACTTGGCCAATTTACCCAGCAGACACTTCAAAAAAGTAAGAAAAAGGAAGCACAGTGTGTTACTTATAGTATTTATTCTGCATAAGAACAAAGGGTAAATTTTGCCCCTTCCTCCCTAGATGTGGAGGTCCACCCGGTGGCATAATTGGTGCAATTCTCCTCTGCAAGTGGGGAAGGATTTGGGTAGGTACGTAGGGATGCATCACCCATGCACAGCATGGACTTTAGCTCCGTGGAAGCTTTCTGCATGCCAGCATGGAGGGGGAAGGTTCGGGCACAACAAGGACAGGCTGAGTACAGATAATCCCATAGCTATGTTGAACCAGGAGCATGTGCAAGGGGGGGAAGCTTGGGTATGGACTCCCTAATAACCAGCAGGGGCACAGAGCTCCTCTCGCCCCAGGACATTCACAGAGCTCCTGTGGTCATAGAGCCCTCCGGCTCCGGGGCTGTGGCAGATCACAGAGCTCCTCTGGCCCCAGGGCTGCAGTGGGGGCACAGAACATGCCCCTCCAAAAGTCCCTGTGCATGCCTCTGAGTGGAACCTCTTTCACTGAGGAGAGGCACCACAGAGTTGTGATAATTCTGCTGATCTTGCCTAGTGGCCTTCAGGTGAATCCCCAAGAAGACCAAACAACATTAATCCAATCTGGAGCTGCCAAAGGCAGACGAGTCCTCACCTGGAAGAAAAGGCCAGGCAACTACTGAAAAAAAAATCACATTTGGCCATTGCTGCTATGAGAACATCTACAAGCAGCCAAAGGCCCACCCAGAACCCCGGAGTAGTGAAGCTGAATAAACTCCACTCCACAGGGCAAGTAATACCTATTTCATGTTCTATTAATAAATGACATAAAACAATAACTATGCAGCCACCATATTAACTGACATTCTATTGTCTAAACTGAATGAAAATCATTTGCAAGTTGAATGTTACAGATTGTGCCACAGTTTACAAGCACAAACTATGTACAATAATAATTACTTCCAATAAGTTATGCTGCATTAAAAAATATGACAAATTCCACCTACCAGTTGTTTAAAAAAATACCTCTCCCAGGTCTGCATGATGTCTTAGCCATGATTGCCTATTCCCCCCCAAAAAAGTACAGTCTGTTTTTTACTTTTGCAATAATGGCATTTTCACACTTAAAGGCATGTTCCCACGTGATAATGAGATTTGGGCAAAAGTAGGGTCTTCCCGGTTCCATTAAATTGCACGTGAAATGGGATCTTCATTTTGGGTGCTTTTGCACCTTTGAAACTGTTTGTGAAGATTGGACTTTTAAATGGAATAGAGATATAGTGGCCATTTAAATTCTTCTTTGGAGATGTGAGGCAGCAAAGGTCTGTACCACAGTGCCACAGCTTCTGGGTTCAAATTCTGTTGCTGAGAGCTGTGCAGAGAAGTTGTTACATGATGTACTTTTTTGTGTCTGTCCATATCTGAAAATCTGTCTTAGTGCAAAGATAGTTGATATTCTTACTGAATGGGGGAAAAATTCTGTGTGGAGATGGATATTTAATTCCAAGGGTCATATATGGATTCAGCTCTGAATTTTCTCTAAGTTTGTTGGTGAACTGATCTGGAGGCTTTGGTTCAGCCCCTTCTCTGATTTGGAGTTCTGGATAAGAATCCCAAATGATGATCTCTTCCTATGTCAGCCCCCCACCTCCTAATTAACACCCACTGCTATGAATGCAGAAAATTTTACTGGAAAGCAAAATAGATTCAGAATGCCCCCAAGATATTCTGAATAATATTACAAAAAGGATTATATTAAAAAAAAAAGAGCTGTGTTGGAGCAAACTTCATTGTTTGGACATTGAAAAATACCACGTGACTGTGTTATTTACCTTCAATCATACTAATTCCTTACTGAGATTCAGACAGTCCTAGATAGCAAGTCCCTTTCTTGAATAATTATTAGCAGCAATCTTCTCACATTCTCTACACAGAGTTGTTTTCCCATTTGTCTAATCTCCCATTCCCCCCCAAAAGAAAATAGTTGATTAAGAATTTTTCTGTGCTTCCTTTTGATTTCCACCATGCCATTCTTTAATAATGCTACATAATTCAGTAATTATACCTTGAATCTTTTTCAAAATGCTTATGGCATGACCAAAAAATAAAGCAGAGGCAAAACCTATTTGTTAATGTTGATCTTAGCATATGTCATATAAGATACCTCTACTCTCAAAATAATGCTGGTAATGTCATTTCATCCATAGACTTTTCCATTTATTCTCTGTCTTCTTTATTAGACTTCAAGTTATTAACAGGTAACTTTCTGGTATTTTCACCACTAGAAATGAGGCCACAGGCATTTCTCATATTTATATCTGCTGCTTCTGTCTTATTAACTCTTCTGTGTCATTCATATTCTCCAATTTTCCCAATGCCTTTTCCTTTCTATCACTTTTCTAATTGTTCCTTATTTCTCTGTGTAACTGGAAGAGAAAAAGTCCTATACCCTATGGACCTGATTCTCCATTCCCTTATATTTTGTTTAATCGTTTACATCAGTACAAAGTAAATGTAAGGTGCTACCTTTTTAACTTATTAGCCACTTTCCAGAGGTGTTATTGACTTCAGAGCATGAAAGGAAATGGAGAATCAAGTCCAATACACTGGTTGCTCACATGATTTCAACTTTTAGCAGGCAACAAACGATAGAAATATATGAACGTGAACTAGGCTAAAGAGGAGTTGTTCTGTGTGCTTTCTGGGGAGTGGACTGTCAGAGGGGGAGTTTCTGAAAAAGCACCACCTCACAGATCCCTAGAGATATGGGATTTTTTTTAAACCAAGAAACTTTCCCTGTAGGGAGGTTATTCAGTAACTCTCTTCTGCAGAGTATGTATATAGTTTTGTTTGTTTGTTTGCTTTGAAGAAGCCGGTGCTGTCCACTGTCTGAGACAGGATACTGGACATGAGTCTGATCCTGTGTGAAAACATTTATCTTCCTAATTACTGTGCTCTGGCCAAAACATGAAAAAATTAGCACAAAATACAATATATTCTGATAAATTGTCTGAAATTGTTTAACTGAAGTCAATTTCAGGAGTTAAAATATTCCTGACTTTAGGAATAACATAACTTACTTTTAGCATCTTCCAAAGATGTAAAGTCACTAAAGAGATAGGTAGGTACCAATTATAAATTTAACCACATCTATTAATGTTAACTAGAACCCATAAAGCAGATTTTTGCAATTAAAAATACTGGACCAAATTCCAGCCTTATATCTGAATTTAGCTCGTCAATCACTAGAAGACTTTTGGCTCTATAAACAAACTTTGCAGCTTGCACATCAAATATTACCTCTCCACAAATCAGACTATTCAATGGTGGAATTTTACCCATTTTCACCAAACTAGCACTGATATATCAAAAGAGAAGGTACCACCTCTCAAAATAGCTAATTCAGAAATAAAGATTAAAATAATTTTACATTAACTTTGTAATGTCAGGTTCTTTAGATTAGCAAAATGGCTACAGCTTTCAGTTAACATCAACATGACGGAACACAATGGAGTGGAAATTGCTTATCCAAAATGTGTGGGAGGTTGCAGCATTTTGTGAGAATTGGTAATATTTATATAGGGTGTAACAGCATGGTTTTGGATGGCACTGCCCCAGGAATGAATGTGACCTGAGTTCTCTATGTGTTTGAACTTTTTCCAAGTTAGATTTCTGTTGCTCGTGAAACCCCTTGTATCAGATATATTTCTCCTGCCCACTCCTTATTCATGTCTAATACTATCCCCACAAAATGTTACCTACTTTTTCCTCCTCTTCTTTTTTTCTTTTAATTTATCCATTTACCAAATTACCAGCCAATGGCAACATTATGAAAGGTAAGTGACTAATGATCCATTTTTAAAAGATTACTGGTCTTAAATCCTTGAGAAAGGACACAGTGGTGTGCAAAGCATGTAATTTTATCCATGGGACATCCATTTTCTATCATTAAAGTACACTATATAAAAGTAACAAGTTAAGAGCAGTTATTTTGTCAAGCACAATTCTCAAGGAATTTTAAAAAGAGTGCAAAGTGCAAACTACATGCCATAAATTTATGTAGTAACCCCTCCCCCCAAAAAATCTTTTACTATAGTGGTTAAAGAGTTTTGTACACCGGATGTCTGAATGCATGCAAGCACTAACATCCCAATGATTAGCAAACTTCATTGATAGGACTGGCTGCAAAATTGTAGAACAAACAAGAGCTGCAGCAGATTAGCTGAGGACTTAAAAATAGGCTAATTGTATATTGTGCCTGGGGAGTCCATCTGAATGGCTTTTTGGTGGAAAAGAAGGCAATGTCAGCAATGGTGGCAGCATGTTGCCAATATAATAATGGCCCCATGCCATGCTATAATTTACAAATCATGCAGTAGTCTACTATTTAGGCCGGGGGAGGGCAAACTACGGCCCGCATGCCAGATGTGGCCTTCCAGCCATTTTAATCTGGCCCTAGAGCTCGCACTGGGGAGTGGGGTCTGGGGCTTGCCCCGCTCCAGTACTCTAGCTGGGGAGCAGGATTGGGGGCCACTCCACATGGCTCCCAGAAGCAGCAGCATGGCCCCACTCTGGTGCTCTAGCCAGGGAGCAGCGTCAGGGGCCGCTCCAGGCAGCTCCCGGAAGCAGCGGCATGTCCCCTCTCCAGCTCGTATGCATAGGAGCAGCCAGGGGGCTTTGCTCTGCATGCTGCCCCTACCCCAAGCACTGCCCCTGCAGCTCCCATTGGCCAAGAAACACAGTCAATGGGAGCTGCAGGGGTGGTACCAAGGGATGGGGTAGCACACAGCAGAGCTGGCTGGCTGGGCCTCCACATAGGAGCTGGAGAGGCGACATGCCGCTGCTTTTGGGAGTCGCTTGAGGTAAGCGCCGCCTGGAACCCGCACCCCTAAGCGTCCTCTTGCGCCTCAACCCCCTGCTCCAGCGCTGATTCCCCTCCCACCTTCCCAACCCCTCTGTCCCAGCCCAGAGCACCTTCCTACACCCCAAACTCCTCATCTTCAGACCCACCCCAGAGCCCTCACCCACCCGCACCCTACTCCCTGCCCAGAGGTCCCTCTCACATCACAACCCCAATTTTGTGAGCATTCATGGCCCACCATACAATTTCTATTCTCAGATGTGGCCCTCGGCCCAAAAAGTTTGCCCATCCTTAATTTAGGCACAGGCTCAGATCTCTCACCACCAACACACTGGAGACTAGGTGTGTTAGAATATGGTGATTTTCGTCTCCTTGGGTAGAGTGCAGACTGTAAATATATGGTGTACCTATGATCATATATAAACATGGCCATTTTTCCTAGAGTTCCTATTTACTCCCATTGAAGTTAGGCAGTTTTGTGACTGATTTCAATGAGAGCAGAATTTGGCCAATAAAGAAAAAGACAAAGTTTCAGAAAGTGAAGAGGGGCTTAGGAAATATATTTTAAAAAGTTAAAAATGGACATCCCTGAAAGAAAAAAAACAAGGAAATACAGTAGAACCTCAGAGTTGTGAACACCAGAGTTACAAACTGACCAGTCAACCACACACCCCATTTGCAATCAGGCAACAGCAGAGACCAAAAAAAAAAAAAAGCAAATACAGTACCATACTGTATGAAATGTAAACTGCAAAAAAATAAAGGGAAAGCAGCATTTTTCTTCAGCATAGTAAAGTTTCAAAGTTGCATTAAGTCAATGTTCGGTTGTAAACTTTTAAAAGAACAACCATAATGTTTGGTTCTGCATTACAAACATTTCAGAGTTACAAACAACCTTCATTCCAGAGGTCTTCATAACTCTGAGGTTCTATTGTAAAATACCACTGGGATCTGAGCCATTGGTCATTATCAAAATGTGTGTCTATCGGGGGAGGTTTCAGACGATTGGAAAAAGGAAAATATAGTGCCCATATTTTAAAAAGGAAAGAAAGAGAACCCGGGGAACTACAGCCTCACTTCAGTCCCCAGCAAAATCATGGAGCAGATCCTCAAGGAATCCATTTTGAAGCCCTTGGAGGAGAGGAAAGTGATCAGCAACAGTCAACATGGATTCACCAAGGGCAAGTCATGCCTGACCAACCTGATTGCCTTTTATGATGAGATCACTGGCACTGTGGATATGGGGAAAGCGGTGGATGTGATATATCTTGACTTTATCAGAGCCTTTGATACGGTCTCCCACAGTATTCTTTCCAGCAAGTTAAAGAAGTATGGATTGGATGAATGGACTATAAGGTGGATAGAAAGCTGGCTGGATTGTTTGACTCAATGGGTAGTGATGTCTAGTTGGTAGCGGAGTGCCCCAGGGGTCGGTCCTGGGGCCAGCTTTGTTCAATATCTTTATTAATGATCTGGATGATGGGATGAATTGCAATCTCAGCAAGTTCGCAGATGACACTAAGCTGGTGGGAGGAGTAGATATGCTGGAGGGTAGGGATAGGGTCCAGAGTGACCTAAAGAAATTGGAGGATTGGGCCAAAAGAAAGAATCCCATGCACTGCTACAGGCTGGGGACCGACCGGCTAAGCGGCACTTCTGCAGAAAAGGACCTGGGAATTACAGTGGATGAGAAGCTGGATATGAGTCAGCAGTGTGCCCTTGTTGCCAAGAAAGCCAACGGCACATTAGACTGTATTAGTAGGAGCATTGCCAGCAGATCGGGGGAAGTGATTATTCCCCTCTATTCGGCACTGGTGAGGCCACACTTGGAGTACTGTGTCCAGTTTTGGGCCCCCCACTACAGAATGGATGTGGACAAATTGGAGAGAGTCCAGCAGAGGGCAACAAAATGATTAGGAGGCTGGGGCACATGACTGATGAGGAGAGGCTGAGGGAACTGGGCTTATTTAGTCTGCAGAAGAGAAGAGTGAGGGGGGGATTTGATAGCAGCCTTCAACTACCTGAAGGGGGGTTCCAAAGAGGATGGAGCTCTGCTGTTCTCAGTGGTGGCAGATGACAGAACAAGAAGCAATGGTCTCAAGTTGCAGTGGGGGAGGTCTAGGTTGGATATTAAGAAACACTATTTCACTAGGAGATGCTGAAGCACTGCAATGGGTTACCTAGGGAGGTGGTGGAATCTCCATCCATAGAGGTTTTTTAGGCCTGGCTTGAGAAAGCCCTGGCTGGGATGATTTAGTTGGTGCTGGTCCTCCTTTGAGCAGGGGATTGGACTAGATGACCTCCTGAGGTCTCTTCCAACCCTAATATTCGATGATTCTATGATCTCAAATCAGAACTTCTTTCTATATCAGAGTGATGGGAAGTTAGATTTAAATCTCTGGAATTAAATTCAGCTCTCTGGTGTTTTTTCTGAGTCATCTCAGAATTTGGAAAAGAAGCTATTTTGGGACATTTACTGTGATCTGGAGTAGGCTGAAATCTCACACACACAAAAACCCACCACAATTCTTTCAGGATTAGGGACTAAAATGGTGGAAATATCATAGCAGCAGCAGGAGCTAATCTCATGAAATCAGGGGCGGCTCCAGGCCCCAGCACGCCAAGCACGTGCTTGGGGCGGCATGCCGCAGGTGGCAGTCTGCCGGTCGCCGGGAGGGTGGCAGGCAGGCGGCCTTCGGCGGCATGCCTGCGGAGGGTCCGCTGGTCCTGCGGCTCCGGTGGATCTCCCGCAGGCGTGCCTCTGGAGGGTCCGCTGGTCCTGCAGCTTCGGTGGAGCCGCGGGACCAGCAGACCCTCTGCAGGCACGCCTGTGGGAGGTCCACTGGAGCCCCGGAACCGGTGACCAGCAGAGCGCCCCCCACGGCATGCCGCCATGCTTGGGGCGGCGAAATGTCTAGAGCCACCCCTGCATGAAATTTCTACTTTTCAAGATGTCAGTAATCTCACAAGCTCAGATGGGTTTTGCAAGAAATCTAGCATTTGGAGTCAAAATTTCACAAGACTTTGGTACCATCAAATCCTATCTTGAATCCTATCCTAGATCTGGCCTTAGATCTGAATCCCAAACTTTAGAGTAAATTAAATCTGGTTCTGAATGCTATTTTTTTCCCCAAATTCTTCATGTTTGATCTGATATCAGATATTAGTAACATTAATAAGAACAGATTTTAGTAATATTAGAAGACAGTTATGAAATCTCGTTGTCAGGATGGATTTAGCAAGCTTCCATTTTGATCACATGTGACTGATCACTGTACTCAGATTTCCTAACTCAGACATATATAATCTAAACAAGCTCTACATATTGCAAGAACAGAAAAAAGTCCTGCTAGGAATTATAATGCAAAAGCATGTCTTTCAGGTTACAATTGGCTATAATTGGCATTCCCACAGCTGTAACATTCTAATTTATCTGCAGCAGAGCTGCATTCAGAAAGGTAAGAAATTATTTTCTACCTTTAAAAACTTCAAAGAAATTGCTTCCAGTCTGATCCTTACAACTCAGTGTCCACAGTGTAAGCATGGGGCAAACATCAGCGCCAAAAAGGAAATGGCTTTTAGAAAGTGATTTTTAATCCACTTAGCCAAAACATTAAATTCAAATTTCACTGCATTCAGAGTTGATACATGTTTATATGATTAAATAATTTATAACTGGATGCAAGCAAATATTCATATTAATAGACTCATAGACTTTAAGGTCAGAAGGGACCATTATGATCATCTAGTCTGACCTCCTGCACAATGCAGGCCACAGAATCTCACCCACCCACTCCTGTAACAAACCCCTAACCTGTCTGAGTTATTGAAGTCCTCAAATTGTGGTTTGAAGACCTCAAGCTGCAGAGAATCCTCCAGCAAGTGACCCCTGCCCCATGCTGCAGAGGAAGGCGAAAAACCTCCAGGGCCTCTGCCAATCTGCCCGGGAGGAAAATTCCTTCCCAACCCCAAATATGGTGATCAGTTAAACCCTGAGCATGTGGGCAAGACTCACCAGCCAGCACCCAGGAAAGAATTCTCTATAGTAACTCAGATCCCCACCCATCTAACATCCCATCTCAGACCACTGGGCATACTTACCTGTTGATAATGAAAGATCAATTGCTAAATTAATTGCCAAAATTAGGCTATCCCATCATACCATCCCCTCCATAAACTTATCAAGCTTAGTCTTAAAGCCAGATATGTCTTTTGCACCCACTACTCCCCTTGGAAGGCTGTTCTAGAACTTCACTCCTCTAATGGTTAGAAACCTTCATCTAATTTCAAGTCTAAACTTCCTGATGGTCAGTTTATATCCATTTGTTCTTGTGTCCACATTGGTACTGAGCATAAATAATTCCTCTCCCTCCCTGGTATTTATCCCTCTCATATATTTATAGAGAGCAATCCTATCTCCCCTCAGCCTTCTTTTGGTTAGGAAAAACAAGCCAAGCTCTTTGAGTCACCTTTCATATGACAGGTTTTCCATTCCTCGGATCATCCTAGTAGCCCTTCTCTGTACCTGTTCTGGTTTGAATTCATCCTTCTTAAACATGGGAGACCAGAACTGCACACAGTATTCCAGATGAGGTCTCACCAGTGCCTTGTATAACGGTACTAAAACCTCCTTATCTCTACTGGAAATACTGTAGCACACCCCAAGCACTATCTCAGGGGAGGCTCTAATAGCTTTCTTTCCCAATGTGATTTTTGCCCAGACAGACTCTGTCTTATCCATTCCATCACTTCTTATTTCTTTACAGTTAACCTCATCATTGATATACAATGCTACTCCACCACCTTTGCCTTTATTTCTGTCTTTCCTAAACAGCACATAGCCTTCAATACCTGTGCTCCAGTCATGACTACTATTCCACCATGTTTCTGTTATCCCTATAACATCCGGTTTCACTTCCTGAACCAGTAGCTCTAGTTCCTCCATTTTGTTACCTAGGCTCCTTGCATTAGTGTACAGACATCTTACATTTTGCCGTTTGGCTTCACTGACATTCATTACCCGGTTAGGCACAGACATTCTACCACCAGTATCACCTATTAGACTGGTATCTACACTACCCTTCCTCCTTATGTCCATTCTTCTGCCCACAGCTGTATCCTCTCTTACTTTGTTTTCTTCCCTCTCAATGTTAAATTCCGGCGTGGAGATTACCTGGACATCTCCCAACCATCTCCCCCAAATTCCTAGTTTAAAGCTCTCAATCAGTTGGGCGAGCCTCTATCCTAGAAGTCTATTTCCCTCCTTGCTCAGGTGAAGTCCATCCTAAGAGAACAGTCCTCGGTCCATGAATGCTTCCCAGTGGTCGTACATCCCAAAGCCCTCCTTATAGCACCACTGCCTGAGCCATCTGTTGATCGCCATGATCTTGTCACACCTTTGTTGCCCTTCTCTAGGAACAGGCAGAAGCCCACTGAAGATCACCTGAGCCTCAATTTCCTTAAGCGTCTTCCCCAGTCTGGCATAGTATCCCTTGAGAATCTAGCTGTATCATTCGTTCCCACATGAAGGACAATCAACGGATTCTTTCCTGCTCCCGTTAGGATCCTTTTCAGCCTCAGGTCCACATGCCATATCTTAGCACCTGGCAGACAGCACACCCTTCTGTTCTCCGGATCAGCTCTAGTTACAGGCCTGTCTATTCTTCTCAGTAAGGCGTCCCCAATCACGTAGACCTGCCTTTTCCAGGTGACAGTGTGATTCTCCGGTCTATCCTCTGCTCCCACTGGCTGCAAGTCCTCTCGATTCCTATTCACCCTTGCAATCCTCTGCAACCCATTCCGTATCCTCCTGGGGCTCATATTTGGTGTTGTCTCCATTGACTCCTCCCCTCTTCCTGTAGGACTAGCTGCTCTTCTCTTTTTCCTTGCCCTCTCACCTTCAGCGACCACCTGCTGTACTCCTTCCTCATTTTCTAACTCTGCAAACCTGTACCTGAGCTCTATTTCTCCTTCACTGGCCTGTCTTTTCCTCTGCCCGGTTCTCTTGGTCACATGCTTCCACCGTCCACTTTCCTCACCCAGCAGTCTCTCCTCAGAGTTCTTTGATCCTGCTTCCATCTGCAAGTCTGAGCTTATCTCTTCAGCCTCCTCATGTCTTTGCTCCATCATCTGCTCAAACCCCCTTCTAAACTCAACCAGAGTTTCCACCTGCATCTCCAGTCCTCAGAACTTTTCTTCCATCAGCTCTATCAGGCGGCACTTCATGCAGATGAAACTTTTTTCAGGTACCCCCTCCAGGATCACGTACATGCCGCAGCTTCCACATCCAGTCATCCTCACTGTGTTTTTCACTGCTGCCTCTGTATTGGTCATAGCCTTCCCACCTAAAACCTGTTAGTCCAAGAAACACAAACCAAAACCCCACCCCCAACAAGCACCAGAACACTGGCAGACCACCACCCACTCCCTTCACTAGCCTGTCAGTTCCTCTACCTAGGTTTCTACGTCTCCCCCACAACCTTCCCCTGTAAACTCCCACTGAAACTCCCCTGTTTACAGCTCTGTTCGCTGTCTGCCTATGCCGCTGCCTGACTGGCTGGCTACCTTTATAGGACCCCTAAGCAGAGAAGCCCCGCCCCCTAAGCAGGGCTCAGCTTCTCTCCCAGCACACTGCCCCTACCAGCCTCCACACATACAAACTGCAAAATACAATACACAAAATAAAAAAACCTGCTTCTCCAACAGAACTCCCACTGAAACTCCCCTGTTTACAGCTCTGTTCGCTGTCTGCTGTGCCGCTGCAGCTGTCTATGCCACTGCCTGTCTGGCTGGCTACCTTTATAGGACCCCTAAGCAGAGAATGGCCAGCATTCATCTCTCACCACAGAAACAGGTTCTGTTGGGGCTCCCACAGTATTTCTCAGAAAGCATATGTAAAAAGGGACTCCCAAGGTGAATTTCTAATTTGTCTCCAGTCAATATTTCTAATGAATCCATAATCTGAGTTTCCATGTTGCAATAGTTTAGACAAAGAGGTGTGAAATACATTGTGTTTATGATATGTGCGAATAGTTTGGAGTAGATACAGTTGTTTGGAAAGCTGCACCCTGTCAATTGCTGGCTAAAGTATTGCTTTTAGACAGCACAAATCGCTTTTTTAATACAATATTGCAATACCTTAGATGAACACTTTATTGGTGTACCACGTGCCACAGAACGGACTTCCATAGTGGCCCCGCATAGCAGGGCCAGCTCCAGGCACCAGCATCCCAAGCAGGTGCTTGGGTCGGCAATCTGCAAGGGGCGGCAGTCCCTCTGTTTTTGCCCCCAAGCAGCGCACTGAATTGCCGCCGGACGGTGGGGGCAGTCCGTGTGCCATTAGGGTGGCATGCGCGTTTCCGTGGCGGCGGCAATTCGGCGGCAGCTTCTATGTTCAGCTGCTCATGGCGGCGCAGCTTCTTTCTTCCGGCTGAAGACAGAAGCTGCTGCCGAATTGCCACCGTGGCGGAAATGCACGTGCCGCCCTAACGGCACACAGACTGCCCCTGCCGTCCGCGGTGGCAATTCGGCACGCTGCTGGGGTGGCAAAAACAGTAGAGCAAGCCCTGCCGCATAGACCAGCGTGAAAAGCTGCAGTGCAGAGTGGCCAGGGGAAAGACCATGAAATCTGCATTAATGTAGATCCAGGAGTTCCAACAATCTGTGCAATTTGCTGCAGCCACAGCAGGGAAAGGATTCTGTTCAATTTTGCTCACTTGCCCTGCGTTACCCGGGGTGAGGGAAGTTGGATTTCATAACCCAATCCCACCGTACTCTATCTACATAAACCCAATTACCCTATACAGATGCTGTGGATTCCAATGTAAGGCCCTTTTATGCCACTCTGACAGCATAAAAGGGCCATAAAGTACTTCCTGTACGCAAGGCCTTCCCAAGACTGTGGTGTACTGGCTTAAATGCTCCATGTCAATCTTGCTACCATCCTCCAGAAGAAGCATGTCAGGGCCCAGGGCCAGGGGCTTGTCTATAATGCACTGCACCATGACTAATCCCTACTTTTTAGGATACACAGAGGGCCATGTAATTTAGAGATAGCTCTAAATTACACTGGAGTCCAGGCATGCTCGCTATTGTTCCAGAATACAGGGAGCACAAAGGAAACTAGAAGCCGCACTCCTTACCCCATTCCTACCCCAAATCCAGGGGCAGATTAACTGAGAATTAGGGCTTAAGGCCTATATCCTCAAAAGTGGAAAATAGGAGCCTAAATACTTTTGAGGATCTGGACATAATTGTTTGTCAAATTAAGGGAACAGATAAATCACTATTATTACAATTCAGTTTATATTTGAATGCAATTTGATAGCACAGATGGCTATGGAAACAAATTTCAGTGGGTATGTTTTCTTTTTTAAAAGCTGGTGTAACACTGAACATGAAAATTGCCAGCATTTCATTTTAAGGTTAAGTGTAGGTTAAATGACTAAGATATTAATAGTTGAGACCAGGCAAATTAAAAGTAGCCTGGATAAGAATATGCGCTTTACACAACTGGGTTTTTGATTGTTATTTATGGACATGTAGTATGTGATTGTTAATTGAATTTTTTGACACTCTCTGCAAAAAATAAAATGTATACCCTTATGAGTTTGATTAGTACAGTGAGATATATGTAGAATGTTATACAGAAAAGCATATGCAACAACTCTTGAAAAAGCACTGGAGTGGATTACCATGGTTTTCCTTTGTGCACTGGCAGCGTACAATCAAGGATTGCTGCCACCTGCCAACTCAGTGAACTAAACCACGTGCTTCTACATAAAAATAAGGGATTCTAACATTAAAAATAAAATGAGTGTTAAACCATAATGGCCTTTAGGGACAGCCTATTATAAGCCAAATGACTGACTCTCACCATTATCTCTTTTTATTGGCCCAGAAAGATATAGGCTCTGCCAAAACCTTTTTCTGTTAAACTAGCCCATCTAATGAAATGCCTGCAATCCACATGACTCAGGAGACAGCTGGTTGGAAATCAAGACTTCTAGTGTTTGCAGGTTCACATTAAATTCCAGTTTCAGGTTTACAGATTGTTCATTGTAGAGAAGCAAAAAACTAGACAACATGTATTAATGTATTAAATACAATGTATTAAAGACCAGAAACTCAACTTAGAGCATGGGCAGAGGGTATAAGAGGGCAGGGGAGGCTAAGCCTCCCTAAACAGAATGTGGTACATCTCCTTCCGGAGGCACATTGGCCTGCTGCCTTTGGCCTGCTGCCACCAAAAGGGCTTCCGGGCTGTAGTCCCACCTGCGCTCTGCCCCGAGGCCCCACTCTCACTTGTCCTCTCCCCCTGTGGCCCCACCCATGCTGCTCCTCTTCCCACTCCTGCTCCGTTTCTTGCCCCCAAGGTTCTGCCCTCGCTCTGCCTCTTCCCCCGAACCCTCCACCCACTGCTTGTACCTCTTCACTCTGCGCGCTGCCCCTGCTCCGAGCGCCAGCTCCGAATTCCCATTGGCTGGGAACTGGGGGAGTGATGCCTGTGGCTGAAAGCAGTGTGCGGAGCCTCCTGCCCCGCTGCCAACTAGCACTGGACCTGCTGGCACACGCAACGCTAGCCTGCCTTTGCTCCACAGCACCGCTGACCGGGAGCCACTGTAAGTAAGCCTGAACCCCAACCCTGAGCCCCAACCCCCTGCCCCAGCCCTGAGCCCCCCCAAACCCAGAGCCCCCTCTTGCACCCCAAACCCATCATCCCCAGCCCCACCCCAGAGTCCTCACCCCCCCCACAGCCCAACCTTCTGCCCCATCTCTGAGCCCCCCAAACCCAGAGCCCCCATATCCCAAACCCCTCATTCCTTGCCGCAGCCCAGAATTCCTCACCTCCTCCCACACCCTAAGCCCCACCCCACTCCAGTGAAAGTGAATGAGGGTGGGAGAGAACGAGCCACCAAGGTAGGGAAAATGTAGTGAGCAGGGGGGGAGGGAGGGTGCAGGGCCTCGGGAAAGGGGCGGGGCACGGCCTCGGGGAAGGGGTAGGGCAAGGGTGTTCGGTTTTGTGCAATTAGAAAGTTGGCAACCCTACTCGGGCAAGGGAGGTGGAGAGGCATCAATGGTGGGCTGGGGGGGGGCGGTGGAGAGGTGTGGCCAGGAGCCATAGAGGGATGGGGTGGAGAGGGGCAGGCGGGGGGGACTTAAGGGGACGGGGGCAGAGAGGCGCAGGTGGGGGGATTTCGGGCAGGTGGCTGAGCAGGAATGGGGCCTGGGGCAGAGTATGGGCGTGGCTTTGGGGGGAGGAGCTTGGGCAGGCCTCAGAGTGGAGCAGGGAGTTGGGCCATAGTTCAGGTGCCGGAGAACCCTCCCCACTTCTAGGGAGCTTCCAGCACTCACGCCTACCCTCCCCAAATTCAGGAGTCACACGCTGCCCATGTCTTAGAGTATTAAAAGATAATGTGAAAAAAGGGTTATTGGAAAAGAATATGGCGAGGTAAAAAGCAATTTTCCATGCTAGCTATTATAGTTCATTATGTAGTTCCCCTCCCCTGCCCCACACACCCAGGATTTTCATTGTATTTTAACCAGTTAGAGAGATGGCAAAACACTTTATGTAGACTCACATGATGATTAAGGTATGAAAAAAATAAATGATCTCTGCAAATGGCTCAGATCAATTGGGAAATATATATGCCCCTTAGAGGCTACAGTTATGGATAAATCTGTATTATATCCACATTATAATCAGTATCACCATGTATTTATGTAACTCCCTGTCAAACTATTTACACTGGCAAATGAGAACTTGCTGCTGTGAGGATGTCAGGTCTATTTTTTTTAAAGTCCCATAGGTGTTCATGGTGCTTTACAGACCATGTAAGGACCTTGCACAGAAGATTTTACAACCTAATGCTCTGATTCTGCAAACACTTATGCCTGTGCTTATCTTTCCTTAGTGTATTTCTCATCCGACTACTCCCCACCTGCTTTCTTTGTTATCCATTGCTGAGTTAAAATGAACAAAGGCCCAATCCTGCAAACACTTAGACATGTATAACTTCACACACATGAAGTTAATAAGACTATCTATTTTTAATGTGCCCCTCACCAAAGTAACTAAAGATCAATTTTTATCAAGACGAAGTAAGCATGCTGTTATTTATTATTACTTTCCAATAGTGTCCAACATGTGCTAGGTGTAATACAAACAGAAAATTAAGGTATGGTACCAGTGGGGTTAAGGGTCTTAGGTCGCATTAGTAAGGCATTAAACTTGTGCCTGCGTTAAGCACATCAAGGCACTACACCCATGCTTAAAATTAGGCACATGTGTAAGTACCTTGCTGAACTGAGACCACAGACCTTCCACTTCTAGGTTCAAATCCATCCGGATTAGTAGTATCCAAAAGTTACTCACTGATGTCTGTTTGGTGACCTACGTGAAATGAATTTTATAGTCTCAGTTCAGTTTCTAGCAGGCAGGTCTTGCTGGTAGTTTCAGGAAGAAGCCAGGAAGAGTGAAGAGGTATGAAGAGTCATCTATTTTCTACCATTCTAAAGAGGTACAAATACCACCCCATCAGTACAGAATTATATTGGCTGAGTGGTGTTGAGAATCTTGCATTGCCACTGTGTGTGTTCTTCCTGTTCTACAGATATAGAAGACTTCAGTTTCCAAGACTTTCAACCTTGATACCTTTCAAAAGCACTAAATGAACAGGAAAATATTTAAAAAAACAACGCATTATATCTCTCTAATTATTATAGACTTCATTCTGAAATGCAGAGAGAATCCTATTGAAATCCATGATAGGCGAGTTTATCAGATGATTTAATCATCTCATGGTAATTTGGATTTACAAATCAAAAGTGGTAGGAATATACAGATTATGAGAAATACCTTTTTGTTAGATCTCTGAAACTGCATCACACATCATTTATATTACAAGCTAATGAATTAGCATTCACAAGTTTTTCCCTGTTGTCTGACATATTGCATCTTCCACAGGAAATGGTTAATCTTCAGTGAAAATATCATCTCTCAGCCCTGTGAATTTATTGGGGATACAGAGGGAATGTATTCTTTTAAGTTGGCTGTTATCGCAGTAAAGCTGCATTAAGTAGTTCAAATTAAGTATCTGTAGTAATACATATCAGGCTGGGAAGATCAAGGCTTTGGGGTACAGTTGCAAGGAGAAACTGGATTATGCTTGTCCTGTAAAAGCTTCTACCCCAAATTGTTTGTGATTTTTAAAAATTACTAGGATTCACTTATACAGAAATTAAAATCACTTATAGTTTCGTTTCTAAACTATCTGAACTTGATTTCACACATCACTACTGTTCCAGTAAAACTGAAATATTTTCCATTTATCCCTGGTAGTACATTCTATTACATAGATACTATAATTTTGAATAACTTTCCCCTCAGGGTTTATAGAAAGAGGTTTATTAAAATGTGTCCCTGTCTTTTTAACAGAATAAAACCAGGAAGAACACATGCTATGATGGAACCATGGGTTTAAACTTGTGGGAATTCAAAATGACAAGGGGAAGAAGTTGGCTTGGGATGGATAGCAGGGGTTATCCCAAGGGTCAGTACAGCAGGGTTTTGATGCTTCTAGAAACAAACACATATAACAGTGTTTTGAATCACAAGGGTGGTTCGTCTGCAAGGTAAGAAAGTAAAAATATTGAAGGCATCGGTCCAGATCATCTTTCTCATTTTACCAGGCATTGTAGTGCTTTTGATTAACTCCAGGACCAGCTCCTCCTTGTCCAGAGTCAAAAAAGAGAGGAAATATAAGCTGGCTGGTTAATAAGTGACAGCAACCACAATTACAGGGCAGGAGGTTACAAGAAGAAAGGAGCAACTAACAGGAGTGTTAAAAAAAAACAAAGAAAAAGAGGAGTGATGTAGCTCTCTACTACTTAAGATGAGGATATGTTGTCAGTGGTAAAATTGGCTTTCCATGAAATGTTTAACTAGATAGGAGAGGCAACCTACAATTACTGTAGAAGACTGTGAGAAAGTCCATAGCATTAGTCAGCTGAGGCACAGATCGAGCAATCCAGACACCCAAACCATTGAAAAGCCAGCAAACCACATGAAGAAAGCAGGGAACAGCATGAGATTCAAGCTGCTCCCCAAACTCGGATACATCTGTGACTTGTTCTTGGAGTGTGCTCATATTGTTGTTATACTCCTGGTAACTTTTAGTAGATATATTTCAGGTTGCTGGTAGCAAGTGCCTGTCTCGGCCTCATCTCAGAATTTGTATGTATTATTGGAAATACATCCTGGGAATAACATCAGTAGCCTCCTGCATACAGTATCATTTATTCTCTTTAAGTAATTAAACAATGACCTGATTTTCAGAGGTACTGAGTACCTTCATCTCCCATTGGCTATTAGCTCCTGGGAATACTGGGCCCCACACCCCAATCTTTAATAGATGATTCATACTTTTGAATATCAGGCCATAGTTCCCACACAGCGATACCTTGTGCTTTACAAAATATAATATTTTAAAAATCCAAACTTTAGCCATTGGCTCAGTTACAAGTTTTCTCCAGATTTACATTGTTTCAAAGGGTTAGAAATGTAAAGCAATAAATACATGCTGCGGCTGGGATTGGTAGTTTTGCTTACACTCCATAAAACAGACTAGATTACAGCTTGCAAATCGTGGCTGTAAATACTAATGTATTTTGACATTGGATCCTGTATATCATACAAATGGAGTACTTTTTTATGTGTGAAAGTTTACAATTATAACATGTCTCTTTCCTGTGGCTGTGTTTTAATTAGTGGTGTGAGTTCACTACAGAGGGTGTTAGAGAACACCAGTGTAAATGTTGTTAAAGAGTAAGCACTAGGTTTGATAAAGGTCATCCATATGGCCTTTAAATTGGTCACAGGGACCAAACAACTTGATAGAGATGACTTAGAAGAGTTGTGCTTCATCGCCTTTCCTCCTTTGCTTACCACTTACTAGTGAATTTGGTCTGTAATCTTTATTCAGTGGGCCCTTTCTGAATTGTTTTGATAATGTCAGTGGGGAAAATGTACCCAGTACAGAATTTTTTTTATATTTGAGAGATCCATGGACAGTGTCACACATTATAAAACAGAAAGGAAACATGAGATCGGACAGCTCTGGGCTCGTTGCTGCTCTGATCTGCAAATCATTTTCCCACACATTGCACTGACCGCTCAGTTTGGGCCTTCTGCATGCCAGCTGTGAGAAAGAGTTGTTGCAGGCCCTTCTCTAATTCCCCCCGCGCCATGCCTTCATTTTTTGGTGGTGGTTGTCTGACATCCGAATACTAAAAAGCTTGAACAATTTTTTCAAGCCTGGAGGTACTGATTCCTCAGAGTCTTTGCAAACTGTTTTTATTGCCCCCCACCCCGGTTCTCTTACTGCAGTCTCTTAAATGACTGAGCAGAGAATGGATACCCTGCGTACATGGCTACTGAGACCACCAAAATGTCACGACCAAGAGCAATACAAAGTTTACAAGCCTCAGCAAAGAAGAAATTTTGAAGAATCAAACATAAAAGATGACAGGCGGAAGAACGGACAGAGGATCCAGAATACAGGAATCATAGACTCAAAGATAAGTGCTGAGGGGAAGATTGGAAACAGTTAACATAAACAGGACTGCTAACTACCTGTATTGAAAGCTGTTTGGAGATAGATCAGTGAATAAAGGCCATAATTATTACCTATCTCATGGTGTGGGAAAATAACAGAATTTTAAAAGCAGCAAGAGTGGCTGGATGTCATATATATAAAACTCACCTTTCTCGATGCCCTCCTTAACTATACTGAAGTGCATGCTCACATGCACAGCAGCTAAGAAAACTGAACTTAAAATTCACAGTCCAGCATGCCTTAATTCATCCACCCAGGCTCCAGGTTCATTTTGAAGGGAAGCTTTATATGTTTATTGTGTCTACAATAGAAGAGGCTTTTCTTTACTTGAAATTGTCAAAGGCACCTGGTAAAGGTGAGGGCATGGAAGACCACTGAGATCTTATTGAGCTACCATAAAGTTTTACTTTCTTAACTAATATGTTTTTTTTCTTTAAATATATATTGCTTAGTATCTATTTAGCTATCAATCCAGCAAGAATACATGAAAGTGAGGGTCAGGTTGCCTTAGAAACATAAGCCCAATTGTACAGGCTTTGGAGAGAAAGAATAATTCTATTTTAGAATTTTGAACCGCCATCAATCATTATAGAAACTGAACATCTTCCACATAAGATATATTGGAAATAGCAAACTCCCTAGTAGAATAAAAGGACATTCTGGCTTTTCTCTCTTTTTGGGGATTATAGAACATTCTACCTAGGGTAGACTTATTTATTCATTTATTTTTAAATTTAAAGATGGGGGTGGTTATTGAACCCTGCAGAAAGTGGCCTTTGAAGAAGAGGAGAAGACACTCATCAATGTCTGGGTTCTGTTGGAGGGGAAAGATTGTAATACTGTTACATCAACTCCAGCTGTGTCATGTATTATAATTAATACTATTAAAAACCCTAGAAGTTACTTAAAATTGATTTTCAATATATCATATTGCTAGAATATAAAGGTTTTTCAAGGCCAAGGAATTAAAGTATTTTAGAGACAAAACTATAAGAAAGCACACTGATAGCAGAAATCTGCTCTTCTCATTGTTGTGGACAGCTTTTGGCCACTCAACTTTAGACCTGAACTTTGTACAATATGATTTTAAAGCATAGCAATTGAAAGTCCTAAGGAAAAGAGTCTCTAATGATATCCAACAAACTGATTTTAGTTCCATGAGAATACAGTCAATTAACCCTTAGTCATTTTCATCTTCATGATACTGGAAATGCTTCCAGGATTCGATTTATAGAATTATTATGCTATCAGTAAAAAAAAAAAAAATTCCTGAAATACCAAAATCAAATTTAATTACTCCTGTGATTCCTCCAAAGACAGAGAGAAATTGGTATTTTTCTGACATTATGTTCTGGTTTTAATATGTTGCAATAGAAGAGTTTCTCTGAGTATGGCCTAAGAGATCTATTACATAATTACTACCATCTGAGATATAAACACAATTACAATAGTGCTACCCTTGCCAGCCTGGAAGTTCCCAAATGGCTACACCATGTTCTGTGTAAGGTTCAGGAAAAGGGATGTAGTGGTATATGCCCCTCAAATGTCCTTCTTGAATTCTAAAGAGGGTGCGGAAAGAAGTGATTAAAAAAATCTGCCATTCTGTGATCCAAAAATACTTACTGGTTAAGCCCTGATAAGAAAATAAATCCAGCTCCAAACCTGTTGCATAAAACCATATTGCAACAGAAACTGATTGAAAATAGATGAAATGTTAGGCAAAGCCTTCAAAAGATTTGTTGCCATAATAGGAAGGTTGATGAGTAGCTGATACCTTGCAAAAATGTTCAGTATAGGAAACTGATCAAAATATATTTTAGTTTCCCTACATATCACATTTACTTCTTTCCTTATATGGTCACATAACAGGTTACCAGAAATGCTCCATCCTATAAACACCTTCTACAGTCATTGTCAAACAATCTTCTCTTGATTCACAACTTGGAAAGAAAAAAAAACAACTTTCTATATCATCTACATCCTTTAGAAAAAAGACGGTTACTCACCGTTGTAACTGTTGTTCTTCGAGATGTGTTGCTCATATCCATTCCAGTTAGGAGTGTGCGCGCCGCATTCACGTTCGTCGGAAGATTTTTACCCTAGCAACACTCGGTGGGTCGGCTGGGCGCCCCCTGGAGTGGCGCCGCTATGGCGCAGGATATATACCCCTGCCGACCCATCCACCCCTCAGTTCCTTCTTGCCGGCTACTCCGACAGTGGGGAAGGAGGGCGGGTCTGGAATGGATATGAGCAGTACATCTCGAAGAACAACAGTTACAACGGTGAGTAACCGTCTTTTCTTCTTCGAGTGATTGCTCATATGCATTCCAGTTAGGTGATTCCCAAGCCTTACGTAGGCGGTGGGGTCGGAGTTAGATGTTGCAGAATGCAAAACTGCTGAGCCAAAGGCTGCATCATCTCTGGACTCTTGGACCAATGAGGCAAAGGTGTGGACCGAGGACCAGGTAGTTGCACGACATATCCCCTGAAAGGGTATGTGAGCCAGGAAGGCAGCAGAGAAGCCTGAGCCCTGGTGGAATGTGCAGTAAGGTGGCTCTATGGAACATGGGCCAAAACACAGGAGGTGTGGATGCACGACATCATCGAAGATGAAATCCTCTAGGAGGAGACAGGTATGCCCTTCGTCTGGTATGCCAGTACGACGGTATGCCCTTCGTCCGGTATGCCGGTACGACGAAGATTTGGGGGCGTTACAAAAGGGCTTTGTCCGCTCGATATAGATTGCGGACGCCCTACGGACGTCTAGGGAGGGCAATTGTTGCTCTCCTTGCATTGAGTGTGGCTTCGGAAAGAAGACCGGAAGAAAGATATCCTGGTTGATGAGAGAGGCCGACACCACCTTAGTGAGGAAGGTCGGACGTGGTAACAACTGCCCTTGTCCTTGAGGAACACAGTATACCATGGGTCCATCGTGAGAGCCTGAAGCTCGGAGACTCGTCTGGCCGATGGAAAGGCTACAAGGAAAACTGTCTTCCAGGACAGGTATATCAGCGAGCATGCTGTCAGTGGCTCGAATGGGGCAGTCATAAAAGTGGTTAGAACCAGGTTGAAGACCCAGGTTTTGGTGGGGCCAACTGGGGGGGCGGGTTATAAATGCTCCAAGCCCTTGAGGAACCTAGAAACCACAAGGTATAAGAATACAGAGCGGCCACTCTCCACTGGGTGGAAGGTAGAGATGGCTGCCAAGTGTACCCTTAATGATGATCGCACCAGGCGCTGCTGTTGGAGAGACCAGAGGTAGACCAAGATGGAGTGGATCAGGACCTCGGCAGGAGAAACATTGTGCATTTCGTAGCAGCAGGAGAAACGCTTCCACTTGGCCAGACTGCTCTCAGCTCTTGGACATTGATGTGTAAGGCCAGCTCTTGAGCCGACCGAAGGCCGTGAGTGCGAAACTGACCCAGGTGAGCACCCAGCCGAGAGATGGGGTGTCTGTCATAAGGGACCCCGAGGGGTGAATGGAACAGCATCCCTGGATACACCAGGGAGGGCGTCGACTCCCGGTCGAGGGAGCCTAGGATGCTCGGGAGGAACGAGACGACCATGAGTATGCTATCTCTGCCCGGGTGGTACACCAAGGTGAGCCACGATTGAAGTGGACGGAGGCGAAGCCTGGCATGTTTGGTTACAAACGCGCAGACAGCCATGTGACTCAGGAAACCTAGGCAAGTGCGAGCCAAAGTTGTCGGGAAGGTCCGTAGACCTTGTACCATTGTTACCATCGCCTGAAACCGAGGCTGAGGTAAGCAGGCTCTGGCGAGTCTGGAGTCCAGGATGGCCCCAATGAATTCTATTCCCTGTGTGGGAATCAGAGTGGATTTTTCTATTGATTATCAGGCCTAGACACAGGAATAGGTTCGTGTCGATGCCCACATGACTGGTAACTTGGGCCCGGTGGTCCCTCGAATGAGCCAATCGTCTAGATATGGAGAACGTGTATCCGACGGTGGTGAAGAGAGGCAGCAGCTACAGTCATGCACTTTGAATACACTTGGGCTGTATAGAGGCCAACCGGGAGGGCCGTAAACTGGAAATGATGACGGTAGGCCCCAAACCGGGGGTACCTTCTGTGTGGAGGAGAAATGGCAATTGTGAAAATATGCGCCCTTCATATCGAGGGCAGCATACCAGTCTCCGGGATCCAAGGATGGGATGACGGTCCCCATGGGTACCATGCGGAACTTAGCTGTATCATGAACTTGTTGAGTTCCCACAGGTCTAGGATAGGTCTGAGACCTCTCTTCGCCTAGGGGATTAGGAATTAGTGGGAGTAGAACCCTTTGCCCCTTTCGTCCTTAGGCACCTCCTCTATAGCTCTGATGAAGAGGAGCGTCCGCACCTCTTGCAAGAGGAATCGCTCGTGAGAGGGGTCCCTAAGAGGGACGAGGATGGGTAGGCTTTTGCCCCATTGATGGTTAGAAGGACCCTAATTTTGGTTCCTTTGGGGTCCTGATTGATGCCTACGACCGCGTAAGCCACGCCCGCTGGCAAAGTCCTGCCTTTGTCTAGGCGCAGGGTAAGAGCGGTGAGGCTGGGGATGGAAAGGTCGGCGCTGAAGCACCGGCGTGTGCATGCCGAGAGAGAGAGCAAAGTGACCCTGCTGCCCTTTAGGCTTTGCAGTCTAGGGCCAGTTTTTTTCCCAGAGAACAGGCCATTGCCATTGAAGGGCAAGTCCTGTATAGTGTGCAGCAGCTGCGAGGGAAGGCTCGATAGCTGGAGCCATGAAATGCGCCTCATGGCAACACCCAAGGCCAGAGTCATGGCAACGGACTCAGCTGCATCCAACGAGGCCTGGAGGGAAGCTCTCGCCAGCTTCTTCCTTTGCTCCAGAAGGGCATTGAACTCTTGATGGGAGTTCTGAAGAACCGACTCTTTAAATTTGTCCACCGCCACCCATAGTAGCAGCTAAGCAGGGCTTGCTGGTTTGCTACACGAAGTTGCAGGGCTCCCGCCGAGTACATCTTACGGCCCAGTAAGACCATTCATCTAGCCTCCTTGGATTTAGGGGCTGGTGCCTGCTGGCCATGGCGTTCCGTCCCATTGAGGGACTGGACGACAAGGGAGCAGGGGAGGGGGAGATGTACATATAGGTACTCGTACCCCCTGGAGGATACCATATACTTGCATTCCGATTAGAGGAGGGCCCGAGGAGTATGTTCCTGCCCCTGCCTCATCTGGGGAGGAGGAAGAAGAAAGACCAGGGACAAGCAGGTCCTGTGTGGGCTCGCGCTCCTGGACGACCTCCTGATCTGGTGGGATCTGGGAGCCCGGTGGCTGAACCGGGGCTTGCTCTGTACCGGTCGGAGGGGGACGGCTAATTGTCGCCTCTGGCACCCAGTGCTCCGACGGAACAGAGCGAGATGGGATCACAGGTATGCCTCTGGCATGGTAGTACGCCCAAAGTGTCCAGAATGACCACTGATAGGTCTCCTGGAAGACTCTGGAGGGCACATCAGAAACAGAGTACTGCGCATATGAAGTGTCCGCGCGGGACGACACTGATGCATGGCTGAATGGCCCTGTAGGAGCTCAAAAGCCCTTGTTAGAGTCTCCCTCTCTAACTGACGTCGCTTGACGTGGCACCGGGGATCGGTACTGGGAGGCATACCGGTACCGAGAACGGGACCTGCCACCAGAGCGGTGCCGGGCGGTCGACCGAGATCGCAAGGCTCGATGTCGGGAGTGGCTACGGGAGTCCCGGTGCCTGGAGCGGTGCCGGGAGCTGGATCGGTGCTGAGTGTACCGGGCATGCGAACAGGACGCTGACCGGTGCTGCAAGTACTACTGGTACCGAAATGGAGAACGGTGCCTAGACTGTGAGCGGCGTCGGGACCTCGATCGGTGACGGGACCGAGAACGTCTGCGGGACCGCGATCGTGAATGGTGCCGCTCTGCGGTGCCGACAGAGGGTGGTCTGATCAAGGCAGGCTTGCCGATCGACTATATAACCCACACCGGCGGTGCCGGGGGTTGAGGCAGCGCAGACGCTGTCATTGAAATTAGCTCCCTCGCCGTGGAAACTGTCTCCGGCGTGGAGGGAATAGTGAGCTCGACCACAGCTCACGGCGGGGAGCTTTCAGGCACCGGACTCGACGGCTCTTGCATGGCCGGGGTCGACGGTGCCAGTATTGTCGGTGCCATGGCAGGACACCGGAGTCCGGTCCGACTTAGTATAGCGCTCGGGCTGCGGAGCAGGGCTCTGACGCAGCTTAATAGTGAGCTCGACCATGGCTCGCACCGGGGAGCTTTCAGGCAGCGGACTCAACGGCTCTTGCGTGGCCAGAATTGACGGTGCTGCTATTGTCGGTGCCTCGGCAGGTATCGGGGCCAGGCGGTCCGACTTGGTATAGCGCTCGGGCTGCGGAGCAGGCGGCTCTCACGCAGCTTAATAGTGAGCTCGACCACGGCTCACACCGGGGAGCTGTCAGGCACCGGAGTCGACGGCTCTTGCGTGGCTGTAATAGACGGTGCCGATATTGTCGGTGCCTCGGCAGGTACTGGGGCCGGGCAGTCCGACTTGGTATAGCGCTTGGGCTGCGGAGCAGGCGGCTCTGACGCAGCTTAATAGTGAGCTCAACCACGGCTCACACCGGGGAGCTTTCAGGCACCGGAGTCGACGGCTCTTGCATGGCCGGAATCGATGGTGCCGATATTGTCGGTGCCACAGCAGGTATTGGTGCCGGGTGGTTTGACTTGGTATAGTGCTCGGACTGCGGAGCAGGCGGCTCTGACGCAGGAGTCTTGTGCCTCTTCACCTTTGGGGAGAGGGATCTGTGCCGAACGGATGTTGGTGCCGGCGACGGCTGGTGCCAAGAGGCCTTGGCGCTACCGGCGATCCAGTGCCGAGGGACGGCTTCTTGAAGTACTGACCAGCGCTCGGTGCAGAGGGCTGAGGAGTAAAAGCTGCCTCTCTCAGGAGCTGCTTGGGACCAAAGTCCCGCTCCCCCATTGTTCTCGGCTTAAAGGCCTTACAAATGCGGCACTTATCTGTTAGGTGAGATTCCCCAAGGCACTTAAGACAGGAGTCGTGGGGAATCTCTTGTCGGCATCAGCTCGTGGCAAGCCGAGCTTTGAAAACTTGGTGAACCGGGCATAGGCCCAAGCACCGGGTGCGGGGAAGGGGATAATCCCCGAACCCCTGTGAACTATATACACTAACTATAGTACAAACGAATAAAGTTAACTACAACTATATAAATCTAAACTATATACACAAGAATTAACGAGAGAACTATGAGTAGCTAGGGAAGTGGAGGTCAGCTAAGCCGCGCTCCACTGTTCCAACGACCGACACGGGCGGTAAGAAGGAAATGAGGGGCGGATGGGTCGGCAGGGGTATATATCTTGCGCCATAGCGGCGCCACTCCAGGGGGCGCCCAGCCGACCCACCGAGTGTTGCTAGGGTAAAAATCTTCCGACGAACGTGCACGCGGCACGCACACACCTAACTGGAATGCATATGAGCAATCACTCGAAGAAGAATGTTTCTTCAGAAATAAGTAAGGTTATGCAAATCATCTGATACCAAAATATCCTAGTATAGTCTTAGATAAAATACCTATATGCCCTTCTCTGGAAATTGCAATCAAACCACCAAGAACAGTAATACTGTAACTCACATAATACAGTTAATGAAAGCTTTTATTACATTAATTCATTTCACGTTATGTGAAACTGTAAAAAATCTGTCAATGTAAAAAAAAAGGGAAAGAAAAAAGTCATAATTATACGTATCCATAATGTTTCCTCTTGACATTTTTAAAGACCAATCTAGTTAGAATTCCTTCTTTAAAAAATCTCAGCTGGGCATACAAATTAGACAAAGGACATTTTTTGAACTCCTTCCTTTCCCTTTGTCATTTTCTTCTTTTAACTCCCTCACACTCTCCCTGCTCCTGCTGAAGATTCTCTCACTCCCCAAACTCCTAACCAATGGCTTCTGAATAGTTCTTCCTGCTCCTTTCACAGCTTTCCTCCTCCCTGGAGGGTTCCCAGCTGTCTGGACACACCACCCAAAAAACTGATCTTCTAAAAAATCCTGATCCCTTTGAAGTCAATTGACTTCAGTGGTGCCAGGATTTTACCCAATGTCTTGTAATAACGGATAAAAAAAGGTAAACTGGACAAATCAAATTTTCCCCGATTAGTTCAACTGGCTTGCCCGCTATTGTAATTTTGTTAGTATCTACTTTTATTTCTCCTGTGCATTGTAAGCCTCCTAGGGAGAAATAAGCATAATAAACATTTGGCTTGCTACATTATCAAGGGCAGATTTTTAATTCTCAGCAACTAGAGACTAAGATCAGATGGCCATTAAAACACTCTCAGAAATTTTCCATTCCTCCTCTTTATGGCACATGGGGTGGGGGTGGATATCTTAATTAGTAACTAGTAATCTGTGACAGCATGCCTGAAGTGTTGAATAGGAATTCTTAACACTAAGGAGCAGTGAATGGCTCATATAACTATTGCAGCTCTATGTCACTGATTCAGTTTACAGCCAGATCAAAAAGGAAAGGACGGATGATCATGTGGCTAAGGCACTAGGCTTAGACTCAGGAGCTCTGAATTCAGTTCTGGGCTCTGCCCTAAAATTCATGTGTGACTGAGGGTAAGTCACTTAACCTCTCTGTACAATAGGGGATAATAATCCTCCCTTTTCCCCACTTTTTATCATCTTGTCTATAAGATTTTAAGTTCTTCCTGAGAGGGATTTCTCATACTATATGTGGGTTCTGAATTTAATGTAATGGGACCCCAAATTTTGGTTGGGGCTTCTATACATTACCATAATACAAATAATTAGAGCAACCATAATCTGACCTCAAATGGATGGTTGATGAGAAATGTTTTGGGAGATTTGCTCCTGTTTCTTGTAGAAATTTGGCCACATCACAAAACACATCATTACGACTAGCACCTTAATGTAAATCTCAAGAGTGGCCCAAAAAAACAAGAAGTGGCATACCCAGAGCAATATTAAGGTATACTGGCAGAGCAGCATGTAGGAAAGAGATGTGGACAGAGGATTTTAGTCTCTCGTATGTATTATACTGGACTCCTGTGTCAACACAGATTGCAAGAAATGGCATCCCCAGTCTTACAGTTCTAAAGAAGAAAAGAATTTTGAGAGAGGGGTATTTCTACAGCAGTCCTACTGTCATCCTATGACAGCTCAGAAGACTAATCAATGCTCATGTTAGTAGCAAAAAGAGTAACTGGGTAAATGATCCCATCATCATATAACTATAACCACACACACAAAAAACTATGTTAAAAGAACATTATTAAGATTGCAAAGTCAAGCAGTCAAAAGTAGGAAATGTCATAATTCAGGTTACTTGTATAACCTCAGTTCAGATCCTTTGAGTGTATGCATTATAATACAGTCGTTAATTACATGATCACATACTATGTTTTCTACAGGGATCACTACCTCATTCAATGCACAGGACGGACCAGCTCTGGAGATGAATCAGGGGTGCATAGTGAAGGAGACTTTGTCTATAGGCTCCTGCTTCATTTGTTGCAGAAGTCAGATGGATGGTGCTCACTTAATAAGCAGCTATTCAATATTTTATTTCCTCCTTCACTACATAACCCTAATTCCTCCCCAGAGCAGGTCCATCCCATGCATTGAATGGCACAGGGTTCCTGTGGAAAAATAGCATATGATTATGTAATTAAAGACCATCATAATGCATACACACAAGGGGGTGGGGGGGGAGCAGATTATGGTTGCATAGGCAACCTTAATTCTGATATTTCCTAACTTTTGACTGCTTGACTTTTCAACCTTAATAATGGTGTTTTAATATAGTTTTTTTGGTGTGTAATTCCCTAGGCTTTTAAAAGAGCAAACAAAAAAAACCAAACAGAAATTCCATCTTCTGACTCCCACATGGTTCATATACAAAGCTGAAACCTTTAGATCTACTTCCTAGGCCTCTGCCATTTGAGCTGATGATAGCAGTAGTATGTTTTCATTCTCCATGTGGATCAGCACTAAATACTGATTAGACACACGCTTTGCCAGTTGGTTTCACAGATATTTGCTGACAGCAGAGGAATGGTTCCATCCCAGGCGCTGGAGTGGAGTGCTGTAGTGGGCACAGATTCTTCAATCCATTTCCCACAAACAGGACCCCTTCTGATCATCCCCTCCAACCTGTCCTTGTCACAGTCCCATCTCTGCCCCATCCCTGGCTTCTCATCCCAGTCCCATTCTCTTCCTTTACCTCAGTCTCCCCTCCTCAGGCTTCTCATCCCAGTCCCAGCAAGTTCCAGTCTTACTCTGCCAGACTCTCATCCCAGCCTCCCCACTACTGGCAGTCCCAGTCTCCTCACCCAGCGAGTCCCAGACTGCCACCCTACCCCAGTTTCTGCCATCTTCTCAGTCTCCTTGTCTCATTCTACTCCCCTCCCTTTCCTACAGGTCCAGCTCATATCCCCTCTCCATTTAATCAGGCAGCTTCTCCTCCACACTATGTGCGTTAGGTGGGAATCGGGAGATGAGGAAGGGTCATTAAGAGCATAGCTCTTAGTTGAGGTGCCAGAGGTACAATTGCAGGGAAAGTCCTGCTTAGCCCCAGGTTGGGGCATCCTCAGTGCATACAGAATCTTTGGAAATTTAGCCTCTAAGTTTGAGGAAATCAGAACTGAGGATGTATGAAAGGCTTATAACTTCACCACATTGGAGCAGGCTTTCACAGGTATGACAAAAGGCACATCACTGATGCAACGGTCACCTGCCAAATCCACCATATTTTAGGTCCCTGATTCAAATCATGGGAGAGCTAGAGCTTTTCAAAGAAAAGATCACCAGAAATTATTTTTTACCATGGCAAGACAATATATTTTCCCTTAGTCTTATTCTTGGAAATGGCTTTATTTTAGCTAAAATACATAAATAATAAAAAAAAAACAGTCGGAGGTAGCTACCAAGCTCAGCAAATTTAGGCCAAGCAGTTAAAGTTTGGCAAAGTTATAAGCAACTGAAAACAATGTTTTATAGTGGAAAGAGTCCAGCAACTGTATTTACAGGTGGAGTTATCATCCCTGCCTATAATTCTATATATAGCTCAATCCTGAAACTGCATCAAGTTGCCTTGAATTCAAGCTGCGATGTTTTATGGATTTGTATCTAAGCAACTCTAGAAGCATATCTGACCATAACTATGGGCAACACCCTGATTTGTTAAGCAATGTAACTTTGATTCTACACTATATCAAAAAATTAAATTATCACATGTACAGTAGTCTTGCAACAGTGATATGTTTCATTTGTTAAAAGTCAGTCTTTTGTTAGAGAAGATTCATAGTAAGACAGAAGGATTTTTTGTATATCCTTAACGAAAATCTGAACTTAATTTATTCATGCTTCAGGAACAAAGTTTCTCTATTCATACAGGCTGCGAATGTCAAGTTTCTATTCAGAAGACATTCCATGGTGAAAATCTAAACCATTGAAAATAGGGATTTTAATGGTAGTGTTGACACAGTGTTAGCTACACCATCACAAATACAACTCTTTGATATATTATTCCCTTATGGTAACAGACAGCATTGAAGCTGCCCTGTAATTTAGCACTTCAATGCTTCAATATTAATGTAATGTGACAATGTTATTATTTGTGCTATTTTCCAGGCCATAATAGTGGTGTTTGTTTCCACAAATATGACATTATGCTCACTAATGTAGTTACACTTATGGACTGTGGTGGTGAAAACAGATGTAAAGTCATAGAAAGACTCTTGTACAATACAGCCGAGCATTTGATTCGGGTTTTTAGTTTTTGCTGTTGTTGCCAGAGTAATTTTCAGCCTACTCTTACGAAAAAGCTGAGTGCTCTGGGAGGACAGTTTTCCCTCCACAACCTGCAGTTACTAATACTTAGGATATTTGTGATGTTTTTTCTCAGAGGAGCCAGGATGCCAACCATTTGTAAGGATAGTCATTAACTACACAGTATTCTATGTAATCCTATTTACACAGTATTCTATGTAATCCTATTTACACAGTATTCTATGTAATTCTATTTTGTGGGAACATTTTCTAGTGGCCTGCTTTGCACTTAACAATATAACATTTCCAACATACTACATCTGCTCTGCATCTCCAAGTGTCATATCATAGCAGAAGTAGTGATAACCTCTCCCTCATCTTGCGTCAAGACATCCCTACATTGTTTCTCTTTCAGTAAATAAGAAACAGCACCATGTAGCGTGTCCCTACTTGTGCCATCATGGGCATTAATGGTCTGCATCTGCCGTATATCTGTTACATTAGAGGCACTTAAAAAGTTTCTACTGGACTGAATTTTTTGACAGATTCCAGTGATATTCCTGAATATGGTCCCCTCTGCTGTAAACTGAGACATGCTGGTATGAATCAGTTTTCGCAGAGGATATTAGCTTCACTCTTCCAGGAAGTACCGTACATTCCCTGGGTGGGATCACTAGAATCTTCTCCTCCCCACTTACAGATACATATAGGACATACTCAGTTTGTCAGAGGAGTAGATTGCTTCATGCTTTCCTTATTTTGAGCTGAATTTTGATACCCTTAACTTATGCTGAATAGCACTTTACTTCATAAAAAATCTCTTGCATGCATACATATATTATAAATATGATATTTTTGCACAGCTATCACAACTGTATTTTTCTGTACTACTTTTTCCCATTTTCCATTTCCTCTGAACTTTCTGCTGTGGAAATTAAGGACCAGGCAAGAGGTATGTCAGTGAAGACTAGAGATGACACGATGTCAAACTTTCATGAATTGAGGTCACATTACTTGACACTAGTTGAGCAATGGTCTCAAGTTGTGGTGTGGGAGGTCTAGGTTGGATATTAGGAAACACTATTTCACTCGGAGGGTGCTGAAGCACTGGAATGAGTAATCTAGGGAGATGGTGGAATCTCCATCCTTAGAGTTTTTAAATCCGGCTTGACAAAGCCCTGTCTGGGATGATTTAGTTGGTGTTGGTCCTGCTTTGAGCAGGGGGTTGGATTAGATGACTTCCTGAGGTCTCTATCAACCCTAATCTTCTATGACATACTGAAAATATCAACCTAAAAAGAGCAACATCATTTGTACAAATTTAAAGAAATATATTAACTAAGACTTGCAAGAAAAGTCAGGAAAAGTAACTAGACAATGTTTTTGTCTTAATCCACTGAAAAATAGTAGTAGGCTTTTACATGCTACACTTATCAAATCACGATACTTTATTTTTTTTATTTTTTATTTTTCACATTATTTTGATAAATAACCCAGTTTTTTGTTACTCTAATATGCTACATGCACCCTTTTGATATACTAAGCTTTCTGTTTTACTTAGGTTTGTAAATATGAAACAGGCAAATCCAAATTTACGAACGAACAAGTACAGACATTTTCTTATGTCAGAATACTAGGGCAAATCCTCAGTTCCTGTAAATCAGTGTAGCTCTGTTGGCTTCAATAGAGCAATGCTAAAATACATCAGCTGAAGACTACACTTATTATGTTTTAAAGTGCACTTTATTCTTCAGCAACAAAAAACGTTTATTACTAAAATGGTATGAGACAATTCTGCGGTCCATAACTGCTCCAAATTTTTCTTGATATCAGTGTAAGCTCAGCTCATTTAAACACCACTGAATTTTACCCAGTGTTTTGAGATTTGTGACAATATCAATATCAATAAGACACCCAGGACAGTATACATGCCATCCAAATTAGCATCAAAATAAACTGTCTTTAGTAGTATAAGAACCCCACCCATTTTATCTGCACTGAAGGCCTCTGAAATTTGGAATTGTTTGTCTGAAGGCCTAATGGTAGACTCTCTCCTAAATACTTTGAATCTCCCATTCTGCATTCTATCAGAAAGTGCAGCTCTCAAGAACTGGTTTTCTTCCACTTTTGTGACGGGAGATCATGAAAAAATGGGTATAGTTGGGGCAACAGTTAAAAATAACAGCAAAAAAACCCAACAATGGGAATCTTATGAGAATCTTTTGTCATAAATTTTCCATATATTTTAATTTCTAATCTTATAAATGCTTGGGACCTACCCTTTGAACCAAACATTGTTAACTCTTTTGAGATAACCACAGTTACTATGCTGGTCTAGAACTTGTCCAGTAAAGAAATGAACTTTGTTGTAGACTGGACAGCCAAAATTACATATAGTAACCAAAAAATGTGCGACTAGATATCTATATTAACTACCTTTCTACCATATTTGGCAGGATGTGGAAACCACACTCTCATTCAAATACACGTACACAACTGTGAAAATCAAGATGCCAAGTCTGATTGAAATGCCCTTCTTGTAAATATGCAAAGGTTTCCAATAATCAGACATCTCAAATGGGGTAAAGTTTAATCCTCAGTAAGAAATCTTGACAGCTTCTATAACCAAATAGGCCTTATTCATTGCAGCATTATTGCAATTTCACACCAAGCTAACACCAGTGAAATCAAGGGGTCTAGACTGGTGTAAAACCAGAGCAGCACACTGGTGAAGCAGGTCCCATATTTATCACAACTTCCATTTGTACTTGAGAACCAGATGGTTGGTATATAATATTTGTGATTATTCAGATGAAATTAAAAAAAAAAAAAAAAAACCCTAAAACACTTGGAGTGCTTATTATTTGACAGAGCTTAATGTATCACCTAAAGAAATCTACAAAGAAAGATAATGAGCCTTGTCAACTGTTTCATAGTAATTACAGCTCTCATGAGATAAAGTTACAAAATTACAATATAGTTTAAGATAATAAAATGTGAAAGGTTTTTTTTATCATCAGAAAAAAACTATTTGCAATATTTATGTAAGGCTCATTTGAAATAGGTAACCATCAATGCATTAGATCAATTGCAATCAAGTATAAAAAACCCCAAATTCTTTCACAATGTTAGATGTAGTATTGTTGTCCCCCATTTATACTGTAATGCTTCATCATGTTCTTCCTACAAGCATCATAGATTATCTCAGAGTTTTGCCAGTTCAATTAACTATATAATATTAAATTAATACAAATTTCAGACACTTGCTTTAAATACTGCCCTAGAGCTGTAAGGCTTTTAGATAAGCATTCTCTAATTTACTTACGGTCATTGCACAATGGTCCACTAAAGGAGGTCATACTGCAGTCACAGCTGAATCCATCCCACTGCTGCAAGCACACTCCTTGGTTTGCACACGAATCCTCTTGGCATGTGGTACTGGGGCCTGATGAGAACATACAGAAACGACTAGAATTTTGTCTTTCAAAGTAACATGTTTGTCTTTGGATCACATGGCAGTTGCCAACATCTTAAATCTAATGAGCAAAGGGATCTAAAGTAGAATTTATTTAAATCTTTCTGTGTTATGTGGAGGCATATAACATTACGAATCTTTTGTTTTGGCTCCAAGACTGACAGAACAGAATTCATAAATATAAAGAAAACAAACAGATGCAAGAGTTAATCCAAGGGAAGTAGAGATGTTAACACTGTAGCAAGCTATGATTAATTTCACATCACACCATTAACAGGCTAAACATTTTTTCCTCATAAAATTAATTTATTTATTCTTTTTCCTGCAAAACGTGTTCCAACGAGCAAAACCAGGTACCATGGAAAATGGGAAGTAAAACTACATGAAACAAGATCAGAAAATTAAAAACAAGCTAGGAAATGAAGCTACATTGTAATGTACCTGAAATCCCAGAAAGTACTTTAAAAAGGAGCTGAGTCTAAAATAAAGAGGAGTTGGGGGGTGGGTTTGCAGGAAGGAATGTTGGCAAGTATTGAGTCACATGCTTTATTGATCCCATGCAGGTTCTTTTTAAAACAGAAAATAATTAAATAAATCAGAGTACTAATGAGCCGGCATGCCCAAATGTGACACACATGAAAAACAAAGCTATTCTATTTCTAGAGATTCATAACTAGACCACTGAAAAATAAAAGAACTGTTTAAAAGGTATGATCAAAGCACTAAAGCAATCACTATACAAACATATTCAAGACTGAAAGCCTTTATGCAAAATATACTGTAAAATGAAGGTTCTTGTATCATGTTTAGGGGTAAAAAGGGGAAATCTGAAACAAAACAACACACTTTATTGCAGGAAATGTACAGAGCATTTATTGTAGAAATCCAACTGTGCATTCTGGGTTTCAGTCTTTTTTAATACACACAGGGCTATCTACCTTGCAAATCAGCTTTCATCAATGCAACTTTGTCGGCAAAATAAAAAAAAAGCAAAATATATTAAATGTTAGTAAGCAATATTGAAATGGCAGCAAACACAGAAAAACATTCAGAGTAAAGTGCATGCTGCTGTTAAAGAGAGAAAGAAATGCCATATAACACAAACAAATCAATGCTAATAGCCATAAATCTCTAGGCAAGCCAAAATGAGAAAGCAGTAATTTGCCAGTATTTTACTACAAATATAATGGTTAATTGAGCTGATGACATGTAATGAAGGAAAATTAGAAGTTTTTTTTCTTCTTCTTGGATAGATATGAATGCATTAGCAAAGTGAATGCATGGCTGCATCCTGACTAGTCATTTGTCATGTTCAGATACAGTGAATTCTACAGTCATTAGCACATTATCCCTTCCCATTTTCCTCTCCTTTAGACCTTTCTGTGACTGGGAGAATTAAGATAGAAATATACATCAAGAACCATATATTGACTTGGATCAACATATACAGATCTCCCATTGACATGCACTAATCAAGGAAATAATATGGTCCTAATCCTTATAAAACCCTTTTCAGTAATTTTGGAGTCAGAGACATCCACTTAAATCTTTTAAATTTTAAATTAAATCCCCAAAAAAGCTCCTAATGTGGAATTTTCTTATCTAATCTTATAAGAATCACTCATTTGGGGGTGTTTAACAAGGCCCCAAATCTGTGAGATACTTAGTCATGTGCCCAGTTTAAAGCACATCAATGTGACTAGTCACATGCTTCAAGTTAGTCAAGTGCTTAAATACCTTGCTGAACTGGGACCCAAAAGATCGTCACAAGACTAGGTCTAGCAGTAGAGTATACTATTGATCACAGTTTAGCCAAAAGTATTGATTAGCTCTGATATATTTAGTCTGTATACTAAAATGCTGGTATCTATTAGCCAGGATGGGTAAGGAATGGTGTCCCTAGCCTCTCTTTGTCAGAGGATGGAGATGGATGGCAGGAGAGAGAGATCACTTGATCATTGCCTGTTAGGTTCACTCCCTCTGGAGCACCTGGCATTGGCCACTGTCAGTAGACAGGATACTGGGCTAGATGGACCTTTGGTCTGACCCGGTATGGCCGTTCTTATGTTCTTATATCAGATTAATCTGAAATTGTATGCAGCAGCTGGTGATCTGCATTAGGCAAAGAAGGGACCTATAAGGCAGCCATTTCACTTTCTTAGCAGTTTTGAGTTCAAAAGTTTTTCTTTAAACATTTGGGCATTGCATCATTCTTTGTACACATTTGGGTATTATAATGGTTGACAAGTCACTCACATTTTTTTTAAACCAGAATCTGCTACTTGGACACCTTACAAAAATGAAGTGAAAATATCTGTAGGTGTTTAAATGCTATATATTCATGCATTTATTTACACTTTAGTTATGCAATGTTGTATCTCATCATCAAATTAAAATTAGAAAAAAGTCATGCGGAATTAAAGTAGAAAAACACAGACACCAAGGCAAAAAAAAATAAGTAAAGTGAATGCTAAAATGCATGGATGTAGAAAGAAATACATTTTGCAACTTAAGGAACAATTGCCTTAATGAGTTTTTGCTATTGCTCATATCATTCTGAATGTTTATCGCTTTGCAGCTTTTGCATATTATGTGTAAATATTTCTCCAACAGAATTTGCTAAGAAACACAGATTGGTTACAAACATATCCACTGGTTTTATGTGTAAATAATATTTTTAAAAAATCATACTTCCTGACAGAATAAAGTATGTTTAATTGATGCTAGAAAATGTTAATAAATATTACCATTGGGTTCATCATTTTATGTACATATTATAGATCCATTTTTATTTATCTAAGCTACTTAGTAAGATGCTATCATATGCAGCTCTGAGTACTTGTGGTACAAATATAATTTTGTTTCATCTTCATTGCGGACTTTTTAAAAATTGATTGGATTTATTTCTTTGCATGGGTAATTAATTTTATATTTGTAAAGTAAGGGCATGGATTGGTTTGGGAGTTACACATTTAACACAAAAGCTTCATATTACCTAGTGGTATGTCTTGATGTCTTGTGGTACATCAAAAAGATAACTCAAAAGTTACCTTATGTCACCACTGTCCATCACCATGTGTGCTGAGGAAAATATTAAACTTTTCTATGGGAAGCCCTGATCCCATTGTAACTGAAGTCTATGGAAAAATTACTGAATTCAATTGAGCAAGATCCAGCCCTAATGACCAAACCATAAAAGTGACTGTTATGACCTAGCTTTCGGTTAATTATTCACAGGTCTATTTAGAAATTTTTTATAGTTCTAGCTTTGTAGTTTCTTGTCATTGAAGATTTGTCAACAAAGAGGTACCCACAAAGTTTAACTTTTATTCAAGAACCAAAACTACATGGAGTTCAGGCATTTGTTTTTGGCGGCAAGCCTGAATTCCTGTGATCATTAAAAACTTGCCTTGTCCCATCTGCCTACCTGTGAAAAGTATCACAAACCAGGCCATGATCCTGCAAACACTTTTGCACATGAGTTACATTAAACACAGAAGTAATTCCACTGAAATCAATAGGATTTCTCATGATAGTAAAGTTAAGCACATACATAAGTGTTTTCAGGACAATAGCCTAATAAAGAGAAGCCCTGATCCTGCAGCTGATAGCGCAAGGGTGAACTGTGGCAATGGGTCTGTGAATAGACATAGGAGTCTGTCACATGATACCAATTGTAGGATGGGGACCTAAGTGAGCATGTACAATTCCAATGCTCACAATTTGGTCAAAAGTCTCATGATATTTGGCATTTTTCTTGAAGTCCCAACTCATAGAATCAGTTGATTATATAGAATCATAGAATCTCAGGGTTGGAAGGGACCTCAGGAGGTCATCTAGTCCAACCCCCTGCTCAAAGCAGGACCAAACCCAACTAAGTCATCCCAGACATGGCTTTGTGAAGCCTGAGCTTAAAAACCTCTAAGGAAGGAGATTCCACCACCTCCCTAGGTAACCCATTCCAGTTCTTCACCACCCTACTAGTGAAAAAGTTTTTCCTAATATCCAACCTAAACCTCCCCCTCTGCAACTTGAGACCATTACTCCTTGTTCTGTCATCTTCTACCACTGAGAACAGTCTAGATCCATCCTCTTTGGAACCCCCTTTCAGGTAGTTGAAAGCAGCTATCAAATCCCCCCTCATTCTTCTCTTCTGCAGACTAAACAATCCCAGTTCCCTCAGCCTCTCCTCATAAGTCATGTGCTCCAGCCCCCTAATCATTTTTGTTGCCCTCCGCTGGACTCTCTCCAATTTATCCACATCCTTCTTGTAGTGTGGGGCCCAAAACTGGACACAGTACTCCAAATGAGGCCTCACCAGTGCTGAGTAGAGGGGAATGATCACATCCCTTGATCTGCTGGAAATGCCCCTACTTATACAACCCAAAATGTCATTAGCCTTCTTGGCAACAAGGGCACACTGTTGACTCATATTCAGCTTTTCGTCCACCGTAACCCCTAGGTCCTTTTCTGCAGAACTGCTGCCCAGCCATTCGGTCCCTAGTCTGTAGCAGTGCATGGGATTCTTCCGTCCTAAGTGCAGGACTCTGCACTTGTCCTTGTTGAACCTCATCATATTTCTTTTGACCCAATCCTCTAATTTGTCTAGGTCCCTCTGTATCCTAGCCCTACCCTCCAGCGTATCAACCACTCCTCCCAGTTTAGTGTCATCTGCAAACTTGCTAAGGGTGCAGTCCACACCATCCTCCAGATCGTTAATGAAGATATTGAATAAAACCGGCCCCAGCACCGACCCTTGGGGCACTCCACTTGATACCGGCTGCCAACTAGACATGGAACCCTACCCGTTGAGCCCGACCATCTAGCCAGTTTTCTATCCACCTTACCGTCCATTCATCCAGCCCATACTTCTTTAACTTGCTGGCAAGAATACTGTGGGAGACTGTATCAAAAGCTTTGCTAAAGTCCATATGATCATCTTAAAGTAAGTGCCTATCTCTTAACAGTGTAATCCTTGCTCATCTTAAACACAAAAGAACAGCTTACAAGAAGTGGAAGATTGGACAAATAACCAGGGAGGAGTATAAAAATATTGCTCAGGCATGCAGGTGTGAAATCAGGAAGGCCAAATCACACTTGGAGTTGCAGCTAGCCAGAGATGTTAGGAGTAACAAGAAGGGTTTCTTTAGGTATGTTAGCAACAGGAAGAAAGTCAAGGAAAGTGTGGGCCCCTTGCTGAATGAGGGAGGGAACCTAGTGACAGAGGATGTGGAGAAAGCTAGTGTACTCAATGCTTTTTTTGCCTCTGTCTTCACAGACAAGGTCAGCTCCCAGACAGCTGCACTCTGCAGCACGGTATGGGGAGGAGGTGACCAGCTCTCTGTGGAGAAAGAAGTAGTTCGGGGCTATTTAGGAAAGCTGGATGAGCACAAGTCCATGGGGCCGGATGCGCTGCATCCGAGGGTGCTAAAGGAGTTGGCCGATGAGATTGCAGAGCCATTGGCCATTATCTTTGAAAAATCATGGCGATCGGGGGAGGTCCCGGACGACTGGAAAAAAGCTAATGTAGTGCCCATCTTTAAAAAAGGGAAGAAGGAAGATCCAGGGAACTACAGGCCAGTCAGTCTCACCTCAGTCCCTGGAAAAATCATGGAACAGGTCCTCAAGGAATCAATCCTGAACCACTTAAAGGAGGGGAAAGTGATCAGGAACAGTCAGCATGGATTCACCAAGGGCAAGTCATGCCTGACTAATCTAATTGCCTTCTATGATGAGATAACCGGCTCTGTGGATGAGGGGAAAGCAGTGGATGTGCTATTTCTGGACTTTAGCAAAGCTTTTGATACAGTCTCCCACAGTATTCTTGCCAGCAAGTTAAAGAAGTATGGGCTGGATGAATGGACGGTAAGGTGGATAGAAAACTGGCTAGATGGTCGGGCTCAACGGGTAGTGATCAATGGTTCCATGTCTAGTTGGCGGCCGGTATCAAGTGGAGTGCCCCAAGGGTCGGTGCTGGGGCCGGTTTTATTCAATATCTTCATTAACGATCTGGAGGATGGTGTGGACTGCACCCTTAGCAAGTTTGCAGATGACACTAAACTGGGAGGAGTGGTTGATAAGCTGGAGGGTAGGGCTAGGATACAGAGGGACCTAGACAAATTAGAGGATTGGGCCAAAAGAAATATGATGAGGTTCAACAAGGACAAGTGCAGAGTCCTGCACTTAGGACGGAAGAATCCCATGCACTGCTACAGACTAGGGACCGAATGGCTGGGCAGCAGTTCTGCAGAAAAGGACCTAGGGGTTACGGTGGACGAAAAGCTGAATATGAGTCAACAGTGTGCCCTTGTTGCCAAGAAGGCTAATGGCATTTTGGGTTGTATAAGTAGGGGCATTTCCAGCAGATCAAGGGATGTGATCATTCCCCTCTACTCAGCACTGGTGAGGCCTCATTTGGAGTACTGTGTCCAGTTTTGGGCCCCACACTACAAGAAGGATGTGGATAAATTGGAGGGAGTCCAGTGGAGGGCAACAAAAATGATTAGGGGGCTGGAGCACATGACTTATGAGGAGAGGCTGAGGGAACTGGGATTGTTTAGTCTGCAGAAGAGAAGAATGAGGGGGGATTTGATAGCTGCTTTCAACTACCTGAAAGGGGGTTCCAAAGAGGATGGATCTAGACTGTTCTCAGTGGTAGAAGATGACAGAACAAGGAGTAATGGTCTCAAGTTGCAGAGGGGGAGGTTTAGGTTGGACATTAGGAAAAACTTTTTCACTAGTAGGGTGGTGAAGAACTGGAATGGGTTACCTAGGGAGGTGGTGGAATCTCCTTCCTTAGAGGTTTTTAAGGTCAGGCTTGACAAAGCCCTGGCTGGGATGATTTAGTTGGGTTTGGTCCTGCTTAGAGCAGGGTGTTGGACTAGATGACCTCCTGAGGTCCCTTCCAGCCCTGAGATTCTATGATTCTATGATTAATGGAGAAAATATGGCTCAGAAACTAGAAGGCAAATGCAAATATGATTTTTAAGCCAATCTCATGATTTTGGGGTCCTGTCTTATGATCTTTGAATGCCTAGCCTTGTCAATATTGCAGTCTTCTCACATAGGGGAGAAGTTTAAGAAGCTGACTGATCAAACATGAGCAGCCAGTCTTCCTCAAAAGGAAAACAGATCATCTAAAAATTAGAGCTGTCAAATGATTAAAAAAATTAAACATGATTAAATGTGAGATTAAAAAAACCCCACCATTAATTGTGAGATTAAAAAAAATCACAATTAATCACAGTTTTAATCACACTATTAAACAATAATAGACTATCATTTATTTAAATATTTGTATATGCTTTCCACATTTTCAAACATATTGATTATATGTACAACAGAGAATACAAAGTATACAGAGCTCACTTTATATTATTATTTTTATTACAAATATTTGCACTGTAAAAAAGATAAACAAACGAAAGTGTTGTAGTGTAATCTCTTTATCATTAAAATGCAACTTAAAGTGCAGAATTTTTTTTAATAAAACTGCACTTAAAAATAAAACAAGTCCATTCAATCCTACTTCTTTTTCAGCCAATCTCTAAGACAAACAAGTTTATTTACATTTACAGGAGATAATGCTGCCTGCTTCTCATTTACGATGTCATCATCTGAGTCAGATGCCACCAACAGAAGGTTGATTTTCTTTTTTGGTAGTTCGGGTTCTGTAATTTCCAAATCAGAGTCTTGCTCTTTTAAGACTTCTGACAGCATATTCCACACCTCATCCCTCTCAGATTTTGGAAGGCACTTCAGATTCTTAAACCTTGTGCTGAGTGCTGTAGTTATCTTTAGAAATCTCACATTGGTACCTTCGTTACGTTTTGTCAAATCTGCAGTGAAAGTGTTCTTAAATTGAACAGCATGTGCTGGGTCATCATCCGAGACTGCCATAACACAAAATATATGGCAGAATGTGAGTAAAACCACAGACCAGGAGACATACAATTCTCCCAGGAATTCAGTCACAAATGTAATTAACACTTTATTTTTTAAACGAGCGTCTTCATCATGGAAGCACGTCCTCGAGAACGGTGGCTGAAGCATGAAGGGGCATGCAAATGTTTAGCATATCTGTCAGGAAAATACCTTGCAATACAAGCTACAAACGCGCCATGCAAATGCCTGTTCTCCCTTTCAGATGACATTGTAAATAAGAATCAGGCAGCATTTACAGGAGATAATGCATGTTTGTCTTATTGATTGGCTGAATAAGAAGTAGGACTGAGTGGACTTGTAGGTGCTAAAGTTTTACATTGTTTTGTTTTTGAGTGCAGTTATGTAACAAAAAATTAAATTTGTAAGTTGCACTTTCATGATAAAGACATAGCACTACAGTACTTATATAAGGCAAATTGAAAATTACTATTTCTCTTGTTTATCTTTTTTACAGTCCAAATATTCATATTAAAAATAATAATATAAAATGAGCACTTTGTATTCTGTGTTGTAATTGAAATCAATATATTTGAAAATGTAGAAAACATCCAAAATATTTATAATAAATTTCATTTGGTATTCTATTATTGTTTAACAGTGCAATTAACATTATTATTAATCAGAGTCAATTTTTTAAATTGAGTTAATTTGTTTTGAGTTAATCACTTGAGTTAACTGCAGTTAATTGACAGCCCTATTAGAAATGCTATTGACAATACATGTTTAGACTGGACTATATTTTATTATCTAGGTATGGATAAGAGCTCGCTATTAATACTTATGCGCAGGTAAGTAAACATAGGCTACTCCTGCCTGATTATCTCTCATTTCATATGACAATAAACTAGGTTAAATAATCAGTGGTGTTTTCATTATTCCAATTATTTTTTTTACCAAGGGTTCATCTCTTTTATACAGTCTAAGTACATAAATGGGTACTTCGGGTTATTTTAGTTTAAGAATGAATGTGAAGGAATGGTAGGCATGTCAGTCCCAAGATATTAGAGAGACAAGGTGGGGGAGGTAATATGTTTTATTGGACCAACTTCTGTTGGTGATAGAGACAAGCTTTTGAGCCACACCGAGCTCTTCTTTCCTTTCCCAGACCTATAGAAGACCTGTGTGGCTCAAAAGCTTGTCTCCATCACCAACAGAAGTTGGTCCAATAAAACATATTACCTCCCCCACCTTGTCTCTGTGAAGGAATGAAACAGATGGTAATCAAGTAATCAATGAGTGTTTAGTTGTCTATATGGTGACTCTAGCAAAATCATATTTAGTGTTTTTATTTTCTTACTTTCTTTTTCTCATTTTTATTCTTTTAAATATATATTTTGGCATGCTGCATTGTTTCTAGTACATATTAAATTAAAATTAATATGTATTTTATTTATGGGCTTTTCTGTGTTGCTTATCATTGTCTTTACTGCATCCATCACATACATACTAACACTGTTGCCAACTCTCTCAATATTATAAGGAGTCTCCTGATTTTAAACTGCTTATGATGCTATTAATGGTCCAATCTTACTAGCTTGCTTTTGTCTGGATCTAAAGCCCTTCGTAATCTATGAAGAGACTCCCATTGACTTTAATGAGCTTTGGATCAAGCCCATTAACCAAAACCATTGCTGAAGGTAACTTCCTGCTGATTCCTATGGGAATTCTCCATGAGCATAGGATGGTCCTTTAAGGGAGGTGGGCTCAACCCCACCCATGACTAATTAAGCTGCTTCTCGGGGGATGGATTTGAGACCAGGAATCTGATAACAGCCTGCAGGTAACCTGGTCCTCAGATAAAAGACCAGCAAGCATCACAGTTAGGGAGAAAACTGAGGGGAGTAAGCCGGAGGCCAAGGACTAGGGGAAAGGACCTGGAAGGGGGCTTTCCACACCAGCTTGGTGGGTAAACTGGGGCTCAATTAACAAAAACTTTTAAGGATCTAGAAAATCACTGGGATTCACAAAGCCTGAGTGCAGTGCCCTTGCTCTCTATACAACAAATGGGGAAAGATAGTTGCCTTCAAATGAGAGTCCCAAAAGCCAGCATGCTAGGAAGCTCCTCACCTAAGAGAACTAATGGGAGATGCCAAACTGTGGTGTGTGTGCTAAGCCTCACCCATCTCTCAGAGATAGGTGCTTAAGTCCAGGCTGCAGGCAGGTGTTGCCCTCTACTTGGGAGTCTCAGCTGCAAACCCTCTCTGGGTGCTAGGCAGGAATACTATTTTAGCATGAAGCCAGAAGAAGAACCTCCCTGATAACTTTGAGGCTAGTGGATAGGATACTAACCTGGTAGACCCTCTCTCCATCTGAGTGGGAAAGGGATTTGAACTGAGTTCTGCCATCTTTCAGGCGAGTGCCCCAACAGCTGGGTTAGGGGATAATCTGATGTGGAAAGGGGGACTCTCTCATTCTCTCCTGTTGAAGCTGTTCCACTTTGTATCAATAATTTTAAAAGGTCATCAGAGCAGGGGAATTAGATCCTGGATCTCCCAAGGGAGTGCTCTAACCACCATGATACAGAGTCATTCTCATGCTTGTTCTCTCTCTCTCTGGCCCAGTGTTGAAGCTATGTCAGTGTGGATAAATAATGAGAGACTCACTCAGCCAGAGAGAGAAAGAATGAATTAAGCTTAAGCAATTAATGAAAAAAAACAAAACATTTTCTTGATCTGAAATTCATTGAGAGAATATTAACATGGAACACCACGATGCCATTTTTGTAGTTGCTTTTCAAAGCAGAATGGTACGTTAGTGAAAGTAATATACTGGAAGACAGTTGCTAATTTCAGAATGATGTGAATAAAGTGTATGTAGGGACAGAGAATTGATTTAAACTAATATCTAAAAGTGAAAACTATATGGAATGAAGCTACTGGAGGAATTAGAGATTGATCCAAGCCAAACCCTTAAACATGAACACACTAGTACTATAGACTCCTTGAAATCAAGATCCACATTTTATAGCTGGAGCCCATCTGCACTCATAACCAAGATTGTAATCATCCAGGGCAAAATCCTTGTTTTCATATTCAAACAAATCTTTTGGGGCCTAATTCGGTCCTAACTTGCATCCCACACTATTCCACTGGAGCCAGTAAAGCCATACAGCGTGTGAGACAGAGCACAGTTTGGCCTTATTAACTTCAATGGATAGGAAGATTTACAACCAAAAAAATCATGATCTAAGCAGGTAGCATAATACAGGGCAAACATTGGAAAACTGCTTACATATTAGCTAATGTCTAAGTACTATATAGAAGCTAATTGTTACTGTTATCATGATTAAATAAAATATGCCACAAACAAACAAAAGACTTGAAAACCAGCTTGTCACTAAACAAGAGCAGAATCTACAGATTCTATTCAATAGGTAAATTAATGTTCTCAGGTTAGTCTGTGCTTTGTTGAGTAGGTATACATTTCTCCCTCGGGGGCATCTACTCTCATTTATAGTGTACACAAGTTATACTCCAACTGAGTATAACTTGTGTACACTATTACACAAGTAAACAGTACACTATTACACAAGGTAAAATATAAACCCATCACATAGAGAGTACAAATAAACAGGACTCAGCAGGATGGGTCTAACACTTGCACAACGAGATTTAAGAATACTGCTTTATATTGGAAATACTTATGATGAAACTACTATGATGTTCAGTACCTTCACATCCTCTTTCTATTTGCCCATTGCAAAACAGGGCATCCGAGATCAGATCGGGCAGACGTCCATTTAAGTCAACTGATGCAAGGCAACCTTGAAATCCCTCCTTTGCATGTACCAGTTTTGGTAAGGATTTATACATTTCTTTCGCCACTCCTCCAATATACAAATCACCTGTTAAACAGAAGTAAACGTTAGTCATAGAAAAGAGAGCTAAAAGGTCTTCTGGTTTGCTTAAATATCTCATTCTAAATGACATATTTTGTGGGTAGACACCATTACTATGGTGTTCTGAGTGAGAGCTTTGGGATGCTTGAACTTGCTCCAGCTTTGGTCCAAAATAACCTGATTTGGGTGATCTTCCAAGCATGTTGCAAAAGACACATGTGTGACTGGGGAGTTTGGAGAGGGCGGAAGGTATGCTTTCAACAATAATGAAGGTGTGGAAAGAAGCTTTTTTGTAGGAGGCTGACTTCCAGAATTCCCAATTGAATAATTTTAATGCTGTGAGGTTTTTACTTTATTTTTTTTTCCAGTACCAGTTATGTATTAAGGGTTCCTAGAGTCTTTTATAGCCATCTTTTAAAATAAAAATACAGAAAACAAACATACATTGCTGGTCTGATGTTACCTTAATGTTAATAGATTTTTAGACTTTCTAATATCTCAATGAAAGATATAACAAGATGCAATATTTGTCTGTTTCAAGCGGCTACAAGTACAATACCACCATATTATAAGATTATTATGTATTCTGTGCCATAGGATAAGTAGAATAAGACAGGTCCTTGGTCCCAACAAGCTTATATCCCAGTACTACTCACTGTTTTATAATTAGTTAATAAAACTCTTAGGTACTTACATGACCTCATCACCATAGTATCTGAGCATCTCACAGTGTTTAATGTATTTATCCTCATAACACCCCATGTGAGGTAGGGAAGTGCCCATTTTACAGATGAAGAACATAGGCCCAGATCCTCAAAAGTACTTAGGCTCCTAACTACAATTAATTTCAATGGGATTTAGAAACCTAAATACCTTTGAGTATCTGTCCTAATGTCACACAGGAAGTCTGTGATAGAACATGGAACTGAACTTGGGTCTCCAGAGTCCTAGGTTAGTTCCTTAACTAACTACTATACAATACTTCTGTGACACTCTATGCCTCGGGGGAGCGCCCTGTAACTCATACATTCCTTATCTATATAATCGTGATATAGCATATAAAGCTTGCCAAGTGAGGTATCAGAGGAAAGATTATGATCAGCTGAAACCCACTGTTCCATCTAAATATGTATATCATTAATACATATAAAATAATAAGACTTGTGTTCTATGGTTTTCACTAAAAAAAAACTGTGTGCTTGGGAAGCACCCACATACCAGCTCTCCAGAGACAACAACAAAGGAAGTAACCAATGCCAGGGTGTGTGGTAAACAGACATCATCAGCCACTGTCCAGCAGAGTAGTTACAGTTCAATGACTCACTCATGGGAGACACACTGGGGGTATTTCTTCACCTTGGACTCAGCAAAGCTAGACATGCCTGGACTTGTGTTCTCCAAGCACATGGACTAAGAGTATAAAAAAGAACACAGTGGCCCCATGCTTGTCTTTTTCTCCTCCCCTCACCTATCTGCAAGCAACAAGAATGCTCAGAAGACTGAAGACTCCAACACTAGAGACTGGCCCAGGTTTCAAGAATGAAATCTGTGTATTATGAACTGTACCATCCACTGGGGTGAGCAAACTGCTTGATCTAAATACTAAATGCCTAGTGTCTTACAGGTTTAGGATTTAGATTGTGTGTTTACTTTGTTTTCTTTGGTAACTATCTGTGGCTTTTTGCCTATCTCTTATAATCACTTAAAATCTATCTTTTGTAATCAATAGACTTGTTTATCTTTACCAGTGAGTTAAAAAAATATGGATTGGATGAATGGACTATAAGGTGGATAGAAAACTGGCTGGATTGTCGAGCTCAACGGGTAGTGAACAATGGCTCAATGTCTAGCTGGCAGCTGGTATCAAGTGGCTTGCCCCAGATGTCGGTCCTGGGGCCGGTTTTGTTCAATATCTTTATTAATGATCTGGATGATGGGATGATGGGATGAATTTCACCTTCAGCAAGTTCACAGATGACACTAAGCTGGGGAAAGAGGTAAATATGCTGGAGGGTAAGAATGACCTAGACAAATTGGAGGATTGCACCAAAAGAAATTTGATGAGGTTCAACAAGGACAAGTGCAGAGTCCTGCACTTAGTAAGGAAGGATCCCATGCACCACTACAGGCTGGGGACTGACTAGCTAAGCAGCAGTTCTGCAGAAAAGGACCTGGGGATTACAGTGGACAAGAAGCTGGATATAAATCAGCAATGTGCCCTTGTTGCCAAGAAGGTCAATCGCATATTGGGCTGTATTAGTAGGAGCACTGATAGCAGATCGAGGGAAGTGAATATTCCCCTCTATTCGGTACCAGTGAAGCCACACCTGGAGTATTGCGTCCAGTTTTGGTCCCCACATAACAGAAGGGATGTGGACAAATTGGAAAGAGTCCAGTGGAGGGCAACAAAAATGATTAGGGGGTGGGAGCACATGACTTACAAGGAGAGGCTGAGGGAACTGGGGTTACTTAGTCTGCAGAAGAGAAGAGTGAGGGGGATTTGATAGCAGCCTTCAACTACCTGAATGTGGGGTCCAATAAGGATGGAGCTCAGCTGTTCTCAGTGGTGGCAGAAGACAGAACAAGAAGCAATCGTCTCAAGTTGTAGTGCGGGAGGTCTAGGTTGGATATTAGGAAACACTATTTCACTAGGAGGGTGATGAAGCACTGGAATGTGTTACCTAGGGAGGTGGTGGAATCTCCAATCTTAGAGGTTTTTTTGGTCTGGCTTGACAAAGCCCTGGCTGGGATGATTTCATTGGTGTTGGTCCTGTTTTGAGCAGGGGATTGGACTAGATGACCTCTTGAGGTCTCTTCCAACCCTAATATACTATGATTCTATGAGTTTGCCTGAAAAGCTTGGTAAATCTGCTCAGGTTTACAAAGGCTGGTGTATATTCACTTTCCATTGATAAAGTGGTGAACCAGTTAATAAACTTGCATTGCTCAAGAAAGGGACTTGAGCAGTGCAAGATGGTATTTTCCTGATGGACAAAGTTGGGAGCTGGAGGGATTTGGCTGGTGCCTTTCTCTGTGTGATTCATGAGTCGCTCTGGGAGCATTCACACTTTACAATGTACAAGTAGAAGTATGAAGGGGCATAAAAATGGTTAGAATATCTTGCATGAAAATACCTTTAATGCTGGCTACAACAGTGCCATGTGATCACCTGTTCTCAGTTTCAGGTGACATTGTAAATAAAAAGCAGGCAGCATTATCTCCCATAAATGTAAACTAACTTGTCTGTCTTAGCGATAGGCTGAACAATAATTATGACTGAGTGGACTTGTCGACTCTAAAGTTTTACGTTGTTTTGTTTTTTAGTGCAGCTATGTAACAAAAAAGTTCTACATTTGTAAGTTGCACTTTCATGATAAAGAGATTGCACTACAGTACTTGTATGAGGTGAATTGAAAAATACTATTTTTTGTTTATCTTTTTTACAGTGCAAATATTTGTAATAAAAATAATAATATAAAGTGAACACTGTATGCTTTATATTCTGTGTTGTAATTCAAATCAATATATTTGAAAATATAGAAAAACATCCAAAATATTTATAAAATTAAATTTGTATTCTATTATGGTTTAACAGTGTGATTAAAACTGTGATTAATCACAACTATTTTTAAAAAAATCTAGTTAATTTGTTTTGTGTTAATCGCTTGAGTTAACTGTGATTAACACAACCCCCCACAAGATAGAATCAGAGGCCTCAATTACCTCCTATATCTGGGCTCCACTTGGCTTAGGGAAAGGGGTGACTTGCTGTGCTGGCCTGGTTCCAGCATCAGTTAATCACAGGAAGGACCATATACCAGTGGAGGTTTGTTGTAGTAGAGACACATTCTACCAGGATCCTCTTCCTGTCCTGCCATTCTCCTTACACTGGCGTTGAGGGTAGTATGTCTAGCACAGGAACTGCGCCAACAGGTTTACACCATCAGAGAGTTCCTCTCCACAAGGGAAATTCTCCACTACCCAATTATGGCCAAACTTCTGAACATCACAAAGTGCAAAGACCATACTGGAGATTCTGCCCTTAAGTATATGACTAGGTTTGAAAAGAAGCTAGATAATTTATGACTGTTTCAGAACCAACCAATTAAATAACATAACGCTATGTGCTAGTGAAAGGTGTTGCGTTTCAGGGACCTTATCAGAATACCACACTATTATACACACTGAAGTACCCCTGTATTACTAGTGTAAGATATAGTGGTTTTGACCACAGCTGGAGGACACTGTAGTGCTTCTTTATATGGGAGTCTTTGAGACCTGGAATCCTATATCCTATACAAAAGGTTCTAGTGAATGCTTCAGCAAAGTGTCTTGGCCCTTACATGGAAGGACAACATATAGGGCTGGGAATAGTTCAGTTTCGATTCCCATTTAAATTTTGGTCTCTGCTGAGACTGACAGCAAGGTAGCCAATTAACGTCAGTAATAGTGATTGTTAGATTGTCTATAGGGAATTGGACTGAGACCAACAATTCATTTCCCAAAGACCACCAAATGTCTTTCAGACACTAACAATTTTAGTCACTACGGACCAGCCTGTCAACCTGAATTGGATATGAATAAGTGAGCTAGAGATTAAGTACTTTGTATCATATTACTACTCTGTTGAGTCATCCAGTCCTATTCACATTAGCAATATCTATAGCAATGTATACTAAGAAAAGAATCATTAAATCTCATGCTTCAGAACATAAGCTTGTTGCCTGCTGGGGTTCAAGAAGAAATTCTCTACCCATCTCAAATGGCTAGGTGATTTGAAGAGTCGACACTGCTTTCCTCTGGAGCATTAGCTATTGTCAACTCTTGAAGGTAGGGCATCAGATAGAATAGAATAGTGGTCTGATCTGATATAGCAATTCCTACATTCCCACAAATAGGGAGTAATTATTTCCTTAGTAGGACTGGAATTGGTACATTTCAGTCCATTGCATTGGAAATAAGGCAAATAATAAAAGTATCCCTTCTTTTTCTCATGTGAAATACATTGAAAATTAAACCCTAAGAGTTTTTCTGAAGTAGCGTTCTGTCAATTGTTGTCTGACATATATATAATTTCTCTGAATTTATTATGGTAGACTTGAAAGTGGGAAGTTTCGGAAAGGTAAAAGAAAGTCAACAAAATACCAGAGCTATAGCACAAAGATTAATTTTATCCTCTTTCATTTAACATTCTTATCCACGCTACTATAAAACCTACATAAGTTTACATTGTCTAAGCAGCACCTTCCAGTTTCTTTTGATTCATTAAAAGCTTTACAGATATTGATTCCATATGATGATATCCCAATAATGTCTAGACCTGTTTCTTAAGCAAAGCAGTCCACTGTCACATGAAATCATGTATTCAAGGGCCAATTATGGTGAATAACTATTACAATGCAAGGTCATAGCAGCAGTATAAGAAGAGAAGCTCAGATTACTCCTGTAAATATGTGTTGGAAGTCATTAGCAAGATGCTCCCTCAGTTAACCATAAGATCCACAGAAACATGAATATATGTAGCATGATGTGTACTTTTCTGGTGAAATGGTTCATGGTTTAATTACAGCTTCATAGCCATGACTATTCTTCTAAAAAGATTAGGACCACCGTGGTAGCATACAAATGTGTTTTGTAAAATATGCCATAGTTAGCATTGTAAAAGATGTCATACTTATCAAACAGCTTACGTTGCTCATTGGTAACTTCCTGCATAAACAGGAACATTGGAAATATGTTTGTGATGAAATGAAAAAAAAATCTGTGGCAACCATAGGCAACTCTTTCCAGGCACAGTAAATATCCTGACTAAGCTGCAAAAGGAGGACAATTTATCAGCTGAAGCAGCAGGTTTCAAATCACTGAACATTATTTCCTATAATGCTTGAGAAACTCTCAGAACAGCAGAAAGCTATGCTCAACTACTTAAAGAAGCACAAGACAAACAAACAAAACTAATAAAAACCAGCTGCTGGAAAGAATCCAGTCCACTGAACTTGATAGCCAGTGATGAGTTCATAAACCACAGATACAATTAATTTGAAGAAAAATGTGACATCTCTGCTTTAGCACTAGAATATGAAAGTCTGCAAACCCCACAAAAAACAAAATCAAATGCTCAAGGTGGTACTATTAGTTAAGCTACATTGATGTGATTTCAAAAAATGATCATGTTAAATTACTTAGCACAAAATACTGAGTGATAATATTATTTCTACACTGCTTTTTTTTTTTAAATAGCATGCACAGGGCTTCATGGATGAGCCTCAGAAAGCAAGAAGTAGAGCTGATTTAGATATTTTGTGTTGACATTGGGGTGACCAGAGAGCAAATGTGAAATATCGGGATGTGGGGGGGGGGGAATAGGAGTCTATATAAAAAAAAAACAAAATTGGGACTGTCCCTATAAAATCGGGACATCTGGTCACCCTAGTTGACATTTATTTTATTTATTTGCCATTAAAAATGGAGAAAGAGGTAATTTTTTGTGTGCTGACCAGTTGGAGAGTTTGTTTGGAAAATTTTCTTCAAACATTGCTTTGTTTGAAAAATATTAACTTTTTTCCCATTAAAAACCCTTGAAAATATTAATAATAAAGAAAACCAGGATATTTTGCCCATCTCTAGTTAGAAGGCTACCTATAGCAAAGCAATCTAAAGATGAGAGACCTAGACAAACAACTTTTGTTGAAAAGTCAGGCTCAAATTCTTATTCAAACAGGCTTCCTCATTGTATTCCGATTATTGCCTGTATATTGTTGTATTGGTAATAGTGGAGCTGTTTGGGAATATTCCAGCTACATATTTTTTTCTGTGGAAAATGCAGTTTCTGCTAAATCAAAATTTCCCATTGGATGTAAATTTCAAGTTTGGATCAGCTCTACTTTAAACCATATGCTTGCTATATTTGGTAATATTTATATATTTCTGTTCTGTTCTCAAAAGTAAAAAAGGATACAAAATATACACTTTTAAAAAATGTTGACTGAACTTTTTCCAAATGTCAAGACATATTTGGTTTAGGTTTCTGTTCTAGTTCTGGATGAGGGCTATGGTTCATCTTTATTTTATCTCAATTTGTTTTCCTAGTTCACTTTTCACTATATTAACTAGGCAAAAAATATTTCTCATCACTGACAAAACTGATGGAAAATAAAAGTAAAATATTTACTAAGGATAGAGCTGGTAAAAAAAAAAGACTGTTTTCAGGAATTTTTGGATTTTTAATTCCCTGATTTGTTTTCATTAAAACAACATGTGAAAAAAAAATTCTCAGAAAACAAAACCTGAAGACTTTTATAGCCTTTGGGATTTTGCACCCATCGCGTCTTTTCTGTTGTCAAAAAGGGGAAGAAGATGTGGAGAAAGAGAAAGAAAAGGGGAAATAACATTTTCCAGGAATGTGTTATTTTTGGTTTTCTATGGAAGAAACATTTTTAAAAGAAATTGCTTTTTTTCTTTAGAAAAAAGGTCACTTGCTGTGAAAAATAGTTGATATGGGTAATTTGGACTAGCTCTGTGGGTTAGATTTTGCCTCGAGATGACATGCTCAGACACAGTCAGAAGGGAAGTGTATAACTCCCCTCATGCCCATGTATGGCCACTTGAAGCATCAGCTTGGGCACAAAAGAATAAGGGGCACTGTATATTCAGTCTCACCCCCGCCCCTCCCCCTTCTCTCCCCAAACACACTAAACTGGAACAAATGAGTAGGAAAGCTTTTGATACAGTCTCCCACAGTATTCTAGCCAGCAAGTTAAAAAAGTATGGATTGGATGAATGGCCTATAAGGTGGCTAGAAAGCTGGCTAGATCGTTGGGCTCAATGGGTAGCAATCAATGGCTTGATGTCTAGTTGGCAGCCGGTATCAAGAGGAATGCCTCAGGGGTCGGTCCTAGGGCTGGTTTTGTTCAACATCTTTATTAATGATCTGGATGATGGGATGGATTGTACCCTCAGCAAGTTTGCAGATGACACTAAACTGGGGAGAGAAAGAGATATGCTGGAGGGTGGGGATAGGGTTCAGAGTGACCTAGACAAATTGGAGGATTTGGGCCAAAAGAAACCTGATGAGGTTCAACAAAGACAAGTGCAGTCCTGCACTTAGGACAGAAGAATCCCATACACCACTACAGGCTGGGGACCCACTGGCTAAGTGGCAGTTCTGCAGAAAAGGACCTGGGAATTACATGTATATTACAAGCTGCAAAGGCAAGCAGTAAAGGAAAAAGAGTAAAGGAAGACATTGCCAGTAGTACAGGTGGTATTAAGAGTAATGCTGCAGGGTCAGGGATACCACAATGATGGCAAAGAAAACCTCCTTTAGGGCCAAATCTAATTCTCACTGAAGTCAATGAAAGTTTTTCCATTGATTTTATTTGTAGTTGACAAGAGCCCTTGGTGCATATACTGAGATGCCATTTTCAATATAGAGAGTTAAGATTTACTGCTTAATAAATCAATCAAGCTTGTGAGTTTATTTTCTAAATTATTTGTATCAAACTGCTATGGAAAAAATGATACATAACCACTACATCACATAAGTGATACAGAAACAAATGTTGCTAATGTTCACCTAGTAAACAACTTACACACAATTCCCCCTTCCCGCCCCTCCTCCCCGACCCATGATCTTTTTAATTTGCTGCACTTGTTCAGCACAGAAACCAAAAGAGTTGCGAAGGCTGAACCAATGAAATTTAAAATAAAACTTTGGGACAGAGTGGCCCGCATCCCTTTTTACTGATTTTAGTAAATAATTCTAACATGCTCTCAATGACACATCCATCGCTTCTCCCCTGTGAATCAGTCATCAGCCAAGACCTTCTATATCACGTGCTTTCGAGGGCAAAGGCTATTTGTTGATTTTTATGAACATCATTGTCTTCCAATTACTTGTAGAGAGAGAATTCCTATAGTCATTGCCTCATAAAAGTGCCAGTAGCATATAAAATGTACTCAGAGTAGACAGAGCAGATATTTGAGGGCAGGTAGCTAAGATATTGTATTGCAACTTTACTCACTGCTGGCAATACCTTTTTCTTATTGTGCCAAGGAAAGCCTCATTATTTTGGGTGAATAATATTGTTCGTTCAGATGTGGTTCCAACTATAGAGAAACAGTCAATGAAGATTTAACAGGAACCACAGCTTGTGTCTTCATTAGACCAAAATAAAGAAGTCGTTCCTGGAGAGTTTTTGAATGGTGTTGCATAGGACTCAGAGATAGTGATGGATATATTTGTGAACATCTTTCCCTTCATCCTTTTTTGTGCTCTTGATTTTCATCTATATTCCCAGCCATTGTTTTGATTTCCTCCCTCATTATAGAGGAAATTTCTCTTTCTTGTTTCCAGTGTCACTCTGTCCAAAATTATTGCTGCAGTTATTGAAGAGAATGTTCTGACACTGCACTATTTTGGCTTTACTCCTCCAGAAAGACACAACTAGGCATGGATTTAGACTGGGGGAATCTGAGGGCATGACACACATACTTCTCTGATTCCTTGATGTGCAATATGAAAATACAATGGCATGTCTCTGAGTCCTTGATGTGCAATGGTGTTGGGCATGCTTTTCACACAGTGCACTGCTGTAGTGCATCAAGTGTTTCAAAATAATCAAGCATATTACACTTGACACTTCTTTCCACCAAGCAATCAAAATGAGAAAAGTATGTCAAGGGCATTGGGATGCACTGCAGAAAAAGTCCAGTCTCCAAAAAATGGAATGATCACCAGGCTTTCCACAAAACCCAATAAAACATAGTTCAGGGGTTGGCCACCTATGGCACGCGTGCCAAAGATGGCACGTGAGCCGATTTTTAATGGCACGCTGGAGCCTGCCGGGACTCCAGCATGCCATTAAAAATCCTGCCCAGCCCGGCCCACTCTCCTCTGCCCTCCACTCCCCCCGCGGGGGCAGGGAGCAGAAACATAGCCGTGTGCATGGGATGGGCAAATGGCCCCACTCTCCTGGCACAGCAAGCCGCGGGGTCCGCGCTCCCAGGCCGCCTCATCCCTACCCCCACCCGGAGCACCAAACGGGAGCTCCTGCACCCCCCCCACATTCCTACCTGCACCTCTCACATCAAATGGGAGCTGCTCAGGTAAGTGCCCCACACCCGAACCTCCTGCCCCAACCCTGAGCCCCCTCCCTCATTTTAGCTACTGGCCCGACCCTTCACCCCCAGCCCTGTGCTCAGTGCACTCCCACCCTCAGCTCAGTGCAGAGAGAGGAAGAGAATGGGCCAGAACCAGGGAGAAGGTAGGTACCCACTGTATGTGGGGAGGACCAGGACCCCAGACTGGCAGCGGGCTGAGCGGGTCCGGCAGCTGGGATCCCGGCTGGCAGGAGCTGGCGGATGAAACCCCTGAGCGGCAGTGGGCTGAGGAGCAGCCCCTGGGCACGGCTGGCCCCTGTTCAGGCTGGCCCCTGGAGTCTATAAACGCTAGTTGGGATTTGCCCCTCAATGAACCGATGTGCAAGGTGAAGTTTCGCCTAGGGCGCAAAATATCCTTGCACCGGCCCTGCCCCAGGGGGTGCGTGCACCCCAGGTTAAGAACCACTGCACTAAACTGATAAGATCTGCATTTTAATTTAATTTTAAATGAAGCTTCTTAAACATTTAAAAAAACTTGTTTACTTTACATACAACAATAGTTTATAGACTTGTAGAGAGAGACCTTCTAAAAATGTTAAAATGTATTACCGGCATGTGAAACCTTAAATTAGAGTGAATAAATGAAGACTCGGCACACCACTTCTGAAAGGTTGCCTACCCCTGATCTAAGTTATGTCCACACAGCCTCCACAGCACATGCATTGTAGCATGAGGCTTTTAAAACCTGCCTATGGCAGGGTGCTGTTGTTTTTTTTCCATCTTCAGACACTATTACACTGGGACCAAATCTTCTCTTCCAGCATCTGCCTCTGCCATTCCCTAGGCCACTCACCTGCTCCAGACATAAAAGGGATGACCGTGTTACACCACCCCTGCAATACAATGTGACCCTTGTTCACAAACCTGCTTCATATTAGTTCCATGAGAGGATGAACTCAGTCTGCCACCAGACAAGTTATCGAGAGAAGAGGAAAAGCACACAGTGTGGTGGCTTAAGCCCACTTTTTGTCACCTGTGAGACTTTATTATCAGTATCACATAGGAACTTGTATCTTGTATAGTCAATGGAACACTTTTGGGAAGAAAAGTAAGGTCTTTGGGATATTTCCTCTCTTATAAGTGCAAATTCCAGCAGCTCCAAAACCCTTCACCTTAGCAACTGCAAATGGAAAGGACAACTTGTTCACTGCCAGAGTTTTTGGATAGTTTTCACTGAATTATTTGCTCTTTCAAGTGCTTTGGGATACTACCAGTTGTGCACTGTGTCAGGTGCTGCCTTCTTCCACACTTTCCATGCTGCTAACAAAAAAAGGCAAAGAAGTTATATGTATTTACAGGACTAAAACTGTGTAATTACAGGAGTGAACCTGGGTTAGAATGTCACTCTCTTTGGGGGAAATATATGCCCTCAACCCTATTGCCTGGCTCATTTCCGTCTCATCCGTAATACAAGGTTGGCTGAGATCTGCTGCTCATAGCACAGAAGATGTCTTCCATTGTGCCTTCCATACCCTCTATCATGAGGAAAAATGCTTCCATGTGGTTGTTTACTGGGCTCTCTCTATATCTTCATTCCTTTCAGCATATAGCACAGATTACAGTTCTGCTTATCAAGAGAATTTATCAATGATATTCCTCCCCCTTGACTGACACTACTCATTCTTTTTAATATTCATGGGAGCTTTGAACACTATGCCATATACCAAAGGCAAATAGATGAGGTAGGTGCCAGAGAGTTAGCAGTTTTGATGGGCACAATGAGAAGGAGCACAGTGCAGATTCTTTTGCTTCTAATTTGACAGTATGTCATATTCCAGATTGGAGGTAAAACTCCTCAGACCTGCTGCTCCACTTTTCTCCAACTCCCCTGATCATACTGTGCTACCCACTACCTGCTGCCTTGTGGACTTTCCTCACCAGTCTTCAGTCTCCTCTCCTGCTGTTGCCATGCCATCCACCACTTCATACCTTTGCTGCACCTGCTGTCCTATCTACCACTGTCCCCCTTGTGCTGCTGCTACGTCGTTTCCCCTCCCTCCTGAATTTTCTCACCCAACTCCCTGCAGTAGAGCAAACCTATTTATGTTGGAAAAAAACTTCACATTTCACAGAAACTATTCTAAAAAGGCGGTGGAGCTAAGTGGTCAGAAACATGAGAAGGAAGATGACTGTAGCAGCTGAGTTTTGAATAGAGTAAAGGGAGTGCTAGGGAGAGGGGTGTCTAAGTCACAATGTCTCTCATAGAATCATAGAATCTCAGGGCTGGAAGGGACCTCAGGAGGTCATCTAGTCCAACCCCCTGCTCAAAGCAGGACCAAACCCAACTAAGTCATCCCAGCCAAGGCTTTGTCAAGCCTGACCTTAAAAACCCCTAAGGAAGGAGATTCCACTACCTCCCTAGGTAACCCATTCCAGTTCTTCACCACCCTACTAGTGAAAAAGTTTTTCCTAATATCCAACCTAAACCTCCCCCTCTGCAACTTGAGACCATTACTCCTTGTTCTGTCATCTTCTACCACTGAGAACAGTCTAGATCCATCCTCTTTGGAACCCCCTTTCAGGTAGTTGAAAGCAGCTATCAAATCCCCCCTCATTCTTCTCTTCTGCAGACTAAACAATCCCAGTTCCCTCAGCCTCTCCTCATAAGTCATGTGCTCCAGCCCCCTAATCATTTTTGTTGCCCTCCGCTGGACTCTCTCCAATTTATCCACATCCTTCTTGTAGTGTGGGGCCCAAAACTGGACACAGTACTCCAAATGAGGCCTCACCAGTGCTGAGTAGAGGGGAATGATCACATCCCTTGATCTGCTGGAAATGCCCCTACTTATACAACCCAAAATGCCATTAGCCTTCTTGGCAACAAGGGCACACTGTTGACTCATATTCAGCTTTTCGTCCACCGTAACCCCTAGGTCCTTTTCTGCAGAACTGCTGCCCAGCCATTCGGTCCCTAGTCTGTAGCAGTGCATGGGATTCTTCCGTCCTAAGTGCAGGACTCTGCACTTGTCCTTGTTGAACCTCATCATATTTCTTTTGGCCCAATCCTCTAATTTGTCTAGGTCCCTCTGTATCCTAGCCCTACCCTCCAGCGTATCAACCACTGCTCCCAGTTTAGTGTCATCTGCAAACTTGGTCTAGATCTAGGTCCCTCTGTATCCTAGCCCTACCCTCCAGCGTATCAACCACTCCTCCCAGTTTAGTGTCATCTGCAAACTTGCTAAGGGTGCAGTCCACACCATCCTCCAGATCGTTAATGTAGATATTGAATAAAACCGGCCCCAGCACCGACCCTTGGGGCACTCCACTTGATACCGCTGCCAACTAGACATGGAACCATTGATCACTACCCGGGACTACTCTTGGCATGGTGCAGCTTAGAAACTTTGATCAAGAATGCACCTAAAGCCAGAATGCAGCTTTTAAATATCAGATTCTGATACAAGAAATGGATACAATAAAACTAGTGCCAGCTCCAGCTTTTTTCCCACCCCAAGTGGCAGGAAAAAAATGAATAACCCGATTGAGCTGCCGCCAAAGTGCCGCCGAGGAGCAAGACAGTGAGCGAAGGACCCGCTGCCGAATTGCCACTGATCTGGAGCGGGCCAATTGAGCTGCCGCCGAAGTGCTGCCGCCACTGCTCAGGACGTGCCGCCCTGACAACGGACACACTGACACCCCTTTCCATTGGCCGCCCCAGGCATCTGCTTCCTTCACTGGTGCCTGGAGCTGGCCCTGAATAAAACACACCAAAGAGAACTGACAACCCCAGTGATAGTACTTCTCCTGACTTTAATATTTTGTTAGGAAGAGGAAGTGGAAGGCATCAGTATTGCAGATTAAAAACTAAAGCAATCTGTTTGTCCAATGTACTGTGAGGGAAAGTTGGTGGTGCATGCTAAATAGTAAATAATAAAATCTAATTGCCACATAAATAAATGTGTGTGGTAATCCATCTCTCATAGAATCTACCCTATGCCAATTACTTCACACTGTGGGGAGGTGGTTATGCGGTGAGTGGGGGTGAGGTGTTCAAGCATTCCAAATGCCCTTTATTGCACTCCTGCACTCAACACACCTGCAAACTACATACAACTAAAACCCAGAGAAAATACCATGAAGCTGTCTTTTCATGCTGTACGGTATCCAGATTTCCCTTCCTGTTTCCTGTAGACAGTTCCTCCATAATCACGCACTCACTCTCTGTTTGACAGCAAACACTTAATACTAGCCCAGTTTATGTTTTCAAGAGGTACATAAAAAGGGATTCGTCTGTATGTGGATTATCCCTGTCCAGTTAAAAGAGAGATTTTCAGGGATCAGTCATCTCTCCAGAACTCTTCCCCCTTCCTAGGGCTTCACGTGGTCCCCTACATAGACCATTAAGCAGTTATCAGATGTTAAAAAGCTTTGACACTCTGAATGTGTACTGGGATAGAATCTGATAGAAGTGAAAGGCTTAGTATCCTATTACCAAGCCCCTCACCCCTCCAATTGCCTTCCAATAGTCTACAAAAACTATTACATGAATCAGCTGCTACTGCAATGAGGCTGCTTAGTCAGCACTCCAGGACCCTTTAAGGGAGTTACACAGTACTACTAGTACTGCATATTTTGAAGAAAAGATTTGGAAGGTGCCTCTCAGAGAATTCAAGGAGTAGGTTCAAAAAAATCTAGCTCAGATAGGCTTAAACCAAGTTCATGGGTTTATTTAGAGATGAGGAAAAACTGTCAATTCTTGGGGGAAGGGTTTTAGGCCATGATTGCAGACAGACAGACCTCCTCAAACGGTTCAGATACTGGTAATTAGGATACATTTTGAATAACCTCTTAGATGCATTTCAAAGCTTCACACATTACTGGTATAAACCTATGGATTTGGGCATTTCAGAAGGCTTCAGAGGACAGCATCCAGACCACCTAAATCAACTGGGTGCTGAGTAGATGAGTTGGGGGGTGAGGACAGAAGGAAGGAATTTCCACAGCTACAGAGCAGCTGCAGAATTGCACTGCAGAGGCTACTGCACTGTAGCCAACTATAGAGATTTTATTGAGACTATCCTGACCTTTGGTGATTTTCTTAAATCCCTAGCTTCAGGAGTCATTTGATTAGATGAGTATCTCAGCTTTGATTAAAACACAAGTTTCTAGTCATCACAGCTTTAGAAAAAAGCTTGAAAAAGTGACCCCCCCCCTAAAGGCTCAAACACTAGAAGATCATAGAATCATAGAATATTAGGGCTGGAAGAGACTTCAGAAGATCATCTAGTCCAGTGGTCTCCAAAGTGGGGTGCACGCACCCCAGGATGTGCGCAAGAGGATCCTTGGGGGTGCGCGGCAGGAGGAGTGCTTTTTTTTTGCTTCAGCGCGGCAGGGGGTGCGTGCTCAAAATTTTTTTACTGATAGGAGTGTGTGATCAAAAAAGTTTGGAGACCACTGATCTAGTCCAATCCCTTACTCAAAGCAGGACCAACCACAACTAAATCATCCCAGCCAGGGCTTTGTCAAGCCTGACCTTAAAAACCTCTAAAAATGGAGATTCCACCACCTCCCTAGGTAACCCATTCCAGTGCTTCACTACCCTCCTAATAAAATAGTGTTTCCTAATAGCCAACCTAGACCTCCCTCACTGCAACTTGAGACCATTGCTTCTTGTTCTGTCATCTGCCACCACTGAGAACAGCCAAGCTCCATCCTCTTTGGAATCCCCCTTCAGATAGTAGAAGGCTGCTATCAAATCCCCCCTCACTTTTCTCTTCTGCAGACTAAATAAGCCCAGTTCCCACAGCCTCTTCTCATAAGGTGGTGGAGGAATCGCTATTCTTAGAGGTTTTTAAGGCCCAGCTTGAGAAAGCCCTGGCTGGGATGATTTAGTTGGTGTTGGTCCTGCTTTGAGCAGGGGATTGGACTAGATGACCCCCTGAGGACTCTTCCAACCCTAATAGTCTATGGTTCTAAGTCACCTGTCCCTGCCCCCTAATCATTTTAATTGCCCTCCACTGGACTTTCTCCAATTTGTCCACATCCCTTCTGTAGTGGGAGTGGGAGTGGGGGTGGGGGTGGGGGGCAAAACTGGATGTAATACTCCAGGTGTGGCCTCACAAGTGCCGAATAGAGGGGAATAATCACTTCCCTCAGTCTGCTGGCAATGCTCCTACTAATACAGCCCAATATCACATCAAAAGAACCACAACATTAGTATTTTAAAAAATGCATGGTTCTTATGCCAATCTTATTGTTTTTGTGGAGGGCAACTAATGATTTCTGAATGCTTGGCATTAGTAATACTGCAAGTGTAGACCAATGGCTGGAGTAGCTTTCATTCACCTGCACACTGTGGCAAGGCACCCCTTCTGCCTCACCGGACTTAGCACTCCCTTCTCTGGCAGGGACAGGGCCTGGGGTAAATCAGCCCCCCCGCACACTCTGGAGTGTATCTGTCTTCCCTCTTTGGGGTTTGTTTCTCAGAGCCTTCCCGGTAGGCCTCAGGGCAGACCTGAGGAGTGCTCCTCTGTCAAAGAAAGGGAAAAAGTCTGTAATGCACTGAAATAAAAAGGGGCCCTCACTGGGCAGGTGTTGTCCTGTTACTGGTCCCAGGGTGTCAGTCCTTCCCTAAACAGGCACTGGGTTTGGAGTGTCTTCCTTATGGACACCGTCTGAGTAGGTAGTAGCATAGGGTTTCCATGGCCCACTTTACAGCAAGGCATTTCTTCTCTACCATGGCATACCTTTGTTCTCTGTACAGGAGTTTCCTACTAAGGAATAGGACTGGGTGTTCTTCCTCTCCTAGCATTTGAGAAAGTACGGTTCCCACTCCAACCTCGGAGGCATCTGTTTGTAATACAAACTCTTTCTCAAAGTCTGGCGTTACTACTACTGAATTACTACAGAGGGTGGTCCTCAGATCTGTAAATGCTTCTTCAGCAGCATTGGTCCATTTCACTATTCTGGGCCTCTGGCTTTTATCAGGTTCGTCAACAGGTATGCTCTGGTAGCAAAGTGGGGAATGAATCGCCTGTTGTACCCTACTATTCCCAGAAATGCTCTGATCTGTTTCTTCCAGATTGGTCAGGGCCCACTTTGTATTGCCCTAACTTATTCAATTGGGGCTTCACTACATCCCTTCCCATGATGTAACCAAGGTATTTGGCTTCAGCTAGCCCTATTGCACATTTGGAGGAATTTGTAGTGAGACCTGCATCCCTCAGGGTATCTAATACTGCCTCCACCTTTTCTAGGTGTGTCTCCCAGTCTGGGCTATGTATGACCACATTGTTGAGGTAAGCAGCCGCATACTTGGCATGTGGATGTAACAGCTTAATCATGAGCCACTGGAAGGTTGTGGGAGCCCCGTATAATTCAAAAGGGAGGAGAGTATATTGGCACAATCTTTCTGGTATAGAAAAAGCAGTCTTCTCCTTGGCTTCCTTGGCCAGAAGGATTTGCCAATAACCTTTGGTCAGGTCGAGGGTGGGACAGGAATCGTGCTTTTCCCAACTGGTCAATTAGCTCATCTACCTAAGGTATGGAATAATCGAACTGGGACACCTCATTTAATTTCTGGAAGTCATTGCAGAATCTCATGGTGCCATCTGGCTTAGGTACCAGAATGATTTGACTGGACCACTGACTATGGGACTCCTCAATGACTCCTAGCTCCAACATACTCTTAACTTCGGTCCTAATCTCCTCTCTTTTTGCCTCTGGGATCCAGTATGGCTTAACATTCACCTTTACTCTGGGGTCCGTGATGATATGATGATGAGTTTCAGTGGTTCTGCCTGGCTTCTCCAAGAACACATTGTGGTTTTGCTAAACCATATTGGTGACTTCTGCCTGTTGTTCAGGGGTCAATTCAGGGGATATTCTTACTTGCCTCTGTGGTTTATTTTCTTGGGTCTTTAGGGTGATCACATAAGCTCCTCTGTCCTGCCAGGGTTTCAACATGTTGACATGGTAGATCTGCTCCGGCTTCTGGCGATCAGGCTGTCGAACCTTATAGTTGACCCCCAGAAAAAAAGGCTTCTATTATTTCATGTGGCCCCTGACATCTGGCCTGGGGCTTGCTTTCAGCTGTGAGCACCAGCCCCATTACCCGATCACCTGTCCGGAACTTCCAGACCTTCTCTTGGCGATTGTAATAGTCTGTTGGGCCTCTTGTGTTTTTTCCATGTGTTCCCGCACTGTGGGGGTGACTTGGGCTATCCTGTCCCGCAACTGTATCACACGTTCAATAACGTTTCTCCCCTGGTTAGGCTGTTCTTCCCAGTCCTCCTTGGCAATGTCCAGTATGCCGTGGAGATGGCGACCGTATAGCAGCTCAAAGGGGGAGAACCTTATGGATGTTTGGGGAACTTCCCTTATGGCAAACATCAGGTGAGGTAGGAAGGTATCCCAATTCTTCCCGTCCCAGCTCACCACTTTCCTTATCATGTTCTTCAGAGTCCTATTAAAGCATTTGACGAGGCCATCAGTCTGTGGATGGTAGACTGACATTTGTAGGGCCTGTATGTGGAGCATTGCACACAGGTCCTTCATCAATTTTGACACAAAGGGGGTTCCTTGATCCATTAAGATCTCTTTGGGTATCCCTACCCTAGAGAAAATTTGAATTAATTCTTTCACTATGGTCTTGGACATTATGTTATGGAGGGGTATGGCTTCTGGGTATCGGATGGCATAGTCCAGACGAACGAGCACGCACTGATGGCCTCGGGCTGACTTCTCCAGTGGGCTATCAGGTCCATGGCTATCCTCTCAAATGGGACTTCAATAATTGGCAGAGGTACCAGAGGGGCACTTAAGTGCGGTCGTGGGCCACGTAATTGACATTCTGGGCAGGAGGAGCAATATTGTCAGATCTCAATATAAACTCCTGGCCAAAAGAACCTTCATAGGATTCGGTCAAGGATTTTCTTTATCCCTAGATGCCCTCCAAATAAATGGCTATGAGCGAGGTCCAGCACTGCTCTCTGGTGTCTTCAAGGCACCAGGTGCTGCTCCACTTCTTGCTCTTGCCTTTGGACTACTCTATATAACAGGTCCCTTTTTATCATGAAGCATGGCCCTGAGCCTTTGTGTTTCCCCTCCACTGGTACCCCAGTCACCTCAACTACCTCCCTTCTAATATTGTCATACAGCAGATCATCGGCTTGGTCTTCCCCGAAATTTCTAAATGAGGGCCAATATGCTCAAAATCAAGGGGATGTATTTTTGTTTCCCCTCCAGGGTTGGCCTCAGCAGAACTGAGTCCAGCTTATGGCTCATCAACAACCTGAGTTGCCCTCCTGCCAGCTGGATGAAAATGCCTCCCTATGAGTGCAACCTTTTGGTTCCTAGCCAAGATCCTGGTTCCCAACCTTTTGTCCGCGCTCCTTTCTCACCTAGTATTCTGGGGCTTCTCAGTTGCAGAGAACAAGTCCTGGGCAAATTCAGAGAAAAACAGGAGTGGGCTACCTACTGGGGCCACAGTATCACGCCTGGGGTCACTACCCTCCTCGGACTCACCCACTGGAAGTAGATTCCCAAAGTCTCATCCGATGAGGATCGGATATGGGAGTTGAGGGACCACCCCTGCCGCGGTACTCCCCTGAACTTCAATTTGTACAGGGATGGTTGGATAGTAGTTGACAGTGCCATGTACACAGGTTATCCCTGTGTGTTTGGCCCGAGACAGCTGGTCCTGTCCTACTAGTTTCCCTGAGACCAGCATGACAGCACTCCTGGAGTCCACTAATGCAATGGTCTTTATGCCATTCATCTTAACTGGTCGCGTGTACCTATGCGGGGTCATCACAACCAACACAAGGTTGATTAAGCCACGTGGGACTGCATGACCACCCAGGTTGCATTGCATGGGCTCCTCAATGTTAGGACATTGGGCCACGATATGCCCTAGTTCTCTGCAAGCATAACACCTATATCCTGCTTGGGATATCCTCCTAATCTTTGGGCTATAATGCACCGAAACAAAAGGGGAATACTTTTCCCTGGGCCCCTCACTGGGGCAGGTGTTGTCCTGTCACTGGCCCCAGGGTGTTAGTCCTTCCCCTAAACAGGCACTGGGTTTTGGGTGTCTCCCCTATGGGGAGGAGTACAGTCTCTCACACTGGAGAAGCTTATCTCCCTGCTGCCCCCAGCCTTGCAGCAGTTTGTCTCCCCTCTCTCCCTACAGCAGAAGAGAGATTTTAACAGGTTTCAGGCAGCCCTTAATTGCACTCAGGTGTTCCTAACTGACCTGAAGTAACACAGGTCAATTAGGGACACAGACTCTCAATGGAAAGCAGAAATGGAAGCCTACATTATAGCAAATCCTCAGGCCACACTCTTGACTTACTTGCCTACTCATGGAGAATACCACAAAGTGGGATTCTATGCTGCACAGGAACTATGCGTCTCTTAACTCCTACCCCAATTCCCCTACACATTTCAGTCACACTGGTTACACTGTCATGGTACATTCTGTAACTAGGAAAGCACTGGCAGGGTTTGTCACTGTATGTGGGGACCTTAGATTTTAAGGGAGAGGAGGTGAGTCAGGTTATGAAGAAATATGGAGGATGACATCTCACCCATCATGTTTACAGGTAACAGTATCTGGAATTCTGCCTCTAGAAAAAAAAAGCTATTTCTGCATGGAGAGTTCACATCCCTCTGGCAAGGTCACTGAAATTAACTTATGCATGTTGATTTGGGAAAAGTTCATGGCTAATGCTTGTTCATTTGTACAAGTCTGCATTTTTAAATAAAATGTTGTTCTTTGCTTTTCAATAAAGCATTGGGTCTCGGGCTACTTCTACACTACCTTGGGTGTGATTTCTAGGTCTCAGACCCACTCATGCTAGCTCTCATGGAGGCAGAATTCTAAAAATAGTATTGTAACTGCAGTAGTATGGGCAGTGGTGAGTGGTGGGATGGGCTAACTGCTCTGAGTACATACCCACAAGGTTCAGACCGGTTTGTATGTAGGCCACCAGTCTGTGCTGCCACTCTCCTGTGCTACCACAGGAGCACTGCTATTTTTGGCCTGCTAGCTTGATGTGAGAAACACAAGTAAATCTACGCAAACTAGCTCCAAGTGTAGATGTAGCCTTCATAAATGGGAAAGACCAGAGACTTTGTGAGAAGGAGAAATACATAATGTGGCAAAATTAATACAGGGCTGATTATAAAACAATAGGAACAAATGTTGTAGAAAATTGAAATCACTTCAGGTTCAATTTCCACTGCTAGAACAATTCACTTTTCCATTAACAAGATGGTTTAGTTCAGCCTTGCAAAATTCTATCCACCCTATCCACTCACCCAGCATGAGTAACATATTTTGACAGCCAAGTAAAATATTATTAGGTTATTTCATTATCACCAGGCATCATGGTAAAAGATGTAGATTTGTGCACACATGGGCTACTAAATCTTCATAGCAAGTTTGAAAGGATGTTTTAATTGCTAAGTAGGGGCATTGGGCCAAATATATACATCTCTGAAATCACTGGAGTTACACCAGCAGTGAATTTGACCAGTTTCCTTTGAGATGTTTCAGACTGTAGGCTGTTCCAGACTGTTAAAGAGGCAGAAGAGAAGGAAAATGAAAGCAGAAACATTGCAAAATCGAATGAAGGGACAGATGACAGAGGGCCTGAGCTGAAGTAAGGATGGAGGCATGAAGCACCCAAGCTATCCATGAGATACCCTTGAGGCTGCACAAGTAGTTCAGGCAGATGCAGGTCAATATGTCAAACTGATCTGAGCTGGAACAAAATGTTTCAACATTTCTGAATCAAAATTTATTCCAACTTTTCATTCTGTGGAAAAAAAAAGACATTTAAACTTTTTGTTCCAATTTTGGATGAAAGCAAATGTTGAAGTATTGGAATTTCCTATGGTAAAGTAATTCTAATTTTTGGCCTAAAAAGTTAACGTCAGGGTCAAGCGTAATGCTGACATTATGCACAGTAGAGGCAAATGGCTGGCTAAAGTTTAGGAGAGAAAGAGGAGACAGAGTTATGTTTGAGGATGTTTCTCTTCCAAAGATGTGCATCTGCTTTTGAAGCATTTAATAGAAAGAAGCGGAGACAAAACCATGAGTTGGGTTTATCAACACAGGCAAAGGCTGGAGACAAAGGAGTTACAAAAGGCAGTGGTGCTGGAACAATTTGTATAACGGTGGTGGCTGAGAGCCATTGACTCAAACTAAGCCCTGTATATGACGAAAACCACTTCAAGGCAGCGGGTGCAGCAGCACTCTGAGTTCCAGCACCTATGACTAAAGGTGTTGAAAAATGTATAGTTGAATGAGGACAACATTTTCCTTTGGCAGTAGTAAGGGACCCTGCAAATGATGGGCCCTCAGTTACACCCAGGCAACCCCTCAACTTCACTAAAATTGTTGAATTATTTTAAACACAGCAGGTAGGTCACCCAAACTTGCATGGCTTCTGAGAGCACAATGTAAAGTAGAGGAAACAAAAAGGAACAAAAGTATATTTAGAGAAGAATGCTGGAAATTTTAAATTGTGGGCTGGACTTTATGAGTGTATGAACCATATGAGCTATACTGAAAACAGGATAGGGAGTATAACCAAAAAACTCACACTGAAGAAAACTTTGCTGTAACTCTGCAGGTATGCATGCCTGAATTATGCTGCTTTTGTTGTTAAGACTCATTTCTCTTCATAGGCTGTTATAATTGCACACACAAACACAGGAACAAATCAGAATAATGAGGCATTAACCCAGTCTGCTCATTTTCTCTTCTAAAATAAATAACCCATTTTTTTCCAGTCTAAGCACACTAATACCTCTCCATCTCCTGTTTTGTTGTTTACTTGAATATCCAGCAGTTGATGGATATCATGACTATGTCTACACTAGGGAATTTAACAAAATGATTTCAACCAGTGGTTAGCTCCCATTCAGCTGAACTGGTGTCAGCAGTGGTGGGGGCCAAGGTATATACAAGCTTCCCATGGGCAAGCACTTTTGTACACATTAGTGTTCCTGCTAGTGCTAACTCCAATTATGTTGAACTGGTGGTAGAACTTGTGGAAGTTTGGCTGAGCTTAACATGTACAATCAAGTCAGCAGGACTACTCACCTGAGTCATGTTAAATAGATGCATAAAGTGTTTGCAGGATCAGCATGTAATACAATAGAGGAGTGCTATTGTCATTTAAAAGAAATAAAGAATGGTATGGAAGAATAATTCAAAAGGAAATTAAAAAAGGAAGAGGAAATACCAGTGAAATGTAACGAGGCTTTCCCATTATAGAATGCCCAGTCTCCCATTTGACTTGTTAAAATTCATCAGCTTTATGAAACAAAACCCCCACTCACTTTATATGTCCTATATCATGATTTAATTATGCCAATGAAACAAGACATACTAATTCATTAAAAATAAAAAAAACCCTCAATCACATAGTACTGCTGGCGAGAGAAAGACTGAGAACCTGTATTATGATAGAAAGTCTGTTTGATCAAGGTCACTTACTGTATCATGAGGATTGTTATTCTTTTACCCAAAGATTTTTTGCTGTGTGGCAAATTATATAAAACTTCCACCAAAAAGTCAGTGTCTAATATAATTCACCTCCCTAGTTTAAAATGTTGATACACTTTTATACTCCTTAGTATTTGTGCAAATGTGAAGAAAACAAAGGAATGTTGGATTTCATAGTCTATCCTGTCAGGAGCATTTATCTTTCCATGAATACAGCAAGCAGCATATTTTGTGACATTATAGTGCCCTCTAGTGTCTCATTAAGTATAGTATCTTTAACTCAACTAATTTTTATAAAGTAACATAACAAAAAACCCAACAACACTATATCTGAACAATATTAAGATGTAGCTGTGACACAATAAAATAAGTAAAAAATGTTTAACTTCTCTTATCGGCTCATGACAATATGCATATTCCAAGTTGTATCTATCTGCTTAATATACACCAGTACCCCGATATAACACAACTCGATATAACACGAATTCAGATAGAACGCGGTAAAGCAGTGCTCCAGGGGGGCGAGGCTGCACACTCCAGCGGATCACAGCAAGTTCGATATAATGCGGTTTCACCTATAAGGCGGTAAGATTTTTTGGCTCCCGAGGACAGCAGTATAACGAGGTAGAGGTGTACTGTCAAAATCTGGTTTTATAGTCACATATATATTCTCATTCTCTCTCTCTCTCTCACACACATACACGCACACACACACACACGGATGCATGCACACACACTTGCAGAGCCAGAATAGCTGTGGAAAAACAAGCTGGATTTTTTTCTGTCTCATTCTTCAATAATAACTTTGAAAATCTGATTCTGATTCCTGAATTGTAATTGTCCATAATTAGAGCAAAGATATAGAAAGCAGAAAGAACACTGTTTGATTTTCAAATGCCCCAATGAAGCTGCAGCACTAACAATTAGAAAATCTTGATTAGACTTGTAAACAAAGCATTTTTTATAAGGAAGCCACTGATGGGAAAGTGAAATATCAAACGTGAAATATCATAAAATCCACAGTAATTACCAAGGTCAGCTCATTATCTTTAACTCAGAAGATGGTTAAAAGAAAACGCAGTGAGCTCAAGATGGAATATTAATATCAACTTTGAATTTCCTGCATTTTGCCAATTAGTATCATAACCTGAATGTTATGAAATGTAGAGTTCTTCATCTTAATTTATTAGTTTTGTATATAAGAAATATATTTTTTATATAAAAGAAGTTATAAAATACAGAATATTCTACCATGAAATCAGAATGAATTTTCTTTGTTATATACAATGTGTAGAAATTTTTTTAAAATATATATTTACACATTATTTCAAATATGCATTGTATTCATAAGAGCCATTCTTGCCAATCAAATTACTATTTAGTTCACTCACTCACACAAAATTTGGTTGACAAGATTATCTTTAAAACAGTTATATATTTAAATGAGATCTGTACCTACACAAACGTACACGTATATTTAATGTGCCAGGCATCTGATATTTCAAAATGTTACTTTTATTTGAGAATTAGCAAAAAACTGTGCTTTTCATGCAAGATATTATACCAAATTATAAGAATTAGCATGTGACTGAACAGAGCACTCAGGGTAATACAGTATTTACTTCCCTCATTTACAAGCTCTAGTAAACGGGCTGTATGGGAAATACTAAATAACGGGCTTCAGGTCAGAGTTTCTCCCAAACCACAAGTAAGGACAGGGCAGTTTTATGTCGCTACGCTTCTACTCCAGTTCTTGGACTGTGCTCTCTGTGAGTGTTTGCGGCATCTAGAACTGTGAAAAGAATTTTTAGAATTCTACAGTGAGGATGTGATTCTCAATTTAATTCTATAGAATTTTAGAGTAATTTCTATAGATTTATTTAATTCCTATAGGCCTTTACTGCTTTAATCCTTATTAATTTCAGCTATTGGATTTTTTTTTCACAGGGTCCGAAAGCCTTCTGTTCTTTCCACTCTCTTGTCTTCTTGTCTAGTGTAAAGTTGAAATTTTGTCTCTACATTTTTGGTCTTACATAACCATGCAGAATTACTGAACTGAGAGTGTAAGAATAATGAGAAGAAACTGATTTCACGTGGACATATTCATTATTATCAGTTATAGTAATCTTTATATAGCACCATAAACTTAAATTACTCTTGACAAATATAACTACCCATCTGCAAAGTATCCCACCACACATTACACAAGAATTATTGTACTTACTTTTGAGGTCTAAGTTTCTGGCTCCTGCTGTGCTTTGTGTTGTGATTTTAGTGTCAATCTTCACAGTATGAAGATTATTGGTATCCCTCGATATCATCACATTGTGCCACTGATTGTCATTCAGAGGTTTATTAGAACTTCCTTTGATGAGATTCGCACCATTTCCCAAATCAAACACATAGTGTAAATACCTGGATAAAGAACATTTTTAAAAAAAAAGTTAGTTTTTCTTGTATACTTGAGAAGGTACAAATTAAGGCACCCTATATTTTGTTTCTTTTTTTTTCCCCAGTGTAACTGGCAAGCAAGGAGAATAATTATGAGTATGAGGGGCTGGATTCTCAAGTGGGGTAAATGAACCTAGCGCCAGTGAAATCAACACTGACTTATTCTAGCTAAAGATCTAGCCCCAGGTTTCTAACTATTGCTGAAGCAGCAGGGTGCATTAGCATTATTTTTTGTCTATGTCCTATACAAACTATATTATTACTTGCTTTTCATATTTAACTAAGTTTCAGCATGAAAAGAAAAAAAGATTCAGAGAATGTTTATCAACCAGATTCTAAAAAGTTAGGAAAGTAAAGATTTTCAACCTAAACCTCATGATTTTAACATGTCTAAAGACTGTAAAAGAACCCAAACTATTTTGCTTATGGCACAGTTAGCTGTGTACATACCCTTTAACTAATTCAACTACAATGAAATCATTTCCATCTCCACTGTTATAGAGTATCAGTCCATCCAGTGATGTTGTTTTGAACTGGAAAAAAAGGTGCATAGATGTGTAGGCTTGTAGTGTGGCCAGTGCAACATAGCTTGCTTTTGTTTTGAAGGTGACAGGATCTGCTATGATATTCCTGAACCCAAATCTGGCATTTAGCTCACAATAATCAATGTCTCCGTTTTTACATAGGTCAATGTATGCCATGCCATTAAATGTGAGACTCTGCAGATGTCCAATGAAATTAGAGGGAACAGAGGACAGGTAGCGGCGTTCTGTTATTATTCCTGTCTCTATGTTATGGAATTCCAGTCTCGTGTGATCACCAGCCATTTGACCTTAAAACAACAATAATAAACAATGTTAGTGTCTGAAATGGATGCATGTGAAGTGGTTGCAAATCCATAATAATTTTAAAACCTGCAGGACTGTTACATTTTAAAAACACACAGGCATAGGTAAACATACAATTATCTAAACTGATCCAAAGCCTATTAAAGTCACTGGAAGATTTTCTGTTGCCTCCAATAGGTACTGGATCAGGTCTCAATGTGCACCCCAAACATGTGCACAATAAGCCCAGGTCTACACTACAAACGTACCTTGGTATAAGTACGTTGCTGAGGAGTGTGAAAAATCCACACCTCTGAGGACACAATTATTATATTGATCTAACCTTCAGTGTAGACAATGCTACGTCAACAGGAGGGCTTCTCCTCTCAACATAGCTATCACCTCTAGCAGAGGTGGATTAACTATGTCAACAGGAAAAACGGCACCCTTTTAAGTGTAGATCTGCCTTAATATTGTTTGTTAATGAGACCATAGATTCTGGTTTCCTTCAGCTACCTGTGCAAATTTCTTTTATCAGGAGCAAGTTTAATCTGTGTGGCATGTAGTGTATGGGACTGCAGCTCAGGCTAAATGAGATAAGAGCTAAAACCACTCTAAAAATTTTGGGTCACATCTGAAAAACAGTTTTTGTCACCCCTTCCCCGGGAGGCCTGGGTCAACAATAACATCACACTCCCTGTCAGTACCCGGCCTGAGCCAGGGAAGCTAATGATCCAAACTGCGGACCAAATTCAGTGATGAATCTAGGTCACATGCCACCTGAGGCATATTGTGCATATGTAGAGAAGAAGACTCCCTTCCCCTCCTCCCTCAAAAGTAACTCACTATTTCCACACAACTATCCAAAGGTATTTTGGAGCATGTTAGCAACATTCACAGATTTATATGGTGACATCCTGCCCCCATTGAAGTGAACAGGAGTTTTGCCATTGTCTAAAGTGGGTCAAGGATTTCACCCAAAGATTTTAAAAAGCCACCGGAGATTATGATGATTATCTGCTAGGATGGGCTGAGATGGTGTCCCTAGCCTCTGTTTGCCAGAAGCTGGGAATGAACAACAGGGAATGGATCACTTGATGATTACATGTTCTGTTCATTCCCTCTGGGGCACCTGGCATTGGCCACTGTTGGAAGACAGGATACTGGGATAGATGGACCTTTGATCTGTCCCAATATGGCTGTTTTTATGATCTAGTCTGACCTCTTGAATAATAGAGCCTATAGAGACCCTCACCCAGTAATTCCTGCATCAAACTCAATAACCTGTTGTTGAACTAGACCCTATCATTTAGGAAATATATCCAGTCCTGATTTAGAGATTTCAAGTGATGGAGAATCTACTATATCCCTTGATGAGTTGTTCCAATGGTTAATTATCCACTTTGAATTTGTATCATTTCAACTTCCAGCCACTGCATCTTCTTATGCCTTTGCCTGCTGGATTAAAGAACCCTCTTCCATTGGAAACCTTCTCCTTGTGTAGATACTTACAGACCCTAAACAAATCATCTATTAATCTTTATTTCAGTAAGCTAAGTTGGCTTCTTACATCTTATACTTATACATCTTTCCAGCCTTCTTGTGGCTTTTTTGAACCCTTTGCAATTTTTCTAACATATTTTTCTAGATTTGGACACCAGAAATGGATGCAGTATTCTAGTAATGGTCTCACTAATAATCCCTAATGATTGTTTGGATCATATCACAAAATGAACCAATTCATGTGCCATAAAAAGGTGTACTGGGGAATGGGAGGGTGTGGGTGGGAGGTGCTGAGGTATTCTTTGTACCCCCAGAATCCTGCTGAGGAAGCAAAGTCCAGCTTACTTGTTCTTTCCAGTCATTGTGTTACATTGGTTTATATCAGTTTATTGGTAGGCTATTTTCACAAGGAAATGGGCTAGACAATAATTTTTTTGGTTTAATCAAGGTTCAGAGTCTTCTGTACATTTGCAGTTGTTCTCCAGATTGGTGGTAGCAGTGGGGCACATGCATCAATTGTGCAAAGCCAGAAGTCTGGCTCTAGCAGCATACCTCCCTTGAATGTATTCCTCATGTTTTGTCAAAGAGCCTGAAAAGCAGGGTTTCAGTGGGCTTAGACAATTAGGGCAGGTAACGTCTTGCAGTTAGCCTCTTATCTGCATCCTTTCAGGTGTACACATATGCATGGCCCAAGCCAGATTTACAGCCTACACATTTTTACATATGTCATTTAGGATGCAGCTTGGGTGATTAATTAAAAATCTATATTTAATCAAAATATATACCAGAGAGCTCTCAAAAGAAATTGTTAAAACAAGACAAAATCCATTTCCTTGTGCGCATTACTTACTTCCTCCACTTCACTCAGGCTGGAGAATGAAATTGAATTGTTCAGATACACTTTTGTGCTTATAGTCAGTTTCACTCTCCGGCTCATGTACTTAGCACAGTGGTGCAGTGTTTGGGTTCCTAGTATTACAGGAGTTGGTTTACATTTAAACAAAACAACTAAAAACCTCTTTGTAGATAATTTAAACACAATTCATAAAAACATTTCAATCCTTATTTCAATTTGTATAAATCTTTTCTTACAAAGCCTTTATTCTGGGCCGATGTTACTTGACACTTTCCCTTCTAGTTTTAGTGCCTATGTCAGAAAACACACATGCACACACTGCACCACAGGCCTGCAATATATATTTCCTGACCCTTACACAGACTTGTAAGGCCTTTCAAAGTTTTGCAGCCTGCCTTCGCTGCACTCCAGCACACAGGATGAAATTTACTTCACTTGAAAAATAACTAGGCTCAGCTCTGACCCCTTACTACTTAAGTGGATGTTTTGCCTTGACTTCAATGGGTACAGGAGCCAACAGTCAAAGGATGCTACACATGTGAAATTTACACAGCCAGAGACACAGGGTGAAATCCGTCAAGGTGTTGGGGTCAATACATATAAAAGTGAATTCCTCAAGACCTCTTGATTTGCCTTGGCCCACCTTCCTCATCACTCTATATGCTAGTCCAGACACTCCTCTTGAGGAACACAAACAACTGAAAACCCATATTAACCAACTACAGAGCTACAACTGGCTCGACAACTACAATAAAGGTCTTCTGATGCCTTATGAAAACTATGAAAAACATTCTGTCTTGCTGCTGGCAGTGAGGTTCATTATTTATTTCTAGTCAAATAAATTTGGTAGGAAACTGAAAAAGTGTTTATTTAGGGTCAAATTCAGCTTTTGGAAGAGCGTGTATCAGTTCTCACTGCAAGTAACACAAGTTGTATTCATAGTCGACAACTACATTTTCCCCCTAAAAGTTCCTTTTACTAAACTGCTGCTGCTTATTTTTCACTTGTGCAATTTCTGACTTGGAATTTTTTTGTGAGGAAAAAAGCCACCCCCCATCAAAATTTCCCATGAAATGAAATTTACACAAAAAATTATTTTGGGTTAATAAAAAATATTTTATTCAAATTTTTAAAATATTTTGCTTCATTTTTATGTTTTATATTATAATATGTTAAGATTAGGGGTAGAATATAATTAATATATTAAATTAATATAATATAAAAAATGGTGACTGGTATTCCAAATGGCCATTTGGAATTGGCATTCTAATTGGTAATTGTCAGATGGTGGTTGGGTTGGAATTAGTTATTGGTATTGTAATGGATATAATACAAAAATAAAAATACAGTATCTAAAGAAAAAATAGTTATTAAATGAAAAATCAAAACTCTTAGTATTGAGTTTTTTCAAAAACAAAATGTTGTCAAAATTGACACGTTCCCACAGAATGCTTAGATTTCAAATTGGCATTTTCCAATAGAAAGATGTTCCATTGGAAATTTTTCTATCAGCTCTATTCCTCACCCAGAATCTTAGGGTTCAGTTCTGCTGTCAATTACACTGTATGTCAGTTATGACTGTATCTATATCCACCAATCAGATGAGACAGTTACATTGGGTTGTGGCCTTTACACCATTCATAATTCCACTCTGCTTTGCCCTGCAGTGACAAACCCTTCTGCCCAGTCTCAATTAATCAAGGGTCTGTCTTTTTTTTTAGCACAAGAGTAAAATAAATCCCAGAAATCTGGGCTTATCACTCACTCTTCTACCTGAATGTGTTAATTGTACAAGAAAGGCTAATACAATTATAGATTTAAAATAACTCCCCACATCTTTTGTAACCCCTACAGTGGCCTCCAACAGGGAACAACCCCGTAGCTCCTGCCTGGTGAGCTAGGCATTTTGTGAACTTGTCAATGAAAAGATTTGGCAAGCAGCATGCATTGTCTTTTCTGGCATAGGTGCCCTTAAAGGCCACATATGTTTCAGCGTTATAAATAAGTCTCAGCATATGTTTATTCATATGCTAAAATATGTATCCTTCCCTACTCATTGAACTTTTACTTTATATATTTATAGATAAAATACTGTAACTGTGGCTATCTAGAAACTAAGTATTTTTTAAAGCACCTAACTGACTTAGGAACCTACTGGTAAGTCACTTAGATGTGTTTGAAAATTTTGCTGTTTAGGGCTGCCACTATGCTGCATAGCTAGTCAATCAGAATTGTAACTCCAGGGATAGAGCTCTCATTCTCATGCTCTGAAAGCCCTGGCCCCAAGTGCTTGAGCTCAAGTAGAAGTAATTTAGGAGCTATGACAGCAGTTCAGCAGTCCTAATTCAATCCAGTAGATGAAATGTAGCACATTAGCCAATTCCTACAATGTCTTTCCTCAGTGTATGGTCTTATGTATCATAAAAGCAGTTTTCAAAAATCATTGGACCAGATGCTTCAAATAAAGCCTTTCTAGAAGTTATGCTTTAGCCAACCACAAGTTACTGGGCTCAATCCTGGAGTAGCTGGATGGAAGTTAGTGGCCTGTGATATACAGAAGGTCAGACTAGATGATCTAATGGTCCCTTCTGGCCTTAAACTCTATGAATCCTTCTTTCTATGTGGCATAGGAATAGGATGAAAACAATGGAGACACTATTGGGAGAGAGTTGAACTTTTTCGAAGAGGAAAGCCAGGGCTACATGTAGGCTCAAGCGCCTCATGAATTTTTAGAATGCTTTCACATGAAAAACCCCTGCCCACTGGGAAATCTGAAGACATGTCCTAAAGATTTTAGAGCTCGGGAACAGCAGCAACTCTGGACGGTAAAATACCTGAGTTTAGGATGCTGAGAGCAGTGCTAATTTGTATTCTGCACCTTTGACTCCCTATTGGAAAAGGTTGACAGTATGCCATTGGAGTAGGGGACCCTTTGGCAGCATGTGCTGGAGTGAGCTGTGCTGCAAGAAAGAGAAGAGGCCATGCCACAGCATGGCAGTGCAGGTTCTACATGCAGAGAGCCTAACGCTCATTGAAGTGGGGACAGATATCCCACAGATTATCAGACTTAGTGTAAATGGTAGCACCAATGTCCTTCAAGTGTTCTTCAATGCCTTCCCACCAGCTGCACAAGGAAACAATTTTAGGAGGATTTCTTCCCTTCACAAAGGGAGACACACTTGTCCCATTATTTTGAAAGAGAAAATTAAATGTTTTCAGATTTTCCAACTGTCAGTCAACTTTTGATTGGCAAGATTGAGCCTAATTTCCCTTCAGGGCAATAGCTGATGTAGCTCAGTGCAACAGAAATCAGGGTCTGCCTTAAATTTTAAAATAAAATGTTATATCACCAGCACAGATTTAAATAAATAGCTTTCCTTTTAAAATACCAGAATGTGAGGCATTTTGGAGAAATGATAGCCCTGGAAATCTAATCTGTCAATCAACTGTAGGGCTGGAGCCCAAGCCCACTAAAGTCAATGAAAAGATGCTTATTGACTTTCATGGATCTTTGACCATCACCCTGATATCTAATCATAATTGGATTTACCCATACTAAATCAGTGTCACGGAAATTTCAAGACCAGAACTTCACAGCCTTAATGGCACATGAATATAGGATTATTTAGTCTTTTTTTTTTCATTTAATTGTAATCACTTTAACAGAATTTAAGAAACACTATAGATTCTAGTATCCTAAAAATCTTTACTGTTGCCTTCAATTAAATGCTGACCTTTTGCTGAAGCCATTCTGAACAGCTGGAAAGAAATTTCAGAGAAAAACAGACCTTCCTGGTAGTTTTGTAATCTAGATGATGTTTAAATGAAAACTTGGCAATTAGGAGAATAGAAAAAAATATGGAAGTTTTTAGATGTCACTTTTTATTCAGTTCAGAACATCTTCTTCTACCAAAAAAAAAAAAGGGTCACACAATTAACTGGTCTTAGCTGCCAGATTAAACAAATGCACAATCATAATAAAACTCCAGTGCCATTTTTATTCATTTCAAACCAATTAATCCACCCTTTTTTAGGCAACCCCCTTTTGTAGGAGATCATCACAAAGTGAACCACATATACTGAGTAAAATTCTGCCCCACCTTCAGTAGACTACCTCTGGTATTGTTTAATTCTAGAGAATGTACTTAAATATTAATGTTCTTTACCAGTATTTTTAGGACGAAAGGTCAAATAGGAGTCCTCTCTAATATCACGTAATGTACCCGTTATTGTTTGTGCTAAAGTGTTTGTAGCACCTTCTAACTTTTACATTTCTTGATGACTATATATTACCATTTTGACATAAAAGACAATATTATGGCCTAATATGTATTTATTTAAGTCGGGTAATGTAAGACTTATTAAAAGTTAGGGGAAAAAATTGTGCCCAACAATTGGAAACATCTGTGAAATTCATTCCAGTGCAAAGGGCCTGGCATTTAATTGCAGTTTAAATTGGATATGAGTGGGCATTTTGATTATCTTCTATCATTGGATAAATTCCTCCAAACTCCTCCCCTCAGGGCCCTATCAAACATCCACTGAGGTCAACAGAAAAACTCCCATTGACTTCAGTGTGAGTTGATCTAGCTCTAAGAAAGTAAAGCTAGTGTGAAATATGATGATTTTCTGGTTGTATCTTGTGATGGTCATTAATTGTTGCACAGCATGCATTTTGGATCCTAGCCAATGTCTATTAAAATCAGTGGAAACACTCCCATTAACTTTAATGGGCTTTGAATAAGGGCCTTTATTTCTACAATTTTTATGTTTTGTTGTATTTCCCCCAGTAAGATGAAGTATAACTGCACACTACCTGTCATAGCTTGTTGGTCATCCACCATTAACTTTAAACTTTTTCCTCGACGAACCACACGTACCGTGTGCCACTCATTATCATTGAGGTTATAGCCAGCAAAAAGGGTTTCTGGACCTTTGCCTGTAGGATATGCCAAACAGTCATTATGGAATATTTAAATCAGTCAACATGTGAACCTCACAGAGAGAAAGGAGAGAGAGAGAGAGAGAGAGAGACTGGCTGGACCAATGTTAAAATTCATTGAAAGTTATAACAAGCAAGCAAAGTGGCAAGCAAAGTATATACAAATCTAAAAATATAGTACCATTACATTAGGACACTTTTAGCATTATTTAATGCTAAAGCAAATATAGTGAACCAGGCTGTCATAAATAGGCACAGTCAATACATGCGTTTTGGTTGTATATTTTAAAGCTCTTACATAATGGTAGAGATTTGGGTCTCAATCCTGTACTCAGGCAAATAGACCTTCATGTCAATGAGATTACTGCTGTAAGAAAGAATATTAATGTAAACTGGGTTTACAATAAACATAACCAGCCCACTGGTGAAAGGTGCAGACCAGATCTGTGAATAAAATAATTTTAATCGCGTCACTTCCTCTATTTGGTTGTAGGTACCAAAGCAGTAAGTGAGGCTTGTTTGGATCTTTGGGAAGGTCAGTGTTATCACCCTTAATTTCACTAAATGATTCACTAGCATCCCCTAACAAACGTCTTCACTGTTGTCATTCAACACTTCAACATCCAAAGCGCACCTTTCTTTTTCACACTGGGACACCCATCTTGTAAACTGCCATTTTTGTAAGCAACTTTATAGATTGACTTTCATTGAAAAGTTGTAAGAATTATTCAGTTTAAAAAAATCTATGTGCTTTATATGTAGATGTGACATTTGATCTGGGATAACACAGTTGCAACCACTAAAAACCATAAATAATGAATATTAAGGAAAATGCCTCCAAGAATTAAATGACTATGGAAATTGCACAATAGAATATTATGACCAGTGAATGGGGATCTCAGATGGGGCAGAGTGAACAAGATCATGGAGTCTGTGGATCTCTTCTGAATTTTCAAATGACCCTGACATAACAAGAGCAATATTACTATAGTAATAAGCATACTTAATTAAAGCAATATTGAGTGATTGAATGCCACAAAAGCAAGGGCAAGTTGGAGAAAGGTTCCTCTCCATCTATAACCCCTAAAATTATCTATATACATAATCTAACACCATTTTATGTTGCATACATGGCTAGCACACCAGGGTAGTGTCCTAGCTGTTAAGGAAGGAGTTAGAAAACCACTTATAATGGAAGATCAGGCTAAATAAAGAGGGAGCTCTTTTCTCTAGCCCTGATAGCTGTGCACTCTACAAAAAGGATATAAATATTTAAATATAAAATGAGTCACTCCAGAAGTTATTAATTTTCTGATTAATTATATGACATAAATAACCACTCCCCACTTCATATAATCCCATCATGTTTTATGATTGTACATAATTTGTAGGGGCCATTAGATTTCATCCCACAGGAATGCAAAAAGCCCCACAAACATTTGTTCTTAGCCACCAGTTTGTAATCACCCTGCTGAGTAGCATGTCACTTGTAGCTGGATAGAAAGCATAAAAAGCTTAGAAACCATGTTAAAAGACTTCTGAGAGTGCTGTCTATGCTCAGAGGCATTTTAACTTCAAGCTTCAGTCATGACCAGAGGGATTCCACATAGTCCAAAATCATGGCCACAGGCAAGAACTGCATCTAGTTTTGAAGTTTAAAAAAAGATCACTTCAATTTAAATGTCTTCTCATAACTGCAGGTGTTCACAGAAGCAGTTTAGTAACAAGTACATTTACTGTGTGTGAGCAATGGTTTCCATACAGAAATGTGGGATTTGCAGGTGCATACAAATTTTGTTTGGTTCAGCTATTTGGTTTCCTAATGCTTTAAAGCTTTCAAAGCAGCTCTGGAATTCACTTTCAACCCATTTTGGAAAGAGTCCCTGCTGCTTTGTCTGAGGCTTTAAAAGCTGCACTTTGTTTTCATACAGGCATTTTTTTTTCAAATGAAAAGCCATCACCTAACATGGCTGTGGTGATCCCGTGCTCGTTGCAATGTGGTTGGCTACAATTTGCAGGCACCCTGGTGTGACTGCTCAGGCTCCTTGCGCACCACCTCCCCTCACCCATCTATGTGGAGTGTAAGTAGGAAAAAAAGTAAACACTTATTGTAATCAGTAAAGTAGAGAGGGTATTATTCTGACTACACATGGGGAGGGGGGATAGATCTTCAGCAGGTAACTTCACCCTGAATCACGGTTTCCGAAGGCTGATAACTGGTGCTCACTATAGAGGTTATTCTCTATTATTGCTATTACTTGACATTTCCCCATTAGACATATTGGACCAAATTCACCCTGTGTGTTTGCTTACATTTTCTAAAGCTCATCCTGTGATGTGAGGAAAACCTTGGTTTGTAACTGCATGAATGCATTACAGGAATTGTCCTGTGAGAGCACTGGTTCTTCCTCAGCTGTTTAACACAGATTGCTCCTACATCTGAATATTGTATCTTCTGCACTTGATGTTTCTATACTCTATTGTTTCCAGATCTGTACAATTGTAAAGCTCAATAAAAGTTAAAAATAACTGGGCAATTGTTATTCTAATACATTACTAACTGATGTAACTTTTACTTTGAATAAACAACAAAAACAGACTAATAGCCAAATTCCATAATGTTGTCATCAAACAATGGCTTTGTATTTCATGGAAGCTATATATGCACATCTGAAGGCAGAATGAATGTGCGTGCTCATATATTAGATACAGATATAACACACAATGAATTTTGCTGCCTCACTACACTCTGGCTATTAATTTCCTCTGCTGGGACTGCTTCTGACATTCCAAAAATCTGAGCAGCTTCAAACCACCTTTTTAAGAAAACAACCTGCCAGAGAAATCCGCCTACCCCCTGTCACCGCCGCCCATCTCCCTATCTTTCTAATGTGGCATTTCTCCTGCATAATTATATTGGCCTGGAGTACCTGGACAGTCAAATATTCAGTCCTCGACCAAGTAACAATTTCTCTTTAGAAGCGTGACTCTGTGATTTGTATGGCTGCCTCTTTATTGTTTCTCGTTGATTTCCTGTTCTAGCATGTTCAGTCTGTAAGTATAAAGATGGCTCTTTTAACTCATAGTATTATAAACTAAACCTGGGATCAAAAAGTCAATAGCGTTCTTTCTGACTCACTCATCACCAATGATAAAAAAAATCTGCAGCTGAGGCTTATTTAATGCTGTGAATGAGGAATGATCAAAAGGGGAATGTAGCTCATGATCTCAAAATTGCATAGAGCTTGCACCAGCAGAAAAAACCAGTAAATATGTATTTGAATCTGTAAAATAGGAAAGGCATTATTCTGACTCACCTGGGGACGGGGAGAGATCCTCAGCTGATATAAATGGTCATAGCTCCATTCAATGAAACTATGAAAATGTATATCAGCTGAGGATCTGCCCCTTTGAGAAATGGTTGAGTGAAATGGCATCATTTTTTAATGTGCACTTTTCTAAGCAAAACCTCGCCTTAAAAATCCAATATCTAATAGTGAATCGGGACTAAGAATATAAACTTTATATCCAGCATTACAATTAAACATACTCATGGAAGGTTTGAGATATTAGAATTTAAAACCATGACATTGTTATGTATTTTTTAAAAACATTTTACATAATTCATAGAGATATTTTGAATGTATCTATGTATTTTTATTCTCTTCCTCCGAGACCTGTATAGTTTGACTCATAGGACTGAGAGAATTTGCTGTATAGGTGGAGGAGTAAAAAATTATTATTATTATTCTAGGTTGGTTTTTTCTTAGTCTCTAAAATATTTTTCAAACAATTAATCTAATACATGTGGCATATGTGAAATCCATGATGTTGCAGAGTGGTGTATATCAGCACTTATTTGGATGACATGCATAGCTCATTCGTAGCTCTGTCTCTTGTGAAAGTAATGCAGCCACTCTATCCTTTATATCTAGATAGAGGGTGAGCAGTCTATAGATTTTTTTTTACACAAACTATGAAGTGTATTGTAGCAGCAAGAGGCTGCGTTTTAAAAAAATTAATGTACCTGCCCAGTAGCGTTTAGATGAAAACAACATTCAAATACACTACTTTCCTGTGTACTAACATAAAACCTTTTACATTAAAGTCTTATCTCTGGACTACATCATTGAAAACAAAAATGTCTTCAACCACAACATTCAGATTTTGCAAGATGTAAATTAAATTATCAATCTTGCTGCAGTATAAATCTGTAAAGGCCCTTTCCCACACCCCTTACTCACCTGAGCAGCCCTAATGAACCAATACTGACTTCAAAAGGAGGGACAAATCCTGACTCAGGCAACCCCCTCACTGACATCAATGGAATATTGACTTCAGTAAATGCTGAATAAAATTAGCCCAAACTTCAGTATTTGATTCTGAATTATTAAAGCCAGATGGTGGCTGTCCAATGAGTGCAAGCTAAACCTTAATTAACAAATTATCCTCTTGAGAAGGGACCACCTCCCTGCCGTATTTTCAGCTGTGACAAGAACCAACATAATGAAGGTCACTGATACTTCCTCCTCCCTTCTCTTTCCTTTAAGCTGTTACAACATCTGAAGTACACTCACATGGTCCAGGTTTGGTGCTGTGGGAGGGGGTTGCGACTGAGCAGACTGGGGACAGGACAGAGGCTGGGATGGGTGCACATAATCACTTCTCTGTTCCTGTGGACATTACTTGAGAAAGAAAATACAGCCTGTAGTGATATTATCTATTCTTTATAACTCTACTTGGGGTTTTGGGCCAGCCATGGCAGGGGACAGTCCTGGCAGAGATTTCCTCCCACAGGAGGGATGATCTGCATCACGGCTATCAGTGGAATTGTTTTTCTGATGGTTGCCATCTTTTCAGACACACCACCATTTTCCACAGCTAAGTGGCTTCATTTATGAAAGGGGTGCACAAACAAAAAAGTAACCCGAACAAGCAGTGTTAATTTAACTTCAGAACTGAGGCCAGAGGAAGGCAACACTACTGGAATTTCCCTGCCAATTTATCAAAGTGATCTGTGTGTCTCACAGGCCCCTTTCTGTGCTGGATCCAAAGAGGACAAAAATCTGTTACAGCTCCAGCTAGGGAGTCTTGTCTCTTTAACTCATGTGGTAGCAGCTTGTGCTTTTAGCTCTGGTTTATGGGTCCAAATTACATTATTTTTAACTTGTTCAAATTTCTGTTGATTTATATTTTAATTAGTATTTATATTGATGGCACCCCTCATCAGATTACAAAAGGCCCAACAGCATAGTTTTCAAAACTTTCCATGGACTGATGCTATTCTGCTACCACTCTATCCTCATCTTCTACTAGTCCCACAGTACTCACTCTTCTGTTCTTCTCCTGGGGCTCCTTTCTGCCCTCTCTCTAGATTCTGCTCAGTTTATTTGTCCTGCATAATGTACCCAGAATTCTTACCTCTGAGCCACTAATACCTCAAGTCAATCGTATCTTAAAGCTTTCCTTTTCAAGGACAAAGATAGACAATGACCTGCACAGATGTATGTTGAAGAAGCTCCTGTAGAGCTGGGCAAAACTTTTCACACAAATACTTTTTTCACCAAAAAAAAATGCAGATTTTGGTCAATCAAAACAATTAGTAAATTCTGGTAGATGCTGTTGAACTGTTTCAGCAAAAAAAAAAAAAAATCGGAACTATCGATATGGTCCATTTTGGCATTATCAAAAACAAAACATTTTTAACTTTTCATTTTGGAATTGCACTCAATTTTATTTAAAAAAAATCAAAACATTTAAATAAACCCTGAAAATGAAACAAAGCTCTTAATCTGACCTGCTTCCCCCCATTCCTTTGGTTTTCTGGGGAAAAAAATCTGAAATGTGTCATTTTGGGTCAACTCAGAATGATTTTTTTCCCTCTCCCAATGTTTCAGCTCAGCTAGTGAATTGAAAAATTGGTTATTCACACAATTCTAAACTCCTGTTCCCTTAGCTGGAATCTAATCTGAGCTATGCTACAGTTGGCTTTGTTTCATACTTTTGCAGTCATAATTAACTGTTAGATTTCAGGTTACTAAATATAGGGGCATGGTGGCCCGCACGAATTTGCTCCTGTACTCATTGTGTATATAAAATATGCATTTGCATGTATAAAACAGGTAATTGTTTCCATTTTAATCTCTTTGCATAGGAAAATTCAGGTATTTTGCATACAAAGTACATGTGCTCAAATTTTGCAATTTTCCATTTAAAAAACACATTTGAAAGCTAAGTTCAAAACTGTCTAAGTTGAGTGCCTAAAGTTACCTCCATATTAAGCAGGGCCAGCTCTAGGCACCAGCAAAGCAAGCAGGTGGTTGGGGTCGCACATTTTCAGGGGCGGCAAGGATCCAGCATGGGAGCTGAGAACCAACAGGGGGCCCTGGGAGCTGTAGTTCCTTGGTTAGCTCCCTGCCTATAGAGCCAGCCCTGAAGCAGGGAAAGAACTACATTTCCCAACATTCCCTTGGCAGTGATCAACAGGAAAGGGAGGGGGAGGGAGTGCGGTAGCTGAAACCTCATGCTGCGGCTTGCTGGGAACGGAGAGTTGGCTGCTAGAATGGGGTGGCACTGTGAATGGGGGAACAAGTGTGCCCAAGGAGTAGGCGGCTTTGGCTCAGATGTCCCCTTCAGAAGACATCCCCAGACTGGATTAGGGATAATGGTGTGACCTCACCTTGCCGCCCCCAAAGAAGGAACTGGGTGGACTAAATGGACAGTGCCCCTCTCTATCTGAAGCCTAGCAAGGGAGGTACGTGGATCCCATTAGAATTTAAAATGAAACGTAAGGGAGAGGAGGCTCTGCTAGCAGACCTGGGCAGCTTTAGATACAGTACCAGGCATGCAGGAGGATTTCCACTTCTGAGCCATGGAAGCAGAAATTGACTTTTCCTTTCCAGATTTAGCAAATATTCAGAAAGGGAATCTAGCACCTGCCTTTCAGATTTGAACACCTCAAAATTCAGGAGTGCTAAAGCTCAATTTGGGCAGCTGTTAACGTCATTTCTCCCAAATCAAATATACTGATCCACTGTAACTTGCTGTAGAAAAAGTAGGATAAAATTGCGCAAGAAATGCTTCCCAGTAGTTATTAGGACTGGAATTGATATTTTCAACAGCCATTGCCATTTTTTTAAAGTTTTATTTGTTTAAAAGGAAGACAGTGATATTGCATTGGCAAATTCCCCATAGAAACAAAGAGTGGAACAAAAGAATAATAAAGGCACCTCAACTTTTCCTCATTTATGGAGGACAGTCTTATAATATGCATCCAGATATTCTTCAATCACACAAGCTGAAAATTGTTCCACTTTACTGCAGTTCTGTAACCATATGGGAACCAATCCTGTCTGTGTTCTGTGCACATCCAAAATTCCTGCTGAATGACCTGCCCTGGGAGCGAGTTACTTATGACCAAGGGCTGGGGTAGCAGGAGGGTGAAGTTGGAGGGGGAGATCCCAGGGCTGGCGTGGCAGGAAGGGGGGGGCAGAGCTGGGGTGGCAGGGGGTACAGGTGGTGGGGGAGAGCCCAGGGTTGGGGCAGCAGGCCGGTGTGGGGAGGAGCCCAGGGGTGGGGTGAGAGGCAGCCAAAAATTTTTTTGCTTGGGGCGGCAAAAAACCTAGAGCCAGCTCTGCTGTTAAGGCACCTAAGCATGGGGACTGTAATCCTCTAGTAACTTCATCAAGACCTATAGATTCTCAGAGCCTCTGATAAGTCATTCATTTAGATACTTAAATTGGGATTTGTCTAACGTTAGACCGTGTTTGAAAATTCTGACCTTAGCCCATAGGCCTCAGTGTTCTATTTCTTAGAGGTCTGGACACAGCTTCACAATCACTCCCACAATTATTGGCTTGTTTTCTTCCCAGATCTCAATCCTGCTACACAAGCCAAGGTAAAGGGTGTTTAAATACACTATTTGAAGGAAAGAGAATAATTTGTTAAAACAAATTAATTCACTTAGCCTCAAACAACTAGCTTTTAGTTTTGCACCAAAACAAACTCCTAAAAATGAAAGTCTAGTTTCCTGAGGAAAAGAGAAAAATTGCTGTTTCCTGCTAAAATTAAATCACCCACAACAAAACACATACAAAATGCCAAACCAGACTTGTTAGGAATATTCAGTAACATATGCATAGATGGAACTTGAAATCTTATTTATGTGGAAAGTGAAATGGATATTGGATAGTTCAGGGGATTGATAATGGGATACAAAGATATCAAGCCCAAGGTACATGCAGGCAAAAATAATTACGATTTGACAGCTATTCATTTGCCTTTATAAAATGAGTTGGTGGTCTCAATTTAGCTTCCTAGTAGAAAAACTTTCACATCACAAAATCAGCCACCACAAGCAGCATTAATTAGGAGTCTCCATCACAGACATTAAGGACTCAATACCTACGGATGGTGAAATCTTGACCTCACTGAAGTCAGTAACAAAATTCCCATTGACTTCTGTGATGTCAGGTTTTCAGCTGGAGTCTCTTAGTCCTAGAGTCCTGCATTGGGTTGGGACACAGGGGGTATATCTACACTGCAATTAGACTCATGCAGCTCCCATGCCAGCTGACTTGGGCTCACGGGGCTTGGGCTAATGGACTGTTTAACTGCGGTGTAGATGTTTGGGCTCAGGATGCAGCTCAAGCTCTGAGACCCTCCCAGAGCCCAGGCTCCAGCCTGAGCCTGAATGTTTACTCTGCAGTTAAACAGCCCCTTAGCCCGAGCCCCATGAGCCCAAGTCAGCTGGCATGGGCCAGCCACAGGTGTCTAACTGCAGTGCAGACATGCCCATAGATGACAGGCATGGAGAAGCCTGAACTCTCATTGCCCATAGTGTAACTGTTTGGTGCAGAAAGGACTTCAATCTTCATAGCTGCCAATTCAGAATAGTGGATAATAATAAAGAGGTTAAATTTAGTGTTTTTTTCTGGTGTACCCATTAAAATTCACTCATTAATCATGTAAACTTTCATTACTGGACAACTACAATTTGACAAGATACCAAATTAACAAGTGTTTTTGGAAATTTAAGTCCAGTAGTTTAGGTTTGGGGTGCTTCTGTTGTTTTTTAAAACAAGGAAAGATCTCCTCCCGGGTTAGACGGTAAAGGAGATTAGAGCTGTTAACCTACCATGTTGTGCTAACATGGTTAAAAAGCCTTAATCATTCCAATTCCATAGCAATTTCTTGCTTCTTTCACAGGCTCTCATTATTCTGAGATTGGTGTACAGCCTCCCCACTCTTTCTAGTAATCAGTTCGCCTCTCTCAAATTCACACACATACACATCTGGAGAAGAGTCCAACAGGGATATCTATTACAATTCAGAGTGGACATTCTATTGGTTTCCTTTAAATGTAGTTTCTACTGATTTGGTATCTTGCTAAATTGTAGTTGTCCAGTAATGAAAGTTTACATGATTAATGAGTGAATTTTAAAGGGTACACCAGAAAAAATCCACATTTTCATATACAAATAGGGTAATTGTGCACCTGTCTATGCATATGCGTGTGTAATTATCTTATCTGAGAGCACAAAATCAGGTTTTGCAGAAGCAATGGATCCACACACATTTGTGGGGCATTCAATGGAAATTATAGCTATATTTTATTTACACATATGTGTGTGTGTATGTGTGTGCTATTTTTTTATTGTTTTATAAAGAAATTCACAAAAATACCTGTCCAATCCTGACCTCTCTCCCTTTTTCCTCCAATCCTGTATCAGTCTCTTTCACTCTCCACGACATATCCTCTAGGATTTCTCATTGCCAATTTAAACTTAACATGGCCAGAATGGAATGCCTCATCATTCCTCTGAAATCCTTGTCACAGCACAGGACAATTGCACCTCTATTCTCCTTCAATGGTCCAGCAAGGGCACCCACTCTAGGCTCCCAGCTCCACAGTCATCACCTCCCTTGGGTGGAGACCCACATCTCTCTCCCTCTTGACTGGGGTATTTCCAGATTGCACAGTTCTCTCCTATACTGTGACTGCCGCAGCAAATTCAGGGTGTGTCAGCCAACCTGCTTTACTTTTCTCCTCAGAGACAGCAAACAGCATAATTGCCACAGTAAAACTACCACGCAGCTCCTTCCAAGCAAACACTTTTTTAAGGTAAAAGCATTACAGAGAAACATTAAAAACAGCAAAAGAACCCCACACATGCTAACAAACAGCTTTTCAAACCCTACACAGAGGTTTTCCTTTGGTTGTAAGTTCATAATAGCTGTTAGCTCAGAACAAGCACACAAACTGGGCCAAGTTCTTCCAGCCCTTCCCAGGGAAGTTTGGGGCCTCCCTTGGATAGAAGAGTCTACCTATTTGTTGGACCATTAAGAAGGCTCTGAGTTAGTTTAAACTCAGGCTATGCATTCAAAAAATCCTTTCTTTATCTGTTGGTCCCTAGACAATCCAGTTTGAACTAGTATTGGGGAGCCTCTCTCAAGGTGGTGATAGCTCTCTAGAGGTGTTATTACTTGAGAGAGTTTGCCTAACCACCTCCCCACCACTGTTCTTAGTTCCTAGAGGGCTGTGGTCCTTCCCCATAGAATTACATACAATCCCTGGCCCACAATGATACATAAATTAAACCTTATGAATTAAGTTTAATTCAATAACGTTTGTTCAGGATATTGCAGGTAATTGCCACACCTGTCACAATCCTCTCCACTTCTCCCATTCTCTGTCACCGTTGAACCCACCATTATCCTCCCAGTCACACAGAGCTGCAACCTAGGGGTTATCTTTGACTTCCTGTCTGACTAACAGAAAACCCTTGATGCTTGGATAGGATTTTCATTCTCTCTCTCTTTTCTCTCCTTTGTATTTATTTCTTAATTTCTATGTCTGGTTTTTTTTTGGTCTGTTGTCTCTCACCTCTCTGAGCCTGCTGTCTCTTTTCCATTTATCACTCTCTTATATTCTTGTTCTCTCTCCTTTCCTCTGCTGTATCACCCAGTCCAACCACTTGTGCTGCTTGACACACCCCTTCTCCTAGCCAACACTGTCTTCCTTCCTTTTGCCTCTCCCACTAGTAAATCAGTGCCCCACTGTGGATAGAGGTAATGTCCCATTATTACATTGTGAGGAGATATACATTAATGTTTGTTTGGCATTCAGATACTACAGTGATAGGGTCATATAAGTATTTAATCAAATAGACAGTATACACAATGTAACATTTACTGCTTACATGACCGAGGGACTAAATCTGTCCAGGTCATTTCACTACAATGCTTCAGCAAACCAACTGAAGCAGTGATCTTTCCAGGTAGGTATAGCCTATACCTCTTTTGCATGCAGCCCTGAAAATGATCTCGCTTGTGCATGTCAGCACAGAACTACCTGACTGAAAGGAAATCTGGGGCTCCTTTGTTCCTCTGCTAAGATTGCCAAGAAGGGTGCTGGTGGTATAGGGTTGTCAACTCTGACTGAAGCTATTCTGGGAGATTTTTTCCCCCAATATGCCATAATGTCATTTTCTTAAAATATCCTATTAAAATTTACCGGATTGCTTTCAATAGTCACCCGGAGAGCAGTGCCGATTCTGGGAGACTCCAGGCCAACCTGGAGGGTTGGCAACCAAATGATGGTAATGGTTGTGTTGTGTCATGGTAGCCCATTGACCAGAAAATGAACTGAAACTATCCACTCATTTCACTGAGGCCACCTACAAGAGTCCAGCAGCAGAAGGGATGGATAGCTCAGTGGTTTGCACATTGGTCTGCTAAACCCAAGGTTGTGAGCTCAATCCTTGAGGGGGCCATTTATGGATCTGGGGCAAAAATCTGTCTGGGGATTGGTCCCCCTTTAAGTACAGGGTTGGACTAGATGACCTCCTGAGGTCCCTTCCAGCCCTGCGATTCTATATAACAATCCTTTAAAATGCTAAGGGATCTGCATTCTGCTAGGGTCCCTAAGCTCTATTCTCAAATAAATATAAATTGTAAATAATAATAGGTACAAATTTCAGACATTTATTACCCAAGCTGGATTTTAACCATCAGCCTCTTTCGGTGATTATGAACTCCTCTGGACCTTCAGAGCTTCATGATCTGGAAAGCTCTAAGCACATGGTCAGTTCTCAAGAGTAAATAAAATACATAAATAACACCACAAACAATACAATAAAATAAATAATAAAATAGGATTTTTTTATTACATTATAATCTTCAAAGCCATGTCAGGGATGTCTCAACTGTATTTTAACATCTTATGTGGAATTAGCTTATTTTTATTTTATTTTGTAATAAGAAAGTGGCCTTCAAATAGCCGTAGGGACAGTTACATTAACCTCCTTTAGAAACTGTGTAATGAGAACAACTGTTGAAAACCCAGTAACAGTCAAATTAATCACTGGAAGTATTTTTTAATAGAAAGAAGGCAGTTTCTATCTCATGCATTCGCCATGGAACATAAGTATCAGAATATGTGTGCTGAAGGCACTAAAGGTTTTTTGAATCTGCCTTACAGTCCTAAAGCAAAGTCCAATGAAGTCAACAATCCCTACATATCGAATTCTTGCTTTTACAGCTCATTGTTGTATGTTTGCAAACAAGTTATTAGAAAATCTGTTAAACTTGATAACTCAAAGGAAGGCTGGCCTTGCAGTTAAGGCACTGGAATAGGACTCAGAAGATTTGGATTTGGTTCCCTACTCTGCCACAGACTTCTTGTTGATCTTGGGCAAACCATTGTATGTGAATGCGTTAGTTCTTGACTTGCCAAATTGGAGTAATAATTCCATTCTCCCACCATTTTTCTACTTAGGTTGTAACTACCTCAGGAGAAGGAATATTTCTTACTATGACTTTGTAGATTGTTTACTCCAATGGGGGTCCAATCTTGGTTAGTGCCTAAGGTAATGCAAAAAAAAAATCTTTCATAACAAAAAACTGTATTTGCCTATGTTTCTGGGCATCTCTGTGTGGTCTATATCACACATCTGTGCAATTTAATCACTGCTCAAATCTCAAGTATCTTTTTAGTATGGAATTTGGAAAGTGATTAAACTTTGCCCCCCCTTCAGAGATCACTCTGTTCAGAGGGAGTTGCATTGCTTTCCTTCCATAGCAGAACTTGTTGGAAATTGGAATTTTTATTTCTTGGGAGATTTTGATATTTCAATCTTTGTTTTTGTCTTGAATCTAGATAAAAACATGAAAATATTGATATGTTTAATGGGATGAAAAATTCCAAATAAATTTTGTTTTGGATATGTCAAAACATTTCATTTGGACATTCCCCAATCAAAATAAGGTGTTTTGATATTCCTAAATCAAATGCTTTTTTCTACATGAGACTGCAGCCACCTGAGCTGCTATTGTTCCTAATGGAAGCTGTAGTTCAGGGGCCTCATAGCCCATTCTCTCTTATGGACTTGGCTCCCTAGCTCCAGCTCCCAGGATGTATTCCACTAGATCAGTCAGAGGGAAGACCACAATGCATCACGAGAAGTGTGACCAGCCAGGGGGCCCAACCCAGAGGGAAGAATAGGGGCCTGAGGCATCTGAACGTCAACCCCCATGAATCACCACAGTAGCTCAGGTGGTCACAGATTAATGTCAAACTGACCTGAAACAAAACATTTGTTTGATAAATGGAAATATCTGAATTCAAGTTGACCTGACCTAAAATGATATGTTTCATTTTGGTTTTCCTGATAGAAAAATAAATAAAATACTCAGCAATCTAGATATTTTTGCCATGGAAAATTTTGATTTTGCTAATATCATCTAGCAAAAAAAAAATTTAAAAAAATGGAACAGTCCCAGCCATCTCTACTTTATAGTAAGTCAGCAAGTCTAATTCCCATTTTGATTGTATGGATCTTTTACATAACAAAAGTGGAAATAATTTTTATAATATAAGAAAATGTGATTGAAAACTATAAAAACTTGCCCATCAGATTCAGTTCAAATGTAATTCCAGAAGCTACTTAGAATTTTTTTTTTTTAAATTCAGGATGACAATGTCCCTTTTCTGTCCTGAGCTTTTGTACTGTAATGTAATCATTCAGAATCACTATTTTCTTTGTAATACATAGGCTGTTCTGGTAAGATTGATCTAATGATAGTAGACCAGGTCCTGAAAACCGATGACCAATGCCCACTGATTTCAATGGGGATTCTCACGGGCTTGCAGGACCAGAGACTATATAAATAAGAACAGACATCCCACTATGAAGAGTTTCATTTCATTTATTTATTCCTCAGTGATTTTATATGCACTGACAGTTCAAAATGTCATATTTGTAAACGAGATAAGGTAAAACTAGCAGCTTTCCAACCAGTTGGCAGAAGGGAGGGGCAGACTGCCTGGAGGGAGTACATTAAGATTTGTACAAAGTTTGCAAGAGCTCTGTAGATTTTACTGAAGTTAACATTTTAAAGCTCTTTGCAAAGATTTGCAATTATTTCTATGTTTTTTTAAATGTATTCATATATAAATAAAATACATATTCCAAATATTTGGAAGAGAAAATGTTATCCTCATGAATCGATACCCATGTAACTATGAATGTAAGAAAAGATATTCTGGATGAAATTCTGCCCCCCATTGAAGTCATTAAGAGTTTTGCCATTGACTTTAATAAGATCAAGTCATTACCCCTTGTTTCCATGAGATGCCCACATGAGGCAAGGCCTCGATTTCAAGTCCCTGCTTCCTTTTATTGGCTTGGATATTTTCAAACCAAATATATTCTCAGAATTTCCCAATGCTGCTGGAATAAACCAAAATACCGAAGCAAATACAGAGCCACATACAGTGCTTCAATTTGATTTGTAGAACCTGCCTGAAGACTCCTCTAACTCTTGGGGAAATGGAGATTGGTTCTCCTAGCAGCTTCTTTCTCCTACATACTACATAAGCCCTTTGCTAATACAGCTGCCTGCAACAGATCAGGTTCCAAAAGCACCAAACTATCCCCTCCCAACTCAAGAGAGTTGAGAAAATAACTCTCTTGTATCCTAGCTTCTTCTGACTGCTTTTGTTCCAGTCTGGTGGTTAGGCACTAGTCTGAGATTTATGAGAACCTCATTCAAATCCTTGCTTGTTCACAGACCTCCTGAGTGATCCTGGGCAAGTCATTTAGCCTCTTTGTGCCCCAGTTCTCCATCTGTAAAATGGGGATAATAATAATCCATGGATGTTGAAAGCATAAATACATTAAATATCATGAGGTGCTAGCGTTACAGGCAACTGGGCTTATAGAAAATACCTAAGGCAGACATATGCCACTTCCCTTATTAGATAAAAGTGGGGTGGAGGTGTATCATGATGATGGCGGCATCTTCTAGGGATATGAAGGATCCACGCTGCAGGTCACTCCACCCACTATTTTGTTCTGTTCCATTTTGTCAGAACCACACTAGTTAAAGAAGTCAAAAGCTATTTTGACTTCTACTGCAAAGGCTGATAAAGCCTCTATCTTGGTAAGGAAGGCTACAAATAACTTTGGAAGAGGATCAGAGTGTAAATTACTGTGGTTAGATTATCATTGGGAACCATGACGAAAGATGCTAATATAATATTTTGACAAAATATTAAACCTTTGTGGCTTTGATATTGAGTGTGCCCATTTATGTCAAACCAAGATCATTCTAATTCAGAAGAACATTGCTAGATGTAAGGAACTACAATTAAAAATAATAATAGTACTGTTTATGCATAATTTCTTTTTCCTTAAACACCATTATATTTATACTTAAGTAAAAATGAATACGAATAAAAGGCCTTACAAAACATTTTAAAATACTTCATTTTACCATCCTATCTTGCACATTATGTTTAAGCAGTCTGAGAAAACTGATGTTAGTATAGAAAGGAACAATTTTGGACTGTGATTTTATTTTAAGAAAATACTTCCCTCCCATCTCCTGCCAAATCTACAGGTGTCTTTATCCCAAAGTACAACTGATCTAATATATGCAACCAACTAAATCTCCTTTAAATTCATGCTCAGAATTGGACTTTAATGTTTGTTTTGTTTTCAAGTGAAGACAGTGAATTACAAAATTTCCCTAGTTGCAAGGTATAGAGATAATAATGTTTAGAGATTTGCAATGGTTCATTACTACTTACGTGCTTTTAGAATATTTTTCTTCATACTATGGATTGATGTATGTTTAATTTAATAAGACTACTTATTCTTGAAGGCTTCAGAGGAGTCAGCGGAGATCCTTTAACTTGTACTTGTGAGAGCATTTTGAATACTTATGAGTAAATGAAGGGGTCTGATTGTTTCCTTGAAAATCCAAAGCTCCCATTGACTTCAACAGGTGTAGGATCAAGCCCTAATTCTCTGACTTGCATGCAGGCGGATGAAGCCTGCATTTCTTTGGGTTTGTGCCTTGAAGTTATTTCAAAATATTTACTCGTTCCAGCTATTTTTTTTTAAAAAAAGGTCCTCTTCGTTTACCTTGTACAATTATGTTATTTCAGCCTTACCCTCAGTTTGATCCTTCTGCAGTGTCATTATCACTTCATCTGTATCTGTCCTTAGCGTAGAACATCTTCACACTTTGCAGAATAACTGATCAAGTGTCACCATTTTATGTCCATGGCTTAAAGGATTTCTGGTCTCCATCTTGCATCAGCAGGGAATGAAAGGTACTCAACCACAAGAAGACAGCTGGACACATCTGAACTGATTGTTCACTATCAGTTCTGGAAGGGCCAGGTCAGTATTTCCCACTGTGCCTGCACTGGAACTAAGTGTAAATATGACTTTATTTTTAATAGTATTCTTGTAAAGAAAGAATAACCAAGCTTTTCCAGATTATTAATACAGTCGATTTAATAAATGCTTTTCAAGTTTATGTGGCTCACATCTGAGGAAATCAGGGGACAATGGATGTCACACCTATCAGTGTCTTATGTAGGCAGCTGATTTATATATCGATTTATCTGGGAATTTTTCTACTGTATCCAGCTAGCTTCCTTCAAACATAGATTATGCCGTATGATTCTTGGATTTAAAAGATGTTCTATAAAGAGTGCAGCAAACTACTGATCCTTTCAAGTAAAGATTTTTAAAGGCTGATAGGTATTCAGCTGTTACACACATCTCTTCCATAATAAACTTTGGATGTGTTTAATTTTGGCTTTTTATGAAAACTAAATTTGCTGAACATCTTCAAAGTTATCTTCAAAAAATTTCTGTCCAAAGAACTGTAATCAGTGTGTACTTGCTTCTTAAATTAGATCTTTTCACAGTGAATTATTCTGAGTCAGGCATGTCAAGCTACTTCTTAATTTGTTTATGGCTTGCCACTTTTAGCAGGTACATGTTAATAATGGTCAAATGAAGCCACTATTAACTGAAGCATTCCTCAAGACACTGTCATTGGTTCTACTCTTTCAACATTTATATGCATCTTCTCAGGAATTTCATTCTGCGATTAGGACTGGACTATCATTTCCATTCAAACAATACACAGCTCTTTCTGTTGATTCCAAGAAGACGGTTGCTTTGTGTATTTCATGTCTGTATAAAATTAAAACATGGAATGGCAGAATGAATTTTTTTAACTGAATGATGGGTAGTTAGATTAAATTGGTGAACTGAGTGAATATCCAGAAATTCTCTTTACTGTTGATTATTTCTTATAATGATTAAATATATTACCACTGGACAATATAAGGAATCTCAGTATTTTTCATTTTGAAAAGGCAGATCAGCTTCCTTCCTAAAAATTCCCATCCTCACCTTTTCAGGAGCGCCTCCCTGCCTACACTTGTGTCAGTTTCTAAAGTCAAACATTCACATTGTTGCCTCTGCCAGTTAGCATGGTTGCCATTCATAGCTGACTAGCTTATCAATTAGCTTTTAAAACAATATTTAGCATATGCAAAATTTAGTGGCTGGAGGTTTATGAAAAATTATCTCAGTCCTTGGACACTTTTGATGTACAGTGCCTTCATTGTTTCCTCCAAGAAGACAGCATATTCATTTTAAAGTTAGTGCGATCTTGTAAAAAACACTGCATGAACAATATGAAGTTTATTGGTGACCTATAGGCATGGATCCTGACACAAGGAAGAAATGAGAGCAGCAAAATACGGTCCCTGGACTTCAGAAAAGCAGACTTTGACTCCGTTAGGAAACTGATGGGCAGGATCTCCTGGGAGAATAACATGAGGGGAAAAGGAGTCCAGGAGAGATGGCTGTATTTTAAAGAATCCCTATTCAGGTTGTAGGAACAAACCATCCCGATGTGTAGAAAGAATAATAAATATGGCAGGCGACCAGCTTGGCTTAACAGTGAAATCCTTGCTGATCTTAAACACAAAAAAGAAGCTTACAAGAAGAGGAAGCTTGGACAAATGACCAGGGAGGAGTATAAAAATATTGCTCAGGCATGCAGGAGTGAAATCAGGAAGGCCAAATCACACTTGGAGTTGCAACTAGCAAGAGATGTTAAGAGTAACAAGAAGGGTTTCTTCAGGTATGTTTGCAACAAGAAGAAAATCGAGGGAAGTGCAAGCCCCTCACTGAATGTGGGAGGCAACCTAGTGACAGAGGATGTGGAAAAAGCTAATGTACTCAATGCTTTTTTTGCCTCTGTCTTCATGAACAAGGTCAGCTCCCAGACTGCTGCACAAGATGGGGAGGAGGTGACCGGGCCTCTGTGGAGAAAGAAATGGTTCAGGACTATTTAGAAAAGCTGGCAAGCACAAGTCCCTGGGGCTGGATGAACTTCATCCGAGGGTGCTAAAGGAGCTGGCCGATGTGATTGCAGAGCCATTGGCCATTATCTTTGAAAATTCATGGCGATCGGGGGAGGTCCCGGATGACTGGAAAAAGGCTAATGTAGTGCCCATCTTTAAAAAAGGGAAGGAGGAGGATATGGGGAACTACAGGCCAGTCAGCCTCACTTCAGATCCTGGAAAAATCATGGAGCAGGTCCTCAAGGAATCAATTCTGAAGCATTTCGAGGAGAGGAAAGAGATCAGGAACAGTCAGCATGGCTTCACCAAGGGCAAGTCATGCCTGACTAACCTAATTGCCTTCTATGACAAGATAACTGTCTCTGTGGATGAGGGGAAAGCAGTGGATGTGTTTTTCCTTGACTTTAGGGTCATTCCTGGGGCTGTTTTTTTTTTTCAATATCTTCATTAATGATCTAGAGGATGGTGTGGACTGCACCCTCAGCAAGTTTTCAGATGACACTAAACTGGGAGGTGTGGCAGATACACTGGAGAGTAGGGATAGGATCCAGAGGGACCTAGACAAATTAAAGGATTGGGCCAAAAGAAATCTGTTGAGGCTCTACAAGGACAAGTGCAGAGTCCTGCACTTAGGACAGAAGAATCCCATGCAGCACTACAGGCTGAGGACCCACTGGCTAAGTGACAGTTCTACAGAAAAGGACCTGGGGATTACAGTGGATGAGAAGCTGTCTTTTAGTCAGCAGTGTGCCCTTGTTGCCAAGAAGGCCAACAGCATATTGGGCTGTATTAGTAGGAGCATTGCCAGCAGATCGAGGGATGTGATCATGCCCCTCTATTCGACATTGGTAAGGCCTCATCTGGAGATGTGTCCAGTTTTGGGCCCCACATTACAAGAAGGATGTGGAAAAATTGAAAAGAGTCCAGCTGAGGGCAACAAAAATGATTAGGGGCCTGGAGCACATGACTTATGAGGAGAGGCTGAGGGAACTGGGATTGTTTAGTCTGCAGAAGAGAAGAATGAGGGGGAATTTGATAGCTGCTTTCAACTACCGGAAAGGGGATTCCAAAGAGGATGGATCTTGACTGTTCTCAGTGATAGAAGATGATAGAACAAGGAGTAATGGTCTCAAGTTGCAGTGGGGGAGGTCTAGGTTGGATATTAGGAAAAACTTTTTTCATTAGGAGGGTGGTGAATCACTGGATTGGTTTACCTAGGGAGGTGGTGGAATTTTCTTCCTTAGAGGTTTTTAAGGTCAGGCTTGACAAAGCCCTGGCTGGGATGATTTAGTTGGGGATTGGTCCTGCTTTGAGCAGGGGGTTGGACTAGATGACCTCCTGCAGGCCCTTCCAACCCTGATATTCTATGATTCAACCAGGTAACTAGCATATACATTCATAGCTGTATTTTTATAATTTTGGTAAGACAAATACTTTGGTCTATAGTACATATACTCTGTCTCTCATCTATATCATCCATTGTCTCCACAGATCAAATACACAAACACCTTATGGCATCTGGTTTAATCTGGAATAGTTGATTTACCTATTTTATCTTTCCTTTCCAAACAGATTTTGCTATTATTGTGACATTGTTTTTAAGGTGCATATACAAAAAGCAACTGCATAAATATAAGTGATTGAATAGTACCGAATGTCACTTTATGTATATATATATGTGTGTGTGTATGTGTGTTTCATTGCCAGAGGTAAAACTGTAATCTTTACAATGCATAAAAAATAAAAGTCTTAATAAGAAGGAAACAAAATTGAGCTAAATACACCCTGCCCCCTTAATTTTTAATAACATTTTTTTGATTCCATGTCCTGTTCTTCATCTTGTATCTTGTTCCTTCAGTACTGCCTAGACCAAATACCACTGGTGGAGAAAGCATTTATCCCTCTGCACACTTATCATAGCGACTGGACCTTGGAATGCCAAGTGTTAGGAAACCTCTTTATGTGTCAAGTCAAATGTGTATTGCCTCTTTGAAGTAACTTGCCTGATGGACAGAAGACTAGAAATCAGCGGCAAGGGATAATACGTTAGCCTCTCAACATGTCAAGCAAAAAGAACTATGCTTGAATGGAAATTTTAACAACTACCTGAATATGATTTATTAAGGCAATTGTCAAGAAGAGATAATTAGGAAATAGTTATGATGTTCCGGTAATAAGTAGCTGAGCATTTAGAATTGTTATAATAGATGCTTCATGCATTTTAATAGTCACCAATGAAAAATGTACTAGATATAGAAAAGTTTTTTCAGTGTAAGAAATTGTCAGTGACACACATTGGTAAAACGGTTTTAATAGTATTAGATCTTCTGAAAGTACACTGCAAAAGAGTTGCCATCCTTATTTTCATAGTATTAATGGGAAATAATATTTTAGCATATCCAAGAGCTGAAAACTGAAGAAATGGTGATTGGCTTCATAAGAAGTAAAGCAGTGTTAGCATAACCCACCTTTTTGAGGTGGGAAAACAATCACATATATGGAACTAATACATACTTATGGAATATCTTCCACAGGTACAACACTTTTAAGGTCAAATTCTGCCATCAGTCATACTTATAGTCTGAGATTTTGAAAGCTGCCTAGTTCTATGCCTTTTGTTATACAGAAGGTCAAACCTTCTGTATAACACAGCCTTCTGGCTTTGGAATCAATAAGATTACTTTAATGAGACCCAGCCATCCAAATGCCATAGGCGACTTTGAAAAAAATCACCGACATAATATCCTATTAATTTCACTGGGGTTGCATTTATGCAAACAAGAACAGAGCCTTGCATAATTTTGACTGCTGCTTATTGAAAACTATTACCAACATCCTATATATGGGCCTGATTCTGCAAGAATTCAATACATGGCACTTTCATTATGCCAAATTCTCATGACACACTGTTGGCCACAGGAGGAAAATATTTCATTACAATGGATTTACCCCTGACTTACACCAGTGTAAGATAATTCAGACTGAGGCCCAATGAATTCAAGCAGAGTTTGCATGAAGCATCTTTATGTTTTCTTTCTTTTTTCAAGTCAGAATGAAGATTTGATATCGCAGTTAAGTTTTTCAGGCAGCTGGGTACACCAATCATACTTGTATATAAAGAATTATGGGTTTAGGGTCCTGATCCAACTCCCATGAAGTCAAATGGAGTCTTTTCTAATGTAAAAGCATGTTACTCATAAAAAAATGCAATAAATGAGAGTGAGCAAGAGGAGAAGGAAGAGTTGGCAAAATTTCTTAGTGTATGGCTACACTTGAGATTTGCAGTGCTGATGGAGGCTTTCCAGCGCTGCAATTAGTAACTGTCCACACCTGCAGGGCACATCCAGCGCTGCAACTCCCTGGCTGCAGCGCTGGCCGTACACCTGGGTCTGCTTGGGGTATAAGCATTGCAGCGCTGGTGCTGCAGCGCTGGTCGTAAAGTGTGGCCACACACCAGCGCTGTTATTGGCCTCCAGGGTATAAGGATATATCCCAGAATGCTTTTAACTAAATTACTCCCTTTGTTTTGTTATGCTGCCTCTCTTTGTTTTGTTGTGAACTCGGGGCTCCGAGAGCTGCTTATCTAAAAAACAAACACAGCTCCTGTTTGCCGTGATCAATCTGTAACTGACTGAACAATCAAATGAGATAAACCCAGTACCTTGCTGTGAATGAGGCAAGCACGGGGAAGAGTGTTTGCTTGACGAGAGAAACAGCGGGGGCGGGGCAGAGAAAGGGAGTCCGTTGGAGCAGCTGCTTATCTGGTCTGCAGGCTGTTTGCAATTAAGAGTAAGGGGTCGGGAAAATTTTCTGATTTTGCAAGGCAGGGAGCTGATACACAGTGTCGGCTTCAAAAATCCACTCTCTCTCTCTCTCTCCTCTGGTCCCTGTCACACTGCATCCCACCCCCCTCTTTTGAAAAGCACGTTGCTGCCACTTGAACGCTGGGATAGCTGCCCATAATGCATCACTCCCAACAGCGCTGCAAATGCTGCAAATGTGGCCACACTGCAGCGCTGGTAGCTGTGAGCGTGGCCACACACTAGCGCTTTCCCTACACAGCTGTACGACCAGCGCTGTAACTCCCAGCGCTGCAACTGTCAAGTCCGTAGCCATACCCTTAATGTATTTGCAGATCTCCTACAATGCTCATCAGTTGTGTTTGCCAGCTTTAACATGCAAATTCCACTAACACCATACCTCTCATTATTTTCTCCTCTCTTTTATTATATCTAAGTGGGCAGAAAGTTTACCTTTCAAAGAGCAAGTTAGCACAACATACCACAGTATTTAATTTAAAAAAATAAACATGTCAATTATAACTTATGCACAAATCTATGTTGGGACAGATGCATTACTGCAAACCTGTCATGTACTTCTTAGAACAGCAATGTATATCTGCGGTAGGATGGCTATTCTGGGGATAGGATTCAGGAAAGCATTCCTATTCGAAAAAATATTGAACATATGTTTAACTTAAAGCACATACTTAAATGCTTTTCTGAATCATGGTAAAAAAATTAGTAACTCTTTTGCCAGATTTATTTTCTTTTTTAAAAAAAGTTAAACAGTTTTTGATTTCTGTCATCCAAAAATTTTCTTGTAACTTCAGCCAATTTTGAAAAAAAAAATTGCAGTATTTAAAAAAATATATAGGTTTTTAAACACATTTGCATCAAGTATTTCCCACAAATATACTAGCAAATTAGTTTACAAAGAGCAATATAAATGGAAACAGAGAATTTAAAGCAACTATTGGAGAATTTTGCTAAAGGTGAATTCTGAAAATACATATATATATATATATAATTTGTTGCTGTTCTCTTATTTGATCTGTGTTTTTCTTAGAAACGATACCATGTGACCAATGTATCTAAAACTAAGCTCAGTTTTGAATTCCAAAAGTTCACAGTGATTTCCTTGTGAAAAAGGTACAAATCAAAAATTGTTCTTGGGAAGCATTTGTCAAAGAGTTTTGAAAAAGAAATCTGAGACTATCACAAACTGCTCATGACAATCAGCAAAATTAATGAAATAGGTGTTTTGTTATTAATTATTTGACCACTCTAATAAAAAATCAGAAATAAGTGTTGTGGTTAGTATTGTTGTGGGCTTTTTTTTTTTAAATTCATTGAAACATTGGCTTTTGACATCTCTGTTACCATCCATGTGTACAGTCCATATTTTCATAGACTCTGATGACAAGGTTTTACAATGACTCTTCACTGGCAGGGTGATGATGAGTTTATGGCTTCTTAATTTCATCTGAAGTTTTGTTTTGAATTGTAGGTGTTAAATGGCAGGGGGCAGAGGAAGGCTGGAAGATGAGGTTGATGACGTGAGGGAGGAGGAAATGTGCCACTATAATTACAGCCCACTTTATTAACCTAAAAGAGCCATAATATGGGAAGTGAAGACCACTGAACATTGCTGGTTCCCAATGGACTACATTTACAATACAGACACCTGAAATAAAAATTTAACCACTTGGCCACCTTGTAGTTGTGTGATGGATATAGATACAAAAGTACCATCCACATGGCATGTTGGAAGTACACAGTACACATCAGAATCACCATTCACACAATATTATAGACTGTTACACTATCGGAGAACTAATATCTGATCCCATAATTAAATACCATATTGGAATTCCTAGGTATAAGGGTGAGAGGTAAGACTGACTGTCCCATCTTCATGCATTTCCTGACTTTTGCATGGTTATCTACACAATTTTAACATTTCTGTAGTTTTTTATTCAATGTATTCTTCTCTGGAAAGTAATAGTATTTAATGTAGTCAATGGTTGTGATATTGATGAGAGTATTGTTGTTTAGTTCCCAAAAATTATGATAGATCAGCTTTGTAACATGAAAAAAAAAAGTGATGACCACCAAACAGTGCTGAAACCTGACTTAGTCATCTGACTTTTCAAAATGCTGACTGAGGAAGAACGAACGAACGAACAAAATGTTGGAAAAATTAAGATTCACTGTACATTAAAATCTTGCTTATCCATGTTTCCACTGATTATAAAAAAGTGTAATCTGAAAAAAAAATATACTAGTTCCTAGCTACTTTTTTTAAACTATCATATGTCTGACACTGTAAATATGGATATGAGCTATGCAAAATTTTTAATTATAGAAAATGTAAGCATGGATGTTTTCATGGAAGAGACTTACCCTTCTAGAGCAGACACAGAGTCAGCTGGTGTGTACTGCCATCAATGATCACTCCACAAACAGTGCACATTATGGATCAGATTCTGATACCTTTACTTCAGTGGGATTGCTTGTAGAGTAAGGTGTCACAACATAACTAATATGCCATAAGAATCTGGCCTCATGAAACAATGTTGCAAGGCTTCGTGGGGTTCACTAGCTGACAACAAAATATCAAAATGGGAGTCCACTAGTGCTCCTAAGTTAATGTACAGGCAGTTACTGAGGAGACAAATATTTCTGTACTAATGTTAAAAACATGCATCTGGCTAACACCTGGTGGTTTGGACACTTAATAATTGGGATGGCTACTTTCCTCTGTGTGCTTTAAAAGGTATTGAAAGAGCTATATATTTAAACCCTCACTGTTCCATGATTTATTCTCAACTTCATAACAATGAGGTTTATTGCTGTAACTCACTCTAAGTAGTGTTTTCAATAGGAATCAGTCACTGCTTGTTGCTAGTGCAGAATGCAGCATCTTGGGCTGAAAAGCCACAGGCATATTATTATTATACAATTGGTTATTCACAGAGACCTCAATTGGGATCACAACTCCATTTGGCCAGGCACTGTACAAACACACAATAAGGGACAATCCCTGCTCCAATCCAAAGTTTACAATCTAAATAGATGAAAAAAAACAGACCAAAGGTAGCAGGTAAAGGTATACAACATGTAAGCCACACTATCAGGATAACTAGAGGACTTTATGCTCATTCCAAGGTGGTAGGTGGGAAATGAAATAAAAAGTGCAGCAGACAAGGGATGAGGATGATGAAATAAGGAAGGAGGAAAAGGAGGAGAAAAGAGGTTAGGTGTCTGGCTTGGTGCACCATAGTGACTGCTGGCACTCCCGTGGGGAGCAGGAGCAGGAGTAGGCTGAGAGGGAGCAAATTGATTTCAAGAGCCTTGGACCAGTTGTGTTTAAAGCTGTAACTCGGAAGGCAACTGGCTACATGCAATTCCACTTCACTGAGTGTCATCCACATAGGTTAACTCACCTTTTAAGGTTTCCATTCTGATACTTTAGGTCAGCATCTGATCAATCTTTTCTTGCACATGTTGTATCAACCATTAATGTGAGGAACTCATCCTCAGAGGTCCCAATGGAGGAAAGAAAATAATAAGTGATTCCTTTCCAGGCTCCACCCACAAACCAAATTCTACCCATTTGAAATGCCATAATATGCCACCACTCACAGTAGATTGTGCAAATACCATCATGAGTGTTCTGCTGGGGAATACTGTATTACTTGGGTCCTGGCTCACAATTGATGGTGCTAAGACATACCCATAGTCTCTGCTGGGCTCCTCAGGCTTGGCTTCCTCTTCATGGGCTCAGAGGCCCTCTTTTCAGGCTCCTCAGGCTTGGCTCACCATCACCGAGGGTCAGATGCTCCCCTGGGCTCTGCAGGACTGGTTCTTCTTCTATAGGGCTCAGATGCTCCTCTGGGCTTCACTCTTTCTCTCTGTCTTGTTGGCTTTACAGGCCAGACCAAGTATGAGGGGTTGAAAGTGGTACTGACAGTCTCAATTGACTGTGCATATCTTCATATCATAATTGTCCCTTGCTAATAGGCTTTTGTCAGCAGCCATGGTGGATAAAAATCAATAATTTTTAAAATAAAACAAATTAAAAAATCAGATTTTTTAAAATTTAAATCATACTTTTTTAGTAAAATGCTTTTTGAGGAAAAAAACTACCTAAAAATATTTTTAATTAAGATACATTATAGCTCAAATATATCTCATCAAGGAATAGGGATTATAAATTCTAATTATATAGTATGAGACAATATATTCATGTAATATTTAAGTTTTGTAAATAAGTTCCAATATTTCATGGATTAAGGACCCAATTTTATGGGGCTCCAGGGGCTTCTGTATAGATTATTTAGGTTAATCTTTCTATCTACCCAATGGGACTCAGTGCTCAGTCTAGAAGATACCATCAGAGATGCAGTTCTCAAACTGTGGATTTCTGTTTCCAGAGATAACATGCTTGTTAACAGCAAAAATGTTTTTTAAATAAATAAATAAATAAATAATATATAGAGATGAGAAATCACAGACCCCAACTCTATTGTCCCTCTGCAAAGTTGTGTACACAGAGTCCATCCCTTACCTCTCTCTAAAAGTGCAAAGTTTCAAAAAGTTCAATGAATAGAAGATTGTTGGGGGCGAATAGGTCTGGATAAGGAGAAAAAGTCTGGAGATAAATATGAGAAGGGAGGGACAGGCAGTAGAAACAAAAGTGAAACTGTTTGAGCAGCATATTCCAGAAGTCTTGAGGTCTTTCTGAGTGCCGCCTTCATTGATTTGAGATCTACCATACCATTCTCTCACTAGAAGGGAAAACCTATAATAGCAGTAGACGATAAAAGAGACCCAATTTGGGAATAAGAACCCTTCAAGAAATATATGTTTGCTGATGATGTTTTGAAGAAAGTCACACCAGTGAAATAGTGGAAATCACTTAAATACTTGGATTCAGAGACTGTTGAAGTGATAATACCACTTTTAACAGCAGTAGCTTCTTCTGCTGGTGTAGAAAGAATATTGTCTTCCTTTGGACTAATTCATTCCAAATTATGAAATCATTTGAGACCTGGAAAAGCAGGAAAGCTTGTTTTTTCTTTTCCAGATTATGAACAAACAGGAAAATGAAGGTGAAGATGACCGGAGTGCGCAGCTCCCCTTTCCCCCCCGGAGCACTGCTTTACCGCGTTATATCCGAATTCGTGTTATATCCGGTCACGTTTTATTGGGGTAGAGGTGTATTTCATTTAACCATTTTGGTTAAAAACAACTTTAACAAAAATAAACCTGATTTTAAAAAACTTGAATGTTTAACTAATTTCAAAAATGCATATGCTTGTTTTGTTAAAATATTATATGTTCGCTGTTGAAGAAAAAAAATCCAGAATACATAACCTGTTGTTTTAGTTAAATAAAACAATGTAAATGTCTGTCTGGCGATGTTCTCTGCCTAATACAGCATGGCAAGAAAATCCTCCAAGTGTTAATGATTAACCTGTTGAACTGGAGATAGTTCACCTCCTAATGACTTCATAAATATCTGCTTCAATCATTCATTTTCTGATATAGCTGTAAAACTAACCTGAAAAGTTTTCAAAATAAATCACTTAAAATGTATAGTGTGTGCATTCTAAAAATGAAACCTACATCTATCTATGAGTTGTGAAGAATATGTATTAAGGTTATAACAACCAACAAGAATGCACTTTTACGTAGAAATCCATGATTAAATCGAGTCTTCCTGACTAGTGATTTAAATCAATTTAAATCAAATCCACCCTGTCAGCAGCAAAATAGTTAACGATGTTGACATTTATCTTTAGGCAAAATTATATTCATTTAATGTTTTTCAGGATATCTTGTGGGAAATATGGCCTAGAGACGTAGTTGTCTCTTTAAAAGAAAGATGAGCTTCTGGAGCAGAAGGTGGCTTATTTATTTATTGGTAAAGGAATGGCTTAGTGAGACCCTGAAAGCCAGCCCAGTTAGAGTCCTGCTCATCGTCCTCAGACAATTCCACAGACATCTGTAAGTTTTATTTGTTGTCAGCACCTGGGAAAGGCTGCTTCAACTATTTATGATTTTTTACAATATTTTACTGATTTTTAAAAAATATATATTTCAATGCTATTTTAATGGCATTGTATTTTGAATTCTCTCTGAAGAGCTTCAACACCTTAAATGATGGTGAGATTCCATGGGGGTGAGGCAGATTCTAAAAATAAACTGCACATTCTTCATGTAACAAAATTTCTTTATAAAAAAACCCCAAACCCAAAGGACAAGATAAAACCTGGATAATAGGGGAAAAATAACGTTTAAAACGTAAGCCTTCTTTTCCCCCTGCACATACTGACATGGAGAACTGGCTCTCCTTTTCCCTCCCTCTACTCATTACAAGCCCAATTATGACCCTTGCCGTGCACCTGCATAGGGAAATAAGGGAGTATAAAGTGACTGCTTAACTCCCTGTGCTCACTATCTGTATCCCAGGCAGTAGTAGTGGCAGCAGGTTGTAGCAGGGGAGCAGAGTTGGGAAGCTCCCTCTTCCTCTTCTTGTACAGGCGGTCAGGCCTTGGTTGTGCCTCCCCACCACAAGAATGCCAGACAGGGTTGCTGAGCTGGTGCAGCAGGGGAGGCAATCTGCATGTCATAGTACAGGCACCTCTACCACCCTTGGAGAAAGTGGGGAATTGGGGATCAGATTATGTGTTTTCATGTCTGCACCTGCATCAGTGCACTCGAAATTCAAGACTTGTGACAAAGCCCAAATTAAGCTCTATGGGTCTGGAATATCCAAGATGCTCTCTTATTTCATTTTGCTTTTGTATATCAGTTTCCTTTTTCCACCTTCCCATGATGTTCTCATTCAACTGCTGGTGGATGATGATGAAGGAGACAGCTGGGATCCAATGCCCGCTCTCTCTTCTATATAGCAGTGGATGCTGGTTTCATGAGTCTGCTTGGGTGGAGAGTGCTGTTTCATGATAATGTTTCTGCAACAGAAAAAACTCCACATATGCCATGCTGATTTTTGCTGCACTAGCTGTAATGTAATGCTCCTTTACATGCTTTTTACCACAGATCAAAAACATCTGATACAACTTGATGCTGCTGTATTGACTGTGCCAATTTACACTAGCTGAGGATCCAGCCCATTGTGTTTTATTGTTTTTCCATTGTCCAGGATGGAAAAAGAACAGATAGATTATATTCTAGTCAGTCTTGTCAGCAGATAATAAAAGGCTAGTACATGGATATTGATTAGCCATTTTCATCGTGAAAGTAGATTTTGCTACATCTACAAGAGCACAGATGGATGCCTCTTAATGCCTCAACTAAATGCATTACAACAAGCTGTAGATTTCAAATAGCTGTATGGTTTTTATTTAAATTTCCCCACTACTTGAACCCTGTAATGCAGGCTGAAAATGGATTGCATTTGAACATCATTGTTTGATCAATCACCTGTTTAAATACCCTGCTGTTTATTGATAATCTTGTATGATTCCTTGGTTTTCCCAGGATTTGCAGGATGCCTTACCAGTGAACATGCCACAAGAACAGGTGTTCATGCCGCATTTCCAGTCAATACCATGTACTACTTACACATGAGTAGTGCTATGATAAATGAAGGGGGGGGGAGGGGTTGCTCCCTTTTATGGACACCCAGCCAGTCAGCTATACAATCCCTCTTAGTAGCTATTCTCTAATTGTTCTACCTGTAAAGGGTTAAAAAGTCTCACTGCTATGCATAGGTAAAAGGAAGTGAGTGGGCACTTGGCCAAAAGAGCCAATGGGAAGGCTAGAACTTTTTAAAATTGAAACAAAGACTCCACTCTTGTCTGTCTGTGTTTGTTCTTCCAGGGAGAGGTGGACAGGGCAGCAACTATGCTATAAGAAGCTTGAGGCCAGGCATGAAAAATCCTTGCTATCATACCTAGAAACTACTCATTTGAAACCCCAGATATGTAAGTAGATCAGGAAATGTCTAGGAAGATGCAATTCATTTTATCTCATTTTATTTCTTTATGGCTTGTGGACTCCTCTGTCCTAACCTCAGGTGCTTTTCTTTTCCTTGTAATCTTTAAACGGGGTCTCAAGAAAGCTATTCTCGGTGCTTAATCCTTGTAGTTGTTCCTTTAAAATCTAGCAATAGCCTGAATTCCCATATGTATTCTTTCTTTCTTTCTTTCTTTCTTTTATTAATAAAATATACCTTTTTTAGAACAGAATTGGATTATTGTGTTTTAAGAGGTTTGTGCACATGTTGTTTAATTAGCTGGTGGCAAAAGCTGATTTCCTTTTTTTTTCTCTTTCTCAGCTCTTGCCCGGAGGGATGTGTGAAAGGGCTTGAGGGTACCCCACAAGCAGGAATTCCCAAGTGTGCTTTTCTGGGTTCTGCACTTGGGTGGTGGCAGCATCTACCAATCCAAGGTCAGAGAGAAGCTGTAACCTTGGGAGTTTAATACAAGCCTGAAGTGGCCAGTATTAATTTTTAGAGTCCTTGCAGGCCCCCACCTTCTGCACTCAAAGTGCCAGATTGGGGAATTAGCCTTGACATGGTGGCACAGTGTGGGATCATTTTGAACCAGAAGCACAGACCACAGGATTTTAAAAGGACACAATTTTCCTTTCAGCAGCCTGCAAAGCCAGGGAGGTTTTTTTCTTTTCTTTTCTTTTCTGCCTGCAAAGCCAGGGAGTCCAACAAGGAGTTTATTTTTTTTCTAGCTTCATGGCAATGAAATAGCTAGGCTAGAGTAGGTCAGCTCTGTGCATGAGGTTGCAGTTGGGCACCGAAACCCTAGAGCAACCAGTCTTCCCAAAGCAGCATGCCATGGAGAAGACAGATCCAGATCAAGCCCAGACATCCAGCTCCATGACAGAAATGCAGTGAGGGGATGGAGGACTGGAGATTTTCCCAGAGGGAAAGGTCAGCCCTCCCCAACCCGAGATCGAGGTGCCAAGATGGTGGAGGTTCCCTTAACCCAGACTGAGTGCTAACTGTGGAAGATAGGAATTTCTTCCTACAGATGAAGTGCTTGGAAGTGGAGAAGAAGCTCTTGGAGGCAGAAATGAAGGAGAAGCCCTTGAAGGCAGAGGAGAGGAGAGAGGCAAAGTGTTTAGAAGCGGAAAAAGAACTGAAGCGCTTAGAGCTGGAAATGGCTAAGCATTTTCCCGACACACCTACCACATTGTAAAAAATGGGATGCCTGGATATCAGGAGGAAATGTTAAGTCTCTGGAAGATCTGTCTCTCCTAATACAAATGGAGCAGTTTTTAGAGGATGATCCTGAGCAAATAGAAAGGTACATCCTAGATGGGAAGCCCAAAACTGTAATCAAAGTGGGGAAGATTGGAGCCAAATGGGTGGCGGTGGTAGAGAAGGAGAAAGCCAGTAGCAGTTGATGGGGATACCAGAAGGGGCAACCCGATACAACACCCCACCATTGGAGTCAGTCCAAGGGCCCACCTCAAAAGGAGGAGCCCTCCACACAGCCAGGGAGACCCTAGAGGCCCTCTCATCTCACCACCCTACTCTCCAACCACCCACCTCGCCCCAGCCCACAGTCAGCTGGGCGATGCTTTAAATGTAATGAGCTGGGGCATGTGAAGGCCAACTGCACCAAGAGCACCAGCTGACTGCAATTCATCACCCCGGGATCCCACCGAGAGCCTTCAGGCCTAGATGCCTCACAAATACCCCCAGAGTGAAGGGAAACTGTGAGTGTGGGCGGGAGGAAGATTACTGCGTGGACAGACACTGGAGCACAGGTGTCAGCTATCCACCAATCCCTGGTGGACCCCAAATTCATCGACCCAGAGGCCCAAGTGACAGTGCAACTCTTTAAGGCCAACTCTTTTAACTTGCCTACAGCCAACTTGCCTGTCCAGTACAAGGGCTGGTCAGGAATATGGACTTTTGCAGTCTATGACGATTATCTCTTTCCCATGCTGCTGGGAGAAGACTTAGCCAACCATGTGAGGCTAACAAAATGGGTGGGGATGGTCACCCGCAGCCAGGCTACACAGGCCTCCACACCTAACTCCATTCCTGAGTCTCCTACAAGGACCCAGTCTGTGTCCTGGAGCAGTCAGCACCAGAGCCCATGCTTGCAACCCCACCAGAGTCAGGGGTGCCAGCACCACAGGGCACCACAGAGTCTGCACGTGCAGCAACAGCTAAACCAGTGCAAGAAGCTCAACTGGAAACTGAAATACAATATAGTGCACCAGCGGAGATTGGTTCACTGTCAACGGAGACACCCCCATCACCTGCATCGCTTCCAGTGGGACCAAGCCCCAGTCCACAATCCAGCAAGGAACTAATGTCTCCAGCATCAGAGCAGTTCCAGGCAGAGCAAGAAGCAGATGAAAGCCTCAAGGGAGCTTGGACAGCAGCACAGAATGACCCACCACCTCTCAGCTCTTCTAATAGGTCCAGGTTTGTTATAGAAAGAGGACTCTTATACAAGGAAATCATTTCTGGTGGGCACAAGGAGGACTGGCATCCTCAGAGACAGTTGGTAATTCCAACTAAGTACAGGGAAAAGCTCTTGAACTTAGCCTGCGATCACCCTAGTGGCCATGCTGGGGTGAATAGGACCAAAGAATACCCTGCTGTTTATTGATAATCTTGTATGATTCCTTGGTTTTCCCAGGATTTGCAGGATGCCTTACCAGTGAACATGCCACAAGAACAGGTGTTCATGCAGCATTTCCAGGGTTAAAAACTCTCACTGCTATGTATAGATAAAAGGAAGTGAGTGGGCACCTGGCCCAAAGAGCCAATGGGAAGGCTAGAACTTTTTAAAATTGAAACAAAGATTCCCCTTTTCTCTGACTGTGTTTGTTCTCTTGGGGAGAGGCGGACAGGGCCGCAACTATGCTGTAAAAACCATCATGCAGATCATTAATGAAGATGTTGAACAAGACCCACCACAGGACCAACCCCTGGGGCATTCTTCTTGATACCGGCTGCTAGCTAGACATCGGGTTGTTGATCACTACGCATTAAGCCCAACGATCTACCCAATTTTCTATCCACCTTATAGTCCATTCATCCAACCCAGACTTCTTTAACTTGCTGTGCAGAATACTGTGGGGACACTGTATCAAAAGGTTTGCTAAAGTCTAGATATATCATGACCACCGGTTTCCCTATATTCATAGAACCAGTTATCTCATCATAGAAGGCAATTGGGTTGGTCAGGCATGACTTGCCTTTGGTGAATCCATATTGACTGTTCCTCATCACCTTCCTCTCCTTCAAGTGCTTCAAAATGTACCTTCAGTGCCTGCTGCATGATTTTTCTGGGGACTGAGGTGAGTGCTGACTGGTCTGTAGTTCCCCGGGTTCTCCTACTTCCCTTTTTAAAAGATGGGCACTATATTTGCCTTTTTCCAGTCATCCAGGATTTCCCCCGATCGCCACAGGTTTTCAAAGATAATGGCCAATCGCTCTGCAATCACATCAGCCAACTCCCTCAGCACCCTCAGATGCATTGCATCCAGCCCCAGGGACTTGTGCATGTCCAGCTTTTCTAAATAGTCCTTAAGCTGTTCTTTCACCTCTGAGGGCTGCTCACCTCCTCCCCATACTGTGTTGCCCAGTGCAGCAGTCTGGGAGCTGACCTCGTCTGTGAAGACCAAGGCAAAAAAAAATTGAGTACTTCAGCTTTTCCCAAATCATCTCTCACTAGGTTGCCTCCCCCATTCAGTAAGGGACCCACACTTTCCCTGATCTTCTTGTTGCTAACATACCTGAAGAAACCCTTCTTGTTACCCTTCAGATCCCTTGCTAATTGCAACTCCAATTGTGCTTTGGCCTTCCTAATTACATCCTTGCATGCTTGAGCAATATTTTTATACTCCTCCCTAGTAATCTGTCCAAGTTTCCACTTCTTGTAAACTTCCTTTTTTGTGTTTAAGCTCACTGAAGATTTTACTGTTAAGCCAAGCGGGTTGCCTGACATATTGGCTATTCTTTCTGCACATCGGGATGGTTTATTCCTGCACCCTCAATAAGCCTTCTTTAAAATACAGCCAGCTCTTCTGGACTCCTTTCTACCTTATATTAGCCTCCCAGGGGATCCTGCTCATCAGTTCCCTGAAGGAGTTAAAGTCTGCTTTTCTGAAGTTCAGGGTCTGTATTCTGCTGCTCTCCTTTCTTTATTTTGTCAGGATCTTGAACTCGACCATCTCATGGTCACTGCTGTCTAGGTTGCCACCCACTCCTACTTCCCCTACCAATTCTTCCTTGTTTGTGAGCAGCAGGCCAAGAGGCGCATGGCTCGTAGTTGGTTCCCCCAGCACTTGCACAAGAAAGTTGTCCCCAACGCTCTCCAAAAACTTCCTGGATTGTCTGTGCACTGTTATATTGCTCTTCCAGCAGATGTCAAGGTGATTGAAGTCTCCCGTGAGAACCAGGGCCTGTGATCTGGAAACTTGTGTTAGTTGTTCGAAGAAAACCTCGTCTACCTCATCCTCTTGGTCTGGTGGTTTTACAGCAGACGTCCAGCAAAACACCATCCTTGTTGCTCTCACCTCTGAACTTAACCCAAAGACTCTCTACAGGCTTTTCTCCAGTCTGAGGACAAGAAGGATTAATAATGGCATAATAATCACTGTATTGGGATCCTTGCCATTGACCACATCACTGCTCATTTCAAGCCCACAGGCACTCTAATTAGATTACCTGCTCTACTTTAGTAGCTTCTTTCTTGATCCAACACTGAGATGGCATTTATGTGCACCACTCATTTTACTTAATTTTTATGACACCTGATCTTGTCCAAAGTTGACACAAAGTGAAACAAATTATATATTATGGATTAATAATTCCAGATTTCTTCAAAGTTATTAAATCGCTTTTGGGAGGGATTTTGTGAAATTCTATAGGAAATCAAGGAAATCTGCATTACCATTCAGAGAAAAAATGCATTTGCCAACAGCAAATAAGGTCATTGCATTTGTGCCAAATAGCTACTTGATTTAGATCTAAAGACCTGTATTCAAGAAAAAGACATACCCAGCCTTTGACCACATTTGGAACAGACAAATGGACATACTTTCTCCTTGAACTGGAACCTTAGGAAACACTATTCTTATGAAGAAGCCACTTTGTCCTACAAGCAGACACATTTGTTTTACATTAATTTAAAATACAGTTTTAAAATGTGTTAAGATTTTAAGTCTGAATACATTTTAGAATGTAATACTTACCTAAAGAACATACTGGTTTATAATATGATTTCTGTTTAACTTCTTTACAAATGAAGCATTACTTCTGTTCTCATGCTGCTTGTTTAGTGCAGGATCTATCTGCATTGCATATTATTGCATATTATATAGAAGGAAATGTACCTTCCTATTTTTCTTCATGGACTAGAAAAATATTATGGGTAATTAATCTAATGAATTATGGAGAGTTTAGTACTATTGGTGGCTATGTTTAAATAGTTTTTATTTGGCTTTTAATATTTGTGTAGGACCAATTCTGGACACCAAAACCTGGGAGAAAAAAATAAAGCAACTAAAATCTACGATACTTACTATAGATAATTGTGTTGACACCATTCAGGAGCTCCTCTGACTCAAAATAAAATCACAGTCCTTTATCCCCTTTCGGAATATATCCTCTTAATCCAAATAATATCAGAAAGGATAAAATTTAGTCCATTCATCTGGCAAATATTTCCCTCTGTTTCATTAACATGCATAGCACAGATTAAAATTGTTCAATGTAAGGGTTCTTACATGATTAGAGTGTAAAAAATCATCATACAAATGTAGTTTTTGTCAGACACATTAATGTCCTTAACTTAATACTACCCATATATTACATATCCATAAAACAAGTGTTTAGCAAAACTAATTGTGCAGGAAGCAACAAGTAAATATGGTTAATTGCTTGGGAGGATTATGGAATATGAATTGTTGTAGTAAGGACAATTATGTTCAGAGAGTCTCACCATAGATTAGAGGTGAAAGGCCAAGGAACAATGGGAAAAAGACTGTAGAACAGGTTGTGGAAAATAATGAATTCTTGTTCAATACCCCTTGGCTATTGTCAATAAAAGAATCCAGCTTGATTAATTCAGTAGGATAGTTATGTACTATATAGCTAAGGCTATAACAAACCTTGCACTATTTCCCCCTCTATTTAAAACCTTTAGTGTCCTTAATTTTTTACTTATTTTTGAGGTTTAAGTGCATGTGCAAGAGAAAATATTCAATTTACAGTAGAGAAAATATGATGACTTTGTACACCCGTGTAATAAATATAGCATTTCAGTACTGAGTTATCAAATGCTTGTAAACTGTACACAATCTTTTCATCTAGTTTGCATAATTTTATAATGGAGGAATAACATTTTAAAAATTTTGAATAGGCACTTACTGGAATTACAGTTAATCCTGATACAGTCTAGATGGGGAAGAATAGATGAAAAATGAAAATTTATCCTTCAAGGTAATAGCTGCAGACATCCAATAAAATCACAGTCCACCCTTCCGGGGACAGACACATGCAAATATGGCCACTCCAAATAATTAGTCTTTACATATTGCTGTAACCCAGATATAATGCAATAAAACTTTATACGTAGAAACGGCAGTATAGAGTCAAAAATGGCCAATTTCAAACAAAGCTACATGGTGACAAATCTAAGTGAAAACTCATGTTTAACTGTCAAAAATGCTTGATTGAGACAGGCCACAACTTTCTCCCCATCTGTGAAAGAACAGATAATTTTTCTCAGTGTGATTAAAAAGTGCTCCGTCACAATGGGGCATAGAGCAGGCCAAGCCACCATCATTCATTTTGGACCACAGTTATATATTACACCTCAAAGGTGGACTTTTTTCTTACTATTAAACTATATAGTAAAATATAAAGCACTTCCTATGTTTGTAAATAGTCTTTCACACTGTAGTATATATTTTACTCTATATAAATGTATACAATCAATTCACAGCAGAACAATGACTGTATTTAAAGTCTCATATTAATATTTAAGAACATTGTATTTGGAAAATCCAGGTGTTCAGGAATATCATCTCTTTTTAGCTTAGTTCTCCCCTAAGAATTCGCAATTGTTATTTGTGTGGAATAAATATTATAGCTAACACAGGTATTGTTTTTTTGTTTACTTTCCTTTTATACCTATATAGATATCTACCGTATATGAAAACAGACTGGATTGCTCTGGAGAATCATTTTGTTGGATTATGACCCCAGATTTTAAAAATATGCAACACTGTTTTGTACGTACAATAATTTAACTTCAGCACCTTTGAGGAGCATAAATAATATAAAACCTAGATTTTGTTTCCATATAGCTGAGTTTGTCATGTGTCGTCAACCGCATCAGAAAAGTGGTTGCAAACAGCCAGGGACCAGCACCTACACACCTCTTACTACAGAAAGCTTTCCTGAAGGAGGCCCCACAATGCCATTTTGTGATTCAAAACATTTTATCAGCTTGCAGTAACCCTAGGCTGTCACAAGAGGGAACTATAAGAGAACAGTCAAAGATGACCACTTGGTGTCTTAACTTTTAATTCCCTTCTCTCTCTTTCAACCTCTCCCCTCCTCTCACCCCTACCTCCCGTAAATATCAGAATAGTAATTCAGTGACTTACTTTTCTACATAATGGGTGTCAGCTCATCATCAGGTTATCTATACACTTTAATATTATATCTATGAAATCACCATATAAACAGCTAATTTAGATAGTTATTCATCAGTCTTGAAAGCAACAATGTAAAATAAATCACTTTACAGAACCTATATGAGTTTTTATTTACTGTGTTTATTCTCTTTCATACTCTCTTCTCTCTCTCTCAAAAACAACAACAACAAAAAACATAAGGCAAAATGAAAAAGGCATGTGGAGTTTGACACTTATTACAGAAAATAGGAACTTAAAATGTTGTCATTTATATGCCAAACCAGGATAGCATTTTATTAATTTGTTTTCTGTAGAAGGGCTTGTGTTTTTTGTGTTCACATGGCTGTTTGCTGAGGGCCGCAGACTTCGGGCATTGAAGGGTTGTGTTATCTTTTGACACAAAAATACCACTACAGAATTGTTCATAAAAGAAAAGATGGATTTCACTACATATGTGACTGCTAAAAAGAAGAAACCAATAATGCCCATCAGTTGACATAATGTACAATATTTCATGTGTAAAAATTAGACTTTTTTGATTATGCATATATATGTTATGTTAATTGGTGGAGCTAAAATTACACTGACCTACATATAATAGCTGGAACAGTTTCTCTCTGTACACTCAACTTCTGTAGCTGCTAATTATGAAAAATCTGTGGGTAGAGACCAATTCTCAGAAATCAAGCAGGTTAAAATTATTTCACCTAGAAATGTCACTGATGAACTGGCCTTCTCTTTTTAGAACACACAATAGTACAAAATATATTATGATGGATTATGTTAGACTGTGTAAAGAATAAAAAATGCAAAACCAAAAGAATAAAAATCAGTAACTTTAAAAAATGGACGTGTGTGTGTGTGTGTGTGTGTATATATATGCATGATATATATACATAATCTAACTTTAATGTCAAACAGGCTGTTCAATAAATGCTTGCAAGCAAAATAATAAGAATAAGAATGCTGAAGACGTTAATTTCTGGAGGAGGGGGGGGAAGGGTTTGTTACCTAGGTTGACCGTTAGTTTAACTCGTCCTGCATCCAGCTCTAAACGAAGTGTATCTGCAGATTCCCTAGAAGTAGTTGCCATTAAAATGCCATAAGCTCGCTGAGACCTGAACCGTAAGGACACATCTTCTGCCTCTGTATGCATCACAACAGGGAGCTGTATCTTCATAAACATACTTCCATCATAGCTTAAAACTGTTGCCTCTGGAAATGGACAAAAAAACTGCTAATTACAAAATAAATAGTTATACTGTATTTATTGAAACTGTTAATAGAAAAGCCAACACATGTATATAGCCAAAAGATCCAACACCATCATGTTGAAAAATGGTATAACAATCATTGTTGGCATACATAAGCAAAGTTGATTTGAAATCGCAAATCTCAGGGTTTGGGGACAAGCAATGCAACTTTGAGACTTATTTTAATTAACTCAATTGCTATACAATACTTTTTAAGGCCCAATGCGATAAATCCTTATACATGTGCAGGACTTTATGCACATGTGCATAAAATCACATATGCAAGAGCTTGCAAGATTGAGGCCTAATTGTGTAAACTTAGGTCAAAGCTATCCAGGTAACTAGTACACTCCCATCTTGAAAACTCACCTCCGAGTCATCTACTTTGATCATTCCCTGAGGGCTTTTTCTGTTTAAACCAGTAAGGTTCTTATTACCACGAATATGGTTATTACCAAGTTATCAAAAAGAACCCTTAAGGCAGTGGTTTTCAAACTTTTTTTTTCTGGCGACCCAGTTGAAGAAAATTGTTGATGCAGATGCTGGAGAAGAGGGGTTTGGGATGTGGGAGGGGCTCAGGGCTGGGGCAGAGGGTTGGGGTGCAGAAAGGGGTCAGGGCTCTGGGCTGGGGGTGCAGACTTTGGGATGGGGCCGGGGATAAGGGGTTTGGGGTGCAGGAGGGGGCTCGGTTTGGCGGGGACCCAGGCCTGGGGCAAGGGGTTGGGGTGCGGGAGGAGGTCAGGGCTCTGGGCTGGGGGTGCAAGATCTGGGGTGGGGCCAGGGATGAGGGGTTTGGGCTGGAAGGGGCTCTGGGTTTGGGGGGGGGTAAGGGCTGGGGCAGGGGATTGGGGCACATGGTTGGGGGTGCAGGCTTACCTCAGGAAGCTCCCAGTCAGCGGCACAGTGGAGGTGCTAAGGCAGGCTTCCTGTCTGTCCTGGCACCGCAGACTATGCTGCGCCTGGAAGCGGCCGGCAGCAGATCCGGCTCCTAGGCAGAGGCACACAAGTGGCTCCACATGGCTCTCGCCCACAGGCACCGTCCCCCCCAGCTCCCAGGCAATGAGAGTGCTGAGTTAGTGCTCGGGGCGGGGGCAGCACGTGGAACCCCTTGGCCCCCCCGCCTAGGAACTAGACCTGCTGCTGGCCACTTCTGGGGTTCAGCACGATGTCAGAACAGGTAGGGACTAGCCTGCCTTAGCCGGGCACCACTGCCAACAGGACTTTTAATGGCCCGGTCAGCAATGCTGACCAGAGCCACCGCAATCCAGTGCCTGATATTCCATGACCCAGTACTGGGTCACGACCCGCAGTTTGAAAACCACGGCCTTAAGTTATTAAAGTGAAATGTGTCATGATTCCTCTTGTGGTCTGCATGAGGAGAAAATCATCTCACATCCATGATGACTGTAGAATGATGGAATCACAATGATATTTATGAACACTGAGACAGCCTCAAAAAAAGGATTAAAATTGGATCTGACATTTTGGGAGTAAGAAAAAAATGGAGGTAAGCCTATCACAGTTGAACACTACAAATAACTGTCAGTTTCAAATACCACAGAGAATTCCCTTCTTGGGAGGATTTGTGGTATGGCACAATGGCTGTAAGACCAATGAACAATTGGTCAGTTTTAGTTTTCCAGCGTGTGGGAAACATACCAAGAAGTGTGTCATATATATAAGGGATTTTCATCATGTTTTTTGTGTGTGTGTTTTTGTGGTGAGGCACAATAATTTACAGCAGTGGTGAGCACCCTGCGGCCTGTCAGGGTAATCTGCTGATGGGCAGCCAGACAGTTTGTTTACATTTGCGCAGCCACTCGCAGCTCCCAGTGGCCGCAGTTCTCCAGGCCGCCACTTCCTGAAGTTCCCATTGGCTGGGAATGGCAAACTGCGACCACAGGGAGCTGCGAGCGGCCGTGCAAATGTAAACAAACTGTATGGCAACCCGCCAGCTGATTACCCTGATGGGCTGCAGGCTGCAGGCTGCCCACCACTGGTTTACAGGAAGTGATTACTGATTATGTTTCTGAGACTCTTTATGATGTGCATGTGGAGGATGAATGGTCTGTGGAAATGGTCCATAAACTTAGCCAAATTATCTGATGCTGGAACCAAATACTCCCCCAATCCGAATGGGCCAGTAGGACCATGGACAATGAAGTGTCACAGCAAAAGAAATGGTGGGACACACCAAGGGCCTGATCCTCATTGATTATCCTCATTCCACCAAGTTTCTGTGATGCCTATTATAACAATATTCTCATTTAATATGAGGCACTCTAGTTCACCCATCTTATTATTTAGACTTCTTGCATTCATATATAAGCACTTAAAAATTGTCACTTTTTAGCTATCTGCCATTATGTAATGTAATTGAATGGGACTCTTTTTCATTTGACTGTGTCTCATCAGATCTTAGCCACATTTTATCATCTTCCATCCTCTCTGCCTTACTAGGACATAGAGAATCTCCATTAATAGATTTTATCCTAAGGGATGTCTCTGTCCGAACCACATGCTCTTCCGCACCTGTTGGCTTTCCCCCAAACCTTAGTTTAAAAATTGCTCTACAACTTTTTAAATTTTAAATGCCAGCAATCTGGTTTCATTCTGGTTTAGATGGAGCCCATCCTTCCTGTATAGGCTTCCCCTTTCCCAAAAGGTTCCCCAGGTCCTAAATCCCTCCTCCCTACATTGGCTTCGGTGGAACCTGGAATCATAGGTCAGGAGATGACTAAACGAAGGAAATTATTACCCAGCCTATTGCATGTGCTGAAGTATTTTACAAGGAAATATGGAAAACTACTGTGGATTGTTTAAATGCCCCTAGTTTAGAAGAGGTCTTTAACATTTTTCCATTTTACGAGATACTGTATATACTCGATCATAAGCTGGTTCGTTTATAAGCCAACCCCCTCAAGATGGATAAGTAAAAATGGAAAATTTTTATGACTCATTCATAAGCCAACCCTATAATTCAGGGGTCAGCAAACTTTGGCTCTCAGGCCATGAGGATAAGCCACTGGTGGGCCGAGATAGTTTGTTTACCTTGAGCGTCCGCAGGCACGGAGGTAAACCTAAGTAAACAAAGTGTCCCGGCGTGCCAGCTGCTTACCCTGATGGGCCGGGACAGCAACTGGTGGGGAAATTTGGCGGGGGAGGAGAAGCTGGGGTTCAAGGGGGTAACCCCTGTGACCACCCCCAATATGACCCCATCCCCTAGCCTGGGACCCCCCACACTCTCCCCATCCCACCTCTTCCCATCTTAGCTGGGGAGGGCCAGTGGAGGATGTCTGTGGCCTGGCTGGAGCTGCTCCAGCAGGCTGGGCAGCGCGGACGCAGCCTGCTCTGGTGGGCCAGACTGGGCGGCACGGCCACAGCATGTTCCAGCGGGCTGGGCCAGGCGGCGCGGCTGCAGCGTGCTCTGGCGCCCGGGCGGCATGGCCACAGCCTACTCTAGGGGGCAGAGTCGAGTGGCAAGGCTGCAGCCTGCCAGCTCCAAAGCTGCAGCTGCTTCGGAGGCTAGGGGGAGAGCAGCGTGGCCAGAAGCGGAGAGACTCTGGCCCTGCCTCTTCCCTTCTGGCTCTGCTGCCTCTTCTTGCTCCCTCTGTTGGGGGGAGGGGTTGTGTCCCACCTCTCCCTCTCTATACCTGTTCATAAGTTGACCCCCCTTCTCTGGTGCTTCACTTTTTTACTAAAGAAATTCGGCTTATGAATGAGTATATATGATAATTTCAAGCAGAAGAGACTGACTAGAAAGTGCTGGATGTTGAGGACTGCGTGGAAAGTGGCTGATGGCATTGGTCCTCTGGTAACTTCTTTAGCAGTAGAAAGCAGTAAGTGAGAGAACCTCACACTGTCACAAAGATGTCAGCTCTTTGCCAGATGGCAATTAAAATGGATTTCTGGCTTAGAGTGGTAAGAGCAGACTGCACTGTATAGATTGTGGAAGCAGCCAGAAGTGTCAAGCAAAGTTTGCTCTTCTTTGCCACATCGATTAATTTAAAGGAAGGAGACAATCTAAATCCACGGGCAAGATGACCATGAAAGGACTTCTCACATGCAAGTTCCAGTTTGGGATTCAAAATGTGCACCTTTTTTCTGCCAGCAGACTTTTCCAGTCTATTTCAATGGTCAGAATGTCCTGTTACCAGTGGATTTCATTATCCAGCTGGCGAGGATAGATGGTTCTGTGGCTAAGGCCCTAGACTGTGAATCAGGAGAACTTTGTTCTATTGCTGGCTCTACCACAGGCTTTATTGAGCAAATAAAGCTACTTATTCTTTCTATGTTTTAGTTTCTTCATCTGCAAAATGGAGATAATTATTCCTTATATCACCAGTGTTATGAACCTAAATGGATTAGTATTTGCCAGGAACTTGGATGCTACAGTGAGTACCATAGAAAATACCATAAGAAAAACCAAATGGTGGTAAGGTTGTTGGTTTACTTAACATAAATTTTAAAACTTTTCAAGGGCCCCCCTTTGCAATCACTAGAGAAAGAAACTGTCTCTACATTTTCCAGGCATTATCCAATGTAAAGGCAGGTCACTACAACAAAGTTTGAAGGCATATAAACCCTCCAAAGTCAGACTGGAGTTGTGTGGCAGGTGGGTTACATTATTTTAAATTCGTTTCCAACCACTAAACCCTCACCAGTAAAATTATTTGTGGAAATCACCCAGACACTGGAAGAACAGAGTGCTAATATTATCATTAAGTCTGGGGGATTTTATCAGTTCTATATTTGCAGGAAAAAACAGCCTTGGGAAGGAGGAGAAGGGGATTTCTGCCCTTCTTAAATCAAAAATCTTTCAGAATAGACAGATAAAGGAATTATTGCTCATGGTTCTGATGAGAAATTTCTTTGTCAAAGCAGACCTCAGTGAGATATTTTTGGGCATCCCATTTAATTCCAATTTTTTGAAGTTCCTCTGGCTCAGTTGGAAGGGGCAGTTTTACAAATGACAAGTCATGGTATCTGGTATGTGTAGAGAACTCCAAGGACCTTTATCATGGTCAAAAAGGTTTTGGTACAGTTACTGAAAATCTGGAATAAGATTTTGTAATTGGCATGTTAGTTAAGAGGAGTTTAGAGAGATTTTCAATATTCAATAAATGCAGATATACTAAAAGCAGTGGGGGTATGACAAACTGAGCAAAATATTTTCTTGTCCCCATATCAGAATAGATATTTTAGGGCTCATTGTAGATTCCCTAAAATAATCCCTGGAGATTGGGTAGCAAGAAAAGGATAGCATGACAGTCATGGCCTAGTTGTGTAATTGGTATGTCTTTATTGTTTACCCTGAGATACTCTGGTATACTCTGCATTTGGGGGATTACTGAGATGTTAGCTGGGGGTCAGAAAGATAAAAAAGAGTGTGAACAGGTATTGATTTCTTCAACAATGGCCTTCCAGGATTTACTGTCATGATGAGCTACATTCAAAACCTCTTTCTTTAAACCACCCTTACATTAACTAGGAGACAATGCAGGCAGAAGCCCAGCAGCAGGGTGGGGGCTATCCAGTTTATTGCACTGAGTGTAGCATGTATGATTACCTGCCCTGTGGGCGGGTGGCGTATGTGTGCAGTCGGTGCAAGGAGCTCCTGGCCCTCAGAGACCATGTACGGACTTTGGAGGCCAGGGTGGCGGAACTGGAGGAGCTAAGAGAGGCAGAGAGGTATGTTGATGAGGCTTTCCGGGACACTGTAGAATTGTCCCACCTCCGCTTAGACAGCTCCTGTGCTGTTGAGGAGGAAGAAGGGCCCAGGGAAGTAGAGCAGTCAATGGGAGCAGAGGGAAACCTTCCCGTAGTTGGGACCCTCCTTCCAGATGGTGCTGGGGTTGCCTCTCGCACTGAGGTTGCCTCTCCGGGGGAGGGAACTCCAGTTTCTAGGAAAAGGCAGGTGTTAGTAATGGGAGATTCGATTATTAGAAATATAGATAGCTGGGTCTGTGATGACCGGGAGAACCGTATGGTGACTTGCCTGCCTGGTGCGAAGGTTGCGGATCTCTCGAGGCATCTAGATAGACTTATGTGTAGTGCTGGGGAGGAGCCGGTGGTTGTGGTACATGTAGGTACCAATGACATAGGGAAGGGTAGGAGAGATGTCCTGGAAGCCAAATTTAGGCTGCTAGGGAAGAGACTGAATTTAGGCTGCTAGGGAAGAGACTGAAATCCAGGACCTCTATGGTGGCATTTTCAGAAATGCTCCCAGTTCCACGCGCAGGGCCAGGTAGGCAGGCAGAGCTTCAGAGTCTCAATGCGTGGATGAGACGATGGTGTAGAGAGGAGGGGTTCACGTTCATTAGGAACTGGGAACTGGGAACTGGGGAAACTTCTGGGATGGGAGGAGCCTATACAGGAGAGATGGGCTCCACCTAAACCAAAGTGGAACCAGACTGCTGGCACTAAACATTAAAAAGGTTGTAGAGCAGTTTTTAAACTAGGAGATGGGGGAAAGCCGACTGCTGCAGAGGAGCGTGTGGATCGGACACAGACTTCTCTTAGGGGAGAGTCTGATGATAGAGAATCTCCAGGTTATAGTCAGGAGCAGAGGACTGAAAAGTATAATGTAAGGGCCGGATCAGATGATAAACAGTCACATAAAAAAGAATCTGGCACATCAGAAAAAGGCAGGCTAATAACCAGGGACAAATTTTTAAAGTGCTTGTACACAAATGCCAGAAGTCTAAATAATAAGATGGGTGAACTAGAGTGCCTTGTGATAAAGGAGGATATAGATATAATAGGCATCACAGAAACCTGATGGACTGAGAGCAACCAATGGGACACAATCATTCCGGGGTACAAAATATATCGGAAGGACAGAACAGGTCATGCAGGGGGAGGAGTGGCACTATATGTGAAAGAAAGTGTAGATTCAAATGAAGTAAAAATCGTAAGCGAATCCACATGTTCCATAGAGTCTCTATGGATAGAAATTTCATGCTCTAGTAAAAATATAACATTAGGGATCTATTATCGACCACCTGACCAGGACAGTAATAGTGATGATGAAATGCTAAGGGAAATTAGAGAGGCTATCAAAATTAAGAACACAATAATAGTGAGGGATTTCAATTATCCCCATATTGACTGGGAACATTTCACTTCAGGACGAAATGCAGAGATAAAATTTCTCGATACTTTAAATGACTGCTTCATGGAGCAGCTGGTACGGAAAACCCACAAGGGGAGAGGCAACTCTAGATTTAATCCTGAGTGGAGCGCAGGAGCTGGTCCAAGAGGTAACTATAGCAGGACCGCTTGGAAATAGTGACCATAATACAATAGCATTCATCCCTGTGGTGGGAAGAACACAACTGCCCAACACTGTGGCATTTAATTTCAAAAGGGGGAACTATACAAAAATGAGGGGGTTAGTTAGACAAAAGTTAAAAGGTACAGTGACTAAAGTGAAATCCCTGCAAGTTGCATGGGCCCTTTTTAAAGACACCATAATAGAGGCCCAACTTCAATGTATACCCCAAATTAAGAAAAACAGTAAAAGAACTAAAAAAGAGCCACCGTGGCTTAACAACCATGTAAAAGAAGCAGTGAGAGATAAAAAAACTTCCTTTAAAAAGTGGAAGTCAAATCCTAGTGAGGCAAATAGAAAGGAGCACAAACACTGCCAACTTAAGTGCAAGAGTGTAATAAGAAAAGCCAAAGAGGAGTTTGAAGAACGGCTAGCCAAAAACTCCAAAGGTAATAACAAAATGTTTTTTAAGTACATCAGAAGCAGGAAGCCTGCTAAACAACCAGTGGGGCCCCTTGATGATCAAAATACAAAAGGAGCTCTTAAAGACGATAAAGTCATTGCAGAGAAACTAAATGGATTCTTTGCTTCAGTCTTCACGGCTGAGGATGTTAGGGAGATTCCCAAACCTGAGCTGGCTTTTGTAGGTGACAAATCTGAGGAACTGTCACAGATTGAAGTATCACTAGAGGAGGTTTTGGAATTAATTGATAAACTCAACATTAACAAGTCACCGGGACCAGATGGCATTCACCCAAGAGTTCTGAAAGAACTCAAATGTGAAGTTGCGGAACTATTAACTAAGGTTTGTAACCTGTCCTTTAAATTGGCTTCGGTACCCAGTGACTGGAAGTTAGCTAATGTAACGCCAATATTTAAAAAGGGCTCTAGGGGTGATCCCGGCAATTACAGACCGGTAAGTCTAACATCGGTACTGGGCAAATTAGTTGAAACAATAGTAAAGAATAAAATTGTCAGACACATAGAAAAACATAAACTATTGAGCAATAGTCAACATGGTTTCTGTAAAGGGAAATCATGTCTTACTAATCTATTAGAATTCTTTGAAGGGGTCAACAAACATGTGGACAAGGGGGATCCGGTGGACATAGTGTACTTGGATTTCCAGAAAGCCTTTGACAAGGTCCCTCACCAAAGGCTCTTACGTAAATTAAGCTGTCATGGGATAAAAGGGAAGATCCTTTCATGGATTGAGAACTGGTTAAAGGACAGGGAACAAAGGGTAGGAATTAATGGTAAATTCTCAGAATGGAGAGGGGTAACTAGTGGTGTTCCCCAAGGGTCAGTCCTCGGACCAATCCTATTCAATTTATTCATAAATGATCTAGAGAAAGGGGTAAACAGTGAGGTGGCCAAGTTTGCAGATGATACTAAACTTCTCAAGATAGTTAAGACCAAAGCAGATTGTGAAGAACTTCAAAAAGATCTCACAAAACTAAGTGATTGGGTAACAAAATGGCAAATGAAATTTAATGTGGATAAATGTAAAGTAATGCACATTGGAAAAAATAACCCCAACTATACATACAACATGATGGGGGCTAATTTAGCTACAACGAGTCAGGAAAAAGATCTTGGCGTCATCGTGGATAGTTCTCTGAAGATGTCCACGCAGTGTGAAGAGGCGGTCAAAAAAGCAAACAGGATGTTAGGAATCATTAAAAAGGGGATAGAGAATAAGACTGAGAATATATTATTGCCCTTATATAAATCCATGGTACGCCCACATCTCGAATACTGTGTACAGATGTGGTCTCCTCACCTCAAAAAAGATATTCTAGCACTAGAAAAGGTTCAGAAAAGGGCAACTAAAATGATTAGGGGTTTAGAGAGGGTCCCATACGAGGAAAGATTAAAGAGGCTAGGACTCTTCAGCTTGGAAAAGAGAAGACTAAGGGGGGACATGATAGAAGTATATAAAATCATGAGTGATGTTGAGAAAGTGGATAAGGAAAAGTTATTTACTTATTCCCATAATACAAGAACTAGGGGTCACCAAATGAAATTAATAGGCAGCAGGTTTAAAACAAATAAAAGGAAGTTCTTCTTCACGCAGCGCACAGTCAACTTGTGGAACTCCTTACCTGAGGAGGTTGTGAAGGCTAGGACTATAACAATGTTTAAAAGGGGACTGGATAAATTCATGGTGGCTAAGTCCATAAATGGCTATTAGCCAGAATGGGTAAGAATGGTGTCCCTAGCCTCTGTTCGTCAGCGGATGGAGATGGATAGCAGGAGAGAGATCACTTGATCATTGCCTGTTAGATTCACTCCCTCTGGGGCACCTGGCATTGGCCACTGTCGGTAAACAGATACTGGGCTAGATGGACCTTTGGTCTGACCCGGTACGGCCTTTCTTATGTTCTTAAGAGCAGTCCTCAGTCCTTTTTCGCATAACCACACCAGTTATTTTGGAAACAGATGTTCCAAAAACCCATCTGAGAAGCCTGAGTTGAGACCAAATGACAAAAGGCCTTTGGACAATAACTCAGAAATCCATTCAAGCTCTAAATTGTTGGTCAAACTGGCATGGGTATCACAATCAAGTGCTGATGGACTACACAGAAATGCCCTAAACAAATGACAAATTTGGGGAGAGAAAGGAGGATTTGTTCAGTGTGGTGACAACACCAGTGCAAGAATTGGAAATCACCAGTGCAAGAATTGGAAATCAATATAATCACGCATTCCGGAAATGGAAAATATGATAGTGGTGCATTGGGAATCTATTTCCAGCTCTGCCACTGGCCTGCAGGTGACCTGGAGCAAGTCACTTCAGTTCTCTGTGCTTCCGTTTCTCCACCTGTAAAATGAAGCTAATGATACTGACCTCTTATGTAAAATGCTTTGAGAACTACTGATGAAAAAGTGCTGTATCAAAGCTAGCTGTTATTTATCCAAGAGAAGAGAGTCTGGGAAGAGTCACTGTTAACAAGAAATATTTTTCTATGGCTGTTACATGCAGAGCACTACAGTACCCGCTGCCTCAGTCATCACAGAAAGATATTCTTCTCCAGGTTCCAGAATAAGAGAGCTGCAGGGAAGGGGGTCTCTTTTAAATTTGGTGGCAGATCCAGGAGTATCTCTATCATTCCCACCCACTCACTCCTTCTCAAATCTTCAAGCAGTATTAGCAAACAGGTACCAGAAGAGAAAATTAATGTGTTCTTCTTGATTTTTCTTCACTGTCTTCCAGGGCCATGATTTCTGGTGATTCTATGGTGTCTACAGAATTGTTAATAATCCTGATGAAGTTAGAGTGAGTAATGTTTCAGGGTCTGATTCAAGGTTATTGTGCAGTAAAAGATTATCTGATGATAACTTCTTTACTGTTACTATTGACATTTTGCACAATGGATAGATGGAACCCAGCAGCAGGTCATAAAATGAAATGTACAGGGATTTTGTTTTGTAGGACATTGCAAAATGTAAAAATATCCTTTTGGAAATTAGCACTCAGAGATTTTCCGACTCCTATGGTATAACAGGTGAAAAGTGGATCTGTTTTTCTTCCTATTAGTAATATTAGGGAAACTAAAGTATTGTGGGAAGCAGTCATGGGAAGAATAGTGAACCCTAAAGATTATTCTTTGGCAGAAACTGAAAGCTTATTGATCTCAAATTCTTTTATTGATATTTTTGAGAAACTGAGCCCTTATCATCACATTTTCCCACACACAGCAAATTGTCTTCTAACCTCTCTAGGGGGGCCAAAGTTGACCTCTTTGGCAGTGTTCTGTTTATCTCTCAGAGTGGCAATTTGCAGTTGTGGCAGCTTGTGGGATGGCTTAAGCTCAAAGGGCCACATATGACTGCTATCAAGCAGATGTAAATCTCAGACTTTTGATAATACTTACCTTACTAGTCAGAGTGGGGTTTGAATCTTGCTGAGCAGGGTATGAAGTTTCTTTCCCATATCCGGCATTACTGGGTGTGGTGACAGCCTGAGTGGAGGAGGTTGATTTTTTCCTCTACTCCCATCTCCTTTTTTTAAGGCTCCTGGTGCATCTTGGAATGTCGTGCCCCTACTTCTACTTCCCTCTGCCCTGACTGGCTAGTAAGCTACAGCTGGGTTGTGGATGGCCTTTGCACCACTACAGGGAGTTCTATTTTCTCTCATCCCAGGATGGCACCTTTCTTCTGCATCCTTGCTGTCATGCCTTCCTGCCTAATCATATTCTTATGTTAAAATAAGTTTATATAGGATATTCTGGAAAGCTTTGGTCAATCTTTTTTTAGGTTAGGAAAGCATTTTCCTCCATAATGTAAGAGTGGCTCATGGAGCATGAGGTTTTGCGCTCTCTCTCTCTCTTTAATTTCCTCTCAGCAACCAGGAGATTCTGGTTTCCTTCCTTGCAACTTTTACAAGCATCCACTACGGATTGTTGATTTAGCAAGATGATAGCCTGAATAAATGGAGGAAGCTTGGGGTAGAGTAGTTATGCAGGGCTGGGTATGAGTCTCAAAGGATTACTGTGGATTAAAGCTCTCGTCATCTGTGCCCATAACCCTCACATGAGTAAGGGGCTGTGTGCATGATGGTGACATAGATTGTTGTTTTTTTTCCTGTTCAGCTGCTCCAAAGAGGTTCATTAGATTAAATGCTACTAGAGCAGAAGTTTAAGCTCAAAATGGCTGTGATAAATGTTGAATAATATGCTACTTGTTAAGAGGAGGCACAGCCTCTAGGGCAGAGAATAACAGTTTTACTATCATTACAGTGCTGGAAGCAAAACAGGGAAAGCGCCTTTATTAAATAATACTGGAAGCCATTGATTCTAGCTGTTTTTTCTTTTTCTTTTTTATGGCAGCATCGAATCTCAGGTACAGGGAAGAATTATCCAACACAAGTGAAATGTTAATCCTTGCTTGGGAAAAACTGATGAAATGAAACATTTCTTGGATGAATTTATGAACTGATAACTTTGCTTAAAGAAATATTTCCCTTCCATGCTCAAAAAATGTAAGTCTTATCTTTATATACATACTTGTTGAAATTCTCAGGGCCTGATTCTGTTTTTATTTGAAATAGTGTCATCTAGATTACCTTCAGTGAAGTCAATGGAGTTAAACAGATGTAAAACTGGTGTGAGAGGATAATCAGGCTGTTAATGTTGATGTAGGCAGGGATTTTCTAAATTGTCTAAGGGAATAGAGATCCCAATTCCTATGGACTTTCCTGTGAGGCTTCTCCTAGCCCTCTTTTGAAAAACCCTGCCACATTTTTTGTTATTCTCTGTCATAAACAGATAGTTAAGGGTTAAGGTCTGTTTTACCTGTAAAGGGTTAACATGTAGTACCTGGTGACCACCTGACTAGAGGACCAATCAGAGATAAGATTTTTTCAAATCTCTGTGGAGGGAAGCCTTTGTTTGGGTGAGAACTGTTCTTGAATCTAACAGAGGACAGTCATGTCTCCCAGTTCTCCTGGAGTAGTTTCTACTAATTAATAGTGAGTATTAATTAGAAAGGCAAATTAGTCTTATGGTTTGATTTCTATATTTGCAATTGTGTGTTTGCTAAAGGAAATGCTTTATTCCTGTTTGCTGATATTGCTTTTACTGAGAAAAGGGGGAGAGGGGATTCTCTCCAGAGATTGATAAGGTTATACCCTATGAGTGTCCAGCTTGGGCTCATAGAGATTCTATATTTTCTTTTGTTCTCTTAATAAATTCTTTTCTTTTCTTTGGACTTGGTTAATTCCTTCCCTTGGGGAAATTCAGGGGAAGGGGAGGGGGAAGTGGGCTGCTTCCCTGTGTGTGTGAGATTCAAGGCGTTTGAATCCAGGCACCTCTGTCTCCAGAGCAGGCTGGAGAGAGGGAGGAGGGGGGAGGTTCCTCCTCTGTGAATTGATCTGTGTTCCCAAGGGGGGAAACAGGGGTGTCCCGGCCCACGGAATTGACCGGGTGGTGGCAGCCGAAGGGGAGACCTACCCTAGGATTTTGGGGTGGGGGAAGACATGCGGGTCCTCACTTTGAAACCGCCCAGTTTCAAGTGAGGGTAGACTCCTGACATGGTGGCAGTGGTGTTTCGGACCCAGAGAGAGAGGCAAGGCTTTTCTACCAGAGGCACTCTGAGGCAGTTTCAGGGTTACAAGTATTTTCAGTTTTTTGCAGGGCTTTCTGTTACAAAGCCTCCGGTGGAGAGGTACTGGCGTCCATTGTGATACAAGGTACCACTCAGGATTCCTGAGGTGGGGGGGAAGTGCTCGCCAAAGTACATTCCCATCCAACAGGAAAAGCAGGTTTGGGGGTTGCAGAGAGAAACCCTCCAGCCAGGTTTTTTTTCTCCCTGTGTCTTTTGAAAGGATCAGAAGACAGGAGAACACAAATCCCTAAGGAATAGACCAGATTTTTCTCAGGGGTATTGTTAGCAGCAGCCTTTCAGCTGGGCTGCTGAGTACAGCAACTCAGAGCACAGGCAGCTTACAGTTTCAGCCAGGTTGGCTGGAGGCAATTTAGTTTTCCAGCAGGCTTTGTTGGAAGCATATTTTCGTTCTTGTTGCTTGGACAGGCAGCTTGAGGAAAAGGCAAGTTTCAAGCAGTTTTCAGAGTTAGGAGGAGTCTTTTTCTCTGCTGGCATGCTGAGGAAAAACTCTTCCCTAGAGGTGTGTCCTTCCTTTGTGATATCAGGTATCACTCAGGATTCCTAAGGTGGGGGGAAGTGCTCGACAAAGTACATTCCCATCCAACAGGGAAAACAGGTTTGGGGGGGGAGACACAAACCCTCCAGCCAGATTTTTTTTCCCTGTGTCTTTTCAAATCCTCTGGAGCCAGGCAATACAAATCTCCGAGAGGATTTACTACACTTTTCTGCAGGTACTAAGTAGCACCAGCCGGTCCGCTGGGCTTATTAGTAAGATTGTTTTTTGGAAACAGATTTTCAGCTGGGTTTAGCTGAGGCATAAGGTTTCTAACAGGCTGTGTTAGAAAAGGATTTTTTTCCTTCTTCTTTTCTTTTTTCTCCTTTTTTTTCTTTCTGTCTGCTTAAAAACAGCTAGAAAAGAGGTGCAAGTTTTTCTAGGAGGCTTGTTAGAAAGGACCCCACTGTGAGGTACTTAGCAAGTGCTAGAAACAGGACAAACCAGTTTTTTTTGGTTTTCTCAGTATATCAGCACACAGCAACTACACATTTGCAAATCAAAAAGGTTTTGTTTCTTTTCTATTCAGTCTCTCGGGAATAGAGAGGGTTAGGAATTGGGGAAACCAATTCCCTGACTGCAAAGGGGTGTGGCCAGCACCAAAAAGCAACACCAGCAAGCCACACATAAAATTCACTGACTGCAGAGGGGTGTGACCAGCACCAAAAAGCAACACCAGCAAGCCACACATAAAATTCACTGACTGCAGAGGGGTGTGGCCAACACCAGAAGGCACTGTTCCCCATCCCAAGAAATTTCCCACCTACATGGCAGGTGAGGACACTGAGGCCTTCTTCAAAAAGGTTAAAAGGACCTGCCATGGGTACAGCATCCCTAAAGACCAGTACAAGGACTGGTCAGGAAAAAGGACTTTTGCTGTCTATTACAATTATTCCATCCCCATGCTACTGGGGGAAGACTTGGCCAACCATGTGCAGCTGGCCAAGAGGGGGGGAGTGGTCACCCGCGGCCAGACCAAACAAGCAGGCACTCCCATCCCTGTTCCTGAGCCATCCACCAGGACCCTGTCTGTGTTACCAGAGACCCAGACAGAGGTGGTGGAACCGGATCCCATGCCAACAACTACAGCAGCCATAGTACATCCAGTCCCAGGACCGGAACTGGAAAAGCAACCAGCGGCAGAACCAGCGCCAGCACTGACGCCAGCGCTTGCAACTCCACCGCCAGGGGGCGCCAACGGGCCTAAACTGGCAGAAGCAGCAGACAACTCTACCCAAGAGGCTCAGCCAGAGCCTGAAATATCACCTTGTGCACCAGCGGAAAGCGGTCCACAGTCAATAAAAACAACCTCATCACCTACATCGCTCCCAGAGGAACTGGTGTCTCCCGCCTCAAGGGAACAGTTCCAGACTGAGCAGGAAGCCGATGACAGCCTTAACAAAGCTTGGGCGGCGGCACGCAGCAACCCACCGCCTCTCAGCTCTTCTACCCAATTCCAGTTTGTTGTAAAACAAGGACTTTTATATAAGGACATTCTTTCTGGTGGACACCAGGAAGGCCAGCATCCTCAAAGACAGTTGGTAGTTCCAACTAAGTACTGGCACAAGCTCTTAAGCTTGGGCCCTGACATCCCAGTGGCCATTCTGGGGTCAACAAAGCAAAAACAGGTTAAAAACCTTCCTTCCACTGGGAGGGGATGGGCAAGGACAATGCCAAGTATGTCCGCTCAAATGCATACAAAGTGTTCTTCAGTGTCAAATATCTTGTTGTTTACATACTTAGTAGTATATGTAATAGTGCATGTGTTTTGTTTATCTGTTTATGTTACAGTGCTAGGAGGAAATCACCACCAGTAGTTCCCACTGTTGGCGATTTGGGGGGCGTGTCATAAACAGATAGTTAAGGGTTAAGGTCTGTTTTACCTGTAAAGGGTTAACATGTAGTACCTGGTGACCACCTGACCAGAGGACCAATCAGAGATAAGATTTTTTCAAATCTCTGTGGAGGGAAGCCTTTGTTTGGGTGAGAACTGTTCTTGAATCTAACAGAGGACAGTCATGTCTCCCAGTTCTCCTGGAGTAGTTTCTACTAATTAATAGTGAGTATTAATTAGAAAGGCAAATTAGTCTTATGGTTTGATTTCTATATTTGCAATTGTGTGTTTGCTAAAGGAAATGCTTTATTCCTGTTTGCTGATATTGCTTTTACTGAGAAAAGGGGGAGAGGGGATTCTCTCCAGAGATTGATAAGGTTATACCCTATGAGTGTCCAGCTTGGGCTCATAGAAATTCTATATTTTCTTTTGTTCTCTTAATAAATTCTTTTCTTTTCTTTGGACTTGGTTAATTCCTTCCCTTGGGGAAATTCAGGGGAAGGGGAGGGGGAAGTGGGCTGCTTCCCTGTGTGTGTGAGATTCAAGGCGTTTGAATCCAGGCACCTCTGTCTCCAGAGCAGGCTGGAGAGAGGGAGGAGGGGGGAGGTTCCTCCTCTGTGAATTGATCTGTGTTCCCAAGGGGGGAAACAGGGGTGTCCCGGCCCACGGAATTGACCGGGTGGTGGCAGCCGAAGGGGAGACCTACCCTAGGATTTTGGGGTGGGGGAAGACATGCGGGTCCTCACTTTGAAACCGCCCAGTTTCAAGTGAGGGTAGACTCCTGACATTCTCTCATTTGTTTTTTTCAAAAAGGAGACAAACTTCTCAAAGGGCCAAAGGGATGTTCTTATTCTTCAGTGTATACCTTGAGCAATTTAGACATAAAGTTCAACCCAAAGGACTAGAATTAAGGACTAAAATTTACAATAAAAATGTTTTCCAGTTAAAATTGAAGACTTAAATCTGTCAAGTGAACAGAAAATGAGCACACACCTCTCTCTTCTATTTTCTTCCCTTCCTGTCTTGTTCTCAATGCATCTGCTTCCTCCTCTTATTGAGGAATGCTTAGCCCTCCATTGCACAGTAAGTGACTTCTTACTTTCCTCTGAAACTATATGTACTACATTATTTACTCCAATATTTCCTACTCCCTCCCACCTTTCCTCCATCCCCCCAATCATTCTCCATGCCACCTCTCTTTGACGCAGTAGTAGCCATCTCTTTTTTTAAATTTTAGACTTGCATCACTGATCGGGAATTATTTATTTATTAATTCTATTCCAGTGACAACTAGAAGCTCCAGTCACAGACCAGACCCCACTGTGCTACGTGCAGTACAAACAGAACAAAAAGGTGGTCCCTGCCCCAAAGAGCTTACAATTCTGGAACCAGCATTTAATTACCATTATTCATGTCAGAAAGAAGCTACTGGCACTGTAGTGACGCTAAGTGAAAGGAAAGCAAGGGGAGGAAAGAAGAAAAAATGTAGGGAGCCGTGAGAGGTGAGAGGGAATGGGACAAGAGCTTTAAAAATAAGTATCAGAGAAAAAAGAAAATGATTTATTCAATGTGAAGAGTGGGAGGTTTGGCTTGGCTTATATAGGAGCAACGAAGCTCATGTGAAGAGGAGGTGAAGGATGTAGATAGGATGAGAAGTTTGACTGGGAATAAGATTGTGTTTTCAAGGCAGTAGCAGATCAGGACATTGGAATATGAAGACTGAAGTATACGGTATTGAAAAACAAAGGACCAGTTGTGGGCCAGTTTCAGTTATCCCATTCCTCACTTCGTAATTAGCTGTGATATAGTCCAGACATAACAGTATTTTAAATTGTTATAAACTCTTATACGGGGATTATGTTTTGTATTTCTGCCTATATCATGATTAATTTAAATATCCATGGCATGTAATAAAAGTTAAAATGATAGCCTAGGAAAAATGTGGAGGAGTCGAGTAAGGATATCTGAAAGGATTTCAAACACCTTTTTTGAGATACAGTTTAAAAGGATTTATACTCAATGAAACATTGAAGATGTTATCCTGAAAAGCCCAGTCTGTTTCATCAGGCTGCTTCAATTTTTTTAAAACTATTTTACTAACTAGTTCTGCTCCATAATTTATGTATTGAAGGTGTAATAATGGCTTCCTCACAAGTCACTTTAGCATGGTCTTTGCACCTGTCTCAGATAGGGTTCCACAATGTGGAGGTGGAAGAAGTGTTTTCCAACACTGACATTTTGTGGGAAAGATGATGCATCATCCCCCCTGCATCCCTTCCCTCCCAGCTGGATGATTTTTTTATATGAAACTTTTTCACACAAAAAATGCAGATTTGGGTAGTCCAAAACACTTTGTGAATTCTGTAAGAATTTAAGCAGGTTACATTTTGGTGACATTGCATGACCAGTGATAGTGCACTGGACTGGAACTCAGGGGACATGGGTAGTATATCTATCTTTACCATTGACTTGTTGTGTGGCCAAGTCAATTTACCCCTGTTTCCCCTTTACTTTTTTTTTCCTGTTTTCTATTTAGACTGTAAGCTCTTTGCGGCAGGGACTATATGTTTATAGAATGCCTAGGACAATGAAACCTGATTTTGGCTAAGCTCTATAGGTTACACTGTAACACAATAACATTATATTTTAATACCACAACAGAGAAAGTCATTAACAACTTACATATCTTTCCTTCATAGCAACTACATTCTTAAATCAGAGAATTTACGCTTAAGTACAAAAGAATAGAATTTGCCCCTTAATAGTGCTTATTCCAGATCTGTAACTATTAGAGATCCAGATCATGGAGTAGTTCCAATGACTTCAATGTGTGTTTGCAAGTGTATTCAGTATTTTATTTTTATTTTTCTACTTTTTTAAAATTTCTCCCAAAAATCTAAAACTTCACATAACCAGATAAAATAGCTTCATGTTTTGCAATAAGAAGTGACTTACTTAGATGTAAAAAATACTACAGTCAACAGGAGACTTCGTGGCATGACCCAATACATCAAAATGTGAAGGAAAGATCCGTGATATTGGATATTAACACCCTTTTCTTCAAAAAGCAGCTTGGATGAAATAAAGCAAATAGTGGCAGACTTGAGGGGTCTCTTGGAGTACTTTCTAATAATTCTCAATCTATAAATAATTACTGGATAAAATATGGATGAAAACTGAAATTGTTACACTACAGTTAGGATAAATGTTTAACATGGGTAAGATTCTGCCACTTTCATACATGGCAAGTAGTACTTTACTCCAGTAGGATTATTTGAGGGGAATGTCCTCACGACACAACAAGAGTAGGGTGGGAGAATCTAGCCCCACAGGATTTAGCAGGGTGCAAAGGATGAAATTTGTAGTAATTAAATAGGTAGGAGATGAGGTTATTATAACAATAGGAAACACATGATTTTTCATATTGTCTTGCATTTGTTAGGAGTTTTTCTATTTTATTAAAAAATATACAGAGACAATTGTACAGAAACAAATGTACAGAGGAAAAAATACACTCAAGTGTATTTCCCCTGTGGAAAGTTCATTTAATTTAACTCCTTGCACCTTTGTATGCCTGTCCTTTCTTCAATAAATTTGCTCTCATGCATTGTTCCTTGTTGTCCAGTCAAAAGTATGCACCTGTGAAAGGCTTTGCCAAGAGGCAGTCACATATTGTGATCCATGATGAAAATCAGAGACAAAGCCAAATTATATTGCTATGACATCTGTCACTCCATCTGCTTTAGTTTCCATAAACAACTAAACCAATCCATAGATTATACTGATGTTTTTACTTTATGTATAACCAAGAATTTGTTACAGTAGGAATATAAGCACATACAACCCAATTTCTGCACACACACACACGCAAAAAACTATTAACTTTAAATAGGCTGGAATGAGCATAAAATGGTTTTTGTGTCTTATGGCTTTTCCTTAGTTACTAATCTGATCAGATTATAGACTCACCCTCTATTCATAGAATCATAGAAATATGGGCCTGGAAGGAACCTTGTGAAATCCAGCACCTGACACTGAGGCCTGGTCTACACTGGGGCGGGGGGGTGTCGAACTAAGGTACGCGACTTCAGCTACGTGAATAGCGTAGCTGAAGTCGAACTACCTTAGTTTGACTGACTTACCCGTCCTGATGCCGCGGGATCGAAGTCCGCGGCTCCCCCGTCGACTCCGCCACTGCCGTTAGCGGTGGTGGAGTTCCGGAGTCAACGGGAGCGCGTCCGGAGTTCGAACTATCACGTCTAGATTAGACGCGATAGTTCGAACTCCGAGAAGTCAAACTCTCCGCGTCGACCCGGCGGGTAAGTATTCCACAACCTCACTTGGAAACCTATTCAGTGCTTAACTATCCTTATAGTTAGAAAGTATTTCCTAATATCTAACCTATATCCCTCTTGCTGCAGATTAAATTGATTACTTCTTGTCCCACCTATAGCGGACATGGAGAGCAATTGATCACAGTCTTCTTTATAACAGCCACAAACATATTTGAAGACTTACCAGGGTATCCATCCACCTTCCTTTCTCAAGACTAAAAATTTCCAGTTTTTTTTTATTTTACCTGTCCAAATAGGTCAGGGTTTTTTAAACCTTTTAATAATTTTTGTTGGTGAGAGTCCATAGGATAGCAATTTGTTCTCGTCTTTCCTAAAGTGTGGCACCCAGAACTGGACATAGTACTCCAGCCAAGGTCTCACCAGTGATGAGCAGAGCGGGACAGTTACCTCCTGTGTCTTACAAACAATATGCCAATTAATGCACCCCAGAATGCTATTTGCCTCTTTCACAACTGCATTGTATTGTTGGCTCTAATTAAATTTGTGATCCACTTTAATCTCCACATCCTTTTCCTCACTACTACCACCTAGCCAGTTATACATATTGTTGTATTTGTGCATTTGATTTCTCCTTCTTAAGAGCAGTATTTGGAACTTGTTTTTATTGAATTTCATCTTGTTGATTTCAGACTAAGTCTCCAATTTGTCAAGGTTATTTTGAATTCTAATCCTGTCCTCCAAAGTGTTTGCAACTTCTCTCTTCTTGGTGTCATCCACAAACTTTATAAGCATACTCTCCACCTCATTATCCAAGTCATGAATGAAAATATTGAATATCACTGGACCCAGGACAGACCCAGGCAGGAGCCCAATAGATACATCCTCCCAATTTTACAAAAAATAATTGATAATTATTCTTTGAGTACAGTCTTTCAACCAGTTATGCACCCACTTTACAGTGATTTCATCTAAACCAAATTTCCCTACTTTGCGTATGAGAATCATGTGGCACAGTATCAAAAGCCTCACATCTACAGCTTTCCCCGATCCAATTAGCCACTAACCCTGTCAAAGAAGGAAATTAGGTTGGTTTGGCATGATTTGTTCTTGTCAAATCCATGTTGGCTATTACTTATTATCTTACTAGCCTCTAGGTGCTTACAAATTGTTTAATAATTTGTTCCAGTATTTTTCCAGATATCAAAGTTAGGCTGACTGGTCTATATTTCCCCCCTTTTTTAAAGATACATACTCTGTTTGCCCTTCTCCAGTCCTCTGGGACCTCATATGTCCTCCATGAGTTCTCAAAGATAACTGCTCACAGTTCTGAGATTGCTTCAGCTAGTTCCTTACGTACCCTAGGATGAATTTAATCAGGCCCTGCTTACCTGAATACATTTAATTTATCTGATGCCTGCTCTACATGTAAAACTTACGGTGACCTAGCTACATCACTTACAGGTGTGAAAAATTTTATGCCCTGTGTGCTGTAGATAGGTCAATCTAATATCCACTGTAGATTCTGCTAGGTCGATGGATGAATTCTTCCACCAACCTAGCTACTGTTTCAAGGGAATGGATTTACTATAGTGATGGAAAATCCCCTTCTGTGGCTGTAGTAGGTCTACAGTATAGCACTGCCGCAGCATAGCAGATGTCCCGCTGTAGCACTTGTAGTGTAGACCTACCATAAATATTAATTTATAATATTTTGTATTGTACAGTATTGATACATATAATAAGGATAAATTATTTCTTTGATTATTAAGGCAAAGAAAGCTTCATGGCACATAAATGTTAGTGTCATAAAATGTAAATATATGCCATGTTTGCTGTAGATATCCTAATTTCCTAACACATAATTACAGAGCCCAGTTGTTTAACCTCAAATATTTTATTCTAACATGGTTTCGCACTTTGTAAGGCTCTATTGTTTATGGAGGTGAACATGTTCTTATTTTACTTCAATTACTTACAACAATTATAATTGTGTTATTTATATCACTAAATACAATAATGTATCAGTTATTCCACACCGGTAATAGTTATAACAATTTGTGTGGTAAAATGCCAACACACTGCTTTCAGAATCTCAAAAGCTGTAATCGTATTAATGCATTACCATTTGGGATACAAATATTACTGGAAGGAGAACTGCTTTCAGTGCAGTTTCCTCTGGATTGGGAAACCCAAGGGTAGGAAATGATCCTGCACTGACTGCACAAAGATTTCTGCTGGACAAGAGCCAGATATGATTGTGAGGAAGCTAGTAAGAATACCATATTACCATCACTCCCAGTAGGTGAAGTTATATGTGCAAGGAAATTAAGTCCTGAATTGGACAATGGCTAAAAATATACTAGGGGGAAAAATAACTGGGGATGAAAAGGATTCTGTGCGAGTTCTTGTGACCCATTAAATATGTTTAAGACAAATCCCTATGATGAAGTTTGCTATTAAATTCTCATTTGTAGATTTGCATATGTTAGTTGTCCCTGTCTCTAATGACTGAAATATGTAAATATTTCCTAGCTCCTCCTGATCTGGAAAGATGTAAGTACTATTTTTACTTCTCCATATGTAATAGCGTAATTTTGCCACAGGGTGGTACACCATGCATATTTAACTGAAGGTTTTTGTAATTCATCTGACAGTTTGGTTATGCCCTCTGCCAACTTCACTCCACCAGTAATAGAACAATCTGGAGAAATCAAAATAACTGGCCTCTAGCGAAAGGGGCTTGCATTTTTAAAAGTCTGGGACCTAATTTTAAATGCCAATAACCTGACTTCATTTACCACAAAAGCGATGGGACTTCCTCAAGATTATATCTAGACTTTCTTAAAAACAAACAAACAAAAAAAAATTCATCAGTTTTATTTTTAAACAGTAAAATCTTTAGGTGACCACTTATCTAGCAAAATGAATTAAACTATACAGAAAAAACTTTAACTGACAGTCAATAAACTTGCAGATTAGGTTTCGGCTAGAAGGGAAGACTATATTATGAGTCAATTGTAATATAAGATTTCACAAAATAAGAGTTCTGGCATTTGAACATTTCTTGTTCAAACTGGAATACAAATACTAAATGAGATGTTTGTTCTGATAAACTGTTAGTTTCCCCACTTATCCTTACAAATAAGGATGCCAAATTTCATTTCTCTCTTTTCTTTGAAATATATTAATAAAAGGTCTGGGTCTTTGCTTGTTTTGTAATAAAATCACAGAAGAGAGAATATTAGACTACAAAAGTAAAGACTTCTTATAAAAAGAGAAACAGAAAAGCAGATTTAATATTCAGTTGCTAACATACAAATACTATAGCTGACAATTGTAAAAAATCATGGTTGATGTATTGCAGCTAAGATTTACGCAATGTGTGTGCAAAGCACTGAAAGTGTCTGTACAGATTCTGTTTGGTGTCAATTTAAAAATAAAAGCTCTATCTGTTTGACACAAAATATTAAAATGAGCTACTCAATGTTCCTTTTTTACTATAAAACTGTGTATTGCACACAGAAAAAATTGCCCATTAGTATAAGTTGTATATACATGACTCAATAAAACAGCATCAAATTCTTCTCAGTGTTATTACTGAAATATGCTACTTTTAAATATCACTGATATTCCACTGTGTTTGCAGATTATTAAGGTGTTAATCAAACTAATTGAAATAAAATAGAAATGATATCAGAAATAACCTATACTTGTAAGACCCAAATTTCTTTTCCTCCCCAATTTTTTAAAATTAAACTTGTATAGCTACTATCTGATTTTGCACTCATATTCACAGCTAAAGGTTATATTCATTAATTTTCAATATAAATTATTTTACTACTTATGATGAACAGTAATTTTATTCCCCTATGGACTAGACATTTTTTTAAACTGCAAAGAGTGAACCTAGATTCCAGGGGCCTGATTTTTTCTCATTTACATTCAAGAGGTGAAATCCTGGAATCACTGCAGTCAGTGAAAGTTTTGCCAAGGACTTCAATGAAGCCAGAATTTCACTCATGGAATTCAAGAATGTACAGTAGTTAGTGGGGTTATACCAGTGTAAGTGTGGGGACTTCGTCCTCATTTCTGAGTCAGATTGTGGTGAATTCAGGTTTCACAGAGTCACATTTCAGTAAATTAATAATAAGAGAAAGTACTTTCTCATGTTGTCACAAAGCTCTTCACAGCTCAGCTTGTAAAATGACAAAAGCTGGGATTTTCAAAGTCACAAATAGCAGATAGGCACCTGACTCTTACTCATCATGAGTGGGAGTTAGGCACCTACCTGCCATTTGTGCCTTTGAAAATCTCCCCCAAACTCTTTCATATGGCCACTTGATTCAATTTAGTTTTCTGCCAATATAAAACCAGTGTGAAGAAGAGCAACAGACAATGAGGGTTATTTTTTAAAAAGGTTAACACAGTACTTGCCATTTTTAATCATTGTTAATTTCTACATTTTAGAGTGATGCACAATCTTTTGAAACCTACCTCTCTCACATGATCTGCCAAGGTAGCCTGTACCAGAACAATCACAGATATATCTGTTCCACCCATCCCTGCATACACCATTGTTTTTACAGGGGTTGCTCAGGCATGGTTTTGCAGTTTCTCTTGAGCATGAGGGTTTAACTCCAGCAGTGCTTTGAATTTCAGCCATTTGTCGAATATCCTTGCTTTGGCCATCAATAAACAAGTCTCTGATGCAGCCAACATATCCGTAATTGAGAAGTGCTGTCCACACCTCTGTTGGAAAGACCAGCCCTGCTTTATTTTCTGGCAAGCCCCCAAGATACAAGTCATCATCTAGGTCTAGGATTTCGCTTTCTCCTGGTGCAGTGTAAGGTGTACGTAATGTGTTCACAGAAATGGTACCTGGTAAGAAACAACAAAATGCAAGATTTTAAAGATATTAAAGCGAATTCTGGCAGCATTTATTCCCTGAGTCCCAAAATGCAGTATTTGCTTATTGCCAAATATCTCATGCATGAAAACCCTAGATAAATGTTGTATTTACACATTTTAAAATAATAAAATGACATTATTTTGTATTAAAATATCTCTTAAACACTATCAGGAAATATGTGGTATACAAACATTTCCACAAAATACTGCATGAACTTAAATGTATGAAAACTAAAATCAATGTAAGGGATTTCAGGTAGATAAAATGTATAATTCAGTGCAAAAAAATCAAATATAGGGTGATCTTCAGAAATACCCTGTTGGTGCAACAGCAACTCTCTGCACTGCCCTCTAAGTGGCTCAAGATCCCGTGCTTGGGATTCTGCCTCTGAGGAGATAATGGGCGGAGTCTTTGGGCTGGATCCAAAGCCCATCCAGATCATTGAAAAGATTTGTTTCAATGAGCTTCGGATCAGACCCTTTGTCTGGGAGGGGAGGGGAAGTACTCTCATCCGCTGCCAGGCAGCCAATTATTAAAGAGATAGTGATATACACCCAGAGGGGAAAAAATCAATGCCTCTGACATTTGCATCTAAATATGTGCTTGTTACAGGGAAAGAGGGAAGTGCGAGATAAATCATGAAATCAGAAATATTTATTTATTTTTGCTTTCAGTTAAAAAACAAAAACAAGCCTGAAATTTTAGCTCTGCCATTTAGGCAAGAAGTCTCAAAAAAGCTCAGATGTGTTGCTCAAAATGTTGGCTAGGATGATCAATTGTCAAGATCCTCTACTCTGAAAATAATTGTAAAGACTGAGGACTCCAACTGAAAGAATTGAACATAGAGAACCATAGCACATGTGTGCTAATCAGATTCAGGCCAACTGTTGCAGTAAGATTATTAAAACAAAATCTGTGTGTGGATTTTAATATGATCCTGTCTTCACATTCAAGCAAGAGGTGAAATCACAATCCCCTACAGATCACTGTATTAAAGTGAAGTACTGAGGCTGACGGAACTGGGCTTATTTAGTCTGCAGAAGAGAAGAATGAGGAGGGATTTGATAGCTGCTTTCAACTACCTGAAGGGGGGTTCCAAAGAGGATGGAGCTCGGCTGTTCTCAGTGGAGGCAGATGACAGAACAATGAGCAGTGGTCTCAAGTTGCAGTGGGGGAGGTCTAGGCTGGATATTAGAAAACACTATTTCATGAGGAGGGTGGTGAAGCACTGGAATGGGTTACCTAGGGAGGTGGTGGAATCTCCATCCTTAGAGGTTTTTAAGACCCATCTTAACAAAGCCCTGGCCGGGATGATTTCATTGGTGTTGGGCCTGCTTTTAGCAGGGGATTGGACTAGATGACCTCCTGAAGTCTCTTCCAGCCCTAATATTCTATGATTCTACCAGCCACATTATACTATATAAGTTACAGCAGTGTGTGTTTTATGTTTTACCCTCAGCAATGTGTTTGAAAGGGTACTATGGAAAGCAGGAGAACCCAGGATCATATTCCTCTTTACATACAGATGCATGTGAAACATCATTCCTATTATCACTATGCAGCACAGAATCCAGAAAACCTCAAGGATTATTATTGAGAATTGACAACTATGGAACAGTTCTCCAGGAATGTCATTTGGAAAGGATATTTCCAAGATCTTGCATGCACCTATATCAAAATACGATTATAAATCCCTAACTGAAGGAGGTGGGTATGTTGAATCTTTAACTAAGAGACCCTTTCTTCCATCGAAAATCCCTCAAAATTTGCAATCATGAGAACCTAAGGTTATTTTACTAAATCTATATTTAAGCACCTCTATCACAAGTCTTATTTCTGATGTTCTGAGCATCCACATTCCCATTAAATCAAACCTCAGAAAGTCAGCACCTCTGAATATCAGGCTACCTATTAATGTGAAAATTTTTGCCGAAGCTTTTAGTAATCAGTTGTGTCAACCAACACACACCTTTTACCTAATTTGATACATATTAAATTAGATATGGTAGTTACTGCATTATGAATTGTTAGGATATAGATATTCAGGCCTGTCTGCAAAGGCCTATACTTTAAGAATTTAGGTGTATACCTATACACCTAGTTATAGAGGTATAAAAGAAAGAATCAAAGATCACTGTCTGTCTCTGTAATGGCCTTCTCTTACTGTGACAGGCTAAGGCCGTCAGCTAAGATGTAGTTAGGCAGCCATAAGCTGGGAAGTGTATGGTCACATCCTCACATTCCAAACTAGTCACATTGAAATAAGGTGCTATTGGGCTATTAGGAATACAATCCTGCCCTGATATTTCTATCACCTCCATAGAAAGAGAAGAGCCTAGAAGATGTAAAAGAAAGCTTAGTTTGATAGCATCCTGTCTGGCAAGAACTCACTTATCAATAGACACAGCTGAAAAACCCTTATGTCTGTATAGGTGTAGTTGTGAAATCCTCACTTCTGTATTGTTTTGTATGTTTATTTGCATGGTCTCTGTCTGGTTCTGAGATTGTTTCTGTCTGCTGTATAATTAATTTTTTGGGTGTAAACCAATAAAGGTGGTGGAATATAATTGGTTAAACCATGTTACAATATGTTAGGATTGGTTAGATAAATTTCAGTAAAATGATTGGTTAAGGAATAGCTAAGCAAAACTCAGGTTTTACTATATAGTCTGCAGTCAATCAGGAAGGGGGTGGAATGGGAACAGGGACTGGGAATGGGGGAATTAAAATCATGTTTTGCTAAACGGGGGAATGGGAACAGGGGATGGGACCAGGAACAGGGACACAGGCAAGTCTCTGTGGTGTCAGAGCTGGGAAGGGGACACTAAGGAAGGAAACTGGAATCATGCTTGCTGGAAGTTCACCCCAATAAACATCGAATTGTTTGCGCCTTTGGACTTAGGGTATTGTTGCTCTCTGTTCATGCGAGAAGGACCAGGGAAGTGAGAGGGTGAAGGAATAAGCCCCCTAACATGAATAATATCCGCTAAACTTTAAAAGATAAAGGGAGGGACAGCTCAGTGGTTTGAACATTGGCCTGTTAAATCCGGGGTTGTAAGTTCAATCCTTTAAGGGGGCCACTTAGGGATCTGGGGCAAAAATCAGTACTTGGTCCTGCTAGTAAAGGCAGGGGGCTGGACTCAATGACCTTTCAAGGTCCCTTCCAGTTCTAGGAGATAGGTATATCTCCAATTATTATTTTATTTTTAAGGTTTGGTTATGGGTTTCAGAGCTTTTCTTCTTTAGGTAACGAGCTTGAATTAGACCAAGATCATTAGTGAATAAAAGCTTTCTAATGACATTTTAGCAGCCTAATATACATAAAATGAATTGGTGGTCTTATACCAGTTCCAAGTAACAAAAGCAACCAGTACAACTGGCACATTTTTAAGCATCCTTAGCAGAGAGGACTGAGATTAACTGGACATGGAAAATAAATTATACCTCTTCACCCTTAGGTACTTGATCTCAGTCAAGGTTCAAGAAAACTGGTTGCACAACTTAGTGGAACTTTTCACTGCTTCTACCCATGTTGTATCAGATCTGCTCAGTCTCTAGAGCTATTTGGCATCACCAACATTATTTCACTGGCACTGTGGGAGCCTCAGGCACTGATGCACCTCAGTTCCTCATATTCTCTGCCTGTGGCACATAACAGTCTAGTCTCCTGTGGGATGTAATACTTTGGTCTAATTTTGTTGCTGGCATTAGCATATGGGTGCTGTCATAATATGACTTTGACTTCTGTATTTGGGGGGCCAAGGGGCGGGGTGGGTGGGAGATGAGGCTCCACAGGGGATCCAGATGCAGCAGGTGGGGGGTCTTAGCAGGGCAGGCCTCTGGATGCAGGGAGTGACGCGTGGTGGTACTGTGACTCAGATGTGGGGGGCTTGGTAGGGCTCAGCAGGCGGGTCTGGGTTGTGGGGTCTCTGGAGGCAGGGGGTGAGGCTCAGCAGGGTGGGGATTCAGGTGCGTGGCACTTGGGAGGGAGGTCTGGATGCACTAGAGTTGGGCAGATGCGGGTGCAGCTCCCCATACTGTGACCTCTCCCCTTCGCAGCTGAGGAGTGATGTGGGCAGGAAGTGGAGCGGGTGTGTGTGTGAAGCTTCCCGGAGCCAGGAAAGGTTCCTGGGGGTGGTTCAGACTTGACCCTGGTGGCTCCCTGCAGGGGGACTCCCATAGTCCTTCCGCCCCACCCCTACAGCCAGGACTAGCAGCTGAGCACTCACCTGTATGGGGAAGTGGCTCAGCTGCCTTGTACTTATGGAAAATGGCACCAAACTGGAGCTCTGCTGTAAAGGTCGCTGCTCTCCTGCCCTTTGTTTCATGGTCCATGTGGAGAAACTGACCGGCAGGCATGGAGTGCCTTGCATCACCACTTGTGCACCCATGCAATATTCCTCTGTGCCCTCCAAGAGAACTGGGGGGGATGGTGAGCAGCAACACCAGGCTGTGTGCCTGCCGGTCAGTTTCTCCATATAGGCAGTGTGATGAGTTATCAGGAGCTACTTTCCTGCCCTCCCCTTATGCAGACCATAGACTCATAGATTTCAAGGTAAGAAGGGACCATTATGATCATCTAGTCTGACCTCCTGCACAAGGCAGGCCACAGAATCTCACCCACCCACTTCAATAACAAACCCCTAACCTATGTCTGAATTATTGAAGTCGTCAAATTGTGGTTTGAAGACCTCAAGCTGCAGAGAATCCCCCAGCAAGTGACCCGGGCCCCATGCTGCAGAGGAAGGCGAAAAAGCTCCAGGGCCTCTGCCAATCTGCCCTGGAGGAAAATTCCTTCCCGACCCCAAATATGGCGATCAGTTAAACCCTGAGCATGTGGGCAAGACTCACCAGCCAGCACCCAGGAAAGAATTCTCTGTAGTAACTCAGATACCACCCCATCTAACATCCCATCACAGATCACTGGGCGTACTTACCTGCTGATAATCAAAGATTAATTGCAAAATTAATTGCCAAAATTAGGCTATCCCATCATACCATCCCCTCCATAAACTTATCAAGCTTAGTCTTGAAGCCAGATATGTCTTTTGCCCCCACTACTCCCCTTGGAAGGCTGTTCCAGAACTTCACTCCTCTAATGGTTAGAAACCTTCATCTAATTTCAAGTCTAAACTTCCTCGTGTCCAGTTTATATCCATTTGTTCTTGTGTCCACATTGGTACTAAGCTTAAATAATTCCTCTCCCTCCCTAATATTTATCCCTCTGACATATTTATAAAGAGCAATCATATCCCCCCTCAAGCTTCTTTTGGTTAGGCTAAACAAGCCAAGCTCTTTGAGTCTCCTTTCATAAGACAGATTTTCCATTCCTCGGATCATCCTAGTAGCCCCTCTCTGAACCTGTTCCAGTTTGAATTCATCCTTCTTAAACATGGGAGACCAGAACTGCACACAGTATTCCAGATGAGGTCTCACCAGTGCCTTGTATAACGGTACTAACACCTCCTTATCTTTGCTGGAAATACCTCACCTGATGTATCCTAAAACTGCATTAGCTTTTTTAACGGCCATATCACATTGGAGACTCATAGTCATCCTGTGATCAACCAATACTCCGAGGTCCTTCTCCTCCTCCGTTACTTCCAGCTGATGTGTCCCCAATTTATAACTAAAATTCTTGTTATTAATCCCTAAATGCATGACCTTGCACTTTTCACTATTAAATTTCATCCTATTACTATTACTCCAGTTTACAAGGTCATCCATATCTTCCTGTAAGATATCCTGGTCCTTCTCTGTGTTAGCAATACCTCCCAGCTTTGTGTCATCCTCAAACTTTATTAGCACATTCCCACTTTTTGTGCCAAGGTCAGTAATAAAAAGATTAAATAAAATTGGTCTCAAAGCCCATCCCTGAGGAACTCCACTCTTAACCTCCTTCCAGCCTGACAATTCACCTTTCAGTATGACCCGTTGTAGTCTCCCCTTTAACCAGGTCTTTATCCACCTTTCAATTTTCATATTGATTCCCATCTTTTCCAATTTAACTAATAATTCGCCATGTGGAACCATATCAAATGCTTTACTGAAATCGAGGTAAATTAGATCCACTGCATTTCCTTTGTCTAAACAATCTGTTACCTTCTCAAAGAAGGAGATCAGGTTAGTTTGGCACGATCTACCTTTTGTAAAAACATGTTGTATTTTGTCCCAATTACCATTGACCTCAATGTCCTTAACTACTTTCTCCTTCACAATTTTTTCCAAGACCTTACATATTACAGATGTCAAACTAACAGGCTTATAGTTACTCGGATTATTTTTTTTCCCTTTCTTAAAAATAGGAACTATGTTAGCAATTCTCCAGTCGTACAGTACAACCCCTGAGTTTACTGATTCATTAAAAATTCTTGCTAATGGGCTTGCAATTTCATGTGCTAGTTCCTTTAATATTCTTGGATGAAGATTATCCGGGCCCTCCGATTTTGTCCCATTAAGCTGTTCAAGTTTGGCTTCTACCTCGGATGTGGTAATATCTACCTCCATATCCTCATTCCCATTTGTCATCCTACCATTATCCCTAAGCTCCTCATTAGCCTCATTAAAGACTGAGGCAAAGTATTTGTTTAGATATTGGGCCATGCCTAGATTATCCTTAAGCTCCATTCCATCCTCAGTGTTTAGTGGTCCCACTTCTTCTTTCTTTGTTTTCTTCTTATTTGTATGGCTATAGAACCTTTTACTATTGGTTTTAATTCCCTCTGCAAGGTCCAACTCCATATGGCTTTTGGCCTTTCTCACTTTATCCCTACATGATCTGACCTCAATAAGGTAGCTTTCCTTGCTAATCCTTCCCATCTTCCACTCTTGTAGGCTTTCTGCTTTTTCTTAATCATCATGTGAGGGGAAACTGCCCAGCAGACACAGAGCTTCATAGAGTCAAAGCAGGACCAACCCCAACTATATCATCCCAGCCAGGGCTTCACGAAGCCGGGCATAAAAAACCTCTAAGGATGGAGATTCTACCACCTCCCTAGGTAACCCATTCCAGTGCTTCACCACCCTCCTCATGAAATAGTGTTTCCTAATATCCAACCTAGACCTCCCCCACTGCAACTTGAGACCATTGCTTCTTGTTCCATCATCTGCCACCACAGAGAACAGCTGAGTTTCATCCTCTCTGGAACCCCGCTTCAGGTAGTTGAAGGCTGCTATCAAATCCCGCCTCACTCAATGCAAATAAAGACACAGGCTGCCCTCACAAAGGATTATGTCCTCACAAATCCTCACAAATCATGTTATAACAAAGGATGGCCAATTCCTAGTCACCATATGTGACCCAGCCAAGAGACAAAGTAACCTGGAAGATGAGGGAATCAGTCAATAAGACTGAGGGCAGAAAGATGCCAGATGAGGCAAGGAGTGACAAGCACTCTTGCTTCAGTAAATAGGGTTGAACATGATGGAACGTCTTGTAGAAGAATGCAATGGGTCACCAATAAACCCTGATGATTATAGGCTACAAAATGAGATATTCTGAAGCAATAAAAGTTTGCTCTCTAATGGCAAAAACTATTGCTTTTGAGCTATATAAAGTATTTACCTGGATAGGAGTTCTGCCTGGATAGGAGTTTTCTGGGGCACCTGGCATTGGTCACTGTCAGAAGACAAGATACTGGGCTAGATGGATCTTTGGTCTGACCCAGTATGGCCGTTTTTATGTTCTTATGATATCTTGACTGACAGATGGACCAATTTTTCATCAAAACGTATGACACTGCACAAAATTTAGATTATCTTTGAGATCTTATGGAAATTTTAACATTCAATTATTCTTAAAAAGAAGCTCAAATCCATCATGAGAGAAACAGTCATCTATGTGATCTTGGGTTTACTCCATTTTTATACCATGTCTTTGGAGCTCTCCTTATTTTGCAGAGCTTGAGAGAGGAGTTCTTCAGCTACATTGCCAATATGTTGCAGCATATCTGAATAATTTCAACCCAGAGATGTAGGCAGATGCTTTTGCCAGAATGGCAGAAGAAAAACTGTTTTAGTGGGAAGGGATGTCTTAGAGGAAAATGGTTGTGCAGGGCTGAGAAACTACAGCTTTAGATTGTAAACTAATCTGGGGCAGGTAACATCTTTTTGTTCTGCATTTGTACAGTGCCTAGCACCTTGCTGCTACAGTGATATAAAGCAAACAAATACATAAATAAATATTAATACAGCCGATGATGAGACAGTGAACACCCAAGGGAAAAGGTGGCTTCTTTCACAGACTGCTTGACCACCTGGTGAGTAGAAAAGATTCTCCATATCTCCCTGAGGCAAGAAAAACCTAGGGAGAAAACTGCTTAAAACTTTTTGATTGACTTTTGGGTCATAGAGAGGAAAGGCAAGGCCTAGTTAAGGACTGCACTAAGTGAGCTTCAGGGATTGATCTGACTCAGAGCACTGATCCTTGATCAATGAATTTAACTTCAGAATCTCAGTAAAGAAGTATTTCTTTCCCCCAATATCACCTGGAAGCAAGTCCATCCTTTAGGCTCTTACTATGACCTGTTGGATCTCTAACAATGAGACACCCAGCCAGGTACTGTATGCATCATCTGAGGGCAGAATGGCGGGAGGGGGAGGGAGTTGTACTACTTTATGGATAAACAATCACTTGTACAGTACCAACCCAGAACACTACTTGAATGACTAATTAGGATTGTTTATCTTTGGAGCACCCGGTCAATCCAACACTTCAAATAAGTAATTTCAAATATGTATTTAATCAGGAATAAGTGTTATGATTCATGAATGGTCTATTTTATTATACATATTTTTATATATAAGTACCAAACCACAGGGCTTGTAATGGCTATTTAGAAAGTGCTGCTTGCAGTGCAAGACTGATTACAGTAAACCTCTAATTATATGCTCTGGTGAGATCCATGTGTGCGTGCTCTCTCTCTCTCACTCACACACACACACAAACATACACACAATAATTTCTAGAGCTTAAACCAGAACTCTGACTTTAATTCAAAATATCAGTGACTTTTTAGCCCTTACATGCTGGCTTACCCATGCATAACTGCTAGTACAATCTGTTCTACAGTGTTGTACACCATTGAAGGCTGACGAGAATGATACATTCTCTATCTGATTTTAATGTGTAATGTTGATTTCTAAAGGATGGCAGTTTGTTAGAAAAATGCTTGTGAGGTTATCCTTGAGTATGCCAAACAACTTAACAAAAATTTAAACAATACTCAGGCCTCACAAATCAGTTATTAACCTAGCCCTAATGTGTCAGAAAAACCACTGTGGGCAAAGACCTTTGCAGCTGTTTCATGGTATGTTCCTACTTCTTTTACTGCAAAGTTGGCAGTACTGTAACAGCTGAACAGCCAAACATTTCCCTTAGGTATCTGTTAATGAGCCTCTTCAATCATATTCATTATCTCAGCAATTTAGTTTTTATAAGTCTGTTTACAAGAAACTAAGACATCCACGCTCAGACATATTTCTAAACCTTGTCTCATCAATTGTGATCAGTAAAATACTGAGATTGTAACTGCAGCTGGTGCAGCTACCTTGTTCTCTGTACTTACCTTACGTAGTCTATTAAGTTACTAAGTGAAACTCTCATACTGTTTATTGGCAGATAGTGAAAAGCTAAGAAAAGACTAGGCTATTCTGGTTATATTATATCGTACTCTTAGTGTGCTGGAGTGAATATCATCTGGTAGTCTGGTAACAGCTATGGCCAAACAAGGCTAGCTAGATGACAGAAAGGCGATAGTTGTTGTTGCTGCAGCTTAGAGTGGATGTTTCCTGTGGCCGAGAATCAGGAAGAGAGCAAAGACCAGAAAATAAATCAAAGCACTTGCTGATCCTGCTAATACAGAAGTCAAGGAAATTAGCCACACTCCTTGAGAAGCGTCACAGCTTTCTATTATCAGTGGGCACCACTCTGTTTTGGATTTGAAAGCTAGAGAAATGTAGAAATAAAAAATTGCAAAACATGGAACATTATTTAGCAGCAAATATGGTACTTGAGCTACTTATTCATGAAGATGGAGCACAAATTAAAAATATGTCATGTTAGCAGTGATCGGCTCAGATAAGTAGCTAATAAGTTGGCGATCTCAAAAGATCAGTCTCTCAGGAGATTTCCAGTATTCCTGGTTTTGGCTGGAATAGATTTATTGCAGAAGATGCCTCTCTCATAGATTCTGCCATGATTACTCACACTGAGCGTGTAATAGTGAGGAGTTGTGAAAGACAGTACCAAACATGATAGGAGTAGCAGAATCTAGCTGAGAATATTTTGGTACTTTCATTTCCAGTCAGAAGAAAAAGAGGAACACACAACTTATTTTTATGTTAATCAAATGTTTTTTTCTGATGCAAATTCTGTGGTCCCTATTCAGCCATTATTTAGGCAATACTCCCATTAGATTAGATGACAGCATTGCCAATGCAAAAATGGAATAAGAATTTCAGTACTTTTCCCACTGTAAATATTAGCCAAACGTATTCAAACCCATTTGTGTTGGGTTCAGGTTTTAGATGAAAGTTCAGTACAGTACTAATTTTCAGGGTGGATAAAAATCATTTTTAAAAAAAATCAGATTTTTTTAATTTAAATTGGATTTTTTTGATAAAATGATTTTTGAGGAAATAAACTATCTAAAGAGTTTTAATTAAGATACATTATAGCTCAAAGATATGTCATTACGGAATAGGGATTATAAATTCTAATTCTATAGTATGAGACAATATATTCATGTAATGTTTAAGAAAAGTTTTGTAAATTAATTCCAATAGTTCATGGATTAGGGACCCAATTTTATGGGATTCCAGGGGCTTCTGTATAGATTATTTAAATTAATCTATCTACCCAATGGGACTCAGTGCTCAGTCTAGAAGATGCCATCAGAGATGCTTAGTTTTGCAGTTCTCAAACTGTGGATTTGTGTCTCCAGAGATAACATGCTTGTTAACAGCAAAAATGTTTTTAAAATAAAATAAATAAATAATATATAGCGGTGAGAAATCACAGACCCCAACTCTATTGTCCCTCTGCAAATTTGTGTACACAGAGTCAATCCCTTACCTCTCTCTAAAAGTGCAAAGTTTCAAAAAGTTCAATGAATAGAAGATTGTTGGGGGCGAATAGGTCTGGATAAGGAGAAAAAGTCCGGAGATAAATGTGAGAAGGGAGGGACAAGTGGTAGAAACAAAAGTGAAACTGTTTGCACAGCATATTCCAGAAGTCTTGAGGTCTTTCTGAGTGCCGCCTTCATTGATTTGAGATCTACCATACCATTCTCTCACTAGAAGGGAAAACCTATAATGGCAGCAGGCCATAAAAAGAGACCCAGTTTGGGAATATTTTAATGAATTTCTTCTACCTGTGAGTAAGACAGGCATGCGTGCAAAATGCAAACAGTGCAACAAAGAAATGGAAGGCCTGGTTGCCTCAATGAAACAACATCATGAGAAGTGTTCCTTCTCAGGGGGAAGCTGCGTTAAAGATGATGAAAGGAACATGTCTGAACATGCAGGATCTTCAGGTTGTTCAATTTTTTTATTTCATACTTCCTTCTTAAGGACTGCCTGCCTTCCTTCTGGACTATTCTTGAATTCTCATGTTTGAGCAAAAAATATAGTTGTTACTCTATGGTACTATCATTTTAGATTCAGTTGTGATAAAAAATAAATAGCTGAAATGGGCAGATCTTCCTTTTACAATTTCACCTTTAAAGTAGTACTGAGTGTCAGTGAATGCAATGAGTAATACTAAATGAGCAGTATGGTAATAATACTTAAATAACTGCATTGACTTATTTTGTTTACCAGCAGATTGCAAAAAGAGATAATTGCCCGGTTTGTTTATGCAAAAAACTCTCCTTTGCGTATGATTGAGAACCCACACTTCATTAACATGGTTCAGTCATTAACACCAGGATACAGTCCACCCAACAGAGCAGATGTTGCAGGCAAATTGCTGGATAAAGTGTATGAAAGATAAATTGGGCAGTGTGCAAAAGGTCTAGAGGGTAAAATTGTTAACATGAGTCTTGATGGGTGGTGCAATGTTTACAATGATCCTGTTGTATGTGCTTGTGTGAGAACCAAAGAAGGGAATGTCTTCCTTATAGAAACAATTGATACATCAGGAAATGCACACATAGCAGAATACTTACAAGAAGTAGCAGTAAAAGCTATAACAAACTGTGAAAAAAAATTCAAATGTCTAGTACACAGCTTGTCACAGACAATGCTGCAAATGTATCCAAGATGAGAAGAAATTATTTAGAAGAGTGTGAAGGAAGTCCCAAGCTAATAACATATGGTTGCAGTGCTCATTTCATGCACCTCCTAGCCAAAGACTTCAGTGTTCCAGAAATAAAGGCTAATGTCGTTGAAATTGCAAAAGCCTTCTGTAACAGCCACTTTGCAGCAGCTGTTCTGAAAAAAAAGTGGGAGGAACCAAGCTAACTCTCCCACAAGACGTGTGATGGAACTCAGTAGTGGACTGTTTTGAGCACTATATCAAGAACTGGCCTAATCTGATGACAGTTTGTGAACAAAATCATGAAAAAATTGATGGCACTGTCACAGTCAAAGTTCTCAATACTGGGCTTAAGAGAAATGTTGAACACCTGCTGAGTACCCTGAAGCCTATTTCTGTAGCTTTGAACAAAATGCAGGGAAATAGCAGTTTTATTGCTGACGCTGTTGAAATTTGGAAGGAACTGAGTGAGATCTTAAAAAGAGAAATATTCAATGACAGTGTTAAATTACAAGCATTAAAAAAAATGAATGGGACAAGCACTATCTCCAGCTCATTTTCTTGGAAATATTCTCAATACTCAGAACCAGGGTCAAAACTTAACTGCTGAAGAAGAGGAGTTGGCTATGACATGGACATCCAGCAATCATCCCTCCATAATGCCATAATGCTAACTATAATAAACTTCAGAGCTAAGGGGCACCATTTAAGAAATATATGTTTGCTGATGATGTTTTAAAGAAAGTCACACCAGTGAACTGGTGGCAGTCATTTAAGCACTTGGATTCAGAGACTGTTGAAGTGATAATTTCAATTTTAACAGCAGTAGCTTCTTGTACTGTTGTAAAAAGAATATTTTCTTCCTTTGAACTAATTCATTCCAAATTGAGAAATCGTTTGGGGCCAGAAAAAGCAGGAAAGCTTGTTTTTCTTTTCCAGATTATGAACAAACAGGAAAATGAAGGGGAAGATGACTGAGTTAGCTGCAGAAGCCAATATTTTAAGTTTCTCAGGATGACCTGGCTGACAGAGTCGATTTAATTTTTTTTTAATATTGCATTTAACCATTTTAGTTTAAAAAAACAAAACAAAAAAACCTTTGATTTTAAAAAACTTGAATATTTAACTAAATTCAAAAATTCATACACTTGTTTTGTTAAAATATTATTTGTTTGCTATTGAAGAAAAAATCCAGAATACATAAGTTTGTTGTTTTAGTTAAATAAAACAATTTAAATGTCTGGTGATGTTCTCCTCCAAATATTAATGATTAATCAGTTGAACTGGAGATAGTTCACCTCCTAATGACTTCATAAATATCTGCTTCAATTACCTTTGGTAAATGAAATAACCAAACAATCATTCATTTTCTGATATAGCTGTAAAATTCATCTGAAAATTTTTCAAAATAAATCACTTAAAAAATGTATAGTGTGTACTTTCTAAAAATAAAACCTACATCTATCTATGAGTTGTGAAGAATATGTATTAAGGTTATAACAACCAAAAATAATGTACTTTTATGTAGAAATCCATGATTAAATCGAGTCTTCCTGACTAGTGATTTAAATCATGATTTACATCAAATTGATTTAAATCATGATTTAAATCAAATTGATTTAAATCAAATCCACCCTGTTAATTTTACCCATTTCTGTTTATCCATCCCTATCTATGAGTGCATGACCTAGGGCAAATCAGTGTTATTCTTCAAAGAGAAAAACAAACCTATAACAGACATTTGGAAAGTGTAGGGGACAATTTCCTGGTGCAAGTGCTGGAGGAACCAACTAAGGACAGAGCTCTTCTAGATCTGCTGCTCACAAACTGGGAAGAATTCATAGGGGAAGCAAAAGTGGATGGGAACCTGGGAGGCAGTGACCATGAGATGGTCAAGTTCAGGATCCTGACATAAGGAACAAAGGAGAGCAGGAGAATACGGATCCTGTACTTCAGAAAAGCAGACTTTGACTCCCTCAGGGAACTGATGGGCAGGATCCCCTCGTAGAATAACATGAGGGGAAAAGGAGTCCAGGAGTCCTTATTAAGGTTGCAGGAAAAAAAAACATCCCATTGTGTAGAAAGAATAGTAAATATGGCAGGCGACCAGCTTGGCTTAACAGTGGGCAGCACAGTAGGGGAGAAGGTGACCAGCCCTCTGTGAACAAAGAAGTGGTTCAGGACTATTTAGAAAAACTGGACGAGCACAAGTCCATGGGGCCAGATGCGCTGCATCCGAGAGTGCTAAAGGAGTTGGAGGATGTGATTGAAGAGCCATTGGCCATTATCTTTGAAAAATCATGGCGATCGGGGGAGGTCCCGGATGACTGGAAACAGGCTAATGTAGTGCCTATCTTTAAAAAAGGGAAGAAGGAGGATCTGGGGAACTACAGGCCAGTCAGCCTCACCTCAGTCCCTGGATAAATCATTGAGCAGGTCATCAAGGAATCAATTCTGAAGCACTTAGGGGAGAGTGACCAGGAACAGTCATCATGGATTCACCAAGGGCAAGTCATGCCTTACTAACCTAATTGCCTTCTATGAGGAGATAACTGGGTCTGTGGATGAGGGGAAAGCAGTGGACATGTTATTCTTAGACTTTAGCAAAGATTTTGATATGGTCTCCCACAGTATTCTTGCTGGCAAGTTAAAGAAATATGGGCTGGATGAATGGACTATAAGGTGGATAGAAAGCTGGCTAGATTGTCAGGCTCAACGGGTAGTGATCAATGGCTCCATGTCTAGTTGGCAGCCAGTTTCAAGTGGAGTGCCCAAAGGCTCGGTCCTGGGGCCGGTTTTGTTCAATGTCTTCATTAATGATCTGGAGGATGGCGTGGACTGCACCCTCAGCAAGTTTGCAGATGACACTAAACTGGGAGGAATGGTAGACATGCTGGAGGGTAGGGACGGGATACAGAGGGACCTAGACAAATTAGAGGATTGGGCCAAAAGAAACCTGATGAGATTCAACAAGGACAAGTGCAGACTCCTGCACTTAGGACAGAAGTCACTGTTACAGACTAGGGACCGAATGGCTAGGCAGCAGGAAAGGACCTAGGGGTTACAGTGGACAAGAAGCTGGATATGAGTCAGCAGTGTGCCCTTGTTGCCAAGAAGGCTAATGACATTTTGGGCTGTATAAGTAGGGGCATTGCCAGCAGATCGAGGGACGTGATCATTCCCCTCTATTCAACATTGGTGAGGCCTCATCTGGAGTACTGTGTCCAGTTTTGGGCCCCACACTACAAGAAGGATGTGGAAAAATTGGAAAGAGTCCAGCGGAGGGCAACAAAAATGATTAGGGGGCTGGAGCACATGACTTATGAGGAGAGGCTGAGGGAACTGGGATTGTTTAGTCTGCAGAAGAGAAGAATGAGGGGGGATTTGATAGCTGCTTTCAACTACCTGAAAGGGGTTTCCAAAGAGGATGGATCTAGACTGTTCTCAGTGGTATCAGATGACAGAACAAGGATTAGTGGTCTCAAGTTGCAGTGGGGGAGGTTTAGGTTGGATATTAGGAAAAAACTTTTTCACTAGGAGGGTGGTGAAGCACTAGAATGGGTTACCTAGGGAGGTGGTGGAATCTCTTTCCTTAGAGGTTTTTAAGGTCAGGCTTGACAAAGCCCTGGCTGGGATGATTTAGTTGGGGTTGTTCCTGCTTTGAGCAGGGGATTGGACTAGATGACTTCCTGAGGTCCCTTCCAACTCTGATATTCTATGATTCTATGAAAGTATTCATGCCTCCATCTAAATTAACCGTAGAAGTTTGGCTTAAAAGTAGTACATAATATTCAAATGCTAACAATAAACACTACACTAAAATTATTCATGGCTAAAGGTTTGCAAACAAATGGTGGGTGTACACATTGGTCTTCAAACTCTTTGGTATACATCATCCCTGAAAGTAACCTAGATACTTAAAACTCACTAACATTTTCCAGAGATTTACCCTGAATTTAGCCTCACAGTTCCTTAACAAATATTGTGGGCCAAAGTCTTGTACAACTATGAACATTTAGGGGCATATCTTCAAATGTAACCAACTACACTGCATTCATTTTCTGACCAGAACTGACTCTGATTATAAAAATAACCTTCACTTCTCAGAATTGTCCCAGGGACAGGTTGTATCTAGGTCAATCCCTAAAGCAGTATTTCAGAAGAGAAGACACAAAATGAAGATCACAATGTAAATAATATGATTACCACTGGATGTCCCATCATAGTTGAGGTTTTTGGGCAGATTTGTTACCTCATGAGGAGTAAATAACTAAGTGACATGAGACAGCCAGAAAATCAACCTTTCTATAGTTCATGTTCAACTCACTAGAAATCAGGAACCATATAGTTACTTTTCATAATTATATCTGGAACCCCAGGGTAGGTTAAGTTAAATTAAATTTTGGGTTCTGTCTTTTTCTGGGCTTCCCTTTTCACACCCGCAATTATGTGGCTCCAGTTGAGGTCATTGGACTATCTAATATCTGATTTACAGGTGTAATTACTTTTTCACCCATCTGAATTAGGTAAATTGTACTGGAAAATTGTAAACACTAAAAGGCAGGCCTTGTTTGGAAAATCTGGCCCTAAAGTATATCATTACTTTTTCAGCAGAGGTCTCATCCTATACACTGTTGAGAGTCTCCTGCAAGATAAGTGTCTTTATTACCACTGAATTTGGGAGCTGTCAGTACATCTCCAAGACCCGCTCAAAGTATAGTTTCATAAAAGCAAATGAATAATCTATGCTAAAATCATATAGCTTTTGGAATGTACAGTAAATAATAATGCAAGATAAGGAGAAGGAAGAAAGATAAACCAGAAACCTGGAAGCTGAAAAACAAAGGAACACAAGATACAGAGGGAGAAATAGAGGAGGCGTACAGTACATTTTCAACTATGGAGATTAAATAATACACCTTCAAAGTGTACATAAATTAACGATGTAGTGCCATTTAACTGTTTTAGTTATGTAGGTAAACCACAGATCATTTAAGAATGCTCTTGTGGAATACGTCACAAGAATTCCCTGGCTGAATGAATTATAGCCTTTTTATTTACTGCTGTGATGTACGTTATTTCTTAGGAATTTTTTTTTAAACCTTTTAGATTCTGTTTTATTCTTAGAAGAATCTTGGCATGAACCTTTACATAGGAGTTAGAAGAGGAACCATAGAAGACCTTAAAAGTCCTCTGAATAATGACTATTGTTTACTTCCTGAAGTCAACTTGTATTAAACGAACTGCAACTGGAATGTAAGAAAGGTTTCACTAGCTAACACACTAAGGCATGGATGTGTCTACACTGCAGTTAAGCATCCATGGCTGGCCCATATCAGTTGATTTGCATGGGGTCTCAGAGCCTGGATGTCTACACTGCAGTTTTATAGCTCTGCAGTCCAGCCTGAGTCAGCTGACAAGTGTTAGCTGCAGCATAGAAATGCCCTGTGTGACTTGACATTTTACTGCAGAGTTAGGGGCAGCTGATGTTTTTATTACTAACAGTAAGTAATTATTAACCATAATGACTCATGTTGGCTTCAATGGCCAGTAGTCAAATATTTCCACTTTTGCTAGCACACAATTAGAACTGGGTGGAATTTTTTCAGCAAATAGTAAGTTTGCTGAAAAATGCATTTTTCATCTATTCACGAATTCAGGTTGCATTTGGTGAATAGTTTCAGCTGAAAAAAGTCCCCCAAAAACCCAATATTTCAGAAATGTTGCAATGGTTTGTTTAGAAAATGTCAAAACAGTTTCAAATTCACAGTCAAACATTTTGTTTGACCTAAACAATTTTTTTCTGGTTTTTCATTTCTGTAAGAAAAAATTTAAAAATTCAGTTTCACTTCAAAACAAAGCAATTTTCTTTTCATATTTTTCTGTTCAGCCACCAAACAGAAAAAAAATCAATTATTTTCTTAGCTCCACATATAATACCATGTTTTGATCATGATTCATTAGCATGCATATTAATTATGCAGAGGTTCACTGACTCCATTAGAAGGGTTTGGTTGTTTCTATGGGCACAGTATTCACTTTTACTATACAGGAGATTACTTACAATTTGCTAGTGTGTTGTGGTTTTTGTTGCTGTTGTTTTTTTTAAACTTGCAATTTGCCACTTCAGCTCCTTCTACAAATATGATGATGTAAGTGATTATCAGGAGTACAGGGTGCTCTGTTTGGTAGTTTATTTTTGTTGTTTTTACTGTTTTTTGCAAGTACATGATACATTGACTTGCAAGAGTTAGTACTTGATTACCCAGTAAATGTTCACATAACATACTGTTCTCTGGAAATTATTTGTGTTTTGAGTTTTAATACCTGACAATAATGATTCATTATACCTCCCTTATTTAGCTGATATGTAACTTCAACAGTAAAAAAACACCATATAATTACAACTCTCAAATCTTTTTAAACAGAAAAAAAGAAAAGAAGAAGAAGCTATTTTAAGAAATTTACCTGACCGTCCATCCCGCTGAAAGTCCACATGGTACCACTCTCCATCATTCACTTTCTTTTGCAAGGCTTTTATTTTAATAGTACCCGATCCCATATCTAACAGCAGGTAAAGGTAACCATCAAGCATCTCAATGGCAAAAAAGTCAACCTTTACCATTTGTGGGTGTTTGGCATCTTTCTGATGCCTTGGTTTTCCATGACTGAAAAGAATCAGTCCATTTGGCTCAGTTGTGCGAAAGTCAAATGATATTGACCCTGTTTTCTTGGCATTCCACTTTGGCAAAGAGATGAAAGACTCCGGTGTTTCAAATGTGATTGGATCCAAGGTTGCAACATTCTCACATTTAAATGCTACAACTCCATGAATCTTCATTTTAGGATCTCCTTGCTTGGCAAGTCGAGATAACTCCAGTCTGACATCGTTATTTTTATATACAACCTGCAGACAAAGCACAGTGGTTACAATGGTAGAATTAACTGTATTAACCAATCAAACATAACCCTCAATAGGTTCAAGTATGTCAGTCGCTAATAATAGATGCTATTTAATATATGAGAATGTACAGATATATACATCATAGAAATGCAGGGCTGGAAGAGACCTTGAGAAGTCATCTAGGCCAGCCATTGCACTGAGGACCAAGTATACCTAGACAATCCCTAACAGGTGTTTGGCTAACCTGTTCTTAAACACCTCCAATGATGGGGATTCTGAAACCACCCTTGGAAGTCTATTCAGTGTTTAGCTATCCATATTGTTGGAAAGTTTTCCCTAATACCTAACCTATATCTTACTAGCTGCAAATTAAATCGATTACTTCTTGTCCCACCTGCATTGGACATGGAGAACAACTGATCATAGTCCTCTTTGTAACAGCCATTAACATATCTGAAGACTTACCAGGTTTCCCCTGTCTTTTCTCAAGACTAAATATGCCCAGTTTTGTTTTGTTTTTTAATTTCCTCATTGCTCAGGTTTTTGAAACCTTTTATCACTTTATTTGCTCTCCACTGGACTCTCTCCAATTTTTTCTTACAATGTGGCACTCAAAACTGGGACACAGTACTCCAGCTGAGGCCTCAACAGTGCTGATAGAGCAGGACAATTATCTTCTGCATCTTACATATGTAAACTCCTATTAACACACCCCAGAGAAATATCAGCTTTTTTCACAACTGCATCACATTGTTGGCTTATATTCAATATGATTCACTATAATCACAGATCCTTTTCAGCAGTAATACTGCTTAGCCAATTATTCTCTGTTTTGTATTTGTGCATTTGATTTTACCTTCCTAAGTGCAGTACTTTACACTTGTTTATTGAATTACATGTTGTTGATATCAGACCAATTCTCAGATTTGTCAAGGTTGTTTTGAATTCCAATCCTCTTCTCCAAAGTGTTAGTAACCCCTCCCAGGTTGGCATCATTTGCAAATTTTATAAGCATACTCTCCACTCCATTATCCAAATTAAAAAGCACTGGACCCAGGAAAGACCCCTGTGGGACCCACTAGATGCATCCTCCCAGTATGACAGCTAGTCATTGATAACTACTCTTCGAGTACAATCTTTAAAAAAAAATGCACCCACCTTATAGTAATTTTAGACCACATTTCCCCATGCTGCTTGGGAGAAAGTCATGTGGGACTGTCTGAAAAGCTTTACTTAAAATCAAGATAAATCACATCTACAGCTTCCCCCTTTTCCACTAGGCCAGTAACCATGTCAAAGAATGAAATTAGGTTGTTTTGGCATTATTTGTTTTTGACAAATTCATGTTGGCTATTACTTGTAACCTTATTTATATATATCTATATATATATATAATATATGAAGTAGCTCTTTTCATTAACTAACACTAACAATAGCTTGAATTAAATCAAACAGCATTGCTCTAAAAATATTCCTAGTTAATTCAAATAATCTAAAAGAATCTGCACAGAATTTGTGCTATCTGTGGCAAATTAGCTTGTGTGTACTTGATTGTTGAATAGCCTTCTGTGTGCAGCCATTTTGCTGATGTCAGTGAAGTATTAGATTTCTTGCTCCCCTAAGCTCTTTATTACTTTCTTAAGTCTTGTACTTCTGTATACAAAATCTTTCAAGGTCAGATATCACTTTGTAACATTTTTTTTCCACAAGTTAACACATTTTTGCCTTGTCCTAGGAATTGGGGATAATAGCATCTGTGTTGACCATGAAGCAATACAATTGGGACGCCAATATCAGAGAAAAGACTGAAGCCAGGACAATCACAGACAGTATGACTGGATGCCATACTGCTGAATTTCCCCACCATTAAAGTCTGGCTGAAGGTTATTGGATAAAGCTGAAAGACAGTATTTGTTTTTAATTTAATCAACCTGCGTTTCAAATGCTCCTGTTCCATATCATACCTTTGTTTTACTCCACCCCCCAGAAAAGCTGGCCACACAAGTCTTTTTCTAAGCAATAAAACCACTGCTATCATACTGTTTATCAACATATTCTGGTAGCGGTGTTCTTTCTGTGTTATGAATAACATGACTGCTGTATATGCAAGTCTCTCCACTAATGGGCTTTTGGGATCATGTTAAACAATCAATAAAATTAATCAATAATGCACAGTAAATGCCTGGCTCTGAAACATCATTAATTGAGGGTCCCAGTAAAGTAGAAATCTCTCTTTAGCCCCCTAACATTTCGTGTTTCTAAGGGTATGGCTATACTTTGAGGTAGGAGTATAATTGCCAATGAAAGGAGACATAGCTGCACTAGCTCTGATTGAGCTAGTGTTTTAATAAATAGAGCATAGCTGTGCTGGCATGAATGGCAGGAGGGGTGAGCTGCCTTTGAGTATTTGCCTACTGTCTCAGACAGGTATATACTTGGCAGCTCACCCTTCCTCTTGTTTGTGCTGTTGTGGCTACTCTATTTCTAGAGCACTAGCTTGACCAGACCTGGCAAGGGTGCCTCTTCTCAAGTTGGGAATTATGAGCCCAGATCAAAGGTAAACATACCATAGATGACACATCTCAGGAGTGGCTGTTGTAAAATAGTGTCCAAATATAAACATATATTAAAAATGTGAGGGCCAGATCCTCAGCTGGTATAATCACTGGAACTCCATTAATTTAAATGGAGAAATGACAATTTACGCCAGCTGACGATATGACCAGACCATTTTATAATAAATAATGGTGGAACATATTCCACCATATTAAAATATAGTCGTAAAAACTAACAATAAATCTCTCCCCCTCTTTCTCACTGGGTACAGTTCTATATGGTGCTGCTTCTTCCCATGGGAGCTGAAGGTGCTCTGCACGTCTTAGAATGAGGAAAAAATAGTCTTTACTATACATATGCAGACATTAAATAGGCCTGAATCCTATCTTACCCTAGTGTTAATCAGTGTCAACTCCAATGAAGTTACTAGGCAAACTCCTGGGTGGGCAAATGGGATTGGCAAACAGGGGAGAAAGAGTGTGAGAGGCTCCCTTTCTAGATATTGTTCTGTGATCAGTACTGTGATGGTCAGTGATGGAACAGTGGTGACATGATATCTTTCCTGCCAGAAGGGAATTCCTCTGTATGAAGTGCAAGCTGGTGGCTGCGCTGGAAGAAAAGATTTGTGCTCTGGAAGGACAAGTACAGACACTGCAGACTATCAGAGAGCTTGGGGAAATCTTGCACTAGCAGAAAGAGCAAGCATTACCATGCCAGATTCAAGTGAGAAAAGAACTGTCCACCAAGGAACCAGAGAGCATGAGCATCAAAGACGAGGCCTGGCAGTTCATAGCCACCAGAGGCAAGAGGAGGAGAAGTGACCTCCAAAAGAAGAAAGAGGACCGTCCATGTATCAGCAATGGAGATATAGATGAGCAACCGTATTCATGTTCTCTCCACAGGTACTAATGCTGAGAGTGGACTAGATGATACATCCGAGGGAAGGGAGCAGAAAGAGACTCTACCAATTGGAAGGCATGAGATGCACTGTCCTAGGGATGGGGCTTCCACGACCACCACTCCCAAGAGAAGAAGGAGGGTGGTGGTGGTTGGGGACTCCCTCCTCAGGGGGACTGAGTCATCTATCTGCCACCCCGACCGAGAAAACTGAGAGGTCTGCTGCTTGCCAGGAGCTAGGATTCACGATGTGACGGAGAGACTGCCGAGACTCATCAAGCCCTCGGATCGCTACCCCTTCCTGCTTCTCCACGTGGGCACCAATGATACTGCCAAGAATGACCTTGAGCGGATCACTGCAGACTACGTGGCTCTGGGAAGAAGGATAAAGGAGTTTGAGGCACAAGTGGTGTTCTTGTCCATCCTCCAAGTGCAGGGAAAAGGCCTGGGTAGAGATCGTCGAATTGTGGAAGTCAACGAATGGCTACGCAGGTGGTGTCAGAGAGAAGGCTTTGGATTCTTCGACCATGGGATGGTGTTCCAAGAAGGAGGAGTGCTAGGCAGATATGGGCTCCACCTAACGAAGAGAGGGAAGAGCATCTTCACAAGCAGGCTGGCTAACCTAGTGAGGAGGGCTTTAAACTAGGTTTACCAGGGGAAGGAGACCAAAGCCCTGAGGTAAGTGGAGAAATGGAATACCGGGAGGAAGCACGAGCAGGAGAGTGCAAGAGAGGAGGACTCCTGTCTCAGACTGAGAAAGCGGGACAATCAGTGAGTTATCTTAAGTGCCTATACACAAATGCAAGAAGCATGGGAAACAAGCAGGGAGAACTGGAAGTCCTGGCACAGTCAAGAAACTATGATGTGACTGGAATAACAGAGACTTGGTGGGATAACTCACATGACTGGAGTACTGTCATGGATGGAAATAAACGGTTCAGGAAGGACAGGCAGGGCGGAAAAGGTGGGGGAGTTGCATTGTATCAGAGCTCCGGTATGAAACTGCAGAAAAACCTGAGAGTCTCTGGATTAAGTTTAGAAGAGTGAGAAACAAGGGTGATGTCTTGGTGGGAATCTGCTATAGACCACCAGACCAGGGGGATGAGGTGGACGAGACTTTCTTCTGGCAACTAGCAGAAGTTGCTAGATCGCAGGCCCTGGTTCTCATGGGAGACTTTAATCACCCTGATATCTGCTGGAAGAGCAATACAGAGGTACACAGACAATCCAGGAAGTTTTTGGAAAGTGTAGGGGACAATTTCCTGGTGCAAGTGCTGGAGGAACCAAGTAGGGGCAGAGCTCTTCTAGACCTGCTGCTCACAAACGGGGAAGAATTAGTAGGGGAAGCAAAAGTGGATGGGAACCTGGGACCATGATATGGTCGACTTCAGGATCCTGAAACGAGGAAGAAAGGAGAGCAGCAGAATACAGACCCTGGACTTCAGAAAAGCAGACTTTGACTCCCTCAGGGAACTGATGGGCAGGATCCCCTTGTAGAATAACATGAGGAGGAAAGGAGTCCAGGAGAGATGGCTGTATTTTAAAGAATCCTTATTGAGGTTGCAGGAAAAAAAAATCCCAATGTGTAGAAAGAATAGTAAATATGGCAGGCGACCAGCTTGGCTTAACAGTGAAATCATTGCTGATCTTAAATGCAAAAAAGAAGCTTACAAGAAGTGTAAGCTTGGACAAATGACCAGGGAGGAGTATAAAAATATTGCTCAGGCATGCAGAAGTTAAATCAGGAAGGCCAAATCACACTTGCAGTTGTAGCTAGCAAGAGATGTTAAGAGTAACAAGAAGGGTTTCAGGTATGTTAGCAACAAGAAGAAAGTCAAGGAAAGTGTGGGCCCCTTACTGAATGAGGGAGGCAATCTAGTGACAGAGGATGTGGAAAAAGCTAATGTACTCAATGATTTTTTTGCTTCTGTCTTCATAAACAAGGTCAGCTCCCAGACTGCTGCACTGGGCAGCACAGTAGGGGAGAAGGTGACGAGCCCTCTGAGAACAAAGAAGTGGTTCAGGACTATTTAGAAAAACTGGACGAGCACAAGTCCATGGGGCCGGATGCGCTGCATCCGAGGGTGCTAAAGGAGCTCGCCGATGTGATTGAAGAGCCATTGGCCATTATCTTTGAAAACTCATGGCGATCGGGGGAGGTCCCGGATGACTGAGAAAAGGCTAATGTAGTGCCCATCTTTAAAAAAGGGAAGAAGGAGGATCCGGGGAACTACAGGCCAGTCAGCCTCACCTCAGTCCCTGGAAAAATCATGGAGCAGGTCCTCAAGGAATCAATTCTGAAGCACTTAGAGGAGAGGAAAGTGATCAGGAAAAGTCAGCATGGATTCACCAAGGGCAAGTCATGCCTTACTAGCTGAATTGCCTTCTATGAGGAGATAACTGGGTCTGTGGATTGAGGGGAAAGCAGTGGATGTGTTATTCCGTGACTTTAGCAAAGTTTTTGATACGGTCTCCCACAGTATTCTTGCCGGCAAGTTAAAGAAGTACGGGCTGGATGAATGGACTATAAGGTGGACAGAAAGCTGGCTAGATCGTTGGGCTCAATGGGTAGTGATCAACAGCTCCATGTCTAGTTGGCAGCCAGTTTCAAGCGGAATGCCCAAAGGGTCGGTCCTGGGTACAGTATTGTTCAATGTCTTCATTAATGATCTAGAGGATGGCATGGACTGCACTCTCAGCAAGTTTGCAGATGATACTAAACTGGGAGAAGTGGTAGATACGCTGGAGGGTAGGAATAGGATACAGAGGGACCTAGACAAATTAGAGGATTGGGCCAAAAGAAACCTGATGAGGTTCAATAAGGACAAGTGCAGAGTCCTGCAGTTAGGACGTAAGAATCTCATTCACTGTTACAGACTAGGGACCGAATGGCTAGGCAGCAATTCTGCAGAAAAGGACATAGAGGTTATAGTGGATGAGAAGATGGACATGAGTCAACAGTGTGACCTTGTTGCCAAGAATTTTAAGGGTTTGATACAAGTCTAGTCCTGAGGAAAGGAAAGCTGCTAACACAGTGTGGCCTTGTTGCTAAGAAGGCTAACGGCATTTTGGGGCATTGCCAGCAGATCGAGGGACATGATCATTCCCCTCTATTCAGCATTGGTGAGGCCTCATCTGGAGTACTGTGTCCAGTTTTAGGCCCCACACTACAAGAAGGATGTGGAAAAATTGGAAAGAGTCCAGCGGAGGGCAACAAAAATGATTAGGGGGCTGGGATAGCTCAGTGGTTTGAGCATTGGCTTGCTAAACCCAGGGTTGTGAATTCAATCCTTGAGGGGGCCACTTAGGGATCAGGGGCCAAAAATTTGTCCTGCTAGTGAAGGCAGGGGGCTGGACTTGATGACCTTTCAAGGTCCCTTCCAGCTCTAGGAGATTGGTATATCTCCAATTATTACCTTAGCACATGAATTATGAGGAGAGGCTGACAGACCTGGGATTGTTTAGTCTGCAGAAGAGAAGAATGAGGGGGGATTTGACAGCTGCTTTCAACTACCTGAAAGGGGGTTCCAAAGAGAATGGATCTAGACTGTTCTCAATGGTAGCAGATGACAGAACAAGGAGTAATGTTCTCAAGTTGCAGTGGGGGAGGTTTAGGTTGGATATTAGGACAAACTTTTTCACTAGGAGGGTGGTGAAGCACTGGAATGGGTTTCCTAGAGAGGTGGTGGAATCTCCTTCCTTAGAGGTTTTTAAGGTCAGGCTTGACAAAGTCCTGGCTGGGATGATTTAGTTGGGAATTGGTCCTGCTTTGAGCAGGGGGTTGGACTAGATGACCTCCTGAGGTCCCTTCCAACTCTGATATTCTGTGATTCTATGATTCTATCCAATTGTGAAAACAGCCCAAAATATCTCTTGTTGTTTACAGTGTTGTAGCTATGTTGGTCCCAGGATATTAGATACACCAGGTGGGTGAGGTAATATTTTTATTGGACCAACTTCTGTTACCTTAAGATATTACCTTGCCTACCTTTTCTCAAAAATATCTGTGAAGATTCACTGGTCCAATGAAATGGAGAGCTGTATGGGACACACCTGCGGAGGGATGCTTAGCAAGCCCACAAAGAGATCTCCAACTATCCAAGACAGACAGACTGTCCTTGTTGGGAATTCTATTGGAAGAAGAATTGAAACACTTTGCAAGGGGACATCAGGGTGGTATGCTGTCTTCCTAAAGAAAGGCATGAAATGTGACTCTAAGATTGGAAGTCGATGGGAAAAAATCCACTGGAGATGTTACATATTGGAACTAATGACACTGCTTCACAAGATACTTCACAGATTTTAGATGGCTTAAGGGAACTCAGAGGGATGCAGAAGGTCCAAGTAATCTTCTTGGAGCTTCTTTTTGTCTCGTGAGCAAAGGAAGACTAAAAGTAGAAGATTCTGGAAGTGAACTACTGACTATGTAAGTGGTGTAACATAGTTTAGTGGAACACTGACCCACCTTCCTGCGGGGAGGGAGTGGGCTTTTACAATTTGGATGAACTTCATCACAGTAGAAGGGGAACCAATTTTCTAGGGGACAGCTGGCTATGCTAGTCAGCAGGGTGTTTAACAACAAAAGGGGATGGTGAAAAGGGGGAACAAATGAACACTCATAACTAAATGAAGATGTTGGGAACAAAAATCAGTCAAGTAAATGAAGGGCCATGAAAAGAAAAAAATATATAATTGCCTATATTCCAATGCATGTAGATAATTAACAAGAGGAACTGGAATTGCTCCTTTGTGAGCATAAATTCCATCTATTTGATATTACTGAAAATTGATGGGAAGATCCACATGACTAAAATGTTAAAATCAATGTTATAGTCTTTTTAGGAAGGATTGAGATGGCAAAAGGGGAGAGGGATAGGGCACTATGTAAAAATGGTTTTATCTGTTTCTGAGGATATGTCGAGACTGTAATAAAACACCTGTGTCTGGCCTGTGTCAGCTGACTCAGATTCATGGGGTCAGGCTGCGGGGCTATAAAATTGCAATCTATATATCTGGGCTTGGGCTTGAGGCCAACTGCGGTCCCAGCGCACAGGATTCAGCCCAAGCCTGGATATCTGCACTGCAATTTTATGGCCCCACAGCCAAGCCTCACGAGTCTCAGTCAGTTGACGTGGGCCAGCTGCAGTGTTTTATTGCTGTGCAGACATATCCTTAGACACTGACAACTCAGATGCAAATGGTCTTGAATGTTTATGGATCCATGTCCTCAGACATAGCTGGGTACTACTGGTGTCTGCTGAAGACCACCATATCACACAGAAAAAGGGTAACTGACCCCTTAAGCATCTATATATGGGGGCGGGGGGAGGTGGTTATTATAGAGAATTACAACCCATGTGACATACTGGATATCTAAAGCTGCCAGTATTGAAACATCCTCAGAATTTCTAAAGATTATAGATGACAATTTCCTAATTCAAAAAAATGTAGCATCCAACATGAAGGAATTTTATATTAGACCTCATCTTAACCAGTAAAGAAGAATTGATTGCAGAACTGAAATGAGTGATTCCTTAAGTGTATGTGATCATGTTTTGATTATTCAGATCTCACACAACAAATGAAAAAGTATACTTGGTGTTTTAAGAGGGCCAATTTACAAAATTGAATACAATTATAAGCCAAATCAACAGGGAAAAAATTAAAACAGAAAAAGCAAATGATAATTGGGAATTGTTTAAGAATATTTTATTAGAATCTCAAAAACTCTCAATGCCACAATCCCGAACAAATTCCACGCTAATTAAAAAAAATGTAACCAGACCTAAAGGGGAAGTAAAAGCAGTTATAAATGTTATGTATAAACACGCACATGAAAAAGGGGAACTTGATAGCAATGAATATAAATATATAAATTAGACGATTGGAATTGTATAAAATTGATAAGGGAAGCAAAAAGACCCAAGAAGAAATCAATTGTCAGTTGAATTAAGGACAAGGGAAGATTTTTAAAGATTATATTAGGAACAAAGGAATCTAACAATGGTATTTGTACAGTTACTAGATGGAAAGGATAGAGTTGTGAATAATAATGCAGAAAAGGCAGAAGTATTCCATAGATATTTCTGTTCTATATTTAGTAAAAAACCAGATGAAGATATACTTTTCATTACAATGGTAACACAGGAGGATGTTAAATAGTAGCTATTAAAATTAGACATTTTAAAATCAGATGGTGTGGAAAACTTGTATCCCAGAGTTTAAAAGAGCTGTCTCAGGAGCTTTGTGGACTCAATGTTGATTTTCAATAAATCTTGGAACACTGGGAAAGTTCCAGAACACTAGAAGAAAGCTCATGTGCCAATATTTTAAAAGGAAAAATGAGATGACCTGGGTGATTATATGCCTCATATCTATCCCAGGCAAAGTGATGGAATGGCTGATACTGGACTCTATCAATAAAGAATTAAAAGAGAATAATACACATAATGCCAACTAACATGAGTTTGCAGACAATAACACATCAAATTAATTTTATATCCTTTTTTGTTTGGTTGATAAAGGTTAAGAATATTACATCAATATTATTGTCATGTTTGGTACCACATGACATTTTGATTAAGAAATAGAGATGATACAAAATCAACACGGTACACACTAAATAGATTAAAATCTGGCTACTGACAAGTCTCAAAATATAATTCTAAATGAGGACTCAATCCAAGGGAAAAGATAGTCATGTTTTTAGTGGGACTGAAGTTTCCATGGCTGTTTAAAAACACACCCACAAGTAATCATGTCAGTGCAGTTTGCAGCACAGGAGTGCTTCTGGATTCTTTGCTTATCCTAAATTCTCACATAGCAGCATCTGTAAGTAACACTTTACCAGCTATGTACCATCCTGGCAGTATGTACCAGTCATATATGCTTTTGTTACTATGACAGATACAGCAATTTCCTGGAAAAATCTTATTGAATTAACTTAAACTTCACTGAATTAAGTTTATATATTTTTAGAAGTTCTTCATATTAAAAATGCAAATGTTTATGTATTATTGTGGGATTGTATGTAACTTCTCTAGGGGAAGACATGACTAATGTAAACCCTGGGAAGTGTTGCAAGCTTCTAAGGACTATCTGAAACAATGTGCAGGACAAGAATGAACTTTTAAAGTTAAATAGGTTTCCCAGGAAATCTCCACGGGGAAGTGTTTACTAATGTATCCACTCTGTAATGTATCCAGCAACTCAGCCTTTCGAAGCTTTGCCCCGAGGAGGGGACTTTTGTCTGTTGGCCACTTGTTTCATGAGGACAAGATCAGAGGTCCAAACTGTATAAAGGAGCAACTCTCAGATTCATGGGTGTGCTTGTTCTGAGCCAAAATTGTTATGAACTTGTAACCACAGAAAAACCCCTTGGTGGGTTTGAATGACTGTCTCCTCCCAGTGCCCTTGGTAAGATTATTAGCATGGGTGTAAGTTCTTTTATTATTTTAATAAGTTATCTCTGAATTGCTTTCACCTTAGGAATATATGTGCTTGTATAGGTAAAGCTGTGTTGCAGCTTATAACTGTGGGCAATAATGCTGTTTTTATAACCTCTGAGGAGAAAAGCAAAGCAGGCTTGTGTAGACAATCTGACTTGCTGAGGATTCATAGAGTAGATATGGAACTGATCAATCTGGAAATGCCCTGGTCATGATGGAGTGAGACTTGTGCATGTATCCAAGAGAGGTCACAGCTGGGGATTCAGAAATCTAAGAATGGGTGCCCTTGATGAACCGCAGAAGGGAAATACATGTGAAATTGCCCTGAAATGTGATGATTGATGATTGGCAATCCCTCGATTCGAGGATGATCTCTACCATGGATTTACATATGGGTCCTGAGATGACTCAGGAGTCCGAGCCTGGAATCACAAATCTGCCCGCAGTAGGTACAGACATTTTATGGCATGCCAGCGGCCTGCTGGGAGAAAGTTACTTCTTTTTCCTTCCTTCTCTCTCTCTTTTCAGCTTAGAGGGCAAGGTGCTTCTCCTTGAAGCGGGCCACTGCCTGATGGAGGATATGGCGCCATTGGGGTCGGTTGGTGGCTTGCTCTTCCCAGCTTGTGATGTCCACATCAGTTTTCTTAAGATACGCATTCAGTGTGTCTTTGTCGGGTTTACTCTGACCACCATGGGATCTCGGACCATGGGTGAGCTGAGAGTAAAGGGCTTGTTTTGGGAAGCAAGAGTCTGGCATCCTCACACCATGTCCAAGCCAGCAAAGTTGGTGCATGAGGATCATTGCTTCAATGCTGGTGACATTGGCTTTGGTGAGGATGCTGGCATTAGTGTGGCGATCTTGTGGAGGCATCGTTGGTGATGCCTCTACAAACTCTTGAGGTGCTATTGATAGGTCACCCAGGTTTTGCATCCATAGAGGAGTGTTGGAACAACAACTGTCTTATAGACCTGGATATCAGTGTCCTGTCGAAGGTCATGGTACATGAAAACCATCAGAGCAATTTCCCAAAAGGAAGCACTTGAGCACTGGATCTTGTGCTGGATCTCACTGTTGATTTTTGCATTTTGAGAAAGTTGGCTACCGAGGTAGCAAAAAGTGCTCAACTGTCTCCAAAATCTGATCCTCAGTGTTGATTTGTGGTGGGTCATGTGCAAGGCCTGAAGCAGGTTGATAGAACCCTTTAGTCTTCTCAATATTGAGTGAGAGTCTTAGGCTTCAGTAAGCTTGTGCAAGAAAATCCAGTATGGACTGAAGGTCATCCTCAGTGTGCGCGAGGATGACACAATCATCAGCATACAGAAGATCAGTAATGGATGCCCTGAAGACTTTAGACTTCGAGCGAAGACGTTGAAGATTAAAGAGCTGTCCATCCATTCTGTATTGAATGTCAACTCCATTGGGGAGATGATCTTTAATGAGGACCAAAATGACTACTACATAGATGGAAAACAGGGTTGGGGCAACAACGCATCCTTGCTTAACCCCAGTTTTGATGATGAAAGTTTCCATCTCATGGCAATTACAGAGAACTGTGGCAGTCATCTGATCATGGGGAGGCCTTAGGACCTTAATACATTTTGGAGGACAGCCAAATCTGGCCAACATCTTCTACTGGGCTTTGCAATTGACAGAGTCAAAGGCCTTTGTCAAATTGATGAAAGCCATGTACAGGTCCTGATTTTGCTCCCAAGATTTTTCCTGGATTTTGCAGGCAATGAAGATCATGTTGGTTGTCCTGCAGGATGGTCTAAAACTGCACCAAGATTCAGGCAATGTTTCCTCAGCCAGGGGAAGTAATCAGTTTAAGAGGATATGGGCAAGAACTTTCTCTGCTATAGATAGCAAGGCAATGTCTTGATAGTTTCCACACTTTGACTTATCTCCTTTTTTAAAGATTGTAACAATGTTAGTGTTTCTCAAGTCTTCTGGAATCTTCTATTATTCCAGATATGAAGAAAAGGAACATAGAGCTTCCCTACCAGTTCTTCACCTCCAAACTTGTAGACTTCAGCTGGTATGCCATCTGGCCCTACTGCCTTGATATTCTTAGTCTGCATAGTGGCTTGTGTTACTTCTTCAAGGATGGGGGGGGGGTCAGCAAGAGATTCTCTTTCATGTCTTTGAAGTATAGACTCAATAGTGGCATCAAAGATAGTTGACTCACGGTTCAGGAGTAGCTCAAAATGCTCCTTCCATCTAGCTTTGATGGCTTTGCTGTCCTTAAAAAATGTTGACACGTTTGGGGCTTGGACAGGTATGAGTCCATCGGAGCATAGGCCATAAATGGCCCTTATTCCCCGAAAGAAACTCCTCATGTCATGTTTAACAGCATAAAGCTCTGTATCTTGGGCCTTTTTTTGCCACCACATATTTTTGATGTCACGGATTTTCCTTTGCGCATCAGCCTTGAGTTGCTTGTATGACTCTTTCCTCTGCTGATGTGATATGTCATTTTGCCACAAGTGATGAGCTTTTCTTTTCTGGTCAAGTAAGCCCTGAATCTCAGCATCATTCTCATGAAACCAATCTTGGTGATGGTGAATGACATAGCCAATGGACTCAGCACATGTTGAGAGAATGGCAGTCTTTAATCCATTCCAGAGATTTTCTAACTGTGATAGTTACCACCCAGATGGACTACAGAGATGTAATCTACTTGGGCATGAAACTATCAGCCCTTAGGAAACTTCAATCAGTACAGAGCACAGCAGCACATATCCACAGCAACACAGGCTACGACAAGCATATCAGACTTGTCGTCCACTCACTCTACACTGGCTCCCTAGAGAGTATCACGTCCAAATTCAAGACCTCGGTCTTCAAGGTGCTTAATGATGAGGTCCTGGAACACCTGCAAGATCACCTAAAGCTCCAGCATAAGGAATGCAGTCAACAATTTCTTTCTCTATTCACAATGGAACTGTCTATAGCAAGGATACAAGTTGCCTGGCCAGGAGACTGAGCTTTCTTGGAAACAGCTCCAGATTGTGAAATGAACCAACCTGAATCTAAGACCTCACCACTTGCTATTTCAGGACAGCATGCACTCCTGTGACCTGCCTTCACTAATAAAAAAAACAGATAGCACAGCAGTCATATATATATGAATCTATTAATATTTTTCTCCCAGTAGAGAAGAGAGAAATAAGACAAGTACCACACAACAGAGGTTAGACACATAGTTTAATGTATTATTGGAAGGCATTTAAATATTATTATGGGTATAGTATTAGAACCAGAATAGAATAGAACCCATCCTCAAAACATGGTCTTAATAAGGGGTAGGTGGGACTAACACTGGAGTCCATCAAGACTACTGCTACACTGATAAGAAGGGATTATGTTAAAGCAACACAACGTATTTCATCTTAATAACATAAGATTGGGAGAGATCTCTTGGGTCATAAGAACATAAGAACGGCCGTACCGGGTAAGACCAAAGGTCCATCTAGCCCAGTATCTGTCTACCAACAGTGGCCAATGCCAGGTGCCCCAGAGGGAGTGAACCTAACAGGCAATGATCAAGTGATCTCTCTCCTGCCATCCATCTCCATCCTCTGATGAACAGAGGCTAGGGACACCATTCTTTACCCATCCTGGCTAATAGCCATTTATGGACTTAGCCACCATGAATTTATCCAGTTCTCTTTTAAACACTGTTATAGTCCTAGCCTTCACAACCTCCTCAGGTAAGGAGTTCCACAAATTGACTGTGCGCTGCGTGAAGAAGAACTTCCTTTTATTTGTTTTAAACCTGCTGCCTATTAAATTCATTTGGTGACCCCTAGTTCTTGCATTATGGGAATAAGTAAATAACTTTTCCTTATCCACTTTCTCAACATCACTCATGATTTTATATACCTCTATCATAGCCCCCCTTAGTCTCCTCTTTTCCAAGATGAAGAGTCCTAGCCTCTTTAATCTTTCCTCATATAGGACCCTCTCCAAACGCCTAATCATTTTAGTTGCCCTTTTCTGAACCTTTTCTAGTGCTAGAATATCTTTTTTGAGGTGAGGAGACCACATCTGTACACAGTATTCAAGATGTGGGTGTACCATGGATTTATATAAGGGCAATAATATATTCTCAGTCTTATTCTCTATCCCCTTTTTAATGATTCCTAACATCCTGTTTGCTTTTTTGACTGCCTCTGCACACTGCGTGGACATCTTCAGAGAACTATCCATGATGACTCCAAGATCTTTTTCCTGACTCGTTGTTGCTAAATTAGCCCCATCATATTGTATGTATAGTTGGGGTTATTTTTTCCAATGTGCATTACTTTACATTTATCCACATTAAATTTCATTTGCCATTTTGTTGCCCAATCACTTAGTTTTGTGAGATCTTTTTGAAGTTCTTCACAATCTATTTTGGTCTTAACTACCTTGAGTAGTTTAGTTTCATCTGCAAACTTTGCCACCTCACTGTTTACCCCTTTCTCCAGATCATTTATGAATAAATTAAATAGGATTGGTCCTAGGACTGAGCCTTGGGGAACACCATTATTTACCCCTCTCCATTCTGAGAATTTACCATTAATTCCTACCCTTTGTTCCCTGTCTTTTAACCAGTTCTCAATCCATGAAAGGACCTTCCCTTTTATCCCATGACAGCTTAATTTACGTAAGAGCCTTTGGTGAGGGACCTTGTCAAAGGCTTTCTGGAAATCTAAGTACACTATGTCCACTGGATCCCCCTTGTCCACATGTTTGTTGTCATTGAATCCAGTCCCCTCCTATCACAGGTAACCATGCCATATAATCCTATTCATAAATGTATCAAACTCAGTCTTAAAACTAGTTAGGTTTCTTCCCCCCCTACTCTTCTTGAAAGAACTGCACCTCTCAGATCTTGCTTTCAAAAGAGTGAATGGTCTCCTTTTCCAGAATTTGCTAGCAAGAGGAATGAATGACTGAACAGAGTCACCAGCAGAACTAGTAGAAAAATTAACAAAACGTTTCACTTAAAAATATTTTTCCACCTAATATTTTTGTGGAAATTTAAAACAAACTGTGACAAAGTTCCTCCTCTACCTTGGTGGATCCTGTGCTTATTGGCAGATTTGCTTGCCTCAGAGATTCACCATGTGGGTCAGTTAACAGCCCAGAGCCCTTCCCCTCTGGTAGAAGCCACAGTCCAGGTAAATTCCTCCTGTGTCTGATCAGGATTTGGGCGGTTTGGGGGGAACCTGGGCCCACCCTCTACTCTGGGTTCCAGCCCAAGGCCTTGTGGACTGCAGTTGTCTAGAGTGCCTCCTGGTACAGCTGCACAACAGCTACAACTCCCTGGGCCAGGGCTGGCTCCAGGGTTTTTGCCAACCCAAGCGGCAAAAAAAAAAAAGCTGCGATCACGATCAGCAGCAGCTCCACCACACTGCTTTCTTCTTTGGCAGCACTTTGGCGGCTGGTCCTTCCCTCCGAGAGGGACCGAAGGACCCGCCGCCGAATTGCCACCGAAGAACCTGACATGCCACCTCTTCCCCTTGGCTGCCCCAGGCATCTGCTTGCTGAGCTGGTGCCTGGAGCCGGTCCTGCCCTGGGCTACTTCCCCATGGCCTCCTCCCAACACCTTCTTTATCCTCACCACAGGACCTTTCTCCTGGTGTCTGATAATGCTTGTACTCTTCAGTCCTCCAGCAATATGCCTTCTCACTCTCAGCTCCTAGTGCCTCTTGCTCCCAGCTCCTCACATGCATGCTACAAACTGAAGTGAGGTCCTTTTTAACTCAGGTGCCCTGATTAGCCAGCCTGTCCTAATTGATTCTAGCAGTTTCTTCTTAATTGGCTCCAGGTGTCCTAATTAGCCTGCCTGCCTTAGTTGGTTCCAGCAAGTTCCTGCTTGGAACTGCCCGTTACCTTACCCAGGGAAAAGGGATCTATTTAATCTGGGACTAATATATCTGCCTTCTAACACTCTCCTGTAGCCATCTAGCCTGACCCTGTCACAAAACAAACCAAAAAAAAGCAAAAATTTAATCAACATGTCAAAAATAGTCCACCAGCTCCAGTCATGAGACTAACAGTAGCATGTTTGATTTGAATCACTCCTTTTCAGCAAACACATAACACTTTTGCTTATTATGAAATATTTCAGAATACTGACCCCACCACATTGTAGCAATATGCCCTAAGTCACTATGGTTGACAGCCTCTAAATTAACATAGGTCACTTATTTTCAATGGTGAAATACTTTGTCAGGTTAAATCTTAAATTCTTATGGGAAAATTGGATTAGCTTAACATCGTTTCGCTTAAAGTCGCATTTTTCAGGATCATAACTACAATGTTAAGCGAGGAGTTACTGTATAACTAAAGATTCAAGAAGGTAATGTCAAATATATTTCGATGCACTATTTTAGATATGGAGTGGTCTGAGAACTTGCTTACCAAGATTCTGCCTAGAGCAAATACTAAATCCTACCGTTGCTGAAGGAAGAGGCTTCAGTTCAGTAGAGCATGGTGGTCCAAGGAAAGATAGGTTTGATAAGCTATTTACCTGACAGTTTCAAGACCTGGTTCTGCCCCTTCTTACTTCCCCTTTTTAGATGTCTAGACTTCTAGTGAGTAGTTCACTGCAATTGTGCTTTGGCTCCTGGGTGGGGGCATACAAAGATGAAAAGACACACAAGGTCTGTGCACCATCTAGCCCCATGGAGCACTGGACGTGGCTCACATTGTCCAGAAAGAAGTAGATATGTTATCACTAGATTCAGGCAAAGCTCCAATCAGTTTTACTGGGCCTGTTCCCTCTCAAGCCAATGAAAGTTTTGTAATTTAAAAAAGAAAAACAAACATGATGGTTACACGCAATGGCTGGTTGCTAAGATATAAACATATAATTATCTAACATGGTAAAAACCTACATTATACAAACTCTGGATATAAACAACAAATGTCTCAAAGTCACTATAGCACTTTACACCCCACTAACACCTTAGAGTTATGCTGAATGGTTAACTAGAGACATTAAGCTTGCATTGTTTATTGTTTCTGTTTTGCATTCACTCTCCATAATGTTACAAGATATATAATGCATCATACATTTTTTAAAAGCAAAAGAGATGCACTTAATGCAGACAATAAATATATGTCCCATTGTTTTTATTGTCTGCCTGCAAATTCCAGAAAGTCAAATGTATACAAAAAGTAGAAAATATCACCATTGTTTTGAACTCCCCAGGAAACCAAGATTATGTTTGAAGGCCCATTGCAAACATCTTGCCAACACCAAAACTGTGGGCCCGATTCATCTTGCTTCACTGTTCAACACCACTGATTTTAAGAGTTATACCAGTGTAAAACTGAAGTACCAGTGCAGTCAATCAGGTCCACAGTTTTGGTATTGGAAAAAATGTTTCAGTCATATACATTGGGCCAATTCTGGGCTCAGCATTTTCCACTCCAGCCAATGAGAAACTGGTGGGAGATGAAGGCAGTCAGCACTTTGCAGGTGGTGTTCACCTTGCTAGGGAGTTATCACAACTCCATAGTGTGATAACCATTAAAATAGCCATGTGGATGCAGTGACATGGGCTTCAGCAATGTGACTAGGTACTCCAGGTCCACAGCCCACCCTGAAACCCATGTCATTGCAGCTATGCTGCTATTTTTAGCCATGCTAGCACAGGTAATACTCTTCTGCAACCACACTTTGCATTGCAGTGCAGACATACCTTAAGTGATTATAAGAAAGCTGCTCCGTCAAGTTGATAGGGCACTGGACTAGGAGACTTGTATTGTGTTACTGCTGACTTGGTCTATAACCATGGACCAGTTAACATACCCCGTGCCTCAGTTTCCCTATCTGTAAATTGGCGATAATGATCGTTACCTACCTTTGTAAAGTGCTTTGATATATATGGATCAAAAATGCTGCAAGAGTGCTATATAATTATGATTATACTTGATGGACATATTGGAGATATGAACAGATAGAAGAGAGCTACCTGTAGTATATTTAAAGAGTAAAAATGTGATGATTTCTGCACTTCTTTTTCAAATGTGGTTTCCTTTCCATTATTTGAGAGGTTAGCCATAATTAAAAGTAAACAGACCTCAGTAAATCATCTCCACCTAACTTAGCTGGACAGATACCTCTTTTGGGAGACAGGACATGAATTGGTCTGCTCAGCTGGAAGTCACAAAGCTGACATTGCAAATGCTTCTTTGTTTGCTGTCTCTACTGCTCAGATTGTCTGAATTGGGACATCTTAGGATGCTAAAGAATGGTTTTTTGTTTTGCTTCCTGTGGGGGAGAGTAGTTCAGTGGAATATTGTTTAATGTATTACATTCATAGAAATTTGAAAAGCAATGTTTTTAATAATGGCTTTGATAGTAGGCTTGTTGTAGTGTATTTCATACTGCTGTGGACAAGAGTGTTTTAATGATTTTTTTAATAGATTATTTTGTTATTTCTCTTTCTAACCCTTGCTATCAGTTGCCAGACTGCTAGAGGTTTTCTGACTGTGGTTGCTATGTTCACAGTCTTTAATGAATGAGCTTGGGGCTTTTTTTTATATTTGAATTTCCCATGGCAAAGAGTCTTAGAAATTTCTTGGCAGCACCTAAATTGCAGAACTTAGGAGAGAGTTGGTTACACATAGGTTGAATCAGCTTCCAAATAGGAATAAAGCCTTCATCAAGACATAAGTCACAAAATGAAAATAACAAGGCAAATCACCAAAAGGAAAACAAAATGTATTATTTGAGACAAAAACAGCTTTGCATGCCTATATCACACAAAACCCAGAAAACAAAACAAATTATGTACAACCTCAAGTGACTGTTTGGTAGAACAAGGGACTCTTTAGAGCATCATTTGTTGTGTTGGGTCTGGGATTTTCTCCCCTACCACTCACCACACAACATTTAGCTGAGTTCCAATAAAAATTATATACATGCCATTTCTTTTAGCCTTTCCCCAATAACCCCCCCAGTACAGACCAGGTTTTAAGTGCAAGGATTGTCTAAAGACTGTAAGCAAGAGGAGTTAATCAAGAGGAGTTATGCGAAAGTGGATGGTGATTACAATAGAGCAGTTCAGTCATTATTATTTATATAGTTAGGGTAGCACCTGTAATGTGCTAGGTTCTTTCCAAACTCTCAAGCAAGGTGACCTTAGCTCCAGGGTCTTCACAATCTAAGGACAGAGAGTTAAGCAGACAGAGATGATGGGAAAGGGAACAACTATAAGCACTTCATACACAAGCCAACTCACCACACTGTAAGCAACATGGCAGAGGTGGGTCTTCAAGAGGGACTTAAGTGTAGGGCAGGAGTCATATGGCTGTATCATAGATAAGGGGCCATGTGTAAGATTTATTTATATTAACACTAAAATAAAAAAAATACTTTGAAAAGTTTTAATGTGTTAATAAAATGTCTCACCCTTGTCACATTTACAAGCATCTGAACAATTCTTTGTAGTGAATTAATCACAGGTTTATAAACAGATATGCAAACAATTTTAGGCTCCAATCAATTTGTCAGGAAAGCATGAATCTCTATACTTTGGGGGAAATAAAGGTCTTTTATATTCCACTCTTCACTAGCTTTTCCTTCTTAGACATCTCCCTTCAGTACTTTACTAGCTGCCAGCTGATGTCCTAACCCTACTACTTCTCTAGAATAATAATTGCCTGACAACCTGGATTGCTCTCTCTCTCTTTCTCTCTTTCTAAGTTGCTTCTGCATCTAGCTGCTGGCAAGCTGTTGGCTGTGTGCCTTTCTGGCTGGTTTCCACTTTGCACCGTTCCATTCTGTTGGCTGATTCATAGTTCAAAAGGATCCCTTTGTTTCACTGCTGGGAAAATAGCCTATTAATCCAAGACTGAAATTGGTCTTTTTCCTGACTGCAGCGTGAATATGAACTGGCTTCCCAGCTAGCTTCCAGCTAGATCATTTCCTTCCTTTTCTGCTATGGTAGTTAGCTGCCCGTCATGCAGACTTGGCATCTAGTTGGCTAGCTACAATAACTTGCCCCCTATCTTGTGTGGTAGTTGGTGCAGTACCTGGCTAATGTACTGGCTCAGGGACTAACTGAACTCTGCTTGTGTCGCTGATGGACTTATAACTTACACTGCTGACGGCTAACTTCTGCCCTACTTAGCTAACTAGCTGATTCACTTTTAACCAAATATACTCAGCAGCCAGTAACTTATTAAAAGGAAATGTTGTTCCTTTCCTTTTCTGGGTAATTTAACTGAGAGACAGCTTCCTTGACAGTATTACTGGAAAGTGCCTCTCTTTCCTTTTTCTGTTCTCACATGAGTCTTTTCAGCCTCCTTTCTTCAACCCGAAACACTACAACTCTCTTCAGTTAAGCTCTTTCTTCGCATCAGACACTCTATATCCACCAGCACTTTCAAATGATGCCTTTGGCTCCTAAAACACTTAAGACAATTAGAAGCCACGATAGATCACACTTTAAAAAATACAGCTTCCTCTAGCTCTGTTGGTACTGATAGTGCAGTAAAAGTCCACATCTGCAAAAGGGGAAACAGTATCTGACTAACTGTATGTTTTCCATAACTGGTTTACCCTTCACCACAATGACTGTACCAGAGTTCCCCTGGGGATTCCTGGACAGTGCACTGTTCTACCCTCCACTGACCACTCTGGATCTTGTATTACACTCATCTTCCCTTTTCAGGCAGCCACTGTTTCCTCTGCTCTTCGGGCATTGCACAGGGGTGCAAGAGGAGGGGAAATCTATAAAGTGTCTGTCTCATTGGTGTCTAAAACATCAATGTCCATAGCTCATGTATAGCCCATCTATGTGTGTTATTTAAGGTTAATGTTTTCATTAAAAATAACCCTTTTAATTAATCATTAATAACAATAGGGTACATTATTTTGTTTTAAAGGTGTGGCATCTATTAATTATATCTTTCCAGTAATGAGCCAAAAAGCTTACATTTAGTGCACAAAAGGCTTGACACTGGGGAGTACTAGTCATCCTCAATGTTAAAGTGCACTGAGCACTTTTCAAATCAGAAGATCAAGGTGAACAAGAAATCAGTGATATAAAGCCTGATATTTTCCAACATAAGCAAAGGCTGATCCTAAGAGATGCCAAGCAATCACAATCCAGGTTGGAATCAAGCCCAGTTCCTTTGTCAGATGACCAGTAAAAGCTTATAACAAACCTCACACAACTGCATTTTGAAATAATAGCTTGAGTGGAATGAAATTTTTTGTTAACAATTTTATTCACTGAAAAATGCATATTTGGGCCAGCCAAAACATTTTGCGAATTTGTGTTGAATTCACTAGACTGTCCTGGCTGAAAAAAAATAAAAATGTCAAACCACTACATTTTGACATTTTCAAAACAAATGTGTTGATTTTTTGTTCAAAACAATTTTTGTTCCAAATTTTGCTTCAATTTTATTTTAAAATAAGGTTTAAAACACTATGAAAAACGCAGTATTAGCTTTAAATGATATATTAGCTTAAAATTAATTTAAAAAAATTATTTCTATTTGTATACAAGCTATCCTCACCCCATATGGACCTGAAAACTCTTTGCAGACATCTTTAAAAACAGCACACTGTACTGCAAATACTGTAGGTTCTGCCAAAATATATTTGCTTATTTAAATTACTTCCTCATAATCAAATTACAGTATAATGTTCTGTTTTTATTTGGGAGCCAGGCAGTAGTTTTCCTTTAAATGAACCTTCACAGAATTAACATTTAGGAGTGTGAGCATAAGCAGTACTGCTGAGGACTTCTCACATCTCCATTTTATTGAACACAGAAGTGGTTAGAAAAAGGGAATTTCTGTGCCAGAAATACTGACATTTGTTCTCATCCTGAAACAAACATTTTCTTTTTGAATGGGCATTTCAACTTAAAAGGATATTGAAATGACATTTTAAATTAAATAGGCATTTCAAAATGTGACTTTGGAAAATTGAAAAATGTTGAAATTGACATTTTCCAACTTTTTTTTAATTTCAATTAAACTACATTTTATGATTAAAAATATTCTCAGAAGAAAAATTCTGACCAGGTCTAGACACAAGACATATGTTGAATTATGGATAGAAAAAGCAGTCACAAAAATGTACATGAAAGCTAAGCAAGATTTTTTTATAACAGAACAGATGCAGTTCCTTCCACCTGTTTTTCTATTTAATCTCAGCACAACTCAGTTTTTTAAAAGCTAAAGTGATATTGGAAATTCCTCTCTAATATTCATCTTCTTTTGTGAAGATTGTTAATATACTGTGCCAGATCATGTAGTCCTTATGCTGACAAATCTTCCACTGGAGCAGGCATGGAGGGGAGTAAGATTTGTAGGCAGCCCTGACATATGAAGGCTGACTCATAGTCAACTATTCAGTGGCCTCATTCATTTTATTTATTCATGACACAGGAAGACTCCAGACATGGGGACAAGACTCCACTTTCCTATGGGCTAGATGGTCCTTCATCATCCCAGGAGTAGCCCCATGATGCATTCTGCCTTATAGTATCTCTAGGGCACAATTCTCTCATTGTTCCCCTTTGCTCTGAAGGAGCACGGTGATAATGCCCTGCTGGTGACCTATAACAGCGGCATGTTATGGGACCCTGTGCAGTATGGTACCATGTGCAGTGACTCAGCGGCCCTGCCTGGTGCATTGGCCATTAGGGATTTTTGAGTATTGCCATTATATAAATACCTAATAATGCAAATAATTAGTGGGGGGCAGAGCTACTCCCTGCACACATACTCAAGCAGGGGAAAAATGGGTAAGCTGCATCCATTTATACTAGACACTTGAATCCATGTCACAATCATAGAATCATAGAATATCAGGGTTGGAAGACACCTCAGGAGGTCATCTAGTCTAACCCCCTGCTCAAAGCAGGACCAATTCCCAACTAAATCATCCCAGCCAGGGCTTTGTCAAGCCTGATCTTAAAAACCTCTAAGAAAGAAAATTCCACCACCTCCCTAGGTAACCCATTCCAGTGCTTCACCACCCTCCTAGTGAAAAAGTGTTTACTAATATCCAACCTAAACCTCCTCCACTGCAACTTGAGACCATTACTCCTTGTTCTGTCATCTGATACCACTGAGAACAATCTAGATCCATCCTCTTTGGAACCCCCTTTCAGGTAGTTGAAAGCAGCTATCAAATCCCCCCTCATTCTTCTCTTCTGCAGACTAAACAATCCCAGTTCCCTCAGCCTCTCCTCATAAGTCATGCTCCAGCCCCCTAATCATTTTTGTTGCCCTCCGCTGGACTCATTCCAATTTTTCCACATCCTTCTTGTAGTGTGGGGCCCAAAACTGGACACAGTACTCCAGATGAGGCCTCACCAATGTCGAATAGAGGGGAATGATCATGTCTCTCGATCTGCTGGCAATGCCCCTACTTATACAGCCCAAAATGCCATTAGCCTTCTTGGCAACAAGGGCACACTTTTGACTCATATCCAGCTTCTCGTCCACTGTAACTCCTAGGTCCTTTTCTGCAGAACTGCTTCCTAGCCATTCAGTCTCTAGTCTGTAACAGTGAATGGGATTCTTCCGTCCTAGAGTGCAGGACTCTGCACTTGTCCTTGTTGAATCTCATCAGGTTTCTTTTGGCCCAATCCTGTAATTTGTCTGGGTCCCTCTGTATCCTATCCCTACCCTCCAGCGTATCTACCACTCCTCCAAGTTTAGTGTCATCTGCAAACTTGCTGAGGGTGCAGTCCACGCCATCCTCCAGATCATTAATGAAGATATTGAACAAAACCGGCCCCAGGACCGACCCTTGGGGCACTCCGCTTGAAACCAGCTGCCAACTAGACATGGAGCCATTGATCACTGCCCATTGAGCCTGATGATCTAGCCAGCTTTCTATGCACCTTATAGTGCATGTCACAATCTATCTCAATATTTGGATGCACATAGTTGTATGTTTACTAATATTCTTTCCAGCTTGTTCTTTTATAATAACTGATTAGAACAGTAATCAAGGCACAGCCAATATTAATGTAGTCATTTTAAAATATTGATCCATAACTGTCTATGTTCTCAGATTACCACCCATCACTGAAATACCTGAACATACAATTTTCTTCTGCACAAATATGTAAAAGGGCAGCATCGTAAATTACGAGCAACACGTTTGGTGGTGCCTGACACATCCAGCAACAGTCCAATTTTGAGAGACCTAATTTACAGTTTTGGAACTCCATTTTCAATACATGGCTTCCATCTCTGCACAAGATGTCAGAGATGTCACCTGCACACACGGGTCACAGATTCTACCACATGCACATAACAAGGTGATAGTGCTCAAAATATGTGAGTTCAAGTATATGTACACACAAACTTCCCAAAGCTCTTTTAAAAATATGACCCTTTAACTGGAGTCCGCGTAACTCTATAACGTAAAAAGGCTGCATGACCGGTATTGATCTAGACATAGTGATAAGGGCAGCAGAACACAGAAATATCTCAGAATGTACAATATTCAGAATACTGATTTGGACACATAGGTGAATCATGGTCCCACTGAGATCTATGACAATTTTGCCATTGACCTCAGTGGGGCCAAGATTTCATCCTTTGTGTTTGTAGTTGATGAAATCTCAGTGCCTGATCCAAAGCACACAAAAGTAATGGAACCATTTCTATTAACTTCAGTGCCTTTGGCTCAGAACCACAGTGAACTGTAGATAATTTATCTTTCACATACAGTGGTGGACCTGAAAACTTGTCAGTTTTTCCCATATAAGGTTACTTCAGTATCTGCAGAATTCCCTTTGTGCTTCCTTCCACTTTCTATAGGTAATGCCTTCAAAATTGCAAATACTGAGGTTATCTAAACTTCACATAGTTATCTAAGGAAACTGAGAAATTTGTAAGGACCACCATGGTACATAATTAAGATACATGAGTCTGGGATGGTATCAAGATGATCACTGTCAAGATGATCATTAGTCTCTGAAACTGAGAATATGCCCATTACAGACCCAGCTACTTATAGAATTGATTTTTCTCAGATAAGCAGGCCTTCCTGTCAAATTATTTTTCCTCCGTAATTCTCAGTCTTAGCTGGGGAGCTGCAATAGTCACACTATGAGTCCTGAGGTACAATGGGGACCTGAAAGCAAGGTGGGAAAATGAAAACACAAAGAAGAGAAAAATCGGCAAATGGGGAAGGGCAAGTCAAGAATTATTGGGGAAAGGGCAGGCGTGGGGAGGAAGGACAGGAGTTTATTGGAATTCAGGAAAAGAATGGACCCTGTTGGTAGATAAAGGGGAAAAAATGGGAGTAACTGAAGAGACATTTAAGACTAGAAGATGCAGGAGACAGAAGCTGGATCTAGTTTGCTGTGGGTGCTCTCTAACAAGGTATGACTCAGATTGAAACTATGCTGTTTGTAGGTCACAAAGGTGGAAAGGACAATATTTTTTTGTTTTGTTTTGTTTTTTCATCTTTTTCCATGAAAATGAAAAATGGCTTTTTGACCAAACTGAAATTTTCACCACAATATTGAAAGCAGATTTATTTTAATAACATTTCCCCCCCTAAAACCTAGAAAATATTTGGTTTCAGTTTGAACTGCATACTTTTTCAAAGTAAATTTAGGGGAAAAAAACAAATATTTTTGAATTGCACCACAGATAAATTTGACACAATGAGAAACTTTCGTGCAAATTTAATCTCTCTATGAATGCCACCTCTAGGTATGAAATATCATTAAAATGTTTCAGAATACATTTTTAACCTTCACATCTCAAAAGATGTGAAAACAATTCTATTGTACTTCATTACTCCTTTAAGAAGTAGGGACTCAATTCAGGAAGGTACATAAGCAATTGCTTAAGTCCATCCTTATTCAGGACAGCACTTAATTACCTGCTTAACTTTAATCATGTATTTATGTGCTCTCTTGAATGGGGATGCTTTCCTGAATCTGGCCTTGGCAAGGGAGTGTGCATGCACCAGATTTCATAGCACTACATGGGCAAGGTAATATGTGATATAGCATACACGCCAAATTTCACTACTACTGTTTACAAGCAGCCACACGAAAAGAGACACTGGATTCAAAAAATCAGCTCTAATTTTCAAGGCTGAGATTTTCATTAAAGGGGTACAAGACAGTTAGGCACCAAACTCCAACTGAACTCCAAGGTGGGTGCCCTTTGTACTTTCGAAAATCTCTCTCTAAATTGTTAAAGAAAACTAAGTGAAACTGACAAAGAAAAATGTGTTTCAATTCTGACTTTTGAAATATAACTATAAACACCCAGGGGAGATCATGAGATTCCACTTATCCCCAAAGCACTCAGCAGAGAAAATTAAATTCTATTTACCCTGCTACAGCCATCCAGTGGAGACAAAGAGATTACAACTACTGCTACAAGCTATCAGTGAAGATAATCATATTTACAACTACTCCAACAGACATCTAATGAAGATAATGAGATTTCACCTGTTTTCCTTCTACTTCCTAATTGTCCTAATTTTAAGTTCAGAAACAAGAAGGCCAACATGGTTCTGCCAAATTAATGGAAGTTCTCTGTCATATATATATACACACGACTTTGGATTTATAACATCATAATTTAGACTATGTCAGACAGTACCTGTTCAAATTGACCCAGCCCTGCAAACCCTTACTTACACAAGTAATCTTCACTCATATGAGTAGTTCTATTGACCTCAAAAGTTTTTATTTTTTTTAAATGGGACTACTTGCAAGAGCAAAGTCTAGTCACATGAATAAAGACCTGCTGGACTGGGTCTACTATTAAGGAAAATACTGCAAAGCTACATTCTTCAAGGACTTCCTTCCAACTTCCTCTGGTTTACAGATTTTCAAACCAAATGGTCCAGTAAACCACTGAGAATTTTTTTCCCTGTGCTCTTTTCCCCCATAAGTTAAATTAATTTAAAAAGGCTGAAGTGAGATCAGGTTGTAAAGGATGTGCTAACCTGGAAGAACACATACATCCTTTTGACTGGTAATACCTTCCCACAGAGACAAATTTAAGCATGAATTTAAACAAAATCACTGAATTCACCCAGGGGATGATCCAATACCTATTTAAATTAATGAAAATATTCCTATTCACTTTAATGAGCTTTGGATCAGGCCCCAAGAACTCAATTTCCCAGAGGAATGGCATGGAGTAAATTAATTGGTGTCAGAAGTTTCCAGCAGGTTTATAGCTAGCAACATAATAAATTCAAAAACCACACTCATCCCTGGCCCTACCCCAAACCCCTCATCCCCGTCCCCACCCTGCAGCCCTCACCCCCGCACCCGAACCTTCTGCCCCATCCCTGAGCCCCTCCCACACCGCAACCCCCTCATCCCCAGCTCAGTTGGGTTGTGGGCATCAATAATTTTCTTCAACGGTGTCACCAGAAAAAAAGTTTGAAAACCACTGTCCTGGAGTAACTTGTACTGGGTAGTTTGACTCACAGCTTTGGCCTTTGAGGATGCATTACACTATATGTTCTCAAAGCTCTGTTACTAAATGTATTAGTGTAATACATCACCAAAGAGCTGTTACTTGTATGATATATTACTGCATGATGTGGAAATGGATGCCATAGGCATGTTCCAAAGACTTACTTTTTGTAGATCTGTATTAAATGATTTTTTTTAAAAGAAGATGAATTTTTTCAGTAAAGGAAAGAGGATCTTGACTAAAGCACTGGGCAATATGGGCTAATGGCATCCAAATGCATATAAATGTTGCACTCTAACAAGGTTTGGAGCCACTATAAAGTCTAGGATACTGATAATTTTAAGGGTTTGGTACAAGTCTAGTCCTGAGGAAAGGAAAGCTGCTAACACAGTGTACCCTTGTTGCCTAAAAGGCTAATGTCATTTTGGGCTGTATAAGTAGGAGCATTGCCAGCAGATTGAGGGATGTGATCATTCCCCTCTATTCGGCATTGGTGAGGCCTCATCTGGAGTACTGTGTCCAGTTTTGGGCCCCACACTACAAGAAGGATGTGGAAAAATTGGAAAGAGTCCAGCGGAGGGCAACAAAAATGATTAGGGGGCTGTAGCACATGACTTATGAGGAGGGGCTGAGGGAACTGGGATTGTTTAGTCTGCAGAAGAGAAGAATGAGGAGGGATTTGACAGCTGCTTTCAACTACCTGAAAGGGGGTCCCAAAGAGGATGGATCTAGACTGTTCTCAGTGGTATCAGATGATAGGACAGGGAGTAATGGTCTCAAGTTGCAGTGAGGGAGGTTTAGGTTGGATATTAGAAAAAAAAAATTCACTAGGAGGGTGGTGAAGCACTGGAATGGGTTACCTAGGGAGGTGGTGGAATCTCCTTCCTTAACAGTTTTTAAGGCCTGGCTTGACAAAGATGATTTAGTTGGTGTTGCTCCTGCTTTGAGCAGGGGGTTGGACTAGATGACCTCCTGAGGTCCCTTCCAACCCTGATATTCCATGATTCTATGATTCTAACACAAATGTGATTTTTTCCTTCCCTGTTTCTGCCTGTCTACAAAGAGTTTGTGCATGATAGTGCACTCTAGAGATTCCTGTGAATTCTACAGGCATTTTTATTTTTTATCATACAGTGAGAAAAGAATATAAAGTATTTTTCTCTAAATAGTACTTAATGAGAGCAGAGACTGAGGTTAAAAAAAAAAAAGGATTTTCTTTACCAAAATTTTCTACAACCAGATTTTTCTGCATCTCACAAGTTTCCACTTTAATCTATATATTGCTCTCCTGTGTCTGAATGTTTAATATACGCTATTATTTTACCTATTTCAGTCACATATACACATACATGTTTATGAATACCTAGAGGAGACACTGATCCACAACTCTCCCACCCACCCACAAGACTGAAGAGGATAGGAGGAGAGAAGGAAGGGGAAAGATGGTGGTGCAGTTCCAATCTCTGCACACAAAATAATCTCCACCCATATGAGCTGTCCAAACAAAATACCACTCACTGTAGATTATGCAGCTATTCAAAATATTATCATAGTGGTTAGGCTGCTAAACCTGGGACTTGGGAAATTCAAGCTCATTTCCAGGCCCCACCTGTGTGATCTGGGACAGGGTGCTTAGTTTCTCCTTGCCTCAGCTCCCCATGTGTAAAATGGGGATAATAGAACAGGCGAGAGAAAATCAGAATTTCCATTTCACAGGAAATTCCAGTACTGCAATGTTTTAATTGTATTTCAAGTCTAATATCTGGCTTCTGCAGCAGTCTTTCATTATCAAAACTTTATAGTGCTAGGTGCTATGCAATAGGAAATGGAAGTCCTTTTTACATCTGTAATTCAAATGGAGAACTGTGTTCGAAGAATGCTATTCTTTGGAGTGAAAATAATTAATTTACAACTGTCCAGAAATCACACCTTGGCCCCCTGCAAGGTGTGTTGCATCTCCGACTAGGTGTTAAACACTCTCCATTCCAACTGACTATATGCCCTTACAGGCTCAGGCTCATAGTGGGCATGAACAAAGTTGATAAAAAGAATGAACTGGTTCATAAAAAGAAAGGTTTGGCCACACATTGCCTTTGTTTAAAGTCAGTGCCCTTAATAATTATGTTTCACTGTTCCTTAGCTACAAAAGAACAACAAAATTTTGCTTGTTTTCTTTGGATCACATTAAGCCATGCCTTATTTTCAGGAGTATTTGTACATATTTACTGCTATATATTCATGTTGTAGAGTTAATGACAGTTTTGAAATGAACTTCATTGGGGCCTGAAATTCACCAATATAAACACTGAAAATGTAAGAGACCCATTAGATCATCCAGCTAATCCCTCCACCAGGACAGGATTGTCCTAAGCCATTCATAGTTCCATATTTTCTCTACTTCTGAGCAACATATGACTATTTAAAAAGGGAAAAAAATATTCACGTGGCATACTGTTATGTATTATTAATTTACAAAATCTGTGAGGGACAGAAAACTCACTGTGCTTTATCGAGCAGTTTGATATATGGGCTAGTGCTGCTTTTGACAAAGAAAAAACATACCTATAAATTATGCATAGAAATTAGAGATGGAGAAGAAATCATCCAGCTCATCTCCCCACCAAGTGAAGGATAGTTCCCTATAGAATAGCTTCTAGTGCTTTATCCAGCCTACTTTTAAATCTCTCAGTGATGAGCTTTTACCACTTCAAATCTAATACCTCCCACTGTCAAGTTTTTCCTCATAGTCAGTCAGCCTTAACTTCCCCTCTTGTAATACCATCCCATTACTACAATACTCCCTTGGTGCCATGCTGCATAATTCCTTTTGCTCTTTGGTATTCATGCTTTTCAAAAATATTTGTAAACTATGATGCCATCTACAGTTACTGTAGTCCTTGTTTCACAATATTAAACATAACCTCTTCACATACTAGGTATACTTAATTCTGCCTCAGTGCAGGGGGATGGGTTAAAGGACCTATGTAGCAATCCCTCTAGCTACTTAATATTTATTACAGTTCTCTGACTTCCTGCATCCTTGCACATTCCAAATTGGAGCTGGTCAAAATTTGTCAAATGAAATTTTTGTTGAAAAACAGAGTATCAAAACCAACATTTTTTCATGACTTGCCAACCCTGTCCACATTTTTTGTGAAACATTTTGTGCCTTTGTTTTTATCCATTTTTTTAAATAAAAAATTGCTACAAACTATTTTTTTTTTTTACCAAAACCTGGTTGTTCAATAAATGAATAATGTCAATAACAAAACAAATTTTTGGTAAACAAAAAGTGTCAATGATCATTAATAGTATTTTTTAATTAACAATAATAGGTCTTTTTAAACACTTCAAAATGAAAATAACTGATTTTTTTTTATTATTTTTTTTAGAAAATAGGTTTTCATATTTTTTATTTATTCCATAATTTGAGTAGAGGTACACTCAAACTAGAATACCAGATCTTGTCCCCTATCAAACTTTGGGGAAATCAGAACTTCATGGCTTGAGTGTTTGATGAGATCACTGATCATTCCTTTTGGATGGTCAGTACCACATTTTCCCCCCATCTAGTCTTCTAGTATTTCCCTAGTTTTCAATGCTATTCGAAAAAACTACTGGCATTGGTTCAGATGTCTGATTTCTGTATTCTCTTACCAATTCTTTATCAATAGCTATTTTACGAAGTATGGTTTCTTAATTGATTATATTTCTTTATTCTTGTTGCTGAAGACAAATTTTACAAAAGATGTTCAGTATTTCAGGCACTTTGAATTATTATTCATTTTATTCATCTTCTCATTTATTAATGGGCTCATTCCCTCTAAGACCCGTTCAAAATACAGTTTTGTACCAATTTAACTATTTCAATTAGAGATGTGATTGTATAATATTTGGTTGTGTCCTTTTTTATATACTCATACACCATAAATTATTACTATTTATTATTATTGTTGTTTTAAAAACTTCAGGGTCTCTATATCCAAGGTGAGTTGAAGGAGTTGATTATGACTAACTGATCCTTGGGATGGTTTTACGTTGGACACAGCCACCACAGGTTATCTATCCACTTGGGATTGCGGGAGTGTAATGTGCCCAGGCTATGTCCACAATTCAAGAAGGAGAGGGCTCAGGGAAGAACCACAAGAATGATCAAAGGATTGGAAAACATGCCTTCTAGTGAGAGAGTCAAAGAGCCCAAGCTATTTAGCTTATGAACGAAAAATTAAAGGTTGACTTGATTACAAGTCTATAATTATCTACTGGGGAACAGAAATTTTATAATAAAGAGCTTTTCAATACAGCAGACATTGACACAGTCCAATGGCTGGAAGCTGAAACTATACAAATTCAAAGCAGAAATAAGGCACACATTTTTAACAGTGAGTGTAATTATCCATTTGGAACAACTTACCATCACTAGAAATTTGTAAATTGAGACTGGATGTTTTTCAAAAAGACACAATCTAGTTCAACTACAGCTATTTGAAGCAGGAGTTAATTTAGGTAAATTCAATGGACTATGTTATGCAGGAGGTCAGAAGAGATGAGTACAGTAGTTCGACCTTAAAATCTATGAAAGTTTGGTTCAATAGACAGGTCACATGAAAGGAACAGTTTCAGGCTCAGATTCCTTACATTATTAAACTTTGGGCTACATTCAGCCATAGTGGAAGTGGAAAAAAAACTTCATACATTTCACTGTACTTCAGGGGTTCCCAAACTTGGCTCGTGGCTTGTTCAGGGTAAGCCCCTGGTCGGCCGCGAGACGCTTTGCTTACCTGAGCATCTGCAGGTACGACCGCTGGCAGCTCCCAGTGGCCCATTGGCCTGGAAATGTGAACCACGACCACTGGGAGCTGCCAGCGGCTGTACCTGAGGATGCTCAGGTAAACAAAGCATCTTGCAGCCCGCCAGGGGCTTACCCTGAACAAGCCACGAACCAAATTTGGGAAGTCCTACTGTACTTGCTTAAATCAGGGCTTAATTTGGCCATTTCGGGTAATAATAGGTTCCTAACACAAACATCTCTGGGTTCTTCTACTGGTGCTAAGATGACACACAATATGGACTAAGTCATAATTCTATTGCATCATCCATTGAAGGATTTCATAGCACACAAACTTCAATCAATTTAGCCTCTGAATGCCTCTGTGCAATAGGTATTATAGTTCTTATTATATGCATGAGGGAAATGAGCCACAGAGAGCTGAAAAGACTTGTTTAACATCACATAGAAAGTCTATGGCGGACTGACTCACAGTCCACAAGATCATACTGTTTTCTTACACATATCAATTTTCATCTCCAGGCCATAAAGGAAACAGTGTGCATCAAGATGTAGGTTCATCCTGAGGGTAATGAGCTCATTATAGGCTTGATACTGCACCATTCCAGTCAGTGGGAATTTTTCTATTGACTTGAAGGGGAGCAGGATCAAGCTCTAACAAAGAAATAGCAAAATACCTCATTTCGATTACAAAGGAGGTCATAAGCTTTCATGAAATATATAAAGAAACCTGGTCACAAAGCTGGTACTGTATAATCACTCTATCTTTTGGAAATTAATCAGAATAGACAGAAACAGCTTTCATATAGTAGCAAAAATCTGGCTTTATGTGTTTTCCATTGCAATACATAAGTTTGTGGAATTACAGAACACTATAGTTATAAAGCATCCTCTAATCTCCACCCCTCTACCAGAACAAAAGTTCTATTGTTACTGTTTCCTTTTCTGTGTTGAAGGACAATCGGTCAATTATATTCCATGGCACTGCAAAAGGGAAGAGGAAATAAAAAGTATACTTAACAAATGGAGTTGGAATGAATCCATTTCTAATTAATAGGAATTATATTTTCATGTAGTTGAAACGAAATTGCTCTTTTTAATGAATCTCAAGTCAAAGGATTGTCCCACTAATTTGGTGGGCTTATTCTCTTCATCTATGTGGAATGAATACATCTATCCACCAAACATAAAACCCAAACCCTAACTCTATACACACTGGAAAATGCTAAAGAACATAATTCATAGATTTTAAGACCAGAGGAACTGCTATGATCTAGTCTGACCTCTTGCATAACACAGGCTATAGAACCTCACCAAGTATGTTCTGCAACAAGACCATCATTTTTGTTTGAATTAAAACATATCTTTTCAAGAGATCTAATCTTTAAATAAAGGCAAAGTGTGAGAGAATCCACCATTATCACTATACAGTAATAATAGAAGCCTGGGGAATTTCATTAGGGGAATGTACATTCTACGCTCCAGATAAAACACCCTATTTTTAAAGTAACTTTGATAGAAACATGGCAGAAAATAAAGATATTGTTATTTATCTCAGTGGCTCCTGCTTGGATACAATTTCAGGAATAAAATCTAAATGTGAAGTTTCATAATAGAAGACAGCATTGAGGTACTGGGTTCTACTTCTGTCGCTACCGTTGGTTTATTGTGACATTATTATTTATATGTTCCCATTTATCTGCATGGCAATATATACTATGAAGTCCAAAAATCTCTGTTTCATTTTATCTAAAATATGGATAATATCTACACTACCTCACAAAGGTCTGTGGGCATAGTTATTAAAGTGCTTTAAGATCAATGGACAAAGAGCGCAAAGTAGTATTACTTATTTAGGTAACTGAATAAGAGGGTCACATTTTATATTAATGATACATTGTAGGGGACACTGATAGTGACCCCTGGTACTGAAGTATCCAACTTTTTCCATGATAAAAGATTCTTGTTACCATTTTTGAGAATCTCTAACCTCTTTTTTTTTCTTCTTTTTCCCTATCTCATTCAGTGCTTAGGTTGTGCCCACAGGGGGCATAATTAAGATTGCAGAAGCAACTGTGTATCTCATAGACTCATAGACTTTAAGGCTAGAAGGGACCATCATGATAATTTAGTCTGACCTCCTGCACATTGCAGGCCACCGAACTTTGCCCACTCTAGCATTTTCTAACTTTCAAATGTTTGATTTTGCAACCTAAATGATGTTCTTTTAAAGTAGATTTAATGTAATTTATAAATAATTTGTTAAGCATTAATATGTAGTTATTAGTATGTAGGCCTGTTTGTTAGCCTGAGATAGAATTTTGGGTTTGATTTTTGATACTCTTATATCCTTACTAATATGTGTGAGCAAAGAACAAAGACACTGTGTGTTGCTTGTGCCCAGCCAGATTAGCTTGTTAGTATAATGAGAAAAGATAAGGAATAGAATTAAAGTATTACTGGATATGGTGGGAGTTTAATATACAAGCATACACTGGAAGGTTGCCTGGCTCCTCTCTCAAGCCAAGGTCAAGCAACCAGTCAGGAGGGGCAAGACAGAATGGAGGAGAAGGCATAAGAAACACTAAAAGCGAAATAAATGCCTGTCACTGAGCGAAACACAACCTCACTCCCCACCCATCCCATGGGATACAAAACAGGTTGTCACAATAAAATGCGCCCCCACACGGGGCTCCCTGGGTAAGCACCAGCGTTGTATATTGCTAACACCTTTATATGCATTGGAAAGTATCTTGGGAAGGGTTGAAGGTGTGAGAGTGGAATGGAAGATTCCTTTGCAGGTTATGGGAGGCCAAAGGGGAAGGAAGGGAGAAAGGAATGGGTTAACTTGATGATCCAGCTGGGCCCGAAGATAAGGAATGAAACTGCAGCCCAAGGCCAGCGCACACAAACAAGCTCTCTGCTGCCAAACAGCCAGAAGCCTGGATTTCAACCCTGGCCAACTGTGAGAAAGTAGAACTGAGCCAGACAGGGGTGGCAAAATCAATAAGATTGTGAAGGCCAGTGAGTTGAAAAACAAGAGTCTCACGACCCAGAAACCGGTGTGTTTTGGGGAAACTAAGAGAGCCACAGAAGACCGGTTCGGACTGGCCCTGAGAGTACAGGGAGGGGAAGGGCCCTGGACGAAAACACCCCCGGAAGAACCCAGTGCTTAAAACCCTCCTGAGAGCTGAAACAAGTCGGAGATTTAGAGTGGACCCTAGACGACCTGTGCACAGAGCAGAACTCTCATCTACCCTTCCCCTTCATCTTCTTACATTACACCCAGGCTTGGCCAGCCTAGGCTTGTGCATGTGTAAGTATGAAAGTGGGTTAGAGCTTGGGCACTAACACTTTCTTCCTCCCTCTGAGTGACGTGGGGCGCATCCAGCACTCACTGCTGTTATTTGGCTAATAAAGCTTTAAACGTAGTCACTTGGTGTGCTCCTTCATCTCCCCCTCTAAAGATCCCACAGCCTCAGCCTGATCACCTGAAGCCCCAGGCAGATTGGTAAAATAAATCTGTCACAAGGTGGTACCGAGCCCACAGACTCATGGAACATGACCATAAATTGTAAGGGGTGGAACCAAGGATGTGCACTTCAGGTATAATTAGGCTTGCTCAGAAAGAGGAGGTGGGAACAGAGACATGAGTAATGGCTCAACAGCATCAGAGCTATGGATATACTTGTTTGAAATTAAGCCCAACAAACATCACATTGCCTGCACTTCGGACTTCTGGTCTTTTGCTTTCTGTCTTCGTGGCAAGAACTGGGGTGTGTGTGAGGGTGTGTGTGTGTGAAAGGAAAGTCCCTAACAGTGGTTAATAGATGTTATAGTATGTTATTTATGCTGTGCAATGTGTGCAAAAATGATATGAAATCATTCAACATCAATGTAGAAAGCTTTGAGGAGCACACAGAATCCTGTCCAATTTGCAGGGAATATCTGGCACTGGGTGCAACTCAACATGACGTGACTTTGTTCCAAAGGATGGAAGCAAAACAAGAAAGAAGAAAGCAGCGTGCTATAATCTTGGACTCTAATTCAGACAACATATGGATCTGTGAAATTTGTAACAAGCTGTGTCACTCTCAAATTGGACTTGTCAGCCATAAGCAGATTCATCAGGCACTTGATTACATCTCTTACATGTATACCATGATCCACTTTGGATCAATGGTTGGCAATGATGAAGTATCAGTGGTTGGCAATAATGACATACCGGTAAGTAGTATGTGTTATATATGGCTATTATTAGAAGGTGTTAATGATGTTTATAAGCAATGATTCTAAGTAACCTACTGAGAAGTTTTACTCTATCTGTAACAACTGATAAATAATTTACTAATACATCTGATATCGCTAACACTTTTTAAAGTATTTTATAAAATGTACCCTAATGTAAAGTTACACCAATACAGCAAAACAAAACCTCTTTGGTTCCCACTGAATTCCACAATAAAACTCTCATTGACTGGATTGAAACACTCATTCTCTATCTCTCTCAAATACACACACACCCTTCATAATTAGGGTAAGCCATTGAATACGTTATTGTCCCAATTAGGACTAGGGGGAGGTGATTTTATCTGTGTATATGGCAATGATGAGACTGATACTAGAAAAAAGTATTTGAAGGCAGGAGAAAATGCCTTACTGTGAGAAATTTAAAGAACTCAATCTGTTTGCTTATAATAAAGAAGATTGAGAAGTGAGTTGATTACAGTACCTTCATGAGGAGAAAATACAGAGTACTAAAGGGTATATTAATCTAGCAGAGAAAGGCATAGCAAGAACCAATGGCTGGAAGCTGAAGTGAGAGAAATTCAAATTAGAAATAAGGCACAATTAGAAAGAAAGAAAGAAAGAAAGAAAGAAAGAAACATTGGAACAAAATACCAAGGGAAAGGGTGGATCCTCATCACTTGATGTCTTCAGATCAAGACTCAGTGCCTTTCTGGAAATTATGCATTAGCCAAATAAGTTATTGAGCTCAGTACAGGGATAACTGGGTGAAAATTAATGGTCATCCCCATATAGGGCATACAAATTTAGCAGTGTGTGCTGTATAAATATTTATAGTAGATCTCTCTGGACTGAGCCTCCATTTTAATGATTGGTTCGTATAATCAGAGTTTTTGATCTGCAGTTAGCAATGGATGTAATATATCAAAATATAATGTATGTTTCTTCACGAGACATAAAATAAGCAGAACCAACGGTCAGTGGTAATGTCAGTCTTTCTGAGTCTTCCACAAGAAAATACAAAACTCACCAAGGAGTGATGCACTATGCTGTCTGCCAAACCATCCATCCAGTCAAACTTATTTTCATGTTGCAGACGTATATATTACATATGCCAAGGAGTCTCTAGGCACTTATTTTGAATTTCAGCTCAACACCATACCTTTAATAAGCCTGCATGTCTGGTGTTTGGATGGTGATAAAAATGCATTAGCTATGCAAACCAGTGTTTATATGAAAACTAAATCATGTATGAAAATCTAAATAGTCTGGACTCCTCTACCAAGCATCAGCGAGGTATGTTAATGTTCCAGTGGGGATACACTTAGAAGCAATTTCACGTGGGATATTAATTTCTAATAACTGTTTGAGTGTATGGATTAACAAAATTCTATCAGTATTTTATAACTATTTATAGTGTAAGAGTTATGAATTGCTGAATCCTTTCCTTCAGGTGTTTCAAAACAAGAGCACAAGTAACATTTTGCTTGAAAAGTGAGTCCCATTGTAGTGAGACTACTTGTGGAGTAAGGTACTACTTAACATGGGTAAGGGTATCAGAATATGGCCCTTAGATATATTATATAGATTTATGTAATTGGACAGCTGGCAAAAATCTTTCTGCTCAGATGTATTTTCAGTCCTTTTTCAACCTCTTTTAAACACAAACATTTAATTGATATGTTTTTTCAGCAATTGGTAAGATTGTGTTTAAAACTGAGGTTAAGATGATAAAGTAATAGTCAGCATTTCTTAACAGTGCCTTCATTCATTCAGGCATATACCACAATCATTGAATCATAGAATCTCAGGGTTGGAAGGGACCTCAGGAGGTCATCTAGTCCAACCCCCTGCTCAAACCAGGACCAAACCCAACTAAATCATCCCAGCCAGGGCTTTATCAAGCCTGACCTTAAAAACCTCTAAGGAAAGAGATTCCACCACCTCCCTAGGTAACCCATTCTAGTGCTTCACCACCCTCCTAGTGAAAAAGTTTTTTCCTAATATCCAACCTAAACCTCCCCCTCTGCAACTTGAGACCATTACTCCTTGTTCTGTCATCTTCTACCACTGAGAACAGTCTAGATCCATCCTCTTTGGAACCCCCTTTCAGATAGTTGAAAGCAGCTATCAAATCCCCCCTCATTCTTCTCTTCTGCAGACTAAACAATCCCAGATCCCTCAGCCTCTCCTCATAAGTCATGTGCTCCAGCCCCCTAATCATTTTTGTTGCCCTCCGCTGGACTCTCTCCAATTTGTCCACGTCCTTCTTGTAGTGTGGGGCCCAAAACTGGACACAGTACTCCAAATGAGGCCTCACCAGTGCTGAGTAGAGGGGGATGATCATATCCCTCGATCTGCTGGAAATGCCCCTACTTATACAAGCGAAAATGCCATTAGCCTTCTTGGCAACAAGGGCACACTGTTGACTCATATTCAGCTGTTGACTCATATTCAGCTTTTCGTCCACCGTAACCCCTAGGTCCTTTTCTGCAGAACTGCTGCCCAGCCATTCGGTCCCTAGTCTGTAGAGATGCATGGGATTCTTCCGTCCTAAGTGCAGGACTCTGCACTTGTCCTTGTTGAACCTCATCATATTTCTTTTGGCCCAATCCTCTAATTTGTCTAGGTCCCTCTCTATCCTAGCCCTACCCTCCAGCGTATCAACCACTCCTCCCAGTTTAGTGTCATCTGCAAACTTGCTAAGGGTGCAGTCCACACCATCCTCCAGATCGTTAATGAAGATATTGAATAAAACCGGCCCCAGCACCGACCCTTGGGGCACTCCACTTGATACCAGCTGCCAACTAGACATGGAACCATTGATCACTACCCGTTGAGCCCGACCATCTAGCCAGTTTTCTATCCACCTTACCGTCCATTCATCCAGCCCATACTTCTTTAACTTGCTGGCAAGAACACTGTGGGAGACTGTATCAAAAGCTTTGCTAAAGTCCAGAAATAGCACATCCACTGCTTTCCCCTCATCCACAGAGCCGGTTATCTCATCATAGAAGGCAATTAGGTTAGTCAGGCATAACTTGCCCTTGGTGAATCCATGCTGATTGTTCCTGATCACTTTCCCCTCCTTTAAGTGGTTCAGGATTGATTCCTTGAGGACCTGTTCCATGATTTTTCCATGGACTGAGGTGAGACTGACTGGCCTGTAGTTCCCTGGATCTTCCTTCTTCCCTTTTTTAAAGATGGGCACTACATTAGCTTTTTTCCAGTCATCCGGGACCTCCCCCGATCGCCATGATTTTTCAAAGATAATGGCCAATCGCTCTGCAATCTCATCGGCCAACTCCTTTAGCACCCTCAGATGCAGCGCATCTGGCCCCATGGACTTGTGCTTGTCCAGCTTTCCTAAATAGCCCCGAACTACTTCTTTCTCCACAGAGAGCTGGTCACCTCCTCCCCATACCGTGCTGCAGAGTGCAGCTGTCTGGGAGCTGACCTTGTCTGTGAAGACAGAGGCAAAAAAAGCATTGAGTACACTAGCTTTCTCCACATCCTCTGTCACTAGGGCTTTGGCTACACTTGCACTTCAAAGCGCTGCCGCGGCAGCGCTTTGAAGCGCTAAGTGTAATCAAAGCGCCAGCGCTGGGAGAAAACTCTCCCAGCGCTGTCCGTACTCCACTTCCCTGTGGGGAATAACGGACAGCGCTGGGAGCGCGGCTCCCAGCGCTGGGGCTTTGACTACACTGGCGCTTTGTAGCGCCGCAATTTGCAGCGCTGCAGAGGGTGTGTTTTCACACCCTGCTGCAGCGCTGCAAATTTGTAAGTGTAGCCAAGCCCTAGGTTCCCTCCCTCATTCAGCAAGGGGCCCACACTTTCCTTGACTTTCTTCCTGTTGCTAACATACCTAAAGAAACCCTTCTTGTTACTCCTAACATCTCCGGCTAGCTGCAACTCCACGTGTGATTTGGCCTTCCTAATTTCACACCTGCATGCTTGAACAATACTTTTATACTCCTCCCTGGTTATTTGTCGCATCTTCCACTTCTTGTACGCTGTTTTTTTGTGTTTAAGACGAGCAAGGATTTCACTGTTAAGCCAAGCTGGTCACCTGCGATATTAGCTGGTCGCCTGCCATAACCACCATAAAAGCTCCAGTCCATTACTCCAAAATATTACCAAAATGTTTTTGTATTCCTTTAATTTATTCCCAGCAATTACAGAATATATCAGAATGAATCTTAACATCAACAAACATCAATTAATGCATACATAAGCTCAAAATAATCCTTCTGGAAGATCTTGCATTTTCATTTCAAAATGACATTTCAAGGTTTCTTCCTCAGTATTATATCAAATGCAATGATATCAGAAGGAAGTGTGTGTGGGGAGACATAAGCCCTGGCTCACCAATCTTAAAGACATGTACCCTTAAGAATCCCTTCTTTTTTTCAAATGCATTTCCTTATACAGATAAGGTCTCTTTGCAAAGACTGTGAATTTGTATTTCCAAATAAGTTTTTTTTTCAAAGTCTCTATCTGTCTAGCATATTGTGCCTGTGTACAAGGACAGATTTAATAAATTATGATTATTTCATTGCAAAATAAAACTGTTGATGGTTTGGCTGGATTAAGCTACTGAGTGGACTTTTAGGGGATTTGGATCAGAGGAAGACTACATTTGCCATATTCATTCAAAGAAGGGAGGTAGAAAAGGTGTAGCGGCCAGAGAGCAGATTGTTTTGATATCCAGAAGCCTCCACAGAAGAGCAGACCAAAGTTTTATTTTGTCTCCCTCACTCTTTACAGAGAGTTAAAACAGATGAGATTGGATAGCCAATTTAAGGAAGCAGGCTGACATTTTCACAAAGATCAGAGAGTTTTCATAAAAGATTATTCCAGGCTTTGGGTTATTACATGCAGGACTAATAATGTAAGAGGAACAACAGAACTGTTAGGTGCAGAATAAATGCACTGGATATTAAGTTCAGGAAAGACGCATTGTCATGAAAGACAGTGAAACAGGGCATTACACAGAGATGGTGGGAAATTTTCCAATTTAAATGATTTTTCAATGGAAAAATTAGTTTCTAAATGTTCTGCTGGAAAATTTTGTTTTTGCTGAATTTTTTCAATTTCCCACTGAAGAAATTAAAACTCCCCTTACATCCACCCACCCCCAGGCTGGTTTGACCCAAGTAAAAATATTCTAGCTTGTTGAACTGAATCAAAATGTTTAATTTCCAGTCAGTTCAAGTTTCAATTACATCTCCTTATGGAAGCTGCAGTTCAGGTGCTTCGTATCCCATTCTCTTCTATGTAGTCTGGCCAGGGCGCGTGGTCCATCTCCCATGATGCATTTAAGTCTCTATTCTCACTAAGTTGCATGAGACTTCATTGGAGTAACATGAAATGCATCATGGGAAATGTAGTCAGACCAGGTACCCCAGGCCATAGGGAAGAATGAGGGTATGAGGTGCCATGCCACCATAGGATTATCTAGCCATAGAACAAAACACAGGTATTTGCAGTCCAATGTTGAACTGACTAGAAACAAAATGTTTTGATTTCGGAATGTCAAACTCTTTAATAAAACATTTCTAGACAAAATGTTTAAATGTTTCCGAGTCAAATATTTTTGAACATTTAATTTCATAAGAAATTTCAAAATGTTGACTTTTTATCCCAATTTATGAGAGAAAAAAATGTTGACATATTGGAATTTCCTACTGCAGTGGTCCCCAACCTTTTCGTCTGGCGGGCGCCAGATGAAGGACCACTGCGCCGGTGGGGCACCCGCCGAAATGCTGCCGAATTTCGGCGGCATTTCGGCAGCAATACCTCTCGATGACGCTGCTTGCCGTCGACAAGCGGCGTCATCGAGAGGCATCCCCGCTGAAATTTGGGGACGACGCCTCTCGATAACATCACTTGTTGGCGACAAGCATCATCATCGAGAGGCGTTCCTGCCGAAATGCCACTGAAATTCAGTGGCATTTCGGCGGGTGCTCTCCCAGGGTCCAGGACATGGGCACACGTTGGGGACCAATGTCCTACTGGATCAAACTTTTTATATTCACTCAGATCTAGCATAATAATGATATGGTAGGGAAAATGAAGCAACAGTTACATTGTTTTCAAATATTAAATAAATGAAGATGACTGAAAGGTAAAGACAGTACAACACAAAGAAATATGAAAAGGACATAGAACAAAACAAAAAGAGATGCATGGTTTGTTTTATGGCTAGCTAAGCCTGTAAATAAAGAACATGATTACTCTTCCATTGCACAAAGATTGAGCGGCTCAATTAATTAAAACTAGAGAAGAGTTTTGTTATTTGAACATGCTAGGATTAGTAAATAAAAGAAGAATCAAAGATAATGTCATAAAGTAGTGCTCCTCTTCAGAGTCAGTGGACTGTAGCCCCAGAATGCCTCCACACTTTGGGATTTCAGAGGTGTATTACATTTTGGTGCATAGATATTACTCTACAAAAGCCGCAGCATGCAGATGAGTTTGATCATAGACAAAGTGATATGTGCCACTCCCTGAATACTCTTGTTGTCACCAGGGGCAAGGCAAGTGGACATAGTTGTTTCCAGTTCCATTTCTTTTCCTACATTTCTTAAGGAGGAGAGAGATTCAAGAGTAGTGAGTTCCACTGGGTCCAACTACTGCAAGACCAAATAGGTCTCAGTGCCTTTGGATGGAACATTAGCACCTTAGATTCTTCAGTGATAGGTGTGTTATAAATGCCATAGATCAGGAATTTTCAGATGTTTTCATAGTGTGATCCACATTTTAACAGAAAAATTACTTTTCCTCGTGGATCATATTCACTCCTAGTCATGACTGTATGGACCTCCCTTCCCATTAGCAATTATATGACATCCATATGGCAACTACAGACTTACACAGAGTAAATGTGAGGTACACTTATGATGTATTTTTAGCTATCTTGTAATATGAGCCAGCCAAAGACTTACAGTGGATCCTCATATCTTCCATGGATGAACAGGATAGATGGACTTAAGAGCAGTTTATTTTTCTGTATGCTATTTGGTTGAGTATTGACTATTTTGGAATAGTTTTGTTCACCCTATAATCATTTTATAATGTGATATTGGAGCTGACATAATTGATGAGCTCATAGGCAGGATCTGGGGGTGATTTATGAGTGATTTTCTTATGACTCATCTATACAAACACTTATTTCGCAGCAAGCTGGAGTATAAATCTACCCTGCACTAGCTTGCCATACACTGTCTGAGTGGACCATGCTGCCGCACACTAGAAGTTCTGCAGTGTGCCTTGACCAACTCCATTTAGAAAAAAGGAGTAGATTACAATGTACTAGGGAACTTTTAGTGAGTGGCAGCAGGGCACCCACAGATAACAAAGGCAACCTAGTGCAAGGTAGATTTTCACACCAGCTTCCTGTGAACTAAGTGTTTGTATAAGCAAGCCCCTAGGTTCAAATGGAAGGTGCCTAATTCCCATGGAATTTCAAGGGAGGACACTTGTGTCTACAGACTCCTACCCTTACTAGATCATTTTTGTCAGGTGAGTTTGGAGTTTTTATTAGTCCCAACTATTTTAAACGAAAAGCAGAATGAAATAGGAGAGACGGTGACATCCAAATAAACCATATGGAAGCAGACAGCTAATATGAAAAGAATAAGATGATAAATTACCTTGGTAAAGTCTTACATTAGCAGCAAGGAAAAAAATATGTTAGAACAAGATTTCCTAGAATCCAGAGTAAACACACACACACACACACACAAATTAATTTAACATAACAGCATAATGTGCCGGGAAAGTAAAAGAGCACTAGGAAGAAAATGCTATGCATGTCCCATACAAATGGTAGAAGCATACATAATTACATTGCTTAATTGGAGCTACATGCTTTCAATGATAAGTGTGATATTACCGGAATAACACAGAAATGGTTCTACCCAAAAAAGATTTAAAACACAGGATACAGAGTTTAACAAAGGACACATCTAGAAAATAGTCTTTAAGGACAATAAAGGTAATCACAGTATTTTTAATTGTACAATCTACCTCCAAAGCAGCTTAAAGTAATACATCAGGAAATTATTTTATTGACTGAAGAACTTGTGGATCTAAAGGCGGAGGAGGTCTGGAATTACTTCAAGTCAAAGTTGCACAAACTATCAAAAGCCTGCATCCCAAGAAACGGGAAAAAATTCATAGGTAGGAGTTGTACACCAAGCTGGATGAGCAAGCATCTCGGAGAGGTGATTAAGAAAAAGCTGAAAGCCTACAAGGAGTGGAAGATGGGAGGGATCAGCACAGAAAGCTATCTTATTGAGGTCAGAACATGTAGGGATAAAGTGAGAAAGGCCAAAAACCATGTAGAGTTGGACCTTGCAGAGGGAATTAAAACCAATAGTAAAAGGTTCTATAGCCATAAGAATAAGAAGCAAACAAAGAAAGAAGAAGTGGGACTGCTAAACATTGAGGATGGAGTGGAGGTTAAGGATAATCTAGGCATGGCCCAATATCTAAACAAATATTTTGCCTCAGTCTTTAATGAGGCTAATGAGAGATAATGGCAGGATGACAAATGGGAATGAGGATATGGAGGATATGTGGTATATTACCACATCTGAGGTAGAAGTCAAACTCAAACAGCTTAATGGGACTAAATCGGGGGGCCCAGATAATCTTCATCCAAGAATATTAAAGGAACTGGCACATGAAATTGCAAGCCCATTAGCAAGAATTTTAATGAATCTGTAAACTCAGGCCAGGGCTGTACCGTATGATTGGAGAATTGCTAACATAGTTCCTATTTTTAAGAAAGGGAAAAAAAGGATTCGGATAACTATAGGCCTATTAGTTTGACATCTGTAGTATGAAGGTGTTGGAAAAATTTTTGAAAGAGAAAGTAGTTAAGGATATTGAGGTCAATGGTAATTGGGACAAAATACAACATGGTTTTACAAAAGGTAGATCGTGCCAAACCAATCTGATCTCCTTCTTTGACAAAGTAACAGATTTTTTAGATAAAGGAAACACACTGCATCTAATTTACCTCAATTTCAGTAAGGCATTTGATACGGTTCCACATGGGGAATTATTAGTTAAATTGGAAAAGATGGGGATAAATGTGAAAACTTGAAAGGTGGATTAGGAACTGGTTAAAAGGGAGACTACAATGGGTCATACTGAAAGGTGAATTGTCAGGCTGAGGGAGGTTACTAGTGGAGTTCCTCAGGGATTGGTTTTGGGACCAATCTTATTTAATCTTTTTATTACTGACCTTTGCACAAAAAGGGGGAGCGTGCTAATAAAGTTTGCGGATGACACAAAGTTATTGCTAATACAGAGAAGGACCAGGATATCATACAGGAAGATCTGGATGACCTTGTAAACTGGAGTAATAGCAATAGGATGAAATTTAATAGTGAAAAGTGCAAGGTCATCTATTTAGGGATTAATAACAAGAATTTTTGTTATAAACTGGGGACTCATCATTTGGAAGTAACAGGAGGAGAAGGACCTCGGAGTATTGGTTGATCACAGGATGACTATGAGCCATCAATGTGATATGGCTGTGAAAAAAGCAAATGTCGTCTTCGGATGCATCAGGCGAGGTATTTCCAGAAGAGATAAGGAGGTGTTAGTACCGTTATACAAGGCACTATTGAGACCTCATCTGTGTGCTATTTTGGTCTCCCATGTTTGAGAAGGATGAATTCAAACTGGAACAGGTACAGAGAAGGGTTACTAGAATGATCTGAGGAATGGAAAACCTGTCTTATGAAAGGAGACTCAAAGAGCTTGGCTTGTTTAGCCTAACCAAAAGAAGGCTGAGGGGAGATATGATTGCTCTCTATAAATATATGAGAGGGATAAATACCAGGGAGGGAGAGGAACTATTTAAGCTCAGTACCAATGTGGACACAAGAACAAATGGATATAAACTGGCCCTTAGAAGTTTAGACTTTAAATTATACCAACGTTTCTAACCATCAGAGGAGTGAAGTTCTGGAACAGCCTTCCAAGAGAAGCAGTAGGTGCAAAAGACATATTAAGATTAAGCTTGACAAGTTTATGGAGGGGATGGTATGATGGGATAGCCTAATTTTGGCAATTAGTTGATCTTTGACTATTAGCGGTAAATATGCCCAATGGCCTGTGATGGGATATTAGATGGGGTGGGATCTGAGTTACTACAGAGAATTCTTTCCTGGGTGTCTGGCTGGTAAGTCTTGCCCACATGCTCAGGGTTGAGCTGATCACCATATTTGGGGCTGGGAAGGAATTATCCTCCAGGGCAGGTTGGCAGAGGCCCTGAGCTTTTTCACCTTCCTCTGCAGGATGGGGCACGGGTCACTTGTTGGAGGATTCTCTGCACCCTGAAGTCTTTAAACCATGATTTGAGGACTTTGATAGCTCAGACATAGGTTAGGGGTTTATTACAGGAGTGGGTGGGTGAGATTCTGCGGCCTGCGCTGTGAAGGAGGTCAGACTGGACCAGGGGTTGGCAACCTTTCAGAAGTGGTGTGCTGAGTCTTCATTTATTCACTCTAATTTAAGGTTTCACGTGCTGGTAACACATTTAAACGTTTTTAGAAGGTCTCTCTCTATAAGTCTATAAACTATTGTTGTATGTAAAGTAAACAAGTTTTTAAAATGTTTAAGAAGTTTCATTTAAAATTAAATTAAAATGCAGATTTTATCAGTTTTGTGCAGTGGTTCTTAACCTCCTGGGGCAGGGCCGGTGCAAGGATATCTTGCGCCGTAGGCGAAACTTCCACCTTGCGCCCCTCCTCTTGCACATCGGTTCATTGAGGGGCAAATCCCAACAAGCCTTTATAGACCCCAGGGGCCAGCCTGCCCAGGGGCCGTTCCCCAGACCAGGCTCCCCCTCCCCACCCTCCAAACTCCCCTGGAGAGTTCACAGCCCCCACCCCGCAAGCCCTCGCCACCCCACCGTGGTCCACTCACTGGCTTTGCTGGGCTTGGGCTGCTGCAGAAGCTCGGCAGGGAGGAGCCACCTTCTGGAGGCACCAGAGAGCCAGAGCGTACCACTTGTGGCAGCAGCGAGCCCCAGCTATGGAGGAGCCAGCGCGGTGCTACGGGGGCAGCAGCCCTGCAAAGGCAGCAGCGCCACTAGTGGGTACCAGCTATGCCCCCCGCCCCTCCTGCCTAGGCTGCAGCCCGGTGCCCTCCCGGGGGCTCCTGCAGGCTGCAGTGGATGTATGTGGGCACCAGTCCCCATCTGCCCCCTAGCCTAGGGTTACCATATTTCAGCAATCAAAAAAGAGGGGAAAGCCCTGCCCTAGCCCCGCCCCCATCCACTCCCTCCCACTTCCCACCCCGACTGCCCCCATCAGAACCCCCAACCCCCACCACTCCTTGTCCTCTGACTGCCCCCTCCTAGGACCCCCCCTCACCCTAACTGCCCACCTAGGACTGTACCCCCTACCTGTCCCCATACCCCCACCCCCAGACAGACCCCCGGGACTCCCATGTCCCATCCAACCACTCCCTGCCCCCTGACAGGCCCCCCTAGAACTCCCGACCCATGCAACCATCTCCCTCTGCTCCCTGTCCCCTGACTGCTCTGATCCCTCTCCACACCCCTGCCGCCTGACAGGACCCCCCACAACTCCTCACCCATCCAACTCTCCCCCTGCTCCCTGACTTCCCCCTGGGACTCCCCTTACCGTGCCCATGCCGGTCAGACTCTGGCTTCACATGGAGGCAAAACACGCTGCTGGGCTGCTGCGTGCGCAGCCCCTCCCCCGCAGAGTGCTGAGGCAGCTGGATGGGGGAAGCTCCGGGAGGGGCAGTGGCGGTGGTGGCTCACACTTCCAGGAGCCGCAGAACCCGAGCGGGAGGAAGCCGGGGGGGGGGGGGCTCCTGCAGAGGATGAATGGGGACAGTGATCCCCGTGCGCCCCCCAGCTCCCGCAGCAGGCTCAGAGCCCCATGCCCCGGCAGCTCATGCTCCTGGGAGCTGCAGAACCCGAGCATGGTAACGGGGGAGACAGGGAATGCGCCTGCTGCTGGTTTGGGGTCTCGGCCGCCGGCTCCGCTCAGCCTCCTGCCGGCCTGGGGTTCCGTTCACTCAGCCAGCAGTGGACTGAGCAAGGCCGGTGGCTGGGACCCCGGCTGGCAGCCGCGTGCCAAGCAAAATCGGCTCGCTTGCCACCTTTGGCACACGTGCCGTAGGTTGCCGACCCCTGGACTAGACGTTCATAAAGGTCTTCTGACCTTAAAGTCTATGACTCTATGACAAGAAAGACTTTCAAAGCCTTCCTCATCAGCAACTAAAATTCCCCATGATCATTTAGGAAGATCATGCGGGATTTTAATTACTGATTTAGGATCAGATCCTGTGAGGTATTTCTATTCAGTTACTTGATTGGGAGTTGAGGGTAATTCAACACATTTTATACAGTTGAGCCTATATTCCCAGAGATAACAGCTATGTAGATAACATGTGAAAAAATATTGTTGAATATAGAATAGGACTGTTATTTTTGCTCATTTTGTTGAACCAGCTACATGATCAGAGCCTATTCCATGCTTAAGGAGTAGGCAATATACCCAGAATTATAATTAAGGTTAAAATTGCGAGGATTCTAGGACTGCGTTGCTTTGTCAATTTTGAAATATTCATATGCATTCAAATTAGGCAAAGCAACACTAAGGGTCTTTGATCTTTAGTATAAAGGCTGTGAAAATGCCTTGTCAAATTTTGACTTGAATTCCTTGGATAACTACCAACAGCAAAGATCCATTGCGCCGGTGATGTCAGCAGGAGACTAGACACATTTTTCAGAGCATATTTTACTGTGACAAAATATTTGCTCAGGTATCCATAGGTCAGGAGAATATTTCTGACTTTGAAACCTGATAAGCCCTCAGAATTGCTTTGTATGTTTTAGTCAGTTACAGTGTAGGGATATTTGAACAAAAGATGATGGAAATGTTTAGCACCCAGAAAACCAACCCAACCAACCAACCAACCAAAAAAACTTCAAATAATGACAAATGAAAAACAAAACTAATAATCCAAAGCCCAGTCTTGGCCAACAAGTTATCTTCCTCAACGTTTATTCTTAAGGATTAGCAAACAGTGTTGACAACAGTAAAATAAAATAATTCATCATCATCAAATAATAAGCACAACTCCCCAGTGCAGGATTCCCCAAAAGGTATTTTCTATCTCTTTCCTATATAGCCCAAGTAGTCAGTCTTAGGGACCTTCTGAGCACCTCTTCAAGGAGAAAGATAAAAGCGTTCAATGGAGACATGATAATGCCCCTGTGTGCTGCCACATCAGCTCTGAGTATCAGTGTGCTTATTCACACTGAGCAGTACATTGTTCGACAAATAGTCCCATACTCATTTCAATAGGACCACTCATGGTGTAAGGTACTATTCAACTGGTCAATAGGATCAAAGGATATTGTTTCATTTTGTTTTTTAATTAATTTAAACAGTTCAGCACTAGGTTTTCAGATTTTGTTTAAAAGCTTTTTATACAAATTTGGCTTTTTGTGTCTTCTTAGAGCTAGACATATAATGCAAAAAAATTCTGTTTGAATTTAAATGATTTTTTTTCACTGTGTTCAACAATGCTTTCATGTTCTGTTTCTGAAAATGTCCTAGAAAACAAGTATATTGGCAGGTATGTCACAAAAAGCTCTAGGTTTGTAGTAAGTGCTGGAAAATATTTAGTTCAGTATGCAGTTGGACCCTTATAGAGAAGACCTAGTGAACATAGTTCCCTTGACATTTTAGTGTTCTCTTCAAAAATTACTCAGAAGTCTAAATTTAATGGAGAGTGACCACCTTCTATTTTTGTTTTATTGTTTTTAAATCATCCTATAGGACAGTGTAGCAGGTTTATATTTTTCTGATAAATTCTATAGGATGGTCCAAAGAAACCCATAGGAAGATTATTTTCCACTAAATCATATTCAACTCTTCCATGATCTTAAATTAATCTTCTGCATGAGAATAAATGTAAAGATGAAATGCTGAAGTAGTCCCTCTCCCATTAACCAAACCACCACACTCATATTTGACAAGGAAGATGACTTTGTTCAATAGCACTACGGTAGATGACTACGGTAATGATGAGCCAACCTTAACCATATTGAACATGTCATAGAATCATAGAATCTCAGGGTTGGAAGGGACCTCAGGAGGTCATCTAGTCCAACCCCCTGCTCAAACCAGGACCAAACCCAACTAAATCATCCCAGCCAGGGCTTTGTCAAGCCTGACCTTAAAAACCTCTAAGGAAGGAGATTCCACTACCTCCCTAGGTAACCCATTCCAGTTCTTCACCACCTTACTAGTGAAAAAGTTTTTCCTAATATCCAACCTAAACCTCCCCCTCTGCAACTTGAGACCATTACTTCTTGTTCTGTCATCTTCTACCACTGAGAACAGTCTAGATCCATCCTCTTTGGAACCCCCTTTCAGGTAGTTGAAAGCAGCTATCAAATCCCCCCTCATTCTTCTCTTCTGCAGACTAAACAATCCCAGTTCCCTCAGCCTCTCCTCATAAGTCATGTGCTCCAGCCCCCTAATCATTTTTGTTGCCCTCCGCTGGACTCTCTCCAATTTATCCACGTCCTTCTTGTAGTGTGGGGCCCAAAACTGGACACAGTACTCCAAATGAGGCCTCACCAGTGCTGAGTAGAGGGGAATGATCACATCCCTTGATCTGCTGGAAATGCCCCTACTTATACAACCCAAAATGCCATTAGCCTTCTTGGCAACAAGGGCACACTGTTGACTCATATTCAGCTTTTCGTCCACCGTAACCCCTAGGTCCTTTTCTGCAGAACTGCTGCCCAGCCATTCGGTCCCTAGTCTGTAGCAGTGCATGGGATTCTTCCGTCCTAGGTGCAGGACTCTGCACTTGTCCTTGTTGAACCTCATCATATTTCTTTTGGCCCAACCCTCTAATTTGTCTAGGTCCCTCTGTATCCTATCCCTACCCTCCAGCGTATCAACCACTTCTCCCAGTTTAGTGTCATCTGCAAACTTGCTAAGGGTGCAGTCCACACCATCCTCCAGATCGTTAATGAAGATATTGAATAAAACCGGCCCCAGCACCGACCCTTGGGGCACTCCACTTGATACCGGCTGCCAACTAGACATGGAACCATTGATCACTACGCGTTGAGCCCGACCATCTAGCCAGTTTTCTATCCACCTTACCGTCCATTCATCCAGCCCATACTTCTTTAACTTGCTGGCAAGAATACTGTGGGAGACTGTATCAAAAGCTTTGCTAAAGTCCAGAAATAGGTCATAACCGTAAGTCTTCCCAGCCACATATAGTCCTGATTGAAACAAACAAACAATGTTCAATATATCAGCTGCCAGCTAAATCTCTTCCAAATATAAGTGATTTCCCCCCTCATAACAACTCCAAGTGCTTCTTCCATTGGGGGCTGAGCTGCCCACATCTTTGATATCAGAGTATTAATTTTCTGGGATGTTGGTATTGGCTGAGAGCTGGATTCTAATGGTAACTTTCTTCTTGATAAATGTTCTCTGTTTATGTATTTACTTTTACTTTTCTTCACAGAAGTCTTCTGGTAAATGAGAGTACCGTAAACATAAAATAGTTAGTTTGCTTTTACTTTGCAGGGTAAGAGAGTGGAAAACTAGCTAGGAAAGGACCAGATCAGTGGTGTGAGAGTTCATATATTATAAAGCCAAAAGAGTTGAATGTGATATCTAATCTGACCTCCTGCATAACACAGGTCATAGGGCTTCACTGAATTAATTCCTGTTTGAAATACAGCATATCTTCTAGAAAAAAAATCCAATCATGATTTAAAAATTTCTAGAGATGGAGAATCCACCATAACCCCTGGTAAGTTATTCAAAATGGATAATTACCCTCACTTTTAAACATGTGTGCTTTATTGCAAATCTTAATTTCTCTAGTTTCAACTTCCAGCTGTAGTAGAAAGAGAAAGCCTGAGACATGAGGCCTGGTATAAAAGTCCTAGTATGAGGCCTGAGGCATGAACTAGAGTTGTAGTCAGGCCCTGCTAATATAAAGCAAAAGTCAGGCTGTGAGCAGAAGTCAGGCTCTGCCTGCACGTAAGCTCACAGAACCTGGTAAGAAGAGGGATGGTATTACAAACACACACACATTCCTGAGAAGTACTAGGCACAGGACAGTCATGCAAACACATTCCAGAAGCGTGGTACTAGAACACTCCGACACAAAGTATAGTACAAATACGCTTCTCGGAGACGATACAAGGAAACACTGACCCCCTCTTAAAGATGACAGCGTGATGGATAGAGATGTTTTTATCGCACCCAGTACAATGTAAAGGGTGGTAACTAACTCTCTCAGCGGGGCAAAATGTAACTTGTTTGTGTCGGGGTATAAAAAGGAGCCTCAGAGGGAGTGTCTCTGGCCAGCTGAGGGGGGAATGAAAAGTCCTGTCATTCATTGAGCTGAGTCCATTATAATAGGCATATATGTGTTAGTGTAACTGTAGACATTGATCGAGGGAGCGAGGACCATGCTTCATTGAAAATAAACCTGTCAGGGTGCCTTTGCTACTAAACGAAGTCTTGTGGTCTTATTAGGCAGTTCAACTGAGGTCTGCTGTGTCTGCTATCTGCATAGAGCTGGGACAGAATACGGAAAGAACATACACGCAGCCAATGACTAACTACACCAGCCATTAGATCTTGTTATAGTTTGTTTATTAGATTGAAGTATCCTCTATTATCAAATTTCTGTTACCTACATAGACTGTGATCAAGTCACCCTTTAACCTTCTCTTTGATACGCTAAATAGATTGTGCTCTCTGAGCCTTTCACTATTAAACATATTTTCCAATCCTTGAATCATGTTTGTGACTCTTCTCTGAGCCATATCCAACTTATCAATATTCTTCTTGAAACTGTGGATGCTAGAATAGTACACAATAGTCCAGCAGTGGTCGCACCAATGCCAAATATGGAGGTAATAACTGTATAACTTCTCTAATCTCCCTGATACTCTTGTTTATACATCCAAGGACTTCACCAGACCTTTTGGCCAAAGCATCACACTGGGATCACATGTTCACCTGATTATTCACCATGACCCCTACATCCTTTTCAGAGTCATATTTTTTGTTCCTAGATGTATGAGTTTACATTTATCTTTATTAAAAGCCTATTTTTTTGCTTGTGCCTTGATTACAAAGTGATCCAGATTGCTCTGTATCACTGCCTGTCCTCTTCATTATTTACTATTCCTCCAATCTTTGAGTCAGCTGCAAACTTTATAAGTGACAATTTTATGTTTTCTTCCGGGTCATCAATAAAAATGTTAATGGAGGGCTAAGAACTGATCCTTCCCCGAAATGGCTCCCTGAATCCAAATAAGCGTAAAGAAAATATAAATACCAAAGTGTTCAAATTCAAAAGTCTGAATGCACCCTCACTATCGAGGTATGCAACAAACCAGGTTCTGATTACACACAGTCATAGGAGCAAAAGAAAAAGACTCAAAAATAGTCAACTCCAAACTGATATTTTTAAAAAGTCTTTGATTATCTAGATTTCTGAGAACTGGAAAAAATCAAACAGCAACATTATAAGAAAGTCATTAAAATGCCTATAGGATGATTAATGTAACATCATTTCTAGGGGCAAATATTGCAAATGTTTTCTTTCCAGATTTAGTTATAGACTGACTAGAAAAAAACAACAGCAGTAGATACATGGATTAGGAGATTACATGTTTAACTATTTAACTTGCTTGGCACTTTAATAATGCTAGAGTAGACAACAGAATACTGATAAATTCAGACCTGGTTTAAGTGGATGTGAATTTGACCTTGCAAAATTTCATGTATTTATTTTCAAAAAGGTATTTCCTAAGGTTCTATATCAAAAGTGATTTTATACAATAAAGCAAGATAAGAAGAGATGAAAAATACAGTAGCTTGTTTGAAAGAAAACTGGACGTCATAAGGTGGTTGAATTGTTCCATAACTGCGTAGTCCGTTGTCCACAAATGTTTTGACTCTGCAATTCTATCAATACTAAAAACTTTATTTACCACAAGTAAGCAGATATGATTCAAAGTTACACAAGGAACAGGTATTGGGCCTAAATCTGTGGTTCTTGCTCTGGCAAAGTTTATCATAAAATCAATAGAAGTTTTACTAGACAAGGGTTTATAGGGCTTAGCCCGTAGTAAAAAGGGGCAACGGTTGCATTAGGAATTTAATGACTGTAGCTACACTTAAAGTGTGGTTTGTTACTCATGAACTAAAACAGATGAACAGTATTCTGGTTAGCAATAGTGCACCCAAAATAAACATTTCACAAGCTAAAAGTTAAGGGTCTCATCCTGTGAGGTGTTAAGCACCTTCTGCAAGGTGTTGACTGCCTTCATCTCCCACTTAGGTCAATGGGAGTCAAAGGCACTCAGCACTTTGCAGTACTGGGCTCTAATTATACCTACACTATGAGCTAGTGGTGTGATTCCCCTGCTTTTGTTCACATAGTTGCACTAGATCTCATCAAGTTAGTGTGAGTATTATAAATAGCAGTGTATCCACCATAGCACAGTTAGCAGCAGCAGGGTAACAGCTGAGCCATGCCAAGTACAAACCTATCTGAAAATGGTAGGTATGTACTGTACTCGGCATGATACAACCATTCATCTGCTGCCACTAGCCATGCTACCATGGCTACACTGTTATATATATTCACACTTGATTGACAAGCAGGAGATACACAAGCAGGGGATTCACACCCCTAGCTTATAGTATAGACATAGCCACACGAGAAAACAATTTAGAGGTTCAATTCATATCCAGACTGTATGACAGTGTTTTAATGTATTCACCAAAAAAGGTAGCCATGTAAAACTGAAGCTGATGCACCACAAAAATTTCCTCTGAACATACTGCATGTTGCATCAGTTGTCCCAGAGCTAGTAACAGTAGGTGTTAGGAACAGCTGAGGAGGAAAGTGGTGCCAATCTGGATTAAAAAGCATACTCGTTGGACAAAAGTATTAGTCATGATTAATCAGATACAGTGATATAACCAATGATCAATGCCAGCTAGTATTTCCACATGAATAATGCTAGGCAATTTTGTGATTATTTCCTTATAATAGCTAGATTTTCTGAGCATGAGCCTCAATAAGTGTAGATGTCTATTTGCATCAGCTAAGGATCTGTATCGTGCTGGAATGGGCTTTTAGTTCCATTCACTTCAGTTTTTGTTTTATGTATCTATATTGTATAGTTACATGTAGAATTATTTTTGCAAACTGGGCCTAATTATGCAAGGTACTATTTTGTTATGTTAGTTATTGGCTTTCCTATAACACTGTTGATGGCAATACCTGAACAGCTCATAAGCACTAATTAATTTAACCTCACAACACCTCTGTGAAACAGGGAATACTACTCCCCATTTAGAGGTGGGAAATGGAGGCATACAGAACCTAAGTGACTTGGCAAAATCTGTGATGAGTCTGGGATAAAAACATAGGTCTCTTGACTGCCAGTCCAGCATTTTAGAGAGACAAGGTGGTGAGGTAATATCTTTTATTGGACCAACTTCTGATCCACACAGAGTTCTTCTTCAGAAAGCTTGTTTCTTTCACCAACAGAAGTTGGTCCAATAAAAGATATCTCACCCAACTTGTTGATCTAATACCCTGGGACCTGCAGCTACTCTGAAGTCCAGTGCTTTAACCACAAGACTAACATTTTTCCCCAATTTTGATCCCTGTAGTTCACTGAAATGAAATGCAAATCAAAATTAGTGAGAGTTAATATAGTAAACACTAGTTACAGATAATCTTGAACTAGCAATGAGGCATGCTGTACCCCAACAAAATTTGAGGGGGGGAATTAGCTCTAAAGTTTTGGTTCAGATACAAAGTTTTGAGCACCATGTTCAATTTTGGTCACATTTCCCCATGGAACACAAAATATTAGAATCCTAATCAAAGTGCTGCTAAAGGCAATCAGGATGACGCTAGGTTTGAGAAATGCTAAGCAGGAACATTAAAGAAAGGGTAATATTGATAAGAAAGAGAAGACTTAAAAGCAACCTTGCAGAAGCTGTCAGATTTATGAAGGATTTTGCTAAACTCTACCCATAAGTGTGGGCATCAGAAACCAAGACACAAAAACTAAACATTAGAAAGCTAACAGCAGAACGAGGATTTCAGGGTAGAACTAGTGATTTTACAGAATAAGTTGTTGTGTAAGAGGCTATGGCAGTAAAGTTTAAGACATTTTAACAGAGCTGGACATTTTAACAGAGATGGGAATGGGGAAGAAGTAAGGGTGCACTGACAAAGCAGGCCAATGAGGTTTACATCGATTTAGAGTGGAATAGGCTTATTGGGCCAAGTGTCTAATCACAGTCCAGCAAACCCCTATATCCTTGTAGTTAGTAAGATTTGTAATTTTTAAAATGGAGAGCATTTCAGCTTAGTCTAATTACAGTAGCAATTTCTTCTTTTTCATCTACTACATAAATCTGCTTCCCATTTTCACCAAGCATTTTTGAATATATTAGATTCATTTTCTGCCATTACACATGTGATTTTTTTGTATACAGTCCTGGAACCTTAACATTCCCGTCTGTTCACTCCCATCTGACAGGTTCATGCTATTGAACAATACTGGGGGACAGATGCTCAGCTGGTGTAAATTGGCATAGTTAGTTTTATTTCAATTAGTCTGTTGGTTTTACCCAGCTGAAGATCTGGGCTTTGAATTCCTATTAGGAAAAAACAAGATGCAGGAGGTGTGTACAGTTCTATATTGGCATACACTTAACAACAGAACAAATGTTATATGAACACGTTGCCTTGTGAAAGGACTAGACCATGGACCAGTTCAGAGCTTTTGCATAGATAAGCAGGAAACTCTGTTTGGGATATTGTAACTATACAGACAAGTTGGAGGGAGTGCTACTCTCAGCATACATTGAGAGCACCAGGGCAATCAGCCCTGAATCTCCTGAGACACTGCCTCAAGCCTCCATCAGCTATGTGTGACAGCTGTGCCAGCCTGATAAGTGGTAATCAGCATGGTCTCAAGTAACACAGCATCTTTGAACTTCTATGGTGTCAATATTCACTGTCTTTTCCCCACTCATGGTTCAAATGGTGAAGTGGAACCTACATCCTAGGTAATGTGCTAGTTGAGTTTATCTGGTAAAGGATACATCACCTGATATACATGGATATGACATGAGATTGAATGGAGTGTAAGAGTCTTAGAGCCATGATTCTTGTGTACTAGGAAGGAAGCATGATCTAGTGGAATACATGCTAGCCCAGGACTCCAAAGACCTGGGTTCTATACCTGCCAGGTAACTTTTGGCAAGTCTCTTCCCTTTGTGTACCTTGGTTTCCCCATCTTTAAAATGGGAATATGATACTGACCTACTTTGTAAATATCATACAAGAGCTAGGTATTATTATTTATAATCTGTTTGATTTTTTTCTGCTTAACCAGACAATAGGAATAGTTTCTGGGTGCAGAGGTGACTCCAGACTTCTCTGATGAATGTGCAATAACATTTATTTATCTCCATCAGAAAGTGTACCAGGAAGCAGTGCCCCTTTGCATTATTTTAGGAGATGTGTAGGCACAATGCTTGATCATCACAATATTGAATGAGGTCCTGCATAGCTTACAGTAGTGATCAGAATACCAGTGGGAGGAAAGCATTTTTCCATTAGCGCCTATCTTTTTTCTAGCCTTGCTCATGAATTATCCTGTTTCAGATAATTTGTGTGATGTGGATATTTTCTTTAGAAGAACGTGTCTGCTTGTTAATTATTCTTAAATACGTTTATGAAAAAAACTTTTAATTAACAAATGAATTACTCTGCTAAGTAATTTAATGTTTCTCAAAGAAAAAAAAACATCTTTTGAAGAAATTATCATCATGTGTAGAAAATGCAGTAGATGCTTAATGCCCAGACTTGACCATTTTAAAAAGAAAATATGCCTTAATTTTTAGGGCATTTTTGCCTTTGGAATCAACTCTCCACTTTCTGCTTTTCATCACATGCTTTCTTTAGAATTCTCAGTCTAAACATTAACATAAACCTTACAAATATTACAGATGCAAAATATTTTGCCACTCTGGGTTAGGAGCAGTAGGGAAACTAGGAAAACAAAGAGCAGATGTGTCCAATGAAGTTGGGTTTCCAGGCCACTAGTCCAGTCCTAATACTAAGCAGAAACAACCACTTACAGCATAGTCAGGGAATTGGCTGTTTAACCCAGATCAAAGAAAGGATTAGTTGTGGGACAGTGTAATATAGTACCTCCTATCTGAGGGAATGCTCAAAATAATGGCTCAAAGATTAAAGTGGGGAACAAGATGTCAGTTTGTATGTCTTTGAGGAACAATGCTTGATTACATGACTATAATGCAGTATAATGCCATATAAAGGTGTAACATCAGATCCCCAGTTGTTTGGGGATTGTTTCCTTGTGGTCCCTTAGAACGCTCAAAGTCATACAGAATATTATCACTCTAGCCCCAGAAGGAACTCCTGCAGATCATTTTGGAACTTGCAGGTCTCAGACCCCTGGTGACCTGGAATGCCTATCTCCTCACTACTCTATCACTATTCAGCACTTTGACAGGAAAAAACAGCTGTGATTCTTTTGTTTCCTCTGCCTTTTACAGACACTCTTTTCTAGTCTTTTGTAATACTATTATTGTGACTTCTTTCCTAAAGTGATCAGACAATACCACCGCTGGAGTAGAACTTCCAGTAGTTGGCACACCATCTAATCAAGCATCAGTATCAAGACATTCATCTCATTCTGAACAGATGATCTTCCCAACTTACTATTTCTCTTTATGGTTTAATGTAAGATCTCTTACATATTAACAGTTTCTCCTCTGCCTGCCAAACAAATAGAGCTCCTATGAATCTACAATGCCTCTTGTCCTACTGTGCTGACTCATTACTATTAGTCACCCAGAAAAGGTAGGGATTCTGGAAGGACCAGAACAGAAATAAACTGGTATCGAGTTTGCCAGAGGCTTTAGGGACTTGACATGAAAGGAAAGAGCAAAAGGTACTGCAGTATGATTCTGTTTAAACATCTTTGCAAAATATACACATCTCTCTATGATTTATTTTGCATGTTGGGTGTGAAAAGATTACTGAAATTTAGAAGCCTGCACACAAGTATGGAGAAAATAATTCTATGTGGTAATATGAGGGAAGTGAAACAGACTAAGAATTAAAGAGGCAACACAACTATAAGGCAATGTGTTGAAGATGTATAAAGTGTGATCATAGGCGCTAATGGAGGAAGGAGTATGAGTAGAACATCTGTAGTAAGTTGGTGATCTCAAACTGGCATTAGAATCAAAACACAGTGTTTGGTGAGAAGAGCAAAATGACTTCAGAGAGAAAAAAGAAGCTATTACCCATAAAAAGTCACAAAAGAGGTAACAGATTTTAAAAACAGAAGTAATAGTTGGACATCAACTAGGCCTCCTTTTGTTGGGTGAAAATCACAACCCTACACTAAGATTGCATTTAGACTTTGGAGCATGCTGGACTGGTCATAAATACATTCACTTTAATAAATGCATAGGGTCCCCAGACACCACGATGCTGGGCTTGGGATAATAATTTAGAGAAATAAAAGATGGAAAATGAATGCCATAATTTGTGCAGTTCAAAAGGAGGAAAATCTATCCCTTCCACTCCACTATGAGGGATCTATGTGCAGAATTCTAATTGTGTGAGTAGTGGCAAACAAACCACTTAAAAGAAGCTCAGAGCTTTATTTGAATATAGATATACATACCCATTCATACTTTATCTAAATCTCTCCTGGGCCTGGAAATTGAGTTGAAAATCTCACAAGATTTTCATTACTACCTACTCTCGTCTGTGTAAGAATCACCCACAAGAGCCTACTTGTGAGGGGTGCTAAAAGGTAATAATTGGAGACATACCAATCTCCTAGAACTGGAAGGGACCTTGAAAGGTCATTGAGTCCAGCCCCCTGCCTTCACCAATTATTGCCCCAGATCCCTAAGTGGCCTCCGCAAGGATTGAACTCACAACCCTGGGTTTAGCAGGCCAATGCTCAAACCACTGAGCTATCCCTCCCCCCTCTATTTCACCAAACATCAATGGGAAACAAGGACACTCAGCACATCAACGAACCAGGCCCTAAACTTGCAGCATGGTCAAAACCAGGAAGTACAGAAGTGTGTGAAAAGGGTTTGAAAAATTAACTAATAATCATTCTTAATAAATAGCCACCTCATTATTAAACAGCTTGGTTCTTCTATTTGTAGTTCCCTCCTTATGCTCCCAAACAACCAGGAGTCATCCCATCCCCTTTTTCTGTCCTATTTCTTAGGACTGCTTGGTTGTTTAGTTAGCTTTGTACTGTTTGTGAAAATTTATTTCTAAGTAGACATTTTTATGTGTATGTTCAGCTTGTCTAATCTGCATTTTGCCAGTTTCCTTGGAAACCAGACATTCCCCCCTCTCTGTATGGTGTAAATGAGACAGCAGTTTTCCACACAGAAAGTCTCAATCCCTCAGAGCCTGTGAAACTATCTGTGCACTGAAATAAGGGGGAGAGGGGGTGTTTAAAAATGTAATTAAGGACTACAGTGATCTAATTAGGCTGATGTCATTTTCAGTAGGGATTTAATTCCCTCTATGGTATCTCTTCATTTTCTCTCTTACACCATTCCTGATGCTCAACTCATAGAGCAATTAAAGGACTCTGCCCTTCGGCTAAGACTAATATTATTCTGAGATCTGATAGATTCACTACCAGGAAATTTTATCTTGCCACGCAGGAGGATGGATTGGATGATATAACAGATTCTTTGCCAACTTACTTCCATGTACACTGTTTTTATGCAAAAATAATAAAGATTGTTTAGAGTTAATCAGAATGTTTAATTTTGATACATTTGAAGTATTCCATTTCAATTCACCATTTATTTTTTAAAAAAATAAACTTCAATCTATTTTTCCTTGAATTAAATTGCATAAAAACCTGATAAGAGTTTTGTGAAACATTTTGGTTTAATTAATACAACATTTTCCCATGGAAAACTGTTTTGATAAAAAAAATTCAAATCAGATCTACGTCTGAGTCCCAGACCTTTCTCCAACAATGACTCATTGTGTGGCTTTGTGGAAGTCACCTAGTCTCTATACATCTCAGTTTGCCAAACTGAAAAATCGAGAAAATGTTACCTCCTCTCAAAGATGTTGTGAGTCTTGTAAGTGCTTTGAAGATTAAAGAGAGCTGTGTAAATTCTTTGTATCATTATTATTAATGTATTAAATGCTCTAAAGACCTTTGGAAAGTCTGAGTGTGCTATTGTATATTTTAAATAAAACTTATCTGCATTCAAAAATCAATGGGCTTGATTCGATTCTGCCTCACACCTGTTCTGGAATCAGTATTTATGACAGTAATGCTCAGAGGTCTCAATCAGAATTGGGGTTCTATTACACTAAATCCTGTACAAAACCAAATAGACAGTCCCTGCACCAAAGATTTTACAGTGTATACCTGTGTAACTTTATTGATTTCAATGGAATTCCATTGGTGAGAAAACAGAGAGAAAAAGAAAGAAGCAGATCCAGAATCTGTTGCATTTAAGTCAGTTTCAGAATCAACTACGCTTTTCCAGCACAGAAGACTTTTATTGCAGATATGGTTTCAGTGCTGTTCTGAGAATTGCTTTGCAGCCCCACAAACCTTTCAGACATAGGCATATTTCTGAAAAAACAAATCCATGCAATGCAGTCTCCAAATCTTACCTTAATTTTAAGGATTTGTCATTTATTCAACAAAGCGAGCTCAAGATGGCAACCTTTACCGTCCTCTTTAACTAGTCTCTGAAAGCTTGTATAATTACAAGGGCTTCAATTCCTTGATCTACATAAATAACTATTTCAATGCATAATTTCAGTGCCAGCTTGGCCAGAAGGATTTTTTAAATTCTACAATATATTTCCTATTTTCCTCATATCTCAGTTAGTTAGCAAGATGGCACGCCACCTCTAAACTTGGAAGATGGAGAAGAGAGGTTTTGTATTTGTTTCCAAAATCTTACACAACAGTTCTAATACAGGAAGATGCAGACTACGCAAGAGGCCAGTACTAGATCCCATAAAATTTTTTTTTATATTTTTAACATACTCAGTCTCCTTTTCTCCAGAGGAATGAACATCATAGGTCAGTCCTCAGCATGTTTATACAGTTCATTGGCCATAGTGCAAGTCTCACCATTTGCAGAAATCTAAACTATTCTGGGTCCTAAACAGGGCTAAACCCATCATGAGTCCCCTCTCCAGTCCCTCTGCTGGAAGACATTTTCTACCTCTCTATAAGAGGTACAAAAGGGGGAAAACAGCATCGAACTATGAGTTGGTAACTCGGGTTTCCTAGAAGCCAAGAATCAGAAGAAGCCGTTGGTGTCAGCCAATCCTGGTGACGTCAGACAGTTTAATATCTGCCCAACTTTTAAAATCTTTACTTCAACATTGCCAAAGGTCAGTGGCAAACATCAGAGACCTGCAACCAAGATGCTCTACAAGAGCAAATCCTGCTTTTACCTTTACCAGTGTTGAAGGTCACCAGCAGTAGAACAAGTGAACTTCTCCTGCATGAGAAGAAAGTGGGATTTCGAGGCGTGTGAAACACACCTACATGCAGAATCCCCAGGTAGCACAAACTCTGTTTCCGTGGGGCCTCCTTCTGTCATAGAATCATAGAATATCAGGGTTGGAAGGGACCTCAGGAGGTCATCTAGTCCAACCCCTGCTTAAAGCAGAACCAATCCTCAACCAGGGCTTTGTTAAGCCTGACCTTAAAAACCTCTAAGGAAGGAGATTCCACCACCTCCCTAGGTAACCCATTTCAATGCTTCACCACCCTCTTAGTGAAAAAGTTTTTTCCTCTAAACACCCCCCCCCAGGTGTGTAGGATGAGTTTCAGAGTAGGACAAGGGCAGGGGAAAGGCAACTACACAGTCTCTTCAGGCTTACACCCTGTCCTGTGAATGGAGCATGCCAAGTATTACCTGTCAGCTCTGTGTTTTGGGGAACCAGGGCGCAGTATCCAGTGTGTCTGATTCACGAAGGACCTCCCGCCCCCAGTCTCTGCTTGAACCACAGCCAATCAGAAGAAAGACGTACAAAAAGCAATGAATAGGCCGTGGGAGACACACCTAAACCCCTCTGAAGAAGGGTGACAGGATTAAGGAAACTCCCCATGCCTCATCGGAGATGGGTCAGGGAGGCATCTCCATGAGCATACAGAATGGAGAACAGAGATTCCAAGGCAAGAACTGCACTAAACTCTGGGACCAGAAAAGCAGGGAAGCACTGCATGATGGGGGATCTCTGCTCCAGATGTTAATGAACCCACGCCTGCCCCCACTCAGCTCAGTAGTTATCAGACCAATTCTAATAATAAATCCTTTACTGGTATCGAAAATACTGAAGCTGTATAATTGCATTCTGAGCTCCCTCAAAGGAACACCGCCCATGGCCAAGAATTATCAGTTCCTATTGTCTAGCCTGAACAAAACAACTTTGGTATATTCCCTTGAGCCACCAGTTTACCCATAAACAAATCTATTGTTATCCCTTGAACCATTGTTGTTTCCCTACAGAAAAACCGTACCCATGCTCAAGTAAGTGTTCTGATGCCTGGATCCAAAATCTGCATCAGTCCCATTCATCTTCTCCTGACTGATTGTGCTGCGGACTCTGCCTGTCTACAGCACTCTGGACCCTTAGCTACCACTACCACCTGGGAACCCTGACTGGTTCAAGCTTCACGGAGTGGTGAGAACCCAACTCTCTCTGTCTCTCTCGCTCTCTCTTTTTCTACTCTAGGTATAGCTTTCTAACCCTGACTTGTGTGATCAGGTATAGTTTTCTAAACCTGACTTTGTAATCAAATTTAATCTAGATTTAATATTGTAACTGTTTTGTCTGTTTGGCTCTCCTTGTATGGTTATTGCCTGGCAATAAATAACTTTTATGGTTAAGCTGGTTGCTTCCCTCACTCTTCCTCTCCCTCTCTCTCTCCCTCTCTCTTGTGTTTTTGGCTTCCCCATTTGCTCTGCAGCAACTTTCCTCTTACCTAAGCTAAGGATCCCTGTAGCACCCCAAAATTCTGTGGGGTTTGCTCATCAAGTGAGTTACTAGCATAACAATTGTAATGTGAAAGTGTGGATAGGGACTTGCTGAACCTGTGGCACAGGAAGGTGGCAGCTTGGAAGTGCTGCTCAACCCAGCCTACTGAATCCAGGGGCATATAGGGTGGCAGCTTGGAAGTACTGCTCTGCCCAGCCTACTGAGTCCAGGGACATATAAGGGGCCAGCTTGGGAGTGCTGATTGACCTGGTCTGCTCAGACGCACTCTGTTAATGTGTTCACCTGATTCTGGGGCTGGAGGAACCCAGCCCTGGGGAACCTAGGTCCTGCAGGATAGCTCCATTGTGAGAGAACTTGCAGAAGAGAGAAGTAGAGCTCTGTATGAGAATACAAGTTACACAAGCAGTACGCTGATAGAATTACAAAACTCCCGCTCCGGCCCCTGAAGAGTAACACTAATAAATGAGCATACCCCAAAGTAATGGTAACACAGGGCCACATAAGTTTCTCCAGACACTTAAAAGGCTCTAGAGAATGGTTGCATTAATATCCTCAATTAGAGATGAGCAAATAACTAGTTATTTGATTCTATGGCTGAAAATAAATAAATAAATTAAATAAAAAGAATTGGCATGTATTGAACCAAAACTGAATATTTCTAAAATTTTTAGCAAATAAAAAAAGTAACAAATGTTTTGTTTTGGATCAAATGATACATTTAATTGCTGAGCAGTTTAACCTCTTTAAAAAATAAAGAAAACACAGGGCAAGATTCACAGGAGAGAAGGTGGCAGCAGTGGCACCCCCTTATACCCAATAGCCCAATGATTAGGGTACTTGCCTGGAATGTGGAAAACCCAGATTCAAATCCCTGCTCTGAACAGAGAGTTGAATCCAGACTCCTTTCTCTTCTAGCTGAGTATCCTAATCACCAAGCGATAGGACATTATCAGGTCAGGCTCTCTCAATCTCTCCAACTGAAGTTGTTCCACTTTGCATAACATATATGAATATTCAGGAAAACAAAGAGAGTGAGAGAATGACTGGTGATTGGGGCACTCACATGGGAGATGGGATGGTCTGGGTTCAAGTCCCTGCTCCAGAGTGGAGATTCAAACTAGATCTCCTCCACAGCTTAATTTGTGCCGTGGCTCGCCAGGCCTCAGCTCTAGCACCTCTTTTCATGCTAGGGATGTGCCCCAGCACCTCTCCCGTCAGTGGTATGCCAGGTGTGACCTCACACGTGCGGTTCATATGAGGTCACACTATGCAAACAACACCATTGTGTAGAATAAAATCACTACCTCCACACAGCATAGCCTGGCATGTATGATGTGTGCAAGGTCACACTGTACAGAGGATGCCATTGTTATTAGTTGAGCCCCAGAACTTCTTTCTTTCCAAATTAAGCACTCATCTCTTCCCTCTCCCCTAACCTAACCAGTGGGCTATGGGGTATAAGGGCACCACTTCCTCCTCTGATTTCGTCCCTTTGTGAGCTTAAATCCCCATGTGAATCTAGTGCCCCTCCTTCTCATGTTGAGTGGTGGTGGGGAAAGTCTGGTGAATTTATCTCAAATTCCCAAATAGCTTTGACTGACCAAAAAGAGATCATTTCACAAAAAAATGCAATTTTAATGAAAAATTGCACCCACCTCTGCTCTCAGTCTTGCAGGAAGAATTCCCCAGTGCCTAACTGACACACTCAGCCTAGGCTTGGCCTTAGGAATTTGTTTCACCTTATGCAAGTGGCTGCAGGAGAAGAAGAATCTTGGCTCTAAGGTATCTAGCTCTCCAATTCAGAAATCAATAAAATGCCACATCGTAGAATGAACACAACCTGACCATGAAGGCAAAATGTATTCTTGACCATTTCAGTGCTAATATAGCAGATGAGTGATTTTTTTAATGCAAATTTCTAGTAATTTGAAGGTATAATTCAAGTTGTGAAATAAAGTTACAATGTTATGGAGCAGTGCTTTTCAGTAATTCTCTTTTATTAAATGGATTATCAGCCTATTCCAAGAAGCAGAACCAGGTCTGGGAAGATTATCTGTTATTTCTGATAAAATGCTACTGGAAAATTGTTTCATTGGTCATATTAGTTCTAGAACTGAGCCATGTTCACAAGATTCTATAAAACACTCACAGTATCAAATAAAATGTAGTGCTTTCATTTACAGAAGCAGCAAAGAATCCTGTGGCACCTTATAGACTAACAGACGTTTTGCAGCATGAGCTTTCGTGGGTGAATACCCACTTCTTCGGATGCAAGCAGTGGAAATTTCCAGGGGCAGGTATATATAAGCAAGCAAGAAGCAAGCTAGAGATAACGAGGTTAGATCAATCAGGGAGGATGAGGCCCTGTTCTAGCAGTTGAGGTCTGAAAACCAAGGGAGGAGAAACTGGTTCTGTAATTGGCAAGCCATTCACAGTCTTTGTTTAATCCTGAGCTGATTGTGTGAAATTTGCAGATGAACTGGAGCTCAGCAGTTTCTCTTTGAAGTCTGGTCCTAAAGTTTTTTTGCTGCAGGATGGCCACCTTAAGATCTGCTATTGTGTGGCCAGGGAGGTTGAAGTGTTCTCCTAAAGGTTTTTGTATATTGCCATTCCTAATGTCTGATTTGTGTCCATTTATCCTTTTCCTTAGAGACTATCTGATGGATCTTCATCATCTGGACCCATGGGAAGGAGACTCTGGAAAAATTCCACCACGATTTCAACAGCTTCCACCCCTCCATCAACCTCAGCCTGGACCAATCTACACGGGAGGTCCACTTCCTAGACACCACGGTGCAAATAAGTGATGGTCACATTAACACCACCCTATACCGAAAACCTACCGACCGCTATGCCTACCTTCATGCCTCCAGCTTCCATCCCGGACACACCACAAGATCCATTATCTACAGCCAAGCACTGAGGTACAACCGTATCTGCTCTAACCCAGCAGACAGAGACCAACACCTAGAAAATCTCCACCAAGCATTCTCAAGACTATAGTACCCACACGAGAAAATAAGGAAACAGATCAGCAGAGCCAGACGTGTACCCAGAAGCCTCCTACTGCAAGACAAACCCAAGAAAGAAACCAACAGGACTCCACTGGCCATCACATACAGTCTCCAGCTCAAACCCCTCCAACGCATCATCAGGGATCTACAACCCATCCTGGACAATGATCCCACACTTTCACAGGCCTTGGGTGGCAGGCCAGTCCTCGCCCACAGACAACCTGCAGCATATTCTCACCAGCAACTGCACACCGCACCATAGTAACTCTAGCTCAGGAACCAATCCATGCAACAAACCTCGATGCCAACTCTGCCCACATATCTACACCAGCGACACAATCACAGGACCTAACCAGATCAGCCACACCATCACCGGTTCATTCACCTGCACGTCCACCAATGTAATATATGCCATCATATGCCAGCAATGCCCCTCTTCTATGTACATCGGCCAAACTGGACAGTCTCTAAGGAAAAGGATAAATGGACACAAATCAGACATTAGGAATGGCAATATACAAAAACCTGTAGGAGAACACTTCAACCTCCCTGGCCACACAATAGCAAATCTTAAGGTGGCCATCCTGCAGCAAAAAAACTTTAGGACCAGACTTCAAAGAGAAACTGCTGAGCTCCAGTTGGTGTTCATCTGCAAATTTGACACCATCAGCTCAGGACTAAACAAAGACTGTGAATGGCTTGCCAATTACAGAACCAGTTTCTCCTCCCTTGGTTTTCACACCTCAACTGCTAGAACAGGGCCTCATCCTCCCTGACTGATCTAACCTCGTTATCTCTAGCTTGCTTCTTGCTTGCTTATATATATACCTGCCCCTGGAAACTTCCACTACTTGCATCCAAAGAAGTGGGTATTCACCCATGAAAGCTCATGCTGCAAAATGTCTGTTAGTCTATAAGGTGCCACAGGATTCTTTGCTGCTTCTACAGAACCAGACTAACACAGCTACCCCTCTGATACTTCATTTACAGAGGGAAAGAAAGCAAAACAGGTTTAAAGCATTCAGAATTATTCAAAGGGTGTAAAAGAGGAAAGAATATTACAAAAAGACAAGATTTCTGAGATGAAAACTACAGCAGACTCAATATTACAGTAAAAACTAAGATGGACTCTATGGGATTAAGGAGAAATCTTACAGAAATGGCGGGGGGGAGCTAAAATATTTTGTTAGGAGAATTAAACAATTCTAGGAAGAGATCCCTTGATCACTGCCTGTTAATGATAGGTTTAAAATTGTACAGAAAGGGATTTGCTGTCTATCAAAATCTAGATGACAAGGGCAATTTCATAGAATTCTATCAGTTTCATCCTTATAAGCTATAAAACATGTACATTGATATCACAGATGGTTGCACATAAGAGAAAAAGTCCTGTTCTACACACAGGTTTTGTACCGTATAACTATTTCAATTGGGGTCTGATTATTTTTATTTATATATAATGTAAACTGGTTCAACCCCTAGCACAGTCCCAGGTAACTGGTATACTGGTCCGGTTTATCCCCCTTCCCATACATGAGTAAATTATAAGTATATTTATGCTGATATAACTGTACACACACTATGGGAGGGAGGGGAGCTATATTGCATTAATTATGCTGGTATAATTCCAAAACCACTAGTTCTTTTGGGTGAAATCACTGCACCAATTAAAAACTTGACTTTTTGAGCTCTATGGCACCGATCCTGCAAACACTTATTACTCCTGGAGGCATTCTGTGCCAACAAATAAAAATTCTGAGCACAATATTTAAAAATTCTGCAAATCATGCCAGTTTTAATGATTTTGGTAATTTATTTCAAAATACCTGTCAGCAAGTATATCTGTAACAATACAGACACATACAAAAATTTCCCAAGGAGTAGAGACTTAAAGAAACCCTGATGACAACCCTGTTCCTGTTTCTCTGCTTCCTTCCCCTGCCCCAGAGCTCAGCTGGGGGGGCAGACACCCACAACCCCTCCCCACAAAGCCCAGTCACAGGTTACCCCTGGCCCAGATTACACCCCCCCAAAGCCCACCTATGCCCCCAGCCAATACACCCCCCCCCGATCCTGCCCCCTGAGCCCAGCTGCAGGGCTGTCCCAGCCTAGATAACTGCACCGCCTACCCCCTAGAGACCAGCTGTAGGGCCCCCCTTGCACAGACCCCATCCCCCCTGCCCCTGGAGCCCAGTGATCCAGAGGGAGAAACAGCCTGATGCTCGGTCCTAAGCTTCCATGGAATTTCCTGCACGATGCCCTCTCCTTCCCTCAGGGCATGCTGGGAACTGCAGCTGCCAGGAACCCTCTAGCTCCCTCCCTCTCCCTCCAGCAGTCTTCTATATGTAAGCTGGGCTCTGGCGACTCCACTGGCCCCTAGTGGCAGCTAGCAGCACTGTAGCCCATTTCTGTGGGGGAAAGGAAATTCTGCATGCACAGTGTTAATTTCTGCAACATTCTGCATTGCCCAGTGGTGGAGAATTCCCATAGGAGTAACTTATGTATGTGTTTATATTTACTATTGTGAATAGTCTCACTGAAATCAGATGCCTATCCTATGCAGGTGCAGTGTGGAATTGGGGAGATGTAATCTATCCCTCCATATCCATCCCAGACCCAGAGAAGGAGCTGCTTTGCTCCCTATCCTTTCCCTTCCAATGGTCACCCAAACATCTCCACTCATGGGACCTGATCAACAGAGTCTTGGGGTCCAACATAGTCACATCAGTACATGCCCAGTGCCCCCTGACTTGCCCCCACTGCAGCCTTCCATGTCAGCCTATGCAGGGCAATCAGAGTACCTTTCCATGGTGCACAGGGATGTGCAGATACTCATGCATTGTCTGCCTGTATGCCCTCAGAGTTTAATTGGTGCAGAGACCCTTGCTGGCTTTTTGCATCACAGGAGAATTTCACCATGAAAAACAAAAATACTTGCAAAGACAACCTCTTCAGAAAATTAGACCAAACCCATATATAATGTATCTGAATATCCAGATGAGTGCCTGGTAGCATAGTGTATTGAGTGCAGCTGCAGAAAGAGGGTTATATTTAGGGTGACCAGATGTCCCATTTTTAAAGGGACAGTCCCTTTTTGGGACTTTTTCTTATATAGGCACCTATTACCTCCCACCCTCTGTCACGTTTTTTCACAGTTGCTATCTGGTCACCCTAGTCATATTTCAGGAGTAATCTAGTGTCTCTGGAGTTCAGGGGACTCAGGAGTACAAGCAGAGGGCAAACTGCTTGCTCTTAAACAAAAGAGGCTCAGTTTTAACACTGGCCACTTGGCATTCTTAAAGATTTCTTTCCTACAATTCTGCCTGCCTGCTGCATTACTTATTACCAATGGAGCAGCTATTGCAAAGGTTGAATTATTCAGTATAATCTCTGTCCCGCTTTTTGACATATTGCTAACTTTGATATACATTTTCTAAACTGATATAAATGCTACACAAAGAAGAAGAAGAAGTTAGAATATCTATGTTTGAATATATATCCTGGAGTATTTTAATGTAAATGTAACTTTTTGTGTGTGCATGTTTGTTTGTATGGCAGGAATGTTAAGGCTATAATTCCCTGTGTCCCGTTCCTATAGGATTAGGAACTATGCTGAAGAGGCCAATGTCACAAAGCATTGGGGAGCAGAGTAACACATGGAGTCACTGAAGAGTTTGGTGCTCCTGAAAGACTTTCAAGCTGTGTTTATTTATTATGGCAAAAGTTTAATAAAATGCCTGTTTCACATAGCACTGTGTTCTGAGAGTGAAAACATGTGTTGTCTGCTTGAAAGTGTAGTTTGGCTGAAAAGATTTTGTTCATTTTTGGATGGGGGTGGAGGAAATTCTCCATTTAAAAAGTGCGGTTAGGATTTTTTATAACAGGGATAGAATTTGAATCTTAACATGGAGACCAGGCACATAGAGAGATGAAGTATCTTGGTTTGGTTTGGGAGGAAAAGTGTCAAAGTAAAAACAACTCTCCCTTCCCAAAGTTTAACAGAACCTAATGAAAACCTGGTTTCAATACGATATCCCTTAGATCACATTTTTGTTCCACATTCTTTCTACCCATTCTGAGATACTCATTGTTTTCTCCTCAGAAGACTCTGGGCACCTTCTGCATGAAGGGTTTGGTAAACGTCTTTTTGAAGCACACACAACAATATCCTCACCCCCCCCCGGCCCCAAACCCTAATATGAATAACTATTGAAAATTGGTCCTTTAATAGTGGATTACCTCTACAATTTCTGTTGCATTTTCCATATTCTTTAACTCCTAAACCTTAGTTTAATTAAAAAAGATCAGAGACACAACCTATTTTTTCTTGTTACAAAAATTAAATTGTCACATTGTACACAGATGTGCTGTTCTTGTTAGCCAACATATCAGAAAGCTGTTTCAAGTGAATTGTTGAACAACAGCAGTGACAACATTCAGCCTATTCTCTTCACCTCAGTGAGCTATGTGACCCAGTCCTGCAGACACTTATGATGTAGTAACACATGGAGTCATTCCTGAATAACTCCATGCATATGGAAGCCCTTGCACATGCAAGCAGCTTTGCTCCTAAATAGTTCCTTTGATTTGCTCAGCCCCTAATTATCACCATTTAAATTCTACAACCATTTAGCACAATGAATTTTCATTGCAGCAGTGAAAAAATATATAGAAAAAAGTCTAGGAAAGTAGATGCAAAATCTCTATTAATGCACAATGAAGGTTGAAGAGATAAAAAACACAGTAAGGAAATCAGAAAGTTAAGGTTCCAGCTGCAACATTATCTCAGCCACATTGCACAGATGAAATGTTCTCTATTCCTGCTTCCAGGTTAAAATGTAAAGTTAGCTCATAAAATAGATAATACCATAAAAACAGACAGGAAGTGCAACACAAGCATATTAACATCTCCATTCAAACCTTAGCTTTTGCTCTGTGACTGTACAGTCTTACCATTACATTCATGTAGATTTTTGTTTAGTATACTTTTGTATTTGTATTTCAGGTGGATCAGTAGCAACACATCTTAAGATTGCTTAACACTTTCTATCATAACTCTCTGTTTTCAATTGCTTGTAACTTTGGCAAACATTAACCACTTATGCTGAAGTTTGTCATGCTTGATCTCTGGCTGAAGTTGAATATTTTTACAGAGTTTGAACAAACATGATGCAGCCATCCTTTGGGCATGAGGCTAGTGAAAATAGGTTTTGCCAGTGTCCAAAAATTTCCCAACCATTTTTTCAAATGCAACAACTCTCTGGCTTGGAACAGGATCATGCAATTAATCAGAAAGCTAGTTCTGTAAGAAACATGCCTGTTGCTGTCTTCATGAAAATCCACTCTGATTTTAACAAACTATAAGCCCCAGAAAATTTTTGTTGGCCCAAATACAATAGAACTTCTACTGAGACTTGTCCTTGAATTCTTTGAACCACCTAATTGTACTGTGTATGTCCCAGTCCTCTCTGAGCTCACTACATTTATGTGAATGAGCTAGTCAGACCTGAACCTATGGAGGAGACACAGACAAATAGATCCTCTACTTCCTCTTGCTTTCCTCTGTCAAAATACCCATTGGCACTGAGGAAGGTGCACTGGCCTGGGTGCCATGAGTTGTAAACTCAAGTATCAGCCCTCTTACCCCCTTTTTACAATCCAGGTCACTGCACAAAGTCACTGCTGGTAAAGCAGGGAATAGATCTCTAATACAGTAGAACCTTGGGAATGGAGGTTGTTCATAATTCTGAAATGTTCGTACTGCTGAACAAAACATTATGGTTGTTCTTTCAAAAATTTACAACTGAACATTGACTTAATACAGCTGAAATTTTACTATGGAGAAGAAAAATGCTGCTCCTCCCCCCCTTTTTAGTAGTTTACCTTTAACACAGTACTGTACAGTGTTTGCTTTTTTTTGTCTCTCTCTTTTTTTTTTTTTTGGTCTCTGCTGCTTCCTGATTGCGTACGTCCGGTTCCAAATGAGGGGTGTGGCTGACTGGTCATAACTCTGGTGTTCGTAACTTTGAGGCTCTACTGTATAACTGATCGAAGTCTCATCCATTTAGCCACACCACTTTTCAAAAGTTTGCCAAATTTACATCCTCAGATATGCTGTGTGATAAAAGGGGTTATGCCCACTTTATCAACCCCTCAAAATAAGTAGTCCTCTGAGAATAACAGCTTGCTATTGCAGCCAACAAAAGCCTATACAATAGAAGGGTTTGCCAGTGTAGCTGTACTGACACAAACCCTCCCAGCTCTATATACAAACAACAAACCTCATAACACAAGCAATTTTGCCAGTATGATTTTACCAACCCTAGATCTTTTACTAGCATAGCTATTTCAGTTGGGATGTGTTTTTTTTTGACACTCCTAACTCACAAACCTATGCTGGCAAAACTTTTAAGGTCATGTCTACACTAGCACTTATGTTGGCAAAACTTCTGTCATTCAGAGATATGAAAAACACACCCCTGCGCGACATTTTAACAGAATAAGCACTCATGTGCACAGTACTATGTCGGCAGTAGACACGCTCACTGCTTGTTCAGCTGGTTTTATTTATATTGGAACTGTTACTGTAAGCTTGCGAGTGTAGACATGGCCTAAGTGTAGACCAGTCCTAGTACAATTACTACTTCAGTGTAAACAATAGTGTTTTGTGCTTGCAGTGCTAAAAATCACATTAACACCTGTACAAGAGGTTGTTTCAAAAGCAGCAACTACGTAGACCTTAGACACTTGGAATGAGCCCTCCTAACACTAGTATTTAAACACACTGGTTCAATGGATTACATCTCCTCTGAGTGTCTGAGCTAAAGAGGACAACAGCCATCGGATTACACACTTATTTTTTTAGCTGTGACAGAAATCTGTTCTGTAAATTCAAGGTTCAAGCCAACATCAGGGGTCATAAATGTTTACACAATAGAACTTTTTTGTTATAATTACATAAAATGTATTTAAAGAATGTTGTTCAAAATCACAAAATCAAGCAGTAAAAGTTAGCAAATGCCAGATGTAAGTCTGCAACATTATTCGGCCTCCCTTGTCCCTATGCATTGTGATACAGTCTTGAATTGGATAATCACATGCTATTGTTTTTCCATAGGACCCCTCCCTCATTCAGTGCACAAGATGAACAATGTTAAGGAATATATCATGAGCACCAAGGGACTGTAACTGGGTTCAGCACTGAACCCACAACATCACACAGGATCGCCATTATATGATAGCATGTAGTATTCTGTTTCTCATTTTACTTTTAATACTACTATGACATTTGTACTACTGATTAAATCCTGAGAGGTGCTGAGCACCTGGCACAGCCATTTGCCTCAATAAACTTCACAAGGTCTGAATGAAACAGGCAAAAGGAAAACCCTCTACAATAAGAATGGCTAGATAATGCTCACTGTGAAGTCAATGGAAATTTTGTCATGGATTTCAACAGGAGATGGAGCAGGCCCAACATTTTTTTTTTTTTACTTCATCTGAAACTTTCATCTTAATTATGGGATAAATATGCCTCTGACAAGCCTTAAATGAATCACAAGTATTTTACTGAGTACAGCCTCAGATCCCCTCTCCCCCCAAGCCAAGCAATTATGCTGTCAATTTTCAAGGAGATTTATTTCACTGGACAGTATTTGGCATTTTGTAATTCTATCAATCCAATACATCTGAAAAAAACCAACAACACTGTCTTGTTGGCAAAGTACACATGATTACTAAGAAAACAAGTTACTTGAATTACAGGCCTCATTCTGCAATCCTCATTTGGGCAAAATTTCCAACTTTAACAGAAGCTTTGTTCATATAAAAATTGTAACTAACCTGTTCTGTAAACTCATTCTTTGAGATATGTTGCATATGTCTGTTCCAATTTAGGTGTGCATATGCCCAGGACACCAGAGTCAGTGATTTTTCTTTTAGTGGTACCCGCCCATGCATTTGCCTTGTGCTGGTGCACGATGATATACAGGGTGAGGCCACATCCAATCTCCCTCAGTTCAAAGGCCATATCTATCAATCTTTCTAGCACCAGATTTAAGTCCCATAGAGGAATGGGATCCATGACATGGAGTTATAATCTGTCCCAAACCTTTAAGAAATTGACATCATATTGGAAAACATTGAGTGACCCAAAACTGGTATCAGGGAAAGCAGTAGAACAGAGACCCTGGACTTCAGAAAAGCAGACTTCGACTCCCTCAGGGAACTGATGGGCAAGGTCCCCTGGGAGAATAACATGACAGGGAAAGGAGTCGAGGAAAGCTGGCTGTATTTCAAAGAAACCTTATTGAGGTTGCAGGAACAAACCATCCCGATGTGTAGGAAGAAAAGTAAATATGGCAGGCGACCAGCTTGGCTTAACAGTGAAATCCTTGCTCGTCTTAAACACAAAAGAACAGCTTACAAGAAGTGGAAGATTGGACAAATAACCAGGGAGGAGTATAAAAGTATTGTTCAGGCATGCAGGTGTGAAATCAGGAAGGCCAAATCACACTTGGAGTTGCAGCTAGCCGGAGATGTTAGGAGTAACAAGGAGGGTTTCTTTAGGTATGTTATCAATAGGAAGAAAGTCAAGGAAAGTGTGGGCCCCTTGCTGAATGAGGGAGGGAACCTAGTGACAGAGGATGTGGAGAAAGCTAGTGTACTCAATGCTTTTTTTGCCTCTGTCTTCACAGACAAGGTCAGCTCCCAGACAGCTGCACTCTGCAGCACGGTATGGGGAGGAGGTGACCAGCTCTCTGTGGAGAAAGAAGTAGTTCGGGGCTATTTAGGAAAGCTGGACAAGCACAAGTCCATGGGGCCGGATGCGCTGCATCCGAGGGTGCTAAAGGAGTTGGCCGATGAGATTGCAGAGCCATTGGCCATTATCTTTGAAAAATCATGGCGATCGGGGGAGGTCCCGGATGACTGGAAAAAAGCTAATGTAGTGCCCATCTTTAAAAAAGGGAAGAAGGAAGATCCAGGGAACTACAGGCCAGTCAGTCTCACCTCAGTCCCTGGAAAAATCATGGAACAGGTCCTCAAGGAATCAATCCTGAACCACTTAAAGGAGGGGAAAGAGATCAGGAACAGTCAGCATGGATTCACCAAGGGCAAGACATGCCTGACTAACCTAATTGCCTTCTATGACGAGATAACCGGCTCTGTGGATGAGGGGGAAGCAGTGGGTGTGCTATTTCTGGACTTTAGCAAAGCTTTTGATACAGTCTCCCACAGTATTCTTGCCAGCAAGTTAAAGAAGTATGGGCTGGATGAATGGACGGTAAGGTGGATAGAAAACTGGCTAGATGGTCGGGCTCAACGGGTAGTGATCAATGGTTCCATGTCTAGTTGGCAGCCGGTATCAAGTGGAGTGCCCCAAGGGTCGGTGCTGGGGCCGGTTTTATTCAATATCTTCATTAACGATCTGGAGGATGGTGTGGACTGCACCCTTAGCAAGTTTGCAGATGACACTAAACTGGGAGGAGTGGTTGATACGCTGGAGGGTAGGGATAGGATACAGAGGGACCTAGACACATTAGAGGATTGGGCCAAAAGAAATATGATGAGGTTCAACAAGGACAAGTGCAGAGTCCTGCACTTAGGACGGAAGAATCCCATGCACTGCTACAGACTAGGGACCGAATGGCTGGGCAGCAGTTCTGCAGAAAAGGACCTAGGGGTTACGGTGGACGAAAAGCTGAATATGAGTCAACAGTGTGCCCTTGTTGCCAAGAAGGCTAATGGCATTTTGGGTTGTTGTAGCAGGGTGGACCCTGCTCCGGGGTTTTAAGGGGTTTAAACTGTGGCCTGACAGAGCTGAGCTGATTGGGGAAGTGGTTGCAGCTGGGGGCCACGCCCCAAACTGAAGCCCTGGGGCTTATAAGAGGCAGGGAAGCCAGAGCACAGACAGTCTCTCTCTCTGCCTTCAGAGAGGGATGGGCCTGGCTGCTTAGGGCTTGAGGCTAGATACCTGAGTGAAGCAGGGCTGGGGGACAGGCTGAGGAGCTAGGGAAGCTCCAGCCTGGAAAGCCCCAGGCTGCGGCCTAGCAAAGGGCCAAAGGTACTGGGAGTTGCAGAGGGCAGCCCAGGGGTAGGACAAGCAGCAGGTCCAAACCCCTATTGCCTGTGATGAGTGGGCTGATACTGCAGTCTGCCCCAGGGTGTGGGGCTAGACCATGACTGTCAGTGGCCACTACTGAGGCAAAGTGGGGATAGTAGGGTGGGCCTGCCGAGGGCGCTCCAGGGCTGGACTGAGGGAAATTCCGAGTGGAACCAGCAGGAGGCGCGGCAGGGGTGAGTCGGCCCGTTTACAGTTGTATAAGTAGGGGCATTTCCAGCAGATCGAGGGATGTGATCATTCCCCTCTACTCAGCACTGGTGAGGCCTCATTTGGAGTACTGTGTCCAGTTTTGGGCCCCACACTACAAGAAGGATGTGGATAAATTGGAGAGAGTCCAGCGGAGGGCAACAAAAATGATTAGGGGGCTGGAGCACATGACTTATGAGGAGAGGCTGAGGGAACTGGGATTGTTTAGCCTGCAGAAGAGAAGAATGAGGGGGGATTTGATAGCTGCTTTCAACTATCTGAAAGGGGGTTCCAAAGAGGATGGATCTAGACTGTTCTCAGTGGTAGAAGATGATAGAACAAGGAGTAATGGTCTCAAGTTGCAGAGGGGGAGGTTTAGGCTGGATATTAGGAAAAACTTTTTCACTAGTAGGGTGGTGAAGAACTGGAATGGGTTACCTAGGGAGGTAGTGGAATCTCCTTCCTTAGAGGTTTTTAAGGTCAGGCTTGACAAAGCCCTGGCTGGGATGATTTAGTTGGGTTTGGTCCTGCTTTGAGCAGGGGGTTGGACTAGATGACCTCCTGAGGTCCCTTCCAACCCTGAGATTCTATGATTCTATGATTCTGTGATCTGGAAAGTGGAGATAGCTGCCAGGTGAACTCTTACTGAACTGATAGGCCTTGTTGTTTCCAGTGAACGAGTAGTCCAAAACATGCTGGCTAGAGGTGTGAATGGTGAAATACCCTTCTATTTTGACCACCCATACAGGTGAGTGTATTTAGTACATGGCTTTCTGCTATTTGGGAGAACGTTTTTGCACATTCCCTGGACCTCCTGAGGCATCAGCCATGGTGCATCCAGGCCATAAGACTGAAAGCAGCCAGGTTGGGACATGGCAGAAGACTATAGTCCTGGGAGATCACGTCAGGATCTGAATGTAATGTCAAAGGAGCCCTGGCCGAGAGGCCCAGCTGCCCAGAGAACCAATGGTGGCAAGGCAGAATCGGTGCTAGGAGGATCAAGCAAGTATGATCCTGGCTTGAGACTGAACAACACCAAGAAAAGAAGGGGAATGGGAAGGTAGGCATACAGCAGTTTGTCTTTCCAAGATAGCAGGAAAGTGTCTGTCCATCATTTTTTGTTCCTGACTGAAATCTGCCCTGGAACAAAAGAATTGCATTTTTTTGTTGAGACAAGTAGCAAGTCTATAGGAGGGCCCCATTTTTGAAAAATGAATCTCATATCTGGCCTAAGAGACCACTCATGACCTCTGCTGAACAATCTGCTCAGGCAATCCACCAAGCTATTCTGCACACAAGAGAAGCTGGAGGCTTTGAAATGTATTGCAAGATGAAACTCCCAAAAGTGTATAAAGATGATCTGATCTGACCCTTCCCTGCCTATTCACATAGAACAGCACCATAGTGTTGTCTGTGAGGACCTGTAGAGACACTTGCTTGATGTGAGGGAGAAAGGCCTATCAAGCCAGAATGTTTAACATTGTCTGGAATCCGGCTTGAGGTAGGAACATCCGGGCCACTGTATAATCCAAAATCACCCCAACAAACGTGATTCTCTGAACTGGGGAGAATATTGATTTGTCCTCAATGATCAACAGACTGGAGAGGGATTGGATCCTTGATAAACAGACTTCCAGTTGGAGCTTGGATCAATCTTACACCACCCAGATACAGAAATGCTTGCACCACTACTTTCCTTAGGAATGCAGCTACCACCGCCATGCATTTTGTGAATACTCTTGAGGAATCAGATCTCAGAACTATAGAACTGTAAACTGATAATAATTGTTGTTGCCCAGAAATCTTGGAAATCTGTTGTGACTTTGATGAATAGCCACATGGAAATATGCTTCCTTCAAGTGCAGGGCAGTGTACCTGTTGCCAGGATTCAGGGAAGGGATGATGGAGGCCTGGGTGGCCACGTGAAACCTTATTTATTAGCACTGTCAAGCAATAAAAAAAATTAATCGCAATTAATTGCATGATTAAAAAAATAATCGGCATTAATCGCACAGTTAAACAATAATAGAATATCATTTAAATATTTTGGATGTTTTCTACATTTTCAAATATTGATTTCAATTACAACACAGAATACAAAGTGTACAGTGCTCACTTTATATTTATTTTTGATTACAAGTATTTGCACTGTAAAAAAAAAACGTTATTTTTCAATTCCCCTAACATAAACTGTAGTGCAATCTCTTTATCATGAAAGTTGAACTTTGAAATGTAGAATTATGTAAAAAAAAACCTGCATTCAAAAATAAAACAATGTAAAATTTTATAGCCTGCAAAATTCTTGCACTCAGTCCCAATTCTTGTTCAGCCAATTGCACAGACAAACAGGTTTGTTTACATTTGCAGGAGATAATGCTGCCCGCTGCTTGTTTACAATGTCATCTAAAAGTGAGAATAGGCATTCTCATGGCACTGTTGTAGCCGGCGTCACAAGATATTTATGTGCCAGATGCGCTAGATATGTCCCTTCCTGCTTCAATCACCATTCCAGGGGACGTGCATCCATGCTGATGATGGGTTCTGCTTGATAACAATCCAAAGCAGTGTGGACCAAGGCATGTTCATTTTCATTATCTGAGTCAGATGCCACAAGCAGAAGGTTGAATTTGTTTTTTGGTGGTTAAAGTTCTGTAGTGTTGCTCTTTTAAGACTTCTGAAAGCGTGCTCCACACCTTGTCCCTCTCAGATTTTGGAAGGCACTTCAGATTCTTAAACCTTGGGTTGAGTGCTGTAGCTATCTTTAGAAATCTCACATTGGTACCTTCTTTGCATTTTGTCAAATCTGCAGTGAAAGTGTTCTTAAAATGAACATGTGCTGGGTCATCATCTAAGACTGCTATAACATGAACTATATGGTAGAATGTGGGTAAAACAGAGCAGGGGACATACAATTCTCCACCAAGGAGTTCAGTCAAAAATTTAATTAACACATTTTTTTTTAACGAGCGTCATCAGCATGGAAGCATGCCCTCTCAAATGGTGGCCAAAGCATGAAGGAGCATACAAATGTTTAGCACATCTAGCATGTAAATACTTTGCAATATCAGCTACAAAAGTGTCATGCAAATACCTGTTCTCACTCTCTAGTGACATTGTAAATAAGAAGAGAGCAGCATTATCTCCTGTAAATTTAAACAAACTTGTTTGTCTTATGATTGGCTGAACAAGAAGTAGGACTGAGTAGACTTGTAGGCTCTGAAGTTTTACATTGTTTTGTTTTGCATTTATGTAACAAAAAAAAATCTACATTTGTAAGTTGCACTTTCATGACAAAGAGTATTTGAATGAGGTGCATTGAAAAATACGATTTATTTTTATCATTTTTACAGTGCAAATATTTGTAATAAAAATAATATACATTTTGATTTCAGTTACAACACAGAATATAATATATATGAAAATATAGAAAAACATCCAAAATATTTAATAAATTTCAATTGGTATTCTATTGTTTAACAGTGCAATTAAAACTGTGATTAATTGTGATTAATTTTTTAACTGTGATTAATTTTTTTTTAGTTAATAATGTGAGTTAACTGCGACTAATCAACAGCCCTATTATTTATATATTTGTTCAAATTTTCCACGTCCCAGATGGGTTTGAGACCTCCTTTTGCCTTTGGAATCAGAAAGTAACATGAATAAAAAGCCATAAAAAGCCTTTCCTTGGTGGAGGGGTAACTGATTCTATAGCTTCCAAACAGAGGAGGACATCCTAATGAGAGTGATCCCTGAAGACTGATAGGGAGGGAGGTTGAGATGGGGAATGGAAATAAACTGCAGGGTATAATCTTGGTCCACAGTACATAGGACAGTGGTAATATGGGACTAAGCACATAGGAGGAGGGAGAAAATTGTATGTCATGATCTGATTGTGATGTGCACGCCATATGTTTTTTGGAAATATGCTTGTGTGTGTAAATATAATGTAACTGGAATATGCTTTATGCAAAAGGTCTATTGTAAGGTATCATTAAAAAGCTCATAATCTACTGAGGGTGTTCATCCTATTTGTATGAATGTATCATTCTTGTGTCTGAAGCTAGAAATATGAAGTATTACTCTGATGTCCTATTGTAACTATGCAAAGTGTGGGACATTAATGGTGGCTTGGAATCTTGATGGCTCCCATTAACTAGGATAACTGGTGGTAAATGGCTCTGTTTACTAGTAAGCCTTTCTGTGTAGTGGGAGCCAGCCAGTGGGTAATGATGTCTGACAGGGCATGTGAACATGTCACATGATACTGGAATCCATCTTAAACCTGGTGCTTTTCCATTTAGAAGGAAAGGTGGGAACCCAGAGAGAGACAAAGGATTCCTCCCGCCTTGTCCCAAAGCTATAATAGGGGGTGGAACAGAACAAATGGGGCTGCAGTCATGGGAAAACCCCTAGTTACCACCTGAGCTGGAACTAACAAGAACTGTACAAGGGGAAAGGATTGGGCCCAGACGAAGAAGGCATCTAGTCTGTGAAAGAAGCTTATTGGAACATCTCTGCGGGTAAGAGTTACCTGTATTCGGTTTCTTAAATGTATTAGGCTTAGACTTGTGTGTTTTGTTTTATTTTGCTTGGTAACTTACTTTGCGCTGTCTGTTATTCCTTGAAACTACTTAAATCCTACTTTTTATACTTAATAAAAATCACTTTTGTTTATTAATTAACCCAGAGTAAGTGATTAATACCTGGGGAAGCAAACAGCTGTGCATATTTCTCTATCAGTGTTATGGAGGGTGGACAATTTATGAGTTTACCCTGTATAAGCTTTATAAAGAGTAAATCAATTTTTTTGGTTTTTGGATCTCATTGGAAGCTGGGTATCTGGGTGCTGGAGATAGGTGACCTGCTAAGCAGCTTTTGGTTAAATTCTGCAGCTTTGGGGGCATGAACCAGACCTGTGTCTGTGTTGCAGCAGACTAGCATGTCTGACTCAACAAGGCAGGGTTCTGGAGTCCCAAGCCATCAGAGAAAACGGGCTCAGAGGTAATTTCAGCACGTCAGGTGACAATCCCAAGGGGGTCTCTGTGACCAAATCCATCACATTGGTATTCTATCCTCCACAAGGCAGTCAAAGTGTTTGGGATTTCCCATCGGGAAGAACTCATCAAAGAAGAAAACTGGCCAACATACTGAATATGACCTATATTGGTCAGGCTGTCTCAGTGGGAAAGGCAGGTATCTCTGTAAAGTCTGAGTGTGGAATGGCTTTCTTTTAGGGAAAAGTGTATAAATTCCTAACAACTGCAACAATTTCAAAGGTCCATCTTCTGTGAGAAGAGCGTAAGACCTTTGCAAGGGACATCCTGGATCGTTTGCTCAAGCTCCTGAAGTAGACCTGGGATTGAAGCCACGAATATCAGCACATAGATACTGCAGATGCCATCCTTCTGTTTGCTGAATTCATGCCACCCAAACATGCTTGCAGAGAGGTACAAGCCACCAACTTGCCCTTGTTTCTGTAAATCCTGCCTGGCATCCACTGGCAACTTGTCTAAGAATTTCAGCATATTGTCCATAGGGAGAAGTTGTATCTGGCCAATAAGGATTATTAGTTAGTGATACGAAATTGTAGACCAAATGTGGAATAAATTTTCCTACCAAAAATGCCTAATTTCTTTGTGTCTATGTCCTTTTGGGTATAATCAGGTAGAGTTTGAGGCACTCTGATTCACTGCTGAGACTATTAAGGAGCCTGGCAAAGGACTGGTATAAAAATGTCCTTGGGAAGGGACATGGAGCCTGATCGTATTTCTCTTAGCTGCAGGAGGCAGAGCGGAGGGCATCTGATGCAAGGATTTTGCTGGTTCTACTATGGCATCATTGATAGTAGAGCCACTCTACAAGGCCCTGCCAAACCCAGAATGTCTACCAGTCTGTAAGAACTCTCCTGGACTACCTCAACAGGAATATCAAGAGAGGTGGCAACTCTCTTTAGAAGGTCTTGATAACCCCTGAAGTCATCTTGGTGAGGAATATTCTGGAACTTACAATCTCATCAGGCAATGAACAGAAAGAATGCAAAGGAGGCTGAGACTGATCCTCCTGCAGCATAATGGTTGGAGATTCTAAAGCCTACAGGACTTCAGGGTCTTGCTCAGAATTACGATAACCTCCTAGACCTCCTCCCATGTGCTAGAATGTTGTCTGCTAGGAAGTCTGAAAGTTTGAGGAACTCGGGAGGACCTGGAAGTGGGAGGGAGGGCCCCCAGGGGTTCCAGTAGGGTCATGGGTACAGCATAGGACCCCAGCGATGACTGCTCCATGGGTCCCTGTCTCTAGGTTGTTTCTGGATATCAGGCGGATACCAGTACTGGAACTCACTTGATGAAGGAGAAGAGGAGTGCTGCCTTCTATTCCGAGAGCAAGGGGCACAAGAGCCTACCTCACACTCTGGGGAGGACCCTCTGTCACCTGACCATGGTGGTGCTGTGAGAGGCACCCCCAAGGTCCTAGGCCATCGCTCCAGGGAGATTAGTACCAAGGATATCATGCTGGGTTTACCCCTGGACTGCACAGGTTGTGAAAGTACCAAAAGTTACAAAGATCTAGCTCCCCACAGTACTGAGGGCTAATCCTTCCTGCAAGGTAAGCGCACAGCTGGGGCCTGAGGATCCATTGGTACTGGACGGCTTAACTCCTGTACCATCAGGGAGCACAGCACAGAGAGGTAGTGCAAGTCTTGTGTGCTGCATAGGCTCAAGAATTGTCCATACCATGAGATTTTCCTGGTGCTGTTGTTACATGGAAGTAGTTTGTACTGTAGTAGGGGTCAGTTTCAATGACCCAGGCACCCGTGTCAGAACTGATGACCCTGATGAGATTTGGTTGGCACAGTCTCATCTCTCTGTCCCTTTTTCTCTGGGGCTTGAAGTCCCTTCAAATCTGGTAGCCATCTGTAATGTGACCCTTGCTAAGGCACTTAAAGCAGGTGGAATGAGAGTCACTGAGTGGCATGGGTTTCCTGTGGCCAGCACAAGGCTTAATCCCAGAGACCAAAGCATATCCCAGTACTGGGTCTCAGCACCCTGTGAATAAAAGGTGACCAATGCTTCAAAACAAACAAGAGAAATAAAGAAACCTATATTAATCAATCTAATGAACGTCACTAACTACTTACAATAAACAAAACACATTTCTCTGTAAAGAGAAAAAGAACACGCAGTAGCAAGTTGATACAAGCCAACTACCAATCTCAGGTGGCAAGGAGGAAGTGAGGGGATTTGGTCAGCTCAGCCCTTTATAAAATCATGCTGTAGCATGAGGTAGCAGAGGGCACTTGCACTTCCCTGAAGGGTAAAGATAAGAGAAAAATCTCTGACTCTGGAGCACTGGGCGTGCACACACCTGAAGCAGCATGGACATGTGCAGTCACGCTAAGAACGTGTGCATTTCAAAAGAAAGGTGAAATATGAGGTCATTGCACAGGTGTAAACCTCATGCAATTCTGCTGAGAACGCAGCTACACAAAGAGCATTTAGCACAAATAGTCCCCTTTTTAAGAAAAAACAATTGGCGACACCCTTCTCCTAGCCACATTTGTTGGATATCATTGCCAATTGCTATCATTCAGTAGTCATCTCTGAATTAAGGTAGCTGAAGTGAAAATCCTTACCACTTTGTTATTGTTTAGGTTTGAAAGCTGAGGGCAATTGTATAGCTATTGGAAATCACACACAAACAGCTTTCAAAAGAGAAATGAAATAGTTTTATTGTTTGATTTCTTAGGAGACTGAGAGTAAAATTTTCCAAAGCGCCAAAGTTACTTAGGCCTGAGTCAGATTTTCAAAAGTGACTAAAAGCCAATGTGTCTTAGGCCCGCCTTCATTGGGACTTAGCATCCTAAGGGTCAGATTTTCAAAGATATTTAGGCACCTAATGGGATTTTCAAAGGCACCTAGGCAGGTTAGGCTAACCTGTGTTGGCACTTTTGAAAATCATACTAGGCTCCTATCTGCATCTTTAGGAGCCTAAGCCCCACTGAAAAGAGCCTCAGACACATTGACTTTCAGTCACTTTTGAAAATGTGACCTAATTAACTTTGGAAAATTGAAACCTGAGTCTAAGTCTCTTCCCTTGCCAATGTAGCAGGAAAGAAGAAAGCCAAATGCCATATATATAAGCATAGTGAAAGTATTTGGCCTATGCCACTAGCTTATAGCATTAAGCAGCAGTGGTGAAAGAGGTGGTTTACACAGGCAGAAACAAGTCCTTTTTAACCCTCTGTATGCATGTCTGTCTTTTGGCTGTGCATGTACTATATATGTATCTCTATATATGCATATGTATATCTAAGTAGAGACAAGAAGGAGAAAACTAGTAAAATAAGCAGACCATATTTTACCCTGAAATATTTATGGCCCAAGCCTGGCCTCCATTAATCTACCTTTTCTGATCTGGAAGCACAAAGCTAACTTGTTCCCAAAGTATAAGAGGAATCCTTAAGTGATTGAGCTGGTGTAGACAGCTGATCCTATCTCATCCCTTGCCGCACAGAAGTGCTATAATAATTGGGCCTATAAATTTACCCTAAGCTCAATGCTAAAAAGTGAGTGAAGGTTCATAAAGTGTGATCACATTAACCTATAATAATAAATGTTGATGGGAAACGTTGCAAAAGGAAAACAAAGACTGAATTAGTACAAACAAAAAGGCCTACAAAATAATTCAAGGACTATGTTAAGATTATGTCTTGTAAACAAGAGAAGTGTTGAACCAGAAATCAGTGAACCCAAACTGGTGTCAGATATTAGGCCTAACTATTCTGTCCATTACTTCCTTTGGGGATCCTTAAAGAAAGAGATTTGGGGAGAAAAATTGGCTACTGGAGCAAGCTTCACTGTCATGGCTGCCCCCCCTACCCTTCTGGGACCCTAGACCCAGAGGGATTTTGCCGCCCCAAGCACGGCAGGCAGGCTGCCTCTGGCGGTTTGCCTGCGGAGGGTCCACTGGTCCCGCGGCTTCAGAGGACCTCTCGCAGGCACGCCTGCGGGAGGTCCACCGAAACCGTGGGGCCAGAGGACCCTCCGCAGGCAAACCGCTGGAGGCAGCCTGCCTGCCACCCTCGCAGCGCCAGCAGAGCGCCCCCCGCGGCTTGCCGCCCCAAGCACGCACTTGGCGTACTGGGGTCTGGAGCCGCCCCTGCCTGGACCTTCTTCATCCTAAACCTAAGAGATGTTCTGACCAGAGCAGGCCAAAGAGAGATGATATTACTGCCTCTACTTGCTGAGTCCCAAACATCACCTGGGTTGTGACACATTTGTCGCTCTTCCCCCATCATGTCTTTTTCTTTTCCCACCTTATTGCTTCTCTTTCCTGTCCCTCTCCTTTTTCCTTTTCTCTAATAAAAATCTGGCTTAAACAGCCAAGCCTATATATTTTACAATACTTCCGAAAGCCTGTAACCAGAAACAGGCAACTAAAAGCAATGCCCTGAACAGCCCAGTGCTGGTACAAGTTTGCCAGTTCTCAGAGTGACTGATAAGACTGTGTTATGCTTGTGTTTCTCCAGCAGTGAAGTTGCAAACAAAAGTCAATGCCAGAGAGATATTTCTGTTTTTGCGGTTCTTTTCCCTTTCTTTGTGTGTGTTGGTCTTATTTTGTCTTCTAGGAAATGGGATCAAACTGTAATAGCAGCAGTAACAGCAGCTCCTGCCTATCTCAACTAACTTCTTTTCTTTTCCCAAAAAGGACAGTTATTAGCATCTTTAATACTATCCGAGAGACTGTGAAATGGGGTGGGGTTCGTTCGAAAAACTCTCCAGCTGAAGGGAAAGGGAAGAAGGGATGTTGTTAAATTGAAAGCCTTTTAAAATAGCTTACAGTTCAAATGTTTGAACTGTTTTCCCTTTTCGGTATCTTGAATACAATGTGGAAAAGGTTTTAATGATATGTTTGTCATGGTACTAAGCAGGCTAAGGTCTCTGTTTAATGTTGGACGGTGATAGGGTCTTGTTAACACCTTTGACTCTTTGACAGGGTGGGACTCACCACCGCAGCACCTCCTACTGGCTGTCTTGCCCTCTCCTGGTGGTGTCTCGCCTGCCATCACCTCTGCTCCTGGATCCATGTTGCCCCAAGGACTGCGGCATGCTCATCAGGACACAGCCCTCCAGCTGTCTCACAGTCAGTTCTCCCCACTGTCAGAGGAACTGAACTTCACTGTCCAGCCACTTCCTTCAGTGGCAATCACAGCCAGTTGTGTGGCTACTTCCTGAGTGGTGAGGAAAGGGTGTGGGGGGGACCCAGTCACTACTCTGGGTCCTGGCCCAGGGACCCTGTAAATGGCCGCTGCTTGCAGCTCCCCCTCCAACTCTTTAGTAGGTTTTCCTGGGCCACTTCCCTGTGACCCCAGCACCCTCTTTGCCTTTGCCTCAGGGCCTCAGCCTGCAGATCCTTGCAGCCCACCAGGAGTTGCCTTTAGCTCCCCAGGTGTCTGCCTGAAGTACTGTTCTGTCCAGGGTATTTGCTACCCTCACCTTGCAAGGCAGCCGACCCTTCTCTCTCCTCAAGCTCCAGGGAATGACTGAACCCATTCTGCTCTGCAGCTCTTCTTATATAGGCCAGCCCAGCCCTGACTGGCTGCTCCTTGCAGCCCCTCTCCAATTGGCTGCCTTCTGTGCAGCTTCCTTAGGGCTCTATAAACCCCTTATGGGCCAGAGTGCAGCACACGCCCCATCACACACCTCCCCCTTAAGACTGACTACCTCAGGGGGTGTTTAATCATCCCTGCTTCCCATGCAGCTGTGCCCTCAGGATGTCCCTCTCCTGCCTAAGTTTTCTGCCAGGAGGAGCAATCTGCCTCTCTTCTCCAGGGTCATGGTCTCCACTGCAGCCTGTCCTGCTCCAGTGTGGGTTCCCTTATCTGTCTGGGTCCTCTCCATCCCAGTCATCTTATCATAGAATATTAGGGTTGGAAGAGACCTCAGGAGATCATCTAGTCCAACCCCCTTTTTAAAACATCTCTGTCTCACTCACTTTTGCTTTCCATTTATAATTATATTTTGATATAGGTGCATGCATGATCTTAGAAATATCCTTTCCAAATGACATTCCTGGGGAAATGCTCCATAGTTGTCAATTCTCAATAATAATCCTTGAGGTTTTCCGGATTCTGTGCTGCATAGAGCTAATAGGAATGATGTTTCACACGTATCTGTATGTAAAGAGGAATGTGATCCTGGGCTCTCCTGCTTTCCATAGTACGCTTTCAAACACATTGCTGAGGATAAAACATAAAACACACACTGCTGTAACTTATATGTTGTGTATTTGGTTGTCATAGGTTTTGTTACTATGGCAACTGAGTTAGACTATTAAGGGATAGCTCAGCCGGTTTCAACCGGCTGAGTGAGCTCTCTCTGTGTCTGTAAATAAAATGGAGGTTTTGGTTAGCTGTCTGCTCTCTGGCCTCAAGTGATTGCTTCCTACACCAGCTGCCCCAAGGATATAACACTGGCGACGAGGGTGGGATCCTGGTGCTGCTCCAGTAACAGAAGGAAGTAGAAGTCAAGGTAAAGACCAAACAAAGAAAAAAAGCTGCTTGTTTGCACTGACTGTGAAAGTGAAACTAAAAATCATGGCTACTCTGACCAGGCCCCTGGAGCCTTTTGATGAGAATACAGAGCAGTGGCATGTGTATACTGAGCGTTTTGAGCTTTTTGGTATTGCAAATGACATTACAGAAGCGAAGAAGGTGCCAATATTCTTAACTGTTGTAGGGGCTAAAACCTACTCTCTGCTACGCAGCTTACTACACCCTGTTAAGCCTGAGACTAAATCTTACAGTGACATTGTGGAAATCCTGGGGTCTCATTTCTCCCCAAAACCACTGGTAATTGCTGAAAGATATAGGTTCCACAAAAGAGACCAAAAGGAAGATGAAACAGTTGTACAATTTGTAGCCATTTTAAAAAAGCTAGCAGAACACTGTGAATTTAAAGAGATGTTAAATGATGCCCTGCGTGACAGGTTAGTGTGTGGCCTCTGCAGTGAAGCTATACGGAAGCGCCTACTGACAGAGGCTCAGCTTACATTACAGAAGGCTGTTGATATTGCTGTCTCCATGGAACTGGCTACAAGGGAGGCACAATACATCGGTGCACCCCCTAGGGTGCAAAAAGTGTCACAAGAACCGACCCACAAAACTGTGCAGAGTCAAGAATGTTACCGCTGTGGTAAGCCAGGACACCAGGCATCAGAATGCTGGTGTAAGGACCTGGTGTGTCGACACTGTGGCAAAAAGGGACACATTGAGTGTGCCTGTAAACAAAAGAAAAAGAGGCCTGTGGTCTGGCCGACAAAAAGAGGAACCTTGCATACCCTAGAGCAGACCCAGGATGATCAAGGTGACACCGCCTCACAAGAGGAAGTGCCACTGCATGTTTTGTCTTTGGCAGCGGGCTCACATGAATACTGGGTAACCCCCTTATTGGAGGGCAAACCTATACGCATGGAACTAGACACCGGTGCAGCTGTCTCACTGGTTCCTGAGACTGTGTATAAGGAAAAGCTACAGCATCTTCCGCTTAAGGCAACAAAAACTGTTCTGAAGACGTATACAGGTGAAGCTGTGCCCATGTTGGGCACTATTGATGTTAAGGTGGAGCTCAATGGACGGGCGGCTAAATTGCCACTGTTTGTGGTGAGAGGTAACTACCCAGCCTTAATGGGTAGGTCTTGGCTTGGGAAGATTCAGCTGAACTGGGCAGAAGTGCACCGGATGACTAAAGAAGAAACCAGTCTAACCCCTATACTAAGGAAACATGCTGCTGTTTTTGGAGATGATTTGGGAAGTATGAAGGGAATCACTGTGACATTGAACATTAAACCTGGCAGTCCACCAAAATATCTGAAAGCCCGAACTGTGCCATATGCCATCAGGCCAAAAGTTGAAGCAGACCTGGAGCGCCTGGTCACCAATGGAGTCCTAATACCAGTTACCCATAGCTCATGGGCCACTCCTATCGTTCCAATAGTGAAGAAAGATGGCTCTCTCCGGATTTGTGGTGATTTTAAAGTCACTGTCAACCCAGTGTTGTGTGCAGAGCAATACCCGCTTCCCCGCATCGATGACCTCTTCGCAGGCCTGGCTGGGGGACAAAAGTTCAGTAAGATTGATCTAAATCAAGCATATTTACAGATGCACGTCGATGAAAAGTCCCAAGAGCTGTTGACTATTGTGACTCATAAGGGGCTTTATCGATACTGTCGCCTACCCTTTGGAATCACATCGGCTCCCGCCCTGTTCCAGAGGGCTATGGACCAGATCTTGTGTGGCTTGTCAGGAGTTCAGTGCTATCTGGATGATATCCTGGTCACTGGAAGAAATGAAGAGGATCACTTAAAGAATTTAGAGGCTACCCTACAAAGACTGGAAGAGTATGGCCTACGAGTTCGCAAAGACAAGTGTGAATTCTTCAAGCCCTCTGTTGAATATTTGGGACACATCATCGATTCTGCAGGTCTTCATAAGGCCCCTGCAAAAGTTAAAGCTATTGTGGAGGCTCCCCCACCTCGAAATGTAAGCCAGCTGCGCTCATTTCTAGGACTATTGAACTATTATGGAAAGTTCATCTCACAGTTAGCCACACTGCTAAAACCACTTCATGAGCTCCTTGGGCAGAACAAGGCCTGGAAGTGGACTGAAGCCTGTGATGTTGCATTTAACAAAGCTAAGGATGCATTGTTAAATTCTGAAGTTCTAACGCACTTTGATCCATCCTTACCCCTGCAATTGGCCTGCGATGCTTCCCCTTATGGAGTGGGAGCAGTCGTGTCACACATTATGCCTTCGGGAGAAGAAAGACCTATTGCTTTTGCTTCACGCACTCTAAGCAAAACAGAAACTAACTACGCCCAAATCGAACGTGAGGCATTAGGAATTGTTTTTGGAATTAGGAAGTTTCATCAGTACCTGTTTGGGCGAAAGTTTACTCTTCTTACAGACCATCGACCTCTGACATCAATTTTTGGACCCTACACAGGCATTCCCCCATTAGCTGCTAGTCGTATGCAACGTTGGGCATTGATACTTTCTGCACACACATATGAAATCAAATATCGGAAATCCACTCTGCACGGCAATGCAGATGGCCTCTCAAGGTTGCCTTTACCGGTCAAACATCAAGATAGTGCCCACAAGGAAATCTTCTACTTTGAACAGGTAGAGAATACACCCATCACTGCTACTCAGATAAAGAAGGCAACCCGCGTTGACCCAGTATTATCCCAAGTTATGGACCTGGTGATGCATGGAAAATCTCGACAAACCTCTCCGGTCTCACCCGACCTTGTTCCCTACATGTCCAGGTGGACGGAGTTATCAGTCCAATCTGGTTGTTTGTTGTGGGGGAGGCGTGTCATTATTCCACCACCCCTGAGATCACAGATGTTAGAACAGCTCCATTCCGGTCACTGTGGAATAGTGCGCATGAAGGAAATTGCACGAAGCTATTTTTGGTGGCCTAGATTGGACAGTGCTATTGAAGAGAAGGCAAAAGCTTGTATGTCATGTCAGGGTGTAAGAAATGCACCCCAGTTGGCACCCCTACACCCATGGGACTGGCCTGAAAACCCGTGGCAACGTATTCACGTTGACTTTGCTGGCCCCCTTGAAGGAAGCATGTTCTTGGTGGCAGTAGATGCCCATTCTAAATGGCCAGAAGTCTCTATAATGCAGTCCACTACTGCAGAGAGTACTATTCAAAAACTACGAGGACTCTTTAGTCGTTTTGGTCTGCCAGAACAACTTGTGAGCGACAACGGACCGCAGTTCGTCTCTCAGGAGTTTCAAAATTTTATGAAGGCAAATGGGATACACCACATCACGTCAGCACCATATCATCCGTCCACCAACGGATTAGCTGAAAGATTTGTGCAGACAATGAAAAACGCTTTGAAATCAGCAAAGGGACAACACTCCATTCAAAAGCGTCTGGATACCTTCTTACTTTCCTATAGAAACACACCTCATGCTACGACCCAGGCTTCCCCAGCCTTTCTAATGATGGGACGACAGCTGCGCACTTGCTTTGATCTGCTGAAACCTTCTGAACCCAGACAAACTGTGCAACATCAGCAGCAATATCAAGTCATCAGACGGGCACCCAGAGCAAAAGACCGAACCTTTAGCCCAGGACAGCCAGTTTTGGCTCGGAATTATACTTCCAGAGCTAAATGGGTCTCGGCCACAGTCATCACTCAAACAGGACCTGTTTCCTATACAGTCCGGACTGCAGAGAATCTTACCTGGCGGCGACATGTAGATCAGCTGTTGCCAGGTCATGCCAGTCTTCAGGACGCATCTGCAGTTGAGGGGTCTGACTTCACCCCTCCTGGTGAGACACCGAATCATGAGTCACCTGTTCCTGACTGTTCTCCTCCATTACCGCCGGCAGCTGAGATACCCCTTTGCCCAGCATGAGCTGATACCACCTCCTCACCTATTCGTGCTGCGGACCCTGAGCCCCTAGTACTTTCGGGTGCAACAACACCAGAAGTTCGCCGTAATCCACCTAGAGACAGAAGGCCTCCTCATCGGCTGGATCTTTAGTTAGGGCGAACCCACGGTTATGGGGCAAAATAATCCCCAGGGTTTAGCCGGGAATGGAGGCAGTCTACCCTCCTTCTCTAGTTTAGTGTGTGTTTTATTTTGGGGATGTTCTTATTAGGGGGGGAGGAATATGTTGTGTATTTGGTTGTCATGGGTTTTGTTACTATGGCAACTGAGTTAGACTATTAAGGGATAGCTCAGCCGGTTTCAACCTGCTGAGTGAGCTCTCTCTGTGTCTGTAAATAAAATGGAGGTTTTGGTTAGCTGTCTGCTCTCTGGCCTCAAGTGATTGCTTCCTACACCGGCTGCCCCAAGGATATAACATACATAGTATAATGTGGCTGGTAGAATCATAGAATATTAGGGTTGGAAGAGACCTCAGGAGGTCATCTAGTTCAATCCTCTGCTCAAAGCAGGACCAACACCAACTAAATCATCCCAGCCAAGGCTTTGTCAAGCCAGGCCTTAAAAACCTCTAAGGACGGAGATTCCACCACAATCCTAGGTAACCCATTCCAGTGCTTCACCATCCTCCTAGTGAAATATTGTTTCCTAATATCCAACCTAGACCTCCCCCACTGCAACTTGAGACCATTGCTCCTTGTTCTGTCATCTGTCACCACTGAGAATACCTGAGCTCCATCCTCTTTGGAACCCCACATTCAGGTAGTTGAAGGCTGCTATCAAATCCCCCCTCACTCTTCTCTTAGGCAGCCTAAACAAGCCCAGTTCCCTCAACCTCTCCTCGTAAATCATGTGCCCCAGCCCCCTGATCATTTTCGTTGCCCTCTGCTGGACTCTCTCCAATTTGTCCACATCCTTTCTGTAGTGGGGGGCCCAAAACTGGACATAATACTCCAGATGTGGCCTCACTAGTGCCGAATAGATGGGAATAATCACTTCCCTCGATCTGCTGGCAATGCTCCTACTAATGCAGCCCAATATGCCATTAGCTTTCTTGGCAACAAGGGCACACTGTCGACTCATATCCAGATTCTCGTCCACTGTAATCCCCAGGTCCTTTTCTGCACAACTGCCACTTAGCCAATCGGTACCCAGCCTCTAGTTTTGCATGAGATTCTTCCATCCTAAATTCAAGACTCTGCACTTGTCCTTGTTGAACCTCATCAGATTTCTTTTGGCCCAATCCTCCAATTTGTCTAGGTCACTTTGGACCCTCTCCCTACCCTCCAGCATATCAATCTGTCTGTCGCCCCTCTCTGAACTTGCTGAGGGTGCAATCCATCCCATCATCCTGATCATTAATAAAGACATTGAACAAAACTGGCCCTAGGACCGACCCCTGGGGTACTTCACTTGATACCAGCTGCCAACTAGACATCGAGCCGTTGATCACTACCTGTTGAGCCTGACAATCTAGCCAGCTTTCTGTCCACCTTATAGTCCATTCATCCAATCTATACTTTTTTAACTTGCTAGCAAGAATACTGTGGGAGAAGTATTTCTTCATATCCACAGAGCTAGTTATCTCAACATAGAAAGCAATCAGGTTGGTGAGGCATGACTTGCCCTTGGTGAATCCATGTTGACTGTTCCTGATCAGCTTCCTCTCCTCCAAGTGTTTCAAAATGGTTTCCTTGAGGACCTGCTCCATGATTTTTCCAGGGACTGAGGTGAGGCTGACTGGTCTGTGGTTCCCCGAGTTCTCCTTCTTCCCTTTTTTTTAAAGATGGGCACTGTATTTGCCTTTTTTACAATCGTTCGGGACTTCCCCTGATCACCACGAGTTTTGAGAGATAAGGCTCTGCAATCACATCAGCCAATTCCCTCAACACCCTCGGATGCATTAGATCTGGACCCATGGACTTGTGTATGTCCAGCTTTTTTAAATAGTCCTTAACCTGTTCTTTCACTACTGAGGGATGCTCACCTCCATACTGTGTTGTCCAGGACATCAGTGTGGAAGCTGACCTTGTCTGTGAAGACCGAGGCAAAAAGAGCCACCTCCCTACTTTCCCCTGCTGGATGTGGGAGATAGCTCTCTGCAAGGTCCACAGTCATCATTTCCACATCCCTCTTGACAGTCTCTGACCTAGTCTGGTTCCCAGGCATCCCTTTGCTACCTCGCCTTCTCCTAGGGGCATAGTACCTTCTTATATGCACCAACAGCCTCCTCATGGCACCAACAGCCAACTCTTTGCCTCCCTTTTGTCTAAGGGCCTCATGTGGTGTTGCCCCCAGGACTGCGGCATCCTCTTCAGGACACAGACCTCTGGCTGGTCACACTTGGTTCTCCTGCCCTTCCAGGGGAACTGCAGTCCACTGTCCAGTCACTTCCTTCAGTGGCAATCACAGCCACTGTGGTTGTCTGGCTGCTTCCTCAGTGCCAAAGAAGGGGACGGGGGAACCTGGTCTGCCCACTATATCATGTCCCGGCCCAGGGACCCTGTAGAAGGTTGCTGCTTGCAGTGCTCCCTCCAACCCTTCAGTAAGATTCTCTGGGCCACTTCCCCATAGCCCCAGCACCCTCTTTGCCCTTGCCACAGGGCCTCAGCCTGCAGATCCTTGCAGCCCACCAGGAGCTGCCTTTAGCTCCCCAGGTCTCTTCCTGCAGCACTGCTCTGTCCAAGATCCTTGCTACCATCAGCCTGCAAGGCAGCCAGTCCTCCTCCCTCCTCCCACTCCAGGGAGTGACTGAAGCTGCTCTGCTCTGCAGCTCTTATATGGGCACGCCCAGCCCTGATTGTCTGCTCCTCACAGCCCCTCTCTAATTGACTGCCTCCTGCGTAGCTTTCTTAGGGCTCTATTAACCCATTATGGGCCAGTTTGGGGCACACACTGCATCACAAGGCTCCTATATCCCACATAAATTAATATAACACGGGGTATGTTGAGAGCACTGAGACACTTCAGCTAATCCCCAGTTCCTGCAATTGTCCCTTGTGGGCCATTGCAGCTCAAGATAAATTAGAGCTAGTCTGAGGCTGCTCTGATTTACAGCAGGGCCCAGATAGACACAGGAAAGTGGGTGGGATGGGTAAATGTGGCTTTTTGCTACCTTTTTCTCCCTCCCTCAAGTCCTGCACAAAGTGAATCTTGGCCAGACTCAAAGGACTTGATTTTTAAATGTTAACATAGAGGGTCACATTTTGAAACCTCATTAACCTCCATTTTTATGCACACAATTGGCAGGTGCAAATAAAAACAGCAACAATTTAAATTATTTACATAGCCAATTATCTGACTGTGCTTCAAAATTAGGTGCTTAGGTGCCTAAACTGCATGTACAAAACCGTACAGTTATTAATACTAACAAAATTGTCTGCCAAAAATGGAACTCCGGTTAAGGTTAGGCTGAAAAACAGGCCTTTACGGTATGCCTTTTGAAACCAATTTTGCCATGCATAATTACAGAGATCTAGCCACAAAGAGGCTTAGGGCTTATCTAAATGGAGAGGTACTGCATGCAAAGCTAGAGTATGCTGCTGAACACTAGAAGTCCCCTAGCACTCTTGAGATTTTATCTAGACTCTTTGTCTAGACAAACCCTTAGGCTTATGGGCCTCAGAGTTCTGTCCTTAGTCCCCTCCTTTTCTCCCTCTATACCCCTTCTCTGGCTGATCTCATCTGAAGAGATGGTTTTGACAACTATCTTTATAGTAATGACTCTCAAATCCAAACCTCTACTCTGGAGCTCTCTTTCTTTATCCATACTAGAATCTCAAAGCCTACCTTTCTACCGTCTCCTCATGGACATCTAGTTATCAACTGAAATGTAACATGGCCAAAATCACGTTCCTGATCTTTGCCCTGAAGCCCTGCAACCCCCCCATCCCTTTTTCTCAAACCCATATTTTATGCACGACTTGGCCTTTTCTTTTGACCAGCACATCTAAGTCATGTCTAAATCTTCCTGCTTCTTCATGTGCAACATCTGCAAGCTCTGATCTTTCCTTTCTGTCCACGCTGCCAAAACTATTGTCCAACGCCTGATTATCTCATGCCTTGACTATTGTAATAATTTCCTTTTCTTTGTCCCTGATACCTTAGCTTCCCCATTTCAATCCATCCAAATTGCTGCTGCTAAAATTATCTTCCTGCCTCATCAGTATATGTCATTTTTCTCTAAGTCCCTCAGCTGGCTCCCCATCTTCCTCTGCAATCACAAACTTGTTGCATTTACTTCCAAAGACCGTCACAACCTTCACTGCACCAGCCTTGATTGCCTGCTATGCTGACAAGGACTCTCATGCTTTCTCCCATGACTACTCTTACAAATTTGAAGAGCTTCCAGTCAAAATCTGTCAAGCCGTCATCTTATCTTGAGTTTCTGGACTCAATACAGAGTTAAAAGGATGAACTGCTATGGCCTGTAATACAGGAGGTCAGATTACATGATGTAATAATCCCTTCTGGCCTAAAATTTACGAATCCTCCTTCAAGACCCTCCTCCATAATGCATAGTATAAACTGCAACATACTAATAGGTAGGCAGGTAGTAAAATGCAATTACTGCTTCTTATTGACTAAGAAATGTACATATGCTATTATTTTTGTTAGTCTGTCTCTTCATCCCATCCTATGTCATGTATACACTATTATATCCCATGTTTTTAGATTGTGGCACACGTAGCCTGTCAGGATGAGGGACCTGTTTTGATGGTTCATCTTGTAGGCTAATGGATCCAGAGCATTTCCAGGAGATCTGGAAGGATATGACTGATCCTCCATCAGACCACTCTGTTGATGATTTGGTAGGATTTTATAATAATATTTTTTCTTCTACCCTTGACGGGTAGCCCCTAGCTGACCTTTTAGTTGGCTTCATCATCACAGTTCACCTTGGTATACAGATGATTTGCAACAGATGAAATGTGAGGGAAGATGCCTACAGGGGCAGGTGCAGAACTCTGGTGCTGAATATGATCTGCTATGTTAAATAATTTTTAATCCCACATGATTGAGTTGTACAGCAGGCAAACATGATATTCTTTGCCTCATCATGGCATCTGCAAAAGCTCAGTAAGAGCATTTGTTCTGAATGCTTGATCAACCCAATCTGACTCCACTCAGTGTCTTATTTGTGTCCCACTCAGTGAGAAAAACTTTGATTATTTTATAGTAAAATTATGTATATTTAGACTGAGGTGTTTGCTTTCATGGTTACAGAATGTTGTCTGGAGTAGACAAAAGCTAGGTCTTTTCTGGCTGAGTTTAAGCCACTAATGCTCTTTGAAGTACTGGAGGTATTGGAAGGACCTTGTCCTATTATGTGAACCTGTGTCCCTCCTGGCAGGTGAAAGCCTGTGGGAAAGTACTGAGTCCATTACAGGTTGAGATTGTCAGTACCTCTCTTCAGGAAAGCAAGTTATTGGTTCTCTTAAGAATGCTGTCTTGTAGTCTTTGACTAAAACAAAACAAAACAAACAAAAAAAAACCCCACACACACTGATGCTGGCAATGACTAATTACTAGCCAGTATTTAATCTTCCATTTTGATAGAGAAAGTTGTGAGGAGACACTTGTCTGATAGTCTGGCTACAGATTTGGGGGTGGCACAGAAACAGCGCTGTTATCATGATAACCCAGCAATGAAAACCAAGTTCCATGTTGAAATTGTCTATTCTTTCAGCAGTATTTGATACTACCGACAATTAGGTTTTGCTGACTCTCTTACAGTGGATGCTGCAGCTCTTAGGTGGCTTTGATCTTTCCATGTTGACCCTTTCCACAGGGCAAGGTGCGGCAATTACTCCTTCTTTCTAAGGGCCCTTAGTCTTTGTGTTGTCTTTAATTCCACAAGATTCTATCTTGTCTCCCTTCTAGCTGACATGTATAGAGGGCAGCTGGAAAGCTTGGTGAGAAGGCATGGGCTTCTGGTGCTTGCCATTTGTGGATAACGTCCAGCTTTATGTCTCCATTTCACTCAAACTAGGCAGTCCTCCTGAATATCTGGGGGTTATGTTGATCCTTTTCTGCTATTACTTGATTATATAACAGCAATTACAAATATAGCTTTTTTACCATCTGCAAGGGGATTGTGACAGTTATTCATATTTTCATCACCTCAAGAATGGTGTGCTCTACATGGGGCCAAACCTACACCAGGCACTTGAGTAGGAGGAATATTCTGCAGCCCACTCGCTAACTGGTGTCTATGGGTGGGCAGCATACATTACCAGTGCTCTATGATATCCACAGGCTGCCTGTTGGTTTTCTTCTATAAATGTCCAAAAGGGCTTGAGATCTTCTGACCTGAAGGATGGAGTCTCTCCTTGTGCCAAGCTATCACAACTGTGATCAACAGACTTCTCTGAACTTGATATCCCTTGTTAAAAAAGGGGACTACAGGCAGAGCATTCTCCATAAGGATCACTTTACTTTGCAATGTTCTGCCCTCAAAGATCTGATATAGCCCAAAGCTGTTGACCTTCATTCAGAGAACATTAAAGTTGCAAAGTCAAGCACTCAAAAATTAGGAAATGCCACATTTAAGGTTACTGGTGCAACCTTAATTCTGTGCCGTTGTGTGTACAGATTATGATATATAATTACACTGTCACATACTATTGTTTTGAGAGGATCCCTGTCTTTTCCAATGGAAGGATAGAGCTCCCAGGATGGAGAAAAGCTAAAACTAAAGGCACACTGTAAATCCTAACAAATTTGAGCTCTTATGACCAAGGGATGAAGAGAGTTTCAAAAGTGTGGGGCCCCAATGGAGAATGCCTTTAGAGCTGCCCCCTCTCACTTATACCAACAACGGGGCTCAAACTCAGCTGCCTCCACTGACCACAACTCTGGCAGCATGTTATGAGGAGAGAGGTGGAGTAGGCTTCTGGCCTGTCTCACAGCCAGGAAGGACTAACACCATGCTCAAAGTCTATTCAGGCTCTTCCTTCAGGGCACAGTTTTATTCTTCCAACACAAAACAACACATCAAAGCTGTATTGTAACATCACACAAGCTGCAGGGACCTAGAGGTGTTCTCTCTTTCTTCTCTCTCACCTCCTGCATGGTCTGCCACAGGCATCCAGCTGTTTCCCATAGCGCCTTCCTTCAACGAAACTCAGGACATATATAAGTAAAAAGCTTAAGGTCTTAAAATCAACTTGTTATTGAATCTTCAATGTAGGTTTTGTGGAGCTATTGAGATTTTACTATGGGATAAAGTAAGAGGAAGTGGTTGGGAGCAAAGCTCTGTCACTACACTGCTCACAGCAGAAGAGAGCTCTCCCTCCTCTCCATGGCTTGGCTAAGTATATCTCCTCCAGAGCTCCCCCTCCTCCTAAGCTGGTTCAGAGAGTGCTCTCCCTTTTTTTCTTTTTAACCACTGAGTTCTACAAAGCTGTCATTGTGGTTCCCTATCCTACCAAAACCCAAGAGGTAGTTTGAGTCCCAAGCTGCTGTTGATGTTACAATACAGTTTGTTGCCATAGCCAAGAGGAGATACAGTGGCCAAATGAAGTCAAGTAGAGAAAATAGTGGATTTTACCTGATTTTTTAAGTGCAATATTTAATACTTTTGTTTGACACACACACTTGAAGGTCACATAACTCGTGACCTCCCAGTCCTAGACACACTTTGACAGACCATTACAATTATTTCAGGAGCAGTAAACTTTACCAAGCATGATTCTGAACCAGTGTTTCTAAGCTCTACAAAGAGTGGATATAGAACACCACAAACAATCTGTAGATACCACAGTCTGAGCACTTCATTGTGTCACATTCTCACTCTCCTTATGTCCTTCACAAAATGTAACCCTGGAATATGATTGCACCATCTCATAGCAGCCTCCAGTATTGAACTAAAATTTATCAATGCAATAAATCATTTCACTTCACACAACAAGCTTCCTTTAAACCAGGATCAATACTAACTAGCTGTAGTCCGCCATAAAAAGCTTGTATTTATAACCCCTTCTCACTCCCTTTCACAATATTGAAGGACATCAGAGAATCACAGATTGTGAGATTAGGTTAGGAAATATCTTTACAATTGAGTTTA